>NW_025064851.1:2150000-4605000 GCF_014595645.1 Diaporthe citri | reverse complement strand
TGCAAGGGATTGCGTTAAGCCGTCAATTAGTGAGCACTGGACCAGGGCGCCTTCAATTTAAATACGCGACCGCATACGAACAGCAATCTATTACTGAGACTACACGTCCGCTCCCTTCCTACGTGGGCTTCAATCGGCCGACGAACAGCAAGTGCCCAAAGGGGGTCCCGCATCTCAGTCAGAGACATGACCTAGACCCAATCGAGGGTTGGCACATGCAGGAGGACTAAATATTTAGTCCGGTCAGCCAAGCAGGGAGACTATCCCTCGATTCGCCAGCAAATGATACGGCAGCTGCCGGGAAGCTGACAGCCAGTAAAAGATGGACGAAAGTGTGCATGTGAAATGTCAACCGCAGATGACCCCTGATTCAGACTTGCAGCTGTCACTTGAGGAGTCCCAGGCTCGTGGACCGGAATATTATTGGCAATTGCAGATACAACCGGCATGCATGTTGATTATCACTGATAACCGCAGGTCACCGCATATCTCGGATTTAACCCATACACTTATGTGCGAAATCAATTGTCCGGAATGACAGCCAGAAAGACGCCACGGGACCTAGAAAACAATCTTCACTGCTACCGCGTGAACAGAAACCCGTCCAGAGCCACACAGAATCCCTATACCGTGTAAACCAGTGTCTTATCACGTGTATGTAGAACTCCAACGTTGCCTTCTATGCGCTGGCTGCGCGGTCTGTCGGCGGGGACCGTCCTTGTCGACGGGCCAAATTGCATGTGAGGGCTCTGCATGCTCTTTTTCGACATCATCTGTACGCTCGCCAGTTGATCTTGACGTCTTCTTCGATGAATCACCTGGTGCTCCTTCTTCCCAGGTAGTGCAGATGGCGGGTGGGCGCGTCATATTTCGACTAGGGGTGGAGCGCAGTTACCTAATGTGGCAGGGAGCAAAGGGCGAGGGAGGTGCCACGGGCTGGAATGCAACCAGGCACCTGCGCCGGAGACAAGAGCACCGCTGTCCGTTGCACGCACACGAGACTCACGGCTGGAGTGAGGCCTAGCCGTCTAACAGGCTGGTTATAAGTGTGACGGTGCTCCCAGATAAGCAGGGGCGAAAGGAACCAACAACAGAAAGCCTTCAATTACCGTCCTTCTTTTGTTTTAGGGCGCTTGACGTGAGCATCATTGATCCTTTCGGCTTGCTCGTGCAAACAACTCAACATGGCGTCGCCGTGCAAGTTCATGCACATCATCGCAACCTTTGCTGCCGTCCTGCTCTCGACTGCCAGCGCGGGTTTTAGTTCGTCATCGAGGACGAATCTCGCCGTATATTGGGGTATGACAGCTCAGGAACCAGCATCAGCATGCCTATTTCGAGGCCGTTGACTGATTCGGGCGTTCTTGTCAGGTCAAAACTCCTATGGCCAGAGCAGCTCTCAGCAGAGGCTTTCAGCCTACTGCTCCAGTGAGTAACCCGACTTTTTCACACGAGACTCCCACCAATCTTACTAACGCAATCTCAGACACGGATATCGACGTGAGTAGACCGAATCCGCTCTGGTGTGCATTTATGTCATAGACTGATGTGGCTGGCCAGATTATCACCATCAGCTTCCTGACCGAGATTATCAATCCGGTGGTCAATTTTGCAAATGCTGGCGACAACTGTACTGTCTTTACAGGCACACCGTTGTTAAGCTGCCCACAAATAGAGTGAGCTGGGTACCCATCTAGGTTTCAAGCTATTCACATCACTTGCTCATGTTACGTATCAGGGAGGACATCCAGCTGTGCCAAAGCACATACCAGAAGACCATCATGCTCTCGATCGGTGGGGCAACCTACACAGAAGGCGGGTTTAGCTCTTCAGCTGCTGCTGTCTCAGCGGCAAACAATGTTTGGGCAATTTTTGGCCCGGAACAGGCTGGCAGCACGGTCAAGAGGCCCTTTGGAAAGGCAGTTGTCGATGGATTCGATTTCGATTTCGAGTCCATGACTCAAAACATGCCGCCATTCGCCACCCAGCTCAGAGGCCTCATGACCGCAGCAACGGCGGCGGGCGGCAAGCCTTACTACCTCAGCGCCGCCCCACAGTGTCCATATCCTGACCTGGCGGATGACGACATGTTGAACGGCGGCGTCAGCTTTGACTTCATCCAGATCCAGTTCTACAACAACTATTGTGGCGTCAGCAGCTTTGTTGTAGGTGCCTCTTCTCAGCCCTCATACAACTTCGATACTTGGGACAACTGGGCAAAAAATGGGAGCGCAAACCCCAACGTCAAGATTCTCGTGGGCATCCCGGCAAATACGGGTGCAGGGGCAGGCTACACTAGCGGTAATGTCTTGCAGGCAGCGCTTGCTTACAGTCAGGGCTTCTCCAGCTTTGGGGGTGTGATGATGTGGGACATGAGCCAGCTGTACAAGAACCCAGGGTTCCAAGAGGAGGTTGTGCAGTACCTTGGCTCAGGAGGTAGCCCTCCACCCACGACCACAGCAACTACCAGTACGGCCAGCACAAGTACCACTTCCACGAGCACAGGGACCACTTTGACGACAACAACCGCGAGTCCGTCGTCTCCCACCACGTCGACAGCGACTCCCACAACTACAGCTCCCGGAACCGGCGTGACTGTGCCTGAATGGGGCCAATGCGGAGGTATAGGATACACCGGGTCCACGGATTGCGCAAGTCCGTACGCTTGTGTTTGTCTGAGCACTTGGTGGTGTCAGTGCCAGAAGCCGGCCTCAGTGGTCAACTTGGCATCAACAACCATGGCGACAGTCGTCGCCAGATCCACGACGCGTGGGCTTGTCGCGACATCTGCTACGTCGACAACAGCTGCTCCGATTGCGACCGGGAAAACAGTTCCGGAATGGGGCCAGTGTGGTGGTATAGGGTACACCGGATCGACGACTTGCGCCAGCTCTTTGTATTGCGCCTGCAACAGCCAGTGGTGGTGCCAATGCCAGCGCGGTGCTGGCGGGGATGGCTCTTCACCCCCAGTCGAGGATTCCAGCGGGAGGACAGTGGCACAGTGGGGACAATGTGGAGGGATCGGATACTTGGGCCCGAAGACGTGTGCCAGTCCCTACTCCTGTGCTTGCAATAGCAAGTGGTGGTGCCAGTGCCAGTAGCATCGGCTGCTCCCCTCAACTTTGGAACTGGGCCTCATTTTCCACAGGCTAGTCACACGTTCTGTGAATTGGCGGCAGACATCGGTCGGGTCGCGTCATTCGCAACTAGTTTTCTTGTCTCCAACATAGATTAGATCTCTTTAATGTGCCACTCGGGTCAGACAGATAATTTATTGCAAGTTTCGATGTCGCAAACGGCTTTGAGAGGTGGCAGTCAAGACGAAGAAATTAGGTCACAATCTACTAGTAGAGACCGAGGCGTTTCATCGCAGTTCAGTGCTTCTAGCACCCATTGTCGTGCACTATGCCGAGTGACTACTGCATACCGGTTCTGTCTATTTTGGCGTCTCATAGTCTCCGCTCTTGGCGTAGTGTTTTGGGGCATCATTACAACCCTGCACATGATTGTCGAGTCGCTGCTGTGTGGTCGAACAGCCGCGAGCTTAAAAGTCGTCACGACCTCTTTCTCGCAACGTCCAACCTGGCTGGGCTGAGGGAGATGCAGTCGCCGCGAGACCGAGTCAGGTTAGGGCTGGAGAAAGTGTGAGCCAAGCTTTGTGTCAAGTAGGGACTAAGTTGAGACGATGAACTCTCTGCTCGGCAAACTGTGCCGTAGCATGCAGATCATGCGGCGAGCTAGAACAGACTCATAAATGTGCCGCTGTGCTGTGAGGCGCTGGAAGGCAGCACCCTGGGCCTGGTCTGGTTGTTGTTCAGGCCAGGGGGTTGTCTCGGACATGGACTTCTGGAACCTAGCGCGGCATGACAGCCCACCTTGCACGTCTCATTGGCCCCTGGCGGCGAGCTCTTGGACAGGGAGCTCGTGCCGTGTGGGCGAGTCACTTGAGACGAGCGAAGGTGATGCCTCCTCGAAGGAAACCCACTTTACCGTACATAGTAATACTGTTTGGGCTCGACCAGAGAAGGGTTTGGCGTCGTCGTGGCCCTCGTAGTCGTCGTCAGTCGAGAAACTTGGGTGTCGCGACACGGACCCCCCAGCACCATCTCTAACAAGCTACAATTCTGTGTGGACTCATCCCTGTCTTTTCCAACCGTCGACCAGATCTGTTCGGATGCCTTATATACCCCAGACTTGGCACCATTCTGCTCCCCCTTCTCTTGGGCGCCTGCTTTTCTTATCCCGCTGGTTGGTGGTCTTTATTTACTTTATTTTCTATTCTCGTACACATATATTCACGATATCCCGTTCGCACTAATTAAAATGAACAACAAAAGCAAACAATACGACACGGTCTGGAGCGCCGACGATCCTGACCAGGAGGAATTCCTGTCCGAGACAGACGTTGAAGAGGGCCACGAGAAACAATGGCATTCAGATGAGAAGCCAACCAGGCGGCGGGGAAAGGCTCAACGATCATGGGCGACTTTAAAAGCACACAGGGGCCTGATCGACACATCTCTACTACTCGTTATCATTGTCCTGTTGAGCTTGCTGCTCCTTCGCCGGCCACCGCAACTGGAGAGGAGACAGATCGGAGGGGATTACACGGGGGCAGGCCCAGAGTGTCAGTCTCCCTCTCGAAACGCACGCATGCATGCGCGCACATGACGTTAACGCGGCCGTGTCTGACCCAATTAAATGAACAGTCCCTGCGAGAATCGTAAAGTGGAACGCGGACGAATCGTTCGTGCCACCCAACGCATCGGAATGGTTCTCGGAGTCGCTGCTGGGGAGGTGGAACACGATGATGCCAGCGGGAGCCGCCCTACGCTCGGCAGAGGAGGTCTTCTCGACGACTTCGATGACACATTCGCTGCATTGCCTCGTGAGTCCCGATCCCTGGCTCCCAATTCTCCGGCGGCCCCAGAAAAACGACTGACAGGTTCTCTGCCATTGGCTGCTAGTTCATGATGGGCCGCATATTCTCTGCGTTGTCTGGCAACATAACGGGTGTCCTTCCTGGCGACTATTTCACGCATTACATGCACTGCGTCGACTATCTTCGTCAGGCAGTCATGTGTAACGGGGATATGGCTATGGAGCCGCATCTGCCCACAGATGGCCCAGACAATGGCCCACTCGACGGTGGTTGGAACGGCATGCACGGTATGGGTCCCTCTCTTCTTTCCTGTGACGGTGCTGCTGGGCTACGTCCTAACGTCTCGGGATACAGTGTGCAAAGACTACTCACAAGTCATTAATTATCTGGATGGTATGTGACCCGTTTTCCCACCCTGGTGGTAGTAGTCCCAGCATGTTGAACATTTGCAGAACAAATCGTCGATGGGGTGCGCGTGGTGCTGCCAATCGACGACTGAAGGACGAAGGCCGGGAATAACTGGACCCTCATATTTTGAAACAGTCGCTGCCAGCGCTGCCAGCGCCTTCCCGGGATCAGTTCTGTCATGTGATGGGTTCAAGAGAAGCTCTCATACGATGTTGAGTCACCAGCACAGCACACCGAAAATGGAGCTGCGGTCTGGAGAGGAGGTACGCGGGATGGATGGCAGGCTAGCAAGACGAGCCCACAATATCGCTGGACCCATACAGTAGCATTCGAGCACTTCCAACTCACCCGTGGGGCATCTTGATTGCCCGCACATGCAGTGTCGATCAGAACTCGGACATTCATCCGGAGTAGCCCAGTCTCTGGCACTACATAGTTGTTGTCTGTTGGTTGCCGTTCTCGGAATCAAAGTGTATATGATCTTGCTGGTGAAAAGGGGCATCCGGGAATACCGGTGTGGCTCATACTATGCATCCTTTGGGGTGTCATGGATTTTTTTTTTTTTCCATCGAGAGCATGGGCCATACTTCACCGTCAATGCGGCCTTTCGGGGTCCTGTTTTGAGCTCGAGCCCTCGAATCGCTATGAATCGTGGCACAGCCCACCATGACGGGATTGCCATCTCATCACCACCATTCGGCACGGGAGCCATTCGGAGGCCAAGAAGCCAACCTTTGCACCGTCTTGATAGCCGCCGCAGCCAGGAAAGTTGACGTTGGCAGTCCATCCCGCCGCCCCACCAGTTCGCCTCGAAGGAAGGAGAGATACTGATGCGTCTCGTGCATCTTACGTGGGGGCCCACATTCCCCGCCGAGCCCCGTCTGATCGCAGGGCCCAATGGCCGTCGAGACGGGTGAGGCGTGGCTGGGGCTCGGAGTTGCAAGCTGCAACCCAGCTGTCAAGGCGGCAGGCGTTGCTCGAGGACCAAGCCCTTCCCGCTGTTAATAACGAGGGTGATGCGCGATCATGAGGACATCAGTTGTCGGTGAGTTTCCGTGGGCCTTCTGGTTGGTGCTTCCATTCGCCCTGATCCTGCACCAAGTGGAGCATTTCGATAGGTTTTTGCAGGGGGCCCTGCCTGTCGTAGCAGGGGTTTTATCTTTGATCGATGGAGGCTCAACGACTTGCAGATGGCTGCTAGTCCTATGAGCGGTGAGCACGTTTTGGCGCGTCTATGCTTGTCTATGTCGCGATGTCTGCTTTTGCTGCATCCGAGCTTACCAGAAGTCCGCCCGAGAGGTGCCGGCTAGCCATGCGGATCAGCTGATGCGTGTTTTGTACTGGGAGAATACATAAATCTGATGCGTCTTGCATCAAACTCTCTCGATAGTCCCGGACCGACCTGCCTCTCCCTTGGGTATATCATCAAACTCTCCCTGGCTTTCCACGTCTTAGAGAGCGCATTCTCCTGAGCCCACTCTCTTGCCATCTCTCGACGGTGCTTTTATACGACGAGATTTGACTCGTCATTCCGCTACCAACAGAATGGCTCAAGTACAAAGAAGAAACACCGATATAGGGGACAATGTCCGCGAGAAGCAGGAGCGCCGCAAGTCCGGAATTTTTTCCTTTACTCGATCTTTCAAAAGGTACGCATCGGCCTTCGGCCAATCTTTCTACTGTCAAGACTTTCTTAGGCTTTCCCTGTTTCTCCTGTGAGAGATGCCAGTCCCATTCTTAGATGGCAACATGCAGCCGGCACAGCTCGCCATTCTCCACGTTGTACTGCAATGTCTCCGTCAAGTGTGACAGTTCCACCAAAAAGTTGTTGATGGAATGAGACGTTGGACCCTGGAGTAATTTTCATCACTATCTGCCGTGGTCGTAGAGCTCTGCAGTCTCTGGCATTGCCATGAGGCTTGTCAGAGACGGGCCCTACTTTCCAGCAGAGCAAGCATTCTCATACAGATGTAGTGAGCCCCTGTCTTTACCAGAAGTCAAGCTTGTCGCTTTGCCCAGCCGTCGGCGCCTCATGAAGTCTCGCCCTTCCAGCTATGACTTTCAAGGAGAGTTCGGCCGCGATCCACCCATGCCTTACGAAGTGCAGCGCAGAAGACGTGCTTCTTTGCCCTTATCTAGCAACCCGCCTTTTCCGGCAATCCCAATGCGGGTCTCATCCCTTCGGTACTTCCCACTATTGATATGAGAATGAATTTGACAATGTACGAGGAAAAGAATAATCAGACTTGCTAACTCCGATCGTTCAGGTCGCCCACAGACGCTGGGAAGGGTGACACAACGTCATCACCAACGACACCGCCCCTCGAACCGGTGCTGAAGAAGACCAATTCTTCTCGCAGCATACCTGCTGCTACACAGACATCTGAAGTCACAGCTGAGGCAGAACGCCCCTTGGGCTCTTCTCCGCCTCGGCCCCATACGGCGGCGTCCACTGAGGCGCTCCAGAGGCTGGCAACCGGTGGCGACAAGTCCTCAGAAGGCCTCCCAACACCTCCCGACACCCCTGGTCCTTCAACGACAGCGACAGCCACATTAGAGGACGTCCAGGACACAAGCAATGATGTGTCAGCTCCCGACTCAACCGTCCCTACGTCAATAGACGAGCCAAGAGAGTCTTCATTGCCTGAACCCCAGAAAACAGTTCTTTATCACGAAGAAGCCGACCTTCAGGTCAGAGTCCAAGAAACAGACGGCACAAACGCAATCTACTCTGTCCGCTCCAGCACCTTGGAAAGTGCGTCTCGTGTCTGGAAAGAGAAACTCGCGTCGCAGACAACTAAGACATACCAGTCCGCCGAGCCTGCGTACGGACTAGATGTCATCTTCTCCATTGCCCACTACAAGTTCCACGATGTTCCCCGGATCCCCAGCATCGGCAACTTGTACGACGTTGCGCTTGTGGCAGAGAAATTCCAGACAATCCATCTCTTGGTGCCTTTCATCAAGGGATGGATTGCCGGGCTTCCAAGCCAAATCACGGTTCCCGGCGCCGCAACTGACGAGGACAAGACCCTGGTCACGGGCTGGTTGCTTGGCCAGGCTGAATGGTTCTCCAAGATCCTATCCAACTGTGCGTACAACGCACACATCGGGCCCGACGGTCAGCTCCTGGACTCCGAGGGCAAGCCCTGGGGCGACCAGCCCGTGTCTGACGACGTGGTCGAGATCCTCGCCGCCACGCGCCTGGCCGCGATCGAGAACATCATCAAGGCCGTCAGCGAGCCCGTCCAGAAGCTCCTGAACCCGCAATACTACCCCGAGGAGGACATCCGGTACTGCCATGCCCCCGAGGACGACGCCGCCCGCGAGGACTGCGAGCAGCTGCAGCTGGGCTCGGCCATCATGGGCCTCACAAAGGCCAAGCTGTGGCCGCCTCCCGAGCCCACGCGCATCAACGTCAGCCCCGTGCAGCTGGCGAACGCGTATGGTGATGTGCGCATCAGGCGCCACCAGGAGCCCGGTCTGCGTTTCAAGGAGGGCGAGTCCGTTGGTGACAGCCATGTCAAGTGCGGGTTCGGACACCGCGAGGAGATCGAGAGCATCCTGGCCACGCCTGCCCAGCTGTCGACGAGTGTCGTCAAGGAGCTGCACGTGAGGGCCAAGAGGTCTGGGGCCTTCAGCGAGGAGCTCTTCGAGGACCTGAGACACTTTATCAATGAGGACTTTGGTGTCGCCGTCGATGAGGACCTCAAGACGAATGCTGTGGGATACAAGCAGATCACCCTCGCCGCTGCTCCGAAGGGGGCGGATTCTCAAGTTCAGACCGAAGGTTAGTAGATTCCCAATGAGACACTCCTTGGTCAAAGTCTGACTGAGAATACAGAGAACAAGCCGAATGAGGAGATTGAGGCCTCTGCCGGAGGGGCTGATGAGTAGGTGGTTTCATTACCGGAGTTGAATTTTCAAAAGCGATGGGAAGAGAAAACATGTTATGTTGTATGATACCAACTTCCTTTAGGTTCTATTTTGTTGTAAAATGCCTCAGTTTGTGAAATAGTTGTGCTGTATTGTTCTGTTTGTTTGAGAAGAGTCCACATGTTACAAACCAGCGGTACATCAATTCCGAGAAAAAATGATCCAGCTGGGTTGGCTTTCACTTTGCCATCCTCGTAGATCATGGATACACCAGCTCTGCTCTCCAGCCCCTTCCATCTCAATCCTCCCCGCAAAATACACGTTCAGATGAATCATGACCAGTCACCTGTGATGCTTTACTCCATGTTGCGCGTGTAAGAAATAAAAAGCGCTGCCAGTGTGCAGCTTAGAGAGTTTATATATTCTGACAGCGCGTACAGTTGGGTGAGAGCCCAACATCAAATAGCCAGGGCTCTGACAGCTATTTCCCAATCAGAAAGCTCTTCCGTGCCAACCCGCCAAAGTAGAGCTCAGAAAGTCGCCAGCATACCTGGTCCCTCCGTATCTTCAAGTTGATTCGAAACGAAGCGTACTGCTCGTTCTCTCTAATACGCTAGAAAGAGCTTCTCGGCCGACCGGAAACAAAATTTGTAAGACATGCTACGTGATAAGGCGATGTAGATAGATACCAGCACTGCACCCATTTCATGCTCCAAGGTATAAGTATCCGTGTACATACAAATCTATAATCATATGAAGGTCAACATGCAGTAGTCTAGTATACTAGATTTTAAATACCACTTATAAGACGAACACTTTGAGTCGGAGGAATAGTCACAGTAAAAGGACTCTATTTGTAAGCCGAGGGATGTCACATACATCCCCAGTCGCCGACGATATTGAATTCCACTGTAACGGTTTCATTCCCTCTCAGTGAAGAACCAATTTTATTAGATGTACCATTACCAAAACCAGAACTGACTATTTCACGCTTTTCATCCACATTTGTCATTCCAGGAGGACCCAAAGGCTTATTATCAATACAAAATAAGCTGTCCAGCAAAGATCATTGGCAACCCCTCTTTTCTCTCCATGTCTACCAGATGCATTAGATTCCTGCAATGCTACCCATAATGTCATTGAATTTGGCGTGTCACTACGCCCTATTGGCCCAGGGGCAGCCGGGATTCAACGTTCCATCATCTCACCCTCTCCCTGGTCTTAGTAAGGCTTCAGTCCACACTACCCAATCTCCCGAGTCTTGAATGTCCGCTCCCGGCGATCCGCGTAATCTGGATCTCTTCTCTTATTTCTGCGGAATCAAAATTTCTTTTCGTCTTAATTGCGGTCTGAAGGCTGTCGTGAGACCTGCCATATACCATGTCGGGCAACAGAAATCGTGTTCGTGCCGCAGCTGTGCTGCTATTGTTGAGGTGTCAAATCGTTCTCGCTGGGCCGGACATGTGGGCAGCTTTCAACACGACTTTGAATGGTCGGCTGCAGTACCAGATCCCGCTTGCATTACCATGCTTCACCAAATACAATGGATTTCCCAACACCATGGACGAGGATCTTTGCTCACAAGTCCGCGAGAACTACGGGTCGCCCGCTTTTCGTGCGGGGGAGGCCGGGGCGACGATGAACGCACAGGACGACGCCTGTCTCTCTTTCCCGGAGGATCAATGCCTTCTAGACAACACAGCTAGTCCGGCGTCGCTCCCAGCCGCGAACAGCTCGTGTAACCAGGGCAACCTTGGTTCCTACGTCCTCGAAGTGCAAGATGAGAAGGATATCATTGCTGCGTTCGACTTGGCTCGCCATTACAGGGTCCCTCTCTCAATAAAGAATACCGGCCACGACTACATGACACGCAACACTCGGAAGGGGTCACTTACACTCTGGGTACATAACCTACAAGAGATGGCTTACCATGAGTCGTTCACACCGGATGGGTGCCATGTGGATGATACCGATCACGTCTACGGCACAAGTCTCACCATCGGAACCGGTGTAAGCAGCGACGATGCCACAGCCTTCGCGACAGATCACAATTCCACGATACTTGTTGGTTCCTCGCCCACCGTTTCGGTGTCTGGAGGCTGGGTGCTCGGTGCGGGACATAGCGTCCTGTCGCCCGTCTATGGTCTAGGTATTGATCGAGTGGTTCAGTTTACCATTGTGACCCCCGATGGGATTCTCCGGACAGCAAATGCTTGCCAGAACACCGACCTGTTTTGGGCTCTGAGGGGTGGCGGCGGCGGAACATTTGGAGTCGTCCTTGACGCCACGCATCGTGTCGAGCCTGTGATGCCAATCGCAGTTGCTGACATGAGGCTTCCCTCAAACGCATCGCAAGACACCGCGTTGGAGTGGATCGCTCTTCAAGCTCAGCACGGGTTGTCCTTCGGACGTCAAGGCTGGGGCGGCCACGCAGCTGGATCGTATCTGACGCACGTGAACCCGTTGCCGGAGATCGCGAACCTGAGCGACGGAGGAGCCGCAGCCAGAAACAGCGTGAAAGTTGCAAGTGATTTCATATTGTCAAACGGAGGGACAAGCACGGTCGAAGTGCTGCCGTCGTGGAATGAAGCATGGCAGAAGTATATAAAGCCTGCTGCCCGGCCAGTCGGGTCCATTCAGATTATAGGCAGCCGCCTCTGGCCTCAGGCTATGTTCGAAACGCAGGAGGGCATCGATGCCATCATGGGTTACGCAAGAAATTTGTCCCAACTCGGCTCCAGCCCTTCAAGGGCTTATGTGCCAGCGGACATGCCTTTCTTGGTTGAAGGAAGCGAGGTCGGTTACGATACGAACACCTCGACTCATCCCGCATGGTACTCAGCCCTCTGGATCTACGGCGGCGTTGCCTCAATGGCGTGGAACAGCACCTACGAGGAGCGCCTGGAGGCCGTAGTCAACTTGACAAGATGGACAGAGTTGGCCGAGGAAGTGATTGGCCCTGGAGGAGGGGCGTACGTCCACGAGTCAAGTGTGTTCACGAAAGACTGGCAGAAATCGTATTGGGGTGACAATTACGACCGCCTGTTAAAGGAGATCAAGAACAAGTACGACCCGGACTCGCTGCTAAACTGCTGGAAATGTGTAGGGTTCAAGGAGGCGAGTATCAGCAGCGAAGAGTTCAGATGTCAAGGGAGGTTACAATTGGAAGTGGAAGATATCTAGTCAAGGGAGTACATCATGGGACGTCCCACCATGGCCTAGTCAATTGCTAAAGGACAGATGATTTGTAGTAACAGACCTTGAATACAGACTGCTCAGCTGGCTTGGTCTGCTGGACGAATCTCTGCCTGGTCTCGTATCTTGGCCCTGAATTGCCAGAGACTAAGTGATTGCGCAGGAAAATACAAAAAGAATCGTAACAAAAACGAGAGCTTGTTTATTTATACCAGGACGTTGAAGATGGTGAACACTGATACTCGGATGAGGGGAGCACCAAAATGCGTAAAGGAAGGTTGGCTCGCGATGAGCAACACCGTTGACGGACGATCCTACGGTAACGACACGCAATCTTTCGCGTCGCGCCCTCGAAGCGGAAACATGCTCCTGTCTCCACCGGGAGGATACATTGACTACAAACCCAGGGGGCCCGCACGAGGCCCACACCATGAGAGCTGAGGAAACAGGAGTTGGATCCATCAAGGCTCCAGGATGGCGTCGTCATAGGGCGCATTCAGTAGCACGGTTCTAGACTTTGACGAGAGCTGTGTTGGACATGGCTTGCTCACATCCCGTTCTCCATGCTGATCCATGATAAAGCACCGACGTGGGCCTTGTGCTCTGGTGAGTCGACGACAGGTCGTTTATCCAAGTGGAGCGCAGAGACTATCACAAGATTGTGTCAGTATTGTGGACAAGTCATGCACTCAAAAGCTGGATACTATTCCCGTTTGTTATCCTACCGCCGTTGCCGTCCATTGCTGTATAATCTGGCAAGAATCGTCATCGCGTCCACTTCTGGTGGCCGGCTACGTCTTGAGGCACGACGGCGTGAGGGCACCAAAAGATATGCTTGACTCGTGAACATGCCACCGTGCCCGAGCTCGACCCGCTCGATCTTCGCGTTTGAGGCTCTATAATGAGTATTGTCCGTCCCATGTCCAAAGTTAAATGCAACTTGATTCCGCACATCCGACCCCGCTCTGCTCCCATTGGTATCTCGTCAATGGACCCGTGGTATTGTGATGTCGTTGTTTGAACTCACCCGGACCCTGGCGATCTGCGGGATGTCTCTCCGCCCAGGAAGGTTCCGATCTACAAGGTCAATGGCAGCCAGCGAAACAAGGACAAGCAAACATGAGTCTCGACGAACCGGCACATCCCCTTGGTGGTTCTCATTTAACTTGTTTTGGATGGTCCAAGATGGCTGGAGCTTGACAATTCCCTCAGATCGGTATGTGTCCTAAAAGGCACGGCCTCTGGCCGTTCAACGAGATGGACCACGTTCCAGGCTCTGGCATCGGCCGTGAGCTAGTCCAAGTATACACAGCCGGATCTTCGGCGCAGGCGAGGGACCCAGGGACCTGGGGGGCTACTGGGTACTAAGGGAGGCACCAAAATACATTCAAACCGCCATTGGCGCCCCTGCCTTTATCGGTCGCCAGGTCTTCCTCGAAACGCACGTGGAAGAGGCTCCCGGGCCGTCAGAAATCGGTACGACAAGCGCGGGCGCTGTAAGCCACAGGCGTCTGGGCGCAGGAACCAGTTCCCAACACCACCTCGTGATGCGCTTCCACAGTCCCAAAGCAGTTACCGCCCCCGCACGGCTGCCCTTCCGCAAAGCTGCAGCGTCAGGGGGGCGGATCTGTGGATGCTAGTCAAGCACAGCTTAAAAAAAGTTATCTTAAATCAAGATGGGTCCTGGTTCATGGCTTGGCATGAGCCCAGCTCCTGTCCGTTTTCCCATCTTTTGGATATCTCCAATCTGTCGCCCGAGCTGTGAAGTTTCCGGTGCACGCATCCGGCCAAAATGTCGGTATGGGAAAGCGATGACCTTGGTCTAGTGGCGTTGAGAACCACATGGGCGCTGTTCGGGGTCACGGCAGGTGAGATTACTCTCCATGGGATTGCAGGGTCCAGAGAAGCTGACGGACAATGAGAAAAGTGGTGTTTGCGCTGCGGGTCTACTGTCGACTTCGATACACACCACGACTCGGTGGAGGTCTCTATGTCGATGACTTCATCACGGGCGGGTGCCTCTTGATGCTCTTGATTTTCTGCATCCTGCTCTCTGTTGCAGTCCAGTATGGCGTCGGGAAGCACTATGTGACCTTATCCGACCACACCAAAGTCCAGGCCGTCATGTGGAATGCCATCCTCAGCGGCTTGACACCGTGGATGTGCACCCTGCCCAAGTTCGCCATCGTCACGACGCTCAAACGGATCCTGAACTACGGAACGAAAACGACAGTCCTGCTCTGGGGCCTTGCCTTGACATCACAAGCGACCGTCGTCGCGCTGACGGCCTGGGGCTTTGCCCAGTGCAGGCCGACGGCCTTTCAGTGGGATAGGAGTATTGAGAGAGGAACGTGTTCGAATCCGCAAATCTACGTCAACCTGTCATTCTTCGTGTACTCGTACTCAACAGCACTCGATGTGTTCTTCGCACTGTACCCGGTCCCCTTTGTGATGCGACTCAGCATGCCGCTCAAAACTCGCATCGGCGTTGCGGCGTCGCTTAGTCTGAGCTGGGTGGGCTTTGCGATTTCGATTTATAAGTTCTCAATATTCGACAAAATTGGGTCCCTGCTGGCTACGGACCGATCATGTAAGTTGTTAACTAGTCCCCGATTTGATTGTGTCATTTTCTAGATTTGACTGACGCATGTCAAACGAACAGTCCCTCTGGTCTATCTTTGCATGACCCACGCTGCAGAGGGCTCATTTCTTATGATTGCGACCTCTCTTGCCACTCTTCGCCCGCTGTTTAGATCGATGAAACGCCACGTCTCGACAGGTCATGGGAATAGCAACGAGCCTTCAAAACGACGGACTGTCGGGCATTCTCGGGGATTCCACTCCACTAGTCACTCGCAGGTCGATTGCATTATAACATCACGGAGCAATGCTGAGTGGGTTCCTCTCGATGACCACCCTGGAAAGGACATGGAGGCGAAAGGAGATATCATGGTTCAAAAGACGATCGAGGTCTCTGTATCGAACCACAGCTTGTCAGGCGAGACTTCTCAGAGTCATTCCCCTGTTTACCGTGACCCAAGGTGTTCTATATGAGCAGAACACGCCGTAATAGGGTCGGTTTAGATAAAAATCTTCAAAATGTGAATTCTTTAATCCTCATAAGCATCAAGCCAATATTGATGGTCGTTGGAAACCATGATTTCAAGTCTTGAGGCACGTGCCACTCACGTGGGATCACATCGACTTAATTAATACCGCTCACATTAGCTGGAGGGTGTTTCGCGGTCTACTTGACTATATAATCTACTGAACATTCAGCGTAATCTCGGCCGTCTTCAAGCCATCCGCCTGGGCGGTGACAGTGACTGGCCCAGAAGATCCCGCCGGCGCACGCACGATGGCAAGCGCGAGGCCCCTGAAGGCATTCCGCTCCTTGGACGGGAACGGGTTGAAATCCGTCGGGTCGCCGTTGTCAGTCGACACGATCTCGCCACCCGTGACCGAGAAGGTGATGGCAGGTTCGGCAGTGTGCACCACGTCGCCGTTGTCGTCGCTCACGGCGACACTCACGAAGGACAAATCGCTGCCGTCGGCGGCGATAGTCGTCCGATTTTGGTAGGTCGACAGAACTAGCTGTGTCGCTTCCCCGGTCGTCCGCACCGTGGCCTCTGCCCACTCCTCCCCGTCCTTGTAAGTCTTGACGTGAACCTCGCCAGGCTGGTAGACGACGTCGTCCCACCGGAAACGGTATCCAGCCTTAGTTTGACGGCCCTGGGATTCTCCGTTCACGAACAGCTCGGCCTCATCTCCGGAAGAGAAGACGTGGACAGGAGTCACCTCGCCGACACGGTCCGGCCAGTTCCAGTGTGGAAGGATGTGCGCATTCCGAACGGTCGGGTTCCAGCGCGATTGGTACAAGTAGAAACGATCCTTGGGGAAACCGGCCAAGTCGATAATCCCAAAATAGCTGCTACGAGATTGACCATCGTACGGGGTCGGCTCACCGATATAGTCCCAGCCCGTCCATACAAATTCTCCGGCGACGTATGGGAACTGATCCTGCGCGTCGAAAACCTTGTCCGGCGAAGCACCCCAGGGAACAGCATATAGCTCGTAAGCACTGACCTGGCGGGTTTCTGGGTCGGCACCGGTGCCATTAGCAAGAACGATGGTGCTGTTGGCTGGGGTCACTGGGAACAGGTAAGTTCCTCTAGAGCTGACAGCGGAGGAGCTCTCCGTGCTGAATATCAGCTTGTCAGGGAACTCCCCGCGGAAGTTTTCAAAGGTTGGACCACCGTTACCCTTGCCTTCGCCCTGGTAGTTCAGCCCGATAAGGTCCACAACCGAGACGAAGGGGGTCTCAGGGCCGGCGTTGTTCATGCCCACCGAGGACTGGCGTGTGGAGTCCTCTTCCCTGACAATGTCCGCGAGCCGCTGAGCCGCGGCGGCGCCTTCGGCACCCTCCTCCTGCTCGGCAATCTCGTTACCGTAGCTCCATGCCCAAATTGATGGATGATTCCGGTCACGGCGGACAAATGCGCGCAGGTCCGGCTCAGACCAGTCTTCCCACAGACTTGCGAAATCGTTCTCGGTCTTGTGGCTGGCCCAGGTGTCAAAGATCTCGTCTAGGACAACAATGCCCAAGCTGTCAGCGAGATCAAGGATCTCGGGTGCTGGTGGGTTGTGTGATGTCCTGATAGCATTGGAACCCATGTCCTGAAGTAATTGCAGTTGTCGCTCTGCTGCTACAAGATTGAAGGCAGCTCCGATCGAGCCTAAGTCATGGTGCTGGCACACGCCCTGGAGGTAGATACGCTCTCCGTTGATCCGCAACCCATCGCCGGCGTAGCTGACCGATCGGACGCCGAACCGGGTCTCGTAGGCGTCGATTTCTTGACCGTCTGCGTACAGGCGCGTGATCGCAACATGTAGGTTGGGCTCCTGCGACGGTCGAGGACCCCAGAGCTTCGGATTCTCCAAGGCAATCGAGCCATTTGTTGATTCAATACTGCCAGCTCCAACGCTGACGGTAGTTTCGGGAAATTGGCCGACCTTCTCCCCGGCCTGTCCGGTCGCTGCGTCCAAGACATGGACGTCTGTCACGACTTGGATATCTGATGCCTCGCCGGTTGTTGCGGCGTTCTCGACCTGAACGGTGAGGTCCAGGGTGGCCGATTCAGCAGAAACATCCTTCGCAGTGATGTAAGTGCCCCAGTGACCGACATGGACAGCGTTGAGCTTGGTAAGCCAAATGTTGCGATAGATGCCTGCACCAGGATACCAACGAGAGGAATCGAGTTCCTGGTCAAGGCGGATGGCAAGTTGATTCTCTCCCGACTGAACATAAGGACTGAGGTCTAGACGGAACGAAGCATATCCATAGGGCCAGCCACCAACGAGCTTTCCATTCAGCCAGACCGTCGCGTAAGACATCGCGCCGTCGACCTCCAAGTATATTGTCTTGTCCTCGTCGGCCGACGTAACGTCGATGGTGCGACGATACCAGCCAATCCCTTGAATCGGCAAACGACCCATGTTCCCGCCCACTGGCGGGTCAGAACCTTCATAGAAGGGTCCCTTAACGGCCCAGTCATGCGGGAGATTCAGGGCCTCCCACGCGCTGTCATCAAAGGAGGCTTGCGCATAGGTGACATTGCTGGGCCGTCCGGTCGGGGGCTCGGTGTGGAGTGCTGGATCTTTGATGAAGTTGTTGGCAGCCGGCAGGATCCACGGCTTCAGCTGGTCGTAACTGAGGCCGTCGGGGTTGCTCTCGAAACGCTCGAAGCGCCAATCGGCGTTGATGTTGAGGCGCTCGCGAGCAGCTTCTGCAGGCGCATCCTGTCGGCGAGTCGTGACGCTTCGCGCGTCGGCGGACGAGTGGCCGAGGACTGCAAGACCTATTAGGGCGAGCCTGAGGGCCTTGGGTGGCACGGTCAAGAAAGCCATCTGTCAGTGATAACGCTGCAGGTCGAGGCCAATGGCAGGAGGCACTGGCCAGACATTTTGCGCAACAGCCAGCCTCTCTCTGCCCTTTATAACTTACCCGACGGACCATCCGCCTCCTCCTCCTCCTCCTCCTCCTCCTCGTCCAGTGTCCTCGACCACACCTTCCCCATGATGGCGACGTGTTGGCGAGGGCATGTGCGTGCCCCCGCTTCTTGTGGAATCACGTAGTATTCTTTATTGGAGCGCTAAGTCCTCGGCGACTTGGCATCCATTGACCAAGTCCAAGATCATCATAACAGCCTGATCGCACGAGATGAGGTCAAGGTTGAATGGCACCGACCGGTCCGCAGAAGGAGTGGAGCAACGGCCCGCGCTGCCCCGAGGGAAAGTTGGGGTTGGAGACTGGGGGTTGGGGGGGGGGGGGTTCAGCTCCTTTGTCCGCACCTTCCCCACTCAAAAGCCCAGGGTCCTGCTCGCGGACGTAGGAGTCGTGCGTCCTCTGTGCAATCCGAGTTGACCAGGAGATGGCATCTAGTGGAAACTGTACGTCACCACGCTGCCTGACAAGAGTCGTCTAGGTAATTTATACGACATTGCCTCTTGGCTTTACAAGATGCCGAGCAAGGTCTGGATTCACAGACGGACAATATTTCCCCTCCGAACGATCTAGCGCAACACTGAGTACTCCGTTACTCCTCTTGAACTTGAGTGTCTTCCCGGCTCTCTTGCCGATTGAGAAATGGGCAGACAGACACAGTAATGATCCATACACAAGCAACTTGAAGGTGCTAACGGCGTTCCGTCATGTCTTACATCTACGGGCTTGTTTTTAGATGCGGCCAACCGTATTCTTCAATGCTTGCACACATTGACCGGCATTTACTTTTCAAATTTGAGGTGATTGAGCTTACGACTGTCTCCCTATCTGTGAAAAGTTGGACAACTACCAACGCAGCTCACCTGCCATCCAGGAAGAAGATACAGAATTCAGCGTACGCCAGTCACGTGCCAGCAGAAGAGTGAGCGTAAGGGGTGAAGTGCCCATCGCACAAGTCTTGGAGGAACTAGGAAGCCTATTATACCAGTTATCCGAGACATGTGGCTTGAATGAAGGTTCACTAGTTGCATATCTTGGGGAGAAATACAAGAGCCCGAGGTGCCTGTGGCAATTAGAGGTCGGTACCCTTTTCTTTTCATAGCGCAGGGGTCAATCTTCTTGACACATTGCATGTGAGCAGCGGGTTGGTCGTGCAGTCTAATATCCAAAGAAAATTCCGGACTCCCCGCAGGACGGGTGGTCTAAGCTGTAGTTTCCCGACGGCATGTCCACATGCAACCTGATCACTTGTATCGCCAGGCAGTTCATCACCAGTCAAGCTCCTTGTTTGCATGCTCTCCACAGCCACCGCCATCGCTGCCCAGCTGTTCTTTGGTCCATTTGTACACTCCCCCACGGTCCCGGAATGCCTCCTGGTCCCATTGGATGGATTTCAAAGCATTTTTGACACCTGCTTCAAGGATGCTTCTTGACTTGATGTTCTTGTTCGTTCCAGACAAGAATTGCAAGTACTCGCAGAAGCGTTAGAAATATTGGAAGGGGTAAGTCTTGGGCCGTGTGGCTCACCTCGTCCAGAATCAAGTAGCTCTCCGCCATGGCTTTGTTGGACTCTGGCACAAAGCAAGGCAAGTGCTCATGTCTTTTGCAGAAGAGCCCAAACTCTTGGTCGTTGATCTCGAAGCGCCTCACATCACGCAGGGTCTGTTCCGAGTCGTTCTCGCCCTCGACCATCAGCACCTGGAAGCACTTCCAACGGAACGGGTCCAGCTCCGCAACACGCTCCACCATGCCCTCGTCGAAGTTGTAACGGCACACGACAGTGTTGAGTTTGAACTTGATGCCGTATTCTCTGCACCAGTCCCGAATGCGAAAGAGCTGTGCCACATTGTCTCCGCTGCCTCGGCCAATTTTGACATTCGTGGCCTCGTCAAAAGAGTCGCATGATATGGCCAGTATATCCAGGTGCGCACCATATTGTTGCAGCCAAGACTTCTTGATCAAGCTGCCGTTGCTGACAATCGAAACACTCTCTAGGGCGAGCACCCGCTTGCCGAATTCAACTAGCTCGCCTAGTCCTGGATTAGATATGAAGGCTCGGACGTTGGATTCCTCTTCTAGTGATTGTAAGATTTGGGACATACCGAGGTACTTTGAGTAGAGGAACGGCTCGCCGCCCGCAAAATTGAGCTTCCTCATCCCTGCGTTCTTGAGCAGAACGAGACCACGCTTCGCCTCATCGGAGGAGGCCATGTGCGAGGTCTTGGCGGTGTGAAAGCAGAAGCCACATTCTTTGTTGCACCTCCTGGTGAAATGATAATTGACTGAGATCGGAATAGGACCTCGACTGAAACGCTGGTAAGCGAAGTGCAGGAACGTGGCCAGGAACAGAACGATGAGTGTGATCGCGGTCTTGTGATGTCGGAGCTCAGATATTTCACTGAAGCTTGACATGGTGGGCGACCGAATTCACGATGAGCACTGGAGGCGAGGGGCTTTGACATAGGACTGTCGTGTCTGGAGCCGAAACGCTCTGCGGGCATGAATGTTGATGGTACTCTGAAGCTCGCCTTTCCGTCCAAAACTGTATTCTGCTTTTTATACTTCCTGATGATTTCTGAATCATCGGTGGAACTGTTTGGGAGCAAATTGGCTGCTTCTGTGTTACACAGAAGAGCTTGATTACTCCACTTCAAGCAACATCATGGTAAAGCATGCAGCTCGCCTCCGGAGACAATCTGATTGAAGACGGGAAAACGTGCTCGTGGGAAAACTCGGATCTCCTTCCAAATCTTCGGGCACGGATGGAAGGATTCCCAAAATGAATGCATTTTTTTGAAGCGATGTCAAGCCGTGAAAAGATTAAACGAGTCCGCAAACAAAATCTAGAAGCGAGATCTCTAGACGCATGGTAAAGGTAAAATTACCTACAATCCAGAGCCTCCAGAAAGCAGACTCAGCAAAGCTGTTAACTCCAGAAGGCATTTGCTTCACCTTCTCACATTTGGCCCCGTGTAAAGTAGTCAGTTTGGCCGGTTGGCTGCATCAGAGAGTGAATAGGGTGTTGGGCGAGCCTGGGCACAGAACGGGCCGTCTTCGTTTGCCATCTGGGAACTAGTGAATGTCACACAACGCCCAAGCTTTGTGCTGTCTTCACTCGCTCGAAACCAACACAAAACAAGCTTCGATTCGGACTCTGACCGGTCGTAGCTTTTTCTACCTTGTCGACCAAGAACAACCAACCGCCAAGCTGAGACGATGATGGCAGTATTCGGCTCTGCCAGGATGGCACCGCTGAGATACCGCCGCTTGGCCGCAGGTGGCAGCACTTTCTCAATACCATCATACCGCCCGGCCGTCTCTCCAGCTGCCTCATTCTCCGTCAAGAAACAAGCGAGCCGCCTCGTCCACTCCCAGGCCCCTTGCTCCCAGCCTCGACGGTCAGTTCTGGAGGTTGAGCGCAAGTTTGCTCCCACAGCCACCTCCATCCGCCAGCTTGACCAAAACACCGGCGAGCCACCATTCGACTCTGTCGTACACAAGGGCGTCACCTGCTTCGAAGATACATACTACGACACCCTCAAGGACACCTTATCCAAAGCCGGGGTATGGATACGCCGTCGCGAGAAGCTCGAGTGCGGAGTGCGCCCCTTCACAGGTCCAAAGGGGGCGAGTCCTCCCAATGCGTCCTGGGAGGCCAAGATCCGTGTGGGCGGCGACTTCATCAATTCCGCATTCAGGGAGATCACCGACGTGCACGAGATCTCAGCCATGCTGGGCACCCTGGTCCCGGGCTCGGAGCTGGACGCAGACCGCGGACCTCAGGGCGGACAGGTGCGGGAGATGGCGAGGTTCGTCACCGACAGGACGGGATACATCGTTGATGGGAAGTTTACTGTGGTCATCGACGTGACTGATTTCGGACACACGGTGGGTGAGGTGGAGCTGGAGAGGGACGCCACCGAGGCATCGTGCGAGGGCGTGGACAAGGCGCTGGCGATTGAAGCCATGGACAAGGAGATTGATGGGTTCATGAGACGTTTCTGGTGGGCCTTCCCCGCGGGAAAGCCGGTTGGAAAGCTCACTGCATACTTCGACCGCAAGAGTGATCGACCACTGGGCGAGCAAAGCTAATTGCATGTCTCGTACACAATTTTGAGCGCAAAGACCTCACAAGAGACGGCGAACTCACACCAATGGACGCTTTTCTGATGTCTATCATTTTAGTGAGTCATCCCTAATTATCGCAAAAGTCCATGATTTCATTACGGCGGATTCAAAACCTCGTCAGACCATCAGTCATAGGGCATCCACATGGGTGCTCGGTTTAGTTGCGTCTTAGCTCAATCAACGAAGAACAAAACAGTAACAACAACAAGACAGTGTGATCGATAGCCTCCGATATACCCATGATAGGATCGATCGACTTGTGTTGATGCTTTGCAAGTGGGCTGCTCTAGACACGCAGTTGACAAAGCCCCAAATGGTTTGAGAAGACTGCAATCAGATGGCGGCCAGTTGGGTTTCGTTCGTAGAAAGTGGAACCAAGTGATGTCGTGCTGGAATATCCGATCGTGGTGATCAACGTGAGCCTTCATCTGTACCCCTCAAGACCCTCCGTACGTGTCCATCTTGTCGTGCACACGTCTGCCCTGTGAGACGTAGCCATGAAATCAGCAACATCTCCACCTAGATAGACCTCGAGGACTTCAAGTTTCACGTGTATGTATATTCTACTAATCACTGTATTCTTAGTGCGACAGGCGAGTTCATTGGGAGCAGGCATCTGGCGCCTGGGAACGGCCCTGGGACACCGGTAAATGTTTGCAAGACGCAAGTCTGTGTATTAATAAGAACTAATCCAAAATCTCGATTACGAAACACAACCGGTCACGGAAGCAAGACAACAACCCAATCCCCCTCATATCATCGCATCTTGGAGCTGTCCAGGTGCTCGTTCACCATCCCCACCCAGTGTTCCAACTCCGTCTTCATAGCCTGCAACCTCCGCGCAAGAGCGTTCAGCCCCTGAGACCTGAACTGGTTCAGCGCAGCCTCGGGCTCCCAAATCTCCCTGCGCCCATCCTTCGAATAGAACCACCCCGCAGTCAATTTGCTGACCATCGTGTGTTGCAGCCCGGATCTGGCCATCACGCACCTCAGCGACATCCCCTCCACCAGCAGGCGGAGCTGACCATGCTGCGCCATGAGATCTCCAGCGGCGAGGTGAGCTTGCGTCACTGCTGTGGAGGCCCGTCTTCTCGCATCCAGTTTCAGGTAGAGCAACTGTCTCGGCGTGCAATGGCCGGGCGAGTCTGCTCTCGTCCACGCGACTGCGGTCCTGAAATCGACATCGGCGTCTGTCAGGGCTTTGCGGACCCGGAGCTCGAGCGCGCTGCGCAACATTTGTCTAGAATCTTCCCGCAGCCGCTGCAAGGCCTGGTTGGTCTTCAAGCGCGGGGTGCCATCAAACAAGGCGAAGAGCCTCTTCAGGAGCGCGACGTCGTCAACCCTCTTCCGTGTTATCACATTACAAACGATCCGCACCACCTCGAAGAAGAAAGGTAGGATGGACCGCAACTTAATGGAACTACCCAACTCGTTGACATAGCGACCACGGATAAGTCCGGGCTCGTTGATTGGTTCTGGGGCCTGATCCGTCCTCTCAAAGAGAATCGTCCAAGCCCTCAGGCTGGGGCACTCATCCGGAAACATTGTGTGGATGAATTCATATACGAAAGTGCTTGTCTCAAATCCATCATCCTTGTCTCGTGTTCGCAGATCCTCCTGTGTCCTTGGGTCGATAATCTGAATGGCCGCGGCGCCCAAGTCTACAACGGCCAAAAATATATCCACTTCGAGACTGAAAGGGACCAAAAGCTTCTTGAGCGCGCCGCGTGGTGTGATAGTCTGCTCACGGAGCCTTCGGATTACCTGCGCATCCCGAGCTGCAACAGAGTCGCTCCACGACAGTGCTTCGATGAAGTCGTGGGGGTCCACCACACTGAACTCGGAGGTGGCGACCTGCACGACTTGAACGAGCACGCAATAAAGCTTGTAAAGCTCTTTTTGGACCGACGGTGGTGGTTGTAGATCTATAGCTCGCAACTCATTCTATGAGATGCGTCTCTCCTGTCCATTTTCGGACATTGTAGCGACCGTCATCAATGGTACCGCCGGCTTCGGCGCTTGAAGATGTCTGGATGGGCCTGGGGTACATCCACCTGAAATTTCGCTGGAGTCCCGCTTCGCCCGCAGAATCGGGGCATGGTATGGTCTGGAGGGTTCCGCTTGTGGCACATATCCACCACCCTGTGAGGGGGGTAATCGCGGTGTCGGAGGTGAACTCGGTAGCGGAGGGGGCTTTTTATCATCAGGACCCTCGTCCATGTCTGGCATGGGTGTGTCAGGGACTCTGTCGTCGGGAGTATATGGTGAGAGCTCTTCTAGGCGCTGGTTCGGCTCAGCCACCATGTCGGCATATTCCTGTGAATTGGGGTCTGGGACTCTAGCTTGGCTTTGCGTCCGTTCCATCATGGCAGATCCGGCCTGAGAACTGGGGCCGGGGACACCCCTTTGGCTCTGTGTTCTCTTCATCGCGGTTGGTGAATTGTACTTGCTCCTGTGCAAGGGCCGCCTTGGCAGCGAGGTCTTGTCGTGAACCACACCTAATCCATCAAGGGGCAGCTCCGCGGCAAAGCCCATGTTAAATCGAGCTTGCGCAAGCTGATTTCTGGCGGAAATTTTGGCTATTGCTGCTTTGGCCTTGGACAGGGACTGGGCCAGTTTTGCGGATGTCGACTCTGCGCGTTCAACGTGCTCGGCGCTCGGCGTGTCCTTGTCGTTCTCGTTGCCTGGGGAGTGAGGACGCGGTGGCACTCTCAAGCCTTGGGTAGACATCCCACGAGCCAGGGATTCGGGGCTGTTTGGGACAGCAGTTTTGAGCGCGGAGGGCCCTATACCAGAAGGTGGCGGCTCCCCTTCTCGCCATTTTCCCTTTTCTGCTGCCGTATAGCGAGTACGTGTCTCCTCCTGCTCCACCACGGCCGACCCAGAAGCCCCTGGGGCTCCGTCGGAAGCGCTCCCAGCACCATAGCTCGGTGGCTGAGGCGTATCAGTCCTGCTCAAGAAGTCGTCCACGTCGAGAACCCGTTCACCAGCACTTGTTTCCTGATCCGATGGTGGTTGAAAATTGTAGGTGGGAATGCGGCGATGTGCAAGGTTGCCAGGGCCACCCTGTGCCAAGGCCCACCTATGAAGGTGTTGGCGGTAACCACGTTCCCATGAGCTGTAGTCTTCAGCGACAGAAGGACCTTCAGGTGTTTGAGTCTCATAACGCCGACCGAACCTCCCGTAACGTTTGTGCCATCGCTGCTTCAAGTCATCATCGTCGGGTGAGAGGGGAGACGACCACCAATCCGATCTGGGCGGTCGCCATTTGACACTACCAGACTTTGGGCGCCTCTGGAACTTCTTCATTGCTGTGCAAGAGATTCCTTCCACATCAATGATGAATGCTTCATTAGTTGCTGGTGATCTGACTTCGGATAAGCATGGGCTCTAAATGGTATGCGATAATGGGGCTTCAGGCCCTGGTTGTGTTGTGCCCCTGTGGCGGATGCAAGACAAACAAAACAAGTTTTTGAGATGTTTACAGGTGGATAAGATATGTAAATTTCATCATGGGGGAGCAAAAGTGGTGTTGACTTGGCTTGTTCGCTACTGCCACAAATTTTATGCCATGTGATGGAAAGAATCATGAACACGGAAAGAAAAGAGCTGTGAGGTAATTTGGGGAGGAAGGACCACTAAACGTCAGACACAACCCTTGGCAACAGGCAGGCGCAGACAACACTGTGCTAAGTCTATCACTGATCCATCGCTGGGCCTGGAAAGGAACAAACATTGATAGGGCAGTTCAGGGAAATGGATGCACATTCTCCCTGCTGTGCAGCATTCATTTATTCAACCATGACTTTCAGGACGTAGAGTGTGCTGCAGTTCCGGTCAAGTAAAAAGGGCCATGTCACAGAGATGGGCAGTGATGTGTCAAAATAAGACCGCAAGGGCTGTCTCTCATCATCGGAGTCTAAATACAAATCCGGATGCAAACCCAAGTGTAGAACGCCAGAGGCGGTAAAGTGTATTTGAGAAACCTATGTCCAGCATTGCCTCCTTAACGCCAACCCATGCAATTTGATCTGATGATCCATTTCAAAATTCGAAGCACACAAATAAACGATTTAGAAGAAACGAAGAAGGGGCAATCCGCGCTTCTTGGAAGCGGCGACGATAGCGAGCGACGACGAAGCGCCCGGTGTGCACTTTGTGCCAGCTGCGACAGACATCGAGGCGCTCCATTCTCCTCCTGCAACACAAGTCTTGTATGAAGTGCCGTCAGCGGCACACTCTGACTCGCCCTCGGTGCAAGATCCACCGCCAGAAGAGGACGAGCCCGATCCAGAGCTGCTACCAGAGCCCGAGCTGCTGCCAGAGCCGGTGGGAGTGGCAGGGGCCGCTGCTGCGGCGCTGGTGGCGGCTGGGGCCACAGAAGTTGCAAAGCCGGAAGGCGATCCGGTTGCAGATGGGGCTGCTGCGGGTGTCGACGCCGAGCCTGAGCCAGAGCCAGATCCAGATCCAGATCCAGATCCAGATCCAGAGCTGCCGCTTCCGCTGCCGCTGTCAGAGGAGCCGCCGCTGCTTGAGCTGCCGTCGAAGGTGACACCCTTGGCGAAGCAGTTGTCTCCAGTGATGTCAGCAAGGTTCGGGTCGGAGGCGGCGAGCTTCTCGACGTTGTCGCCGGGGGCGGGGTACTGTGGCGAGGAAGACAGGACAGATTTGCAGCTGTTGATGTCGGCCAGGTTGTAGACAGCCAGGGGAGGGTAGGCGTCAAGGGCATCGGCGCGCTGGTGGATGTTCATTGCCCGCCTCTTGGAGCCAGAGCCGCCCTGGATGGTGAGCGGGGCGCAGTTCATGTAGTACTCTGGCTGGCCGCTGAGCTTGCTGGTCCATGTCCAGGCGTAAGAGTAGTCTCCGGCGGGGATGTCGGCGGGGATCTTGACGTCGTATTCACTGGGGCCGGAACCGTCCTTGGAAGGGCAACCTCCCTCGATGGACAGGATGACAGACCAGCGGGTCGAGGCAGAGGGCTGCATGTCGGTCGACAGGGCGACCTGGCAGGAGCCACCGCCGTGGACGGCAGAGCCAGTGAAGGACATCTTGACTGAGTCCCCTGCGGTGGCCGTGTTGGACAGGCCATCGGTCGAGTAGAAGGTGGCAGGGTCTCCGCTGAGCTTGCAAGGGTAGTTGCTGGCCGTGAGGGGAGAGTTGTCTATTGAGGACGCGCCGTATGGCTTGGGGTTGGCCATGATCATGTGGGCCGAGGTGGCACCGGAGAAAGCCAGCACAGCGGCGATGTTGGAAGTAGACAGCATCATGTTGTCGGTATTTGTTGGTTGGGTATCTTTGAAAGACGAAATTGACGGAACAAGACGAAGGGAGTGGACCGTGGGACTGAAAAGATGGCAGCCGAGGTCGAAGTCGAGAAAACAAACAAAAGCTCCAGGCCTTGTTGTTGAGGGAGTGTCTGTAGAGAAGAAAAAAAGGAAGAAGGACGAGGAAAAGACAAGAGTGTTGTGATGCTTGATGGTGCCAGAATCATGAGATGAGCAGGTTGAGGTGGGAGGTGACTGACCTGATATATGCGAGCGAGGGCTTCACTTCGAGGCCGCCATCTGCCCCCCTGGCCCCCAGGAGGGAGAGGGGGACAAACAACGAGGATGCTACAGTACGTACAAGGGCCATTGTCTGTCTGGGTTGTGGCCATTCAGCCATTGTGGGCATTGTCACTATTGTGGAGCCTGCTTGGAATGGCAATTGACGGGTATGGTTGTTTGTCTGTTCGTCTGATGGACTTGACTGGGCGAGAACATGGCTGACCCGACATGGGAGATTCAACGACAGCGAATCGGGCAACGTGGATCGCTGCCGTCCGCGGCGGGAAGTCAAAGAAAGCAGGGGGCGGAGAGCATAAGAGTGGGCTCTGCAGCGGTGGCATCGAAACGAAACAAAGCTTGCCCTGTTTGCCTGCGCTTGCCTGCGCGTGCCTGCGCGTGCCTGCGCGTGCCTGCGCGTGCCTGCGCGTGCCTGGTGCTGTGGGGATGGGAAAATGTGCCTTGCAGGTGTCAGGAGTAGACTCAGGAGTCAAGGAGGCTGCAAGGACCGAGCCAGTACGAGGCAGGGCCCGTGGTAAGCAGGGCCGAAAAGAGGCTCAAAGATGATCGGCGGGCGGGCAAGATGGCAGATCTTGGAGTCTAACAGTCGAAGCTCCAAGGCCAATCGAAAAGTCTCCGGTCGCCCTTGCCCCTGAGAGCTCAAACATGAGCGCCTCGGGGTGGGTCTGACATGCAGCCAATCAGCCACCAGGAGCCGACCTCACCTGCTCTTTGGTGAGACCAGGCCTTCGTCGATCCCATCTTGTCCCCCGCCCGCATTGCTGCAATCTCCCTCTTTTCAGCTGCTCTGGTCAACGTGCAAGCCAAAGCACCACCACCACCACCACCACCATGGCCACCATGACCATCACCGCCGTCGGCTCCAATACCCGGGGGGCAATATCGCTCCACCACACCTGGCAGGGCCCTACCCAAGCCTTTGGCAGCGGGGCATCCGCCGCCCTCGTCCCCACTGATATGCAGGGGAGCCGCCTTGTCCCGCCAGTCTGCCAGTCAGCTTTGCCTTGTGCTGGCGCTTCCACGCGAAGATCTTTTCTTCCCGATCTGTAATGCTGGCCCGGTGTGGAGTGCCCTTCCCTGTGTCCTGTGCCTGTGCCTGGCAGCCTGGCAGCCCAACTGAGGCAATCCATCAGTCCGTCACTTATGCATGATGATGGTGCAGCGGGCAGAATGCATTGGCCCTCGCCAGTCCTCACCCACACAGCTCTAAACACCATGTTTCACCAGCAACCAATGCCACAACCACACCGTCTTGTGCATGTGTTCCAGACTCCGGCAGTTCGTCGAGGAAAAACAACTTTCAGCCTGCACTGCTAGCTCAGGAGTCACATACGAGAACGAAAAAAGGGCCCCTTGCAGCCTGGCAAATCGTGAACACGACCCATCGCATCCGAGGCGCCCGTGTCTTCCCCGTCAGCCCCAGCAGGATATTCACGATGGGAGCCCACAGTATTGCCAGATTCGGCACTCCGTCAGCCACAGAGGCTGCCTCCTGGCATTGCCACTCCGATGGCCCCACCCCGCGGACATCCACCCGATAATAAACCTTCCCTGATCATAGCTTATATATATCAAGGGCCCTCCACAATGTTTGGACGTCTCTGTGCGCCGTGCCTCCACTTCGGATGAAGCACCCTGCGCCCGCGACCGTCGATTTATGCCCAGTGGGCTAACAACTCATGCCGCATGCGAAGCCTGCCAGCGGCCTCCCAAGCGCCACCACCAAATGGACCCGTTTTGCGCGCTCGTTAACGCCCGTCCCAGAAGATCTGCGTGCAAGGTGCGCAGGGCGACCGCCGACTCGTGCCGAATGATCTTCTTAACCCCTGAACAGAAGCCCAGCGCACAGGGACTTGGACCCTCTTTGAGCGGCTAGGTCGCTTCTCTGAAACATCCAGAACCGCATCACCGAGCCGCGCCCGCGAAACAATCTAGCCTCGTGCGCCTTCGACTTCATCTGGTCTCTTTTTTCCTCCCTGCCAGTGTCGATAGTCGGCACCGACAGACGTCTCGGCAGCATATGATAGTCTGGACTGGACCGTGTCCTGCTCGGCAAAGCATGGCCGCCCATGAGATGAACGTTGCCGAAGGGAACTATCGCAGTGATCTCGAACCCTTTGCGATATCAACTCTGTCGGTAACTCACCTCACATGCGACGAGATTGTGCATATGAGTAGCCAAGCTGCTTTCTAGAGCGGCCATGTGAACTCGGCAATTACTGGCTCATTGAGATCACAAAGTCCATTAAAAATGCTGCCATGAAGGTGACTGCCCCAGTTGCACCGCGGGCACAGGCCCGGTTGCGAGCTCTAACTGATACGTGGCAGTGCCATCCCACCTTTGTTGGCCCCCTCTGTGGCAAGAATTACCTTGTTGGCATGTGTCCGTATTGCGTACCGATCCTCTTTGTTCTGTTGTCCCTGGGATGTCCTTGCTCTAATCCTTCTACATGTCGAATGTTTTCTAGCTCATACTGCTGCCTTGGGAAGTTTGGACCACATTAGAGGATTTTCATGATAGTGATATGGAATCGCTAAATGGTGTTCTCTTACTTCATGACTTCCGGCCACGGGGCAGAACATTCGTCCCGTGCATGCCATGAGGACATAAACTTGTAGTGTCGCCCACAGTTGCAGTTTGAGCTTATTAGGACATTTCAGTTTCAGCGAGCCACTCAAGCTATATCTAGGCGTAAACCATGCGGTAGATTTGTTTTTGACTTACTGGAAATCACACAATTCTCCCATGATTGCCTTACGACCTTGGATCCTTGAGGCAGGCGATGATTTCGACGTCGGGTCTATTCCACTAAATGACAGTGAAGGCCGCCCTGCGCCTCCGTCAAGACACCACCTCGCCAGGCTACCAGTCCGGCCGGTCTAATTCCATTCCAAAACTAGACGAGCAGACTTCCTCAAGGGCTGTTATCTGCATAAGAATAGGGACCTCGCATTGTGGTTTCCCAAGCGCTACCTATGACTCCTCAGCGATGTCCAACCCAAAGCTCTTTTATTCTAGACCACAAGTTTAGTTCCAGCGAACTCCTGCACTGACGTGGCCATTGATATCCGTCTGCTTGTCCGATGTGTATCCAGGGAGGCGTTAGATGCCTTCGCGTAAAACTACATAGCCCTGTCATTGCAGACTGATATATGTGAAAGGATGAATGGAATTATGATGTCAAACCTTGTTGGCAAGTACGACCCTCGCACTTGAATGGCTACTTTAGTTATCCCCTACGGGGCACGTAGCCTCTCAGAACTTAGCCAGAACAACACCAATAAACGACTGCTTCCCCATACGATTACCGTACGTACGAGAGACCTACCAACAAACCTCATCCATGCCTCTTTGAGTAAAGGATCAGAACCTTCATTGGGCGCCCATCGAGCGGTGAATTTCCTTTCGATTTTTCGCCGTTGATTCCTACGTCGTGACTCAGTTCCGAAATTCAATTATTGCTCATTAGATCGTTGACTTCTCCAAGATCTCGCCCAATTTAGAAAACGTGATGTCCTTGCCGAGTAGTCGAGTTATTCTCAGTGACTGGCTCGCTACATACAGGCATGCCTCTCTCTGGTGGCGGGCCTATTCCGTCCTTCATGCTCATTTAGGTACACTATGGACTATTGTTGTCATGGCCTGCCTGCTACTGCTAGACTATCCTATCCTGGATCCATCATCATCCCTCCTTGCACAACCGCCAACTGACAACTGCCTGCCCTCCTCTCCGTCCGTCGCTCACTTCCTCCTCCAACAATCGACCGACACTCGGTACTCTGACAGATGATGTTGATGAGGCAACGTGCAAATCCATGGATGCAGGAAATTTTCATGAGACATCGGAAAGAGGTCCAAGTCTTTTGCTTGGACAAAGGAAACGATCATGGCTTTTGGGCTACTTAGAGTCGTGCGAAGCGATCATTGTGGTAAATTAATGTTCGGGTCGAATCAACAAGTACTCATCATCTGCCATGTGGGCATACGACTTTCAACAGAGCTCCTTATACCGCGAACAGACTTAGTGTCCTGATCCCCCGAAAAGTTTTCCGCATACACGTAATTGCATCATCACTTTCCACTGCTCGCAGCATGCATCCCCACATACACCTCTTTCTCAATATCTGCCCACAGCTTCAAGACTGGGAAGTCGGCAAACGGCAGTATCTGCGTGGCGACGATTCCCGCGACACCATTCTCCCGATCTGCCCACCACCAACAGTTAGCTAGCCCTGCCCAATGAACAGTGCTCCGGCTGCGACCCGTCGCCCCGCCACCGCTGATCATAAAGGTCAGCCCCCAACCTTGGGGAGGGTTCCCAGGAAGAGGATAAAGCTCCGGGATGGGGTTGGTCTGGTCTGGCTTCGCCGCTGGGATGGGCTGCCGGCCAAAGTCCGGGAAGTCGGGGATTTGGTTCGTGAACATCTCGGTGATGGTGGATGGCTTTAAGATCTCGGCACCGGTCTTTGGGCATCTGCCATCATTGAGGAGGACCGCTAAGATTTCTGCAACAGTGTCAGCCATTACTGGATACTGATGGGCATGAGGCACCAGTCGACGTCTCCCGCCTCTCGTGATCGCCAGCCGCATGAACTATTGGTAAAGAGACCGTGCTTACTGCAGTACTCCCGCGGCTGGGCAAACATGCCCCCTCCGCCGCTGTTGAAGCACCTCTCTGCTTCCTCCTTGCTGCTCACCGCCGCCGGCAATCGTGCGAGGTGGTCTCGTGGGCGTAGGGTTCCATCACTTTCGCGATGGTTCATGTATGCCATTTTGGACTTCATCTCCGGGGTTGGTATCATGGACATGTTCTTGATGCCGAGCGGCTCGAAGATGCTCTTCTTCATGTAGTCGTTCAGCTTCTGTCCCGTCACCCTCTCGAGGGCAATGCCAGCCCAGTCAATGCCGACCTGTCAAAAGATTAGATACTGTTTGTCATAAGACGAAGTCGCCCAGGTTCAACTTACTCCGTACTCCCAGCCCTCGCCAGGCTGAAACAGAAGCGGCGAGATCATGTCCTCGTACCGACCGCTAAACTCATCAATGCCAGCAGGAAGGCCCCAGTCCCTCAGCCTCACATTGAAGAAGGAGTAACCGAAGCCCGCCGTGTGGGTCAAGAGCATGCGCAGCGTGATCTGCTTCTTCTTCTCCTCGAACGTGCCGTCCTTCTTCAGCACCTGCAGCGTCTTGAGCTCCGGGGCACAGCCCCTCGAGCTGGTCGCCGTCGTCGAGCCTGAGAAGCCCCTTCTCGACGGCCTGCATGCAGGCGACGCCGGTGATCATCTTGGTGCAGGACGCGATCCAGTACACGCTGTCCAGCGTCATCCTCGGCGCTGGCCATCCCCCGCCGCCCGGAGGCGTGCGCGAAGAGTTCATCGCCGTCCTTGTTCACCACGACGACCGTTGCGCCGGGGATGCCCTTGCTGTGGTCGTAGCATGCCGCATCCACGGTGGAGCGGAGCGTGCTGAGGGTTTGTTCCGTGAGAGGCGCCATGGTGCTGAAAGGTCGTCGTCACTTTGAATCTACGAGGAGCTGAGCTGGCCTGGCTTGGATTGACGATGCGAACCCCGTTCTAGATGGTGTGAACTACATATGTAGACGGGCGTTTCGGTGTGAAAGACCATAACAAAGCGGGGCTGGGAATGGGAGCCGCGCCGGCAGACAACAAGTTTGAACTCTATTTATAAGTGGCCTACACCCGCGGGTTGCCAACCACCTCGGTTGCTACTTTGCATCTGCCGTGGCATCCACAGAGAGAATTGTGGCCGATCAGTCTCACTGTGCACCGGCAGTGTCACAGCCCACCATTCGCCAATGGTTACTTCTTTGCAGTGTGCCTTTGACATTCGTCTAATAAATTGTGCTTCGCCAGATTCCTCGGTGCGGGGATTGGGGGTGTTCTGTTTGGTACTGTATGCATTCGCCGGCCGCGGCTAACATCGTGCCCACTCGCCATGTTGCTCCGCTTTCCACGTCCACAGCACAGGAACGAGCCCCATCACCCCGCAGCGTCATGATGAGCTCGCATCAACCCCAGCGGTTCGGACAGATGGAACCGTGTCAGCGCGGGGAAACGACGATATGGCGGACATGCGAGCTGTCTCTATGGCATGCTACGGAGCCGCGATTCTTCTAGCTGTCCAGAGGTGGCAGGACGCGAGGGCGGCATACTCGATTCAGAGATGCCGAGATAAGTCAGCACTCGGTATTTTTGATTTGGGATTCCAGATGTGAAGACAATTGGTCTGTTCGGCTTCCGCAACGGACCCGCGCACGCGGTACAGCTAATTCGCATGGTCTGGTAGTAAGGGAGGGAGGGTGGCGAGTATCCAGTGTCCCAAGTCGCTCGAACCGTAAACATCACTGCGCTCTAGTCTAGACCCTAGGAAGTCACCCCGGATTTCATCAATGCGGGTGGCACGCGGGGAAAGTCTGGGGTCACGCACCAACAGATGTGGCAGCCGCAGGGATTCGGCTTGACATGTCGCGTCGATGGCGGCTTGGAGGTACGGATCCAGCCCACGTCTCCTCCTGATGATTGAAACGCCTTGCCGTGAATGCGGATCCGCCATCCGAGCTTAGCGTCACATGAGGAGTTCAGAAGAGGATTGGGCGCCAGCAATCGTTCACAGGCGAGATGGCACGAAGAATGATGATCTTCCCCCAAGCGAGGATCCCGCAGTAGAGGCGTGTCAAGGTGGGAGGGGAAAATGGAATCATGCTTGGGGCCATTCCAAGGTTACACGGCATGAGACACTATTCGTGGTCCAGTATATAAATTACCCGGACCCTCAAGAGACTCAGCTGTGACCGAGGTGGTCGCACAACGTCCTGTCCTGAGTGGAGCTTGCACCAGATTCCTAAGTCTGTTTCAATTCTTTCTGCTGACATCAGGTGAATATATACCCTCGTCGCCATGGGAGATCCTGCAGTCACCACTCTCCCTCAAGCGGAGAAGAAGTTCAAGACCGAGCTCACGGACTATTCTGTCCGCCGTGAGGACGGCAAATGGCCGTACGGTGACATCGATGTCGACGCACTGATCGTCGGAGCGGGATTCAGTGAGTCTCATGATTACCACCCTAAGGTTGATATAAATCGACCGAATAGATGCTGATACCTTTTTTCAAGGCGGCGTTTTTATGCTCAAAACACTCCGAGACCGCGGGCTCAAGGCCGTCATCTTCGAAGCCGGCAACGACACCGGTGGAACCTGGAGGTGGAACGTAAGCACACCCCGCAGACATGTCGATGCACCCTCAACACAAGTGTTTTTTCTTCATCATGCTGGCCCCTATCCCAGCATGACAGGGCTTGCGTTCTTTGTTCAATACAAGCAACCAGGCTTCCCAACTCCACTCAAAGAATGGCACAATGCTTTTTTCTATGTCGTTTACAAACACCTACGCAATTGACTAACTACCAACGCAGTGTTACCCTGGTGCTCGGGTCGACTCGGCTGTTCCAGAGTACGAATTCTCTTGGCCTGAGGTATACAACACATGGAACTGGTCAACCAACTATCCTGATTTCAAGGAGCTGCGAGCATACTTCGACCATGTTGACAAGGTGATCGACGTGAAAAAGGACTGCTCTTTCAACACTGTGGTGACAAGTGGCAATTTCGACACGGCAGAAGGCAAATGGATCGTGAAAACAGCAGATGGCCGGACAAGCAAAGCAAAGTTCTTCATCCTGGGGACTGGATTTGTGAGTGGCTCTCTTTCGGAAGGGTAATGAGTAGACTGCCCTGACCAAAGACTAGGCTGCAAAGCGTTATATCCCCGACTGGCCCGGCATTGACAAGTTCCAAGGAATCGTCCACCACTCTTCCTTCTGGCCCGATGATGAGATTGACGTCCGCGGCAAGCGGTGTGCCGTCATCGGCACCGGCGCTTCGGGGGTTCAGATATCTCAAGAATGGGGCCCAATCGCTGGCTCCGTGAAAGTCTTCCAGCGGACACCCAACCTGGCGATCCCCATGGGCAAGAAACCTCTCACGGTTGAAGAGCAGACGAACTCGAAGCAGTGGTATCATCGCTTCTTCGAGATGCGCGAGAGGACCTTTGGGGGGTTCCTGTACAACTTCTCTGAGAAGGGTACCTTCGAGGACTCCCCTGAGGAGCGGGAGAAGTTCTACCAGTCGCTTTTTGACCACGGAGGTTTTGTTTTCTGGCTGGCCAACTACAAAGATTACATCACGAACGCCGAAGCCAATACCGAGGCGTACAACTTCTGGGCCAAGACGGTACGAAGTAGGATCGGTGACCCGAGGAAGCGGGATCTCCTGGCGCCGCTCAAGATGCCGCACTATTTCGGCATCAAGAGGCCCTGCCTGGAGCAGAACTACTATGAGCAGTTCAACAGGGAGAGCGTGGACGTCATCGACATCTCGAAGAATGGGGTCAAGGAGTTCGATGAGACTGGGGTCACTCTCGAGGACGGGTCGCATTACGAGTTCGATGTGATCGCCATTGCTACCGGCTTCGTAAGTGGTAGTACCTCCTCACGATTACATCTTTTCACTAACTTTTGCTGCAAGGATATCACGACCGGCGGGATGACCCAGATGGGGCTAAAGTCCATTGAATCCTCCGAGCTTGAGTCAGAATGGAAAGCAGCCGCCAACACTTACCTTGGACTCACTGTATCCGGATATCCCAATATGTTCCACATGGTGAGCGTTTTTTCCATGCAGTGTTTCGACCTTTCTGCGGATGTGTATCTCCCATACCTGCGCGCTTTCCACTGCTGGCCTTGATGTCATTCGCTAGGCTGCAATGAATGGGATAGATAATGGGCAGATGACGCCCCAACCTGCCTGTTTCCATCAAAATATTTGATGCCTTGGGATTTGAGCTGACTCTCAATGATGCAGTATGGGCCTCATGGACCAACTCTGTTGTCCAATGGTCCCGCCACCGTCGAGGTCCAAGGCCGTTGGATAGCGGACGCCATCGTCAAGATTAAGCGAGAGGGCGTCAAGTACATCAACGCCACAAAGGATGCGACCAAGGCATGGAAGAATCACATCAACGAGCTGAGTGATGCGACGCTGTTCCCAACGACGCGCAGTACATATATGGGGGGCAGTGTACCAGGCAAAGCCTTCGAGCAGGTCAATTACGCTGGCGGAATCCCGGCGTATAGGGTTGAGATCCGGGAGGCTCTCCCGGATTGGAAGGGCTTTGAGGTGGTCAAGGAGGATGGCGCAACAACAAATGGGACGACGAAAGTGTAGTTGGGGCCTTCGTGGCTGATCATCCAGTGTTTGTTGATGGCAATGCCAGAATTGCTAAGTTTGAGCTTAGTTTGGGTAGATCAATATCGATTGTCGTAATTCTGCTCGACTTGCGTCACTCTCTCGGCGGTCGAATGGGCTTCTATCACACAAAAGCGAAGAGGCAACTGTGGCAGCTCATGACACGACCAAACGGGTAGTGCCAGATGCGATGTCACCCTTGGTCGCTCTTTTCATGAGATGGTCGATTCAGTTTGTCGAATTTTGTGCTCTATAGTGGTCTCTCAATCTCCGATCTATTGTTATACACCGTGACGTCCGATCCTGTGACTTCGACCTAGGATGCACTTAATGCACGCCGATACGTCGTCCCGTCTCATCAGCCCTTTCTTTACTCCTCGCTGTCACTGAACTCAGCAATACCAGCCTTGGAGTTCAGGTAGTGGTTCCTGTCGCGAAGTCGTCAGCATCGCAAGATCAGTAGCGCAGCGCTTCCTCCCGCCTCTTCCTGATCCAAGACTCACCTCTCAACAGCCCAATTCATGATGTAGTAAGCGGCGACGAATGGAGGGACGACGTAGAGGATCTGAGCGCTGGCTCGTCGCCACGTGTTGAAGATAGCTGCGTGGGCTGCGCCGGCGAAGGGGTTCTGTCGGTTGGGAGCGAGGCCGTAAGTAACAATGCCCTTCTGGGCCTGAGCCGCGGTGCCTGTGTCACGGATGATCCTGTCAGTACGCCGGTCGTGATATCGATTGTTCCGAGATGTGATCCGAAGAGCGTCTCGCCGCCCGGTGCTTCCTTCCGCGCTGTGATTTGCGCGCGTTGCACGCTGGCCCGTCGTCGAGATTCTGCGCCCCGTGGGTTTTGCTACTCACCAAGTTGTCCCCAGCCACCGATGTACCTGTAAAGAAGCGATTAGCACAGCCCTAGAAGATCCGCTGTAGTCTTCTGAACGAGGTGGGCGCGAGCTTCCGAGGCCACCGCAAGAAAAGCCGCGCCTCCCATGTCGACACGATGACATGTTGCCAACTCACTTGTTGTACATGCCAAGAGGGGCATCACCGCCGCCGCTGCGAAGGATTTGAGTAGGTCTCATCGTGTAGTCTGTTTCAATTGACGTGGGAGATGTTCAATCGAGGGTTCGCGAGTGTGTTGTCGTGAAGAGCCAGACTCAAGTCCTGACGATGATGATTTGATCCCGACGTCGTTGGAAATCGGAACCAAGCCATTGGACCTGGCGGGACTAGTCCTCAAACGGCTTAGCGGAAGCAGAACGTCGCTACGTACCGACAAAGTTCCCACTTCCTTCCATGGAGCACGGGCCACTCCAGAGCTTCAAGCTCTCATCGATTTGCAGTGGAGCAAGGCATCGGCGGGCAGCATCACCTCAGTTCACCTTTCCAGGCGAGCCGAGACCACCCACACGAGAACGGCAGCAAGAGTCGATCTCGCCCACACAGCCAGCCCACCATGGCACAATTCAACGCCAACGCGCTCCGGAATATCTACCGGCTAGCCATCCCCGCGGCCGTCGGCGTCAGTCTGGCCAGCCAGTCCATATACGATGTCCGAGGCGGCTCGCGCGCCGTCATCTTCGACCGACTGTCGGGAGTGAGGGAAGGGGTCATCAGCGAGGGCACACACTTCCTCGTGCCCTGGCTGCAGAAGAGCATCATCTTCGACGTGCGCACCAAACCCCGCATGATCGCCACCACGACCGGTTCCAAGGACTTGCAGATGGTCAGCTTGACCTTGAGGGTGCTGCACAGGCCTGAGGTGCAGGCCCTGCCCAAGATCTACCAGGTATGGCCCGGCCTCTGCTCCTCCCCGTGTGTGGCAAGAAACCAATAGCTGACTGTCTTGTCTTGCCAGAACCTCGGCCAAGACTACGACGAGCGAGTGCTCCCCTCGATCGGAAACGAAGTCCTCAAGTCCATCGTGGCCCAGTTCGACGCCGCCGAGCTCATCACGCAGCGCGAGGCCGTCTCGCAGCGCATCCGCACCGACCTGATGAAGCGCGCCGCCGAGTTCAACATCGCCCTCGAGGACGTCTCCATCACGCACATGACCTTCGGCAAGGAGTTCACAAAGGCCGTCGAGCAGAAGCAGATCGCGCAGCAGGACGCCGAGCGGGCGCGCTTCATTGTCGAGAAGGCAGAGCAGGAGCGGCAGGCCAACGTCATCCGCGCAGAGGGCGAGGCCGAGAGCGCCGACGCCATCGCCAAGGCCATCGCAAAGGTCGGCGACGGCCTCATCCAGATCCGGAAGATCGAGGCCAGCAGGGAGATCGCGCAGACGCTGGCGAGCAACCCCAACGTGGCGTACCTTCCGGGAGGGAAGCAGGGTACCAACATCCTGCTGAATGCCGGGCGGGCGTGAGTGTGATGTGGTGCGGGGCAGGGGATGAAGGGCAGGGTGAGAGACCCTTTGACGGAGGATGGATCGGCCTCCCAACAAAGAGTCCATCTATTTAGAGGCTGCTTAAAATGCAGTTCATGTACTATCTCCACTAGAGACGAGATCCATGAGATCTTGTCCTCTCCACTTTGATGATGAAGTAATGCCAAAACCATTGAAGGTGACGCCGTATGTGCCAGCCCACTTGCCAGATCTTCCTCGAACTTCACCATCCATACGCATACATGCCGCGTTAATTCACATGTCACTTACATCTACTGTTCCTCGAGAGATGTGTAATTTGGGTCGCCCCAAACCTGTATTTATGAAGTGAAACCCTGAAACGCCAGAACCCAGCCCCATCAGGTGTTACTCTTGGGGCCTATGGAGCCTCTAAAAACTCCTCGCTGAGACGGGCACCGCCTTCCTCTGAATCCTCGCTGATGCGCCCTTCCTGTTGTAGAGCTTCCCAACCCGGTTCCCGTAGGATGCCGTCCACTACCTTCCAACCGTGTGACTGCATTAAAGACCACTCCTTCTGGACTTTGAGCCTGGCCAGTTCCCCCGCAGCCCTGGCATCTTCTGCGCTGTCATGTCCTTCTGCTCCTTGCATCTGGATGCGCCGGTTCAGGTGAAGCTCCATGAGTGCCTTGAGGCCGTTTCGAATTGGGAGGCCTCTCTTGTGTGGGTAAACCAGGATCGTGTCGACGAGTTTGGGGTGAACCATGCGCATGGCATTCAGATCGTTTTCAAGGCCGTGGCCGATGAGTATAGTACTGGGGCTGATGAGAGAGAAAAAGAGCTCCCGGGCGACCTCAGGCGAAGAGACCTTCTGCAGTATCTTCCTCTCGCCAGGTTGCTGCGCGGGAGGCTTCCAATCCCTTGACCAGGATATGGCTCGTGCCAGATCTTCGGGGAAGACACCGCTGTATTGCGAGTTGAGGTCCAGAATCTCGCCAAAAGGCTGCACAAGCACATCCAGTAGTTCTGCGCCATCCGGCCACGAGGTTACCGTCAGCCTGATTAGCTCCATGCCATACACCGTGTAGCCCATCTCACAGTCGAAGCACACGGCCTTTGCTGCATCGGTATTCGCATTCTGAGGAGTCGCTGCGTAATTCCATAGCGCGGCAAGCCGCTTCGGGTCGCTGGTTTTCCATACGTGGTTGCTTCCCTTGGCGCATCCAGGTGATTCCCCGACGTCCTGTTGGCAGCACCGGTACCGCTTTGGGATGTGGGTAAAGTCTCCCTTGGGGCGGTCAGGTAGGTATTGCCTTCCTGAATGATACGTGCACTGTCCGCCGGATGCAAGCTCCCCAGTCTCAATGTTGCGGCCTGGGAATACTTGGAATCGCACAGTGCATCTGTCGCATTTCTCCCAGTTCTGAGACATCTGGACGGCCGCCTTCGCCTCGGCGATTTGATCGTCGGTGGGTGGGATCGGGACGTAGCCATATGGCGCGAGGCCTGCGATGGGCGTGACCAGTCTTCTCTTCAGCACCTCGACCTCTTGCTCGGCGCTCAAGCCGGTCATGGTGACAACAGGAGGGCCATTGGCTGGTGGCTTCTCTGTTGGCCTCTTTTCTGTTGCTTCCTTGCGCTGCTTGACCCAGTCGTCCACCGACATCCGCTTGTGCCTTACCACATCCTGCTTGATGATGTTGCCATAGATAGACGACTTGTGAATTGCAATGTGCTGCTCACGGTCGAGGGCCATCCATACAAGTTCCTGACCCGACAGGACCAGGTCCTTGATCTCGGGGTGCTTTGCGCTCAATTTACTGACTCCTTCGTTGAGACGAACGAACTGTTGGTGAAGGAGTTTGAGCAATTGCAGCCTGATGTTATGGGCGGCTGGGGCTTTCTGGAGGTGACGGGGGTTGAGGGTCTCTGGCTTCCTGGCCGGCTTGGTCATAGTCTGGGGGCCAAGTGAGGGTGGCTTGGCCTGGCCGTCTTTGGGTGCGGGCGAGCCCGATGCTAGTGACTCGGGCTTTGCAGGCGACGAATTGGCCCTCGAGGGCTCAGAGACTTTGGTTGTTGGTGTTGGCGTCGACTGCCCAGCGATTGAAGTCGGCTTTTTCTGTGAGGCAGACGAGGTAGAAATAGTTGAGCCAAGTCTCGACAGCGGTGATTCACTAGCCTTTGTCGGTTGCGTTGATTGGTGCTTCAATAGTGACGGCGACGGCGGGGACAATGGATCGTATTGCTGAGGTGTTTTCATCTCATCATTGACCGTGGCTTGTTGGCTCTGAGACCAAGACGATTGAGGGCTGGAACGTGTGGTGTGGCCCTTTTTCACCTGTAGCACGTCAACGCCAGGACGGTTGACCACTGGGTTGTCGACATCCGGATTGTGCCCAGTTGAGCTGCCGTCCTGGGGAGCATCGGCAGATGGATTGCTGGCCGCCGAGCTGCGTGGTTGGGTGTCGCCAGTACTTTGGCTGTTTGACTGCGAGCGGTTTGCATCTGGTTTGTGAGCGCCCTCCACCCTCTGACGCTTCGTAACACGCTCATCTGCCGCGCCATCAAGAGATGAAGCTCTGTGGCCAAAGAGGCATCCAGGAGTGGTGCACTCAGCCCTTCCTGCCTCCTTAGGGCAAGGAAGGTGCTTGAGGCCATTGAAGACGGGCACTCCGCTAGTAGGGGCGGAGGACATGTCTTTGGATTCAGTGCTGGGTGGACAAGGTAGTCACGGAGGAGAGGAAGCAGTTCCGGTCATCCAGCGTCCAACAAGTCGCTGCCGCGTCCCCTGGGTCCCGGGCAACATGCAGAGTGGCCGCAGAGACTGAAGCCTCCGCAATGGGAGAAGCATTTGGGAGCGAAAATGGCTTGAAACCCCAGAGATGAGCACGGAGGAGAGCTTTCCAAAGACTGTCTTGTCTTCTCGGTGCCTAAGTCAGGTAGGCAGATAAACAGTCCAGGAGCGAAGATATGTGTGAGGCTCAGCCCGGCCCAGAAAGATGACTGCAGTGGATCTGCTGTGCAGCAGTTACGGCACTACGGCAGGGTGCACAAGCACGAGTGGACATGCAGCAAGCGGGGCCCTACTCACCGTGCTAGGCTGGCTGGCAGGGTCGGTCTCGAATCGCTTAAATGCACACATACGCTGTCTACTTCAAGTACCTGGTAGCACCTCTGTGCAGCTTGGACTCTCGATCTCATGAGCCTCTCCTGGTTGACATTGTAGCTTGCATTATTCATGCGCTGCCATCTCTAGTAATCGCTTTAAAAGAGCAAATATGACGAGTCCTCACAGGATCAACTAGCAGCGTGTCGAATCACGGAGCTGGCTGAACTGAGAAGACATTGTAGCGCTGTCATCAGAAGACCCGGGTAGCCAGGCTGTCCAGTCTATTACGGGCTGTCAGATGCTATGAATAGCTGGCTTACAGCAGAGACCGGAGGAAACATCAAGAACAAAGTGGTGTCTGCTGCCCGCATGCTTGCCCTGTCCTCAAGCCTCGAGGTACTTGAGTTGACATCTGCCTTCGTGTTTCACCTCCCACACCCCGACGTCTGTCTACCAAAGGTGCAGCCAGTCGCCGTCGAGAGTGTCGAGACGAGGTCAAAGAGAAACCGAGGCATCAGCAGCCACGTCCGCATGCGTGCGACCATCCGGCTGCCCCCGTTCTTTCAGCATACGTGGTCTCGGGTTGAGCATGGCAGCATGGATACTGCCCTGGCCGAGCTGGGACAAAGGCCCGCAGTAACTGGGCATGCTACTGGCTCAGGCAAGGCTCCAAGCCATCTTTATCAGCGGCCCGCGATGGCTGAGGTCGGGAAATGCTAATATTGTCAGCAAGGAGCAGTTGCGCATGCCCGTGGAAGCCTCAATGGGATCACAGTCAAGTAGTAGAGAAGGCAGAGCCCGGAGCATTTGAACTCAATGCTGCAAGCAGGCGGCTTTAGCGGTGTTTGGCGAGACCCGGAGATTCGCAATCCAGGGACCCGCCTGAAATCGAAACCACCGCGCATCATTATAACATGTCATAGACTCGACGCTGGCCTTTTTTTGTCTGGTCCCTTGACCCTTTGCCTGAGCCATCACGATCACGACCACGACCACGCCCACTTCGCTCGACAGCAACAGGGAAACTACGACTCCATGGCCGACCTTTCAGAGTACACTGGCGGCACAGTCGAGGCCGACCATCTTTGCGTCCTTGTGCATGGGGTAAGCCTAGATCTGTCCCTCCCCTTTTCTAGCTCTCCAACTCGCCTCGCACATCCTACGTCATGCCGCTTCCTACTGCAACCTTTGCATCCTTGCCCACCAGCTAGCCACCAACACCGCGAGTGCTGACACGGCCCGACTACCAACAGCTATGGGGCAACCCGAACCACATGAGGAATGTCGCGAAGGCCCTGCGAGCCAAGCACCCAGCCGACAGGGTCTACATCCTCTGCGCCAAGCGCAACAGCGGCTCATTCACCTACGACGGCATCGAGCTCGGAGGCGAACGAGTATGTCTTGAGATCGAGGAGGAGCTTCGCGCGATCGAGCAGCGCGGCGGCAAGATCGCGAAGCTGAGCGTCGTGGGCTACAGCCTCGGAGGTCTCGTCGCACGCTATGCCATCGGCCTGCTGTACGCAAAAGGGGTGTTGGACGGGCTGGAGTGCAAGAACTTCACCGCCTTTGCTAGCCCCTTTATTGGGGTGCGCACACCGTTGCAAGGTTGGGCCAACAACGTGTGGAACACCCTGGGCGCGAGAACACTTTCCATGTCAGGACGACAGCTGTTTGGGATCGACAAGTTCCGCGACACCGGCCGGCCGTTGCTCGCGGTGCTGGCTGACACCAATTCCATCTTCATCAAGGGCCTCGCCAAGTTCCAACAACGGACTCTCTATTCGAACATTCAAAACGATCGAAGCGCGGTTCATTATACAACATACATAACGAAGACCGACCCATACACCGACCTCACGAAGGTGCGAGTAAACTACGTCGAGGGCTACGAAGATGTCATCCTCGATCCAGTACACCCCGTCGAGCATATACCACCACATAGCTGGAAGAAGGACACCTTCTCGGAAAAGGTCAACAAGAACCTATACCGCATCCCCTTCGTGGTGGCTCTGGCCGTCTTCGTCCCGATTGGCATCGTAGCCTTTCTCGTAAACGGCGCGATCCAGACCGTCCGGAGCTCGAAGCGCATCGCACTGCACGAGAACGGCGAGGCCGGCATCGACTACTCCGAATACCGCGTCCCACTGCTCCTCAACGAGATCCGCGGCGTCGTCGAAGACGCATACGAAGGGCTCAACAGCTCCCAGCACCAAGATTACCTCGGGTCTTCCTCCGACGACGACTCGAGCGACTCCTCCGAGCCCGAGGCCACCGCCACCGCTCCTCTGATCAGCAAGTCCAGCCCGGCCGCGGGCGTCGACAAGGCCAGGGCCAGACGCGCCAGCGAGCGGAACATTCTTCGCCATGAGCGCAAGCAGAGCCAGCCTGGGCAGCCGACGCTGGCGCTGGCACCGGCCCAGTTCGAGATGATCACCCTGGACAGCGTCGGCTGGCGCAAGTATCCTGTGTATATCCACAAGAATCGCCACAGCCACGCGGCAATCATCTTGCGCTTGGACAAAGAGTCACATAGCGAGGGCCACATTGTACTGAGGCACTGGCTGAACGAGGAGTTCCTGGTCTGACCGCACGCGGTGAAGCAAGTGCTCTCTGGTCTGGACCATGTGAGGCAGAATTTCTTCTCATTACTGGATTACTAATTATTAGACGGACCTCCTCTAGACTGAACATGCGGAAACACTCCTCGAGTTGTAAGATCTCCGAAGTTAAGATGTTCATATACCCTCACATAGGCGCGGAGTGCGGCGTTTATTTTAGATGCGTTGTTTATAGACATAGTACATATATTGTAAATAGTAGAACCTTCTGGATTTGTTTCGTAGGCAGCCCTGATTCAACCTCCTCCCCCTTCACACATTAAGTTCATCTACGAGAGACAACCCCCGGAGGCATATTCCGGCAGCAGATCCTGCTTTGGCCCGTCCCGAGAACATGGTTGGTTTCACGGCTCGAACCCAGGCTCGAACCTAGACTCGAACCGTGCCTGGAGACTGCTGGAAGACGAGTCAACTCGAAAAGCTTACTGACGGGCAGGCTGCATGTCCAGATTAACCTGCGGGCGGCAACCTCGGAAGGCACATTTACACTGCACGCTCAGACGATTGAGCCTCACGGCCACGGCCCCCTCCAGGCCACTGCTGTGCTCGAGAGCAGTAGTCGTACGTGCTCCCGGCTGCTATATCAGGCAAGCAGTGCGTCCTCGCCCCGATCATGCATGCACGTCTCTTTCTGCGAATTTTAGGCTCGAGCAGATTTTCACTGCATCGTCCACGGAACATGCGTCCGCGGTCAAAAAGGCCGCCGGCCCAGAAACCTTCAGAGATGGAAGTCGCAGCCGCACTACAATGGCCGAAGGGTTCGTGGGCGCTGACTCGCGGCGGCGCGTGGCGATGACATCGCACTCGGGTGACGCGTGCATGCATGCACACATGCATGCGCTTTAAAACTGACGGGCGGGCCGCGCAGAAACCCGTTGGGGCGGGTGTTGGCGTCTGGGCCGGATGCGAGGAAGAAGGGGTCGACAAACAGGAAGGAAGGAAAAAAAAAAGGGGCCGGTCCGGGAACATGCCCGCTGTCTCACTCGTTGGATCTTGCCGTTTTGTTCGTCATCATGTTTGCCCATTCGGGATTTGATCGCCAAGGAAAATTCTGCTGAAACCAGGCGAGCATCATGTCACCAACAGGTATTTTGTTGGTGACTCCAAGAGCTGGGGGAAGCCGGTGGCCGAGGGTCGATGGGAAACCTCACACGGCGATGACGTTTGCCGGGGCCATTGTTGGCCGTCAGCCAAGCTGGGGCTGTTTTGGGGGGTGGGCGCCTGGGCCCGCGGCGCAGCGGGCTGGGGGAAGGCAAGCAAGTTCGGGCTCCATGACTCGCTTCGCACTCGCCTCCCGGGTTTCCGCCGAGTGACGAGGTCCGGTGCGGCAGTGATACGATGTCGGAGATAGTAGGAAGGTGGTGGCCGGGCGTTGCGGGATTGTCGCGGCCTCGGGTCAGTTCACTTGGTCAGTCACGCCAGGAAACGGGAAAGGTATGTTTGTGAGATAAGTCCTTTGCTCGAAAGTCTGTCAAAAGGTTCGTAAATGCCACTCGAGTTGCTGCTATGTACAAGTAGTAGTTGGCCGAAGATACAAGCTTCGCCTTTAAACCGAACCCAAAATAAGATCAAAAGCCGGAGGGAGCCCCCAGGTCAGCTCCGAAACACCCAAAAAGGGGGAAGGGGGCCGAGGGCCAGTCCGCCCGGTAGGAAGCCCATCGATCGCCGAGGCCGCTGAACATCATGAAAACAGTGTGTGGATGGGATGACGACCTTCCTTGACGCCATGCGTGGATAGTGTGACTGGTGCGATGTGCTGCAAATTGATTTGGTACAAAGGATGTAGGGGATTCCACCCCATCCGGATGATGTGGTGCATATTAATCCTCAACTCGTCATTGAGAGGTCGGCAGTGAGTTGTCTGGTATGGTTCGCTTCGCTCACGTAAGATTGATAGGGGATGCCAACAAAAAAGGCGGCGAACGTAAGTACAATTACGATGCGAGTCGAGTTCGACAGTTGCTCGTGTGAGTGCCGCGAGGAAGGCTGTCGTGTGCATCGGCGGAGGTGACGCAGATGGAGGCTGACGGTGGCAGACGGGTTCACGTCTGCTGTCGGACTCGGTCTGCAGATGCACGTGCCGTGCGGGAGGCGACATGTCGCTGGGAGGCGTCTATATCCTGACGACTTGTGTGCGCTCCTTGTTCAGCTGTGCTGCGTTCTGCTCGTGTGCCTCCTTCTTGCACTGCAGTCGTTGGGAATCATGTTAGTCACCGGTGTCATTCAAGATTCTTCGAAATCGCCGTTGCACAGAACCTCGCCAAGACCAACAAGCCACCATTGGACATTTTCAAGGGAGACCGGGTGTGTACTCACGTCCTCGAGACCCTCGCACTTGTGGTCCTCCAACAGGCGGTGCTTGCCGCAGAAGTGGCCATCGCAGAAGCCACAGTCACCCACGATCCTCTGTGCAGGCTCCTTGCAGGCGGCGGCGGTACATCTGAGCTTCTTGGGAGCCATGTTGATGTCTCGGGATGTCGACCGATGGATTTGATGCAGGTGGTGGTGGTGGTGGCGGTGGTGGTGAGATGAGATGCTGAGCAGGTTGATGCTGGGAGAGCGAGACTCGTGAGGTCGTCGAGTGTGAAGATGCGAGATGCAGGTCGAGGTCGAGGTCGAGGTCGTTAAAGAGATGGGCAGCTTGACGGGGGCGATGGTGTTAGTCACAAGGAGGACGGATGATAAATAGGAAATGGTATCGGGATTAGGAATAGGCAAGGGAGGAGGAAATTGGCAATGTTATGTACTCACATGATGGCAGGTCTGGGTGGTGGAAAGGAAGATGCTGGAAAAGGCGGCCGGGGAATCCAGGGGCGAACCAGGGATTATATAAGTGAGCAGGCGGGCGAGGCTGACTTGATTCAGGTCTGGGACTTCGCTTTGACGCCTGGCGGTTGTGTTGGTAGACCAGCGTGGTATTGTGTTAATAAACCGAGAAGAGCAGAGTTGACTTCTGGAATTGTGCAATGCCCCGTGTGTCACGGAAGCGAGGTGGGCGGCTGGGCCAACGTTGCGAGATGGGGTGCGTCGATGACGAGGCACAAGGCAAGAAGGCAGCCAACTGATGATGACAGATGGTGAGGCTCCGCTTTCGGGGTAGTCGGACACGATGAGGTCAGCAGCGAGGTGGAAACCGGGCTGTATGCGCTATATGGACCGACGGGGAAGAAGGAGACGAGGAAGACAAGGACGGCGATAAAACACGAGACCTTGGCAGCAACAGGCACGACAACAGCACCAGCACCAGCAACAGCGAGACAAGTCAGCAAGGGAGGGAGAGATAAGAGACGAGAAGGAAGGGATCGTGAGAACGAGTCCGTCTTCCTTTAATACTTAACCGAGCCGAGCCTTCAAGCAGTGGCCGACAGATCAGATCGGACGGGTCCCAGCTGACGAGAGATACTTGGAGCCTGCAGGCGAGGACGAAGGCGACGAGGGCGCAGGCCCAACCCAATCCAACCCAACCCGTGTGGCTATCGTTCCGTGCCACGCAACGCAGCGCAACTGCATGCAGTGTTCCTTCGGGATCTGGCCTCTCCTAAGCAGCTAAAGGTAGTCCCAGTCCCAGTCCCAGTCCCAGTCCCCAGTCCAGTTTTCCCAGCCTTCCCACCGTCAGGGTGCAAGGTCAAGGTCAGGGTCCAGCAGCGGCAGACAGACGGACAGACAGACAGACAAACCTTGGAACATCTGGGATGCCGGAAACAGGGGGTGGGAGGGCGCCCGGAACGGCTATCAGCACACCCTCACTGGACTGGACTGAACGGCTGACAGCACACGCCCCAACCCTGCATGCAATGTACCGAAGTACCTAGGTATTCATTCAAAGTCCCCGACGCCCAGGACCCAGCCAGGCCCATAGCCTCTCGGATGGCCACTGCACGGTCACGGCAACCATGTCCATGGGCCATGTCCATGACCATGTCGGCCCATGTGGGCTTTGCCGCATCTCTAACAGAAATGCCATCATCAATGCGCCCTTGCGAGTAGGATCAGAGGCTCAGCAGACTTGTGCACATTGGCTCGGAAACTTCCGCATATAGCTGCAAATTGGCACGGTCAGGGCCGGGGCCAGCACAGCACAGCACAGCGCAGCACAGCGCAGCACAGCGCAGCACAGCGCAGGTGTTGTTGAAAAGCAGGACAGGACAGGACACGATCAGCCTTCCACTAGCACCGCGGTCGGCGCTTGAGTCGACGGCAGAGCATCCCCAGTCAACTGACTCCCTCCTATTAACCCATGGGTTGAACAACGTGGCGTGTTGGGAGCCACTTGGGACGATTTTCAGTCTTGCACCAAGGCTGCCTGCCCTGCAGCTTCTTCATGGTTGGTCGGTGGACGATGGTGACACCCGGGTCGCCAGGCTGGCATTTCGTCCCGCGAAAACAACAGCGCTGCTCGTTATCAAGTGGAGTGGCTGGGCCATTTGCTGGCTGCCGGTGATCGTTGGCGGTATGGCGGCCATGTTGGTCGATACCTTGTCCCCTTCTCTGAATGCTCCTATTGACCACCTGCTACCTGCTGTGCCATGTACCTAGATTTATATCCCTGGGCATCCTCACCGTGCTGACCTTGCACGCTCACCTGGCCTTCTCGTGCCGGGTTGTTCGACAGCGGGGCGCACACTTTCATCTTCTGGGACTACTGTGTCGTATGGACACGAGCGCCCATGTGCGTGCACGCAAAGCATGAGACGCCATGCCCGATCTCCTAGCGTCGTGCTTGGTTCTACAGGGGACGACGATCTCCCAACTGGGGCTGTCACGCCGGCAGCAATGATGGATATCGTTATTGCGGATGTTCATCGGCATTTCCTTCCAAGATGGATGCATCCCCTGACTAATAAGAGGCCCGCAAGAGGACGTCCTGCCGTGCCCTCCCTCCCTTCATCCCAACAGCCCGCCGAAAAGGCACAGCGGGCGTCCCCGTCCCCAGACAAAGGTCCAGTTTCACCAGCCCACACGGCCACCAGCCCAGCGCCTCGCTTCCCGTTCCCAGGGGACAAAGGCCACCTGCCGCCCTACCTTCAACAACCGGCGGTTTCGGTTTCCGCAGAACGGCGCACGCCTAATTCAGTCGAGACCAACTGTGATTTTGTCTTCTCCTGTACCCCTTTGTCGTGGAGAAACGAGGACTCGTGTTTTTTCCTCCCCCGGAATAGATGGCGAAACCTGCGGCTCCGGCGCTTTGATAGACTCGCGCCCCCTCCCCTTTCATTGCCGCCGGGTGAGAAGGCCACCCTGCAGCGGCAGAGGTGGCACAGCGGGTGGATACGCCTTTCGCTAAAATCGTGGAGAACTCCTGCAGCGCAACCTGGAGCCGAGGGGCCCCCGTCCAACTGAACAAGGGCAAACCGCCGCTCGGTCATCAAGTCACACGTCCAAACTCCCGACTTGTCCACTGGTAATGATGACACGAATCACACGGCGACACGATCCCACAGTTCTGCTGAAGGGGCTGTCTGCCCATCTGTCTGGCTGGCATCCTCTCTCTTTGAGATTGCTGGTGCTCGCATGGATTGACCTTGGATGACACATCAGGATAAAAAAAGAAGAGAAAAAAGGCCACCATCAATTAACTGTCTGGACCAGGACCGAGCCGTGGCAGCTCCCACCTTCCGAGGTGCCGGTAGCCGGGCGAAGCGCTGGGCCGAATGTCGACCCGGCCGAGGAGGTCCCACCGCTGTCGTCCTGCACTCAAAGGCAGATAAGAAACCGGCCGCCCCCAGCTGCGACCATGTGACCTCCTTTTTAGCCACCGGCTTTGTCCCATCTGGATGCAGCGCGCCCCGGCCGACCGAGGCTGGCTAAGCCCGTCGGATGACACAGCAACCGCCTGCGTTGATAACAAGGGCCTAGCAAACTGTCACAGCGCGCACCCCGTACGGAGATAACCGCATTCGCGATGCCTGTCTACCAACGCAGCAACAAAGGAATCAGGCTGCGGTGGATTGTGCTCGCGTTGCTTGGTCCTTCGGCCTCTCCATGTTGTATGTCATGTCAGTTCACGGGGCAAAACAGCATTGCTAGATGTGTTGTCCACGGTGCAGGAAGCCGGCTTTGTTGGGGGCATCGGCGTACGGACGATTTCCGGAGCTGCCGGTCTACCGGGAAATCGCTGTTCATTGCCACGCATCGACTCACCTCTGCACCTTGATGAGATCTACATCTTGAAACTTTGCGCGACGGACTGATCTGCCGCCGGTAGAATGTGCCGAGGGCTGCATGCATCGACAACACCTCGTGTCGGGGCGAATTACGCGCCGCCATTGAACTCGGACAAATTAGCATCTGAGGGCCTTGATGGCCTACCGACACAGTCGAGAAGCACGTATATAAGTCCTAGGAGAGCGACTCCGCTCCGTCCAGATGCGGCATTCGCACCATTTCACTCAATGAAGTCGGAGCCTTCATCTCGTTGTTGCCATATTTTGTCTCGATGACTTCAATAATGTGTACAAATTTGCCAACTTAGGCTCACCCCGGGTGCCCCAGGCTCCCGACCATTTTCCACTGCCAACCTCCATTTTTTAGGACCAGACCATTCACCTCCCTATGAACTCCCCAGTAGCCAGCCCCCTGCCCCCCCCCCTGTCCATCACGTTTTCAGGCCCAACCAAGACTTTTTCCAAGTACCATTTCATAGGGAAGCCCTGATCCGGCCTTGATGAAGCAAACGCAATAAGCCACCGAACTTGTCAAACACTCAACAGCATACAAAGAACGTGGGGGGCGGTCGAAGCCCCTCGCAATACGTGTCTTGAAAGCCACAAAAAGAACATCAAGTAGGAAACTCTGGGATAAGGACTACTTACCCCGCATGTCCACCACAGCACGGATGCATTCGCCGCTCTTCATAACCTGGAAGGAGGTGTTGATGTCGTCGAGCTTCTGCCGGTGGGTGATGAACTCGTCGACCTTGAGCCGCCCGTCCAGGTAGTCCTGCACAAGGCCAGGCAGCTGCGAGCGGCCCTTGACGCCGCCGAAGGCGCAGCCGCGCCAGACGCGACCGGTCACGAGTTGGAACGCTGTAAGCGGGTCAGTCTGTTGTTCTGGCTGGGATCGTGGAGGTTGGGAGCAGAGGAGGTTGGGGGGGGGGGGGGAGTTCTCACGTCGGGTCTGTATCTCCTGCCCGGCCGCCGCGACGCCAATGACGATGGACTGGCCCCAGCCCTTGTGGCACGCCTCCAGGGCGGTGCGCATGACGCCGACGTTGCCCGTGCAGTCGAAGGTGTAGTCGCACCCGCCGTCGGTCATCTCGATCAGCTTGTCGACGACACTGGTGCCCTCGGGCAGCTTGGACGGGTTGAGGAAGTCGGTCGCGCCGAACTTCCTGCTCCACTCCTCCTTGTCCGGGTTGAGGTCGACGACGATGATCTTGCCGGCCTTCTGCGCGACCGCGCCCTGGACCACGCTGAGCCCCACGCACCCGGCGCCGAACACGGCGATGTTGGACCCTTCCTCCACCTTGGCCGTGATCCGCGCCGCTCCGTAGCCGGTCGTGATGCCGCACCCGAGCAGGCACGTCTTCTCCATCGGCGCGTCCTGCTGCACCGCCACAACCGAGATGTCTGCCACGACCGTGTACTGCGAGAAGGTCGAGCAGCCCATAAAGTGCAGCAGGTCCTTGCCCTTGCACCGGAACCGCGACGTGCCGTCGGGCATGAGACCCTGGCCCTGCGTGGCGCGGATCTTGCCGCAGAGGTTCGTCTTGCCGGACTTGCAGAACTTGCACTCTTTACATTCCGGCGTGCTGTCGGGTGTGAATCCAAGTCAGTGGGTCCCCAAGGGGTTATCTCGGCGTTGGGATCATTGCTTGGCGGCGAGGTGAGGACATGGGAGGGGCAGGAGAGAGGGGTGGGAGAGGTATGACTGCAGAACCGGGAACAGGCGGGGCGCGACTCACTACAGGGCGACGACGTGGTCGCCAGGTTTCACGCTGGTGACGCCCTCGCCTACTGATTCAACAATGCCGGCGCCCTCGTGCCCGAGAATAATGGGGAAAGCTCCCTCGGGGTCGTTTCCTGAGAGAGTGTACGCATCTGCGATCATGGCTGGGTCAACTCGGGACACCGCCGACCGGCAGCCCATCCAGCTCGGTCCTCAACAGAGCAGAGATCACGACATGTGCTGACCTGTGTGACAGACTCCGGTGTGGTAGATCTCGATTCGGACTTCATGTGCCTTGGGCGGCGCGACCTCAATGTTCTCGATGCTCAGCTCCTTGCCGGCTTCCCACGCCACGGCGGCCTTGCAAGTAATAGTCTGATCACGTCCAGTAGGTTAGCACATTGGTCTCTTTACGTCATTTGATTTGGCGCAGCTCGAAGGGTTTCGGGCGCCATTCCCCTCAATCCCGAGGACGGGTCTGTCCGTACCTTTCCTACTGTCGACGCCATGGTCATGGTGATCTGAAGTGGGTGAAGGTGTAGGGCTCAATGGATTGGGATGCACGAGAAGCTCGTGTGTATTTTCCATTTAGTCTATCAATATCGCCACGTGAAACCCCCTCTGGACGAAGCTGTCTTATAGCTAGCTTCGAAGCTTCCCCACACATTGCAAGAGAGGGGCTGGAACCTGTCAGGGAAGACTCCCAAGACGCCGAGCCCCATCGAGTGTTGGAGTTTGGGCGGATCGTCAGCCAGGCACAATTCGGCGATATCGCGGCATTGACGGAACGGGGGTTTAGGTTTACCCCAGTTTCTAGGCTGCTTCTTCACTCCTGTGTGCCATCCTCTCAGCTTCAATTAAACCCAGCAGAGTGCTTGGAAATAAACGGGTCTAAGTAGAGTGTCTGATTCCGTGGTTGAATGGCTGCGAAATGATTCATGAATTGTCCTCGTGTTTCCTAGAGAATTATCCTTGGGTCGGACTTTGGTAAGCTACGAACAGATGGTAGCCCTGTAGGTGGAGGTTCGCCTCATTCGTTTCCTTTGGTCCTCAATTCCTGCTTCCAACCGTGTTCTAGCCCAGTCCCTAGTGCCTAGCGCAAGTGCAGGACCACCTGTCTGCGATGATATCAACATCCAACGGTCCGTCAGTCTGGTCCAATGCTAGACTACAGCGGCATGATCTCATCCAAAACGCCTTTCCCTTTTCCGATTCAAGCAGGGTGCAAGAGATACCCTCTGTATTCCGTCACCGTGCCGAAGGGAGTTGTGAGATGACTAGTTGAAAGGAGGCACGTTGGGACCCTGGCCACGAGAGCGCTCGGTGCTGGCAGTCGCGGCGGACGGGTTGTTCTGGCCTCCAGTGCCATGGGATCCGGCATGGTGACCTCGAAGGTAAGGAGGAGGACCCCACTTAGGGCAGGTCGGCTGAGATGAGCCCTTCCACTCCGCAAAAGCCTGAGAGTTGTCGTTGTACTCGTGGCACTGAGACAAGACTGGCGTCTGGGTTCCTTCGGAGACGTGGCAGCTTTTGTCATCGGAGAGTCCAAGCGCTGGGAAATGCGGTCAGATCAGGCGGCCAAGTGGCATGGAGGAATGCGGATTAAGCTGCCATTGAAGGAAAACAGGGCACAAGAAGTGGTACTCACAGCTAGACTTGGCCTCGATTGAGTCCACCTGATGATTCTCCTTATTCTTCCCAGTGGATATTCCCTCCGCCTGTCGCTTGGCCTCCTCCGGGTCAATGTATTTGGCTGCAGAGGTGATGTGAAGGGCCTCGGTCTCCTCGGGCTTCATGGCCTTGGAATTGGTGATGTCGCCGGCATCTTGAGTTGAGGGAGGAGGGACTGTCAGCTCAACAATGGTCCAGACAGCCGCAGCAAACAAATACCATTCATCGTGAATGGCGTATGGGGTTTTCTTGGTTTCTGGAATATCTGAGGTCATGAAGCCCGTAGAGGTGGTGATTGAGCAGTCTGCGGTGGGTGCAACAATCCAGGTGACCTCATCAGGCCGGGTAGGGGTGGGAATGGGGTCCTCCCACCACCACTGCCATTGGCACGTTGTCTGTTCACGAGTGTAGTGGTACAGAACAGGGTTACCATGGCCAGATGGCAGGAGGAGGATGAAGGTACAAATGAGAAGCGCGTAACAAGACATGATTGGTGGTGTGGACGAGATGCGAGTGGCAGAGGTTGGTGATGGCGAGGAGGGTGAGGAGAGCAAACAGGCTGCGCACCTTGGCCATTCTTTTTGGGCTCAGCACCAGCCGAGCCGGGAGAGGTCGGGAGACGAATGATGGTCATGGTGTCGACAGTATCTCACGATGTTTCTGGTTGGAATAAGGTGGTCGATATCGACAGTTGGTGTTGTTGGTATGTCGGGTGGTCAAGGTCGGGGGGCGCTGGGCGGCAAGGTAACTAAGAGGGACTGGAAGCTGCCTTGGAACGTCACGTAACAATGCTGGACCAGCGCTGCACGGCCACTCAAGGTGAACTTGCACTCATAAAACAGTAATGAATGGGACTATGGCTGATATTGTATTCTAGGGTTCTGAGGATGGATGAAGGCTTGCAGGGCTGCATCTGGCTGTCTGTCTACCATCTGCAAGCCCCCTCCATTGCTGATGGTTCTTTCCTGGTTTCCTCTCTTGTGAGACTCTCAAAGGCACAGTTTCCTGCTTGTGACTCACAATCCCAAGGCTGTCAAAAGATGGTCGAGCCATTGATTCTTTCGCTATCGAAATTGTCCATGAGCCCCCTCTAGAGCAGGCCGTTGGCTTCCATCAACCATGGATTTATTGCCCACCAGGACGTGCACAGAACCATCGAGAAGGAGAAATACAGCTTCTCAGCCCTAGATACATCGCCAACACAGACGGAACTGCTTCCACCCGTGGGCCTTTTTTCCCTTACTAACATTCTGAGCCTGCAGACTGCCAGTTGGCCCATTTCCAGAAGGCCCACTGCAGGTCGGCCGGCCTCAATGTGACACAACACAGGCCGCCTGCAATGCTTTCTGACTTCAAAGGTCAGTCCGTTTAGCAGAAAAGACGTTCCCCTAGGGCCAAGTGTCATAAATCCACTCCTTCAGGAACATTGAGACTTGGATCAGGAGGTGTGTTATGCTGACATACTGGAGCTTTTGTCGCGTTACCAAGCAGATGAGCGACGGCCATTGATTGTTGTCTCAGGAAATCTGTTTGCTTTGATCAGGTCTGCTCTATCGAGATTGCGGGCCTCATTAGGCATGCGAAGGAGTGGGTCAAGGCCTCTGAGCGTCTGACAGAGCGAAGGCTTCGGATAGGCATACCACACAACCATCTACCTGAAAACGTGTAAATGACTTTGGTTTCAATTAGTGTGGATCCGGCGGATCGAATCGAGTACCATCTTCGTGCGAAATGCCCGTTCCCCTGCATCAGCGTCAAGGATGAGCTCCGTGCAAGCAGGCGGACTCTCTCGGATCTCACGGCTCCACACAATGTCGCTACTGTAACCAGCACCCAGAAGAGGTCTTAGAACCACCGAGGATGTGTTCGACCACCTTCGCACACTCTTGCTTCGATTCAGTACAAAAATCCTCAGTCATCACAACTGGTGTTGCGAATACACGGTTGAGCTCACCGAGTCTGGGCCGATCGTGAACGGCCGAGTCAGGGATCGTGCAAGTGGACTTCTGCGGACATTTGCACCTCTTTTGAGGGCCGAGGCCGTCTCGAACCGGCAGTGTTCCCGACCGTGGGCACGCGGAACCCCAGTTTGATGGAGTTCAATGTTGCGACGTATACGCGCGAAAGGGCTGCAGCGAACGGTCATGAGCCGACTTGATAAACCGTTGGGTTGCCTATCACTTCCCCAGATCTGGTTTCTCACCTCTTCCTTGCTTCTCGACTTTCTGCTTGCGTTGTGTGTGTATTCTTGATTCTCCATTCCACAGGCTCACACGCCAGAAGTCGTTCCTTGGGAACCGAGATTACGTCCACTCATTACTATCACTTTACAAGATGGGAAGTAGTCAATGTAGGCGACTTTTCTCCCAAGGCGGGCAGAATAAGTATGTGCTGACACAATACAGCAAGTCCTAGTTCCGCCTCGACGGCCGTGGCAACCCAGGCACAGCTGCAGAGCTTCCAGTATGTGGCTCAGTATGCGGCGGCTGCATACTGCAACTCTGCAGATTCCCTGACAGCAGGGACCCTTGTCTCATGTGGCAACGATGCTTGTCCAGACTTGGAGACCAACCGGGTGTTTTTGGAAGGCATCTTGGAGTACGTCGGGCATTTTACTGTATGAACAGCTCTTGATGGACCCCTGCTTACTCTCTCGGCAGTGCCAATGACGGTACGGGCACTGGTGGTTACGTAGGAGTGGACCCAGCACAGAAGGTCATCATTGTCGCCTTCAAGGGAACGGACAACGGCGCCTCTTTCGCCTACGAGTGAGTTCAGGCTCCAAGGATTACACTGCGCCGATCTACTACTAACCTTGTCTACAGTCTAGAAGCTATCACCACCGACACTCACTTGTGCGATGGCTGCATGATCCATGGAGGCTTCGCTACCTCATTCGATAATATGCACCCAGCCATGACAAATCTCGTTAAATCTGCCCGCGAAAGCAACCCGGACTTTAGCATCGTCACCACGGGTCATAGCCTGGGAGCGGCCATGGCCACGATGGCTGGCGCATGGCTCCGAGAGGACGGCTACCCCTGCGACATCTTCACGTACGGATCACCACGCATCGGCAACGAAAAGCTCGCGAGTTACATCTCGCAGCAGGCGGGCAACGAATACCGGATCACCCATCTGAACGACCCCGTGCCACGCCTGCCCGGCCACTGGCTCGGCTACAGACACACGGACATGGAGTACTGGCTGTCGACCGGCGAGGCTACCACCATCGACTACGGCGTGTCCGACATCCAGCTCTGTGAAGGAACCTACAACTCGAACTGTAATGGAGCAGGAAGTATGGGGACAGATTATACCCCCCACGGATACTACTTCCGCAAGATTGGAGCTTGCAAAAACACCTAGGTCGGTATTAATCTCACCTGAAACCTATAGTACTGCAACTCAGCAGAAAATGGCCAGGGCCGCTGCATTGAATTCTGGTAGCACCCCTTAGCGACGGTGCAATAATCTTTTAATCTGAAACAAATTCTATACCTACATCTCTTTCATTACCCATGGTTTCAAAGCTCGAGATGGCCGCGACTGGTTAAGTCATTTTTTAACCGTCCCGCAACGAAATGTACTCAATGACTTTCTACAACGTGCTCAACGATGCGCGGATTTGGAAAGTAACCTGCCAACTCGTTTTTGCAAAGGTTGCCTGGGCCCACTCATGTCGTCTTTGTCCGCTGTGAGTCTGCAGCAATGTTCGCAGCGCAAATCGTCTATCCTTACTTTGAGGTTTAGCTCAAGGGCCGCATTGGAGACAAGACGCGAATCTGGTCCGCCTCGTACGGCATGATGATGTTCACCTCTAAAAGATTGAACCACCTTCGGCGAGCCATTCAGATTGGAGGAATCGGCCCTTGGGACACACTCATGGACACATCAGGTATGCAAGATTGTAATGTAAGAGTCAGTCACTGTAGGATAGGAAGCTGTTTGGTGAAGGTTGCGGGATGCTGGTAAAGGAGGGTAGCATTCCAGAGCTGGGGTCCCGTGGAACATGATAAGTGCGAACTTGTGTGTAGGAACCGGCTTCTTGGGTGGCACTGACAGGTGTGCACTCCGCTAATGCATTTGACAGGAACCGACCCAGATCCACTGAGAATTGTGTGACTGTTGACTGGTATGGTGATTTCTGATAATGGTGGCGTTCCGTGATATTACGTCCGCGCCGGATAATCCTCCTAGGAAATCCCCGTCAATCAACACAACGGGAAGCTAGAGAAGGAGGGACGGGATCCGTGCCAAGCACGAAGATGACCCACGGCCCCAGCACCCTAGGCATTTTAAGCCGTACGACTTTCAATCCCGAAGAGTGAAAACAAGAGTTCCCTTCAGTCACGATCTTAGACCCTGTCCGGACAAACACGTCAGGTATCATGGGTAGCATTGGGTGCAGGCCTCGCGCCGCAAGAAGACCCCGTGATATGAGAGGATTAGGAATCTGTTTCCGGCGCCAGATACGGCCCCAGCCTGGTCAACAATAGCAGAGCCATCACAGGCAAACCATGTACAATCATCCCGATTTAAGGTCATCGATACCCTCACAGCAAGGATGAGAACCCAAGACTTGTGTTGTGTGACATCGTGACAGAGTGCCGGAGACGTCTTCGCCAAGTCATTTTCAACCCTACCATCACCGTCCCAGCCTTTTCTGTCTTAACTTGTTGCCCAAGATGCTGAACTTCGGGCTCTTTCTACTGACGGCGATCCTCGCCGGCGACAAAGCTTGTGCCGCTGGGGTGACCGGCGCAGCTGAAGGCTTCGCCAAGGGCGTCACTGGCGGCGGCAGTGCATCTCCCGTCTATCCTTCGACCAATGCCGAGCTTGTTAGCTGTAAGTATAAGATTTCTCCTTCTCTTACTCCCCACTCGGTCCTTCTTTAGACACTCCAGCATGCAACACTTCAATAGTCGGAAGTGCACTAATACACAGCAGACCTTGGCGACTCTTCTGCGCGTGTGATCATTCTCACAAAGACTTTTGATTTCACCGGCACCGAAGGCACGACCTCTGCAACTGGGTGCGCCCCTTACGGCACGGCATCTGGCTGCCAGACTGCCATCAACCAGAACAATGTGTGTTTATTTTTCCGCGGCTCTGCCTCACTGGCACATGCAACGCCTGGAATAAGCTGACCCTTGGTCAAGTGGTGTACAGAGTATCAACCAAACGCACCAAGTGTTTCAGTCAAGTACGATAATGCTGCAATTTCCGCGATCACTGTCAAGTCGAACAAATCCCTTGTCGGCTCTGGCAGCTCCGGAATCATCAAAGGAAAGGGCTTAAAGATTGTCAGCGGTGCCAGCAATATTATTATTCAGAATGTGCATATTACAAACCTCAACCCTCAATACGTCTGGGGTGGTGATGCCATCACCTTGAACGGTGCTGACCTTGTCTGGATTGATCACGTCAAGGTAAGTCATATACGAAGACTTCCAAGCAGCGGGAACACCGATGGGCTTGGGCATCAAGCCTGCAAGAAAGACTTACCAACTCACCCGCGACCAGACCTCTCTCATCGGTCGTCAGCACATAGTCTTGGGTTACGAGGCTTCCAACCGCGTCACCATCTCCAACACCGAAATCGATGGCTCAACCTCCTGGTCCGCTACCTGTGACGGGCACCACTACTGGGGCCTCTACTTCACCGGCTCCAACGACCTGATCACCCTCAAGGGTAACTACATCCACCACACCTCGGGACGGTCCCCGAAGGTGGGCGGCAACACGCTCCTCCACGCGGTCAACAACTACTGGTATGCCAACTCGGGCCACGCCTTCGAGGTTGATGCCGGCTCAATGGTGGTGGTCGAGGGCTCCGTGTTCCAAAATGTCGTCGCCGAGGTCGAGGCGAGCAGCTTCAAGGGAAAGATGTTCAACAGCCCGGACACCACCAGCAACGCGGCGTGCGCCTCATACCTGGGCCACAACTGCCAGCTGAACGCCTTCGGGAGCAGCACCGGGTACAGCGCCAAAGACACGTCTTTCTTCTCCAACTTCCAGGGCAAGAACATTGCCAGCGCGAGCACGGCGTCTTCGGCCCAGTCGAGTGTGCCGAACTCGGCTGGCATTGGAAAGATCTGAGTGGTGGGATGGTAGAGCTCTCCGGTCCCCTGAGGAGGCCAGCTGTCTGAGGTGCATGTGGAAGGGGACTCGGTGATTTTAGTCTGTCATACGGTGGACGTTGCTGCAGTAGGCGCAAATCCGCCAGAGTACTATCTAGATGCTAGTAAACCGCGTCTCACAGCTCCAGGATCCTGTTTGACGACTCCTTGACAAGGCGTTGTTCAAGCATTGAGTCTAGCTTTATATTCTTGTATCATAAGTTCCCATATTAAACAGTATTGCTTCCACAGCATTGAGAGGGATTCACAGCAGAATCGGGCTTCTTCCTTTCCAGCAAATTTGGAATAGACGCTTTTGACGAAAGGACTGCTGTGAGCTGCTGACTTCAATCTGACGCTGTCTTGACTTGAAATAGCATCTGAATACGTTTGTACACACTCCTGTCTTGTTCACAATTTCCTACGTTAATTACACTGAAGCACGCCTTGTCTCCGAAGCGTATAGCTATAGCTTATCTGACCATATTAAAGGAGGTATAGGTGAGTAAAAGGGAAAGAATACTTAGCATTACACGGCATCAAGGGACTGGATGCATATTGCTTAAGAAGCATATGTGTACAGATTAAAAACGAGACCACTTACACGGCATCATATCAATATCCAATAGACCAGGTGCCTGGAGAAAATGTTGTTGGAGACCAAGTATGTTGATGTAAGTCTGGGCCTGCGCTATCCCGGCGAGGCCGAAGCGCACCGGATAGGCGTTTTAGCACTGCACTGCTGTAGTTTCCTCCCTCCTGACTCGTTTTGCGGTACCTAAGTTCCATAACCTTATTTCAGTGCAAATCGACGTCTGACAGCGCAAACCCTCGGGTTCGCATTCGTAAAAGTGGTCTTCATGCTGCTGCTCGTTCGGTCTCGTATTTTGCAACATTGAACAATACGAGCATTTGCATTCCGGCCTGCCCGCAACCACCCACAACGCTTCGATACAATGTCAATCAACATGCTTGCAAAAGAAAATGGTGCCTTCTATACACCAAAAACGCCACCGTCGCCACTGGCCTGTATGTTGTTCCTGAGCCTCGGTTTCGTGTCAGCATCATCGCTTTCGCAACGCCGCAGGCCCCAAATAAGCACCCGAGCAGGTCACGATGCGAGCGGCGCGTGGTTTTAAGTTCGACGAATTCGATGACCTCTGTGGCGAGCTGGATGGAGAACAACTTCAGCTGAAATGGCAGCACTACACCCGCGCGTTGTCCGCAGCATCGACAAGCACAGCCGTGGCGACACTGGCCGCAGGACCCACGGGAGGCGTCTCGATGATAGGGGCCATGATCGCTGGTCCGCTTATCCACAACGCGCGGAAGAAGCGCCAGATCATCGAGCACCACATGAGCATCAGGGGCATTGAGCCGGAGACGCGCAACAAGGACATCTACGGCCCCATGGGCTTCAGCGCAGTGCTGGGGGGGGGGGGGGAGCGACAATGGGCGTCGGGTCCCTGGGCGCGGAGCTTCTCGGCGTCGACACCATGACCAAGATCGTCTCCCATGCTGCTATTGATGCTGGTGTCACGGCTGCCGAAGACAAGCATTCGCAGAGGGAACATGACAAGGAGATTGAAAAAGCAGGCGCCCAGCTTGTGCGCGCTAATACCGCGCCTGTATCGCAGGTGGTTCCGATGAACCCGAGTATTGGACAGGTGCTGCTGAACCACACAAAGAGCATGCCTACCTCGCTAGGGGCCACAGCAAACGGACTCATTGCGTCGGCGGCGCGCCTGAAGGCTGAGAAATACCCTTTGTTAAAGGAGTATCTTACCTCTGTTGCGGTCCAATCACGAGGAACTCTGTCAAAACAAACATCAAGGGAGGGAGGCCCTCGCGCGCCCTTCCGGTCCGGGACCAGCCAGAACTATGAATCACATTCGTCTTCCGCCCCACTCTCATCCATCCAAGAGAAGGCCTTCGTCCCAGACACCAGCCCATCTCCGGCGACCTCACGCGAGCCGGTTGAGCTCGATTCCACGCCTCGGACAGCTCCCTCGAAATTGGACTCGTGTATTGTCAGCCCCCTCTCGCCGCCCAGTTCGGCAAGCCATTGGCCCTCGCCACCTCAGTCCTTCGTCTCAGAGCTTGAAGACGCCAGCAGCCCCGGGTCGTCCACCTTCCATACGAGCACTGGATCCTCCGAGCTTCCAGGCGATGCTGACACCATCATGTCCAGCTTGCTCGAAGCCATCGACGAGACAACCCTGAACGAGCTCGAGGCCGACCTAGAGTGCGCTGTCGTGGAGATGGACAACCCTGAGACCTGGATCAATTCAGTCGAGAAAGAAGCCGGAGCTGCCGCCTCCACACCTGAGGCAAGGCGCATGAGCAGGACATTCAAGCTGCCCTCCGACCTGGACAGCCTCGTCAGACGTCACAGCACGCGCTTCACCCGCCGGTCCAGTCAGCGGGGTAGCAGTGTGCGGTATAGCCAGTATTCATTTGTAGAGGGCGAAGACAAGTTGAGCACAGCCTCGATCACAACGCTGCGGAAACCCGCATCACAGGCGACCTTGCGCACCAGCGCCTCGTCGACACGCCTTCAAGTATCGAGTCTGGACGGGGATCAGCGTCTCGTGCAGCAACATGACAACCTAAAAGCCAAGTCCCTCGAAACTCACACCCATCCTAACCGCCAGCTGCGGCGTCCAGCGTCCAACAGCTCTCTGCTGCCTGCGTACAGTGCGGTGGACGCAGCCTCCGCTCCGGCGTACAAAATCACCCACAACACCAACGAGCCACATTCGCCACAAGACCATGACTTGCACGCGCGGCAGCAACAAGGGGAGTCCTCTCGCGGCGCACCCGCAGGTCACGATACCGCCGCTCATGATGCCACCGACGGGATACATAACCCGCCGCTGTCATCGTCACGCTCACTCCCGCTCCGGCCGATGACGCACCACTCATCGAGCGGTTCGATGTCTTCGGCGCTAAGCCGGACGGGCAGCGTGGCGCTGAGCGCGCACGAGGGCATGAAGAAGGTTGGGTACTTCGGGCTGGAGCCGGCGACCAAGCTGGCCATAGCGGGCAGCCTCCTGATGGTCGGCGTGAGGCCGAGCGTGCAGCGCAAGTATCTGGACAAGGCCAAGGGTAGGATGGGTCTGCCTGTCGAGGATAAGGGGAACAATGGCTTCATGGGTATGGGGAAAGAATTTGGAAAGGGAGAGGAGAAGCAGAAGCGCGTGCATGGGGACGATGCTTATCTTGATTACATTTAATTGGAATTATGGTTAGGGAGCGAATCTATATGGCGTCCATATGGTTGCAGGTGACTTCTTGAAAAAGTCAGCATGAATAGCTACAGGTCCTGAACTCCATTCGCATATTTCCCTGTTTAATCTGTTCATTTGGGTGAAGTGGGTCATAATACAAGGCCGCCTTAGTCGCTATGAATGCGCACAGCTTTACGGCAATGTTGACATGGAGTCGATATTGATGGTCCAACTATAATGGTTCGGAAACACCCCTACCTAGTTCAATTGCTCTTCCGGTGGATATCTTTGAAACTAGGTACAAGGAGATAAAACTGGGCACATGAAAGTACTCAGCGCACACTGCTCACCTGTTCTTGGTCGGACCAGTTGAGCAATCAGACAATGTGAGGGAGTGGCTGGACGGACTACGTTCAGAGCAGGGTGTGAGCATTTCAGAGACGATTTCCAATGGCTACGCTTGGATGCAATAAGCAGTAAATCAATTTCTCCTCAGGGTATCTAAAAAACAACTTGAAGCGTCATACGAACGGCAATTCTTCAAACTCCAAGTCCCGCGCATATTCCTCTCAAGCTCCAGCCGGCCGAACGCTCTGAGGATTGTGAAAGACATCGTTTGGATCCCACTTCGATTTGATGCCCTCCAGTATCGGCAGGTTTCCTTCCCAATATTGCTCTTGAGGTATTCCAGATATGTTGAGGTCTACGTACCCAGGGTACGTGCCCCTAGTCATAGTATTCTCTGGCAGCTTCCCGACCAACTCCTCGTGGAAGTCACTAAGGAAGGTCCAAGTCGTGTTCGACAAGCTGAGCAGGTCGACTGCGTAGGACTGGTAGAACATGTACTTGTCGCGGTGGGCGTATGCCGTGGCGTTCAGGGGGACATCAGCAACAGCACCGCCCGTGGCGTCGAAGATGATGAACCACAGAAGAGTCCCTTTATCCACACCCTGTGCATACTCGAACAGGCCGGTGGCGTTCTCTTTGCTGAGGACATCCTCCTGTCGGAAGCCGAGGCTCTTGGCGTAGAAGTTGGAAGACACAGTAGCCAAATAAAGTGCTTCTTTCTCCGCCCACGCAGCCAGGGAGCCGAGCCAGTCGGTCACGGCAATGGTGCCATTGCCTGGTAGGCGCTGATGGATGCCAGTCGCAGCGAACTCGTCCTCGGTCCCATAGAATGTCCCTGTGATGATGATTCCCCCGAGCCACATTATCAGCTCGGTGCCAAAGCGTCGATCCAGGGTCGGGTCAGACACGACGTCCTGCCACTGCATGTAGACATCTGTGAGTCGTGCTGGGTCATCTCCGATGGTGATGTCGAAAGTGTATTGGACGACATTGCCGGGCTCCGGGTGTGTCCGCATCACGAATTCCGTAATAACACCAAAGCTAGCGCCGGCTCCTCGAAGACCCTGCGCGAATTGTCAGTAGAGATGCGAAAGTTGAAGAGCTGCTGCTGAGTCTTACATAGAAAAGGTCACTGTTCTCCTGGCCATTCGCACGAACAATGGTTCCATTAGCTGTCACTACCTCTAACTCGACAATATGATCAAGAGCCGATCCCCACATCCTGGACATGGGACCAAGGCCACCCTACGGAGCTCTCTCGTCAGTCACTCATCCAATCTCTCATCAGGGGGGAAGAAATGACTCACGATAGTCGCATGGCCACCAATGCCCACGGATGGACAGACCCCATGAGCGAAAGCGCGGCCGGTCTCGTGCAAATTGTCATCGATATCACCGAGTCTCAATCCGGCTCCGATGGTCGCATATCCAGTGCCGTTGTCGATGCTGTACTGGTTGATGTTCACTAGGTCGATAGCGACAGCTCCGTCTCCGAGCCCAAAGTTCGCGTAGGAATGTCCGCCAGACTTGGCTTGAACTTTGTAGCCGTTTTCCGCGGCGCATTGTACGGTCGCTGCAACTTCTTTGGCAGAGTTTGGCCGGATAACTACCTCAGGGTTGACGTCCACCGCAAGATTGTACGGCTTGACCCAGCTGAGCTGGTAGGTGTTCAGGATGTCGAGGCCTTCATCGGCAAACCTAACGCAGTCTGAGTTGCCTGCGCAAACATCGTTGAGGCAGTCCTTGAGGGAGGCCAAGGCCGACGGTAGAAAGTTGACCGTCACTAGGACTCTGGCCCATGGCAGAAGAGTAAACATCCGCATGGCTCTTCACGGAGGATATCTTCGTTTGGATTGAAAAGAGTGGATGAGAAGGATGGCAAGAAAGGTTGCCCGAGCAAGATAGCTACTTGCTATGGGCAGCTCTGCGTGCGCTGCCGGGGTTTCTCAGTAAAGTTGTGTCAGGGGACGAGGTGAGTTGTACAAGTACGCAGTCTATGAACTGGATCTCAGGTGCACGAATGACGGTTTTGTGTAATATGGAGTCCGGTCATGGCATGTTTCCGGGTTAGCACAGGCGGTCAACGCATGCCGGGTTGATCACTATTGGGCAGGTCAGGCGTTCGTCCGATGTGTGACAGGGCGCGCAAATGTAGTCAATATAACAAACTCTCTGAGAGGGAGCCCGAGGAGCATTGCCGACATGCTCCGGCAGTTGGAGGTGGCAGGCCGGGCTATTCTACTGATTCGGTGGACAACCGACTATCAAGGCGAGGTAATACAGGTTCCCAACATCTATACCCGTTGTACAACTAAGCACATGGGTGTTGGGTCCTTCTTTCTCTTTTCCTTGCAAAGAGAGACCCAATCACACACAAGGTCTCGCCAGTTGAAGGCAAGCTAGGCTCTCCCACTTCTCAGCAGCATCCACTTTGCCAATATGTTCGAGACTCTACAAAAACCCACCAGCGCGGCACAGTACAGGGGCCTAGGTCTGTCTAAGCCAACGGACTCTACATAAGCACACGTTGGCAGGCATGCATTACCCAAACTGCTGGGCTGATAATGGAAAGCTTCAGGGTGTGATTTGTCCGTCATAGCATCGGCCGCATGAACTCGGCTCCTGAACCCCTGACTCCTTGTGGCTTGGCGTTGCCAATCGCCTTGGCCTCACGAGCTCGACAGGCTGGGATCTACCCTCCGGCAGCCGCCGGCGCCACTGGTGCTACTTTAATTATGCTCAGCCCAGCAGCCCCAAGAGAATCCCGACTGGACGGCCAACGGCTGCGGCCTCTGCCGGGAGCCGCATTCGGTCGTTGCATCACGAGGGGCGGTGTCTGCTGCGCTCCCATTATTCAGGGAACTGACCACCGAAAAAGACGCGAGCGCCGGGCAGGTTTGTTCTGGAAAGAAACGGCAGTTCTCCGTCTTCTGCTCTCCGTCGCTGTTGTGCTCCCTGCAGTGTTACTCGGCTCGTATCCTTGGTGCACTCGTTAATCTTGTCGATCCCATCTCCTTCAACACCTGGGTCCCCTTCCTTTTGGTATGAACTCTACCATTTCACATTTTGTACTTGTGGCACTCGAACTCCGCCAGGCGAGCGAGGTATCAAGCCAGCTACACAGACGTGCTTGAACGTCACCAGAGGTATTCACCAAGAGACATCTATCGGTATCATAAGTTCGATACCGTGCACAGGTTTCAGACCTGATATTACTACTGCGATTGAGTCCTCCTCCGCCTGGATAAACACAAGAACAAAATCTGGATGTGTGAGCAGATTGCTGAGTAATTTAGCGCTGAGGAGACCACACATCGCATCTACACTAATAAATTCTTGAAGCCCTTGCTAATTCAATCCAATGCGCCGTAACCGCTCCCGCGGCATTATTGCCTGTTTACAATCCCACGACCGGGCAGACGCTGAAGCTACACCGTTTTCCCTGCCACACGCTCCAATTAAAATTGTGCCAACTCGTCCCTTGAGACTTTGCTCTTACTTTGTCTTTTCAAAGTGACTGTTTGCAAAGCTTCAGCCTCTTGGGCGAGCCCAGCTTCGATCAAGATGTCAAACACATCGTCTCCTGTCACATCAGGCCACTCCGCCGCCGCTACCTCAGCTTCAGCACATTTCAAAATCAAATGCCACAAGTCATTGATTGTCGTCTTTTCGGAGAATTCGCACAGTCCAATGAATAACTTAGCGAAAGCGGCCACTTCTTCTCCATCCAAAGTTCCAGCGCACTGGCGGAACTCTATTGTCCTCTTAACGTCCGACTCGCCGTAGAATCCCGGTATATAGTTCCTGAAATTGAACGCAAGCTTTCTTGCGCTTATCTTCGAGGAGCTGTTCATCAACCTACCCACCGCTTCCGGTAGCGAACAGATGGGTAGCTGCCGAGCAGTATTGGGGGTACTCTGGGGTGCGCGGAGGCTCGTGTGAAACTTTTCCACGCTCACTGGAACTTGGTGGGGTTTAAAGGGGTACCATTCTAGACAACCGGCGGCAATGCGACGTGAAAATACGCGGGAGCTACCCGCGTATTCCGTCCCTCTGCCGCCGCGCTGGCCGAACGCGAGGGGCTCCAGGGCTTCTTCATCAAGGGACTCATTGACTTGTTCGGCGGTCAAGGTTCTCTGGGCCACTTCGGAAAAGTAACGATTACTAAGGCAATGGTAGTTGTCCTTGCGGCTCTCGGGGTGTAGTTGGGCCAGCAAGGGATCACAAGCCAAGAGCAGAGCAGCAGCTTGTCTCAGGTGATGGACGGGAACCCAGCCGCTTCCACGGCCCCAATGTATGTGCAGCCCACAGGAGTCTGTAATCAGAGTGAGGAAGTTCGTCCTCAGAAGCTCACAAACCTTTTTGACTTCTTTGAAACTCTCCGGGGCAGCCCAAAGGGCTGGTGAAGTGACTTCGACGCAAACCCAGTGGTATCCACGAAACTTGCCCAGAATACCATGATTTTCTGGTAGCATTATTGAGTAGTCCGGCTTCACAGTCCATTTTGAGTAGCCTTCGAGGCTCTCGTAATCATCCGTGACCGGCTGACCTGGTGGTAGGACTCTGGTCGCTGGATTAACAATACCAAGGTGCTGTTCGATTGTGCTCTGAATCGTTTTGTAGCAGCAAAGATCAACACCATCGTAGGCACATTGAGACTCGGGGATGAATACCGGCTGACCTCGTCGGTGGCCAGTCTCATATCCTTCTTGCGTGGAGTATTGCTCCGTCTCTAGTCCAACGGCCACGAGAAACTCCAACTCAACGCCGAAACTGGACTTGTACATCATGTTGGGTAACACTCGAAAAGCTTCAGTTGGTTCCTTGTGGTATACGAGGCGGTTCTCAGGTGGTGTCGGATCGAGCTCATGTGTGCAGAGCTTCGAAGTTTTAGCTGTAGAAATTCTAGAACAAATATCCAAATACACTGGCGGATGCTCTGATTGGCTCGACAAGGCATTGTGTGAACAATAGGCATTGTGTTCTCTTCTGATAATGCCACCTTCATTCAGTTTTGGAATTTCCCGTTGCGCATCAAAGGGTAGACCTGGACATAAACGAGATGCTTTGGAACGGTATGTCTCCATAGGATGGGTACCAACTTTTCCTGCTATAAGTCCGTGACTTGGGCGAATGGTGCTGCAAATTCTACTGCACGTGAGCTCATCCTGCAGAATGGTCCGGACCGGAGATTCCAGTCTATGGCACCAAAAACAGAAGTAAAGATGACCCAATAGGATTTACTTTTGCTCGTTTCAGTTGTGTATATGTCCAGTATCGACGTGAGGATATCTCTATTGGCATGTCAAGATCTAACTATCTTGGGCCATGGTCCCGTAGAATGTGCCTCTGCCATTCGTGCCAACGTAAACCCGACCAGGCACATTTCCGCTGCCGGCGAGTTTGCCCTTTTCTGAGTTTACTGCACCGAAGCCCTGCGCATCGCCCTGAATGTCTTGCCACGAAGCGCCGCCATCGACACTGGCATAGAGCCTCGTGCCCGCTGGCCCCTTTCCAAATGCATATATAGCCCAGGAGGTAGCATCCGGGCCCAGTCCCAGGGCTATCAGCTGTGTGTTGGTGAGCGCGCCCGCCGTTATCAGCGTGAAGGTGGAGCCGTTGTCCGTGCTCTTGAATATTCCCCCGTTGGTCGAAACGTAGACCTCGCCCTCGGTGACCGGGTGCGCGGCGATGTCAACCACCACTGTAGCGTTGCCCAGCTCACCGGCTTGTGCGAATGTAGCCCCCGTGTCGGTCGACACATGGAACACACCCTTGGAGGCGCCATAGAAGACGGAGCCATTGCGCTTGTCAGCAGCGATGACCGCGCCCGGGGCAAGACTCGAGACGGGAGTGAAGTCGCTGCCGTTCCTGGAAAGGTAGACCTCCCTGTTCCATGAGGACCACAGGATCGTGTCTCCATCAGCCGAGAAAGCCGCATTACCACCATAGGTCGAATTATCGGTCCCCAGGTGGGCTTTCCACGTGGCACCGCCGTCGGCGCTGGTGATAATCTGGCTTTGTGAGCCGTCGGAGCTGTTCCCTACACGCACGACGTGTTCGACGCCGTTCCCGGCGAAGTCTTCAAAGCCACAGTCAGCATTATCTCGTTCGCTCGCTCTTAGACTGTGGTTGCGGTTCACTTACCGACTCCAACTGTCGTAGAAATTTGAGGATTCGTCCACGGGGTGGAGGGCGGTGTGTCGAGGTCGCTGCTGTTCCTGTATGTGAACCCGTCGATATCGCCGACTGCGACCAAGAGCTCGGTTCCTGAAGGAGCGGAAGCGAGGTCCAACACGGCGGTCTCCTCCATGCCGTAAGCCATGTTCTGGATTGTGACGTTTTCGCGAGGGCTCTTGTCCCATTTGGTCAAGTCCCGACCTCCCCAAACACTCATGCCCGTTCCATACATCCAATGATCACTGTTGAGAGGATCGATCTCCAGTGCTTCAATCATCCACCCCACGTGCTTCACCCGGAACATTGACGAATCCTGTTTCGAGCCACGGTGCTGAAGGAGCAATGGTTGTATGGTGGCGCGCCATCGTTCCCGCGGATTGGTCTGCCCAATCCCAGATCGTTGACCAGGTGGCTCCCGAGTCGGTTGATCTGAACAGTTGGGCGTCAGGCCACCAAAGGTTCAGTGCCGCTACTACGAGCGTCCCGGGCTGCTGCATGTCAAGACCCAAACCACCAAAGCCGTGGGCTAGGGTGGCATTTGGCACCGGAGTAATGTCTTTCCAAGTTGAGTTTCTCAGGTCGTATCTCCAGACGGATCCTTTGGTACCGTCGAAGGGTCCGAGCCCATTACTGTAAGTGAGATAAAGCGCCTTTTCCTCTGGCTGCAGTTTGGCCTTGTGCGGGAAGTAATCGCCTGGTTGGCCCCTGTTATGTCAGCTGTTAGCAGGTGTTCAATCATGTTCTTTCTCTACCTTGAAGACTGCGCCCAGGTTGAGGCATGGCGATGTGAATCGGCCGGTCAGGGACTGCTCGGGCGTACTCACTTTACCGGCTCCCAGTTCTCACCGGCGTCATTGGAGACCCATACAGTCTCGACATCTCCGTCGTTGGCCGATCCAACAAAGATACGTTTTGTGGCACCGGCGTCTGTAGTCCCGGATGTCTCATCGAACGTGACAAAAGTCAGTCCCTGGAGGTCGGTTCCCACCCCAGTTATGTCACTTTTGTTCTGCGCAGCATTCCCAACTGCCGTGAAGGAAGTGACGTTGTTGAAAGTGGCGCCTGCATCCGTAGACCTCCACAGACCTTTTCCGCTTCGAGCTCCGAGGTAGATGATGTCCGAGTTGGCCGGGTCCACAGCGAGACGTTCGCCCATACCGCGACCTGGCATGTTGCCTCCAACCCTGAAGGGAAGCTGGGTAGAGTTCCAGGTGGCACCCCGATCTGAGCTTCGGACGATCGCTCCGTTGGTGTCTGTGCTGTATCTGGCGACTGATATCAGCTTCCTGTAAACCGTAGCCTCCGCTAGCTAACCACCAATGAAAGTGGACTAACACTGTGTCGACAGTGTAACCGCCTACAGCGGCATACACCATGTTATCGTTCTGAGGGTCTACTGCAACAGCATCAATACCCCAGTTGTGCCTGGTGTTTTAACTAGTTGTCAGTCATCATTACCATATCGCTTCCTCAGGCTGCATCTTCAAGACTCTTACCATCCCTCGTCAGTGGCGAGGCTGTCTGTAACAGGAATCCAGGAATCATCAGTCCCATTCAATCTATACAGGCCTCCAATATCTGTCCTCGCATATGCGATTCCTTCTGAGTTTGGATGGAAGACAATCCCAGTTGTGAAGCCCCCGGAGGCGCCAGTGCGGACATTCTGCCAATCTAGCGCTGCTTGTCCAGAGGCCACTGACATGGCCAACAGCGAAAAAGAACGCAAGGCCATTGTTGCGATGAGCTCCAAAATATGGTGAAGAAGTAAAGACTGTGGTACCAAAAAAGGCAGCCCTGCAGGGCAAAAAGAAAGAAAGAGGTAGTTAGGAGTAGTCAATTATGACTTCCAATAAATGCAGGATACCGCCTAAAAACACTATGAAATCCATCTTGCAAAGCCCAAGACTTTATGTACTCCCTCGCGTGGAGTTCATCCACGAGTAGCAAGCTTGCGCCTAGCTAACAGCTCTGCCAATTATATTAAGAGGTGATAGAGTCAGTTGCATCATCTCGGTACAGTTACCTCCGCAGCTTGCCGATTTTCCCGACTGGTCAGTCTTGGTAGTCGCCAAGGATTGCACTTGTTTCATTGTTTCACAAATGCGGAATTCGCTAAACTTTATCAGAGCATGTCCCCTGAAGCGGACATCACCACACTCCGAAGACAAAACTCAATGCACTTATTATGTTTGTGCCATGGATGCAGTAGATAGACTTTACCCAACCAAGGCTAATAATAGCGTGGCTCAAGCTTGAGCCACCTGCCCGGTATCAACAAGTCAATACATCAACAGTGCAGTGTCATCAAATATATCGTGATGTATTTCTGCTGGCCACCTACTCTGTGTTTAAAATGCTGGACACGCATTGAATAATTCTGGATCGCTTCGGCGATCTGAATTGGCTCTTAGGGTAGAGGCCATCCCGGAACAATTGATGGTCATTCCAACTTATTTTTGTCTCTAGAGTAGTGCATTTGCGTTGTCGAGATCAGTCTTGACAGGCTCATTCGATATAGCAGTGTAACATTGTCTATTTCTTTTTCTTTTTGAGCGGATCGTTCGACATGTCGGTGACAGGCATCCCACCACTCATGACTCCATCAATTTATCCTGCATTTGTTGAGGTACAGGCAATCGATTGGTGACCAAAAAGATCATGTCAACTGCCTCCGTCTGGTCTGACGAGTCACGAGATTTGCTTCAGTTCATTTGCTCTACATTGTGACTGGCTTCTTGTGCCGTACACGCCTCACCGAAATATTATAAGAGGCTTGAAGAAACCGATGGAAAGCAGCTTTGTCTGGTGTTAGCGAGCTCACTTTCCCAGTGGCCAGTATGACTTGGATTTCAATTTACGATAGCTACTATATAGACAGCCAAAGTATTAGCCTCTTTTAATTAAGCGCACAGGAAGAAAGAAACCAATATGCAGTAAAACGATACCTTACGTTGTAGTGCCACCAGGGTGACCACGCAATGAACAAGGTCACAACTGTGCAGCTGTTTCAGTCTACTTTTGGTTTGAAACAAATTGTGATGAATAAGAAGCGGCATTCTCGACCATCATACAACCAAGTGCGAAAAGTCCTGGGCCTCGTTCAGAAACCACGACGTATTTGACAGTTTATACACGCTAGAGCCCGACATTCCCCTCATCCGCGGTATCTAGCTTTACAATGGGAACATGAGGGTAGAGTTCAGGGACATCTTGGACCTTGTATTCTTCAACCTTATCGATCCGAGTAGAGTCAACCCAATTGTCAGGGACCGCAGAGCGAAGGCCTGTAACAGGCAGTTAGGGCCCGGAGAGAAATATTCCACCTCTCCCGTCTGATAGTCGACACGAGCCAGTGCATTCAAGCCCTGAAAAACATTCTTGTTCGAGTCTGAATTTGGATCAAAACAATCGAGCCAGGTGATGCGAGCTAGTGTGTTGGAATTCGTCAGTCATCCAGCCCCTAAATTAGATTCATGCTGCTTTTCATGTACTCTTGCTCATCAGAAACCTCTCGTCGATACGTGGGAACTCACACGGACCACGAAGGACGATCTCTAGATGATGTTTGAGCTATTGGATCTTCCGTATTCCAGGGCTCAAGAGTCCTACCTGGCTCGGGCAACTCGTCCGATGTGCTATTGGGGTCGATGCAGAATTTCACGTAATTGACTGACACATCTTTCGGCTCCGGGTTCGGGCCCTGGCGACAAGCTATTCATGTCGTGAGCTATGGCATCTGATCAAAAAAAGGTGAGGCCTACGTAAAAAGCTCATGCCATTGTGCGAGGCAAGTGTCGTATCGAAATATCTGAGCATCTGTTAGCAAACATCTGACTCTGTTGCAGAGGGCTTCAGCCTCCCTACACTTTTCCGTTCTCCTCCCATGAAGCTCTCGTATGAATAGGCATCGAGTTCTTGTACTTGTACCATCGGACCGGCTTTCTGATGTCTCGTGGAATGAGCCCAAAGTAGGCCGGACAGTTCTCGTCGTAGTACCTGTGCTCTTTGCATGAGCTTTGCCATCTACACAACAACAAACTGAAGCCTCACCATTGATGGTTTCCTGGTTTCTCAATGTCTTTCAGGTCAACCATGTAGGGCATCCGCATTATGACCGATGTAGTTGTGGGTCTGAGGAGGCATATCAGTGCGAGCTTCGTGGTATTGCCGGAGGGGAGGGGGTCTTACCATTGCGCAGTCGTGAAACATTCCACCGGTAGGGTAAAACTCAATATCACGTCGATACGTGACCTCTCCGTGCTTGTTGATAGTGTAGATGGCGATCTAGATATAACGTCAGTCTGGTAAACTGCACGTCTTGTGAACGCTTTTGCCTCACTTGTGGACTGTCTAGTCCCTCCATCTCGTAGCCAAAAGAAATCAAATCACCTGTCTCAGGATCAACCTATAAGAGGAGTCAGTGTCACAAATCCCCCGGCATCATCTACACCCGGGCATGCTCACATGTGGGTGCCCAGTGAATGGCTTCGTGGGGTCAAGGTGACCGGGAAATGGGTCCTGCCCGATAGTGCGTAGGCTCTCTGAGGTTGGAAGACTTAGCAGCTCGACCCGTACAGATAGATCTTGGGGGCTCACTGGGATCCAACTCATAGGCTGGTCCGTTCTCTCCCACAGCCAGCAGCTTGTTGGCATGGACGAGCACATTAACGTTTGCCGCAGAGTCTATAACGGCGCGGACACATGGATGGTGGGAAAAGGGGTTTTTGCTGTTTCCGAAGAGAGACCTGCCGGCCTTTCTCTCAGCGAAGAGGCGCTCCGTCATGACATATCTCTGCTGAAAAGAAGCCTTTCCGCCCTTTACCCTGAAGGCGCTGATGCTGCCGTCTCCGTCGAAAGGTATAGATTTAGCTCCGTTGAGATAGTACGATCTGTCATAGTACGGGTCCTGCATCACCCAAACAGAACAGTCAGGACTGGATGCTTTTGGGGAATGGTCCACTCGACAAGCCCTATATAAGGTACCGTCAAGCTCCTTTGGGATCTCTCCTTCGACCTCAACATCCTCGATTTCGACGTCGGCTCTGAACGGACGCGACACGGCGGCAAAGTCGCTAAATGTATTTATTTTAACCACTTTGGCGAAGTAAAGATAGTGTTGATCAATGCTTATATTCAATAGACTCCTGTTGTTGTTGAAAACTGGCGGTCTGGGAATGCCTAGGTAGGTTGGTTGTGTAGGTCGGTTTTCTCATTTATCCTGCGACTTTAAATGAGAGATTGACCGTGACACCCGTAGCAGTCCATTTAGGATACTGGTTGGAAGCCACTGGTAGTTGAGGCACTATGTGGCTAGCCCATCCAAGTTTGATGGAATTGCCAGTACGACACGTCGAGCCACTGGCACATCGGAGATGGTGATGATGACGGAGCCACATGGAGCCACATGGAGCCACATGGAGCCACATGGAGCCACATGGAGCCACATGGAGACACAAAACACCCGCTCGACAAAGGGAATGATCTCGAAAAGTTTCCATCAATCTTGTTTCAGGACTATTGCACTTAAGAGCTTCTCTAATTGGGTCAAAACTGCGAGCGAAGCTGCATCAGCCCCATCCCGCCTGTTCACTGTCGGACCGGCAGCCGAGTGCCCCATCCACTAGTAGCACCAAATATTTGATCAGGCATTTGAATCGAGAAGTCATGTAATCGAGTTTTTGGCGACTGGTTCACTGGCGCCTGGGCCATTTTATGGCCAAGCTCTACAAATGGCGCCCACCCCCGATCGGCGCGTGTATGAGACGCGTCACAAGCAGTCTTGCAACTCCGGAGCTAAGCAGCCGCACAAACTTCACTATTTCAAAGCTTCATGGCTAGCCAGTGGTGGTATATGCCTTTGAGGTGACTGCTTCTACTGCGGGTTTGTCCAAGATCTCGATCAGGACGCGCTCTGCCTAGACCAAGATGACATTGTAGAGTAGACACGGATCTCCATACAAGAGTTAAATATTTCAGAACTCGTCAAAAAACTCCTATTTCACGAGATCTTCCTCGTTCTCCCACGAGTACACAATCCCGGTTGCCGAATTTGGCCTTGGCACCGAGATCTGTCTCTATATCTGACTGGGTATCGGGGGTATGCACCAGCCTCAAAGGCTTTTTCAGGGACGACTTGCCTTGCCATTTGTTCATTGACACGATCTCATCTCCTGTGGCATCGAGAGCAACGATTTACGCCGACCATCAACGTGACGGAAAGGGAGCCGTTAGAAAGCGTCCGTTCTCGCAGCAGTCCGAGTGATAGAAAAACTGTTGCTGGGATCTTCGATTGAAAACAAATTAACAACAACTTTTGCATCTAGGCTGTCATGAAGCCATCCCAATTCCTCAGTGTCTCTCTGCACTCTTGCTCGTAAACATGGAGACCTCCAAGGTAGTTCAGCTGCTCCCGAGGCTTTCCAGGGATATTCGCACCCATATACCAAGAATTCGCAAGCGGGAAGAGAGTGTGGTCCGACAGAGTATTTACCCTGTCCTTCCATTTCTTCTCAGCTTCATCCGTCGGCTCAATTTTCCGGAGTCCAGTCGCATCCATCTTGAGAATCACATCGACAATCCAGTTTCCCTGTGCTTCGATGCATGAGGGCCCGTTTGAAAAGGCAGTGGGGGCGTGCACAGAGTAGGTGAAAAACATGTTTGGGTATCCCTTCCGCGATAGCCCGAGGTATGTGCTTGCTCCTTTCTTCCATTCCTCAGATAGTGGCACGCCGTCGACGTTGCGGAGACCCATGTTGATCAAGCTACCTGTTACGGCGTCGTAGCCCGTAGCCAGAGCTATGGCATCGAGGGCAAAGAAAGCGCTGCTGGCAGTTCGGATGCCTCGTGGAGCGACTTCAACAATATGGTCCTCTTTGATGTTAACCACCATCACGTTGGATCTGTCCAGAACATCAAAGTAGTCCTGCTCCAGCGAGGGTCGCTTTGTTCCGAATGGATGGGGAGGTTCAAGAGGGGCGATGATATCCCTCTTTGCTGGGTCGCTGATTCTGGCACGAGTCTTCCGAGCCCAGAAGTTATACGCTTCACGGTTTGCCTTCAAGTCGGAGAGGATGTCGCGGTAATTTGAGATCCAAAAGCCAAACCCACCTTGCTTCCAGCGATGCTCGAAAAAGGCCTCTCGGTCCTCGGAAGTGTCATCAAACACGGGCACCGGGGTAGCGACTTTGGTTCCACACTCCGCCTAGATCGGATCCCGACTCAAAGATTCTGCACTTGTAGCCGAGCTCTCGGAGGCGGTAGAGCAGGTAGATGCCGCCGAAGCCTGCTCCTACGATGAGACAGTCGAAGTCAGGTTTCGTGGATAAATCGTCAGAATTCCGCGCAGGTTTCGTCATGTCTGCTGCCAAATGATCGATGAAATCTCTCGTTGAGGTTGAATGGTGGCTCCTCTTTGGCCAGGGAGTTTGAGCGCCTGTACCAACGACTGCTGAGCTTGGTGGCGAAAAGACCAATTTTCAAGGGCAGAGAACGAGGATGAGTCGAAGGAGTAACATGATATACGGTGAAGAATGACAATATTTAACGTATGCTATAGTGACATATACACCCTTCTACCCTCTGGCTCAAACCTTAGAATACCCGGAGCGAGGCTGCTGAGGTATAAGTGGAGATCCTAGTGGCTCCAAGCCGTGTGGTTCTATGATTAACTGCGTGTGGCTCTCTAATTACTAGTCTGCATGTGGGCTACCATGTGGCTCTCGCGGAACCTTGTCCATGTGGCTCCAAAGTGGCAGCCTGAGTGGCTCCAATCATTATACGGCCAACCTGAATCCAATCATCTCCATGAGAGCGCAGAGACTAGCACCGGGTTGAAATCACAGTAATAATTTTATATGTGTAACATATACTTGTACTACGCCGTGATTAAATGTCTTTTGATAGGACGCGGCTTGGTCTTTGCAAGAAAATCAGTGCTAGAAGAGAGCAGCCATAATTAGGTAACGTCCCTCCTCGTCAACAGTTATCGCCTACACCGTGACCTTACTAATAGTACTCCATTAGAAGATGCTAGGTTTGTAGAAGTAGCAAGATATCATCTCATCGCCCTCAAAATGAAGTCGTGGACAGATTTGTCATGATTGGAGTTGATCCTTCGTGAAATACTCTCACAGCCCACAACCGACAGAATAGCGTTCAAGCACCTCGGTGTCTTACAAAGCATGTGTTGCCTGTAACTGCACAGCCCAGTGGGCTGCTCGATCCAGTAGGAGCGAGCGGAATGTCAAGTGTTTATTTATCGTAGCGGAGTGGTTGCCAACTCCGCTATGTGTGGAAAACAAAACGTTACCCCCCCCCTGTTATCTTGGTTAGCTATCCCCCCCTGCACCAAAATTTGGCTGTGGAAGCGAAATATGCATTAAAATCACCAAGGACACCCTTATTAATATTACTACGCACCCAATTTAGCAAAAAAGAGGTCATTATAACCCCATTTTACATATATCTTTAAAATAATTAAAAGTAATAAAATTAACTTAAGCCCATTACGTTAAGGGGTACACGCTTTACTAGCCCTAGCTTAAAGTAATTATAGCCTACTTAAATTAATTGGTAACTTATTTTAATAGCCCTTAAGAAACAAAAGCTTAGCTATTATAATTATATACTTATTTATAACATTAAGTTATTTACTTTGCTAATAAGGCATATATTAATTAATTAATAGCGTTATTATATATAAAAAAGCTAATAATAAAGGCAAAGGCTGTTGCTATTATAAAATAAAAGCTAGTAGCTTAATTAAAGCCTTTTTAAAATAAATAAATAGCTATTTAATATGCTGCTTAGCATATCGTTAAGAATGCTAAAAAGGTTACCCTTAAAGCTATTTTTAATAAAAATAATGCTTTAAGCAGCTTAAATAAAGCTAAGGGTGCTTATATTAACTAAAAGATATTAAGTATATTTAAATCATTGCTATTAGCTAGTAATGCTAAGGGTAGTAATATTAAAAAGCTAAGAAGCTATTTCTTGCTAAGGAAGTTATTAAGGAAAGCATTTTTAATATTATATATAAAAGTTATTAGCATAAAGGCTTTTTTAATGCCGTTAATAAAGCAATAAAGCTTTAAGTTTAATAATAATAGGTATAAGGCTTTTAATATTAATTTATTGCTTAATAAGCTTTTTTTAAGATAAAAAATTAAGTTAAGGCTAAGCTTATTAATATAAGGGATATAATAATTAAGCTATTATAAGTTTTATTTAAGGTAAGTTTTTAGCTATAAATAAAAATATTCTTAGTTTAATTAAGTATAATAAGGAGAAATAAAAGGCATTTTAAAAAAAAACTTCTTAATAATAAAATTATAAAGATGCTTTTATTAAGCAAGGGTTTTTATTATCTTATAATTATATATATTTATAAAATAATATTTTTAATAATATAAATAACGTCTTATAATATTGCAATGCTAAGATAACTAAATATTAAGATCTTTAAGCCTTCCTTATTAATGAGGTTAATGCTTAGCTTAGTAAATAATTTATTAATAGCTAAGCACTTAAAAAGTATCCCTTTAATAAGAAAATTATTATTACCTTAAGGCTTTTAAAAAGGATTAATTATTATTTATATAATAATTATAATAAATAGTAATTAATTATTTATTTTTAAGGCTTATAAAAAGCTAATGTAAATATAATAATGCTTTAAAGGTTTTTATTATAAGGTTAATTATTATTATTATAATAAGGGGGATTCTTTATAATAATAATATTATATTAAAAAGAATAATATATATATAAATATTATTAATATTAATTTAAACTTATAAGTATAAATAATAATTAATAATAAGGCTGTTATTTAAAAGCCTTTAAAAAAGCTTTTTATTAAATAAATAAATATTATTAAAGCTAATAAAAATAATAAAGAACTTAATAATAATAATATTAGCCTTATATATAAGTAAAAAAAGCTTAAAAAGGGTAATAAGTAAAGGGAAAATAATATTAATATAATAATTAACTTATTAATTAATCTTTATGCCCTTAGCTTTATATATAAGTACTTAATAATATCGCCGTTAATGTTATGGGCTAGCCTTGAGTTGTTTGCCGTAAGGTATTTAAATGGAGTTTATATTTAAAGTATAAAGGAAAAGGTTTACTCTTTATTTATATTCATGCTAAAGCCTATTTTTATAAAGCTAAAGCCTATTAATTAATTATAATAAGCAAAGCCTAAACCATAATATATCTTCCTTTTTTAAGTTTTTATAGCAGGCCTTAAAAAATAGCTATATAATAAAAAATAAAGAATATTATGATTTAATTATAAATTAAATATTGCTCTTTACCTAGCTATTTAATTATACCTTAGCGCCTCTTAATTACATTAAAAGCTTAGCTTATTATTTATAATTAGCATGCTTTAATTTTTATAATTTAATATATTAGCTAAAGTAAGCTAATAAAAAATAATTATTTAAATATAAGTTAGCAGCTAAATTAATAATATTTTTATAATCCTTTAATATAAGCCTTTTATATAAGCTTTTTTATTTAAAATCTTAAAATTATAAATTTATTATATAATTTATAATTAATTAATGCTTAATTATAAGTAATTTACTTTATTAATAAAAATTTCCTAAATTTTAAGCATTTTTATAGGATTAAATTAATTAGCATGTAGTTAATTTACTTTAAGTTTAGATTAATATTAAGTTAGCATTGCTTTCAAGCTTTATCTTATAAAAAAAATTTTACGCCCCCTTAAATAAACTCCTTTTCCTTATTAGCCTTAATTAATAAAAGTTATATTCTTATTTTCTTATAATAATTAAGATAGTTATGCTTATAATAACTAAATTAATTATATATAAAATACTTAACTTTGCTTATTAAAATTATTATAATATTAATATTTATTGCTTTATTATTTTAAGGTTAAGTATTATTTTCTTTTATTATAGCGTTAAAAATGCCCTTATATTACTATAAGGTAAAGCAAAAGGCCTTAAATATATTTAGCTACTTTTTATAATTAAGCTAAGCTTTTATTATAAAGATTAAATTATTAGCTATTAATAATATTTTATATTTATTTAGCTAACTTTAAATTTTTATTATATAAGCTAATTAATTAAATTAAGTAAAAAATTTTGCTATTCTTTCTTTATAATATTATTATAATGTAATTAAGTTAAGCTTAGCATATTTTTGCTTAAAAAGGTTCTTAAGTATAAAGTAAACCTTTTTTAAAAAGCTTTTTAATTACTCCTTAAATATCTTTATAAAACTAATATAAAGTAAAAATTAATTATAAAAAGTTTTTAATTAATTAAATATATAAAAGAATTAAGCCTTTTTAGTATTAATTACTTCCTTATTTACTATAAACTTAGCCTTTATCTTTATTAATTAAGTTGCTAAGTATTCTTAAGATAAAAGTTCTTTTAAATAAAAAAGGGCTTAATAAGTTATTATTATTCTTTTTAAATTTCGTTATATTAAGTTTTATATAATTGCATTATAAGTTTATAATATAAGAGGACTTTAAATATATATTATAAGCTAGTTTTAGGTTATTTATTATAAGGTATTTAAATAGGGTTTATATTTAAAGTATAGAGGAGAAGGTTTACTTCCCGTTTATACCTATGCTAAAGCCTATTCTTATAGGGCTAAAGCCCACTAATTAATTACAATGGGCAAAGCCTAAACCGTAACAGTTAATGTTATTAATGCCTTTATTAGCATATTTATTAAGGGGCTTTAAAGAGCTGCTAATATTGCTAATGCTAGTAACTTTTTGCTTAAGCAGCCTTATACGCTATTATTAACTACTTATGCTTTTATTATTACTGTTATAAATACTTAGTAATTAAAAGGCCTTTAGTAAAAACTTTATATTTAAGGCCTTATAAAAGCATTTCTATATATTAATAAAGAGAAAGTAATTAATAAAGTTGTAAAAGGTTATAAAATATAAGGGCATTAATCTTTAAGCTTTATATTTAAAGAAGGATATTTAATTTAATAAAAAGGGCTTAAATAATATTAAATTAATTAAAAGGTTTATAAAGCTATATTTAAAGGAAAGGAAGAACTTTTTTAAATTTTTTAAAAGTAATGAGGAAAAGGAGGACTTGCTGCCGTTATTAACGCTAGTATAGGATAAGAATTATAATTTTTAATAAGCAAGAAGCCTTTTAATATTAGCTAATAATGCATTAATATTAAAAAGTAAATTTAAAGCGTTTTTTAATACATTTTAAGTATTTAATTAATATTATTTATAAGAAAAAAAGTAATATAGTTAGCAAAATAATTAATAAAGTAATTATATATAAAAAAAAGTATTTATTTAAATATTTAAAAAGTTAATTAAGAAAATTAAGCATATTTCTTATAATAAATTATTAAGTATTTCTTTTTAATTATTTTATTAATATTCTTTTTTTATTAACTTGCTTATTATTAAAAAACTTATTATAAATAACCTTATTATAATATTTTTTTCTTTTTATTAATATTGCTTTTTTTACCCTTTTTTTAATTATATAGTATTTTTATTATCTTTTATTATTATTATTATCCTTAAATTTCTTTTTTAATATATATATATAATGGAAATATTCCTTAATTATCTTTATATATTAATTAATCTTTAAAGCGCTTAAGTATAAAAAACTTATAAATTTCTTATTATTATTATAATTATTTATCTTATATTAATATTAATAATAAATATGCCTTTTTAAATCCTTAAAATATACTTTAATTAAATTAAAATTAAGAAAATATAGCAGTAAATATATTGCTTAAATACCTTTTGCCTTAATGGCTGTATAAATAGCGTAATTATAATGTTATAAGGCATTATTTATTATAAGGATTAATTAAGGGCTTAAATAAATATTTATTTAAAAAAAACCTTTTTAAAAAGCTATGTTAAAAAGAACTTCTTTATTATATGCCCTTTATATATTATAATATTAAAAAGACCGTTAATTATAATTATTAATAATAAATAAAAATAAGCGCTTTGCTTAAAAAGACTTTTAACTTAAGAAGTATACCTTAATAGCGCTTAATTTATTTTTTTTTACGTTATTACGCTTATTAAATCTTAATTTATTATAAAAAATAACTATTTTAATAATATGCTATAGCTTAAAGATCTTAAAAAGGTAATAGCTTTAAAGGTCCTTATTATGCTGCCGGGTTAATATATTAAAAACGAGCTACTTAAATAATGGGGGATAGATTCTGCTAAACCCTCTTAAGAACAATTTAAGAAGGAGTTTTAACGTGATAAAAAGGAAAGATAGGAATAAAAGGGAATTAAAGAAAGGAAAAAGATAAATATTTTAAAAATTCTTAAAAATAAAAAAAGCTTAATTAAAATACTAAATATATAAGAAAAGAAAAAAGTTAATTTCTTAAAAAAATATTTAAAATAAATATAAAAGCTAGCTTTTTATAGCTAGCTAAAATTTAATATAGTATTATTTCTTATATAATTCCTTATACTTATTAATATACCTTTTTTTAAGTATTTTATAATAAATATTATAAAAATTATTAAAATAAAACTTTATTATTTTTAATTAAACCTTTAAGTTTTAAAATTTACCTTATTATAATCTTAATTATTATTATTATTTTTAATTTTTTATTTATTTATTTTATTATAGCTTTTATTTTTTTATAAAAGCTTTAAATATTCTTAAGATTTACTTAATAATATATTTATTAATTATATTCTTTTAGCTATTAAAGTTTACTTTAATAGCTAATATTAATATAGCTATTAAAAATTTAAATACCTTTATAAAATAAAAAGTAAATTTATTTTTTTTTTTAATTATTATATTAAATATAATATATTAGTTTTATTAACTTTTGCTTTTATTTTTTATAAAGTTTTTGCTTTTGCTTTTATTTTTTATAATATTTTTGCTTTTAATATTTATGCTTTATATTTAATTACTTAGCTAACTTATTTATAAGCCTTTTAAATTATTTTTAAATAAACTTTATTATTATTTTAATTATTTTAAGTTAATTAATATATTTTAAGTTTTATTTATATTTATTATTAAAATAAGTAAGTAAAAAAGATTTTTATATATATTAAGATAAGCATTTTTTATTAGCTTTAAAATATTTTATAATATAATGCTTAAGTTAAAGGCTTATTTAATTAAAATTTTATTAAATTAATTTTAAGCTATTTAAAAGTTTATATTTTGCTATATATTAAATATTTAAAATTAAGTTATTAAATTAATTTATATTAAAAGTATTATTTTCCTTATATCTTTTTTATAATTAATAATAATCTTAATATATTATAATTTAAATAATTATTGCTAAATAATATTCCTTTATAATAAAAGCTTACTTTTTACTTTAATTACTTTTATGCTATTAATCTTAATAAAGGAAATTAATATAAATATTTAAATAGCTTTATTAGTTTTATTAAGCTTTAATTAAATAGCAAATATTTAAATAATAATGCTAATAATAACTTTAAGCATTTTAAAGTATATAATTTTAATTAAAAAAGCCTTAGCTTAATTCTATACCTTTTAATTATTCTTTCCTTAATTTTCCTTAAAATAATTTTTAATAAACTTAATAATATGCTATTTATAAAACATTTTATTAATTTATTTTAATCTTAATGCAAACTTCTTGCTAAAATCTTATATTTTATTTTTTAAAGTAATTATTAAATATTTATAAATAAATGCTTTAGCATTCTTATTTATTTTATTTTTTTTATTTCTTAATATAAGATTATTTTATAATAAGTAATAATTCTTTATTTTATTAAAAATTATTATTATTTAATAATTAAGTATATAAATAAATATAATAATAAATTTATAATTCTTTATTAATTTATATTATTAATATTTTTTAAGTAAGGTATAATTATAATGCAAAGATTTTTTAATAAAAATATAATATCTTAAAAGTTAAAAAGCTATTAAGTTATAAAAGCTATAATATATTAAGTTTTTAATTTTTTATATTTATAAAATATTTTTTTTATATTAAAGAAATTAAAGATAAAAAAGGTTTAATATTATTTTATTAAATTTATTAACTTAGCTAGTTTTTTTAGCTTAAGGTAAAAATTAATGCTTAGGAAATATTTTTATATTATCTTTATAAGCTTATTATTAAATATTATTTATTTTATATTAAAGAATAATAGCTAATTAAGGGTTTAAAATTATTAAATATTATTTAAGCAAACCTTATTTATAATAATTTTTATTTTAAAAGGATTTTTAAAAAAGTTAATATTTACTTTTTAAATAAAGTTTTATTAATTTTAAATATTTATAATATTTAAAAATTATAATGCTTTATTAAATAAGTTTTTAAAGTTATTAAAGTAAGGAAGTTTTATAATTATTAGCGCTAAATTATTTTTTCTTAAATTAATAGGCTTAATTATTAAAATTAAGGCGTTAAGATTTTAAGGTATTTTATAATATAAGGGTGATTAAAAGCGCTTCTTTGCCTTGCCTTTTTAATTAAAAAATATTTTAGCTTTTAATTATAAAAAAAGAAAGCAAAGAAAATAAGTAATAAAGTAAAAAGTAAGTAATAAAAGTTAAGTAATAAAGAAAGGAAATATAATAATAAAAAAAGCCTTATACCCTTAAGAATTGCTATATAAGTAATTAAGGTAAAAAGGGTTAAAAATAAAAAAGAAATATAATTAACGTTTAATTATAACTTAAGGTAGCTTTTATAAATAATTATTACTTATTTTTAAATAAGAATTAAATAAGGGAAAAGATTAATATATTAAAAGCGCATTATTATTAAAATAGCTAAATAGCAGCTAATCTTTAATTTTTAATTAATAATAATATAAAGATAAAAAAAAAAGAAAAAGAAAGAAAGGTAGGAAAAGGGTTTAGCTATAAATAAATAAATATAGCAATATATATAAGTTAAAGTAATAAAAGCTAATAACTTATTACCCTTAAGTTAAATAGTTATATTAATTAAAAGAAAGAAGTAATAAAAAGGTTTATAAGTTATTATTAAAAGCTATTAATTTATCATTTTATTAATAATTAAAGTAAAAGGATATGCAATCTCTTATTTTTCTTAAATAATAGCTAATTGCAAAGTATTCCCTTTTTAATTTATAAGTTTATTAAGCATAAATTAAAATAGGTTATTTAGCTAAAATTCCTTTATAACGAAAAGATAAATAACTTCTTTATAAGCAGGAAATTAAAGGTAAGTAACTCCTTTTTAATAATAAATCAACCTTAATTAAAAGCAAGGTAATAAATCATTCCTTTTAGTAATAAGGTAGCTTATTATTAGCATTGCCTGCCTCCTCCTTTAAGTTAAGCTAAAATTAAAGCAAAATACCATAATCTTCTTATCCTTAAACATCTTTTTATAATAATATCTTTATTATTAAACCCTTTTTAATTAAGGTTAAGGAGTTTAATATAAAAGGATTCCCCTTCCCCTTTTTAAGTTATTTATTATAACCTATAAGTTAAGCAAATTTTAATTAAGGGTATTTACACCTTTTTTAAGCCAAAAGGCATCCTTAATAAAGGTTAATTTATTAAAATTATCCTTTATAATGCCTTTGCAAAAGGCATTTATATATATAAAATCATTAATATTAAATAAAATTAATACCTTACTTAATAACTTACTAATCTTACTTTTAAAAAGGTAATTAAAGAATTATTTAATAAGTTTTTTAATAAGCTATAAAAAAAATAGTTTTTAAATAATATTAAGAATTTAATTAAAAGCCATTTAAATATTATTATTATAAAAAAAAGCAATAAAGCTTTTTATAAAAAGTATATAATAGCGATATATAATTACTTTAATTACTGCCATTAAGTAGCTTTATTTATAGCCTTTTATAGCCATTAAAATGCTTTTCTTTATAAGTATTGCTTAAAGTATATAAGTTGTAACTTTTCCTTAACTATAAATAGAAATATTCTTATTATAATCTTTTTTTTTAATTACCGCTCTTTATATAGTTTTTATAATAATGCTTATATTAATTATATTTATTATATTAAGGGATTTAATTATACCTTTAATAAATATAATAATATAAAGAAAATATAAGAAGCTATAATAGCTAAGTAAATAAAATTTAAGAATATACTTAGCTTTATAATTATTATTAATAAAATAATATAGCTTAAAAGAATAATTAGCTTTAATATTATTTAAAATAAAAAGGTTAATATTATTTAAGGCTAATAACTATAATTTTATAATATAGAATTCTTATTATATTAATTATAAAAATAAGCTTTTAATAAAGTATAAATAGTAATTAAGATAAAAGGAAAAAGGGAAAAGTAAATTAAGTTATTAAAAGAAAAAGAAAGTTTTTAATTTTAGTAAAAAAATAATAAATAAATATATAATAAATTTTGCATTGCATTTTTTAAAAATATAATATTTTATATTTAAACCTAAGGCTAAATTTAATTAAGTAAATAAATATATATAAAAAGAAATTCTATATTATAATAAATATATATATATGCATATATAAGAAAAAATAACTCTCTTCCTTAAATAAATACTTAAGTTAAGATTTAAAAGTATTGCTAAGCTAATTATATTAAGAATATTAAAAATTATTTAATTAAAGCAAAAGAATATTAATAAATTATAAAGGCTTATTTTTTAAGTTTCTTTATTTTATATATAAGTATATTATAAATTTAGCATTTTAAATATTAAAATTTAAAAAATTTAATAAGTTTAAGCTTATAAATAATTAATATACTTAAGTAATAAATAAAAATATATTTAATTAATCTTAATAATAATTAAAGTTAAAGTTATTTAAGATAAGGTTAAATAAGCTAAATTTCATTAAAATATTTAAAAAGAGGTTATTATTTATAGTAATTATAAAATTAATTTCTTAAAATAAATAAGATTTAAGTTTTTATATTTTAAAATAATTAATAAATCTTTTTAATTATTTTAATAAAAATATGCTTAAAAAGTAAATATTATTAAGTATTTAAAGTTTATAAATATTATTATAATAAATTTTATAAATAATAAAAGGATTAAATTAATAATAAGTTAGTTTTTAAAATAAGGAATAATTAACTTTTCTTTATTTATTAATAAGTAAAATTAAGTTAATCTTTTTTAAGAAAATAAGTTAAGAAAAATTATAATATATATCTTATTATATAGCTTTCCTTTTATAATTAAAGATTAATTTAATTATTACCTTTATATCTTATAGAAAATTAAAGAGTAATTAAAGCTAGAAATTAAAAGTATCCTAAGGAAATATATTTAAAGTTTAAGTTTAAATATATTATATAAAAATAATAATTTTAATTAAAATAATTAATTTAAAGCTATAAAAAAAATAAAAGGAATTTTTTTTATAAAATTTTTTAAGTAAAGTTTAATTAGCAAAGAAAGCATAAAATAAAATTTATACTTAGCCTTTAATTTCTTTATTAAGCATCTTTTTAATAATAATTATAATAATAAAGTACTTATATTTAATAATATTATTAATATAAGGATTATATATTAAAATTATAATCTTTTTAATTTTAATTATTAAGAAATATTAAGTAAATTAATTTATATTTTCTTATTTCTTATTTATTACTACCTTTATTAAAAGCCCTTATTTAAAAAGAAATTTTTAAATAAAGAACTTTTTAATGCTTTTTAAGTTAGCTACCTTAAAAGGCATAGCTTTAACCCATCCTATTAAATTATATTATTTTTTAATTAGCTTATTATATCTTTAATTAAAAAATAAATATTAAATATTAATATAAATTTTAATAAATAATTAATTTAGCATAATTAAAATAATTCCATTATTATAAAATTAAGTATCTTACTTATTGCAATAAAAATAACTAATAATAATCTTTTAAATATTAGCATATATTCCTTTTTAATAATATATAGCTTAAATTTAAAAATAAGTAATATCTTTTTTATAATGCTTAAAAGGAGTATAATAGTTTTTAATAATTTCTTACTTTTAATTAAGGTTATTAATAATTTATTATTATAATAAATCCTTTTTAAGTTATTTTTAAAAAGTTCCTTTATAAATAAAAAAATAATAAATCTTTTTATAAAAGAATAATTATTGCTATAATATTAGGTTTTTAAGATAAGTTTTATAATAAAGGTATTAAGCAATTTTAAATAATTCTTTTAATTAAAAATAATTATTAAGTAATAATGGTTTTTAATTAAATAATTAAGGTTAAAATAATTAATTAAGAAAAGCATTATATTAATTTTTAATATTTCCTTTAAATTTATAATTTACCTTATTTAATAACCTTAATAGCTTTTTAAAAAGTATATTTATAATAATATTCTTAAAATCTTTAATATAATAAATAATAAAATTATATATCTTAATTATAGCTAGCTACCTTATAATATAAATACTTAATATATTTAAAGTAAATCCCTTTAATTATTAAATTAAAATATTTAAATTTATTTTTAAAGTAAAGTAAATATTATAAATATAAAAGCATAAATACTTAATTATATATAAAATAGCTTTATATTCTTATTTTATTATATTATATAGCTTTTTAGCTTTTATTTAAGTATTACTTTTATATTAAATTAAATATTATAATTTATTTTTAATTTATATAAGATATATACCTTATTTTTTAAAACTTATATTTATTATAAGAATAATTTTATTATTAAAATAATTAATATTAATTAAGTATAGCTTTAAAGTAATTATAGCTTTAAAAGTATTTATAGCTTTTTAATAATTTAAGGTTTATTAATAAGGTATATTCTTTTTTAAAAGATTAAATAATAACTTAATAATAATTTTATAAAAAGGCATTTATACTTTATAAAAGTTTAATAAGCTTAAAAAGGATTTAAGTTTAATTATATTTTTATAAATATTTTATTTATTAATTTTAATAATCTTTTTATTTAATAAAGATTAATTAAGTATTTTATAAGTATAGCTAATAATATTAGCTTATTATTTATATTATTTTAATTTAATAATATTAATTATTTTTTTAATTAGCTTAAAATTATAAAAAACATTATTAACATTCTTAATATACTTAGCTATATATTTTTAAACCCTTAATAAAATAAATATTTCTTTATTTTTATAATTTATTTTTAAATTTTTAATTATAATATTATTAAAAAAAGGTTTATATATTATAAAAATTAAGTTATAAAAGATTTAAATTATATATTATATAAATTAAGTAATAAAATTTATAGCTTTTATAAATAAGCTATATTATTAAAATAATTTAATTAAAATAAAAAAGGTTATAATATTTTAGCTTTTCTTATTTAATTTAATTTAATTATATCTTAAAAAGAAGTTAAAAAAAATAATATTTTATATATTATAAACTTTTTAATAAATTTATTTATTAATAATAAGATAAAGGCATTTTTAATTATAACTTTATTAGCTTTTAAAATATTATTAATAAGTTAATAATTAAAGTTTTTCTTTTTTATAAGAAATTATTAATTTTTATAAATAGCATAAGATTTCTTAATAATTTTATTAACTTATTAATTCTTAAGTATTTTAATAACTATTTCTTTTAAAGCTTTTAAAAGTTAAATTATTTTTATTTAATATACTTTATAAGGAATTATTTAAATAAATTATAATAATGCTATATTAATATTAATTTAAATAATATAAAATTAGTTTTATATTAAAAATTTCTTTTAATTAAAAAGTAAATAAGTAAATATTTTTTTTTTTGCTTTAAAAAGAAATTATAATTTTTTTATAAAAGAGTATTTAATTAATTAAGTATTAATCTTAATTCCTTATTAATTAAAGAAAACTTAAGCTAAATTTAAATATTATATTTACTTTTATAATTCTTATTTATAGTTAATTTTATTCTTTCTTTATAAATAAGTTTTTAATTAATTATGCCCTTAAAAACAATATTATTAAAAAGATAATTATTTATAAAATAAACTTTAATGCTTATTTATTTATAAAGAGTTTTAATTAAAGATTAAATAATTTTATTAATTAATTTAATAATAATTAAAGTAAAAGGAATTTTATTAATTTATTTTTTAATATATATAGCTTTTTTTTATAAATAAATATTATAAATATAAGTTAATATTTATTAATTTTCTCCTTTAGCTTAATAAATCTTTTAAACTTTAATTTAAAAGTTTTTTATAAATATAAAAATTAAACTTTTTATATCTTTATTTAAAAAGATATTTAAAACCTTTTTATCTTTTTTTATTTTAATATTAAGATAAATTAATATAATTAATATATTAATTAATATTAAGCTTTAATTAAGGCTTAAAAAAATAAAGAAATGCTTTTAAAAGTTAATAAATATTTTTAAAAAACTTAAGCTTTTTTAAATAAAGCTACTTTAAAGGGCTTTTAATTTTTTTATTTTAAACTATATATTACCTTAATATTATTAAGAATAAAATAAATATAAAGATATCCCTTTAATTATTTAAATATTAAGTTTATATTTAAAAAAAAAGGTATTTTTTAAAAAATATAATATAAGATATTAAAGGCTTTATTATTAATAATAAAGAATATAGCTTTAATTTTATTTAAATTAATATAAATTTACTCTTTTATAACTTTAATTAAAAATAAGGAATCTTTATTATATATTATTAAGTTTATATTATTAAATAAAGTATATAAAAATTTATTATATTTATAATATAATAAGAATAAAAGATTTATCTTAGCTTTAATATTTAAAAAAGCAAATTATAAAAAATAATTATTTACTTTTATATAAATTATTAAGTAAGCTAAATTAAAATATTTTTAATTAATTATATTTATAATAAATATAATAATAAAGTTAACTTAATATTAAATAATTTATAATAAATTAATTAAAATATTAATTTTAATATTATCTTTTAAAAAAGTAATTATATTAACTTTAAAAAATAAGTTTTTAATATAATTCTTAAAATATATTAACTTAAAAAATACCTTTAATAAAGTATATATTTTAAATTATATTATTAATAAGTACTTAATTAAAGTTAAATTAATATTATTAAGTATTAAAATATTTATAATATTTATTTTAATAATTATAATTAAAATTATTTAAATTACTTTTTCTTTAAGTAATAAGGATTATTAAATATATTTCTTTAATTTTAAGTTTCTTATATTTATTAAGCTTATTTTTATTATAAAAAAAACTTAATATTTTCCTTTTAAGTTTAATTTTAATTAATAAATAAGTTTTTTTTTTTTCTTACCTTTTTTTTATTTCTTAGCTATAACTTATTATTAATAATTTAAAATTAATTATTTTTTACTTCTTTAAAGTTTTTAAATTAAGTATAATTAGCTTTTATAATTTTTATAACTTTATTTTAATTTTTAATATCTTTAATTATATATTTTTTCTTAATTATAATAATATTTATTTAAAAAAATTTATTATTATTTATAATTATAAGCTTTTTTTTAATATAAATTATATAATTTATAAGATTTATAAGTATTAAAATTAAGCTAACTTTTTTTTAATTATTAAACTTTTAAATTACTTTTAAGGCTTTTAATAAAGCCTTTCCTTTAAATAAAGAATTTACTTTAATAAGCTTATAATATTTAATTATATAAAATAAATTAAATCTTTTTTTTTAAATAAAAATTTTAATTAATTATAAATATATTTTTTTAAATTATAATTACTTTAATTATAATATAATTAAATATAAGTAAGGTTTAAATATTTTAAAAAGCTAGCTTAAATATTTTTAAGTAAGTTAAAGAATATTAATAACTTTTTTAACTTAAAAGCTATTAATAAGTTATTTAAAGAAAGTTACTTAAGCTTATTATATTAATATGCATTATAATCTTAAAAAGTATAATTATAATAAACTTTAAATAACTTATTTTTTTAAAAAAAAGCATTAAAATTATAACTTATACCTTATTATTATTAAAATTATTTTAATTAAGTTTTATTAAAGGCTATTAAATAAAATTTATAATTCTTAATTTAATTATTTTAAGATTATTTTATTATTTATTATAAGAAAAAGCTTTAATATTTTATTAAAATAACTTAAATTTATTTTTAAATTTAATTAAATTAAGTTTTAACTTTATAAACTTTTTAATAAATTTATTTATATTTTATAAATTTTAATTATATTTTTAATAATATTAATATAATTAAATTTAAATAAAGATTATTAAGCTTATAAGTTTTTATTTTAAAGGTAATTTAAAAAATTAAAATTATTTTAACTTTTTTAAAGGAAATATAGCCTTTTTAAATTAAGTAAATTTTAATTAAAATTATTTTATATAAATAAATACTTATTTTGCTTAAAATACTTAAGTTTTTAATTAATAACTTTTAATAAAGCATATTTAAAGTTTAGCTAAAAAATATTCCTTATTAACTTATAAGTAATCTTTTTTTTTATTAGCTATTTTTTTAAATATAATAAAAGCGTTTTATAAAAGAATTAAATTATAATAAGAAAAATATTATTTATATTATTAAATTCTTAATTATATTTTATAATTTTTCCTTTTTATATTTTTAAGTTATTATAAGGGTTATTATAAATAATATTTTTAATAATTATAATTAAATTTATATAGTAAGTTTAATTATTAAATTTATAAAAAGTAAAAAGCTTTTTCTTTTAATCTTTTTAAATAAATTATTTAATAATAATGTTTTTAATTATTTTTATTAAGTTTAAAATAATATAATATTACTTAAATAATTTTAAAATTTAATTATTTAAATAAGAGAATTAATAAATAATAATTTTAAGGCTATTTAAAATCTTAATAATATTAATTTTATTAAACTTTAAAGTATTTAAATTATAAATTATAAATAAAGCTATTTATAATAAAATTATTATATTAATAAAAAATAAAACTTTTAAAATATTAATTTAAGTTCTTAATTTATTATTAATAATAAATTATAAGATTTAATTAAAGTAAAATTAATGCTTTAATTAATAATAAATAAAATTAAATTTCCCTTTTTTTTTAATAAGTTTTTTAAGATTTCTTTTTTAGCTTTAAGTAAAAGAAAATAAATAATTTTTAAAATTTAAAAGTATTTTTAAAGTAAAAGTAAGTTTAAAAGGGCTTTAAGCTTAAAAATATAATATATATATTATAATAATTTTTATTAAAATAATAGCAAAATAAAAAAACTTAAAAATAATAATATCTTTAATTAAAGTAATTACTTTTAAGAAATTTATTTTTAATATTATTATAAAATATTTAAATTAAAATTTAAAGAATAAAGGTATTAATAAATATAATAAATAAAATAAACTTAATAAAAGAATATTTTATTAAAAAATAAAAATTATAAAGCTATAATAAAGAAAGCCCCTTAAATTTATATTTAATGCCTTACTTATTAATATTATATTAAACCCTTAATAAATTAAATTTAAGTTTAATTAAAGCTTAAATAAAGTTATACTTTAAATTTAAGTTTTTTATATAATTTAATTAATATAAAAATATATAATATAATGCTATTTATTAAATTTATAAGTAAGTAAAATAAGTGCCTTAATTTTGCATTATAGCCCTCTTTACTTTAAACTTAAGGTTATAATAATAATAATAAATATTAATTAAAAGTTTAAAGTATCTTTAATTAATATTAAGTAATATTTATAAAGTTTAAATTTATTATTTTAATTTTAAATTTATATTATTATTATATTTTAAGCATAATTTTTAATAAAAAACTTAAAATAAGTTTAAAGCTTAATAATATATTAATATAAAATTAAGGTAGTATTTTATTTAAATATTAAAAGCATAAAAAATATCTTAAAATTAAAAAATAATTTTAAAATACTTATAATATTATTATAAGTTTAATTATACTTAATTTTTTTATAATAAATTAAAGATAAATATAAGCTTTAATTAAAGCTTTAAGCTAATATATAAAAAAGTTTAATAATATTTAATATAAAAATGAAAAAAAATAAAATTAATAAATAACTAGCTTATAATTAACTTCCTGTTTTTCTTATTATTAATTAAAAATATATAAGATTAAAATTATACTTAATATAATGGGCTTGGGCTATTGCCCAAGCCGTAATATATGCTTATGTTGGGCTTACATTGCACTTAACCCTTTTATATAATGAGGCATATACTTAAAAGATAGATTTAAAGTTAAGCCCTTTTAAAGCTTAACTTATTTCTTAAATATTACAATTTATAACTCCTTTTAAGTACCTTTTAATAAATACTTAAGGCTAATTTATAATATTAAATTATAATTTTTAAATTATATTAAGAAAAATACTTATATTATAAAAATAAATAACTTTATACTTAAAATGTTAACCTTTTTATAAAATATATAGCTAAAAATTTCTTAACTTACTTTAATATTAAGTTATAAAAATATTTAAAAAGTATTTTAATTTTCTTAATTATTTATAATAATGCTTATTAATGCTAATAATAATGCTATTATATTTCTTTTTATAATAATATTTTATTAACTTATAAAGCTTAAAATATATATAAATCCTTTTAATTTACCTTTAATTTAATGCAAGCTATTTTTAATTAAGCCTTTATTTAATAATAATTAAAATAGCTTTTTAATTTAAAAAATTATAATATAATATAAGCTATAAATTAATATAAACTTTATTAAAGATTCTTAAAAGTATTAAATTTTTTTATAAAGTTAATTATTAGCTAAGATATAATTATATATTATAATATTTTATAAGTAAAGTAAGCCTTAAAATGGCTTTAATATAAAGAAGTTTTTTAAATACTTAAAGTATTATTATAAAAACTTATATTAATAAATAGCTGCTTTAATTAAGCTTAAGATATTTTAAATATAAAATTATAATAGCTTTACTTAATTTTATATTTAATTTAAATAATTAATGGCGTAAGCTAAAAGCCTTAAATAATTAAGTAAAATAAAGTTAAATTATTTTTATAATTAATTTTTTTATAATTTTATAATAAAACTATTAAGGTATTAATCTTATATATAAATTATAATAAGGCAGTAAATATATATTATTAAATTGCTTATAAGTTAAAGGTATAAAGCCTTAAGCGTTAATAATATATAAGCTTAACCTTATGCTTTTTAAAGCCCTTAACTTAAGAATAATAAGTAATAAATTAAAATATAATAATAATAAATATAGTTATAATAAGTATAATAAAGGGTTAAAGTATTAAAAATAAGGAGTTATAAGGGCATTAAAGTACCTTTTCCTTTTAATTAGCTAGCAGTTAAGCTAAGGTACTTTAAATTTTTAAGTTTAAAAAAAAAGCTTAATAAGAGCATAAAGTATATTTATATTATAATTAATAAAAATACTTTATAATAAATTATAAACTTCTTTTTATAGCTATATTAATTTAAGTTTAAGTTATAAAGTTAGCTATATTTTATAAAGAAAATTTTATTAGCCTTAAAAGAAAAAATTAGCTTTTAAATAAAATTTTATTTAAAAGTATAAGCTTTCTTTATAAGCTTAATTTATATAAAAATAATATTAATAAGTATAAAATAAATTAAATAAGCCTTTTTTTTAATCCTTATTATTATAAATTATAAATATATTATTATTATTTAAGTAAATAATAAGTATAATTGTTATATTATTATAAGTAAGTAATAAATATAAAAAGTAAAATTAAAGCTAATAGCTTTATTTATTTTAAGAAACTTAAGAATAGTTATTAATTTATTATAAAGTTAATATATTATATATATAATATAACTTTCCTTAAATATTAATATATAATAAGCCCTTATCTTAGCTTATATAGTTTTAAGCATAGCTTATTCCTTTTTATTAAGCTTATTTTAATTATATTATTATAATATTTTATTAAACTTAACTTATAGTTGCATAATAATTAATATAGCTTAAGAGATAATTATAAAGAAGGAAAGCTAATAAAATATAAGCAATTTAATTTAATTAATTTCTAAAGTAATTATAAAGGCATAAATAAATTATTTATTTTATAATAAAATAATAAATATTATTTTAATAAAAATAAGCTTAAGTAAAGTTATATAAATTTTTTAAGTTATAACTCTTTAAGAAAAAAATAATAATAATATAAAATAATATAAGGCTAAATTTTTATTAAAGGAAATATAAAACTTTATTAGCTTTTTTAATAAGAAATAAGCTTTTACCTTTTTATTATATTAAAATTAGTTTAATTACTATATTTATTTATTATTAATAAAGAATAAGTTTATATTAATATTGCTATAAGGCTTATTATATAATATGCCTTAAGATTAGTTATTTAAGTTATAAAAATAAGTTATAAAACTTTATAATAAGGGTTAAATAAGGGCTAGCTCCTTATTTATAGCGGCCTTAATTCTCTTAATATATAAAATAAATAAAAGGTAATAATTTTATATAAATTACTATGCTTTTAATAAGATAACTTAATAAAATTATTACCTTTTCCTTCTTATTAAAAAGATATTACATTCTTTTTTTAATATTTAATAATTTATAAAGCTAAATATTTATATAGTTTTTTATTAAATATAAATAATAAAAAGGTAAAAGCATTTAATAATATTTTAAATTTAATTTAAGTTATTTAAATAGCTAATTTATTCCTTTAATTTATTTAATATATTTACTATATTTTAATAATATATTAACTTAATTTTAGCTAATATCTTAAAAGATTATATAATAATATATTTAAATAATATATTAATATTTTCTTTAAGCTTAAAAAGAAATTATATAAAAAAGGTATAAAAGGTTTTATATTGCTTATAAGATATTAAATTAAACTTAAATTAAAATAAATATAAGTTTATAATAAAAAAGATAAAATATTTAAGCTTTATTATTATAATTAAAATAAATATTTAAGTAAATTTAAAAAAAATTAAGGTAATTTAAAAATAAAAGATATTATAAATAATTTATAATATTTAAAGCTTTATAAGATTTATAAATTTTTATTATAACTTTATTAAGAACTTTTTTAAAATTATTAACCCCCTTTTTTATCTTATTATTAAAGGAACTTTTTTTTAATAAGGAAGTAAGGAAAATAAAGCTTTTTATTATTTTAAGGTAGTATTTATAAAGATATTAATCCTAGCTAAATAAAACTTAAACTTAAATATAATAATAAAGGTAAATTGCTTAAAAACAACTCTTAATATATATTTATTAATTTAAAAAAAGAGGGCTCTTTATTTAATTACTTATTACTTTATAAAGCTTTTTTTAATATAATAAAATTATATTATTTATAATAAAGAGTTATTAATAATAATTAAGATCTTAAAAGTATAATTATTTATACTTTAAAGTATATTTTGCTTATTTATAATACTTATAAATTATAAGGGCCTTAAGTATTTTATTAGCTCTTAATTTCTTTTAAAAAGATAAGCTTAATAAGTTAAAACTTTATTCCTCTTTTATTATAATTTTTAATATTACTTAAGAATATAAGCATAGCATTTTAATATATTATTATAGTAAGAATAAAATAGAATAACCTTAAAGGAAAATTATATAATTAAGATACTTTAATTAATCTTAATAATAATTTTTAATACTTATATTATTATACTTATAAGGTTATAATTATTTAATAAATTAGCATTAATTATACTTTAAAATAAGGGAATTTAATAAAATTTATAATATAAGATTTATTATAAAGTAATTATATTTAATTAATAATAATTTCCTAAGAAGGCTAAGATAACAGCTTAAATTATTAATTATATTCTTAATATATATAATGCACTTTAATTTTAAAGCTAGTTATAATTCTTAAGTTAAGAATTGCTTATTATATTAATGCTATAATAAGCTTATAACTTTCTTATAATAAGGCATTTAAAATAAAAAGGAACCTTTTAAGTTCTTTTATATAACTTTTATTAAAATAATATATTATAAGCAATTTAGCGTTTTATTTAAAACTGCAATATATGCCGTTAAACCTAGCTTAATTAATAGCTATAATAAGGCTTACTTTACCCTATCCCTTCTTTAAATTGCTATTAATCTTAAATATTTATTAACTTTATAATAAACTTATCAGCTTATAAGGGTAACCTATATTACTTAATAATTATTATAAATTGCCTCTTAAAATAAGTTTTTTTAAAAGCAATGCACTTTATAATTACAAAAGATTATATATAACGCTTTATTACTTTATAATAACGCTATTATAAGTTCCCTATATTTATTATTAATAATTAAAGCTTTAATTAAATAAGGGCATTTTAAGCTTTTTTATATGCTTAGGTGGATATAAAACGCTTTTTATTTATAATATATTATTTTAAAATAAATAATAGCATAAAGTAAATAAATTAAGAAGTATAAAAGTATTTATATAATATTATTACCTTTTTATAAGATAATTAAGTTAATTATTTTTTAATTTATTAAATAGCGTTAAATAATAGGGATTTAATAATAACTAGCTGGAGCTTAAATTAGCTGGTAAATGGATTTAATATGTAAGTAATCTTGGGCCCCTTAAATATAACGGCATTTATAGTTAATTTTAAGGGCTAAGCGGCTATATTTTTAAATTATCTTTAAATTAAAATAAATATTGCTTAAGTTACTATTATTTTTACTTAGTAATAATAAAAGTAAATAGTTAATAAATATCATTAAATAGCGAAAAGGTTTTGTATTAATAACTAAGTATAGCTATCCTTAAGGCATTTTTAAACTATTTAATTAATAAAGAAGTTTAATTAGTTATATTAAAAATATATTATAATAAATATTTCTATGCCTTAAATAATTATTTTAAATATATTAAGCTAAGTTTATTCTACCTTTAATATTAATTAAGTTAAGCATGTTATAAAGGATTTACTATTTATTTAAATATTTATAAATACTTAATTAAGTGCTATATTAATTTTAAATAAAATAAATAAAGGCTAAAATAAAAAGTACCTTATAAAGGAAATTTTAATAATTAAAAATGCATTAAAGTACTTATAAAATAATTTCCTTAAGAAATAGGTTTATATTAAATGAAAAGGCTAAAATATATTAATATAAGAACTCCTTAAGAACTTATAAAGATTAATAGCTTTTAATTTATTTAAGATATAATAAGGGGATGTTATTACTTATAAAAAACTACTTATTTAAGGTAATTATAAGGCAAGCTTACATTAAGCTTAATAAGCTTATTTAAAGGTATAATATAAGGCGATAAGGGTTATAAGTAGGAATAAAATAAAAATAAGTAAGATCTTATTATATTATTATAAGCTATTTAAATAAAGCTGCAAGGCAAACCTTAAATATTTATTATGCTTAAGTGGGGCGTAATAATAGTAGGATTTAAACTTATAACCTTATTTATATATAAACGCTCTTAATTAATTAAGACTTATTATATACCTATTTAATAAATAAATTAAATTCCCTTTTTATAAAAATTAAGTAGCATATTAAGTTAAAAAAAAATTAAGTTATATAGCTAATTTCCTATAAGGCAGAATTATATTAAGCATATTACCCTTTTAAAATTCCTTTATTATTATTTATTTAAGTAAGTATATTAAAAATATTTAATTATAAAACTAAAAATTATAAAAATTAATAATAAGGCCATAATAACTTAATAATAATAAGAATTAAATTTATAAACTTTTTATTTAAAGATAAAGCTCTTAATTACTTAAATTTATTATAGCTATAATAATAAGCTAAGTTAATTAATACTTATAATAAAGGGTATTATAGTTAAAAAAAGGCAAGTTCTTAAAATCCTTTTCTTTATTTTTTTGCTCTTTTTCCTTAAACTTATTATGGATATAATAATAACTTAAATTATAACTATGCTATTTAATGCTAAAAACCTAGCTAGCAAGGGCATTTAAGGTATTAATTATTATATTAAATTCCTTATAATGGCGATCCTTAAATATATTAAAATATACTTAAGGCTAAGTTAATATAAATATAAGAAAAGAATAAAGGGGGTATTTATATTAAGGGCATATATATTATTAGCATAATAATTAATCTTAGCTCTTTAATTATTATTAAACGTTATAAAAATATTTATTATTTCTTAAGTAAAATAAATTAATTAATAATTATAGCATTAATATTATTAATATAATGCATAATTATATTAATATTAATAAGGAATAAAAATATATTAGCAAGCTATAATAAAATTAAGGGCATACCTTTAATAAAGTTAATAAGGGTATTAATTAAGGCTATATTATAAAAATAAGCATAGCTGCTTAAGTAAATAATAAAAATAATAAAGGGTAGCTTTGCTAATATAATGCTTATAGCTTTATAAAAATTAATAATAATATAATTAAAAGCTAAGGTAAATATAGCTATATTATTATAAGTAAGGATGGTAAATTTAACTTACTTAAAGATAAGAATATAGCTATTATTAATAATAATTACTTTCTTTAAATAACATTATATATTTTACAATAATAATAAATTAATAAATATATATATATATTAAATGCATTTATATTTATAATAGCGGTAATTAATGCAAAATGCATTATAATCTTTAAGAATATAAATAAGCAGCTTATTAATTTTATAAAAAGTTGCAATATATAATTTATAAGGAAAAGGTAGCTACTTAGCAAGCTGTTAATTCTTATTATTAAAATTGCTAAGCACTTAATATAATCTTATAATATAATATCCTTATATTTAGTTAATAATTATAATAAACTTATATTAAGGGAAAAATAAAATAACCTTAAAAGTTATATTGCTAAGATAATAAGGTAACTTATTATTGCTATTATTATTAATAGTAGCTATATTAAAGCTGCTATATTAATCATTAAAATTCATAATAAAAGCCATTTTTTATTCTTCTTTTTATATAATAAAAGGGGAGTAAGTATTAAGGAGGATATTAAGGGATTAAAAGGGTATTAATGGGCTAAGGAAAGGGTGCTTAATAAATAGAATATAAATAAAGGAAAGTATATTAAAGAACTATTAAGAGATTAAAAGAGTATTAATGCATTAAGGCAATAGCTTTTTAATAAAAAAGGGCGGCCATAAAGAGAGTATAATAGGCGTAAGGAAAAATAGCTAAAGGATTAAATTATAAAGAGGTTAAGGGATTATATAAATATTAATTATATTAAAAAAGGCTTTTTAACTAAGGGTAAGATAAAGCTAAGGGGTAATTAATATAAATAAAAAAATAATTATAAAGGTAATAAAAAGGTTATATAAAGGTAATAAAATAATATATATAATAAGTACGTTATAGTAATAATATAGTATTAAGAAGAAGGAATTATAAAAGGGAGTATAATTATAAGAAAGTTATTTTAAGTAGCAATAATAAATATAATATAGGGGTAATAGCCGCGGTAAGTAACGTTAATGCATTAATAAAAGCATGCCATAACTTAAGGCTAATAATATATATAGCTTATATGTAATTATAATGTATTAATAAAGGACTATATATATAATAGCAACGTTACCATACTATAATAGCCCATAATATGCATAATATATACTTTGCATTACACTATGCTAAGCATAATATATAAATATGGCTAATGCAAGAATAAAATGGATAATTATTGCTCTTAAGGTAGATAAATATAACTTTAAAATAAATATATAATAGGGTAAATATATAACTAGTATAAAACTATAAAAGCCTTGGGTTTAATCCCTATTGCGTGTAATATAAAAGTAAAAAGGGGGTTATATAATGGGCTTGGGCTATTGCCTAAGTTATAATGCATATTTATGCCAGGCTTATATTATACTTAACCCTTTTATATAACGAAGTATATACTTAAAAAATAAATCTAGAGTTAGGCCCTTTTAAGGCCTAACTTACTTTTTAAATATTATAATTTATAACTCCTTTTAAGTACCTTTTAGTAAACGCTCAAGGCTAACCCATAATACTTAAGCTAAATTATTAATAAAAACAAGCCACCTAAATAATAAGGGATAGGTTTTACTAAACCCTCTTAAGGATAACTTAAGAAGGAGCTTTAACGCAATAAAGAGGGAAAATAGAAATAAAAGGGAACCAAAGAAAGGGAAAAGATAAATATTTTAAAAATTCTTAAAAATAAGAAAAGCTTAATTAAAGCACTAAATATATAAAAAAAGAAAAGAGTTGATTTCTTAAAAGAATATTTAAAATAAGCGTAAAAGCTAGCTTTTTATAACCAGCCGGAATTTAGCGCGGTACCATTTCTTACGTAATTCCTTGCACCTGCCAATAATATATACTTACTTATTAATTTAGTTGCATATCTTAAGGGCCTTTATAATAATTAACGTAATAATATTAATTTAATATATCTTTATAAGAAAGCATTATATCTTATTAAAGTATATATTTAGCTTATTAAGAAGAAGATCTTTAAGCTTTTATATAGCAATGATTGGGCGTTAGCAATGCTTAAAGGGCTTATTACGCTAAAGAATATTATATACCTTTAAAGCTTATTGCTTTAATTTAATGACATTTAATGGCGTTAATAAGGGCACATTAAGGGCTATGATATTCATCATTATAACCCTCTTTTAATATTGCTAAATCATTATTTTACTACAGCAAAATTTAGCTTACAGCTACTTATTTAGCGGCGATAAATTTAAATATAAATAAAATTGCAATATTTGCAATTATATAAAGATTAGCCGCATTATTATAGCCTTTCTTTTGCTAAATTAAGTATGCAGCGATAATAACAAGGTTATCCTTAGTAATCTTAATATATATTCCGCTTTCATAGCCAAATTTTAATGCGGGGGGGGGATAGCTAACCAAGATGATAGGGGGGGGTAACGTTTTATTTTCCACACACAGCGGCTCCGAGGACATGACTCACGACTGGGATGGCATGGATCTTCTCCGCGTTTGCCAATTCTGGCCTGCATCCTTTACTTTACCCCTGACGCACTGTGTATTACCTGACGAGGTTCTGAGTCTGATACTTGCAAATCTATAGGCAGCACGACAACATGGCTTGTTTGCTGCAAGTTTCCACAACGTTCTGGATGTGTCTTCAATTGAGGGCATCACTGAACATGATCAGCGGTTGTCTTGGGGCCGCGTTGAGTCAACCAAGCGGTGAGGTCACTCCCCCAAAGCCCACATAACTGTGCAACTAAGACTTGCTACCTACCAGGATTATCATGTGCCTTTCATTAGCCGATTGTTGATTCTCGGAGTACTTCTCAACAGGGCCTATTGTATGCACTGAGTACATCCAACTCTTTCTTCCCTGCGACATCAAACTCTTCCAGGCACCGACAGCCAACGAGTGGGCTCAGCTCAAAAACAACGGTTGCAGCCCATCTTGCCCACGGTTGGTGATATCGTCCACAGATTATCAGCTGCCCATCCTTCACTATCTGGGAGATCAGTACTCGATGAAGGTTATCCTCTGCACAATTCTCCTTCGCATCTACGACAGCTACCATGTCCTGTTCTGCGGTGTCGAGGTTGAGACTCTAGCGAGATGTGAATACGTTCCGTGCCGGGTCTTCGCAAAGACAAAGAAGGCCGAGATGAATGTGGGACTAGTGCTGCAAGTCATGCAGCTCTATAACAACGTCATGGAAGATATTGCCTCTGACTGCTTGGTCATGTGGCACCATATGGGCATCGTGCTGACGACCGACCGCTATCTCCTCGAAGAAGCGGCGGGCAAAGAAGGTACTCAAGCGGCAATGAAATCAATTGCCAGGGTCAAGGTCTGGGCGCGCACTCCGGCTTCGAGGAGGGCTTGTCTGCACGCATCACAAGCCTTCAAAAGGCCACTTCGCTTCGACGACCACTGGACGGTAGATCTTCTGAGTCTCCCAATAATCTGTTCAATGCAGCTCTGGTTCTAGGACTCTATCTCCTCGTCGCCCCCGCAGAGATCAGCGGACAAACCAGGCGTGACCAAGAGTTCGAACTACTGAGCGACATTGACTGGAGAGTGATAGGTACCGAGGGCCTCGTTGAAACAGAACCCCAACTCACCACCAGGACTGATAACGCAGCTGTGAATTTCATCAGGTTAGGTGGGCCCATCGCCATAGACGGCGAATCCTGTCACGGGGGTGTTCGGTCTTCTCAGAGCGTTCTTCTCGACTTTGCCAGCCTCTTAGATGGTATGAAGAAGTGGAGGATTGGGGATTATTTGCGGCTACTGTATACGATATCCGAGAATATCGGGTACCTTGACGCGGCGGTTAACAATACCTCGCAGACCGTGTTGTAGATCTACTTTTTTTCAAAATGCGGCGAGATATCGTCTAGATTGGTTTGAACGACTGCGAAGGCAAAGAGCGGCTCGCCATAACCATCTAAAAAAAGACAAGAGTCGCTCCATTGTAAGTTGAAATTACTAACATGTGTAGCCATGAGTACACCTTCTGATGATATCCGGTCGTTATACACGTCCCTCCTTGATATATTGATAACAACACTGATTTTAAACTGTCTTTCCGATCCCTTTTCCTGCCCTTTAAAAATAGAGCACAACAGATAAATACTTCTCTTGCCCTATATTGCTTAATAACCTGGTTACTGTGAGCTATTCTATCTCACTGTGCCAGATTGATAGATTGGGTATAATAGTAGCGGCGGGAATGGGGCCGGTTCCAAGTGCCATATTCTTCAGTGGATTAGCTATTGCATAACACCCTTAAAACACTCTCACAACTCTTTAGGCTATAATCCATGCCGGTGTACAACGAAGACTCGTTTCAATATGTTGTATCACGCCATAATTTCAATCCATACTGGCTTTGGCTGCTCGCGACATGCTGTGGTGAGATTCTGGCCCGAGTTCGCCACGCATGTTACTCACAGCAGTTTGAACGCCGAGACGCTTGAAATGAATCCTGCCGTTTATAGCGATGGAGAACGGGCCTGGTCTACCATTGGGACTAGCTTGAACTGCAGGTATGGAATATTCGGCATCTCTAGCCAATACTAGATATAGCCACAGACAAGGAGTCTTTTCCTGCATACAGAAGTAAGCACTACTAGCGAACCTTGCAGTGGGGCGACACCCACAATTGAAGAAACCAAACGGCAAGAGCCACATTCGCTTGTGGAAATCCTGGCAGGTATAAAGAAACACGCCTCCCTTAAGATGTCTGGTCAAAAACATGTTCTTGACGCTGTCTAGACTCAGCATTTCGTTGACCAAGACTGGTCAATGACCTGCTCAAGATGTCGTGCCCCAAGCTGCTCTCCCTGAGATGCCTTCTTCTGGGTCTGGTCAGACTTTCCAGCGCTGTCATTCTTCGAGATCCAGCCACCATAAATCGCACGTACGACTATGTTGTAGCAGGAGGGGGCCTCACTGGGCTGGTAGTTGCCAACCGTCTGACCGAAGACCCAAACAGTGAGCGTTACTGAACAGTCCTCACATTTCAATGAAAACTGACAGTCACATCTCAATTTCCAGCCTCGGTGCTCGTTATCGAGTACGGGGATTTCGATGATAGCTGGGATGTTGCAATCCCGTACAATGCTAGGTTCCTTCACACAGAAGACCTTTTCAACATCCCTTCAGTTCCTCAAAAAGGCCTTGGCAATAGATCATTCGGTGTGTACCTGGGCAAGACGGTTGGCGGCGGATCGACTGTCAACGGAAGTAAGAAACCAATAGCCGCCCCCAACTCCATTTGTGGCGCACAGCGCTTGGCATTAAATGATGCTAACTCCAAATCTCGACGTAGTGGCTCTATCAAGAGGCGCCCGTACAGATTATGATGCCTGGGAAGCTCTCGGGAACCCAGGTTGGGGCTGGGAGAGTATGTTCGAGTACTTCAAGAAATCATCAACTCTGACATACCCCAGTTCCGAGCTTGTCGACAAGTATGACTACGTTGTCAGTCCAGACGGGTATGGTCAGGGTCCTATGCAAGCAGGTTTCCCCCGCTGGCAGTTCCCTGCTCTATGTATGTGGCATCGATATCCGCTGTGGCGGCCCGTAATGACCGACCTTCTGACACCCATGATGATTGACCAGATAACTTCATCGACGCGTGGACAAAGGACATCGGAGTCCAATATCGCACGGACGGGGATACGAATGGAGAGAATCTTGGTATGGCGTGGAAGCCGATCGACATCGATCCTGTGAATGTTACCAGGTCCTCGGCACGAAAAGCTTGTAAGTTGCTTCGAATTTCCTCTTAGCCATCTACGTATCTGTTACACTGGGCTCACAATTCGAGTGCATGTGGAATGATGTGGTCAATGGAACACTTTCTTGTACTCCACGGAAGTCTATCTAGCCGTTTTCCGGGTTCCCTAAACAACTTGGCTCTGCAAGTCTAGCATCTACTAACACATGGTATCATAGACTACGATCCAGCCAGTGGCAGACCCAATCTGGACATCCTTGTTGGCAGCTATGTTGCAACACTTGCCACCGGGCCTGGAGCATCTGTTACGGGTGTGAACGTGGCTCGTGTGAACAGTACTTCGAACGAACACAAATACCTGCGCTCTGGTAAGGAAGTGATACTAGCCGCAGGAGCGGTACATACGGCACAAATCTTACAACTCAGCGGAATTGGTCCCGCAGCTTTGCTGGAACCTCTCGGCATTGACATTATTGCGGACCTACCCGGCGTAGGTGCAAACTTCCAAGATCATCCGACAAATATCGGATTCGCTTTCCAATGTACGTCCGTCAAGACCTCTCGCGTGATATTTGATGGTATCTATTGCCACAGACTAAAGTTTTACCTTCTCCCCTCAGTTGTGAATGAACCAAGCCTCAACCCTAATCTCTACAACGACGCCTCATTTTTCAACGCGTCTTGGAACGAGTACATGGCCAACAGGACTGGGCCTCTGACGTGGGCTTTTGGCAACAACAGGGTCGTCTTGTCTCTGCAGAATCTCACCAGCGATTACAAAGAATTGATCGACGAATTTCTTCATGATAACGACACCAGTCGTTATCTTGACGATTGGTACAAGCAGGACTCGACCCTCGAGGCAGGCTACAAGCTTCAACACCAAGTCCTGTCTCGTATTATATCTGAGCAGCACGGCAGTGTGACGGAGAACACGTTCGGCGGTGCCGCTGGCGCTGCCTTCGTTGTTATTAAGCCATTCTCCCGCGGGACAGTCCTCATCAATTCTACCGACACAGATCCTATCCTCGGGGCGCCGCTGGTAGATTATCAGGCCCTAACACACCCATTGGATACCAAGATTGCCATCGAGGGGCTCAGAATGGCTCGTCGGCTCTTGTCGGCGCCTTCTTTGGCTCCTCTTCAGCCAATAGAGACCGTGCCTGGAGCCAATGTCACAACTGACGAGCAGATAGAGGCAGCAATTAGGACCTCACTCTACCGTCCTGCCAATGCCCACCCTTGCTGCACAGCGGCAATGATGCCTTTGGAGCTGGGAGGAGTCGTTGACCCACAGTTACGGGTCTATGGTGTCCGAGGACTGAGGATTGTAGATGCTAGCATCTTGCCTCTCATTCCTTCTGCTCATACACAGGAAACCATGTATGCTGTTGCGGAAAAGGCAGCTGACATTATCAAGGGTGTCAGTGGCAATTAGATACATGCAGTAGAATCAAATGAGTCTTTCATCAAACTGAAAAGCCGACATGGTTGATGCTACAAGCTATACTCGACTGTCATCAACAGAAGGCTATAGCTACAAGCCAACTTTGGCAGCCAAGTAATGAACAGCAACTTTTGTGGTCAATGCCAAAATGCCAGTTGCTGGAATCTTGTCGTCATCTGATCGTCTCCGCCAGCCAAGCTCAAACGGGAGTCTCTCATTTTCTGCGTCATTTGAAGTCAATCTCAGTACAATTCAGTGCGGCCTCGCTCGATTTCAACTTACCAAAGAAGTATTCAACCCAAGATCTGTTGGCATTACCATCGTCGTAGTCTCCGAAAAGACCAAGATACATAGCTGTTTGTCCAAGAGAGTTTGTATGTCCATCGAGAGGCAGGTCAAATTCGGGGTTGATGCTCTCAGCAGTTTTCTGCCTGGCAACAAGAGCCTTGGCTGCGTCACTCAGAGAGATTGTCTCTGATTGCCAGTAAGATTTGGTCTCATCAAATATTGTCTGGTTAAATGACCAATTGTCCCCAAAGAAAATATCTGCTCGGCTAAGGGAAGCGTCATGCTCGATTAGATTGTGTTTGTTGAGGTCGCTGAGGTGGAATGTCTCTTTGTTGCCCGTCGAGGATGCTTCAAGGGCCTTGTTGCCTTGTAACCTAAAGAACAACTTCGCGTCTTCGCGGAGGTTGAGGCCCGCGTGCATTCCCTCAATGAGCGCATCTACGGAGATGTTCTTCCCGTCACGGGGAAGGTAGCCGTGGTTCGCAAGGCTGTTCAATAGGGGACATGGGGCCCGGCCTGGTAATTCTGATCAGTTGTCGCGAACCTTCACAAAGTCAAATCCTGCAACGTACTATCATTAGGGCCGGGCGCTTGCCATGGTTGTTCGGTATTCTGGCACAGCGTTGTCGTTATTGAAAACGCGAGGGACAAGAAAGCGGCGCGCATGGTGGCTAAATCAGATGGAGAGACCAATAAATAAAAAGAGTGACTGTTAGTTGGACGAGTAGCGACCGACTTTGGTTCGACGAACGGACGGCGAAATTCCATGCGCGGAATCCAGCATCTATATAGCTCTCTCCGACCGGATATAAATCAGATTCGAGAATTCAGGCCGTACAACCTTCTTACACAGCCACTCCCAAAGGTTCGGGCCCGGGTCAAAGGCCGAATACTACATGGTACAAGTGGAGTGAGACCTCGTATTCTCGGAGTACTGTTACTTCAATTGAAATCAAGAGAGATTGCTACAGGGGAGACAGACAACTCACCAATGAACCGCGCGGATTAACAACACCCTGACTCGGTGCAGGGGAGAGCCAAGCTACTCTAAATCGACGTACTTCTAATAATACATCCAGGAGTCAGCGCATGTCCCCCCCGATGCCATCAATGCAATACTTCTACAAGTTGCTAACAATAATCGCGTCTTTGGCAAAGCTGAGTCTTCGGAAACGCGGTACCAGTGCTTGGCTCTCTGTTCTCTTCCGCAAGTTTTCCTCCTAGAGGGACCTCCATCACAGCTACATGAGAGTCGTACGACCGGAGCTAGAGGGTAAGGAAAAAGAGGGAAGGGATGAATCGAATGTCTGGAAGAGGTACTTTCGGACAGAGGTCAAACTTGCACTATGGGAGAGTCGGTGCGCGTTCAAGCATAGCGTAAGTTGTCCAAATCAGAAAAGCGGGCAGAAAAGATGATAGGAGAAGTCAGAACAAAGGGGCCAAAGACTCTTTCTTCGACCTAAAATTACGATAGTCTTTTGGTCTACTCTAAAAAGTACTCCAGAAGCTCCAAAAAGTACTTGTGATTCCAAGAAGTCCAAGTCCTTCTTGCCAATGTACTCGCACTGCGCTTGGCTGGCAGTCATGTTCCATTCTCAATTTCGAAATCACAACAGAGACAGTATTTGTTCCCCAAACGGTCACTACAGCTGATGTCTCTCATTCCATACTGCTGAAGTTCTGGAGTCAGATGAGTATGTGTGGGTTTGGAAATTTTTATTCCGCTACAGGACCAAGAATTCCATGTGTGCCTGTCTGTCCAGCTCTGCTCCAGGTGTTCGACCTGGCCTGGCTCGGCCCCAGTGCTGGAGACGGGAGAGGAGTCAGCCAAGGTCCGCCCACCCAGCTTCCAGGTGCCGCCCACCTAGCTCTTTCAGTGCGCCCACCCAGTACAAAAAAATGGCTATAGGCGCTATTAAAATATAGGTGTACCTTGGATTTTAACTAAGATTACCTTGCTATTTGCGACTTAAAATTTACCTCTGCCCTTAATGCCCCCTCCGCCCTCTGTGCCCTCTGTGCCCTCTGTGCCCTCTGTGCCCTCTATGCCCTTTAGGCTTACGTTTATAAAGTACCGCTTAAATAAGAAACTAGCGATCTTAGCTTCTTAAATATAGAGTTGGCTTAGTTGCTTATTAAGAAAGTACTTAATTTCATTAGTATAATATTAAGAAAAATATGTACTGGGTGGGCGCACTAAAAGAGCTGGGTGGGCGGCACCTGGAAGCTGGGTGGGCGGACCTTGGCTGGAGAGGAGTGACGACGCGCTTAGCCGCAAGTTTGGTTCCTCAAGAACTAGGCAAGAGCTCTCAGGCTAGAATTCTTGGCCTTCATTATTTCCACGAGCCACATGATGCCCCCTCACAAAAGCGTTTGGTCTGCATATTAGAATTTGACGCAGAGTATTGCCCGGGAGATAAGACCCCCTCTTCCTGATAAGGTACAGATCAACTTGAAATTATGTGTAGAGGATATCGGACACATCATCTATCATCCAAATCCAGCACATTGTGGGTTGCCGGTTCGGTCCAGTGTACCCCGCGCCTACGTGCCTATGAGATAAGAATCTAGTGGCAATGCCGATCCTCGGCACGGCGAGGTGACTGTGTTCTAGATACGTAAGAATCTTGGCCAAGTACATGATTTCTTTAAGTCGCATCACAGTCCAGGTTCAAGCATCTGATACCACATTATCCTCTTCCCAGTCCAAGTACAGTAACACACGAAGCTCACAGCATCCCGGGCTATTTCTTGAGCCAGAAGAGTCCAGTCCATCAGCGCCCATGTCTCCAATGGAGGTTAGTGTCGACGAGATCACAGGTCTTGCCGCAAAGGCAGGCTTGAAACTCCAAGAGGGTCACGCGGAAGACTATAGCATTCTGACGAGCGAGTTTGAAAACCTTGTTGCCAGTCTTGGGGATGACAAGCTTCTGTATCCAAAACCTGATCTCACTAAATATCCGCGGGAAAATGTGCACATTCCCGAGCCCAAGGATGCTGATGGTGGAGGCTGGGCAACGAAAGTGAGCACGGGGGACAAGACAGTGTTTTTGACCATCGCTGACTCCAAAGTCAGGCCTCAGTCAGGGCAACTTCGCCGAGAAGTCAACTTCTGGACGGTAAGACTGTCGCTATCAAGGATAATACCGCCGTGGCAGGCGTGCGGTGCACGAATGGTTCAACCATGGTCGATTGGACACCTGAATACGATGCTACTATTGTGACCCGTATCCTGGATGCTGGAGGTCTGATCTTGGGAAAATCAGGTAAGCACACTCTTCTCCTTGCGAAGAATTGCTGCAGATTCCAAGTGCGTGATGCACTAACATGAAGCCTAGCTTGCGAGAACAGCTGTCTCGAAGGGACGTCTATATCGTCGTGCACGGGCCGCGTACACAACCCATACGCCGACTTCTACAGTGCGGGGGGTTCCTCGTCAGGCTCCGGTCGGCTGGTGGCAACAGGGTCTGTCGACGTGGCCATCGGAGGCGACCAAGGGGGCAGCATCAGAATTCCAGCCACCTGCTGTGGTATCGTGGGCTTGAAACCGACATGGGGACTCGTTCCATACACGGGTATCCTCAGCCTTGATGCGAACATAGATCATACCGGGCCAATGGCGCGAACAGTCCCTGACTGCGCGAGGCTTCTCGAAGCAATTGCTGGATCAGATGGTTGGGACGATCGTCAGCCGGCGTTCGGCCTCGAAGTTGGGAGCCCGAAGACTCTGTTTCTGGATGCTGTGCTTGACATCACCCAGAAGGACTCCAAGTCTTCCCTCAGCGGGCTCAAGGTCGGTATCTTGAGAGAAGGCTTCGAAGTGCCCCACCAGGACGCCAAAGTCGTTGCCTCTGTCGAAGCTGCCGCTCAGAAGTTCTCACAACTTGGCGCACAGGTCAAGGAGGTCTCCGTTCCCGCGCACCACACGGGCCATGTGATTTGGACATGCGGCCTCCCGATTGCCGGTGGGCGGCAGGCCATCTTCGGTGATATCGACGGAAGGAAGCAGCTCTCACTGACCGACCGCGCGAGCCTCATCACACCGAAACGGCTGAGCCAACGCGAGTTTGACTCTCTGGGGCCGGGCTGTCGGAACTTGTACATCAGGTGGCTCTACTGCGAGGAGAAGTACGGGCCGGCCTTGCAGGGAAGAGTAGGGAACCTGGTCAAGGGACTCGCAGTGAGTTCGCCTAACTCCGCCTTTCTGGGACTTGCCGTGGTGTACTGACCAGACACTTGCACCAGGACAGCTATGATCATGCTCTCAAAGATGTTGATATCTTGGTGATGCCAACAGTGGCCTCGCCACCTCAAAATCTTGGAGATGGCAGCACGAAGGACGGCCCACTCCAGGGCAACGCTCTCACCCCGAGCATAGTATACAATACCTGTCCGTTTGATAGTAAGTCTCCCATTTGCGACTGTCGTATTGTCAGATGAGCAATGCTGAATGAGAACAGGCACTGGTCACCCTGCGTTGTCGCTCCCCTGTGGGTTTGTGCCCGCCTCTGACAACGCTGAGATAAAGCTTCCAACGGGAATAATGCTCGTCGGGCGTAGATATGACGATGTAACAGTCCTGAAGGCTGCTGCTGCATGGGAGAAGGCATTTGATTGGAAGATACTTTGAGTTCCTGTAGTCCTAGTCTCAGTCTCGCTGGATGCTCGATATTGTAACCAGACTTCCACCTAGAAAGCTCATACCCCGGCTTGCCCCATCACTGCACCTGTGTCTGGCTGCCTCTACTGAGTGGCATATTCCTGGTATATTTGTGGTGAAGGGGGACTCCCCCTCCAAATCATATGACCTGAATACAGAGGACACAGAGGACAAGGACAGGTAAGAATGCAGAGAGCATGCTGCTCCTTGCGAGTGTGATCATTTGATAGTGAATGATCTTGCGTGCATTTTTGGTTCAGATCATAGATGATGCTAGGGCAAGTTGTTTGCTGTGAATGCAGCAAACATTTCATGAACAGGGTTGGGGGTTGTCAGTAGGAAGAAAGGGTACTTGGGTAAATGTTATCCTATTGTCTAACAATACAAGCAAATTGGGTGCAGTATGCAGCACCAGCCATGTACATGTACACATGGGGTTGGCCCGTGCGGCGAGCTTCAGTCGCGAATGGCAGCTTTGGAAAAGTCGCGTCCCCCAGCCCAGCTAGCGAGTCCTGGGCCGTGTTGCCCATCCCACTTCTTGCAGCACATTCAACATCAACAAACCCTTCACTCAGCCTGCCTGCCGGCCAGCCCAAGACCGAAACACGGGAATTGGTCGCTGGCTTCTCGCTGGTTTTCGGCCTGACGTCCATGTGAAATTGACTGACTAGGTTCTCCAAGCGTCGACAGTCAACAACTCAATCGGCCTTCCCTGAAGAGTGGTCTATTTGACGACCTGCCCAACTCAGCTCGCCATGTCTTTCAAAGTGCCCGATGACGACGATGAGAGCAGTCTGCTCTCCACCCCGGACCACAGCCGGTATGCTAAGGGAAAGGGCCTCTTCGACTTTGGCAATATGCCTTCCACAACACCGGCCGTCCCTCCCCCAGCGTCCCATGCGAGCAGCACCCCCGCCGGCACGCCTTCTGCCTCCTTCATGGGCAGCTCTTTGATGAAGGCTGTTGGTGCTAGTAACTCCAAGAACCCTTTCGCTCTGAGCGGCATGGATGACAAGACTCCTCCCGTCAAGAACCCATTCGCTGCTGCAGGCTCCGCTCCCAAGGCCAACCCCTTCGCACCTGCGCCTCCAAAGAATCTGTTCGCCGCAAAACAGAAATCGAAATCGAACGCTCCACTCGGCCGATCTGTCCGCTCCAGTACGACGCGCAAGCCTTCGCGGCTTAGGGAAGAAGTCCTGGACGACGACGAAGACGAAGAGGAGGATGTTGCGACAACCCGGAAAGGCGCAGGCTCGTTCCAGGTGGACTATGGAAACGACTCGGACGACGACTATGACGAGTCCGAGGAAGATGAGGACGAGGAGCTAGATGACGCGCCAGCCAGACCAACTCAAAACCGCTCAGCAAAGGCTTTCATGGAGGATTTCGACGGATACTCTGATGCCGAAGGAGAAGAAGAAGACGCAGGCGAGGGAGATATGTGGCTCGACATGGAGCACGACGAGAATGGCGAGGCAATGGATGTATCCGATCTGATGATGCTACAGACGCCAGCGGCGGACGAGAAAGTCTTCAGGGAGGCAGAAGGCATCTTCCGGGCCACTGCACAGCGATCAGGCGGACGGAGACATTCCTTCACGATCGCTTCAATCGCGAAGGACCTCTATAGCCAATCCAACTACGCGACAATAACCGAGCCGCCCGAGGTAATACTTGACACCGAGCGCTTGATCACCCGACTCTACAAGGATGGCGTGGGAGCGGAAGAAGATGACGAGAGGCTGGATGAGACCTTGGCCACCGTCTCGGGGAAGCTCATCGGCCTGTGGAAATCATATGTCGACACTCTTCCTCTGCAGTCTGAGGAGCACGCTGCTGAGATCGGCCCGGCACCTCAGTCCCTGCCATTCGAGAAGGCCACCTACGTTGCGACTCTTGCCCTGCAAATACATCACACCAGGACAGGCGAAGATGGCAGGGCGACGGAACCCCTCCCAGAGTCCCTGTTCCGCTGGCTTGCCGAGCACCACAATCCCTACCCGGCCCAGGTCCAAGAAGTTCTGCAATGCAGACCGTGTCCGGCCAGTCATAGTATGTTCTGGCCGACTGTGTGCATGGCCCTGCTCCGAGGCCAGGTCGCCGAGGCGCAGACGCTGTTGGAAAATGCAGGCTGGGGATCCGTCAAGGCTAACCGCCGGGGCGAATTGGAGTACTCTGGCCGCGCGCTTGACAACGTACGGTTTGCGGCTGAGGACACAATCAACATGCTGGAGCTCTGTCCTGGGAAGAAGGGGAACTGGGACATCTCGCATGACGACTGGAAGATCTTCCGTGTCAAGGCGCGGGGCGCATTGGATCAACTGCGGCGTTTCGCAGAAGGCAAGAACAGAATGGTTATTGACGACGAGATGTCGGATGGCTATCAGTCTCTGACCGCGGCAGCCAGGAAAGCAGAAAGCCAGGTTCCTTGGGAGATCTATGAAAATCTGAACGTCATCTTTGAGATTGCCCTTGGCGCTCAAGATGTGATCCTCGACACTGCGCAAGACTGGTGTGAGGCTACTATCGGCCTGTTCGGCTGGTGGGACGAAAAGCGAAACAATAAGAGTAACCGCCTGTCCAGGTCGCAGGCCCTCAGGATGGGGCCGCAAGCCTTGGGCTATGAAGGTTACATGGAACGGCTCGCTCACTCGTTCCAGACAGCTGTGGCGTCCGATTTCTCCTTCAACTCTCTGAACCCCGTTGAAGTTGGCATGGCCTGTGTCTTCGAGGACAACGCCAAGGCAGTCGTGGCTCTGCTGAGAACGTGGTCACTTCCTGTGGCTGCAGCGGTCGCAGAGATAGCTTCCCTCGGCCGCTGGCTGCCGCAGCACCAGCCATCGGCCCTTTACGCATTCGATGACCTGGATTTGGAGGACATGGAAGTCCTCGGAATCAACCCCACTGACCCGGACGAGACAGATGGGGTCAAGGACAACACACTGATCCAGTACGCGCAAGAGCTGTCAAACTACAAGGAGTTGACCTCGGTCAGGGACAACTCTGGTGTGTCACGAGACGGCTGGGAGGTCGCGATCCATGTGCTCGGTAGGATGGACTCGCCACAAAGGTCGGAGGAAACAGTTGGCGAGCTAGTTGAGAACATACTGGAGGAGATGGACGTCGAGTCCACCGAGATGGTGGACAAGGTGTGGAGGCTTCTCAACGAACTTGGCATGATCCAATTTGCCGAGCAGGTTGCAGAGGTAAGCCTGTCTCTTCCCAAGCCCAACGACTTTGTGACGGACAACTAACAAGACCATAGCACTTTGGTGACCTTTTGAAGGAGACATGCTTTCGCTACGGCGAGGCAATGTGGTACTACGCCCTGTCCCATCGACCAGCCAAAGTGCGAGATGTCATGCACTTCCTCATCGCCTACTCCCTCATCCAATCTGCCGCGTATCCGCCTGCCGCAGAGCTGGACGACCACCTGCGGCAGCTCCTCAAGCAGCGCAACACCACACTCGAACAATTGGCCAAGCAGGATCTTGAAGCAGCTGAGCTTCTCGGCAAGATGCTTGCCGGTTATGCCACGCTTCGCAAATTCTATGAGATCCGCGACGACGAGTCACTGCCCCTGGCAAGGCGGCAGAAGTCCGCCGCGGTAGCACTGACAATTGTGATTGCCTCTGCCGACGACAACATTCGTGGCGGTCTGTACGACGCATCGCGCGATGCAATCGTCGGCGAGGACTTTTTGCTGGCTCTGCTGGGCGAGGCGCTCATATTTGTCGACCACAGCCAGCGGGGCCCGGGCTCTCCACCGCTCATCACACTTGAGCAGCTCGATGTCCTGCTCAAGGCAGTCGAGGACCTCCAGACCGTGGGCAGCAGAGTTTATGAGACGTGCAAGGATTTTTTCCAGTTGGTGCTTGCATCTGCTCCCAAGCTTCTGAAGGGCTCCACGCCGGCGGATCTGATGAAGAAGTCAACGGAGAAGGGCAGCATGGTGCTGACGGGGAGCTCAATGCTGGCCTCGCAGCTGCACCGGTCTGTGGCTGGTGGATCACCGGGGAAGAACAGCGCAGTAGCACCGAAAGCAAATGCAAGGAGGGGCTGGGATTGGAGGTCTGGGCTGGACTACTCGACATCGGCGGAGCAGGTGTTGCGGATCCTGAGGCTAGGTCTGACAAAAGACCTGGCCAAACTGTGGCTCGTGGAGGCAGACGGCGGGATGCCGTGAGGAGCAAGGGAGTACGGATATGGCAGGTCGCTTTCTTTTTCAGAAGCATTGGAGGATCCAAAAGGCAGGCATTCCATAGCACGTAATGACTGTTGATAATGTATTTCATGAAGAGCAGGGAAGTGGCGCTGAAAGTTGAGTGATATTCTTGTTGGCGTCCTGTGGGGCCAAGACGGAAGTTGATGGCACGGCGTGATGCAACATCTGCCGTGCTCACACGTGAAGGCGACGGTTCGACCGGCCATCCCATGTCCAGAGGCAGAATGGACCTCCCCGTCGATGGGCGGGGGCTCGGGGTCCAGCGGACAGTCCCGAATCGACGAGTCCCGAACTTAAGACCGGAGTTATAGTTGGGCCACCAATACCCGCCTCGCGACAAAACATCAATCGGATAGGCAGACCCTGTTCCCTGACTCTCTGTTTTGCCCACTCACTCGTCCGTACCCAAGCAATTTATCAGCGAGGATCTGTTTTGGACCTGCCTCGTCACGACACACACATATACACTTTTCGCCCACCATGACGGCGCCGGCGGAACCACCCAGATACGTCTACAAGATCGTAGACACGGAGCCTCCGTTCCCCATTCCGGATGTATTCCCGCCGTCGGAGCTTGACAGGAAGGACGGCTTCATCCATCTGAGTGCGCCTTGGCAGGTGAGTCAGCCGAGTCCAAGCACCACCACCACCACCACCAGCATCATCGCACACTGCAGCCATAACACCCTCCATCCGTTGGCCGCCTCATCCTCATCCTCAAACCGCCCGCAACGGGCCGGCCCGCCCCACCTGCTACCTTGACTGACCACAAGAAAAACGCCGTGAGGAAAACACAGCTCCCCGTCACGGCAGACCTCTTCTTCAGCAGGCACACCACCCTCTGGGTGCTCAAGGTCCGGCTGGCCAGCATCGAGAGCTCGGTGCGGTGGGAGCCCCCGGCCGGCGGCGGCAGCAGCAACAGTGGCGAGGGGTACCCGCACCTGTACGGCAACCTGGGGCGGGCGGACGTCGAGTCCGTCGAGAGGTTTAAGCGGACCGCCGACGAGAGGGGCGTGTTCCAGGGGAGATGGAAGGACGTCTTCTCCGACTCAAGGTGGAGGGCCTGGGAGGAGGGGAAGGGCATGGCTGTGGAGGAGTAGGTTTGGAAGTTTAAAGCGGGTGTCATAGAGAGGGAGAGGTGCATATATATATGCACGTATGTATGCCCTTCACTTCACCCAAGGGGCGAACAAGCAATTCTTACCTCACGGATGTGGTTACTGCGTGTCTGTCTGCCATGCTCATGCTCACCCAGACTGGCCGAGCTGATGTCCAGTTCTACATAGACTATCGAAGCATGGAAAATGCTAATGGCTTCTCAATCTGCCCATGGCTGACTTCCATAATTCCACCTGTGCGTGCAGCTACAACTCTCACCCGCCCGTATTCCTGCCAGGAACGCGGCGGTGGGGAGTGGATAGCATCTAGGGGCGGAGGGACAACGGTCAAGGGCACAACTGAAACAGACCGAACCCGTCGTCTTCATGGAAGGGGGCAGTGGTCCGTGGCTCAGGACGGACTTTCCATCCTTGCAGCCAGCGCACATTCTCGCAGGCAAACAGAACTCTAACCTGCCTCGACCGTCTGCTCCAGTGGACAAACTGACAGTCTGATTTACTTCGTCCGCCCCGTCTCACGTTCAATCTTTTAGTCCTGCTGGTGTTGAGCATCTACCCTTACACATCATCACATGGCTGCAAAGATTCTTTGACTTCGTGACTTCTCTTTTTTACAACAAACAACGTCATCCCCATCCTCAAGGCTGGAATCGCTATGCATCCCTCACCCACCCACTATCACAGCCAAATGCTCCAAGTCAAACCTGGTTTGCTCGCCAGTACGCCTTGGATCTTCACTTCTCATGGGCACTTAACCCAAAGGACCTTCACTGTCCCGCATGCCGGCCCCATCCCATCCGGCTTCCAATTTTAAATACTTGACACGTGCCTTGTCTGGTTCCTCGAGTCTCCCGCAACTCGCTCGCGGGGTGTCCACCCGCCTGTAAGATCACGCAAATCAGCCAGGTGACTTGACAGGTTTTCGCAACCCAGCCTTGCCAGTATGTTGATCCGTGGCTATTAGCTGACTTTGCATTTTCCCCCCTCTGCCTCTATTCCAACCTTACCGTGCCCCTCGTCTTCCCTCGTTCTGGGACAACTTCCACAGTCCAGCCTCCGCCCACATCCCAATGGGTCAATGCTGGGTTCGATCCTCGACTCCCTTCTCTGGTTTGTACGAGTGTTAGCTTGGGCCCGTTTGCCTTTCCACAGCCGTATCGGATGAGTGGCTCCCTTCAATCCCAGCTGTTTCAGCGCTTGCCGAGCAGGCCCGAACATCCGCGAGCGCGTGCTCCGGTCGGTCAGCCGCGTTCAAGTTGACTGAAGCGGCACTCCCATCGCACAGGGATCTCTGTCCCCATGGACGCCGTCGCGTCCTCGGATGTGTTCATTGTTCCTGGAACCATCCCCAGGCTTTCAGTGGAGGTCACAAGGGCCTCAGCCGCTGCTGATCCGCAATCACTTGTATCCCCTGATGTATTGGCGTCTAACATCGTCAGCTACGATGGCTATTGCCCAAGACCCCTGGGCCTTGATGACCTCGAGAGCAGCTTCCCTCAGTCCCAACATCGTTCGCAGGGTGCTCGCCCGCCGCTAACATCCATCCATTGCCGCTCCCAGGGGCAGTCTCAGCACAGCCATGGTGGCCAACCTGGGCGTGGCGCCTGCGATGGCCGACTTCTAGTTCCACAACTGATAGAACAGCAGATATGCGACCTTGTTGTGGTCCTTGTGGTCCCGGACAGGCTTGCTCTTGGGCGTGCTGGTGCCAGATGAGCTCCCGTTGACGCCACTGCTGTATTTCTTTGTGCCATTCGCGCCAGGACCGACTTGCTTCCAGTCACCGTCGTTGTCTGTAGCATCATCGTCACCCATGGCGGCGAAGCGGTTGTTGCTCGAATCGTTGACCCTCTCGTGCTTGGTGGCAGCGGCAGTCTTTTGGTTCGCTTCCTCGACCCCTCCCTCTGCGACAGCCTCACCACTGATGCGGGTAATGATAGTGTCATCGAACCGCAGCCATTCCTGGCCGTCCTGGCGAAGAGCATCAACGGTGTAATGACCGCTAGTGACACTCGCACCATGATGATAGACCACACCAGTGAGTTTATACCTGGGAAGATCGCGGCCTCCAGCCAGCAACCTGTTGCGGGTCTGTCTTGAAAGAATTTCCTGCGGCATCTCGAATTCCAGGGGGTAGCGTACCACCTTCCAAGTCTTTTCGGCTTCACCTCCGTTTACATAGAAGCGTTTGAGGTGCATGATTAGGATGGGTGGCAGGGTTTCTATCAGTGTCTGCTTCGTTCCGTTGACCTCAATACCTTGGGAGTTTTTCGATGTAATAGGTTCGGATCGGTGGAAGTACTTCAGTGCATCTATGACTGTCTTGATCGACGGGTCGTCAATGGCGAGCGAGAGGTTTTGATACGCGTTGTATGTGACGGACTCCTTGCGCGAGAGTCTGAGGACTTCTCGGTGTTGACCAGAGAAAATCTTGCTGATGGGATTCGGGATGGTGGCGGGCCCTGATCTTTGGCTGACGGCAAGGCGCTGGCGCTGTCCCACCTCGGTCCAATCATCTGATGCATCAACGCCACCGTTGATATCATGCTGATCGAGTGAGGCCTGATCAGAGCCCGACGCGAAAGTCGCAGAGTCTCTGATCATTCTTTCGCACTCCTCTTCGAGACCATTCAGTAGGAGCATGAGGAACTCAGGGGCGTCATGTTGAGAGCCCGGCTTGATGCATGTTAGCCACGAAGTGATTTTCAAAAGGGCAAGCTCTGCTAGCCAATATACCACTCACCTTCACGGTGTTGAAACGCTCCAGCTCCCTAACAACCTTGTAGACGCCGTTTGGCGCAAAAGCCTTACCCAGAAGATGGTGATCCTCAGGTTTCAGCTTCCTTTGCAATTGGTCGGGACTATCAGCAGAATTAATTGGCCGAAAATCCGAGATGAATCCGATCCTACATGGCGGTCAGCTAGTTTACACATGCAACTCATTGGACTTTGGACTCACATGGCATCGATCAAAGGTGTCTTTGACGACGACTTGAAACTGTGAACAACGTTCTTGCGAACTTGGTCCAGGAAGTTGTAAAATGGTGTGCAGAAAAGGAGCAATTGCAGGACCTGCGGACAATGTCTCTGTGAGTATGTACTGTGCTGTATTGCAAATCGAAAACTGTACTCGGACGAATCGACCAACTTACCGAGTTCATGTAGCAATCCGTGCCAGTATTCTTCAGACCACTAGGTTCGATAAAGTGAATTGGGCCACTGTTCCCCGCTTCGAAGGACTTGAGGGCTTCAGCCAAGGAAGCAGAGCTAGACTTGGCCGATGCCGCTGCGCCAATGACCTCGGATGAGGCGTTGTCACCAGTTGCTATACCGTTCAACTCGGGCTGGCCCTGCGCAGCTGGCTTCGAGACTGTGCGTCCTTTCGCGATAGCGGCCCAGGATTTTGGAGCGGCCGGCGGGGCGGGTTTCTCCTCCTGCTTTGGTTCTTCGGGGGCTTCGGTCTGGTCTTTGGGTTTGTCATCTTGTTTGACAGTCTCTTCTTGGCCGACTGTCGGTTTGGTACGATCGACGGCGCCGTCCTTGGGCAGGGCAGGAAGAACTGGCAGTGCCGGGACTGCACTGCGGGTTGTGGTCTTTGGTGGCTGTATGGATGCTGAGACAGACGTGGTTTTTTGAAGCGGTGAGCGTTGGGCCGTTGGTTCTGGCGTGCTTGTTGTCGATGCATCTGTAGCGACATTGAGTGTAGACGATGTCGTTTCCGTCAAGCTGGAGTCATCTCGCTCGTCGTTTGCGGCGGGCTTTTCGGATGAAGCTCGGGTTTCAACAGTTTCCGCTGCCGCAAGACCTGCGGAGACTTCTGACTGTGGAACTTGTGGTGTGTCCGTTGTCGTAGCCTGCGAAGCCTTCTTCCTCCTTCTGGGCTTGCTCCTCTTAGGCCACTCGTCAAGGGGGTGGGTAGACCAAGGAATCTGGAGACAATTAGTACAGTTCTGCGTCAATTGCAGGGCTCGGAGCGTGAGAGCAGCCGGTAGCTGCAGTATCGCCCATTCCGTATTCTTGAGACTTACTTGATGCCACGTGCGTCCAGGCTGGGGCTCGATGGGGCTATAGACCGGCGACGTTGGCTGAGATGCTACCTGAGTACCAGCGCTTGACGGTACTGATTGGTATGTAGGCTTCGGCACTTCCTGTTGAGGCTCTGTTGAGGCAAGTCCATGCTCTGAGGGTTGAGGATAGAAGTAATAGGGGTCTGAGGTCGCTTCTCCATTGTCGGGCTGGGCGGACGACGGTGACTGGTTCACGGGTGTCTCGGTGGGTATTGGAACGGATGGCACCGGAGCGGCCTGCGGGGCGGGATTGAAGACTGGCGGAGTCGGCTGCGGAGGAGGAACGACGGGTGGGATGGGAACGACATCAGGGGACTGGACTGCGGCCATCGGAGGTGGCGGCGGGTAAGGGGTGTTGATAGAAGGAGACTGAGGCAATTGGTAATGAGGAACAGAGGCGCCAGGGTACCATGACTGCATGGGCATATGCTGCTGGGCGTAGTAGTGTTGTTGGTGTTGCGGATGGCCGTACGCCGCAGGCATGACGCCGTTCTGGTTGTAGTGGTAGCCCATGTATGGCTGCTGATTGGGATAGCCATACATGCCATTGTATCCTTGCTGAGGGTAGGAGCCGTACATGTGTGGAGAGAACTGAGAGGGCTGAGCCTGGGCCTGGACCTGTTGCTGTGCGTAGTAGTTCTGAGGTTGGGCAGGGTGGGAATACTGTTGTGCCCTGCCGCGACCTCGGGACTGGGGGTACTGCGACGGGTACAAGGCTCGGCCGCCGTTCGGGACGGGGCTTCCTCCCATGTTGTATGAAGGCTGAGCCCCGTGGCCTCCGTGGCCGCCGTGGCCTCCGCCCGGCATGGCTGGTGACCCAGCCGGCAGATGACCGTTACTCATCTTGCCGGCTTGGGAGGTATTGTTTCGCCGGCGCGATCACTAGCCGGCTCGTCGTCAGGGTGGCCGGAGCAGCAGACACGGAGCTTGTCGTGAGATGCCACAGCGGGGATATCCAGCCTTGCTTGGAAGCACAGGCCGGTCTTAAGGGTTCGACCGTATAGACGTCGTGCGATGCGACTCGGCCAGAGCCGTTTGCCAGCGCGAGAAATCTGGGCAGAAGTCTCGGTTAGCTCAAGATCCTCGTGCCGGCTGGCTGGCTGTTTGCGACAGGCAGCTTGACGGGTGGGTTTTGCATTTGTCACTCACAGTTTATCAGGTGCTGGTCTGCCCTTGGAACGGCGAGATGGCTGGGCGAGGTAATGGCCAGATGTGTTGTGATGCGAGAGAGCCTTTGGCCGGCTGCACGCAGTCAGAGGCTGAGAGCAATCAGTCACTCCGAATGATGTTGTTGCGGACTGCTGCGGGCTCGGCCACAAAATTTGGGAGGGAGCACAGTGACAGGGTACCAAGGTCGCAGCATTGGAACTTGGAAGAGCTCGGGTCACCCGGCGATCCCTGCCCTTCAGGACTGTCCTTGGTCGGACCCGGGCACCACATAGTCTACTGCACCAATTGGTTCTATGGACCAGCACCTAGCTGCTAGCTCACCCCAGCTCTTATTAATCCAGGTAGGGAACTGGCAGGGGGAGGGCCTCAGGTACCACCACCCACGAGTCTGGCCCCGGTCATAGTCCAGATGTCTCCTTTCAGAGACAATCCAAGACAGCCCACACTATCTAGGCTAGGCACACGTGCTGTCAGTGTATCACCATTGCTGACTGATGATAAAGAATCACTCTTGACATGCAACATTGAGGTTGGTTTGCTGCTAAGGTTGGGTTGAGGCCTAAAATTGTTCTCACTTAGCTTTGTTTGTTAAAATGCCTCTAGACCACCTTCATTTAGGATAAACAAGGATGTGCTACAAAATCCGCAGAGGCTACGTAGCCAGTGCAGCCCTACTCCTCAGAGAGGGAGAAGGTATACCAGGTACCGTACTGGAAGAACGAATGCACCGTTGAACCACAAAGAACGTGGTTTGTACCACCCTCAGTGACAACCATATGGCGCAGATGGGTCCATATATTCTCCGAAGCCACTTGACGCCTTCGCTACACCACCACCGAGTCTCCAAGCAGAGGTTACTACACGGGTCACCCACCGCCACACGCCTGTTCAGCAAATCAAGCAACTTTGAAGCCAGCCAGCCAAGATCTCAACAATCAACTCGTCAACGACCATCCTCGTCCCGGAACAGCCACCTCCCGCCGGGCCTCATCGCCTCCCGGTACCTCTCATTCACCAACGCCTTCTGGATCTCTTCCCCTTGTCTCCTCTCCTCCGCCCTTTCTTGCGTGCTGGGGAACTCCACCGTCCAGAAACCCGGCGGGCTCGGCATCCTGGAATATCTCTGCCGATGCCGCCCGAACTTGCTCGACAGCTCCCACGTCTTGGCCAGAAGCCACGTTTCCTCCTTTTCGTCGCGCGTCATGCTGCCCAATTTGTACGCATCGTCCCCGAGGTAGTTCTCGAGCAGTTTGATGTCTTCCGCACGGGTGGTGACCGAGGGGCCGATAGTTGAGCGTTCGGCCTTGGCAAAGGACCGAAATGTCTTGCCGCAGCAGTTGAGGTCGGTGCAGCCGGACAGAGCTGAGCGTGCTTCTCTACCCCGGACGACTTCGTCATAGACATAAGTGAGTCCATCATTATGACTCGGATTAGGCTTGAAGTCCTCGGGTCTCAGCGTGTCCATCTGTCTTTGGCGCAGAGGCACCTTCTCTCTGTCTGTCAGTCGCCCTCGGGGCATGTCATCACGTATAATCGAGGGCCTCTTTGGGGCACGTCCTCGGGCCGAATTTGTTTTGTTCGGCGTTGCGCTTGCGGCCTTCTGCTGCACCGGTGTGGCCAATATTTCTTTAGGTGACAGTTTCTTGCCGTGAGGAAGCTCGCGCCGGGCAGGGACCCGGAGAGCATCGTCGAGATCATCTTCTGGGGCAGGCTGGAGGCCCTGCACTCTGTGAGAAGCGGGTTGGATCTTGGGTTTTGGAGTCCTGACGGACGGCGAGTTGAGCAAAGCGTCCAGGCGGCCTTTAGCCACTCGACGCTGAACAGTAGTCATGTCGGCATCTCCGTCCTCTGCGAGATCTCTAATCCCCAGGCCGAGGTGGAATACCGTACGGCTATGTGGCTGTTGTTCATTAGGGTTTCCCGATGCTGAAGTACGAGCCACAGCCTCGTGGGACGCTGGGGCGCGGTCCGAATTTCGTATGTTCCCAGGGCCTATTGCTGGCGTTGGGAGCGTCTCGGTTGCAGCGGGCGGCGCAGGTGTGTCGTGTGAGGGAAAACCAGTCGCTCTAAACACGCGGTCGCCATCTTCACTTGCGTGTTGCTGGGGTTTCCCCAACCCCCTGCGTTTCTTGGGAGTTGGGATATGTATATCCTCCTCAAAGTCGAACTCTCGGTAGGTGCGAATACGTGTATCTCTCCGGTACATTCAGGGCCTGAACTGCTGTGTTCAGACTTGATCCTCTGCACTTGTTTGTTCTTAGGCTCGTCTTCTCGGTCACGTCTCCTTTTGTGGACTGGTCTTTCGGACACAAATACCGGTCCATCCGATGATAATTCGACTTTTATGGCAACACTCGAACTGTGCTCTCGTCGCTCAGGGAGCTTCGGAAGCTCGGGTGGCTCAGCGGCAGGACCGTTCTCGGGAGTGATGGCCTCATATACGTCCTCTGTCAGATTTCCTGGGTCTTCGGTGCCAGTCTGTGCTCCCGTGTTTGCATATCTCGAAATAGTGAGACATGTCGATGGATCTCGTGCCGCATTGGTCGAACTCTCGAAGCTCGAGTCTGGACTTGGCCTCCTCGGCTCGTCCACGCTGACATCCAGACGTTCGTCATCAGTCAGTGGTCCAATACCAGCCGTATCTGCGTGTACCTCCGAGAAGTTTTTGGACTGGCACTGGGCAAGTCTCTTCCGCAGTCTTTCGATGATTGCTTTCTGCTTGTCCGAAGCCTCTGCCCACTTGTCGATCTGCTCGATCCTTTGCCGTAGCACTGACTTGTACTTGTCCCGGGATTTCTCAAGGATGTTGTACTTTGCATGAAGTTTGTTGTATTCCTTCTCGTAATCTACTGCTTCGGCACCAAGTCGGGATCCGGGGGTTGCAGTTCGAGAGGCGGCAAGTTTGTTCGGGGATAATTCGCCCAGTGGTAGTCGCTTCTTGGGGGGTGTTGTTTCTGGGGCTTGGTGGGACTCGAGGAGCTCTTGTAATTGTTTTCTCAGAGATTCGTTGTCTCGTTGTAGCTGAGTGGCGTTGGCGGCGTGGTCTTGAAGCCGTCGCAGCTCCCCCAACAGCTCTTCATGTCTGCGATCACGCTCTTGTAGCTCTAAAGATCAAAATCAGTAAGAGAAACAGCTAGGAGACCTTTTTGTACAAGCTCGTTTGCATACCGGCTTTTGCGCCCTCCTCGATTTTGTTAAACGCGTCAACCAAAGCCTCCTGAATGGCAGACTTGCCATCCTGCAGCCAGGTCGACATCCCCAACTCCCCACTACTCAGGACGTGCAGGACATTGAGTGTTGAGCCCGTGTCTTGGACTGGTTGGTACGAAGGTGAGCCGGGACCAATATCATTCCAAGCTTTGCATTGAATGAAGGACGAGAGGCTGCCGAAGCGGTGTTGGAGCGTGGACCTCCTTGACGCGTGCTTATCACGACGCGCTTCTGTGAGATGGAACGCCTTGTCACATGAGCCAAGTTCCGGCTGTCGGTCACCTCTTAGGCTGGAACGCTGGCGGGCAGGGGTCGGGCTGCAAGGGCCAGCCGGCTGTGGACCCTGCTGCCTTTTCATCCGTCCCACCTGTTCACAAGATGGACATCGGTACATATCAAATAGTCTGTGCGACATAGACGACACAATGACCGAGAGAACGCCTCCCGGCCTCTCCTCTTCGTATACGGTAAATCTTTTGTCTTCACGGTGCTTGACTCTTTGAGGTGGTCAAGTTGCCGTTTTAAGAATCAAGGCGATCCAAGCTCAATTGGGTGTCGAAGTCTTCATGCCATTTCCTATGGCGTAAAGCTCTACTGGAGCCCGTTTTCGTAATGGCGTTCAACAGCCCCCGAGATGCTTCATAGCCAACCAGGCTGCAAATGTCGTGTCAGGCTAACCCGGTCGGTCTTTGGCCCGCCTGACCGCAGGTTCAGACAATTGCACCGGGCTGGGCGACAACTTTGAGGCATGGTAGCGTAGGGGTTTGGCTCCTAGTGTTGTCCTACAGTGCCTATCCGGAACACAGTCCCCCGACGGCGTCGTGGCACCAAACACCAGTTTGATCCGGCTTGCCACCCTCTGGATCCTGCAGCCGCTAGATACAGGTGCAGACGCTGTGTCTGGCCAGCTCTGGCACGTCATTACGGTTGTTTTCGGCGCACATAGTATCCGAGGGTCTGGAACGACCGTCTGGGCGCATGGGCGAGCAAATCGCACGAGTGTCCAACCCAAGGCAAGGCGGTCAAGAATTGAAGCGGTGCATAGGCTAAACAGACAAAGCGGTTGTTCGAGAAGGCTTCGGCGGGCACACTATCCCCTACACTACCGTCCAGTCTACCGGACAGTGTCGCCAACGGCACAACGGTTATACCAGTGAGGAGAGAATGAGCGAGCCGATGAGTGTAGGGGCGTACTGTCAATGACACTGGCCAGTGGCAAGTCTCTCTCAGTCGATTACAAACAGATGAGACAGGAGCCTTTCTCATATTGAATTCCCGGTTCTACTACCAGTGCCCAAAGATGCTACTTGGAAATATCTGGTGAGTTTCTCCTCGTTTCCATGGAGGAGTTGATAGTGGTCGCCCGGTATGCTTGTTCTCAAAGTCAATTCCCAGCACTTGGATAGCTCAGATGCAAATCCTAGATTTCCCAAGGGACTCAAGGCGTGCACAACCACAACCACGATTATGCCAATGCTCAGCTAACAACCCAACCCATCACCAGTAGCCCAGCTGGGCAAGTCCATTCTCACGTGGTGCCTCCAGGTCTGCAACATGCAGGGGATGGTGACACCCTGCGGCCAGTGCCACAGCCCGTGATGAGCATTGGTGTCTACTGAGGAGAGAGATCTCAGATAGATGCAGGGGTTGCTGCCCCACCTTCTACTTCTGGAAAGATGGCATTGTCAAAAAGCCTGAGGAAAAGGCTGTGCCTGTCATGTCACTGCCCAGTGGTCAGAGGGAAAGCAGAGCTTGTGGGGCGATTGCAGCCAGGGCTCAGAACTCCCAGCCAGTTTGGGACCCTTCACTGTATGCCATATATCTACAGGGCCTGTTCATGTCTTCTTGCCTTCTTGCCATCTTGCTTGGTCATCAGCAGACCAGCTAGCCTTCTCTGTGTATCTCAATCACCCTCCTCCCTCATGTGATGGACATCCTGGCAACTTGGGTGTCTCTTGATGAGCAGCCGGGCTTGGGGAACATTTCCCACATGCCTAGGTACAGTTGCCTTGTGTCACCACCGCAGTCAGGCCGGCCTCCAGATAGATGGCTGCCAATCCCAAGGGTCCCAGTCCGTGGCCTGTCTGCAGGTCTTGGTGTTGATAACCGCCCTGCCTGTCTGCCCGCCAGGTGGATTGCCTGGCCCAGTTGCCCTCTTTGGCCTGTCACACAGGGTCTTCCAATCTCTGCAAGGACCACCCTGTCAGGTGGATGCGGAAATTCACTTCCTCGGCCCTCCTGGCCCTCCTGTGCTGTGCTGTATGCAGGAGAAGTGATTCCCTGTCTAGCCCCTCTCTGTGTGCTCCAAGGCTGGAGTACTTTGTGCCCAAGTACTCTGTGCTTTTTTCCCAGCACTTCCCCCCGCCCGATCAACCTGATCTACTTGCTTGCTTGTCCTTGTTGTAGAAATATTTCCTTGTAGCCCCTTCTCGAGCCAGGCCAGCAGAAGATTTGTTTGCATGTCACACAAATCTAATTTGCCTGTCTCACATCTTTCCTGCCTACGCCTTGCCTTGCCCTCACCCTCACCACTTCTACTCACCTACTCATTCACTGGACCCAGGAACCCCTCTCACTCATCTTATTTCTCCATCAACATCAACCACCTTTGTAACAGAACCTGCCATCTCAAGAAAGGAATATCTGCCGTCGCATCCTGCACGTGCCTCGAGGCTCTAGACTCAGTACTTTCGGCTCAAACGGTATGTAACCAATGGCATCCCCGACCTGGACGGAGGAAAATTCGATTCGTACCTGCCCCACTCACACGGCAAACGGTTTTCACCCCACCCTCCACCTTTTTGCCCTTCCCTTGCCTTCCCAGACTTTGTCCTGGCCTGCGTCCTTCCAACTCCAAACCCCCAACGCCAGATTTGAAAACCTCACTTCTCTCCTACCACCTTTTCATAATCAAATTATTCGCTGACTAGACTCTCACCTGCTCATCTCAGGCCTCCCTCACTCACTCTCAAATACCAATCCCCAACCCCAACCAACCAACAATCATGGATGCCAGCAACTTCGGCGGCGGCGCTGCTCCTCGCGCCTGCTACAGCTGTAAGTTGGACCCCGTACCTGTACCTGAATCTTGCCCACGCATGCTGCCCTGGCCTCCATCCCCAGAGCCCAAGTCCAATGCACATCCAAGTGGTCTCGTGACCTCGTGGCCTCGTGTCGGCGGCATTGCAACCCTCGTCCCTTTACCCCAACTCTATGGCCTCGTCACCGTCGTCTATGCAGCCCATGGCCGCTGGCCGTCCTGATTGTGCGCCCCAAGCTTGTGGCGCAAACACACTTGATCGTTCGCCCGCCGTCTGCACAGCCGGGCCCAATGCGCTGGTACACTTGTGTGCGCTTTGGCTTTCTCCACTCCACACTGCTCCTTGGCTCTGTTCGCAGCGACCCAATTCTAAGAGCTCATCTCCAGGGCACAAAAATGTACCCTTCTATTTCGTTCACGTTGGCGTGGTGTGTTGAGAGATCTGACGAGAATGCGATTTAGGCGGTGCCACCGATCACCAGGTATGCATGGTCACAAACCAGGGCGGATGAGGTCGAGGACGTGTCATGTCGTCGCGGATACTGACAACACCCCTTACAGGCTCGCGAGTGCCCTACCCGTGGACCCGCCAAGTGGTAAGTGCCTGTCCATGCCCGAAGGCCAGACGCGACGAATACTAATCATGTTTCTAGCTACAACTGCGGAGGTGAGACCTACGAGCACCTTGCAGCGATGTTGGGTTCCAATGCTGACTATCATTTTTCTTGTCATCAGCTGAGGGTCACATGAGTGAGTTTCTTGGTCTCTCCCCTGTGGAAGCGCTGAGAGCAGCATGTTGATGATCACATTGCAGGCCGTGAATGCCCGGAGGGTGCTAAGGACACCAAGACCTGCTACCGCTGCGGTCAGGCCGGCCATATCTCTCGTGACTGCCAGTCCGCTGGCCAGTCCGGTGGCGGTGGCGGCCAGGACTGCTACAAGGTTAGTTTCTGCCGTGCAGTCAGCGCAAACGGACGTCGCTAAATATTTCCAGTGCGGTGAGGTTGGACACATCGCTCGCAACTGCCCCCAGAACGGCGGCTACGGTGGTGGATACGGCGGTGGTCGTGGCGGCTACGGCGGTGGCTACGGCGCCGGCGGTGGCCAGAAGACTTGCTACAGCTGCGGTGGCATTGGCCACATGTCTCGTGAGTCTCTTTTCTGCTTGGCCGAATATACGGCTTCCAGATCGGTAACTGACGTCTACCCCAACAGGTGACTGCGTCAACGGCTCCAAGTGCTACAACTGCGGCGAGAACGGTCACTTCTCTCGCGACTGCCCCAAGGGCACCTCCACCGGCGAGAAGATCTGCTACAAGTGCCAGCAGCCTGGCCACATCCAGTCCGAGTGCCCCTCCGCCTAAGTGAGCTGCGGCATACAGACGACTACATAAGCTTACAACCGGCCTGGTACTGTCAAGCAGAAGCGTCTTGACTGCCATTGATGATGGAGGAAGGTTGTGGATTCGCGATGGGATGCGAAGTTGCGGCTCCAGTGTGGAGCGGTGCTTGGGACCTGTGGTGACGATGGTCGTCTGGATACCCCGGATCATGATGTGATGGCTCTTTCTTCTGCTCTTTGGAACTTGTTCTGCGACACCGGTACCGACACTTGGCGTCAATCGCCAAACTACGACTCGAGGAATGGCCCTGGTCTTCTGAGATGCAACGGGCTTCGGGGATTTTCGTCCACAAAAAAAAAATCGGTCTTGACTTTCATACGGACTTCGGCATAATGACTTGCTTCTTTACTCAAAAAATCGGGAACACATGGCACGGCAATGGACTCTGCACTCTAGTTGAGATAACCTACTCATAGGCTCTTGGTAGAGAAAATTGATGACACAAGCAACTTTGTTTGCATGACGGTTTGAAAAGAGGAAAGGAAAAGGTCCTTGGTCACATTGTTCGGCGCATGAATTACCGACGATGATCTAGTGCGATTTGCATTTACGCGTACGGAGATGTCAGCCTGCAATTTCCGAACGCTACCATACTTGGACTCCAGAAGATGACCATTGGTCATATCGTCTGGAAAAGCAGACAGACTGCTGGGGTAGCTGTGTACGACTTGTGTTCAAGGAACGCCGTGCCATTAGCTCCGGGATAGCATCGAGGGCCATTTGTGAATGTCTTCGCGAGTGACGTAACAACCAAAGCACACAACTCTGTATCTACTTGGACCCCGTTTCTCTCTAACCCACTCTATAGTAAGGTCTTCTACTCTGCCCTCTGGCAGTGCCAGCCCGGGTAGAGTTCAATATCAAAGGACCCACGTCTGCGTCCGCGCCTGGTTAATCAACGTTCCCATGAGCGGCCTCGGGATCACCACTGCTGTCAGTGACAGCCGCGTACCGCCCGCGCACTTCTGCCAGCCGCCTGCCAACGCTCTCACCACTCCAGTACGCTCCCGTCGCCGTGCCCAGCGCCACAAAAGGCGAGGTGTGCTCGCCTGCCAGCCACACGCCCCTGTCCTTCCAGCCCTCCCTCATCGTCTTGATGTCCTCGTCACCTCCCGCAGGCCGACCTGGAAGTTGCTGTAGGAGCCGTTGCCAGCGAGATTGTCGGCCAGCCAGGTGGTGGCGTAGCTGCAGACGGGCTGACAGTCCGGGGATTCGGCGGAGTAGTTGGGCAGCTTGGTGTAGTAAGGGCTGAAGAAGCTGTAGAGGAACTTGTCCCTCTCCTGCGGGGACGGGAGCGACTTGACGGTGCTGACGATGTGGGCTGACTGCGCGCCGTAGATGTAGAACAGGAGGGTCGGGTGCGATACTTCCGGTCCAAGAGAGGCAAGTTCAACAACCTCTATAGTCCAGCGGTTCGGGTTTGTGTCCGGTGCGAAGCGTGGAGAGAGCCACTGGGCAAAACCTTGGACTTTGCGGCCCCCGTTGTTTGGGTCCGGATCCAGCCAGAAGGCCTTGGGGAAGGAGATGTATACCTTCTCCAGGCAGCCGTAGCTGATGCTGTTGATGGCCTTGGTGAGGCTGGGTGGGAGGGCCGGCTCAAAGGCCTGGGGGTTCTTCTGTAGCCAGCCCAAGGGGCAGGTGACAACGAGCTCGTCGAAGGAAAGCTGAGTGCCGCTGGATAGTGTCACATTAACGGGCTCTTCCGGAGAAGGCCGTGCATGGATCCTGTGCACGAGGGTGTTGTAGTTGATCGTTGCACCTTTGAGAGCTGGTGCAGCGATATGGGCGAGGATCTTTGCATACGTGCCGGAGCAGTAGAGGTTCTCTGGGATTCTTCTTTCAGTGACGATTCACTGAATGAAATGAAGGGAGGACGACTTACCGCCTTCTATACACTCCTCTAGCCAGAAGAATTTCAAGCTCTGTCTCTCAACCGGGCTGCCTACAAACGCACCCCACAGGTCGGCCATCTGCAGCACAATGTCCCTTTTTCGTTGCCAGTTTTCCGTTGACTCGGGTATCAGCTCTTTCAGTGTCGCCTTGAAGAAGTCAAGCAAGCTCTCGCTGGGGTCGATCTCGGCTGAGTTCTTGTTCGAGTGCTTGAACGCCGCCTGGACAATATCCCACATCATCTCTGAGTATCTCTCACCATCTTTGAGATTGTAGAGCTCGCCGTCCTCGTTGAAGACATAAGAACCGGTATCCCAGCTCCCCAAGGCCGTGTGTGTCTCCTTGGCGATGTCTAGGATAGAATTGTTGTCGGTGCCGTGAACCCAGTTGGGACCTACATCAACCGTGATACCGTTGGCCAAGCTATCCTGGTATAATCGGCCGCCTATCCTGTCACGGCCCTCGAGAATGGTCACCCGAAAGCCGTGCTGGAGAAGAATATCTGCGCTGCGCAGACCGGCTAGTCCAGCACCGATGATGCCGACGTGGGGTGTCTGGCCATGCTGAGCGGATTCCTATTCTCATGATCAGCAATAAATCTCGCATTGTTTTGCGTAATCCCCCGGCAGTGGGAGCCGAGTTAGTAGAGAAACAGGTGTGGGTGGTACGAAGCCAAGTGCAGCCGCGAGCTTCAAGATGCTCATTGATGCAGCATAGTAGATAGTCTATAGGGCGTTGGCTCACCCTTGTCTTTGGACCCATGGTCTGCACCGGCCTGTCGAACTGGTTTGGGTTGAGCCCGGATATTGTTTGGCAGTGTATCGACTTCAGATCAAGATAGATCCGGGACATGTGCCGTAGGGTTGGACTAGTGCACGTCATTGAATAAGCATCCATGTTGGGCTGATGAACTGGAATCCACGAGGGGAAAGGTGTACTGAAATGAAAACAAGAATAACACGATGGGTTGTTGTCCGAAGCTGGCCATATGAAGGAGCGATGCTCCTACCGCGTGGTTGCAATACGTGTGGGAGGGCAGGAGGACAGCCGGGTAAAGTGCAGAAGGTGCGTTACAGCAGCAACACCAGACAGAGCACAATAGATTATTACAGAGCGTGGCGAGTGGATTTCAGCGGCGTCACTTGAGCAGCACGCAGAATCGAGAAATAATGACCTTGAACTTCAAGCACACAGTAGGGGGAAAACTGGCTGTCTTGAATCGTATCGTAGAGTGGAGGATCAAGTCACGGAGCGAATGAAGTGAAGTGTGCCATGCCCACGTGCAGCCTTGGGACGGCCAGCCAGCACTGCCGGCCCTGCGCCGCCCCGAAAGAGCACATTCAAGACATGCCCGCTGTCGATGAAGTCCCTGGTTTCTCACGGGAACATGTCCCATAAGGGGTCCAGCCCTGAATATCAGTGCCTTCTGCATCAGTCGATCCAGCCATCTCGGGTTCGAGACAATGCCCAGGCCATGCGGCCGAAAGAGCTGTCAATTGGAGCAGGAGCTGTAGCTGTGCTGCAATGTAGGCATCTGGAGTGGCGAAGAGGCGTGTAAGCGAGCAGGCCGGCCTCGACCGTGATCGGCAAAGAAAGACCAAGAAATGTCTAACACGTAGATCGGTCGATACTTTGGGTTGAGCCTGTCCAGATGTGGTTTTGCGCGTGGGGGAGCGATCTGGGGCCTAGACAAGGGCCGGAGGGTGGTGGGATGGGGATATGCATAGGCAAAACGCAGTATGGCAGGATTGGGTAACGGGCTTGGAAGGGAATTAGTCATGAAGCGTACCGTTGCTGGAGCACATATATGCGGCAGGGGATGGCCGTTGACCTGCGAAGGATGCGCATAGACCTCTGTTGGATGTCTATCTGGGAGAGCTCAGCGTCGGCCAGTCTGGTCAGCGTGCTGTGTAAGGCGAGCCGAGAAAATCGACAGGTGGGTCAGCAGGCAGGGTAGGTTATCTCAAGGTGGAGTCCGCAAAATGCTTGGATGCTCAAGTTTGTACTACCTGCGGCCCTCTAGATAGACAAGAACAAGCAGGGACTGTGTTCTACCCAACCTCCAGCAACGACGGATATAAGGAGGATGTCCGAGTACTTCGACGGCCTGCAGCCTCCTCTCCCCAAAGCATGAAAACTCAATTCGTCCTTCCCGAGCCAGGTTCGCAAGCTGTCGGTGGGACCACCCAGTCCGTCCTCGATCGACTCCACTCGACCACCACTCTACTGTAGCATACTAATAGCGGCAGGTCTGGTCTCCATGTCGAACCATCAGGGGGAAATTCCATCTTCGACAGAGCCACGATCCGGGGGACAGTGGACTAGTAATAAGGGGCCTTGCAAAGTAGTGTAGGAGCAGGGTGAAAATGCCCCACCACCGTTCACATGCCCGTAAGCAGGGGCCCAGCGCCGGTCTGGGGAAGCTCAGAGGGCGTGGCCAATGGGATGGAACGCAAATGCAATCCCCTGGGTCCCTTGGGACCAGCTTCCCCGGCCCAAGCACTGCCATCCATGCTGCCCCATCTCCAAGGGCCAGCTATCCAGTCTGAGCCGAGGCAACTTGGCTCATTCCGCAAGGGTCACCCGCCCGACCAAGGCCGCGCCATGCCGTCTGGTAATCAGCATCGTCTTCGTCCTGGCGGTGTCTGTCTCGTCCTCTACTGTAATTCTTCTCCTCCTTCCTCTCTTCCTCCTTACTTTTCTTCCATCCTCAGCCCTGTATACCGTCCATTGAGGAGCCAGCGCTGAACTCCTTCCTTCGTCCTGTCCCTCCTCAATCTTTTCCCACCATCAAGTCCCCCTAGACCCTCGGCCCTCGAGTGCCTTGTCTCGCAGAGCTCACAACAACTTCCACCATGGGATCCGTAGCCGCGCCAAAGACCTTCACCCGTGATCAGGTCAAGAAGGAGGGAAACACAGAGGACCAAGTGCTGTTTATCATCGACAGCAAAGTCTACGATGTCTCCGACTTCCTCGATGCCCACCCTGGCGGCGAGGCCGTGCTGCGCCAGGTCGCTGGCACGGACGCCACCGATGCCTTCTACAATCTCCACCGTCACGAAGTCTTGACTGGCAAGTATGCCGAGCTGGCCGTCGGTACTATCGAAGGCGAGAAGCCCCAGGTAGTCAACCCAGGCCCGGGGGAGCTTTCCAAGGTCCCTTATGCCGAACCACTTTGGTTGTCCGAACCCTTCAAGAACCCGTACTACAACGACAGTCATCGGAGGCTGCAGAAGGCCATCAGGAAATTCACCGATCTGCACGTCACTCCCGAGGCACAGGCGAAAGAGAAGGATGGCACATATATCAGCCAAGAGCTCATCGATCTCATGTCCAAAGAAGGCGTTCTTCACATGCGCCTCGGGCCTGGCAAGCACCTTCAGTCCGCGCCCTCACTGCTGGGTGGTGCGGTAAAGCCGGAGGAATTCGACTATTTCCACGATCTCATCATTGGCCAGGAACTGGTACGGTCGTCAGCTAGAGGCTTCCAAGATGGGAACATGGCAGGAATGACTATCGGGTTGACAGCTGTTCTCAACTTCGCCAACGACGAGGCTTTCAAGAAGAAGATTGCGGATGAGGTGTTCAGTGGCAAGAAGAAGATTTGTCTGGCAATCACTGAGGCTTTCGCGGGTAGTGATGTCGCCCGTCTGAGGACGACCGCGAAGAAGACGCCTGACGGCAAGCACTACATTGTGAACGGAACCAAGAAGTGGATCACCAATGGTGTCTTTAGCGATTACTTCGTTACTGGCGTGCAGACCGACAAGGGTCTGAGCGTTCTGCTCATCGAGAGAGGCGAGGGCGTCGAGACCAAGCTGATCAAGACGAGCTACTCTACTGCTGCCGGAACGACCTTTATCACCTTCGACAATGTCAAGGTGCCGGTGGAGAACCTGCTTGGCAAGGAGAACCAGGGTATCTATGTGATTCTCAGCAACTTTAACCACGAGCGTTGGACTATGTGCTGTAAGTTTGGCCAATATATGCGAGAGTTGCGAGCACCAGACTAACTCATCGTCTTCAGGCGGTACCGTACGATACTCACGGACCATTGTTGAAGAGAGTCTCAAGTGGGCGCACCAGAGATTAGTTTTTGGCAAGCGGCTCATCGACCAGCCGGTCATTCGTCTCAAGTTGGCCAAGATGATCGCCCTGGTCGAAGCTCATCAGTCGTGGCTGGAAACCATCACCTACCAGATGTGCAACATGCCTTACTCTCAACAGTCCAAGCACCTTGGTGGACCGATCGGCTTGCTCAAGATGAGCGTTACGCGGATGGCCCACGAGATTGCTGATGAATCAGTGCAGATCTGGGGTGGGCGAGGGCTGACACAGTCAGGTATGGGCAGGACAATTGAGAACTTCAACCGAGGGTACAAGTTTGATGCCATTCTGGGAGGCGCAGAAGAGGTCTTGGGCGACCTCGGTGTTCGGCAGGCCATGAAGTTCTTTCCAAAAGAGCGATTGTAAATTATCAGAGGAATGTAGTCTATACCTAGGTATTGATCAGGATCTAGATTATAGATACTCTTTTATCTTTGGCGCGTGTATGCTGATTATTTTCAGGACCATTCGACGTGGTTGACACCAATGAATACGAATCTTGGTCAAGTTGGGTCCCTTCAGATATCACCAAGCACACGCATCTACACGGTTGACTACCTGCGAACGTAACCCCCACCGCTGCTGACTCAGCATGTGAATGGGAGCGGAACGATGCAAGTCATTACTGCCCCACCAAACTTTTGAGTCGCCCGCGGTGCGCTTGAGTCACCCGCGCTCTTTCGAAAGTTCAATCCTCAGAAGCTGATCTTACTTCTTCTGCACGCCACCCTCTTGACCAATTTGCGACAGAGAAAGTCACAATCAAGTTTTTGTGTGAGAACGACTCCTTTAAAGACCAACCCACCGATCCTACGCCAAATACCCACGCAAACACCTCGCGCCGGCTGCAACGAGCTTGCGGCCATGGCAGCACCACAAAAGGGACATGCGCCGAACCTCGAGAAGTTCCTCAAGTCGCTTAAGGGGCGACCGCTGGATGCTTCGATAGAGTCCTTAATATCGTATGTATATCGCAAGTCCAGAGCTGTCTCTCAAAGCTACAGCTAACAAACAACTCCCTTCCCTGCAGTCTCCTCAAGCGGAGACAAATCACCGGTGCCGACAAATGCGCGATCGCAACAGCCCACATCCTCCTCCACGTCGTTGCAAAGTCAAAGTGGACCGGTGTCGACCAGCTCCTTGACCGGGTCGAGAGGGTTGGCCGGAAGCTCGTTCTCGCGCGGCCTCAAGAGCTGGTTATTGGCAACGTTGTGCGCCGCGTCTTGGGTCTCATTCGCGACGAGGCCGAGGAGGACCGCGGCGGCAATGGCGATGACTCCATGTCTGACGTTTCGGCCCTACCTGGTGACGAGCCGAATGTGGCCTCTGCAGATGCCTCGCCCCCGTCTCGACCAGTCCCTCGCATGGGCCTGCTCACTTCCACCAGTTCCTTCCACGCCCCGCAGTCCATGTTCAATCTGCTCGCCAACTCGCCCAAGCTGGATAGGAGCTCGGCAGGGTCGCCCTTTGGAAGGGGCTCTGGCGCTTCCACCCCCATGTCACACGCGCAAGTCGCCAACAACTCGGCTCTACGTTCGGAGGTCATTGATGGTATTGAGGAAATCAAGGACGAGATCAGTCAGGTGGATGACCAGATTGCAAGCTTCGCCGAGGTCCAGATACACCCGGGGCACCACGTCTTGGTCTACAAGCCAAGCCCAACAGTCGAGAGGTTCTTGATTGCGGCCGCGAAGAGGAGGAAATTCACCGTCTTCATCGCCGGTGCAACGATTCCGAAGGCATCTGAGGAGTCTCCATACGCGACGTTGCGCAAGCAGCTGAGCAAGTTCGGTGTAAATACGATCAACATCTCGGGAAGCGGCATCACTGCGTACATGGCAAGTATCAATGTGGTGATCCTCGATGCTCAGGCTGTGACCGCGAACGGCTCAGTCATCGCTGTCGGAGGCGCTGCAGTGGTCGCAAGGGCTGCCCGCGAATATAGCAAGACAGTGATCGTGCTGGGCGGCGTGTTCAAGCTCTGCCCTGAGGACGAGCCAGACCTGGATGCACTCGTCCAGGTCGGAAGCCCCATGGACCTGGTCGGTTACGACGGCCACATGGTCGACATTGATGTCGAGACCACAACCTCCGAGTACATTGTTCCAGACTTGGTCGACATCTACATCACAAACCTGTGAGTGCACAACAGTCCTAAGTTTGCGCTCGCCAACACTCCGCTGACTATCGACCTAGGGGACCACATTCTCGAGACCATCTCCAAGGTGTTGTTGCTGACCACTATAAAATCGAAGACGTGGACTTCCTGATCCAGTGACATCAGTCATCATGAGACAAGGCAACGAAGGGCACGAACTGCAGATTGGACGCGACAGCTTTACAAACCATCTGCGGTTTCTGAACATTTTTATTGGCCTGGACGGAGAACACGCGCGGCATTGGAAGCCCAGAGAATGCTTTAAAGGTTCTACAAGTCCTTTGCAACATCCCTCTAGCCTTCAGAGCCTCGGGTGCTGCCTTGCGGGGCCGCGTCAGCTCGGACTTAGCAGGCAGCTGGTTGCGGTAGGAGTCATGACGGGGGTGGGGGAAGGCCAAGAGCTATTGGAGAGCTGTGACGCGGGCGAACCGCCCGGCCCACTGCTTGGTGTAAGACGGCCTAAATCCCTCCTGGGTGTAAAGCCTAAGCGAACGGCCTCCACCAAAACAGGGGCCTCCCATACGCGGATGCACGCAACTGCAGGTTGTCCAGTGAGCTTATCGAGACATCATGGGGTCCTTACACGGCTCGGTGCCGAGGAACGACGACGTGAGGCATGCCATCCGAGTTGGTGAGGGCTGTGTGACGGCGCAGTCATAGTCCACTGAACAGGACAGCAGCGGGGCACAACATCTGATTGCAGTAGTTGAAGAAAGGACGACCCCTCCAAGCTGAGTTGTCATCCACGCCATCAATTCCAAGACTAATTCCTTCAACATTCCCGAATCGCCGGTTCCCATCAGTTTTCAAGTGACTTGTGCAGAGCTCTTCTCGGACCTGCCATTCTCAACTTCCATTTTTATCGACAAATCTTGCCACATCAACTCATCTATCCTCTCACCGAGACCAGCCCATAGTAATCTTTGCCCTTAACCCATACCAGCACGCAACGCCATTACGAATCCAAGATGACGTCGCACCTGGACGACGCGCCAGACATCCCTCCGCCTCCATATTCTGAGACGGACATATATTCCAACCCAGATTCCCATGGACACTCTCCAGTACTGGCTCAGTCACAGACCCTGCCTGCGCACCATCGTACACTGTCCCACAACAATTCCAACAGCGTTCCCGTGATGGATGATGCCTCATCAGCCGCGTCTACAAGCGAGGTGATTTACACACCACCGCTGAGTCCCAGCAGCCCACAGTCCCAGTCCTTCACCTCAGGCAACAACAACTTGCTCAGTCCGAGACATCCGGAACAGCAGCAGAACACTGTCTCTGTCTCGTCAGAGCATTTGACCAGCGCATCCGCGGAGGCTTATTTCGATTCAAGACCGGTACCGCTCTCGTGTGACGGTAATGAGCAGCAGGTTAGGCATACCATCGTCGTCAAAGCGGATAGCTCACCGGACGATTTCCCCTACCGTCGTGACTGGGCCCGCCTAGACGTCAATGAAGAGGACTGGCAGACTTTCCTCAACTACCTGCTGCCAAATCACGCCGCGCAGCGCAACGAAGCCGTCATCGACCGGAAGCTCCGCGCAGAGGGCATGGACACGGACGATGCAAAGTCTGCGCGCAGCAACAAGAGCGAGAAGAGCGCCGCGAATACTGCTGTCGAGGAGAGGACGCCTGTTGAGGCGCAACTCGACCAGATCCGCACGCCTGACCTGCAGCGAAGACAGAATATTGAGGATACTGTGCGGGAGTGGAACGATGGCTTCTTCGGCCCGCGTGGGATGCTCATTAACGTTGACGAGAGCGCAACACCAAGCGAGAATTATCGCGTGCCAGGCGCCTGGGACCAGTCTTTCAACAACGGCAGTCCCGACTTCGCGACTGCTGGAACTCCGCCCGTCGACCGGCGAGCAAACAACAGTGGTCCGTCCGGCCCTCCCCGTCAGCCGGACAATACTGGCCGCTGGCGGCGATTCAACCCTATCAACAGGTTTGATAACTCGTCTAGTGGCCTCAACATCCCAGGTGTTTCTATCGACTCTAGCGGTGTGTCTATCGGCAGGAACTTTGTTGCCAATCCAAATGGCCTAAGGATTGGCGGCGTGGTGATGGACAACAATGGTGTTAGAATCGGCGGACGTGATATCTTAGGAGGTGGCCGCACGGCTTCGCCACAAACAGCACAGCCGACTGCACCTTTTGCACCATTCGCACCTCAGCCGCCCATGCCTCCTCTGCCCCCGGGATATTCTCACGACCAGCAAGCATACTACGCACAGATGCCGCCTCCGCCGCCTAGTTTCCCCACTCCGCCTCCTCCGCCCCCGCCTCCGGCTTCGGGATTTGACACGCGAGACCACGACGAGTACCCTGATGAGAAGGCTGAAGTTCGTACTCGAGGCCCAGGCAGACATGGTGACCACCATCATGGCCATCACCATGGACGCGGACATGGACGTGGACGTGGACCCGGGCGCTTCAGCAACGGAGTTTCACACCGTCACCGATCGCGGTCCAGTTCGTCGTCGTCATCAGACAGCAGTAGCAGCTCTTCATCGTCGTCTGGGTCCGACTCCGATACGCTATCGATCGGATCGCTTCCCGACTATGACGACCTCAAGGACAGCCAGATCCCGGTCGCGAAGACCTACCTGGAGGAATGGCTCTCGCGGCCCGAGAACTTCGTCACCCGCGAGACTGTCAAGGAGGCCAGGGAGGAAATCAAGGCCGCCCGGAAGACCGCCCCGCAGGACATCAGCGACCCCGCAGCGCGGGAAGCCATGCGCCAGCAGGTGCGGGGCATGATGGGCCAGTGGAGGGTCCTCAAGAGGGAGCAAAGGAGCGCGAGGAGGCAGAGGAAGAGGGACAGGAGGGCTCGCCGCAGGGCGGAGAAGAAGGAGCGCCGGCAGGCCAGGCGCGAAAGGAAGCGTTCCAGGCGGGAGGCCAGGCGGGAGGGGAAACAGGCGAGGCGCAGCGGCCGCCGCGATCATGATCATGGCCACGGTGCTGGCCACCACTCTCATGGCGGGCCGGGGCCCTTCGGCCATCACGGAGGACCAGGCCCGTTCGGCCCGGGCCATCACGGTGGGTTCAACCCATTCGGAGGCAGAGGGGGTCCATTCAGCCTCGGTGGACGGGACTTCCCAGGCGCGGGCTTTGGCCCCGGCGCCCGCCAGCGACGAGGCGGCGGCGGCCCTCAAGGGCCTTTCCAGACTGGGCCGCTGCCGTGTGGCGGACGGGGCGGTAGTTTCGCGGCCGGAGGGCAGGGCAACTGGGGAGACGGGCTCACACGCAGCATGGCGGACTGGGGGCGGCGGATGGGCGACTGGGGCCGTGATTTCTCGGCACCGCTCCCCGGTGGGGCTGGGGCGGCGGACAACCAGCCCAGGTTCCCCGGGGCCTGGCCTGCCGATGTGGAGGACCACCAGCAGGACAAGGAAGCCGCCGGCCGGGACGGACAGCAGGAGGTCGGGATCCAGCTCAAGGATAATGACGCCGGGCCGCACGCTGCCTCGGCGGCGATGTACAGCTCCCTCGAGGCCAAGAAGATGGCGCTTCAGGGCAAGAGAGACGCCCTCGCGAACTTCACAGGCGATTCCCAGGGGGAGGACAGTCAGGGCAACAAGCAGGGCGCGCCGACCCTCGTCGGCATGCTTGCTGAGATTGAGGAGCTCGAGAAGGCTGTGAGCAAGCTGAGCCTGGAGGCTGATGAGCAGTTTGCGAAGGAGCTGTATGCTCTTGAGGACTAGTGGCTTGAACGGGCTGGTTCTCTTTCTTGGATAAGAGTAACAAGATAAGAAGACTTCAACTCTCTAACGAATAATTACATTATCATTACATCCGTGAGGACCACATCGAACAGTCGATTCTAGGTTTACACAATATTGATAACCAGAATTAGTTGTTTATCTGCCACTTAATATTCTGGGTGAAGTCGGCTCGCGGCTGGAAAGGGTGGATAGAAACCTTCTAGTAAAAGCTGTGTTCGATGTAAAACGGCCCTCGCTGGTGCTGCCAAAATCGCCCCATCCCTATGTACCCACTCTAGAGTAGAACACCTTCCATACCTTGCGAGACACGACCAGCATTAAAGCCCCTTAATATGTCAAGTGAGGAAAATGGATTTGAAATGCTTTATGACCCGTTCTTGGCCATTTTTGTCTACCCTTTTGCTTCTATTCCAAAACCCACTTTTGCGCCATGCCTTCAGATCATCTGGATGCTGCTACCAGTCATAACATATAGCCTGCTCCATAGTCCCGTCAAGCAAGACCTTGAATGCGGTGCCGGAGATGCAGCCGTTTAGTTCTTTTATGCGCTGTCATCACTGACCAGCCGCCCAATCCCCTTCCCCTCACCATCAATCCTTATGGAGGACGTGCAGACTGAGTGCTTCGTAAACGGCCAGCACATATATCCCGACTCTGTGCTCATGAGCCCTGTTTGCTCTCAACCCTCTCCACCAGCTCACCCACGCCCAGGCCCCTCCCGACCTTGACCTTCCTCTTCTCGTCCTTGCCGCCCTCCGCGGCCGCGCCGCCGGCACCGTTCTTGGCCTTCTTGGAGGAGCCCTTGCCGCCGCTCTTCTTGTTTGGGTCGCTCCCCACGTCGCCGACGGCGTCGCCCTCGTCAACCTCCTCCGAGTCGGAAGAGTCCCTCTCCTCGCGCAGCTGCTCCCGGATCGCCGACAGGTCCAGCTTCATTCCGAAGGCGTCCTCGCCGTCGGCGTAGTACTTGGCTCCGTCTTCTCGCGCTGGAAGCCGAGCGTCTTCTCGTACAGGTGGATGGCGGCCTGGTTGGACTCGCGCACGTGCAGGGAGACGTAGTGCGCGCCGAAGGTCTCGACCATTGCGATCTCTGTTTATGTTGCGTCTTGCGTCAGCACTTGCGTGTCCTTGGAGAGAGAGTGTGTAGTTATGTTCCCCCCAGCTGCTGCTGCTGCTCCGCCCTCTCTTCCTGCTCGGGGATGGGCAAACGTACGGCTCTGCCGCATCAGCTTCTCAGCTATCCCCAGCTTCCTGTGTGTGCGCATCACGGACAGGCTGGTGATGTGGCCGTGCTGGACGCCGTCTGCGGGCTCCTCCTCCATCTTGGCCAGGACATATCCGACGATCTTAGGGTAGTCGTAGGGGGTCTTCTTGGGGCGGGCGACGTCGACCGCGACGAAACTAAGCTGGGGCCATGACAGTGCGTGGTAGAGGTAGTATTTGAGGAAGTAGTTCTCGGGCAGGTTCTCGAGGTTGGCGTGTTGGATCAGAGGCAGGTCTGACGGTTGGAGGAGGCGGATATCCATGGCGGGTGATGAAATGCTGGCTGGGCAATCGGGATTACACTACGGGACGGAATATTCGGTGGTCAAGCTCTTGCAGATCTGAGAGGTTGGGTGGCGGCTCAGAATTGTCTGCAGCGTGATGTCGCAAGTGGCATGTGGATTATCTCGACGTGGAATTTGACTGCACTGTCAGGCCCGTCGAAAAGTAGATGCTGTAAAGCGCATGGAGGGGCTCTGGAGCTGCAAAGTACCCAGGTACCTTCCAGGTAAGCCGGACACGGCGCATGTTGTACCTAGGTACCCGGTGCCCTCCAAGATAGGTGCTTGTCGGCCGGCAAACGGAGCATCCTAAGCCGACTGGCGCGCATCTTTAGCGGGGTTGGTGGGACAAAGTGACCCTGAAGGACGGCTCCAGGGCCTGGACAGCGGGGAAATTGGGGCAAGCAAGTCAAACTCACCTCGGTCAAGCGGGACATAGCACACCTGTTTGGGCAGCTCTAGTCGGGATATACAGGTGGAAGAACTACTGGGGAGGGAGCAGAGGTCACGATGGGGGCAGCATAGGGCCTAATTTCGGTATTATTCTGTTGACAGTCCCCGTTCCATAGTTATATCTACCGAGAGCTGATCCTACTGCCTTTTTGTCTTCTACTTGCCCCCCAAGACAGGTCGAATTGAGAGAAACTGAATCAACGGAAATACGTAAAGACATTTACAAACACAATCACTCGCACACAACAAGGTCCTCGATACTCACCACGCGTAGATTTCAAAATGGCCGGCAGATTGTTGGCAGGAAAGGTGGGAATAGTAACAGGGGCCTCGAGAAGTATGCCACCACCACTCACACTTCCTAACGAAACAATCACCACTGACACCCCACAGGCATCGGGGCTGCCATTGCTGAGAATCTCGCTTCTAAAGGGTGTAACTTGGTCCTCAACTACACCTCCAAATCATCTACAGCCCTCACGAAAGAGCTCTCCAAGAAGCTCGAGGGAAAATATGGAATCCAAACCGTCGGCGTGCAGGCAGACCTGGGCACTCCCCAAGGACCATTAGCCCTTATCGAGGCCACCAAGAAGCACTTCTCTTCCTCGCCGCCAACGCCGCAGAAAGACTACAAGTTCCAGCTCGACATCATAGTCAACAATGCCGGCGTCGCAAAGAACGACAAGCTGGCCGACATCAAGATTGACGACTTCGACTTCACCTACAAGGTGAACGTCCTCGGGCCCCTGCTTCTCATGCAGGCAGCCGCACAGTACCTACCGAGGGACCGCTCCGGCCGCGTCGTCAACCTGTCCTCCATCAGCTCCGACTGCGGCTTCCTGGGCCAGTCGGTCTACGGCGGGTCCAAAGCTGCTATGGAGGCAATGACGCGGGTGTGGGCGCGCGAGCTGAGCGAGCGCGCTACCGTCAACGCTATCAACCCGGGCCCCGTCGAGGGTCCCATGTACGCCGCCAACAGCGACGAGTTCAAGGCCGCCATCAAGGGGTGGATCGAGCACGCGCCCCTGATGAGGGCGCGCGAGGGCGTCGACGCCCCCGAGGTCGTCGAGGCGGCCAGGGCTGAGGGCGGGAGGCCGGCCTACGTGTCCGAGATCGCGGGCATCGTGGGCATGCTGTGCACTCCCGATGCTGCCTGGTGTACGGGCCAGGTTGTCTGTGCCAACGGCGGCTTGTTGATGAAATAGACGGGCGGAGGCGCCTGGAGAAGGGGGGAGGGAACGAGAGAAGGACTTAGCATCCTGGAGACCGTTGGGATCAACCGTTTTGTGAATTTGTATTCCTCATAGAGTCGGAAGAAGCTTCAATTCCGTGCGCACTTGCTTAGGACTATTGTTTGCTGTTCCACCGGAGCTACACGCAGTTGGGCTTGCCTCGTTTCAAGTGGTTGAACAGAGCAACGTGTAATTTTTTATGAGGCAGACCACTGTGTGATTGAAACATGTTTGCTATTTGAAAAGCTCCCGTTTTCCTTGTGATGAGTGTATTATCTGTCCCGCCGACCAATATAATGGGTGCCGAGAACGGAGCCGAGTCCCGGGCCCGGGTCCGGCTGCTAGTGGCAGATTCGGCGGTGCCTCAGTCCCTGTATCTCAGAGCTTTGTAGGTGAACTATTTTGAACGGAGATTCCCAACTCGTGCTGACTTGTCGAACCAACATATCAAGCCAACGCGATAAACAAGCTCTTGATTCAATCGCCTCTGTTCAGATTCATTGACTCATCCCTTGATTTGCCATACCAACGCATCAGACAGCACCAGATCTTGACCAATTGTCCAGTCAGCCTCAAATAAAGGAAACATGGCCGCCAACGACGCCTTCGACGACCTGCTCAATCTGGAGGAGGAGTTCTACTCGGAAGGCTATGCACAGGGCGTGGCAGACGGCGACCGCGCAGGGCGCATCGAGGGCCGCGCGTTCGGGATCGAGAAGGGCTTCGAGAAGTTCGTCGAGGCGGGCAGGCTGCACGGCAAGTCCATCGTCTGGGCCAACAGGCTGCCCCAGGCAAAACAGCAGCCACGGGGTGCGGCCGCTTCTCAGTCCTCTGCAACATCGCCTCCGGGGGATGACAAGCAGCAGGCGCTCCCTGTGCTGAGCGGCGGCGGCGCGAGGCTGGAGAAGAACATCGTCACGCTGCACGCGCTCGTCGAGCCTGACACCCTGTCGACCGACAACACGGACGATGCCGTCAACGACTTTGACGACCGGGTCAAGAGGGCGCAGGGCAAGGTGAGAGTCATCGAGAGGCACGTTGGGGAGGACGCCGGCCTCAACGCTGCGGCCAAGGACGACAGTACCACCAAGGCTGCTGCTAGTGGTGATCAGGCCTCGTCGTCGGCTGGTCCGCCATCCAAGGAAGCCGTGAGCTTCTGAGAGATCCCTGGTATCGCGTGTTTGTATTTGTGAGAACAGATTTACAAGACGATCCCACACGGCAAAGTACGGCAGCACTCGAACCGCCGCGCTGGCTAGAAAGTTGTTGCGACAACCTGTGTGGTCGAACGCATACATGGCAGTCAGGACGTCCCCAGTCTCTACCACAAATTCACGTCGGGATTGGCAGAGCACCTCCATTTACTGTGTGCCGGGTCAACTCCTAGAACGGCATCTTGCCTTCCTCAACACCACTCCACATGTGCCAGCGCCTATGCGTTGTACCGCACGATAGCCCCAGAGTTGTAAGTGGAAACATCGGCCATCAGACTTATATGTCTCTGACTGACCTGTGCTCAGCAACGTGGGCGTCTCGGCTACGGCACGGGGCCTGGTGGCAATCACAGACTGTCTAGATATGTTGGATGGACACCTCGGTCTTTGAATACGCATGACCTTGAATATTACGAAGGTAACCTGTTGCCTCGCACTTGATTCATGGGCGGTCGACGTGTTTTCAAACGTAGACAACACCACACCTCAGCTCCCATGCAGTCAGCCGTGAAAATCAAATTTCAAGGCTGTCCATAGAAGCCTTTCTCAAATTAGTATTCTCAGGTGTGACCTCCTGTGACGCTCCCTGATCTGAATGTCTATGCCATTGTTTCGTAGCTTTAAATGCGTTTGTACATTGTCCTGGTTCCCGATTCCTCCCCCGTCGCCAGAGATCTAGTGAAACGTCCGGCAAGGGTACTTCTCGGGGTAAGCCTGCTCCTCTGTCACCTCCCACGGGTGCACATCCCACGAGCCCTTCTTCAGGCTCTGTCCGCTAAGCAGTGGTGGCATTCCGTCCACGAGGAGCTCCTTCGCTGCTTCCACACCCTTCTCCTCGAAAACCTTCGCGAGGCCCTTCTCTTGGCCCTCGGCCTCGGCCGCCACGAGCGCCTTACTACCCTCCTCGCCGATCAGCTCGACCTTGGGGTTCGCGGCGTTGCCGACCGTCAGCAGGGCGACGGCGTCGGCCTGGCCCACGACGGACATGCGGGGGTAGTTGCGGCGGGTGTTGCGCTTCCAGTAGGGGTTGTCGGCGATGTCGCCGGCCGGGGCGGTGACTGGGTCGTCGTAGGTGAGAGGGTCTTGGCCGCCGGGCGTAGGCCAGCGGAAGTGAGGGTTGAGGGGCACGCCGTTGGAGCGCTCGGGGTCAATCGCGAGTGAGCGGCGGATGCGCTCCCAGATGCCGACGGATTGGAGGGTTTGTTTCTGCAGATGGCGAGGAAGGGCGTGGGTTAGTTGGCGATGTAGGCGACGATGGTTGATTGGGGACGTGTGGGCGACCACGGCACGATTGACTTACTGTCGAGAGCTTCATGGCACCGCCTGCGGCGATTTTCGCTACAGCCTTTGAGGCCATGGTGCAGGCGTTGTGTGAGAAGCGGAGGACTGTGGGTGGTGATTGTCGAATGTCTAGCAGGCGCAAGTCGGCCTTCAGAGGAGCGTCACTACCAGAGCAGACAGAGGCGGCTCTCAATTGAAAGGGACGGGATTGGCTGGAGCGGCCGGAACGGTCCGGGGTTTAGCCGGGGCGCTCCTTCCGCCTGCATACAAAGCATGCAGCAGCAGCTGCAGCACGCACCCAGCCAGCCAGCCTATGTATGGGATATACCGTACAACTTCAGAGCTGGTCTGAGCTCCCGGGACGGTAACAAGCTCCGCAACACATTCGCCCGGGCAGTCGTCAGTTCAGCCCTCTCTCTTGAGCTTACGGCTGATTGCTTTGAAATCCCTCACCCTCCGCCTAGTCTGCATCACCTGCATCATCTGCATCATCCATCAAGCTACTAATCACATCACCAAGATAGCCATACAGATTGACTGCAAGAGATGCACACTCCATCACACTCTGCCACATGCCACAGACCTGACGCTTCCTGATGAGCTGTCTCGGATGAAACTCTCAGGTGTGGCATTGACGAGGATCAAGCTAGAAAGTGGTTGCTGCCCATCATTGTTACCTGTCCCGTCGATGGGCGGCTACTGTGGTCTAGCGACCCGAGGCAGACATGCGCAGTGACCAGGGGCCGCAGGAGAAGAAAAGAAAAAAGAGGGCTGGATCTCGGACCGTAAAGTCGATTGAGCCTTAACAGAGGTCGGAGGAAAAGCTGGGGAAGATGGGCGATTCAGGGGAGCCGGAACTCTCTGAGGGCTGATAGTGTGAGAGCTTCCCCCATGTCGCGGGTCTGATTGGTCGGAGCTCGTGCAAGACGACATCCCATCCTACCCTCGTCCTCCTTATATTGACCTCCCATCCCGTCCCCCGTCCCCATCTCCACCTCGTCCAGCACTTCTTCCTCCTCTCTCCCAGCCTTTGTTTGTTCCTGTTTTCTTTTCTGTCCATCTCTGCGTCTCTGTTGCATCCCAGCTCCACCCACAATCTCCTGGTCGCACGCTGAACGCGTCTTCCACCTCGTGCTCTCGTCACCCAGCCGCCTGCACGGCACTTGACTGTTTCACCACTTCTCCGCAGATTGTATGTTCCTAGCCACTTAGGGAGCTTCAATCATGGCCTCCCTCTGTATCCGATGACCGTGATTGTCATCGAGGTGAAAATCCTGGCTAACACCCCTCCCAAGCGCCCCTGAGGCCATCCAAGCGTGAAAATGCCCGTTGAACTACGCAAGCGCAAGGCTCCCGCTCCGCCCCCGGAGCCCCCGGCCAAGAAGCCTTCCAAGGTGGCCAAAGCTGCCTCCAAGGTCAAGGAGGCTGTCAAGGGCAAGCCTGAGACTAAGCCCAAGGCCAATGGCGCAGCAGCAGCCAAGGCGTCCACCCCTGCCAAGAAGCCCGAGGTTGGCGACACCATCGACCTGGCTTCATTCGGCGGCGAGATCACTACCAACGACGGCGAGACCACGACGCTGGCTAAGCTCGTCGAGCAGTCCGGCTCCGGTGTCGTGCTTTTCACCTACCCCAAGGCATCCACACCAGGCTGCACAAATCAGGCCTGTCTGTTCCGCGACTCTTATGAGCCGCTTACCGCGGGAGGCCTTGCCATCTACGGGCTTTCCAGGGATTCCCCCAAGAGCAACACGACCTTCAAGGAGAAGCAGAAGCTCCCTTACCCTCTTTTGTGCGATTCTAGTGCGAGCCTCATCGGGGCCATTGGCCTGAAGAAGGCGCCCAGCGGCACCCAGAGAGGCGTGTTCGCAGTGGACAAAAAGGGCAAGGTGCTCCTTTCTGAGCCCGGCGGACCAGCTGCAACGGTGGATGCTGTGAAGAAGCTGGTGGACTCGGGGTCTGCTAACGGCGGTGCTACTGAGGAGAAGGCGGAGAAGGAGGAAAAGAAGGATGACGAAGAGACCAATGGTGCCGCAGCTGAGGAGGCTAAAGCCGAGGGGGCGGAAGAGAAGAAGGACGAGTAAGAAGGATCAGATTCTGTAAAGTCCCGGGTATCGATGGGCCTGTGATGGTCCTCGGAAAAGTGACAATGTTTGATTGGATTTTTCAAGAGAAAGCGTTACTGCTTGAGGCGATCGCATTGTTATTATGTCTTGTTTTCTGGGGAAGAACACGAGTGATGGGTGTTTATGATGTACACTATTATGCTACGAAGGGAGACTGAGCATCACACTGGAAGTCCGAGACCGCCAACCGTGCTCAGCCATGGTGCTTGTCCTGCTTGGATCTCTGTATCTGCATATGTTACTATCCAGCAATAGCGCAACAAGCACACTACTGCTGGTGGCAGCTGTTTTCTGATGCCAAGGGACCAAATCGATTTGGAATCTTTGAATTCGGTGAACATCCTAGTCCAGTATTTTTGAAGAGCGTGTTTCGATAGGTACTCAGTCTCATTTTCTTGAGCCGTATGAAGCTAGGGGTGGGTGGACTTGTACGCGTGGACTCGGCCCCACCAAGCTGCAGCTCCAGCTCCCGCCGGCTTGCCTTACACCACAAGGCTGCGTGCGATCTTCCAATCTCCCCAGAGCTTGAGGGCCACCACCCATTTTCCACACCAGACATCTGCGCGCAGTCTCGGCCACCGGAAGATCGGCTTTGTCTGGCACGAGCGTGTGTGCCTGGATATCCACAGCATGGCAGCGCCGCCCCCACCTCCGAAGGGCGGCGGTCTGTCGCTTTACGCCAACCTGCTCAACCCGAAGGCCGACGCCCAAGCCACCGTATCCGGTGCGCCGGTAGTTTATGACAATGCGAAGAAGGAGGACGCTGCTGTCAAGAAGGAGATCAATCAAAGTAAGCAAAGACTCCATACACGCTTCCATATACGCCGGGAGGCACCGTCTTGCATTGCGATTTTGTCGACTCTGTGAACCTTAACTAATTGCATTCCTCCTCTCAGCCTTGCGATTTCAGCCAATACGTCGACCACAAATACCTCAGAAGAAAGTGGCCAAACCGGCTTTTCCCAAATCCATACCGCCATCATCCACAGCCCCAGATAAAGCAAAATCAAACGACGGCAATGTCACCAGGGACGCGACCGCGACGCCGCCACCTACCCAGGGAGGGCCTCCTGCCCAGCGCAGCACGCTCGCCGACTGGGCCGCGACCGAGGAGGACGAGTACATGTACGGCACCGCAGCCACCGAGAAGCGGCAGCGCGGCGGGCGCAAGGCCAAGAAGAAGAAGCAGCAGAAGCAAGGGGACAGCCAGCGCCAGGAGACGGACTGGGACGAGATCTACGACCCTTCGCGGCCGACAAACGTGGACGAGTACATGAGGAGCGACGAGCGCATACGGGAGGTGCAGGAGTGGAAGGCCGTGCTGTATGCCCACCGTAGGAGGAGGAGAGGGAGCTCCGACAGTGACGAGGACTCGGACGCCGATGAGAGGCCTGCCATGGGTAGTAAGTTGGTTCACCAGCACTCAGGTGGCTACAACATTGCTAACACGACTGGTCCCAACAGATCAATTCGCTCCTCCGGGAGACTACTCCTTTGCACCGCCGCCCATGTCACCTTCTCGCGCTTCACCAGCTGCTGCCGCTCCCGTGCCAGACGACGCAACAGGTGACGATGCCTACGCCCGCCGCCTCGCGTTGTCAGGCATGGGTGCCGCCGCCGCCGCCTCCTCCTGAAGCATCTTCAGCTCCTCCTCCACCACCATCACCACCACAAGATGCCGCGACCATCTCTCGCGGACCCGTCCGCTATGAAGCCCCTCCTCAGCCATCCACGCAACAGCAAAGAGACGATGATGACGACGACATGGACGTAGATAACATCGACCTCCCGCCCACCGGCCTAGGGGCAGCCAACAACAACACCACCTCCGACCAGCCCATGTCCGACGCCGAAGCCGCGGGCGACACGTCACGCTCAAGCCGGCCCGGGCAGAAGGGCTTCGCCCAGCGCCTCATGTCCAAGTACGGGTGGACGGCCGGCAGCGGCCTCGGCGCCGACAGCAGCGGCATCATCAACCCGCTGCAGGTCAAGGTGGAAGCGGCGCAAGCGGCCGGACGCCGAGGGCGGCGGCTACGCGGACCCGGCAAACCGGGCACGTATCATCGGCGGCAAGACGGCGGCCCCGGCCAAGGGCTCAGACTCAGGCCACGCCGCCGAGGGGGACAACGCGAGCAAGTTCGGCGCCATGTCCGAGGTGATCGTGCTGCAGAACATGCTCGAGAACATGCCGAGCCTGCAGGAGGAGGTCGAGGACGGGCTGGGGCAGGAGATCGGCGAGGAGTGCGGCGACAAGTACGGGCGCGTCGAGAGGCTGTACATCGACGTCGCGGGCCGGCAGGTCTTTATCAAGTTCACCGACCAGGTGTCCGCGCTGAGGGCAGTCAACGCGCTCGAGGGCCGCGTCTTTAACGGGAACGCCATCGCCGCGCGCTTCTGGGACACCGAGAAATTTGAGAAGGGGGAGTACAGTTAGACCGGACAGAATGGCTACTGGGGGGATGGATGGATGAACTTGGCAAATATGTTGGGTAATGATACTGTCGGTTGTGGATATGTATATACAAGACATGGAGTTGCTAGCAGCAGCATCCTTTTATTGGCACATACGCAAACCACAGCAGGTGAACCTCACACCAGGCACATAGCGAAGGCAGAGAAGTGTGAAGGGGATCATTGAGATGGATTGGCGGGACTCTTGCTAGAAATGTTCAACACCTATCAAGACCAAAATGAGCCATTGGCTGGCTATCTTCTGGAAGCCCCATCCTCCATCTGTGTTGTACGATCTCTTGTCAACCCCCTCCAGGATTTTTTGTTTGGTGTACTCCGCCTCTCGATCCATCCGAGACATTATGCAACATGTGCTGCAGTTTCCTCCATATCCAGCTCAGCCAGCTGCCCCTGCAGGATGAGAAGCAGGCCAAGGAGGACTCGGTCCACAATCTTGACACATTACAAGAGAGCCATGATGCGTATTCGAACAGGTCGGGGGTAAAGGAGAAATTATTAGTCTAAGGTGGTTTTTTGTTCCCGGTGAACATAACAAGCTTGACTCCGTATTCCGCGCGCGAGTGTGATGACTGTGCATGCTGAGACTAAAAAGCAACGAGACTGCGGACAAAGGACAGATCCATCATCCAGGGAATTGGTTTTAAAAGAAAAAAAAACGCCTCCGGTTTGTTTACCCTGACCCTGTAGAAATACCACACATCATGACCACCTGAGCTACTTCAACACTCGACCAAGACCACTTTACAGCAGCTGGGCCAGCAGACCGACGAAGCTCAGACCAATGACGGCCGAGTTCACGTGGACGTTGACGGCAGCGTTGCTAGAGTTGCCGCTGCTGCCAGAGGCGCTGTCGCCAGCGGTGCTGCCAGTGTTGGCCTTCTCGTTGTTGGACGTGCAGGTGAACTTGCCCTGAATGACACCGTTGCCACCCTGGGAGCCGGGAGCGTTCTTCTTCAGCTCAGTGCAAGCATCCTCGATGTCGTTGGTGGAGGAGACCTCGAAGGTTCCCTTGACGTCCTCAAGGCTGGGGAATTCAACGCTAAAGACGGGCCGTTAGCAACTGTCTTCAGAGTTGTGATCTACATATACCGGTACTTACTTGCTAAAGTTGCCGCCAATCTTGATGGCACCACCAAGCTCAGCCAGCTCGGGGAATCCAGTAAGCTCCTCCAGGCGGGTGTTGTTGACGACAGTCAGGGCACCACCGAGGCTCTTGAGGCCAGAGAAAGTGATGTTGGTGAGCTGAGGGTTGTTGATGAAAGAGATGTCACCACTGCTGGTGGAGGTCATGTTGGGGGCGGCGAAGCTCTCGAAGTAGTTCGAGTCGAACCTGGCAGAGCCGTTGACGACCTCGAGCGAGGGCGAAGAGAACTCGGTGACGTTGGCAATGGTCATGTTGGCGATCCAGACAAGGTTGGGCATGGTCACGCTCAGCTTGGCACCGTTGGCCTGGATGTTCAGGTTCTCGCTCAGGTTCTTGAGCGAGGTGTCGAACTTGGTCAGGCGGCGGTTGTTGTTGATGTCCATGCTGCCGACCGACTCCAGGTCGATACCATCCAGGCTCTGCAGGAAGGTGTCGGAGATGGTGACGGTGTTAGCCTTGCTGACACCGGTGCTGAAGCTCAGGGAGTTGAGAGCGGGCAGCGACTGCCACGTGATGGTGCCGACGCTGGTCAGGGCGGGCAGGTTGAGCGTGGACAGCAGGGTCACGTTGGCGAGTCTGAACGTTCCGGAGATCGAGCTGAGGGACTGGGACGCAAGAGAGATGACGGCGCCATTGTTCTCCAGGGTCAGGTCACCGTCAATCTGCTTAGGGCCGGACAGGTCGATCTGGGGGTCAGACGTCGCGGGGATCAGGACGTCACCCTTGAGCGTGCTGCAGTCGGAGAGAGCAGTGGCCTCAGCGGCAGAGCCGATTGTGAAGGTGGATTGTGTGCAGGCGGAAGATTGCGCTGGCGATGCTCGTTAATGACGCTATCGAGATGGTCTGGGAGCGACGCTGGACTTACCAGAGGCAACAGTGGCCGCCGCGAGGGCAGAGATAGCCAGCTTGGAGAACATTTTGCTGGTGCTGTGTGGATAACTGATTAGCAACCTTCGAATGGCAGTGGTATGGCTTAGATGTGGTTGTGATGTGGACGAGAGGCGAGACGGATCCTGGAGGCGATTGAGTTGAAAGATGATTGTTGATGTTTACTTTGCGTTGTCGAGCCGAATTGGGTTTGAGAGTGTCGTCCTGAATCCAAGAAACCAAAATGGGATCTAAGTAGACGAGACCGAATGTAGCAATGTTCGTTCGGTGATGTTTGTGGTCTCGAGAAGCCTGTGTGCAAACCGATCGAGTGTGATCGTTGCTGGGTGACAGGTATCTTCCCCTGATATCAGTTTCCCGGGGAACTGGCAGACGGCACAGCTAGCGGGCTTTCCCAATTGCCCTCCTCGAGGCTTCCTTCTCCACGAGGTGGCTTATCGTCGGGACGGTGAGATCGATGCAGGAGCGATACGCGGAGGACAGGTCGTTCAATCGCGGGTCGGGGCTCGAAGTTGAAAAGTGGAAGCCGTTGGGCAGCGGTAGTGGTGTTGTTGTTTTTGTTGGCGTTCCAAATCGCCGTTGCCAATCACGAGCTTTGGGCCAGGCAGGTGCAGTGCAGGATGGTGGGCGGGAGCAATGAGACTTGTCTCTGGGGCCGACAAGAGTCGAGGACTTACCGAAAGATGGGATATCTGAGAGGATTCCAGTGGTTGTCTGGGTTGCGGAATTCCAGAGAAATTGTCGGGGATTTTTTTTACTTGTCGAGGAGGGCGATCAGACCAGATCCAATTACGCACGAGTGACTGAAGATGGAGGATGCTTCTCTCTTCGCCAAGGAAAATATGGACAGTAGCGAGTGTCGTGAAGGAAAACTGAAAACGGGGGACTGTGAGAAGATGTTTGAGGAGGAAGGGGAAAAGGTTGATTAAAGTGTAGCAGTCAAGGTATGACTTCAGGAAAAAGAGAGGGAAGGGGGAGTGACTGGGGCAACTGGGAGGCAATGGGAGCTGGCTGGGTTGGGACGGGGATGGCTGGATGATCAACTGCTACTGTATGTACTGTGTAGGGGCCGATCAAGAAACAGCGAAGGGGGGGGCCAGGGCGCCCACTTGCACCCTCAATCTGGCGACGCTAATAATGAGCGGCCAGGGCGAGTGGTACTCGATGCTCGTACAGTCACCCCCGTTCAATCTCTCTCACATTTGCTCCTTCGCCTGCGACAGCCGGCCCATTCTGTCTGGCGCAGGCCTCCCCGAGCTGTGGGGGGGTGCACCCAGGAACGAGGTACCACTGTGCTGCCGTAGGTCTGTGGAGCTCCGACAGGGGGTTTGCTGGGACCATTCACCCCTGCCCGGCGGAAAACACTTCCCACTTTCCCACTTCCCAGGCGAACGAACCAGTTGATCCAGACAGACCACCAACAAGCCGGAGCTCGCACCTTTCGGCCTCTACAGCATGGTACGCAGTGGGTTACCTGCCGAGAAGAGTGCTCGCCTCTGCTTTACTCTGCTCTGCCTCGTGGGGGGTGATGGATATATACGCTCGCAACGTGGGAACAGCTTCATCATCGTCACCAACTCTGTTGCGTCCCCACTCGTCGAGGTGTCTGCTGCCGTGGCTCCATGGCCACGGCTCCATGTGGCTGGGTGTGAAGACGTCGCCGTCCCATCTCCAGCCGCCTAGCCACATGAATATTCGGGCCAGGACCGCGTCATGGCTCCTCTTTTCTGCGAATCCTCCTCTGGTAGAGGCGAAGATCTCGCGGTGGAAGTCCGCATCTATTCGATACGTTCAGTACCATACGGTTTTAATTCTCACGTGCACAAATGTCGCCTTTTTACCATTCCAGGCGGCGGCGACGTCGGCGAGGGCCTAGGCCTGGACCTGCTACTTCAGAAGCGGTGCATCAGGACGTGTCCGGCAGATAGATCTATTTCCATGCACACACAGATACGCACCTCCCAGTCGGCGGGCGTCGGTTCCTACAGACTGCTGGATGGATTGCTATTGACCACGAGGGGCTTTCTTCGGCAGTAATTGATTACGAGGCCCATGTCATTTGTCGGCCTGCTGTACATCGAGCTCAAGGATACGACCAGACTGGATCCGTAATCCCACTGGCGAGATTGCTCCTTATCAAATATTGGCTGTTTGTGCCATGGCCCCTGGACCGTTGGCACACCCTGTCAGCACTCTCTTCCATTGGGATTCTCACAAGCTGCATCCTTAAACTGCCATCATCGACATTGAAGCTCTGCCTCTACCAAGTAAAAGGCTCGAAACTCCTCTAACCGGGCTCGGTTACCAGTGTGCTAAGCTAGACTTGCTAGCCTCGCAATTGGCAGCGCCGCAGAAACGCTCGCATGAAGCACGCCCACTTTAGCTGCCAAGTTTAAGTTCCTAGACTATCACACGGTTCACACCTTGCGGATGGTTGAATTTCGGCCAGGCCAGCCAGGCCGGGCCTGACTAAAACTACCACCTAGCCTGATCTGCCAGAAATCTTGGCCATACCTATTTAGAATCTCCCATGTGCGGTTCATCATGCAAAAGGCAACTCACCTGGCCAATATCCGGTACGATGTTACCGAAGGCGAGGAATCCTCAGCCGAGGTGAAGCAACACGTTCCCTGGCCCTTGTCTCAGGGTGAGCACTGATGACGCCAGAGAAGGCTTTCCCGGTCGTCCACGGCGACAGAACGACAAAAGCAAGGCCGAAGCTGGAGGTGGTGAACCACACTGACAGGCTTCTGTCGCCGGAAGGACTGCCACGATCGCGATGACGGTTACGACAGCTCTTGCGTACTGCTGTACCAATCATGATCCGAACTGCCTCCCATTGTGCGTGACTTTCCCACTGGCAGTGGAAGACACAATGCAGTGCATTACGAATCTGCACAAGAAAAAGCTAAAGCAAACCAATCAAGGCCTGGCCCTAACGAAACCAACACGAGAGCTCCGCGTCCGCATCTTGCAGCGGCTAACGCATTAGCTCCCACGGCCACACGAGTTGGTGTCGTGTGCAATCCAGACACCCAGACTCCGAGCACCCAGTCTGCACGAAATCAACGCGCCCGGCGGCGATGTGATGCTGATATTGCCGTCACAACCGTCCGTTTTCATACAGTGTACACAGGCAGGTTCACGCCAGGCCCGCATGCCCGGCCCCACCGCAGTCTGGTGTAAACCACCCGGCCTCCTTTTTTCCTGGAATTCCTGGGAGCAACATTTTAATCTTTGATTGCGAGCATCCATTCTGATGGCAAAAACAACGCTCCCGCCCCTGCACTTTTCAAATGGCAGGGTAATCTTTAGAGTGACATTCGCTGGACGATGTCAAGTCAATAGCTGACGACTCCGGCATTCCAGTGGTGGCTGCCATGAGCCTAATGAACGAAAAGTGGCCCTCTCATCTTGCGTATCACGGCCACCCTGTTCCCGGATTGATATGCCCACGCCACCACCTTTCCCCGACAGTCGAAGATCTTGATCTGGAAGGCCGGGAGCTGGTCAGCTCATTGGCCAATGCTTCCCAGAGTATTGAGTTCTATCTGCTCCGTCCCTGGGCCCATCCCTGCACCTCCCAGGAGGCCGTCAGGGAACCTGCGTACGAGATTCCAGCAAATTGTCGCATCTTGGCTTTCCTTTGACTCTTCGCTTAGCATCATGAAATCCAGGCCCAGTGATATAAATGGGTTCAAACCCCACAGAACGCCGGCATCACGACGCAGTTCGACCTCGCGAATGCCGTGGAAACGCAGCGCGTCGACCTGTCCAGCAGACTGTGCAGGTGGCACGCCCAGATATACCTTCTCTGTTAGATCGGTCCCTGCCCGTGCCGGCGTCCAGTTCAAAAGGAACGGCTCTTCCGTCGAGGCTGGTAGCAAAGCTGGTGGTTCTCGACCTTCCAAAACTTCGACTTGGGTCGATCATAACCCAGCACGCCTGTTGCTTGCTGGTGATCAGACCTCACACAGTGTTCACCAGGAATTGCCGAGTCAGCGCCCTGGAGTGCCCAATTTGCGACACTTCTCCAAACCGACTGCGGGTCTTGGCAACCTCAGCGCCGACACCGAGGCTTTCCATCCGAAGTCCTCGAAGCTCAGCCTCGCGAAGCATCTGACAGTGTTTGAAGTCTCTCCATTCGGACGGCCAGCTTGATCGACGATTCGGCTGCAAAGCCTCGTTCCCATCCGTCATTGAGACAAGATCAGGCGGTACGTAGGCTGATGGCCAATGCAAGGTTGGCTGTCTTCACATGGCTGGGTTGCCTCCTCACCGTGATACCGAGCAGCGGGCCATCAGGACAGCGCCTGCACGGCATATGCGGAGAGGCGAGTCTTTCGGCCGGCGCGGGACAGCCGGCTGAATGCCGTAGTTGCGGGTGTGCCGTGCTTTGAACAAAGTAACAGATTCACCGTTGTTCTATCTTCGTCTTGGCATGTGCCTGCCACTAAGCCTCGCCATTAGCAAGGCACAAGGAACGGTCACATCAAGAGAGCTGTCTGATGTGAAGCACGTACGACTGCGCACCAGCACGACGTCTTCCCGAATCACAGGCATGGCCGTCCTTGACATGCATGACCATGCTGCGCACCCGGTGAGACTACTCGAGGTGTCATTCCTCTATCGCAGCCGAGTTCAGTAATTCATCAATTTGCGTACAGAGTAAACAGGTCGCCGTCGCGTCACGTTGGACAGACAACGACTGTAGGACGAAAGTGATTGATAGTCGAACTCGCCAGGGGGCCCGTCAGATGCGGCCCCCCGATCCTGCGGTTTACCTACCCCTTCTAAACCCACCCTCTCGCCATTGACGCGCAGGACTCGCCAGAGTGAGGTTTCACGACGGCCACAAGCAAGCACGACACGAATGGTAGGTTGGACAGAATCCGATCTCATCCTTCGGAGTTGACCGTTTTTCGGCTGTCTCGGACTGGACAAGGGGCAGACAGGCGAGAGGGGTCTGCGGTGCTTGCCCTGTCGTCCACTGGGGAAGGGGCACCTTGGAGACGTCCATATAGCAGCAACAGCATATTGTATCTGAGGCGTTATCTGTCTGAGAACCACCCCCAGTTGCTACCACGTGCTATTTTTCTGATCCGGTGTTGTTTGAAAGTTGCATTTTTGGGGTTACGCAGGGCAGAGAGCGATGGTGCATGGTTTGATGGTCCTCAAGAGAACTCGGTTCGTGGCCGGTGCGCTATCATGGCTTTTCGTACCCCCATCACGATGCGGTTTACTCCGGTAAGCCGTGATTGATGACAACAGTGGCCTGCTTCTAGGAGCTTTGCTTTAGGAGGAAGCCTAAGTGGATTCCCTACGTCTTGCCGGAACGAACATATCATATCCAATGCGGCCAAAGGTAATCTTACACCCTGTGGTTCGCGAGTCGGGCGCCCGACGTGCCGGACCGGACCAAACTCGTATATGGACCGCAAATTCGCAGAAATTATTCTCAGGAATCATTGCGATCACTCTCTCACAGATCGCACTGCTCACCGGCCACTAGTGCAGTTCATTCGCTCACTCGAGCGTGCTGATATCCGTCTCCTCGACTCTCCACATATACCACATGAATAGGCTTCTATACGGACTAAATGGCGCCGCCATATCAACCATCTCTTTCTCGGACATGTATTTCCACTTGTTGCCGCCGCCCTTGGCCTTGAGCTTGGACACGTCCCGGCCCGCAAACGCGGCCATGCCTCTCTGCACACCGAGGTCTCCCGTGCTAAAGACATCCATCCGCTTGAGCCCGAAGCACGCGAACATCTCGACGCTCCAGCGGCCCAGCCCGCGGACGGCGATGAGCCTCTCGAGGACATCCTCGTAGGGGGCGTCGGCAAACCACCGTGCGGTGAGCTCGCCATCGGCGAACTTGGCCGCCAGCCCTTGGATGTACTCGGCCTTGCGCTGCGACAGCCCTGCGGAACGGAGGCGCTCGATGCTAGCGGCCGCGACCTGCGACGGCGTGGGGAACTTGTTGGTCGCGGTGGTGGTCGTGGCGTCCGCGGCATCTGCGTGGTCGAAGAGGTCGATGAAGCGGGCCTTGATGGCCTTTGCCGCCGCGCCGGAGACCTGCTGGGAGATGATGCCCGACGCGAGGGACTCGAAGGGGTCGATTTTCTCGGCGAGCCCGGCGGGGGAGAAGATTCGGCAGTGATGGGCTGTGATCAGGGGCTCGATGCGGGGTTCGACTGTGTCAAGGCGGTCAGTTCATTGCTGCGAGTGCCAGGCTGCATCGCGATCGCTCTGTGGTGGATCGGCTAGCTTTGCCCCGAGTACAGATCCTGAGGGGCATGTGGAACCTGGATAGGAGAAACCCCAGATCAAACCCGAACCACAGAGCACTCGCCAGCGGGAGACCGTGACTCCAAGGGAAAGGCTTACCCTTGATGAGATGCGCACATGCCTCCTCGAGGATGTTCGCCGTGGTCGTTGGGTTATAAGAGATGACCCTGGACGTCTCTGGCGAGAGCAACGGCGCATTGGTCAGGTTTGGGTCTGCGAGCTGCGCTACAGCCCGAGGCTTTGGCTTTGGCGTGACGGATGATGATGCTGTCAGCTTCGAAGCGGGAGTAGCTGCTGGTTCAGCGATGAGGCGGACTGCGCTGGGTGTGGCTGTTGGAGTGGACGGTAGAGAAGGGACCGCTGTTTTCTTTGCTCGTCTCTTGGGGGTGGCTGGCGCCTCAGTCGGCAGCCCATCCTCGGCCGAGGCAGACGGCGGCGCCTTTCGCTTGCGTGACTTGGTTGCCGTAGTAGAAGGAGGCGGCATCATTGCGGACGGCGTATCCTTGCTCTCAGCCTGGGCTTGGGCCTGAGCACTAAGGCGGGCAGATCGTCGACTCGACATGGTGGGTTTTGAGGTAAGTCTTGCAAGAGCGACAGCGCGTGTAGGATGTGACAGTCTGCGTCCCGTCGTCTGGAGTAGTGTACAGAATTGTAAAAGCCTCTGGAGAGGCGAAGGAGTAAAGCAGGCGTGGAAGGGACGAGCTACGGCCATGCGGTTCAGGAACGAATTACAGGTGTCGACGTTATCGTCGGGTCTCAGAATGGCACCTAGGACGGCATCACAATTCAATTCGACTCGACTGTTCGGGTCGGTTTGCGAGAGGGAGAAGAGACACGAGCATCGGGGCGGAGAGTAAGCCGGGCGAAACAAGGACTCGCTGCCGTGCCTGGTGTGAAACGCGCCCTGCGCTTGTCAATAGCCCACCGTGGCGCATCTGCAAGAGCAGGGACGGGACATGGCGTCGCCCATCGACCGCCAAGTCACGTGGACGAAAGGCGAGGGCCAGAAGAGATGAGTTCCCTGGAACTCCGAAACTCGGAAAATCCAGCGATTCTAAAATAGGCAGCTGCAAGAAAAGGGCAGACTGAGCGTTGAGATGACAGGTGGCGGTAAGACGTGATGTTCCGAGCGGATGCAGTCAGACAGGCGCGCTTCCCGGGGCTCATCCCTGGAACTTCTACAAGCAGCAGGTTGGCTTAGCACTGCCAATTGGTAATGTTCTCGCGGCCATCATTGGATGAACGTGCCTCTTGGGCCGGCAGACGCAGATATACGTGTACTGCAGACGCAGTTGAGGTTACAGAGTGTGCGGAGAATGATCTCCTTGATGAACACCGTAGGGCTGGCGATGAGGGACGGCCTGGCCCACCAAACACACTTTCAGGAGTAGGGGAAAAAAGAGGAGCTGATCATCTGCATTCGAGTTTGGGAAAGCGTGATCGTCACGCGGCTGGGTACAAGACACTTGCTGCTGCATGAGATGGAGCTTGGTATAGGAATAAGCGAGTCCAGCCATCACTGGCAGCCAATCTACCGGAAAGCTGACTGTGCCGGCCATGCAAAGCTGGCTGGCCGGTGGAAGGAGAATTCATGTGTGAGGAATTTCATCGTGTAGAGAGAGGCTGTGAAGTATAGATGGTGACCACCAGCCAACACGAGCTCAACTCGCCTCAACATTGTTGATGATAGACTCCACTGCAGACTGGACTAGTAGACTAGGTAGATGTACATAGATTGCAACCCGGGAACTGCATCTGGACTGTTGTGGATGCAACCGGGGCAGATGGACAGTAATCTGGTAGGCCGAACCGCAGAGCCCACCTCCGCTTTTTGCCCATCCTCCCGCTCCATCATTTCACATGCATGACCAGTCGACGGGGCCGGTAATAAAGAGGACGTACGGATAGGGAGGTGAGGGTCAACCGGCCTCGACCCAGAGCGCCCGGGTTTGCTTCTCCTGATTGCTGATTGCTGATTGCTGCTTGATTGCGTGGTCAGAGGAGGAGGTGCAGTGGCATCGGACGGGAGCTTCCAGGCCCCAAACAACATGTGGTCTGTTCAGTTCGATGAGCAGGCAGGCAAGCAGATAGACAATTGTTAGCTGGATGCAGCATGTGCTCCTCTCTTCACGACCGATCGTTGGAGAATTTGCTGTTGGTGGTGGTTCGGCAGGGTTGGCAGGCCCCGGTCAGCCCAGCCAAAAGGGAGGGAAGGCTTGGGCTGGAGACCCAGGAATCTGCTGGAAAAGCCCTTCCAGGTTGATAATTGCTCGCTCGCATCCGGGCAGCCCCTAGCTCGTATTTGGCCGTTCCGCGTCATCATAATAGGCTGCAGGGCACAGAGTCTTCTCGATTACCTGCCCGGGTACCTAGGTGCTCCCTGAGAGCGTCCCTTGTCGCGCCGGCTTGGCCTTCCAAGGGTGGGCGAGGGCGCGCGTTTTTGCAGAGGGTCTAGAGTCCAGCCGGGAGCAGATCCAGGTCCTGCCTGGTCTGCTTAGGTCCAGGTCCGGGTCCAGGCAGCCCCAGGTTGGCGCTTGAACTCTGCTTAGGGGCAACTGTGGACAGCAGAATGCTGCTACAATTTACCACAGTAGGTATCTACGCAGTCGGACTCAAAGAAACCACTACCACACTGCACTGCTACTCCGTCCGCTTCGCTGTACTACACCTTATCGCTCCCCAACCATCACCAGCTGGTCCAGAGCAGGTTGGTGATAGCTGCCGTCTCTTTCTTATTCCCATTTTATCGTGCGCCTCGGTCGGTGCCTTGTGCCTGTGCTTTTGCCCGTGCCTGAGTCTGCGTCCGCCCATTGCGCCTGTTCCCTTACCCACGATCCGACCCGCCTCGTCCATTGCCGAGACGACGACGATTATACTGTAACGTGCTGTGCTGTGCTGTGCGTTTTGCTCGGGCCTCTTATTCTTCGAACTGCACCCATCTGCAACGCAACACACGGTCGTCCACTCCACGTCACGTTAATCCCGCCGTCCCCGTCTCGCTCCCCCAAGGCTGCTCACAACAGCACCACGCGGCACGCCACGACGCAGCACCACAGTACTGCCACGTTCGGTGTCCGCTCGCGAACCCTCCGCCGGCGTCTCACCTGCCACCAGGCACCGCGCGCCCCAACTGGCTTGCTGCAAACACCTCCGGCGACAACAATCCTCACAGAGCGACGGCCCAGCTTGCCCAGCGCAGCCCACCTCTGGCTTCACTTGACCTGCCGCAACCGCACATACAAGGGTGGTGCTGAGGGCCACCCCAGCTCGTCGTTACAATGCTCCTTCCCAAAGGCGGCTTCAACTGGAAGGCAGCCAGAGCCCAACTACCTCCCTCGAGAGCCGTATGGAGCTTCGTGACCAGGACCAGATTCCTGCTCGGTGTTGCCCTCACAGGCGTGATTCTGTTGTTATGGCGTGGCATCAGCACGGCAGGGTCGGAGATGCAAAGGTACGTCGGATCAACCGCAACCACTGCGACCACCCAAAACTGGCAATGCGCTGACCTCGTCTTGTTTCTTTCACCCTATAGTTTCTACTGCTGGGGCCCTGCGAAACCGCCTATGGAGATGTCTATTAACGAGCAGGTTTCGTGGACCAAGCACCTACAGACACCCGTCCTGTTCAACCACCACGCGCCAATAGAAGTCAACTCGTCCACCATCGAGCATGTCGACCTCAACCCGGTCAAGTCGACAAAACAGGCCCTCCAGAACAATGAGAGAATACTCATCCTGACCCCCCTCAAGGACGCCGCCCCCTATCTTTCCAAGTACTTCGAGCTGCTCGCCGAGCTCACGTACCCGCACCATCTCATCGACATCGCCTTCCTGGTGGGAGACTCGACCGACGACACCATGGCTGTCCTGGCCATGGAGCTCGACAGGATACAGAAGCGCCCCGACACCATCCCCTTCAGGAGTGCCACGGTCGTCGAGAAGGATTTTGGCTTCAAGCTCAGTCAGGATGTCCAAGACCGCCACGGGTTCGAGGCTCAGGGTCCGCGCCGGAAGGCCATGGGTAGGGCTCGCAACTACCTGCTCGCCACTGCCCTGAAGTCTGACCATTCCTGGGTTTACTGGCGCGACGTCGACATCGTGGACAGCCCAAAGAAGATCATCGAGGACTTTGTTGCCCACGATCGAGACATCATAGTTCCCAGTACGTTGAAAGGGACAAGGCGAGATCCTCACGACCAAGGCTGACCAATTGCAGACATCTGGTTCCACCGGTATGAAAATGGACGCGACATCGAGGGACGATGTAAGTACACTATTCAAATGTCACACCGACTACCCACGTGCTAATCCCGCCGTAGTCGACTACAACTCCTGGATCGAGTCGCCCAAGGGCCGCAAGCTTTCTGCGAAACTGGACAAGGACGTAGTGCTTGCCGAAGGTATGCGCTTTCATACACCTCCAGACCCTTCATGCGCGCGCTGACACCAGGAATCCGTAGGCTACAAGCAGTACGATACCGGACGCACGTACATGGCGCGGATGGGCGACTGGCGAGAGAACAAGGACGCCGAGATCGAGCTGGACGGCATCGGTGGGGTCAACATTCTTGTCAAAGCTGATGTCCACAGATCAGGTTCGTAGCAGCAGTGTCCCTCTACTATTGGAAGAAAAAAATGCTTACCAGATCTCTAATACAGGTATCAACTTCCCATGCTACGCCTTCGAAAATCAAGCAGAAACAGAAGGTTTCGCAAAGATGGCCAAGCGCGCAGGATACGGGGTCTGGGGTCTGCCCAACTATGTGGTATGGCACATCGACACAGACGAGAAGGCCGGAAACGCATAGTGCCAAGGGCGAATAGACTATATCTTCTATTCCAGGACGGCTCTCACCGGTTCCGAGCACCGGCGACAGTACCAGCCACCTTTTTCCATCGAGGCTTTTGACCCAAATATATCCGGCGGCAGGAGACGCGGGCAATGTACGAAGAGCATGATACAGACGCACGCACGCACGCCACCGACCTTAATGGAGTCGGTGACACCGACACGGAGTTCCGGAGGGGATTTTGGGATTTTACCATTCTGTTTTATTACCATGAAGAAATCATACATCCGCCATCATCGGATACTCTGGCATACCTTCTTACATCAGCCCGCCGGTGCTTGAGCCACGGCATCGTTTGGGAACGACACACTTCGCGCCGACGTTCCTTTACTTCTTGGTATCGCTTTGGATAACCTCCAACCTCTCGGCCGATGCTCCTGGCGTAATCGCACGAGGCAAGCCTCAGCGCTTCTCCCTGCTTTTGCCCTTCCGGCGGCGAGAACGACGTATCCGGGCCTGGTAGCCAGACCCTCGATTCGCACGCTTGCTTGCTTGTTCGAGAAATCGCGTTTCATAGATCTGGTTTACTCTTGAGGTTCACTTTAGAGAGCGGGATGATGAACAATTGACAGAGGGTGGGAATTCTTTCAGGGTCCGATATCATGTCACGCGTGGATGATAAGTCCAATGATGGTTCGTTGTGCATAAACGGAGCGGGGACCGGGTTGACCTGCATGTTGAGCAGCTCTTGAACATATTGTGGAGGGCGGAGGGGCACGTCCGGAGCCGGTATGGTGTAGACTGCCTCCAGTGTGAGCCAGAATTAATATATACCTATCTACAACTTCAGCATGGTATTGTGATGATGTGTATCCGCTGTCATACTGAGCGGCAGTGGACTGGCTGTCATTGGCCCCTTTCTCTGCAAAGATAGTCTCAAGCCGTCGAGTAAACAAAGCAGCTGAGTTAACTGATCACCAAGTCCTTTGAACGGACAAAGTTCAGCCCAGCTCAGCCGCGGTGAAGAAAGGTTTCTTAGACCGCGCTATACAATGCTGAATTGTCTTGCCGCATGAACAATGCTTGGTGTCACGGCACAACAAGCATTGATTAAAGCCTATAAGGATGGCAGCTGCCTACTCAGAACACCAGTCAATTGTGTTGGTGACTTCGAATACAGTATATCGACTTTCAAGACACCCAACAGAAGATACACAACTATTATCACAATGGGACGAGGACGACACAACCAGGGCCGCCCTACTTGTTTGGTGTGCAAAAAGAGTGGGCATGAATCAATTAATGTAAGTAGCCTCTGGCAAAAGTATCTGTCTCAGATCACACAAAGGTATCTCATGAGCTGTATCCCATTTGGCTCTTGTGGGATTGCAGCTCGAGACACTGGGACTGTGGACATGAGGTTTCCCAATCCATCCCCATTCCGTTCCGTATAAAAATCTTCCATCATGGCCTTGATCACTAACTCTAGACACTGTAGTGTCGGTTACTGCAAGCAGTAAATCAAAATCAAAAGCAACAACAGAAAGGCAAGCAGCAGCAGCCCAATACTAAAAAAACCTGCAATCATTGTGGAAAGGCAGGCCACATCAAGGCTGAGTGTTTTACATTAAACCCATCTCTTAAGAACAAGCCTAAAGGCCAGCAGCAGCATCAGGGAGGCGAGAAGCCAAAATGCACATACTGCAACAAAAACGGGCACACAGCTGCAGAGTGCTTCAAGGCTCACCCGGAGCTCAGGGGCCAGGGAGGTAAAAACACACAGCAGCAGGAGACTAGGTGTACCTACTGCCTCATGCCAAACCACGACATCGATGCGTGCTATCTCCTTCACCCAGAGCTGACGAACCCCTACCACCAGCCGCAGCAGCAGCCGCCGCAGTGGTTCCAGCCCGTCGACAGTGATAACGACAGCAACAACAAGGCCCCGCCGCCGCCGCCGCCGCGCCTCATGCAGAGAATCAGGCAGGCCGAGGCGTTGGGGCTCGAGCTCACACCGCAAGGGATACGGCACCATCCCAAGGTGCGGCGCATCCAGGGCTGGCACCCGGCGCGGCAGACGTACATCACGCTGCCGCTGTACGGGGCCGCCGTAGCACGGCCTGTGTGGCATAGCCAGAACCCCTTCGCCCAGCCGACGTGCCAGGTCGCGTACGAGGCGTACGACACCTCAGGCGACATGGTTATGTGTAGCTGCTCATGCCCGGATGACTTCGAGTGCAAGCTGCAGCAGTGGGTGCGCAGGGCCGTGGAGAGGGACGAATCCACGTTGTATACGTTCACGGACAAGTCTGCCCAGGCCTTTGGGAAGATTTTGGAGGATGGGCTGGTGGATATGGCAGACATAGGTATAATTTATTAGAATATAACATAAAAGTTCTGGTTTACATTTTCCTGCCAACACAATTTCTACATGCTTACGTGGATACTTAGGTATCATCTATGTGTTGCAATGACGGAAGAAATCGCGGTCCATTATCTTTCACATGAGATGATCTTGGCAAGAGTCTCTCATCTATACGTGTGAGCCTCAAAACTTGATTCTGGTCTTTCTTAAAACCCAGAGAGGAAAGGCATCCAAAATAAAGTAACGTCCCCGGCCCCGGTATGTGCCACCCCCCCATCTGGGCCAGCCAATTTCCTAACAAACGCATCTAAAGGCGCCCACTTTTAAAGTCCCCATATTAAATCCAAATTAAATTCAAAAATAGCCAGAACTAACCTAAATATACTATTTTATATATAAATTAAGGATAAAATATTAAGAAAATCTTATATAAGCTTTAATATTTTTAAAAGAGTTTTTAAACTTATATATATTAAAAATATTAAAAAATACTATTAATATACACTATAATACTAACAATAATACCATATATTTAATGTTGTTAATATTTCTTAAAAATATATTAATTTAATATATATTACATAAATTATTAAAATATTATATTTATATATATTTTATTTATTAAGTAAATTAAAATTTAAGATTTTCTTTAATAAATAATTTATAAAAAAATTATATATATATAATTATTTCCTTTAAAAAGTATTTTTACATAAAATATTATAAAATTTATATAAATTTAAATTTATAAGTTATAAATAAAATTTATATTAAATATTATAAATATTATTACGTTAAATAAATATTAAAATAATATTGTTATAAATTTTTTTTATGAAATCCTTAATATTTTAGCAACTTAATATTTAAGAATTTATATATAAATGTTATGGGCTAGCCTTGGGTTGTTTGCCGTAAGGTGTCTGAATGGGGTTTATATTTAGAGTGTAAAGGAGAAGGTTCACTCCTCGTCTATACCTGCGCTGAAGCCTATTCTTATAAGGCCAAAGCCTATTAATTAATTATAATGGGCAAAGCTTAAACTATAATATATCCTTTTTTTTTAAGTCCTTATAATAAGCCTTAAAGGGTAATTATATAATAAAAAATAAAAGATATTATAATTTAATTATAAATTAAATATCGCTCTTTATTTAATTATTTAATTATACCTTAATGCCTTTTAATTATATTAAAGGCTTAGCTTATTATTTATAATTAATATGCCTTAATTCTTATAATTTAATATATTAATTAAAGTAAGTTAATAAAAAATAATTATTTAAATATAAATTAATAGTTAAATTAATAATATTCTTATAATCCTTTAATGCAAGCCTTTTATATAAGCTTTCTTATTTAAAATCTTAAGATTGTAAATTTATTATATAATTTGTAATTAATTAGCGCTTAATTATAAGTAATTTGCTTTATTAGCGGGAATTTCTTAAATTTTAAGTATTTTTATAAGGCTAAATTAGTTAATATATAATTAATTTATTTTAAGTTTAAGCCAGCGCTAAGTTAACATTACTTTTAAGCCTTACCCTATAAAAAAAATTTTACGCCCCCTTAAATAAATTCCTCCCCCTTGCTAGTCTTAATTAATAAAAACTATACCCTTATTTTTTTATAGTAATTAAGGCAATTATATTTATAATAGCTAAGTTAATTATATATAAAATACTTAACTTTATTTATTAAAATTGCTATAATATTAATATTTATTACTTTGCTATTTTAAGGTTAAGTATTATTCTTTTTCATTATAATATTAAAAACGCCCTTATATTGCTATAAAGTAAAGCAAAAGGCCTTAAATATATCTAGCCATTCCTTGCAATTAAGCCAAGCTTTTATTATAAAGGTTAAGTTATTAACTATTAATAATATTTTATACTTATTTAATTAACTTTAAGTTTTTGCTATATAAGCTAATTAATTAAATTAAGCAAGAAATTTTATTATTTTCTTTTTGCAATGCTATTATAGCGTAATTAAGCTAAGCTTAGCATGCCTTTGCTTAAAAGGGTTTTTAAGTATAAGGTAAACCTTTTTTAAAAAGCTTTTTAGCTATTCCTTAAATATTTTTATAAAATTAATATAAAGTAAAAGGTAATTATAAAAAGTTCCTAGCTAATTAAATATAAAAGAATTAAGCCCCTTTGGCATTAATTGCCTTTTTATTTATTATAAACTTAATCCTTATTTTTATTAATTAAGTTACTAAGTATTCTTAAAATAAAAGTTTTTTTAAATAGGAAAGGGCTTAATAAGCTATTATTATTCTTTTTAAGTTTTGCTATATTAAGTTTTATATAATTATATTATAGGTTTATAATGCAAAAGGACTTTAAATATATATTATAGGCTAGCCTTAGGTTATTTGCTATAAGGTATTTAAATAAGGTTTATATTTAAAGTGCAAAGGAAAAGGTTTACTTTTCGTTTACACTTATGCTAAAGCTTATTCTTATAGGGCCAAAGCCCACTAACTAATTACAATGAGCAAAGCTTAAACCGTAATAATAAATAATTATACTTATTATTATTTAAGTGTATTTTAAAAGATTTAAGATTATTATTTATAAATATAAATAAAAAAGTAGGTATTTATAAGATTTAAATAGAATTAATAAAAGGGTATTAAAAAGTGGGTATTTAGTATGTAAAGTGGTGGCCCAGATGGGGGGGGGGGTGGGTGGCCCAAACCGGGGCCGGGGAAGTTAATGATCAGAGGCAAGGGTTCCCTATTCCTCAGGTATCCCAGTTATTCATCATGCACTCCAATAGTTTAAGCCGTTAATTACCAACACAGACACAGAAGTATGTCCTAGAATATTTTATATGACCCATTGGTGTATAATATCTAAAGTTGCTAGAGAAAATCTGTAAGAACTTCTTTACAATGAGACTCTTCCTGGCGAGGGACATGTCATGTTTTTGGGCACTTTAAAGTTGTACGCTTTGTTGAGTTCCGCTGAAGAACTTAATCATGCTGTGTACTCAAGAACATCAGCGTCTGCCGACACGGGATGTCTATCATCTCTTTGTGAAGTGTCAAAGAATAAGTGACAGGAGACGTTCAGTCTTATCCGCCAAATGTTCTGGCAGCTGAGCCACTACACCATGCGCTGCCGGCGTCCATCGAATTTGTTTGCTCTTAGATATTGAACATGTATAGATTCGTGTAACAAAGCGAACGGCTTCGATCCTGAGAAGATTATTGTTTACGCTGCCCTGCTTCCATCAATCGGACCCTATCATTAATAAATCAATGCTCTACTGCCAACATACAGGAGAACTTGAGGAAACCCATTTTAGAAGCATCTGAAACGAGGCCTGTCCATCACTGGCCAGTTAAAAGAAACCACCCCCCACGTTGACATAGTACACGAGTGTAAGGAAGTCATCGATTTCGTATGGGAGATTGGCCACTCGGCCGTGTCCTATGGAAGCGCTCGTTGAGCATCCAGCTACACAGTCACATGTTCGACCTTGTGCCGCTGAGGACAGTTGTGGATGGGTGACTGGGGCATGGCTCGCTCTAGTTTGTCTATCCCGGACAGGTGAAGCAGCACTGCTCTGAGAGAAAGGGGTGCGCCCTAGCGAAGCATTTTCTGAAGCATTTTCTGAAGGTTCTCGTGAGATTCGTAGCTACGCTGTGTCTGAGGTGTGTAGATCTTCAGATATGTCCTGACCCGGCCCCATGGTTGTGCTGAAATGTCAGTGACTGCCAACTTCTGAGCTGTACCTTTGCGAGTGGGAATCGGGGGATGCCAGACTGTGGCGGCAGTTCGCCTTCCCCAATGCAGCATGAGCGTGTCACTTGTGGCTCGGCTGAGTGGCTCTGTGAGTGGAACATGTGCTCTCTTGATTATGTGCAGGCTCTCACAACACATCCAATCAATGCTCCGGTCTGTTGGCCCCCAATGGAGTCCACCCGGAGTTGTTTCGTGCCTTCACAGACCAAGAAGATGGAGCGTCTAAGAACCGTTTCCGTCTATTGCGTCATGATATCTCGGCGGTGTCCTCAAGGGTGCCGTATGGTACAGAGTCCTGATTGACCCATCTCCTCCATCTTCGACCTTGTCTCAGAGGTGCTGTCTAAGTACAGGCCTAAACCCTCCCATCACAGTTTCACTCCAACAGCCAATGCAATCGTCTAGTGGCTCTTGTGGACGGTCAGGGTGTCGAGGGCATCCTTCTCCTTGAGCTCGGCCTCGACGAGCTTGATGAGGGGTAGAAGATAGGGCGTGTCCTCCTCTGGCTTGGTCCACTCCTGCTTGGGCAGCAGCTTGTGGGAGATGCTGCACTGGACGGCGCGGCGAATGCGGAAGATGCGGTCGTAGCGCTCCTTGTCGGCTAGACGCTTGAGGGCGGTCTGGACCTCAGGGCTCTCTTCGGGGATGAGATCGTCGGCACTGGATAGGAGAGGAACGGTTCAGCAGGCGAGGCGACACAGTACAGACTGAGGCGCGTATCAATTGGGCGCATGGCAGGGGCGGGCAACATACCGGAGACCGAGCTGTCGATAGCCAGAGGCATTGGCGTACCAGTTGGCGAGAGGCTTGAGGGCACTGTGCAGCCAGGGCCTCTTGACGACAAAGGGAGCCAGGGTTGGGTAGGACATCGTGGCTGCTGGTCGACGTGGTTTGAGTTGTGGTGGTGAGGTGGTGTGTATGAGAAGAGTTGGTGAGGGCTTCAATTTGGCGCGGGTCAATCAGGCGTCGTTGATTGACGAGCCTGCACGGAGAGCCGAGCGAGGCTTGAGTGGGCACGGACCCTGCTACCGTGGGCAATGGGAGGTAGAGATGGGAGGAACCGGAGAGCTGGGATTGTACGGGTACCTAGGTACATACTTCCAATCCCGTCCCGGCTGCAGGCAGGGTCACGTGTTACGTACCCACCGGCTCCGGTTTCCCTGCAGACGCGAAGTACCAAATACCGTAGCACATACGCGAGAACGGACGACAAGCTATGAGGTAATGCGGCTTATCTCGGCTTGCAGGCTCGCAGGGTGGCCCGATAGACATCTTGGAGATTAGCGGGCTTTTGGCGCCTGTTTTTTTTGGAGAATGGAGCAGAGCACAAGCAACAAGTGCAGGCAAGAGCACGCATGCCTGCAGTGGAGTCGAGTCAAGCTGTTGAAGGAAGAAGCTACCTGACACAAAGGAAGAAAAGAGAAGCACCACAGCGCAGGCCAATCACTTCCTGTGCTTGCAAGCTTGCAATCCTGCTTTACGGGCAGCGAGCCAAAGTACCTCGGGCCTGACAGAGAGGCCCCCACCGCTTCACCTGCCTCACCTCACTTTGTTTGTCCGCCGCGGTCGCACAAAATACGTGCCCCTGCTGCCGTCATCGCATCGCATCGCCATCAATCCCCGACGGCCCTCTTTTTGGCCCGGCCCTTACCCTTGCCCTCGCTTTCGCCCATTGCCATTACACTCTTCTCTGCCCTCTGCCTCTCACCTATCGCGCAGCCTCTCCTCCTGCTGCGTGCATTTGCTGCGAAGAAACTCATTCTCAAGACAGCCTCCCTCTCAGCGTGTGTCCGAAGTCAATGGCCTGCGACAACCGTTAGCTGCAGTGTCGCGGCCTCTGCGTGGGAAGCCTTCCCCGCACACCGGGACCGTTGAACCCTACCGCATACCAGACGACAAGACGAACACCCGGCACCGACCTCGAGTCGCATCTCGCGGTACCGTCCCAAGACCCCTCGCTGCTCCCACCTGTCGACTCTCTCCTCCTCCTCGACAATTCTCCCTCCCCGGGGGACCTCAGCCCCTTGCCGAGGCCCCCCTCTAGACACTCCCCGCCCGTCCCGGGCTCCCTCCCTTTCTCTCCGGGGCGCCTCCGAGGAACAGGAATGTCTCTCAACGAAAGGGCTGCTGATTCTACGCCCGCGGAGTACGGGCGCTCCCCGACCTCTGTCACAAAATACACTCACTCGACTGCCGCTGGGCTGCCCGCCCCCCTACAATCTGCTGTCCCCAGGGCGGCATACGCTTCTCTTCCCACCAACATGCCCGACCCGGCACTGTCACGCTTCGAGCGCTGGGCGATAAATGCTTCTGACTCCCAGTTCAATGCGCTGGCTGGTGCGATAGGAGGGTTTACTTCGGGTATAGTAACCTGCCCCCTCGACGTCATCAAGACCAAACTTCAGGCCCAGGGCGGCATCAACCTTCAGAGGGGGATCCACGTCGGCCAACCGCAGATGTACAAGGGCCTATTTGGCACGGCCAGCGTGATATGGAGAGACGAGGGTCTGCGTGGCATGTACAGAGGCCTCGGCCCTATAATCATGGGCTATCTGCCGACTTGGGCCGTCTGGTTCACAGTCTACAACAAAAGCAAAACAGTTATAGGCCAGCACCAGAGTACGTCGGCTCCCTTTCCCGCTCGAATCGCCGGTCATGGAGTTGCCTCGCTGCCCATGGCCCTTGGATCCCATGAGCTTCGCTGACAACCCGCAGACAACACCATCATTGTCAATTTCTGGTCCTCCATCGTGGCCGGAGCCAGCAGCACCATCGTCACAAACCCCATCTGGGTTATCAAGACACGCCTCATGTCGCAATCTGGCCGGAACGGCGGGGGACGGTTCTCTCTGTTTCCCAGAGGCGCCGGCACGCCCACGGTTCGGCCGTCCTTGCCGTCGCCATGGCACTACCATTCCACCCTGGACGCGGCCAGGAAGATGTACACCACAGAGGGACTTCGAGCCTTCTACTCTGGACTCACTCCAGCTTTGCTGGGCTTGACTCACGTGGCAGTGCAGTTCCCCGCTTACGAGTATCTCAAGACAAAATTCACAGGACAGGGCATGGGCGCCTCGTCCACCGAAAGCGACCCCAAATCTCACTGGATCGGTATTCTCAGCGCCTCCATACTGTCCAAGATCATGGCCAGCAGTGCCACTTACCCACATGAGGTCATACGTACCCGACTTCAAACTCAACGACGGCCCATGGCCGGCAACGGCTTGGTGCTAGACCCCGTGAGCGAGATCCCAGGCCTGAACCAGCCTTTAGGTCCCGCTTTCTCCGCCGCCGAGAACTTGGCCAAGCAGAGACTCGAACAAGAGCAGCAGCAGCAGAGATATCGGGGTATTGTCAGGACATTCCGGACTATCCTAAAAGAGGAAGGCTGGAGGGCCTTCTACGCCGGCATGGGCACAAACATGATGCGGGCAGTCCCGGCTGCCACAGTGACCATGTTGACGTATGAGTTTGTTATGCGCGAGCTCAACGGAGCCCGCAAGCATGGCAAGGAGAAAACGAGGTTGCACGGCGACCCAAGCTTTGACTGAGCCCATCAAACTTGGTCTACGATCGCCACAAACGCCGAGTCACAGCGGCACGAGCCTCGAAAGCTCTTCCACACCGGTCTTCTGCCAGCGAGATGAGCCCGTGAGCGCCTCTCATCTGAGGTTTTGGGCAGCAGCGAAAACAGCAGCCTGCATTTATACGACGTCAACGGGACCCAGCCGTGTTCCTGCCCGGATGAGTTTACCCGGGTCTTCTATGTCGAAACATCATGTATGAAATGTGGCGCCTGAATTCTATTGAAATGAGCAAAGTCTCTTTCGAAATTACGGCTGACCAAGTCATTACGGCAGCAGGAGATGGACCTGCCTGCCTGAGTGGATTGCCCTCGTGGCTCGTTGACACGTACAGAGATCGAAGCTCCAACCCAACAGGGAATCGAGAGGGCAGAGGAGGCTCCACTGCTGGGAAGAGAAGGAAGCATTCTCGATCACACACCGTATCATTGCTTTATGCAACCGGCAGAGCAAAGCTCTGGGGGGGGGGGGATCGAAGAGGGCCCATGAAGGAGGAGATTATGACAGACTTGAGGAACGTACCCTCAACAGGGTACTGCTGAGAGGATACCGAGAGGCTGAATGGATTAGTTGGCCCGTCAAGAACTGGAAATGACTTTTGGTGCAATGTGTGTCAAAAACGATACCCCTACCACTTCTTGGACCTTGCTTGTCTGGCCTTCTTGCCTGCAGAGTTCTTGTATGACATAGAGATCATTCTTTTTGGTCATTTATAGCATCCTCCCATTACGCAGACTAGGGCAGGCCGCGCTCGGCGTTGGTGGTACCTTCGCACTCTAAGAGAATAAATCAAGATTTGGACCACTAGTACATTCTGCCTCTGCCTGTCTCCCTGTTGGGATATGGTTGCGTGTTGTCACGGACTTCGAGCTTTTCTGCAAGGGGTCTGCAGAGCTACAAGTCCTAGTATGCAAATTATTCTCATTCCAGCTGCTACAGAAAGAAGAGCTTGGTCTGAAAGGGGACAAGGCAGTGATGAACTAACATAACAACATCAAGTCTCGTTTTAGTCTCATGTACATCAGGAGGAGTGGTGAGGTGAAGATTAAACTCATGTCCATACCTAGGTATCCGGTTTGAGGGTACTTGATTCGCATGCCTCTCCGATTCTGTCAGACCAGCTCCTATGCTATGGGCCGGACGAAATCCTCAGGATCACCTGGAAGCGGTTCACAGGTTCAAGCCGGAGTTTGAAGGATGAGATTGGTTATGTTATTGGGACAGGGGGTTTGGCCGAGAGAGTTCCGCTTGTTCGCCTACATTATCGTCCCCCAACGGGCTTGAAAAGCACTCATGGCATAGGACGAGCTTCTCTTGTCTGTCTGGACAGCTTCAACAGCCGTGCAAACTGATCTCGCCAAAACTGTTTCTCCGAGCAATGAAAGATCAAATAATGTGCGGGGCATATTTATAGGTTCATGAAAATTTGGAGGAATAGTCATTGTGTACCTTTCTCTTGGCTCTTGTCTATTAGTGCCCTTACGTTGGGGGCCCATGATTTGTTATACCCAACTACGCTTTCAGATAAGATACGGTGTACATGTGAAAGGTGCTCGACTTTGTGACAAAGCCCAGTATTACGGATCAACAGGGTAGTATTCCCTGTAAGCTTTCTCAGATTGCACACTGACTCCTTGGAGCGGCTTGGAATATGTCTTGAGGGATGTGTCATTTTCATGAGTTGCCACAAGGGGGATTGCACCATTGCACCATTGCAACTTTGCAACTTTGCCGGGAGCTTTTCCTTCGATATTCGCAGTCGACTAGCTTATCCCGTTTGTTTACTGCCAGAATCAGGCGGCAGAGCAACAAACAAGAGCCCAGAAGATATCTCGTTGTGCCATGCAGCGATTTGTGTTTTATACATGCACTTCTAATATGTACATGAGAAGAATATCGTTCGTACATCACTCATCCCAAATAGTGGACACAACGGGGCCAGAGACCACGGCCTCTCCGACCTTACCGCCTTCCTCCTCCGTGACGATCCGCCCGGTCTCGAGGTCTCGTTTCCAGATGACGACTGTGTTGTTGTTCTGGTGGCCGACAGCCAGCAGATCTCCGGCCTCGTTCAGTGAGAACTGACGAGGCAGCCAGCCACCTGAGGGAGCACTCTGAAGGAATGTTAGCGTTCCGTCCTCGTTGATCGTCCAGGTCGTCAGCGTGTCAGATGGACCCGACTGGTAGAGTGCGGAGGTCGAAAAAGACCGCTCGCGGGTGGACACGATGAGGAACTTTTGGTCCGGCTATTCGATCACGATGTCAGTTTCTAATGCGCTTCTTCACATTGAGGCGTTGCACTGAAACATACTGTTATAGCGCACTCGCTGACCGGCGCGGTATTAACGGCTAGGCTGCTGTTCAGGCCAAGCGCAGGGGCCTCGAAGACCTTATCGAATGTCAAGCCGGAGTCGCCGTAGGTGACCTTGTAAGAATAAACGTTCTGCGAGAGCTCTCCACCGAATAAGAAGTAGGTCTCCCCGGCGTCGTTGACTCGGAAGAAGCCGTGACGAGGACCAACACCGGCGTCGGTGGTCAGTGGCGCAGTCTCCACAAGAGGAGCGATCGTGTCAGCAGTATAGGTGAAGACCCGGACCAGGTCTCCGCCAAGGTCTGGGACGAGGACATATGTGTTCGTCGGGTCGATGATGACCTCGTGTGAGTAGCTGCGATCCTGGCGAGAGGCGATCGGGCCGGTCTTGTTGATCTTTGGGAAGATCGTCTGAACGGGACCAGTTCCAGGCAGAGCACCATCTTCACCAAGCTCGAAAACGCCGACCGCGCTCGTGTCGCTGCATCTTGTCAGGCCCGGCTCAAAGGACTGCTTCTGTACAGCGCCTCTCTGCGATGGACTTACTAGGAAGAAGTGATGTACGCGCGCCTGCCACTCTTCGCGGTCAAGATCTCGGCCCAGACACCGCTGGCCGGCCCCTCGATCCGTGCGATTCGAGACAGGGTCCCATCCGCCGAGGTAGAGAAAGAGTTCAGGCTTCCGACGGATCCTCCACGGTCGTAGCAGTACAGAATGCTGTTCTCCTTGTCGAGGGTCAGGACCGAGGGGTTGACCTCGCATTCCTGGGAGACCGATGTTACGGCCAGCTCGTAACTGCTTCCCGACCCGGTCAAGGACAGGCTTGTAACGTTCCCGTCGGACTGGGCCGCGTACAAGTTGACCGCCGAGGCGGACCCCACCAGGGTCGAGGAGAGAATAGTCTTATACAAGGACGCCATCATCGATTGTTTCTTTGGGAGCTACGAGCGAAGGACTGAGGACGAAAGCCGGCGGGCTCGCCATCACGGATATAATTAAGCATGCATTGCACGCATTTTAATCCAGGAACTGTACATGCAGTGGGCCTGCCAGACGCGCTCTACTAGTCAGCTTGGCGAGTCTCCTTATTTCGCCTCTATGCCAAGCTGGAGCAAAGCACCGAAGGCGATGCACTCCTTGCCGTTCCAGGTTCCTTCCCCGCAATCGGCAGAGATCCGGAACTACTCCAAGTGCCCATTGGAGGATTAATCAGAGGCGAGGTCCTGCGAAGGCTCGCAGTCCAGATCAGGATCAAGCCCTTGTATAAAGGTCCATCGTAGCTAGATCAACTTACAGAAGGAGTCGGTAAACAGCTTTTCACCAACCTAGCGTGAAAACCTCGGGCATACGCCATTTTTGGGACTTATTCAACGGGTGCCGTGCGATCCGAGTCGCCGAACATCCATGTCAGTGAAATGAACTCGGGAGCTCAGCCCCTGGCCATTTCCACCCAAATTCGCAGACTGAGCAGAATATACTCGTTCTGCAGCTTTCCAGGGGCAATAAACTTTCTTGCTGTACTTAGATTGAGAGGCCAAGGAATCTGGTTTCGAATGTATCGCAAAATAATCTAAGCGGCTCTTGCCCTTAACGTCCCCGGCCCAGATTCCGACATACCCCTGATCCCGACCACCCCGCACACATATTTCAATCCTTTATTCTAAGCTTAAAAAAAGGTTAATAACCCCAACCCTAGGCTCATTATATAGCATTTTAAAAGGAGATTTATATAAAAATGTTTCTAAAATTATAATTCAATTATAATATTTTTAAAATAATTTTAAAGACTAAAATATAATATTTATTTTAATAACTTATAATAAATTTAACTTAAATTTATTAATATTAATTTTAAGCTTATTATATAATCTTTTAAAAAAGGTTTAATATAAAAATATTTTTAAAATTATAATATAGCCTTAATAATTTTAAAATAATTTTTAAATATTAAATTTTAAAAATATTAAGAATTTTATATATAATGTTAATATTTCTTAATAATTATTATTCTTTAAATTTTCTTATATTCTTTTATTAAAATAAGTTTAATAAAACATTTTTATATATAATAAATATAATATAATATAAATTCTTATTAAGAAAAATAAATATTTTTATATTTGTTTTACATAAATTTAAAGAAAAAGTTAAAAATCTTAAAATAAATAAGGCCGCGTGGCGCACTGGTTATGCATCTGGCTTCTCTCCACGGAGGGCGTAGGTTCAAACCCTGCCGCGGTTATCAAGACCTTTTTTGGGAATTTTCCCCTTAATTAAGCTGTAAATAGCGGCCTGCTGTTATGGGCTAGCCTTGGGTCGTCTGCCGTAAGGTGTCTGAATGGGGTTTATATTCAGAGTGCAGAGGAGAAGGTTCGCTCCCCGTCTATATTCACGCCAAAGCCTATTCTTATAGGGCCAAAGCCTATTAATTAATTATAATGGGTAAAGCCTAAATCATAATATATCCTCTTTTTCTAAGTCCTTATAGCAAGCCTTAAAAAGTAGCTATATAATAAAAAATAAAAGATATTATAATTTAATTATAAATTAAATATTATTCTTTATTTAGTTATTTAATTATACCTTAATGCTTTTTAATTATATTAAAGGCTTAGCTTATTATTTATAATTAATATATTTTAATCTTTATAATTTAATATATTAATTAAAATAAGCTAATAAAAGATAATTATTTAAGTATAAGTTAATAATTAAATTAATAATATTTTTATAATTTTTTAATATAAGCCTTTTATATAAGCTTTTTTATTTAAAATCTTAAAATTATAAATTTATTATATAATTTATAATTTATAATGGGCTTAGGCTATTGCTTAAGCCGTAATGCATGCCTGTGCCGGGCCTACACTATACCCAACCTTCTTATGTAATGGGGTATATATTTAAAAGATAGATTTAGGGTTGGGCCTTTTTAGGGCCTAACTTACTTCTTAAATATTGCAATTTATAACTCTTTTTAAGTACCTTTTAATAAATGCTTAAGGCCAACTTATAATATTAAATTGCAATCTTTAAATTATATTAGGGAGGATATTTATATTATAAAGGTAAACAACCTTATACCTAAGATATTAATCTTTTTATAAAACGCATAGCTAGGGATCTTTTAACTTACTTTAATATTAAGCTATAAAAATGCTTAGGAAGCGCCTTAGCTTTCTTAGCTATTTATAATAATACCTATTAATGCTAATGGCAATGCTACTATATCTTTCCTTACAGCAGTACTTTACTAACTTACAAAGCTTAAAGCATGCGCAAACCCTTCCAACCTACCCTTAATTTAATATAAGCCGCTCTTAATTAACCCTTTATTTAATAATAGCCAGGATAGCTTTCCAACCTAAAAGATTATAATGCAGCATAAGTTATAAATTAATATAAACTTTATTAAAGGTTCTTAAGAATATTAAATTTTCTTATAAAGCTAGCTATTTACTAAGATATAATTATGCATTATGGCATTTTATAAGCAAGGCGGGCTTTAAAATAGCTTTAATATAAATAAATTCTTTAAATACTTAAAGCATTATTATGGAAACTTATATTAATAGGCAGCTATTTTAGCTAAGCTTAAGATATTTTAAATATAAGATTGCAATGGCTTTGCTTAATTTTATATTTAATTTAAATAGCTAATGGTGTAAATTAAGGGCCTTAAGTGGTTAAGCAAAGTAAAGCTAAATTACTTTTATAGTTAGCTTTTTCCATAGCTTTGCAATAAGGTTATTAAGGCATTAATCTTGCATATAGATTATAATAAGGCGGTAAATGCATATCATTAAATTGCTTATAAGCTAGAGGCATGGGACCTTAAGCGCTAATAGTATGCAGGCTTAACTTTACGCTCCTTAAAGCCCCTGGCTTAAGGGCAATAGGCAATAAGTTAAAATATGGTAATAATAGACGTGGTTATAACGGGCATAATAAGGGGCTAAGGCGTTAGGAATAAGGGGCTGCAGGAGCACTAAGGCATTTCTTTTTTTTAATTAGCTAGCGGCTAAGCTAGGGCGCTTTAGATTTTTAGGTTTAAAAGGGAGGCTTAGCAGGGGCGCAAGGCGTGCCTATATTGCAGCTAATAGGAATACTTTATAGCAAACTATAAACTCCTTTTTATAGCTATGTTAACTTAGGTTTAGGTTATAAAGTTGGCTATACTTTATAAGAAGAATCTTATTAGCCTTAAGGGAAAAGATTAGCTTTTAAGTAAAGTCTTGCTTAAAAGCATAAGCCTCTTTTATAGGCTTAATTTATATAAAAACAATATTAATAAATATAAAATAAATTAAATAAGCTTCCTTTCTTAATTCTTATTATTATAAATTATAAGCATATCGTTATTACTTAAGTAAATAATAGGTATAGCTGCTATATTGCTATAAATAAGTAATAAGTATAAAAGGTAAAATTAAAGTTAATAGCTTTATTTACTTTAAGAAACCTAGGGATAGTTATTAACTTATTGTAAAGTTAATATATTATATATATAATATAGCTTTCCTTAAATATTAATGTATAATAAGCCCCTGTTTTAGCTTATATAGTTTTAAGCATAGCTTATTCCCTTTTGTTAAGCTTGCTTTAATTATGCCATTATAATATCTTGCTAAACTTAGCTTATGGCTATATAGTAGTTAATGCAGCCCAAGGGATAGTTATAAAAAAGGAAGGCTAGCGAAATGTAAGTAATTTAGCGCAGTTAATCTCTAAGGTAGCTGTAAGGGCGTAAATAAACTGCTTATCCTATAATAAAACGATAAATATTATCTTAATGGGAATAAGCTTAAATAAGGTTATATAAATCCTTTAAGCTATAGCTTTTTAAAAAAAAAATAATAATAATATAAAGTGATATAAAGTTAAGTCTTTGCTAAAGAAAGTATAGAATTTTATTAGCTTTTTTAATAAGGATTAAGTTTTTACCCTTTTATTATATTAAGATTAATTTAATTACTATATTTATTTATTATTAATAAAGGATAAATCCATGCTAGCATTATTATAAGGCTTATTATATAATATGCCCTAGGATTAGCTATTTAAATTATGGAAGCAAGTTATAAAACTTTGCAATAAGGGCTAAATAAGAGCTAGCTCCTTGCTTATAGCGGCCTTAGTTCTTTTAGTGCATAAGGCAAATAAAGGGTAGCGGTTTTATATAAATTATCATGCCCTTAATAAAATAATTTAGTAAGATTATTACCCCCTCCCCCTTATTAAAGAGATATTATGCTTTCTTTTTAATACTTAATAATTTATAAAGCTAAATATTTATGCAGCCTTTTATTAAATATAAATGGCAAAGAAATAGAAGTATTTAATGGCATTTTAAACTTAATTTAGGTTATTTAAATAGTTAATTTATTCCTTTAATTTATTTAATATGCTTGCTATATTTTAATAATATATTAACTTAATCTTAGCTAATATCTTAAAAAATTATATAATAATATATTTAAATAATGTATTAATATTTCCTTAAGCTTAAGGAGGGATTATATAAGGAAAGTATAAAAGGTTTTGCATTACTTATAAAATGCTAAGCTAAACTTAAATTAAGATAAGTATAAGTTTATAATAAAGGAGGTAAAGTACTTAGGCTTTATTATTATGGCTAAAGTAGGTATTTAAGTAAACTTAGAAAAGGTTAAGATAATTTAAGAGTAAAAGGCATTATAAACGGTTTATAGCATTTAAAGCTTTATAGGGTTTGTAAACTTTTACCATAACTTTATTAAGAACTTTTTTAAAATTATTAATTCCCTTTTTTATTTTATTATTAAGGGGACTTCTTTTTAATAAGGGAGTAAGGAAAATATAGCCTTTTGCTATCTTAAGGTAATATTTATAAAGGCATTAATTTTAGCTAAATGGAATTTAAACTTAAGCATAGTAATAAAGGTAAATTATTTAAAGATAGCTCTTAGCATATGCTTATTAATTTAAAAAGGGGGGGCCCTTTACTTAATTACTTACTACTTTATAAAGCATTTTCTAATATAATAAAATTATACTATTTATAATAAGGAGCTATTAGTAATAATTAAGGCCTTAAAGGCATAATTACTTATGCTTTAAAGCGTATTTCGCCTATTTATAATACTTATAAATTATAAGGGCCTTAAGTATTTTATTAGCCCTTAGCTCCTTTTAAAAAGGTAAGCTTAATAAGCTAAAACTTTATTCCTTTTCCGCTATAATTTTTAATACTGCTTAGGAATATAAGCATAGCATCTTAATGCATTATTATGGCGGGAATAGGATAAAATGATCTTAAAGGAGGATTATATAATTAAGATGCTTTAATTAATTTTAATAGCAATTTTTAATGCTTATGCCATTATGCTTATAAGGCCGCAGCTATTTAATAAATCGGCATTAATTATGCTTTAAGATAAGGAAGTTTAATAAAACCTGCAATATAAGATTTATTATAAGGCAATTATATTTAGTTAATAATGATTCCCTAAAAAGGCTAAAACGGTAGTTTAAATTGCTAATTATACCCTTAATGCATATAGTGCGTTTTAATTTTAAAGCTGGTTATAATTCTTAAGTTAGGAATTGCTTATTATATTAATATTATAGCGAGCTTATAATTCTCTTATAATAAGGCATTTAAGATGAAAAGGAATTTTTTAAATTCTTTTATATAACTTTTATTAAAATAATATATTATAGGTGGTTTAGCGTTTTATTTAAAATTGCGATATATATTATTAAACTTAACCTAATTAATAGCTATGGCAAAGCTTATTTTACTTTATCCCTCCTTTAAATCGCTATTAATTTTAAATATTTATTAACTTTATAATAAATTTATTGGCTTATAAGAGCGGCTTGCATTACTTAATGATTATTATAAATTGCTTTTTAAAATAAATTTTCTTAAAAGTAATGCACTTTATAATTGCAAAGGATTATGCATAACGCTTTATTACTTTATAATAACGCTATTATAAGTTCCCTATATTTATTATTAATAACTAAGGCTTTAATTAAATAAGGGCGTTTTAAGCTTTTTTATGCGCTTAGGTAGGTATGAAATGCCTTTTATTTATAATATATTATCTTAAGATAAATGGTAGTATAAAGTAAATAAATTAAAAAGTATAAAAGTATTTGCATAATATTATTATCTTTTTATAGGATGATTAAGCTAACTACTTTTTAACTTATTAAATGGCGCTAAATAATAAAGATTTAATAGTGATTGATTAAAGCTTAAATTGGCTGGTAAATGGGTTTAATGTATGGGCGATCCCGGGCCCCTTAAATATAATGGCGTTCGCGGCTAGTTTTAAGGGCTGGGTAGCTGTATTCTTAGATTATTTTTAAATTGGAATGGATATTGCTTAAGCTGCTATTATTTTTATTTAGCAATAATAGGAGCGGGTAGTTAATAAATGCTGTTAAATAGCGGAAAGGTTTTGCATTAATAATTAAATATAGTTATCCCTAAGATACTTTTAAATTACTTAATTAATAAAGAAGCTTAATTAATTATATTAAAAATATATTATGATAAATATTTTTATGCTTTAAATAGTTATTTTAAATATATTAAGCTAAGTTTATTTTATTTTTAATATTAATTAAGTTAAGTATATTGCAAAGGATTTATTGCTTATATAAATATTTATAAATACTTAGCTAGGTGCTATGCTAATTTTAAATAAAGTAAATAGGGGCTAGGATAAGGAGTACTTTGTAAAGAAGATCTTGGTAGTTAAGAATGCATTAAGGTACTTATAAAATGGTTTCCTTAAGAGATAAGTTTATATTAAATAAAAAGGCTAGGATGTATTAATATAGGAACCTTTTAGGAATTTATAGGAATTGACGGCTCTTAACTTATTTAAGGCGTGATAAGGGGATATTGCTATTTATAAGGGATTGCTTATTTAGGGTAATTGTAAGGCGGGCTTATATTAAGCCTAATAGGCTTATTTAAAGGTAAGGTGTAAGGTGATAAGGATTATGGGTAGGGATGGGATGGAGATAAGTGGTTTATTTTTATTATGTTATTTAGCTGAAGAGGCAGCTTTATTTATATAGGCTTTAAATGGATTGGATGGAGCAAGGTAATGATGGGATTTAAACTCATAACCTTGCTTGTAAATAGGCGCTTTTAATTAATTAAGATTTATTATATACCCGTTTTAAGTTTAGCTAGCTTTCTCCTTTAATATAACTTAAATTATAATAATGTATATTTTCATGCATTAGTGGTTTATGTAAGATTTAATATGATACTTTAACTAAGTTGTTTAAGAAATAAGAAATTTATAATTCCCTTAGAATTCCTTTGCTTATTACTTTATTTAAGTAGGTATGGTATATATTATTTTACTAGGGCGCTCTTAAAGTAGCGCTAAGATGGGGGCGGATTATATATGCAGTGGTGAGAATTGAATCCATATTATTGCCGGCAGGGTATGGCGCTCTTTATTACTTGGATTTACCATATATATAACTAGGGCTTGTTTAGCGGTAGTAATGATGGCGGTGCTTATGCTTCTTAAAAGGGGATAGCTTGCGCTTATTTAGGTTGGGACTTGGGGTGTGGTTGTGGCAATGGAATTTATTTAAACTTAGCTGGGCGTTTTGGCAAGGGCGCGTAGAAAGGCTGAGGCGGCTTAGGCTGAATGCAAGGCGTAAGGAATGAGAAATTAAGTAAGTAATAGCCTAAATAGCCTTAAGCATTGCAATAAACTTTTAGTAGTAATGATTTTTAAAATGGTTAAGGCGTTTTTATTTTTATTATTAGCATAAGCTGGACTTATGCAAAGGATAAACCTTATTTTAAGATTTATTATAATATGTTTAATCTTTTATATGCTGCTTTAAAGCATATTAAAAGCATTAACTATGCCTTAAACAACTTATTAAAGCTAGCTGCTTATTATAAGCGCGTTAGGGTTGCGGTATATAATAGCATTATTGTAAATAAGGGTTAGGAGCTTTATTATATTAAGCGCACCTTAAGGAGTATAGGGAGTCAAGGCAGTATAGTTATTATTAATAAGGTTGATAATAAGGGCCGGTTTGCATATATAAGTAGCTAATGTAAGGGCGGGCATAATTAGCGAAGGCTTTTGCTAGGTTAAAGCGAGCGAATAGTTAAATGCATGCATAGCGGCGTTAAAGGGGGCTGTGAACTTAGCAGCATTGCTTTTAATTATATTAAGTTTACTTTTGCATTAAGGCATATGCAAAATATGCTTATAATTAGCATAATGTGTATTTAAGAGGGTATGAAAGGCATTATATAGCGTGGTTAATTTAGCAAACTCTTGCTTATATTAATGGCAGGAGTTGTAATGGCGGCAATAGTTAGTGCATGAATTTTTATGGGCGTTGCGGATATATTTAGGGAGGATATTGGTGTTGATTAAGACTTAAATGCAGCCCTTATATGGGAATTTCTTAGTGATGGGAAGCTATTAATTATTATTATTATTATTGCCTAGGATAAGGTAGTTGTTAATGATATAATAGCTTTTTAGGCCTTGGTTATTATTATTAAGAGGATAGGGCGGGTTTCCTTTAATATTAGCAATAGCAATACCTTAACTATTATGGTTTTTATTAAATTTATTAATAAATATTATCTTGCTAATATTAGGATTGTGGCAGGGTTAATGTATTTATGTTATAGGCATAGGTTGGGTATAGGCTGGGCGTGATAGGAATGTTATTAAATGCAGATTAAGCGCGTTGCAAGGCGGGTAGGTTGGCATAGCAAGGGATTGTGTAGGTATTGCTATTAATAGTATAGGGGGGGTATTGTTAATTGGAGGGTTGGGTTTATAATGTAGGCAGCAAGGAACTATAAGGGTATTGCTAATTGGCGGGAATGTTTTTATTAAGGTTATTAAGGCTGCACGTTAAGCATAGGCTGGGAGAAGGATAAAGTAATAATAGGAGTAATATGTTTAATTAATAATAATAGTTAGGGCAAGGTAAGGTAATATAAGTATGTAGTGGCAATGGGTAATTAACGCTATGGCTGTATAATAAAGTTATTAAAGAAAGGTTGTAATGTTTTATGATTACGGCATAAAAGGAATTTAGGTATGGGATGATTATATTATGGTGTAAACTAAGATTAGAGAATTAATAACTTATAATTATTGCAGTAAGCAAATAGTAATGGGCTGGGCATATAATTAATATGCATTGCACTTAGCGTGTATTATAGCATAATGCTAACTTAGCGTAATATAATGCTGCGGAGTGCATAAATGCTAATAAGGCGGGGTTGGGATGTACAGCTCGTACTTCCTTGATTAAGTATAAACAGGCCTTGGCATAGTTAATATATATAGCCTGTATGCAATTGCGATATGTTAATAAAGGACTGTATATATAGTAGATGCACAATCAGCATAAGATTGTAAAAGCCTTGGGTTTAATCTCTGCTATGCATAGTGTGAAAGCGGGAAGGGGGTTATGTAATGGGCTTGGGTTATTGCCCAAGCCATAATGCATACCTATGCTGGGCCTATACTGCACTTAACCCTTTTATATAACGGGGTATATACTTAAAAGATAGATTTAGGGTTGGGCCCTTTTAAGGCCTAACTTACTTCTTAGATATTATAATTTATAACTCCTTTTGGGTACCTTCCAGCAAACGCTCAAGGCCAACCCATAACATAATTAATTAATACTTAATTATAAGTAATTTACTTTATTAATAAGGATTTTTTAAATTTTAAATATTTTTATAGCATTAAATTAATTAATATATAATTAGCTTATTTTAAGCTTAAGCTAGCATTAAGTTAGCAATGCTTTTAAGCCTTACTTTATAAAAAAAATTTTACACCCTTTTAAATAAACTCCTTTTCTTTATTAATCTTAATTAATAAAAGCTATATTTTTATTTTCTTATAGCAATTAAGGTAATTATACTTATAATAGCTAAATTAATTATATATAAAATATTTAACTTTATTTATTAAAATTATTATAATATTAATATATTTATTACTTTATTATTTTAAGGTTAAATATTATTTTCCTTTATTATAACGTTAAAAATGCCCTTATATTATTATAAGGTAAAGTAAAAGGCCTTAAATATATTTAGCTATTTTTTATAATTAAGCTAAGCTTTTATTATAAAGGTTAAGTTATTAATTATTAATAATATTTTATATTTATTTAGCTAACTTTAAGCCTTTGTTATATAAGTTAATTAATTAAATTAAATAAGAAATTTTATTATTTTTTCTTTATAATATTATTATAATATAATTAAGCTAAACTTAATATATCTTTATTTAAAAGGGTTTTTAAATGCAAGGTAAACTTTTTTTAAAAAGCTTTTTAACTACTCCTTAAATATCTTTATAAAATTAATATAAGGTAAAAATTAATTATAAAAAGTTTTTAATTAATTAAATATATAAAAAAATTAAGCCTTTTTAATATTAATTATCTTTTTATTTATTGCAAACTTAGCCCTTATCTTTATTAGCTAAGTTATTAAGTATTTTTAAAATAAGAATTCCTTAAGATAAGGAAGGGCTTAATAAGTTATTATTATTCTTTTTAAGTTTTATTATATTAAGTTTTATATAATTATATTATAGGTTTATAATGCAAAAGGACTTTAAATATATATTATAAGCTAGCCTTAGGTTATTTATTATAAGGTATTTAAATAGGGTTTATATTTAAAGTGCAAAGAAGAAGGTTCGCTTCCCATCTGTACCCGCGCCAAAGCCTATTCTTATAAGGCCAAAGCCCACTAACTAATCACAATAAGCAAAGCCCAAACCATAACACCTGCCCACCCACAACCCCCCCAGCCAAAGGGCCCATGCAAAGTGCTTAGAAAACCCCATTAAAGCCGATAAATAATAAGCCACGGGCTAGCATGCCCTAGCAAGAAAGCTTTAAATGCCTTACTGCAAGGGGCGAAAAGAGATAAATTGGCAAATAAGGCTTTAACATAGCTCCGTTTAACCCATAATAAGGCTTTGCATTAAAGTTGTGAAAATATAAAAAATACAGAATATAAAATATAAATACAGATACAAATACAGAAAATTTTAAAAATACAGATATAAATATAAATATATAAAATTTTAAAAATATAAAATATAAATATAAATATAAAAATATAAATATAAATATAAATATATATATTTTAAATATATAAATATAAAATATAAATATAAAATACATTATATATAAATATTAATTAATTAAATTTATTAAAAATCTTTTTAAAGTAAGCTTAAAACTAGCTATTTAAGTATATTTTTTTTATTTTTATATCTTTTTTTTTAAAAAGATATTAAATATAATATATAAATATTTCTTTAAAAAAAACCTTATTTTCTTATCTAAATCTTATCTTCTTATTTAATAAGTTTTTACCTTAAGTTTTTTATTTTTAAAGTATTTATATATTTTTAATAAAATTAAATAAAAATATATTTAAAATGCTTAAATTAAATAAAATTTAAATATAATTTCTTTTTATTTTAAAATCATAAGATTTAAATTAAATATTATATAACTTATATTTATATTTGTAATTTATATTTTAAATATAAAATATAGATTTAAAATTTTAAAAATATAAATATAAATATAAATATAAATATAAAATACAAGGCCTATATAAATATAAATATAGATATAAATACAATATTTAAATATAGATATAAATATATGTATTTATATATTTTGTATTTTGGAATATAAAATACATAGATACTGTTACAACTCTGCTTTGTATTAACAAAGGTGGCTTTGCAACACCGCATTAAAGCCGCCGCGGCCCCTTAAAAAAGGAATTAATAACCCCTTATTAAGTAACTATATAAGATCCGCTTTTAAAAAATAGCCCTAGCTAAAGGTAAATTAATAGGAAATGAAAGGAGTGGGGAATAAAGCAAAGTTAAGCTTATATTTATTTTAATTATAGTTAAAAAGAAAGTAACTCCCTTGGAAAGAAGGAAGTATATTGGTTTTTATCTAGCTTTAACACGGTTTTTTTAATATAAAAGATTAATAAAAGAACTGCATATTATATAATTATTTAATTTAAAGTTAATATAATAAAAATATTATTATTATTATTATTATTATTATTATTATTATTATTATTATTATTATTATTATTATTATTATTATTATTATTATTATTATTATTATTATTATTATTATTATTATTATTATTATTATTATTATTATTATTATTATTATTATAATTTATTTTAAATTTATTTAATATAAAATATTTCTTATATTACTTTTAAGAAATAAGAATAATATTTAATTCTTTTAAAAAAATATATTTAAATATATAAATATTAAGGTTTTTATAAAAAATCTTAATATTTCTTAATATATTTATTAAATTATTTTTAAAAAGTATTTTAAAAATATTTATAATATTAAAAATTTTTAATAATTATATAAACTTATAATTTTAATATAATATTATATATAAACTTAAATTTAAAGTTATTAAATTTAAATTAAATTTAATATAATTAATTAAAAAAATATTTAAATTTTAATCTTAAAATTTATTTTTAAATTATCTTTAAAAAGGTAATTTTTTTAACTATTTTTATGTTATTTTAATTTTAATATGCTATAATTTAAGCTTAGGATTAGGGTTATTGGATTTTATTTGGATTTACTATAGATTGTTGAAAAGTATGGGTCTGCCTAGGACTCCTGGTCGGAATCAGGGGTATGTCGGAATCTGGGCCGGGGACGTTAAGTGCGAAAAGTTTGTGTGATATTGTGGAAGATTATTCATCCACGCTCGTCCTTTCCACATGTGCTGCTGGGAGAACTGAAAGAGAACATCCCGTCTTCTTAGTTAGACACGCCGTACTTCCACCATTCAAGCTTGGGCGACGCCTACATCACATGTGTGGTCATTCTATCAGAGTACACAGCTAGTAGAATCAAAATGCCCGGCTAGAGTGAAAATCCGCTAAAAGCATTTGTAATCCAACTCCGCACTCTGAACGAGACGAAAACGTTGAAATGTTCAAGCGTCCCGTAGATTGTGAACAAAAATCAGCTTGGACTGGACGGCTGACCGCATCGTTTGCAACAACTACGAGGAATTATTTCATAAGTTCAAGCCTTGGAAGATGACGAGCAAGACTACAGATACGGGAGGCGTCCAGGTGTTGCACTACCTGAAACGTAACCGAAAGTTCACACGGGACCAATTCTGGGCCTACTGGAAAGATATCCATGGTCCAAAGCTTGTCCCTTTGGCTGAGAAGTACGGATTCACACACTACCAACAGGTGCGTTGAAGTGGCGTTCATCGTATTGAGCTTTGTGATCACTGACACGGACGAATTCCTATGCGCTCACAGCTCCGCACGTTTGGCAAGGTAACTCCTGCATCTTCTCCTGAATCTGCCCCGAACGTGGAAGACGTGGAGTCGAAGGGTGAGACAGCTGGGCTGGTAGAGTTTGATGGCATTGCCATGTTCCTTGTTCCTTCGCTGGACAGCTTTAAGGCTGCCGTTGAGGACCCATACTATCTCAATGTGGTTCAACCGGACGAATACAATCTGATGGACAAAAGCGCACCAGGAAGGGGAGTGGTTGCGAGTTTCCAGGGGCTGATGGTCCCCATAGTCCAGAATGGAGACGATGTGACGGGAGATGAGCAGAGAGCCGAAGTGCAGAAGTCCAGGGAGGCCTTTGCCGAGATCAGTGGAGTTGCTAAGGCTTGATGGATCACGATAGTCTCACAAACTTGACCTGGTAACATTGTTACATGAACTGATATGTTGCACAGAAAGCTGGAGACCTTATATACGCTGGTCTCAGCCACGCATGCTCAAATGAACGTCTTCTCAAAGCGACTTATGCCACGTCATATGAAGAATCTTCTGTGGCTCACACCATAGTCTCCTTGACCCTCTTGGTCACATACACTGGCCAGCCTTTCGGAACAACAGTAAAGTTTGCCCTCCATTGCCATTCGCGCGTCTCATCCACGAGCTTGAGATCGTAATCACGTAGAATAGTCGCAGTGATTTTGGAGAGCTCCATCTTAGCAATGTAGTGCCCAGGACAGGAATTATATCCTGCGCCGAACTTCCGAAACAACCGCTGTCAGTTTTATCACGTGCGTAAAAGCGACGCAGTGCCATTTGCAGACTTACTGGGATAAACTGTTTCTTCTCCAGATCTGCCGCGTCATCTCTGAGCCAGCGCTCTGGGACAAAGGTTCGGGCGTCTGATCCCCATATTTCAAGGGAGCGATGGATGACCCAAGGGTTGACCGAAAGAATCGTGCCTTCGGTGAAGGTACGATCGCCAATAGTCATCCCCCCTGCGGGAACTCTGCGCGGGAGGCCCACTGTAGTATTCGGAGTCAGCTACCAAAGCACGGAGTGTGAGGTTTGTACGAGAATAGGGAGGAGAATGCCACCATTTGCCCTGGCCTGTCTCGAAATCTGCGGCCTGGCGAAGGCTCCTAGAAAGTAGGGGATTAGGCAGCGGAGTTAATGAAGAATCCCCCTCAGAAAGATTTAAGTCGGATTAGGGCGCCGCTTACTTGGAACCGGTGTGAAGAACCGAAGTGCCTCCTTGATACAGGCTTGGACATAAGGCAGCTGCTGCGCGTCCGAGAATAACACTACGTTCGACGTGCATCTCCCGTTGTTCACGGCGTCGTCAACTTCTTTCTTAGCCTTTTCTAGAATTACTGGATTGCGCAGTAAATGATAGAAGAATGACTGCAGAGCAGAGTTGACTGTGTCCGCACCTGCGCCGACGTTATTCGTAGCCTGGGCGTAGACATTGCGAACGTGCAGGCGGTCAGGTTGCTGCCTCAGGGCCCTCAGCCAGTGATCCACAATGACAAACTGACTGTTGCTGTCGAAGTTCCTCTCACGCTCTCTGACTGCCGCCATCGTGGTGTTGAAGACGTGGCCCAGTGGCAAGATGCCAAGCCACGTCATGAACGGATTCGAAATCAACACATTGCGCAAGCGAGGAAAGAAGCTAGCGGATGCTGAAATAAAGCTCAACATCTCCGAGTTGGCGACTGAGTTGCCAATGTCGGCCCCCTTTTCTAAGAAGCCAAAAGGTCTGGCGAAGACAACTTCGCCGATCACATCAAAGGTTGTGTACGCAAAAAAGTCGTCTAGGCTCATAGGTGCCTTGTTAAGCGAAAAATTTTCCATCCAATCAAGCAAACCTTCGATTGTTCTGGTGATGTGTGGCTCGTATTCGAGAACATTGCCTGCTTCTCTGTCAGCCAATACAGAGTTATCCTTTACAAACAAACTGCGTACTTTGGCTATAACCAGGAGACAAAGCCTTGGAGAGGGCAATCTTGGCTTTCGGATCGCAAACGGACATGGGTGCGATGTATCTATAGTCAGGAATTGTCGTTCCGCTATACCAATAACCCTTGGGGATGATGATCAGCCTGTGATAAGAAACGAGGTATGTTGGAGACAAAATCATACCTTGGGTACAGGTGCCAGCAACAGCTTTCTTACAGCGTCAGGGTGGCTGACACTGACCTCATCGTCAGCTATTCGGACAAAATGGCCTGCAATAAATGGGTCACCAATGAGACATGTCACGATTCAAGGTGACTCAGACACGGACGCACCATGCTTGTCATGGAGCTCCATCATCCGAAGATTCTGGTCCCCTATAAATATCTGCACGAGGTGCCATAAACGAGTGAAGGATGCGAGAAAGGGACCTGGCACGTCGCTGATGGTACAAAAGTATTTGCGCCATATTATGATAGCGACGACACCTGCAAAGGCTTGGGCACAAATGTATGGCCACGTGAAGGCGGCTTGGAGGGATTCTACGTGGACCACCGCAGAAGGAAATGGGAATGTCATGTTCACGGCTGCACAAGTCAACATGGATGATCAGACTCTGGCTCTAGAGCAGATCGCTTTTGAGTGAGAGGAGGAGATGATTGCCGGAGATGGGGAATAGTACAAACCACGTTCTTGAATGGCTGCAATTCCAAGGCCAAAAATTTACATCGTATTTATTTAATGCAGTCAGCATTTAGCTCCGCATATGCCCAGGCGATATTTTGGTTTCCATTGGATGCCTGTATGCAGATTTCTACACCTACATGGGGTTGATTGACGACCAGGCCGTAGAATGACCCACCAAACTAAGCAAGGCACCCTCTTCCAGATGGTAGAAAAACCTAGGACATGAGCGTCAACAAGCTACGTGGCATCGCCCAAGAATGTTGAAACGATTTAGTCGCTGGCTTAATTTTCTGGCATGCCACTATCAGTTGGGCCATCCAACGAACCTAGGAATTGATCATGGGCACGAGCATGTTAGTATGTCGTAGATAGATTCAGTGAGTCGGAGTAACGAAAGTGTTTCTATCAAGGCCAAGTCCTTTGGGTCCCACCAATTCGGCAGCCGTCTGTAGCAGTTCAAAAGCATAACACTGGAGACATGTCGTATGTTGAGACAATTTGGATCCAATGCATTACGATGACAAGATAATCGAGGGATATATGTCTTTGCGCTCGGAGAAGCTAGACGTGTGTTTTTCCAGCCCCTTCGACTCCATCAAGATCGCACATTCCGCAATGCATACAGCGCCCTAAACTTGTCTTCTGAACTGTTGCTCCTTCTGCCACGCGAGCACAGTCTTGTTTTGCCTCCCATGTGTATGTAAACTGAATACTCGAGGGGAAGTCTTCGACAAGCGACACCAGAAGAGGTTAAACCTTGTGCACCTCTACTGGAAGCCACAGCTGGTGCATAGAAATGCTATCACTTCTCTACTGGTCGATCAGATTGATTTCAGGCGTGATTAATAGGAGACAAGGCTCCTCAAAACCGCAGTTGGTCAAAATACCTCAGTAGCCAGGAGCTCAGCCACAAGTCCAGCCGTACGATACCATCTCGGCCGTGACAACAGATCAGCTGTGTGCTCTACGCATAGCATTGGTGTCACGTTTTTGGCCGCTATACTATAAGGACAAAAGTGACGCCACTATTTGCATAGTACACACAGTCCTTGTATCGCGACAAGTGGCATTCGCATGTTTCTTGATAAGGTTAAGCTCCAACATCATTCCCGGTAATAGTATCGTTCTCTATGATACCGGGACTTTGGTTTTGGTGTTCTCGGCGGCGCGGCGAGAGGGGTGTGTTGCGATGCGGCCACTACCACTTGCCAAGTCGGCCAGATTAGGGCTCCTTAATCAAATAGAGTTCACTGTGGAGGACAAGCATATGTCCTGTGCGAACCTGTTCCCCACTGCGAGCAGGCAGATCCGTGTTCTAAATCTGATCATGCAAATTTCCTTTATTAAGCTTCAGACATTCAAGCCTAACCTGACCAACCTCCGGATCGCCCGCCGGGTAATCTAGCCCGCACAGGACGGCATGAATCAAGCTCGCACATTTGCATTTACTATTGATAGTATAGAGACTCAATGTAGACCAATCTTAATCCCCGCCATCAGCCATGATACGCTTTGATCCTCGTCATGGACATCGTCTATACAAGATCTGTTTTTATTTCAGGGGCATTCACATAGAGGCGGCCCCATCGCCCTCCTCGCTATTGATAGTCGAGTTCTCACCGTCCTCATCGGGCTCATGACAGCCTCTCCACTTCATCCAATCGTTCCTTGTTCGTTTACTTGGCGCATAATGGTCCTTGTACACTCATTTTACCTTCTCGGGGCCGTCAACTTCGTGCAGGGAGTTGTGGCCCAGGACTTTACCGGATCCCAACCACTGTCCCGCTTGGCGAATGGCTTCATCGTCGAGTACGCGGATGATCCGCAGACCCACTCAGTGGTGAGCTCAACTTTTCTGATTTCCATCCCGAGGTCGGGCGAGGGGGAGATGGTCCTCACAAAGAGCCTTTGGAGGGTGCTTGTCATCTCGAGCTCGCATGTGCCATGCTGTTGTATGGCCGCTTGAAATCCGGATGGCATGTATCAGTAGCCGAGCGGCGTGGCTGTGGCCAGTCTCGTTAGACAAAACAGTGTTGATTTCGATGGCAAAGGGCTGACATTTTACAGGATGTCGTGCAAAAAGTTGCTGCTCAAGTATCAGATGTCACGGGCGTGCAAGTTTCGCACAAAATGGACCTCAGGAGCACCATCTTCAATGGGGCTTCTTTCCAAATCACCAAAGACTCTCAAAGCGGCGCAACTGAAGGCTTAATGGCAACTGATGAGCTTTTGGAGGCTGCCTTACTCCAGATGCCCAACATTGCAGCCGTTTATCCCAACACAGTCCGCTACCTTCAGGCTCCCGTGGACTATAGGGATGTCAGTACGGAAGAGCATTTTCCTTCCATGACAAAGAGGCAGACTGGCAACGGCAGTGACGAGACCCAGATTTACTTTGGGCAGGATGGCACGCCGTTGATCAATCCTCATGAGATGACAGGAGTGGACAGGTTGCATGCAGAGGGGATCACAGGCGAAGGTATCAAAATTGCGGTCATTGACGCTGGGATCGATGCCTTCCACGAAGCCCTCGGAGGAGGTTTTGGGCCCGGTTTCAAGGTAGCAGGAGGATATGACTTTGTTGGCGACCAGCCTGACAACGACGTCGACCCACCGGTTCCCGACAACTCCCCCCAAACAGTTTGTGCAAACCACGGCACTGCCACCTCAGCAATCGCAGCCGGACTTCCTTACAAATTCGGGTTTGTAGGAGTTGCGCCAAATGCCACGATTTACCACTACAAAGTTTTCCCTTGCTCCGGAGGCGTGTCGACAGACGTCGGGGTCAACGCCTCACTTGCAGCATACGAGGAGGGCGTTGACGTGATCAATGCTTCCATCGGAGGCCAAGGAGGATGGGGCATCGACTTATGGGGGGTCATTGCTTCTAGAATCATGGCAAATGGGACGGCCTACATCATCGCAGGTGGCAACGACGGCGCTCGCGGGACTTTCATTGCCAACTCGCTGAGCAGCACACAAGGTGTCCCCAGCATAGGCTCCGTCGACAATGCTTACAGCCCGACTTTAATCGCCAATGGCTCATACAGTGTCAACGAGGGCGAAGCAGTGCCAATTGAGGTAAGTAGCCTCGGGATGTTCTTCCCTACTTTATCGCGGATACAGATCTCGCATATTCTGAGGCTGTTGTACGACTCGTAATGTAGCTGACTCTGCATGCTTATAGTACACACCTGGATTCCCTGCAAACTGGTCTTCACCTTTGGAGATCATCAATCTGCAGGTCAACGGCTGCACGCCGTACCCAAACATGTGCGTAAACCTCACATATGCCACCCACTCGATTTCAGAGGCGGAGGAAGAATTGTCGACTGTCTTCAGCGCCGCACAAATTTCCATGGACCTTGGAGGAGCATGATATGATGCATCCCTACACTTCTTTTGGGCCACTGGTGAGATGCAAAAGCTGACTTGGAGTGCCATAGGACCTACACGCCCAACCAGGTGATACTGCTGCAAAGACCATACGCAGGCACTCCGACTTCTAGCTGTGACCAGAATGCACAAGTCAAGGCTGCAGGGATTCGAAACATCCTATTCTATAACTACTTTGATGACGTTGCCACCAGACCACTTCCCCTGGTGACGACCGAAGGATTTCCCTTTGACTGGCTAGATGGTGTGGGATATGTTGACAATGCCCTCGGAACCAAACTCGCTGGACTTGTGAGCAGCGGCAACAAGATCACCCTGGACTTGCCCTGGAAACCAGACAACGATACAAGAATACCAAGGCTGATGAAGAACGACATTAGTGGCGTAAGTGTTTGCAACTCTGTCCTTGACAATACGAGACTGTGTAGCAGACCGCAGACGCCAAACACGGAGTGAAGACTGACGTTCGCTCAGGGATTTATGTCGAACTACAGCACATGGGGGCCAACGTATGAGGCGAAGATTGGCACAACGTTCTCTGCTCCTGGTGCGAATATTCTGACGGCGGGTGGAACGATTTATGGCGGCCTCGTCATCGCGAGTGGTACATCATTTGCGGCGCCATATGTTGCCGGTGTCTCTGCCCTCATCAAACAAGCCCATCCTGGCATAACTCCTAACGAGATTATCAACCGCCTAGCCACGACAGCAAAGCCAGTCAAGATGCAGTCGAACCAGCGAGAGACACAAGACTACCTCGCTCCCGCCTTCCAGCAGGGCGGAGGAATGATCGATGCTTATGCTGCATTGAAAACTACTACCACACTGAACGTGAGCGATCTCGCCTTCAACGACACGGCGTACAGCCAGCCACAGAGCTTCGAGATCCGGAACGGAGGAGGAGACGTGGTGACATACGAGCTGACCCACAATCCTGGCCCAACACTGTACACCTTCTCATCCGGCAACACCACGGTCACGGCCTTCAACAACGACACTGCCTTCCCAGCTAATATGCTGCCCGACGCCCACGCCGAGTTGTCTTTCTCCCAGTCCTCGGCAGAAGTGCAAGCCGGAGGCACAGCTGCTTTCACCGTTCAAGTGACACCACCCGCCGGACTCGACGCCAGCCGAGTCCCTCTGTACAGCGGCTTCATCACCATCAAGGGGTCCAACGGCGACAACCTCTCCCTAGCATATGGCGGGATAGCCGCCGAGCTGCGCAGCGTCCCCGTGCTGGACACGACGCCCGGGCAGGAGAGGACGGTGCTGATAGCCAACACGACGGACGGCGACGTGCGCCCCGGCCTGGACGGGAATAACCTGACGAGCACCTTCACCATCCCGCGCGTGACGGGCAACATCACCACGAGCACGGCGTTGACCAATCTCACGCTGCCGGGCTACCAGGTCAGCCCCCTGTTCGGGTCTCTGCGGCTCAACGTCTCGCTGCTGCAGGACGGCGTGGACCTCGGCCTAGTTAGCACGGTTGGCGACGTCCAGCCCTACTATGTGCGGGACAAGCCAACCAGCGCCTACTTCTACGGGCGGATGGCGGATAACAGCTTTGTCCAGGACAGTGGGACTTACAGGTTCCAGCTGCGCCTGCTCAGGGTGACGGGTAACCCCGATGTCGAGGCGGACTGGGACCAGGTGGCGACCGAGCCTTTCACGCTGATCTTCTCTGATGTGGCTGCGAACTCATCGGCTGTGGCTGCCCGAGAGAAGCGGAACAGATCACCTGGTGGCGGAAAGTACTTCCCTCTCTGAGCGGAGGGGATGCCGCGACTGTCCGTTGCGAAAGACGCAATCTCAGGGCATGGAGTACAAGCTCCATGTGATAGTATATTATCTTCTGTAGTCGCGTAGCAGATTCTGAAACTTTTTTTAGTGGACTCCAAGAGACATCGCTTACTCCTAGAACGATTTCAAACGATGGGGAAGCCTGCGTGAAGAGAAAGTAGTATGTTGACCCTCCTGAGACAGTTTCCACTAGATACCTGGGCATTCAAAGTGCGCCTAAGATATCCTTGATGTGTAGAAGAGGCACCCCAGCATGTGACAGCATAGTCCCTAAATCTGGAAAGAACGTGGTGGTGCGTCGAGCAATTGTTACACCCAGGTAAATCGAGAACGAGGCAGCTCGTAACAAATAAAAGCCCACCGAGGCGGATATTCCCACGCGGTAAGCCATGCGGATAGAAAAGTATGTCACGATTCCGAGCGTGGCGTATCAGAAAGAGTAATCTTGACTGGATTCCTACAGGGTGACCTGGAAAAGATTATCCATGCTGATATTACCCCCATAGGCAATGTGACGCTACTAGTATTCTAACCCATCACAACTTCTAATTTATCCTTTTTTAATCAAACTTATATCATTATAGTGAATTCAGGATATAATGCTATAGAAAAGTTACTTTTTTTCTTTAAATTCTGTTTTAAAAAGTTGGTATTGTTATTATGGTACGCATAGATCAGATGGGAGAGTTAAGGGACCCTTTGCCAACGCCGCAGAGGTCACGAATTAGGCTTCTTTTTCAGGAAACCCTGTATATTACTTGCAATGGAGCAATGGATTCTCTGTAGCAACATAGTATTGGTAGGCCTTGGTTCATGACAGAAGAAAACAGACAACGTGCTCTTCTCGGTTTGATATTCCATGCTCGAAGCGATTCGCTAGCCGAGGCTGGATAAATTGTCTTCGGCCAAACGACATCATTTCCTTCTTATGTACCTAAGTCCTTCGCATATCTGGACATGAAGTCACAAAGCCTCTGTTGAGACCGATCTGAATTTTGTGACGCCATAGATTCACGCGCACCCGCCTCGTATTAACTCGTCAACGGGAATCCCAATTACCCGTCTCGTATCTTGTATCCGATATTACCGCTTTGCGTTCAGATACGTTGGCTCCACTGCTGACCGATCCCACAGGCCTGGGGGCTGCTGACGTTGCGGCGCCTGCTGTATTAGCCACAGCATCTTCGCCAATCCAGGTACCTGCGCACCGGCTCGGCTGTGTGCTCACATTTGCAGAACTGAAAAGTACACTGCCTTTACGCTTCTAAAGTCTGTGGAGTCAGCTGTACCTTCGATTGTATTTTTCCCACAACAGGCGCAAACTGTCAGACACGCACTTCATGAACATTCAGCGAGTACTGTACGGAGTTCCTATTGGCAGCCAGTCTCACTAATTTGCTGAAATTTAGGCTGGCAACTCTTTTGACTGTACCATCATCTGCCCACACAAGGCCATCCTGAAGAGGTCCACATTTCCGTGGCGGCCGAGTTGTTAGGATTGCACCTGGAAAACGGTAAGCGGTGATAACAATGATGTATTTGCTGGACCCAACGTTGAAGGATGCGTGAGACGTGGCCAAGGCGGACACAGACGGGAACGCAGGAGCGGTGGAGGAGTGATTAACAAGTTGGGGAAACAGGATCGGGAGAAGATGCACTCAGGAAGAGGGGAAGTTGCGTAAGTATTTGCTAGCACAGGTGATGATGGCGAAGGATAAGCCGCCAGAGGCAGGTTTTGACGTTACACAAGCCCCAGGGAGAGCGGCACCGGTGAGATGCATGCAGAAGATGTGGTGTTTCTCTGTGCGGTCAGTCAGTCATAATTACGTGCTGTCAGTCGTCAGTTTTTAGTTGTCAGTTGTCAGTCGCAAGGCAGTGCAGGGAAAAGTAGGGCAAGGGGGTTGCGATCCGACATACAGGCGCAGTTATGATGGCCGTGATGTCGATCATCAGGAGATTCCACACAAGTGGCAAGGAGGAAGGTGAGGTCGAGGCCGAGGTTGTTGAGTCCAGGGTCCATCCGCGCCTGGGCATAGTGACTTGTACTGTTAATCACCACAGCATTACCGCTTCAGGAAGCAAGCTAGCGGACAGGTCCCTGCATTGGCTTCGCGGTGAGGCAAGCGGTCTAGACCGGTCCGGGCCAACAGAGGCCAACCGACGGTTGGTAGGCTGGCCCCTGCCCCGTCGGAGATGGCTCCGACACTGACCATTATGACCATTGTTATGGAACCTAAAGCCCGGAACACGGTAGCCAGTCTACATGTTCGGCAGGTAGCATTCCCCATCCGGCACCCAATTCGAGATGAACGGGCGTGGAAACGTCGATATAGGTACCTCGTCTCGCCCTTTGGCCACAGCAAGCTACTTGCTCGCGTGCGTGCTCAGGTGTGTGGGTGAGTGCCACCTGCGCAGACCGGGCCGTGTTTTGTAGGCCGGCTGGAGCAAAATCCCATGGATGCCTCTGTCTGTCTCTGTCTGTCTGTCTCCTTGCCACAGGCCCTGGAAGTCTAGACCCCATCCCGGCCAACCCGCCAGTCTGCCTGCCTCCTCGATAGCCCGGCACGCCTGGCAGTATATCCTGATCTGGCTTGCCTGATAGACTACCAACGGTCCAACACCGTTCGTGTCTGCATCTTGAGACCAGCTTACCTTCCAGTGGACCCGATGGGATGGAGAAGTCCCATCAACGTTTCGACAGAAATCATGTCTCCGGCACCCCGTGTCTACCTGCCTGCCACCCACCCGTTTTATATCTGCTGTGGCATGTCACACCTTGTCATCTATATTAGACCCCGTCCTCCCTCTCCCCCCCACGGCTTGCATGGCGCCGGGCGGCTTCGGCAGTATGCACCAGAACAAATCTGTGGTCTAACGCCCGGCCGAACCGTCACCGGGTCGGATCGATTGCCATGATCGGTCACCAGCCATGCCGCCAGACCACGTTCCTATACAGCCTGCCTCCCGCCCACCACCACCGAATCCCCCAACTGCATTGGCCTCGTCCTCATCATCTAAAACGTCGTCCTCCCTCCCGCCCCGACGGCCTACCGTCCTAGCAGCCTGTGAGGCTTGCCGTCTCAAGAAGGTCAAGGTGAGCCTCCGACAAGACGGCCTGCACGAGGGGGTCCAATTCCTTGCATCTGGGCACTGCCCACACAAGGCACTGAATCCATCCCGGAACCATCGCACCGCCTCTGGCGCCTCCCCTTCACACCCTTCCCCTTTCTCTTAACCTCGCTCGCACCGAAAATCATCGTCACTCTCACTCTCACTCCTGGTTTTGCCTCCCTAACGCGACTTCCAGTGTGACGGCCGCCGTCCCAGATGCGGCCGCTGCGAGCGCCTTCTGCCCAATGGAACATGTGAATACCGGGCAAATGAGGGCGAAACCCGCGCCGTCGCCCTCAAGAGGCGCGGCAAGACAGCCGAGGAGGAACTGGCCCAGATGCATCAGCTCTTTGATTTCATTCACAACAGAACAGAGGCCGACGCGTGGGAGATATTCAAGCGAATAAGGCTGTCCAAGGACCCTCTCGCTGTTCTGCAGTCTGTGAGGGATGCTGATCTTGTCCTGCCAAACCCCTCCCTCCTTGCCGCCGCCAGTGACTTGAATGACCCAAGGATACGCAAGCTCGACGACAACGCCCGGGACAAGAGCCCGTTCCATGTTCCGGCCAGGCCTTGGACGGCCGTTGCTGGTGATGGCCTGGTCTCTGAACTTGTCTGCGGTCTCTTCGCGTGGGATGCGTACCCTTTCCCATTCTTCCATCCCAACGCCTTCCTGGCCGACATGCGGCGTATGGATCCTAGTACCGCCCAGTATTGCTCTCCCTTCCTCGTCAACGCCATTTGTGCCTTTAGAGCGGTAAGGGCCAGCTGTCCCCGATCTGTCTTATGCTGTAGAAATACCAGCTTCGTTGTGCCCTTGACTGACCAAACGGTGTCGGTAGTTTATTTCCAACAATGCCCGCTCCATTGGTACTATTCTACGTTGTAACATGTCACAACGCTTCATGGACGAGGCAAAGAAGTTGTTCGAGCTCGAGTGCGGCCGTGCGAGCCTAAACACTGTCTTTGGCCTCTATATGCTCTTTTTTGTGTCAGCCATGATGGGAAAAGACCGGGCCGGCTTGATGTATCGCTACATGGTCTGTCCTCTACCCCAAGAGATATATACACCCTCTCATCCACCTACCTGCTGACCAGTCCAAAGGCACAGCACATGCTCAAGCAGTTGCGTCTGGATAGACGATTCGATAAGCTAGACGAGGGAAGACCAGATCACGCTTTGGAGAGGGATGTGATTTCGAGATCACTGTGGGGTGTCTGCATAACCGAGAGGTAAGTATCACATTCCACCAGGTTGTTCACCCCTGCCCAACGGCCTGTTCTGAATTGCGACTTGGAACCCCGCAGCATAATCAGCTTTGTCTACCTGCAGCCGTCTTTGCTGCCCCCTCCCACCGTGCCGCGACCTTTCCCAGGAATCACCGAAATGCACAGCCAAGGTTATAATTTCAACAACATCGACGTCCTAGGCAGGGCCTTTGACACACTGGTCTCACACCCACCGCCGCTGGTACCCGCTTCTTTCGACGTACAGTGCCATCTTGCGGAGATGCTCTACGATATCATGGAATACAACCAACAGGTTCTGGCCCGGGACGAAATCGGAAGTCCGGACGACGTGCGCCAACGAAGGGCTGGATATGTGAGACTCATGACTTGGAGCGAGTCTTTGCCTCCGGCTCTTCGAGTTGAAAATCTGTCGCCGCAGACTTCCTACGTCAGGTACCTACTCTTGCATCCACCCAGTGTTGCTTTCTTATGTGGCCGAATCCATCCCTGACATGAACACAACCAAGACTCTTCATCAACGAGGTAGCCTACGGAATAGTACGTCCGCTTCCCCACGATGCCCGCTTTGGCGACCGAGGCACCGTCACAGACGTGCTTCTCAAGCACTGCAAGGACGATCTCGAAGTATCGGAAACGTACACCAGGTTTTGGGATCCCGAACTCTCGGGCTACTTTTCAAACGGGCTTTACAACACCATCATGACTCTCGCGTCGCTGCTCCACGAGCCGCGGTCACACGACCTCTTCGCACGCGCCTGTGGCCTAGAAAGAAGGGTTGCGCGTCATTTCCCACTTGTTCGATTCATTTTAAAGGGCATCCACGCACTTGTGCTAAGCCTAGGACAGGAGATACCACCTGCTGCCAAGTGGTGCTTCGAGAACCTGGAGTTCAATGTGGACGATTTGAAGGACGTCCCAGTGTCGTATGCCTTACCGCTTCACGAGCACATGCGCAAATCCCTCTTGACGAACGGCGAAGATAGTGATGGAGTTGAAGACAGGGAGATGAGTGTCCAGATGGGAGCACTGATTTCGAGGTGGAACGGCATGTCGATGTGATAGTACCTAGGTAATCAGGTGAATTCTGAGTGGCTCAACCGAGGTAGAAACACCATCATGCATTAGAAAGCAGTACAGATCCCGAAGGGGCCTCGACACATACTTTGCGTCGGATCGGTGACGAGTCCACACACAAATTTATCTCTAAGTCTAGTTCTAGGTCTTGTTCTACTCTATATATCATCTAAAGGCCTGTATGATAGACCTGCTCATCTCCTCTATAAAAAAGCAATGTAGCTGAAGGATAGGGAAATACTTGCAAAGACCTGTACGTACTTTGATAGCGACTATAATTTCGCCCGCGCCCTGAATTCCTCATTTTGCTTTGCAAGAGGCTCTGCTTCCTTTCCGGCCTGGCGCTTGCCCTGGACGTCATCCGGCCGCCCAAGTTGCTCCGACTTCTTTGGGGCGCTGTGATACCCTCCCTTCTCGTTGTCCGAATTCGTGACCCTCCCCTCGGCATCCCCTTGTGATTCCAAGCTCCATCAACTTCAGGAAGGCGCTCTTGAAGTCCTCGAAGAAGACATCCTTATCCTTCGCATAGACCTTGACCCACTTCAGAAACTCTGGGTCCTTGACGAGCGCCATGTCTGTCGGCAGCATCATCAGCTCGTCCTCGGTGATGGGGTCGACCGCGGCGAACTGCACGATGCCGGACTCGAGCTTCTTCTCCTTCCACTCCTCGCTCACCAGCAGCCGGAAGTACTGGTTCGAGAATCTGGTCGGGTTGTTGACCCACTTGCCCTCGAAGCCCGAGTTGGCGGCGTGGCACCGCCCCAGGTTGTGCGCGCCGCTCAGCGCGACGATCTCCTGGTCGCTGAACCCCATGCGGTAGAATATCGCCCTGATATGGTCCGACCCGAGGGCGCCGTCGGGAAGCCTCCCTCGCGGCGGGAGCTTCGAGTCGTCGACATAGTCGGTGCGTCCGGGGTACCACGGTATGTCCGGGCCGCCCATGGCCTTGATCGCCGTTACGCCTGCTAGTGTCCAGAGGTCTGCATATGTGATCCACGGGTGCTGGCGCTTGACAGTCTCGAGGAAGAGGCGCGCGTGCTGCAGGCCCGCGTTTGCTGGGTCGCCCCCCTCGGCCTCGTAGCGCATGCCGGCGCCGTTGGAGCCTCCTGTGTCGGTCTCGGCGTCGTACGTCCCTGCTGAGTGCCAGGCCAAACGCACGATTACGGGTCCCGCCGAGCCATCGTCGTACTCAGGCTGCTTTAGGAGGTTGATTATAGACTTGCGGACGGCCTCCAAGTCCCCGGGTTGGGACTGAGGCTGAGTCGATGCACTCATCTCGGGCCAAGGCGACGTTGCGGTGACTGGTCGGTGTCTATGATCTAAAGGGATCTATTGTCTAGTAATCTAGAAATTGGAGCAAAACCAGCAGGTCCAAAACAAACAAAGGAATGAGATCTATGAGTTTAGGAACAAAACGAGTGTTCAACGTCCAGGCTGCAAGACAGGTTGTTAAGGAGGGAATGATGCGATAAAGAACGGCCCGGAACGGCGAGGACCAACCTCGGCTCTCGATGCCCCGGGTCCACTCACTGGTGGACCTGTCAGGCGCCCGATTACTGGCGTCATGGAGATTGGATTGTTGAAACAAAATTCATGTTGGCCACGTGAATCGACTTCGTCGTGGGACAAATTTGGAATGAGTCCCTGGCCCCAGCGTTAGCATGTGAAAAATCTCAATGACGCTATGAGGTCAACGCTCTCAATGAGGCTGAAATACGCGCCAAAAGGTTCCGTCAAATTCCGCCACGACGGAATTAATGAATTTTCAAATTTTGCATGTGGGAAGGGAAGTCTTGCACCCGGGATTTGGCTTGCTTTGCCAGCAGACGGTATCTTCATTCTACCTCGGGACATCCTGCTCCGGGCCGCCCTGTCAGCCTTGCATATTTTCACATGCAACTCCAACAACACCTGCACCTGTAGACAGCAGGTTTACTGCGTTTACTTTGGAAAAGCCGACCAATACTTGAGGGTTGGAACTTGTGAGGGCCTTGGGGTGATTTTTATTTGCATAGCTAATGATCTGATGGTTTTTTTTCTCTCCGATCATTCTTGCAGTACCTCGGTCCTGTCGTAACACTGAGTCGGAGACACATTGGTCATATGGACCCGCTCGTCCGGCTTCGCATCAGCGACCGCTCATGAAAGTCCTGTAAAGACCTCGTTCAAAATTAAGACTCCGATCACACAAGATGCTTGTTTGTTATCAGCCCGGAAAAACGTGGACACAGTAATATAAGTATGTCCAAGGGTCGTTGAGAATCAGCCCATTGCAGTCCTGTCCACCTGACATGCACATGAGTTTGTGTGTGCTTGCTCGAGCACACCAAGATCAGAGACTTGTGCGGAATCAAGGTACTAGAGACACGGTCTTCATGCTTTACAGAACAGGCTCGCACTGGCGTGGATAATTACATATTCACACAGACCGCCACGTTATGCTGATGGAACGGCAGTCAAAGCGTTGCCGTCGCTGCAGTAGTTTCTCCAATTTCTCGATGGTGTGAGAGGCATAAAGCTCAACTACTTTTGATTAGTACCATATAGAATTTCGTCGGATTTTATACTTTGATACAATATGCCAAATACTGTGACATACTGACGCATCGCCATCTATCAGGCATCCTCTCGTCTCGGGCTAATATCATGGCATTAAGAGCGCATTGCGGTTCGACATGAGGAACGGTAACTTCCAAAGCAACACGAATGGGCATGATGAAAAACAAGCAAGACCCAGATTTGGAAATAAGTTGCAACTGACAGATCACACCAACAAGCAGAGCATCTCAGCACCAGGCAATTAGAGATACGCTATAGTGCGAGGCCAGCGAAACCTGGCTGCATTAATACCTGATCTCCAGGTGACTAGCAGTTGCAATCCTCATACGCTTCCCAAACAACCACAGCGGAATAGTCAAGAGGCTGAAGATGCCCAATAGCATACCAAAGATTCCGAACGGCTCGGCGGGTCCCTTCTCGGCCACCCAGTCGGCCACAAAAAAGGTCCATGCAAATGAAATAACGGATCGGAGAATCGTGACGATGACGAAACAGTCACCCGCAAGGTGCGAGTACGAGTCGATGAGCTTGAAGGATCAGATTAGCCAGGCTCTTCCTCGAGACCCAAAGGACCAAGGAGAGGGAGACCTTGGAGACGGAAGGGCAGTACTCACGTAGTTGAAATCGATGGATGGCACCTGCATCAGACCAAACGACAGCATCGCATACCCGACCTCCAGCCCGACCCAGACCTTTGGCCCCGGGTTCTGCGCGCAGAACCCGAACACCAACAGGCCGCTTGTGGCGATGAACAGCCCCGGGAAGCTGGTCGGCAACCTGCTCTCCGGCTCGGCGAAGCCGTGGCCCTCGTGCTTGGCCTGGCCGAGCAGCCTCGCGTCCGAGGTGAGGTAAGTGAATCCCGCGCCGATGAGTGCTCCAATTATGGGGCCGACGTTGATCAAACCGGCGTTTGCGCCCCAGAGGTCTATACAACCAATGTCAGTTAGCTAGTTCCGTCTGAGTGTGTAATGAAGCATCTCTAGAAATTCTTTAAAAGCCGGAGAGAAAGCTACCAAAGTTCTCGCCTCACAGTGTATCCTCGATAAAGCCTTGAAGACATTTTCAAGACTAATAGTGCAAGGGCTTTGGATATAGAAAGTTACTCACAAGGCGGCTGGGAGACGAGCTGAGCTCCTATGGTTGAGATGGTCACGATTCCACCAACAAGGCCGGCATAATGAAGCATGACGACCCAGGTCCCGGGAAGTGCCAGTGTCTTCCAGGGTTGGACGAAACACGACAGGATGTTGCCCCCCCGGACAGGTCCGAAGCCAAGAGACCGAACAAAGGTATAGGGCCTGTACTCCGAGCTTGAGGTGTTGGTCTGCGGGTAGCTCTCAACATGCAGGGTCTCTCCGACCTTGGACGTGTCCTGCTGCGTGCGGGAGGACTGCGGCGACAAGGCGTTGCCCCTGGAGTAAAGCGTCTCCGGGACGAAGAGGAGGGTACCTACGAAGCACGCCGCGGACAGTGCGGTGCTCACCCAGAACACGTATGCCCATCCGTGATGGAAGGCGATGTAACTGCCGGTGATACCGCCGATGATGGAGCCCAGGCTGAGGAACGTCGTGTATACGGCCATGGCCCTACCCCGCGAGTCCAAGAAGAAGACTTCCCCGATCAGGACCGGGGCTGTCGTTTCCGATGGGCCAGCCCCGGTCCCCTGAAACACCCTCGAAGCAAGGAGAGAGCTGAAAGACGGCGCGAGGCCGCCCCACATGGAGGCTAGTGTCATGAGGAGTGTAGCGAGGAGCAGGACAGGTCGTCTGCCAATGATGTTTGACAGTGGGACCCAGAAGATGTTTGAGGCGCCCATCATGAGGACCGAAACAGCAATGAGCTGGGTAAGCTGGGAGAAGGGCTGCGGGTCTGTGGGGAAGTTCATGTTGTAGGCTTGCAAGGCTGGCGCCAGTCCTGAACTCGCAAAGTTGCCAATGAAGGCGTAGCTGGAAGCCGTCAACAAGAGGGCGACCTTTCGCCATGATGCCCAGTTGAGGGGGTCGGCTGGGTCCGCAGATGGCCTAGGGAAGCGAACGATCTCATCGCTTGAGGAGTCCGAAGTATCTGGCCCGGTGTGTCCAGCCTCGAGGGCTTTGTCGCGGATGTGATGGTCTGCGAGTTGAGATGGGTTAGAATGGTGTAAGGCTCTGGCACACAACTGGATGAAATTAAAAAGCACTGACCAACAAGGCGGACGGTTCCTGGAGGACATGCGTCCTTGACCTCAGCCTTGGATAAAGAAAAAGCGTACTTCCAGCCCGACATCTTGCTTGTAGGTATACAGACAGGTGGGCTGTATGGGGTGAGTTTTGCACGAGATGGTCAGTTTTCGCCCGGAAACCTTACGATGCAAGCAGAGCAACAACCTCTGAGGGAATCCCGAAGAAGGTTCCTACTGGATATCAATCTTATTACCCCAGATGAGGAATCCGGGGCCCCAGAGTGGGGCCGGTGGGGGACATGGGGTGCGCGCTCTTGTAGTTGCATCGGGACGGCCTGGAATCCATGGGACAGCAAACGCACTAGCGTTGAGATTGGAAAGGCAGAGGCTCCAAGGCCATCAGGTTTTCTACATCAGGCTTAGAAGTGGCGGCCAAGGAAGGGTCATCGAAGTCGAACGGCTTCATCGTCCACTTCAAGTGATACCACACTAAGCACGATGTACTCTCACTCCGGAGTACGGGACAATACCGGCTGAAACTTCGTCCTAATCTCCTGCACGTGTGGTGCTCAAAAGTGGCGTGTTTTAGGCGCTTCAGTCGCATCACACCTGGATAGACAATTCAGATACAGAGAAATAATATATTGGTGGACTTAAATATTGGAATACTGCTCCTAGATATTTTGGACCAGGGAGTTGGAAAGCATCTGCGGAAGAAGCGCCTGTGATTACTCCTCCCCACACAGCATCCGCATTTGCACAGAGCAAGCTATATGCAGACCATCTTTCAACACGACAGCTCGAGTCAAAGCATGATCCCGTGATCGAAGCCGTGAGAGGAGCGGGGCCGACGTCCACCTTCATCAAGCCTCCCGCTGGTGCTGGGCATGTGACCCCCGGGAAACCCGCGGGGTGAGGGGGTGCAGGGGGGCCAAAACTCGCGTCGATCCAGCTAACGACCACATAGCACAGGGGCTAAACAACCACCACGATGATGACCAGACGACTAAAACCACTACATTGGCCGGATATGCCGCAGCGAAGCCAACAATCACACATCATCGTTGGGAGAACATTTGTTTCAGAAGAAGCTGAGTCTTATAAAAGAAGTCTATTTAGGGATTACGAACTCGGTAGTTCCGAAGTATGACATTTTCAACGTGGCAAAGGCTATGAAAATACACCAGACAGGTATTGTATGCAATGTCTTAGATGAAGACAATCAGACCCAGGCACACGGCAGACACCATGGACAGGACCAGACCAGGAGCAGCAGAGCCGATGGCACCGCTCTCGGACGAGCTGCCGCTGCTGCTTCCGCTTGAACCGCCGGAGGAGGAGGACGAGCCGTTGCCGGTGGAGGCGACAACAACGCCGTCCATGGTGATGTTGGACTCGGAGTAGGAGTCACCACCGTAGTGCGAGGTGACGGCGCTCTTGGACAGGCCGGGGCCGGTGCCGGCACCGTTGTCCATGAACTCCTCGATGCCGGAGGGAGGAGCGGGGATCAGCTCGTCGGTGACCTCCCAGTTGTCGGACGCGGCAGGGCACTCGGCAGCGGTGGAGTCGGAGTCGAACTCGCCGTCGCCAGAGGGGTTGGGGGTGTTCTTGAAGGCGGTGGCCAGCTCCTCGAAGTCCTTGTTGGGGGTGATGTTGCCGTTCTTGATCTCGACGATACCGTATCCGTTGGGCTCGACCGAGTACTCGTAGGCGATGCCGCCGGAGAAGACAGTGGTCATGTTGGTGGAGTACAGCGCCTCGACCTCGCCCCAGGCACGCTCATCCTCGATGCAGCCGTACTCGGACAGGAACATGGGGATGCCGTAGCCGCTGTACTTCTCGACCTTGGCCTTCCAGCCGGACTTGACGAAGTCCGAGGGGTCGCACCAGGAGTAGTCGTTGAAGGCGAAGAAGTCGGCGCGGGAGCTGTCGTCTCCGCAGTCGAAGTACTCGAGCTGCTCGACGATGTTCTCGGAGACATCGGCGGACGAGTAGCCGGTGGGGATGGTGCGGTAGCCGCGGGCGTTGATGTAGTTCTTGATGTCACGGGTGACGGCGCGGATGTAGGGGGCGGTGCCGGTCGTCTTCTTGTCGTTGATGACCTCGTTACCGCTGAAGAAGAGCAGGGTGTTGGAGTAGTTGGCGAAGGCGTCGACAGTCGCGAAGACGGACTGCAGGTACTTCTCGTTGTACGACTGGTAGGGATCAGCACGGTTGAGCGAGAACTTGGGCGAGTTCACGTCCAGGGCGAGGTAGATGCCCGCGTCGGCGAGGAGCTTCATGCCCTCATCGTGGTTCTCCGAGTTGTCGACGGTGTACACACGGATGGTGTTGATGCCGAGGTCCTTGAAGTTCTCGACGTCCCTCTTGAGACTCGTGATGTCAATCAAGGGGTCAGCGGCGTCAGCAGCGCCACCTGGCTGGTAAGCCACGCCACGGATGTAGAAACGCTCATCACCGGCCCAGAATGCTGCATGAGGTGTCAGCCATGATGCTCCCGCCTTCACTTCTGTGTCTTGCTTATGAGGCTATCTTACCATTTCCCTTGACGGTGACCTCTGGCGTGCTGCTGCTGCCAGACTGTCTGGGCTGGAGGGGGCCGGTGCGAGTTGCAACGGCAGTGCTCACGAGGAGCAGAACGGACGATACAGACTTCATGTTGTTGAGTTTGAATTTAAGGAACTACCCAGTCGGGAACGAGTGACGATGAATAGTGTTGGAAAAGGTGGAAACGCGGACACAAGCAAGCCTTCTTGCTCTCAGTCTAACCGCCGGCGGAACAAAGTGGAATGTTGGCTTTGAGGGTTGTACAGCGGAAAACCGGAAGGCTCGATGAAAGAAATCCCACGGCAAGGGATGATATACTTTTCCCTCCATTGAGTCAGGAGACGCGCCGCGCTCTCTGGTAAAATTAGAATGTAATGACGGGCCATCCTTTGGCTGCCGCCGGTCTGCTAGCCAAGAGACTGTCGACTAGGTCAGGTCTTGGCCTTAGGAAATTTGGCGCCGGGAAAGGATGATCAGGGTGCCAAGGACCCACTGCCCAGCCAAATTCCAAGCAGCCAAGGCTCTTGGTCCATCAAATCGCCCCAGTTACCAACGAACCACAACTCGCCTGCACTCGGCTGTCTCGTGTTGTGACAGTGCCCCTGGAGGACTGGGCCGAGGGCAATCTGATCAATTCCAGCGAACTCAATACTTAGGGGCTGCAATGGCGTTACGAGTTGATGGGGAAAAGGAGGCGCAGGTCCATCGTGATTCCTCTCCACTACGTCAATCCCTCTGGGCGTCTTGATTCGCTGCCATTGCTCAGAGATCCAACATGCACACGGGCAGATCGCTGCGGAGATAATAACTCAATGTTAGAGTTATGTTGGCATCGTACCTCACATTCCAGCGAAAAAACAAGCCATATATAATAAGCACTTGAGTCGGCCCCCTGGGGCTCCGACTTTGCGCGACCGCTGATCGAAATCATTTTCTATCACGGCACCTCATGCACGTCGCCTTATGTTTCCATCGCCTGCATCTCACACCACCGCGTTCGCCATAGAACTGGCCAGGCCAGTCGTCTGCCGAAGGCCAGAAGCGTAGACGGCCCCGTGTCGAGGATAACGGAAACGACCCAAGCCGTAGTCTCTGAATCAACGTCGGAACCACAGCACATCGGCACCAGACAATTCGCACGATCTGAGATCCGCAGCAGTCAGGAGGCCTTTCTGGGCACTCCGGTTCGACGCACACTGATACCATTACGTCTGCCCAGGATTTCCTTAAAACCGCCCCCTATTCATTTTGCCGGGGCGGGACCAGCTAGTCGTTACAAAGCCAGTCTTGACCCTGAATGCTGCTTTCGGGGGTCATCGTGCGCTCCGATATTGGTCAGATTATTTGACGATCCCATTCTATCGGGAGGTCTCTTTCTCCTGAGGCAAGGCTCGGGATCTGGAGGTCAACTTACCGACCGTACTTGTACAGGCCAAGCCGTTGGATCGGTAAAGTGCTTCCAGCCAGGTCTGTTAACAAAGCAGGATTCTGAGGTATCCCACGAGCTTCCCAAGCAGGTAGGAAGTATGGGGTTTCTCCATGCATCCTTGGTCTCCATTCATACGCGTATTCGAGAAGGCGGTGAGTTTCTACAACGGCCACCATGAACTCGGGATGGACGCTACCCAAAGCCTGAGAGCGAGATTCGTCGAAATTGGCGCTGCGGGTCCAATTTAGTTAGAGCTTCAACGTATACTACCATTTAGATCTTGCCGCCACTTGACGTTACAACAACTGTTAAGAATACTCGGCTCTTATAGAGAATAGTGCTCTAGACGCACAAATAGTCAACTAGTTGCCGTGTCAATAGTTGGCGCAAGGCTGAGACGTGGAAATTCATTGCGCTAGGCGGAAGCCTAATCCCCCCCCCCCCCCCCCGAGATAGCTCGATATAATAATGGTACTCTGAGCGGCATCAGATTCAATAGTCTGGCTGAGTTATCCACCCCACGAAATATTCATCCTTGTCCCCAGCTCGACCACCTCCCTGGGACTTTCTAAATTCAAAGGTCAGGGTACGGATTCATGTCACAGAAGAGCGGCGAATAGTCTGTGTGCGGCTCACGGGACTATCCGAACGCCTCAACTATAATCAAGATAACGCCGTCTAGCTTTTGTACATGCACCAAATGAACTTTGGCCGGCGCCATCGAGGCAAAGCTCTCCTCGATAGCTGGGCGGTGTCCTGCCAGGCCAAGCCCGGCGTTTGGCGTCGAATTTCCGGAGCGAGTCATTGTGGATACCAAAACCAAGCAGTCCCAGCTTATAATTAGAAGACTATCAACACGCGGCAGAAAGACTTGGTTCATAAGAAAGTATTGAATGGATCGATGGTCTTGATATATGCGAATGACTTTTAACAAACAAAGCTCAGTGTCGGGTTCTACATGCCGCGAATGAAACCAACGTCTATGATAAAACGTCCTACTACACGGTACAGCCCTCGCCAGAATTCATGCAAACGTGAATTCCAGATTGGCAGGGGGACCAAGGGAGGAGACCAGTTGACGGCTGTGCGGGCAACAGGCGCAGTCCAATATTTACAGATGCCCAAGCCGACACTACAAATGTGACTCGGGTAACGTGAGAGAAAAGCACACAACTCCCGGCAAGCGCTGAACATGGAAGCATATGCAAATCACATCGTGTGACGCTATTTTCATGAAAATACATCAAGGGCAATACCCTCGCTCAAACGAAGGCTGCCTCTGCCCGGCGCCAGCTACCGAAACACCGTCCATCTTCAGCGACTCGGGCGTGCGGCTCTTGTCGCCCAGCTCGACCTCGCTCTCGTTCTGGACCTGCGTGCCGGCCTTGGTGGTGAACAGCGACCAGTTGGTGCTCTTCTTTCCGGACAAACCGCTGCGCGCCCAGCGGGACGAACCCCCCGACGCGTAGTCGGACCGCTTGACGGCGGTGGATCCGGCCAACTTCGATCGCCTGCGGGTGAGTATGGTCCGGATGCCGGGCAGGCTGGTGACGATCATGGAGACGCCGCACTCGAGCCCGGACCATATCAGCGGGCCGACATAGTCCCTCGACGGGTTGTAAGTGCTCGCAAATTTGACGATGAAGCCGAGGCGGATGCAGCTGGTGAGCAGGATGAAAAAGCCCAGGCTGAACATGATGCCGATGTCGATGCGCTGCCGCAGGCCCGTGTTCAGGTTCCAGAGCAGGGGCAGCGGCATGATGAGGATGACGAGGTCCTGCGTGATGCTGAACGCGGCGGCCGTGTACGTCAGGGCGTTCACGTTGAGGCACCAGTACGGGCCAAAGGTGCCCAGCCAACCCTCCCACACGAACGCCACCGGCACGCATTGGAATATCTGCAGGAAGATGAAGACGATCCCGCTAAGGCCCACCCAGCCCATCACGGCGTAGCAGGTCCACCGGAACTTCTTCTGTGGGAAGATGCGCAGATAGAAGAACAGGATGGAGATCTTGGTCAGGACGAGCACGGTGAGGTAGAACGACTCGTCAATGTAAAATAGCTTCAGGGCGTATGAGAAGACCTCTGGCTCGACCAGCCAGACGTCCACGCCGAATCCTAGTTGGCCAGCTGTGAGGATGAAGTCAGCTCTGATTACATTTTGCGCAACAACAATGTGTGCGTATGTGCTCTGGTGAAGGGGGGTTGGGCGGACGAACAGATATGGCCCACGACTTCGAAGACGATGAATATCGGCAGACATGCAACCATGATCCAGTCATCGATCTCGTAGCCGGACGTGTACCTCCATCGGCTGAACAGCCGTAGGAGCACCGCCGGGATCCCCAGCAACTCGATGGCAAGGGGGGCCATCAGCTCCGCCTTCTTCGACCGCAAGGGAGTATTGCACGCCTCGGCCTGGACCCTGCCGACCGTGAGTATTTCGGACACGCTGCAGTCATCCTCCAGGCAACTCTGGGTCACGTCTTTGAGCGGCTGATTTGTACATATGCACGTGGCATTGCTGAATGTTTTACATGCTGATGCGGGTATATTTGACAGGACGCATTTTTGCTGTGTATGAGCCAGTCAGCGGTGAGATCTCTTGAAACTTCGATGAAGGGACTGGTGGGAACTAACAGCGCACTCTGGAATGTGGGCAAATGCAGCGAGGAATGCGGTCTGATTCGTCTGCGCCCAGCACGTCCAGAAGAGTGTGGTGAGGGACACGCCCAGTATCAGTCTGAGCCTCATTTTCTGATATTTCCTCCGGCTCGAGGGTCTGGTGAACAGCTCAGAGCCCAAAGTGATACAACGTATCGAGTCACAGACTCGAGATCGTCGAGAAAGAGAGATGTAATGATGACTGGATGACGGGGCCCCAGCAGGCCCAGAGCACAATAAAGAGTGCGCTATCTCGCGTGTTTAAGTGATCGGCTCCCCCCCCCCCCTTTGGAGATTCGGCACGCTGCATGGGACCTGCAGCTGCGATATTCTAGCGTACCAGAAGCCGGAAGCCCCTCCAGATGCACCATCGCCAAGACGGGAGTAGACGAGCACCATCACGTTGCGTTCGTATTGGCGCCCTCGGGGTGCGATCGAGTCTAGCGCGCCATGTCAAAAGACGGCTCGCCGGACTAGAGGTTGTGCTCAGACGTTCAAATTAGGCTTTTTGCCAAAATGTCGATGCCATATGGGATCGACGAGGATCCATCCAGTATAGCTCTGCTCACGGATCGCCGCTCACATGTCGCAGCGGGGGACGGCGCCACATTTGGCCTTTTTCTAGGTCGCACTGCCCGATGCGCATGGAACACTCAAGTTGTCCGGAAATCTTCTTTTCAACCGTTCTAGCGAGGTTGTGTGTTTCTTCTGCTTCTTTCTTTCAAGAGGGGTTGGAGCTGACGAGAGTCATGACGAGCTTTATATTGGCGGTACAAATTGCAGGTTTGAGGTTGCGAGCGGAAAAGCAAAGGGTATAATTGATACGCTCGAACGCCGTCCCCTACATGTAGAAGTGTCTACTCTGCGCATGCTTCTTAGCCGATCCAGGCGCCGTGTAATCTATATCGCCAAAGCTCTCCAAATCCTTCTCGAACCTAGCTTGGATCTTGGTCACTTGCTGTAACTGCTTGAAGTCAAGCTTGACCTTGTCGAACGCCGCCAGGCTCTCTGCTGCCTTGATAACGTTCTTGATTTGCCGGCCGTTCAATTCGTGCTCCGCCAGTGTCTCGTATTCTTTCTCGGAAATCTCCACCCCACCAGGGACCTTTTTGCAGAAGTTGTGCCAGATCTTGAGGCGTGATGTGACGTCCAGATCTGTGTATCTAATCGGAATGTGGATGCGGCTCTTGAATGCGTCGTCGAATGTCGAGACCCGGTTCGTTGTCAGGAAAAGGATACCAGCGTAGTACTCAAGTACTCGCAAAAACACGCTGACCATTGCGTTCCTGTGCAAATCATGCAAAGCCCGCTGCTCAAGAAACACGTCGGCCTCGTCGATCAGCAAGACCGCTCTCCAGGTGGACGTCATGTCCATGATCTCAGTCAACTGCACGTCGAGCTGCTCGCTCGTAACTCCCAGGTCTCCGGATGAAACCATAAACAGAGGGCGCCGAACATACTCGGCAACACATTCTGCTGTCAATGTTTTCCCGACACCTGGGGGACCGTGAAGGACGCAGACAAGACCCTTGCCCTTGCCCTTGACAATATCATCGAAGCCATCCTGCTTCTTCCCATCGGGAGACTCGCGCCTCTGAGAATGTGTCGATACCAAAGCCTGGACTGTCTTCTTCGTGGACGGGTCCAGGACCAGGTCCTCGAAGCAGCTTGTGTTCCACTCGATCTCGCTCAGGTTGTCAACAGAGAGCTCGAGAAACTTCTTGGCGTTCATGGAATAACCTCTGCACATGGCATTCGCGAGTAGGCAGTCCTCTTCGGTCAACTTGCCCTCCTCGCGATCTTTCCCAAAGCCAACAACCCAGATTGAGTCGTTTGCGTCTAATCTGTGGTAGGTTTTGACGTCAATCATCCTGGAGAAGCTGTTAGCAATCGCTCTGAGCCAATTTCCACTTCGAGGGTGGGAAAGATGCTTACACCCGGCCCGTCGCGTCGAACTTGATGTAGTTGCGTGGGCATTGCGGATCCCTCTTGAGGCCTAATCCGACGTATTGGAGGAAGTGCTGGCCGACGGCGAATTCCTCAAACTTTCTGCCGCGTGCAATCATCGTCTTCTTGATCTCGTCCGCATCCTCAAGCAGGTCCAGAGGCTTTACCTCTTGCTCTCTGATCTCCCTGATGCCGCCGTACTTGGGGATGAACAAATCCAGTCTCCTAACGCCAAGCTTCTCTCCGTCATAGTCGACGAAATTGCTCTTGAGGTTCAGCCCGGGGTTCTCCTCGTCGTCGTCGTCGTACCAGTAGTCAACCACGCGGAAGGCACGGTGCTGCTTCTGAATCTGTGCATACACAATTGTCCCCGGCATGAAAATAGTCCATAGCTTGTCGTAGGCGATGGCCTTGAGATCGCTAGACATGCACTTCTCATAGGCCGCTATCTCCAGCTCAAAGGTTGTCTTGATCCACCCCAGGAGTAGCGTGAGCTGCTCGAGCGACTGGGTGTCTCCGATCTCCTTGAAGCGTGCATTACCAACCTCCTCAAGCTGTTTCCTGTAGTGGAACAGGGAGTGGTAAGGAGCTTCAATCTGCACGTCGTCGACATCGATGGGATCGGCAGGGTAGTTGCCAATCACGTCCTTCAGCAGTTGTCGTCTTAGAAATGTTAGCTACACGTCGTGGGACCCGAGTTGGCTGCATGTCTCCGAATCGAACAGGCTGTACTTACAAGGGCTGGGGGTTGATGTAGAGATAGGTCTCGTCGAGGTCGCCGTCTGAGTCGTAGCGACGAACGACGCAGAAGGCGAACAGCTGCCACCAGTCCTTCTTCTCGCCCTTTTCGATATCCTCTTTCTTTCTCTCGACGAAATAGGGCTGGTCCTCGTCATCGAATTTCCTATCGAGGTGCTTGAACTCTGTTTTCATGGTCTGGTCCTCTGGCTTCTCATCCTTGTTCTTGTCTTTTTGGCCCTTCTCGGACTCATCATTGGAATGCAGGCTGAGTTGGGAGTCATTGGGAAGGCAGAAGATGGTGCGCAATTTTGAGGTTGCACGCCTGGAGAATGATTTGTTAGGGCGCTTACTGACTGTGGCGTCAGCGGCAACAGCGGCCGAGGCCTTCTTGTCGTCAGCCATATCGCTTGAATGAGACGAGGTGCTGCTTGGAGAGGGCATGTGGGTGAGATTTAAGAGGTGGCTTGAATCGACGGGAGCAGTTTATGATGGTTGTGGCTGCTTGGTGCCTTTGTTGGTAATTCAACGTCTTCAGGCTGGGCAGACAAGTCTTGGTGGGATGGACGCCTGGAAGATTCAATCTCACTTGCTCACGAGTGAAAGTACAAGTAGGAAAGATGAGAGCAGCGTGTTGGTCTGTTATAGATCAAGCCAATGCCAATATATACTTAGATTCTTGCCTGCATGAGCTGGGCGGGGCTGGGTGGCCGGCGGTTGGCCTGCTTAAAATGCTGTGCCGCCGAGTTGAGTCAACCGGCGGCGTAGGCGTGTTTGTGGACATGCTAGCAGAGCCGGAGCCAAAGCCATCCATTTCCCCCCGTTTCTGAGGCCAACACGCCCGGACCAGGCCAGGCAGCACTGCCATGACCAAGTGTGCTCTGGCTTGCAGCTCAGCGGTGACGATGAAACCCAGGAGAGCAGAGCACGGCATGCGCATGCACATGGCCTCAGGCTTAGTTGGGTCAGCCGCAAGTGGTGAAAGGTCAAAGAAGCGGGAGTGCCAGGCCGCAGAGCCCCACAGGTGCGGTGCGATTGGCGGTGCAGCCTGCAGAGGTCAAAGACAACGCAGGCAGTACCGATCCTTCGGTGGCCGATCGACTGCTGTCTGCCACCTGCCACCTGCCACCGCGCGCTAACGGGTACTCCGCCACCGTCCCGTCTTACCAACAAGACGAGACCGTCCAGCCCGTCCATAACGTCCACATACGGGGAAGGTGGCTGCCTCATTGACGCGGGTCAAGGTGCTTACATTCCGGAGTGCGATCCACGTCATCATGCCCGTGCTTGTACATGTATGCAGGCAGACCGAAAGGCAGAGGCAGGGGAGGACAACGGAGACGATGCCAGGTGTCAAGCTTTGAGGAGGTGACCTGACTGGAAGTTCGAAGGATCAACTCAAATGCTGATCCGCCCCGTTATTACGGTTTGTAACTGTAGTCTGGTCTGACATTCTGGGTAGTCTCGGGTAGCATTTTACCCAGTCCGTATGCGCGCATAACCGTGGTCTCTCAATTCAGGTACGTAAATGTGTACATACCCAGGCAGCTGCACCTGCCCCTGCATCCGAGAGACAAACGAGCGGAGTAAGGGCAACTCCATCAACCTGCCGCCATCCACCTCACCTCACTCCCTAGACGGCTTCCAGCACTCGGTTCCCTCCACAAGAGGCGCAGGCTGCATCAATTACAAGCAGCACCACTTGTGAATTCAACATGGCATCAGACAGCACTACCAGGCAGTACTTTGAGCACTCTTCTGCCCCCCGGCTCAGCACCGTCGACGTCATCGCAGCATCCCTTAAGAAACAGTACCCCTCGCTTGAGTGCTCAATCATCCACCCATACCTACCTGTCGACCTTCTTGGTTTCGCATACTCCGGGCATGGCACCATCGCTCCGCTCCCTGACGACCGCGCCGCCAACGTCAAGCTCGACCCCTCCCCTCTGCCCTCATCTCTGGCCCTGACTGGCTACGTCCCGCCTGCGCGGCGGGACGGGAGGGGACTGGTGCTTCACGAGATCCTCTTTGACAAGTTCCTCTACAAATGGAATGGCCAGGAGTACATTGTCTATATCGTAGACGCTAAGGAAGGCATCGTCGGCGCCTACCCGCAGGGCCAACTTGTCTTCGTCCTCTCCGTCTCGGAACAGCTCACCCAAGGGCTTAATCCACGCTGCGGGTAAGTGGACAAGCGACCTGCACGATGAGATCTGGGTCTACGACAGCGGCTACTGGCAAAAGAGCAAGGCGCTCTACGACAGTATCCGCAATGCTTCTTGGGACAGTGTTATAATGGACCCGGAGAGGAAGAAGGCTGTCATTGACGATCACATGCGCTTCTTTGACTCGCGACGTGACTACGAGAAGCTCAAGGTGCCCTGGAAGAGGGGTCTTATATACTACGGCCCTCCAGGGAACGGCAAGACAATTAGCATCAAGGCAATGATGAACCAGCTGTATCACCTTAAAGAGCCCATACCGACCTTGTATGTTCGCTCTCTCCAATCGGTCGGTCCAGCGCACCCATACTTGATGCACCGTGTGCATGAACCTAACATCACGCTAGTACATGGGACCTGAATACTCGATAAAGACCATCTATGACAAAGCAAGGTCAATGTCCCCATGTTACCTCATCTTTGAGGATCTAGATACAATCATCACCGACTCCGTCAAAAGCTATTTCTTCAACGAAGTCGACGGTCTGAAATCCAATGACGGCATTTTCATGGTGGGCAGCACAAATCATCTCGATCGCCTTGACCCTGGTATTTCTGTGAGTGATAGTCATGCCCCTTCGCTGAGAACACCGAACCGCTGACAGTTATTGAGCAACGCCCGTCTCGTTTCGACCGGAAATACCTATTCGATAATCCGAACAAGAAGGAGAGGACTATGTACTGCCAGTTCTGGCAAGGAAAACTCAAGGACAACGAGGAAATCGACTTTCCGGACAAGCTTTGCCCAGCTATCGCTGATATCACGCAAGACTTCAGCTTTGCCTACATGCAAGAGGCATTTGTCGCTGCCCTTCTGGCCATCGCGCAGGGCAATAAGGAGAAGGCTGAGGGACTCGGTGACGGATGGGTTGATGTTCTGGAGGACGATGATGGAGACGATGATCTGGACGGCAACGTGTTGTGGAATGAGATCCAGAAACAGGTCGAGATCCTTCGACACGGTCTTGAAAAGGACGAGGGGTCCAGCTCATGAACATCGACAGCATGATGCCTTGGCACGCAAAGTGGTTCATATGTCTTCTAATCCTAGCGTTGATTATCCGTCTCCCTCATTGCCGGTCAGCATTCCTGTCTGACGGTACCTGTGATTGACTGGCTTGGACAACGAACAAGTAGGCTGTTCAATTAGGAACGGACGTCTGGAGAAATATATGTTTTGAATCATGTACCTATGCATGGAAACTTTTGAAGCCGTAGCTTAACGTTTACGCCTCCATTCCATACCTTTCACCCTACTTGCTGTTACTGAGACTACCCCACTCAGTCCAACGAACAAACCAAATATCGTAAAGTACCATCCCCTCCCGACAGCATTAGTGAGTGGATCCAGGATTACAGCCGACGCCGCGCTGAGACCACACCTCATGACCTGGCCGGAAGCGTAGGACGTACTAGAACTGTTCGGAAAGACGTCAACAAGCAGCGCGCTTGCCGTGTGACTGAGCAAGGTGGACGCTGCACAGACAAAGAACTGCATCACAAGGGGCACAGCCGGATGGACACGACGCATGACCACCCACCCGTACCCGATCACCAAAGCAACTTCGAGGGCAATGAAGTAGGCAATGTGTCTGTATCTCGCGTCTTCTATGGGGAACTCTTTCAAGTCTTCTGCCTTCTTCCTGTCAAGGATGACTCGGATATTCTTCCGCCGTGCAACTTTGGCAAAGTTTCTGTCCACGAGCTTCCCCGCAATAATACCGCCTATCGTCATACCAGCGAGACCTGGCAGGAAGGTCAATCCGATTTGGAAGTCGTTGTAGCGGTATATCTCGTCGTATATCACTGGTATCGCGACTTGGAACGTGTAGTACACCGAGTAGGACGTAGCAACCATCCACAGGATCGCAGCCGCGTCGGGATACAGGATGACCCTCAGGGAATGGACGGCCGCTTTTACGGTCCACTTCGGCCGCGCTTGTGGCGTTGTGGGAACCGATTTGTCTCTGGACTGCTTCTTAGCTTGCTTTGATTTGACGCGGCCAAGTTTCCACATTTTCGAGAGCCCATGAGCCGGGCTGGACACATCGCCGACGATCGACCTCGCCGTCTCGGGCAGCGTGAAACCGGCGAGGAAGGAAGCAGACGACCGCGACGGCGAGGAGGGCCAGAAAAACCCACACGTAGGCCCCGGTACTCTGCGCTACAGCCCCGCCGACGAGTGGCCCGATGGCCGAGATCCCGTTGCAGAACGCGAGCATCGGGCCCAACATTTTCCCTCGCTCTGATACCACTGCCACATCGGCCATGACCCCATAGGCGATCACAGGGGTGGCTTTAGTTGTTCACCTTGTACTTGCCTGTTGTACTCTTGAAATAATTCCCGTCTATAGACCCGGGAAAGAAAGAGGGCTTTCATCTCGGTCGCATGTTATTTGCTATTTTGGGTACCGGTCCCGTCTTCACAAAGCTTGTGCAGCCATGGTTTGTAGAGACCATAATGCACAATGACATTCAGTGTTTGGTCAGATTCCATTAAAGACGATCGGCCGTGCATAAGATCAAGCCGCAGTAGCATTTAAGCCAATTCGTGTACTGCCCTTCGTGGATTGACGCAATTCTTCATCCCAAAGTCTCCCTGGTGGAAACTCAACTACCCTCACAATGTGCATCCACACAATTTACTTGTGCGGAATATGCCAGGTTCCTGTTGGGTGTTATACCCAACCATGTCCCCCTCCATTCCAACAGGCACCTAATCACACAGCGAGCTATGGTCAGCCCTACACTATCCGTCCACCAGCCCTCTACAGCTGCCCTAATCAAAATTGCATTGCATCTACTCAGCTGCATTGGGCACTCCAAGAACAGCAAGCAATAGCGGTGCAACAAGGCAAAGCAAAATTGGGCTACACCCCTTTCAAGGAGACAAAGGCTATGTGTGGCGACAATGACGAAGCTTGCAATCTGGCATTAGAACCAGTACAACATAGAAAGCCCAAGACTAAACGCGTCGAGCAAGCCCCGCCAGCTCCTGAGCCGGCGGCAGGTTACCCTCCTACTCACCCTCAAGGGAAATCTCCCTTAAGGCCGGACTGGCTGTCAAGCAAAGAGTGGAACAAAGTGCGCGCGCTGCAATCGCGCGGTAAGAACATTCTAGAGATTGCTCACGCTGTGGACAAAAACGCCAGCAAGCTGCGAATTTACGTCGACACATACCTCAAGAACGCCAATCTCTCACCACTGCCCAGCGCAAACTCAACAAACTCGTCAACTAACTCGACATCCGGTAGTACAGGATCATCAGAGGGTGGACTCTTCCCCCTGGATCAGCAGGTCACGGTACCACAAGAAGGCAAGCCGGACCCATCATTTCTCGACCGCGAAGAGCAAGAGATTGTCTGGAAGATGTTCCAGCAGAACAGTACGGTTCGGAACATGGCAAACAGGCTTCACAAGAATCGACAAAAACTCTCACAGTATATAAATGCTTATATGCGTCCTAGACTTTTGAAGCTCCAGGCCGAAGAACGGGAGGCTGAGAATGCTCCCACGCCCATCACACCTATTACTGGAGCCATTCTTCAACTTCCTCCCTCCAACCCTGTTGCCCCCATAGCCTCTGATCCAGGACCTGCACCTACATCTTCCGAGGAGCCCAGTCTTAAAGACAATGACAATGCAGAATTGCAGGCCTTTTTCGTTGATCCTCTGCTTTTTAAATCTCTAACAGCTGCTATGGAGAATGAGGCTCACAAGAAGGACGAGGTATCATTCCTTGAAACGCCCAAGAGTGCCAGCGATGAAGACTCTCTCTTCGGCGGTGACTCGCCCCTTGATGAGAGTAATGTAGGTTCGTCTCAGCCCCAACTCGTTTCAACTCATCACGAAGTAGGACCAGCTCAGCCGACGCCCACGCCGAGGAAGAGGAAGTTTGAAGATAATAGCGAGATGCCATGTCGCGCTCCCAAGCGTCTTCGCAGTCGCTCTTTCCCATGAACATTGTACATCCATAGGGTGTAGATTTGTTTATCGTCTTCTAAAAAGTTCCAGCGACGGAGTTTGGATAGAATACAACAGGCGGTTAAAAACATGTAAAATTATTGTCTTCCAAGTGTGCAATTAAAATGCTACCGAGTGAAGCCCATGAATCACTGACACTCGAGAGCACAAAACGCAATATGATATGAAGTGGCTCGTCTCTGTAAATTTCCAAGCTTTCAAGTATTTACATTGCAGATTGGAGGGATTGGACTAGTGCCCGATCAGCGACTAATTCTTCGACGTTTCAAGTTAGAACACACGGTGAAAGACCAAGCTACCTTAAAGCGTATTTGTAAGTTCTGGGGAAAAGGAAAGAGTGTAATTGAAGCGAAGCCCCTCTCCCAAGGACTTAGTAATTATGGCCTAGTATATTCATTCTCATTCGAAACCACTTTCATATTAGCTCTAATCCACGCAAAACGTACCCTACTTTTCCATAGCCTTACCCGTGCGCGTGTGCATATGTGCCCTCGCTGGAGATAGCCATTTATGATCTAGAACTGTATTTTTATATTGGTTAATTTGACCAAGATATCGAATCAGCGGTCTGCAATAGGCATGAGATCCTACTGTGCCCTGTTGCCGACCATGACGGGTCGTCACCTGCAGGCAATGCGTTGGAATCATGCCTGACTATGTCAGCCAACCGGGGCACTATGGGCCTTTGAGACCCCTACGCTGTTAGAGTACCATTCTATAAGTATTGAGATTCACCATGGCCGCTGGATGGCATCTCTGAGACTGTTTTGCCAATATAGGGACACAGCGTGCTTGGCAGGTAATGCTCATTGTTGACAAGTGTTCGATATTCGAGGCGGGAATTCCTTCATACCGGATCACGATATTGGGCCTCTCCCACGGTGTTTGTTACAAATCACACCATCTGCAACTTGAATACAGAGGGAAAATGGATGCATCCACAACCCCCTGTGTGGATTTCATGCTTAACTAGCCAGGGTTACAACTCTGCTTCTGTTGGTAGGTCTCTCGTACGTATGATAGTTATATGGGAAGCAATCATATATTTATATTATTTTATTTAAGTTTTAAGAGGCTATATACCTTAAAGGGAATAATTAAAGTAGCTTTTTAAGTATAAAGGTTATACTTATTAATACTTATAATTTTTCTCTTCTTTTAATAAATATATATAATCCTTATTATAATTAACTTAAAATTATAATTTATTATATATTAAGTATATATAATTTTTATTATAAAAAAGCATTATTAAAAAGGCTTAAAATTATAACTTATAAGTTTTAAAGTAAGTTTTAATAATCTTTATTATTATATTATTCCTTAAATTTATAACCTTTATTATTATACTATCCTTTAAATATTATACTTATTATTCTTAATACTTAGTTTTTAAAGTTACTTTTTTATGGAAATTATTAATTTTTATATAAGGACCTTAATTTTAAATTTTTTTTTATAAAGAAAGTTAATGCTTATAAAGCTAATATTAAACTTTTTAACTTATATTTATTTTTATTATATATTTTTATAATATAAATATTATTATTTTTATTTTTACTTTTATTATTAAAATATATTTAATATTACTTTAAATTAATTTTTTTTAATTATTTTTTTTATTTTTTAAAATTAAGCATTATAAATAACTTAATTATTTATTAGCTTTTTCTTTTATTTTTTATTATTCTTTTTAATTTTCTTAATAATTATTTTTTATTTAAATTACTTAAATAATAATATATATTTCTTAATAAATTTCTTTATATATAAGCTTTATATATATTTATTAATAATTTAATATAAAAAGTTTTAAATTTAAGTTAATATAATAATTTAATTTTTTAATAGCTTAATTTTTTTAATTTAATATATATAAAAAATACTTAAAATTAAAATTTTTATTAAGTTATTTATTATAAAAATTATAATAATTTAATATTTAAGATAATAATTATTTTAATAATTCTTATTATTAAAAATATTATATAATTTTATATTAAAAGTTTTAATGCTTTTAATATAAATATATAACTTTTTAATTATATTATTAAAAAATATTTACTTATTTTAATATTAAAAGTTATTAATAATTTAAATAATAGCTATTATAATAGCATTATTTAAGAAAAGTATTTTAGCTTAAGTTATAATTATAACCTTTAGCTTATTAATTTTAATAATTCCTTAAAAGTTTATTTTAATAAATATTTTATTCTTTTTAATATTTAATATAATAATAAAGTTAAAGGTAGTTTTTATAATCTTTATTAAGGTTTTATTAGCTTAGTTTTAATTATTTTTATTATTAATAATAATTAAATTATTATTAATATTAAATAAATAAGAATTATTATTATTAATATCTTTATTAATATTTATTAAATAAATAAGTAAATAAAAGTTATTATTATTAATATTTTTATTAATATTTATTAAATAAGTATTATTAATAATAATCTTATTATAAAAATTAATAAAATTAATAAGCTTATTTTTATCTTTATTATTTAAGGTAATTTTAGCCCTTTTTATATAGCCTTAATAATAATAATATAATCTTTATTTATTATTATTAAATTTATAATATATAATTATTAAATTTATTAAGTTTATAATTATAATTATAATATTTATTTTTTATTAATTAGGTTATAATTATATATTTATAAGGAAATCTTAATTTTAATTTTAAAAAATTATATAAGGCTACTTTAATATATATTATATAATAATAATTATAATGATAATTATATTATATATATCTTTAATAATAAAAATATAATATTTGCTAAATAATTTTGCTTATTATTATTATTTTTATAAAATATATTAATAAAAGTATTAAATAATTTTTATAAATTATTATTAATATTTTTTATTATAATAAAAAGAAAAAGATTTTATAAGAATTTAATAATTAAAATAAATATTTATAATATAAAACTTTATAATTATTATATAATAATTATTAATTTATTCTTTAATTATAAAAAAAGTTAATAAATTATAAATAAATTTAATAAAAGTTAGTTTTAATATTATTATTAATAAATAATAATAAAAAGTAATAATAATAATAAGGTTAATTTTAAAATAATAATTATTAATAATATTAATAATTATAAAATTATCTTTATATATAATAAGGTATTAAAAAGGTTTTAATTAAAATATAAAAGGTTAAAATTTATATTAAGGGTTTAAGTTTAAGAAGTATAAGGTTTTATAATTAATGGTAATAAGGTTAAAAAGAAAAGGTATTAATAATAAGTTTCTTTTTTTTTAATAAAAAGGGGTTATTTTAAGTTTTTTAATTAATTTATTTATTTATATATAAAGCTTATTATTATTAATAAGTTTTTATAATATAATATTTAAAGTTAATTTTATTATTATATTAATAAGGTTATTTTTTTTATTTATTTACCTTATTTTAATAATTTTTTTTATTTTATATAATTTTTATAATAATATAATATTAATTATAAGGTATTTTTTCTTTATTATTTTTAGCTTTATAAGGTATTTATATAAGTTATATAAGTTTATATAAATAATTAAAAGTATATTTAATAATAATAATTATTTTATAGCTATTTTAATTATTATAATTAAGGAAATTTTAATATTTATTTTATTTATTATATTATAAATTTTGCTTATTAATATGCTTTAAATAATATATTTATACTTTATTAATAATTAATAAAGAATATTATTTATTATTATAAATTTCTTAATTTCCTTATAAGTTTTATTTATAAAAATAATAATATATTTAAATTAAGATATTAAGTTTTAATTATTTATAAATAATTTATTTATAAATATAAAAAGTTTTATTATTTTAAGATTTAAAGGTATATATTTAATTCTTTATATAGCATTATTTATTTATTATAATAATTATATATTTAAGTTTTTATAATTTCTTGCCTTTAAGTTTTATACTTATATAATTATTAAAAGATTATATAAAGCTTTTAATTAATAAATTAAAGCTATATATACTTTATCAGCTTTTTATTTAAGGTATCTTTAAAAAGCATTTTTAATTATTGCATTAATAATTATAAGTTTATTAACTTATTTTTTTTAATAAGTAATAATTAAGCTTTTAATATTTATAATTATGCAAGCCTTGTTATAATTTATTAAGTTTTTAAGTATTAGCTTTTATTTTAATTTTCTTTATAATTTTATAGCTTTTATTTTAATTTCCTCTTTATTTTAAAATTTTAATATAAATAAAATTAATATATTATTTATTTATATACTTATTATTTTAAAGAGTTATGTAAGCTTTATAATTATTAAGTAAGGATTATATATAAAGTAATTTATTTTAAGTTTTTATTAATAATGTTTTTAATATATATTAAATTAATAAATGCTAAATTTTATTATATTATATAAGAGTTAAATAATATAAATAATTATATTTAAAAAGTATTTATTTTTTAATTTTTTTAATAATTTTATAAGAATTATTTTATATAGTTTTAACTTTATTTAAAAATAAGCTTAAGTAATATTTTAAAGAATAAAAATTATATCTTTTTTTTTAAATTAATAAAAAGATAAGTATAAGGATTATTTATTAATTTATTTTTTAAATAATTAAGCTTTGCATTAAAATTAATTCCTTTTTATTATTATTATAATCTTAAATAATAAATTAAGATTTCTTATATAATTTTATAATTTTGCTCTTTACTTTTTATATTATATAAAACTTAAAGAAATAATATTTATTATATTGCTTTATTAATTATTTCTTAATTTAAAAGATACCTTTAATAATAAGGTTATTAATTTTTATTTTATTAAATTCTTTAAATAATAAGCTTAATATTATAATAACTTTATTTTATCTTAATTTAATTATTAAATTATAGTTTTTATTTTCTTTCTTTAAAATATATAATATAATAATATACTTTTTTATTTTTAATAATAATAATTATATAATAAACTATATTTAAGGTTTTATAGCTAAGTTTTTTGCTTATAAGGATTATATTTTCTTATTATTATTTTAATAATATAATTAAATAATTATTAATTTAAATATTATAGCTTTATTTAATATATTTAAGGTTATATTATAGTTATTTATAATAATAACCTTATATAAACTTTTTTATTCTTTTTTTATTTTTTTATATAAATTTTATATTATAATAAGTATTTTATATTAAAGATAAGTTTAACTTTAATATTTAATATATTTTATATTTATTATTTAATTATAATTTTTTATAATATTTTTATAACCTTTAAAATAATCTTTACTTACTTTTATATTAATAATAATAATAATAACTTATATAATACTTATAAATAAGTATTAAAAATTAAAAGCATAGGAATTAATTTATTTAATTTAATAATATTATTAATAACTTTTATAATTATTTATAAAATAGTATTATTATTTATATTATTATATAATTTAATATATAAGATTTTATATATTTATTTAAAAGCTTAATAATATTTCTTAACTTTCTTAATAAATTAATATGCCTTTATAAGGTAATGCAGTATAAATGGGCAATAGTGGATTCTAAGTGAATTTACCATGAATTTACTATGAATTATAAATTCACGGTACTTTTACAGTAAATTCACCATAAATGTTAATATTCACGGTAAATTCACAGTAAATTTATTATGAATTCACTATATATATATATATATAGGTAGATTCCCCGTGTATTCCCTTGGAATTTATAGGGGCATTAAATTTTATACCTTTGCAATTATTAAAATAATAGCTATAATTACATGCCTTAGCTGCATAATTACCTTATAAAAGAATTAGGTAAATTATAATTATTATCGCCGTAATATTTTAATATTTATAGATTAGGTTATAAAATTCTTAGCAATTAATAAATTAAATAAGCATTAACTTAAGCCCTTTTAATTAAATAAAAAAAAGGCAAGGTTTATTATAAATTTATAATAAATATATTGCAAATAAGATATAAACTTAATATATAATTTCCCTTAATATTCTTATTACCGCTTCTTAATTTTCATTTAATAAAGGATTTCTTGCAATTATTTAAGCTATAAGCCGCAATATTTAAAAAAGTAAATATTTTCCTAATCTTTATAATTAAAAAAAAGCAGCATTTAATAAATATTATAACGGCATTTATTACTTAATAGTTTCTATATAATTGCTACTTTAATATATATAATTTATTAAAGCTATAAAATCTTTAATTTAAATTAACTAAGAAGTAAGTAATAACTAAAACTAATATTTAAATCCTAAAGGTTTAAATAACAAGCTTAACTTTCTTAAGGATATTTTAAGATAATCTTTAAATTTAATGCTTTATAAATTTAAAGTTAGCTAAAAAGTATATTTATTATTATTAATTATATTAATTAATTTATTATAAAGATATATTTATTTATTAATAATTATTAAATAAAATTTAATTAAGCTAATCTTAATTAAGATATATTAAGTTTTTATAAAAGCTTTATTAAGCTATTACCTTATTAAATTATAAAATATTAATAAAATAATATTTTTAATTATTAAATTATATATATTTCATTTTACTAACTTATAATATATAAAATTTATATTTTATAAATAAATACCTTAATTATATAATTAAAGAATTTATAAAAGAAATTAAAAATATAAGGCTTATTAAAAACCCTTAAAATTCCTTAAAATTAAGCTTAATACTTAAATTACTATTAAGATTTTAATTTTTATGCTTAAACTTAAAGAGTTATAAAAAAACTTAAAGTATTAATATTATATATATTTAAATAAAATCTTTTTTAAATTTTTATAAACCTTTAAAACCTATAATTCCTAGCTTAATTAAGAAATACCTTTAATTAAATAAAGTATAAGTCCTTATAAAAGGAATAAATTAAGAATAATAAATAGTTAAAAAAGTAATGCTATCTTAAGTATTTTAAGCTAGCTAAGTAAAAATTAATATAATAATAAAGGCTTATAAATTTATTAAAAGTAAATTACTGCATTATTTATAGCTATTTAGCGTAAGCCTAGGTTAAGTAATAAACTCTATTTCACCTTAAGCCTTTAACTAAGGTAAGGAATTCTTCGTAATTAAAGCTCTTCCCGCTAAAAACTTAAAAAATAAAAACTATATAATTAAGATTTTAAAGTTAAATAACTACTATATTTATTAAGCTTATTAATTAAAAGATAATAAAGATTAATAATATAATTATAGCTAAGGGCATTAAAATTTATTAAATAATAACTATTTACTTAAATATAATAGCTTTTATAATAATTAAGATTTTAAAAATATCTTTATTAAGTAATTTAAATTATATAAAAATTAAAATAACTTTTAAAATTTAATTTAAATATTTAAAGTTAAAGAAAAGGTTATTATTTAAAAAAAACCCTAAGGATTTATTAATTAATGCAAGCTATACTTATAAAATAATTTTTATTATATAGCTTAGCTTTACTATAATTTATCTTTTTATTTATTAAGCATAACCCATTTTTAGTTTTAAATAATGCTTAATAATAATAAGCATTATAAGCTAAATTAAGAAATAGCAAAGACTTAAATAATATAAAAAAGCTACTTATTAAATAATTTTTATATTTTATGCAATATTATTAAAACCTTATTAAATTAATAGCATTATTTTTAAATTAATGCTTTTAATAATTAAAATATTTAAAAGTATACTTAATAAATTTACTACTTTATAATATTAATTAAATAATTAGCTTTCTTTATAACTTAAAATATATAAAATTAAATTAATAAAGTATTAATTATTTCTTACTTTAACTGCTTTTTTATTAATAAAGATTCCTATAAATTTAAAATTAAGCTATAAGAAAAGCAAAAAACTTAGCATTTATAGTAAAAAAATTAAATAATGGCAAGAAAAGCTCTTTAAAAAATATAGCTATTATTTTACCTTTTAGCCTTAATTAAGCCTACTTATTAAGCGCTCCCGCTAATATATATTAATATATTAAACCTTTACCCTTAAGCACTAAAGATAAGCTAGCTATGCTAATAAATTTAATTACTTTATTTTAAAAATTATATCCTAAACTTTATATTTTAAAATATAACTTTAAAGTAATATTAAAAGCTATTTAATACTTATTAATAAATTTAAAATAAATAAAATAAGTAAATAAGCTTACCTTAAGCTTAAAAATTATTAATTAATAATTTGCAATAAAGCTAAAATTAATTATAGCAGCTTTAATAAGATATGTAATTAAATTTATAGCTTTATTAGTATTTTAATTAATAAGATAATGCTAAGAACTTCCTAAACGCTATTATTTAAATATTTAATATAAATAATAATAAGTTTTAATATAACCCTTATTATAAAAATAAACTAGCTATTAAAAGTTATTTCCTTATAAATAATAAGCTAAAAGCTATAAAAAAAAAAACTTTTATTATAAAAAATAGCTTAACTTATAAAATGCTTAACTTAAATAAAGGAATTAATAAACTAACTACCTTAGCGCTAAAAGATAACTATTATTTTATTAATAAATTAAATTTATATAACTTAATATAAATAAGCTTTAATACTTGCTTTATTAATACTAACTTATACTTAAATAAATACTTTTATTTTAATTTTAATTAAATATATTATAAATATAATGCTACCTTTATATTAAAATTATTACTTAAAAGGCATTTAAAAGCCTATTTAATAATAAACTTTTATATATTTATTTATAAAGCAGCTTAAAGTAAGTTAATATTATATATAAGCTAGCTATTAAAAGTCTTATTATTATATAGCAAGTTATATACTTATACTTATATATAAATTTAAAAAGTTATAAATAAATTATTATTTATAGCTTATTATAATATTAAAGCTTTAAAATATATTATTTCTTAAAATTACTTAAAGTACTTTTTATAAGCTATAATAAATTAAGCTATAAAAGTTAATATTTAAGAAGTAAATTATATTAAAGCTATTAATTAAGCTAAGTTTAATATATTTTATTAAGCTATTATAAAAGGCTGCTTAATAATTATTACTATATATATTAAAACATAAATGCTTAATTACTTAAATGCTAACTTATTAATAAGCTAAAAGTTTATAATTCCTTATTAAGTTAATATCCTAAACTTAAAAGAAAAAGTTACCTTTAAATGCTTTAGTAATGCATTTATAAATACTATAATCTTTACTAAAGCCCTTAAATAAATATATATAGCTAAGGTTAATATAAATATTATAATCTCACTATATTTATATTAAATTATATTAATATTTATTATAAAGTTAAAAAAAATATAGCCTTTTTATTTTAGCTTAAATAAAAAGGCTAAGTTAATAACTTAATAAGTTATGATTTTATAAGTATTATTATAATAAATTAATTGCTATGCCTTATATATATTTATTAAAACTTTTATTTAAAAGTAATTACTCTTTTTATTTATAATAATATAAAATCTTTTAATTAAAAAATTAAAATATAAGCCCTTATATATATAGCATTAATTGCTTAAAATAAATCCTTTTTTTAATACTTAGCTTTCTTTAATTTTATTAATCTTCTTAATAACTTAAATTAAAGTTTAAATAATAAATTTATATAAGATTAAAAGGCTTAAGCAATATTTTTATTAAATAATTCCCTTAAAGAACTATTATAAAAGAATCTTTTAAAGTTTTAAAAGCAGCTTTATATAAATAATAAGCTAAAGATATTTAAATTTAAGGATTTATTTAAGGTTAAGTTATTAAACGGCATTTATATTTATTAATCTTTAAAATCCTTTATTTATAAAGCTAAAAAACTAATTTATAAATACTAATATATCTTTAAAGATAATAATCTTATTTTAATCCTTAAAGATTAATAAATAAGGATACCCTTAATAAACAGCTAATAAAATTAAAAAATTAATAAGCACCCATACTATTTAAGTAAAAAAAATTAAAAAGTAATAAATAAGCTTATAAATAGCCTTTATTAAAAAAAGAAAGCTAAATAAATAATCTTAGCTATTTTCTTTAAATTACTTATTTTTATTATTTAATAAATAATTTATAATTACTATAAAAATTAAATAATAATAAACCTATAGGTATTAAATAAAGTTATTATTCTTAATGCTTATTCTTTATTTCTTTAATTTAAAATTATATAAAGAATATATAATAAAAGCTACCTATTTATAATAAATGTTAATACTTTCTTTTATTAATTTATAGTTTATAAATTTCATTAAAATAGATTTATTATTATAAGTTATTGTAGATAAAAATGGTTTAAAGTAATAATAATGGGTTTTCGTAACTTCCCGGCCTATATTTAAAGATATATAGATTATATCTTGCGGCCTTATAACTTTTTCACTATTACTTTTATAAATAATATTATTATATTTTTTAACTTAGCTATGGAATATTTGCAGTATTTATAAGTAATCTTTAATTTATTTAAGATTAAGAATTTAACGCTTTCTTTTAAAAAATCTTTCTTAAAATATTTATTTATAAAACTACTTAGCTTTTATAATAATAGGCTAAAAATATATAATACTATTAATTAAATTTAAATTATTATAAAGCTATAATTCCCTTTTATTTTATAATAGCTAAAAAGATTTATTAAGCTTATAAGATATCTTTAATACTTAATTTTATGCTTTAATTAAAAAATTAACTTATTATAATATAAAAAATTTTAAATGCTAGTTATTATAAAAGCTAAGGGTAAGCTATTTAAAGGTAACTTTAAAAAATAATATATATAAAGAGTTAACTTTAACTTTATTATAAAAAAACTTTATGCTTTTTATAATTTCTAAAACGCCTTAGCTAGCTTAAATACTTTCTTTTATTATAATTTTATTAAGCTGCTATTTATTTAGCTAAACGCCTTAAAAAAAGTAGGTTTCTTAAGCATTTGCTTTTAACTTGCTAATAAATGGAAATGGGATGGATATTTATTAATATTAAAAACATAAGTGCAATTAATAATATATTTAAGCAAAACTATTAATATAGCTAAAAAGAAATATTAGTTAATTAAGTTAAAAATAGCATGCCTTATATAGCTAGTTTAAAAGCTTTAAATAATAATTAAATTTAATTACTTATAATTAGTTTACATCTTAATTAATTATATTGCGATTATTAATATTATTAATTATACCTTTATAAAGATAATAAATAAGATAAAGATAAATCTTAAGCTTACTTTAGCCTTAAAGTATCTTAGCTAATATTAATTTATAATGCATTATATATTAAAAATAATTAATATTATTATTAATATATTATTATAGCTATTAATATATTAGCTAACTATTAATAATAAAAAAGTCTTAAATAAACTTCTTAATTTAGCTATTTATACTTTATTTAAAACCCGGCTTAATTTAAAATTTAAAGATAATATATTTTAAGCTTACTTTAATAATAAGAAATGGTTTAAAATTTAAAGTTAGCTTTAATAATTAAATATCCATGCTAATCTATTATTTAAATTAAACATAAATAGTTTCCTTTACTTTAAGGAGTATTATAAAAAATATTAGCTATATATTTCCCTAAGGGTAGCTAACTTTATTATAGCTAATACTTATAACTTTAAGCATTACTTTAATGAAAAGAAAATTTATTAGGAATTAAAAGATTTATTTATTATTAAAAACTGCCGGCATAAAGTATATAAATATATAAATACTTACCTTATATGCATTATAAATTAAAATAATAATTAGAAATTATTAAGTAAAATGCAACTTATACTTTTGCCTTTAATTCCATTTTATATTATTATAATAAATTTTATTATTAATCTCTTAAAAATATTAGCAGCATATACATTATAAGAAACATTATAAGCTTCCTTCTTTAACTCTTTCCTATTTATTATAAATAAATATATTAAAATCATGCTTATTATCTTAAGAAATATTATATATATAATAAGGGATTAAGTAAAAGTCTTATTAAAAATCCTTTATCTTAGTAATTAAGAAATCTTAAAATGCATTATTTTTAATTAAAATTATAAATTCCTCTTTAAGTTTTAATAAAAACTTTAAAGAAACCTAAACTTAAAACTTTTTTTTTATTATATAGCATTCATAAATTAATAGCCGATTTAAAGTTAAAAACTAAATAATTAAACTAATTATATAAATAGCGGCTATTATTTATTTAAACTATAAATAAATAAATTTAATATTAGCTTTATAATTTAATTTTAATAATGCTTATAATAAATTAATAAAGTATTTTATTAATTAAATATTATATAGCTTTAACCCCTTTATATTATTATTATTAGCAAATTAAAAATCTATATAGCTTTATAAACTTTATTAAGAAAAGGCTTAACTTATAATTATTAAAGCTTAAATGGCTGCTAAGCAATAATATAATGAAAAGCATTGCTAAATATAATTTTAACTAAGGAATTAAGTATATATTAAAAACGAGCTACTTAAATAATAAAGGATAGGTTTTGCTAAACCCTTTTAAGGATAACTTAAGGAGAAGCTTTAATATAATAAAAAGGGAAGATAGGAATAAAAGGGAATTAAAAAAAGAGAAAAGATAAATATTTTAAAAATTCTTAAAAATAAGAAAAGCTTAATTAAAGTATTAAATATATAAGAAAAGAAAAAAGTTAATTTCTTAAAAGAATATTTAAAATAAGCATAAAAGCTAGCTTTTTATAATTAACTAAAATTTAACGTAATATTATTTCTTATATAATTCTTTATACCCATTAATATATTCTTTTTTAAGTACTTTGTAATAAGTATTATAAAACCTATTAAAATAAGATTTTATTATTTTTAATTAAGCCTTTAAGTTTTAAAATTTACTTTGCTATAATTTTAATTATTATTGCTATTTTTAATCTTTTGCTTATTTATTTTATTATAATTTTTATTTTTTTATAAAAGCTTTAAATATTTTTAAAACTTACTTAATAATATATTTATTAATTATATTTTCCTAATTATTAAAGTTTACTTTAATAATTAACATTAATATAGTTATTAAAGATTTAAATACTTTTATAAAATAAAAAGTAAATTTATTCTTTCTTTTAATTATTATATTAAGTATAGCATATTAGCTTTATTAACTTTTACTTTTATTTTTTATAAAGCTTTTGCTTTTACTTTTACTTTTTATAATACTTTTGCTTTTAATATTTATGCTTTATATTTAATTACTTAATTAACTTATTTATAAGCCTTTTAAATTATTCTTAAGTAAACTTTATTATTATTTTAATTATTTTAAATTAATTAATATACTTTAAGTTTTATTTATATTTATTATTAAAATAAGTAAATAAAAAAGATTTTTATATATATTAAGGTAAGTATTTCTTATTAGCTTTAAAATATTTTATAATATAATGCTTAAGTTAAAGGCTTATTTAATTAAAGTTATATTTAATTAATTTTAAGTTATTTAAAAGTTTATGCTTTGCTATATATTAAATATTTAAAATTAAGTTATTAAATTAATTTATATTAAAAATATTATTTCCTTTATGCCCTTTTTATAATTAATAGCAATCTTAATATATTATAATTTAAATAATTGCTATTAAATAATGTTTCTTTATAATAAAAGCTTATTTTTTACTTTAATTACTTTTATATTATTAATCTTAATAAAGGGAATTAATATAAATATTTAAATAACTTTATTAATTTTATTAAGCTTTAATTAAATAATAAATATTTAAATAGCAATATTAATAATAACTTTAAGTATTTTATAATATATAATTTTAATTAAAAAAGCCTTAATTTAGTTTTATATCTTTTAATTATTCTTTTTTTAGTTTTCTTTAAAATAGTTTTTAATAAACTTAGCAATATATTATTTATAAAATACTTTATTAATTTATTTTAATCTTAATATAAATTCCTTATTAAAATCTTATATTTTATTTTTTAAAGTAGCTATTAAATATTTATAAATAAATATTTTAATATCTTTATTTATCTTACTTTTTCTATTTTTTAATATAAGATTATTTTATAATAAATAATAATTCTTTATTTTATTAAAAATTGTTATTATTTAATAATTAAGCATATAAATAAGTATAATAATGAATTTATAATCCTTTATTAATTTATATTATTAATATTTCTTAAGTAAGGTATAATTATAATGTAAAAGTTCTTTAAGCAAAAATATAATATTTTAAAAGTTAAAAAGCTATTAAATTATAAGAGCTATAATATATTAAGTTTTTAATTCTTTATATTTATAAAGCATTCCTTTTATATTAAAGAAATTAAGAATAAGAAAAGCTTAATATTATTTTATTAAATTTATTAACTTAGTTAAGTTTCTTAGCTTAAGGTAAAGATTAATGCTTAAGAAATATTCTTATATTATTTTTATAAACTTATTATTAAATATTATTTATTTTATATTAAAGAATAATAGTTAATTAAGGGTTTAAAATTATTAAATATTATTTAAGTAAACTTTATTTATAATGATTTTTATTTTAAAGAAATTTTTAAAAAAGTTAATATTTATTTTTTAAATAAAGTTTTATTAATTTTAAATATTTATAATATTTAGGAATTATAATGCTTTGCTAAGTAAATTTTTAAAGTTATTAAAATAAGGAAGTTTTATAATTATTAATATTAAATTATTTTTTCTTAAATTAATAAGCTTAATTATTAAAATTAAAGCATTAAGGTTTTAAGATATTTTATAATGCAAAGGCAATTAAAATTACTTCTTTACTTTATCTTTTTAATTAAAAAATATTTTAGCTTTTAATTATAAAAAAAAAAGGTAAAAAAAATAAATAATAAAGTAAAGAATAAATAATAAAAGTTAAATAATAAAAAAGAAAGGTATAATAATAAAAAGAGCCTTGCACCTTTAAGAATTACTATATAAGTAATTAAGGTAAAAAGAGTTAAAAATAAAAAAAAATATAATTAATATTTAGCTATAGCTTAAGATAGCTTTTATAAATAATTATTACTTATTTTTAAATAAGAATTAAATAAGGAAAAAGATTAATATATTAAAAGTACATTATTATTAAAATAATTAAGTAATAGCTAACCTTTAACCTTTAATTAATAATAATATAAAGATAAAAAGAAAAGAAAAAAAAAGAAAGAAGGCTTAGCTATAAATAAATAAATATAATAATATATATAAGCTAAAATAGCAAAAGCTAGTAATTTACTACTTTTAAATTAAATAATTATATTAATTAAAAGGAAGGAGTAATAAGGAGGCTTATAAGTTATTATTAAAAGCTATTAATTTATTATTTTATTAATAATTAAAATAAAAGGGTATATAATTTCTTATTTTTCTTAAATAATAATTAATTATAAAGTATTCTTTTTTTAATATATAAATTTATTAAATATAAATTAAAATAAGTTACTTAGCTAAAATTCCTTTATAATGAAAAAATAAATAACTTCTTTATAAGTAGGAAATTAAAAATAAGTAACTTTTTCTTAATAATAAATTAACCCTAATTAAAAGCAAGGTAATAAATTATTTCTTTTAATAATAAGGTAGCTTATTATTAGCGTTGCTTATTTCTTTTTATTATAGCAACTTTATATATATAAATTTCCTTTTCTTCCTTAAGTTTTTTTTTCTTTTTTTTTTTAATATTTTTTTAACTTTAATTAGCCTTTAAGTTAAGCTAAAATTAAAGCAAAATACTATAATCCTTTTATTCTTTAATATCTTTTTATAATAATATCTTTATTATTAAACCTTCCTTAATTAAGGTTAAGGAGTTTAATATAAAAAGATTCCCCTTTCTTTTTTTAAGCTATTTATTATAACTTATAAATTAAGTAAATTTTAATTAAAAGTATTTATATATTCTTTAAGTTAAAAAGCATTCTTAATAAAGATTAATTTATTAAAATTATTTTTTATAATACTTTTATAAAAGGTATTTATATATATAAGATTATTAATATTAAATAAAATTAATACCTTACTTAGCAATTTATTAATTTTATTTTTAAAAAGGTAGTTAAGGAATTATTTAATAGATTTCTTAATAAGCTATAAAAAGAATGGTTTTTAAATAATATTAAGAATTTAATTAAAAGCTATATAAATATTATTATTATTAAAAAAAGCAATAAAGCTTTTTATAAAAAGTATATAATAATAATATATAATTATTTTAATTATTGCTATTAAGTAGCTTTATTTATAACCTTTTATAGCTATTAAAATGCTTTCCTTTATAAGTATTACTTAAAGCATATAAATTATAACTTCTCTTTAATTATAAATAAGAATGTTTTTATTATAATTTCCTTCTTTAATTATTGCTCTTTATATAGTTTTTATAATAATACTTATATTAATTATATTTATTATATTAAAAGATTTAATTATACCTTTAATAAATATAATAATATAAAGGAAGTATAAAAGGCTATAATAGTTAAGTAAATAAAGTTTAAGGGTATACTTAGCTTTATAATTACTATTAATAAGATAGCATAGCTTAAAGGAATAATTAGCTTTAATATTATTTAAAATAAAAAAGTTAGCATTATTTAAAGCTAATAATTATAACTTTATAATATAGAATTCTTATTATGCTAATTATAAAAATAAGCTTTTAATAAAGTATAAATAATAATTAAGATAAAAGAAGAAAAAAAAAAGTAAATTAAGTTATTAAAAGAAAAAGAAAGTTTTTAATTTTAATAAGAAAATAATAAATAAGTATATAATAAATTTTATAATATATTTTTTAAAAATATAATATTTTATATTTAAACTTAAGGCTAAATTTAATTAAGTAAATTATTATATATATAAAAAAAAAGAAATTTTATATTATAATAAATATATATATATGCATATATAAGAAAAAATAACCCCCCCCCTTAAATAAATACTTAAGTTAAGATTTAAAAGTATTGCTAAGCTAATTATATTAAGAATATTAAGGGTTATTTAATTAAAGTAAAGGAATATTAATAAATTATAAAGGCTTATTTCTTAAGTTCTTATACTTTATATATAAATATGTTATAAGTTTAATATTTTAAATATTAAAGTTTAAAAAATTTAATAAGTTTAAGCTTATAAATAATTAATATATTTAAGTAATAAATAAAGATATATTTAATTAATTTTAATAATAATTAAAGTTAAGGTTATTTAAGATAAGGTTAAATAAGCTAAATTTTAATAAAATATTTAAAAAGAAGTTATTATTTATAATAGCCATAAAATTAATTTTTTAAAATAAATAAGGTTTAAGTTTTTATATCTTAAAATAATTAATAAATCTTTTTAATTATTTTAATAAAAATATATTTAAAAAATAAATATTATTAAGTATTTAAAGTTTATAAATATTATTATAATAAATCTTATAAATAATAAAAGAATTAAATTAATAATAAGTTAATTTTTAAAATAAGGAATAATTAGCTTTTCTTTGCTTATTAATAAGTAAAATTAAGTTATTTTTTTAAGGAAATAAATTAAGGGAAATTATAATATATATTTTATTATATAGCTTTCTTTTTATAATTTAAGATTAATTTAATTATTACGTTTATATTTTATAAGAAATTAAGAAATAATTAAAGTTAGGAATTAAAAGTATTTTAAATAAATATATTTAAAGTTTAAATTTAAATATATTATATAAGAATAGTAATCTTAATTAAAATAATTAATTTAAAGCTATAAAGAAAATAAAAGGAACTCTTTTTATAAGATTTTTTAAATAAAGTTTAATTAATAAAGAAAATATAAAGTAAGATTTATACTTAACCTTTAATTTCTTTATTAAATATTTTCTTAATAATAGCTATAATAATAAAGTATTTATATTTAATAATATTATTAATATAAGGATTATATATTAAGATTATAATCTTTTTAACTTTAATTATTAAGAAATATTAAGTAAATTAACTTATATTTTCTTATTCTTTATTTATTATTATCTTTATTAAAAGCCTTTATTTAAAAAGAAATTTTTAAATAAAGAACTTTTTAATATTTTTTAAGTTAGCTACTTTAAAAGGTATAGCTTTAACCTATCTTATTAAATTATATTATTCTTTAATTAGCTTATTATATTCTTAATTAAAAGGTAAATATTAAATATTAATATATATTTTAATAAATAGTTAATTTAGCATAGTTAAAATAATTTTATTATTATAAATTTAAGTATTTTATTTATTATAATAAAAATAGCTAATAATAGCTTTTTTAATATTAATATATATTCCTTTTTAATAATATATAGCTTAAATTTAAAAATAAATAGCGTTTTTTTTATAATATTTAAAAAAAGCATAACAATTCTTAATAATTTCCTACTTTTAATTAAGGTTATTAATAACTTATTATTATAATAAATTCTTTTTAAATTATTTTTAAAGAGTTCCTTTATAAATAAAAAAATAATAAGCCTTTTTATAAAAGAATAATTATTATTATAATATTAAGTTTTTAAAATAGGTTTTATAATAAAGATATTAAATAATTTTAAGTAATTCTTTTAATTAAAAATAATTATTAAGTAATAATAATTTTTAATTAAATAATTAAAGTTAAAATACTTAATTAAAAAAAGCATTATATTAATTTTTAATATTTTTTTTAAATTTATAATTTACTTTATTTAATAACCTTAATAGCTTTTTAAAAAGTATATTTATAATAATATTTTTAAAATTTTTAATATAATAAATAGTAAAATTATATATTTTAATTATAGCTAATTACCTTATAATATAAATACTTAATATATTTAAGGTAAATCCCTTTAATTATTAAATTAAAATATTTAAATTTATTTTTAAAATAAAGTAAATGCTATAAATATAAAAACATAAGCATTTAATTATATATAAAATAGCTTTATATTTTTATTTTATTATATTATATAACTTTTTAGCCTTTATTTAAATATTACTTTTATATTAAATTAAGTATTATAATTTATCTTTAATTTATATAAAATATATACTTTATTTCTTAAAACTTATATTTATTATAAGAATAATCTTATTATTAAAATAATTAATATTAATTAAGTATAACTTTAAAATAATTATAGCTTTAAGAATATTTATAACTTTTTAATAATTTAAGGTTTATTAATAAGGCATACCCTTTTTTAAAAAATTAAATAATAACTTAGCAATAATTTTATAAAAAAACATTTATATTTTATAAAAGTTTAATAAGCTTAAAAAGAATTTAAACTTAATTATATTTTTATAAATATTTTATTTATTAATTTTAATAATCTTTTTATTTAATAAAAATTAATTAAGTATTTTATAAGTATAATTAATAATATTAGCTTACTATTTATATTATTTTAATTTAATAATATTAATTATTTCTTTAGCTAGCTTAAAATTATAAAGAATATTATTAAGGTTTTTAATATACTTAGCTATATATTTTTAAATTCTTAATAAGATAAGTATTTCTTTATTTTTATAATTTATTTTTAAACTTTTAATTATAATATTATTAAAAAAAAATTTATATATTATAAAAATTAAGTTATAAAAAATTTAAATTATATATTATATAAATTAAATAATAAAATTTATAGCTTTTATAAATAAATTATATTATTAAAATAATTTAATTAAAATAAAAAAGGTTATAATATCTTAATTTTTCTTATTTAACTTAATTTAATTTATATTTTAAAAAAAAGTTAAAAAAAAAATAATATTTTATATATTATAAATTTCTTAATAAATTTATTTATTAATAGCGAAATAAAGGCATTTTTAATTATAATTTTATTAACTTTTAAAATATTATTAATAAATTAATAATTAAAGTCTTTTTTTTTTATAAGAAATTATTAATTTCTATAAGTAATATAAAATTCCTTAATAACTTTATTATCTTATTAATTCTTAAGCATTTTAATAGCTATATCTTTTTTAAAGCTTTTAAAAGCTAAATTATCTTTACTTAATATGCCTTATAAGGAATTATTTAAATAAATTATAATAATATTATATTAATATTAATTTAAGTAATATAAAACTAGTTTTATATTAAAGATTTCTTTTAATTAAAAAATAAATAAATAAATATTTCTTTTTCTTACTTTAAAAAGAAATTATAATTTTTTTATAAAAAAATATTTAATTAATTAAATATTAATCTTAATTCCTTATTAATTAAAGAAAACTTAAGTTAAATTTAGGCATTATATTTACTTTTATAATTCTTATTTATAGCTAATTTTATTCCTTTTTTATAAGTAAGTTTTTAATTAATTATACTTTTAAAAATAATATTATTAAAAAAATAATTATTTATAAAATAAATTTTAATATTTACTTATTTATAAAGAGTTTTAATTAAAAGTTAAAAGATTTTATTAATTAATTTAATAATTATTAAAGTAAAAAAAATTTTATTAATTTATTTTTTAATATATATAGCTTTTTTTTATAAATAAATATTATAAATATAAATTAATATTTATTAATTTTCCCTTTTAACTTAATAAATCTTTTAAACTTTAATTTAAAAATCTTTTATAAATATAAAAAATTAAACTTTTTATATTCTTATTTAAAAAAATGCTTAAAACCTTTTTATTTATTTTTATCTTAATATTAAAATAAATTAGCATTATTAATATATTAATTAATATTAAGCTTTAATTAAGGCTTAAAAAAAGTAAAGAAATGCTTTTAAAAGTTAATAAATATTTTTAAGAAACCTAAGCTTTCTTAAAAAAAGCTATTTTAAAAGGCTTTTAATTCTTTTATTTTAAATTATATATTATTTTAATATTGCTAAAAGTAAAATAAATATAAAGGTATTCCTTTAATTATTTAAATATTAAGTTTATATTTAAAAAAAAGAGCATTTTTAAAAAAATATAATATAAAATATTAAGAGCTTTATTATTAATAATAAAAAATATAGCTTTAATTTTATTTAAATTAATATAAATTTATTTTTTTATAATTTTAATTAAAGATAAGGAATTTTTATTATATATTATTAAATTTATATTATTAAGTAAAGTATATAAAAGTTTATTATATTTATAATATAATAAAAGTAAAAGATTTATTTTAACTTTAATATTTAAAAGAATAAATTACTAAGAATAATTATTTACCTTTATATAAATTATTAAGTAAGCTAAATTAAAATATCCTTAATTAATTATATTTATAATAAATATAATAATAAAGTTAACTTAATATTAAATAATTTATAATAAATTAATTAAAATATTAACCTTAATATTATTTCTTAAAAAAATAATTATATTAACTTTAAAAAATAAGTTTTTAATATAATCTTTAAAATATATTAATTTAAAAGATATCTTTAATAAAATATATGCTTTAAATTATATTATTAATAAGTGCTTAATTAAAATTAAATTAATATTATTAAGTATTAAAATATTTATAATATTTATTTTAATAATTATAGCTAAAATTACTTAAACTACTTTTTTTTTAAGTAATAAAAGTTATTAAATATACTTTTTTAATTTTAAGTTTATTATATTTATTAAGCTTATTTTTATTATAAGAAACTTAGCGTTTTTCTTTTAAATTTAATCTTAATTAATAAATAAGTTTTTTCTTTTCCTTATTTTCTTTTTATTCCTTAACTATAATTTATTATTAATAATTTAAAATTAATTATTTTTTACTTTTTTAAAGTTTTTTAATTAAGCATAATTAGCCTTTATAATTTTTATAATTTTATTTTAATTTTTAATATTTTTAATTATATATTTTCTTTTAATTATAGCAATATTTATTTAAAAAAGCTTATTATTATTTATAATTATAAGCTCTTTTTTAATATAAATTATATAATTTATAAGATTTATAAGTATTAAAATTAAGCTAACTTTCTTTTAATTATTAAGCTTTTAAATTATTTTTAAGGCTTTTAATAAAGTCTTTTCTTTAAATAAAGGATTTACCTTAATAAATTTATAATATTTAATTATATAAAATAAATTAAACCTTTTTTTCTTAAATAAGAACTTTAATTAATTATAAATATATCTTTTTAAATTATAGCTACTTTAATTATAATATAATTAAATATAAATAAGATTTAAATATTTTAAAAGGCTAGCTTAAATATTTTTAAATAAGCTAAGGAATATTAATAACTTTTTTAACTTAAAAATTATTAATAAGCTATTTAAAAAAAGTTACTTAAGCTTATTATATTAATATATATTATAATCTTAAAAAGTATAATTATAATAAACTTTAAGTAACTTATTCTTTTTAAAGAAAAGCATTAAAATTATAGCTTATATTTTATTATTATTAAAGTTACTTTAATTAAGTTTTATTAAAAGCTATTAAATAAAATTTATAACCCTTAGCTTAATTATTTTAAAATTACTTTATTATTTATTATAAAAAAAAGCTTTAATATTTTATTAAAATAACTTAAATTTATTTTTAAATTTAATTAAATTAAGTTTTAACTTTATAAACCTTTTAATAAATTTATTTATATTTTATAAATTTTAATTATATTTTTTAATAATATTAATATAATTAAATTTAAATAAAAATTATTAAGCTTATAAGTTTTTATTTTAAAGGTAATTTAAAGAATTAAAATTATTTTAGCTTTTTTAAAAGAAATTTAGCCTTTTTAAATTAAGTAGATTTTAATTAAAATTATTTTATATAAATAAATACTTATTTTATTTAAAATATTTAAATTCTTAATTAATAATTTTTAATAAGATATATTTAAAGTTTAATTAAAAAATATTCCTTGCTAATTTATAAGTAATTTTTTTTTTATTAGCTACTTTTTTAAATATAATAAAAATATTTTATAAAAGGGCTAAGTTATAATAAAAAAGATATTATTTATATTATTAAGTTCTTAATTATATTTTATAATCTTTCTTTTTTATGCTTTTAAATTATTATAAAGGTTATTATAAATAATATCTTTAATAATTATAATTAAATTTATATAATAAGTTTAATTATTAAACTTATAAAAAGTAAAAAGCTTTTTTTTTTAATTTTTTTTAAATAAATTATTTAATAATAATGCTTTTAATTACTTTTACTAAGTTTAAAGTAATATAATATTGCTTAAGCAATTTTAAAATTTAATTATTTAAATAAAAGAATTAATAAGTAATAATTTTAAAGTTATTTAAAACCTTAATAATATTAATTTTATTAAACTTTAAAGTATTTAAATTATAAATTATAAATAAAGCTATTTATAATAAAATTATTATATTAATAAAAAGTAAAACTTTTAAAATATTAATTTAAGTTTTTAATTTATTATTAATAATAAATTATAAAATTTAATTAAAGTAAGGTTAATACTTTAATTAATAATAAATAGGATTAAATCTTTTTTTTCCCTTAATAAGTTTCTTAAAATTTCTTTCTTAGCTTTAAATAAAAAAAATAAATAGTTTTTAAGGTTTTAAGATATTTTTAAAATAAAAGTAAGTTTAAAAAGATTTTAAGCTTAAAAATATAATATATATATTATAATAATTTTTATTAAGATAATAGTAAAATAAAAAAACTTAAAAATAATAGTATTTTTAATTAAAATAATTGCTTTTAAGGAATTTATTTTTAATATTATTATAAAATACTTAAATTAAAGTTTAAAAAATAAAGGTATTAATAAATATAATAAATAAAATAAATTTAATAAAAGGATATTTTATTAAGAAATAAGAATTATAAAGCTATAATAAAGAAAGCCCTTTAAATTTATATTTAATATCTTGCTTATTAATATTATATTAAATTCTTAATAAATTAAATTTAAGTTTAATTAAAGCTTAAATAAAGTTATATTTTAAGTTTAAGTTTTTTATATAATTTAGTTAATATAAAAATATATAATATAATGCTATTTATTAAATTTATAAGTAAATAAAGTAAGCATTTTAATTTTATATTATAACTCTTTTTACTTTAAGCTTAAAGTTATAATAATAATAGCGAATATTAATTAAAAGTTTAAAGTATTTTTAATTAATATTAAGTAATATTTATAAAATTTAAATTTATTATTTTAATTTTAAGTTTATATTATCACTATATTTTAAGCATAATTTTTAATAAAAGACTTAAAATAAGTTTAAAGCTTAATAATATATTAATATATAATTAAAATAGTATTTTATTTAAATATTAAAAGCATAAAAAATATCTTAAAATTAAAAAATAATTTTAAAGTACTTATAATATTATTATAAGTTTAATTATATTTAACTTTTCTTTATAATAAGTTAAAGATAAATATAAGTTTTAATTAAAGCTTTAAGCTAATATATAAAATAGTTTAATAATATTTAATATAAAAATAAGAAAAAAAATAAAATTAATAAATAATTAATTTATAGCTAACTTTTTATTTTTCTTATTATTAATTAAAAATATATAAAATTAAAATTAGCTTAGGCTAAATTATTAATAAAAATAAGCTACTTAAATAATAAGGGATAGATTTTACTAAACCCTTTTAAGGATAACTTAAGAAGGAGCTTTAATGCAATAAAGAAGGAAAATAAAAATAAAAAGGAACTAAAAAAAAGAAAAAGATAAATATTTTAAAAATTCTTAAAATAAGAAAAGCTTAATTAAAGCATTAAATATATAAGAAAAGAAAAGAGTTAATTTCTTAAAAAAATGTTTAAAATAAACGTAAAAGCTAGCTTTTTATAGCTAGCTAGAATTTAGCGCGATACCATTTCTTACGTAATTCCCTGCACCCGCTAATAATATATTTCTAAGGAAAGGATATAACTTACTTAAAAAGCTATTATATAAGTTTTCTTAATAATAAATAGGCTTATTTAAGGTTTAAGAAAGAGTAAGCAAGCTAACTTATTAATTAATAATTTTACTATACTTAAATATATATATAGTAATTGCAATTATTTAGCTATTCTTGGCTTAATTACTAGGTTTTAACTTATATAAGCGTGACCCTTTATTGGCGGATATAGTAAATGCTATTAAAGATAAAGTTAAAGGCTTTAAGGCCTTTAAATATTATAAAATAAAATAAATTATTTAAAGGCAAAACCATAAAATAGGCTAAGGCTTAATAATTATTAAATACCTTATTAAGTAAATAAGTTACTTAAATTATTATAATATATAAATGCTAATTAACTATTTATAAACTAAAGAGCTAATTAATAACTTTAAGGTGTAAAGGGCTAAGATAAAGGCTTTTTATTAATAAATTAAGCGTAATGCTATGGCAAATCCTTTACTTTTTAAATTGGAAGATATTTTTTAATTAAGCTTATTAATAAGGTAAGGAAGGTTATTAAATAGGGGGGCTAAGGGCGGCCTAAATGCCGCGATATTATTGCATATTGGGCTAAATTTGCTTATAAAGCTAAAAAGGCTATTAAGTAAGAAGATTAATATTAGCTTAGCTGCCGTAACTTTATTGCGTTAATATAATATATAAACCACTTAAAGGGTAACTATTTAAATATAAATAATTTATCATGAATTTATAATAAATTAATATACTTAACTATCCTTTTTACTAATTTGCTTTATTTATTTATAAATATATAATATATTTTTTTAGCTTTCCTTAACGTTATTTATTATTAAGCTTAAATAACTATTTTACCTATAAATTATTTATATATTACCTTAAAGGCTATTATTAATTTTATTATATAATAATATTTATTATCTTTAGCAACTTAACATTATTATAATTACAAGCCTATTAAAGTTAGTAATCCCATTATGCCAAACTTTTATATAATTTTATACTTAATAAGCCAAGACCTTAATATAATATATTTATAATAAAGTTGCATGTTAAAGTATTATTACTTAATGGCTAAGCTATATAAAGTTAGTAAGTTATTAATAACGAGCTACCATTAAGCAGCTTACCTATATAGCGAAGAAATATATATATTTTTTTATATATATACCACTATAAACCGCTATAACAATCTGCTTACTTATTATTAAGGCAATTATAATACTTTTTTAATAAACTCTTTATAAAAAAAGATATAATAGCTTTCCTAACCATAATATTAAGTATAATATCTTTATTCTTTATAACTTCCTGCTTAACCTCTTTATTAAATATTTTATTATAAAGGCATAAGCTAAGTTTATAATTAATTAATACCCTATTTTATGCTAAATTAACTATAACTACTTACTTTATTATAATTAAAATCTTTGCAACGCTATATAAAAAGGTAAATAAATATTAAAGAATTTAAAATTAATAAAGGAAGATAAGCAAAAGTATATAACTAACTTCCTTGCCTTTAATTAATATAAAAACTTATTAAGCCTATATTTATACAGCCCTTTTCCTAATAATTAATACTAAGATACTTTAAGAAACCATTAATTTAATATATTTCTTAAGGATTAAGCTTGCAACCTATATAATTAGTTTATTTACCAAGATAAAGAGGTTTTAATTATTATTAAAAAGGTTATTACTATAATTTTCACCGCTGCTACTCTTACTTATATAGTAGAAAACCTAAGCATATACTTAATTAAGTAAACCATAAGCGCTAAAATAAATAAAGCCGCTATCTTAATTTTAGCTATTAAGGTTAGCTAAATTTTTAATAAGGCTTAAAAGCCTTAGTTTCCTGCTAATATTCTTTATTGCCTTAACCTTAGCCCTAGCTTAGCCACCCTTAATTATAAGCATAAGGTAATCATTAACCTCCTTAATAATAATAAGAAAAACGCTAAGCCTATATACTTAACCGCCCTTAAGTTTAGTTATAATAATCTATCTACCTTATTTGCAAAAAAAAAGATTAATGCTACTTAATTTAAAAAGGCTAACCTAGCCATTATTATTACTTTCTTAAAAATAAAGAACTTTTATATAAATATTGCTATATTTATAAGTAAATTTAGCAAGATTATTAATCTTAAATTTAATTTACGCTGCCTTATTATTACCAACCTAATTAATAACTATTCCGCTTAATGCAATAATATGCTTAATATTAAGGAATAATGCATTATCATTATTTTTATTTATAATAAGTATATTATAATAACCTTAATTTTATATATTTTTTTTACTAGCTTATATAAGGCTATTAATATCTTATGATTTTTTAACTTAAATAATAAAACTAACTATATCCCAATTAGCTTTATCCTACATAATTTATTATATATAAATTGTAATTTTAGCATGGTTAAAACCCGTTATATTAATAAGGATAAGATTAATTAGGCTAATATTATTTACATTTAAAAAACTAAATATAGCAAGTCCTTAATTATTGCTAGCTAAAACGCTATATGCTATTATATAGCCGGCTTAGTTAATTATATTAAGATCCATGGTATAATAAAATGCTATATATTAATTAATAATAAGGTTAATTTAATAGCTAATAATATTAGCAATAAGGCAATAAATATAATTTAGAAAGCTATAAGCAACTTTTGCATTAATGGCAACGCTATTAATATTAACTAAGCAATATATAGTATAATAGCTTTTGCAACTATATAATTGCATTTATATTTTGCTAAAAAGATGCGCAAACCTTATAGGCCTAAATAATATGCATTAAATAAGAAGGAGATAGCTATGGGGTATTTTAGTTTTATTTTATTAATCCTTTATGAATAAGAAAAGTTATTTTAAAAGTTCCCTTTAATAGCTAATATGCCTATTATTAAATAAATTAATAATTTTATAATAATGTAAATATATTTTTATAAAAGAAAAAGCGCGTTAATAGTAGTAATATTTATATAATTACTTAACCGGCTTATGAATATATAACTATATTAGCTGCGCCATTAACTTAAATCCTTAGGCTATGCTTTATAACTTTATAATAAATTTATAATTATATATTAAAGTTTATAAATTTTTATTATTTGCGTAAATTAAACTTAAAACCTTACTACCTCTTAATACTGCTTGCTATATAATAATACTCTTTGCATGCATTTTAAAATAAATTAATTTATAATTATTCGCTCTTATAAGTTTGCTTTACGCAATTTATATTATTACTTGCTAAATATAGCAAAAATAAATTAAGTTTTATTAATATATTAAGTTAAAATATATACCGCTATTTACTTAGAAATAGCAATTAGCTTATAGCATTATTTATAGGAAAACCTTTTAGCGTTATTATTATTTTACTTTTATTATATTAAATATATTGGCTAAATCATAATAATATAGTTGCATATTTAATATTTCTTTAAATTAAGTATTTATAATGGTAAATGTTAATATATTATAATTATTATATAATAACGCAGTTAATATTAATTTATTTATTATTCTTCCTTAATTTATTTGCCTTTATTATTTTAAATTCCTTTAACTTATATTAATTACCTTAATGCTTAAGAAATTATATTAAAAGCAAATTATTAGCTAAGAGGAATTTAATATAATATAAATAAGTAATGATAAATTTTAAGTAAATTTATTATAAATTTACTATAAATTATAAATTTATAGTATTTTCATGGTAAATTTACTATAAATGCTAATATTTATAGTGAATTTATGGTGAATTTATTATAAATTCACTATATATATGTATATATAAATAGATTCCCCATGTATTCCCCTGGAATTCACGGGGGCATTGAATTTCATACCTTTGCAACCATTATAAGGACTTATTTATATTTAATTCTTATTATTTATGCTTTTAAATAAAATTTTAAAAATATAAAGTTTATTTTTATATTATATTTAATGATTTTTAATAATTCTTAATATATATTAATTTAAAGCATTTATAGTATTTATTATGCAGTTTTTATAAATATAAATCTTAAGAATTTTACTTTTTAAAAAATAATAACTTAATTTATAATATAAAGAACTAAATATTTATTTAAATATATTATATTAATTAAGATTTTATAATTAAATTTATAATTATTATATAATATAAACTTAAAATGCTTAAATATAAGTTTTTTTATTTAATAATAATAATATATCTTTTTAATCTTTATTATTGCTTATTTATTAATATTTAAATTACTAGCCTTTTTAAGTATTTAATATAATTAATTTATTAATAAGTATTTAAAGTAATAATAAAGTTTCTTTATTTTTATTTTTAAAAGGAAATATATAATATTAATAGTTTAATTTAAGAAAAATTATAAATAACCTTATTTTTTAAGTATTAATATAATAATTATATTATTAAAGGAAATTATTTTATTTATAATATTATTATAATATACTTAAAGCCTATTTATATTTATTAAATAAAGCAAGAATAGGGTTTATGCTTAAATAATATAGAAATTAATATAATTAATTAAGATAAAAACCTTTATTATGCTAAGTAAATTAATAATTATTTTATTATTAAATTTAACTTTAGCTTTTTTTATAATAATTATATTAATTTAATACTTTAAGTTTTCTTATTATAATATAAGGAATTGCTTATATTTAGCTATAAATATTAATAATATTTTTATATTTAATAAAATTCCTTAAAAGTAAGTTTAATTATATTTATTCTTTAAGATAAATTAGCTAGCTATAATAATTATCTTTATTTAAAAGATATTATTTTTAATAATTTAATATATAAATACTTTATTAATTAAGAAATTAATATTTATATAATAAACCTTTTTATTAAGTTTTATTTTTATAATATAAGTATTATTATTATAATTATTATTTTAATTTTATTTATTTTTATATTTATAAAATTTATTTTTATTATTTATTTTATATTTTTTAAATTTATTTAAAAAAGTATTAAAGTTATTATTATAATCTTTATATTTATATTATATTAAGTAGCTTTCTTTTATTAAATATTATTTATTAACTAAATATTTAATTAATTAACATTTCTTTTTCTTATAAATATAATATCTTTTTTTTTTAAGGTTATTTTTCTTTTCCTTCTTTATAAGCATTATTATTTTAAGCTTTATAGCTAATATTATAAGATTTTAATTGCTTAAAGCTTAAATAGCTTAAGTTTAATTAATTAAATTTTTAATTTCTTTAAAATGCTTAAAATTATAATTATTATTCTTTTCTTAGCTTTTAGCTATTATATTTATAATTAATATAATATTAATTTAAAACTTTATTTATAATATAAATTATAATTATATAATTAAATTATATTTTTTTTCTTATAAATCTTAAGTTTAAAAATAATTCTTTATATAATTAAGTTAGCTTAAAAAGAGCTATTTTTAATTTAAAACTTTTTTTATAAGCTTTAATTATTATTATTTTTAAGTTATTTTTCTTAATATAATCTTAGCTTAATGCTTATTAATAAAATTATAACTTATTAAATATTAAAATATAAAACTTTATATAAATCTTTATTTAAGTTTTATGCTTTTATTTTTATAAATATTATTATTATTTAATTTATATAATAATATTAATAATTAAGGTTTATATTAAAATATATTTTAATTTTAAAGTATGTTATTATAAATATATTAATTTAATTTATAAAATAAAGGTAATAAATCTTAACTTAATCTTTAAGTATTTAAAGAAAAATTATATAAAATTAATTTAACTAAATTTTAATATAATAATAAATATTAAAAAATATCTTTATTTTATTATTTAATAAGTTATATAAATTCTTAATATATTTATAAGAATTATTAAAGGTTTTTATAAATTATGTTAACTTTATTAAATTTAAGTATTTATTAAGAATATATTATAAGAAAAAAGTTTTATATAAGTTATATTTTTTATTTAATAAAGGTATTTTTAAGGTAGCTTAAGGTTATATTAAATATAATATATATCTTTAATATAAGCTTTATTTTTATCTTTTTATTAATAATAATAAACCTTGTTAATTATATTAGTTTTTAATAAATTATATTATTAAATTTAAATTTTATAATTATATATTTAAAGTTAATAGCGGTAATAAAAGTTATTTTAAGGATTATCCTTTTAATAATTATTATTATTTAAAGCTTACTTATAATTCTTATAAGGATTATACTTATAATTATTATTTTTAAAGTTATATATAATATTTATTTATATTTAATTTTAAGGTTAATAAGGCATTATAAAGCTTATTATTAATTTATTTTAATTTTTCTTTAGCTTAAGTTATAATAATTAATTATAATATTATAAATTAATTATTATATTTTATATAAATACCTTATATTTAAAGAAAAACTTTTAAATATTATTAATAAGAATTTAATAATACTTTAAATATTACTTATATTTATATTATATAATTTTTATAATAAATAATAAAAAGATTATTATTATAAAGGTTTTATTATATATAGCTTATTAAAGTATTTATTAAATAAGTAATTAAATATTTTATTAATGCTTTTTATATAAGGGTTATAAATTATAATTTTAAATTAATATATTTATAATAAGTTAAATTAATTAAAATTTAAGTAAGCATTTTATTAATTATATACCTTTTAATAAAAGTTAATAGCTTTTTAATATTATTAATTATATTTATAAGTTTTTATAATAAATATTATAAAAAGTAAAATTAATAAAATAAAGAAATATTAATAAAATAAATAATATTTAAGAATAAATTAATAATAATAATTTAATAATAAGTAAATTATAATTATTAAAAAAAAGAAATTATTAATTTTTTTAAGCCTTAAAAGTTAAGGCTTTCTTTTATTATTAAATTTTTTTATATTAATTAAAAGCATAATGCATAATTTATATTTATTTATAATATAATATTATATTAGCTTTAATAATTATAATAATTATAAGCTTTATTTATTAATAAAATAAAACTTTATTAAGTTTTATTAAGTTTTAAAAAAAAATTAAAAATAAGTTTATTTTTAATAAAGTTTTATATATAATAAATATATATTTCTTAAATAATAATAAATATATATATAAATATTATAAGGAATATTACTTAATTTATTTAATCTTTATAATATTTACTTAAAGAGTTTAATAATATAAGAAGGCTTAAAGAAGTAATTATTATTATATAATGCTTATTAATAAGGAGGATATAATTTTTAAGTTAGGGAAATCCTTATAAGGTTGCCTTTTTTATTTTATTAATTTATAATACTTATAATTATTAATTAATATTAATAGGTTTTTTATATATATAATAATTATATGGGAAGCAATTATGTATTTATGTTGTTTTATTTAAGTTCTGAGAGGCTACGTGCCCTGGAGGGGATAACTAAAGTAGCCTTTTAAGTGCGAGGGTCGTACTTGCCAACAGCTTCTGTGAACTTGGGTCCTGCCTTGACATGTCGTAGAACAGTCCAATTACTCGGTGCAGTCTTCCTCGCCACACGGAACAAGGTATTGAGCCGTCAAGCGCACAGTGATTGTGCAGCTCGGTTGATCGCCTGGAAAGCATGGTGACTGGCTTTGAGCCACGGAGATCTAATCAGCTCTTGTGGTGAACTAGCGCACCTGAGTCCACGGGTGTGCTATGCCCATCCGGCCCTTTCCAACCTAAGGGTGAGCCTCATGACATCGGGTGAAACCAGACCAAACGAGGCATAACTCGCAGGTGATGGAAGAATAACCTCTCTTGAGTTTTGATGATCATAAATCGTTGGCATATAACTACAATCATACCTGCAATCGCAGTCCCTCCACTGCCCACGAATGGCAAACAGCAACACTCATACAGTTTTGCTTCTTTTCCGATACCTCAACCAATGGAATCGGTGGAAAGTGAGACTGCCAGGTGAGAATGTAATCTCGTTCACCGTAAAGCATAGCTGACGGCACCGGCAAAGCTACAATCCGGCTCGGACGGGTGGCAATTCCATGACCACCTGCAGGCCTTCTGTGGAGGAAACTAATTGGAATTTTCCCGAAACAATATCAGGAAGCGATTTGGCAGTCTTGTTGTTATCCGGTGTCGATAAGCATCCTGATCTAGTGTTTTCAGTCGGTTTCTCAAGTTCTGACGGGCTGATCTCGTCGAATCACGACTTCGGATGGATTTAAGGCGAATGGGCCCGACACATACTCGGGGTGAAGGGCTAACGTGATCAAGTGTTTCGAGTCCTGCAAACATGCAGCGACCTCTCGGAAGGCTCCGTACTGGACCGAAAAGTGCCTTCCGAAGTCTTCGTAGCATCAGTCCCGACAGAGCCGTTGGCCATTGTCGGAGCGCATCCCCTGACAGCGCTCCATCTTGTCTCGCCTTGTCTTGGCTGAACGGCGCAATGGTGTCAATTTCTCATCTACCCTCTCCTCCGGCTCGGTACACAGCCCAGCCTGTTCTTCTCGACCCGATTCACAAACTTCTCAACATCATGAGGAATAGCTTTCGAATTGCTCATAATTCGTCCTAATATCGCCTTGTCTTTTGCCTTCACCCGCAGCGCAACGCAAATAACTTTTCCCGACATCGACCTTTATACTTCTGTCAACGCCCTTTGTGGATCAACTGCTGTGGGCGAGGTCCACACCGAAGCTTTGTAGAGTGATCGCCAAATGCCAATCAGTCTTGGCGGAGACGCAGCGTCGCCCAAGATACTCTGAACCAGGACCGCTATAAGAGGTACACGAACATTGAGCACAATATGGCGTATGCAACACCGACAGCTTTATTACCGCGCCAAGTCAACGTGATAATAGGATCCAACCCGTCGGCTACCATCTCATCCCTCAGCAGCGCTCTCGTCACGGCTAGTAGCAATATTGCAACACTTTCTCAGCAATCACAGCAGCTTTCTCAGCAGTCTCAACAGCTCTCGCAGTCGATTCAGCAATTATCGCAGTCCACACAGGTGCTGTCACAATCGATACAACAGTTACAAATACGATCGGCCCAAGATGTTCAGAACATCCGCAACAGTGCTGCCATCGCGATGGCAAGCATGGCCAGCAGCGCCAATCTAGCCATAGCTACAGCATCGAACAACGCTGCAGTCGCCTTGGCGAGTATTTCAGGTAGTCTTGCTGCGGTTGCCTCCGCGGCGAGGCAATCTGTATTGGCTGAACAAGCAAATGCTAGTGCTGTCAGGGTAAGTTTGGCTTTCGAAAACACCGAGGTAGCTCATGACATCGACTGACTGTATGCAATATAGGCCCAGGCACAAACGCAGGTGATGACCGCCCAGGGCAACGCGATCAGCGTGACACAGACAACCATCGCTATCGTCGCATCAATCGCCGGCACATTCATCTTGTCTCTAATTGGCTTCTTGTTTTTCTTACGGAGCCGGAACCGACAGCAGAAGCGACGGATTGCTGAGCTCAAAGGCACCATCAAGAGACCTCTGAGTCCCACCGGCAGTAGTAATATGGTATGGGATAATAAGGGATGGCATCAGAGTTCAGAGAAGGAACAACGAGAAGAGCGAACCCGGATACAGTCGCCCGAGCCACAGCCCATGATCGGGGTTGCGACATCCTCACAATTCAGCAGGGAAGAGAAGAGGAGCAGTAATTGGCCACTTTCGTCGAGTGCCTCGGTCGATGCTCAAAAGACGAAACGCCAAACAATGGACCCTTCGAACATCACCATTGTGAAGGTGGGACAAGCCGAAGGTGGTGCGGGTGGCAGCGATCCGTCGCAACAACAAAGCACGGGGATAGGGTCGACAAAAGCACCGAATCTGTCACTATTTCCAAAAATCACTGAGCCGGGATTAAATAAGGACAATCCGGGACAAGGGAAAGAAGGGTCTAATTCCAAACAAGCGAACGTACCTACACAATATCCACCGCGATATAGCGTGGAGCCTGAGAGAGGCACGGTGGGCAGCAATATGATGTGAGAAGGCGAGGCTTATACAATAAATGTCTAATGATACCAATCAATATTTTCTGAACCCTCGAGAGAGAGAGAGGTCTGCAAAAAATACCAATCTGTCACTTCTCTGCTTAGGCTACTAAGTAATGATATTCCATGTGCTAGATGTTTGAGGTTCAACTCAAATTTCGACGAGCATGTCGCTCTCCGAGTGCCGGCTCCCCCTCACCAAAGCTATGGTAATTGAAATCCGCTGATACTTGATACATAAGTGAACATTCATTGTCCTGGGTGACTGGGAGGTAGCCCTCCTCTCAAGGCTGATCTTGTTAGTCGGGCTTGCATTCACAACAAGTGCAAATGGGGAGGGTGCGATGGTCGACGTCTCAGGGTTCGGGGCAACGTATCGACTGTCGAACTCTTCAATCTTGGAGCGGACCACAGTTGCAGATTGAAGCAGTCATCCACGAGTCAACAGCGAAGTCGAGCTCTCCATTCTCGAAGCTTATCTGAAGCCTTCAAATTAGTAGCTCCAGGCTTGTGGTAGAGATAGAACATTGCGGCCACTGCTCTGAAGACTGGCCTGGAAGAGTTTCAGCGGACGCCAGGGCCTACGCGGCAACGCCTCCACAGCAAAATGTCAGGCATGATCGACCCCCAGATCTTCGAACACCTCAAGTCGAAGATCGACGAGGACACCAAGGCGCGAGATGATCTCAACGGAATCATCCAGAAGCTGGAGCGCGATGTGTCCTACACCCAAGGTCTCCTGTCGCGGGTGCACTCGACCCCAAGGTCTCACTACCCTGCGCTGCTCTCCCAAGTCGAGACGGCCATCAAGACCGAGGTCGAGGACTTCTCGCAGCTGAGCGAGGTCGCTTCTCAACACCCTTACTACAAGTATGCAAGACCATCTCACTAGGACCGTTGCACGGTGCTGATTTGCGATTCTATAGGTACAACAGCAAGTGGACTCGATCCGTCCAGGATGCAGTCCTCACCGCGCTTCTCCACGGCTGGCTGGGTGGCGCCCTTGTTCCTGAGGGCAGAGTGGGACGGCTCCTCACCCTCGAGGAGGTCGGAGAGCACGTCTTCCACGGTCAGTCAAGCCAGCACTCACTCTCAACCCCGGCTCAGCCCAGCTCTAAACTGACACCCCGATGGCAGTGCCTGTGAACCTGAAAGACCGTGATGCCTTCCATATCACCATTGAGGAGTACCTTCTGGCGGTCACCGGCCTGACAGACGAACTCGCCCGGCTGACGGTGAACGCCGTGACCCTGGGAGACCACGAGCTGGCGGTGAAGATCAGCACTTTCGTCAAGGACATCCACGCCGGTTTCCAGTTGCTGAACCTGAAGAACGACATCCTGAGAAAGCGAGTGGATGGCGTCAAGTACGCGGTCAAGAAGGTCGAGGACGTGGTCTACGACCTTTCGTTAAGGAACCTGATCCCCACCTCCTGAGACCCAAGTCATTGCATTGGGGAGGAAAGGTTCAGACGAGCCTTGAGATGCGATTGGTGTTGCATTGACGTGGAGTCCAATTCAGGTAGGCGCCGAAGGGCCAGGGGACACGTCAGGCATAATATGGATGAAGTGAGGCAAGACTAAGATCAGAAGAGCCACGAAAGACGAACCTTGATTCTGGCGTTCACCCCTCTATGGCGCATCAAAGAGGAGACGATGATCCAGCCCCAAAGCCGAGGGAGGTCATTGTGCTACATCAGCGGTCCTTATTGCGCTTGCCGATCGCCCTCCTCTCACAATGGCATTCTCGCTCTCGCATGCTCGCATTTCTCTTCTCGCATGAATACACGTGTTTTTGTGCTCCCAAGGCTCCTAGTCGTCTTCTGCGTTTTGTAGCAATCTCTGACAATGGCAACTCTGCCTTGAATTCCATCGTACGCCTAACTCTGAGCGTGGAGAAAACTTGACATCTGGATAAAACGGTGAATCCCACCAAATTTCCCTGAAATAATTGAAACGCTGTTTGAAGACAGTGCTACTTCAAAAGGAGGCAATATCGTAATTGGTAATCTCCAATTGGCCTGTTGGGGGATGACTAAGCACTCCCCTCTCTTCTAATACACCACACCTTCCGTAGCCCGCCTAGCATTAGCTTCTCTCAACACACACACACACTCTGCGAGATACTTCAATTGAATTGGCTGTCAGCAACCCCATTTGGTTCCCTGATCTGGTTCTAGAAGCCCTCGTGTGTCTCGTTACATGGCCGCCGCCTGCAAGTGAGAAAGCATTCTTCCAGTAGATGGCATTGCTGAGTAAGCGACCCTGAACACACCAGCAAAGGTTCTCAAATAGGTTTCATTCATTCCATACAAGATCATCCACTATCGAGCACTGAGCATGCAGCTTATCTTTGTTGGATAAGCAACTGTAGTTCCATTTGTCGTGGTGCTCAAGGGAGAGGAACTTCGAGCAAGTCGAAGCCCGAATAGCGGGATGTTTAAAGTTCGACCTCATAGTAGTCGACATTTTTACCGACGCCTTGTATATTATGGACCTAAATAACACCGAGTTTTCCGTTGGCTATGTACCCTTTACAGCTAAATGCGTCAATGGTCGTCTGAAGTTCAAACTATAGTCGACCATCGCTCAGTCTACCTATGAATCCGAATATATGGCCTGCTCAATATCAACCTCACAGTTACGTTGGATTTGGACTGGTAAGTCTTAAAAGCCTTGCGAGTCGATAAAATGTACATGACGCCTGATTAGGGTCATTCTGTGCCAAATGTCTCACCACAGCCTACCTAGGTACCTTGGACCCTATTTGATGCCAGAGCTTCCCCAGCCGCGACAGGGATCATGAGCGTAGCTATCGTTGGGGCCCCACGTCCCGAGGTCGATTACCTCACCACAAGTCCCCGGACAGAAAATCCCAGAGCAATGACTCTTGACCTTTTGTTACAACTGCCGCGGTGAAGCTTGATCTGCCCTGGCTTTTCTGCTCTCAGCCCCAAGAGCAGGAGGCAGCGATCATGGCAGAAGCTGTCAAAGCCAAGGAGAAGCCCGTCGAGGCCAAGAATTACAAAGGTTTCGTCGCCGGCGTCTTCTCCGGTATCGCGAAGCTCTCAGGTATGCAAACCCTACTGCTCCTACACAGACGAGACTCTTCTTATTTTGATGGCGTATACTAACAAGCTGGAAAGTCGGTCACCCATTTGACACCATCAAGGTGAGGTTGCAGACGACGGACGCAGCCCGCTTCTCTGGACCCCTCCAGTGCCTCCTCCAGACGATCCGCGTCGAGGGCCTCTCCGGCTTGTACAAAGGCGCTACGCCTCCGCTGGTGGGATGGATGTTCATGGATAGCATAATGCTGGGCAGTCTGACAGTCTACCGGCGCCTCCTCCGCGACAACATCTTCAATCCGCCGCTGCACCCCCTGCACGACCCAAACCTGCCGCTGCCCGCCCACGGCCATGGCTTGGCCGGCATCCTGGCCGGCTCGACGGTCTCGTTCGTTGCGGCGCCGGTGGAGCATGTTAAGGCGCGGCTGCAGATCCAGTACGCCGCCAAAAAGAACGAGAGGCTGTACACCGGGCCGATCGATTGCGTGAGCAAGATATGGCGCGCGCATGGGGTGCGGGGATTGTACCACGGCTTGACGGCTACGCTCCTGTTCCGGAGCTTCTTCTTCTTCTGGTGGGGCAGCTATGATATTTTCAGCCGGTGGATGAAGAATTCGACGAGTTTGAGCGCGCCGGCGATCAACTTCTGGGCCGGTGGCCTCAGCGCCCAGGTGTTCTGGTTGACGAGCTACCCCAGTGATGTTGTGAAGCAGCGCATCATGACGGATCCACTGGGCGGGAGTCTAGGCGACGGTACACGGCGTTTCAGGTCATGGAGGGAAGCGGCCGTGGCGGTACACAGGGAGAGCGGGCTGAGGGGATACTGGCGAGGATTCTTGCCGTGTTTTCTCAGGGCGTTCCCGGCCAACGCAATGGCCCTGGTTGCATTTGAAGGCGTTATGAGGACACTTCCTTAAGAGGGCACAGGAAAAATTCATGGTCCAAGGCATAGAGCTTGGGGGGCAGACAGTCACAAGGTCATTGATACCCAGACATTTTTCAGACGAGCGTATAGAGACAATCCAACTCCAGTCAACTTCAGCGGAACGCAGATAGTATTCACTATCTAGGGAGTCAGGCAGTGCCGTGCTGCGCTTACGCAACCCAGAGTAACCAGTCAGCAGAGGCTGGCCAGAGACTGGCCGGAGGCCCATGCTTTCCCGCCTTTTACCACCAACGGCAGTCCTTTTCAGATAGGGTCCACCATCGCGGCTCAGTCCGGTATTTCCTCGAGAGCGCTGGTTGTCGCTTACTCGTCGTCGTCATCAGCCTCGTCGTTGACGACGTTGAAGAACTTGAGCTCGTACACTCCCTTAGAGGTGGAGACGACACGGAGCCAGTCACGGAGCTGCATCTTCTTCAGGAACTTCTTGGTCCTAGCGTGCGAAACACTACGGTCAGCATCTTGCCCCCAGACATATCCCTCTCCCAAGCTCTCGAAATGGACGGATGTTCCTTACAGGTACTTGAGGTACCGGCCGGACAGCTCGTTGTGGGCAATGATCTCGATCTTGCCGTCACCGACCTGGGAGATCTGGATGGTCTCGCCCAGGTTGCCGACGCGGCCCTCGACCTTGATCTTCTCGTTCAGGAACTTCTCGAAGGCGGAGACATCGAAGATCTTGTCGCTGGCGGGCTGCGAGGCGTTGATGATGAACTGTAACAGTGAAAGTGTTCGTCAGCGTCGCGCCCGGGCATTGGGGTGTGGGGTTCGAATTCGGAGGGATGCTGCTTACCTTCTTGGTGGTCTTGGAAGACCTGCCCTTCTTCTGCGATTTTGAAAAATTGACCTTAGCCTACTGCATCACGCCATGATCTCTCTGGCCGAAAGACTGGGCCAGCAGCAAAGCGGTGTCAAGTACATACAGTCTGGGGAGCCATTGTTTCTGGTTTGGGGTGGAAGAGGACGCAAAGAGGTTAAAATATCCTGCGCCGTTGGTGGATGGTTTTGGGAAAGGTGGTGATGTTTGCGATGTCGAGTGGTAGTTCAAGCCTCGCGCCGACGAAAAAGTTCACGGCGCATAGCTGGAAGCCGGCTGAGGCCAAACTGTGGGCTGGCCAATGCAGCTGGCCGCCAGCTGGCAAGTGGTCCCCACCGGTCCATGCCTTCAACCTCCAGTCTCGCACTGACCTTCAATGTCGAATGCCATTGTCAACTCTGCCTTTAAAAGCATTGCTTGCTGTATAACGAAATCGGAACACGAGGTTAATGGCTACCAGTCCAAAAGCCAATGGCAAGATGCCCGTCGCCAGTTCCATGCTGGCGAGGCAGAGTTGAGCCACCAGCTGCCACCTGGTCGACCGTGGCACCTCCTAGTAATCCCGAGATCCGCGCAGTGATCGCCTCTCGACATTTCGATAGCTCTACTGGAGGTAACCCCATGATCAAGACGATCAAGCACTCAGCGGGGACTAGTTAACCAAAACAGAATCCCGGCATCTGCACTACATGTTACAGACTTACAATCCTATGACCGACATGATGTTGTCATCGGCTTGCCTGCTAACCAGCACGGACTACAAGACCAACGAGTCACCGACGTCGTCCCATCGACGCCACAGCTGAGCCACACTTGCTGAGCCACGCGGATCCCCGGCCCCAACCAGTCCTCCTGACCTTCGGCCAGCGCAGATCAGATGATCGTCGATGGCAAACCCGGACTGCCAGTGCCAGACTGCCAGACTGCTTGGTTGGCTTCATTCACAGGCTCGCAGCAGGCCCAGGCCCTGGGATGACGTACCTAGGACGACGGCCAAGGGGTTCAATCATCTGCAGAGTGTTGCGAGGAACGGCAGCTGGGTCGCAGACCCACGCCCCAGCCAAGAATACCGCAGGCGAAGAAACACGCAATCTCTACGGTCGCTAACATGAGTCCCAAGACCAATGGTGGATACCAGATAGAGGAAGTCTGGGCGCGAAGGCAAGCCGCGCGGGTGTGAGGTGCCGAGTGCCAGCTTGCCATGCAGCCCGTGCAGCAGTCCCCAGGATGGTGAATGCTTTCCCGGGCTGGCGTCGTCGGGTCCTCCGAGCGCCTGGCATGGGTCTCTATTGTCCCTGTTCAGCCACTTTTGTGACAAAACCACCCACGGCAAGCACGGACGCGGAAGTCTGCACGGTCTACTGCTGCAGACGACCAATGTAGACGAGGCTACCGAGTGAGATGCGGATATTTTCTGATTGGCCTGCGCGGACAGACTCTGACGGCGGCGGCTGACTGCTGTGAGCAGTCCAACATTCTGCATCGTACAATGTGCTGCACAAGAGCTTCGCTACTCGCCCGCTCCCGTTCCAGCCGGCACGATGATTGTCAAAACAACCACTGAAAATGCTACCCTGGTGGGGTGTATTGTACAGCCTGACAGCACAGCCCTGCTGCACGCTGGTGGGGAAGGGCCTCATTTGCTTTTCATTGCCCTTTGAGGGATGATCCCGTTGGCGCTGAACAGAATTCTCCATTTGCAGTGCCGTGCAGTATGCAGCAGACACCAGCACACAGGCGGCACTAGGTACCGATTGGAGTATGCACTGCCAGCCATTATCATTGTCACATCGCGACAAGCTCCCCCAGTCTGCAGGCGTTCTCCAAGCTCTCGCCCCAGCAGCCCCAGCTCCAACAGGGTGGCTGGACATGCAGACGGGAGATTGGTTTCAGATGGGCCGTACGGATCTGGACGGTCGCAGCCAGCCATCCAGCAAAACCTGGCAGCAAACGGTACCATAATAGTAAGCGCGGGAAAGGGCTGATGGGCTGGCTGGTCGCCGGGCCACACGGCAAGCGACCCCAGCGGGACCGGCCTGTGCTGGCCTGCTGGCCTGCCCTGTGGCGGGTGGGTGTATGACGCAGTTCTGAGGACTGACTGGCAAACATGATGTACCTCCCCTGTCCCAGGTGACTGAAGCTTGTTTGCTGGACGCCGACGCTTTCCCTTCATGCTGATGCAACCGCTGCGCCTGTTGAACTCTTGCCTCGCCTGCGCCTACTTAAGACTGACCCACGCCCACCCTTCCTCCCACACGTAGTCCTAATCCATATCTCGAAAGATAACCGGAAACCTTCTTCCCTCGCAAGACTCGACGACCGTCTCTCAAGCCACAATTACACCTTTGCTCAAGTCGATAACCCAGATCGAATATCGCCATCATGCCTTTCACCGGAAGGTAAATCACCGCCCGCTCCTCTGCCCCAAGTCCCCAGGACAGACGTCATCCGGGGGCGCACTTCACTTGCTAACAATGCCTCCTACAGCGATATCTGCAAGATCATCCTTGCCATCTTCCTGCCACCTCTGGGTGTCTTCTTCGAGCGCGGCTGCGGTGCCGACCTGCTCATCAACATCCTGCTCACCATCCTGGGTTACATCCCCGGTATCATCCACGCCCTGTATGTGCCCAGCCCCGTCCCCCTCAAAAAACAAGGTTCCCCTGGCTTGGAGGCGAGCAATTGCTAACGAGATGCCAAAATAGCTACATTATCTTGAAGTATTAAGCGAGGAGCGATGCTTTCGCAAATGTCAGCACGTCGGCCAAGGCAAATCAAACTCTCTTACTCCAGAGAGTGGACGACCTTACACTGCCATGTGCCCCACGAGCAGCAGTTGGCTTCCGGCCGTCACCAGCCGCTCTTAATGACCCGCCATCCAACAACACCGCCACCATCTTCACCAAACTCTACGACTAAGCTCACCTACGGCCTTATACGATTTTGAAATGGGACAGACGACCTGTCACGCCGTCCTCTTTCATGAGTTCTCTTTTTGCGATGCGCTTTTCACCGACGATTATAGCATACTGCGTTCTGCTTGTTTTTCTTTGAGGAGAAAGGGGGATTTGCATCCTTTTTTTGAAGAGCCCATGCTCAGGCTTGTCGGCTTGCGGGTTCAGGTTACCGAGAGACAATTCTCTAGATAATGACACGATACCCCTATACGTCCTCGAGACGGCTTCGACCACAATACAACCTATCTTTCGCATTTTCCTCAGACTGAGTGATTGGCCGCCTTGCATTGACTTCCGGTAGCCCCGAGCTCCGGGTGTTGAGAGATGGTGAAATGACGTCACAAACAAGCCGATGAAATGGTGATGCGCCTGCGCCAATTGCCGGCTTAAACCTCAGGCCATTGACGAATCGACTGGCGTGGTCCTGGCAATTAATCTCTTTGCAGCGTTCCAGCCGTTACCTCTTCTGTGTCGCCCACTTGTATATGCACGTGAAATTGCAAGGCACGATCGGCTGTGACGAGGCACAATATACATGGCACCCAGCCATCGTTGTCTATGAGAATTTGAGTACTTCCAGCATCCGAGCACGTTATGCTCGCCCAACTTTGAATGACAAGATCTGCAACCCAGGTCAGAACAAGTACCGTGTGATTGAGGGTGGAATAGACTCACATCGTTCTTGCCGATGGAGATAGTGTCGTCCTCGGCGACCCTCTGGTTTCCAATCCCTTCAATGTAAGCTATGGGCGCATCACCCATAACTTTTCTTGCCACGTCTGCAACGGTGCTATTCTTCTTGACGAGCACACAGTCCCTGAACACGTGTTTTGAGTCTGCCGCCCCTGAGCTGAACGATGTCGTGTTCCGCACAGGGAACACCGGCACCAGGCCCAGCAGCTCAGCAGCCTTGGCCAGTATTTGGACCACGCCCGTCGAGCCGAACCGATACAGCACCATATCCTTGAGGTTTTCTATCCTCGTCTTGTTCTTGTCGTCGAGCTCCTTCAGCCCTCCGCCGTCAGGATCGCCGTCCGCGATGAGGTCTTCTCTTGTGTCTACAAACTCGCTGCCTTCAGTGTACCGTATGTAGCCCTGCTTCGCGAGCTTGCGCAGAAAGATCTCCGATACAGCGCTGCACAGCACAATCGTGTTGGGGTCCTGCATCTTTGCAATCCGCGCGATATTGGCGTCCGAGTCCGGGTGGTCGATCTTGTTGAGCGCGATGACGGTGGGGAACTTCTCGTCCGTGAATGCGTTCACCACCCGGTCAATGGTCTCGTCGCTCCAGGCCTCAAGCGGCTCCTTCAGATTCAGCTTGTCGAGCGTCCGCGCCACCACCTTGGACGTGCTGCCGTAGCCCGAGAACTGCGACTGCAGCGTCTCCACCGCCGTCGCCTTGACAGCCATGTGCCTCCTCCGGATGCTGCCCCAGCGCTGCATCAGGTTGCCCCTGATCCATGCCACGATCTCGCTGCGCAGCCACGCTATGTCGACGCTTGGGTCGTAGCCCCTCGTGTTTTTTCCTTCTGCGTCCGTCGTGCCTGAGACGTCGACAACGTGTATGAGGGCGTCGGCGTGGCGGAGGTCGTCCAGGAACTTGTTGCCTAGTCCCTTGCCCTCGTGCGCGCCGGGCACGAGACCGGCGACGTCGAGGAGCTCGATGGGGACGCTGCGCTTGCCGTCGACACATGCGCCGTAGTTGGGTTTACACCGGTCAGCGACATTGTGTCGCTGGCAGGCACAGTCTATCTGTAGGTATCCTATCGCACGTTGGGGGTCGATGGTGGTGAATCTGATCGTTTCAAACGGACGGTCAGGTCAGCCAGACTGCTCGAAGGTTACAGGAGACAAGGCCAGGACTGCCCGAGGACTGTCCCTGTGAGGGGGTGGGCGCGTACGGGAAGTTGCCTACCACTCGTCATCAGCTCAAGGGTCTTCATCTGTTCGAAGTATTGGCGTACTGACCGACTTTGGAGGTTGCGTCCGTCTAAATTGCGAGGTCAGTAGGCGCCCAATGTGAGCATCGTAAGAGGAAGCGGGATCTGCGTACAAGAGAGTTTAGAGTGCTTGATTTGCCGGCACTGGGCTTGCCAACAAGTCCTATTAAGGGATCACGAGGCATTTTGGAGTGAATAGAGAAGCGACCAACGTAGACCTGTCAGAAGGTGCGGTGACAAGCTGCTCAAGCGATCTGGCGGCGTGGTATGTGTCAATTTGTAGTTATCCTTGCTTGGTGGTGCAAGGCAAGATTTCTCACGCCGGCAAGTCGCCCGTCGCGGGGCAGGGATGACCAGCGCTCGCCCGAGCATTTCAGGGCCCCACTTTGGAGGGGTTCTGCTGCAGGGCAATCAACTATGACGGGCTGCGAGGGGCATAAGAAATAGAGAACGGACGCGGTTCGAAGCTCATTGCGAAGCTTCAATAGCCGCAAATACGTATCGGTTTGGTATTGGGAAAACCCCTTCGCATTTCTTGCGATGTCTCGACCACGGCTTCCTCTGAATTCTCTCCCCGTGTGGACAAGCTTCAACAATGGCAATCTCAGCAAGGTCGTCGAAGTCAAATCCGTCCCAGACAAAGGATTAGGGCTGATTGCCAAGGACGGTTCGGCTGCCATTGGAGACGCACCTCTAATATCAATCCCCCACAGCCTTGTGTTGAACTCGGAAGCTGTCGAGGAGTACGCCAAAGAAGACAGGAGCTTCAGGAAGCTTCTGGACTCTTGTGGGCACAAAGTCAGTAGCACAATTCTAATCAGTTCTTGCCTGACTGACCGAGGCGTAGAGCCGGCGTCATGACATCCTTTTGTTTCTCCTCGTCCACCTGGTCCTCTCTTCGGACAATCAAGAACATGCTGGCCTTCCGAATCCCTGGACCGAGTATGTCAAACTGCTGGACGACACCATTCCTGTGCCTACTCTCTGGGAAGAAGACGAACGCTCGCTCCTCCGAGGGACGTCTCTTGAGGCTGCCCTGAATGCGAAGATGCTGGCACTGACCAACGAATTCGAGGAGCTGCGCGACAAGTCATCCGATATAGAATGCTGGAATGCCGCATTCTGGGATAATGATTCTGTCCATCTCGAGGACTGGCTGCTCGTCGACGCGTGGTATCGCTCCAGGGTCCTTGAGCTGCCCAGATCAGGGCCATCTCTTGTGCCGTGTATTGACATGGTCAACCACTCAACCGACGCTAACGCCTACTACGAAGAGAATACCAACGATGATGTTATCCTCTTGCTCCGCCCAGGCGCGGACTTCAAGGAGGGAGATGAGGTCAACATCAGCTACGGCTCAGAGAAGCCCGCAGCGGAAATGCTGTTCAGCTACGGATTTATAGACTCACACTCAGTGGCGAGAAGCCTCAGGCTACCTCTGAGACCACTGCCGGATGATCCGTTAGGCAAGGCAAAGGTTCACGCTTTTCAAGACGTCCCGGCAGTTGACATCAAAGAAGTTGACGGAAAAGTGATTTGCACGAGTTCCTTCGCGTATCTCATGATCTTGAACGAGGAAGATGGACTGGACTTTCGTTTACTGCAGGACACAGATGGCGATAGGGAGCTCAGAACGTTCTGGCGAGATCAGGACGTGACAGAAATGACCGACTCTTTCGACCAGCTTGTGTCGGACCATGAGCTCTGCAGCGTCTTCAAATTGCGAGTCAATATGGTGATATCTCAACGACTGGAGGAGCAGTTGGAACGGCTGTCTCCTTTCTCGGCTGACGATGGCAATGCAGCGTCTGTTACAGACCTACCAAGTACATCTAACGCTGCCAATGCGAGAGCGCTGAGAATCATAGAGAAAGACGTTCTTGACAAGGCGGTCGCGGTGCTTGAGGAACAGGTGAGTAAACTTATCCTCCTGCTAATTCTGGCTACAAATTCGGGCGTCTTGGGATGAGCTCATGGCATCTTCCATGAGAGGCTTTTATACAACTCGATCCTACGTGGACCAGGAACTGACATTGTTGCAGCGGACTGAGCTCTTAGCTCTCGAAGAGGTGACAGCCTACCTCGGGTCTATGGCGATCTTTCAGGGTGGCTTGAGTGAGGTTCCAGAAGACGACAGCAGCGATGAGTTCAGTTAGGCATCAGACCTAGGTTGAACCAGAATGCTCGATCTGCTGTCCAATGCGGGACTGGGTTATCGGCAGAATCCGGAGGGGCCCGCAGGCCGATCTTCTGCTGACTGGCGACAAGCAGAAGGATGTTGCTTGGGTCGCAATCGTCGACCTCGGGAAGCGCGCACATTGGGTTATGTCTTCGTAGTCAACCACCACACTGCAGCAGGAAACCAACAGATGGCTAAGCGACATGCACTGCCTCGAATCAGAGAGAAGTGCAGGACAGACGATAGAATCCTTCCGCCACCCCACAGGGATGCAGAAAACGTATGCACGAACACCCTCTCGCCAGCCTGGCTTCATTCTCCTCCAGTCCGGATTGAGATTCGGGCGTTAGGAAAGCTAGCCGCAGTGTGAGACGGCCAACTCACTAAAAGGCGGATCCGCAGCCCGACAGTTTGGGCAGGGCTCCTCATAGCGCCCACCGCGGTGCTCATTAGCTGGTTAAAAGGTCACGCTTGCGGTTCGGTGTGTATGTCTGTGTGAGCACCAGGGCATTTTCGGAGACACTTTCTCACCATCGTCCAAGTGAGCCAAGAGAAGTGGCACGGTTGATGTGACCGGGGAAGGGATGGACTTGTGTTGTGCTGTGGGCAAAAGTGCCAGAGTGCCTGGAGTGCCCATCCCCAATGCCACGGCAAATTTCGTTGAAATGACGGCAGTCCTTGTCTAGTTTGCTTGGAAAATCTGCTAGCGACAGGCCAGGACTAGATCTACACCACAACCACAGATGCCGCATCATTTACGAAAGCCTATATGTGGAATCTTATGGAGGCTTGCCAGGGGTTATTGGCTGAATGACACGGTCAGGACGGCAGTCTTCGCCAACAAACGCCAGAGTGTCTTGTCCGTGTCATCCGCACGCAACAGCACCGGTTACCAGAGGCGACATGAGACAAGACAATCAATCGAAGGGACTTTGTTGTCATTTCTTCTCGTCCAAGGTGCACGATCGGAAGCGTAAATGGCGCGCCGGGGAGTGACACAAGATCCTGCATGCAACCTGCGTCCCTGCTGCATGCCCACGGCGGGGAGTTTTCGGGATCGAAGCCCATCGACTGAGGCCTGTGTTTTAGGTTGGCCTGTGGAAACAGACAATCCGGGGGCGATGGGTCTTGATGGCGAAGGCTAACTCGAGGCGGGAACTCAAATCCTGGGGTCGACATTCGCCCCGTCTGGGGTAGAGATCCAGTGGCCTGGACAGAGCCTAATTGATTGGGCCCGGCCCCATTATGGCGTCTCAATCCCTTGTGAGACTACTGCGCTGCTGCTACGATTCCTATGCAGCAGCGTCGCTAGTCCTCCCAACGTTTGGCGTCTCTGCCAATGGCCGGGCAGCGGCGTCGAGGGGCTGGCCCTTTTAGGACCTAGGTCTAGATGCTCAGGGCTGCACCTCGCACCGAGTCCCGCAGGTGCTCTGGCGAGGGGCCGGCCACAGGCAGGCCAGAGCACGGGACGAGGGAGCTGGGGGAGGAGGGGAGCTTGCCGTTGGGACACTTGTCCGGGTCAGGACTCAGCGCTGAGGGATGATGACCATTTTCCCCACCGAGGCAGCGAGCCCACAGAAAGCCCCCTGTCCAACCCCAGATTCCCTCGTGGCACCCACGAATGAAGTCTCTTGGCTCCCACACCGTTGCGAGTGTAAGGGGAAGTTGATTGACTGGGGGACTAGCGATTCCAAGCGATGGCCATTTGGCTCCGTCACAATTGGCCTCTGGCCCAGCCTGTTCACTCCACCCCCTGCCCGCTCCGTCTTGTTCTGTCCTCCGTCCGTGACTGTTACTGTGTAGCTGCTCACCAAAATCCCCCTCCCCTCCCCTCTTCCCTCTCACTTACTTGACTGGTCACGTCGTACCTTCCTCCACGTCGTCTTGATTTAACTTTCCTAGTTTTCCCTCGCACACGACTGACCTCTTCCGATTTCTGACACATTCCTTCCTTCCACCATCCGTAACCTGCCGCGCTGGTTCATCTTATCAGCCCGGTCCATTCAAGACTCGTATTGTATAAGACCGTGACTCGAAGCGCCGGGCCACTATATTCTGCATGGTCCTGCACGGCTTCCTGGCAACGTGACTGAAATGACTCGCCAGAGTCGTGAACATTAAGCGAGCCGCCACCTTCCCCACGAAACCCGAGAACCCCGATTCCTGAGACACAGCGAGACGAATGCAATAGGCCGAGCACACTGGAGTCAAGAGGGTTACTTTCTTCTCCTTTGCCTCGCACTGCTTCGTACCTGTTTCGACGATCGCAAACAATTCACCGACTGCGCCGACCCTGTCTGCCGCCAAGATGCCGGGCATTCTGCCAATGAAGGTCATCAAGGTGGGAACCAGCACGCAGAGCCGGATCGCCCAAGCCTGCGACCGCTGTAGGAGCAAGAAGATCCGATGCGATGGGATACGACCGTGCTGCACGCAATGTGCCAACGTCGGCTTCGAGTGCAAGACCAGCGACAAGCTGAGCCGGCGCGCGTTTCCAGAGGATACACCGAGAGTTTGGAGGAGAGAGTCAGGGTCCTGGAGGCTGAGGTTCGCGACCTGAAAGATTTGCTGGACGAGAAGGACGAAAAGATCGACATGCTGTCCAAGATGCACGGGAATCATCGCCGGCCGTCCATAAGCTCCGGCTCGGGAATGCCGTCGAACGCAAGCTCGCCTGTCGAGAGCAGGCCCGGGAGAGAGCCGACGCCACCAAAGGAGGACACATTCAAGATCCAAGCCTCACCGCTTCTGCTTGGGGTTGAGAACTCAGACTCATACTTCATGGGCCCCTCAAGTGGGCGAGGTTTCGTAGGTAAGGCAGCCAACCCGTCCTGCCATTTGTACCGACTCCATGTTAATTCCCACTTAGAAGCCTTCAAGCGCAAATTGCAAGAGGCTGGCAAGCCATCCTCGGACTTCAACACCGAGGCCTTCTTGCATATACAAGGCTGTTACCCGCTCGTGCCCAAAGAGTCAGCCGTGCCGATGAGAGTGCCCCCGCGTCTCTTTACCGACCGATGTGTCAACGTCTATTTCCAGGAGTGGGCGCCATTATTCCCCGTCATTCACAAGCCAACGTTTCTCCGTATCTATGAAGAGTTCGTGTCCGACCCGGAGAAGGTCAAAAACAACCACAAGCTGGCGCAACTGCACCTCGTCTTCAGCATCGCTGCTCTCTCCAGCGACAGGCCGGATCTGGTCCAGATCGCTTCTTGTGAGCAACAATGGCAGCGGTCAGTCGAGGCAGTCCTCATGGAGAACACCATGAACACCCTGCAGTGCCTTGTACTCGCCCTGGTTTACTGCACGGTACGGGCAGACTATAAGCGCCTACAGCACTACAAGGGAATCGCTGTGGGTCTGTCTCATCGCTTGGGTCTCCACCAGAGCCAGAAGCGGTTCTCGTTCGGCGCCCTCACGATCGAGACGCGCAAGAAGGTCTTCTGGACACTGTACACTCTAGACTGCTTCTCTGCTGCAATCCTGGGGCTCCCCAAGTTGATCAAGGAGGAGGACGCACATGCGGAATATCCTTCCGACACAGATGATGAATATGTCACCGAGAAAGGTTTCCAGCCGACGCTCCCCGGAGAATATACCAAGCTTTCGTCTGCTTTGGCTCTCTTCCGCGCTGCTCGCATCATGGCCAAGGTGCTCGAGAAGCTCTACCCGGCGGCAACTTCGTATGATCTCTCATTACAGCAGATGTCTGCACTTGAAGCGGAGCTCGACAACTGGTCCGAGAACCTTCCCCAGCACTTGAAGCTCACCTTCCGACAAGACAAGCCGTCGACGGATGTTACTGGCAGCAGGTCACCCTTGTTGGTATGTATTCCACTTAATCCAGGTAGTTGACTTTGATGATGCTGACTTCGACCAGTCTCTCACATACTATTACATCCGCACACTTATCTACAGGCCGGCTATTGGCTCCAGCCTTGGCCACAAGGCAGCACCCGCTCGGTTATCTGTGAGCGAATCAGCAAAGCATATGATACAAATTGCGCAGCTGCTTGAAGAGAGGAGCATGTCGTTTTCTTTCTGCCTCAACAAGGCCGACCTGCTATTGATCTGCGGCATGACACTGTTGTACCAAGGTATCGACCTGAAGCAAGACAGCAAAATGCTGAAGGATAACGAGCGGCTTGTCAATGCCGTCATCAAGATCGTCGAGCGGATGAAGGCACCCAGCACGTATGATTTCAAGCGGATTGCGAGCATGCTGGTCAGTCTTGATGAGCCAGTGACCTCGCTGCCAACGCCGCCGAGGCAGAGTCCGGACACGAGTATGGCTGCACCGCCGCCGCAAAGATCGTCGCCAGCCCCGAAGTCAAAGAAGAAGTCCTCGCATGGTCACCAGTCCCAACAGTACCCACTCGGTCGACACTCGGGTGCGAGCATGAGCGAAACCGACCTGTTATCTCAGCAGGAGAAGCTTAGAAGGATGACAATGCCAAGCCTCACGCCCGTCCCAGGCGCCGGACGGCCGGACCTACATCGTTCCGCCTCCCGCACATCCTTCGACAGTGTCAGGCCCAACCCAGCGTCGATCATGCAGCGCCGCGACCAACGTCTATCCACCTCGCAGGCCGCCATGATAGCGCGCGTGTCATCGGGGCAAAAGACGAACTTGGACTTCCTCTCATTAGGCAATGCAGCGAGCCAGCCCGGCTCGTCTTCACCGGCGCAGAATCATCACCACGTCCCGACGAGCGGTGCCCCGACTCAACAACACTATGCACCCATCCAGGTCCCGCCGAAAGTGGCTGCGGGAGGTGTCTCGCCGTCCGAATGGGAGGCGCTACTGGGCCAGATTGACGGCGGGCAGGTCAACCTCTACGACGCCATCTACGGAGGCCCTCAGGTGTCGCTCGAGACGCCCGTGAACTCGGCTGTGGAGAGCAGCTGGTCGCCCGACTCGCTCGACCTCTCGACGTTCAACCTGGGGGACTTCGGTGGCGCCACGCAGGGTGGCAGCCTAAGTGAGGAGAGCCTGAGTTCTGTGTCTGGGGGCGACGACCTGTCATCGCTGGACTTGCGTGATTTCCAGGGCAATCATGGGGCGATGATGCCTGGGGCAGGCGACGAAGGATTCATGATGGAGGGGATGCCGGTGGGTGGCAACTTTGGAATTTGATTTGGATTCGTGCGTTTCGGCGCCGAAGTAGTCTAGTTTACTGTTTCTCATTTTGTTCGGGTGTGGCTTTCGTGTCGGCAAAGAGGAGTACAGTCTGTGGTGCAGGATTATGGGTAGGAGGTCTATGGTCCTCTCGGAACGGACTGTGTTGACGGACCTGGCTCTACCTACAGTCAGGGGTTGCTTTTTTTGGGTTGGGCCCTGGATAGGGAAAGGTCAAGCGATTTCACCACAGGTTGGGATGATACTTGTTTCTCTCAGTACTATACTCGGATCGTCGCCCGTGCAGAACTCTTTTGATATTACTTAGGTACATAACCGCTGCATGCTTTTGGAGGTATCGAGGCATCGTTACGAAAATGCACGATTACGTCTGTGTGGGGTGCAATCAAGCACGCGTGAGGCGCCAGGCGTAGTGCCCGCTGCAGTTGGAGCACCAAAGTACCTGGCTCACACCACGAAGGGCGGGTTTCCCACATGCATTTGCCGCATGTGGTACATGCGGGTCGGAGGGCTGACGGTCTTACCGCCAGTTAACTCCGACCAGCAGCTGCCGCCGGCCATTCCGGGTCAAAGGACGTCGGCATGTCAGCTACGGCGTCCAACAGTCACGGACATGCACGTCTCTCTCGCCAGGTAAAAAGACGCACTGTACCTTCTTCAGCCTCAGCGGGTCCGCAACAACGCACATGTTTCCCACTCGGCTGTGCCTTGCTGCTAATTGTCGTGTCTCGCAACGCCTGCCTTGATAGAGAGCGGGCCCGGTCCAGGAACCCACAAGTCCACCGGTCATCGTCGAGTCGGAGCAGGACCGACACATATCATTATTACTTAAGGACTTGCATGCATAAGCCGCACGACTAATTGACAACACCCCATCAAGATGACGGCTCATATTTGCTTCCTCTCATGACAACCTGCCCGGATATCATCAGCTACCTATTTCACAGCCGAGTCCCGCTCGATTTAATACGCCAGCAACAGCTCCCTGTACCTGAAACTATAGCAACCCAGAAACAAGATGAGTGAACCAGGGAACACAAACTCAGTCCTACGTCAGCGGGTGGTAGACAAGGCGCAGGACACAGAGACCGATACCGACATTGACACCGACAAACAGGGAATCCCACCAGGTAGATCTGCTCATCTTTTCCCCCCAAGAAAGCCGGGAGTGCGTTGGCTAAGACACACACCTCCCTGCATCAGCGCCCTGGACGAGAGCCCAGCCGAAAATCAACCATGGTTTCCCGCAGGCCGTGGCCCACCGAGGCTACAAGGCCAGCTTCCCCGAGAACACCATGGGGGCCTTCCGCGGCGCGGTCGAGGTCGGCGCCCACGCCATCGAGACGGACGTCCACCTGTCCAGGGACGGGGTGGTGGTGATAGCTCATGTATGACCTCGCCGACTGGCTCCTTCGCCCACCACTCACACGATGTCCATGCCACAAGCCACCCTGCTGACGTGATATCCTCCTCCCCGCCACCAGGACAAAGATCTCAAGCGCTGCTACGGCGTGGACAAGGCGGTCCGCGACTGCGACTGGGAGTACCTCAGCACGCTGGAGACGCTCAAGGAGCCCCGCCAGCACATGTGCAGGCTGTCCGACGTGCTCGAGTTCCTGGCCGAGCCCGGGAACGAGTCGATCTGGATGCTCCTGGACATCAAGATTGATGATCCGCCTCAGGAAATGATCCCCAGAATCGCGGCTACTATTGCCTCGGTGCCGCGGGGGAAGTGGGAGCAGAGGATTATTCTTGGGTGCTGGCGGGTGAGTTCCTGCTTTCGTAGTTTTGAGCCATGCTCGTCCAGCCTCGTGTTTTCCTTCGGTCCAAATTTCGGAATCCCTCCATGCTCCATAATTGTAACCAGGTGGAAGTCAAGTACTAACAGCCTCACCTCAGGCGGAACAGCTCCGGCTCTGCCACGAGCATCTGCCAAATTTCGCCATCACTTACATTACCGTCTCCCTAGTTTTAGCAAGGGAGTACATGAAGATCCCCAACGTAGCTATCAACATGCGGCAAGAGTCCCTCTTCGGCCTTGGCGGGCGGGCGTTCAGGGAGCGCTGCCAGGCCGAAGGGCGGCCCCTGTACGCGTGGACCGTCAACAAGAAGTCGTGGATGGAGTGGTGCATAGGCGCCAAGGTGGACTGCGTCATCACGGACGACCCGAAGCTGTACCTCGAGGTCTGCGAGCGCCGCGCGGGGGAGGAGCAAAAGGCCGGGTCCGGGAAGACGAAGAAGAGGGTCAAGGCCGCGGTGGCCAAGCCGCGCGACCTCGTGCTCAGCGTCTTCTACACGGTCATGATCAAGGGGCTCATGCGCGTCTTCCGGGCCTACGAGCGGCTTGGGTACCCTGAGCAGGTGCGGGAAGAACTGCGGCCGCTGACTTGAACCCATTTTCTGTTCGTGACCCGGGCGGAGGTCTTCAGGGTCTCAGGCGTGCTTGACGTGGACGGGACAACAGTACGATCCTCTGCTGGTCTCTGGCCTAAGCCAGGTTCTCAGGTGACAATTTTTCCAACACATTCCAATCATTTGCGGTCTTCATAACCTTTAGAAAGCAGGACAGCAGCTATAGGATAACATCTTGTTGGAATAACCTCCTCTGGGATAACCCCATGTGGGATAACCCCCTGTAGGATAATGTCTTGTGGGATAGTCTCCTCTGGGATACCCTTTTATAGGATAACCTTCTATCTCCTATGTGACAAGATTTACTAGGCAAGTATGTCATTCCAGGTAATTCTTCCCGAACCACGAGACAGTCATGGGTCCCGAAATGAAACCGCTTCCCGAAGACAATTAACTTGATTTCATTACATGAGTATTGAAACGAATACACGATTAATCCTTCAAGAAACCCACCAAACTCGCTCTCTTCATGTGAACATATTCTCCTGACCGACTTGTGGGATTCCATTTGTGGCAGAGGCCAATTTTCTTTTCTTTTCTTTTCTTGAGGGGGCACGAAAGAAAACCAACGCCTTTCTATGTCCGTCTCTCACCATGAAGACGGACTCATTTCCGGCTGCGAAATAGCAATGAAAGACCCGGTAGCCCCGTGCATTACAGAATCCAGCCAAGTGTCGAGGTTCCAAGTAAAGCCGCTCTTCTCGAGTCGCGAGCTGCTAAGCCGCAACCGGAGATTGTGGCCGTTCTCGAAGTCGAGCCCGCTCAGTGCCATCATGATATGCGGGTCGGTGTCAAACTTGCCCTCGAACTCGACATTTCCGGTGGATTTGAGGCCCTCAATGTCGCCAGATGAGAACGTACCTCCAGCCATGCCTTCTTTCCCACGGCGGAAGGCGACCCATGTCACGCGAGCGCCGCGAAGGTCCGTCGCCGGGTCCGCGCCCACGTGGATGGTGAACGAGGACCTGCTGATGTCTGTGACGTAGGTGTTGACCTTCCAGCGGGAGTCCTGGCCGAGATCCAAAGCGCTGAACCAGCAGACGACAACCGGTGGTTCATTGTCAAACCTTTGAGGAAACCGGATCGGCTTTTCTGTCTCCGTTTGCTTTTTCCCATCCTGCCAAGCAGATGTGACATCGAACTGACCCGTGAAAACCTCCTCCTCCGAGCTAGAAATCTCAAGCCAGGAGCAAGCTGCCACATACAGGCGCGCTGACGATGCCGAGGAAATTTTGAGTTTGAAGCTATCCTCATAGATGCTCTCAGCGGATGCATCGACTGAGATCTCATTCTGGTGGTCCAGGTCAAGCCAGGTCAAGCCGAGCGCGATCTGCGGGGGCTGGGCGTACGCAGGCTCAAACTCGATATCCTTCTTGTCTGGCCTGGACGCCGGCTGGTCCCAGGGCCTAATCTCAACCGTGCTGAACTGTCCAATGTCCTTGGAATAGCGGGAGTAGCAAACGCTAGCCCAGTCTTTGTCCTTCTTGGACAAATAGGTATTGTACTTGGTTCCTTGACCGCCATTGTTCTTGAACCACTCAGGAGGGTATTCGTACAGCATGATGGAATCCGGATCGAAAGGGGTCGCCTGAATTTCTGTAGATTTGAGCCGATTGAGAACGTTATGTTTAATCTCTTTGTCATTCCAGAAATTTGGTGGACCTCTCAGTGACCGATAGATGTACTCTTCGTTCCACTGGAAAATGGCAAGGGGAGACTGGTGCTCATGCTCGAAACCGAGGACGTGTCCGAACTCATGAAGCACTTTGCGGCGGATGAGTTCTTCTGATGAATCGGAAGATATGTCCAGGTTCATCGTGCGAGTGGACTGGTCTTTGATGGTAAGACAGTACGTTCCCACAAAAGAACTTGAGCCGCCGGGCTTGAAATCAATCCGGATCTCTGCGGGCTCATTCTTTCCGACCCACGAGAAGCTCAAGTTGGCATACAAAAGCCATTGATGAGCCCACTGCTTGACCTTGTCCTGGATGGCCTTGTCACCACCCAAAAACTTGATCTTGAGGACTTTACCAGGAGCCCATCGCTTAGAGATATTCAGGGCAAGAGCGGAAGGCTCGCCTCGTTTGGCCGACGAGACGGCAGCTGCTTCAACTGGCAGAAAGCCTGAAGATCCAAGTGCATTGAGTGGATATTCTTGAAGGGAGACTTGAATGGCGCGCTGTTCCTCCTCTGGTGAAGGTGTCAGTTCCAGACAAAGAAAGTCATGGGTGATATATGAAGATGTGTATGTCATTGTGAGAGTTTCACTGAACGGAGTAGTGAGAAGATGAGTAGGGGGCTCTTGAAAGGTGTGCGTAATGACAACTTGATTCGAGAAGATGTGTATCTAATGCATACTGAAGGCCATGGTTGGGTTCATTGACGGCTTTATAGGTCCCGTCCAGCCTCTGGATGAGCCATGCCGCCTCCAGCCACCCTATATGCTCGCTCTTGCTCTCACATGCTCAGTATTCCTCGGACTCGCTACCAGCTATCTACATCGTCCTTCAGCTTCGTTGCCAAGGACCGCCTACCTCTACGTCCGGCTTGTGCCCCGAGATCTCCCGTGGAGAATTGAGCCACCTGGCTGTAATCAAGCCCTTGGCTGCTGGCTTCTGGCTGGAATTGGGTCTTCTAGTCAGAACTGAGCACCCTTGTCGGAATCAAGCTCTTATTTCTCTGGCTCAGCTGAGCCACCCACGGAAAAAGTATGGCTTTGGCTTAGCTGAACCACCCAGGTAAGCAGACAGGATCGCTTTGCCGCCCATCCCTTTCATCCCTCTGCCCTCGTTCTTCTGGAATTGATGACCGTCAGATATTGACGATGTAAATTCGCCATGGTTTGAGACACCTCGTTATAAGATGGCTTCTGAAAAAGCAGGTGATGACTATGGGGCGTTGAAAAGTCCGGCAATCTGTGGCTAGAACGTTTTAGAATTATCGCATGCTCCAAAAATGGCATCATCTTGGGTGACTCGCCATACAACTTCAAGTTTCTAATGAGTTTGAAGGTCATCTTGTCAGACTATGGCTTGTCGAAATCAATAGTCTCATCACAAAAGAAATTCCAAGTACCAGTACAACACTTGGAAAAGATTGTCAAAATATCTCCACCGTGGCAAAACCAGCATCGCTCAATCACTGACAATCAACCAGCACCAAAATGTATGGGTCTACTATCAAACCCACAACTGAACTATTGATCTAGAGCTGAACCATCGACAAGCCACATACAAGCACCTTGGGTCGTTGTTATACGAAGCTGAGGATCAAAAGCATGTGTCAACTCTCGTATACCACGCAGAGTTTCCAATGCCAAAATCATACGATGGCTCTCAATGCCACAGATAAGTATATATATTGTTGTCAGACCGGCCTTTGACCAGGAAAAACGTTGAGTAAGCCAAACATCATTCACATACTTTACCCAAATCTCAAGCTTTTCAGTCATCCATCGTCAACTAGTTTACGACCTCTCTTTAGGTCATATTCATCATGTCTCTTCTCTCGGATATCATCTTGCAGACACATGCCATCTCACAACGTGTCGAGGTTGAGAAATCGACAAGCCTTGATAATGGCGTGAACCTTTCACCCAAAGAACAGGCCAAGAGCTTGGCTGCCAAGAACCGAGTTAGTTACCTCCTGAGGACTCAGGCTTTAGGAATTGATTTGAGGACTGATTTGAGAATTTTAGGTCATCCGAGCCTTGGAGAGCATCACTCAGAGTCTGAGTGTGAGTCTGGCGAGCTCTGAAACTGACAATAACACGGCTGGTCTAGAGGCCGACTTCGATCCAACTCAGCAAAAGAGTGCTTCCTATGGACTTCATGAACAGGAATTGCCTTCTGCTGATGTGCAGCCCAGCCCAGACACTGTCCTTAAGGAGGGGATGTCCGACAAGCCTGAGGGTCTCGGTGGCCAAGCTATGTCTCTCAACAAGATGGCCGAGGCGATTGGGCCTATCATAAGCACCTTTGATAGTGTTCTGGTAAGCTATTCACATCTAACGGATCACGACCAGATTCTGACAATCTCACTGTAGTCCAAGCCATACCTCAAATATCACAATGCGACACTTACCAGTACCACTCCAATCGTGGGTCTGAAAGGTGACAACATCATGTACATCGAGACTCAGTCCACAGCAGTCGGTATAAAGGATGTCTGGTCGATCTTCTCTCCTGTTCCTGAAGGAGCGAACGTCAACAGCAGCGTCGCCGTCCACTTCTTTCCCTACCAGGGTGACTTCATCATGGCCGTTGGCACGACTCTCTGGCGCAAGAAGCACCGTAGTGATCTGGGCAGATCCAGCGACGACATCCGCCAAGCTTCCATTGCCTGGCCGAAGCTCTACCATGACGAGTGGGAGAAGATTGGCGACAAGTGCCTGCCGGACGGAAACCTCAGGAGCATCATCCCCTATGCTCTCCTATCTGCTGCAGGAAACCAGATCAAGTTTCATCTTCTCATTCTCACCCAAGATGGCACGTTGCAGGTCCTTGACGGCAGCGATCTTGGACCAAACAATACCTTCGTCTCCATGAACAATATCTCCAAGGATGCTGCTAAGCAGGGCCTGGTAATGCACAAAGCAGCCTACTGGAATGGCAAGATCATTGGCTATGATGATGCCGGCTATACCTGGAACCTCTACCCCGACTTCAATCAACGCACCATTGAGGCAAAGGACAAGCAACAAGTTGAGCCAATCAAGCAGCTTACAGCCACTGATATCGGCCCTGTTGGCGTTCAGAAGGACGGTTTTCTGTAAAAAAGAATCGTGGAGACCGTCAATGAGCCAGGTGATGGCCAAGGGAAGGAACGAGTGAAATGGACGAGATGGATCCGCCAAGACAATGTCGTCAACCTGGGTGTCGCCTCACCAGGCGTGATGCTTGACCTCGAGACCCTCACGAAGTCCCTGAAGGACCGCTACATCACCACTCAGACGGCGCTGTACCCGGTTGTCAACAAGATCAAGACCTTTGCCGTAACGCACAAGTTCTTCTTGAATTCTCTATCGGAAACAGCCAAGGAACTTCAGAACTCTTCCAGCGATGAGACAAAGAACAATCTAAAGATCGCCAGCGCGAAGAAGTTTGTCTCTCATGCGAAGGTGTGGGCCACTCTCTTGAAGACCCAGAGCGAGTATGGCGGTCAATCAGTCAATGTCATGGGCCAGGATCTCTCCTCGGTTAAGACGCAGCTCAGCCAGCAGCTGAGCTTGCTGAAGGACAAGATGACTGCACTCACTGCGCAGCTGAAGGCCCTCAAGGACGCGGAATCAAAAATCAAGGCTGCCTTCTGGATCTCCATTGCTGTTGCCGTCGTCGGGCTCGGCCTCACCATACTGGCACTATGCACTGGGGTAGGCGCTGTGTACGCCATCGCAGCTGGCGGACTGTTCGTTGGCGGACTAGTTGCTGTGGGCATCTTCGCGAAGCGCTGGGCCGACATCTCGGACCAGATCTCCAAGGTCGAGGCACAGTTACGCGACGTCACCACAGCCAGTGAAGAGCTTGAGTTCGTGGTCAAGAACTTCAGCGATCTAGAGGATATGTACGGGAAGCTCAGTCAATTCTGGGGTAAAATGTTCAACTCGGCTGTCAGCTTGCAGGGCATGGACAAGGCGACTGCTCTACAGCTTGGCGCCGGCATCTTGGAGGACCCGTCATCTATCGACGCAGCCAAGGACGTCACTAGACAGATGGAGAAGGCTTGCGATGTTTACCTGGCTGTGCTGAATGGGTGCGGTATCCGGCTGCCCCGAGACGATTCTGATGACGAAGAGGAAGACGCGGCTGGAGATCTTGTCAGTACTACTGATGCCGCCAGCGCCAGTGTGGAGTTCGACCAGACCTTTTACAATGTGGTTCCTTTCAACAACGCAGTGTCTGATGCTTGCGCGGCCCTCAAGGAAGGCGACTTCGACCTTTATACTCTGAAGATGAGGGACGCATACACGATCGATGCGCACAGCATTACCTCACAAAACTCGGGTACAACTCTTCTTGACTTTGAGGATGTTTTGACCGATGAGAGACCATCCAAGGACATTGCGAGTGCCTTCATAGGCAGCGCAATTGACAGCTCCGTGTCGGGGGTCACGGGCGTCCCTCTTATTGACATAATCCCGGAGATTTTCAGGTCCAAAATAGCGATCATGAGTTCTTCGCTTCCATTCACACTGCAGGATCCTCAGAGTAATCGACTCAACGGATTGCTAGTCAAAGCCAGGACCGAGGTTGTTAGCCTGCTTGATCAAACTATTGAGCTCGGTACAATAAGCCAAGAATGGGTGGCTAGAATGCCGGACTTACCGACCACAAATGAAGACCGGAAGATGGCGTCTGTATACCGAGATAAAGCCGGAAAGAATTGCAAAGAGGCCCAGGCCAGTGCCCGGCTTGCCAACAACGCATTCGTAGACTTCAATCACGAGGCGACCGAGCTTCAACAGAGTCTAGAGCGCCGAATCGTCAAATGCAGGGACGATATTAGAGCAAGCGAAGCCAGCAGAAGGTCACTGCTAGACAGCGTCAACATCCCCACGCCTGTCTGGTTCATCCCAGTCGCCGGGCCTCTGATCGGAGCCATTGCGACAGGCGTGAACCGCTCCAAGATCGACGAAGAAGTGAGCAGATGCGAACGTCAGATTAACGATCTGTCCTTGGAAGTAGTGAATCTGGAATTCCAGAGGAATGTTGGGGCGCTGTTCATGGGACAGACGCAGACTTGGATGGACTTCTGCCAGAAGGCTAGTCGTGCCCTCGGCTCCATCTACAATGACATGACGGCTATCAAGCTGCAGATCAAGTACGAACTTGAGGTCGACCCAAAACTTTGGAAGCAAGTCACGGCCACAGAGTGGAGCAAGGTCCGCCGCGACGCAGAGGAATGCAAGGCACTCATCGGCAGCGCGCAAGAGACTTTAGCAGCTGATTTTGACCTTGCGGTCTCTTCCAAGAGAGCTGACTCGGCCCTGCTGCAGGCTGTCACCCCTAGTATGAAACTGATGCCTGAGTTGCAAAGCCAGGTCGCCAACTCGAGAATCGTGTGGAGCGAGATTCAAAAGCTTCGCGAGTTGAACTACTCTGAGGACATTGTGGCCTATTTGGATCCTGAGACCAAGAACAAGACAACTGTTTTTGATATGGTCGACAACATCCGCACGACATACATCCAGATGGCAGCTACTCAATACAACACGGTGCAACAGCTGTACACCCTCGCGCTGATCCAGGAGGCACGGTCCAAGAATGCAGCGTCAGGTGCAATTCCGATGCATATTTTCCTGAAACACACCTTCTCCGCCATTGAAACGGCGAAGAAAAATGCGGCGCAGACGAAGAAGACATATGCCTACATGGCAAACAACTTCAGAGAGAGAATTGCGCTGACCAGACGCAACGTCGCTGAGCTCAGGACTGCCATTACCGTGGCCAATCTGGACAAGGCGCGCCGAGACCAGGATTATCGCGACAAGATCAATGGCATCATTATTCAGGGAGCTCTTACAGCCTTTGCTACAGGTGGCCTGGTTGCGGCTGCTGCTGCTGCTGCTTATGTTGGGGTCCCACTCGCGTCTGTTGCCTCGGTCATCTCCGCAGGAGGAGTCCTGTTCGGCGGTACCAGAGGAAATGGCGGCGAGACGACGGGCGAGGAGATTGATGGAAACAAGGAGATTTCCAATCGAGAAGACACCAAGAATGAGAATGAGAATCCTGATGGCCATGAAGATGCTGCTGCAGGCCACAATGGGGAACCCGAGGAGGGATTCGACACCACTACTGCGGCAAAAGACGCTGACACTGACACCAAGAAGCCCGATGTCAAGCAGCGTGTTGATGCTGCGCAGAAGACCTGGAAGACCCTCGGGGGGTCTGTTGCGCTCTGGCAAAGACAAGCTCGAGGCCACCGAGCTAGGCAAGCGCCTGTTGGACAAGCTGAGCCTGCCTGAGCTCGCCATGCTCGTTGCGCTCGTCGAGGTTGCCATATCGGTCATGGAGCGCACCGTAGCTGCCATGGAGACTTTGCAGAAGCCACTGCAGAAGCTGGTCGAGGGTATCGTAGAGCTATCCGATATAATCAGCGACATGGACGACACTTGCGACCAGCTCGCCCACTCGCTGGACTTCACCGCGCCGATCCCATTCACTAAGCAGGATGCGAGCGCTGTCGCAGAGAAGTGGCAAGGTGTCAGTGACGCGTGCGAGGTTTGGCTCGACTTGCTGAATGAGCAGCGTATCTCTCCCATTTCATTCTCTCAGGTTTAATTTGATTTTCTGTCGCCTTCGTTGCGTGCAAGGGTTTGTCTCCTTTCGGATTATCTACCAACGTCACTATCTAATTCTATTCATGAGTGGGAGGATTAGAACCGTCAGTTTTCAATTCTTTAGCTCATACCAAGATTGTTATAGTTAAAGACACATCCGGCAACAGTAGCTACACATTGAATCAATTTAGCACTCCTTCATTCCCCCTGGTGCTACCTCTGCTTTTTTACAAGAAGTCGGATTCGCTTCGCCGTAATTGATACTTACAGCCGTACGCTTAGATGGGAGCTGCCCATGACCTTTCTCTCTGAGGCAGCTGCTCATGCATCAGCCAGTTGAGCCCAGAAGCCTGAGTAAACGCACTTGGGAGTATCCCAGAGAGGGATGAGTGCAACGGACTCAATGATGGTTATGTAAAACTAGATACACAATGGCTACCTCGATTCAGAGATGGCTTTGGAGCGCTCTGCTGCTGCTAGGATCGCAGTCGTAAACGCCGACCTCGCCCCCAGCCTCTCCAGCTCTAGCAATGCCCTGGTGGAGCAACCACCAGGGGAAGCAATCTCTTCCCGCAGTACACTTGGATGGGAGCCCGCAGTGGTAAGTGATATCATTCCAATAGCGCTGTCGACCACAATTTTCTGCGCCTCCGATCGCTTGACGCCCTCGGCGACAGCAGCATCCAACAACCCGTCAATGGCCAGCAGCAACAGAGAGCCAGCACATCCGACAAGCACGGCTGAGACGTCAAATGTGCTTTCAGGGCTGATCTGTGCGGTCCCCACCTGGTTGAATATCCAAGACGTAAGCTCCAATTTGTTCGGGGTCAAGGTCTCCATGTTTGCCGTGTACAGCGTGACAGATCGTCCAATTTTGGCGGCCATGTTAGGCATTGCTCGCACAATCTGCAGAGACGCGCTGTCTGCTGCGCTGGGGTTGGGCCCGAGGAGCAGACGGCTCATATCCTTGAGCGAGACCCCGGCCATGATGCTGATGACGAGCTTGCCGCGTACTAGAGCTTCCCTCGCGCCTGGCGCCCCGAAAAGCTCTGCCCGCTTGACTGGCTTTACGGCTATGATCACTACATCCGCCTCGGTCATTGCACGGACGTTTTCTTGCTGAAAAGGATTTTCCACTCGAGATGAATAGTTAGAAAGCACATCTTGGACCCGACGCCGCGAGGTGTCGCTGCTGGTGGTGGTGACGAAGAGGCGCCTTGTGGACACATCCGGCTTCTCAACGTCTTTGACAGCCCGAAGCATATATGATGCTAGAGCGGTCCCGAGATTTCCTGGAACCATATTAACATACCGCATTCGTTGTTTTGGGAAGGAACTCCTCACCACAGCCGATGATGGCTATTGTGATTTCAGCTGGTGCCATCGTGCTCTTCTGTTCTTATGACCTTGTCGTCTCCGAGGGCTGAAGCGTTCTTCGAGAGTGATTAAAGAATCCACGATGAATTAGCTTGTTAGTCGGTCTATTTCGCACTTTTCAATTTCGGAGGTGTCTATCAAGATCCATGGCGCCGGCCCGAGACGATGAGCTACTAAATCTTCATGTATCGCCACTTCGACGGCCCGAGTATTGACGTTGCAACCGATCATCAACACAGTACCTGTTATCATGTTCGAGTGTGCGATTGTGCCTCGACAGTGGCGCTCAGAAACGCCCTCCAGTCCCTTGATTCGGGAGTTATTTGCGACGTACGACGATCCAGACTCAGATGCACCTGTCTTTTTTATGGCTTGCAGCAACTTGGAAGCCGCTCGTACCGGAGCCACCTTATCAAAGGCGTGAGATAGTCGGGCGAGGGATGAAGAAAAAGATTCACATTTGAGACCTTTATTATTGTGTAAGTACCGGTTCATTGCCGCGGAAATAATGGGACATGCCGTCTCATTTCTGGACACTAAGAAATGCATGCTTGAATTTTCTTCTGATCTGTACAAGTACGAGGCGGTCCCCCCCCCCCGGGGCTCGCGGGGATGTGGGGAAGTCGTGAACCGTGCTTGAACCGTTTAATAGGCAGTTAACCGCTGGCATTTGAAAGGGGAAGTTGGACCGTTTATGCTTTTAAGCGGTTTAAAATCTCTAAGTAGTTTAAAATCTTAAGCAATTTAAACCTTAATTAATAATTTAGCTATACATAAGCAAGGTTAATATAATTTATACCTATTTACTTAAGTAAAAAAAGGAAGTTACTTCTTTTATATAAAGCATTATTAATTTACCTTATAAGGCAGAAAAAAGGAAAGGAAAAGAAAGGAAAAGGAAAGCAATTTTAAAGATAATCTTTAAAAAGAACCGCTAAAGAAAGAATTTAAAATTTAATTCTTTTTTAGGTATAATTAATGCTAAAGGTCCTTTAACTAAAAAGCCCTTTTATTCTTTGCTAATTACTCCTTCCTTTAAACTACTTAAGTAGGTTTAAACCGCTTAAAGATTTTAAACCGCTTAAAAGAATAAACGGTCCAACTTCCCCTCCCAATTTTGAACCGCTTACCTGCTCCCAGTCTGGCCGGTACTTAAAACACTGCATTCAATGGGTGAGAATGACTAAGGCAATTAGGTCTCTGGCTGCCAAAATAAATGAGTTTACTTTTGAGCTCAATTCGTTTCAATAGGAGTGCTCCAATCTTCGTGTAATTGTTCAGGCTCATACTTGAATTGTTGAAATTCAAGCGCATAGTGGTCTGTTGATCTGGATTTGGCCAAATCCAAATTCTGCCCAGAATATTCCCATAGGTTCCAGCCACACCGGCTTTCATGCTTCCTCCAGGATATAAGAAATCAAGATATAAGAAAAGGTCTCGACTATATTGAGACGGCTGGTTGGGTAATCGAGTATCACCTCAGCACCTTCAACACGAGGCCCCCCGAACAATCACATTCCAGTTACCATCGAACCACCCCTGTCCAGCGGATATCGTGTTTGCCTCCGAGTCTGTCGAGTGGCATTTCTGTCTGACATTGTGGGCACCATCGGCGATATTTTTGTAGCTGGGGAGAGTGTAGGCGACCGAGTTCTGCATGTACCAAGACTGTAAGCCTGTGCTTGGCTCCAAACGCAGAGGACACTCACATCGTTGCACCACCATATGGCTGAATTGTAAGAGCAGCTGACTCTACCGCAGGCGCCCGGCCCGGGTCCATTCGTTGGCGTCCCGGAAAGAGATTTCAAGTAATCGACACCTTGATCGATGCGGCCCGCGAACGCGGTAGGCCAGTCCCAATGGCAGTCAATACTTACCTGGCGCGGCTTGACCGTGCTCTGGCGATGCCCTAGCTCTTGGATAGGGATTTCCGGTAGTTCGTACGTAGGATCCACCTCTTTAAGATACTGGACAACATCCTGCACCGTACCATTGATATGGTGGAAAGCCGCGTTAGGTCCGGTCTGAACTTCCCATTCGAAGTTAGCTACCTCGTAGCCCTCAATAGGCGCCTTAAGGCTTTGGACCTGACAGGTTTAAAAGGGATAGAGTAGTCAGCCTAGTATCTTCAATCTCGGTATAGTGAGTTTAAAAGAGGACTGTCTTAATTACCACTTGGGCCACACCAGTTAAGCATGCAAGAACCTTAGCAGTCTTCATAGCGATATCGCAGAAGCCTATAAAAAGTTGACCAAGGAAGTGTCTGAAAGCTTGTAAATAAACGCTTTGCCTGATAATGCCGCAACAGTGAGAGGGATGTACTCGAAAGCTGAGAATCTTGTTTCTTTTACTCAATGATAACAGCAACTCGAAGGGTGAAGCTGAGCTTTAAATACACGCGAGCCATGGCGACAAAATCCCCCCCCCCCCTTCTTCCATCCTACTCCCGGTGAAGTCTTGCTTATTGAGAACCCACCAGATTGGCACGTCTATTGGCCATCCTGGCGAGGCCTGAAGTGGGCAACCGAACATGAGCAGTCAGATTGATCCTTCATCGTGAGAACCAGTGCCAGATGACGTGTTAAACAGTGTCTTGATGACACAAGGAAAATGAGAAAGCCGAATACATTGAACCACAATTAGCCTGTTCCTTGGCTAACCCGACTCCGAGCAGGCGCCCGTCGCGCTGCTTGGCGGCCTCTTGCGCAGAAACCGTCTTACATTTCGTGCCACCTTCCAAGCCAACAATGTGAGCTCGAGAGGGTTGTCATCGTATGTTTCTATTGTCGAGCCGGCCCTCAAGGTCGAGGTGTGCATCAAAGCTGAGCCGGCAGTCTCTTCTCTAGAACATGTCTCGTAGCCACACGGTCACTCACGTGGCTCTGTCCCACGTCCGCTGCTCAGGTCCGCCCATAGCTTCGTCTTCAGCCATGGATGGCTGGGAAGTGTCCCGCAGACGGCCCCGCCGCTACATGTGAACAGCGCCTGTGGCCGCAGCGCATATTTAAGTTCCTGTCCGAGGCGCCCGGCAACAACTACGGAGGAGGGACCCATGGGAAACACCGATCATGAATCCCACGGATCAGAGATAAAACGGCGTGAGATCTTCTGAAGAATCAGTGACAGGTCAGTCAATTTTGCAGTGTTTCACCACATGATCCTTCGCTTCAGAGCCAAAATGAGGCCTCTCACAACTGCCGCGGCGTTCGCTCATGCAGCCGTTCTGGGCAAACAATCTGTGCCGACAAACTCTCCGGACCCGGAATTGGAGGCATTGAAGTCAGAATTGGCAGAGCTGAAGCTGGAGAAGCAGCAGATGCAAATGTCCAAGGAGCGCGAGGAGTTCGAAAAGTCCGTCAGACAACAAGCGGAAGCGGCTTACAATAACCGGGTGAATGCATGGCACCAGGAGGCGGCAGAAGAGAGAGAGGAAATCATGTTTGCAAAAATGGCAGCCGAGCAAGCGGCACGGAAACAAGTAGAGGAGGAGCGTAAAGCGGATGAGGAAAGAGAGAAGAAGCATGCATCTGCATTGGCCAAAGTCGAGCTGGAAATCCGGCAGAGACTCGAGAAGGAAGCTATAGAGAGGAAGCAACGACAGGGTCTAAGGAGTCTGTTCAACCGGTCTTCGAGAAGTTACTAGTAGCGATCTTTCGAGCCTCAGTGGTTATCACAGACTCTGTTTGGACTCTCTTCAAGGGGAGAACAGACCCCTAGTATTTGAGAGGTATCAGTTTTCAGCACAAGGTTTAGTCTAATTATTCTGTTATTTTGCGAATGACAAAACCCCATATTTGGGCGATCTCTGTGCCTGTCTTCCGCTGTCACACGCTCGAGCCAGTTGATCATGGTTGCTCCCGCGGATAATTGACCTATCCAGGTCGGGGTCCGATATCTGGGTACTTACCAGTAGGATGACAAGGACAATCAAGCTCTTTAGGCCTTCATCATGGCCGTAGCCAGTAATACAGACGGAGCTGCACAATCCCATGGCAGGGAGTGGATGGAAGTGTGGGAATTTTGACAGCTGGAGAGCATACATGCAAGTTTGTCCCATCGAGTTCAGTCTGGCTGGGCGTGTCATATTGTGTTATACATTCTAGAGGGTATCATTCCACTGCTCTCCGCCAAGCTATCAAGACACAGTATCGTACACACCAACCTACATAGCCAAGCATCAAACAGATGACCGGCAAGGCAAAAAACGCTCATAAACCCGGTGACGGAACCACTCATTTGGGGTAACGGCCCAACGCTCAAAATCGCTTCCCAAAGAGCACGGTGCCGCCCAGCACGCGTCCAAGCACGTATCCGGTATAGATGCCAGCCAGGATGGTCACAGGCCACTTCTGCCACTCGCGGTCCCAGTCCAGGGGGATGGGCACGGCGCCCAGCCAGGCGCCGAGGAAGCCGCCCAGCAGCCCGCCAAACGTCTCATCGAACGGGGCCCTGAACCCAGCAACGGCAGCCCAAGTGCTTGCGTCGACGCCGTGGGAGTAGAAAAGCGGGAACGCGGTGAGCAGGGACAGGTGGGCAGCGCAGAGGAAGGTGTGGGAGACGTGGGTGAGCAGGGGCGCCCCGAAGAGGATCATGGTGACGTGGAGGAGCGGCGCCAGGATCAGCGAGAGCAGGAGGGAGAGGAGGGCAGCCTAGAGAGGGGCATGTCAGTACGGCCAGACTTGGCTTGAGAAGCGATTGATGGTGTGGACGTGGCTGCGTACAATGATAAAGCTGGGACCGGCCCCGTCGCCGGCCTTCTTCTTCTCGCCGGGCTTGTGCTTCCTGTTCTTGGGCGAGCCGGACCCGGCTGCCGGGAGGCACAGGAATGCGTAGAGGACCTGAAATAGGGCCACTACGGGCAGCGATGCCGTCATTGTCGGCACGGGGTCGGCGACGAGGTATTTGAAGCTCGCGAGGAAGAGGCTCGCTACTGCGACGGGCAAGACATGGCGGGCGGCTTGGGAGGCGGCGGTCGAGTTGAGGTGGACGGGGTGCAGTTGTGGGGGTTCATTGGGCTTCCCCGAGACTGATTGGGCCTTTGCTGTCTTTGTGGCGGTTGGAGACATGGTGACGGGGTCGACGAGAGGCATCTGGGTGGACTTCGTAGCCGGAGTCTTGGTCGCGGTCATTGAGCTGGAGCTCTCAAACGTGGAATTGGAACTGGAACTGGCAACAGGCCAGGGGTGAGCTCGCTTTGCTTAGTCATCGAGACGAGTGCCCGATAAGATAAGACAGCTTCAATTGGACCCCACCATCCTACCGCCCTGCATTCGACCCCTCCATGCGACCGAGGATTGCAGTCTGCGGTTAGAATTTCCATTGCAGTCCGTCTCTACAAATGGGAGTCTCCTAACTTCCACCCTCGTCTGCCCTGGCCATAGGATGCTGGAGCCAAGACAGCTGGTTCGCGTCTCATTTCATCACCAATATATCCCAAGCACAAATAGGGTACGTGAACCGGAGCGTGTGGGGGCCTGCGGGACGACATCGAGGACCCTTGGTGCCTCAGCCGCGGAATCCACTTTCGGAGAGGGTCACCAAGCAGATTCGCGTCCCTTGTCTCTGAGAAATTGGGTCAAGGTGCAACCGCAAGTGCATAGCAGTTTGGTGCAGATCTAACAAGATCTCATCTACTATGATCTGCTCTGGCCAAGTTGCTGCCATTCCAGCAACACCATCATGAATATCACCACGACGACATCCTAGCCTCGTCGCATGGGGATCAAAATCCGGAGTGATAAGCCTCAGACGTCGATAGCACGGGCTGGCGCTCTATCACCGCCCAGTGTTCCCTTCGCGTCCGATGGATCCACGCGGTTTCACGGACTGATAGCGTCATCTATTCGGTCTTGAATAGAAGGATGCCATGTTTCTGCCAACCCCCCAGCCCCCAGCCGGCCGTGGACTAGACTCAACAGCCCTTAGCCTGCTTGGTGTGTAAATGTAGCACTATCTTGGCCGCACCATTTCTGCCTCGCAATGCGGCGAGTCAATCACCGCCTTACCCACGTGTTGTCAACGGTGAGGCTTGCGCGTATATATACCTCGCAATCCCAGAATAAAGTCACTGTTCCAGGTTTTATACAATAGTCAGCGTCCACCTGAACATCCTGTGTCTTCAGTCTGATACCCATTCTCGCCATCAACGTCTCCCGGGCCGCGTCGCCTAGCATTTCTAATCATCCACCACCGCCCTTCCCCTTCTCCCTAGCCGGATCACTCATAACTCACAACTCACCTCATCAAACCCCTTCAGAGATCAAGATGGCAGACGGTAAAAGAGCAGTAGACTCCAGTAGAGGTAGGCCCGTCCTCACGTAGATAAGATGCCCTCTAGTCCAGGACCCGCGCTCACCATGAAACCCCAGTCTGGACCACCCTCATCACCAACACAGACTACCTCTCGGGCCTCCTCACCCTGGACTACTCGCTCAAGAAGCACAAGTCTGCGTACCCGCTGGTGGCCCTCTACACCGATACCTTCCCGGCCGAGGGACTCGCCGCCCTGGACGCCCGCGGCATCCCCCACCAGAAGATCAAGTACCTGCTGCCCACCAAGTCGACCCGCGACTACAGCAACGACCCGCGCTTCTACGACTGCTGGAGCAAGCTGACCCCCTTCGGCCTGACCCAGTACGACCGCGTCGTCCAGCTCGACAGCGACATGCTGGTCCTGCAGAACATGGACGAGCTCATGGCCATGGCCCTGGACGACGGCGCCGCCGCCGCCGCGGGGGGGCCGGACTCGAAGCGCGTCTTCGCCGCGGGACACGCCTGCGTCTGCAACCCGCTGCGCAAGGCCCACTACCCCAAGGACTGGGTGCCCGAGAACTGCGCCTTCACCTCTCAGCACGCGGACGCGGAGACCGCGCAGGCAGAGGGCGCCGACCCGGCCGTGAGCCCGCTGGGCTACATGAACGGCGGCCTGCAGGTCGTCAACCCCAGCGCCGAGGTGTTCCGGCAGATCGTCGACTACATGGACGGCCACGCGGGGGACCTCGACTTCGCCGACCAGAGCCTGCTCAGCGAGCTGTACCGGGGCCGCTGGGTCGCCCTGCCCTACATCTACAACGCCCTCAAGACCCTGCGGTGGGAGGGGGTGCACAAGCCCATCTGGCGTGACGACAAGGTCAAGAACATCCATTACATACTCACCCCAAACCCCTGGGACGAGCTGGACGCCGACGGCAACAGCACCAGCAAGGACGAGACGCACCGCTGGTGGGCTGATGTCAACAAGGAGAGGAAGGCGGGTGAGAAGAGCAGTGGGGTCAAGGACGATGGCTTCTAAGCGTTTTACTTTTCTCCCTCGGCAGCCACAGATCAGTGCGCGGGGAGACGAGAGCCATAAAGGGGAAAAGGCTTGTGATGCGGACATGCCCGAGCGATTTTTGTCTACATCGACGTCCATATTCTTTCCGTTTACTCAGCAAGAGTATGCAGCAGCTAGTGATATGCTACGTACAGTGTCCGTGGACGAGGCAAGAGAAAGGACGAAAAAGGGTCCCAGAACCTCGTGGCCGTGACTCCGTGCAATGATCGATCTGACAGTCTGAGTCTATATTCCAACGCCCATCCTATGCAATTGCTTGCCCCCTGCTCCTTGCTCCATGCGCAGAACGTAAAACGAAGAAAATATCAATGGGGATATCTGAACTAAAGAAAGCGGAAACCAAGGATTGAGTGAGAGGGGGGCCCCGATTCACTCTGTGCCGTGCCGGGTGATTCTTCCACAAGATGTGACACGATCTGGAGGCCGCCGAATTGCCTTGATTGAGAGCATGTCTTCTTGACGCCGCGCCGTATTTGTTCACGTTATACGTTTCTCATAAACATACCTTGAGACCTCGGTCTCCACTATCTCCCGGGCCCGGGCTTGTATTTCTGTGAAGCTGTTAGCACATGTTACCTCGAAGATCAGCAAGAGAATGGCACATACGTCTTCTGCCCTCCTAAGGTTCTCCGGGTCCAAAGCATTGGTTGCCCCCATGAGCGCCTGCCCAACCGCTCGAGTTGCTCCGATGGCTGGGCGGAAGATGATGGTCGGCGCTCTGCTCATAACGGTCCTCGCCGCCCCCCTCTCAAGCACCTCGCCGGGGACAGCGATGACGGCATCCCTGGCCACATTAAGGTCCCGAGCAAGACTGCTGTAGGCGTGCCGTAGGCCTTGGACGACACCCGTGGGCTGGTCCGCGTAAAGGGAGATCTGTTTCTTCTCCTCTGGTTCCATGTCCTCTTCCTCCCATCCTGTCTGGAGTGACGCTGTCTCGCCAGCACTCGAGCTGCCTTCACCCGAAGGCTTGGTCAGCATGTCCTCCGCGCCTTGGAGTACATACTGGGTGCCGACCGCCACCTTGGCGCCCAACTTGACAATTTCGGTCCCCGTCGTGCGAGCAAAAGCCGCCGCGCCCTTGCCGATGCTGCGGACGATACGCCCATCCTTCTTGTACTCCCTGATGGGGATTTCGATAAGATCACGGAAGCCGCTGCCCACATTGACCAGGTGGCGAACTGGGGCAACACCAGCTAGCACGCCAGCGAGTTGCGTGCGCTTCACGTCTGGCGTCCATATGTCATTGAGCGTATTGCCCAGCCGCTCCCATCCCGTAGTGCCGTAGACAATGGTGTGTCGCAGCGTCATACGGGCCCTTTCCAGAATCACGAAATTCATGAATTCCGAAGTTCGCCCGCCCCGCAGACCCGCGTAATCCACCCTCTTGGGCTTGAAATCTAGTGTGACGGGTATGGCATTGATCTCGGCGCGTTGGATAAATGCTTCGTCACTCGGAGACGGGTCAGATGGCATCTGTGATTCATCCTTAAACTGGAAGAAACGCTCGATGAATTCAAGCGCATCCTGGTCGACATGCAGGCGGAGTGGGAGGACGTTGGCTCTGAGAACAAATTCGACAGCCGCTAGTTCGGGAACCGGTTTGACAAGAAGAATCTCGAGGTGCACCATATTTGCGCCCAGCTCGCGCTCGCCAGCGTCCAAGTCGTACGCGGCAAACTTCTTCCAGGTGGAGGTCGGGACGTGATCAAAAACAACCAGGTTCTGGACACGAACATCAATGGAGGTGTCTGTCTCGCCCGAGCCTGGTGGTAATTTGACGAGGTCCACGTTAACACCCTGCAACTCAAACGTGATCTTGTGGCGTCTGCTCCTATTGAGGCGTAGCTTCTTAGCCCTGGACCGAAACTGGCCAGGAACCGTTCGGGTTGTGGTCGTGGTGACCGAGGTGGATGCTATCGACTCCGCGTCGTCTAATTGGTGGTTGATACCTCCAACTAGCTCACGAGGATCGTGGTTCGCCGGAATGCTAACGTAGATGGAATTGAACAGGCAATCCCCGACAACGTCCTGGTCGTCGAAGTCCGCTTCGTCCAGGGACCTTCGACCAGCTCGAGAGCGGCGTTCGTATGCCTTTGTTTCCACTTCTTCCACCGTCTTCGTGATGGCCTCGCGGGTGTGTTGCCAGTCATAGCCATCAAAGAGATTCCATATCACGTGCACATCTCGGACCCTGACATTCAGCGGACTCTTGGGCACCCTGGCTTTCTTCACTTCGTCGTACCTATTCTTGGCTGAATTCCAGTGATGAGCATCTCCAGGTACGGTCGGGTCTTGCCCAAAGTAATTTTCATCGATCTCGATCTCCGAATTCGAACCAAAATCTTCGCTAGGCGCAAGTGAGTCAGGCTGTGAGGGAATTGTATCCCCTGCCATGTCCTGAGTGACTGTAGGGCCAGATACCAAGGACGAAGACGTGGCGTCGAAGATGCTTTCAGCAACAGCGGGTTGGCTGGCGAAGTACTTCGGCTCGATGTCCAAAGGACTCGATCCTACTATTTCTCCATCTGACATGTCGTCACCACCACCTAGCTCCTGAGCAATGGCGAAGTCGTCGTCGAAATTGTAGTCGCCTTCCGCCCTGCCGAAAGCATCGGCCGTGATAGATGCCAACATGTCTTGCACGGGAATAATTTCGGTCTTGAACTTCACTTCCCTGCTCGGCGGAGTCGGCGGCTTCAAGGCACCCGTAAGTGCAAGCAAGGTATGGGTAGAGTCTGCGCAAGTCTCGAGCACCAGTAGGTCATCTCGGAGCTCAACGTCGATATGCATCTCTCCAGTGGGCTCTGCCGTGGCTTCGACTGTAGCCCTTGCCGAAGAGATCTGGCAAATATTCACATAGCCTTTAGAGCACAATGTAGACACCATGTCCGTCTGTCTTTGGACATCTGATCCGCGGTGTCTGGACGGCCCTGCTCTCTGCGTAGATTCGAGTAAGGAGACATCATCGACGAGGAGAATAGCCGCCTTCTTCAGATTCGCAACGGCATTCACGTCGTCGCCCGCCGGCAAAACAACCCCCACGTGGGCATCCTGAAGAACCACATTCAGCTTGGATGTCAGCGCCAAGGGGTTCAATCCTAGCAGGCAGTCACGAAAAGCCACATTGACAATCGTCGGCTTCGTGGATCCGCCCTGCGGCGAGCGTGGCGATGGCGATGGTGGGTTTCCAACCAATGCGGTATGCGCCTGTTCTCCAAGATTGGCCACAGAGGCCGCCAACATTGCGTCGAATTCCTGAGGTGTGGTTTCCGAGGACAGGCCCAGTGCGTCCATGATCGTGGGAACGCGATACTCGAAATTGATGTTCCGCATCCTGACCTTGATGGCAGGCTCCATTTCATCGCCTATCACCCGTACCATAAGAACGGGTGATTGCGCAAGAAGTCCGGTCCTCATGTCGATAGTAGAACCAACAAGCTCCTCAATACTGTTTCTGTCGACTTTGATGGTGTTGACTCCGAAAGCAGCCAGCGAAGGAAAGGCAATATGGGCCAGCTCAAGATCGGCCAGGTGCGCATTCACCTTACCGAATCTACCGCCAACATCCACCGAAGCATCCACGTTATGGATGAGACCAAGTGTCAGTAACCCAGGCCGGTCGTCCTCGGGAAGATATTTGGCCACGGTTCCAAGACGAGCGAGCTCCTCTCCCAGAGAAGGGATAGAGTCAAGCTGCTGCAATCTTGTGACCTGTGCCTGCACGTCGTCCAAGGTCAACTTCAGAACAGAGCCTTTCCTTCGCTGCCTTAATAGCGTGTCTACCATGATCTCATCCTCATTATCATCAAACTGGCCTTTCGAGGGGGTAATCAGAGAGAGAAGTCGATCCAAGTCATTTTCTCGGGGGGCAAGAAGATAGTCGATACGCGTGTTCGACAGGGTGATCATGACGGGCGGTCCACCATGGAATCGTTCTGCATACGGCCCGGATGCATGAATTTTGCTTATTCCAACTCCAATGATGCCATCCCGGCTCACCATCTTGACGGCTGTAGTCCGAACACGAATGCCACACTTCTTACCGTCCAAGTCGACTTGCAAGCCACCGATTCGTACATCGATTTTGCTTTCGGACACCGCTGCCGAACTCTCTGGAGTGGATGGAATGTCAAACCGTACCCCTCTTGGCTTGCCAGACTTGGTCTTGGGTTTTCCAGGTGAGCCACTTGAGGTCATTGAAGAGCTCATCTGAAGGAAGCCACTGAGCCCACCAAACCAAGTGAAAGTCTCGTCCAACCGCTGTAAGTCCACATGAACGCGGAGCGGCAGCGTATTTATCTCAAACCGATTGCTTTCCTTGGATGTTGATATCTTGACCGACACATCGGCTCCGGCTTCCGGAAACACGTCTCTGACTGAGGCTCGCATCTGTGCTTCTTGGTCGAAAGACAGTATATCGCTATCTTGATACCCAAAACGGACCTTCTCAACACTGATCAAGGTGTCATCCACGGAGTCCTTTTGAGACAAGGTTGCTTGCAGATGGTCCAGGTCAGTTCTCAGTAGCGTCTCGGCCTCGAAGGCCGGCACCTCTGGGCTTGGCGTCGTCGTTGCCGTGACATAACCGCCAAATATCTTCTCGACAAAGAGAATAGATATCTTTTGCATCGACAGCTTGATTTCCGGTCTCGACGAGTCATTGGCTCTGGTGAATGTATCGATTGTAGTTTCAGAGGGCTTCTGCGATGTTTTGAACGTGTCTAGGAGCCGACGTGCCAGCATTGCTAGAAGAAAGCCGACGGAAGTGTCGAAACGTAGCTCAAGAGGCGATATGTCAATTTCAATCGATCCATCATCATCCTCATCCTCTACCTTCGTGGCTTCTGGCTCAGATTCAACGTGGAACGATGTGGGGCCTGTAGTCGTAGAATAGACGGAGAAAGCCCCTGGAACATTTTGAAAGGTTGAGTTGGCCAATTGTGACGTCTCATCAGCACTTGACACTTGGATGTGCTTATGTTTGATCGGCAAATATACGGAGATCGATGCAAGAGAGAAGATCTCTCTTAGAATGTTGTTCGGCCCTTGGGTCTCAGTCTCGTCTGCCATGGCAGCATTGATAGGCTCTGCGGCTGCATCTTGTGCCACGTGCGGATCCTTCTTGGCCTGGGTTTCTCCTCCTTGCGGCGACGATGAATGAATCGGTGTTGACGGCTCCTTACTTTCGGCCAAGATTGGGTCTTGCTGCCTAATCTCTTCTTCCTCGTGGGACAGGTTTTCACCCGGCCGTAGTGGTTTGTCGCCCTTGGATCCTGGTGAGCCCTCAGGACTCGACAGATTTGAATCCCATGCACCTGGCATCGAGTCACTCCTCGACTGTTGATATTCTCCGTTTGAAAAGGCGCTCATGTACATGCTCTCTGCCTCCTCGTGACTAAACAATTGCGATTGGGCGAGATCATCTGTGGGCTGAGCTCCGGAATCATCACTTGCAGAATCAGACGAGATGGAGTTTTCGAGAGAAATATTCACGGTAGGCCTTTCCGCGTCGTTTTCCGGGACATTCAAGGCTGACGGCCAGACGGATGGTTCGTCGTCTAGTACAGTGCCGGGTCCATCCTCGTGCTGGCCGCCGAAATCATGGTAGATGGAGGCCCTCGGTGTCGATAAAGACGACGTAGGTTCTTGCTCTTCGCCTGCTGCGCTGCTAGAGTTGTCCAGCTCATAAGTTGTGTTGAATGCCTCCTCGCTGTCCTGTAGTATTCGTTCGCTTTGGGAGAGATCGTCGTTGGACCCACCCATCACGCCTTCGCGAACGCTTCCAGCCTGAGAAGGTCTCAGATTGAACGGTGGACTTTTCGCGGTTGATATCGGAGATCTCGACGCGGCGGAAGTCAAGGAAGGCGATCTCGCAAGGTTGGATAATAAGTCAGCCTCTGAGATGAGGGAAGCGCGAATTGTGTTGAGTGATATGTGACGCTTGCCATCTTTAGGCACGATGCGCGTGCTGGCTCCATCTTGTCGAGCCTGCGCCGTGACGCCTTCAACCTCGAGCTCATCGAGAGTGACCTGAAAAGTGACCAATTCGGTCTCGGTGGTCTTATGGTCCACAGGAACATCGACTTCAAGCTGTAGAGCGACATCCCTGATACCCACCTCCATGCGGTCGACAACACCCTGCAGGAAGTCTGTCATGAAGTCCGGTAAATAGAGCCGTTGGCCCGTGCCGGTTGCTGAGTCCTCCTCATTGCTGTCCTCGCTGGAAGCCACGGACGCGCCCAGGTCTGTTGTCTCGGAGGCCAGAGCCTCCTCCAAAGCCTTCTTCTCCTTCGATGGCTGAGTTTCCAAAAAGGACTGAGCTAGGTCCGCAGCCGTGGGGACAACATCAGAACTCGACCTTGGTGTCTCATTCTTCTTGGATTTTCCAGCAGGCTGTTCTCGCGTTGAAACTACCAGGGCTATACGAACACCGGACGCGGTGACCTGGATGGCGCTAGAATACAGATCGAGGGGAATGGTGATTTGCAGGCGAGACACCTTTGCATTTTTTATTCGATACTCGGAAGGCAGGCTTAGGTGCTTTCTTATTTTCTATCACAGCAAACAAATCAGCACTCAGACCTGCAGGCGACTTATCAGTCCTGGAGCGGGGGGCCAGATGCAGGCAGCCGTACCTCGACCTTGAGACCGACATCTTTGAACTCCAAGGTATTCCTCAGGCCGAGGGCGGCATCAAGTTTGTCCAGGTCAAGAGCGTCGTCCTCGAATATGTCCAGCCTGGCCATGGCATAGCGCAGCAGCCGCTTGGGCAAATCCGACTTACGGAAGGACGTGAAGAAGGCAGCCATGTTGAAGGCGCCGTTTCCTTAGTCGTCGGCGTGAATCTCTCTGTATGTGTTTCTGGGCAGAAGGGTTGAAATGGAGTGGTGCCGTGGTAGGCGAATCTGCCGAAGTTCTCAAGGGCGACAGGAGAGCCGCCGGACGCACGAGGCGGGTCGGAGCGTGAGGCCGTGGAGGGCGTTGGGAGGGTGGCGGTGGAAGCGGATGGCGGGGGAGTTCATGTCGACGGACTCTCCTAGCACATGTCTGGGCAGGGAATCACGGCAACGCCTTGTTCAGTCTCTTGGGAGCATCGATGGGGTTTGGAAAGAGTATGATGGAGTAGGATCCAGGGTATCTAGGGCGTCATCGTCTGGAGGCAAGAAAACGATGGAAGGAGTGTCGGCGGCAGTAGGTATAGAGTCTTGGGGGGGAAAGACTTGGGGGAGACAGGAGACGAGGTCATCAAGGTGCAGGTAGAGGCACTTGCACTTACAAGCGGTCATGGGGACGTTAGGGTGCTGTGGCTATCGGGGGGACTGATAAGTCTGCCTGACTGACCCGTACCCCACATGCAAGACGGCGGGTGAATGGCGTAAGGTGGTCCAGGTCCTAGTAAACGCCTGTCCAGACTACCATGTCACCTGCACTGTACTGTATATCAACGGTACCTAAGGGGTAGGTCGTACAGGCCGCAGACGTGGGGTTGGTTTGGCAGTGGTGGGACTTTGCTGTCACAAGGTGCAAGGGACAACCACCACCCGTGGACGGCACGCTTACATACGGATGGATCATACACTGCTCATTGACACGGTACGCCGGGCAACTGCTCGTTGTCCCATACTATCTGCTGATTGCTGCCATGGAGTTCAAACCTCTTGTGGAGTGCAGGTCGACTAGATATGTTAGGCGAATGCTTGCACTAATTCTAATATAATCATCAATGTATATACCAACTCACTGTCAGTCTGCTCACACTGAGTTGTGTAGCTAGTTGTTAGCGTGAACGTTGATGCTGCGTTGGTGATGCGTATCTGCTTTGTTCAACATTATGAGGGTGCATCTACCTATCCTAGGTACTGCCTAGGTGCCTCGGTTGAACCCAACATTGACAGCAGCACTCCCCGTCACCCCGTCCCCAGACACCGCATCAATCACGGGCCCTGGGCTGAGCCCGCCACCCGGCCTCTTGCCCCCTGTCTCGTTTGGGTCGCATTCGACTTGTCAACCCGCCCGCTCCACGCTCCACCCATCCGGCACGCCACGCTACGGAGGTCGTAGGGGTAAGACAGAGCAGAGGCACGCCCGACAGAGCGCACGCTGACTGATTGACAGGCCATTCTGCTCCAATCCACCCGGGCATCGTCCTTCAACCGCTCAACCACCCACTCCTCCGCCCGTTTCTTCCCTGCCCTGCCCTGTCCTCCAGCCCAACGACCTCACTCTCGGCTGCTGCGACCCCCGAGCCGCCCTTTGACGGCAGTCGACTGCTGCCATCGGCCACATTGTCTGCCGTGTGCCTACACACCGAGACGGCTGTGCTTGACCCATCCCAATTCGCGTCAGTAGGCCCAGGCCCAGTCTCAGTCCCCCACAGCAGCGGCACTAGACTTTTGCGACTTTCCCGTCCCACCCTCCACGCTCCATCCCTACCCACCGGCCGCCCTACGAGAAGCTCCAGATACGAGACACGTCCACGTCCACGTCCTCACCCTCGCCATCGCCGCTTCCCGATTCTTGATGGCTCGACCGGCGACGAGAGAACCATGAACTCCCTCAATTTCGTCTCCTCCCGCGTCTCTCCCTCCTCCAGCCCGGGCCCCTCGCGTTCCAACTCCCTTGGCTCAATGGGCATCACCGTCACCGCGGAGGAGGAGGAGCAGCAGCAGGAAGCTTCCACCGCGGGCCTCGACGAGAAATCGCCTAATTCCGCGGACCCCGACCATCGCCAGCCCGCTGGCGCCCCGGCCGATGAAAATACCCCTCTGCTGTCAGGAAGCCATCCCAAGGATTCCGGGATAAGGCAGTCGCTCTGGCACCTGATCCCCCGGCGCATCTTCAGCGCTGTCATCGGTTCGCTGCGCTGGGTTCTGTCCACTCTGGCTGCACCTGGTGTCTACCTGGTCGCTTGTCTCTACGACGAACACGGACACTTCGCCCCTTGGCTACAATTCAAGAGACTATTTGGCGCATACCACGCGGATCCGCGGAAGATGGCTGCGGCAATGCAAGAGAAGGCCGCGCTGGAAGACAGTGCTAATTCGAGTCGAGGCGAAACAATCAACATAGGCCGAGGAAACGCCATGACAACACGGCCTATACCATCATCGGGCTCCTCCACGTCAGGGCTCTCCAGCGAGTCCGAATCTGAGATGGACAGGGAATCTAGCAGCAGGCATCCGCGATCCAAGTCCCTGCAAAGCTCTGAGGAGATCAGCCCTTCGAGGCGGTCCATAAGGATCAAATTACACAACGAGGAATCACTCCGGCAGCGTAAACATAAAAAAGGACAGTCGGCCAGCTCTCGACGAGCCACACCAGGCAATCAGCAGCAAAAGGACATATCAGCCCACCTCAAGTCGCCGACCTCTCCTGTCGGCGCCCTGACGAAGTACCCCAAAACTCCTGCACCCCCGAGACCGCTCATCCCACGACGCCAACCATCGTATATCAATGTGGAGGCCGACGCGCAGACGCCCCAGAAGACCCTGATCCTTGACTTGGACGAGACGCTGATCCACAGCATGTCAAAGGGCGGCAGGATGAGCACAGGGCACATGGTGGAGGTCAAGCTGAACACAACTTACGTTGGGGTCGGCGGGCAAGCCAGCATCGGACCTCAGCACCCTATATTATACTATGTTCACAAGCGACCGCATTGCGACGATTTCCTGCGACGGGTGAGTGCCGGCCCGCTGTCTCTGTCTGTTGTTGGCCGCGGCCACAGTATGGGAGGACGGTACTGACGCAGCGAACCAGGTCTGCAAGTGGTTCAATCTCGTGGTGTTCACGGCCTCTGTTCAGGAATATGCTGATCCGGTTATCGACTGGCTGGAATCGGAGAGGAAATTCTTCTCGGCACGGTACTACCGGCAACACTGTACATTCAGGCACGGTGCCTTCATCAAGGACCTGAGTGCTGTCGAGCCCGATCTGAGTAAGGTCATGATCCTGGACAATAGTCCGCTCAGCTACATGTTCCATCAAGGTCAGTAGTCACCCCCCCCCCCTTACTCCGAGCCCTTCCCCTTTCGGAGCAATAGGCCCGTCCCTTGATTACCTGGCGGCAGCTGACTGCCAGCCGCATAGACAACGCGATCCCGATACAAGGCTGGATAAATGACCCGACAGACAACGACTTGCAGCATCTCATACCGTTCTTTGAAGGTCTCCAGTATGTCTCGGACGTGCGTGCTCTTTTAGCGCTGAGAGGAGGTGAGGACGGCCAGCACATGGTAGTATGAGGATTATACCTCAATCAAGCGGGCCCGGAGAGACAGAGTGTGGTCAAATCGCCTGTCGAGCGGTAGAGGTCATCTCAAACTCTGGACGGGACAGCCACGTGAAGCTGAGGCGAGGCGAAGCCAACGCGCACTGTCCATGCCGGGCTCGATTGGCGAGCGTGTATGTGTGTAGAAGTGTGCAAAAAAGCAACTAGAAAGCGAATAGCATTTTGTGCTCGTTTTGGGCCGCTGATAATGCGGCGATCCACGAGTCTCCTGCGCCGGTGGGAATATACCCTGCGTGAGTGCACTACCCCATGTGTATCGCCTGGTGCGGGTTGAAGAATTGAGGGATCAAGGAGAATAGAGGGACGAGGGGAGCTGCATGCTCATATGGACAGCTTGCCAACATCCATGACCGACTTAAGAGAAGCCGGCGGGTAAGGCCATAATCCTGCCAATCCGGCTCTACACTTGGATATGCCCAGTCTGCTGCAGCGAATCCACAGCCTGAGTAAACAAGCCACTCGCACCAACACATGTACCGTCAGAGAACGGTACATGATTCTCAGCCCCCTGGTCAATTGAGGCGTTTCCAAGATTTGTGGCTTGTCTCGCTGTCATGGCAATGCAGGATCAAGTGAACGGCCTCTAGGAACGCATCTAGCGCACAGACCCCCCTGCGAGGCGCAAGCTTGAGAGCTACTCCAAAAACCAAGTGACATCATCGCGCATCTGACCCAAGCTCTGCTAGCGCTGGGTACCTAGGTAGTGCCGATGCGATGCGATTGAGTCCGGGGAAATTGACCTGCGACCAGTACCTTACCCCGTCCAATACGCCACCCTTTCAAGCAGGCCTAACAAGTCCCGGACAGCTGGATCGCTGCTCTCTGCGCGCCCCTCTCGCCCCTGGACCTTTCCTGCCCTTTTGGGCTGACGGGGACGCTCAAAGATCAAAGAGGGCCTAGTTGTGACGTGGGCGGTTCCAGGCGTCGCATAATGACAGTGCCTTGTAGTAGAGAGGTGCAAAAGACCGGGTTCTTGGTTTAACGCCAACCAGGTCAGATGGATGATTTGCATGTGGACGTCGACTGGACGAGGCCTGGACCAGGACCTGGGCAGTGACGAAATCAGAGGGGAGGTAGTCGCGAGGTTGAAGCTAGTCCTGGCTGGGCTGGCTGGTTGTTATTGCCTCATTACCTGGGGTACTAGTCCCTGCTGGGGGACCAGTGACGACGGTTGAACGTAAGACAAACGGCATCATGGGCGTTCACCTTGGACCTGCTGCTTTAAAACCCAATCCGCCCGCCTTTCGTTCTCTGTCCTCTCGCACTACATACTCCAATACATCGTGAACCTCAGTCCTGACATCTCGTCCATCGATTCTACCTTCTCACAAACAAAACAAACACCACAACCTCATCTCCATCATGTCTCTGCACTGTAAGTGTGCATGCCCGGCGTACCCCCTCACCTTGAGCTCTCCCGCTCGCAAGCCAATGGAAACAGGCGAGCCTTTTCCGGTGCTCCAAAGGTCCCGGGAGCTTCCATCATCAACCGTGCTTGCACAGGTAGCTAACACGACACCTTTGCAGACCTTCCTCCCGTCAAGCCCTCGGCCATCGCCCTGGGAGCCGTCTTCAACCAGAGTGTTGAGACAGCCGGTGAGCATGCACACCCCGCCCATCCGTCAAGCCACAAGACGCTAACCATCACCAAGTCCTGAGCCCTCTGTTCGGTCAGGCCTACCAGAGTGCTAAGCGCGCCAACTCCAGCGAGCAGTTCATCCAGTCCAAGGAGGCCACATCTGTCGCCGTCGCCTGGGGCACGACCGTGAGCACAATCCTTGAGACTCCCCTTTGAAACTGAACAAAGATGCTGACCATCACCACAGGCTGTCGGATCCGCCCTGCAGAGTTATGGTGTTGGAGCCCTGATCAACGCAACTGGGACCCTGTCCTACAAGGGCGCGGCCTACCTCGGTGGCCTCATCTTCCTGGCCACCTCTGCTCCTACCGTGAGCTCCCCTATCCCGGCCCCTTGCTCTCCGAATATGAAGCTTTTGCTAATGCGTCATCATATGTAGTTCATTGCCCAAGTGTTCCAGGAGAAGCGCGCCCTCGAGACCGTCGGTATCTCCGTCGTCGCCAAGGCCTTCGAGACCATTGGACTGGCAACCTTCCTGACCTGGTGGGGCACCCGGACGAACCCCTTCGAGTAAGGGAATAATGGGATCGTGACCGGACCACCTAGTGACGGCTAGGCGCAGGAGTTGGGGGCATTGTACGATTTGATCTTGGCATGAATGTCGACGTCTAGCAGCGTAGAGCCACAGTCTTCCGGGGCATATACCTCGTGTTGACAAGTTGAATAATTCACTCAGAATCAGCACCATTTCATGTTCATCTAAAATGGACGACGTGACGTCGTTAAGTGAAACCTTTTACCATTACCCCAGCCTCTTCGAGGGTCGCCGAGCTTCCAACTCAGTCTCGCGTGAACTTTGGCTGGTAGAACATGGTCCCTGCGGGGTTGTCGCGGGCGTGTCGCGTGCGCGATGATAGCATGCTCTTCAGAATCTTTCATCTGGCAATCACAGCCGCCGTCGTGGTCGAGGGAGAGGGCTGCTTTCCAGCGCATTGGTAATGCTGCTTGATTCGAAAATGCTAGACAGCGTAAAACACACCACCGCACCCGGCCCACTTGAGTACACTGTGAACCCGTACGCCCATAAACGCCCGCCGCATATTTACGCCTGGTATCCTGATTTTATCTTCTTTGGTGGTGGCCGAGACAAACGCAGGCCCGAGAGAAACCTACCCTCACTTTTTGTCACAGATGGCCCTAAGCCCCCTCCTGGTCCTTTACCCAAAAACCCGCCTCCTAGCCCGACAGCACATCCTTCAGCTGCTTCGCGGCCTCCTTCTGCGCGAGCTTGAGGAGCTCCTTGTAGGCGTCGGCGTAGCTAGAGCCGTCGTCGTCCTCGTCGTCGTCCGCAGCAGCCGCCGCCGCCTTGCCGGCCTTGGGCTCCTTGCCCTTCTCCTGGATGAAGACGACCGAGGTGGGGCGCTTGGTCTTTGCGGCGCTGCCGAGCTCGAGGCGCGACCTGACGAACAGGTAGGGGACGTTGTGCTCCTCGCAGTAGATGGGCAGGTGCATGATGACCTCGTCGGGCGAGATGTCGCCGGCGATGATGCAGATCCCGGGGACCTGGTCGGCATTGGCCGGCGCCTTGATGGGCGTCTTGCGGAGGGCCTTGTTCACCTCCTTGACGCCGCGCTGGAGGGCGCCTGCTTTCCGGGCTGTTTGGAGAGAGGAAGGATATGATTAGCTGTGTCTGTTCGTACTGATGGCGCTGGAGGGACCGCGACTGGATCTGGCGCGCGGGTGGTGCTTTGGGCATGTATGAGAGTAAACAAATAACGTTGCGCGGAACCTACCCTTCTTGATGGTCTTGTAGATCTTCTTATGCCCCTTCACATCGGCCAATGGCACGGCAAAGTACACCAGTTGTGTCTTGACCTCGGGGTTCTTGATGTCGTCCACGTCGGAGCCAGGGTGGTCATCGTCGTCGTCGGCCTTTGCTGAGGCGGCGACGTCTGCTTGCAGCTGGTTGTCGAGGGCCTCGGCGACCTTGGCCTTGAGCTTCTCCTTGTCTGCCTTCTTGTCCTTCTTATCCTTCTTGGACTTGTGGACGCCGTCGGACTCGCTGCGCTTCTTCTCCTTCTTGTCCTTTTTCGAGTCCTTGGACTTTATCTTGACCTCCTCCTCGGTTGCCATTGCCGCGGCTGGGGTTCGAAATATGTGGTTTGGAGGAGAGGGTCGCGGTGGGTGCTAGTGTATTAATGCTCTGATCATGCAGGAAACAATATGCTTGTTATGTTGTCCGTCGGAATTGAACTGTCCTCGCCTGTCAAAAACACATGCGACTCTCTGGACTGAGAGCAAGCAGCACCTTGACTGGAAATTTTCTTGACTCTTTTTCGACTAGCTCCCGAAAGTTGTTCCAGCCCCGGTCCGATAAAGTAAAGTGGGGCATTGCAGCAAGTCCAACTGCTCAGGCCTGGCTGTGGTCAACCCAGCGCTGCAGCACCCCGCTGTTTAGGTCTCCACTCACCGCGGAACAGACAGACAAATCGAGTGACTGATTGACTGGCTGGGAACTAGCAGAGCAATGCAGCAAAAGACAAATAAGGAGCCTGGCCTGTTTGAAGGTGCCTTAAGAATGCACAAGCCTTCAAGATATATTCTGTCTTCCCATGAACGGGACTTTTCACGGGCTTCTTGTCCTGTTCTGGCCGTTGAAGAATGCCATTCTGGAGCACTGATCAAAGGTTCTCTGGTGGGGACAAGTTGTAAGTCGATTGGTTATCCACTTTCGTTAAACGATTCGATGCAATGCTTCAAGTGACCAAGCACTCAATCCTCGCCCGCAACATTACGGTGGCCTTCCCCAGCAGGGCCCAGCAGGGCTGGCAGGGCCCTGATATGATCTGCACGGCACGACCTCCAAGGCTGAGTAGCGAGCAATCTACTTGGGATCTGGAGGGTGCCTCTGGGTGATCCTGGCATAAAACACCCTGTTTCGAAACAGATATAGATGGAAAGATCCACACACAACACCCCTGTCTCCAGGAGCTTCGCCCTCCGCGTAATGCATGAACCGTGAAAGGGGCCGCTCTCCCTTCATTGTCCAGGGGGAGAACACCACTCCCTCACCAAACCACGGCTGAGACCCTTGTGTTGGGTTGAAGGACTCAGGGAGGAGCCGATGACAGGGATGGCTTTTCGTGCCCCCCGCATGGAGGCCGATATCACTGTTTCCCTAAGAATATGGACGTGATGTGGGCGTTGCACTCGAGGGTGGATTCTACTCCCCTATTATATCCCCTTAGTTCATGCTTCATTGCCCCGGCTGTGCACAGGGGTTCAATTGTCCATCCCTTCTTTAAGTGACTAAGGGTGACATGTAAGTAGTCGCGCAAAACTCCTGATTGCTTGTCTCTCCTTCTCCCGACTCCGAGGCTCCCTTCTCGTCAACGGCAGGCCACTAGATAGGACTCATGGATTGAGGACCCGACACGCCAGACATTCTTTACACCTTCCATTCATACTCTCATTTACCTCTCTTTTGGACAAACCGTTTGCCATGGCCGCAATAGCTTCTGAGTATCTGGCGGACGTGCTGGAGCCCGAGAAATTCGCAGCAGCAATCTTCGGCGTCACCCTCGCCTTCACCGTTCTCTCAGCAAACACCGTTGGCCTGCGCTCCTGGATCAGGTTCAGGAAGGGACGGTTTGGCAATGACGACTACCTGATGTGTACGGCGCTGGTCGTCAACTTGGTCCATAACAGTATGGTCATGCACGGGACGTTTGTCGGAATCGGGTCTCCGGATTCAAAACTCAATCCTGAGTTGGACGCTGAGGGGAGAAAGGTATAGTAGCAGTCCCAGAAAATACTGCCAGGCATGCATGCTAAGCGTGGCTCTGTAGTACCTCTTCCTCTGGCAGATTTTCTACGCCATCAACCTGGTCTTCATCAAGACCAGCATCCTCACCACCCTGAAGGGGATCGCCAAGGGATTGCGGTACATCTATGCCATCTGGGGTCTCATAGTGGTTGTGAGCTTGCTGAGCATCGCCGGTGTCATCACGCTGTTGGCCAAGTGCCGGCCAATCCAGTCAAACTGGACAGGCAATGGCTCCTGCATCGATTCGGATGTCTTTGTTGCCCTGTCCAAGACCGCCTATGCCTTCGACGTCCTGTCCGACCTTGCAATGGCTACTATTTCAACGCTTCTCCTCTGGACTCCCCAGATGCGACTCAGATCAAAGGTCCTGACAGTAGCGGCGTTGGGTCTCGGTGTAGTGTGAGTCTCAAGTGGTCCTCCCTGGGGTCCAATTTTGCAGAGCTGACCAGCTGATTCTCAAACAGAGCCTCCATGGCGTCCTTGATCCGCACAATTTACACCGATGCATACAGCTCGGATGACAACTACCTATTCAACACGGGCAAGATCGTCCTGTGGACGGTTGTGGAGTGCGGGATTGGTATCATTGCCGGGTCGCTGCCGATGCTGGGCCTCTTCCACGAGCAACGGCGGATGGAGAAGAAGTGGGAGGAGCTGGAACTGCAGCAAAGCCAGGTCGACTTGACCAAGGTGGCCCCGACCCACCCAAACCCAAGGGCTGGGAGAGTGTGATGTGGGCAGAGGTTATGCGAAGGGTTTGAGATGGCTCTGTTGAGCTGTCCGTTCCAGTCATGCTTGCAGCTGCGGCCTTGATGGTCGCTGGATGATTTCAGTCTCCATGATAACGATTGACGATAGATGGGGCTTTCTTTCATATCCAGTTTTCTTCTCTTCTCATCAGGCTCAGAACCAGAGCTGTACCTTGTCGTGCTTCAATTCTGAGATGCAACCTTTTGATACCTACTTAGAATACCACCGATACATGGCGAATCCGTTTGGAAGAACCCTATCGCTTCACCTCCTTGTTTCTAAGGCCAATGAAATGGGGCAGCCCCTATTAACATTCAAAGGCTGTATAGATCTCTGGGCGACCATATTCCGTAGTGGACGGATGCATCATCTAGAATAGGATCAAGGATCTTGGGTGTCACAGTCCTCGACCGCACAGGTTGTGAAGTCAAGGAGCAAGGGAGACAGCACTCAAGATTAGGTGTGGTACCGTTCAGTTCTTTGTTTGTATCATCGGGTAGAATTGAGAGCATGCTTTTCTTGGCATAATGAACCTTTGAATAACAATACTGCCCTACTTTTGTTTCTGCCCTGCCTGGCACCTTGGTCACGGTTAAAATGATCACAGTCTAAATTTGAAGATATTGTGATGAGCAGCTGAACACATGCTATTCTAATATAGGAAGACAAACTTCTCTGGGTTGAAATGCAAACCTTTGAGGACAATTGTGTTTAGAACACTCAAATAGAAGTTTTTAGTACAACAATTTTGATACTTAATTGGCAGGAGGGCACAAACTTGCGCAAGGATATTCTCAAGCACTTGTGAGACAAATTCGATACGGCACTTGTGTGTTCAATTCTACATAGCAAGGGCAGTCAGTTCTCCCAGTTCTTGACAGCAGTTGCATGCTATTCGACATTGCTGGTATCTTGTGATAACTGTGCAACGACCATCGTTACATTTTATGAGAAATTCCTTAAAACTGGACTTCCAGATTTCCGTACAACCATGATGGACCAGTCTGTGCATAGCCATTCTCAAGAACTCTGCTTATACTCATTTCTACAAAGACTATAGGAAAGCCTATATGTAGGATATCATGCTGCAGCTACTATGCACAACAGTTCAAGGGTTCTTACGTTTGATGTGTGAAATGGGGCGAAGAATGCAGCAATAGATCATATCTACTGGCTGGCTTACAGCTCGGTATTTCTTCTTGTTTTTACACAAGCATCCACCGCGATCTCTAAGCATTCTCCGACTTCTCAGGGAGCTTTTTTCTGATCAAACTGCCCACGCTCAATCTTTGAGCCGGTATTTATGGCGATTTTGTGTATATTGGAGGGCAAATTATTCTCCTGGACAAAATCCATTTTATTACAGTTCTGCAACAAGCTGACTTCGTAACTTGTCTTAACAAAACCAAAATCTGCGTGATTTTCTGTCTTCTGTTGTTGGAAGTCTTCCTCATCTGGTTGTCTTTCCGAGTCCTGTATATATATTTAGACGCATGTGTCCAGTATGAGGTCAGGTTACTGTCCTCTCCCTGTTGGCAAATCAGGGCTGATTGGTTCACATGCTCAATAGGGCCGAGGAAGGACTAAGTCTCTCTCTGCAACGGACGCTATCAGGTGGCTCTTTAGTGGTTTGGACGCCTTCCTGAGCTCTCAGAAGACTTCATTATCTCCGAGGGGAATTGATCATCTGATAATTCTGGGGCGCTAAGTTACTTGTGCGTCTGTTGGTTGTTCAGCGAACACGCGTAGGATCCATTATAGCTTACTTTCGTCTTTTTTCCACGTATTGTCCGCGAGTGGATTTCTAATCCTCGAAGGATTCGGATCGTGCCCTCATCAGTCTTGTGTTGGCGTTTTCTTGTCTTTCAGGGTGGCTTGAACATGTCAATGGTTGCCACTTGCCTGGCCAACGGCCACACTTCGCGGCTTAGCCGGACCGAAATAATTGCATGTGTACGTTGGAAGGATTTATGCCCAGCGTTTTCCCGAAATGAGTTTAGCTCTTCAACTTTTAATAACCAACATGGATGGAAGCAAGGTAAATTTTGTACTTCGATGTCTTTGCAACCTCTGCTGTGTTAGTTTTGATCTGAAATATTTCATTCAGGCGACTAGGCTGCAAGGTCCCTCCAAGGAAGTTAGACTAGCGTCGCAGATACACACAGGGAGAACTCTGTCTTGACCCATTGTGGATGCATTGTTACCCACTCTGAATCAGACAAACTTTTGTGTTGTTGGTCAATTTTGCAGTGTTTGTTGGTTGGAATGTTCGGCCGTAATCTTTGCAATGGCACGCTGCCGCCCGCAATTGTAAGCTTGTTCCTTCTCTTCCACCATCCTTTCCATTCCTTTCATTCCTTCCAATTTCTGTGTCCATTTTAAAATTTCTGCTCGTTTCAGTAGGCATAAGCCAACAGAGCATTTGAGGCTCATGTTAGTGTAATGCAAGTAATTAGTGAGGAAAGACAGGGTTGCATTGAGCAGGATCGCGGCTCTCAAACGGGGGCCATCTCCGTCGCCGGCCCATCATCAGGCTCGCATGTGACAAATTAACCCAAACATCTGGAACTGACACCACAGACTTGCTGACTCGACGCTGATGTATTTCGCTGTTTGGATCGGGATTTGACACCAAACCACATCAGCCTTTAACGCGAAAAGGCCTCGCAACGCTTACGCGTCACTGGGCCGTTGCTCGGTTTGCGACCATATCGGGATATTGGAATTCTCGGTAGCTGCGGTATATTTGATGGACTAACGCTTATCTCATGTCAGCGTATGGGGTCATACGCAAGGGCCATATTGAATGATAGTGCGACAAGAAGTATTATCATTATTGGCCCATGAGTAATCAGGCTTACGACTGGGACAGACCTAAGTCACGGCTGTCTGAATTGAGGGCTTAAGTAGATTATGAATAAATCTCTGGGGAGGCTCAACGACCTGTGACACCGAGCACTCGGAAGACTTGTGTGGTGTTTGACCCCGAACATAACTGGCACTAAGCTTGCCGGGCGTGGTTGCTTCTCCGTAATTCCGGCGTGGAGTATTCTCGGGCTTGAGATGCATGATGTGCTTCGAAGTCTGTTGGGCGACTCTGATCACGCCTTGAACGTTCGGAAGAAAATGAGCGCCATGGCTACATGACCGAGTGGTGAGCAGAGTTACAATTGTCTCGCGAGTTACGTGTGCACAATCCAATAATTACTGAGACTTGTTGCATTCATTCATGTAAGTGGAAACTTGCCGAAGAGTCCACATTCATTCGAACCTACGACAGACTAGAATGGACACGTGATTCTCTTCTCAGTGCCTTCTTACTAGTGTCGTCACACGGAGTAGTTTCTGTGTTTTAGCAAGATGAGACGTCTCGGTTGCTAGATTCAATAGTGTTTGAGTGAAAGTCCGAGGAAAGCGAGGTCTATCCTCGGCTATCCGGTCTGGTTGGACAGTCGATCAGTCTTTTAATCTCCGCAGTGACGACGTGCTGGAGTCATGCTGAGTCGAGACCTGATGACTACTTTGCCCGCTGAACCTGTGCGTCAAGTATCATCTCTGATAATTTCTATTCGTTGCTCATGGACTGGTGGCATGCCTCGTGCGCTGCTGTTCAAAACCTGAACAGCCATTCTGACGGCCCACATCATGTTGCGCAGAAACCAGAAGAGCAGCGGCATGCTTGTAGAGTATGCGTGGTGGAATACAAAGATTGGGGCCTTTTGTATGTGCTGTAAGCCACTTGTTTAGGCCTGGGCCTGAGAATAGGGTTACTTTGGGGTCTGGACAAGAGCGCAGCCGCCAGGGGATCAGTGAGTGCGGTGATTGCCGCCGCGCATCTTACACTCTATCATGTGCGCACGAGCATCCGAAGGATTGATCCCACGCCCAAGTTGATAGGCTGAGGGATCTTACCCCCAGATTCGTATTCCGACCAGTCGAATCAGAGGAAGCTACAGTGTCGATGATATCAAGAAGGTCTGCATGCGGTGTATTCCCAACTGGTTCGGGCTGGGGGCAAATAGGGGCAAAATCGTGACGCTGCCAAGTATTTATCCACGTGGCTGAATGCATACCCAGGCATGTATCCAGCTTGTGTCGAGGGACTTGGTGGGCTCCATAAATAGGCAAGCCAGCACAGCAGCGACAGGACTAAAACAGTATGGGTGCGCAGAAGCAAGTTCTTGTGGGGAGTGTGCGCCCCCAGAACGGCCATGTTTGAAAAATCCGGATCGAAACCTGGGGGCTGCTGCGGGCAACCGCCTCAGGTGAGCTGATCTGGCCTGTGGAACACGAGAGGCGCCGACAGGCGCGGCGGAATCTTTCGTGATAGGCGCAAACGGGCAGCACAAACTTAAAAATGACGGGAGGCCGTATTGGTCTGGGCGGACGGGGCTAGTTCCGGAAGGCATGGTGTGGAATCTTAGTTGGGCGGGATTCATCTGCATTGTGAACTTTGGAAGCTGAGTGCTGACGAAATGCTGGGCTGAGGCGGTTTTGGGGGCTGTGATGCAGCTCGCCAGGCGTGTTTGCCGCTGGATCCTTGGTAGGAGGCGACCTCTTGACCTGATCAAGGAATTAGTCAGGTGGGGATCAGCGAGGTAACAAGTCAAGAAGCGGTCTGGTTAACATTTTGCCTTGGGAATGTCGGCCTTGAACCACGTCCGTCACAAGGGAGTGCGAAATTCTCACATAGTGTGGGCATGTTGCCTGGGTTGCACAGTCGGGCCGGAAAAGAGCTCGCAGCGGCGAGTCTTCGGGGAGAGTGACTTGGCAAAGCTATCTACGGATTGTAGGCATTGCAAACCCACATGCGCGGCGCTTTCGGCGGGACATCTGATGCATAAATCCCGGCGCAGGCCGAGTAATCCAGCGAAGAACTCGGGAGCGAAACCATTCTACGCGGACTACCAACCAAGACTTCACATCCTGTGTCGTCCGTTCCGTAAGGCTGAGGCGATACAGGGGAAGCCCGGCTTTAAATCCACCTTTTCTCACCCGAAAAGCAGGTGGCTGGAGCACGCCAGGGGTCCTCAAGTGCTGCTGCTGCACGTCGCCCACAGATTGGTTGCCGGAGATGGAGGCTCGCTTAACAGGGGCTCCAATTAGGACCGTCCCAACCTGCTGGGACCGGCTGTCTCAGATGCTTCCATGTACTGATACCTGCTGGTGTGTACTCGGCATGCCTGGGGAGTGATGACTACCGGGCGGGGAGGCGACATACGAGGAGAAAGAGGCAGGTCTAGCAGAACCGTGTCAGCTGAAATGAAGAATCTATCGAGTATTGAGTGGCAATGGAGACTACTGTGCCATCGACCTGGGGCAACAAACTTGAGCGCGCGGGCGGCTCCTTTTCAGCTCGAGCAACTGGCTGCGAGCAGGCGGTGAAGGCCGCTTGTCTCTCGCTAGGTAGGTACCGGGCCATTGACTGCAACTTGCCCCTCTCTTGAATCTAGCAGTCAGAACCTGCCTCGGGGCCGCTGACAAGTCGATCTCTGAAGAGATGCAGCGGAGGACGAGGTGCCCTGCCCTCCAGGGGTCGGTCCTGTAGGGCTGAATCGTGCCGATGTGCGCCAAGGCATAGGCATCTGATCCCGGATATATTGGAATATCCCAGGGCTAGTGGACATGCCATCGACATGGGATACGTACTTTTGTTTGTGCTCCCCCTTGATTGGCAACCAACAGACAACCAAAGTCCCGTTCCATCTCACACTCCGGCAGACCAAAGCCACATCCACTGGCCACCTCGGCTAACAAGGAATAAAAGAGGAGATCGTGCGGTTGCACATGCAACCTGTATGTAACCAACGCGCAGCCAACCGCTTTGCCGTTTTACGCGTGACCATCCTGATCTGCTTCATTTCCTGCAGGCACAGATGGATATGTGCGCGACACATGCACTCACACGTGTGCAAGTGTACATCCGTACACGTGCGAGATGCACGGCTCTGCGCAGTCCCTGGGCAGAACCAACGACACGAGCTTGTTTTCCGACGTTCGGACTCGCATCTGGAGAACGCAACTCCAACGGTCAAGCCACAACAGGAAACAAGAAAGGGACGGGGATCTTGGTAGCCGCGAACTCCCGGTCAAGTTGGCGAGACCCGGGTCGATGCCGTGGCTCACCTCAGCCAAGAGCAGGCCCGCTAGGGCCCGTTAGGCCGGGCCGGATGACCAACTGGGGACGAACGAGACGATGTGATGCTGAGGGGAGAGGGAGATTCTCATACAGGCACTGAGCCTCGGGCGCAAAGCATGGCCTAACAAGGAGGTTGAGGTGTTGGGCCCAACTTCCAGTCCGGCGTTAAAAAACCAGCTTGGCCCGAATGACGGGACCGAGCCGGAAACAATTGGCCCCCTATTCTTCTCAGCCAACAGTGGTCATATCCCCGCTCGACCATCAGACTCAGTCATGCGGGTCAAGAGGCAGCTGAAACATCAGGACCATCTTTGCAACGGGACCACCCTTTTTGGTCCAGGAGCGACGCTGTCTGTGTATGGCACAGCAGAGGCGCTCGTGTCGGTGGTGGCGCGTCCCGGGCCAAATGTCTCTGCCTACACTACTCGAGCGCGCGCAGGATATCACGATACGATACTACGCAAGACTCGGCCTAATGCCGTGATAATGCAGGCTGAACCACTTCCATCCTTGACGGAGTTTGCTGACTGTGGAGCAATTTGGAGCAATAGTGTCCTAATTATCTTGGACCTGACCAGACTCCAGACTCCAGACTCCAGACTCCAGGCTACCCAGACCACGCACGGTGCGGCGCCGTCTCTCATCACCCAAGAGGTCCGAGCAACGGCGCGGCGCAACGCAGCTAATAATTGACTGCAGCCCTGTGCAGGGTCAGGGATTACAGCACGCTGACACCGGCCCACCTGGACGGGGCCCTGCCATGGGGTGCGAACCTCTCTCAAGCTTCCTTCGCGTGCATGCGGTAGGCTGCTGCATGTGTCTTTCCCGGGACATGGATGACGATCGCCTCCATGATCTGGGGTTGGACGGCGTCTAGCATGCTGCCTGACCCCAAACGACCTGCGTCGAAGGGCGTCTACCATGTACATCATGTACCCAGGTAGTCTGTGAGTGACTGGCCTGGCGCTTTACGGCCCCTGGTCCCTTTGCTTTGCCGCCACAAGAGCAGACATGGCTTGCTGCTTGTCGGCCATGGTTCTCACCAACCTCCTCCTCCTCCTCCTCCTCAAGTGCTCCTCCTCCTCTCGCTGTCCGGCAGATGGCTATGGGAGCCAGGACACTTCCCCCATCCTCATGACCATTCTCTCACCGCGCGTCAGACGGTACCAGGCTATTGGCACTGTCTCAAGTGAGCCTTTGCTATTGTACCCTACGGGCTGACTGGGAGGCGGCCCGCTTTTTCGATCCATGCTCACGGCGTGAGACTCTCTCTCCCTCTCCCTCTCCCTCTCTCCCCCAGATGCCTCGCCGCTCCAAGGGGCCCGCTCCCGTCCACACGAGCTTGACTTTGCCAATATTGCCGATCCACTTCCTCTGCGATATATCAAGGTTGGCGCTTTCCACCTCTTCTCATCATGTCGGTATCTCGGAGGCTCGTTCCTCCTCCATGCCCATCCTCCCGTCCCAGGCCTTCTGCCACTTCTGTTTTTATAATTCATCGGACTACCTGAATGGTCTGCTCGATCCCCACCCATCTACTGCGGCATATAAGGGATCACATTCATGTATCACCCACCTCTTTCGCATTCCTCCCGCTTCACTGGCCTACGACGGATCTTCTTCGGACTCTCGGTGCGTCTGGGCTGCAGCAGCGCGTCTCACCGCAACAGCCGTCTCTGCTCGCGCTGCCGGTAGCATACGCGTGACACACCCGAGCACCCCCAGTCATCTGTCGTGTATAACTCACCTCCTTCATACTGCGTCCAAAGAAGGAATACCCGAGCCTGCCGATCTTCGTGGGCCACACCTCCTCGGCCGGGCAAGGTACCATCACGTCGTTGATTGTTCTTGAATCCTTGCCTGAACATCGATCAGTAAGCTGCAGGAGACATGCCTGTCCTCACATCAGCCGGCAGCGACTCGGATTCCTCCCAGCTCAGTGGCCGTCTTCATGGAGGCCAGTCAGTATTTTCCAGATCCAGCCTACTACTACTCATCTGCACCTCCACGGCTGCAATCGCAGCCTTGTACATCCTCCAGAAGCTCGTGCTGCCTCGCTTCTCTGCGCCGCGCCCTGGGCACTATATCAGCGGCAATTCCTGCCCGCCACGAGGATCTGCCTCCTGGATCTCGTCTGACTCGAAGAAGCCGCACCTTACAAGCAGCTGGGCAAAAGCCAGACAGGGACAGGGTCAGTTCGAAAAGCAGGCTAGCTGGACCATAAGCAGAGGGGAAGCAAGTGGCACAGCGCCGGTGGGATTGGGTGGGCCCGTCGAAGGAAGCAGCCTTGTTAGGAGCATGGAACAAGAGGAGAAGACAACGCACACCGGAAGAAAAGGGTCACGTGGGGTCAGCAACGACTCGAGCTACGGCGCCGGACAGGAGTCAAGCGGCCTGCCTCGTCCTGACCTTCCTCCCTTCCCCGCCGCTGCTGAGGAGAGCGGTCATGTCAGAACATCATCATTCCATCATCCACCGCCCTTGGGCGGTGTTGGCGATGAGTTGTCGGGCTCCGCTGAGCAAGAAAATAATAGCATGGATGGTGACTTCGTCGCGAGACAGTGGGGCTATGGAGGTCTCATGACCACGAGTCGCTCTACGGCTCCCTTTTTCGGTCATCCTTATGGTGTAGCTGACGACTTGGGAGTAACTTACTATCCGGATGGTGGTTTCAATGCCCTCTCGGTCGTGGGCAGAGGGGGGCTACCAGCACAACAGCACCTCGAGCTGGACTCCTCTAGACAACCACAGTCTCGGTCCATGACCCCTACAAATCGGACCACAAGCTCGTCACAGCGCGGCCGCCAAACGTCTTTTGAAAATCGCGGGCCAGTCGCGAGGTATGCGCAGTCGACTCCCACCGAGTTAGAGGCCGTCGCCATCGACTCACCAGGCTCTGGATACTACCCGGGGCAGACACCTGGCTACACCATGGATGGGACAAGCCCGATCACTGAAAATTCCGGGGAAGGATCTCAAGCCGGTTCCAGCCACTACTCACTTTCCTCCAGCTCGTCCACGCGCAGAAGTTCCACCAGAAATATTTCCATACCTGCAGGGGCCGACGGACCCAGCTCAGCCGGGCCCATGGACGGATACCACGGCCGAAGTCCTCGCTCGAGCAACTCATTCTCCCCCTCCTCATACCCACCGGCCTCTCCTCTCCTGCCCCCTCCACCGATATCCGACTACCCCTTTGACCCGGCCGCGGTCATGTTCCCCGGGCCAGGCGCAGTTGACGGAGGAGTCAGAGTCGTGTACATGGACCACGACCATGACCATGGCCATGACCATGAGGATAGTGGCCACGGCGAAGCCGCCGACTCCTACGGTCATTCCGGCGGCAGCAGCTGGACGCGGCACACCCGCGTGTACGGCGGGGGTGGGGTGTGCCTCGCCTGTGCTGCGGCCGGGGGCGGTGGGTTCTACGGCGCGAGGGTCCGGCCCGAGGACAAGCGATAATGCGACGGGGAATTCTTTTCAGGGACGTTTTCACTTTGTTAAAACTGTTGCGCGAGTGTTTCGGCTTCTCCTTTTCTTTTTCGACAATGGCTGCATCGATACCGTTTCTTTTGTGAGGCTTGCCTTTGGTATAGATACCGATCTAAAAGAGGGGGGACGGGGGCTGGGGCGTTTTATTGCCATGTGCTTTTCTCTCGTATCATGTTGTTGTCTTCATCCTTCGGCTTGCTTATAAAGATTATGTTCACACTTTCTTCTCTTTATCTCAACTTCCTATGTCTGCATTCAAGCCCCGCTTCATTTGAGGGAACGGACAGGCGGTACATGTTTTCTTGACGGTGGAGGCGGCGGCGCTGATGCTGATGCTGATGATTCTCATGATGATGATGACTTTAACGACTGTCACGACTACCTTGTTTGGTTTCTGCCCGCATTGGTGTTAGGTCGAGGTCTCATACACGGCACATCGAATACCCGGATGGCAACTTTTGGTTTTGGGCGTTCTCACAGCTTCACATGGAAAAATACACATGCTGTTCCACGGAAATTGAGTGGGGTTGAAATGATTGAGTTGACAAAAAAATCAAACACACTAGGCTGAAAATGTTGCTTCTTTCTTCTTTTGATAACATGGTATTGGTTGTTCTCATGAGCACATCAACGGGTTGAGTGATACAGGCACACCTCTCTTTGGCTCACATTTAGGTGGACACAGACACTCATGAGTTCCCAAAGGGGTTTGATTCGTGTACACTGATTAATGTGGAATGAGTGTAAAGAATGATGAGAACGTCAGTATATATATGTGCCTATATATACACATATGGAGGTGTCTTCCTGGAATGGGCTACAATCATGTTTTGGCCCCTTGATTTGATTAAACTGCCACCTATCCTTGAGGTCTCGGACGGGGAGTGGGAGAAGCATGGGCTGTTCTTAGAAGGATGGTTATGTTGCCAACTAGCTAACATGATATGATACCTAGGTAGTTGTGATCAAATTATCGGTTAATAATGAAGCTTGGGCGGCGACTTCTGAACTGCATGGAACTTGTGCAAATTTCAATTTTCTCGTAACTCCGACAGCTGAGTGAAGGGACGAGGAGGTCCAATTCGTTCAAATGATGCGGCAGATAGCCAATAGCCATGGGACTGGTAACAGCCCCGAACCCGGCCTACTTCCACTTACGGGCAACACTGTGGCAAGGTTCGCGAAGTCAGAATGGAGACTCTGGCTGTACAAGTTCTTCATAGAGTTTATCAGACTGGATCACATTGCACAGAGCGAGACTCAACCTGCCTCCAAGTTGCTTGCAAGGTGACAATGGAGGTTTGGAAGATATTGACTACCTCAAACCCTCTATTTTCCTCTCCCAACAACATGACAGCCAAGCTCAGTCTTGATTAATGTCCTGATTTCACCTTTCCTTCTAGGTGAGTCTTGAACCCAGTGATTCAGACTCTACCCTATAAGAGTCGTGACAAAGGTGTGCAGTGCCCCTTTGAACAACTGCAATCTGCCAAACACAATCATTTATCCTCGTTCTTCTGCTGTGCCTCCTTGTCTGAGGACTTGAGTTTGTTTATGTCCATGTAGATAGCAATCGCAAGGACCACGGCCCCGAAAACAAGTCCAACTGGGCTAACCCAGGAGTCAGACCCTTTCTTGCTGCTGTTGGAGCCCATTTCTGCACCCTCCTGTGCCGTTGGAACCACACCTTCACATAGGTCCCAACTATAATAAACCTTAAGTTCTGGGTAATGCTTTTCCAGTGCTGCTTTCGCGCTCTGGGCCTTCGCGACAGACGCGTAATTTCCGATGAGCCACTTGCCGGTCGGTGTGTCGCCCTGGGCGATACCAGCAGCAGGTTGGACCGTGAAGCCCTGCGCGCGGAGTTTCCTTTTCAACACTGGGTACAATTTTGCTTCCCCATCCAGGAATTGTGGGGGTGCGATGATGTAGAGGCTCCTGGTGATGAGCTCTGGGCCCTCCGGAGGCTTGGCACGGCCCTGGTATATGGAGGCAGTCTTGATCGTCTTGCCGAGTACGACGCACTGGTCCGTCTCCGTCACGATACGCTGTAGCGCCTGCGCCTGCTCGGCTGTCCAGAACTCAAACCAGGCCGTACCCTCCCCCACGCCCGAGTCGAGGATGCGTCCCGGCCCCAACGGCTCCAGGGCTTGGGTGACATCAAGTAGGGATGCTCGGATCGGTACATGCCTGAGCACAACCATCCGTGCCTCCCTCTTTCGCACCCTCTCCCGCTCGGCAGCCCTGGCATTGGCGGCAGCTCTCATGGCGGCGGCAGCCTCGGCCTTCTTTCTAGCAGCCTCCTGCTCCCCCTTCTTCCTCTCGACGGCCTTCGCCGCCTCAATCGCCGCCCTCCTCTGATCCTCCTCCCTCTTCTCCTCCTCGGCCTTCTTCTGCCTCTCCGCCTCGGCCCTCTGTGCTTCGCGCTTCGCGCGCCTCCTGGCCTTGCGCTCTTCGTCTTTCTTCTTTGCCTCGGCCGCCTTCGCGGCTTCCACGGCGCGTTTCACCTCTTCACGTCGACGGGCGAGATCCCTGGCGACTGCGGCCCTCCTCAGGGCATCAGCTTCTCGCTGCTGCGTCGCTGAGTTTGCCTGCGCCGCAGGTTGCCGTGCCCACCACCGGAGGTCATACTTTGCCTTCTTCACTTGGTCCCCGAGTATTCGAATAGCAGCGTTAACCTAGGACAGCTTAGACGTCTGCATTGCTCAAGGGTTCTTCTTCTAATTTCTTCCGATTCTGAGAAGTAGGGCCCGGGCTGAGGGGGGAGGGAGGCTGGGATTCAGCAGAATGGGTCGCCTCACCTTTATGAATTTGTCATTATCAATACCCTTGTTGTGGTCTGAATGTGTTGCCATGCGCAATGCATTCCCTGCCTTCCGGATCGTCTCAATCGAGTCTGATGGCTTCACGCCTAGGGTTGCGTAATGGTCGTCCTCGTAGTTGTCCTTTTCGCCGGATGCGAACCTCATTTGCTGGCGTGTTGCCCATGGCACCGCGTTGGCCCCTTTGCGGTTGAGGACGTGGCAGCCGAGGCGGCTCGAAAACCCACATGCCGAAGTTCGACAACCCAGGCCTGGGAGCGCGCTGAGGAGCAGACTAGTCATGATACGACGCAGCGTACATCAGGACCATCGCGTGGTGCGAGTCCGGCGGTTTGTCAGGTGGTGGGCCGATTTGACAGTTGGGTGTCACACCCCACATGCAGAGATTGGCAACGCTCGGCAGGCTCAAGGCAGCCTGCAGGACCGAAATGATCTATTCTTCTTTCCTCCAACATTTCTCATTCACGGCATGTCACCACATCAAGGAATTGCAAATAGAGACATTCTCTCTGTGTAGTTGGCTGTCCGTCTATTTTCCTAGTAATGCTACGGCAGCTCAACCAATAAAAGCAAGTCAACCCTCAACTCGTAATCTTGGTATCTCACAAGGCCGTCAAACGCCGCCCAAACACCTCATCGTGACCACCGATGAATCCAGACCGCCAACCTGCCAAACTCCCATGCCATCAAGCCAGGAGGATACCACAACAACAAAAAACAATTCGCACTACAGGCCGTCCTGTGGAAATCAACGCCTTAAGCTTGCGCCATTAATGGCCTCCAAAGTCGTGGAAGAGGCACTCTACTCCCCGTCAGAAAGATCCACGGCGAGTGGCTCACCATTGCGCGCCCGGGAGCCGTTCGTATAATCGACCTCGTACTGGATCTCCCGAATCATGTTGTCGAGGTTGTCATCAAGACCAGGCGCCTGTTGGCCAAGGCAAAGCTGGAGCAGATACCGGTAGTTCTCGATGGCTTGGCCCACGCCCTTCAGTCCTGTCGCGTCCACCAGGTCCTCCTCCAGCGTGCGCAGGTCGCGGATCCTGCCGAGAAGCTCCGATGCCACTTGTCGACGCTCAGTGTCGTCGTCAAGGCTACTCCCCTGGCTGCTCGCGCCTTGGCTGTTGCCATTGACCTGCATGCTAAGCTCGGTGTGGACCTTGCCTTGGACTGCAATGCGGTTCTGATACTTGAGCATGGAGGTGACTTGTGTGCGCAACTGCGCCGCCTCGGCCGTCGTCTTCGCGGCAACCTCATCCGGCTCGAGCATTGACTCGTGACGGCGCAACTCCTCCATCTGAGCCACTGCCTCCTCTTGGGTATTCTCCAGTATCTGACGAACCTCTTGCTCAGCATCGTCTTTCTCCTGCCACTCGTCCTCGAAAATCTGCGCAAGATGTCTACTCTTTTGCAGTATGCTGGGGGCGATGCGCTTCTGGACGGCTTTGGCAGCCTCGGATCGGAACTCGGCATTCTTCCACATGTCTTGCAGCGCGTCGCTCACGCTTGGTCGCCGAGGTGGAGGAGCAAATGGCGAGGACGATGGCGGAGGCATGGCGGAGCGAGACCGGATACCCTCGTTGAGCTCTCGGATCATTTCCTCGGCATGCATGCCCTTGTTGTTGCGGATCGAAGTCGATGCGCCACGGCCAAGCAGCGAGCGGATGATCTTGGTGTTCTTGTTCTCGGCAGCAAGGTGGATCGCTGTGTCGCCGTTGACGTCCTGGGAGTTCACCAGCTGCTCGACAAACGTGGACTCGTGTGTGTCCTGTAGCTTTCCCAGGATGGTTTCGACGTAGTACCGAGCAGGTCTCCGATACTTCACCGAGACAGCGTGCGAAACAGCATGGTGCAAGACGGTCCGGCCCGAGAGGTCGCGCTCTCCAATGCTCTCTCGAAGCTCCTCCATTATGGCAGGGAATGTCTGCTTGTCGAACGCGTTCGTGAAGTTGACTGCATGCATCATGGGGGTCTCGCCCCGCATGTTTCTCGCGGCAAGGGATGGACCGAAGCGCTTCATGTGCTTAACTCCGTCAATGTCACCCATCGCCGAGGCCCAATGCAAGGCTGTATTCTGGTGCTTGTCGATGGGGAAATCGGGTCTGAAGTTCGTAGGGGGCTCTGGGCGCGGAGCGGATGAATCGCGCATGTCTAGGGCGTAGTAGTCAAGGAGCGCCTCGCCGTACATCGTGTGCTGCTTTCTCATTAGCATATGGGGTTCTAAGTCTCATTTCGGAGGATGGGATGGAAGCATTTGCGAGTGCATACCCTGTGCAGAATCATCCTGTCTGCGTCATCCTCAGCCATGTAACTGCCGGAGGCAACGGTCTGGTCATCGGGTGTATCATCTCGAAATGCAACAGAAGATCGGTCCAAGTCCTCCGCGAAATGTTCTGGAGTTGATCAGTATCCGATAGAGCAGTGGCATACTTGGAAGATCTCACCATTGCGCTTCCGCTTCTTCACAGCAGGTCCGGCTTGAGGAATAGCTGCACTCTTCTTGGGCTGTTTCGGCTTGCTGACATGTCGAGGAGCTGGAGGGGGTGTGACAGCGCCTGGGACAAAGTCGAAGATGGGGCCAATTCGGTCGAGAACATTGTGTTGTCGGGCCAGCTCTTTCGCATCTGCCAGAGGCAGGTAGGTTCCTAAAGCGAGCAAAGCCAATGGTCAACCAACTTGTCTCCTAAGAGAGCGGAATATGGCAGCGATGCGGTGAGAGCTGAGGTTCTTCGTACCTTGAAACTTGCCATAACCTCCCTGGACCTTCTCATGATTGCCCTTTTGTACGTCGCGCTCGAGAATTCGAGTTCTCGCGGGTTTGTCGAAGCCGGCGGCTTTCAGGATGTGCGTGGCATTGACCCAGTTGTCGGACTGGCGTCGCATCACATGCTCCCTCTTTGCATCTGGGCCTACAAACTGGAACTCCCAGACGGGATTCTGTGAGGTCGGACAGGTTAGTGAGGGCTGACCTGGACAGGGATGTGACGAGCCATCTCGGCCAGGGGAAGGGAAGGGACGTGAAGTAAAGCGCAAGTTGGAGAGCAATTGACTGCGAAGAAGGTTGGACTAACTCCATTGTATGTGGCGGAGAAGATGCCATCACCCACGCCATTCGCGGCGGCCATTTTGGGTATTCGTGTCGATGGTTTGCACCGTGCTCCCGTTCAAGGGAGTGCAAGGAGGTGGACGGCTTGATTTGTTGTCGCAGTCGCAGTCGCGCAATGTCGATGCCGGTGTTGTCGTGATTGATCGCAATGGCTCGGTCACGACAGTCGAGGACCACTAAGGGTGGTCGAGACAATCAAGGTTGAGGTTGTCCAGCTTAGCCTAGAGCTTGGAAGTCGGGTGGCAGGATGCTCTTAAATGAGCGATCCCTGATTCTGTGGGTGACAGTGGTCAAGTCACCTGGAAAGAGTGTCATGCAAGTCAAAGTGAAGTGAAGGGTGACAAACGGCGTTGCCTTGCTTGCTGCATGCTCTGGGTTGACAGCAGCCAGAAGTGAACAAGCTTGTGTGGATGGGGTAGCGAGCGATGCAAGGGTCCACGTCAAGGGTCTGGCTCATGGGATGCGACCGTTGGTGAGGTTTAATTGACGAAGTCGCGAAACTTGCAAGTCGACGCGTAGTCCGCAGGTTGTGCGCGTCTCGCCCCGCGTCCAGCCGGAGATGGGGAGCCGCGCATGAAAAGGGACTGGGGTGGTTGGTGGGAGAAGTTACGTAAGCACGTGCCGGGTGAAGTTCCTCCAAAGCGTGTCAGACCCTGACGTGAATAAACACAGCCCTTCACGCCAGTAGCCGCCCAACAACTGCCACCTTGTTAATAATGGCGATTCACGTTGGAATGTTGAAGTCCACGTGGGACCATGATTTGCTCCTACATGGCAATAGTGAAAGGAACCCAAGGATAGCACAAACGAGCGCACTAACGTCACAGTCTTTGTCGGTGTAGGCAAGGGCCGCGTCTGCAAATCCTCGTGAGCGGTAGACTGCTACCAAATTGACATCTACCAGCCCCAAAAGACCCTATTCTGGCCACTCACAGTCTCCGATTCACTCATGAACTTCACCGCTGGCGAGATTTTATCACTCGCTGCTCGGCAGTTCAACATGGCTTCAACATGACTCTCTGTGTGTGTAGGTACTGGCAAAAGCTCAGGAATGCCATATAGATCCAATGCTCAATCAAGGGGATAGGTCTGCACTGCTGCATATCTGGGCAGCTCTGCAGCTGTCCAGATTGGGTTGATCAAGGCGTTCCTTTATGCAGCCTCCTTTCTGTTAAAGTACTTTGCGATCAAGGAGCACAGAATGGGGTGGCATCTGCCCATGGCCTATCTTACAACCTGCAGTCTAACAAGGGGCTTTTAGATGTTCATCCTAGGACCATGCAAATCATTGATGTTGATGTGATATGTCGGTGGCACAACACTACTAATTCGGTAACTATAACCTCATGCAAGAGACTCTGCTCGCTATGTCCGCCGAGTCAGTCAAGAAAAATTGATGAGATATCTGCCCAGCGGTAAGATCTGGAAAACGTGCCAATCGCATAGCCATCTCTGTTTTGTGGTTGGTTTGATAATTCTCAGCTCGAAGGTTTGAAGATCTACAGGCGCGACTGCCGGAATCGGTAGTCAAGAGAAGCGGGTGCCTTCGTATTGAGATAGGTGGGACAACCCGAATAAAGCTGAATATCAGCCTTCAATGGGACGGCAAGACGAACCTGCCCAACCAAACTTACTCGACCATGGGAATCTCCAAGCTGGCCTTTGATCGTGTCATACCTGAGACTCCTTGCGATGGTCTTCATGTTGGCCGGCCTCTGTTCACTGTGTGCATAAAAACCGGGAGACTAAAGCAGCGAACGGGAAGGCGACAGTTTGCCCACGAGATATCCCGTCCACTACTGTAGGTGGCTTAATAATAACAGCACCTGTAAGGATGCTGCATTTGATACGTCGGCTGGTGGCTCACCGTATCGATCTGATCGGCAGCGTACATTCGACCGCCGAAGACAACGGGCCGACCCTTCTAGTGTAGTACGATGAGATACGCACGCTGCGGTCGGGCAGTCAACGGCGGACAAGTCGTCGGCCGATACTTCTCGCTAGACGAAGGTTTGCCGTGCATTCCGCCGGCACGATCCGCAACCCTCTTCGAAGTGTGCATATCGAGGTAGACATCGGTACCCTGGCAGCAAAACTGACTAAGGACTATTCTTCATCGGTACTTGCTCGCCTATCGGGTGCCTGCGGTTCGCCTTTAAGCTGGAGCAGCCCTGTTGGTCCCATGCCGACGAACTGCTGCCACTATCTCAGAGCCCAGATGTGCTCGACCGGGCGTGGGATGGCCTGCGCGGTCCGGCTTCGGATCCGTCCGGCAGGGTTGGGCGCAGCGGAGAATTGTTGATACCGTCGCCTTTTTTGCCAGCTAATTCTCCTGACATCGGGCCCCTGGCCTTGTCGTGCGATTGTGGTGGCCAAGAGTTGCTCCCCGTCACTCGCCCCTGCAGCGACTGACAAAGAGTCACAGAGCCATGTTCAGATGCCCAGGAGTTCCAAGGCTTCTAGGCTTCCAGACTCCCAGGGCGCCAGGAGAAGCGGCACTGCTGCCCCCCCCCTGAGACGTGTTGTGATAGGGCGTCGGTACCGACTCGGGGTTGCTCGGGGGGTTCCGACGACGGCCCTTACGTCACGCTGGTCGCCCCCCTGAGTCGCGACGAGGAGATCATCAGTCATCAGCAGCCCTACAGGACCGGGCTGGTGCTGGGCAGCTGCTGGGCTGGACAGGCGACAGGCGACAGGCGACAGGCGACAGGCGACAGGACCAGCATGAACGGGCATCATCACAGCTCCGTCACTTCATCCAGTGTTTTAGATTTCCCTGCAACGATTTGAAGATTTTTTGAGTTCGCCGGTGGCCAGGCTAGGCCCAGGTCGGTCCTGTAGGGCTGCTTTGGCTAACGGCGGATGAACCAGAACACACACCTCGTCTGGTAGTCTGCCCGGCCTGTCAGTCGGAGCCGCAGGTCGAAGGAGTTGCTCGCCGTGTGTTGCATGGAAGAGGCTTGTCTCCCGGTGGGCTCTGATGTGCTGTGTGGTCTGGATGCGCTGAGCCAATCTGGCATGTCTGGCTGCCTTTTTGATCCGGATCTCGACACGACGGCCCTTGGCCAAGACAAAACCCGTCGGATTTCCACTTTGGACCTGAGCCCAAGTGGGGAATGACGATACTTACCCGCACCTCACAGTGAAGCGGCACCAGCGGACCTATTTCAGGAGAGGGTCGAGAGAGACCCCATCCCACGCCGTGCTGCCCTACCGCCGGCGCCACAACGTTGTGTTTTGCTGTCGAGAATTAAAGTGATACAAATTTTGCATGCCCCCGTCTCCTCCGTTTCGTCCTGTATCTGCCTGCGGCTCCGCTTGTGTCGCCCGTCCCCGGCCCAGTGGCGGAAATAACCAAGACGCGACCAAAAAGGCACCTGCACCGCACTCCTGCTCAACACCCTCCAGACGCAGAGGCGCGAAAACGGGGACCCGGTGATTCTGGTTCGGGCGAAGCTCCACCGCAGTAGTGCTCCTCACCTCATTCCCGATCTGGCCAATTCTCTCCTGGTGATCCTCATCCGGATCCTACGATGAGGCTCTGCCGTCTTACTGTTCCTCTCAGCAGCCGGCAGTGTCGATACAAACCTAACCCCTTGCAGCGATAATGTCATCAGCATCCGGGCCTGCCTCGAGCTCCACCAAAAACGGCGCCAACGGAAGCGGCAACGGGAACGGCACCTCCGGCCACAAGCCCGGCGCCGCCACGACCTCAGCCCCAAGCTCCGCCAGGGCGACAAAGAAGAGCGCCTTCTCCTGCGAGCCCTGCCGCCGCCGCAAGGTCAAGTGTGGAGGCGAACAGCCTGTCTGTAGCAGGTGTCTGGCAAGAAACGATGCTTGCGTCTACAAGTTGTGGGATCCCCTTCCGTCCTCTTCGCCATCGCGCCCCCTTCCCCCCTGAGGCGACCAACCCACCTCACCTTACATTTTATGCCAAGGCACTTGAGTCTCAAGCTCGCCACCGGTCCTCTCACTCACCAACATCTGAACCTGCCCATAGAGAAGTACCATGCTGACCCGTTTAGAAACCCAACGCTGTCCTACACCCAACGCCTGGAGGAGCGTATTAAAGACCTCGAAGAGCAGGTGTCAAAGGCTCAAGCCCAGGCTCAGGCGCCGCCTCAGCCTCAGCGCGGGCTATCGGAAGGACCACTCTCGTCATCGCACGACAGCTCTCTCGCTGGCCATGAGTCCGAGGGCCTAGCGGGGACGTTCAAGGGCTTGAAGCTGGATGAGAAGGGCGTCATCACCTATCATGGCGCCACCAGCTTCTTTCACCTTCCCAGCGAGTATGGCCGCCAGAGCAGTGACGCCCCAAGCCCGTCCAATCCGGAGGATCCCCTCTATGGCAAGAGGGAACGACTGGTCAACAATGCCTGGCAGCAGCGGGCGCTGGAAGACCTCTCAGAGATCCCTGTGCGTCTCCCACTTCTTTACCCACTTTCTCACGCGAGTATGTTGTCGCTGACCGTCTTATGCAAGGAACCGTTTCAATATCTCCTCAGCACGCACTGGTGCTGGATTCAGCCTCTGTGGAACTTTGTGTATCGTCCCACGTTCACACGTGACATGCAGCTTCTTGGGCCGTACTACTCACACACCCTACTGAACGCCATACTCTCGCATTCGATCCGGTGGGGTCGTTGGGACAAGGATACCCGCGAACGTCTCGAGAACGATTATGATGGCGGCGCCGTCTTCAGCCGCCACGCACGAGCCATGGTCCTGGAGGAGATTTCTCGTGGCGTGGCAACCATCCCGACCGTCCAGACGCTCTTGCTGCTGAGCGCTCAGGAATGTAGCGCCGGCAACACCTCGCAGGCGTGGATGTACAGTGGCATGGCGTTCCGGATGATCGATCATCTGGGTATCTGCGTCGACAGCCAGCGATATACAGGCAACATCCCCTTCAGCGATGAGGACGTCGAGATCCGCCGGCGGCTGTTCTGGAGTTGTTACTTCTGGGACAAGATCGTCAGTCTCTACCTCGGCAGATCACCGAGCCTACAGCACTCGGATGTGTCGCCGCCTCAAATGATCCGTACGTGGTCCACCCCTTCTCCCTCCGGGCCGATGTGAACGCGATACTAACAAGTCAACGCAGTCGATGACTCCAACGAAAATGAGATGTGGACACCGTTCGGAATCACTTACCCAGACGGCGTGAAATACCCACCCATCGCGGCGCACTCGACGTCTTGCTTCGTGCAGATGTGTCGCTTGACGGTCATCTTCAATGAGATCCTGATCCACATGTATGACCCACTCGGGCTAAACACCGAGCCCGAGATCCAGGAGTGCTTGGTCAGACAGGAGGCGGCCCTGAAGCAGTGGTGGGAGGACCTGCCGCACTTCTTGAAGATGGACGCGAGCATGCTGCCCCCGCTGGCACCACCCAGCCACATTGTCACCCTCAAGTAAGTTCTTCTCCAGCCCTAGGCCTGGACCAGGGTCTTCCCCCAGGTCTTTCCCCCGGAGTCCCACTGACTGGTGGGTCGGCGAGCAGTTGTCTTTACCATACGTTCAACATCCTGCTCCACCGACCGATGCTCTCTCGTGAGTGCACTCCAAATAACAACCGCGCGAAACATCTGCTCGGTGCGTGTCGTCGGCGACATCCATCATCGCGATATTCGACCTGTTCTGCAAGTCCTTCGGCATCTATCGGTCTGTGCTTTCGTTGAGCTACTGCGTGTATATCGCCGCCTCGATATTCCTTCTACAAGTTCAAGCCGCCGCCAATGCACAGAATCCGGGGGCGTCGTCGGGCATGTTGACGGACGAGCAGCAGCAACAGCAACAACCCGCATTGCGAAGGCTGGACTTCTGTATCCGTGCGCTTTCGAAGCTGAAAGACATCAATCCGATCGTGGGCAGTGGTGTCGAGCTTATCCTGCGCGAACTGGCCGCCTTGGGAATCCAGACTCCCGGCACTGCCACACCGCCCGGATACCAAGGACAAGGGCAGCAGAACCAGGCACGGCCCGGGTTCCCCCACCACCAGCAGGCATCGTCGATGTCGTCGGAGTTCCGGGGTCGTCAGGATTCCTTCAGCGGATACGGCCACCGCATGAGCCACCACGAGATCATGATGGGCAACACCGATAGCCACATGACCGGCTTCGGCTCGCCCAGCCGCACGCCACCGGGCATACAACAGGCCCTGTTCCAGTTCCCTCAACCGACCCAGCCCGACAAGATCAACCAGCACCTCCAGCACCACGGAATCTCAGATCAGGTCTTCCAGGCAGTGTCTTCGCTGCAGCCGATCACGGCGTCGTTTGGTAATCCGATGAGCACCCAGGAACACCCGCGGGAATACTACGAGCACCGGTAAGGCTCACCTACATGCGTAGTCTGAGCGTGCAGTCCAATCTTGCAATCTTCCCGTTCAGGTTGCGATAGCAGCCATCGGCGGATGAAGCTTTCGGAGGACGAAACCATTGGGGAACGAAGCTACCGGCGGAGGTTTATGACATTGTTGTGAAGAAGTCATAGAACAAAAGTTTTTGGATGCATTGTTAAGGAGTTGAGGGTCTCGTTCTTGAAGACAGATGTGAGTGGCCGACATCTCGACAGCGCATGAGTTCGAGTCGAGGTTGGGAGCTCAACAAGAGAATACACGCAGGAGTACATAGCATTGTAATGGAAGGATGTCCACTTCGAGCCGAACTCCCTGCGCATGTGATACAGTGACTGACAGGCTCGGCGGAGCGGCGACTGGCAGTCACAAGACGCGTGCGAGTCGTGAGAGACTTTAATGAGGACGATCCTGGGCCACCAGCGCGGCGAGGCCGCTCCGGGCAGGGAGAAGAAGCAATGAATCGAGCGAGGCAAAGATGGCGTCAGTCGATCGCTGCCCACCCATCTGAGGCAATTACCCCAGAGTCGGGAGACATGGGGTTCCAGCGGGAGCATGGGGATAAATAACGGGGCCGCCCTTGTGAGCCCTCCCAGGCTGGCGGGAGGGAGCAAGGGGTCCTGTCTCCCTCTCGCCCACTGCAAACAGGGAATCCCACCCTCGCGCGTCCTAAGCTTCTCTTGTCCAAGATTCGGCCAACTCTACCCCGGGGTGTGTTTGCCATGGTATGCAGGTTAAGCCGGTCTGGTCCAAGGCCCGGGGGAGAGGTGGAAGAGGGGTTCAAGGAATCGGCCCCACAAGAGAGATCATCTGGTCGCCCCTGGGAAATCTTGTTGTAGCAGAGTCAATAATAAGCATGTGAGTCTCACAGACAGACGATGCTCGGCCGAGCAGCAGCAAAAGCAGGCACGGGCAACGCCTCTTTCTGGTCAGGCTCGGTCAGGCTCCGAGGGGCCGATCCCCATGCGCGAATCGAAACATACCGTACCCGCCACAGACATATGGGCCCCGCGCGGAAGATGGCCGAAATGCGCGGTGAATGCTGCTGCTGCACAGGAAAGATGATCGCCGCATCGTCATCGTGCCTCCGTGGTCTCTCTCGGAGCTTCGCACGTGGGTAATGCGAGGGGCCGAACGCAGTGGACGGGCTGGCTGGCCAATGTGCAGTTTGATGTGGTCTCTCAAGGTCAACCCTAACCTGGGGCGCTGGGCTGAACTGGTGGGGTACCCTCCCCCCAAACCAGCTCACCGCCAACACTGCTGCACCTAATTCCCTCAGAATCCAACCACCACATCCCAAAGCATGCCGATGGAAGAGAAATAATTAGAGCACCATACACCTGTGCCAATTCCGAATCCAACGGCACATTACTCCAATTGCCAACACTGAAGTGTGTGTGGACACATAGAGCAAAAGTGTGGTGGTATGTGGGTGAGGCTGACAACCATCGACACGCACACCCACAACGCCAGCAAAAGAGAGTGATCTGGCCCGGGCTCGAACCGGGGACCTTCAGTGCTCTCATAAATCACTCTGGACGAGCTGTTTAATGTTAGACTGATGTGATGAACCAACTACACCACCGGACCACTGGGGAATTGTTGAGTTCGGAATCAAAAAGGAGACTTATAACTCAAGTGCTGGTGAAGTCCCCACCGCCGCCACCTCACTGTGGGGCCTGCCCCTCGGCACTTGGAAAAGGAGGGCTGGACTAAGACCAGCAAGATCAACATCGATGTCAACGGATCTGCAAGGAGAAACCACATCCAAGCCGGAACAATTGAGCCTGGTTTGGGATTACGCGTATGGTGGCCACATAGTAGAGTATGTTGTCATGGTCTGACAGCGGCCATTCTGCCATCCGGCCACTGTGGGATGGTTGTGGAGAGCTGCTGTTGTCAAGGTTGATATCGCTGAACCGCCTGGTCTGGCTGGTGTTAGTCGGGACACCTACCTAGTACACGTCCACACAATCACACACATACACATCCACTACCCACACATACAATTTCGTAATCTCTGACTACATCATCTTGCCAGAGGGTGACCACTCTCCTAGCAGGGGGTGGGAATGGTCCATAGGCGAGGCACACCACATGCCCACACCCACACGCCCATAGAGGAGACACCCACACCTACAGACAGAAACACCCAAAGGAGACACACCCACAGACACAGTTACAGACACATACACACACGAGCACCCAGACTAGCTCAGACAAACAAATTCTTCCATCATTGTGAATGTATGTATTCAGCCACTGCCATTCATGTTGTGGATGACTAGGGAGAGTTTGTACTCTGGTGAACCTCTGAACAAACACCTCTATGAATTCCAGAACAACACTGACACCTGTTTCCTGTCACAACTACTTTCTCACATGCATGCATAATATGTGGTCCGGGTCCATTCTTGCAATAAACATTTCGAGAAAATTGTTGCATCATATTCATTCCACATTATTGTAAGCGTTTTGGTATCATATCCCTCGTGTACTCCTATGCTTCACATTGCTAGTCGAGCACTGAATCCCTTGCAAGGCAAAAATCCCGCCTAAACGCCGTCCCGCTCATGTCGTCGTGATCAATCATCATGTTACAGTATGACCCAGCCATGGTCCTCAAGCCTTTTCCCAACAGAACTCTCAGCAGCCCCCCCCCCTAATTCACGCCCACAACTCTTCTGCATTATCACGGAAGATCCTCTCGGCCAGGTGCTGGCTCCCACCGCACCATGACAGGACGTGGTTGATCCAGGGCCGGATGTCGAGCCCCTCGAACCTGGTGTGGGGCCAGTCCGAAGCAAACACAGCCCTCGTCCGGCCGGCGACACGGATCAGCTCCCTGGCGACGGCGTCGACGTCCCTGATGTAGTCCCTGCCCTTCCCAAGGCGGTACGGCGCCGACAGCTTGACGTAGGTGTCGCCACCTTGGAGCAGCCTGATTAGGGAGCTGAAGCCGTTGAGACTGTAGGGGTCCAGCCGCGAGGACAGCGACGAGGCCTTGTTGGGCAGCGAAGAGAGGTCCGGTGAGCCCATGTGGTCGATGACGACCCTGACGCCCAGCGTGGGCATGACCTGCTCCAGGATCTTAACCATCTCCAACGGGATGTAGAGCTGGATGATCCAGTTGAGCGGGCGCACGGCGTCGGCGTAGCTGCGCAGCACCGCCTCCATCTCGGCGTGGTCCATGGTGTGCTCCGTTGAGCGCAGGTTGAGCCTCACACCCCTCACGCCCAGCCTGTGCCACTCCCGGAGTGTCGACGATGAGGTGGCCGCCGGGTCGAAGGCGACCACGCCCCTGGCTCGCGTTGGGCCGAAGGCGCGCAGGGCATCGAGCAGGCACGAGTTGTCGTTGCCGTATATGGAAGGCTGGACTATGACAAGGTGTGAGGCCCCTATCGAGGTCTCGAAGTCGATGGCCTGGGAGACGGTGAAGGGGCTTGGTTTGTATACGGCTGCAGACGACAGGGGGTAACGATCCGGGATGATAACGTGCATGTGGGAGTCCCACGACCCTACTGGGATGCGTAACGGGGGCTGTAAATACTCCGGCGTGCTGCCCCTCGGGTCCTCCTTGTGCAACGATGTCGGCTTATCGTTTATGTCGATCAGGGACGGGCAGGGGGAGATGGGTCTTGACCTGGGTGACGAGGGCCGCTTGTCAAGGACCCCAGCCGGGAAACGGTGCCTGAGCAGCGCAGCCATCTGCGGTCTGGCCGTGTTGACTCACTTTTGGACTGGGTTTCAGATGACCATGTGTACGGTAGGGGAGACTGAGGATCTGGAGGTCGGGGCTGAGGGCGCGTGGGAACGAGTCTCGGGCCAAGCACCAAGGTACATATACGTCCGCAGGGCGACGGCGAGGAGTGAAACGGCCGGAGAGATCTGACGAAAGAGAGGAGCCGCAGGCCCAGAGCTCAAGAGTCCAGACCTCGCAGGCAAGCTGACAGGCCCGGAAAGCCAGCGGGAAAGATCTGGGTCTGGAGCTTGAGGACGAGGTGATCTAGGGCCGGAGACAACCCAGGGTTGCATCCGCAAGGCTCTCCAAGGAATAGGAATGGAGCGGAGTTGTTCATTATGATGCGTCACGACGTCGGCCACGGTCCAGTAAGACCCAGGTGCCAACCTAGGTACCCAGGTAGGCAGACTGGGACATGCCATGTGCGCTGCCCTGCACAGATGGTCAGAAGGGTCAGCCGCGCCCCCAGAGGACCTGCCAGGAGGGGTCCAGAGCAAGCCGGAGGGCGTTACGGGCGCCGCCACAGCCAAACTGGAGCCTTGGCGAAACAAGCTTTCGGAGACATCCCAGGAGCTGCTGCTTGCTTGCCCATCGCTACAAGAACCCAGCCTGTCAGCCTGTCGGGAGCCAGTTTAGGCCTGGGCACTCGGCGAAAGACCGCGGGTCTCGAGACGTAATTGTGACTGCTATTGGCCTGCGCGGTCAGAGCGGCCACCGGACAGGCAGCGAGACCCAGATAAGCCCAGGGAGGCGAGACGTCAGAAGTCAGCTCGCCTGGCCCGCCAGCAAGAGACAACCCTTCCAGGCCCAGAGCCCAGACTCGAGCGTCCAGAGATCCCATATATCGATTCGTCCAGGCCAGCCTGTTCGGTCTCAGTCCGAGTGGGCGACACTGGAGAATTGAGAGAGATAAATCCCAATATTCCCAAGAAAACCTGCGGCTCAGGACAAGCTGAGGAGCCGCCCATCTCATGTCTCGACTGGTGCGCTTGCAAGGTCGAGACGTTCGGGGATGAGGCCCTCACGAACAAATGGGCCTGTCACCGTTCTACACAGTAGCAGTTGCGCAGCCATTGTCTCCTGATCTAACAAGTCCCCTGATGTCCCCCTGAGCCCCATTTTCCCCGGGAAATCAGAAAGAGTCAGGGCCTGTCTGTCTGTCGTTCGTGTGTCCGTCGTGCTTGCTCCCCGCGTCGGGATGCAGGCTGTCAACGATGACCCCTGACCGGGCTGGACTCGGCCGCGTCTGCAGTCTGCAGTCGGTGCTGCATGCCGTCGGCTCGCCTGCTTGTGGCTCGGTCAAGTTCCGGCCGCACAGGACGTGGACCCCACCGTCGCCGGCCCACACCGATGTGATAACGGGGTGGGTCGGGATGACGGGTTTTTGTGAGGAATTCTCTCTCCCTAGCAATGCACAGCAACGCCATCCATCATCACCTCCCAAAACGCGGGCCCGCGACAAAGCCAGACCACCCAGACCACCCAGACCACGCGCCTCGTGAATCCTGGGGTTCATCACCTCCATCCGTCCACGCACGCCACCTCCACTCTTGCACCTCGCTGCCCTCTTTCCCCCAGTCGTCCCAGCCTCGATCTGGGGTTAGCTCCCTGCAAGCCCTGCGACGCTCTCTGCTTGGCTCTGCTGGCCACTCGCCCGCCCTGGCGTGACCCCAACCTGCCCTTCTTGTTCCTTTCTGTCCCTCTTCCTGCCCTACACCCCCCCCCCCGGCCTGTCTCCGTGGCCTTGTGGGCGCTTGCCTGCTCTGGGCAAGCCAGCAGCTTCCGTCGACCCCCCAAAGGGCTCAGCTCGGCGGAGGTCGCCCGAGTACTCGGTACTCCTGCGGTCTGGACAAGGCCATCCAGCTGGAGTCGAAGGGGACACACGCCAGCCCCCGATCCACTCTGTCCCAGGGGCACGGCGCCGTCGCTCGCCTCCAGCGGCCCAGCATGCCGTCGTCAGGCTGCACGCCTGCCGCCTTCAGAGGGCCGTATAACTGGTACTACATCCTTACCATCGTCGTCATAGGCTGTGGCTCCATCCCCAAGGGCTACGACGAGGGAGGCTTCAGTGCCGCCGTAAGCCTGAGGTCCTTCAAGGATGACTTCTACCTCAGCGCTGGGAAGTGGGTGGACGATCCCTCCGGCCTCGCCAGCAGGAAGGCCAACATCACCTCCTTTGGTGTCCTGGGCGCCGCCATCGGCTCCCTGATAGCCTCAGCCCTCACCGACCGGATAGGGCGGCTGAGGTGCTGGCAGATGCTCGCCCTGCTGTACATGAGTGGCTACGTGATGCAGATCTTCTCGACGGGAATCTACGGCTTCCTGCTCTTCGCCCGCATATGGGGCGGACTGGGTGCCGGCGGCTTGACTGTCGTCGGGCCATTATACCTCTCGGAGATAGCCCCTGCCAAGAGCCGTGGCATGATCGTCAGTGTCTCTATGGTGTTCCTGTTGACTTTTCTGTCCCTGGGTTTGTGGCCTTCCCCCTTTCGTGGCCTGTCTTCGTCGAGGCTAACCTTCCTTGCACAGGGTTCTTCATCAACTATGCTGCCAGTATCACCATGCAGGATTACCGTCCACAGTACCGGCTTGTCATTGCCATCCCCCTTATCCCCGTTGGACTAGCCCTGCTCACCTCCCTCTTCATTTCCGACACGCCTAGATGGCTCGCCTCCAAGGGCCGTGGGGATGAGGCCCTGGCGGTCTTGGCCAGGCTTCGCCACAAGAGTAGTGATGACTATGAGCTCCAGGCCGAGTTTGACGAGCTACAACACCAGATCCAGTCCAAGGAGAAACTGTCCGGGGTTGCAATCTGGGACATCGTCAAGGAGATCGCCACGACGCCGTCCTACCGCAAACGCTTCCTGCTGGCCATCGCCATGCAGACCGTGGCGCAGTGGTCCGGCGGCAACGGCATCACCTACTACATCCCGCAGATCTTCGAGTACGCCGGGGTCACGGGCGACAGCAGGTCCCTCATCACCTCCGGGGCGTACGGCATCGTGAAGCTGGTGTTCACCATGATCTTCACCTGGGGGGCTGGTCGACGTCATCGGCCGGCGGCGGTGCTTCATCACGGGCCTGACCATGCAGCTCGTCACGCACGCGTACATGGCCATCTACACGGGCGTCTGGGTCTACGATGGGGTGATCAACAAGCCCGCCTCGGACGTCGCCATCGCGAGCGTCTTCATCTACGCCGTGGGCTGGTCCATCGGCCTGTGCACGGTGCAGTACCTGTACGGCACCGAGATCTTCCCCACGCGCATCCGCAGCGTCTGCTACGCCTTCAACATGGCCGTGCACTGGCTCTTCCAGTTCGCCGTCGTCAGGGTCACGCCCAACATGTTCGTCAGCCTGCACATCTGGGGCGCCTACGCCTTCTGGGCGGGCGTCTGCGCGATCGGGCTGGTCCTCCTGGGGCTCTGGGCCCCCGAGACCAAGGGGGTGCCCCTGGAGCGGATGGAGGAGCTGTTCGCCGGCCACTGGTGGATGGGGCTGGAAGGCAAAGGTCGACCTGGACTCGAGCGACACGCAGACCCTCAGGAGGTCGAGGGCGTCCTCGCCCGTGGACGTCATGGAGAGGGGGAAGGAAAATGAGGTGGGCTCGCCTGGCGGCCCATTTAGAGCAACATAGAGGCATACGATTACTATATTGAGTTAAGAAGGGTTGGGTAACCCTCTGGCTTTGTAATTAGCACAATAGACTTTACTTCAATGAGACAATGAGACTACTTGCATATGAACCTAGCTCAACGAGCTCACTTCACTGCTTAGATAAATCCAAATATTTGGGAATGCTCACAATTTTCCCTCCGACCTGCTATTCCCTACTCAAGCGGGCAGTCTCATCTGTCAAGATCCCAAGCCGCCGTCGTTCTTGTTCCCTGAGACGTAAAATACCCCACAGGAGCGCCAACCGTGGAGACTGAAAGTAAGAGCAGTAGGACACGTTCTTTTGAGGAGGTGAAACTCGCTGTAGCAACACTGCACATGGATGCAACACATAACGTCAAGCGTCAAGGAGGCCGGGTACATTTTGAGAGAGCCGTCACTGGGCCTACTAATTTCATACACAGAAAGTAGGCTGACACGGTTCTCACGTACGTCTTCGTCTGTATGTATGCCTCTCTACGACTTAGAAAATTTCCGAGTGTCTTGTGGTCGAGTTCTTGAGCCCGGGGGATCCGGAAGACGGAAGTAGTGAGAAATCGGGCGGCTTCGGGGTGCCGAGGTGCTCCACTCGTGTTCCGAAGTGCCGCAGCTGCCCCGGCGCCCGCCCGATTACGCGACTTTGTCACTTTGTTAGATTTCGAGGTTTGGGTCTGGATGACGAAAGAATAAATGCTTGCCGTGTCCTGGGGCGATCGGTCATTTTGTTGGCTTGTAGTTGCTAGTTAGGAAGGACGTCGATTTTAGTTCAGAAGGTGTCGCCCGCATCTGTGGAATAGTGAGTCCGGTCCCTCTTTCCCACCCGACGCTTGCACCATGCCGGTTTCGCATCGCAACACTTGCGGCCTCACGCCCCGCCCGCCCAAGCAATCCGGCTCCTGTACAAAGACCCATCATCACTGACTAATCTTGGCTGGCCTGTTCGAAGCTGTGTGAAATAAGCATCGCTACAGAAACTTCTTTCTAAGCCCATCCCTTTAGGCATTGGTCACTCAAACGCTTCTTCATAGTCTAGCAACAGCTGCACCATGGCTTCCATCAAAGCGTCCAACATCCTGATCTTCGGAGCCACCGGTTTCATCGGCACCTTCATCACGGAGAAGGTCATCGCCGCCCAGCCCGCCTTCAACCACATCGCCATCTTCACGTCCGCCAACACGGTCAACACCAAGGGCGAGCTCCTGGACAAGTGGAAGAAGGCCGGCAACGTGACCGTCGTCACCGGCAACGTCGAGTCCGAGGCCGACGTCAGCGCGGCGTACAGAGACCACAACATCGACACGGCCATCAGCGCGTTCGGCCGCGGCGCTATCGACAAGCAGGTCAACCTGATCAAGTGGGCGGACCAGTCGGGCAAGGTCAAGTGGTTCTTCCCGTCCGAGTACGGCACGGACGTCGAGTACGGCCCGCAGAGCGCGGGCGAGAAGCCGCATCAGCAGAAGCTCAAGGTGCGCAAGTTCATCAGGGAGGAGGTCAAGAACGTGCAGGTCACATATGTCGTGACTGGGCCCTACTTCGAGTCCTGGGTCGGCCGCCCCGAGGGTCTGGGCGTCGCGCCTGGTTTCGACGTGCAGAAGAAGGAGGCGTGGCTGGTCGAAGCTGATGGGAAGATCGGCTTTACGACGATGCCTGAGTAAGTTCTCACGGCCAGTGACTACTAGTAATAACTATTCAATGTAATATTGACTGACGCCATGGCACAGCGTTGGCAAGCTGGTGGTCGCAGCCCTGCAGCACCCCGAGGCCGCGGCTGGTAAGGCACTCAAGGTGAACTCATTCGAGGTCACGCCGAACCAGGTCCTCGCAGAATACGAGAAGCAGACGGGGGCCAAGTGGAAGGCCAACCACATTCCCCTCGACGAGCTCAGACAGGAGGAGAAGAAGCGCTGGGAGGAGGGCCACGCGAAGGCGACGATCCTCACGCTGAGGCGTATTTGGGCTGAGGGTGGCACTCTCTACGAGAAGACGGACAATGAGGCTATTGGAGTGAAGCCTGAGGACACAGAGTCCTTGCAGGTTATCCTGAAGAGGATTCTTGGGGGCCCATGAGCTCGGTCGGACACATTCAGCTCTTCCACGGGACACCGACCGCCATTGTGGGTTCAGGCCCGGAATACATAGCAATTAGTACATGAGGAAAACTGTCAATGAGCTCCTGCGTCTACATACTGTAGTGGTTGATATCAGATTGTGATTTGAAGGCGGCCCGTGTCATTAGACGGTGTTGTCAGAAGGCTCAAGTGTTGCTCCTGCATTTCTTCAGCGACTAATAACAAGCACTGGGACCCGCCAAGCCGGAGCCAACCGTCCGAGAGGGACCCCTCAGACGTCAAGTACGCGTCAGTTGTTCAGTGGGCACTCGAACGACAACAGCTACCCTGCGGCATGCACAATCATCATGCATTCCTCAACTACGCCTCACCTTGCTACAATGTTGTAGCCTGACATTCTCAGCCCTTTGCTTGCTGGGGAATCCCTTACTACTGATATCTGTTCATTTATTCACCGTCCTGGGCCACTACGAGACGCTGCCGGCTTCCCTCAGCATACCCTGGCTAATAGCTTCAGATATCGAACATCGAATAACGACCGCCTAAACTTGCACCTGCATCTGCACCACCTTCCATCTCTGCTACCACCCCCTTTCTGACGACAGCTATGCCGAGCTCCGGGGGCCTGGGGCAGTTTGCTCACGATGTGTCACCGTACCTCATCCTGCTGATCTTCATCGCGACTTTCGGCCCATTTCAATTCGGCTATCATTTGGTACGGTGCCCCTCGCGCAGGAGTTCGGGCTTCCTAGGCCTTGACACCCGACCTTCGCTCGTTCTCCAGCTGACTTGTCTTCCTTGTACGTCTAGTCCGAGTTGAATGCTCCACAGCATGCCATCACTTGCGAGGACGACAAAGCCGCGCCCTCCGGCGCCCTCGCCCGCGTCGCGGCCGGCTTATCGAGCTACACCTTCAGCAAGAAGAAGGATGGATGTAAAGGCATCCCCATGAACGAGCCGACATTTGCAATAGTGTCCTCCATTTTCACCATCGGCGGCCTGATCGGTGCCCTGGCGTCCGGGCCCATCACCTCTAAGAAGGGCCGCTGGCTGTCCATACAAATCACAGCCATCACCTTCGTCATCGGAGCCACCATCGAGGCCCTGGCCGGCGCAGCCTGGGTCATCGCACTCGGGCGCTTCGTGTCCGGGCTCGGCTCCGGCGCGAGCACCGTCATCGTCCCGCTCTACATCTCCGAGGTGGCCCCGCCCGCCGAGAGGGGGTTCTTCGGCGCCTTCACACAGATCAGTTGCAATACGGGAATTCTGACCGCCCAGGTGCTGGGCTACTTCCTGAGCCACGGGTCCGCCTGGCGGTGGATCCTGGGAATCAGCGGCATCATCGCCGCAGCCCAGATCCTGCTCACCTTCCTGGTCCCCGAGAGTCCCGCCTGGACGGCGACGGTGAAGGGCGACGTCGTCGCCGGCAGGAAGATCTTGCAGCGCATCCGGGGGCGAAATGTCGACATCGACGACGAGGTCGCGCTCTGGGGCGCCGGTTCTGGTAAGAACGTCACTGGCGAGGAGACGGGCCTGCTTGAGCCACCAGAGGGAGGTGCCTCGCTTGTCCCGGACAACGAGGAGGTACGGCACATCGGCGTCATGCAGGCGCTTAAGGACCCTCTGTACCGGCCTGCTATGATCGTGGTCATGGGGGTCATGTTCGCCCAGCAGCTGTGCGGAATCAACTCGATAGTGATGTACTCGGTCGCGCTCCTCAACGGCCTGCTGCCCCTGAGCTCCATCGTCCTCACCATTCTCGTCTCGGCCGTCAACTTGGTCATGACCGCGGCGTGCTCGCCGCTTCCGGACAAGTGGGGCCGCAAGACATGCCTGCTCGTCTCCATCGTCGGCCAGGGGGCCTCCTCGCTCGTCCTTGCCATCTCGATCCTCGCCGGCTTCAAGATCGTGTCCGCCCTCGCGGTCGCCACTTTCGTGGCCTTCTTCGCCGTCGGCCTGGGCCCGGTGCCGTTCATCCTCGCGTCCGAACTGGTGGGCCAGGAGGCCGTTGGCGCGACGCAGAGCTGGTGTCTGGCTACTAACTACACGGCTACCTTCCTTGTGGCGCAGTTCTTCCCCATTATTAACACGGCGCTGAACAACTGGCTGGGCGGCCGCGGCGGCTGGGTCTACTTCATCTTCGCGGGCTTTGCCGCGCTCTTTGCCCTGTTCATCACGGCCAAGGTGCCCGAAACAAAGGGCAAGAAGGACGCGGATGAGGTGTGGGGGAGGACCAGACGGTTGGATTAGTGAGGTTACCAGAGTGTGTAATTCAGATTGACCTACGGAACGAGCACTCCCTTGGGGCTGACCCCATCACAGTGACTACTTATTAATGATACAACATGAGTCACCAAAAGCGCTCCGACATGTGTATACAATCTTTTCAGCTGCTGGAATGACAACTCGTATGGCTCAGGATGCTGCGCTGAAAGAAGGGCCTCCGTGAAATGCATGCAGGTGCCTGAATGAATGATGCGACGCCCGCGACGTGACCAACGTGAACGGGTACACTACCTCCTAAGAGACTTGGAACATCCTCTTGTTCCGGACCATCTGCTCGATCACGCCCACGCCGGCCCTCACTCCGTCAACCACATACACGTCCTTGGCCGCCTGCTCGCCCGATTCCTCACGCACAGCCGTGCGGATCACCTCTTCCAGGCCAGCCATGCCCCCGCAGCCCATCAGGATGCAGTCCGGCCGGCCCTTGGCCAGGAGACGCTTGGTGGCTGCCTTGAGCTTGTCCTGGATCACCTCCGGAGGCACATCGCCGTGGAAGTCGCCGGCCACCAGTCCGGTTGACTGCACGCCGAGGAAGCCGCCGGCGCCGGCGCCGAGGAAGGACGAGATGGCGTCGGTCAAGTGGGCCTCCCAGAACTTGCCCGTGGTGACGATGCCCCAGCCGTGGCCGGGCCTCACGAGCGGCAGCGACGCGAGCACGCTGGTCTCGAAGATACCCGTTACGGGGAGGCCCGGGAGGCGGACCTGGATCTGCTCGACCAAGGTGTGCTTGCTGTAACAGGCCATCAGGACACCGTCGTAGTCCTTGAGCAGCCCGGTCGCCTCCAGGTTTGCCCACACGACCTCGGTGCTGGCTTTGATGTCTTTGTCGTCGTTGATGCTGGCTGGGCTCTCCTGGGGCGCCGTGTACATTATGATTTCCACAGTCTATTGGGAAGAGGCAAGGTCATCAGCCTTGATTTTATGTGGAAAGTTGGAAAGAGAACATGGATTATAGATTGAGGTAGCAAAAGATGGGACAAACAAAGACCTAGGCTCAACGACAGCTCTGAGGAAATCATACCACACTACCAGCAACCATATCTAGAGTGGTGGATTACCTCACCGGTTTGACCAGTCTCGATTTGTCCCATCTGGAGCCCCCAAAATCTGACCAGACCATCTTGTGATCAAGGAATGTTTTGTGTCTCATACATCTGGCAAATCCATGGACCTTATTGCTGTTTCCATACCATGGGTCATGTCATGGGAGGAGTTCGGATTGATGACCAGGAGGCGAATATTCCTCCTCAAAAGCCGCGTCGTCATCTTGGATGTACTGCAAGGGGTGTATGATGGGGAGAATTTCCGATGAAGTGACAAGGAATAAAACAGAACAACGTTTTCGGTGGTGGTGATGAAGTGCAATTTCTGAGCACCGCTATAAACTGAAGGCTGTAGACTGAGATTCTTCAAGCTGCAGTACCTGGGCATGCGCTTGATGAGGAAGGTGGGGTCAGATGCTCCCTTACCCCTGCCCATGCCCCTGCAGGCCGGCCTGCGCCACTGGAGAAGTGATGCAGCCACAGAGCTCCTGTCCCCTGAGCCGCCCTCTGGCTGCCTGCTGCCAGCTGCTGACGATGGCCCGTCGACATTTGAGTGAGCTAGTGACATGACATGGGCATTGGCATGGAATCGACTCTCCCCTGAAGGCACCCCACTTCTGCGACCGCCGACCGTCATTGCCAGCTACACCAACCATCGTGAGCTCCCAACACACCGACCACCAGCTCCGACTCCGACATCCATCTTCGACGTCCACGACACCGCCCGATCGCTCCCTTCAAACCACCACAGGTGCCCAGCAGTGTTGATCTGACCCGGCCTTGAGCCTCACCGTCACCGTCGAGATGGCCAACCCTCCTCCCATCGGTATGCTTCCCCCTTCCGCTCCCAACCGTGCTATTAGCTCAGGCCCAGTATGCGAGTCCCAGCACCGACATATCGTACACCCATTGCCTGCTCTCGCTGCACATAGCTAATTCTCTCCCCCCTCACCCAGTCCTCGATGGCGGTACCGGATTCCTCAAAGTCGGCTATGCCGCCCAAAACTTTCCCCGAGTTCCAATACCCCTCCATCGTGGGCCGGCCGATCCTGCGTACCGAGGAGAAGGGCGCCGGCGAGAGCGACCTGGTCATCAAGGACATCATGTGCGGTGACGAGGCCGCCGCCGCCCGTACCATGCTGCAGATATCCTACCCCATGGAGAACGGCATCGTCAAGAAGTGGGACGACATGCAGCACCTGTGGGACTACACCTTCAACGAGAAGATGAAGGTCGACACCACCGGCCGCAAGATCCTGCTGACCGAGCCGCCCATGAACCCCCTCAAGAACCGCGAGCAGATGTGCGAGGTCATGTTTGACCGCTACGGCTTCGGCGGTGTTTACGTCGCCATCCAGGCCGTGCTGGCCCTGTACGCACAAGGTACGTTGTCAACCACGTGAAGTTGAAGTCACCAGGTTAAACATGTTGGCAAACTGCTCACGATTGCACCATCGCACAGGTCTCAGCTCAGGTGTTGTGGTCGACTCAGGCGACGGCGTCACTCACATCGTCCCCGTCTACGAATCCGTCGTCCTCAACCACCTGACGCGCCGGCTCGACGTCGCCGGCCGAGACGTCACCCGCAACCTTATTGCCCTGCTCCTGCGCAGGGGCTACGCGCTCAACCGGACGGCCGACTTCGAGACTGTCCGCCAGATTAAGGAGAAGCTGTGCTACGTGAGCTACGACCTGGAGCTGGACAAGCGCCTGAGCGAGGACACCACGGTGCTGGTGGAGAGCTACACCCTGCCGGACGGTCGTGTCATCCGCGTCGGCAGCGAGCGGTTCGAGGCGCCAGAGTGCCTGTTCCAACCCCACCTGGTCGACTGCGAGCAGCCGGGCATGGCCGAGTTCCTGTTCAACACGATCCAGGCGGCGGACGTGGATGTGCGCTCGAGCCTGTTCAAGGCCATCGTTCTGTCGGGAGGTAGCAGCATGTACCCGGGGCTGCCGTCGCGGCTGGAGAAGGAGATCAAGCAGCTGTGGCTGACGCGTGTGCTGGGCAACAACCCGGAGCGGCTGAGCAAGTTCAAGGTCAGGATAGAAGACCCGCCAAGACGGCGACACATGGTGTTCCTGGGAGGTGCGGTGCTGGCCAACATCATGGCCGACAAGGAGAACATGTGGATCACCAAGCAGGAGTGGGAGGAGCAGGGCACGAGGGTGCTGGAGAAGCTGGGCCCAAGGTAATAGCCTGGGCCCGGGTCTGGGCTGAGTTTTGGGATTGATTATGGTGCAGAGAGGGCGTGTGGATTCAATTGAGCCTGAAAAGAGAAGAGCAGTGAAAATTACATCATATTTTTCGAGTAGGCTGGTGCTTGACTGCCTTTGGTGCATATGATAACATTGTGTAAGTCAGTTAGTTGGGGTTAAACCATGATGGTGTGGACGGCTGGGCGGGTGATAGTCGGCGAGTCCCAAAAATGCACCACTACCAGAATTGTATTGGGTTCACGCGGTCATTTGTTAGTGTTGAAGTGTTGCTGTCATGATTACACGGACGTATGAGTGTCTATCCTATCTGCCTGAGCCCCTGGGTAGTGTATCTACTTGCTCTCTTGGCTCCACTTGCTTCAACATGTAGCCGTCCAGGTACTAGTGGACATCTATCAACACGCGGCTCATTTAACAAAGGCTCAGATGAACCTTCCTCTCAGCGTCGCATCAGAAATTCCCCGCCACGTTGCACGCCTACCAACCTGGCAGCCCCATTTGGGTAAGCCGGGTTTCATCGCTACGCTCGTGCACACGCAGCAACACGCGCGGGCGACGACGGAGCTGGCAGCCACGGCGCGTTCCATTCATCCGGACATTTTTAACTACTCGATCCATCTATCTATCTATCTGCTGCGCCTACTTGATACACCGACAGACCAGCCTAGAATCTAGACACAGCAACATCGTCTCCCATCTCCCCGGGCCGAAACGCCACACACCCCGTCAGTCTTAGCCGAGACCTGTCACCAGCAGTCAGTCAGAGAGAGGGAACAAGAGCAGGCCGGCCTTGAAACCTCGCTCGTCCGGAACGCGGACGGCCAGCAAAGACCCCGCCAGCGAAACGCCCCTCGCTCACTCGGTATCGGTCCAACCCCGGGCCAGAGCAACACGGGGGACGTCAGTGCTCCTCTTGTCCTCTCTGCGCCGAAGCATCACCTAGTGCATGAGAACCATAATCACAAGCAAGGGCTTGAGCATCCCGATACCCTGGGTGGAAGGGGTGGATTCAACATCACCACCCACACCCCGTCCCCGCCTTGAGGGTACTGTAGGAGGGGCGAAGAAGAAGAAGAAGAAGAAGAAGAAGAACAAGGCGCGCAAAGGAGGACGACAATGACGAACCCGCCGTCGGTAGCCTCGCAGGGCTCGGGAGGGGCGCAGACGTATCCGAAGGGCATCCTTAAGAAGAGTGTCCAGGCTGCCTTTGAAGGTGAGAGAGGCCACCGTCTATCAGCACCAGCACCAGCACCAGCATCTACCACCATTTGCCGCTCGCTGCCACTGCCACTGCCACTGCCACTGCCACTTCGGCGCCATGTCTTGTCTTTCTGAGTCTTCCAAAGTGTGCCTGCCTGCCCGTCTGTGCTCTTGTGTGTCTCGTGTGTCTAGTGTCTTGTCTCTTGTCTGCATTGGCCGGCCCATGGCACGGTGTTTGCGTTCTCCTCACCGAATCTTATTGTGGCAGCGAATCACCTGCACGGGGCCATGGGACGATGAACCGTCTCTTGCCCTGTGCGACTCGCTCGCTGCCAACCCTTATTTGATTGCTTCGATATTGAACTGCGGCTTACTTACACTTGCGCATGCGCTTGCACGTCTGATCTATCACCCTCGTTACTGAGCTCATATCCACCCTGTCTCACACCGCCTGCCCTCGGAGCACGATCTGCGAGGGGCCAGACGGTCTCATACAAGTACACGCACACACACACACACACACACATGACTGAGGACAACGCCCTCCTTGCCTTCCTTGCTGGCTCGCTCCCCTCGCTCGCTCTCGCTACGGCTCCTGCCCTACCCTAACCCAAAGTACACTCTACAAATGCTCGAGCAATTACCCCGGGTCCCACATCTCATCTCGGCCCCATCTACGCTCTCGGGGAGCCCGGAAACGGGGGCCGATCTTGTTCGGCCGACAGTTCTTGGTCGCGGAGGGCCCCGGCCCCGTCGGATGTCAGCTGGGGCCAACTTGCATGTCTAGTCAGGCTTGCCGCTCGCATCCTTTTCCGAACCAAACCCCCCCCCCCCCCTTCTGAGCAAATGATGCTGCTGCTGGAGCTGCTGCTACTCGAAGCCCGGCATCTTCCCCTCCTCCTCCTCCCCCTCAGCCACCTCTTCGTCCGCCGCTCTCCCTTCTCGACCTGCTCGGCCCTCTCTTCATCATCACCAGCATGATGAACTCGTCGGCCTCGGCAAGGCAGTATGGCCTGGCCCGGCAGTCGTCAGGTCTTCAAGGGAGGCCAGGCCTATCGAGGCAGGGCTCATCCTCATGTACGGCCCGCTGCCCTCACCATCCCGCCTCCTCTCACTTGTTCATCCCCCTGTCCAGCTTTTATGTCACCTGACCCTCCCGCTCAACCCCCTGTCTGCGTCGTCAAGAACCACACCTTCCCTCCCAGAACACCAAGGCTGACCCCGTCTCGTAGACCCATCTGACCGTGGCTTCGGCCCTGTTGGCTATCAGTCCAAGGTCCGTGTCATCGACCGGTACAAGGTCATCGGCTTCATCAGCAGTGGAACCTATGGCCGCGTCTACAAGGCCGTGGGCCGCCAGGGCCAGCCGGGCGAGTTCGCCATCAAGAAGTTCAAGCCGGACAAGGAGGGCGAGGTGGTGACCTACACGGGCATCTCGCAGTCGGCGGTCCGCGAGATGGCCCTGTGCTCCGAGCTGTCCCACCCCAACGTCATCAAGCTGCACGAGATCATCCTCGAGGACAAGTGCATCTTCATGGTCTTCGAGTACGCCGAGCACGACCTCCTGCAGATCATCCACCACCACACGCAGCAGCCGCGGCACCCCATCCCGCCCGCCACCATCAAGTCCATCATGTTCCAGCTGCTCAACGGCTGCCAGTACCTGCACGCCAACTGGGTCCTGCACCGCGACCTCAAGCCCGCCAACATCATGGTCACCTCGGCCGGCGAGGTCAAGATCGGCGACCTCGGCCTGGCCCGCATGTTCCAGAAGCCCCTCCACAGCCTCTACAGCGGCGATAAGGTCGTCGTCACCATCTGGTACCGCGCCCCGGAGCTGCTTCTGGGCAGCAGGCACTACACCCCGGCCATCGACATGTGGGCCCTGGGCTGCATCTTTGCCGAGCTGCTGAGCCTGCGGCCCATCTTCAAGGGCGAGGAGGCCAAGATGGACTCCAAGAAGACGGTGCCCTTCCAGCGCAACCAGATGCAGAAGATCGTCGACATCATGGGCCTCCCGACCAAGGAGCGCTGGCCCCTGCTGGTGCACATGCCCGAGTACGGCTCGCTGTCGCAGCTGCAGCCGCCCATGACCCACCACGGCGGCGGCAGGGGCCACCACGGCTCCCACCACCACCACCACCACCACTCGCAGCAGCAGCCCGCGGGGAGCCAGCTGGACAAGTGGTACAACGGGACCATCACCACCAGCACGGGGACGTCGGCGCCCAACGGCGGGCCGAGCTCGCTGGCGTCGCTGGGGCAGGAGGGCTACAAGCTGCTGGCGGGCCTGCTCGAGTACGACCCGGAGCGCCGCCTCACCGCCGCCCAGGCCCTGCAGCACCCCTTCTTCGCCACGGGGCCCGACAAGGTCAGCGCCAACTGCTTCGAGGGCCTCAAGGTCGAGTACCCCCACCGCCGCGTCAGCCAGGACGACAACGACATCCGCACCTCGAGCCTGCCCGGCACCAAGCGCAGCGGCCTGCCCGACGACTCGCTCGTCCGCCCCGGCAAGAGGGTCAAGCAGGATGGCTAGGCAGGGGCACGGGGCCGCGCCGAAGCAGGAGGAGTTTTGACGGTACGGCACGCTGCGCTCATACTGCTGTGCATGATTGGAAGCGCACCACGGACGCCGGGGCTCGCGCGAGTGGCTCTGGAGGGTGCCTCCGATCCCGTTGTCGTCTGAGTCCATGCCCGCGGGCGGTGGCGTGGCCCGACGATGAAGGGGGGCTTTTTGGTCGAGAACACCAAAAGTGTGTCTATTTGTGTCGGGTCTTGCAACGATCTGGCTTCTCTTGACGAGAAAGCGTTGTTTGTTTTGGGATTATGCATTATGGAGCATGGTGTTCGGGCGGGCAATATGTGATATGAAAGAAGGTACAGGCCAAGAGACAGGCCATCATGGGACGGAGTTTTTGGTAATTTGAATTAGACTAAGCATTGGCATCCATAGAGATCGAGAATGAGAGAGGAAGAGAGAGAGGGAGGTGGGGTCCGAAAATGACGAAGGGGATGGAGGCCAGAATAAGTGCAGTGTAGTGCCACGGTCTCAGGGGTGACATGCATACCGGTTTTGGTGATTCATTGGGACGGGGGCCAGCCCAGTTCTTTTGCTTTTCAACAAATGGACTACTTGGGTACTATTCTATGGACAACGTTCTCGGTCCCGAAACTTTTCCTTCTAATATGGTGTGTATAGGTTGTCCAGGGGAATGATATCGACCCCGCTGTCTCCCATAATCCCTTCCCCCTTTCCCTTCCACCCTGGTCTGCCCCCTCCCGACCTGGCCGGAGACGTCGTGCCTCTCAGCTCAGCTTGTGGCCCCGGGCAGTGATTTCCCTTGAGCGACCCCACCGTGTGGGGACTCTTGATATGGTTGCTGTATGCGGGCGGCTGAAGGAGGCTCCCCTCTTTCAAGCCCGCCATTTTCCTTCTCTGGGTATTTGTTTGTTCCCGGGAGCCCAAGCTGGTGGGGAAAGATGTATGAAGAAAGAGCGCCGATAAAACGGAGAATTACATGACTGTACAAAAGGAGAGGAAAAGAGTAGGGAGTCGTCAAACGTAGTAGCATGATACAGGAAGAGGAAGAGGGCGGGGGGAAAGAAAAAGGAAAATCTAGGGCCGAGCCGACTGAGTGCATTACGAATATCCCCCCCCCCCTTTACCCCGGCCTCCCGAACCCAGCTGGACCCTCAGCAATGTCGGTCAAACATGTGCCTTTTTCTTTTCCCCGGACTTTGTTGATATGCAGCCCTATAATTACCGCGCCCGTGAGCCACCATCGTGGCCTCGATTCGCCAAATGCATTAAAAACACAGCGCATACGCACGCTCACTCGAAGCATTTCTGCTGCGCAAAGTATCTGCGCACTGCTCGCGGGTCTTATTTCTTCGCCGGCGCGGCTGGGGCCTTGACGTTGTTGGACAACCAAGCCAGGCCCTCGAGAAGGCCTTCACCAGTTGTCGCGCAGCTAGGTACGACGAACCATATCTTGTCCTTGAGCTTGTTGAGTTCGAGGGCTTCGGTTACTTCTTGTGGTTTCATGGCTACAGGCGGGATATTATGATCAGCATATTGACCTTCGAGCTTGGTCTCGTTAGGGGGGAGGGGGGTTGCTTGATCGAGGCTTACCATTGTCAATATCTTGCTTGTTGGCAAAGACCAGCAGCAGGCTGTCCTTCATTTCTCTGTCGTTGATGATGCGGTGCAGTTCCTGCCTTGCCTCCTCCATGCGTGCTCGGTCAGATGAGTCGATAACGAAAATCAGACCTTGGGTCCCTGCGTTGTAATTGCTCGTCAGTCTCCGCAGCCTGCCTCAAGATGTCCAGCGCAGCCTGGTAGAAGCCGTTCACGACCAGAAATACGCACCGCTGAAGTAATGCCTCCACAGAGGCCGGATCTTGTCCTGACCACCGACATCCCAGACATTGAACTTGACGTTCTTGTACGTGACGGTCTCGACGTTGAACCCAACTGTTGGAATGGTGGTCACGTCCTGGCCGAGCTTCAACTTGTAGAGAATGGTTGTCTTTCCAGCCGCATCGAGACCCAGCATCAACAGACGCATCTCCTTTGATCCGAAGATCTTGCCCATCATCTTACTAAGTTGGCCACCCATTGTGGCGGTATTTGTGATGGAGGAATGCGGTCGCAAGAGTACAGATTAGGTCGCCGTTCTTGGGAGACCTCAAGGGTTCAAGTTGTCTGGGAAGTCGACTCGGGCGCGGGGGAAGAAGAAAGCAAGGCGGCTTCGTTCAAGCAGAGCGTGAGAGTAACAGGCAGTGGCCGTGGGGGAGTGTTGAATTAGGAACAGCGTTGGATTTGCGCGAACGGGCGGCAGGCGGGAGTAGACGGCGGCTTGCGAGATGAGCTCAGCGAGTCAGGATGGTGCGCGTGTCGAAAGGGCAAGATGTGGACGACGCGACGTGGGAAACAGTCTCCAGTGGAGCTGGCGGTGGTGGTGGGCAGGCGAAGGGAGTGCGTCGCGTGGATATAGGCTAGTGAAGCAGAGCAAGTGGCGCTGGTGGTGCAAAGGAATGTCGTCGGATGGGTTGCGCTCGGGGGAGGCTAGCTTGATGGGGGTTTCGTGCTTGGCGATGGAGCAGCAGAGAGCACAATGGCAGCAAAGGTCTGGAGAGGAGGACGAATGGAAATTAGCATGAGCAGGTGCCAATTGCGCGTAAAGTCAGATGCCGCGGGCCTTCACAGGAAAACCGGGGTTTTGCAGGGCGGATCTGGGTAGGGATGTGCCGAGATGCAATCCAATTCAATTCGACTTCAATTGTGGGAAATTCCGGGATGGGCGCACGCATTAGGAGGCAGGACTTACTGATGCGGCTGTTGTCACCAGGGGTTGATAACTGAGCGGCTGGCTGGGATGGATTGAGTGAGCACTTGGCAGTGGCTCGCTTGACGATGGCACTGAGAGAGAGGAAGAGGAGAAGGAAAAGGCGAGAGAGAGATAGTGGCAGGAGAGAAGAAGAGGCACTGTTGCGACGGGAGATTGCGTCGAGGGTGTTATGTATGGTGGTGACGCGAGCTTGGGGGGGAAATGGGAGAGAGTGGTAAAAAGGTAGGGCGGGTATGATGGGGTATGATGGGCGCCCAAAGTATATCTATCAGAAAAGATAGACCTCGAGGCTGACCGACTGACTGACAAGCGGCTGCTACACAATGCGACACAATGCAAGTGCAATACAATGCAATGCAAATAAATGCAGATGTCCTCTTGACAGCCGAGCGAGGGAGTGTGCTTGCTGGGCAGGTTTGAGGTGATGTTTTGATGGGTCCTGATGCTGAATGCTGATGCTGCTACTGCTGCTGCTGAACGCTGCTGCTGCTGAACGCTGCTCCTGCTCGCTCCTATTGCTGTGCTGTGCTGTGGTGTATCCGTGCTGGGGATGAGGGTTTGGATGATGGACAACAAGTAGATCCTTAAACAAACCTTGGCCAAATGAACAGGCGGTGCCGGCTCGAGTTGCACTTTCTTTTCTGATGGCGAGCGGCGGCGGGAAGTTGGAACAGGAACAGGAACATCGAGGCGTTTCAATTCATTTGGCTTGCCCCTGACTCCCCAGCTGCGGGCCTTGGCACTGGCTGCTTGCTTGGGAACGGCCGTAGCAAACTTCCCAGGTACGTACCCATGTACCCAGGTACCCTGCCCCTCGCACCCGCTTCGCTGTGCATACACCATCTCCCAGGGGCCCACCCAACCACTCGAGCATCAATATTAATCTGCACCCAAACTATAACCTGCTCGGACATTACTGTCTGTAGAGATTAAAAATCCCGCCGTCTGTCAGAACCGATCCGACATTTCGACTACTGTAACGAGACTAACGAGACAAACATTGGACATATATTTAGTCATACGCCCCGTGCTCAACCTCCTTCTGCCGCCCGGATTCATGATTGCCTCTCGTGTTGGCCTCAGCCCGCTGCCCTGATCTTGCAAATGTACGAGACCTGCACGAGCGAGTTGTACGAGCAAGCCAGCCAGCCAGCTAGCCAGAGGCAGCCTGTCTTGGTCCACCCAGCCAACCCATTTGCAACTTTTCTCTCGCATAGACAATGCACAACGCCTTTGTTTCAACAGCCACATGCTCCCAGAGTCCGCCCCCAACACACTAGTATGGCAAAACAGCCCCACCATTCGCCTCACGCTTCAGTGCACAGAGTTTTGATCCCTCAGTAAAAGTAAATGTGAATATAAATATGAATGTGAATATAAGTCTAGACCTGGGCTATGCTCCTACCATCGAGACCGTCGACCACTCCGTGCCCTCCCAACCCATTTAGTCCCGATAGTCCACCACAAACCGGCGCTCCACCACCTGCTGCGTGCCCGACTGCTCCTCCCCTTCGAACCGTAGGTTGACATTCCCCGTGCTGGCGTCCATCCCCGTCACCTCAGCCTTGTAGAAGGTGGTGCTATCCGGGTACAGCGCCAGCACCGTCTTGCCCTTGTCCAGCTTCGGCAGCTCCGTGCTGGGCGGCGGGATCGGGATCATCCCCGACGCGCTCATCTTATACTCTTTCCTGGCCGGTGACGGCACGTCCGGGTCCTCGTCCTTGACAATGTAACGCCGGCCCTTGCCCTCGCCAACCACCTGCTTCACCTTGCCGAGGTACCACTCCGTCGTGTCGTTGGGCGTCGGAGGCTTTGGCTTGAACGCCACGTCCTGGTCCCGCGAGAACATTACCTTGGCCCGGATCGAGCTCCCCACCGTGGGCGCCCCCGACGAGAAGCTGCTGGATTGCGGCTCCGCGCTGTCGGCCTTGGGCGTGTCGCGGTCGCCTGGACGCGGCGGGACGCTGTCACGATTGCCCGACCGGTCGCTGGAAGCTCCTCCGCTGCGCCCGCCAAGCTTCCGCGCGTGGCCGCCGATGGGGCTGGGATGTGGGCTGTCAGCAGAGCCATCAAAGTCGTAGAGGTCGGACTTGTCTCTGTCCCTGTCTCTGTCCCTGTCCCTGTCCCTGTCCCTGTCCCTTTCAGCATCTCTTTCAGCGTCACGTTCGCGTTCACGTTCACGCTCGCGGTCGCGGTCGCGCTCACGGTCCCGGTCCCGGTTGCGTTCTTTCTCTTTGTCACGCTCGCGTTCGCGCTCCCGTTCGCGGTCCTTTTCCCGTTGGTCGCGTTCCCTCTCTCGTTCTCTCTCACGCTCCCTTTCGCGCTCCCTTTCCCTCTCGCGCTCTCGATCTGCCTTATCAGGCTTGCCGGCCCGGCTGGAACTGCGACCGGTGCCGGAGAGTAGGCTGGCAGAACGGGACGATGATCCGAGTGCTGGGGCGGCAGCCTTCTCCTTAGCCTCCTGGATGCCTTTCAATATCTCAATGAAGCCCAGCAGATCGGCTATCTTTTTGCCGGTGGCATCATTGATCTTGACACCGTCCCGGTAGAGCTTGTCCAGGCTGTGTAGCCCCTGGTCTACGGACTTGATGTCGGTGGGGTCCTTGGAGTCCTGGTTGCTGGCTATGTAGCTCTCCTGGCCGGCGATCTGGCGGACGTTGTCGTTGCTCTGGTTCACCTCTTCGATGATGGTGGCAAGATCCTCCTGGATCTTTTGCCAGAGCCCAACTTCCTCGCCCTGGGCGCTACTATTGCGAGGGGCCCGTGGCCTCGGCTCTCTGTTTCGTTGCGACATGCCCTTCCAGCTGTCTGTGTTCTCAACCTCCCGTAGAAGTCTGTTGTGTTTCTTGTCAGTAGACATTTTTGATAACGATTACGTGATTGGCAAAGGCACAGATGATACAAAAGTACTAGAATGGGGGGGGGGGGTTCAGGCAAGGAAAAACATGACTGAAATCAACAGCGAGGAAAGGCAACGATATAGTGATAGGGGTCGAGTGGGCGAGTGCCCTTTCCATTTTGTGGCATCATTATCCGGCGCAACAATGGAGCGTACCTTCAGAATTTAGGAATCCAGCTGCTCCAGCTTGTCCGTTGGTGTCCAACTGGGTCGTGCCTACACAACTCCCAGGGGCGAACGAGGAACGGGAAGGTCAAGGGGAGAGTGCAGATGAGTGCAGGTGGTGGTAGTTATAGCAGGTGAGATGTATGTGTGAGTCTGACAAGTAGCTATATTATCCCGGATCGGCCTTGCACTACCGGGCTGGGTGCGCAGCTGTGCCTGAGGTTGTAACCTCCTGGTTCTCCACGGGTGATTGTGACTGAGACCGGAGTATCCAATGTTGTGCCTGGGTTACATGTGTCTGTGTATGAATAAAGAGTAGAAAGGGAACACGGATAAGCATAGAAAAGTAGGATAAAGTAGGCCGTTGAGTGTGAGAGTGAGAGTGTAAAGTGGAGGAGGGAGAGACAGTGCTAGGCGGCTAGGCTATGGCACTGGTTGATGCTTTTTTGATCCTATGTGCGCCGCGCTTGTGTTTGTGTGTTGTACCAGATGATGAATGGTGTGCAACCAACCTTGAGCCGGATGAAGACCGTTCGTGTCGGAAAGGAGGCGGAGGCTTGCTGGTCTGGTTGTCATTGCGCCTGGAAGGTTGCCATGTCATTCTCTTGGGAAGGAGCAATCGCGGGACGCTTGGAACATTTGAGGCCAGCCAGCAGATCAAAGCCCGAGCCCGTCGTCGTCATTGGGCGGTGGGAAGGCAACGGGTAGGCGGAACGGAGGGGGTGTGACGGGATACGGTGCGGAACACGAACACGGGGGTGCTGGGGGTACCTTGGACTTGGCTGGGATGCGGCGGCAGGGACAAGTACCCCGTGAGCCCTCTGGAAGGAGGGATGGGAGGGGGGTGATGGAAGGGGGCGGGAGGCGGTCCCAGGCGCTTACGGAGGCGGTCCTCTGGGCGATGCTGGTAGCCTGGTAGTGGTGGTTGAGTTTGAACCTGAACCTTGGGAAAGAGGCTGGGTGGGGCTGGGGGCGAGGATTGATGGGTTAGGTGAGCTGGGCTTGGTACTGCAGAGTGGGAGTGCGAGTGGTAGGGAGAGGGAGGGAGAAGGTGAGAGCGCCAGCCTTCTCTGCAGCCCGCTGTCTTCTTGGGGGAAGCTGCGACGAGAGACCCTGCCCTGCTTGCCCCATTCCATGGTGGGGTAAAGGCAGGTACCTTCCTCGCGTACCTGGTAAGGTGAGGCGGGTACGTACCTGTCGCCCACCCGCCCAACGCCCATCTCCCGCGTCCCATCTGCCCACCCTGCAGCTGTAGCAAGTGCTTCACTGCTAACCAGCTAGCCAGCCAGACTCGTTGCAGTACTGTGTACCTACCTACCTACCTAGGTAGGTAGCTGCAATGGCTAGGGTCAGGTCAAGATCAAGGTCGACCCAGACCCAGACCTGGACCCAGACCTGGACCCAGACCTGGAGCTGGACTGCACAGAGTGGGCTGGAGGTGATGTCAGCTACCCGTTTACCCCCAAGATTGACTGACAGCTGTCTCTCCCTTGGTTGGCTGTGATATTTTGCCAATCCTCAGAACATCACCTTCACCAGCGTCTGACCTCCCCGTCGCCCTACACGTCAAGATCACCACAACTTCACCTTCATTCTTCCGGCTCCTGGCTTTCGAAGCTCCTCACCATGCAGGTCCCCCTCCTCAGACTCCAGTGCGGGGTCAATTCCTATGACTGGGGCAAGAAGGGCAACGACTCGTCCGCAGCCAAGTTTGCTGCTGCCACTCCCGCCGCCGACTTCACAATCAAAGATGATCAGCCTTACGCCGAGGTAATGTCCGCCAGCATGCCCAGACAGAATACCATGAACTGACCGAGCCTCTTCCTCCCACCAGCTCTGGATGGGCACCCATCCCTCCAACCCCTCCAAGGACCTGCGCACCGGCCGCACCCTCCTCGACCTCGTCCAAGACAACCAGGCTCTCCTCTCTCAGTCCATCACCGCTCGATATGGCAACAAGCTGCCCTTCCTCTTCAAGATTCTCTCCATCGCCAAGGCCCTCTCAATCCAGGCCCACCCCAACAAGAAGCTTGCCGAGCAGCTCCACGCCAGGGACCCCAAGAACTATCCCGATGACAACCACAAGCCTGAGATGGCCATTGCCCTCACCGACTTCGAGGGCCTGTGCGGCTTCAGGCCGCCGTCGGAGATAGTGCACTTCCTCAACACCGTCAAGTCCCTGCGTGACTTTGTCGGCACGGAGACGGCAGATGCTTTCAACAGCACCATCAAGTCGCACGAGGGCGACGAGTCCGAGGACGCCAAGCGAGACAACAAGGCTGCCCTGCAGAAGCTGTTCGGGGCCCTGATGTCGAAGCCACAGTCTGCTCTCGAGACGGCAACTAGTGCTCTCCTGGACGAGGCTACGGCAGAGGCGGAGAACTTTGCGGGCGGTGGCGCCGGGCCCAACTCCGGGAAGGACCTCGCCGAGCTGATCAAGCGACTACACGGCCAATTCGGCGCCGACTACGGCCTGTTCGTGCAGTTCCTCTGCAACCTGGTGACAATGGCCCCCGGCGAGGCGCTCTTCCTGCGGGCTGATGACATCCACGCTTACATCTCGGGCGATATTGTCGAGTGCATGGCCGCCAGCGATAATGTCATCCGGGCCGGGTTTACCCCGAAGTTCAAGGACGTCGACACGCTCGTGTCGATATTGACGTACAACTACGCCCCGATCGAGGAGCAAAAGATGGTGCCGAAAGAGTACGCATACGCCACCCTCAATCGCACAGCATACAGCTCCAGCAGCGAGGTCATGCTGTACGACCCCCCAATCGAGGAATTCAGCGTGGTGCGATCTACCTTGAAACGTGAGGGCGCCAAGGTGACGTTCGACCCGCTGGACGGCCCCAGCATCATCATCTGCACGGGTGGCAGCGGCAAGATCTCAGTTGGGCCAACTGTGGAGGACATAAAACAGGGTTATGTCTTCTTTGTGGGCTCGACGGCTGAGGTGGTCCTGGAGTCAACCAGTGAGGGCGAGGAGTTCGTGACCTTCAAGGCATTTTGCGAGGTTGAGGACCACAGTAACGGCGGCTCTTGAGATCGTGATCGTCCCAGTTCTCTCTGGTACAAAACACTGGGCGCAGCGAGTTACTGACTTGCTTCGACTGATTGCACTTGATATATTTGGCTGGAAAGGCGCCTTGAAATGGCCCCATAATATCTGAGGATGGCACGAGCGACCAACTTGAGCAACAGTCAAACCCAATGGCGCACGCGGCATTTGAGGCATTCTAGGTGGTGAGGGAATATCGTTGACAATATGTCTCTGATCTTGCTCTGCTTCCCCTGTCTAATCACAGCCAACCTTGAACTACCATAGAAACCTGACTGAGAAGTCCACCCCGATGTTTGTCTAACACTCAGCAGGTGGCTTCAAAATTCACTGTCAGTGACCCTGCTCATTTGCAGTAATTCTCCTGGCGGGGTCACAATGTCAGCGACGGATTCGTAAATAACACCAGATAAGTCTATCAGCTAGCTCCAGGTCATGTGCAAACACAGCAGACGAGGATAGGGGGGCCTTCTACACATCCTCAGCACTATCCTACTGCCTGTTCTTCCAGCAGGTCAACTAAACGCCACGATTCTCAGAATCCACGATGCTCCATGATGCTACCTCTGGTGTCGCCTTGGACGATGTTCAAATTTTTGAGTAGGGCGAAGCAATCTCTCCGATGCCACTCAAGGTATAGCAGTTGATGTAGCTGATGACGCTCAAGCCAAAGTGTGGCTGATCCAGACTGCTATGGTCTTCATATGGGTTCCTCACATTATCATATAGATTTCTCACAGTAAAGCATGGTCCTTTGCCATGTACTGTCACCTTCTGCATTTTCCAATATTCAGAAGTAATTTCACACATTTATACCCTACAGACATACTGCTTCTCTGACGCTTGAGTTGTTGTCACGTTTTGTTAAATATGTAGCACCTGATCGCAGTATTTCAAATGCCAAACTTCATGCATGCTCTCGGCACAATTGAAAAATGAAATCTACCTAAGATGTCTGATCTGGTCTGACTAGCTAAACTCGACAATGTTTGTTGGGACTGACCCATTGATACTGCTCTAATTGTAGGTAACGTTCCTCCGCCGTGAGCAGAACAAGTTGCCCTCGTCCGGCAGGAGACCGAGTCTGCTTGGCCGTGACGACGATGACAACCTTTCGACTCGTCATGCCAATATAACTCTGTGCCAGGCGAACTCCAAAGCCCAAGTGAGAGAGGTGCTCGCTGATTGGTGAACAATCGCCGTGAGGAAGAGTCGGGACGTTCTTAGCAAGTGCACCTCATCGCAGGGGTTTATGGGTAGTCGACGACGGGCAGAAGAAAACACAGTGCTAGAAAAAGACAAAGTCCCAGGGCCTGTTCCCAAGGAGAGATTTGAAAAAATAGAACCGAAAATGAAGACAAACAAACGAATGGTTGAGAAAAGAACAGTCTTTGCCCGTTGCCTTGCTCTGCCCTGACACGCCTCTTTCCCTCCCTCCTTTTTCCCGGCACACAATGCTGTGCAATGTCAGTGTACTGTAATATCATAGCCGTCGCTCGACAGGAAACGCCCTGCACTGCCTGAATCCTTTCCCCGGGGTTTGCCACCTCTTTGCCCAATTGCCATGACACCAGCCAAAAAAATCGAGTTTACAAAAAAACAACAAGACACTAATCTCCATTTTCCGGATGCCGTACCCTGCACCTCCGAACCACCCTTTCACATGCCCAAGGCTTTTTGGCCCATTGATTTCGGTCGAGGCCGAGTATTAAAACGGTATTAGAAAACGAATTAGACCACCAACCATGGTTCTCTGATCAGACGAACCGGGGCTGGTTGGAGACAACAGGGAAGAGAACGAATCGGTGATGCAAGACACAATTTCTGATAACACACCTCCCAATAGATGGGAGCAAGGGACCTGGTGGCCGGCTGGCTCTATGACGTAAATGCAACATGAGGATGCCCGGTAATTGATTGATGTTGCTCGTTCAGAAGCACGTGAGAGAGAGAGAGGAGGGCGTTGGTGAACAGAAATGATTGACTCCGGGGGAAATTGAGGAAGAAACTGGGAAGGATGACCAGAAAACAAGACTGCGAGAAAGCATGTGCCGGAAGCAGCGATCCAAGGTGAGCGGTCACCAGGTCGGCGGGCTGCCGCCGTCTCGCGGGGGGTGAAAGAGGACAGAAGTACGTATGTCCAGGCCCGATATGGGTTGGTCCGAGCCGGCACGAGAACGAACTGGAGGGGGGGAATGCGGAAGTTGGGAGATTGTGATGATGAGTGAATACAGGAGGAGGGGAAAGACGCAGGCCACCACCTCGGAACCATGCAGCGTCCGTCGGGCATCGTGTGCAGCCTTGTGGCCCCAGTCCAGTCCCCCCCCCCCTCCGTGTCGACCCCAGACCAGGGCACAGCATGGGTGCGAGGGCCATGTGGGCTGCCCATTGGAGGGCCTCCAGAGTCCAGAGGGTCGGCCCCAGTTCGGTCTGGTGGTGCCAACCGGACGGCAGTCGGCGTGAAGCGACCTGAGCCTCCCGACCGTACACATGCACGCCGTCGGATAGATTGGTCTGGGCGGTGACCCCTTGCCCCGACGCTATGTGGCATTGCAGCTGTCAGTGTCAGGACGTCAGCACTTTATTCTTGGGGGCCCCCTTCGATCATCCACCCCGTCGATCTCCGTCAGGCAGCTTTGGTGTCGCTCGCGGGCCCTGGCCTGGCGCGTGGTGCCGATGTGAAGGCTTCACCGGTCGGCACTTGGGCAGAGAGCCCACGCATGTCCCGGGAACGAGCGTCAGGCACAATTCCATCATCATCGCCCCCCAGAAATAGCACGCCGTCCCAGTGGTGTAGGTAGGCAGGCAGTGTCGCACCACGCTCCAGTTTCCGGTTTATTGTGGCGCGTCTCTCGAAGTCCAGGTCGGAAGCAGCAACGGCCAGTCATTGACATGTGCAGAAAGTGCCAGGTGAACCACTCGAGGCATGCTGCCGTCTCGAGGTCCAGGTCGGGTCCAACTCGTGTTCAATTTCAACGGAACTGGTTGCCGAAGAGGCGATCCAGAAAAGGGCACGCCGCGCTGAACTTGAACAGGGACTGCGAAAGGCCAGGTGCAAGACACGGTGATTGGGTTCCCCAGGTTCTGGGTCTGACCGGTTTACCATTGGGAAAAGCGATGGGTAGCCCATGCAGGTCATCTGCGAAGTGCGCTGCACAGAAAGGGCCGGACCATTCTGCCCCTGACTGACAGCCAGCAGACAGACCACCAAACGCGACGACAGGGTTCTGTCCTGACAGTGATCAACCACCCCTCCCCCACAACCCCTCGATGAATTAGAGCCCGCGTGGGATCTTTCTCGGATCTTTGCCAATCAACTTTGCAGCAGATGCTGTTCCGGACAGCCTCTTCTCTCACATGCTTCTTTGCCGTTCAAGCGGTGATCGCCGCACCGAACCCCCCCTCCCCTTGTCGCCAACAAATTAAAACATAACAGACATAACACACATGTTCCTCGAAAGGCCCTCAAAGATGTAATAGATAAGGGTGTAGAGTGACACTCTTGCTAGCGGTCGTGCAAGGTATCTCCACGGCCCGGCCGGTTGCTGCTGGCCAGGGGCGTACGCCTGTTACCAGCCTCTCTGTTCGGCTGCCCCTTTCCCAGGCCTCTCTGCCTCGCATCACGATGGACTGCATGTCGGGTTGTAAGTACGCAACGTAAAAAGGATTATAGCGGCAAGGCACACGAGGTGGAGCGGTGGGCAGCATGGGTGTTGGCGTTGTCGAAGGCACAAAGACTGCAAGGCCGGGCGGCCCCCAATGTAATTATCGGCGAGAACTGATGCTAGACCGGTGGCTGTCTGTTGCCGCCGTGCCACCGACGCTACCACCGACTCCATTGCTGGAGGTGCTGCCGCCGCCGGAAAGTTCCCCGTAGGCGGTGCTACCCGTCACGGCATGAGCCCCAGGGAGCTGATGCGGATGGGGGTGGTGGTGACTTGCGTGGCGTGGAGAAGCATGGTGGGATTGCCCGTGGTGATGACGATGATGATGCCCAAGTGATGAAGACGAATTGTGGAAGTTCCCGGAACCGAGAGTCGAAGCCCCGTCACTGGCTGCGTAGCCGGTGCTGACGCTGCTTTCCGCAGTCGATCGAGTCGTCAAGCCAGACCCGGACGAGGCGCGCCGTAGGCTCGACGCATCTGCCGGGCTAGCCGCCCCGTACGTGTATCCAGTAAGGTCGACGGCTGACCCCTGCGAGGCGGCGCTGCGGTCTTGCTCTCCAAAAATGGTCTCGCTGCTCCCTGTCGACACAGATCCATACGCATCTGAGGGACTGCTGCCATGCTGTTGCGAGGGTCTCCCGACTGAGGCGTAGTCATACGAGCTGGCGTACCCCACAGCTGCGGCAGCCGCCGTCACGTCAGCGATCGGTGACGTTGTTGAAGCCTGGGTGCCGGGAACTGATGTGTGGCTCGACTTCGTGCCGCCGTACCCTGCGGGGAGACCGTCGATGCGATACGTAGCGGATGAGTTGCTCATGGCTCGTGAAACGGCTGCTGGGTTCGGGAGGTGGCGCTCGTTCCCCGCGGAAGGAAGTGACGCGGCGATGCTCGAGAAGGAGTAGGCCGAAGTTTCGGCTGGCATGGACGAAGCTGGCCTATGAACAAGACCAGCGCTGGCTGCGGTGCTGTATGGGTACGTGGACTCGGAATCCACGTACACGCTGCCGCCTTGCCCGACGTTCTTTTGGCGGGTACCCCAGTGTCCGTAGCTCGGGACAATACTCGACGCGTCACTGCTGATCACCTGGTACTGCGGCACACCCAGGCTGTAGTCGCCAACGGCCGAATCCGCGCCATATGCATCTCCCCAGTCTGCGCCCATGGAATAGTAGCCTTTCGTCCCCATGTTGGTGTAGCCAGTGCCTCTATAAGACGATGGCATGGCCCCTGAGCTCAAGAGGTGCATTTCCTGTGGGTACTGAGCCATGGAAGAGCTGATATGCGCCATAGACCCCCCGCTGCGCTGAGCCAGTGTTCGAGAAACGTCGATGTTGTAGTCATATCGACTGTCCTCTCGCATCGGCGCCTCCTGGGACTGGACCTGCGCTCGAAGAATTTGGTCAGAATAAACCCATCAAGTGGAGTTGATCGCAAGGGGCGCATTTCGCAGAAAGCTTTGTGTGCGTATTATCCTTGCACGTCCGCCTCTCAAGGGGTTTCAACATGGAAAGGAGGCTATCGTACCCGGAGGAAGAGGCAGGCATCAACACCAGCATTCTTGCAGTTGACACACGGTAGTCCACCACCTGGGTCTCCACTGCACCGGATCTTGCGCTTGCGGCATCTCCCACACTGCCAAAGAGGCTTGTCAGCATACTATTTCCTGTGGTACTCTGTTCCCCGGTGCACAATGCAAGTGTCCACTAGCAGCCGAGCATGAGCTTCTAGAGAATCAGGCTGAAGCAAGCTTTTGCCTCCGGAGAACATCTAGCCCGCGGACATCCAACCGGGTCGGTGCTCAGCCCCGAAGCAGACATAAGGTAGCCCGGCTGAGGCCAGGGAATGTGCGAAGGGGGGGGGGGGGGAGCCAGAGCTTACAGCGACAGCAATACGCTTCCGCGGTGGTGTTGTTTCGTCAGTCTGGGGGTCCGTCATGGTCATAGAACGGGCGTCGTGGGAGGGAAGCTGATAACGGCGTTCCGGGTAGGAGTAGTACGGCGCGCATGAGCGGCTGGGAAGATATCTCGCGCCGTCGTGAGGGTGCGGAGGTGGAGGGGGGTAGTAGTAGTAGGCCCGGGACACCATGGTAATATACAAGTCCGCGTGACTCTGCGTGGGTGCTCGAGATGGTGAGGGAGAAGATGGGCAGCGAGGTCTCCAGGATTTGCGAGCCTTTGGCAATACTGGGTGGCTATTTGTTGGAGTACCGAGGCAGGTACATCAAGACAGTCGTTAATTGAGCGACGGCTGGCTTGGCTTGGCTGGCTTGAAGTGAGTGGCCTTCGATATTCAGGGGTAGAGGGCAGAAAGGGGCAATCCAAAGCGAGGGCGGCGCACAGGGGCATGTAAGATGCAGAATGGCCTTCGAAATCGTCCAGACACACACGGGTAGGCGAGTGGGAGGCAGGCAGCCAGCCAGACCGCTGCGGACAAGGTTATCGAGGCGAGGCGAGACAGATCAGATAGCCGGTGGGAATTGTGCAAGGTCCAACCAAAGCCGATCTTGGTCCAAGTTGGTGCAAAGAGACCAGCTGACGGGCGAGTCGGCCCAGCTGTCGCGTGTTTGTCGCTGGCTTGTATGATTTGGCTGGCGGGCTGGTTCGATGGTACAGCCCTGTGTCTCCAGCGGCTCTTCCAAGCAGAGAGCTCCCAGGGGAAGCAAGGCCCGGCCGATAAGACACGGCGTCAAAATACGCACATAGGCCCACCACAGTGTCTGGCGTGTAAAACAGGACCGCTGAGGGGCGACACAGAGGAGCTGTCACGTTGCTGTCCTGATTCAAGCCGACAACAGGCCTGACAAGGCTGATTAGTGTAGTTCTCCTTGTTCTCCTTGTCGCTTGTCGTCCGGCAGTGCCTTCCGTTGCGAGGCCTGTTGGACACTCAATAACGAGGGGCGCTCCAAGTCGTGGCTGTGATTCCAAAATTGGCCGTTTTGGAGGAAAGCCAGCCAGGAATCGTAGCACAGGGATGTGAAAAGTATGCTGACTTTTCTGTGTCTCCTTCAGAGAAGATCACGATACCGACAGAATGATGTGGAAAGACGAGTGGCAACGGGGAAAGGGAGAGTGGTCAGGAAGAAAAGTCGACGGGGTAAAAAATGAAGGAAGCAGAGTCAAGAACCCCCGTGCTACTGTGGCAGTCCAGGCTCCTCGTCAGAAAAGAAAAAAAAGGTCCCAACCCGTGTTGAGTCCCTCGCCAGATCATGCCAATCTGCTAATTGTAATTAGATACCAACGGACGGCGCCAGAGAGACGAATACCAAGAGGGATAGACAGACACCTGTGGGAGTTGTACTTATTTGAGCCTCGGCGTTGCAAGTGCCCCGGACGCAGTCGATACCTCATATTGGACAGTGGAGTTTCAATCGTTGGGCTAATTGAAGGTTACACAGCGTCCTGTCACTATGGGAGCATTCGAAGGTTTCGTCGGCAGCAGCTGCTCTGCCCTGGCCGTCAGTTACCAAGTATGTCCCCAACGGGTAGCTGCAGTTCTTGCATTGGTGTCTACCAGGGTCGACTGGGGCCATAACCACAAATCTGCCGCACCCAGTTCGGACCAGCCCAATCGGTACGGCAACGTCTGCGGAGCAAACGAGTGGTATCAGGGTACACTGTCGATGTGTACGCAGACAGCTCTCACAAGGGGAACGGCGATGCGATTGATCCACGTACAGGGCCACAACCAAGAGGACCCGATGAAAAGCCACGCATGGTGCAACTTGTACGTGCTGTCAATCTGGTGGGAGGCATCGAGCCAACGAGGCTCTGCCCCCTCCCCATCAAATCGCCAACATACTCGGGGAAGCAGGCAACTACTGGCCCAGAAGTGATTAGTATGTCGAGCGGCGAGGTAGACGCTGAAACCGGGCAGCCTGGGTACTGCGTCAACACCGTTACGTCCTTTGGGTACGTGGTGTATGTCCTCGGACTAGTTATCTGCGTCGCTCCGCATGGGTTGCAGCAAACGGCCGACCATTCTTTTTTTTTTTTTTTTTCTCTCTTTCGAAATTCTCCGGAAGAGAGAAGTCTCCAGTGTGGAAATGTGCGGTTAGAGCAGGGTGGTGACAATCTGAGGAGCTTCCCGATGGGGCCAATCTGGAGGTCAGCTTCGGACCGCGGGGGACGGACGTCCAGATCCGCAGGCTCGCGTGGCTACTCTGCATCGCGTCTCGCCTGTCCAATTCGGTCGTCTCATCTATCATGCGTCCGTACACCCCACATGCTGGCCGACGGGCGCATAGACACCCTGCAGTACGCGGTGGAATGGAAGAGGGAAGCCTCGGGCAAACGCTTCGACCCAGACTCTACCGGGCCAGACATAGGGGTACGTAGAGCCACACACGAGAGTGAGCTGCAAATATGATACCACGGTTTGCACGGAGCACATGGTCTTTTCCCGACCTGACCCAGCCAGGCTCAAAGGTACGTCAAATTGAGACGACGTGCAAGTAAAGTTTAGCCGGCCAGGGGTCGAGTAGGCTCCCTGGTGATGTGTAGAAGACACAGCAGCATACGGAGTCATGAGGAAAGCAACCTCGAGACCCAGCTGAAAGGTGTTGAGGTGTATCATCTGATCTCACCCCCACTGGACCATGAACATCTCCCGGCCTTGCTCTGTGGGGCGACGAATGAGGTGGTACAAAGCGTCATCGGTAGGTGACTTTGCCTAGGCCGGTAAGAAGATGACCCTGGAACTCAGACCCAGCCTCCCTTCAGGTTAACGAATTGAAGCATGCCAAGAGAGACATTCTGTGAGGACCATCGGGCACTGTATTGCCTGCCCGATCTCCAAGACAGAGCAGACCAGGGGGCACGCGAGGCTTGTTCATTCTTTTAACGAACAGAGATCCACTCCCACGGACGGACGGCAGTAACAAACCGCATGGCGCTAGACGGATGGGGCGCGTGGAGTACCTGGTCATTGATATATCTCAATAAATAACGTTGCCCATAGGGCAATCCAGATTAATTGTCGTTCGTGGGGCGTCAACCTGTGCGATAAGGCTTTGATGGATCCCTGAGAAGGCTTCCCTCTTGCCGCACATCAGATCGTCTTGGTGGCATGCTGGGTGAGGACGGCAATAGACCTCAGGTGAAGTCCGACGGGCTTGACCGCGTGGACTCCTATTTCCTATCGGGGCAAGGAAACGTGCTTCCAAACTGCCAGATTGGGGTGAGAAAGACCGACAGCGCAAGGCCCGGTGGCATGGGTGCATCACTGTTGATGCGGTAGCCGTCGTTGGTTGACTCAGATTCGACGGTGGATTCCGGGGTGGCCAGTCGCCGTTTGGTGCTGGCGGGTGGTTTGAGCGGCAAATTATGACTGATCAGATTCAGCAACAGCAAGCTGCGGCTGCCTGAGCTCCTCTCGTACGTCAAGGGCAAACTTGTGTATGCGTGACGGGTGGGACGCGCGAGCAACAATACACGAGGACACCAAGGATGTTTGCACTGGAGTCCCCAAATCAACTCTTACATGCCTTCTCATTAAGGAGATCTCGTTTCTCGTTGAGAAACCTCAGGTGCACCATCGATGGCCATCGAGGTTCTCTACCGATGCCTCAACAAGACTTGGCTGAAGCCAGCCCAATACTATGGTTACGGCGACGTCGTCGTTTGGCGTATTCGACGAAGGTGACCAAAATACTGTAAGAGGAGGGTGGGGGTTCGAAGTTGGATCTGCATGCTTCTTGGTGACACACAGCCCCTGGTAGGAACCCCCCCCCCCCACAGGCTGTAACCGCCACACTCTGGAAACTGAGTGTTGCTTGGGTGAGCTCTGAATTAGGAAAGGAATCGGCTGCTGCAGAGGCGACGGACGCCTACCCCCAAGTTAATCTCGACCACTCTACTTTTTCCAGGTCTCCTACGCAAGTGTGCCTTGTATCTATGAGGCAAAGTGTGGGATGCCTGCACACCATCCTGCCTTGCAGATGCAGAGAATTTCCATCCACCCCATCCTTCCACGGGGACGTCGCCCGGCCACCGGCCGCGTTACACCGAGTCGATGATGGTGGCGTTCCAAGTTCTGGGTTGGCATCGTAGGGTAGCCACCCAGGTCGAGCCGCAGGGAGAGGGGAGTGGCCTGCGGGATGGTAGACCTCCGACGAGGACGGAACGACAACGGCAAATACATGTTTTGACGAGCGCCCAGCCCTAGCTGAACCACAGCCAGGTAGGATTCCAGGTCCAGCCACAGGAGGCTCTGGCCACGGAAATCTTCAGCAAATCGCCGTGGCAGCCGCATATGCAAGAAAGGCTAATCACATGGCCGCTTGATCCAAGGCACTGCAGCGAGCTGAGTACCAAGCCAGCAGTTGGGATCTGGAGCACAGTCGATTCAAGGTGAGCGATCCGTCCCGCCGATTCCCGTGGTATGTCAATGCAAGTCCTTAGATGACCAGGGTTGGTGGCCTATTCTGCCGACCCGCACCGCAGTGGTAGCGAGGCTAGAGAAGAGGCAGACGCGGAGTCTCGTTTTGCGACATGAGCACTATACTCGGCTTGCGACGTTAAAAAGACAAAAAAAGCATTTCTTGGGGCGGGTCTTCGCCAGGCCGTGGGCCCAGTTGTTTCGACTTTTCAGCGAAATTCTAGCCTGATCTGCAATATGCAGGACAATATCGACAAATTCCGCAGTTCTCGGAACGTCAGGACGCCCAACTCACGACCTCGTAGGCTGCCGTTCGAGAATGAGGTATTGCGGCTGCAAGTAGACTGTGGGAGGAAAATCCCGAGCGCTCCGTGGCTTGGGTATTGGTCCGGCCATCCAGATACCCATGAGCGACCAATGTGAGATGAGTGAGAGCCGCCTTGACGGACCTCGCCTACACGTGCAAGGGCCTGTGATAGGATGAAAGAGATAAACGAGCGCCCGTCGATCAGGGTCTATGTCAGTCGAAATTAGAACCTCGATTCAGCCCTACATAACACGGAACATCAGGGCATCCGAGGGCGCCGACGCAGGCCACAAGGTCGATGCCAAACTTAGGTGCGAGGGGCGCCAGGACCTGAGCGACGACCCCCGAACTGCCCTGCGCGCTATTCAGAAGCAAACGGGCCGCAAAACACGACTTGGTGAGACGGAGACTTGTTCTTGCGGGCAGAGAAGGGAATTCCCAGTACGTAGATTATCTTGGCTGGCAGCACCGCATGGTGGCCGTTGTGGTGCTGGCGGAATCCACCGCTCCGGTAGGCTCCTGAGAAGTTCTCTGGAGCTTTGCTTGACGCTATGCCTATCGAAAGCTTAGCAGCCTGTGGTGTGATGGAAAGGCCGCGGCAGTAGCAGGCTGCTGAGAGATTTGAAAGGGTGTTTCCGCCCCAGTCGCACGACAAGGGTAGCTGCGTGACTGACAACACTACGATGTGTGGCTTGCCGTTGGTGCAACGTTGAGCACCTCCAGATGATCCCTCGTCTTCCTGGGAGCCACTGACCCCTTCTTCCAGTAAAACTCCAGACCGCCGCAATTGAGAGTACAGTGGAGATGGCCATTCCAGAGGCCGACCAGCCCGCGGTGTCACGCAACTGGCATATACTGCCACTCGAGGACCAAATGCTGCTCACGCTATTCTGTGGGGGTCGCCCCATCGCAAGTAGACATCCGCCCCCGTCTTCTGCTTTTCCGATGGGGCCAGCGGCAAGCCGGCAGATGACTTGCAGGTGAAGGCCTTGGCTGTCGACACCTTCTCCTCCTTAACTGATGGGGTTGCAGCTGAGATCTGTTCGACCAAAGTGCAAGTTTTGTCGGGGCCCGGTATCTCATGCAGCCGGAGAGCCTGATCGCTTGGCTGCTTGGGGATTCACTGCTTTGGTAGCCGTAGGCTCGCACTCCAGGGAGGTGACTCCCTGTGTAACGCAACGCAGTGATTTGGTGCCCCCATACCATAACCGTGACACAGGTCTTGTGTCACCCGGGCTAGATTTATGATGCAATGCATGTAAACTTTTTCTCTTGCAAATCTCCTGAATCTGCTTGATGCTTGAGAAGAGCAAGCCTTGGAAAGAATTGCAAGATCGTTCCCTATCTCGAGACGTCATGAGTCTAAGACTCATTTCCACGTTCTTCGTCGGACCTGAACTCTTGCAACAGAGGCTAGAAGCTGTCTTCCTGCGCAAGCAGTCTTGCTGAGGAATTGTAAGTAGCCGTCCAGGCCTTGGCTTCCTCAAAAGCCAGGCAAAGAGCCGGGGCTCATTGCATAAATGTTGTGCAAGTACACATTACACACCCGCTAGATCGAAGAGATAAACCTCCGTGGATGTGTCAAAAACAAGTAGGTCGGACAGCGTGATGAGTGTGTGAGCTTCGAGGCCTCTTCACGCCTGCAGCAATTCGTGGCCCACGTTAGCAATGCGATCCCGACTTTAGACCTATATGGCATCATAGGAACCTGCAGCTCTGAAGTCGAACCTCTGAGCTGGCCATCAACAGGCGAGGTCGCGTCCACATTAGGCGATATGTACAAGGCTGCAGTGCAGCCTGCCCGATGAAAATGACAGATCATCACGGCAGTTGACTGGGCGTCCCAGGGCGAATGCAACCCTCCTCACTTTGGACAGCCGCCAACAGGCCAAGGGAGTGTGGGCCAGTCAGCTTCAGGCCAGTCGTTTCTCGAAGCAAATTCTTGGTTGGCACATCTGCAGCGACCCATGGCTGAAGAAAAAGCCGTCATTTGGTAGTAGAACAGGTGGGCGTCAGTTGGATGTGGGCCAACCGTCGAAACACAGAAGCTCCTCCCAACTGTGGACCCCCACGCTGGTGCTCCGAGAAGGAGGCGCAAGCTCAGAGATCGGGCATTTCCTCCCAATGGTGTTGGTAAAATGCTGTCATGCAAGTGGCAGCCGACTTATCGATGGCTTATACGACACAGCCCGTGTGACCGCGCTTGGTGCAATCCAGCTTGCCAACACGCAGGTCGAACGGGCTAATGCTGATGTCTCAGTATGAAATGGATGAACAGGTGCATGTTGCAAGATCAACCGACCAGGGAAGAATATCCCAGGTTTAGAGATACAGTCGTTTGACGCGTCACATGTTGTATAGACGATCGCAATGATGAATGGCTTCAGCAATCTGGCCCCAGGCCTGCCCAGCTGAATCGACAGTCCGAGTAGCCCCCGTAGGTTTGAGGCTACCCCTTGAGGATTGCAGGGATGAGGCTGATTGTACCAAAACCTGCGAAGTGTTTGCGACACAGCGTCGCAAGATGCGAACCACGGCAGGCGCCACACTCAATTCTCCTGGGACGCCGGGGGCCATGTCTCACAGATGGGGATGACATTCGACGAGGAAAACAAACACACCGTCGCCGGTGATTAAGTTGTCACGGGCGGATTGCTTTTGTTCTCATCTGGAGGACCCGACGGTGTGCTCCTTCTGAGACATGCAGCTACACGTGTAGCAGCAAGATTTAGCGACCCCAATTCCAGATTCCGCAGTCGACTGAGACTGCCAGCCAGCCTCACGATTGAGAATCGTGAGGCTATTGAGCGCCCTGTCGCACCATGATTGTTACCTAAAAGCCCTTGGTGTTTTAGCGTTCGAAGGCAGCCATCAGCTTTGGGCAGCCGCAATGTAGAATATCCCATGGTGGAGATCTTTCAGGTGCCACATGGCAGTCCCGGAAATTCTAGCTGGCTTGCCCAAGAGAAAGGCGTACGCTGAGGATGTTTCCGAGTCGCCTCAACCCCTGGCCTAAGTCAGCAGGTATGGTTTCGGAATTTTGACCACTCCTTCGGCCTTGAGGCGGACTCGGTGAAGAATCCTCGTGACACTGCAATGAACCTGCCATCCAGGGACGTCGCTGCTTCCATCAGCCACTTCTCCGGGCCGGTGAAGCTCAACTGGGAGTGATCGCTTCGCTCCGAAATACAATTCGCTTCGCTCACGGACCGGATCGCTCCGCTCAGGGGAAGGTGGACGATGATGAGGATGAGGTGCCAGATCTGGGTCCGGGAGAGTACCAGTACGCATAGAATCAGCCATGCGGTGTTTAGAACAAGACCACCAAAGAGCCATCATCTCAGACCGTCTTGTAAGCATTGTGCAGCTCTCTGGGAGTCCGGTGGTACCTTTCGCGATGGCATACGACCGAGTCCACGAGTGTCTCACTTCTGTGCTTTGTCGGTTTCTGATATACGAGGTGTACGTCCACGCGGCTGACACGCAGAGTTCAAAACTGATGCATCTGCTCGACATGCACCCCGAATGCTATGCCTGGCTAGCCCAAAGGTAGTTCGGTTTTGCTGACGGTTGTACTTCACAGAGAGATTCTACATCAGAATTTTGCACATCATGGATCCTGTTTGAAAAGGAGCTGGACTCACAAGGGATGCCCGTGTACTTTACAACTTCACGAAATTGATAAATCCAATGGCGCAAGATCCCCGGGGCATCGTTAGAACAAGTCGTGAAGAAAAACGATGTGCGTGCCGTGTAAGAGTTGTATATTGTTGAAAGCGATGTCGCTGGCGGACAACTGGGTATCATGGATCATTCCCTTCAGTGGGCCCTGTATCTTCTTCACCGTCTCCTGTAATCATCGTAAGCCCTGCCACGGTCTCGCTCACGACGGCCCCTCCGATCACCATCACGGTCTCGGTGCCTCCTCGAATCGTAGTGGCGCTCACCCCGCGGGCTCGAGCTCCGGTCGTGCTTCCGGTAGCCTCTGTCCTGCTCTCGGCGACGTGACGGAGGTGACCGGCTGTCACGGCGGTCGCGGTGGTCGCGGCTGGAACCGTCTGGCCGTGCCCGACCATTGTCTCCCGTCACCGGCGCCTTGCCCTCCGCAGGCTCGTCCACCAGCATCTGATAACGGTCTCCCCGCTCGGGCGCGTCGTCCTCGTCCCGGTACTTCTTCCACTTCTCGAGCTCCTTGACGCCGCCCCAGCCGCCCCTGTTCCCGCCCGCGGCGTGCTTGCGCCTCTTCTGGTTGGTCTCGTCGCGCCACGTCGCGCTCAAACGACTCACGCTCTGGGAGAAGTCAACGTGGATCCTCCGGTCGTCGATCAGCACGCCCTGCATCTTGAAGTACGCCGTCTCACAGGCGGTCTTGTCCTCAAACTCGATGAAGGCGTACTGGAGGCTGTCCCCGGTCTTGCGGTCGCGGATGACCTCGCACGAGAGGATCTTGCCGAACCGGCTGAAGATGAGCTCGAGGTCCGAGTCGACCGTGACTGGGTTCAGCTTGCACACGAAGAGGACGTTCTCGGGCGGCTTGACCTCGGCGAAGGGCAGGTCGCCCATCATCTCGAGGGTGAGCGCCTGAGCGCGCGCTTCCCTCTCGCGCCGGGCCTTCTCTGCCGCCGCTGCTGCCTCCTCATTGTCTTCCTCGTCCAGCTTCTCGGCCTCGCCCTCGGCGATCCGCACGGTGGCCAGCTGAGCCTTGCTAGGCACGGGCGAGCTGCTTGGCTCGCGCAAGCCAGCGGGATCTGGGTAGGGGTCGTCGAGTACGACAGTATGTTTGATTCGGATGTCGACAAGAGGGTGGCCCTTGTCGTCGATGATAGCCTCGTTGATCTTTTCCAGCACGTCGAAGCCCTCCACGACCTTCCCAAATATTGCGGCCTTCCCGTCGAGATAGTCTGTGTCGTCGCCCAATGTCACGATGAATTGGCTCCCCGCCAGCCTGGTCTCTCCGCCGTCGGCAGCATTCGGTGCCGTGGCCATGCTGACGGTTCCGCGCTCGAGGTGTTTCAACTTGGGGTGGAACAGGGCGGGAAAGGTTCGCTCAGCCGGGTCGGAGGACCCGAGCCCCCAGATGGACGAGCCGCCATCGGATTGTGCGGATAGAGGGCCGAGGGGGTCGCCGGTCTGGAAGGAGAAGTTCTTCTGGATGGAGTGGATCGGTGAAAAGTTGTAGTATTTGACCTTGCACAGCTTCAGGAAGTTTTCGCAGAGCTTCGGCGCGTAGTCGACCAGCAGGTCGATCACAATGTCGCCAGCGCTCGTTTCGAGGAGGACGGACATGCCGTTTTGGCGTTGGTTAAAGAGTGAGCTGTGGGGGCTCAAGTGTTGTGGTTGCTCGAGAGACGCGACTGGGAAGGCGGGGTGACGTGATGGCGAGGGTGGTAGATGGCAAAGCTTAAGCGAGGTTGACTACAAAAGAGGTCGTGGCCCGAGGGGCACGGTTTTAGCTCGCCGCCGTTGTACACTAAACCGGGACGTTTCTCCAAAACGGAAGCCGCTTGGACATTCTTAAATTACTGCACAACTAATCACCCAGCTTCGTTCACTGTGCATGTTGATTCTCATTTGGACCTTCTCAAGAGTTCTGGATGTCATCAATTTACAAGAAATTTTGAGTCATTTCGCAAAGGATTGTGAGCGATATTAGCGAGGGTAGGATAATTCTAACTACCCGGACGAGGCCAGACTGATTCTATTTCAGTGTCTTCCAAGGAGCGCCTTTGTTTTAGTTCCGGCTCCTGGTTCCAACAATGCTCCCGTTTAAAAATACAACGAATAAACAGTGCATGATCGCTTTTCTGTGCGTCAATGCTAATGAGGGGTATCAACAGCGATGTCTCTCGCAAGTCCATATGCCCATGTAGTGTCCCATTTTCCAGTCAACGCCATACGCAAGATGAATTTAATCATGATTCCGTGCCAAAGAGTAGTGCCGCATAGCTCGGTGGCCAAAGTGAAATGGAGCGTACAGTTGGCCCTCAGTCGACAGGGCAGCTCCTCCTCCTGCGGCCACACCGGAGCTCCTGCTCTGTCTCCATGAGCCTCGTCATGCAGAAGCTCCGGAAGGCCTGGTCGGAGCGCACGGTCTCGCAGTTGAGCAGCTCCGTCAAGGCCCGTTTGATACCCTCGTTCACCGAGACTAGTCTGGCCTCCTCGGTCGCCACCTGCGCCAGGGTAGCAGGGTCAGAGGACGTCTCCAGCTCGGCGGAGGTAACCCGCGCTCCGGCCCGTCGGTGGAAGCGCGGACGCGGCATGTCGTACTGCGGCATGCTCGCCCTCCTCGCGGCCGATTCGGTCCGCGTGTGCCCGGATGGGCGTGTGGGGCCAAGCGTGGGCGACGTCGTTGTCTTGGTGGTTGCTGAAGAAGACGATGTGGTGGAGATTTGATCCAGATGCTGACGGATGGACTCGTGTTCATCCTGGAGCAGCATGTACCTCCGCAAGGTCAGCTCGCGGTTGTGCTGAGGCAGGCTATCGGCGGGCAGGTTGAGACGAGCTTCCGGGGCCTGAGACATCATGGCGTTGGGTGTTGATTTCGATGGCTTGTGGGATTTCGGGTGAGCTTGCTGATTCAGGTGATGTGGCTTGTGTGGGCTGGTTTGCGCAGCAGCCGGCGTCAAGGCTCGAAGGTTGATCGTATAAGATCTGTGGTGGGCTTTGGACGTTGTCATCGGGGCTGGCCGGTGTTGTTCCTCGACCTCGGCCGGCAGTCTCTTGTGGGAATGATCTCGGTGGGACCCTCTCAAGTAAACGTCGTGATGATGCTTCGTGAAGCACGACCAACAGCGTGATAGGTGTGGTTTGTGTTGGGGTTTCCGCTTGGCGGAGACTTTGATAGCTAGACGGGACAGGTTTGTGATATGCCGGGGGAGAAGGGGCGTTGGAAGAGAGAGTTAAAAAAGCAATTCCAAGAAGAATGATGGAAGCGACGGTGGTCTTTATCAAAGGAGCAGGTGCGGGAATGGTGCAAGAGCACTCGGGCAGCGACAAGGAAATGTGAGTGGTAGCAGTGTAGATGTAATTTCCTGAACAAGACTAGGCGCAGGCCGTAATCTGCCGCTGGCGGCCCCAGGCTGGTGGATCGGTCTGGACTTGGAATTCCTGACCCTGTGGAGGGGGAGACCCAAATGGCTCCACACCAGGAATGTGAAGGTGGGATCCTCAATGCGGGATCCTGACGGAGGAACGCGGATGGTCGGATAACCTTAGTCGGGAGAAAGTACTGCACGGCAGGGGACAGCTGAAGGGTGAGCTGCCCTGCACGATTTCAATATTATTGAGATGTCAGGTGTTTGGCGGCTGCTGGAGGCCAATGCTGAGGAGCGAGCGCTTGGAGTCGTTCGTCTGTTTCTCTCCCTCGACACAAGGTCAATCGGTGATGCAGCGCGACCCCGGGGCCAAGCACGCAGTAGCTCAAGCACCTTTCCTGCACCAGGACGGGTTCTCTCAAACGCAACGTGGGGCCGGCTGGAGCTCCCCTGCAAGCGGTGTAGATGGAGGACAAAAAGGCGGGTGAATGGATGCCCTGATCGGGGTGTGCACGATCCAGGCCCACGAGGTAGTGTAATGCCTTCTGGTTGCCGGCGTCTCTCTTGCAGGAGCCGGTGAAGGGGTCTTGTTCTGTGACTAGGCTTGTGAGGCGCGCAACAGTCTTCTGTACAGCAGCGCCGGTGGCCAGCTCGTTGACAGGAACGCGACTGACGGGGGGGGGGGGGAAGACAGTTGCGGGATGGTCTAATTTAGTGTGTGGACGCTACAGGCGGCCACCCCAGACTTGACTCGTGGTATTCTTGGACTGCGGCTCCCACTGTGTTTCGGAGCAAGAGTCGACGACGATAACGATGGTGCAGGTGGTCGCTTTGTTCCGGTCAGCTTGCTGCTGATGGGAGCAGTAGGAGCAGCAGACAAGACCGTACTTGACCTCTTGACTTACAAGAGACGAGAGAGGGCAAAGGGAAGAAACAGTTGCGCGATGTCGGCTGTGGCCAAGGCGGCGAGCTGGCACAAATGTCGTGATTGTGAGGAGACCTTGCTGCACCGGACTGGCACGGGGCGCGTAATGGTGACTAGTGCTGGCAGGGTGCACGGCCAATTCCAAGTCGGGAGCGGCCGCTAGCTGGGAGATTTTGACAGCTCAAGTCTGCATGCACCAGGACGGGCTGAGACGGGCACAAGGGCAAAGCTGCGAACTATCAGACTATATAGGGTTGTGTCTGTGCATGTGCAGGCGCAGGTGCATGTGCATTCGCGGGTGGTGTTGACGGATGCTGAGGTCGCCCGTGTGTCCGTGTGTCCTTTTTGGTCCTTTTTTCCTCGTGAGAGTGGAATGATGGCATCTCAACACGGGGAGGCTGACTGCTTTATTTGGAGCACCGGCAGGAAAAAAGACGTGCTCTGCCCGGTCTGGAGATCCACCCTGTTCATTACTGAGCACTGCTTAGTGTAGAGCGGTCGACATGGGAATCAATCAAAGACATTGCCCCTCCCCCTTTCCAGGTTGTGACGTCGGCGTCGCTGGGCATCTTGAATAATTATTATGGGGGCCTGGCACCTGGGGACCCGGGGGGACCAGGGCAGACGCCTTTTTCGGAGCATCATTGCCGTGCCCGTGCCCGAGCCCGAGCCGTAGTCACGTAGTCAAAGTAGCCACACGGGCTCAGACAGATTGAGAAGCATCATTCGTTCCATGTACAGCTCATAATCTGGAGATTCCAGTCCGTGGGGGGGGGGGGGGCCAAGACAAGCCACAGAAAGCGCTCGTCTCGTCTAGGCGGCACTCCGTCAACACACAACGACGTCAAATCGTCGTCATCCTGCCAGGCCTGGAGACAAAGCCCAGGCCTCCTGAAGGTCAATCATCCTTCTAGACTAGCCGTGGAAGCCACCTTCGCCCGCCCAGACAGTGCCAAATCGAGATCAAGGGCCTTCGGACCCAGCATGTCAGTGTGCCTGTGTGTGCCTGTCGGGGGGCACATGGCCAGCCTGTCAGATCCTGCTCGTCTCTTGTCTCGGCCTGTTCCTGCGTAATCATACGAAGGACATACCACCACACCATCTCTCCTCACACCCCCTCCTCTTAGCCGCGCCTACGTGATACAATGAGACGAATCCAGTAATCTTGCGAAGCACTCATCGACAAAAACATCGACAAATCATCGGCTTCCTCACCTCCATGATCTGCACAGGGTCCTTGTTCGGAACCCGGATGTTCAGACGTTGAGCTCCTGTGGGCCGCGGCCACACCATGTACACAGAAGAAGAAAAAATTGGAAGATCACCATGGCGTCCCTGTGTCAACGGAGCAGATCCTCCCAGACCAGTCTTAGCGATGCCTCAGAGCACTCGTCATTATCGAAAACTTGTGGGACACTGCTCAGCGTCATACCGTAATTCAACCTTCTCCTGAAAGCAGGAGCAGCTTGTCTCTGTCCTGTCCCACGGGGTGTTTCTTCGTCGGGCCGATCGCCTCCGCGAAACGAAACATTTCTTCGTTTTTAATGTGGATCTCCCGTGATCACATCACGACTCGAACCCATGTGAACGGAGAAGCCCTGACCTCACTCCGTCCTATACGACAACGATCCAGGCCCGGCACCACCTCCAAGAACCTCCACCTTGTTTTACCGTGCTCCGGCAGCCTGGCAGTCCTGCAATCAGTCAAGTTGGGGAACGAAACACGTGCATGTTGGTGCCTGAGTTGACGCCTCTCTGCCAATCAGGGATACCCTGGAGACGACAGCCATGAAGACATGGCAGTCCTATCGGCGTCCAAGGCTTGAAGCTGCGGGATCTGCACCACCTATTTATCTCTGAAGATGGTGTTCATCTCCACTGGTACCGTTCCCATGCAACCAGGGTTGTCGGCGCAACAGTGGCCTCGTTTAAGACAGACGCAATATCTTTTGCCACCACTTGAAGTGTTATTGTTTGACGTATGATATAGCTCGTAGGGATCACGTATTGGGACACTTCCCAAGTACTCGTCTGGTCGGATAGGCGCCCGGACAGCCCATACCTAAACCAACGCCGCAGACCATAGCAGGTTCTCTTGTGTAGTACATGTATTTTTTAAAACCAACATATGAGAGGCTGTTCACTGCAACTTGTGCCAACGGATATCGTCCGCTGAATGTTACAATAAACGCAGACGTTCAGCTGTCTTGAACTGTACTCGCCGAAATGAGGTTCAGCCGTGCAGCGTACATTGTACATCTCTGGCCTCGTCATGCTAGGCAAAACCATGACGACGGCGCACATGCTGCTTCATATATACCCAAAAAAAAAAAAAAAAAAAAAAAAAAAAAAAAAAAAAAAGGAGGAGGGTTCAGTCTAGCCAAGGTCCCTCCAGCTGCTCGTCTCTTACTGAAAGGATAGGAGACAGTCCATAGCGGTTTGTTTGGCGAAGTCCCCTCGTCAACCTGCAGCGAGCAGCCTTCCACCAGATTCTGATCAAATGAGTCAAATGTGTGTCCCCTTTTCGAAAAGATGGAAAATTCAAAGGGTCAAGTAATAGGCTCACCAATACTTCTATGTTTCTCCACGGATACTCGGTGCCAAGCCACACATATCTGCTTTGAATATTCATTTGTTGCGGAGAGGGCAGGGTGGAGATGATTGTTATGGCGATCGAGAACCGTGGTGAGTTACCTCGACGGGCCAGACCTTTCCCACATGTGTCGAGATGGCATAGCATGTTAATGAAATACCTCTTTCGCCCTTGTCGCCGTCTTCTGTCCCCTTCTCACCCTGTACATCGCACCAAGAGACCTTAGCAGCATTCCCAATCTCGGAACCTCGTCAAATTACTCTTTCACCATGATATAACGAAAGCCCAACGCACTTCTCGGTCCTCAGTGTCCGTAAACATTTCTTCAGTCTCTCAAGCCTGTGACCCCTTTTGAGGTCGCCCGGTTGCTCTATAGGGATCGTCTCGTCCAGCCCAAAATGAGAACATGGTCTCTGACCACATTTTGTTTCCAAGTTCAAGTTGTTCTGTAAAACATCCTGAAAACCTGCTCTCCTTCTATCTTAAAAGATATTCATCTGCATTCTATAATTTTGACTTCTTGAAGCTCACATGTTTACACAGCTGTATCAGACGTTGTTCTTGTCCCTTACATGAGATTGGGCTTTCATAAATTGTCAGTCCATCGGCCAGTTCTTCCTTTGCCGTCATGCAATAATCTAAGATATCTGAACTCCAAGAATGAATAAGATCGGTGCTGGTACCACTCGAGACTGCCCACCTACCTATCCTGGAGCCAAATTATGATAGTAGGGATGGTGGTGACACTCCGCTGTGGTCACTTCGCTCAGAGAATGATGGTTGCGGAGGGGGGGAGGTGGCGGTAACACTCCCATGGTGAGCAGAGAAAACAAAGTGTATTGCGGCCATTGAAGAGAAAGGAAAGAAAGAAAGCCCTAATGGCTACGAAAATTTATAATGACTCGAAGGGTGAGCGCCACCATTCTAAAGTTCACCACCGCTGCGCTGTAGTCGCTCGTACCGTTCGCTCGGAGAATGATGGGTGGTGATGATGGAATGTGATACATGTATATTCCCTAGAATAAACTCTGAATATACAAATCCCCTAGATGCCTGGCAACAACATCCCGACCGCATCCATTTAGGCAAGCGCAAGAGAAAGGCCTTGCCACAACCGCTAGTGACGTGCCAGAGGGCTCTTGGATCAATTGATGAGTTAGACTGATGCTTTCAGCCGCTTTGTCAGCTGGAATCAATCAAATTGTTCGCCCTGTCGAAGCCGGCGGGATCTCTTCACACTCCCGTAGCACCCCGAGAGCCTCACAGGCTCTAAAGGCTATTCAGTTTGATCAGGCACTCAGGTATACACAAAGCGAAGTTAGAGGGTCAGGGCGGGTAATAGCGGACTACATCAAGACTATCTTATAGGTTGGCATGTGCTATAGAGATCGTTCACTCATCCCCAGGCACCTGAGACCCCCGTGAACATTGAGAAGAGAATTTAATACAGGGAGACAGGGCATCTCTGCCATTCTGTCTCCGTAGTAACCTCGGCTCACTCATCCAACTTCCCGCGTATTCTCGGCTCACCGACCGCAAGAAACATCTCGAGAGTCGGAGTGGGCAGCTGACCCGCGCCCGACCCGCGCGGTGGATTCGGCGGGTCTAGCTAGCTAGCTCGCTGCTGCGTGCTTCTAGAGCACCTTCTCCCTTCCTTCTAGCCCGCCGGGCGAGGCTGATTCGGGCAGGCGGGGAACCATCACACGTGAAATGTTGGAGATGGCTCCCTGTCCCATTCGCTGGCGACGAGAGAACACCTCGGATCCTTCGAGGCACCTGCACCCAGTAGCCAGTGGTTCCCCGCCCCGTCCGCCGCGGTTTGCCAGAACAACCTTAAATCCCACACGAACCTCGCGATCCTTCCAGTGATCCTTCCGTTTGTCACGTCACGTGAGGTCAGCGTCTGACGTCGAGAAAGTGCACGATGAGTTTCATGGCGGCACCTTTGTTGACTTGACGATGGTAACACAAAGATCGAATGAAAACATGGGTGAGAATGGCGCCCACCTCCTTCCGTGTCTACCAAGTCTAAACGTGAGTGGCTTTCGCTTTGCCTCAAGTCGGCAGGAGATTCCAGCCAACCCCCCTCCACATACTCTCGGGAATGCAGGTGAAAACGCGACATCTGCCTGCGAGTGCGGCTAGCCGGGATTGACTGTTAAGGCTGTCCTGGTTGGGGTTGCGCGCCTTCTCTCTCGGATGTCGGGCCGACTGGTGGCAATAGCCGCGAGAGGATGCCCTACATGCGCCAAGTCTACATCTCCAGAGCCGTAATAGGAAGGTCGGAGTTGCCGGCGCGAGCATGGAGCGCGGCGATCTATCGTGGATGAAGAGGCATGGGACGCTGCCGTTGGACGCCGAGTCATTGGTCCCCAGGTGGGAATCTCGGTTGATCCCAAAGCTACCGCTGCGCCGGGTTATGGCCGCCACATGGTCTCCTCAAGGTCGTCCAGATCATCGAATGCCTACACGATGCCAGTGGCTCAGAGCAGTTTGTGAGCCAGGATGGCCCCAAACTTTGGGGCGCGGGGGACCGGGGGGTTGGCTAAGTTTTCTGCGCCTCGTAGCGCGGATCGGGCTCGTGTTCCCCCAGTTCTCCTTCGTGCCACCGAGGAAGGTGATACGATCTTGCCCGCTTGGCCTTTTTCTATCGTCGAACTGCAAGTCAACTGCAAGTCAAAAGGAGCTGGCTGTCTGGTGACATCGGCATGCGGCTCAAAGGGGGTCAGGCCAAGGACAAGACAGACAAGACGACGGCTGAAGCTTGTCTCGTGCCGCATGCAGGTGCTTGGGGTGCTTGTTTTTGGAAGCGACCGCGCTGGGCGTACGGGGAGGCGGAAGGCTTCACTTGGCACGACTTGACATTTGAGAAAGGGGGGACGGCCGGCCCTAGTCGATCCTACCCTACAAATCACACACTTGCAAGTACGACCAAGGGGCTAGATTTCAATGGAAGACCCTTTGGGGGCACCCTTCGCCAAAGGTTGAATGACAGCTTCATTTTGCAAATCATCGAGCAGAATGGCCCATGTACTCATGGCATGGCCAGTGTATCTGAGCCGAGTGTCCGGGTGGCGTGGGTGACCAAGGGGATTGACTAAAGAGGCTGATAAGTTTATCTAGCCCCGTGCTCGGGGGGGGGGGGGTCGGGCTAGCGATATATGGGGATTGTGGGCCCTGACACCATCGAAAGTCTCCCGGAACAAACCTACAAACATGTGGCAGGTGCGCCAGTGGCAGCAGCACTGAGCTTCGGGCAAGAGCTATAAATCTCCCAAGGTTTCGAGCCAGAAGAGAGAGTTACAGTAGTCGCTGGCGCGGAGATTGCGATGAAGCCTGCACACTGGTGGGGAGCACGATGCATACCCTTGTGCACCCCCTCACTCCTGATGGCTTGTGCTACTCAACACAGGGTTTCCGTGACGGGCGGGAAGGGGCGCACACAGGTTGCACAGGTCGCACAGGTTGCAACCGAGGCATGCGAGGACTGGTACAAACGGCATAAGCCCTCATCTACCTTGTGTTGCTGGGTACTTGGTATGCTCATTAGCCGTCGTGCTGGTCAAGGGTGAAGGAAGGCAAAGGGTCCGCAATGCCCGCCGGTCGCCTCCGTCCTACCGCAGACCTTCCTAGACGGGAAAGTTTCCAAACACTGGCATGGCCTCGTTTTGATGGGCGGGGGAACCAAGTAACTACCTAGGTACGGGGTAATTGGTCGACTGGGACCTTATCGTGCCGGTTCAGGCTCAGGTTCAGTGGCGAGGGCCTTTTCGTCTCAACTCCAACCGGCAGCACGGGTCTTAGACCTCAGCTCGGTGCCTTCTCCAATCCAGTCCCCCGTCTCCCCATACGGAACCGGCCAGGTCGACCTGGGTAACCAGCCGCCCTTGTGGAGCCACCAATGATACCGTTCCATCACAGCCGTGGTAATTAAGCTCAGTCAAGCGTTGAACACTAAGATTGACGGCCCTGGGATCATCGATTTGGTGGGCCTGGGCCCTGCACATTGCACAGTCCCCGTACCTTGCCTCCCCTGCCCGCTTGGGAAGGTGAAGGTGACCTGACCACCGACAGTGAGCACCTCTCACGTTGCATTGGGGCCGCTCAGAGTAGAAATATCATCCCGTCACCCCTCCGTCCCTCGTCCCTCCCTCCCGGCCCGTCGACCCTCTGTTCAGACGACTCCCTCCCTCGTCCCTCCAGTACGGTTGTGCCCACATAGCCAACCCTGAGGTTTCTCACCATCAGAACAGCACCAAGGCGCAAACTCCATTGAGCGCGACACTTTCGCCAACCATGGGTTTCTCCTTCCGTGGAAAGGCCTCGGACGCGCCCGTGTCCGAGGGCCAGGCCACAGGACAGGATGCCTCCTCAGATCTTCCCATCGACATCAACCCTGAGGCCGACCTCAAGAAGTTTAAGAAGCTTCACAAGTGGGACCCTTTCATGGAGGTCGAGAAGCTGGACGCTGCCGATCAGGTGTGTGACCCCAACCCCAAGCGAGTGAGAGTGTGACAAGGAGAGAGGGGGAGGGTTTCACGGGCGGGGCATATGAATCTCACACGCCGTCCACCAACAGGTACTACGCACTGGAGACTTGGAGAAGGAGGCGGCTGTTGAGACGTCTCTGCTGGCCGAGGACTCACCATACGCCGAAGTCAGAGCGTCGGTGAAGCCTTTTGACGATCCTGACACCCCCGTCAACACAATCCGCGCCTGGTCCATCGGTCTCATCACCTGCACGGTTGTCACCGCCTGCAATGTCTTGCTGAACATGCGTCGTGCGCCCGTCACCATCTCGCCTGTCGTCGTGCAGTTGATTGCCTACCCCATGGGCAAGGGCTGGCATGCGAGCATGCCCAACTGGAAGTTCCGTCTTTTTGGCCAGCACCTGGAATTCAACCCCGAGACTCCCTTCAACATGAAGGAGCACACCATCGTTGTCATCATGACAGCTGCTGGATCTGCGCTCTCGTACGCCCTCGACATCTTGCTCGCCCAAGAAATCTTCTACAAGCAGCACTTTGGCTGGGGCTTCCAGATCCTGCTTATCCTGTCTACGCAGGCCATGGGTTTCGGTCTCGCTGGCGTCATGAGAAGGTTCCTGGTCTGGCCTGCTGCCATGGTCTGGCCGGCCACTCTAATCTTCACCACTGTCATGAACACTCTCCATGACCATAGCCCCTCTGACCCCTCGCTCGCGAACGGCTGGAAGGTTGGCCGCTACAAGTTCTTCTTGATCGTCGCCGCTGGTACCTTCTGCTACGAGTGGATCCCGCAGGTCATGGCCACTTTTCTCCAAGTGTTCACGTTCGCGACTTGGATTGCACCCAACAATGTACTAGTCAATCAATTGCTTGGCGGCCAGACTGGCGTGGGCCTCATTCCGCTCTCGTTTGACTGGAATATCATCTCCGGCTTTCTGCTGTCGCCCTTGCAGACTCCCGCCTTCGCCATCTTCAACGTTGGAATCGGCATTCTCCTAATGATGCTGGGCTCGATCGGACTCGCCTACGCTGGCCCCGACTTTTACAAGTACTTGCCCATCAGTGCGAATGGAAACTTCGATCACTTTGGGAGCTCCTACAACACGAGCAGGATTCTCAACCCGGACTTTACCTTCAACCAGACAAAGTACGAAGAGTACTCGCCGCTGATGCTTGGGCCTGCATTTGCGTTAACGTACGGCATGTCCTTCGCCGCCTTGGCCTCGACTGTCGTTCACGTCGGCCTTTTCTACGGAAAGGACGTCTGGGCCCGCGCTCGAACCGCCACCTACGAAGAAGCCGATGTCCACCTGAAGATGATGAGGAAGTATCGCGAGGCACCCGAGTGGTGGTTTGCCACCGTCTTCCTCATCTCTTTCGCGTTCGGCATGATCGCCTCACAGGTCTGGGAGACCCACCTCGCATGGTGGGCTTACATTATCTGTGTGCTGATCGGTGTTGTGCTCATCCTCCCGGTTGGCATCATACAAGCAATTACAAACAGCCAAACAGGTCTGAACGTCATCACCGAACTGATCATCGGGTACATGCAACCGGGCAGACCCGTGGCCATGATGCTATTCAAAAGTTGGGGCTATATGATGGCCTACAACGGACTGACATACGTCTCGGACATGAAGATTGGTCACTATATGAAAATCCCACCGCGCACAATGTTTTATGCCCAATTCTTCGCCGTGGTTTGGCTCAGCATAGTCCAGATCGCCACTTACAACTTTCTCCGAGGCAATATCGACGGCGTCTGCACATCCACTCAGAAGCAAGGCATTACATGTCCCAACGCCAAGACCTTCTTTAACGCATCTGTGATTTGGGGTGTCGTCGGCCCCAAGAGGATGTTCAGCTCAGGCGCTCTTTACAGTAAGCATGAGTCTTTACTTACGATACCCCGTCCGTCGTTATTTGAGATCCTCCACAGCACATTCCTCCTCCAGACTCCGCAGCTAACAAGCCTATGTCTAGGTTGGACCAATTATTTCTGGTTGATCGGGGCTGCCCTGCCAGCGATCCAGTATTTCGTTGCCCGACGTTATCCCCGTGGAATCTTCCGATACCTGTTTTTCCCAGCCATCTTCGGGGCCGCCGGCCAGATCGCCGGCCACATGTTGGTACCTAGGACAATGGGTTATCGTCGGGCTCATTTTCAACTACTTCATTCGCAGGGCCTATTTCGGCTGGTGGAGTAAGTTTTCCTGTTGTCATTACACTTTTAATAGGAGACAGTGGCTGACTGAGGCTTCCCGACAACAGCTCGATACAACTACGTCCTGTCCGGTGCTCTCGACATCGGCACCGCGCTTTGCATTGTCGTCTCTGCACTGGCCCTTGGGCTCAGCGGCGTGTCTTTCCCTGATTGGTGGGGCAACACTGTGTGGGAAAACAATCTTGATGCGGAAGGCACTGCAGTGACAAAGACTCTTCCTGACGATGGATCCTTCTTCGGTCCCACAACTTGGCATTAGAAGGTTGCCTGAACACAAGGGGGAATTTGTTCACGCTCAGAAGCTGATATCTGATACGCTCCATACGAGGAAGAGCTCATTTGGACACAGAGCTTATCATCTTCACATACAAATGTGGCATACTTTAATATCATAGGATAGTAATAGAGAATATCACAAATACTGTGCCTGGCTTTCTGGATCGCTTGTGTTGGTATTTGTGCTGGTCTCTTCCGTACTGCCTGTTCATTAAGCGGGAGATTCTCTCCTCACTGGCCGATCTTCAAACCGCATGTATTGTTTCCATCTCGTGGAAAACAAGAGTGTTTCAGAGACATCATCAGCTCTGGACCAACCGTCAGTAATCACCAGTGTTTGAAGGGACTACAGTCAGTACAGGTAAATGTTTTGTGCCTGTCTTATAAATATGTTGTCACTGCCGGTATGAATTCTCGGACCATAGTGCCAGTCTACTATTTCGCGAGACAAGAACCGGTTCAGCTGCCCATGTGAAACACGAGAGCGCCTGAGTAGTGAGCCCAGGCTAGAAGCAAATTCGACGAAGAACAATGAGAAAATTCAGCGCAAGCGGAGCCGTGATCCTGCAGCCCCCGTGAAACGAGCAGATAGATATCTGGACACATGACATCGCCCTCCCAGCTCGCGACCCCCCCCCCCCCCCCCCGTGCAGCGCAGCCAGACTCAACCACCCCCGAAGAACAGAACCTGTACAGTGGTGTCGTCATGCGCGTCGTCCTTGTGAGGCGCCAGCACCCCAAGGAGGGTACAGAACTGCTCCCTCCTCTTTCCTCCCAGGGCGTTCCTCGCGAGATGGGTGGCGGCATTGTCGTCCTCGACGACAAAGTCCTCGGCGCGGCACTTCCAGTCCCACGCAGAGCCCACCCGCGTCTCGGGCCCTTCATCGTCCGAAAACACCGGCACGGACTCGACGGACTCGGGCTCCTGGGCCTCCTGGTTGGTGGCGGGGCTTTTCAGCCTGTCGTCTTGGAGCCACATCTGTAGACATTCCACTGTGATTTCTGGCGACAGCGTGTCCCAGAGGCCGTCTGCGGCATCTGGGTTAGTCTCATGATCATGTGAATCCACACCCATGGCGGGGCGACTTACCCGTTGCGAGCACGGCAAAGTCACCATCCTTGACGACGGTGGTGCTGATCTCAGGCTCCGCGGTGAGGTACGGCGGCGTCTTCGCATTCGGACGAGGAGGAAACGCGTAGAACCTCTTCTGAGTATCGGTGATGGCGTATTCAGGCCACTTCCACCTGTGGTCGCCAAACGCGCGGGTCACGGGCAGGCCGAGGAGCCGCCTCCCGTCCGCGGTGAAGAGGTCCGAGTCCGGCTCACCTGGGTGTTGCTCATGGATGCGGGCGAGCTCGTCCGGGCGATCGGGCGTCTGCGGCGTGGAGAGGGGGACTGCCGTCCACGTTGTCGCCTGAGACGAGGCGCCGTCCCCACCTGCAACCTTCTGGCCCAGGACGGCCTGCGAGTCCCCTACAGAGGCGACGCGCAGGGTAGACGCCGCTGGGTCGTAGATGGCGAGGACAGCCATGGATCCTGAGATCGCCGGGGCGATGTCGGCGATGACCTCCGCGCGTGACCGGCTGCCCGCGCTGGTAGCCGACTTCAGAGCGCCCTGGACGATGTCGTCGTCGAGTTTGACGAAGCCGTCCTTGATAGCCTTGTCGATGCTGGCCGGCTCGGTCTTGTCCGCCTCCTTCAATTCTCGTGCTACGTAAGAGACGAGCGCTTGGCTGAGCACAGTCGATGTTTGATAGCCCCTCCAAAAAAAAGTCAACAAATTGTCACCTCTCGTTCAGAAATGCGAGGTACTCACGCATGGCCATTAAAGACTCCCCAGAAATGCCAGAGGGTATCCGTGCCAACGTTGATGAAGCAATTAAGCAAATGATAGTTGATTGTTGGGTGTTAAGGAGAGAAATCTCCCCGCTATTAAATGCTTAAAAGGAGCCTATTTATAAGCTAGCGTTAGCGTATGGGTATATAACCCTTGTACCTTTTAATACACCCCTTATCGTAAGTATTATTATCTTAATAATAATAAGAAATATTTCGTTTTAATAGCTAAAAATATAATTTAAATGTTTTGCTATAATTTATATTAAAACCATTATATAAACGTTATTTAATATCCATATATTCCGCTTGCATTATTTTTAATTAACTATTTAAATGCCCCCCTTAGCAATATAAACTTTATATTTATTTTAATTTTAATCTTTTATAAGCCTTTTTAAGGGCAGGGCAAGATAATGCTTTTATATAAATATTGGTAAGATTATCTTTAAATGCAATATAATAAACATTATATATTTCTTTAATTTCTTTATAAATAAAGTAATAATAAATAGCGATATATTTTAATTAAGCGTTAACTTTATAATTTTAAATAAGGTTTAATATTAGCTAATTATTAATATATAAAATAAGCAAACATTTAATATACTTAATGCTTAAATTTTTTAATGCTTAAATTATTTAATAAAGATATAATAATGCTAATAAATATACTATATATTTCGCCTTATAAGTAAATTTTGCAATAATAAATTGGCGTTTTAATAATTAAGCAATTAAGCCGCTATTAAAGAGTTGCATATATTTGCTAAATGCTTTTAAATTATTTAAATTAATATTATAAAAAGCATTAATATATATATTAAATATAGCGAATTAAAATAATAATATTTATTTTAAAAATTACAAGGTATAATTTAATATATACTAAATATATTAAAATACCCTTTTTACAATATTTAAATAATAAATTATAGGCTTTGCATTAAATATTAAGAACATTATATATAAAAACATAAGATTAAGTTTTGTTTTAATAATAAGAAAATTAATAGATTTAGTAAGTAATTAATATATTATTGCATTTATTGCAATATTATTAGGTTCCTCTTATTATGGAAATAAATTTAAATTTATAAGAGTTTGTCTTTAATTGCAATTAAATATATTAAAGCATTTTAAAATTTATTAAGCATATCCCTTTTAGAAAATGCAAATCTTATTGTTAATTTATATAATTTTTAATTTAAGCAGGTATTTGCAAAGATTAAGATCCTTATACTTAAAATATTATATAAGCTTAATATAAAATTTATTAACTTAAGAGGGACTCTTAATAATAAGAATGTTATTAATATAAATAGTAATGATAATTTAGTTTTTAATAAAAACGCAAGGATTAAATATTGTTTCCGTTAAATATTTAATTAATTCCTTTTTAAAAGTATTAAATTATTTACGGCTTAATTATTTAAGTTTATATAAGGCATTAAGAAGTTTTAAAATAACTTGCTAATTATTAAATAATATTTAATATCCTTATAGTAATTATATATAAATGTTATATTTTAAATAGTTATATAAATATGCTATTTTAATATTAAATTGCTAGAGCTATTAGTTTATTATAGTAGTAATAATGATAATTAATTTTAAATTATTATAGTGCATTATAAAGCTATAGGTATTATTATAATTTATGCTATGAATTTATATATATTTGCGAGTAATAAGTTAAGCCTTATAATAAATAAGCTTATTAAAAGCATTAAACTTCTTTATATATACTTAGCAAGGATTAATAATATATTAGTTTGCAATAGCAAATACTTTAACCCATATACTTATATTTAAAAATAATTTAAGTTTTCTTCCAATAGCTTATCGCTAAACATCCCTTTTATTATTTTTTATAGCTTATGTATATATATTAAGGATATTATTAATATTTATTATATTAATAAGCAATGCTTAAGTAAAGATTTAATTAAAATAGTTAGCATTAATTAATGCTAATTAAGCAAAATTTAGCATAAAGTTTATATTAATTAATATTAAGTTATTAAAATTTTTAAAATATTTTATAATAATGTTTGTATTTTCTTTTGCTTTTTATAAAGGTTAAATTTATTATCCTTAAGAACTATATAATTATATAGGTTTTATAAGTTTAAGTAGTTTATTAATAAGTTTTGTAAGTTTAAGCGGTTTATTTATAGGTTTATTTATGGGTTTTACATTATTAATAGGTTTTATTAGCTAAAATGCCGGTAATATTTTTATTTTAAATAGTATGTTTTTATTTAATTAGCTGATTATTTATGCAATCTTTATTATTAAATTAAATTAAGTAATATGGCTTAATGTTGTAATTATAATAACTTTTTAAAGTAATATAAATAAATAGAAGATAGTTTTGCTTTTGGCTTTAAATCCTATAAAGTATGCCTTTTTAGCTTTATTTAATAATTTTATTTTTAGCTTGCAAGCCTTAATAAAGATATAAAGGTATGCAAGGTAAAAGTATAATTAGAAATGTTTAATATTAGGCTTTTATTTATAAAGTGCCTTAAATAGCGTTATTTAGCATAATAAGGCTAAGTATAGTTTTTAATTTTATAAATATATTATATAGGAAATTGCTTTAAGTTATAAGAATAAGTAATCTTTATTATAAATTATTATGTAAGTATTAATAATAATAATATATATAAACTTTTTAGGTATATTATTTAACTTATAGTAGTAAGGGGGTAATTTCTTATAAATAATTCTGTGTTTTTAAAATATTATAATAATTATTTTATTTATATATTTACCCTTATTATTTAAATTAAATATTTTAACTTTTGCGTTAAATTAAGTTTTAATTATATTTAAAAATCCTTTAATAATATTTAAAATATTATTCTTTTAAGTAATAAAGTAAACTTAATAAAATTAAATATAATTATTAATAAATAAAATAAAGTATTAAGAACCTTTTAATAATCTTATTAAGAATTTGCTTGATAAATTAAATTAAATATATTTAAATGGCTGTATAGATTATTATTTTAATAATAAATATAAGCATTTTTTAATAAACTTTGCAAGTTAATATGGTTTATAATGAAAATTTATTAATTTATTTAGCATAATGTTTTTATCTTTATATAGGCATTAAGTAGTTAGTCTTAATAAATTGTTATAATTAAAAGCTTTATGGAATTTATTATATATTATGAATATTATAAAGTTGTTTTTTGCCATTTAAATTTTAAAATTTCTATATTAAAACTTTGCTTATAATATCTTGTAAAATTTATTATCTTTTAATAATAAAAAAATATCGTTTCTTTATATATTTAATTAAAATTTCTTTTAAATTATAATTTAGCTAAATAAATAAGTATTTCTTAATATATAATTATATAAAATGTTAATAAAGATGCTTTTAATAATTAATTTATTTAATAATTATAAGAAGATTTTTATAAAGCTAATATCTTTTATAGTAAATTAATTATTACTTATAATAATAATTATACTTAAATATAGTTATAAGGAGCTAAAGTTTTTTATATATTTTATTATATATTTTAAAGCATTAAAATTAAAAATCCATAATATTAAAGTACTTATAATTATTAATAGCTTTGCTATATATATTAAAATATTAGCATGTAATGCTATTATATCTTCCTTATTATTATTAAAAATTTCAATAACTTTTTTATTTATAGCTTAATTTATAGCAACTTATTTCTTATTCTTTTTTTATTCCTAATTAACTTTATATTTAACAAGCTTTGCATAATTAATATATAAATAGCTAATAAATATAAAGTTTTATGCATAGCATTAAGTGCATTTTTTATTGCTTAATATAAAGTTGGCACCTATTAATATAAACTTTATAGCCTTTTTTATACCCTTTAATGCCAACCTCTTTTAAATAAAGGTAAAGTAAGCTTTAAATTATTTAATCTTTATATAGGAAATAATATTTATTATTTTAGGTTTGATTTTAAAAAATATTATAAGGTTTTGGCTATTTAAGTTATTAACGATATTATTTATAATATTTAATAACGTTATTAAAAAAAAGAAGCTTTTAACTTTATTGCTTTTAAAAAGTAATTTTATTAACCTCTTAATTAATTATCTTAACGTTAAGATTTTAATATAAAGTTTTATTTAAAGATTTTAAAAGATATTTAAATAGCCTTATAAGTTAAAGCCATCCTTATATTATAAGTTTATTAATTAATAAAAGAGGTAAATAGTTAAGTTGCTAGTATTATAATTAAATTAATTAGCTAGTATTTTCTAAGCATTAAAAGATTTTCTGCATAATATAATGAATATTATAAGGCTTAAATATATTAAGCTTAAGAGTATAATAAAGGCTTAGTTATTAAGCTTTTCCCATTTTATAAAAACCGTATTCTTATTTAATTATTTTTTAATACTTATAATATATTTATTAAAGCTAGTAAATTAAAAGCTATAACTTTATGCTACCCTTTAGTTTAAAAAGTTTTCCCCTTTTAGGTTTAACTTTAGGAAAAATGATAGATTAAGCTTAAAATTAAGTATATTTAATATCTTTTAAATAATATTTATATATTTCTAAGCATATTTTAAATAATATTTATATATTTTTATTTATTTATAATGATTAATATTAATTAATGTAAGTAAATAAATAAAAAGGAGCGAGTAATTAGAACATTAAATAGGGCAAGAGTGCTAAATTATTATAAGTTATTATTAGCCATGGTAGTTATCATGGGGTATAACGATGGTATATAGGCAGGGGCTAGTAATATTAAAATCCTAATAATTTAGGTATAAAAATAATTGTAAAAATAAGGGTATTAATATTTCCCAACGTTTTAAGATGTTTTAAGTAACGTTAGGCTTATAACTTAATAAAGCAATTAAGCAAATAATAATTAATTGTTGGGTGTTAAGGAGAGAAATTTCCCTGCTATTAAACGCTTAGAAGGAGCCTATTTGTAGGCTAGCGCTAGCGTATGGGCATACGACCCTCGCACCTTCCAACAAACGTTAGCGGTCTCGTAGGTGTAGTTATCCTGGCACGGGTCCGATGCTTCGAGCCTCAAGGTGTCGAAGCGAGTGATGGGGACAGGGCCGCCCACACCCGGGTCCTGAGAGAGCTCGCTTCTGCGCAAGACCTTGTTTGCTTCCTCCAGATCGAGAATGGGGTAGTTTCTTCCTTGCCACTCCAGTCCGTGATAGCCATCTTGGACCATGATTGTGTCGACAGGACGCGGTAGAAATAGTGGCAAATGCTTGGTGTTGCTTTGCTGCTGCCGATGGCGTGGGGTTCGTTGCGAGTACAGAAGTGGCCAGGTGCAGGTGTGGTGTGGTGGCGAGTTGGGCGGGTGCTCTTTGTACAAATGAGGCGGAAGACTGTCTCTGAAGGGGTAAGCACGTTAGCCCTGGAGGCCCTACGGAGTACGGAATACGGAGTACGGAGTATGGAAGGGTGTGGCTCAAACGTGGGTCGTTCTTGCTCGTCTGATGTGCCTAGTAGACAGCGGCCACGGGACCGCGATGTACAAAACCCAGGGCTATAGCTTCCAGTAGGCACTTGGGCAATATCTTGTCACGCGAGTAAATGATTCTTATCAGCAGCGGTGGCTGTGCTGATCCTGCACAGGGCCGCTAGGCCATGTTAGCTACAGAAAAGCGACTGAATGCTGACACTCTGATTAAACATTGGAAGGGGTTAGAAAAGAGGGGCGGATGGTGTCTAGTGCTGTTCGGACATTACAATCCCGCCGCTACCACTTCGGTGTTCTCTGATGATCTTTGTTGGCCTGCGCAGTCACACAGTCATTGTGAGCATATCCGTAACTCCTTCGGGAACAGATGTGTTAATATGTCGTGTTGGACGACCTTTTTTGGCTCCCAAGGATGAGTTCTGCGTCAGAGACATCTTGAACGAAATGCCCCCTCCATAGGTATGCAGCATGCGCGAAGACGAGTTGAAACAGTGAGGTGGTATCTGAAAATAAGGAGTGTTCATTGGGCAGTATGACTAGGTAAATACTGTAGTGCATTTTCCACAATTGACATATATAATTGAAGGTTCAACGTTAAATCAAGTCATCCATTAGGCACATCGATGTGACCACAGGCCACATCTCCGGGTAGGCTATCTAGCTTCGTGTCTCTTTGACAAAGCTCTCGAAACATCTCAACTATGGAAATCACGTAGACTGAGTAGTTGTTTCCCGTGCATGGTGACTAAATGGGACGTGCTGCCTTTGGTTTCATTTTGCTTAAGGTCATCGGCAATTCTAAGAAATTGTTTTTGGGAAAGAAGTTTAGTCTTGCAGCTGATCGGGAAAAGCATGACATAGTGGTTAAGGATTGAATTAAATATGCCACAGCGGCCACGTGCATGGCCTGGTATTGATTTGGTAAACAGAGGCTGAGTACAATTTAGGAACGCATTAGAAAATCACGGAGATCTTAGGAACACTCCATACCTAGGTAGTCGGCAGAAGCTGAGTGCGATTTGACGAGTTGTTTGCATCGCCCATCATGGCTTCGACGAAATGAGTGAGATCCTTACGAGCTACCAAACTTAATCATCACACGTATGAGTGGTCATGGACACACTGGTGAAGACAATGCAGACTGACACCTTCGAGATGACTGCCATCAAAACATTGGAATCCTAGAAATGCTCCCACAGTGGTTTTTCTGGCCGTTATAGAATAGTATGTCTCTTTGTTTCAGCTACTTTGCTTTGGACGACATCACTTATGCAGGACCTGGATAACGTCCCCGGCCCCGATCCCGGCCGCCCCCTGATCCCGGCCGGCCCATACCCGCGTACGCGTATGAACGCGTTTATACCCACCCTATATTAACTTCTTAATATCTTTATAAGGAATTTTTTTTTAATTACCAAACTTTTCCTAAATATTATTTTCCTTATTATAAAGCAATATTTTAAAAATAACCTTATTAATATTTTTATTATTATAAGAAATAAAATATTAATTTAATAAGCCTTTAAAATATAGCATATTCCTTAAGCTATATTATTTAATTATCTTAATAATATTTAAAGTTATTATATTATTATTAACTCTTAAAGGCTTTTTCTTTAATTATTAAAAGGCTTTATTAACTTTATTTATAATTAATTAAAGTAGCTTAAAGCTAATATTAATATAATTTAAAATAAAGGCTTTAAAAGCTTAATTAGCCTTTTTAAATAAAAACTACCCTCTTTTTAAAAGAAATTAGCTAAAAGCTTTTTTCTTTCATTATCTTATTTTTTAAAGCTAAAAAAACTAGTATATAAAGGCTATTTATCTTTAATTAATAATTAAAAAGAATATTACCTTTTAATTTAACCTTTTTAATTATTTATTATTAAGTTTATTTAATTAGCTTATTAATAAAATGCTAATAAGAAAGGATTAATAAAAAATTACTTAAAGAATGCCCTTACTTTTAATTATTTAAAGAATAATCTTTTTTTTTAAAAGAACTTTAATTTTTAAGTATAAACCTTTTTTATAAAGTATATTAATACCTTAAATATAATCCTTAAACTTCTTATTATTTTTTAAAAAAAATATGCAATAATAATAATTTTTAATTACCCTTAAGGATTACTTTAGCTAATAATTTATAATTATTAAAAAGGAATGAATAAAGGAAAAAATAACTATTAAATAGCTAAGGAAAGTCTTTATCTTTAATATTATTTTTAATAATCCTTTTAAATAATATTTATTTATAATTAATAAGTATTATATATATATAATTATTAATTTTATATAAAAATATTATTTAAATTATATATATATAGTTTTTTTACTTATATATATATTATATATATTTTAACCTCTTAATATAATAATCTTTTTACCTTTAAAAAATACCTTTAAAAAGTATCTTTATTAATTTAAATAATATAATTTATTAATAATTATAATAAAAAAAGGTTTCTTTATTATTATTATAAAATATAAAAAGAAATATTTATAAAGTTAAATATTTAATTAAGGTAAAAAATAATAAGTTTTTAGCTAATATTTAAATATAAAGCATTTAAAAGTTATTATATTCTTAAAAACCGCTAAATTTAATATAAATTATTAAAATTTAATAATATAAAAGCTTTATTAAGTAATATTTTATATTAAAGGTTTTTTTTTAATAATTAAAACTTATTTTTAAGATTTTTAAGTAATTATAAAAGGTATATTAATTAATTACTTATTAATATTATAATAAATATTTAAGCTTTATATTATAAGTATTTTTTTAAAAGCTTTTTAAAGTATATAATAAGAAAAAAACTTAATTAATAATAATTTTTTAAAAAAATTAATAATTTAAAGCTTAAATTAAAGTTAGCTAAAAAATTATAAAAAAAAGAATTTAAATTAATTTAAATATAGCTTTTATTAATATTAAGGCTATTTATAAGGCTTAAATAAAGATAGGAAGGGTATTAAAAAAAAGCAATGCCTTTAGAGAATTAGAAATATTAACGAAAGAGGGATTATGTATCATGATGGCGGGTAATTAACGTTAAAGAGAAGGCGTATGTGGGTGCCGAGGGCGGCCGGGAAGGGGGGGCGGCCGGGATCGGGGCCGGGGACGTTAGGGGGCTCCAGAGCCTGCCCGAACAGGGACAATTACTGTCACATTCGTAGTATGAGGCCCCAATTGAGAAGAATACCCTTCATATGGCTCACACAATTCCCTGAATTTCCGCGTGCCTTGGCGAGTTAAGACTGAAACCCTATGATAGTATGAGCTTTCCCTGTACAATATCATACTAGATGATATCCAATGGGATGATCTTCGACGGGATAGCCTCATACAGTTCAACATCCTGTGAAACGTTTCGTAGTGGGTTGATCTATAAGATAATGTGCAGTTCGACTTATTCAGTGCACCCTTCACATACCCTCAAGACGTTTAGGGTCCCTTCAGCGGTATGTACCTGGCGAGTACAGTAGTGAAAGCAGTCATGTTGTGCTCACTCATTCTCATAGGTACGCGTTGTCTAGCAACTCAGAGGTTTCTCGGCACTACGCTCATCCTGTGCAGTGGGCAAGTAGTGTTTGGTGACTGCAACGCTCAGCCCAGTCCGGATGCGGCAGAGCTGATGGACCTGATTCACCTGAATGAGACATCCCTCGATTTGCGACCTTTCAGAGGCGCGGATGTGAGCCACAGGCGCTCCATATGTCGGCCAGTGCAATGGCGTGATATTGAGCATGGATGGAATAATGCCACTAACCTCCTCCAATACCTAGGTACTTCATAGTGTGTAGGTCACCAGAATCCTTCCAGCCAGCCGGGGACCGAATAAGCAAACCTTCCCAGGCGGCTGCATTTGCGCTAATGCAACCCACCCATCAGCAACCGTTTCCAGCACAGCTACTAAGGTTTTGGGGGCAAATCAGCAGATGGAAAGGGCCATCACATCCATTGAACACCCCTCGTCGGCCGAGCCATCTAGTAGGCTACCACAGGCATCATTCAAAGGCCACTTTTCCGATGACCCTCAACCACATCTCTCCCTAGCATGATTGACATTTTGTTCTGTCCTGACTGATGACAGATATTGGAAACACCCAAACTACCGACATGGATGACAAGAAAACAGATGAGGGGCAGGAGGCTGCATACCTGCAGAACACTACAGGTGCCGACGTCGACATTGGCATTGACGATGCGGCTGCCATCCCCAAGGGAGAGATCGATCCGGTGTATGAGGCAAAGGCCAGGGTCCTGAACAGAGCTGCAAGTTGAGAATCTGTATTCCAAACCAACCCCGCCGTGGCAAGACTGACCATGCCCGCGACCAAAAGATCCAAGACATCGGCATGGGGTGGTATCAATGGCAGCTCTTCATCGTCGTGGGGTTCGGCTGGGCCTCTGACAACCTTTGGCCCATCGTGACCTCGCTCATCCTGACGCCAGTCTCGAACGAGTTCAACGCCCCTCGGCCGCCCCTGCTCAGCCTCTCGCAGAACATAGGCCTCCTCGCCGGGGCCATATTCTGGGGCTTCGGGTGCGACATCTTTGGGCGCAAGATCGGCTTCAACGCCACCCTCGGGGCCGCCGCCGTCTGGGGGATGATCGCGGCGAGCTCTCCCAACTTCGCCGCCATCGGGGTCTTCGCGGCCTTCTGGAGCTTCGGCGTCGGCGGCAACCTACCTGTAGATAGCGCCATCTTCTTGGAGTTCCTCCCTGGGAGCCACCAATATCTCCTCACCGTCCTCAGCATCGACTGGGCCATCGCGCAGGTGGTGGCCACGCTGATCGCGTGGCCCTTGCTTGGTAATCTCACATGTCAGCAGGATGAGGTGTGCACGCGAAGCAAGAACATGGGGTGGCGTTATTTTGGTCAGTATCACTCTTCTCCTGCTACAGATCCCCGATCTGTGTGTTTTAGAATGTTCCGGGATGTGTCACTTCAGGACCCATAGCAGGCAGTTAACAGGTAGTAGTCATCACCATGGGCGGCATCACCCTGATCATGTTCGCCATCAGGTTCATATGCTTCACGATTTTTGAAAGCCCAAAGTACCTCATGGGCAAGGGGCTCGACGAGGAAGCCGTCCGGATCGTACATGAAGTGGCCCGGCGGAACGGACGGTCGGAAGTGTGTTCCCTCACGCTCGAGGACCTGAAGGCTTGCGAGCCGGATGGCTACGTGCCTCAGACCAGCGCCTCGACCGCCGTCAAACGACGGCTGGAAAACGTCAGCCTGAGCCGAGTGAGGCCGCTCTTCGGAACGCGGAGAATGGCGCTCAGCACCAGCATAATCATGGCCGTCTGGGCCTTCATCGGGCTGGGATATCCGCTCTACAACGCCTTCCTGCCCTACATACAGGCGACCCGGGGCGCGGATTTCGGTGACGGCTCAACCTATCTGACATATCGCAACAGTCTGATCATAGCGGTTTTGGGCGTGCCAGGGGCTCTTCTCGGGGGTCTCCTGGTCGAGTTGCCCAAATTCGGCCGCAAGGGCGCCCTCAGCCTGAGCACAGTCCTCACGGGGGTCTTCTTGTATGGGAGCACCACGGCGCTGAGCTCGAACACGCTTCTTGCGTGGAACTGCGTTTGGAACTTTGCGAGCAACATCATGTATGCCGTCCTTTATGGGTTCACCCCGGAACTATTCCCAACACCGCAGAGAGGCACGGGCAATGCCTTGACTGCCACCAGCAACCGTATATTTGGGATCATGGCGCCAATTATCGCCATGTTTGCTAATCTGGAGACTGCGGCGCCGGTGTATACGAGTGGCGCGTTGTTTATTGCGGCAGGCTTGCTGGTGTTGGTGCTTCCGTTCGAGTCTCGAGGCAAGGCGGCACTATGAAATGAAAGCTGTCTAGACTGGGGAGGAGATTTTGGTTCAGAGAAACCTATCTGCTTCGCCATTTTGGCAGTATTCGATCTCTACCAGCATAAGCTATGTGGCCAACGCCGCAGTTCTTGTCACATGAAGCGCTCAGATGCTTGGAAGCACTTGATAGAATCTCAATGATTGCATCGAGAGGTAATGTGGACGACACCATTGGTTTGTGGAGATAAACCTGTAGTAAAATGCTACAAATTGTGAACATGCTCAACAACAGGACCAAGAAATCTGATCGCGAATGAAGCAATGGCCGACTTCGACACATCCCACGCAAAGAGCACGTTATTCAGAATGTAGTTTCTATGCACGACCGAAGCATACAGCGCTTGCACCAGCAAATCGAAGATACTGGTACTTTTGCCTCTTTGTCTATGGTGGAAAGAATGGACTGAGAAAGATTTATGTTGATGTAGACAGTTCGGAAGAACACTCGGGCTGTCGCAGAGGAGAGTAGGGAGAAGATCATAATATAAATTTTCAAATGCATCACCCCTGAGAGCTCGCTTTAAAAAAAATTGCCGTGGCTGGCAGCATGCGTACAGGCCTAGAGGCCATGTGGGGACATGCCTAGTCAAGACTGTGTCCGTAGGTGGTATGTTTATAGTGAACTGGACTGAAGGACAACCACTCGGTCGCAGGGTTCAACAAGTTTGTTCCTGGGCCTTGGGAGATGAGTATCCCCAACGCCTTGAATCGGCTATTATGATAATTCATTTGAGCGTGTGACAGGTCTTGTTTTGTATTTCAACAGTTTGCGACGCCGGTGTTCCCAACCTCTCTGCGTTGTTTCCAAGACGGATGAGGGATCCGGCAGAGAAGGCTGCAAACAAGCTCCCTTCATCTAGACAAGCAATCTACCCGAGCTTGAAAAGTGGAACTTTATGCGGTTCCTGATCTGCTGAAGGACTGTGGAGCTCCGATACTGGTTGTCCGCTCCGACAAGGGCTTACCCGTGCCCGGTGACGGAGGACATCGCGGCTTTCAATACACTCCAGGTGCTGGGTGGAGAGCCGCTTAATTCCTTTTCCAGGCGAGAATTACTTTGTCCTGAACGCAGTAAATACAGGGTACCCTCTGCAGTGGCATCGAGAGGCGATCCGTTTGGTTAATCAATCCTCGGACATTGCTCAGGAATTGATCAAATTCAAGGAATGACCAACAGAAGATCAATTCTGGGCCAGTGGTGGTCAGGGGGGCGTTCGGGGCGATCCAAATATTCTAACCCCCTATCCATGTTGCCCTGCCTCGTTTTGCCTCTTGCTTGAGCATTGGTATCCTGATATCTCGCGCCATCTGTGATACGAGACTCTGTGTACACACTGGTGGCTCCGTGGAGGGGTGACGTTGCCCGGCCTGCAATAAAACATTTCGTTTCACGGAGAAAACGGAGAATTCAGTATGTGATCTCGGGAGACCCCCACCGGAACTGCTGTGGTCCATTCCCTCCACTTGAAAACATGCCATTTGTGGGGAGGCACGGGACAAGGGGCCTAGCAACGATTCAGTGTTTAGGCCCATCACGAAATTTATCTGCAACCGCCCATCGACGGCCGTGGTTCCGACTTGGGCTGACCCCTTCCCGCAAAAGGGGCAAACGCCCAACTCCCGCTCGCCGCTGTGAGGACGTAAGCAATTTGTGGTAGCCGGTGGGTCTGCAGGCATTGTCTTTACGATTTTGCCTCTTCTCCTGGGATTCCTTGCATGACAATGGAGACTCTAGCCCTGGTGTGCTCGAATTGCATCTCTATCTGGGAATGCACATGTGTGCCTGGGGGCCTTGCTAACCGCCTTCTCCACCGTGAAACGAAACAACCCGCCTTTCGAGATGTTGGGCCATGGCCCACGATCGATGCCATGCCGTGTTCAAAAGTGATGAGGGTGCCTCTATTCTGATATTTCCTGTCCACGCTTGCTTCTCCTCTGTGCGCACACTGCTTTTACCCGCTAGTTCACCGGGCGTCCATCAATACCACTCGTTATTGCCATTCTTTCAATTCATTCGCTCCCTTTTATTCGCAGCATGGCTCCGCGAATGCTGATTTCTGGCCTGCTGGCTTCGGCCAGCCTCATTCTCCCGGCTGCAGCTCAGCTGTCAGGCACAGTTGGGCCGACTACCACCACTTCTGCGAAGCAGTCCACAAAGCAATGCAACATCTTGGACTACGGCGGAACAGCAGATGCATCAACAGACAACGGTGATGCTATCGCCGCGGCATGGAAGGACTGCGCGTCAGGTGGTGAAGTTCTTATCCCTGAGGGTGAATACGGAATGGCAACTTGGGTCAAGTTGTCGGGAGGTAAAGGGACGAGCATCAACCTCGAGGGAACCATCTACCGAACGGGCACAGACTCGGGCAACATGTTCATGATCGAGCACTCCACGGATTTCGAGTTCTACAGCGCTTCGTCCAAGGGCGCAATCCAAGGCTACGGCTATGAGTTCCACAAGGACGGCAAATATGGGGCACGTCTCTTGCGACTTTATGATGTCCAGGACTTCTCTGTTCACGATGTGGTCCTTGTCGACGCTCCGCAGTTTCACCTTTCCCTGGACACTTGCACCAATGGCGAGGTCTACAACATGATTATCCATGGAGGTTACCAAGGTGGTCTTGACGGTATCGACGTCTGGGGCTCCAACATCTGGATCCACGATATCGAGGTCTCTAACAAGGACGAATGTGTGACGGTCAAGGACCCCTCCGATCACCTCCTGATCGAGCAAGTTCACTGCAACTGGAGTGGTGGTTGCGCTATGGGCTCGCTGGCTACTGATATTGGTAAGTTCAATATTCTAAACCTCCTTGTAAATACCTAATTGACCATTGTGGAATTTGAAAGACATCCACGACATTGAGTACAACTACGTCTACACTCACCACTCGAACCAAATGTACATGATCAAATCTAGCGGAGGCAGTGGCGACGTCAAGAACCTGGCCTTCAACAACTTCATGGGTCACTCCAACGCGTACACGCTGGACTTTGACACAGCTTGGGGAAGCATGTCTGTCTCAGAGGGCGACGGCATCAACTACTCCAACATTTCTTTCTCCGGCTGGTCGGGCACCTGCGAGGACGGAACCCAGCGCGGGCCGATCAAGATGAACTGCCCCGAGGCCGTGCCTTGCACCGACATCACCGTCGAGGACTTCAGCGTGTGGACCGACTCCGGAGACGAGGTGCTGTACGCGTGCCAGAACGCGTACGGCACGGGGGCTTGCCTCAACACGGCCGATGCCACCACCGCGTACAGCTCGACGCAGACCATCACCACCTCCGGCGACGCCTCCTTCTCCACCATGGCGAACGAGCTCACCACCGGCTGGGACATCTCCGCCTCGATCCCCATCCCCACCATGCCTGCCTCCTTTTACCCCGGCAGGCAGCCCATCAGCGCCATCCTGAACGGCGGTGGCTCCTCCGCCGACACCAACGAGAAGGCCGTCGCCCAGGCCAGCGCCACTCGTGCTGCTTCTTCTGGAAACGTGGGTGCCACCGGGTACGCCCCGAGCCTGCCATCCGCGACTGGCTTTGTCACCAGGTACTCGTCTGCCGCCCCCCCTCAACCCACCACGGGCGACCAGGGCAACCGGGGCTGGGGTCAGGACTGGGGTTCTTTCGGATGGGGCCAGCAATAGGCGGTTGGTTGTGGCTCTACGTCTTGCCCGGCCCCGGCGGCCAAGCCCGGCTGTGGCAAGAAGTCTGCCAAGCTCTGAACACATCAAGCTATTGTGCTGGCGGGGTGTTCTGGCTGGTAGCAGCGGCAGATCTTCTGCATCTTCGTTGTGAATAGTGTGGTCTGGTTATTTGTAAATATCCAATTAGTTGTCTATGTCATTTATCTCGCCTCGGGCTATGCTAGTAACAAGCAGTTTTCCTGGGGTTACTTGGAGTTTCTAGAACATTTTGACGGAAGCGACACCCTTGGCATCGCATACGAGATCCGTACAGAAAAGAGTTTCCATATCAAAGTTACCTTGACCGCTTGGAAGACGTAAAATTCTTCGGGGTTATATTCAGTGACGGCAGATTCCCATACTGCTTGACTGAGCGTGATGTCGAGCACCGGGGTGCACGCTTGTGCCAGCTTCTGCGGACCGGTGCCGGTTCGGCGGCGGCCGAGACCTCACCGCGTCCATCAATTGACGATCTAGCCTCTTTTGCCAGAACGCATCTACTCCTATCGGTGTGCCTGACGGGCCTGAAGGCGATTCAGCTGCACGAAGAGCAAGAATCCTGTCTCACATCATATCGGACTTGGGGGTGTCGCCGCGACATCAAGGTAGAGACAAGATGAGCCCCGCGCTTGAGTCCACCGACGCCAAGAACAAACTCGAGGACCTCTCAGGAGTCAAGATCAAGCCGGGAGAGAACCCATACAAGGCTTTGATCGAGGCCTGCCACGATGATGCGGTACGTGCGATCCCTTGGAGACGGCTTTGAGTGGTGTTCATCATGCTATGATGGACGGGCATTGGCTGGGTCACGGACATCAAGTCGGGGATCAAACGATGCCAACTGGCCAAGACTAGCTCAGCGTTTTCCTACACATATTACCCCCGTACGCGTCCATTGCTAACCGATCATACAGGCAGAGATACAGTCACTGTACTCAACACACCGGGTGACAAGAAATGGGCAGCAGAAGGAGAAGTTCCTATCGTCAGATTTCAAGGAGGTCCTCATCGACCCCTTCCTGCTGAGACTTGAGAACCCGAGCATGGAGCCGGGCTTCACGGACCCGAGGAACTGCCTCGTATTCTGGGCCAGACCACCTGAGCACATCATCAAGCTCGCCAGTAAAATACAGTCTCTGCTAAAGGAGGCGGCGCCCAGTACGTCGATGGACTCTTTGAGTGACCAGGTGCGCCGGGGTCTCATAAGATGAACTCCCGTACACTCAGACTCAGGCATACTCCATGCCACCATGAGGTCGAACAACCATGCCTTTTACCAAAGCTAACAAGGACTACCACACTAGAAATCTGGCTCATGCCACCTCACCGCATGCACCTCACAACCCTCGAGATAACCCACAGCCGCACGCCCGCCGAGATCGACCAGATCGTCACGCAGATGCGCCCCACGATCCCGGCCCTGGCCAACTTCACCCTCGCGCACCGCAGCCGCCTCGTCAAGCCCATGGTCTCGTACGACCTGGCCGCTTTCGCCATGTCCTTCCTCCCGGCCGCGGGCGAGCCCGTCACGTCACCGGCCCCAGCCGCAGGCGGCGCCCACGAGGCCGACGACCCGTACACGTACCACCACCTGCGCCGGGACGTCTTCGACCTCGCCAGGACGGCGGGCGTGGACGTCGACTCGCGGTACGTCGTGCCCAGCGCGCACATCACGCTGGGCCGATACCTTACGCAGGAGGACCACGCGACGCCTGCCGCGCGGGAGAGGTGGACCAGGGCTATCGATGAGGTTAATGCGTGGCTGGAGAAGGAAGTATGGAACAGCGCCGAGGCGTCGCTTGTCGGGGAGTGGATCGTAGGCCAGGAGAAAGGCATCGATGCTAGGAGCGGCCGGCTCTGGTATGGAGGGGGCAGGACCATCATGATGGGCGAGGGATTCTAGACTACAGTAGCTAGCTGTTGACGGGCCTATGGCCAAGTCAGGCAGCGTGGCGTAGACATCTTAGACACTGGACCCGTACCGGGTGCAGTCTAGAACTGCGGGATATAAGAGCACTTTAGATGCTAGAAATGCTGTTCCTAGACCAGAGTCCGCAGTATCTTGGCAGACATGCATATATTCCTCCGATCTCGATTCGAGGAGCGCTGTGGCAAGCAAACAAGCGGGAAACACGCGGTTGGCTCGACTGGGTGTGTATTTGTTTTCGGCTGCGGGCCATCTGGGCGATGCGTTGAATGGCATCCAGCCTCTCTCATCATCACAGGCAGTCAGACTCCCCCGAGCTCAGCTCCACAAGGATTCGCATTTCCCTATGTACTGATGTTCCCCCCTCACAGTCCCTCACAGCAGTCGCGAGGATCGAAAGCAAGATTGCATGCATTTTATCCTTTCGCCGAAGGACCCGTCCGTAATGACCACCATATTTGCCGTGTAGAAAAGTCGTGAGAATTGCCGCAGAGACCAAAAGACGATGTTGACGAGTAAGCGCGCGTCCCGTTTAGAACACAAGGGCGGCACCCTTGGTCTTCTTGTCACCACCCAGCTCGAAGTGCTTGCATCGCTTCAGGGCCAGTTGCAGCTTGGTCTTGCACGAGGAGCACTCGAGACGCAGCACAACCTTCTTCGTGGTCTTGGCCTTCTTGTGGAAGACAGGCTTCGTTTGACCACCGAAACCAGATTTGCTTGCTGTAATCGAAATCGTTAGCATTCGTGTCCAAAAGGTCCGCGCGGTGACGTTCGTTCGGGAATATCGGTTTCGTGGTCATGAACGTCTCGGGGTCGGAGTCGGTGGCACATACCGGTCGTAACGTCTCTTACCCTGGGCGAACAGGGAGGCCTTGCCAGCCTTGTCTGCGAAAAGTCAGCACCTTCGTCGCCATCCGACATGACCCTCCTCCGTAGTTTCCGGGTACTCACACTGCGTGACCTTGTGCAGGGTGTGCTTCTTGCAGTCCTTGCCCTTGCAGTAGCTGTATACCTCAATCAGTATGGGTCCTAGTGTCCTGCATCGTGATCCGTAGCCGCCCGCTGCCGTGAGAATTGTGTCGACTCCATCAAAAGCGCCCGTCGTTCGTCCCTACCCGTCTCTTCCAAGCGCATTTCCATCAAGTCGTGACGCCTCAGGTGCCTCCCATATTTCCAATTGCATCGGGCGTGTGCGGTCGTTGTGTCGTTCGTTTTGTTTTGTTCTCGCGGAGCGGGCGGGGCAGATTGTCGTAGGGAGTCACTCACGTCTTCCTGGTCTTGGGAATGTTCACCTGGAGGGCAGAAAGTCAGCGGGGCCATCCGAAGAAATACAACAGTATCAAGGACCGTACCATCTTGTCGGTATTGACGGGATGCCGGCTTCAACAATCGTTGGGTGGTGATGTTACGGGGTGGGTTGTCGACAAGAAAGGGCGAATACAGTCCGTCGCTAGATTTTGGCCGGATTTCTCGAGTGAGAGAGCACCAGGGTGGATTTTCGTGCGCCGAGCCGATTTTTCTGCTGCGCCACAGGTGTCTGCGCCACCGCTAGTGAGAAGTGGGGAAGGCCAACCCTCCGTGCCTCTCCGCCTGTCTCAATCGACGAGCACGCCAAGTTGACATTTCAAGCAACGCAATCCATCATTTGATCCCTTCAAATTGAATATTCGAGCAATTTCTGGGCTGCAACCCGGTGTGGCTCCTAGATGCCTGTCCCGACTCAGGCATCCAGCTCTGGGTCACCATTTTCCAGCCCCAGGACGCCTCTCCTCCTCGGTATGGAGCAAGCTTGTCTTCAAAGCGGGCGTCGTGGGCGGTGAAATGGCGATTCTGGGCAACGCGGACTGACAGGTCTGTTTATGCCAATTACCTGGAAACGGCTTGTTGTTTCCTGGTCAAGTCGACCAGAATTCCCGTCTTTTGTTTATATTCAGCTGCGATGCTCTTCAGTGAAGTGTCATGACACGACCAGAAATTCGTCTTTGGAACGACAACAGTGGCTTGTGTTGAATCCAGGACGCCACTATACGAGGCCTCAACCCACACTCAGAGGCGTGGTTGCAACCCATTTCCTCTGTAGTGCAACAGCTTACCCAATTGCTGCTGTGGTCAAGACGCCTGTCGGGGTTGCAGGTCAGTCTAGCATCCGTCATGGACCAATCTCATCGGACACGGGGCGGGATGGTCAAAAACCACGCGCCCGGCAGCCATGAACGAGTCCACAGCATTGCCGGGGCACGTCCCGGTCGAACATGCCCAGGGGGCTGAGGGATTGTTAGCCAATTTTGTCTTTATCCGGCAATGCAAGTGGGCACGATGTGACCGTCATTCCCATCGCCATGCTAACATTCAACGCTGTGGATATCGAAGGATTCCTTGGCGTGCCCATGTGCCTAGGAGTCTCCTTATTCAAATTCAGCGGCATTTCCTTTGTCGATGCAGACCAGATGAGCTATGTGGACTTCACAGGACATGCATTTGCTTGCCTGTGTGCATCATCATCATGGGCCTCACTATTCCCTCATCGCTTCGCGGCGCCACAGCCGTGCTCCTAGCACTGGCCGTTGCAGGGGTCTCTGGCGACTGCAGCCCCAGTGCATCGTCTTTTGACTTCGTAAGACTGCCCCTTTCCCCCGACTCTACTGGTGCTGACACTCACAAGATCATCGTTGGTGGTGGCACTGCTGGCCTGGCATTGGCCACGAGACTAAGTCAAGGACTGCCAGATGATTGTATCCTCGTGGTCGAAGCTGGTTCGCCCGCTCCGAATGAGCTTGGCATTAATGTGCCAGGAAAGAAGGGGAGCACTCTTGGATCGAGATACGACTGGAACTTCACAACCACGCCTCAGCCGGGCTTGAACAGTCGGCGCATCTCTGCGAACCGGGGCAAGGTGCTGGGTGGAACCTCCGCGCTGAACCTCATGACATGGGACCGAGGCAGCGTGCCCGACTACGATGCATGGGAAGCCCTGGGAAACCCAGGTTGGAACTGGGAGAACTTCATATCCGCAATGCTGAAAGTCGAAACCTTTGACCGCACAAACAACAAGTACGGAGAGGAAGGCGTGGGCACTGATGGGCCTATCCAAACCCTCATCAACCGCTTCGTGCCTCCTCAGCAACAAGGTTTCATTCCAGCCCTGGAGAGTCTGGGTGTGCAGAACAACCTCAACTCACTTGGCGGCGATCCCCTTGGTGTCATGCTCCAGCCCGGTAACATCCGGGAGTCAAACTACACGAGGTCCTATGCTGTCGACTACCTTTCTCTCGCGGGCCCGAACCTGGTTGTTTGGAATGATACGACAGTATCTAATATTGTGCTGAGCAAGAGCAATCAGTCTGAGTCACTGGTCGCCACCGGCATCAACATTGGCGGCAACGTTGTGGAAGCTGTGAAAGAGGTAATCTTGTCGACCGGTGCTTTCCAGACGCCAACCTTGTTGGAGTTGTCCGGCATCGGTGACTCCTCAGTGCTCGCGGCAGCTGGCATCGATACCCTGCTTGAGCTCCCCGGAGTAGGATCGAACCTGCAAGACCATGTTCGCATCCAGAACTCATACCGATTGAAGCCAAACTACACGATCTCGTTTGATGAGCTTCGGACCAATGCGACGTACGCTGCACAGCAACTGGCTTTGTGGGAAGAGAACCAGTATTCGGCGTACGACTACACTGGGAGCGGCTACGCCTACCTGACCTGGGCGCAAGCACTCGGAAATGCTTCCTCAGAGCTTGTCAATCTTGCCAGACAAGTGGCAGACCCAACCAGCAAGATCGACCAACACAAGCTGGCATACCTCACAACCGATTTAAGCGCGCAGGCCCCTGAGGTCGAGTTTATCTTCTCGGATGGGTACACAGGAGTGAAGGGCGCACCACCAGCCGGCTCCGTCGACTTTGATTCGCACTTCTTTACGCTCATAGCTGTCATACAGCATCCCTTCTCAAAGGGCAGCGTACACATCAACGCCTCCGACCCAACTGGCAAGCCTATAATTAATCCCAACTACGTGTCTAACCCATACGATCTCCAGGCCATCGTGGAAGCCACCAAATTTAGCCGCAGAATCGCTCAGAGCGCTGGGTTGAGCGAGGCCTGGTCGGATGAATACGAGCCCGGGTTTGACGTGACGACGAGTGAGACTGCATGGGAGCAGTTCGCGAGGAACACAACGCTGAGCATTTATCACCCTCTCGGCACATGTGCCATGCTGCCAAGGGGTGACGGCGGTGTGGTCTCGCCAGATCTGGTGGTCTATGGCACTTCAAACCTGCGCGTCGTGGACGCCTCGGTTATTCCTATCCAGCCGTCAGGTCACATCCAGACCATGGTCTACGGTGTGGCAGAGCTGGCTGCAGCTAGGATTGTTGACCAGCACTCCGAAAGCCGAGCAGGCTCTTGAGGTGCTGGGGTCTTCCATCGGATCCGAGGAATTCTCTGGCAACATATGCGAGTGGCCCGAAGTTGGTAGTCCCCTGTCGTCAACTATGTGACGACAGGTCACATAGGAAATGAGCTGTGATGAGGACTCCTTATCTCAGGAGTGATGATGTATTAGCGAACCTCACAATCAACAAATAATAATCATTCCCGGTTCACATCTTGACCTTGGCAGCTTGACTGCTCTCGGCCTTGTCCCTTCGAACCTCGTCCCGATCGAAATTGCTCTGCCACACGCCCGCAAGCGAATCATTGGATGTCATCTCTATCTGCTTAGGCAGTCCCACGCGGCGCATACGGCGACGATGCGTCTCTCGTCAATCTCCCCGTCCCAGTCTCACGCAAGCGAGTCTGTTGGGATCATCTTGTGCCGGATCGACCCACATGAGCATGGCCAACGCAGGTCAGATGCACGTTTACTGTGAACACCCCACGCCTTTGACCCCAGTCGAGACCAACAGTCACATCTCGACAGGCCGGAAGCGTGAGGGTGAAGCCGCGGGCACTACCAGGGTTCCCAGCCGGCCGTCCGCCTGTCGCTGAGCAGGCTGCTACAATGATGGAAGGTCAGAGACGGCAGGCGGCATGTCCCAGCGTTATTCCCATGGCAGCACTTTTCGCCCCAAAGACTAGGTCAAAAGAGAATCCGCCTTTGACTCAGTCTAAACACCCTGCCCCAAGGCGGAACGAGGGACCCGAAAAAGGCGAGGTTGCCAAGCGTAGGGTGTCATCGCACCATGCAGTGCAGTGTTCGTCCGCCAGGAGTAGTCACACCGGCCTGACGAAGAGGCTGTCTCGTCCCGGCTCGCGTCATACCGACGAGGAGGCGTGGATGTGTTGGTCGATCAATTCTTCATGATCGTGCGACCTTCAGATCGCCCTACACTGTCTTCCTACGCTTCTCTCCAGTTCGCCCTTTCCTTCCTTCCTCCGCTACTCCTGCCGAACGGGACGCGCTTATTTCGGCCTTGTGGATGCCGATCTAGTCTCCACGCCCCCCGATCGAGCGCCTAATCCTTCAGGATTCCGGACTACGACGTAGTAGCCGCGAGAGTTCTCAACACACACGGGGCCTGGAGCAGGACCATGTTATAGGTCTTGCAGCTATCCACGGGAGGTCATTTTAACACCGCGCCCATTGCGAAGGCAGTACTTGCAAATGGATGTGCATTTTTCTACTCAGAATGTCCCATGCACTTTTCTGCTTATCTTCCTTTCCCAACTCATTGCCGGTGCAACTTGTATGAACCAGTGAGGCTTCCATGTCAATTTTCAATTTTTTTTAATCGACGCCACATGCGTGCATGAAGGCTGCGCCGTGATTGCCAGCAGACTCTCAAAATTCAAAGAACGCTGCCTTGACTGACCTCCACCCCGTGGGATGCAACCGCAATCTGATCCATTGGCTGTCATCCGTTGGACACAACCAACAGCCCAAGTCGTCATGGCTAGAAACAAGCTGTCCCATGTCTGCAGCAGAGCGAGAAAGGCCCTCGTCTCCGCACAGCCGCCCTATTGGTCACAGAGACCTTGTTTGGGCGCCTAGGTGCGCATACTCGATCCGAAATGTCGGGTTCCAAGAGCGTTGGTGATTTGTAGGGGCACAACGACCATGCCACATCGACATGCTTATCATCCACCGCATATGCCCCCCTTTCCCGCTTAAGCCGCCAGTCGCTGTTCATGTGATGATCCACATCGCTTCTAGAGAGGCCTTGATCGACAGCCCCAGGACCCTTCGAGTTGAAGGCATCGATGTGATTTAATATACAGTTCTGCCAACACTCGGCTGTGTTCACAGCCCCTTATGGACAGTCAGGCAAGGGGCTAAGCGGAAGGTCAATCTGCGTGTGTGTTAGCCTGACCGCAACTTCATTGTGGTGTTGTGGTCTTGACGTACGGCTACGAGGCAGTCGCTGGGCAGCTGATAGCACACTGCAGCACGACAGCACTACTGTTGGTCGACCTGCACCAGTACTGCAGCATCTCGAGCGAGTGCTTTGCCGGAATCTGTTGGTTCAAGAACTGAGCTGTAGCATTCCCCCACATCTATTAAGCGCCGCGAACGAGTCTACAAGCTCGAGAGCCTCGGCCAACAGACCCTGCGTACAATCTCTGTCCCGGTCTTAGCTTTGAGGACAAGCCTTTTTGGGCTCCCTCGGCCCGCTATATCTACCACAGGTCCCGGCACTGGATCAATCTAGCCGTTGTGCTGCCTAACTCCTTGCGCATCTGTTCCATGTGTCTCTATTGCCCTCCCCGTCGAAAGCTCCAACCGGCCCTCGCCCGTCATGGCGAGTTCTGATGCTGGCGACTGCACGCTGGTGACCTGCCCCGTTGAAGAGGGATGGCTTTCTAGCCCCCCGCCGATCGAGGGCACCGCTTTCATGCTGGCTGCTTTCGCGACTCTCATCCCGATCAATTTGTGGGTAGGCGCGAGAAACAGAACGACTTTGTACAGCTTGAGCATGAGCATCGGACTCTTGCTGGAGGTCATGGGCCACTCCGGGAAGATCCTGCTCCGGAACAACCTCGCCAGCAAGTCCTACTTCGTCCTGTCTCTTCTCGGCACGGCCGCGGGGCCGACACTAATCACTGCCGCCGTCTATACCATCTTGCCTCACATCTTGGCCCTCTACGGGAGCGATCTCGGCACCCCACTAGAGCCCGTTTGGCTGAGCTACTTCTTCTTCGCCTTTGACGGCTTCACCATTGCATTCCAGGCTGTAGGCTGCGTTTTCGCGGCTCAAGGTTACAACAGGGTCGAGGTGAGCATGACCCTGACGCAAGCGACTGTTGTCACTCGAAATGATGGATTGACTCTCTGTTCAAGATTCAACAAGGAGTCAACGTGCTTATCGCCGGTCTCGCGCTTCAGATCCTGAGCCTGGTGGGGTTCTTTGGATTATACTTCCTCTTCATGTCTCGGGTATTCCGCAATCGAGAGTTCTTGGATCCGCGCTTCTGTAGCGTCTACCTCTCGGCAAGGTTCAAGACAGCGCTGTTGTGTAAGTTCATCGTCAACAATAGAGTTTGGAATCCGAAACCCACACGCAACCCTCTTCCCCTTCGGACTTCTGCGAGACGCAGAGCACTCTGCTAACCTTGCAGTCACACAGGTATTCAGCTGGCTCTGGCTTTGATCCTCGCACGGACAGTCGCCCGAGTGATTCAATTGTCCGGTGGACTAGCTTCGGCCCCATCCCAATCACATACATATTCCCTCGTGCTCGACGGCGCACTCGTTCTCGTTGCGGCTATAATCATGACACTGTTTCCTCCCGGTACAGTCTTTGGACGTGCTTGGGGCCCGACATCGCCATCGAGGAAGAAAGCCCGTCGTCATCTTCTCGCCCTCCATCCTGCACAGCGGAGCCCTGGGTCACCACCACTCACTATGCGTCCCGGCCCCGCCACCTCGCCGAATGAACACCGGTTTGGATACAACACAACCAATAAAGAACCGCGCTCACCACCCCCATCAGTCACCACTGACGCAGGTTCAATGGGCCAGTCAGGGCTCTGCGGACACCGAAGCTACTCGCACAGGAGGCAGGCGCCGGCACAACCGCTGGGCGACTCTGAGCCGCCACCGTATGAGAGACCACTAAGCACCCTCACCCGGGTGCCCTTCGTGCCACCAAGGGCCTTGACCCTGAGCCAACAGTATGGAAGTGGCCAGATCGTGGAGTCGGAGGTGACGATCGCGCCCGGGAGCGAAGGATCTAGGACAGGGGGGTCCGCCGGCTCGGGACCAGCCGGAGGAAGGACGCGGACGAGGAGCTCGCCGCGAAGTAAGGACGTCATGGTGAGCCATGATGCTATCTGGTGATGTTATGGGGAAGGGAAATGCGTGTCATGTTGGGGGCGGCCGTTGTGCCTGGCGTTTGTTTGATTCCTAGGGCCATTTCTTGATACCAGGTTGACCAACTGGGCACTTCTCAATGCAAGTGGATTCTCATCGGCCAGAGAGCTTGATCGGCGCGGAGCAGGTGCCTAGGAATACCGCGTTTTTAGAGGCGTTGAAGGTGGGTTTGGGATGGTAAAGTGTTCCGCGAGTGCTCAACGTTAGCCTCGCATATTCTATTAGCCGGAGGGGTGATTCAAATTGATAGCAATCCCTTTCAAGGCCACCTAATTCATTGTTGTGAAGAATCATCTACATGGCTGCGTTAAAACTATCATGTCTCGCAGAATAGAAAATGTAAAACAATTGCGAATGATTTTTTTGAGGCGGGGGGGGGGGGTTGGTGCAAGCAGACATATGGAGATCTTGACGCTGAAGATGTGGCTATGGCATTCTTGATGCTCGTCAAGTATTGTAATGAAGGAATTCAGAACACATCCCACCTACTTCAGTATTATGGCGTTCGCAGCTCCCATGTTCTACTTTGATAACTAGATGAAACCTTGGAAGTGAGGAAGTAAAGAAGTGGTGTACAGTGGGGCAATCAGGTGGGCATTTGTTCCTGGAAACAACACCCGACAAATGCAGAAAGGAGCACTGCAGCAGCACTATCTTCGCGTGAATGCATGTTGGGTCCAACCATCACATTGCATCTCCTCCCTAATTATCACCTTGGCTCCGGCTGAAACTCATGCTTTTGATTGCTCTCCATGTTGGTGGGGCCGGTCTGAATGTTACAACTCACCAGGTCTCCAGAACTCCTACGACTTATCATTGGCTTGCTTGTTTCTTAAACCTTTCTTACCAAGGATTGCTGCTAGAAGAATAGTGTAGGAATTTCGAGATTTCCCATAATTCCTGCAGATTTGTAACATTCCTAGCCAGCTGCTGCAGGAGAGCCACTTCGCCAGAATACAAGGCTAGTGGTATGCAGCGACAAGGGGGGGTGGGGTTTACGGGAACGTTGTGGACTGCATTCTTTCACAACGTCCAGACACGATTTGACCTGCTCGGTTTGTGTGGGAAGCATTTCCAATCTGCTAGGCCGATTGGGATTGCTTTCTCTCATATTGTTGACACAGACCAAGGGTCGGAATTATTGATTCAAAATCCGCGGATTGAACACACTCATTCCTCAAAATGTCTCTCATCAGAGTTGCCATCTCCGGAGGTGGTCTTGCGGGAGCGACTCTTCTCCACGGACTCCTCAATTACCCGCAGCTGGATGTCCAGATCTTCGAGTCCGCTGAATCATTCAAGTACGTCCATGTCGCCAATCCCTTACTATGACTTCTGATTGAGGGCCCTTGAAAATCCAAATCATACTCGAAGGCTCTGACAAGCACTGACGATGGGGAAATGGCAGTGTAGCTGGCGCGGCGATCGGCGTGGCACGCAACGCGCTCACTGCTCTGGATCTTATCGGTACATCGGCGCCAAAATGCCTCGAACGTGCCGGGGCTATGCACATGAACGGGGTTCGCTTCATGCTCGGCCAGGGCGAGGGGCAAGGGAGCTTGGTCGCCGAGGAGGATCGAGCGACCCACGGGAAGCGTGTGGTCAGCATTGTCAATCGAGCCGCTTTCCTACGAGAGCTTTTGGCGGAAATCCCTCCGGAGCGCCTGCACTCCTCCAAGAAGCTCAATACCATTGAGAAGAAGGGCAGTGAAGGGCCAGTCGTTCTCCATTTCACGGATGGAACCACTCACGAGTGTGACATCTTGGTCGGTGCCGACGGTATTCACAGCACTGCTCGTAAATTTGTCCTTGGAGAAGATGACCCTGCAGCATCGCCCAGGAACACCGGTGCGTGGACCATCATGGCTCTGAAGCCAGCCACACAAGCGAAGGCCAGCTTCGGTGGCGGGCCCCTTGAGGAATCTCGCGAGTACTCGTGGGTGGGGGACGGCGCATTCCTGATGCACAACATGTTCAATCAAGGCCAGGTAGTCCAATTCATCGTCGCCGCCCACGAGGCTGGTGCCGAGGGCTCGGACCGTTGGGACCGCACCGTCAGTGCCGACGAGCTCAAGGAGCTATACAAGGCCTTCCCTGAACATCTGAAGAAAGCCGTCAATGAGGTAAGGAATATGCGCTCAGGAGACAAGCAAGATCCTTTGCAGTCAAATACTGACAGTGAAACAGCTTCTTTGCGACGAGGCGGAGCAGCCTGCGATGTATCTCTGGGAACATCCCCCTGCTCGCACACATGTGTCTGGGCCAGTCTGTATCATGGGCGATGCCGCTCACGCTACGACTCCATGGCAAGGGTCAGGCGGCGGCATGACGATTGAGGATGCCTTGATTCTCTCCAGCGTCCTTGGCCGCGCGACGTCACAGAAGGAGGCCTGTATGGCCCTGAGGGTATACGACGAAGTCCGCCGCCCTCGAACACAACGGATTGTGGAATCGAGCCGAGGCACCGGACTCATCCTGGCTGGCCGCGGCGAGGGGATGGGCTTGGACTTGAAACGGCTGACAGGTAATGTGCTGTCGAGGTGGGACTTTATCATCGACTTTGACAACAAGAAACATCGCGACGAAGCACTTGAGAAGCTGGAAAGGGAGCCCAAACAGGACTCTGGAAGCATTTGGGCGACCAAGAGGCGAGGAATACTGTCGCACTCGAAATGTGCCCTTAGTCTTAGCTTGATGGAGAGAGTCGGGACCTACTTCGAGTTATTCGTGTCTCATGTCTTGCCCTGTATATCGGCAGTGATGTAGCTGAATTTGAGCCAAGTTCCCCGTTGAATGCGATATCATCTCGCTCACCTTCTTGTTAGTTTCTGAGTCTAAAATTGTGGATGAGACATGCATGCTAGAGCTCTTGAGACAAGGTATGGGAGCCAATGTCGTGCCCGTCCTTGAGGTTGGTGCTGAAGCATTGTTGACAACTTGGGGCATCCCTGTGTTTGCAAAACACAAGGGTTCGGGTTGTAACGATGCAGTGACATCACCAGGGACAAACCAGGGAGTTGCAAATGACCAGGCACGCGACCCTGGACATTCCGTTTTGACCAGAAAACGACGATAAGTAAAGCAGCATCATGTACATATCAAGAAAGCTCGGATAGCACAAAGGCCAACACCCAGACCGTGAAGCCAGTCATCCACCCTGTGGTCTTCGATCCCAAGAAGCCCCGAATCAACCGACACTCCCGACAGGTTGGCTGCGCTCCCAGTCCCCGGAAATCCCGCGTGTTAACGCCTGACCCAGATGCCCAAATACCCAATCGTGCTTGCCCATGGCCTTCTGGGCTTCGCAGAGCTGAAGCTTGCGGGATCTTACCTCCCTCCGATCCATTACTGGCACGGAATCAAAGAGGCCCTGACCGAGAATGGCGTCGAGGTTATCACGGCTACAGTCCCGCCAACTGGGAGCATCGAGGAGCGCTCTGCAAAGCTCCGGGATCATATCCTTCAGGAATCTCATGGGCGGCCAGTCAATATCATTGCCCACTCGATGGGCGGCCTGGATGCGAGGTACATGATCAGCTATGCTCACAGACGTCGCACCCAGCGACAGGAAAAGCAGCATCCCTCAAACGACATCAACGTCCGATCCCTGGTCACCATCGCCAGCCCTCACCACGGCTCAGCCTACGCAGACTACCTTCTTGAACAAATAGGTCCGGAACGGCTACCTGGAGTCTACGAGGCGTGGAAACGCACGACCGGGCTTAGCACCGGTGCCTTTTCGCAGCTCACCCGCAAGTACATGTCGCAGGAATTCAACCCGAGGACACCGGACGACCCGGACGTACAGTACTTCTCGTACGGCGCGGCCCTGAACCAGAAACCTCCACTCCTGAGCCCATTCCGGGCGTCCTTCAATGTTTTGAGCAAGGAGGAAGGGCTCAACGATGGCCTGGTTAGCGTGGAAAGTTCGAAGTGGGGAGCGTACAAGGGCACGCTGGAGAACGTCAGCCATCTGGATCTGATCAACTGGACGAACAGGGTCAGGTGGGCGATGAGGAGGTTGATGGGCGAGGAGAATCCGTGAGTTCAGCCCTTGCCTTACGCCTCGCACCTGGCTTCTTTACTGTTACTTTGATGCTAATCTATGAGAAACGGAAGCTTTAACGCCACCGCTTTCTACGTTCAGATTGCAGAGATGCTTGAAAAAGAAGGACTGTAAAGAAGCATAGAAGGCATAGATCTTTAATCATAATATTAATATTCAGCTTCGCCCTTGCAGCATTACGACAAACGATGACGCCCCCGGTACTGAGCGAGACCGCCTGCCGTTAGCCAACCTCACCCACACAGCCACATTCCTCGTTCAGACATCGAGTCGTATGGACGGCCACATCGAATCGTCTGACTTTCATGTTTCACCAGGTGAGCCCATCCAGACGAGTCTTTTCAATCCTTTGCCCACCATACTGCCCGTTAATTCGCATCGGCATTGCCGTTATCGTCGTTTCGCCGCCTGCGCTGAAGCACACTTGGAGACCGTCGACAATAATGGACCACGCCATTCACGAGATTTCAGACACTTCACTAGCTCACGACCGTGGTGCCTCCAACCATTTTGGGGCTGATATCATGTGTTGATATTCAAGCTTTCCCTAACCACATTGAATAGATAATAGACATTGAGAGATACTGGCCTGCCAGCAGCACCGATTCTTCTCGTACCAAACTCACAACCAAACAACCGATGACCCTAGGAAAATGCTGACTGATGCCCCGACTCTAGAAATAAGACCGATGAGTCTGTTATTGAGCCCCCTTGCTCCCATGTTGGACTTTCTTCTCGCCGCGGCTGTTGTCCTGTCTTTACCACTCGACTTTGACGGCCCGCCGTCCGCCGTTGGCCATTCTCGGTAGCGATCGACGACGCTTTCCCTTGCCGACTGCGGCTGCACCTGCGGCTGCTGGCGGCGGTGGTGCTAGATCTGATGTCAGCTCTTCTTCCTCTTCTCGGGATTGAAAGGATCAGGAGGACAGAGAGAATCTCCCCTGGCCGCCATGTGCTTTTACTTACGGGCACCCGCGGCACCGGGGCCACCTGCCGGTGGTGGTGGGGGTGCTGCTGCGCCTGAGGCGCCTGGGGGCGGTGCTGAGCATTTTGTTAGCATTGGTTCCTCACTTCTCTGGACACCGTCGTCCATGTGAGATATTTCACATACTGGGAGCGGCACCAGCAGCACCTGGTGGCGGTGGGGGCGCGGCGCCTGCAGCAGCCGGCGGCGGCGGTGGTGCACCAGAGGCGCCTGGGGGTGGTGCTGAATATTCCGTCAGCATTGTTTTCCATTCTCCTCTCAAACTTGCAGTTCCTGGAAAGGAATGGTTACGTACGAGGAGCAGCACCGGCAGCGCCTGGTGGGGGAGGAGGAGCCGCGCCCGCAGCAGCCGGCGGTGGTGGTGGCGCGCCAGAGGCGCCAGGGGGCGGAGCTGAAGAATTTCTTAGCATCGTTTTCTGCTTCGGAGCTCCTCGTCTCGGAAGAATATTTCACATACGAGGAGCGGCGCCGGCAGCATCAGGTGGTGGAGGCGCTGCCGCTGTGCAGTTCGCTCCGGCGGCGGCGGGAGGCGGAGGAGGAGGGCCTCCAGCCGGGGGCGGTGGCGGGGCACCTGCTGCTGGTGGCGCTGGGGGCGGTGGTGGTGCACCTGAGGCGGCGGCAGGAGGTCTGCAAAGGTCAGTCACGTTTATCCATGGGACTTGGCCGACAACTGGCAACGGCCGGGAGCGTGCTTACGGTGGCGGTGGTGCGCCAGAGGCGGCGGCGGGAGGTCTGGTCCATGTTAGTTGGCTTCTCCCATGGGGCTTCTTCGACACCACAGAATACGGGACGGGGCAGATCTAACGGTGGCGGCGCTCCTGGGGCATCAGGTGGTCTGAAAGCCAATTTGTCAGCCTTGATGTGTCCCAGGAAAGAACGTTACCCCGGGAGCGAGACTTACGGTGGAGGAGCTCCGGAGGCGCCTGGCGGTGGTGGAGGAGGGCCAGGTCTATACGACTTCGAGTGAGCGAGCGGCACTGGAGAGAGAAACGTGGAAGGGCCACTTCGTTGAGCCCAACTGCTCGAGGCAGTTCAGGCTAACTCCACTGGGGGAAGAACACCTATGTCGACACTCCGGGACAGGAAGCACTCACGGTGGAGGAGCGGCTGCGGCTCCAGCTGCTTCTGGGGGAGGGGGAGGAGGGCAAGACTTCAGAACACAGGTCAGTCATTTTCGTTCCTACATGGCGACGGCGCTGCTGGATGGCTCCCGAGGCTGTCTAGAGACCACAGTGCTCTGGGACCCAAGTCCTGCTGTCCACCAGACACCAGCAAGCCTAGGGAGACCCGGTAATCGCACTCAGGCACACGTACAGCGATCGCAGGAGGTGGAGGCGGGGCGTCAGGAGCACCAGACGCGGCGGCAGGAGGAGGCGGCGGTGTCGCCGTATCGTTGCCAGCCTGGCGCTGAACAAGGGCTCCGAATCCACGACGAGTCGGGCCAGCCAGCCCGGGGCCAGTGAGGGCGAGGGCGGGGACGAGGTTGAGACCACGCATGTTGGCTGTTGGAGGGGGGATGGTGATGTTGTTTGGGCAGCCGCTCTGAGATTAAAGAATAACGAGGGTGGAACCAGCGACCCTGAAGTACTTGAGCCGGCCCAAAGACAACTAAAAGGAGGAGAAAAGAACGGATGAGAAACAAGACCCGATGAGGCTGCAGAAGAGTCGGTAACGGGAAAGGATGGTGGGAAAGTCTGCCGCTTTATCTAACTTTCATCTCAAGGCTGACCAGGATGTCTTGGCCTCTTACCGTGCAGGCTGTCAGCCTTGGAACATGGTCTCAACAAAGGCTCAGACGAAGCGATGTTGGGCAGGACCGTCACAGTTCATCCGTGTTTGGATCCAGCACCGGATCTGTTTAGTCTTGCTGGAGGCAAGGTCTGATGTTTGCCCTGCGATTATCAGCTCCGCATCAAACGGGAAATCAACCCCGGGGTCCTCACACCTCCTCTGAGCGCCCCAACAAGAGGTTGGAAGGCCCTGTTCCAAAGTGGAGTGGATGGTCTACCAAAGTTCCATCAGACCGGCACGTTGAATCAAGCTTAAGACGGGCTCGGCCAGGGTAGACAGGAGATCCCAGATGTGCAGCAGGGGGGTGGTAGATCTGGCGAGGGGAAGATCTGGCGTCGGAATTCCAAAAGCACCTAGGGGCGGGCGCCTTCCGGCATGCCTATTTTTGCTATTGACACGCCATGGGTCCCAGATCTGGGGAGCATTCCTACCGACTCGTGCGCGGGTTCCCGCATGTCTGCCAGGATCAATCAATAACGAGCGCAACGGCGGGGCCTATTACCTGGGCATTTCATGTGGTAAAACTACGGCAAACCGGTCTATTAAGTACATGGTTTACAGATTTTGCTACCGACGTGCTGTTCGTCCCTTCGGCACCGGTAGACAATTAGTCTAGGTGCCGCTTCTATATTTACTTCGTTCCCGCGCCAGGGGTGCTTTATGTTGCATCGCACCATTTGACATTGCCGACAGTGCTTGTCTCTAGCCTTACGCAGATGAGAGCTGGTCCAGAGACTACTCACGAGAGCGATTGGTCGTTCAGGAAGACATCAGTTCTTTGTTTCACTCAGCAGTGACTGCAACATGGGAGAAGAAACAGAAAATTCCCAGAGGAGTCGCCCGGCGAGGAAAGCCAAGGCCATCTCAGCATGGCCATGAAAGGACAGGCACCTCAAACCGGACGTCATGAAGCCCAGACGTTCCATAACAGGAAGTCGATGCATGTCGTCGAGAAACAGTGGTTCAGAGTGTGTTGTGCCTTACCGAGCGCGTGCATGTTGCAACCGGGTGGGTGAGTTGAGGAGGGCATTGCCGCCGGCCGAAAGTGGCCGGTGGCCGCCGCCGCCGCCGCCGCCGTCGCCCGCACTTTTCTGACACGAAAGTCTAGCCGAGACGGGTGACAGGCCACACCCTTGAAACCCCTTGCACTGAGTAGACTACAACTTCGCAGCGTCGGTTAGCGGAGCCCTATTCCTTATGCCCAGCCATACTGACTAACTACTCAGTAGTATTCAGGAGGACACTGCCCTCTTGTTTGGTAACAGATCTCGTAGATATTCGCCCCGCAATTCTCGCCTGACACAACTTCCTCCTACACGGGTCTCAGTGTAGTTTTTCCGTGTGGGAATGTTTCTTTCGAATGCAGGACCCTGAGGAGGGCACTAAGACCAGAATCCAGCTTTCCGGTTCTAAGAAAATCACATCACCGAGGAGGGATCCAGGGGAAATCATGCCGAGCTCAGGTTCCACCGGGCGCATCATGAAAGCTTCTCATGGTTCATTCACAGCCACGCCATCCTGATGCTTAACCAGCTCGGCTGTTTCGCCGGGAAATGTTGCTCATATGCGATGGCTTGGTTTGGCTTTACTTTTGAGACCTCCTGATCATTGATCAGCGCGAGACGGACTTTGAAGAGCGAAGACACCGATGAAGAACATTGAAGAAGAAAAGAAAAAGTGGGCTGTACAGCGCTCAGCGCCGGCAATGCGAACTGGGAATCTCAGCCCGTGTCACACAATTATGTGAGATTCCCTCGATCAATATGCCCAGCGTGTACTCATCCCCTTGTACGATGACGCGCCCGGGCTCTTGGGTCACTGTACCAAGCCCCTACACTATCATTCGAGCCCGAAGCAAGCGATCTTGGAGACCCCTGAACACACAAGACTCATGACGCTGTGGCGAAGCCGTTGGGACATAGACCGGCGCCCCCTGGCCCACTGATTTACGAAACGTTGGCAGTGGCGATCATAGGACCGCCGCTCTATCAGGTGTCACCCAGCGGTGGCGAGGTCCTCTGAACGTCCTTAAATTTGCTTTGTGTCTGCAAGCCTCGTGAGACCGGCCAGGTTAATCACCGATCCTGGCGACCAACCCTTACTCAAGTCCCAGAATCCTCCAAAGATGCGAGAAAACCGCTTTGGTCTCAGCGATGAGGCCTTGGGGATGAGTGAGGGGCCGTCGTCATTGCGCCTGACACATTCCCAAAATCTGCCGATCGAGACACTGACGCTGGCAAGGTGACGGCGGGATGATTTCACATGGAAGCACTTCTACCATATACTTTGCTCCTTGGCCAACGCTCGAGAAAGGTCTTGGTTGTTCCGGTGAATAAATCTTCAGACATTGCAGACGGTTCAGATTTCCGCTCGCAGACATTTCTCACACCACCGACAAGGCAGTGATTATTGTAGTAAATCGATATTGAAGAACACTGACGAGCTATACCCCACAGCACAGGAACGATCTGAGGAATCCCACCAAGGAATACAGCAGGGCGGTCTGATGTCTCTGATACGTGTTCGAAAAGCCGACGACGTAGCTTCCGTGTCAGTGTCAAACGGCTGATGATGAGCGCCTCAAACTTATCAAGCAACACCACCGTGGTACAGCTTCGAAAATCAGGTTGAGTGGTTTTGGCATCTTGGGATTTTCAGAGTATCACCGAGCAGTCAGCAAACTCGACAGTGAATACCTAGGTACTCAGTCGAAAAGGACATCGGAATTCTGTGCTGCGAGACGGCTGGACTTTTGCGCTCGGGGACAGGAGCCGTTGGTTCCCAATTTGAACATATCGGATAACACAACCTGTAATAATTCGATGCGTTAAGCTGAGGCTGACCCCGGAGGTGAGAATTCTGGACAGAAGTTGTGGTGGATCAGGATTGAGCGCACTTGACCACCTCCTACCCTGTGACCGAGCGTAAAAGATCCCAGTGCGGATGAGAAAGCCTGCTATAGGTTGGCTCCGTACGGCAACATATTCTATAGGACAAACTCTTCGAAGTGATTTCGCGTGTTCCTTCCGGCGGTGAGCATTTGATACGCCTGTCTTCGAGTTACACGAAAGCGAAGTTATTGTGCACGACAACATATCGGCCTAGCGAGTGAATCGTGGCCTTTTATATCCCGGTTTGAAAATTAGCTTGATCTAAGACTGTCCGGGCCATGACACCAGCGCGGCCGAAGTTTTGGCACGGCGGCAGAAGTATCCGGCGGCAGGAGTATCTGTTGGCAATGCCTGATACTTTCAACCAAGAGCTTACTTTATGGGTAGCCTGATGCGATGAGGCTCGCTACGTGCAATGACAAGCTTGTAACATGTATTGGTGAGGCCATTTTCTAAGACAGCCCGGAAACTCTCGCATGAGCCTAATCAGGGACTGAAGGGACAGACAGGCACATGATATTTCAGATATTTATCTCCAAAGGCCGCTTATCTAGAGAGTTGAGCACGCTGGCTTGGGTCGAGGCAGACTTCAGCCGGCAAGGACTGACTGAAGAGCCGAAAGTCGTCCGTGCAACATCCGATCAGCCAGGATTTGGCATGGCCTCTCAACTTCATGCGGTTTGTCGCTTCAACCAACCGTTTCACTCTTGTTAATGACCAGAAAATAACCACGAGATCCTCAGGAGTGAATAGGGAGGAGTTTCAAAGGGGCCAAGAACAGCTGCAGACCCAGTTGAACGGCTAGAAACTGAGGAACTGCCACTCCGGTCGAATTCCCCAGTCATCCACCGTGCGAGGGCTTCAGTGCCTTCTGACCACAAGTTTCAGGTCTGGGGCAGCCGAACAGCACGCTTGGTACCGAACCTATCCCTCTACAGGCCAGGTAATACTATGACAGTCAGTCATCATCAGAATTGAACATCGACTCCTACCTGCCACGGAAAATCTTGGGCAGTAGTGGCATTCTGCTGACCATCGAAGGTTCAGTGCCAGAGGCTCGTGTCTTCGTCCATGGTGGAATCTGGCCTCCTCCCATGGGGCGACTGATGCCCAGATGAGCTCAGGAAAGATAAATGGCACTACCGTCTATTGGAACACAGCATGAACGTCCTGCCCATGCGAATGCTGAACGAGGTTGTCCTCGGGGACCTAATTCGGAAGTCCCTTGATCAGGGGGTTCAATTTTCGGCATGGCGTGCCCGCCTGTGCTCCTCAACACTTGTCGGACACGATTCTAAGCCTCTGCCGGAAAGGAACCATGCCGTGGACGCTTCGTGTTGCACCGCAAGCTGGGGCTGTTGTGCCACGGCCACGTGTGAGCTGGTACACGACGTGTCCCACTCGTGAGGCTTTCCGACATTGATCCGGCAGGTCCTCCCAGGTCGTGCTGCCGATCTCAGAACCCCGCCGATTCCCACATGCGTCTTTGTTGTTCGTCCGGTGTTCTGCAAACTGGCGCCATGCAGCGTGGTAATCGCCGGCGGCACAAAACAGGCTTTCATGAAAACGGGACGAGTTCGAATGGATAATGAGGAGAGCCACAGGATGTCGTGGCGCTTCACTCGAAACGAGACCACTCCAGAATTGGGCGAACGGCTGCACAGTGACCTGCTTGCGCAACGACGGCAGGCTGACCACGACTTCGAGGCCAGTGTCATACTTGGGAGCGTCAACATCCAAACAGAGAAAATCAAGAGTCGATGCCACATCGCGCTGTCCCGAATGGTAGTCTCTCGCAACACTAGGCTTAGAGAGATGAAATGCTGCCTCACGTGGCCTAGAATGCAACCTTGAGCTGACTCCATCGTGACCCAAGCAGGCATCACGAGACCATTGGACTTGGTGACTTGTCAACCTGGAATACACAGACCTTCCGAGGTCCAGCTTCCGGGTGAGTGCCGAGGCAGTTGGTCGGAGACGGCACACGCGCGAGTGTGGAGTGGAATAACAATGTGAGAAGGGGGGAGGGGGCACGCCTGTGATGCCGTGAAATGGGGCTGACGATGTTGGTGTGCATGGGTACTTCAGCCCGTAGCCTCATGCAGTGCAACTGGGCTCTCTAAAAGATGGTAGTCCTTTAGTGAGCTAGTAGACTGGCCTCATGATGGGCAGCTCTTGTGAGTGTAACGAGTTGTGGGAACGCGCCTTGATGACGACAGCGGCGCAACTTAAGGGTGCAGTAGGACATGTGGTCAGAATCTTGAACGGGTTGCTCTCCCGTGAAGCTGCTGGGTAAGGTATTCGCAGGCAGGCGTCCAGTTCAGAAACAGCCAGTGTGAACTTGGGCGGGGGTTGAGAGAGACATGGGGCGTTCTGGCCTGCCTGAGACATCGCGTGTGCCCCCCCCGAATCGCGGGGTCGCATGGGACACCGGCGGTGGCTGGCCGTGTTGTGAAAATGATAGGATAGCGCGCTGGGGGATCGGGTGTCTGACTACCTAGGTACTTGGGCTTTTGCGTAGGAAGTGGCGCCGCGGCAATTGACCGCCCTGGCGAAGAAGCGGGTGTGGCTTCTGGTTGATGATCTGACCTTCTAGCGCAGGAATCTCTGCAGTAGTGGATTCGTGCCGTTGAGGGCTTTCGATGACCTCGGCAGAAGGACCGCCTGCCTGGCGGAGTGCCGGTCTACTGGGACACAATTTCGGGCATTCGACGACTTTGCACAAATTCTTGGTGCAACGTGACTCCAGGTAGGTAGCCTCGGGATTCGGATGCTTCTGTTGCATCTGCGGCATTGGGCCGGTTCACAGCACATGGACCGTGGTGGCCCAGTCTGCAACAGACCAGCTAGCTGTCACCGAAATATCCGGTTCCAAAGTCCCGGTGGATATGTTTGTGCGGTGAAGCAACGTGCAGCACACGGAAAGCTGCTGCGAGGCAGCATTCAACAAGCACAGATACTCGAAACGTCCACATGTTGCCCCGGAGTCCGAGCTTGTTTGTTGGATATCACCGAGCGAGGCAGACCGAAAGATGGCAGTCACCCAGATGCTCATTGTATTTGCGAGGCAGATTCGAGACAGCTTCTTCAATCCGATTGACCTAGATGTACAGTGACAGAAAGAGTCGATGCGGGAGAGACGTACGCGATGGAGATGAAGGGCATGTGTGGCGTGGGAGAGGCGGGCCCACAGGAGGAAGCCATAGGCTAGCATGTCACCTGAATTGGCGCTGGGTGGATAATGCGGTCTGCACCAGGGTCTTGGGCGGGAACAAGACTCGTGATGCCTGCTTCCAACGCAAGCAAGCGGGGAAGCGAGCGTGCGGGAGAGGCTCGTGTGTCGCGGGCTATCCAAGACAGTGTAGACTCAATGTTGTTTTCCCGCGACAATAGAACTGGAAAGTGAGGGTGTCATTCGTACTGTAACTGCCACCGGCGATCGCTTCCCGAGTCGGGGCAAGTAGACGGCGCCAAAACGAAGGCATCGGACTTGGAATCCGGGGAAGTCCTGCTGACGACAAGCTAGCCTCGCGATGCGCTGGGATGTGGGGTCAGGAAATTGCTGCTGTTCATGTATTGTGGAAGAGCGGCTGTGACTGGCTCAGAGCGAGCGCACTGTCGACTTCTCAAGGGCTACACGGACACGACACGACATGATGCATGACGCGCGTGGTGCGCACGCTCAAGCCTCGCTGCGAAGATGTCTGGTCGCTGGTGGAATCCTCGTGATGCCATTCCTGACGGTTCCGTCCTGCCGTCACATTGAAGTTGCGGTCAGGTCTGGTCAGCTGGCATGGACTCATCTAAAGTGCCTGCCAGGAGTCGGACTAGGCATGGGTAGGTGTTTGGAGATGCCCTCTTGTGGGCCGAGTGGTGAGGCAGGTGAAGGTTCGTCCCATGTCAACACAAGTCCATGTCCGGGTCCAGGTCCTTGTGTGTGCGTGTGTGCAGGAGCGGGACCAGAACAGTGAGACTCGGTCTCATCAGATCTCTGCGGTTACTCGGTATTGCTGTGATCGGCGCCCGGAGTATTGCGCAAGAGATCTCTCGAGGTGCAGATGGATGCAAGGGGCTCGTGAACCATTCCAAGATTCTGACGCGAGAGGGACAGCTGAAGTTGCAGCAGCGAGTTGCAGCGGCCGTTGCTGCAACGGTAGCTGCGATGGTTACGGTTGTCGTTGCTTCCCCAAACCCAAGAAACGGGCCCAACGGCACTCTGGCCCCTGATGATCCACTCATCAGGTGGAACCACATCCCTGCTCCCCCGCGCTGCGGATTTCTCCTTGATGTTGGTGGTGGCTGACCCGCAGTCAGTCAGTCAGTGATGAGGCAGTCACATCAACAACTTCTTCATCACTCGTCGCCCTTGCAGGTCTATCCTGACACGCCGGCATCCACAACATCAGCACCCACCCTTTGAACCAGGATAACTAACCCCCAGTGGCATGGCCTGCTAAAGGATGACCTGCCCAAAGATAGCCTGCTGTGGGAGAAGCTGCAGAATGCTGCTTATTACACAGTAGGGAGGTTTCGTCTTGGCCCGCGACGAAGGTCGTCCACCCCACCATTTGCACTGCCTGCCAAGTTTGCTTCTTTGCGCCAAGTACGGCAGGCAAGCGCCACGCCAAGGGTGCTTAGCAAGGTCAACTGGCATGGAGAGACTGGCAGACTGGCGGTCTTGGCTATTACTCCGTCCGACCTCGACCGTGCAGGCGCAGCACGAGAACTCCGGCCTGGGCATCTATCTGTCTGCCTGTTTGTCTGTCTGTCTGCACCTCGCCAATCTCCGGCCCCTCGTCAGGTTGGTTGAAGCCGTCATCGAAGGACCATGGCCAGTTGTTCTGTCCAGCCCCCTCCAACCGCTGTTCCGGCTCGATTCAAGCCGCTGAGCAAGGACCCCCTTCTCTCCAGCTTGGACGAGTCCCTGGCCTCCCCCACCAGCTCAAGCATCCCGTCCTATGCGTCCGGGTGTACTGCCTCATGAATAAGGGGTTGGCCCTGCTTCCGGCCCTGATTCGTCCCTCGCCTTTCGTCCTGTTTCCCAGCCTACCGCCGCGTCGTAGCCTGCGGTTTCAACTCGACCGCCGGTGCTCACGTCCAGCCCCTTCCAACCCATCAAGTGGTCCTTGGACTGTCGCGGCATTCGGGGTCAAGGACCACCGCATTTCTTTCTCGCGTATCAGTTGCCAAGGTTCTTAGTTTCTCTGTCCTGACCGACGCCGAGTCACAAGCTTTCAGCGCATGCAATGTCTGAGTCTTACCAGTCCCCCACGAGAGCAGTCCAACGGCCCACAATACCTGGCCCACAATTTCTTCAAGCATCATCCATCCAGGACATGCAGGAACTTTGCAGAAACTCTGCAGATTCGGGCTTTCCATGCCCAGGTCCGACCTCGAGCCTCCAAGCAAGCGCCTGGAGGGATCCGCGATTCGCACGACGGCACAGCGTACGGGCAGACCAGCTCGTCCTCTTTTCCTGATTCTTGCCAGGGGCAGGGACATGAGCACAACCATTGCTATGTTTGGAGGCGCGTCCCTGGTGCAGGGAACATACATGCGCCCTCAGCAAAGCTGGCACTTGGATGTCACTGCGTAGGTTACCAGTCCTAGCTCCCGTTCTCTCGCCGCCGCCTTGCGCTCTCTCGCCGCCAGCCACACCCTCCCCTTCAACTATGCGCAGGTGTGGTCCTACTGTATAATTTCGCTTTCCTTACAATATCACCCCCCGGTGCTGCATGACGGCCACCTCGTGAGGCCTGTACTTCAAATTTTGCTCACACGACCAAGTTTATTGAAGAAGGGTCCCCATCCCATCACGTCTTAGTCCCGACTTTTCACTCTACTACCACCCTCTTCTGGCCAAATCGAGTCCTAACTCACCTCCCATCGTTGCCTCGTGTCATCCGGGATCCGCAGTTCATCCCACGATATTGAAAGCTAAGCGTATATAATAATCATATATCCCCCAAGAATTCTATGTTTTTCTTTTACACCTTGTCTCCACAAACCTCCGAAAAGGGATCACGAAGCGAGGCCTCTGCCGCCGCATCTTAACCCTGCTCCTGATTAACATCTTATACCACCTCCTCCTGGCCATAGCAGCACCAAAATGCGTCCGGCACAATTTGCTGCCACAGCGGCAGCCTTTTTTGGTGGCCTATCACAAGCCATAGATTTCAGTCCTGCCAGGCCACCAGCTTGGCCTTTGGCTGTCAGATCACCGTATCTCAGCACCTGGCTGGACGGGTCATCAGGGGGTTCCCTCGCCGGACACTGGCCAACATTTTGGGCGTATGTAGTCTGACCTACTCCGAAGCCACCAAATGTGTGCTGTTCTGACTAACATATATCTCGGCAGCGGCCAAATCACAGGATGGCAAGGTTTTGTGGCAGTAGATGGTGCTGTTTACAACTGGATGGGGGCCGCTCCGGGTCCTGCTGTGGCCAATCAGACGTCTGCAACCTATACGTCAACCAACACCGTCTTCACTTTCGATGTTGAGGGCAAGGTCACCTTGAAAGCCACATTTCTGTCTCCCGTCTACCCGAATGACCTACTCAAGCAATCACTGCAGCACTCATACATTGATGTCACAGCCGTGTCTGCCGATGGAGCCTCGCACAGTGTCCAAGTCTACTTGGACTCTTCCGGAGAGCTCGCAAGTGGCCGGGACGCGAGCCAGAACATCACTTGGGACCACGGAACCAACGGGGGCGTGGAATACCACACGTTTCAACTTTCGAATCAGCGACAGTTCGTTGAAATCAGTGACCAACCGGCATGGGGTCAGTGGTTCGTGTCCACCGCCGACACCGATGGGGTGAGTCTGACAAGAAGGCTCCAGAAAGTCAAGTACACACCGTCTAATATTCATGTACAGGTCACGTGGAGAATCGGCCAAGATACGGCCGTGCGTGGCCAGTTCGTGAACAACCGCACACTCGACAATACCAAGGACACCAACTTCCGGGCCATTAATGTTGACTGGTGAGTAGTGGAGTCGCTACGTACCAAATCCTGATTGTGGATGCTGACCGAACCTTCTAGGCCTGTCTTCGCATTCTCCAAGGACCTGGGTACTGTGTCTGGTACTGAAACCGGGGTCTTGTTCACACTCGGACTGTCTCAGGACTCAGTCGTGAATTATCAGGGCAATTCGCCAAGTGCAACGGCACTTTCAGGGCTTTGGAAGTCAGCCTACAGCTCGGCCGAAGATGCGATGGCAGCTTTCTACAACGACTACTCGTCAGCCCGATCCGCAATGGGCGACCTTGATGGCAAGATCGAAACAGACACATCTAACGCTGGCGGCCAGAACTACACCATTCTTACCAGCTTGGGCGTGCGTCAGGTCTTCGCCGCCACCGTCCCTGCTCAGGGCACGCAAACGTATCTGTTCCTGAAGGAGATCAGCTCGAATGGAGACACCAATACCGTCGATGTCATTTTCCCGGCGGCTCCCCTGCTTCTGTATCTGAACGAGACCCTGGTGAAGCTATTGCTGGATCCGCTGTATGAGAACCAGGAAAGTGGGCATTATCCAAACACCTACGCCATACACGACCTGGGAGTTTTCCCCAACGCTTTGGGCTATCCTGAAGGAAACGACGAGCCCATGCAGGTCGAGGAGAGCGGCAACATGATAATTTTGACGCTGGCTTACGCGCAACGCTCGGGTGATAATGCATATCTCAACCAGCACTGGGACAAGCTCAACCAGTGGGCCGGCTACTTGGTCAACGACTCCCTCATCCCAGCGGAGCAGCTTTCGACGGACGACTTTGCAGGCACGCTGGCGAACCAGACCAATTTGGCCATCAAGGGTATCATAGGGCTCAAGGCGATGGGACAGGTCGCGAACCTCACCGGAAATGTCGTCACCTACGATGCCACTGCCGAGGAGTACCTACCTCAGTGGCAGAACTTTGGGATCAACTCTGATGCTTCTCCTCCACACTCCGTTCTGACCTACAATGATCCAAGCTCCCACGGTCTCCTCTACAACATCTATGCAGACCGCCTGCTTGGCCTCAACTTTGTCCCTCAACAAATCTATGATATGCAGTCCGCGTTCTACCCGACCGTTGCGACAGCCTTCGGTGTGCCACTCGACACCCGCCACAACTGGATCAAGAGCGACTGGGAACTGTGGGCGGCGGCTGTGGCCAGTGACGAGACGAAGAAGATGTTCATCGATAAACAGGCGTACTGGATCAACAACACGCCGCAGACCATCCCGTACGGTGACTTGCTAGACGGAGACACTGGTGGATACACCCCGAATCAGTTCAGGGCCAGACCTGTAATGGGTGGCATGTTCTCGCTGTTGGCCCTCCCTTAGATGGGCATGAGTTCTCTTTCCTCTTCTTTCTGCATGAGATATCGCCGCCCTCTCAGTCTTATCAATCAGAGCTGAACCCGCGCGACTTCATGGGCAGCTTCTATACAATGTATATACCCCGACCTTCCACCAATCTGATATTCATTCATATTCTTGATTCGCAGCATGAGATACGTCGACGCACACCTTGACTGATCTCTTGTTCTTTATTTGTGTGCTATTTTCAAGAGCCGTACCAGACGGTCTCGAGGCCGCGTAGCGTTAAAGTCCACCTCCGAAGTGCATGGTTCGAGGCCCGCCCATGCCAACGAACGGAGGTGGCAGAGGCCACACAACGATTACAGATGTACCTGGATAACCCGATCCGACCAGCAGCATTTTGTGCTAATGTCGACAAGCCGAGCCAACGAATTATCTCTCCCAGCAAGCTCTTGGTATGGTGTCACGCAGCTGGTTCCAGAGTTCGTGTTCGCTGCCCGAGGTGACCTAGCCCGGCCGCCGCGCCAGTGCAGGATTGAACGACCACGGCGCGCTCATGGCGGATGTCACGGATGTCACAAAGTTCTTCACTAAATATACCGCGGAGGCATGGTTCGCACGACGGTGATACTTACACAGCTTGCACCCCGGCCGCAGTAGCTCAAACCTCCGTAAGCTTACACAGCTTCCGCACAATTTAACTCTATTTTTGATGCAGTTTCCTTAGCAGTAGCAATGGTTCATATCTTAATTTTTTGGGTTCAGAGCTGCTAGGGATGTTTCTTCTTCTCCTTTTTTTCTGCCCCGGTAACATGTAGCAGTGCCGAGTGGTACGCTGCAGGACGCATTCAGCTTCTCTTGTTTTTGCTTCCCGCTCCTCGCTCCGGCGAAGCTTGATACATTGCACCCTGCGCGAACCCAGTTTTGTCGTATCTGCCGGCGCTGCGATGCCTCTGAAGTCTCTTTTACGTCTCCGGTGATCTAGACATTTGCGCAGGGAAGCAAGGGGGATGGGCGTTTGCCGTGACACAGGTCGGGCGCACCCCCCTTTCCCACGTGCATGAAGTCTGTAATGATGTGGGATGCGGCCAAGAATAGATCAGCCTCAGGGTCGTTCCGGGCCCCATCTCGGCATGGTGATCCTGGCGGGCTCGGTCCGGGGTTCGGAGGATTGTCATGCGGGAGAGAAATTCCGAGATTGGAGATGTGCGCTTCCGTGGGCCTGGCCCACGTTCCCACCTTTCCTTGCGTGCCACAGGCAAGGCAATTGATTGCATGTTGGAATATTTTGGACGGTGGCAAATCACTACGTAGAGACTGGCGATGCAGGCAACTGGAACATCTCCAAAGGCACTCTTGAGGCTCTGCAAGAGGTCGTCGAAGCTACCAAATAGTCAATACCTAGATGAAATCCTAACAATGTCACAGACAAGGTCGATGTGGGCGGCAGAATACAGGCGTCCGCGACTCGTATTTATGTGCCTGTCGCTGGAAGCACAGCATGTTCTCCGAGCTCGCCGAGTACCACCAAGACACCCGTCGTCCACAAGCAGGACATGAGGGTTTCACAGCTGGCTGTGTTCCATGATCTGTAGCCCCTGCAAATACCCGAGACGCAGCACAACAGCTCAGGCACTGGGCGACAGTAGACTGGCTGCGAAGAGTAGCGCAGTTCTCAAACTTGGGAGGTGCAACCGATGACGATGTCCAGTTTGAATGAGATTTCCGAAGGCAAGGAAGTCAGGCCATCTAAGTGCATCTGCAGAATTATCGCAGCTTGAATGAACTATGTCTTGAGTTCCGATGCTCTGCTCTGATGCTGTGCGCATGCGTGCTGGTTGACAATTGGCTTCTCTGGAGCCCATTGTTCAATACGACTCGCAGTGATTACCGCATCAGTACCTTAGTATCAGACGGTCCCTCGTTGCAGCTCCCACACCTAGCTATTCCGGTTCCCTATTGCTAGAGTACAAATGGGTAAGGCAGCTCTGAGTTGGTCCATAATACCCATTCGCCGGCTGTGTTGACCTTTTTCGTCGACGCGCCATCCTGTCTCAACTTGTCATTTTCCACCTCGTCCACCTCGCCAGCTTTTGGTTCCCTTTCCAAGGATAGGAGTGCTGTGTTCTCGTTTCCTCCGGCACAAACAATCTCCTGTGGGATGATTGTATAAGGGACAACCTGTCATAAGGTAATCTTCCCGGGGAACACCTGCGTGGAATCAATTCCTGCAAAACAAGCTCTTACGTCTTACAGAAAAATTGTAAGATAGTGTCAAATTCGTTATCTCTCGGCGCCGCCTATGTACTCTGTAGGAGCTGTACAGCATCTCGGGTATCTTGGAGCTGCAGTGAGAGGGTGGCGAACATTTCTTAATACAGCGTATACTTATATCAAGATGATACTGACGCCAGACTTGTTTGTGGTATTCCATCCTCAAAGGCAGACTAGTACAGCTCTACAGCATCGAAAATGAAGTTCGCGCTCAGCCAAGTTGCATCCCCTGAGCCGCCCACACTGATGGTCAGCGTGTTTGCTCCCGCTTTCAAAGCACTGGCTGGGACAGCCCAAGTGTACTGTTCGTTGTAGCCGTGATAGGCACCACGGGTCACACCACGAGAGTCGATGAGTGTCTAGGCAAAAGGCTAGTCAGCTGGGATGTTTTTTTAAGCCGCAAAAGTCAGCCTGGCGGGTACTCACCGGTGCACCTGGGTCCTTTCCGGTCCAGCTGCCGATCTTGGGTATGGGACGGCCTCCCTTGAACGACAGTGTTGTGCCGATATGCAGTGTCAGGTCCTTAACCTGGGATGACGCCAAGTTGAAGTTGATGGTGGCAGGGCTGCCTTGCTTTGACCAGATAGCCATTGGGAAATCCTTGGCAGCGGAGGACCCGACGGTGTAAGTTCCGCTCCACGATGACATTCGGGTGTCCGAGGGATGCATGCGAGTAATCTTATCGCCGTTCTTCAGCTCAAAGGGCTCGCCGTCGAACTCGCCGATGCGGAAGATCGGTGTGCGCTGAGCCTCCTTAGAGGCGATGTTCTTTGTCGCAGTTCCACCGGCAGTGACTGTGACCGAGTCTGACGAGACTTCATATTCGCCCTTGTACAGCTTCATGGTGTAAGTTCCGGGCTTCATCAGCGGCGATTTGTACGCGCCGGTAGATGAATCGGCGTACGTCCAGTACTGGGCCTGATTATTGTACCAGTGCACAACGCTTTTGAAGCTTGATGGTACACCAGAGGCAGTACCTGAGACAGAACCACGTTGACTGGAGGCTACGTAGCCCTTGATGCTGAGGCTGCCGAAGAAAGAAGTGTCCAGGTTTGCAGAAGGAGTGCCGCCGTTTCTTAAGAGGCCGAAAATCAGCAGGGTCCCCTAAGTTCTATTGCTGGATATGCGGGGGACTACTCACGTAAAGGTCATTGCATAGGGTCCCATGAGACCAAGTCTCCATGGCTCGGTACGCACATGGCCGCTGTTCATGTACCAGTAGAGCTCTTGTTCGTCGTCAGATGTCTGACCGTTGATATCTCGCATGAACGGCCCGCCTGAGGACGTTTCGTAGGCAACACCGGGCATTATCATGCACAGCGCCACATTCTAAGACCAGTAATCAGTATACTGGAGCTCCGGAGTTATTTGAATAAAGAGAACTCACACTGCCCGTGACACAATGGACGGGGTCGTCAATGAACCTGTCGGACGTGTACATTTTACATCTCGTCTCGCCGTTGGAGCACTTGAAGGTATCCTTGCCCTCGAAAGCGGTGCAGCCCCGCGTGTCACCAACGTTGCCATGGACGCCGGTCGGCAGCAGATTTGTCCGCAGGCGAGCAAGCCAGCGAAGCTCACCGGGGTCAACCTCTCCAGTGATGTAGGTTCCCATATAGATTGTCGGATCACCATTTTTCGCCACGTAGTATTGCGTGACAGGGTTGCCGCTCGACGCGACTGTGATCTTGATATACCCGTTGACGGTCTCGCCAGTCACGGTCGAGGAGCCCAGTCCAGAGTTGATTGCGGTATTCTTGGAAGTCCCTTGGTACTCGACTCCTTTGTACTTCAAGCTGGTGATATCGCCGTTGGACCTTGAGATTGTTAGCATTCAATTCGTGCATAGCTTGAGAGACCGACATACTTGGATACTACGTAAACAAGGTCACCACCGGTGTCGACAGTGTATGAGCTGCTACCAGAGGTGAGCCCGAAAGCAGCCAGTGCACCTTGGCTGAAAGCAGCCGCCGCGGCCACAACAAATGGAAATGTGACCATCATGAAGTGTATTCGCCAGGGACTTCTCAATGTATTTTGACAATGGAAACGAAGCTGACTTTTTGAATCATCACCAAGACTCGCGAATCACTTGGCAAGACCTGTTCTCTATATACACGAGGATCAACTCACTTGGTCGCTATGCCTGCAGCGTAACATGGGAAGAGGGTCATTCAGCGGAACTCTACGCTCCGTAGCTCAAGCGGTTCGAGCTCTAGCCTTTGGCCTGGGGTATGATCTGCGACGGCTGAATCGATTCAGTTGCCAACAAGTCGAATGGTATTCAATTAAACACCCGAAACTTAGAGTAAATGAGCCCCGAAAGTTGCGTTGCAGTATTCCTGACTGCTGTGGAGTGCCATTTTGATGTGTCTTGGCACCGTCAAAGCATCAACAGTTCTAATTGAGAACGGCTAAAACAATCCCAGTTAGGATACCACACATTGCGGCCAAAAAGGCCAGAGTTAAGATTTGACTGACAGGATAAACGGCGGAAAGAATATTCACTCCCGTCCTTCTAGAACTTGGACCACTAACTCATTATTCCATCAATGCACGTGTGAAGATCACCCGTCCCTTGTCGATCAAGGATCCCGCGAGAGGACAAATCTCGTAACACGAATCGGAGTATTGTGTTTGAGGTGGCCTGCCAATTACGCTCGGAAGAGAGTTCCGAAATTGATAGGAATGTCCCCGCCATTCTGATTGAATCGAGTGCAACAGGCCATAAGATCTACTCATTATGCTTGTGCAGCAGGAGCCACCACAGCAGAACGGTCTCGGGCCTCGGGTTGGCATAGACCCGAGTAGGGCTGTACTCACACATGCATGGTCGGCATATGTACAGCTTGTGACGATTACAGCAGTGTGACTAGGCTTCTTGCCACCGCCCTCAAGCTAGACGTCGTATTCCTGACATGACTTCATAAGATTCGCTTCAATATCGATTAGACTGGATAGTAAACACCTGCTTCTTGAACATTATTAGAAGTGTTGGTAACGGTAGCTATTGATCAAGAATATGGTCTACATGCAGAAAGAACAACACCTCCGCATTTTATCATTCAATGCATCACGCTGGCGCTATTGGCCTCAGCCTTGCGTCAGAAAGACTAGAAGTGCCCCAATTAGATCATCTTGGGAAAGATATGGCGTTGTGTGGTCAAGAGACTAATATGACTTTTCTTTGGGACCGATTTGTTTGAGGCGCGTTCTAATCCTTTGATGGCTCGGCCGTAATTCTCAAGTAGGGCCGAAATCATATCTGCGCACTCGAACTCCACTCTGGAGAGATATACAACACTCTTCACGTATCTGAACGGCTCGACCAGTTCCTATTTCGAAAGCAAGGTTATTGAGGGTGCTGAGTTCATCCATGCGCGGTCCAGGAACAGAGATGCTTGCGTGTATATCAACAAGGCGACCTCAGTCTCGTTCATGTTTGCAATGGAGGGGCAACTGTACAATAGACTAGCAACACAAACCACAATCAACTTGCCACTCTCGGTTGGATGTTGACCGAGACTAGTAAATATCGCCTGGCTTTCTAACTCCATCAGTACGGCCAACCGTGAGGCCCGGGCCGGTAGCGTGTCACGCTGGGCAATATATTGATATCACAGGAAAGAATGTGGCGGTGGGGCCTAATCCATGATAGTAAATGTTTAGTTCAGATATCGACGATTCAGTGGCTGAACCTAAGTAGGGAATAAACGGAATTGGAACTACCGTCATATATTGCACACAGTCGAACTAAATCCTGAACGTCACCTGCTGATTCGGGGCGACGTCCGACGAGGAGAGGAGAGTCCAGCACCGTGAAAGTCTTGAATGTGTCTGCCAAAATGCCTCTCCTTCGTGCTCCTACGTGATGAGCATACCATTGGCGTTCCAGCGAGTTCTTCAGGCTCTTTATTCCCTTTGCAAGATCGAACAACTCTAAAGCAGCAACGCGGACCGTGAGAAGATCGAAGAGTACACGATGCATTTCCAGTTTCTCGCAGCCTCGCTCCTGGTAGCCAATGTCTTGGGCCAGTCAGTCTGTACCAGCACGGTCAACATCGGGTTCAGCCCCACTGCAGTGCAGGCAATCGCCACTTCCAAGGCCAAGTCGAACTGGGAATGGGGGACAAATGCGCAAGGTCTCTTGGAGCTGTATGACCCTGGTGTGTCGGTGTACAGTGACAATGCCTTCCCGGGGGGAAAGATCCCTAACAAGAAGACCACTGCAACAACGTATGCAAAGGGCAAGATCTTGACGTCCGGGAACACCTTGACTGCCAAAGAAGGTAAGACACCAGGCCCATAGAAAATATGGTCGGTTACTGCAGGATAGGATAAGACACGAGGCTGATATCAAAGCAGTCAGCGCAGGCGATCCTGCCTCGCTCGGGGTTTCCGCAATATTGCTCGGCCAATCCGACTCTACCTATTCCGACGCCGCAACGCGTCAGGTCAACGAGCTCCTCAACAACGTCCCAAGATACTCCAACGGGGCCATCAGCCACCGCTACGACGCAACCATGCTGTGGTCCGATTTTGTCTACATGGTTCCGCCTACGCTGGCGTACCAGGCCATCGCGACCAACAACCAAGACCTGCTGCGGACGGCGGTCATGCAGATCGGCCTGTACCGTGAGGTCCTCCAGGACAAGCCCACGGGCCTGTGGAAACATATGGCCGGGTCGCGCACCGACGCCGGGACGTGGAGCACGGGAAACGGCTGGACGACTAACGGCATCGCGCGGGTCCTCGCCACGGTGAGACACTGGCCGACGAGCGCCGGGGGGACCACCGAGACGCAGAACCTGGTCCAGTGGGCGAAGGAGATCATCGATGGAGCTATCACTGTCGGGCCAGTGGCCGGAAGCGGGCTTTTTCGTAACTGTGAGTGGTATTCCTTCCAAGGGTGTGCCTTCGCCAGGGCACTTGTTGAACCACACGCGCGACCTACCCCTCCGTCCAAGTAGACGAAGTCATCAAATTGGCTCGCACAGACACGGCAGACATCACCACGAGCAGCAGCTTCCCCGAGGCTGCGGGAACGGCAGCGCTGGCCGCATCCGTATACCGCCTCGCGGTGCTCGCGCCGGAGACGTTTGCCACTTCCAGATACACCGGAGCAGCGGACGCTTGGCGGAAGGCCGTGGTAAAGACGGTGTCGTCGAGCGGGCAGCTGGCCCCGGTCGTGAACCCATACAGCTGCACTCAAAACACAGCATACGACGGACCCAGTCCCGAGGCACAGGATTTCGCGGTGCTGCTCTACGCTGCGTATAGGGACTGCATCTGCGCGGGAAAATGCTCCGGAAACTAAACAGTGAGTGTTAGAGGATGTTTGAGCAGTTATTAATTCGCAACGGAACCAGCCGCTTCTGGTTTTGATGGAGGATCTGTAACGAAGGTCGACTTAACCAAGCAATGATACAGTGACCACAACCTTTAGTCCTTGGAGAAATGAGAATGCAATGAGAGAAGGTGCTATAAATCTTGTGGGATGGAATATAAGGCCTACCTAGGTATTTCAAGGGATGATTGTGTCACGGTGCGCTCTACCTGAATAAGCTTATGCCAGATGGATTGCACAAGCAAACGTTGGTCCTTCAATTGAGACGGGACGTTCAAGCGCTGCTAGGACGCAGAGGACCATGCATGCCAATTCATCCGGTCTGCTCCCAGGTACTCGCAACCCCAAGCTTGAAAATATCACGGCAAAATTAGTCGCCATTGCAGCAGAGAAGTTGACGTCTCCGTATGTATGCCACTTGTGAGAGTAGTGGTCTCTTCTGTACATGCATCCTATCTCCTAATCGCTCTTAATCTCCCTGATGAAGAAGGATTCTGTGTTTGAAAAAGGGTTAAGTATACTGCGCTAACATTCTCGTGAGCTCTAAGCCCATTTTGACCCAGGCGGCAAGAATGAGATGTGTGTTAGTGTTATGGATTTTAACTGTGCAGATACGCAACGAGGGCCTGGCTCGATTTACTGTGGCAGGTCCCAAATGGCTCTTCTCTTGTAAGTTGACCTTTGACCCATCGTCTCAACGTAAAAAATCATTCGCAACGAAGAGCACGAGTACCGTGACATGAGATTTGTGGCATAATCGGGCGAGCGTGCCGTGGTTACCCTCTACAAATCACCGCGGATGCTGCCGCTCCAGCCACAATCCCGTAACATTGGAAGTGCCGGGAGACAGCTGCACACTGCGGGCCGAGGATGCGTCCTGCGCGGGAAAAACCATGCACGCATGCATATAGCATTGATGGTAGAAGCAGCACCGGTGCAGCAGTTCCCCTGACCGGGACCGGTTGCAAGGCAAGAGGGCAAGGGGACACGAGACCAAGAGGCTGGCCCTGGTTCCTGGAGGTGACCTGGACACGTTTAGTTTGGTCTTGTCCTTCTGCAGTACGTCCGTGCTGTGTCACTGCCGATGTCGTTTTGTGGCCCCTGTGGCCCCATCGATGAGTCACAACGTACACAGTAGGCTCGGGCGTGTTTCCATGGAAGTTCTTGCAACAACAAGATCGAGTGGATGCCAGATGCCCAGCTGCCCAAGCTGGAGGTGGCTGGTGTGGTGACGACGGATGTCTCTTGTTGGAAGGCATGAATAACAGTGGGTCTTGTGGGTCCGCCGCCAGCTGGCCAATTGGGCAGGATGTCGATAACTCCCGTCCCGCCCGCCGATAATGCACCGCACCCTGGAGCAGCAAGGCCAAGCAGGTACCGGAGCAACGACGTCTCTTTAAGAGGCAATGGATGGCCATAAGAAGAGGACATATAGATACTGGCGGACAGCCGGGTTGAATTTTATCAATGTCGAAGGGTCTTCGCAGGATTGAACCTGCAACTCCTGAAGAGAAGGCGGAAAAGAAAATAAAAACCGAGCCTCGTCCCCTTTCACCAAGAACTGTCTCACACCACAAGATTCCATGCGAAGCATTCCAGCGCAAGAGCCAGCTACCTGGGTACCTAGGTACTTTGAAACTCAACCTTGGAAGCTGCAGACTCCGACTCCGACTCTCCCCCCCCCCCACCTGGTCACAGCTCCAGCAAAGCAAAGCAAGAGGTCAAGCTCGACACGCACGCCCAAGCCGGAAGTGGGTGCAGCAAAAGTGAGACCAGTGCCAGTGCCCGTACCAGAGCCCAGAATCCCTCTCAGCCGCGCCCGCCGCCCGCGCCCGCTTTCACTGCTCCCTAGCCTGGGCGAAGTGAGGGGACCACACCCGCGGGCTAAACCATCCCACCTCAGAGAGAGTGGCTGCACTTGCCTTTGGGCCCCAAAAAGAACCACCCCGTTTGCTTCTCCCACATCCACCACGACCAAACTTTGGATTCTTCCAACCTTGCGACCGCACAGTCAACCCCTTTTACTCGATCGAGGACTCCAGCTTCGATAACCGACCTCGTCGCAGTCAAGCGATACACCACCAGCATCGCCTTGGTGCAGACATACAATTGGACTCGAACCACTACCCGCACATCCAAACCACCCCACCTCTTCTTCCACCACCTGCCCGCCATGAACCCCCCTCCAGAAGAACAAGATCGACGTGAGCGTAAGTCTTCTCCTCTCCCTTGCTAGGACTTTAAAAGGAGGACGCACGATTCCTTCAGGACAAATTCAGTGGCCAGCCGGCTGACCTCGTTCCCCCTTCCCACAGTCCCTCACCCCGGAGGAGCAGCGCCTCTTCCGCCTGTACGGCAAGCTCCCCTCGCGCTCCGACCACTTCGCCAAGCACCTCAAGGAGCGCAAGTACTTCGACAGCGGCGACTACGCCATGTCCAAGGCGGGCAAGGGCGACGGCGTCGACACGGGCACCGTCGGCAGCCAGCACCCCGTCCCCGAGAACATCCCCCACAACAGCGGCGGCAGCAACGGCGTCGGCGGCCCCGCCACCGCGACCCCGCCCGGCCTCACAAAGAGCGGCAGCATCTCGGGCGCCTCGGGCGCCGGCGTCATCGGCGGCCTGGTCGGGAGCCCCGCCAAGGAGAGCTCCAGCGGCCTCGTCCGCGAGACCAGCGCCGAGGAGGACCCTGACAACAAGGAGAATGCCGGCGACGCCGCGCAGCAGGGCATCCCCATCAGGTCATGAGCGTGGGGACGTGATGGTGATGTGATGGCTGGGGTGGGTCGGGGGTGGCTGTGCCATGAATTCATCGACACGACCACAGCCGCCGCCTGCACATTTCACCGCTTCGTTGGTTGATCATCTTGATTCCTCGCTCTACAAACTCTCTTACGGCCTCGCTGAGGCTTGTTGGTTGAACGGGGCTCGAATACGGTTCCATTGTCGCGCAGGGCAGATCTCTGTGTTATGTTTTGTGTCACGATGACAGAATAGGGGTGTCAGGCGTTGAAAGGGAATATCAGGACCAGGGCAAATTGTTGAGAATGGATGACAGACATGCTAGGTGTAGGTGTACTGGCCCTGACAGTTTCATGATTTCTTCCTTCTTGGTCCTTTCTGTGTGTATACGCACACACATTGCATTCGCTACAGCATCGTCCATTTGGTTTTCTTTGTCTGTTCCCATGTTTGCGTGTGCTGGCATGGCGTCTTGAATCTTCCAAGGGCAGACAGACGGAGTCTGTTCAGGAACAACCCTCCCAGATTGATTGGCGGGAACATAAGGGCGTCGAGAGGCCACTTGAGTATGTGGCAAGCAGGCGCAAAAGTGTTAAATATCACAAAAGAAAAGGGCTCCACATCTCATATGGGTATTGTGTGTACGAAATCATGTACCTTTCACTTTTGTTTATTTAGCTGTAGCCAAACCTTGTCTCCTTTTTCGATGAATGCCTCCAAACGCAAATGAGCCATTTCCCAGATGTCCCAGCCTGTCAAGGGTTCAGAAAACAGTTTTCGACTACCACGACGCTACCGTCCTTAGTCCAACGCCTTCTTAGCGAGCTCGAGCGCGCCCTCGAACGTCTTGTTCCCGCCAATGAAACCAGCCGCGTGGACAAAGACGCAGCCCGGCACGCCAGACACCTTGTCCAGCTCCTCGTCCCTCACGCCGCGCCACTCCTTGGGCAGCGCCTTGCGGCTCTCGAACGAGTCCTTGGTCACGGGCACAGTCTGCACCCTCCACTTGGCGTCGGGCGTGGGCTTCTCCGGGTACAGGACGTACAGCACCTTACCCGCCTCCTTGTTCTCCTCCTCCAGGGCGTACAGGTGGTCCTTCCACGGGCAGCTCTGGCCGCTCAGCACCATTATCCTGCCCTGCGCGTCGTACTGCGGCCTCTCGGTGAAGGCCTTCTCCACCAGGGCGCGCGCCGGTAGCCAGGCGTTGACGTAGTAGTCCAAGGTCCGATCGAACTCCTCCCCGATACGCTGGCTTGCAGTGACGAACTTCTCGTCCTCGGCGGCCTGCGCCTCGACCGGGTCGCTGGGCGCCGGGTCGTTCCAGTTGGGGTTCAGGCGGCCCACCATGGCGCCCAGCGTGAAGCCACCGTCGCTGAACTTCTTCTCCAGGCCGGCGGCGGCAATTCCTTCTGAATCATACGCGCTCACACCGTTGTCATTGGCGTCCACGGCCTCGACAAACGACTCGTACACCTTGTTGTAGATCAAGTCCACGGTGCTGGGGTCGGCGGCGGCTGAGGCGCGCCTGTTGGCGATGGCCTCCTTGCCGAAGTGCATGTAGACCAGGCCGGCGGAGCTCAGCTTGGTGTTGCGGCCGGGGAAGACGGTGGTGAAGCCGCGCTGGTGGTGGTCGAAGCGGAGGCGGTCGGCGTCGTACTCGCCGCCGACGTCGACGACGGTGTTGCAGGCCTCAAGCACCTTGGGGTCGCGGGTCCGGATCAGACGTGCACCGTGGTAGCGTGGGATGTGGGTGCGCAGCATGTGGACGGCCAGGGCCTCGTCGGCGTGGAAGTGGCCATTGTGGGTGCCGATGGTGACGGCGGACGACGAGTCGGTGGTCTTGAGGCGCTTGGAGGCGGATTCGGTGGCCATTTTGAGGAAAGGTAGGCGCCGGAGCACGTTCCGGGCGGAGATAGTGAAGAGGCTTGCGGACTGAATTGTGGCGGTTCTGCTGGGCTGGCTATGGGAGAGAGGCAGGATGGGAAACTCAAATACTGAAATCCGATTCTATGAGCAAGCAAAATTGAGTTGCTGCTCATTCGTCCCCCGCGGGTAGCAGGTGGGACGCGGGACGTGGAGCTCACGAGCACTCCAGGGGAGCTTGGACCTCAGCCTGGGCAGCAGGTATTTTTTACCGCGCGTAGAGGCGCTCGGGTACCTTTTGCCCATTTCCAGGTGTGGCAGGGGCCACAGCCAGGTCCAAATCCAGACCGGGCGAGACATGCCTGCCGCGTCGTGCAGCGTGTTCACAGTACTGGAATAATCCGGGGGACTCGCAACACCAACCGCAGCGTCAGTCAGTCCAGCCAGCTTCTCAGCCCTCCCTGCCCGTCAGTTCCTTCACCTTCAAAACCACGTTTGCGGACAAATCCACCAACGTCATCAATAGCCGACCAGCTACACCTCGGCTCTAGAAGACGACCACCCAAGTCATCTGGTCCAGCCAAAACCCTTCAAAACCCGGTCTCTACCACCTTGTCACTCGAAGCCTCGCCCGGGATCCCACATCGCGGATTGCTGCGGCTCCTTGGCTGCATCGCATGCCCTCCATCACAAAGGCCAGCATTCTCAAAACGGACACCCGCCGCACAATGCATTCCGATGCCAACAGTCGCGTACGGAGCAACTCGGCCCTTGCTGATGACGATATGAAGCACGAAGACGGCGGTCCCGACGTCAGGATGGCCGACGCGAAGCCCACCTACAAGTCGTGGAAGAAGAAGTACCGCAAGATGCGTATCAAGTTCGACCAGAAGATGTCACAGGGCGAGGATCTCTATCAACAAGAAGTCAAGGCCATGAGGAAGATTAAGCAGTTGGCCATCTACAACGAGTCCGTCTGCCCCTAGACCTGTTCCGTCAATTGCAGCTTACCCTGCTAACATTCGTGCAGCCGCCTCCTCGATCTCCTCACAGACATCAACAATCGGCCACAGATCCCCACAGAGAAGCGTATTGATGTCAGCCTCGACATTCCTTCCGATGCCGAGGAAGGCTTCATCCTGGGCATCGACAGGGAACCTCGACCTGGCCCCCGCCCTGCCAAAGCACTAAAAGACCTCATCAAGGAGACACCGCACCTTGATTTTGCTACCACCGCCGACCGCCTGCCTGAGCTTGCAGCCGACCTTCTTACTGGCATCGACTCGCCTGCTGCTGAGGCCACCCACCAGCAACACCCGCCCTCTTTCCTGACTGCCGACGACATTGACAACTACCTATGGGAAGTTGATATGCAGGCCAAGGCTGAAGCGGAGGAGCGCGGTGAGGACGTCGAAATGCTCCCCACACTCGCTCCTCTGGCACGAGAGAGTGGTGCCGGCAGCCATGGCGCGACCCGAGGCGCCACTCCCTCTTCAGCGCCACCTAACACCAAGGACACGTCAGCTGCCGGTGCCAGTAGCATCAGCACGACGAGTCGAGATTTCGCGTTGCGGAACCCAGTGAGCGTGTACAACTGGCTTCGAAAGAATGCACCTAAGACGTTCCTGCAAGACAACGAAACCGGTGAGGAGAAGAAGGAGAGGGGCCACAACGGCGAGAAGCAATCCCGCAAGGCCCACCGCACAGCGGATGATGACGAGGATGACGACGAGACTCGTACTCCTGCCAGGAAGATGACAAGTGCGGGCCGCAAACCGAGCGGCGAAGGTGGACGCGCAAGCCTAGGGGCAGCGCGCGTCAAGGGCGAGCGGGCGCCCAAGACCGAGCGAGTGACTAAGAGATCCAAGGCCGCGTCTGGTAAGGTCAAGCGGCAGTCGATGGATGAGAGCATGTATGACCTGGACGATGAGCTCGGTGTTCAGGCCGCAAACGCGAGGCCATCAGCTACTAAGGGCAAGCGCAAGCGCGTTGCTGTGGACGACGATACAGGCTACCGCCCTAAGGGAGGTTCGAGCCGCAGGCCGACCAAGAGACGTAACAAGAATAACTCTGTCAGCTTGGCCTCAGCGGGCGGTGCCGGCCCGGACGACAGTATCGAGGCTTCCGGGAAAGCCGACATTTCGCTGGGGAAGAAGGCTGCGAGGATTAGGGACGAGGCTGACGCGCTTGAGACAGCATCGGTAGATGCCGAGGCGGAGATGGAGGATTAAACCCTGGTAGACTTTTCGGGCAAGACACTGTGGAGACAGGAATAGAGCAAATGCATTTGTATCCAGACTGGTAGGGGTAAGGACGGGGTGCGCGGGCATAACCGCCAAGCAGTGCACTGTAGAAGGTGGACCACATTTTACAAGATTGCATCCTACAGAAGGAACTTCTACGTGTAAGAGACGGGAACAGAGTTGCCTCCCTGCCGGCCATATCCGCAAGGAATGCGTTGCGTGCAGCGTTGCACGCTTGACTTTATTGGACGAGAAGGGTAAATGCAGAACGGTCCCATCCTACCTGTGCTCTGTCATCATGTACCACCGCAATCACCAAAGGCTTTGCGAAGGGGCCATACGACATACTAGGTTCCTGCATAGATTGGCATGCGGCACCAAATACTTGTGACAGTGATATATATGAAGAGATGATGTCGCCTGGTGTAGTCGTCAAGACAAGGACGGTGGGCCACAGGTACCGCGCATAATTGACTGGTACTTTGCGGAAGTAGCCGTGAAGCTGAATGCTCAGGGGCGACGAGGCGTATGCTACTTCGACGATATCTGGCTTGCAACCATGCATGTGTGTAATTGGACTCGAGAAAGCTATGATAGTATACGTGACATAAGTGACTTCAAAGGTTCAAACGAGGCTAAGTAAATGGTTTCTTGATATTGTATGTACTGTGACACATGTTCAACAGATTTATCCGTCGATATCTCCTTTAATTCCCTGTATCCTGTGTTCAACCGTCTTCTCTGTCTTGATTCTTGATTCTTGTGGGTTTCGCAGTATAGATCAGCTTGGTAGGAATACAGCAGCGCGTACATGACAATGACATGAAATGTGGAATCGCACAAGTAGGAGACCGCCTATGCAAGAACGATGAAATAGGAAGAAGCGCTCCTTCCCAGAATACTTAGCAGCAAGGCCTCGGTCAGCCCCAAAAAGACCATGAACAAGCTCACGCCGTCTCGTCGGCGTCCAATAGGCTTGCGTGCTCCGGCAGACCCCAATTCACAGTTCTTTTCGCAGCCATCATGCATAAACAAACCCATCCGAAACGCTGAGATCGATCTCTTCAATCTGCGATTTCCTGTGATTTGTCCTTATTACAGCTTCTGCTTCAGCAGACCCTTCATCCTCCTCTCGACGGCGTTCAGGTATTCAGTGGTCGTGACAAAGTCCTGATTCTTGCCGCAGGCCAGTGCCAGGTCCTTGGTCATGATGCCGTCCTTGTCCACGGTGTCGATACAGGCTTGCTCCAGACTCTCGGCGTAAGCGACCACCTCCGGCGTGCCGTCCAGCTGTCCACGCTTGACAAGACCGCGGGTCCATGCGAAGATGGATGCAATTGGGTTGGTCGACGTTGGGTTACCCTTCTGGTGCTCGCGGTAGTGCCTGGTCACTGTGCCGTGGGCGGCTTCGGATTCGAAGGTCTTGCCGTCAGGGGTGATAAGCACAGAGGTCATGAGCCCCAGGGAGCCGAAACCTTGGGCGACAATATCAGACTGCACGTCACCGTCGTAGTCTGTTCGAGATGTAAGTTTAGGTATTTTCCCAAAAACGATAGACCGTGAGAGCCGTTCTCAAGCAGGCAAGAGGGTTTTCACTTACTCTTCAGAGCCATGACGTATCCGCCCTTGCTCTTGATCATCTGAGCCACCATGTCGTCGATCAGGCGATGCTCGTACCAGATGCCCTTCTTCTCAAACTCGGGCTTGTACTGAGTGTCATACAGCTCCTGGAAGATGTCCTTGAAGCGGCCGTCATACTTCTTCAGGATGGTGTTCTTGGTGCTCATGTACAGCGGCAGGCCCTGGTCGAGCGCGATCTTGAAGCTCGAGTGCGCAAAACCGGTGATGCTGTCGTCTGTGTTGTACTGGGTCTGGGCAACGCCGCCGCCATTCTTGAAGTCGTAGACCTCGATTTCCTCAGGGGCGCCGCCGTTGGCAGGGGTGTAGACCATGGAGAGCTTTCCGGGGCCGGGGATGACGCGGTCCTTTGCGCGGTACTGGTCGCCGAATGCGTGACGGCCGATGACAATGGGCTTCTCCCAGCCAGGGATGAGTCGCGGAATGCGGGGGATAATGATCGACTCGCGGAAGACGGTGCCGCCGAGAATGTTGCGGATTGTGCCGTTGGGGGAGAGCCACACTGAGCGCTGATCAGTCACCAAATTCCACGGCAGGTTTCCGCGCCTGAAAGGCTGATAGACTCACTTTTCTTGAGCTTGAACTCCTCGACACGCTGCTCGTCAGGGGTAATAGTGGCACACTTGACTCCAACGCTGTACTTCTGGATTGCCTCGGCGGCGTCGACAGTGACCTTGTCGTCGGTCTTGTCACGGTACTCCAGGCCCAAGTCATAGTACTTGAGGTCGATGTCCAGGTAGGGGTGGATGAACTTGTTCTTGATGTCCTCCCAGATGATGCGGGTCATCTCGTCGCCGTCCAGCTCGACAACGGGGTTCTTGACCTTGATCTTGGAGGCGGTCGCCATTGTTCGCATTATGCCTGCGACTCTGAGCGCGGGAGCTGCTTGTGTGACCGGAGAGAGCCTGAAGCTAGAGCGAGCAGAGGCGAATGCCGTGCGACGAAGAGTCGCTGCTGCGGCTGCGGGACGCATGATGGGCGTCTTGAAGGGTGGGGGGACCGCTCCTAGAGAAGGGTTACAGGGAGCAAGGTGGAAGGCGCAGATGGCGTCGAACCGGGCTGTTACACAAAGAAGCCTAGCAGCGCAGGTTTCGTGGTACAGCAGCTCAGTGCCGAGGTTGAGAGGCTTGGGACAGAGAGAAGGTGGGAGGTGCAGGTCTAGCACCGGCGCTCAGCAACGTAGCTCGGCCCAGCGACAGTCGACAGTAATAACAGCAGCAAGGCGCCGAGGGTCGCAGCCGACGATTTCTCCGTCTCGCAGATCTCGGCACTATCGTCGCAAAAAACAAGTGGGCCGGCCGTGAGGCGAGCTGGGATCTGGCTCCGATACCCGGATGGTTTATAGCCGCAGAACGGAGGAGAGCCCACTTTCAGCGTGGTCGGCTTGATAATAGGCAATCGAATGTCGTATATACCAATGATGATGATATGGAGGAGAGGGAAAAGGGTAAAGGAGAAGGGGAGAGCGCGGTTTTGAGGCAGGGAGGGGAAGGGCTTCCGTGACAAGTGGGCAGTTTCGGCTCAGGTTAATACCTAGACAAGTGTGTGCGCCTATGTTGTATCAAGCGGGCGCACGGAAGGGACCCATTTTGGGTATCTGAGGAAGAAGGAGCACACCTGGCGCCTGCACCTGCCTGCATGCGAGCCGTCAACTTGTTGGAGATTTCGGCCAGAGATGCCGCGGCACAATTCAAATTGTGTACTGTACTTCTTTCTAATTGACGCTCTCCGTCAAGGTGCAACTCTGCTCCAACATTCAATGCAACCCAGCAAGACATCATTTGGAAGATCAGCAATGTCTAGACGAGCATGATGTTGTATCGCAGCTCGCATCTATCCGATATAACAATTGAGACGAATTCAATTCCTGAAGTGCTTGTGGAAACAGACAGAGTACCTGCCTGTGTTAGATGCACCAAGCACAAGCGGATGTATCCGGGTACTGCAGTACCTGGGTACGTATCTTCCTGCGCGAGCTTCCCCGCAGTCGCTAAGCAGGACCCTTGATCGACCTCGTCTGAGGGTGGGGGCAAAACCTGGGGAAGGTGCCAGAGTGGAAGACAGATCGTCGCAGGTTCCGTCTGATTTGGTGCTGAAATGGGGCCACCGCCGTCGGGGACTGCAACTTCGAAACGGCCGCAAGACTCGGTCCAGTCAAGGACTCCCTTGGCTCACCTGTCGCTCAATTTGATTACACCCGTTCTACCCAATACAGTGCAGTACGGTAGCCTACATAACAAACACCAGTCGGCGCCCGCACCAGACGAGCATGTCTCTTACCCCAGTGAACTTCGTCACAACCCTGATTGAGACAATTCGCATTAGCCATAGGTAGATGGTGTCTACTGCCAGGGCATGTGCAAGCTATTATTCTCCCGACCCTGTCCACAGCTACCAAAGATCTCACCAGTGGTATGCAGGGCGAGGGAAGTGCGCGAAGGTCATGATGCACCTCCCCACATGTTTCTCCACGCCATGCTACCAGTACTGGGATCGGCCACGGCCTCGTCTGCGGCTCATCTTACGAGTTCATACTTCGGCTGCTAGCGAGAAAGTGTTCGGCACTTGCTGTCTAGCATCGCGGCACTGCCGTGGATGGGGCTCTCGCTGTGACCAGTGACGCAAAAGAATCGTCCGCTCGCTCATCCGTCGTTCTCCGCATCTGCTCTCGTGGTAGACTACCTAAATGCGGTAGGCTGCATCACCATCACCGTGCAGATTGACTGATGCTTATTCACACCTCATGGCGGGGTTCCGCACGTCACGACTACAGCGCTATGCTAAAGATCCTCACGGACTTGGTATAAATACCAGCAATGTAGGTATGATGCAAGTCGACCACCGTCGATCACCGGTTGCCTTTCATGCACCTGCTCTGATCGACATCCCGCGTCCCTTGAATGGATACTTATTAAATTCTGCCATATATTGCTGGTGACACAAGATCAACGGAAACGGATCATCCTCTGGTATTCAACGAAAGATGGGTGCCCACTCCCTCTTCGTGGCTACTGCGCTGGCCTACACATGCCTGGCAGCTCAAGATCCTCGCGTCCAGGTTGCCCTGACCCTCGACACGCCCTGCAACGGCGTCAGCACAACCGAAGATGGCCGGCTGTTCGTCCTCTACGCCCGCGTAGACGGCACGCAGGCCCAGGGTCTACCCGAGGTGGTCGAGTGGGTCAACGGCACCGGCGTCCCCTACCCGGACGCCAGGTGGAACTCGTACGCCGGGCCCGACAGTGACAGCGATCCAGCGACCACCCTTGTACGGGTCAACAGCCAGCGCGTCGACCCGAACGGCAACCTATGGCTGGTCGACACAGGGTCACCCGGCTTCGGCAGCCCCGTCATCCTCCCCGAGGGCCCGAAGCTTGTCGTGGTGGACACGAAGACAGACGAGGTCGCGCGTGTCTACCCCATGGGCAACGTGACCCTGTCCGGAAGCCTGCTGGATGATGTCCGCTTTGATTCTACGGGGTCCAGGGCCTACCTAACCGACGCAGGCGCAGGCGGCGCTCTGATCATCCTGGACCTGGACAGCGGGCGTGCCGTGCGGCTACTAGAGGGCGACCTGTCCGTCGGGGCGTTCACACCCACGAGCGGCGAGGGGAAGTTCCTGCGCTCTTCCTCGGGAGAGGCCCAGTACATCTATGCGGACCAGCTCGAGGTCAGCCCGGATGGACAGTGGTTTTACTACCAGCCGGCCTCTGGGGGCATGTCGCGCATCGAGACGCAGGTTCTCGACAAGGCGTTCTACAACTCGTCCATGGCGAGCTTGGACGTCTTATCCGGGTACGTGGAACCGTATGCCCTGACGCCGTCCACGGGCGGTACTGCCATCGATGCCGACGGCAACATCTATGTCAGTGACACGGACCGTCAGGCCATCGAGAAGATCTACCCCAATGGCACGAGGACGACACTGGTGCAGGATGAGAGACTGCTATGGGTTGATGCAATGTGGGTCGATAACCAGAACAGGCTGTGGCTCCCCTCTGCGCAGTTGAATCGAGGAGTTCCGTTCCAACCGGATGGTCAGAGCCGGATTGTGAAGCCGTTGTATGTGTACACGATAGATGTAGGAGTTGGGCCATCTCCTATTGATCACAAGTGAGCTTTTCTATCATTCGAATTCAAGGCAGTGTGTATGTAATGAAAGGCAATACGACGAGGATGGTTAGTGAAGCCTGCCTTCTTGATAATTGTACTTGAGAATGGTTTCGTTTGACCCTGTGGACACAATTAATGGAACAGTGTGAGAGGAAAGCCCAACTATGGCCCTTTATCTATTGTTGATACTGGCAATGGCCCTATGAACGATGTCTCGTTATATTACGCGGTGTCATAGTGACAGACAGTATTCCGAGCAATGACCACTGACTGCCATAAGGTAAAAAGGGCTATGCAAACGCAAAGATAATGTGAGACCTTTTCGGGAAATTCTTGACATGAAATAGGTATTTTGTGTGGTTTCTACACTGCCACAATATCGGAAGAAGGCTGACACCTCTTGGTCTCATGCTGTGTAACCACACCAACGTATGACCCGCCAACAAGCATCGAGTCCCTCCACACCACAGCATTCGCCTAATCCTGCGCCTCGTAAAAACGCCATTCTGCCCTTCTGAATACACCATGCATACATCAGTCTCACAATACGCCGTTATGCCCGCCAGTCTGCCTCGGAAGCCACACACATTCGCGCCATGCCCGCACCTCGTGCGCAGCGAGGCAAGCAACGCCACTCTCGGAAGATCCCATCTTAGGGCGCTTGGAAATGCAGAGCGAGGAAGACCGAAACACAAGCAAAAAGCAAGATAAATGGAATCAGGCTCTGGAAGGTCGAGCCTGGGCACCGGGAATGCTCGAAGAACGCCACGGCTAGCAGAAATCTGTAGGCAGCAGCAAGAGAAAAGGAAAGGGCGGGGGGACCAAGCAAGCCACGAAAACACTCGATGTACCAAGAACGCCAGACGCCAGGACGTCACGCCGTTTGTAGTGAAAAGACAGAGGATGAAAGCAATGAAGCGAAAAGTGAGAAGAATGTTCAAAACTTAGAGCATACAAGAATAGAATAAAGCGTAATGCAACTTGCCCTTCCGCTCGCCTCATCTTTTTTTGCCTTTTGTGCGTGTCGGTGTGTGAGTGGGTGTGGGTGGGTGTGGGTGCGCGCGGGTAGAAGCAAAAGTGTGGAAATAAATATGCATAAGAGCAGGCAACGAGGCAGAACCCGGAGACCGATCCGAGAGTGAGTGTGATAGGACAGCCTTGCGATGTTGAAGGCTGTTGCCTGCCCTCGGGTTTGCAACAAGTGCTGCCCACCTGCAGGTAGGTAGGTAGCTGTCGTCGCCACAGGTGACACGGCACCATCTCTCTCTCCAGTAAGGCATGAGAGACACACGTCGCACGCGATCCCCAAGAGCCACCACACCACTCCACAAAGAAGACGAATCCAAGCGGGCACAGCCACCACCATCCCACCACACCCACACGCCAACGACCGACGGGAGGCCCCGTCAGTAACCCCTCGACGACGATGACGACGACCCCTTGCTGCCCATCCTCCTCTTGCGCGCGTTGATGCGCTCCGGCTCCAGCATCTGCCCGCAGTCGCGGCACTCCCAGCCGCAGCGCGAATACGACACCTTGCGCAGGCACTTTGTGCACCGCCACCAGCTGCTCGAGATGTTGCGGTCGTCGAACCACCCCGCCGCCTCCTTGCCGTTGCGCCGGCACAGGTCCTCGCGGTGGTAGTCGCGGTAGTGCGCGCGGCAGTGGTCCTTGCGGCCGAAGGCGCCGATCCCCGCCGCGCCCGCGCCGGCGCCGGCCGCCGGGGGAGGTGGGCGAGGTGACCGTCTCGAATGGCGTCGACGTCGCCGACGCGGCCACCGCCTTCTCGCTCCGCGGGCAGCGGTTGTAGTCGCAGAAGTACACGTCCGGAGGCTTCAGGTGCACGTGCTTGATGTGCCGGTCTAGGTCGGCCGACCGCCGGAAGGCCTTCTGCCGGCAGCCGTCGTAGAGGCAGACGTACTCGGGTGACGGGGTTGACATGATACTATGTGGTGTCAGTATGCTGTGGTTTGGAAGCATGACGACGGTGCCTTGAGCAAGACAATTAGGAGTAGGTGGGAGGTCTCGAGAAATCCGAGGACTTGAATGGGCTTTTATGAACTTACCTGCTTGGTTGTATGTTGATGGAGCCCGTCGCTGGTTGAGAATTGTACGTGGTTTTGTACTGGGGGCTTGTTGCGTCCGTCCAATGGGCCGTGTAAGTTCCACTCGTCGTGGATGCAGTAGACCTTGGTATTGGCACTTGACGACTGGAGTAGTGAGACGAGTCGAAGTCGTGGTTAAAGCTGTCTAGGCTTGGGGACACTGCATACGTCGTCGGAGAACCTAAGGAAGCCGTGTCATCAGAGAACCCGGAGAGGCTCCTTTGCAGGCTCCCGTCGTACTCTCCGTAATCCACCAAGTCGTTGGCTACGAAGCCGACGTTGTTGTAAGCAGTGGGCACTCTGATGTAGTCGTATCGAGCGCCAGACATCCTGGCATGGGAGACGCCGGCCACGGGCTAGGCCGAAGAAGAGAAATGACACGCAAAATACTGGGGTAGGAATAAAATTGCTGATGAAATTCACGACGTGAAACAAGGCATGATCTTGCTGGAGAGAGAGGAGAGGCAATTCTCTGAGGTGGATGTCTTGCCCAGAGGGATAGATGATGAGGACGCTTGGAGTGAGGTCAGACCCTCGACTATGGTTGATATATGTATAATTGTCTAAACCAGAGTGTTGGGCGAGGACCGTTTGTCACAGCTCGAGAGAGTCTGGTCCGGCAGGGCTTAGGCTTGATAGAACTGGCACTTTTGACATACGAGGCGAGCAAACGACACCGGGGATGAGAGATGGGATGATGGGGACAGGCGCTTTATTGGTCCGCATGGTTGGGCGTTTGCTTCTCATGGCCACGATGAACGATGCGGGCATAGGTGATGAGGCATAAATGTGCAGGACTACCAGAACAACAAAGACAGACTGTCATTCCCCCTCCGAGCCCCCCAAGACGCGATGGAAGCGTCGCTGACGCGCATGGAAATTCGGCAGGGAGGAGAGGCTCAACTGCAGGTTGACTCACCCCAGGGCTTCTAGAAACCGATACAGCCACATAGCCTGAAACTTTGCCCATTTGCGGACATGCAGGACCGCAGTAGTAGGGTGGAATAAGAGCGCACCGGGACCCATGTAGAGAAAGCTGGCGCTGGTGGGCTGTCAGGGGTGGTGTCCTATCAGATCAAAACTCGGTGAGCCAGGGAGCGAACATCAAGGCCCAGGTACCGCGGCCGGGGAGCCGAGTCGAAGTAGAGGGCGTGTAACAAAAGGCTCAAACAACGGTGGGGACGGGGCGGTGACATCAGGCATGCCGAAGGAGGGATACGTGGGAGGGAGACAGCCGTCGAAACAACCCATCTGCCTGCCTGTGTTCCCCGATCGAGGCCTGATAACCTGCAGATGGCGGTCGCCTCGACGGGGCTGACAAGCACCAGCATGCCGTCGAATAGAAGCGACGCAAGTGGACGATGCGATGTCCATAGCCGTCGAGCCAGGGTGGAAACATGGGCGGGGTGGTGCAAGAGGGAGAGCAACGGCTCCACATAGGGATGAGCCGCGATGCAGGGTGGGCAAGGCTTGTGGCGTACACATGGAAAAGAGGGTGTGGTGGGCAAGAGAGAAAGAGAGTGTGTGGGTCAGTGGATGTGGGTGTGTTTGCACGGCATCTCTCCCCTTGGGACGAAGAGCCACGGTGACCGCTTGGCCATCTGGTATCCGCACACCGAGATAGGTATTGGCGGAATCCTCTCGGCACACATGAGCCATTTTGTTTGTTCGTAGCGAGGCCATCAAGACCGGATGGATGGCACTTGGGGCTCCCCAAACCGGAATTGAGTGGCACGCGCAGCTGGTCATGAGGACGCGGAGGGCCCGGGGACAAGAGGACTGCGAGCTGTGGTCCAAACATCGCAGAGGCGATGATGTAGTCCTCTTTCGGAGGTGCCAGGTCATGACGAGGTACCGTGTTTATCAGTGAGGCGTATTGGGGGCTGAGGTAAAAGAGAGAGAGACATGCATGCACGTCGGCTGCGCCAGGGACCTGCAGATACCAAGATGCGGAGCCGGGTGAGTGACACATGTAGTCGTTAATGTAAGCCCGGCGACAAACCCGCGCCACAGCGTTAGACAAAGACAGTCAGCCTCAATTCTCCGCTTAGCAGTGCTGCTGCCACTCGTTGGCCAATGGCGTCCTTAACTTGCCTGGTTCGCTCGTGGTTCGCCCGCCAAGCATCGCAGCAGCGGTTCGCCCGACAGTCTGCCTGAGCTGCCTCATCGAGGAAAGGGTGTCGGTGCGCTGGCCGCGTTTGCCTGATCCTGCTTGGTCGCACCACGTACCCATCGTTGAGATGCAGGCTCTTGGGGGTCCAAGGGCAGGGCTCCCAGCAGCGGAGTCACTGGTTCATGGTGCTCGATGGCGCCAGGGTTGGGTTTGTCTGCGGCGAGCACCGGGCTGGGAATTCCTGAAGACTCCAATCTGGTCGTGATGATGACCATCCGCCGGGTCCGACCGGGGTTCCATCAACTGGCCAGCAGGACTGTCCAGGCCCCAGAAACAACAGAAAATGCCTCGATCTTAGAGCCAATTCAAAATCCTTCGCGGCCCCAAACCCCTGGAGTAGCGTTTGGTGATCATGGGCAGCCTGGGCATGGACCGGGGCCGACTGCAGTCCTTCTCACCGACCGCTTGCTTGCATCAAGCATGTCTCGCGCCTGTGTGGCCTATGATAGGGTCCGGGGAAAGCAGCCGAAGGAGCTTCGATGGCCCCCAAATCGGGGTGGTCACCCGCTCACGGCACAGCACTGGACCTGCAGGACATGACGCCGCAGTCCACCGGGGTACGATCTGGGAAGGATTAATTAACAACGTGGTACTTGAAAAACCGCGCACGACGCTTACTTGCTCAAGAAGCTGGGAGATAAGCAGGCCGGCTGCAGCGAGGAAGAGAAAGAAGCGCATCTGGCGAATGTCTTTGCTAGTGAGCCAGGCCCCAGACGCCGAGTCTGGCAGTGCCAACGTTTATTGCTGCACGTCATCTCCAGGCAGCAGTCGTCACCTGGCGGGCTCAATCAGTGGGCACAGCCACCGGCAGCGCATCGAGGCCTGAGGCTCAGCGTTGGGAATCAATAGGGTTGGAGAAAGGAGTGGGGATGGAGAAACAAAACAAAGAAGAAAAAAAAAAGATTTGCAGAATCGTAAGCACGAAAGTGAACACAGCAGATCGAGCAGGCAACTGGAGCAACGAGGCATAACAAGAAGGCAACCGGACGGACTTCATATACGTAGGAGCCTCCTGGAAGTGTTGGGCACCTGGAAGCTCACCACCGAGGTCCATGTGTGCCAGTTGGGCAGCAGTGCATACCTCCACCCGAAGGCCAGTGCTGTGTTTCGAAAGGTGCAGCCGGTGACTGAGAAATAGAAGCACATGCGTACACACGGCGCGCGGTCAACCGCGAACAACACGGCAGGGCTGACGAGGACACCACTTGGGTCGGCTGCAAGTCAACAGCTTTAGAAGCATTCAGCCCATTGGGCTCCTTGGATAGATCGATAGTGCGGTGGAACACCCACCTCGTCCCTTGGCAGCAAGCACTTGGCTGAGAGGCGTCAGCGATAGGCTGGCCTTGAAGGTATGCTCTCGCTGTCAGCCTCGTGCAATGATTCGCAGCGGATCATGGGCCAGTCTCCGTCTGATCGCTATGCCCACCTGCCCGAATGTCTTTACATTTTGTTCTTAACAAGCAGAAACCACGACCGGGGGCACATCATTTTGCTGGGAGCAAGCAGCATTAGTCAATGTCTCGGACCTGGAGGCTCAGGTATCTCTGTTGACATGCTTCTGGCCTGTCTAGCTGCATGGTTGTTATTGACGTCGTAGAGCGCGTATCCCCGAGACATCTGTGCCTCTGTCGCCGTTCAATGTGGACAAATTGTTGCAAGTACACACACGAACAAACCCCGAAAATGGCCTTCCAAAGGATCCAACCGCCCCTGTTCGACTGATGGGCGGTTGCCAAATTTCAACACACCGGACTCCTCGGACCGAAATTCTCTGCCTTCCACAAGCTCCGTGAGAGCCAGACAAAAAGGACCGCCACCGTCCTCCTCACAAATCCGCGGGAGTGCAAAGGAGGCCATCCTTCCTGATCGTCTCCGGGAGATCAATGAAAACATTAGCTTGCAAAGCACCGTTCGAGACCGGGCAATTGCCCGTATCCCACACCCGACCATCTTCTAGACTTCGTCCTCGAGGAATTTGTAGGCGAATTTGAAATCGGCCTTCCTGCGGTTCATCCTGTAAGGGAGAGCGTCAGCACGGAGCGCGATGCAGAATGGCCAGACCATCCCTTATGGGGCCACCGTTGGGGAACTAACCACGTTGATTCGTAGTCGAAGAATCGGTATGTGCCTTGCTCAAACTCCTCGGTGATGTTCTTGGGCTCTTCGTGCCTCTGGAACCACGTCTGGTACTGTTTGTGGAACCGCCATGCCTGATCCTTGAGCGCCTTAGCGGCCAAGTACTGCTGGTATGTCCCCTGTTTGTAGTAGAAGGCATAAAAGAGGGTATCATTGTCCACTTTGGTCGGCTGGTACAGCTGCGGGTTGTCCATTATCTGGAGCGGCTCCTTGGGCCATGTCTTGTTCGTGTTCCAGTAGCTTTCGGGATAATAGTTGCGAGGTGGCTCCGCGTCCGCAACGTCAGGGGCCATTTTACTAGAAGCCGCAAGCAATCGTTGCGCCGAGGGCGACGTGGCAGGTGCGGTAGGATTCGCTTTCGTTGCCTCCCATGATTCGACGAGGTCATCCAGAGAAGACGGGAGGTGGTATATCGACTCCTCTTCCGGCTCTGGCTCAGCAGATTTGACACCGTTGGTGACGCCGTTTGTATGAGGTGCTGCAGCAAGGTCAGTAGGGAGCGAGGTTGACAGATTTCTACCGCAAACACTACCTTTCGGTGCCTCAGATGGCTCTGGAACCGCCGATGCTTTGCCTGTTGCACGAGAAGGCGCCGGCTTGGCGGCCTCGGGTTTTGGCGTGGAGACTGCTGGGGCGGGAGCACTCGCGGGGGCTGCAGGGGCGGCTGGCGGGTGTTTTGCCTCCACTTGTTGTGGCAGAGGTGCGGCTATCTGCGCTGACGAGATGCTCGGTGAACTTGTGGAACTCGTCTTGGACTGGTTTGCTAATGAAGAAATGCCGACTGCCGGGTGTGCGCTCGGTGGGGGTGGTAGCGGTGCGATTCCCACGTTGTTTTTGTCTGCCGCTGCCGCTGCCGCAGACGCATATTTCAGTCCCTCCCCGGGCGGTCTCGTTGGCAAGGACGCCGGTTTCATGCCATTATTGCCCGGTATGGGGCCCGTGATGGTCGGTAATGACGGAGCCGAGAGAGTTGCGAGGGTTGGCAGGGGCGATTTGAGTTGCGAAGATGGCTTCCTGCTCGTTGCTGAGCTTCCAGCATCTGCTGATGGCTTCTCCTTTCCTTTTGCTGCGGCGCTTGAGGACCTGCCCTCCGTCTCCGTCACGTCGTCCTGCACCGATTGGTTGTCTTGACTGGAGATCTTGTCGTTCTCCTGGTTCATACCGAAGACGTCCTCTTCCTCCTCGAGATTCAGGTCGTCGTACATCTCCTCGTCGTCCATGTATTCCTGCGACGTCCCCTCCTCGACGTAGTACCGTATGGAATCCTTGAGGTCAAACACCTGGTCTGCCTCAACGCCGCCGTTCATCAGTGACCTCCGGATCAGCTCAAGTTTGCCCTGGTGCCACTTGTGTTTCTCGATGACGGTCTCGATGTTGGCTATTTGTTCGGCGTCGTCTTTCTTGGCTTTCTTCCCCTTCTTCATGCCGGCTTGTAATAGTTCCATGTCGGCCTCCATTTTTTCAATCTGTTCCTCCAGTACGTCGATCTGTGAGCCGAGGAAGTCGCTGGCCTCGAGCTTGGCTTTCTCCTTAGGGTCCAGTTTCGCAGCAGCAGACAGTCCTTCTTTCGAGAACGCCTTTGTCTTCATCGTCTTCTCCACGGCCTTGAACTTTTCCATTCGCTGAAGCGCAGTTAGTCTCTCGAAACGCTGGGTTTGACCGCCAGACCAACCGTCTCAATCAGCCTCCTGTGCTCTATCAAAGGACCCTTGTCCTTGATGTCGTTGCTGGCTGCCCATGTCTTGATCTGGTCTCGTAGCCTCTGCAGCTTCTTTATCTCCCGCTTCAGACTGTCTTCGAGCTTTTCCTTCTGCGCGGGGTTATTTGACTGCTCGATCTTCTCGTAGATCTCGTCAAACTCTTCGATGCCTTCGGCGACCTTCTTGAAGGTCTTGTCGACCTCCTGCGCCAGTTTTCGTGCTGCCATATTAACGTCGTGGCGTCCTGTAGGGCATCCAAGGGAAAGTGTAGTAGGTCGGAAGCTATGCCACCGAGCCAAAGAGGGGTTTCCGCGACCGGTAGCAGGCGTAGTGGCGGTCCGAATCGACGTGAAGCTCAGGCGGAGCTACCAAGGTGTTCGCTCGGGGCCGAGGCTAGAGCCGGTCAGTGGTTTGTCGTGGTAGCCCAAGTACCCGACAGGCGTGGTCAATATGTACGTGCGTGGATGGAAATGCGATTGAGGTGGGCGCTATGCGTCTTGTCGGTGTTGAGAAAGGGCAGTGGTGGGGAGACAGGAGGGAGAGGTCACGTCGGCAAGGCTGCCATTGCTTGAGCAATCCAGCCAACCGCACAGGTCTGTGACCAGACAGGCTGGGAGCGCCTGGCTGACCCGATGGCCAACAGTCACTAACTAGCCATGTACTCACTGTTAGTAAAGCCGAGGCCACGAGGCTCGCGTCGCGCGCGCTTTTCGGGAGAAATGGAGCTACAAGCTCATGAATAGGTCAATGCCTGATTCCAATGCGTTCTGAAGCCCTCCAAGACCCGATGTTTCTCTGTTGTGAGGAATTGAGAGAGTTTCGACTTTGTCGTGTCTTATCTGCTCCCCTTCCAGGATACATGGCACCTGGCTCTGCAGCAGACGTCAGCCGCTCAACGACGGCCCACCTTGGGCGCACAGGCCATGCAGGCTGCCAGGCTCTCTCCAGCCCCAAGCTGAGCTCATCTGCGCATTGCCAACCAGGCCCAGTCGGGGCCCACCCCATACCAACTTTGAATTAGGCCTCCCAATCTCGGAATAGACCTAATCGGCCCCCATGTGCCAGTGACCTTACCCATGGCCTCACCTGTAGGCAGTTGCTCTATCTGAAGTGTCTAAACTTGGCTCAGGTCCCAAGATCTCTGCAGCTGCAGGAGAGGAAGTTCAGGGGGAAGTCATCCAGCCAGATCTGTCCGAGGCGGGTGTAACTGGCCTCCACAACCAAGGCATATCGGATAGGCATATCGGACAGCGCAACTGCAGACATCTGTAGCCCCAGTCTCAACATGAAGGGTGAGTTGTTCTCTGCCTTTCCATGTGCATGTGCGTTTCCAGCCCTTCTCATCAGTCACTCGCAGCCATACTTCAGCGAGTGCTCTCAGCATCTGTCACGGTGGAGAAGGAGCTGGTTTCCTCCATAGGCAAGGGCGTTCTGGTCTTTGCTGCGGTGGCCCCAGGTGATACGGAAAAAGAGGCCGACAGCCTTGCGGCCAAGGTCATCAAGCTGAGATTGTGGGACGATGAGAACGGCGGAAGGGTAGTTGGCCCCCTCCCAGGTTTCACTCTCAGCTGAGCTCCTCGCACTCGTCACACATCTTGTGCCGTCCCGTTGCCTGACACTCGCATAGTGGAAGAGGAACGTCCAAGACATTGGGGGTGAGGTCCTCTGTGTATCTCAGTTTACCCTGCTCGCGTCCACCAAGAAAGGCAATAAACCGAGCTTTCACCAAGCCCTAGCACCGGACGAGGCGAAAAGGCTGTACCATTACTTTCTGAGCAAAGTCAAGGAGGGATATGCTGCGGAAAAGGTGAAAGACGGCGTCTTCCAAGCCATGATGGAGGTCGCACTCGTAAACGATGGGCCGGTACATTTTCTCTTCCTCTTCTGACCCTGGGATACTAAGAACAGACTCGCTAACAGTGGTTTGCCAGGTCACATTGGAAGTCACAGCCGGGAGGCAGCAGGAGGCTGAGGATCTGCCCAAGCCAGGCAGCACCAAATGATCATAAACACTTGGAGCAGACAGTAGCCAACCGGCTCTCAGTTCAAGCTGTTGTGCAATTGAGCCCCCGAAGGGCGAATAATCAAGTTTTCCAGATATATCCACACAAAGTTTCATGGCGTCTTGTTCATTTTAGAGCCTGGCCTCATACTTGGAAACATAAAAGTCTAGATCACAATTCCATTGATTTATTCCTTGGGAACGTGAGGCCTCCTGTCAGCACTCTAGTTGCACTCAAGTGGCATCCATGGTTGCATTGCAAATTTCTCTACAGCAACTATATTGTAGTGATTGGTTCATTTCGTGCGACTGAATGCCATATACCACTTAGTCCATGGCGTACTAATGATGTTGTAGCAGGCATATTATATCAACAAATCCAGGCATGGAAGAAAGCTGAAGTACGGTCCATGGTCTTCTAGCTTGAGGCTTGAGTTTGGTGAGTCATGCGCCGAAAGATTAGTTACCATCGCGAGCATAATACAGAAGACGTCGTGTCCAACTTGTTAGCTACAGACAGGCTTTATTAGTGCAGGGGCGTTTGTGAACTAGGTGGACCGTTTGGGCCGGCCGGACACCATAACCATCATCGTGGGATGGCTCCTAGCTCCTAGTCATAGCCTATTGCTTAATTATCAAATGAGAAACACGTGGTATGATCCAGGAGTTTCCAGAAATTGCCAAACTTTTTTTTTAATATTTACGGAAGTCGAGATTCATTTGACGTTGCTGCTTTTGCTGTATGGGTAACCAGGACAAAGACTACCCATTTACAACCATTCGTTATCTAAACTCTCAACCACCAGTGCAGCAGAGCTCCATTTCTGAAATAGACTAATCCTTACTCTCACACACATTAATAGCCCGTAGCAAAATACAAGACTAGGAGAAGGTTGATACTCATGTTGGAGTAAACAGTGTGGCAGTTGCCATGGTGAACCCCGAACGCATAGGTACCTAGGTACCGAGGTCGATGCCTGAGTTGAGGTACCTGCGAGCCTGGGCACTTGCCCCTCTTCGATGATGGACTCCAGACTCCAGGAACCCCACCTCTGGGCCCTGAGCTCTTGACAGGGATGCGGCTCAGTGACAAGCCCCGCTTGAAGGCTGCATAGAAGGTTCACGAAGAGCAAGCAGCCTTTCTTCGTGTGATGGAAGGAAGCCACAAACATTCCTGTGCTGACTGTTGCCTGCATAAAGCTCCAACCTACCCTCAGCCTTCATATTGGTAAGCTCAATTGGCCCAACTGCAGCTCCAAAACACAAAAATTCCTACCAACGTTACCCGATCACCTCGTCTCCCGTCCACACACGGCGTATCTGCTGTGCCTCCTTCGTAGATTGCACCAGGCTGTCACCGACGTATAACACCAACAACTTCCTCCCTCAACCGAATCAACGATGTCTACCGAAGAATCCAAGCCCACAGGACGCAGCCGCGTCTTCTTCGACATCAGCATCGGCCAGCGCCCCGCCGGTCGTGTGGTGCTGGAGCTGTACAACGATGTGGTGCCCAAGACCGCCGAGAACTTCCGCGCGCTCTGCACCGGCGAGAAGGGCCTTGGGAAGTCGGGCAAGCCCCTCCACTACAAGGGTTCAGGCTTCCACCGTGTCATCAAGCAGTTCATGATCCAGGGTGGTGACTTCACCGCTGGCAATGGCACCGGCGGCGAGTCCATCTACGGCGAGAAATTCGAGGACGAGAACTTTGAGCTCAAGCACGAGAAGCCCTTCCTGTTGTCCATGGCCAACGCTGGTCCTGGTAAGTCGACTCCCCTTTTCTGATCCTAGCCGGGAGGGGTTTGCACAAGAGTTCGCAGCTGACAGATGCGTTTGGCAGGTACCAACGGCTCTCAATTCTTCGTCACCACCGTCCCCACTCCCCACCTGGACGGCAAGCACGTCGTCTTTGGCGAGGTCCTGACGGGCAAGTCCATTATCCGCCAGATCGAGAACCTCCCCACCGAGTCGGGTGACAAGCCAAAGAAGGACGCGGTGATCGCCGACTGCGGCGAGCTCCTGGGCGAGGAGGCCGAGCGCGCCACCGCCGCGAGCAACAAGCCCGACGCGCTTGGCGACCCGTACGAGGACTTCCCCGAGGACGAGGTGTCCAAGCACAAGGACACAGGCGGCGACGGTAAGGAGGCTGAGGAGCTGTCCGCGCAGAAGGTGCTGCAGATCGCGTCTGAGTGCAAGGAGTTCGGCAACAAGGCCTTTAAGGCAGGCGACGTGGCCACCGCCCTGGACAAGTACGAGAAGGGGCTGCGGTACCTTAACGAGGACCCGGACCTCGACGCCGTGGGCGACGCGGCCGCGTCCGCCGACATCAAGGCGAAGATGGACGCGGTGCGCTTCACGCTCAACAGCAACGCCGCGCTCATGAACATCAAGCTGGCCAACTGGGACAGCGCGGCCAGCCTCGCGACCTCGGCTCTCGCAGTCGGCGGCCTCAAAGACGCGGAGAAGGCAAAGGCACTGTTCCGCCGCGGCCAGGCCTACGTGCGCCTGCGGGACGAGGATAACGCCGTGGCGGACCTGACCGCCGCCAACAAGCTGGTCCCCGGCGACGCTGCTATCTCCAAGGAGCTGGCGGATGTGAAGAAGAGCATCGCCGCGCGAGTGGCCAAGGAGAAGGCCGCCTACAAGAAGTTTTTCACATAAAGCCTTGCGGGTCCCAACGGCTGAGTAAGAGGAGGAGGGGACGGGACATTACAACAACTCAAAAAGTGGCCCATAGAAAAGCCCATCATCTTTTTCTGTTTCACACTTTACATTTTGGAAGGGGCATCTGGTGGTTTGCTTGACACATGGATGGGCGTTTTCACAGGGAAGAAGTCACAGATACCAACAACCGCAGACCCGCCAGAACGTCTGCATAATGAGCCATGAGAGAATTGAGCCAAACACGAGATTCATGGCCAAGTCACTGTCGGGTGATAGTTGTGACGACGTAGTCTTGAGTGTTTGGGATTTCGTCAACTGCTACCGTCCCACCGCGATGAAATGGTGGGCGCGTCTAAATACCCGCATGCTGCCGCGATGTGCATGTCCACACCGCGGACCCCCATACTGCAGAGCAGTGCTCGCGAAGATACATAGAGTAGAGGACACAGGCCAGGGCCGTCCTGCCAGACACTAGTGACCAGTATCTGGACAAAATGAGGATACCATCCATCTAGAGATAACTGATCCATCCATACGCAACAGCCAGCCGCCCACCTAGCCTCCCCAGGACTCAAGTCCGGACCTAAAGGTTGGAATAAAAATCATAGGCCGTGCTGGTTGCCGGCACAACAACAAACCCCAAGGAGAGGAAAACAAAAAAAGTTGGCAATGGTGGTATCTCTCTACCCAAGACAGAAACCCCCGATCTATCATTTCGTCCCAGAAGGTATAAAGAGGTTGCAAAATAGGTATCGTGATTCAAGATCTTTCGAGGCCGACCCGATGATGGAGACATGAGGAAGCAAGAACAAGGAGGAAAGAAGAGGCGGTGTTCCTCGCGCGCCATTGCCCGCGCTTCCGGCCGGAGGCAACAACACGGAAAAGGTTGATGGGCCGATGGGTGGGGATGGTGGTTTGCGGCTTGATGTGGTAAATGGTGTTAAAAATGCTAACGGGTGCCGCCGCTCTGGAATGCATCAAAATGCGCCTCCTGCCTTCTCTTTTTCTCGCGCCTCGCCTTAAACTCCCATCAGATTCCCGGCCGTTGACTTTCGTTATAATAGTAGTAATAATAGAAGCAGTAGTAGTAGAAGAAGAAGCGGATGCCGAATTTTTCCAATGATAGTACAACGATTTCGGCCTTCGGAATGTTGTAAAAATAATATCCTTCAGTGTCTGCTGGACGGGTCGAATTCTTTCCAGGCTTCCGCCAGGCCGCCAAAAGTGCTCCTCCCTTTTTCCTTGTCCCTGCCCTTCAACGTCCCTGTCGGTGTTGTCGAGCCAGATCCTGACTTGTATGCAGCGCCAATGTTGTTGTCACCGCTGCCATTCTGCCACGGTGATACTGAAGGGCTACCGCTCGAGCCTGACGCATCTGGACTGTCTGTCCGATCGACCTTTCGAAGGAACCCTGACAGGAACTTCCTCGCATTCTTGCCACTGCGAAGAGATTTCATGGAACCATGATGGTACTTCCGGTCCGACAGCTCGCCGCTACTGCCCACAGCTTGCCGCAGTCCACTGGTCCACCTCTCAGACGAACGATGAGAACGCACTCCCTGGCCTCGAGCGTCATCCAGCGAGCTACCGTCAGATGAGCCAGGTGGTCGGTCACGGTCCATCCAGGAGGTGCTGGTGCCTGATTTGTGGGATATTGTGTTCGCCGACTCAGCGAGGCTGGCGTACTCCATGGCATCAGCGAGTGCGCCATCCGAGTCGGTGCGTTGACTCGAGTTCTCGATGTCTGCTGCGCGGACACTGTCGATGCGCGCCATGCAGAGGTCGGCTCGTTGCTGGAGACTGACGCAGCACCTGTGGAACTTGAGAAGGTCGCCATCATACTGGTTTTCGGCGTCACCGCTGAGGGGTTGATTGTCGACCCATAGTCTGACGAGAAGGGCAAAACTCCGAGCGTGATCAACTAGGTACGGGAGGGAGGGAAAGCCCTCGCGGGCTAGAGGTGACAGGCGGCCTAGGATGGTGATTGGGGTCGAATAGGATGCGGGCAGGATGCAGTTCGAGCGCTCCGCTGGTATTGCGCATATCTCGTCGATAAAGTCTTTGAGAGCCTGGCGGCGGGAGCTGAGAAAACGGTTCATCGGATCCATCCAGACTTCTTTCTTTCCAATGTTGGAAAGGTTAGCGAGCGCCTGCAATGCTTTCGCAATGAGTGTCAGTGTCCTTTGGGCTCGAGGTCGTGGGTAGTCCCGCAGCAAGCCGAACAACTTCGGGTTGAGTATGGCTGGGCAAATGAATCGCAGGAAGAGGAAGCCAGAAACACTAGTGAAGGCCACGGTCCGGAGGAAGTCGCCGTATCTGTCCTCGGCGACGGCACGGATATATTTCAGAATGTGTCGGAGTTCTGGGGGGAACCTGTTTGCTGATTTGGCAATGCAGTCCCATATCTCGTTTGTGAACTGCAACAACTGGTCCCAATGCTGGCCGATGTCTTCTCCTTGTTGTAATTTCCCGGGATCAACCTCGCAGTTCGGATTGATCTCGTTAATCTCAAAGATCTTGTCACCCAGGATCTCTTCGATGTACTCGGTTCCCAGACGTCTCATATGGAACTCGAGGGCTTGTGTGAGTAAAGAGTTGCCTCTGAAAAGCAGGTTGGCCTCTCCGGCCAGAGACTTCCCCATGTCCCGGATCGCCTCTCGCTCATAGGGATTTGAGACGTCCAAATTCTCGCTGGATTTGAGACGGCGGCTGAACCTCATTTTCCTCATTTGAGACTGCTGTCCGATGCCATCGATTTCATCTTCCACCAGCGCCATCAGCCAATCGCTTGCAGTAGTCGACACTTGGAAGACGTTCAGGAAGATTTCTGCCAAGCGTCGTAGATGTCCAGGGAGAGCTTCCGAGATCTGCGCCGTCAGCCCAGAGCTAAATTTGTGAAGCATCTCGGACAATGGCTGGTAGTCCCTGGCCATGAATACCACGACCTCCTCGTGGCGGACCTTGCAAAGCATCGTGCCGATAGACTGTTGCCGCTCATCGTAAATTTGAAGCCACTGCTCGTGATCCTTCCCTCGTTCGAGCTGCGTCAATGGAAGATCCACAGAACCACAGGAAACCTCCGTCAAGTTCCCGGTCCTTGGTAGGCCCAAGGACGCTTGTAACTGGTGGGCCATGCTTTCCAGGTTTCCATCAATCCGCTTCAAGATCACGGAAAGATACGGTAGATTCGCCGGCAAGTCAGCAAACTCACAGTCATCTCGCCAAAAGGGATTTCGGGTGTCGGTTTTCGTGATTGTCCGCGCGCGAACGTCACCATCCAGCATGACCTCCGCAAAATAGTTGCCCACGAAGGCATCGTCTTGATTCCTGCCGTGTCGATCTCGTGACGCGGCTTGCGGCGACGTGGGACCGCCCACTTTTGCTTCTATCACGCGCAGATTTATTGTCTTCTCGACCCTGAACATTTGGAAAGGAAGGTCTGCGTCGAAGTCCGTAACCTCGAGGACTTGGTCGTCGTTTTCCGTGTCCAATGCATAAATCTCAGGTACCGTAAATGCGCGTAGCAGAACAAACCAGACCTCGAACAACACCCTGTGATCCAAAGATATGTACACGGGCCTGAAAATCGAGAGCTGGGTAGAAGTCGAGGAGTACATCGGGAAAATGGATATGCAGAACTCCTCGTCCAAGACTGACTTGTCCAACTGCTGTATGGCACATCGCGATAGTTGCGAGAGCGAGATGATACAGAGCACCGTGACATCGTTCTCCGAGATGAGTTTGAGCTCCCCATTGTCTGACAAGATGCACGACACCTTCCTCCAGCCCGTCTGTGGCGACCGCAAGTCCCGCGTGGAGGTCCTCTTGACAATCGCACGAGGTGAATGAGCAGCGCCCTTATCCCATATTGAAACCCTGCTGACTTTGATGATCGCGTTCGAGTTCGATGTAGTGGATGAGCCTCTCCGCATCAACTCGGGCCTATATTGTGATGTCGGTGTGGTTGACTGGCTGTTAATCCGCATCGCGCTCGGCCGGACCTGCTGCCAGCAGAGCAGGGCAGCAAGCCACAAATCCAGCTCTTCTGCGACGTGAGGCCATAAAAGCACCTCTACGCCGGTATGAGAATTGACGATCTCAAGACAAGGCCGGTCCATGCCTGGTTTGTGCACGGGGAGCACGCGACAACCCCGCAAATCAGAAATGACGGACGTGTGGAACGGGCCATGCTCGCCGGAATCGAACATGAGACTCCCCTTTTCTTCCTCTACGTAACACAGCCCTGAGTGCCATTGGCCATTGGCCTCGGTCTGATATGAAGCCTCTCCCCTCATCCGCCCACATAGGGTTTTCATCAAGAGAAGGACTTTGTTCGCATCGTCGGTCGGCACAGGCAGAGGTAATGAGTCAACAGAAGGCGGTGGCGACATCATCGGGGAGGTTGGTCGAGAGATTCGCTTCATTAGCTTCGCTCGGGTGAGCCCTTTCTTTTCCTTCGTGGTCCCCCCGGTATGGATATGCAGATCAGTGGGTCGCGCAGGATAGACGGAAGGGTACCCGGCGGACTCGATCGCTGGAGAATGCCGTGGCACGGGAGGCCCGCGTAACGCGTCCTCGTGAGGCGGCATCGACCCCATCGACCCAGAAGAGGACACCGATCCTACCCTATGTCTTGAACTTTCTGGTGCAGGCGCAGCGGAGGGCTGGCGGTATGGGCTGTCCAGCGTATGGCCTCGAGGGCGGATTGGAGGTCTCGCGGGAGGGCTCGAGGATGCGCTGTCGAGGGAGCTGGGGAAGTGGTCGTTGAAGACGATCCCCTGTCGTCGGGCAGTACTCGAGGAGCTGGACATGGCGCTGCCTGGGACATTCGGTATAGATCTTGGGGAAGAGCTTCGTGGCGACATTGGCCCGAGGGCGTGATTGATGGCGGCACCAGGCACGGGCGTGCCGGGTTCACCGTAGTTGTTTGTGCCTGTGGCCTCTTGTGCGCCGTGTTCGGTGGGCTCTGGTGTGACGGCCCTTACGGTGGCTTGGGCGCCCGTGGGGTTAGCAGGGCGATATGTCGTACTGCGAAGATTACCCGCAGAAGTCCTGCGTGGAACACCCCCTGAAGGAAGTTAGCCAACCCTTCCTAGTATGCGGAAAGGCAAGGTGACCGTAAAATATCCAGGCCCGACTGCAAGACTGCCCATGTCCCACCAGGGACTGACTGCATCTGGTGCCGGGGACAGGATCAGGAGGAGAGGAGCTAAGCAAGGGGCGTGTCCAACCTGTTACCGGTGCTCCGACTGGGCTTTGGGCAGAGGCCGGGTCGAATGTTCGCTGCAAGGGGACAGAACTAAGCGAGGCCGACGGCCGGCGTGGCCGCGGAGGTGGACGAGAGGAACCGTCTGGAGACTTTCGGCGGGCATCCATTCCGGGAGGATGAATGCTCGACAGACCGGGCCACATTCGCGGAGGTGTTGAGGATGCGCATTGGAGCGGAGGCGACCAGCTGGCGTCCACCGTAGGCAAAAGAGAGGTGCCAATTATTCTAGAAGGCGGGCTGGCTCTAGACTGTCCAGAAGCTCCAGACGAATGCGTCCGTACCCACTCTCGGGCCGCAAGTTCGACGCAGTCGCTACCACGGGTGCGATATTCTGCAGCTCCCGAGTCACGATCGGCGCGGTGGAGAGCGGATTGCGAATCAGTGGCCGGTGCAATTGGGTTCTGCTGGCTTCTCCGGCTTCCAATGGCGGTATAGGCGAGGCTCTGAAGTGGGTTCGCGGGACAATCGGGCAAACGGGTCGGAGTCGCACTGGATCCCTATTGGTGTCTGGCGCGAGCCGGGGCCCAAGTGAGCCTTTCTCGGGACAGCCTCGCGCGGCAAAAGGGTGAGGATGGAGCTTGAGCTTGAAGCCTGAGCTTGAGCCTGAGCTGGATTCGAAGCTGTCTAGGTGCGCCGTGTCTGCTGTGCGAGAGGGCAGACAAAGGCCGCAAGCGACGGGGTCTTATTCGTTATCGTATCGTCGGGATAGGGTCGAGGTAGGTGGGTCGGTCGTCCCCCGAGGCCCAGCATGATCCAGACTTTGATCTCTCTCGCGGTAATGTACAGAGCGAGTGGGAGGTCGGGTGGAGGAGGTAGAAGGCTGCGGTGGATGGACAAGAAGGAGGACTAGTTTAGTATGTACAGGACCAAGACAGGACAGCTCTAGCTCTGGGTCCAGGTGGTCAGCAGTAACAGCAGTAGCAGCAGCAGTTCGGGCCCGGCTTGGCAGGCTGGCCCTGTTGACATGGGCATTGGCATGACAGAACAGGGTCAGGCAGGCAGGCAGGCGGCCAGAAGAAGGAGGGCAGAGAGGGAGAGAGAGAGGAGGGAGGTCAAGGTAAGGTTTCTAAGGTTGTGCTGGTGAGTTCGACGTGAGGTCCAAGAGCGCACACGCAGCACGCAGTCTCTCGCAGCAAGAAGCCCTGGCCTTGCACTGGCCTGTCCTGGCCTGTCCTGGTCCGATCGGCACGGAGCGTTTCTTGTCTGTGTGGCGGCCTTTGGCGAGCGGGGATGGCGGCTTGGGATGAAATGGAAGAATGCTTCAGTGGGAGGAGTGGTAGTGGTAGTGGGATTGGGATTGCACTTGGGAATGGAGCAGGCGAAGCGAAGCCGAGCGAAGCGACGTGGAGCCGGGGAGGGGGAGGTGGTGGCTGGGCCTAGGACCGGGACAGGAAGCTCTGCAGGGCCGGTCAGGGAGCACCTGGGCTTTGGACGTGCCCGTCTCCAGTACCTCTGCAGCTCTGTGACTCTGAGGGAGCTTGAGGGCATTGAGCTTGCTGCTTTGTTCCTGGACGAAACCCTTTACTACCTGCCTACCTAGGTGCTCACCCACCTACTTACCAAGTAGGACCTGTTCCATGTAGACTGAGAAGCGCATTGACAGGAAAGTTGCAGGTACTCTAGATTGCTATACCGGACCGCACGCAATTATTATTACCGTCCAGGAGTCTATTAGATCAACCAAGCTGAGGACGTACAACAATCCACCCCCGACAAGATTGTCTTGCATGCACGTAGACTACGTGCAGGACAGGAAACAAACCTCCGAGGCAGCTGCAGGTGGGAGGGGCCTGGCCAGCCTGGGTCTGGGTCTTATTAGTCGCACTCGCTCAGCTAACATCTAGTCTAGCAGGGCCCATAGGAAATCTCGCCAAGCGCTGTTGATTTCCATTCCATGTTTGGACTCCTGCGGCCTCAGTGCCTCAGCGCCCTGTGCTCTGCTGCCCCGGTGCGGTGCCGCGATCAGATCGCATCCTGTCACGCATCCTGTCCCTCCTCACCCACCCGCAATCTCTGTTCACCACTCACAGCAGTCTGATGGCGAACTGCTGGTGCTGGACTACGACATGTCACACGGCAATAAGACTCCCTCTGCGACATGGCCCAAAACCTTGTCTCCCAGCGGCGTTGCACCCTTTCGGACCGCTTGGCTAATGAAGCGGCCGCGACTTGTGCCCGTCATTGTGCCGGTCAGCGCGGTATTGCATTGTGCTTGTCTCGTCCCGTTCCTCGACGGCTCATGGATCCCAGACGCAGCCCAGGGACCGAAGCTTGTTGTAATCAGACTCATCACATCTTCACATCTCGAGGGGGGTTGCATACACACTCACACACGCACACAAATTGCCCGGCCGGTTCTACCGACGTTGACCCTCACCTCGTCAGCCGGCAGTTGAGACCTCCTGCCCTGTCTTGCCCAGCCTCAGCTCGAGGCTGGAAGATTGGAAACCGGAGACGACCTCTCACACCGGGGCGTGCCCGTCCAAGCCCTTGCTTCTTACCTTGCTAGCGGACTCTGTTGCCTGCCCGGTGCCCTGGTTTGGTCCGCAGCCCGTATTTGTCCTCACAACGAACAGGACAGTCTTGGCAGTAACGGAAATCTCTCACTGTTGCAAATAGATTCGACGTCTTCTCGGGCCGGAGCAGACTTCCCCAAGTGGACACTGGCTTTCGCACTCACTCAGGGTGCCTGCCTGCCAGGACTCGTGGTATATCTGACTAGACACTGCTCCCAGCTTAGCATCAGCTCTGGTAAGACCTAGCCAAGCCATATCCCGACTCAGGAAACCCGGATGGACATCATCAGCATGGTCAGGGACCCAACGCGCACACCATAGGCCAATCTTGTTTGCGACTTGCAGGACCCGCTCCTGGCCCCAAAGTGGGCTCATGACGCCTATCTCCCTTCTATCCACCGCCTCAGATGTTTCCTCCGTGCCCCGTACATCCTGCTGCTCCCTCTGTTCCAAGAGCAGGAAGCTTTCCGGACGTCATCCGGGTGTCCGAGCGGTTGCGAGACGCAGGCACACATGCAGGCGCAGGCGCAGACGCGGGTGCAGATGCAAGTCCGGGTGTGTGCTAAGACTGCTGCACAAACATGCTGCACCTGCACCCTAAACTACAGAATGTGCAGGTACCGGCCCCGTGCAGGGGTCCCAGCTGCAGGAACGGGAATAAGGATCCGATGCGCCGGGCGAGGCGTGCGCCACGGCCGGCCCCCATGCGGGACATCAGTGGCAATAATAAGCGCGAAAAGCGACACTACCGTCAAGCCCCACGCGATCTATCACAATGCTCGACGAGTAGCGAGACTGCCGCCCACCTTGGCTGCTTGGTTACGCCGGAGATCAATGTTGCCACTCCGACCTCAATTCCACCGTCCAGTCGATGTCATCTTACACCCAGCAAATGAGCCCCCCGGCCCATCTGAGCAGGCTGCGGGGACAGGTACTTTTTATCGTTTGCCCCAGTGTACCGGGCCCCCCACTGCCGAGAGAACAGAACATCGAAAACGAGCTACACTAATAAGTTCAGGGGGGCGTGCACATTGTACACCACCACCATTGCTACGTACGGGGGCCGGGAAACTTTCCATCGAAGCCTCCCTTCGCTGGCCCGAGGCCCGAGTTCGTTGGACCTCCTACGCAGCTCCAAGGCCGTGCGTTCCCTTTTGTGGGGTCATCCGAGCGCCACCACCACCACCTGGACGACGGGTACGTGAGCTCCGTCGGGGTCATATTCCTGTGACACAAGCAAGGGTTGTCGTTCCTTTGCTGAGTGTCATTCGAGCAAACATCAATGTCTAATATAGTGGCTGATGTTACAGTACAAACGTTTGTAGAGTCGCACATAGCATGTCTGGACCAATGCACTGTATAATGCTCTGTTCTGTTCTGTTCTGTTCTGTTCTGTTTTGTTTTGTTTCCAGTCTACAGATGTTGTCTAGGTGGTAGATACAACACTCAGTCATTCGCCTCTACTCCAATAATTTCCATGTAAGTCATACTAGTGGTGGCAAAACCCACTAGTTCGCGTCGACGCCAAAAGAAATCACAAAGCTTTATCTGCAAACTTCGAAATGTAACCCTTAAGCCAGGCGGCTGCCGAGTCTGTTGGTTTGACTGAGCCGCTTGGGTATTTTCTCAGCTGCTAAACATACAAGCACTTAAGAGTGCCCATCCGCTCTTGTCCATCACCTATTTGAATCTGCGTTTTGCATACCTGATATCTCGCCAAGCAACTCACCCATGGACACGTCCCTAGGTTGGCCCAAATTGATGCGGTGAAAGAGTAACAGGCAATTTTCACTTGAGGCTGCGCTGAGAGTTTACCAAACAAGCTTACTCCCGACGATGCCCTTGACCTACTAGTAGTCAGCTGCTGGTTTAAACAGCTCATGAAAACAGGATCTCATAATCCAGACTTCCACTTCTAGGAATATCAAACCGACTCTGTTCCCTTATGAATTATGACTTTGTGCAAGCAACAATGCTATTGAATATAGGCCGCAGTCTGATACGAGATGCTGACAGAGGCTCCCTACTTCTACACAAAATAAAGGTAGTAACATCCGGAGAAATTCACTCAGTCCTCGCCGCTGGGGAAACTTCCAGCCCCACCATCCGGCCGCAGAATCTTGCCATTGATCCATTCGCCCTCGTTACTCGCAAGGAAGACGGCGCATCGCGCAACATCCACGGGGAGGCCAACGCGGTTGAGGGGCGAGACCGATGCGACGACCTTCCGGACAAAACCTGGTTAGCAACAGAGAAACGCTTCATTTTCAATCAGCACGAAACTCACCTTCATGATCTGCTCCTCAGACATCTTCTCGCTGTGCGGGAGGTAGTCCTTCGCAGTGGCGTGGAACATGTCCGTCACGATGCCGCCCGGCGCGATGGCGTTCACCGTGATCCTCTTCTTGCCGCAGTCGACCGCCAGGGACGGCATGAAGGACTCGATGGCGCCCTTCGAGGCCGAGTAGAGCGAGTGCTTCGGCACCACGAAGCCCTCGGCGGTGTTCGAGCTCGTGAGGATGATGCGCCCGCCCCGGCTGAGGTGCTTGTACGCCTCGCGGGCGACAAAGAACTGCCCGCGCGTGTTGAGGCTTAAGACGCGGTCGAATTCCTCCTTTGAGACGTAAACACGCCAGCGTCATCTCCGCTCTGTAAATATTTGTTTATAATACTCACCTCTGTGACCTCCCCGAAATGCCCAAATGATACGACTCCGGCATTAGAAACGACGATGTCGAGCTGCCCGTAATGTGCCTTCGCGGCCTCGAACAGTCGGACTGTCTCTTTCACGTCCCTGACGTTGGCCTGGATCGCGACGGCGTCTGATCCCAGGCCCTTGATCTCGGCCACGACTTTCTCGGCCGGCCCGCTTGAGCTGGCGTAGTTGACAATTACCTTCGCTCCGGCACGGGCAAGCTCGACGGCGATGGATGCACCAATTCCACGGCCGGCACCAGTCACGAGGGCCACCTTGCCATCTAGGCGGAATGGAGAGGCCATACTGTCTGCTTGAAATGAAGGTCCAAGGTCTAGGAAAAGAAAAGCTGCTTTTTTATTTTTACACTGGAAATTGGAAAGACACGGAAATGTTTCTAGCCTGGCCAAAAGTTCGTAATATTTTGCACTATGAAGCGGTTGTGAAAGACGCTGCGTCTGTTGAGCTCCCATATTTATTTAATATACTGCTACAACTTCCGCATTGGCTCATGCCTCTAGGCAATAGCCGTCCCATTTTTTAAGCCGGTCTGTGGGCACCGAGTTTGCTAATTGAATACGTTCGGGCTCATTCAACCGGACTCCGGACCTCGACGGATTGGAAAGAGATTCAAGTCCGTAATTTGGTTCGTTCAATGTGTTCTGCTAAGCCAGATGGCAGGGCTCGGACCGTGTGCTCTCGTCTTGTGTACACCACCCAGAGTAATTTTTACCCTGCAATTGCCGACAGAAACCTCATGGAGTTTCACCTGGTTCCATTCCGGGATGGCAGCTTGCCTGCATTGAAAGATTTGGTACTATCGTAAACCACACTGGGTCATTGTCAAAAGGTCTGCTATGGCTTCACTGTACACCAATTCATGACTTCGAGAATTTCATTTCGACCGCAGTCGATATTCGAAAATGTCCTTCACTGTCCACATTCGATTTCACGCTGGCATACGATGAGAATCTGACGAACACCATCTGATGTGATCTATGCATCCCAAGTGGTGGTGGCAATTTGGAAAGCTGATGGTGTTATGAAATTACTAGAGATTTCATGCTATTTTCTTCAATTGAGCAAGTCATCAGACTGCAATCCTTGAAGACCTTATCTCTAGCGCTCCTTGTGGCATCACCATCCTAGTTCGTTTCGTTTGGTGTGCCGCCAAAGATCTTGTCATAGTCGTACTCAAACCATCTTTCGTTTGGCCTAAGCCCTGCGAACTCCCAAACACCATCGACTCTTTTATACCATATGGTTGCGCTCCCGTGTGAGTGTCCTTTGATGTCCACAGTCTTAAGATTAGAATTCGTGTACTTCTGGTGAGCAACTCGCATCTGATGATAGCCAACGATTTCATCATCCGAGACCTTCTTCCACTTAGACGTGCCCACGAAATGCTGTGTCTTCAGCAGCGGGTTGCCCAAGACGTGTGGGCTGGAAACCATGCCCACAAACTCATCAGCAGCCATGTCTTCCCATAGCTTGTTGAGAAAAGAGCGGTAGTCTACTCTTAACGACGGAGCAACGCATTTGCGGAGACGATCCCAGTCCTAAACTTAAATTAGCTATACATACACCTGGCAACATGGGTAGTGCAATACATGCCTTTGAATCAAAGCTCTCTACCCATTCAAACAAAGCAGCCTCACATCCCAAGCGATCTACATGCAAATCAGTCATATTATACATTCAGACTGCATCATATAGACAACTAACCGTCAAGATTTAGTTGTGTAGACATGTTGTTATGACTGGCTAGCTGAGCGATGCAAACGTTGCTTGGAGACAAAGAGAATGGCAAATGGACGTCAGCTTGACACTACAGTCTAGCTAGGAAAAGAAAGAATAGTAGAATCCGCTGAATTCTGGTAACAACGCATGACGATGTTTATGGCCTACGGATATCAAGGGATTCACCGGGATCCGGGCAGAGCACGGCCTTCGCCGCTGAACGAGTTCATGCAAGCTTTCGGCAGTCCAGCGTAGCGGGACCAGCGCCGGACCGGATTAGAGTTTGGGAATGTGACTTTCGGTCATCGATCTTGTCCAAGCTCTGTCGGACTATGTCAAACTAGAGATTGGTCTGATGCGCAATTGAATTGGGCTGACTGGGCAGATGTTGGTGCCAACATCGCAAAAGTTGGGCCGCCATGGAATAATTTAGATTTGACAGCTGTAGGTGGTTTGGCATAAGGATTCTTCATGATGACTAACAAGGTCGTATCCGTGCCAGCTTCCAGTTTCTCTTCAACATGTCAGAGTCATAACGGCGCCGGTCCTGATATCAGGTACCAGCTCAGCCAAATAGAATAACGGTGGTTGCCGATCACTGTCGAGAAACAATCACAGCTATCATAGTCTTTCCCTCTGGAATTTTGGCGACCATTACACCTCGAGAGCCGGCAAAGCTTGATTGACGTGCTGGGCTTCCAGGCAAGCGCTGCGCGTGACGCAAGATTGGTTGTTTTACGTGTAAAACGAAGTACAACAATACTCTCGATTTTTCATTTCTTTCCTTTCTGTACGTGAAGAAACCGTAGAACTGTAGATGATAAAGGTTTCCTCGTAATGGACGGGAGTATCAACGTTGTGTGTGAGAATCATATGTATCACCGCCGCTGTGCAGTCATTAAACACGTCGAGGATCACCGAACTAAAAACAGCTGGGGTTGGGCCGAAATGAGATGTTACATTATGTGAAAACTACGTGCGACGATGGATATGATGCCGAATCCGTGCACTCTTTAAACAATGACGTGCATTTTACCTCGCACGGAGGCGTTCAGGAAGGGATATGGGGATGGACATCTGCAGCAGTGCTCAACGTGGGGGAACAATTTGATCAACTGGTAGAGCTGGGTTATATGGTACGGTCCAAGCTTTACGCAAAGACCTGGCACGAACTACATTGTCTAGATTTGGTGAGCCTTGGGTGAGGCTGTCTCCAATTTATCCTGGATCATGCGTAAACACGTGCTCTCAACTTCAGTTGTGGTTAGATCATTCACATTGTCAATGACGGATCAGTCCAGCTGAAGCTATCGCAGCATCTATAAAATCCTAAAAATCTTGGATCCGTTTCTTCAAATAATCTCAGATACGTGCGCAAGCTTGCCTGAATCAGTTCATTGAACACTTCAGAGTAATACATGGAAGAGCGTCCCGGAAAGTCAAGTTTGAACTCACCATCTCTCTCGAAGTAGATTGCCTGTGCAGCATTAAACTCCGTTATGCTTAAGCTAGGTCTTAGGTACGTGTTACCCGAACCAAAGGAGGCTATACAATGACTCCATTCACCAAAAATAAGGTTTGGACTACCCAAAATGCATGCACAAGCCCACGTGTGTGGATGGTTGTCATCGTGAGCCGCCTATGCACTATATCAATCCCCGCGGGAGATATTCCGGCCGCCAAGCGTAGATTAATCTATTAATGAACGGTTGTCGGCCTCTTTGGAACTCAGCCTGGGTCGATGGCCGTAAGTGCATCAAGCCATGAATTGATTGCTCTTGGCTGATTCTCGGGGTGGTGTGCGGCCGTGCCGAGGTACCAAATCCAACATAGAAATTTGCAACAACATTTATATCTGCATGGGAGGCTGAGCATTCATCTACTATACTAAAGTGCGACCTGAAATTCCTGCTAGGGATAGTTGTTGATCATCGTCTGTCCAGTTTCCATTGATGACAAGTACCGCATTGCAGTCCTTGAGTTCCGTTCAAAAATTCATGGTCTCGTTCCGTCGAGATGGCGTCCAGCTTTGACTCGCAATGCAGTTTACTGGGCTCCATGGCCCTCGTGTTTACAGGAGCCCCGAAAGTACTTGCTCAAACACATTATCTGGTCGTGGGTGGAGGCCCTGCAGGCTATGTGGTCGCAGAACAACTTTCACAGAATCCTCAAGTCAATGTCACACTTCTTGAGGCGGGGCCAGACTGCCAAAGTGACGACAATGTCAACAGTAAGCCACAATTATGGGGCCCAAGCTTTGAATCATGGGTGGCCTTGCTGATGCCGATGCAGCACCTGGCAATCTGATGCATGTCGGGAACTTGATGTTCCAGTACAACTCGCAGCCAGATGACAACCTCGGTGGTTTGACACCTAATCTCTGGCAAGGGCGGGCTTTGGGTGGTGGCGCTGCTGTAAACGCCACGGGTTACTGCCGTGGTTCGGCTTCAGTCTTTGACGAGTGGGCAGCCATCTCTGGCAATCCAGGTCTTGCTTGGAGTTCTATCTTGGACGACTACAGAGCAACCACCCATTATACCCAACAACCAGCCAACTATGATAAACCCATCGACTCTATAAGCGCATTTGAGAATGGGCCAATCGAGTTGAGCCGGCAGAGCGGTCTGGCAGGAATGGAACTGCCATTTGCGCACGCCTGGCAGAACCAGGCCAATCTCTCCATGATGGACGCCATGAATGGCGAGGGCATTGGTGTTTATCTGGGCCTACAATCGATCCGGGCCAACAACCGCACACAGTCTTACCCGCCGAGCACGTACGGCATGATGATGGCCGAACGTCCCAACGTACAGGTCCTTGCGAACCATTGGGTACAGCGCATCGGATTCTCAACCACCAGGGCCACCGGCGTGAAGTTTGTAGACACACTGACTGGCATGGAATCCACTATGGATGCAGATGAAATCGTTCTCGCCACAGGAGCCCTCAACAGCCCCAAATTGCTCATGCAGTCTGGCGTAGGACCGGCTAGCACGCTCGAAGACCTCGACATCCCCGTCGTAGCCGACATGCAAGACATCGGCGCTCAGCTCTGGGACCATCGTTATTCTTACATTGAGTGGCAGATGACAGATGACGTAATGACGAACTGGAAATGGCAGAGTAATGCGAGTCTCATGGCCGAAGTGCAGAGACAATATCGAGCGAACTACTCCGGGCCGATGGGCTGGAACAACGCGGCGCCATCATACGCTGCATTGCGCATTCCAGATTCGGCTTTTGCAGGGGTCAACAGTAGTTTCTTTCAGCAGCTTGATCCGGACAGACCACACGTTCTCTTCCAGGCTGGAGCGTATGCTTTCAACGCATCACTGGCGCCAAATCCAAATGTCAGCATGGTATCGACATGGGCGTCGGTGACGCAGCCCGAGGCAGCCGGGTACCTGACCATCAACCCTTCCGACTACCGCGAGGCACCGCTCATCTCTAGCTACAGCAACTACTACGGATCTCCCGCCGACAAAGCAGCCATCTTGTACGCATACAAAATGATGCGCTCTGTGCTGGCGGCTGAACGGGAATTTGCAGACAAGGCGGTCATGGAGGCCTTCCCCGGCTCAAACTCGACGTCCGACGACCAGCTCTGGCAAGCCATACAGAGGAGCGCCTCTTCGTTTCACCACCCCGTGGGGACTGTGCCACTGGGCAAGGTCGTCGATGCCAACTGGCGCATCAAAGGCCTGGACGGCATCCGCGTGGTTGACTCCAGCGCCATCCCGACGTTGCCCACGTGCCATCCCATGTCTCATGTGTATGCTGTCGCCCACCGAGCTGCAATGGATATCAAACATGCGGATGGAATATGAATGAATGTACAAATTGGTGACACTTGACCTTTTCATCACCCCCCCCCCGCACACACACATGTTGCAGTATACCTTCATCAGCGAACATCGATCCAGTCCTCCGTTTGGCCTCGATGTGTATATGTGAATAGACAGGGCATTTTCAATCATGACATTATACTTGTAGTCAGAAATGACTAGGTCTTTTGATGATCTATCTTGTCACATGAGAGTTGTAATAATAGCACAATCATAAATAAAACAAAGATCTCTCTGGTAATTAAGTATGAGATCAGACCCTGTGTATGCTGATGAAGCAATTAAGCAAACGATAGTTAATTGTTGTGTTGTTAAGGAGAGAAATCTCCCCGCTATTAAATGCTTAGAAGGAGCCTATTTATAGGCTAGCGCTAACATATAGGCATACAACCCTTGCACCTTTTAATACACCCCCCATTATAAATATCATTATTTTAATAATAATAAGAAATATTCCGTTTTAATAGCTAAAAATATAATTTAAATATTCCGCTATAATTTATATTAAAACCATTATATAAATATTATTTAATATTTATATATTTTACTTACATTATTTTTAATTAATTATTTAAATGCCTCCTTAATAATATAAACCTTATACTTATTTTAATCTTAATCTTATATAAGCCTTTTTAAGAGTAAAATAAGGCAATGCTTTTATATAAATATTAACAAAATTATCTTTAAATATAATATAATAAATATTATATATTTCTTTAATTCCTTTATAAATAAAGTAATAATAAATAGCAATATATTTTAATTAAGCATTAACTTTATAATTTTAAATAAAGTTTAATATTAGCTAATTATTAATATATAAAATAAGTAAATATTTAATATACTTAATATTTAAATCTTTTAATGCTTAAATTATTTAATAAAGATATAATAATGTTAATAAACATATTATATATTCCGCCTTATAAGTAAATTTTGCAATAATAAATTAGCGCTTTAATAATTAAGCAACTAAGCTGCCATTAAATAATTATATATATTTATTAAATGCTTTTAAATTATTTAAATTAATATTATAAAAAGCATTAATATATATATTAAGTATAATAAATTAAAATAATAATATTTATTTTAAAAATTACAGGGCATAATTTAATATATACTAAATATATTAAAGCACCTTCTTTATAATATTTAAATAATAAATTATAAGCTTTATATTAAATATTAAGAGCATTATATATAAAAATGTAAAATTAAGTTTTATTTTAATAATAAGAAAATTAATAAATTTAATAAATAATTAATATATTATTGCATTTATTGCAATATTATTAAGTTCCTCTTATTATAAAAATAAATTTAAATCCATAAAAGTTTATTTCTAATTATAATTAAATATATTAAAATATTTTAAAATTCATTAAGCATATCCCTTTTAAGAAATATAAATTTTATTATTAATTTATATAATTTTTAATTTAAGCAAATATTTATAAAAACTAAGATCCTTATACTTAAAATATTATATAAGCTTAATGCAAAATTCATTAACTTAAGAGGAATTTTTAATAATAAAAATATTATTAATATAAATAGCAATAATAATTTAATCTTTAATAAAAACGCAAGGATTAAATATTATTTCCATTAAATATTTAATTAATTCCTCTTTAAGAGTATTAAACTATTTATAGCTTAATTATTTAAGTTTATATAAGGCATTAAGAAGTTTTAAAATAATTTATTAATTATTAAATAATATTCAATACCCTTATAATAATTATATATAAATATTATATTTTAAATAGCTATATAAGTATATTATTTTAATATTAAATTATTAAAGCTATTAACTCATTATAGCAATAATAATAATAATTAATCTTAAATTATTATAATGCATTATTAAGCTATAAGTATTATTATAATTTATACTATAAATTTATATATATTTATAAGCAATAAGTTAAGCCTTATAATGAATAAGCTTATTAAAAGCATTAAACTTCTTTATATATACTTAGTAAGGATTAATAATATATTAATTTGCAATAGCAAGCACTTTAATTTATATATTTATATTTAAAAGTAATTTAAGTTTTCTTTTAATAACCTATTGCTAAGCATCCCTTTTATTATTCTTTATAGCTTATATATATATATTAGGGATATTATTAATATTTACTATATTAGTAAGTAATGCTTAAGTAAAGATTTAATTAAGGTAGTTAGCATTAATTAATGCTAATTAAGCAAAATTTAATATAAAGTTTTTATTAATTAATGCTAAGTTATTAAAATCTTTAAAACATTTTATAATAATATTTATATTTTCTTTTACTTTTTATAAAAGCTAAATTCATTATTTTTAAAAACTATATAATAATATAAATCCCATAAGTTTAAGTAATTTATTAATAAGTCTTATAAGTTTAAGTAATTTATTTATAAGTTTATTTATAAGTTTTGCATTATTAATAAGTTTTATTAACTAAAATGTTAATAATACCTTTATCTTAAGTAATATATTTTTATTTAGCTAGCTAATTATTTATATAATTTTTATTATTAAATTAAATTAAGTAACATAGCTTAATATTATAATTATAATAACTTTTTAAAATAATATAAATAAATAAAAGATAATCTTACCTTTAACCTTAAATCTTATAAAGTATACCTTTTTAGCTTTATTTAATAATTTTATTTCCAATTTATAAGCTTTAATAAAGATATAAAGGTATGCAAGATAAAAGTATAGTTAAAAATATTTAATATTAAGCTTTCATTTATAAAGCGCCTTAAATAACGTTATTTAATATAATAAAGCTAAGTATAATTTCCAATTTTATAAGTATATTATATAGGAAATTACTTTAAGCCATAAAAATAAGTAGTTTTTATTGCAAATTATTATATAAGTATTAATAATAATAATATATATAAACCTTTTAAGCATACCGTTTAACTTATAATAATAAGGGGGTAATTTCTTATAAATAATTCCATATCTTTAAAACATTATAATAATTATCTTATTTACATATTTACTCCTATTATTTAAACTAAATATCTTAACTTTTATGCTAAATTAAGTTTTAACTAAATTTAAAAACCCCTTAATAACGTTTAAAATATCATCCTTTTAAGCAATAAAGTAAACTTAATAAAATTAAGTATAATTATTAATAAATAAAATAAAGTATTAAAAACCTTTTAATAATGCTATTAAGAATTTACTTAATAAATTAAATTAAATATACTTAAATAGCTATATAAATTATTATTTTAGCAATAAATATAAGCATTTCTTAATAAACTTTATAAATTAACATAATTTATAATGAAAATTTATTAATTTATTTAATATAATGTTTTTATTTTTATATAAGCATTAAGCAATTAATTTTAATAAATTGCTATAGCTAAAAGCTTTATAAAATTTATTATATATTATAAATATTATAAAGTTATTTTTTATTATTTAAATTTTAAAATTTCTATATTAAAACTTTGCTTATAATATTTTATAAAATTTATTATCTTTTAGCAATAAGAAAATATTATTTCCTTATGTATTTAATTAAAACCTTTTTTAAATTATAATTTAGCTAAATAAATAAGTATTCCTTAACGCGTAATTATATAAAACGTTAATAAAGATGCTCTTAATAATTAATCTATTTAGCAATTATAAGAAGATCTTTATAAAGCTAATACCTTTTATAATAAGTTAATTATCGCTTATAATAATAATTATACCTAAACATAATTATAAAAAGCTAAAGTTTTTTATATATTTTATTATATACTTTAAAATATTAAAATTAAAAATCTATAATATTAAAGTATTTATAATTATTAATAGCTTTGCTATATATATTAAAATATTAGCATATAATGCTATTATATCTTTTTTATTATTATTAAAAATTTTAATAATTTCTTTATTTATAATTTAATTTATAGTAACTTATTTCTTACCCTTTTTTTATTTTTAATTAGCTTTATATTTAATAAGCTTTATATAATTAATATATAAATAATTAATAAATATAAAGTTTTATATATAATATTAAATGCATTTTTTATTACTTAATATAAAGTTAGTATTTATTAATATAAACTTTGCAGCCTTTTTTATACTCTTTAATGCTAACTTTTTTTAAGTAAAGATAAAGTAAGCTTTAAATTATTTAACCTTTATATAAAAAATAATATTTATTATCTTAAGTTTAATTTTAAAAAAAGTTATAAGGTTTTAATTACTTAGGTTATTAATAATATTATTTATAATATTTAGTAATATTATTAAGAAAAAAAAGCTTTTAACCTTATTACTTTTAAAAAGTAACTTTATTAATTTCTTAATTAACTATCTTAATATTAAGATTTTAATATAAAGTTTTATTTAAAAATTTTAAAAGGTATTTAAATAGCTTTATAAATTAAAGCCATCCTTATATTATAAGTTTATTAATTAATAAAAGAGGCATATAATTAAATTATTAATATTATAATTAAATTAATTAGCTAGTATTTTCTAAGCATTAAAAGATTTTCTATATAACGTAATAAATATTATAAGGCTTAAATATATTAAGCTTAAAAGCATAATAAAGGCTTAATTATTAAGCTTTTCCCATTTTGCAAGGGCTATATCTTTTTTTAGTTATTCCTTAATGCCTATAATGTATTTATTAAGGCCGGCAAATTAAAAGCTGCAACTTTATGCTGCCCTTTAATTTAAAAAGTTCTCCCCTTTTAAGTTTAACTTTAGGAAAAACGATAAATTAAGCTTAAAATTAAGTACGTTTAATATCTTTTAAATAAAGTTTGCATATCTTTAAGCATATTTTAAATAATATTTATATATTTATTTATTTATAATGGTTAGCATTAATTAATATAAATAAAATAAATAAAAAAAGAGCGAATAATTAAAACATTAAATAAAGCAAGAATGCTAAATTATTATAAATTACTATTAGCCATGGCAGCTATTATAAGGTATAATAATAATATATAAGTAAAAACTAGCAATATTAAAATTCTAATGATTTAGGTATAAAAATAATTATAAAAATAAGAGTATTAATATTTCTTAACATTTTAAGATATCTTAAGCAATGCCAAGCTTATAACTTAATAAAGTAATTAAGCAAACAATAATTAATTATTATGTTGTTAAGGAGAGAAATCTCCCCGCTATCAAACGCTTAGAAGGAGCCTATTTGTAGGCTAGCGCTAGCGTATGGGCATACAACCCTCGCACCTTCCAACATATGCAAGTATAGTATACGGGTGCCTTCCTAGTGTCTTGAACCCCCCTTCCCCAGCCCGAGACTCTATCATCTACAATAAGAAGGGAACTCTGACACCATTTCAAGATTATCCTAATTCTTCAATTGCTACTAGCCTCTGGGCTCAAGGCATTGAAGGATTGTATCAAGTCTACCATGGAAGTCGCAGTTCGCTATGGCATCCTGTTGTAGACTTTTTCTACCTGCAAAACTATTTAGAGATTTGAAGAGATCCTCTATCATTCTCATGATCAATCATCGTTTTGTCTTGATTCTGTAAGCAAGTTCTGTGTGCACATGTAAGCGTGTTGGTACGAGTCTACTCCGTCAAAAGAAACCCCTTCTCGAAATTCTCAATTCACCTTGGGGTAGTCCGACTTGCCTACCCAGGTAGACCCAATTGGGGGCATGATAGAATTTGAAGCATCGGTCAGGCGTTGCTTGTGCCGAAGAACTTAGACTCATTTGTCTGATATTTGTCTCAGAGTTGAGCGGATTCACGGAGTTAATATTTTTTCGACTCACAGAGCTGTCCGTCACAGCTCACGGCGCAATTGCCAAAAATCGCAACCCTTGAGTCCAATGTACCCGACAGGTCGACTGCCATTTCCACTTTCACTTCCGCTGAGGCTTCTGTTGCTAATTTTCCTGCGCGCTCGTAAAATCCAGTGCCGAAGCGGCTGTTCAACGCAAATTCTGTTCCCCGATTTCCGCGGCACGGGGGGGGGTGGGGAAGACAATAGCCGCATGTTCCGATTTTTAGTTTTCTGAAAACATGAGGGAGGATAAAAAGTGGCATTCCACACAGAGGTGTATCATTTGTGAGGGCCGTGACCCCTGCGCCCGGATTGGTAACAGAATTCATCCTGTTAGAGTCCAGTGACTGGGATATTTGCTTGTGGCCTACAATAATCTGAATCGAGCGAAGCACAAATTACGATACCAGTAGAGCTGTGTCACACTTATCAACTCATGTGGCCTGTCCTCAGGCCCGCGAAGGCGCCACAGACTATCTGCCATGGATGCGAAAGCCGACATTATTCAGAAAACAAAGACCGAAAAGTGGAGGCCTGTCTACTTCTCGTGCTGGAATACTTTCGAAGCAATGACTTCGATCAGACAACAAATGATTGAAAAGACGTTTGTGCCAATGCCAGTTGGGGGGAGGGGAGGGGGCGGAGTAGGATGGCACGGTTATTAGGGCTTTCCAAGCTTTTTGGCCGCGTCCCGATGGGCTTGTTGAGGTCTCTCTCAAGCATCAGATGCCGCCGTACCCTGCTAGGCTGGATGTAATCTGGCAGATTACTTGAACAAGTGACTTTTCTGGGAAATGTGTAGCTAGGTGCAAGACGGCATCATCTGCCATCCACGGCCTGGTCTAACTTAGCTACAATACACGATGTTTGCGCCTATGGATGGGCGTGTGATTGTCATATCAATTCATTAGATTCAATTCACCTGTCAAGGCTCTGAAATTCTACTAGTTGCATTTTGGATTTGCAGTTCGAAACCTACATTGTCAATTGAGCATACGAAGAGCTAAGCATTCGGCGTCATCGCACGATCCAGGCGTTATAGGCGAACTTCACCTCAGCTTTCTTCCCGGGTAAAAGTTCTGCAAGTGCTCCTCAAGGGGCAAAGCACCGGGATAAATCAAAACTCTAAATTGCATGGCGCTATGCTTCTCCGCCGTGCGCCAGAGACTCGTCGATGTCCGAACCGGCCTGTTCTTCTTCATCTCACGACGTGGCGGCATTTGAACATCAGTCACTTATAAAATAACGTCTCAATTGACGCTTCAATTTTATCTTGAACTGATAGAATTAAGTATCAGAAAACACAAAAAATGGAGGCCCCGCCAGTTACAGAGTCGACAGTCTTGGATATCCCGGGTGGGAAACTACTATGTTTGACCATTTTGGGGTATCGGAAACCTGGCATGACAGAAGAAGAGTACCGTCATCACATGACCAAGATATCAGCGCCGATGACACAGGACCTCATGGTGAAATATGGAATGGTCAGATGGACTCAAGTAGGTCATCGCCAAGCACGAGTTCTGTCTCACCCACTTGAGTGAGTTTCAATGCGATGGAAACTGTCAGCTAACTCCACCTTCTGTGAAGATCCACAACTTGAACCAGCGCTCGACTCGGGCTCTCATGAGCGAGATTGTCGATCCCCAGATGGTCAATATTGCAGACTTTGACTCTTTTAGCCAGGTGGTCTTCAGAGGTATCGAGGACTACAAGAGCTTCAAAAAGGACCCGTACTACAAAAAACACCTCTTTGGTGACCATGTTCATTTTGCAGATACGCAAAGGAGCCAGTAAGACCACCCTGCTTATCCTGAACCATGACCGTCTACCGACAGACTAACTCGATAGGATGACCATCGGATGGATCGAGCAGTTTATCGACGAAGGGAAGGTCGTCGATGGGTTCCCGCAGACACGTGGGATGAAACGACAGCATTCGGAAAACCCTACCGATGAAAGTCCCGAATCGGAGGAGGACCGTTCACCGTCGCCCGGGTCGAAGCGTCGGAGAGCGAAGGAGGAGTAGCACCGGAAACCGTGACTGAGTCCGTCAAGTGTCTGCAATATTTACTTCGTGCTGAGTCCTACCGGACAACTATATAGGTAGTGTTAAGCAAGCAGCCGTTTCTTAGCTGAGCATTTGAACCAATCAGACAACAATCAAGTGCAGACGTACGCACTTGTGTTTCATACTACTTTGCACCAACCCATCCAAGTTCCACCTGCGGACTCTTGCCCATTGTGGCGGCTAAGGAGGGTACTCTCACCGGAGCAAGGACCACGGCAATAATTGCAGGCTCCTTCCTGTCAGGTACGCAATGGAGCTCCCAAGCCTCATACACTGCAGCAAGGTCCTTACCTACAGTCCAGGATGCATGACGAGTATCAGCGCCGTCGCCGTCCCGGTCTTTCTCGACACAACGCCGGAGCCGGCACTCTTGTTCCAGCAGTGGGCCCGCACTTACCACTATGGCCACCAAGCCCTGCCGACACTCTCCGTAGCTACGTGCGGTCTTTATGCTTATTTGACCATGAAGAGGCGCGCCGCCCAGCAACCTTGGGTTGCCTACGCTGCTGCTGCGATCGTGACCGTGATCATGGTGCCATTCACCTGGATCGTGATGGTTCCTACGAACAACCTTCTCTTTAGGTTGACGGCAGAGAGTCAGGTGCAGCCTCTGAATTTCAAGTATGGAGGCGGCATTACAAAGAAAGTGCAGCGCGCAATTCTCGCTGTAGTTTGGAACGCTGATGGATCTACAAAGATGGAGATTGGAACAGAGCACTACTAGTACTGTCTGTTCCGAGCCGGAATTACTCTAGACTTGACTTTTGCAGCTTATTGATAAAGCACAGTCGAAATCAGATCGTTATGATCTCATGCTAGTGCCAATTCATAGAAGGGGCAAAAGCACTGATCAGTAAGATGGGACGAAATGACAGCACCCCGTTTGCACAACGGTTAGAGTTGAGATGGGGAAAACATATTTAGGTACATAGCACGTGAGCAATGTAGTACTTGTTTCCTAGACCCCTGACTATCATACGAAGTGCCGTGAGTTGGGAAAAGGTTATCCCTCATAGAAATCCAGATCAGATGCGGTATCTGGTTGCGAGATTGAAAGGCAGCTCGTGAAATTGTTGTCAAAGAGCAAGGTAGCCTCATGTCTTAAGTTAATCATTGCTACCTAAAAACACAAGGTCAAAGCTTAACACCAGGACCTCGATGCATGATATTAATCCATTGTCTTGCCTAGCGAGGGTGTCCGTCCCTCCGAAGACCGGGCCGAGAATGCCCAACGGAGTTCCAGAGTGATGCGCTTCCCCGTTCTCAGATACTTATGCGTTGGTCTAACAGAAGCATTCTGTACCGGTATCGATGACATGCATATGTCAAATAATATATGTTTTATTTCAAGACCCTTGACCCTGGCACTGGTCGGATGAGGAACCACGTGTGATTTGCATTAGTGATCCCTATGGGCCGGTATTATATACACACATATGTAAATAGGACAGGCATCAGTATCATATGTCGCCAGATGTATACATTGATTGAAAGCATGATATTTTGTTCTACCAAGACAGATACAATACAATAAGAGCTACGCTGAAGAGTACTTGAGTGGCATCTCTTATATATGAACAAATCAGGGTCAAACTTGGACCCAGGCCACGGTCCAATTTCAACCTCTTAAAAGGCTCGATGTCCCCATCTCTGTCCTCCCATGCGGTAGTTCACCCCAACATGAGAAGATATGGGTGAAGCCAAGGGAAATAATGCCGCAAAATCCCAAAGAACCCAGTAGAGGGAGCTTCTTCGGAAATTTTGCACTGCCTCCAATGTTATTGACACTCACATCCTGCATGTCGTAGCGGTTTTCAGGGTCGTCGGTGGCTTCGACCATTACCGCCGCCAAATCGAGGTAGGACACAAACGTCTCTTGCTCCTTCAGGTTCAGCTTGTGGCCGCGTCGTGTGTCCTTCACCAGGCCGCCCGGCTTGATGAATATGCTAGTCAGCCAGGACTCCTCAGCGCGCAGCAAGCTCTCCTGCACCCGGAGGTCGGCATAGACGTTGGGGTTGGCATGCGTCACTATCCAGTGCATCGGCCCAGCCAGGTTGGTACACATCCACGGCTCGAGACTGGCCGACGACAGAACCGTGATCTTGGGCATCTTGGCGGCGGGGTCCTCGGCGCGTATCTGCTTGAGCGCCGCCAACAGCGTGCGCGCGGTGTCCTGCGCCACCCGAACGCGCGGGATGTTGTCGTTCATGGTCACGGCGAGCATGACGGCTCGAGAGCCGCGGACGCACTGCTTGAAGACGTCCACGTTGTCGATTTGCCCCTCAAAGATCTTGATGCGGCCCGTTTCGACGGCCTCAGGGAAAATGGACCTGAGTTTGGCTTCATTTCGACAGTAGGCGTGGATGGTTGTATCTTTCATGGGAAGCAGCACTTCAATGAGTGAGCTGCCGCAGTTGCCAGTGGCACCGAAGACTGCGTAGGTGGCCATTTCGTTGCTCTTGTCGATGATGTCTGAGATCACGATTTGGAGTTGAGGGACAATCTGAGCGGCTGCGCCATTCAATGCTACATCAAAGCTCTGTGAAAGATGGGTAGATGCTGAAACACTTAAACACGATTCCAACGTGCCGCATTTGGGCGGTGCCCATCATTCTGAGATTTTCCGCGGCATGGCACAGCAGACCAGTCCGGAGAATTGTATGCGGAACATTTGTTCGGTAAGCGGAGGAGACTGTAATGTAATTGCCGTCTGAAATTCAGAGTGAATTGAGCTCCGAACTAAATTCAGGGCCGGATGTTACCACCGCCAAGACATCTGATTGGACGAAGTAGGATATGCTTTTCAGGTTTCGGCACCTCCTTGCCGTGAAGACAGAGCTGCAGCTGAAGGTCGGACTGTGAGATTTGTAGGACGGACGATTATGCTACCGTTGGTGCGTTTAGTCTTGCCGTCCAATTTCGACAAGGGAAACCAACATCAATACTGTGTCCTACTCACACTCTACACCGCGCACGTGCGACATGGAATTTCTAGGACTTTTCTGTTTATTAGCTACCATACAGGGACGGTATATAGCTTCCATGAATGGACTATCTAGGATAGTTCGGTCTCCGATGACACAACAAAACATCTGAATCTTGTTGGAACAAGCTGAACACGGTGCCGGTCGTGGTATCAGTGGTACCGAACTCCGATAGTCTCGTGCGATATGTAGCTGATGCTTCTCAAGTCACACAAATACAGTTGCAAATCATACAGCCATATATCCGATACACTGCAATCATTACCCAGAGATCCAAGACCCCAAAGTGAAAGACAGAATAAAAGTTTTGCAATCCCCATCGTCTCACAGAATGGCTATCATGTCCCGTCTCCCCGGGCCCATTTTCGTGGACACAAGCTATGGCCGACTGGCTGTTCGCTCAGAAGGCTCTGGCAGCCTGCCTCCGGTCCTCTGCATCCACGGCAACTCCTCGAGCTCTGACATCTTCCGCCATGTACTCTAGAGCAAGATCCTACTCATGCGCCGAGTCCTGTCGCTCGACCTCCCCGGGCACGGCCAGTCCAGCGACGCCGCGGACCCTGAGCGCACCTAGACGATGCCGGGCTACGCAAAGGCGGCCGTCGAGGTCCTGGAGAAGCTTGAGATTAAGGAGGTTGTTGTGGTCGGCTGGTCGCTGGGCGGGCACATCGGGACCGAGATGCTGCCGCTCTTCCCAGGTACGAAGGGCCTGATGATGATCGGCTCGATGCTGGTGGGCCTCTGGGACAAGCCCCTCGACGACAACCGCACCAGGTGGCACATGCGAGAGGATCTCACCGATGAGGACCTCACCATGTCCGCCAAGGTCGGCACCGGCGGGCCGTTCGAGCAGTGGATGGCCGACGCCGCCGTACGGAAACCTCTGGAGCGGCAAGGCCGTCGAGATCGTCGGTGGCCAGCACGGCCCGATGTGGGAGAAGCCCGACGACTTCCTTCCTGCCCTCGAGAGGTTCTTGGCAGATGTTTCCGCATAGGTTCTGCGTTGCTGAATCTTGTGACATGGCTGTGCGGTTTTGTAGAGCTGGAGAAACTAGATGTAAAAACCTTGTTAGATCAAGTTATAAAATTGCATGAGCCCAGTAGCCCAAGCGCCGTTACGTTGTGAGCAATGGTTGTTGTCTACTCTCCACAGGACAAGTTTGAAATGTTTACGGCACAACCTTGATGCCCTGATATCTGACACCGACAAGCCCAACATGACGCTTACCTTTGCCAGCATCTACGCAAGTAACTAGTCCAATTTAATAATCAGAATCTCCCAAGATGTGCAACAAAATAACTCCATTCATTTCAAAAAGCCCATCTCCCTCCATTTGCTCACATACAACCTCGTAGTAGCCTCGCTCACCGGGCCCACCTTGGCCAAGGTAGGCGAATGCTCCCTCGCGTTAGCCGTGCCCATCAGCAGGCCACCACAGCTCATACGCGTAAAGTTTTCGTCGAGGAAATCAGTCAACAGGTGCGCCGGGTTGGCGCCGTCCGCACCGTTGTCCGCCTTGACCGGCCACTCGCGCACGCGGCGCACCCACTCCCCAAACGGAATCACGTCCGGGATGTCCAGCGCCTCGGCCAGCGTGGCGATCATGTCGGCCCACGGCTGACGGACGGGATTCTCAATGTGGTAGATGGGGTGCAGGCGCACGCCCTCTGGCTGCAGGAGAATATCCATCAGCGTGCCGGCCATGGCATCGACCGGAGTCCAGCCGAGGGTGCCACCGAAGTCGGGCAGTGCCCGCAGGGTCTGCGACGACCTGACCAGGAAGGAGACGTGCTCGGTTGGGTTCCAGTACCCGTTGAGGGAGCTGCCGGCTATCTGACCCAGTCGCATAGCTGTCGCGCGGAACCGGTCTGGGTGCTGGTGCAGCGTGGCGTCCAGCAGCCGCTCGCACGCGTACTTGGCGTCGCCGTAGCCCGTGGGAAGCACGCTCTCGACAAATACGCGCACCTCGGGCACGGTGGGCCGCTGGCTTCCGGGAGCCGTCCGGAGCGGGTGGTGGCCGACTGTGGCGATGGACGAGACGAACTCGAACGTCACCGGCCTCCTGGTGCCGCCCTCCCAACGGCGTGCCGAGATGTCGCGGGCGAGGCCGATCATGTTCATCATGATCCTTAGCTGCGGCTCGAACCGCTTGATGGGCCACTTGGAGTGCATCAGCCAAGCGTTGTGCACGATGTCCGTGACGTTGTCCGCCAATTTGTTGTATTCGCTCTCTGACAGTCCGAGATTGGGCTTGGAGAGGTCCGTCTCGATGACATCGATCCTATTCATGACAGTCTCGTCTTCTTTGGACAGTCCCGTACCCTTGTTGAGCAGGGACTGCCATTGTCTTTGAAGTGCTTCTTGCTTGCTGTTGCGGCGGTTGAGGCACACAACACGTGCCACGTCGGGGCAGGCCAGGGCTTTGGCCACAAGATGCGATCCGAGGCCGCCGGTTCCGCCCGTGATCAAAATACATTTGCCGTGTGACTTGGCTGACGTGTGTTGAGACTGGGGGTCTGATGACAGCAAGGAATTGTCCCATCCAGCCGCAAGTTCAGAGACGTATCCGGCAATGACTGTCTCGCGGTCCTCACATTCTTGCGAAACCCCGTGTCTGCTCTGGGTGGCCAGAGGAGCCCGAGAGGGAGCAGCAACTACACATCTAGAACATGAACACGTCTCAGAATCTCTCGATGAATAGCTTCAATTGCAGTGGCTATATACATGGGGAAAAGGAAGGATCATTGATCTCCGACTTACCGAGTCTCCGGGTCCGCCGACGCAATGATGAACTTCCATATCTTGCTCTCCTCGCTCGCTCCGTCGATCCAATCGACATGGCCGTAACCACTGGCCTGCAGGTCAGCCTCCCACCTCTCCTCGTGCGCGACGACGTGCTCCCGGCCGTCGTTGTACATCCACCAGCCCTCGAACAGGCCAAACACGATATCAACCCAGTACATGGGCCGGGTCATCTCCACCAGGCAGAGGAAGCCGTCGGCCCGCAGAATGTTGCGGATACAGCGCGTGCTCTCCTGGAGCGAGGGCGTCGCGTGCACGGCGTTGCTGGCGACGACGAGGTGCTGCGTGCCGACAAGCTCGGGCGCGGGCTGCTTCTCGATGTCATGGACCGCGAAGCGCATGAACGGGTACTGCTTGCCCCAAGCCTTGCGCGCCTGCGCAACCAGCGAGGGGGACAGGTCCGTGAAGGTATACTCGACGGGCAGCCCGAGCCTGGCCAGCAGTGGCACAAGTCGCTTGGTCGTGCCGCCCGTGCCGGCGCCCATCTCAAGGATGCGAAGTGGCTTCTCAGCGCCAATCCTCCCGCCGTCTGCCTGGAGGCGGCTGGCGAGGCGCGTGAGGAAGTCTTCCATTCCGGCGTATGTGGCGCGGTTGATCGGCCAGTCGCCGTAGAGGCCGGCTGCCAGCTCGCGACCTTGAGCGCTGCCGAAAATGAGCTTGACGCCGTCGGTTGCGCCTGAAAGCACTCGCGCGAGGTTGGTGCCCGCATAATAGGTGAGCTTGTCTGCTGTCTGCTGGTCGGGGAAGCGAGTGGAAAGATTCTCATATATCTAAATCTTCCGTTAGTACTTCAACGGACTGCAGCGGAAAGTGATAGGTTAATCTGGAAACTACTAACCTCACGACTAGATTTCGTAGGCAGCGGCACGGCTGTACGCGTAATTCTATCCTCTCCTTCCATCTTGATGACTTGCGTCAAGGTTTCGAGCATGCGATACAAATAAGTCACCAGCTGCTTGTTAGCAGAGCCGTGAGAGATACGCTCAAGCGGCTGTCCTGGCTGAGCATCGCGGATTCCGGCCCCGCACTCCTCGAAGGCTTCGAGAGTCAATGCGACGGTGAGTTCATCCTGAAGCGGGAGGGCATCAGCCACGTAGCGTATCTGCCCGACCTCGGCGATCCGCTCGTCTGTCTTGGCCTTGACCTCCTTAAAGCAACCCATGACGGCGTCGAAGGGCAGCACGGAGGCGTGCTCCTCCATGTCCGCAGCCCGGATCGAAGCTGGAGTGGACTGACCGGCCTCTCCCGATGAGTTGTTGAGGGTAGACATATCCGAGTCATCCCCGTCGCTCACATACGCGTCATCTCCAAGAGTGCTGAGTAGACACTTCATCAGACCGGGGACGTCCACGACGGCCTGGATCTCGCTTTCGGGGAGCTTGATCCCGAAGGCTGACTCGAGCTCGTTGATGAGCTCCATGCCTACCAGCGAGTCGATACCGAGGTCGGCCAGCTCGCTGTCTGCCTTGATCTCGTGGAGTTCCAGGCCCGAGAGGTCGGCAATGATTGCCTTGACGCGAGCGAAAGTCTCATTACCTGTCCCCGGGGCCTTAGGCGTAGGTTGGACCACGTGCTGGGTCAGCTCTGCCACAATCGCAGTTGGCTGTGGTGCAACATGGACAGGCCTGACACTTTCCGGCTCGATAATAGTGACAGGCTTTTCCGGCACCGCTGAATTAGGAGCCAACCATCGAGGATCGGTCAGTCGACGTAGAAGCTTGGTCATGGCGCTCTTGGGAACCTGGATGTAGGAAATCCCTAGCATTACTTCCAGGAGGGCACCGTCAGCCGCATCGAATACGAAAACATCCGAGAGCAGGACCTTCTCCGACGAGCGATGCGTGGTGGCGAAGACGTGCAGCTCCGCCGGCGCAGTGTCCTTGGCTGGCGCCCGGATCCACTGCCCGATACCATTGGCGAGGTAAGCATCGCTCGAGGATCGAGTGGTCATGAAGTTCGCCCAAACACCAGCCACCTGGCAGAAGGCATCTGAAAGGTGAGGGTTGAACTTCAGACTATCTTTTGAAGAATGCTCCTTGTTGGCTACAGGTACCACCACACCAGCCGCCTCGGTTCCGCGGGCAACCATCCTCCGCAGGCCACGGTACTCATCACCGTAGTCAACGATCTCGGCAAAGACGCGGTAGAGGTTGCGCTGGCCAAGCACCTCGTCAACATCAGGACGGGTAAGCAAGTCAGTCGCCCGGCCGTGTCCAAACAGGCGAGGGAAATAAGCTAGTTCGCGCTGCAACGAGGCGTCTCCGCTTTGCATGAAAACGATACGTCCCGTCGTGTGCATCATCTTGGTGCCCTTGGAGACGGTATTGCCATCGGTGCTGTATACCTCGAAACGCCACGAGCCAGCGCTGTCGGGGCTCTCTTCGCTTACTTCGATCCACGTTGCGAAAGCGCTACTCGCGCACACGGGAGACTGGTATTGTATGTCTTGGAACTGTGGTGTGCATCCACCATCCTTGTAGACAGGGCGAATGCTCGTAAGGCCGTCGACGACGAGTCCAATCTGCACCGTTGCGGGACAAATGGGTGCTGTCTGAAGGGTCATGTGGCCTGACAAGAGCTTCTCAAACTCTGAACTAGAGGTGCTGATGCGGAACCGAGCCACCCTCTCCGCCTTTCCGTCTTGGTATCCAACGAAGGTCACGAGACCTTCTTCCTCTGCAGGCTTGGTGGCCGGCGCTGGAAGAGCGGCAACCGGTGCAACGTGCTTTGGTGGGTTCTTGAGCTCGATCCAGTGCCGCGCTTCGGGGTCGAACTGGTACGGCGGCAGCAACATGGTGCTGATGTCGGTGCTGGCGCGGGCCTGCAGGGGATGATGGGCCCAATGATTAACAACGAGGCCGGCTCGCCAAAGCGATAATGTTGTGTCGACCAGTTTGTTCCATCCATCGTCACAGTTGGTGATGTTCACGGCCTGGAAATGCACGTTCTTGAGATTGGCATTTGTCAGTGCCCGTGATGCCATGTGCGTGATAGTCGAGTTGGAGCCAGCCTCAAGGAAGACAAGAGACGACGACTTGTGCTTGGCAGCCAGACGATCGAGTGCGTGGTGAAAATAGACGGAGTTCCTCATGTGGTCTGCCACAAACTTAGGGCTGAGCTTCTCGGAGGTAGACGGATATTTGGCGGCCCATTCGATAGGAATGACAGGGTCGCGGAACGTGAGTCCTTGTGCACCCTGTTCGAGTCTATCCACAAGACCGTCCACGAGGGCACAATGGAAAGCATTGGTCACGTTAAGCCTCTTTGTCTTGGTCCCTGTGATGGAAGATTTGGCCAGAGTGTCGGCCACTGCGTCGATGGCGGCTGTCGACCCGGCGATCGTGAAGCTTTGGGGTCCATTATAGCATGCGACGTTTGCGGGGGAGTCCTTGTGCTTGATGTTGACCTCTACAAGCATCTTTTGGATGTCGGCCAGATCCACGTCAGAGACAGCCATCATGGCTCCTTTGTCAAGTCCCCACGCATCACGGACCAAGGTGGCCCTGTTCACAATCATGCGGACCGAGTCCTCCAGCGAAAGCACTTGAGAGATACATAGTGCTGTCAGCTCGCCGAAGCTGTGGCCCACGATTGCGACGGGCTGGACGCCAGAGTCGATCCAGCTTTGCGCGCTCGCGTATTGCACCGCGAAGAGAGCCACCTGTAGCTGCAGGGTGTCCTGGAGAGGGGTGCGCTCGAAAATGCTGGGGAAAATGCTTTTGACGCCAAACGATCGGGCTATTGCATCAACACTGTCGACGTGTCTCTTCAGAATGGCTGTGTTCTCATATAGTTGGCGGTCCAGACCAACAAAGGTAGACACTTGGCCACCGAAACATAGCACGACTGCTTTATCTCCGGCTGGGCGGGACTCTTCTGCGCCAAGCGAAGCGAGCTTTTGGTCCAGTTCATCCAAAGAGCCGGCACTCAGCACCACACGTTTGTCCAGAGCGCGATTGCTCTGGCGGGCCACGTTATATGACAGGTTGGCGAGCGAATGGCGGCCACGCACTCGGCCAACATAGCTGCGGAGGAGCTTGGCACGGCGGTCGAGGCTGTCGCTGTCATGAGCACTGAGCCAGAACGGATATTTGACTCGAGTGGGCATAGCACTCGTCTGTGTTGCTCGCAACGTCGGAGGCTGAGCGAGCACCATCGAGGCATTGGATCCGGAGGCGCCGTAATTATTTCTATCGTTGTTCAGGGTCAGCATTTACTCGTACTGGGAACTGAATTGAGACAAACGCTGAAAAGAGGGCTTTCGTAATGAAACCAAGAACACTTACATTAGAGCCATACGGAAGTCAGCATCCCAAGGCTGCGACTTTGTGGGAATGACCATATTATCCGCCGGCCGTGCTCCAATGGCTGGGTTGATGGTTGTGAAACTGGCCTGGGGTGGCACCAGGCCCACGTGCAGCATCAAGAGGAGTTTTATCATAGATACAACACCGGACGTACCCTCGAGATGTCCTACGAGGCCCTTGACTGAGCTGAGCACGAGCGGTTGGTCCGCGTCGCGGTTCTCTCCACCAAGCACAGCCTTGATGCTGGCGTACTCGGCCGGATCACCCACCGGCGTGCCTGTACCGTGCGCCTCAACCACCGAGATCTGTGATGGCCTCACCCGCGCCTTGTTGGTCACGGTGCGGAAGAGGTCACCCAGCGATGGCACATTGGGCACGAAGATCGGAGTGCAGTTCTGGTTCTGCTGCACGGCCGTGGCGGCGATGACGCCGAGGACCGAGTCCCCATCGGCGACTGCGCGGTCCATACGTTTCAGGAAGACAGCACCGACGCCCTCACCTCGGCAGTATCCGTCAGCGGAGGCGGCAAAGGGCTTGCACTGGCCCGTGGGGCTGAGGAACTGGCCAGCAGCCAGGTTTTGGAACCATGCCGGCTGTGTCAAGAGGTGAGCGCCGCCTGCCAGCGCTGCCGAGCACTCTCCGGATACCAGCGCGTTACACGCCTGGTGTATAGCGACGAGTGATCCGCTGCAGGCCGTGTCGACCACCATCGCAGGTCCTGTCCATCCGAAATGATGGCTGACCTTCCCGGCTATGAAGCCCTGCAGATTGCCTGTCGTGGTGAAAGCATTGGCAGCCTGGCTCGCAGCGTTGGCTTGGTACTCGTTGCCTGTAGTGCCCATGAAAACGCCAACATTGCTTCCTTCCGTGCCAAAGCCGTTCAGGTGGCCGCTCTGCTCCACAGCCTGGTATGCCACCTGAAGCAACAGGCGCTGCGCAGGGTCCATAGAAGCGCTCTCGCGGGGGCTCTTGGAGAAGAAGCGGTGGTCGAACTGGTCCGCGCCACTCACCAGGTTGGCAAACCACCGGCGGTTGCGCATGCCAGGGTCGTCCGCCGAGCGTGTCGGCGTGTCGTGGAAATCGAAGCGTGGGTGTTCGGCGCCGATCTCCTGGTGCTGCGGCTTGGCCGAGGCCAGCAGGTCCCAGAACTCGCCCACGTCGTTCGCCCCTGGGAGCTTACAGGCCATTCCCACCACGGCAATATCGTTATCTTGCCATGGCCGCTCCGGATATGCATGGTGGCTTTGGCCAGTCTTGGACGCAGCGCTCTCGAGCAACGAGTAAGAGTCCGAGACGTACACAAGTCTTCCGCTCGCTTTTCGAAGCACCGAGGGAGGCACACATTTCTCCGTGCCAAAAGATAAGAGGACAGCATTGTTGCTATTTTCGGCCCATGCGGCAGAAATAATCTTGTACCATGTGGGCGAGTCTACCAAAATAGCCCGTAGTGCGTGGGCATGAAGTGCTCCCTTGGCAACAAGATTGCCGCTCTCGTCATCGCAGCGTGTTGGGAGGGCAGCACATGAGGCGTCTGACAATTGGAACTGCGAATGCCTGTCGCAAAAGGCCACGACATGCTCCAGGACTTCAATGTTTTCTGGCGAGTGATAGCGTCCGTGGAGACCAATTTCCGACACCGTGAGCCCAAGTGCCTTGAGGTTTGACTGGAGCCGTGGGACAGCAGACGCTGTAGTTGTGACAGTCGCCCGATTTTCATCGTATCCGACTGACTTATATGCTCCAGGAGTGTCTTTCAAGACCCGGAGCATGTCTTCGTATGCCTTGGGTGAGCCCCAGCCCACACTGAGGGACTTGGACGGGCTGACGGCTTCACCCAGGTCGATCACAAGCCCAACAAGCATGCCGAGACGCACTGAAGCCGCCCCGTACATTTCGAGGTCACTCTTGCTGTGTGCGCTGGCCACAGCAAAGGCAGCAAGAAGACCCGTGCAGAGGCCCGCGGTCTCGCCGTCTACCTTGGCGACGAACTCCTCATGCGTCATCCCGCTGTGCTCCAACAAGGCCATATACTGGGCCAAATGCGAGGCCACAACCAGTGGTACGAGAACTGTGTTGGGTAAGGGGCCATCCACATGCATTGAGCGACCGGTGGCAAGAGCATCTCGAAGGTCGAGAAGCTGCTCACGCACGTGGGGCCTCTTCAGAGTCGGAATTTCCGTGAAGACGACCTCACACTCGTCGACAAGGTTTGAGAGGGCATCCGTGAGCCAGCTCAGAGAATTTGTTCCGAGCACAGTTTTTCGGAAGTGGTGAAATGCGGCGGCGTCAAAGGACAGAGCCAGTGAGCTAAAGAGCAGCACGGCTGGGAAGGACCCGAGATCTTGGTGGGTGATTTTCGTCATGGTGATGGACTGACTCTGACTTGATCCACCAATTTGATCCAGTGACTATTCCCTGTGATGGAGCCAGTTGACGGGCCCTTATTTGGTTGGGTAAAGTCCAGAGAGGCGTTGAGAGTTTGAGGTATGATAACCTGAAATCCCGAATTTTAACGAAACGGAGAAATATTGGGTCAAGAGCCTGGTTGAACAGCAAACCCTGGACTTCTGGTTGTCACGGAATACCAGGCTGTTGAGCTTGATAACAAGACAAACCCAAGCCTTTATACTCTGTTCAACTTGTCCAGCATCGCTTCAACGGACAACTTGAGCTTGACAGGTCGCACCAAGATCCAAGTTGTCCGACTCTATGCCATCCGCGTACGTCACATCGCATCTTTCCAAGCCCGCGGTCTTCTCTCAGCGCAGAGTCTCAGCCCGTGCCAAGCAGCTCACAGCGCCCTTTGCAACGATTTGACTCCCAGCATTCAATGGGCAAAGACCTCGGTCGGAACACATCTGCTCCCATGGCCCCGACACACCGGCCAGCTTTCAGAAGATCGGTGTGTTCTCCTGCAGCGGGTGCGGGCTAATTCACCCGTGGATGCGTATTGCCAGCCCCACGATGGTTTCCAAACGCCATGGCAGGGCGGATGGAAGCACGTGTCGCGGCTTTGCTCGTCACATAACAAGGTCGCGTAACGTGGTGTGAGATCTGCACAATTTGCAATGCGGCTGGGCATCTATCGGCGCCTCGGGCCCGGAGGCTGACCCACACCGAAGGGACTTGCCCAAACGCGTCTGAGTATCATGCAGTCATCATCGTAGGCGAATCCATCCCACATATTTGCCGCCCGCCCGTCCGGCCTGTCCCGCGCCGGGCTGTCGCGCTGCATCCCTCGGTAACGTGTGCTGCGCTGAGCTGAGATGAGGTCAGATTGGGACAAATCGTGAGAAACTCCGCGCCGAGGGCGTCGCAGCCTGAGGGATTGTAATATACGTGATCCTTCAGCAGCCAGTCGGGAGCTAGACAAAGCAGCCGCTCGGGTTCGGGAAGCGAGACTGTGACGTCGTCTTGGCCTTACGTGGGGTTACTCCTGGAAGTAATAGCACGACGTACCTCAACGGCTGAAGTTAGTGGGATTATCGAACTGAACTTGAACGAGTCTGGGCACGTTCATGGTCGTGGTCATGTATTGCGCCGTTTGAGGATTCTTTGCCCACCGTTGATGGATTTAGATTTGCGGTGAGAGGAATACAAAAGGAGTTGGTTGTGGAGAGCCCGATCGAGAATTTCAAAAATGGGCACAAATCTTCTTTGCGTGAATTGCTCTGCCATATCGTCACCAGAATTCGAACGTGAATGGCCTGGGTTTTGAAAATCTTGAGTAATCAAACAGACTGACGTGAGGCCACACATCTAGACAGACTTGCTAGTAGATCTATCTCAGCCATAGTGTAACAAACGAGGCTCAGCGGGAGAGCAGCAGTGAAACATGACTCTCCGGGTCATGTGACGGATCTACCCGTGATCAGCGGTCTTTATTCAGACGTCGGTCTTCGATCACGCCATTGTCACACACTTGAGCATAGCCTGGCGATGACATTCATGATCGCAATGACTATTTCCAACCTTCTTGATACGCCTCACGATTGCTCGTCATGCTGATGGAATACCGGATGCCAGTAACAATGAAACTCCTGCCAGAAAATACTGTCACAATTCGACCCGAGAAGAAGTGCTCATGCGCACTCAACAAGTCTCCTCCAGAGTGGAGACAATCAGCCCTCGAGTTCATCCACCCCCCAGCCATAACTCCTGGACGCCGCCCTATCTATACTTGCCGTCTAGATGACTATGATGCATAAATAAGAAGCAAGCCATGCAACTCATTGGTATGCTCGCATCCCTGCACCAGATAACGGCCCCAGACTATGTGCAGCTTGCGTGATTTCCCTTAGCTTCTGGGAAAATGCCGCCATCAGGTCGGCCCTAGTCGACAGAAGCTCGGCGCACAGCGTCAAGGGGATGCTCATGAGCGGATGAACCTGTGAAGAGCAGGGTCCAGTCAGCGAAACCCCAGGACCCAAAAAAATCATGAAGAACAGATTACGATCAGAAAGTGGAGACAAAATGCAACAGACCTTCCAGCTATTTAGTTCGGACATCTTCCCCATCAAGCGGAGCACCTCCTGAGCCGCCCTATCGGCCATCTGCGCAGGCGACTCGATGCTGACAACGTGACTCATATCCAGGTTCGGAGCCGGAGTCGGATAACCGTCCGCGGTGTGCCACAGGTAAAGCACGATCGCGCGCCACACCATAGCCAGAAAAAGCAGCATGGGCTCCCGCTCCTGTGCCGCTGGAGGATGGTGCACGGCAAAGGCGCCCATGCTGTCGGCTGCTAGCGAGTCGAGCCAAGCGTGGCGGTCCCAGAAGGCGAACATGTCGTGCGGTGTCTGCGCGGTGGTGGTGTCACGCCCGGTCGCTGTGTCCATCACCGCCTGCCGGCGGTGTGACAGGGCATGCCCAGCTACTGTAGCCGCTACTATACATTCATGAAATGGGGACGAGGGCACCATTGCGGGAGAGGTGGATGTGGATGCTATACTTGTAGTCTTGAATTCTGAGAGGAAGCCCATGGGCACGGGCTGGCCGTATTGGAACGCCACCTCGGGGCAGGGGAGCCGCACAGATACCTGTTCCGCGATGGTACAGGTTAACACCTATTGCAGGTATTCTGGACCTAGAGAAGAGCACTTACTCGTTCGCTAAACGTAGGAGGTGATCCGTTGCGCAGGCTCATGAGCCGGTCTAGGCAGTACGCGAACCAAAAGGTCCTCCGCCGCTGCTCAATCTCAATCCATTGCGCATGGTGATTCTGACTGTCAATATTCATCTCAGTGGGTACGCCACCATCCGCGGCTGTCCACGAAGGATCTAGCTGGATGAGTCGAAAGGCCCGCCCGGCTGTGATCCAGGCGCGGCGGAAGCTCACACACATGAGCTCGTGGACAGCCAGTAGCAGCCACGCCTGCACGACCTCCGTGTCGGCAGTAGCTGTGATGGCAGTGGTAGTGGTGGTAGTGGGTTCGTCTGCGCTGCCGGTGCGCTGGTCGAGATTCTCAAGAGCCTGCCTTGTCCTTTGGTAGAGCGAGTCCCGGAGCGTCAGGTGGTAAGCCGAGGCCGAGGCAGCCAAAGTCCACATGGCATTCCGTAGGGCATTCTGTGCCTCGCCCGTGGAGCCTGGCTCGGATTTAGCCCACTCGGTGTAGCGGCCGTGGTGTATGATTGGTATGAACATATGTATCCTGTCCATGTATAATTGGTCCCTGTGCATGGTCAGAGCTGGGGACCTCAGGGCCGAAGTAAGTAAGGAGGATACATTATTAGAACTTACAGGTCAGACTGGACCAGACTCGGCATTGTTACGTCCGGAGAGCATCCTGGACTGCTGCTGTTGTGGGTATTTGCGGGGGTTTGTGGGCTTGAGTTGGGCCGAGTGGTGGTATCGGGGCGAGGTATGATATTCTTTGCTGGTCTTGGAGTAGCGCCTGGCCGAATGGCATCTTGTATCAGCACAGACCAGCTGTCTGGAGTCTCCAGCAACGACAAGATGTCCTTGTCGTCATACGAAATGGGACGTGGGCTAGGCAAAGAGTCGCCCTCGCCTGAACTGTCCAGTGGCCATGCGAGCTGGCTCAGTCCCATCTCGCTCATATCTCCTAAATCCGTGAAGTCCGGCATCTCCCCAAGGTCTAACGACGTATTGGACACATCCCCAGCTGACGGCGGATTGGACAGCACACATGGCTGCCCGCCGAGGGCCCCCTCGAGAGCCGCTGCCCAGGCCAATATTGCGTCAGCAAGCACACAGTATGTACAAGAGAGATGAAAACAAGTTCCATACACATCCTCGCCTGCAGCGTCTTGAGATACCCTCGCTTGGGGCCGCGCGTCGGCTTGGTAGCTGGTACTATGCAGGCGACGCCAGATGTCTGGCAGGCGCCGCACTGCGGCTTTTGGCGATCGCACCGGAGCTTTCGGCGACGGCACTCGTCACAGGCAGCCCCAGGTTGCTGCCGAGTTCGCGTTGCTTGAGGAGAGCTGTCCGAGCTGTCATTGCCCGCACTGGAGCGGACTAACATGGAATCCGTTTGGCCGTCTGAAATACAGGGTTCGTTCCTACAAGAAACCTTCAAATTGAAACTAAATCAGTCTGCGATCGTTAGCACAGCACTGTACGCTGAGTAGATAGAGAACAGGTTTGATCCTTAGTAAGGGACGGTGTTTTGTAAGGTTTATGCTTCGCTCCCATGAGGTCTTGATGTTGGTGAACGAGAAGAGCAGAGGTGCCTGTGTGGGCTGACGGATCTCGTGTTCAAGCTACAGAAGAAAGGGAGAAAATGGACGGATCACCCATTTACACCACAGCTAACTAGCAAATGCATGCAGGCAACCCACGCGCATCCCACACCAGTCTACATGTGGTGGTACAAGGCGACTAAGAATTTGAGCTTGAAGTCACAGTTTTAGTCTAAAGCCATCCCAGAGCCGCCAGTTTGGACGGAGGAATCCTCTGCTTGATTGATTGAAGCCTAGACACAGGGCCACGCTTAATAATTAGGCAGATTGTCACTTCAAGGATGATAGCTCAGCAATGCTGGTCTGTAAAGCAATTAGTTAGAGCAATTTAAAGAAGAAATGATCATCAACCCCTGCTCGTCAACGCCGCTATATCCCACGCCACGATGAAACAACAATGGTCAAGAGCGAGGTCCTTACTTTTGCGAATTTTGATTCTCGAATCGGGTCGGGCCCGAACACACTCACACTCAACTCACGCAACTGTGCTGACTGCCTGCTAAGGTTGTTCACCGCTCGTTGAACGAACCAAATGGGCGCACCGTTGCGAGCTGCCATGGCAGGCTGACCTTCGTGCTTCCGCTTAACACTTAATTCCTGAGGCTAAGGCCGAGGGATGGCGGTGGCTGTAGGTGACGATCATCGCACTCCTGCGGCTCCTGCGGCTCCAGTCCGATTTCTTACATCAGGGTAGGCTCTTTCAGTGACCGGTGTGAGCACCAATCAGTTGCCAAGAGCGCCTTGATAGCGGCTGAATGTTTGTAACTTGTACCTGATCGTATTGCTGACATGCCTGGATGTTGTGCATGATCTCAAGACTAGGAGGGCGGGGGCAGAGGGGGGGGGGTTCTGCACTGCCGATTCCGCGTATACAAATAGCCTAGTGTTATGGACCTACATGCAGGACCCCGTACCCATTACTTTAGAAGAGTAGACAGTACTTTGCCCTGGTACTTTAATATGCATGGCGTTTAATTGGTGTTTTCATTATACCACAATTGCTCTTGCCGGGTCCATAACTACCACGTTGGGCATAGTCCGGCAGACAAAAGGAGGTCGAGCCACGGGTCCCGCACATTATCACGCCGTTGGAAGCTGGGCACGCAGCTCTTTGTGTCACACACACAAATGCAAACAGTTTAGTTCCCGTCGTGCATTTGTCCACGCCCAGCCAGCCAGCCTCAACGAGCTGAGAGACGGAGTTATGGTCGCGACCAGAGCGCGACGTCACACAGCATTTACACGCTCGTCTTAGCTCCGAACCGTTGTTCCTTGATGTACGATTGTGGACACAATGTTCGACACACATAAAGTCCAGCCAACCGAGCCCGTACAGCATGCACTGCTAGTAATAATACTGCGCAAGTAATTTGATCCTAACGCTCGCCGGTCTACCTTACACACAGTATATCACACATGTGAGGTCCAGCCATCCCGACGCCAAGAATCCCATCACGCAGCGGAATCGAACCACCAGTGACGGTCATGTCCTCGACTTCCGACTCAGCCATGTCCAGCAGCGATGGGCGCGATCCTGAGAAGGCTGCCAAGACCAGCCCAAATCGTGCGGACCTCGTGCAGCCCAGCCGCGGTTCCGGCGGTGCGCTGGCAGCCAAAGACGGCCTCCCCCCTCTTGACACGTCCCTGCGTGGCTGGCTGGCCGTGGTCGGCGGGTTCCTCTGCCTGTTTGTGTCCTTTGGCTGGATCACATGCATCGGCGTCTTCCAGGCGTACTACAGCACCCACCAGCTGCGCGAGTACAGCCCCAGCGCCGTGGGCTGGATCTCCTCGGCTGAAGTAACCCTCCTCTTCCTTGGCGTGCCCATCTTCGGCGCCCTGTTCGACCGCCTGGGCCCTACGGTGATCCTCGTGGTCGGGACGGCGCTGCACGTGGGCGGCCTGCTGGGCGTCGCGAGCTGCCGCACCTGTCAGTATCACTCTTCTCCTGCTGCAGTTTCCCGGTCTTTGTGGTTCAGAAAGTTCCAGAATGTGTCACCTCAGGACCTGTAGCAGGTGATTAACAGGTAGCAGATGGCCAGTTCTTCGCTGCACAGAGTGTCGTCAGTGCCATGGGCACCGGGGCCATCTTCGTGGCCGGCACCACCGCCGCTGGCACCTGGTTCCACGCCCGGCGGGGTCTGGCCCTCGGCCTCGTCAGTGCTGGGAGCGCCCTGGGCGCTGTCATTGGAACCGCTGTCATCCCCGTCCTGTTCGACCGCATTGGCTTCCCCTGGACCATGCGCGCCGTCGCCCTGACATACTTTGTCCTCATGATCTTGGCCATCGCCACCACGTCCCGCCGGCCTCTGCCAGCAGGCCGCCCTCGAGCGCCTTTCCGTGCGTCCAATATCCTACCAGTGAGACTCCTGCGCCAGGGCCCTGTTCTCACGCTGGCTTTGGCGTGTTTCTTCTACTTTCTGGGCGTCTTCATTCCCTACAACTACATGGTTGTGGAGGCGATGGACGATGGAGAAAGTGAGCGCACGGCCAACAACCTGCTCGTCATCCTAAGTGCCACAAGGTACGTTGGTTCCTGTCAACTCTATACCACGTTACACTGCCAATATATCCTGCTGCACAGCATGGGACTAATCCACATGACAGCACCGTGGGCCGTGTCATGCCTGGCTGGCTCGGCGACCGGTACGGGCGCTTCAACACCACCATCGCCTTCACGTTCTTCTCGGTGGCGCTTGTTCTCGGCGTGTGGATCGGCGCGCCGTGGGAGGACGGGCGCATCGCCTTTGCAGCGTTGTACGGTTTCGGATCCGGCACCTTCGTGTCCATGGTGCCCACCTTGGTGGCCCAGATTTGTCCGGACATGAGCCAGCTAGGCTTGCACCTCGGTGCCGTCTACCTTGTCATCGCCCCGTCGGTCCTCATCGCCCAGCCTGTGGGTGGCGAGCTTTCCGAGGCGGCGGGTAAGCAGGGCCGGGACCATTACGTGTGGCTCAAGGTTTTCTGTGCGCTGGGCATGCTGGTGGGTGTTGTAGGCTTCATGGCTGCAAGAGCGGCTTACATGGGTCACACCGGGAGGCTTTGGATGAGCGGGAAGGTTTGAGAGATAAATCTTTGGTACTCCATTGTGTGCAAGTATTCTCTATGTGACCCATGTATAACATATAGGAATATCTAGAAATCTCATTGTTATTCAAATAGTACGGTGTTGAAGTTGATCAACTACCAGTGATGATCCGCGTACCACATGCAGCATAACGAAGCGTCTGATGCATTCAGAGAGTGACCAAATGTCACCAATATGTTTTTATGGAATTTTGCGTAAATAAATCTACCCATGTCTAGAGTAACGGGCCTCTAGTTCCCAGAGTACCCATCAAACACGAACGGACATATTCACCGACTTCCGTCTCCTCGCCCGAACCATCCAGTGCCTTGGTCTTGAATCGCAAGTTTCCGTCAAGGAAGAAGGCAATACTGTAGCGGTGCTTGTCCTTGTCGCTGAAAGTGATGACACGGTGGCAGGCACTACGGTAATATCCGCCCGTGTATTTCTGCATCAGGTCGCCAATGTTGATAACAAAGCCATCCTCAACCACTGGTACAGGAATCCAATCCTCCGTAGGCGGATACCACACCTGTAGGCCTTCGGTCCCAGGCTGCTGCAGCAGAATGGTAATGGCACTGAAGTCGGTATGGGCGGCGACTGGACAGGGCGGGTAAGGTTAGAAGAGGGAAGGGAGACGGTAACAGCGGGACCTACCTCCGAACTGGCGTGGGTCCTTCTCCTTGACAGGGCCGTAGTGAAGGAAGCGCATGGGGATCGCTGGGTCCACGGTCAGGCCGTCGAGCGCATCGGGTGGGCATCCCCACTTCTCAGGCAGGCCTTGCACCAGAATACGGACGATGACCTTAGCAAGAGCCACCATCCTGGCTTGGTATGCCAGGACGACATCCTGGAACTCCTCACGAGGGAGATCCGGCCACAGATTTGGGCCGGTCAGGAAGCTGCCCGCCTCAGGATCATCTGCTGGGACCTCTCGGCCTACGATGAATGTCTAATTGCACACATGATATGTTAGCTTTGAAGTTGTGATGAAAATATGCAGATTCGAAGTATCGGACTTGTGTGGTGACTCACTTCCTTCGTGTCAGGCAGCAGGTCTCCCTTGTGCTGCTGGATGAAGGGCGGCTCCCAGCCCCTGAAGGATCTGCCCACGGCCTTCCCGACGTGGACATCCTTGCGCTTCTCCTCAGGCAGTGCAAAAAAGCGCTTGCTGCTCTCGAAAGCCTGGTTCAGCTGTGTGTTCGGAATACCATGCCCGACGAGAGTGAAGAAGCCGTAAGTTGTACATGCATGGCGCACATCATCCACGACCTGGCCACGCTCCGCCTCGGAGGCAGAGGGCGACAGGAACGCGCTCACATCCACTGTGGGTATGGGGCTGTCGTTGCTCTGGCTCCCCATGATGACTATGGCTCTGTGTGCTGTGCAATCAAGGTTGGGTCTGCCAGGTTGCAGGATTTAATCATGGTTGAGTAGCACTCATACTTGAACTCAACATTTAGTATATATAGACATGAGAAGTATTTCTTCCGCACCTAGTCGAATTCGATCAGCAACCAGAGCAGCCGCACGAGGCTATTCTGATCAGGCCACAGCGTGGCGGTGATGGCTTCATGAAGGGAGAAGGATGTGGTCCCATCGTGAGAGACAATTGAGAAACTCCGGGCCCGAGCCATCTCGTAAGCAAGCTAGCCCCCAACGTTCGGAAGGATTTGAGGTTTTCACCGGGACCTAAAAGTGATCCACCCGTCTTACATGCATAACCGCACTTGAGGGGTGCATGTAAGCTCGGGAGCCTAAGTGTGTGATGGGGTCACATTGCACAATGCAGGGTCTTGAGCGACAGTGGCTCCTCCCCACGCCTACATATTTCGTGATCATGCTCCCATTTGAGATTCTAGTACATTAATTAGTGGCATCCTGATGTTTCTTTTGCCTCTGTACACTAGACCGAGTCTTGACTAGTACGAAAATCGGTTTCCGAATTTTACTGCAGCAACAAGCTGTGGTATGGAAATGCGGATAATAAGAGAAGGATGCAATGTTTACAAGCATGGAATGCCCTCCCGTCGTTAGTAACATCTGGCTAAATGCTGCAATGAAGCACATTCATAAACGACATGTCTTTGGGAGATTTCATAGTGTGGATTCAAGAAATATGGGGCGTGGGAGGTTCAATTTAGGCTTGATATTTTGGAGAAGAATAGTTTGCTAATCTCTGACAACTCTGTGCCTCCGAGCCATTTTTTGTGGAACTCCAAGTTCCACTCTGTCTGGAACAAGTAAACAAGTGAATTCTTAGCCTCAGCTCAGTAAGAAAGATACAATCCCCGTCATCCTAGGCCATACCACCATTAGCACGAAGTACCTGGCCTGAAACCCAGGTGGAGTGGGCAAGGAAGACAACGGCCTCAGCGATTTCCTCGGGTGTACCAATCCGTCCCTGAGGGCTGAAATTGGCGATGGTCTTGAGCAGCTCGTCGCTCTTGCCGCGGAAAAAGAGCTCGGTGCCCGTGGGGCCGGGGGCTACGGCGTTGACGAGCACGCCCTTTCGCCCGAGGTCCTTGCTGATGACGCGGGTCATCTGCTCGATAGCGCCCTTGGTGCTGTTGTAGAGCAGATATCCCGGCATCACGGTAGAGGCCGTGGTTAGGGTGGTGGACACGAAGATGATGTGGGAGCCGCGCGCCAAGTACGGGGCGGCAGCCTGCGAGGAGGAGGGCGGTCAGCGATCAGACCATGTCGTGCCAAGCGTGCCACATTTTATAGGGATTAGAGATGCTTACCTGGGCGAGGAAGTAGGGTCCCTTGACGTTGATGGCAAAGGTCCGGTCAAAGTCGGCCTCCGTGGTGTGCTGCAGGTCCTTCATAGGCAGCACGCCCGCGTTGGGAATCAACACGTCGATCTTGGAGTAGGCATCAACCGTCTGTTTGACGAGTGAGTGTACGCCATCCAGCGTGCTAGCATCAGCTCGCACGAGGCGTGCCTCACCCGCGCCAAGCTTTTGGATCTCGGTGAGGACACCCTGTGCGGCCTCCTCGTCAGAGGAATAGTTGATTACCACAGTGGCGCCAAGACGGGCGAGCGCGATGGATGTGGCCTTGCCGATGCCCTTGGAGCCACCAGTGATGATGGCAACCTTGCCTTGGAGGGATGGGGTGGGAGGAGCGGCGGAGGGGTTGGCAGTCATGCTGGATGTGTTGGGGTGAGAGTGTGTAGCTGAGACTGAAGGTGATACTGAATCTGGTAAAGTAGAGTTGCCTGGCTTGACACGGCGTGAGAGTTTGGAAATAGCTTGCCTCATTGGCCGTGGATGCGAAAGTGGATGACTGGTTTCTTTCAGGGTGGCCTGAGTTGAACAGTAGGAGATGTAATGCCTAGACATCACGAGCCCCTTCGGCTTCCCCTGGACTTGGACCTTTAATACCTGGGGCTCCTTTCGTGCGGACCGGTGAGACTCAGCCTCAAAGGCGCGATAACTCCGTCACCGCAAAAGGTACTTTGTATCTCCGATCGCGACGGGGTTTCGGGACAAGCAGCCGAGTTATTGTTCGGATTTTGCTGCATTCGCTCTTTGTGTGGGAATGCATTTTGGCTGCATGTGCCCGCCACTTCACGCCTTGTGTGACGTAGCTTCAACCTGGGCCGCCTCAACACGCCTCAGTCCTGAAGTACTCCTGTCAGCATCAAATATGCCCAATTTGGGTTAGTCTGACACATCCTCTCCTTTCATCCTGGGAATCTCCGAACATGTGTTGACAAAGAGAAATAGGGATGGGAATGGCAACGGGTTAACTGACTTGCTTGGTTTTTCCCAGTTTTCCGTTGTTGCTTGTTTTATCTCCGAACGTTTTACTTCTTCGCGTCTTCAATTTGAGACAATTTTCTATAGCACGGGGGCCGCGTCTTTTGTTCTTTTGTACTGTCGATATGGAACCTCTACTATTTCAATACATCAATCGAGTGAATGGTATTTGCTTTTTGCGTAACAACAAAACTATGTGGTCACTTGTACCTAGCTAATGTGGCAATGTACCTATATTTAGTTTGTGTGCGGATGGATCCGACTGAATTATTGGAAAGAAGGTGACATTCCCTTCACTGACTGTGAATTTTGGATTGACCTAGTTGAAGTCGAGCTACTGCTGCAATGTCGTTTCAGCCGCAAATAATACCACGTTGTTCCATTTTACTAAGATCAGTTGGGAGGCTGCAGAAGGACAAATTTGTGTTGTATGTAACGTTTAGTGCTGATGCCGGATCTAGACATATCTGGCATGGGGGAGACATCCTTCGGTGCTACGAAACGCCAATCTGCACAATGCTGCACTACAGCACATGATCGTATAAGACGAGGAGGCGTGGGTGACTTTCCGTCAAAGTTGCAGCAGATGTAACATTGGCTGTGGGATTGGAGATTAGTCACGAGTTGCACGCTACTAGTATTCGCTGCCGCATCTTCCACGATTGTGAGCATGGTTTGGATGTGGGATTGTAATAGTAGGCTGTACAGCAATCCTAACCTCCTTGAGAATCTCCCTGTCCAATATTTTAGCTCCTGTGCCAGGAAGATATACGAAGCCCAAGATTAGAGTTCAACGAGTCAAGAGCATGTTCCGTGACACTTGGCGCATGTGGCGCACGTGGTTTCGAGAAGACGCCCGGAAGGAAAGTCGAATCATCCGGGTCGTAAGTGGTGCAAAGAGCTCTGGGCCCGCTTACAATTGCTGTTGAGGGAGGCTCAGGCAACACAAAGTTTCACAGCCATGGAAGATCCCGATGAAATGGAACCCCACGTGGGCTTAAGAGCTGCCTGTTCCTTCCAGAAGGATCGAAGCGGATGTTGGCGGGCCAGTCACTCCCGCGGGCGCGCTTAGACGGTCGGACATCCATCAGCCTCAGCCCTACAGAGATTCTTGGGCGTATGATTACCCTCTCATTTCATTCTGATTAGCGCACCGCGGCTACCTGGAGTATACTATCTGACCCATCGGGTATCTGAGCCACTTAGGTTCAGATGGGGGCGCCTAATAATATCATCCAAAAAGCAGCCAGCCCAGGTTATCTTTGTACATGTTCGGGGAGGATTGCGGCTCGACTGTCAATTCCGACACGTTTTTCTGGATTCTTTGTGACTTGTACGCCCTTGAATCACATGGTTGGAAACACAAAACAGTTGAGGAACATGGCCCCGTACGGGTGGCCTAGTAGATGGCGGGAAGGATGAAGTGGCGCTCACATGGTCTCTGTCGATGGGTTCGTCGGGAGCATGGCCTCCTTCACGGGTCCGCACGGATAGTCTACGAGATTTTGGAAGGGTAGGACGGGATGGATTATTGTCAGCTGATGAGAAGCCAGCCCATCTCGTCGCCAATGTAGACAAATAACCCCGATTCAGGAAGACGTTGGGCTTGATTCAGCATGGCGCAAATTAGTGTGAGCAAGACTACACCATCGCTACGGCCGAAGGTCACCCACCACGAGACTGTCTGCGAAGGCTCACACTTCGCGAAGGAAGCGAGGGAAGGGGGCGGAGGATACCACCAAGGCCGTTCCTCGAGAATGCGTATATATAGAGGGGAGTCGTCGACGATATCCAGGCGAATCGAAGTTGTTCATCCCCAGGTCGCTCAAGTTCTTCGATACAGAGCACAAGTACCACCACACGATCTCTTTCTTATTTCCCACACTCCACCATCAGAATGCATACCCTTCAGCTATCAGCCCTGGCAGCTATTGTTCTGCCTGGGCTCTCGGTGCGAGCGGCTCCTAACCCGCCCTTGCAGAACTCCACTGCGACTCAAAACCCCCTCTTAAGCACTAGCTTTGGCATCCCCGGGCAGGACTATGAGTTCGACTACATTATCGTGGGCGGCGGTCAGGCCGGCCTCACAGTTGCTGGCAGGCTGGCTGAGAACAGGGATCTCAGTGTGGGCGTGATCGAGGCTGGCAGCTTCTACGAGATCACCAACGGCAACCTCAGCGAGATTCCGTCCTACGATAACTGGTACACCGGCAAAGACATGGACAACTGGCACCCGGGTGTTGACTGGGGCCTCGTCACTGAGCCCCAGGAGGCACTTCTCAACGCGCGGGCCCACTATCCAAGAGGTCGCGTGCTGGGTGGATGCAGCGCACGCAACTACATGACCTACCATCTTCCTACTCGGGGGTCCCTTGAGCAGATGGCAGAGGCGGCCGACTCTGATGCCTACATATTTGACAACTTCTTTCCTTACTTCACAAAATCCCAGAACTTCACACCACCAGTTGGCGGCACCTTTGACCGGTTCGCAAACTCAACACCCGACTACGACCCGGCCATGCTCGGCACCGATGGGCCTCTGTCAGTGCTTTATCCCAAATACGCACAGCCCTTTGGCAGTTGGGCGGCAATGGGCTTCGAGGCCATCGGACTGCATTCGCAGAGCGGTTTCGAGAGCGGCGACCTGTCAGGTGCCTATGCCTACCCTCTCGCGACGATCCGGAACGACGACAACACTCGCGAGTCGTCTGAGACAGCTTTCCTCCGGCCACACCTCAATGTGCGCCAACCTAACCTGATCACTTTCATATCAACCATGGCTAAGCGTGTCCTGTTCGACGAGAACAGGCGGGCCACAGGCGTCCTCGTCGACACTCAAGGTCTCCAGTACACTCTGCGCGCACGCAGGGAGGTCATCGTGTCTGCCGGTTCTTTCCACAGCCCCCAGCTCCTGATGGTATCGGGTATCGGGCCCAGGGCCACACTGGAGGAGCACGGTATCGAGGTGATCCAGGACAGCCCTGGTGTAGGCCAGAACATGAAGGACCACGTCCTCTTCGGCAGCACGTACAGGGTCAACGTTGTCACCGGCTCTGCCTTTGGTAATCCTGAGCAGCGGGCTCTGTTCGAGGAGCAGTACGCGCACGGAAATGGGCCCATGACCAACCCAGGTATTGACATTCTCGGTATGTGGAACCCTGTATCAGTCCAAATTGCATTCTTTGTGGGGGATTGACTAACCACTTCACAGGCTGGGAGCGTCTTCCTCGAAACAACCTCACCAACTCTACCATCTCAACTCTGGACTCGACCTTCTCGGCCGACTGGCCTGAGGTTGAGTATCTCCCCAACGGGGGCTACTTCGGTAACGCAACCAACTTCCAGACCAACCAGCCCCAGGACGAGTACCAGTACGCATCCGTCATCGCGGGTCTCGTGGCGACGCTTTCAACCGGCAACGTGACCATCCAGTCCAACGACACGGCCGATCACCCCATCATCAACCCCAACTGGCTAAGCCACCCCGTCGACATGGAGGTTGCCATCGCCGCCTTCAAGCGCACCCGCCAGGTCTGGGAGTCCCCGGCCATGCAGCCCCTTCTGGTGGGAGAAGAGTACTTCCCCGGCCCCGGCTTTGTGACTGACGAGGACATCTGGCGCCACATCCAGGCGAGCTTCTCGCCCATCTTCCACGCCGCCTGCACGTGCCGCATGGGCCCCGAGGGCGACAGCATGGCTGTGCTCGACGCCCAGGCAAGGGTCCGCGGTGTCGAGGGCCTGCGTGTTGTGGACGCCTCGAGCCTGCCCATTCTGCCTCCCGGGCATCCGATGTCTGTCATCTGTAGGTATACCCGGAGAACATCTGCCTGTTCTATTTCACTTTTACTGACTGGTATTAATAGACGCACTCGCTGAAAAGATCGTCGATGACATTCTGAACGGCAACTAAGCCGCAGTAAAACACTTTGTGCATATTCAACGAACGTTCTCTGTGTACATGAAAGTACCTTCACTTCTAATTCAATACTTGGATAAAACCTTTAGGGACCAGATTACAATTTAGAAATTGCGCGTGGAGGATCGCAGGGTCCATGAGTGATTGGTTGGTAAGGGATATTGACAGTACTCAACTCTGTCACAGTCAGTCACATGCATACATAGTGGAATGACGATCTGGTTTCATTCTTGTATCTAGCTCTTGGCTACTTTTCCTTAAGTAGAATCATACATTGTTACAACCACTCTGCTACAATATCTCCGAGTACTCTGTGCGTATTCTTGAATTTGGCTGTGTAATTTATTGTGATCGGATCAACTACATTATCCCAGGTTTCGTTTCAAAATCAGAAGCTTGAAAGACAGGAGCACTTTACACATAATGTTTGAAATTTAATGACACATTCAGATGGTTATGGTCCTACCTCAACTTTTCCCTGGACTCTATCTCCAGAACGGACAATTGGTTTGTCACTTATCCATAGACTATTTCCATTCTTTGAGTTCCTCTACTAAGCCGAAACAACAATGATTGCCCTGGTGGGGAACATGACAAGGTATTGTGTAAGCGATTGCAATCATTTCGTGTGAATGATGCATACGAATAATAAACGGGAGCAGAAAATGGAGCTGTTTCCCTTTGTTCGAACGAATTCTGTCGGAATAGCACGAAATGGGTAGAGCTTTTTCGTCCACATCAAGTCATTTTTAGCCCCCATCACACGAGCACTTTCCCGTCAAGTCACAAGTACTAATTACTACAATGTACATGAATATTGACTCGTTACTTAATCCGAACAGCTAGCCGTAACGTGCGCTCGCTTTTGGCCCACGAGCTTAAGTCCGCTCGCGAGAATCTCTGCAAATAGACATGATGGATTCGCCAAGGTTTCATCGTACAAAGGATTATAGAGGTCTTCGGCTCCGACTCAACTCATATGACTGCATTTTTCGTTTACAGGGGTGGTCAATCTCGTGTGTCAGACCGACTGTAACGCGAGTCTTATCCGCGACTTCTATTGCCCGAAGTCCGTGGGTGAAGCCAAGGCCAGCCTGCATCGTGCTCAGCCCAGGCCAAAAGATGGCCCGACCCCAAAACCAGCTCTACGAGCTTGAGCGAGTATTACGAACGGTGGAACGATGCCGTGGGCAATTGAGGCCATGGCACTCGTCATATCACTGAGCAGTATGAAAGACCGCGGTCATGAGTAATTGAAGACAGTATCATGAAGAGCCTGGCTTCTGGCTTCATTACACACACTTCGTTCTGTGACGATCAAGAGTCATTTTGAGAGATGCAACTGAGGAGGCAAATCGTTTGGACCATCAATTGAAAATGTCTCTCGATTCCTCCCCAAAGCTTTCTGCCTCCCTGGCCTTTCTGGCCCTCTTCCTCTCCCTGGTAGTCTACTACGCCAGACAATACTATCGCCTCTCTCACATCCCAGGGCCCTTCCTAGCTCGTTTCTCTAACATCCCCCGTTTCTTATGGGTCTATCACCGCGACGCTCACAACGTGCACATCGCTCAGCACAGTCAGTATGCCACACCAGGTTCAAAGTGGGCGCCTCTCGTGCGATATGGGCCCAACGCGGTGTCAGTAGGCTCGGCGGCGGCCGTCGAGACCATCTACCGCATCCGAGGGGACCCGCTGCTGAAGTCGAACTTCTATAGCGTGATACCGCCGATGCGCAAGGGCACGATCCTACCTACCATCTTCGCCACCCAGGATGAGATGCTGCATCGCATGCTCAAGCGGCCTATCGCCGCCGTCTACTCCATGAGCAACCTCGTATCTTTCGAGCCCCTCGTCGACCGCACCATCGACGTGTTCCGCCAGGAGCTCGACCGCCGGTTCGTGCTCCAGGGGAATGCGTGCGACCTCGATGCTTGGTTGCAGTACTTTGCGGTATGTTCTGTTCTTGCAACGCTTGCGTGACGACGTCCTTGATGCTGACTGGGTACGAAAAGTTCGACGTAGTGGGCGAGATCACTTTCTCCAAGCGGCTAGGCTTTCTGGAGGAGGGCCGGGACGTGGAGGGCATCATGGCCAGCATCTGGCATTGGTTTGAATATGTTGCTATTGTGAGTCTTTCTCTAAGCCGCATACGGCGTTCTTCACTGACACCCTGTCCAAATCAAGGTCGGTCAAATGCCCTGGCTGGACTCGTTGTGGGTCAAAAATAAGATTGTATCTCGCCTCAGGCCGACGAGGTGGTCTCCCATGGTCCAGTTTGCCAACAAACGGGAAGAAGAGAGACGTGCCTTGACCGGGTCGGAAAAGGCAGTCAGCCAAGCCAATAACCGGGACTTCCTGTCACGCTTCCTGGCCGCATTGGAGAAAGACCCGTCTATTCCACCTTGGCACGTCCCTTTTTTTCTCCTCGATCCATAAATCCTTTCGCACATCAGAAGCAGTAATAGCCGTGAAAGTTACTAACAGAGACTATCTGAGCAGGGCTCTGCGCGCATGGACATCCTCCAACATCATTGCAGGCAGTGACACCACGGCCATTTTCCTGAGGACCATGTTCCACCAGCTGCTCACGCACCCGGAAAGCCTCGCCCGGCTGCGGGCAGAGCTCGACTCGGCAGCCGCCCGCGGTGCCCTCTCCGAGACGACCACCTGGAGGGAGAGCCAAGCCCTGCCCTACCTGAGCGCCTGCTTCAAAGAAGCTGGGCGCGTGCACCCGCCTTTCGGCCTGCACCTGGAGCGCGTGGTACCCGCGGGTGGTCTGGATGTCTGCGGTACGGCGCTCCCAGCGGGGACCATCGTGGGCATGAACGCGTGGGTCGTCCACCGAGACCCGGAAATATTCGGCCCGGACGCTGATGCGTGGAGACCTGAGCGATGGCTCGAAGGAGACGAGGCGCGCATCAAGAAGATGGACGCCGCACTCAGTACGTGTGCCTACTCTCTCCTTGCACATGACTCTTCACTAATGCTGTGATAAGTGACGTTCGGTGCTGGCCACAGAGTCTGTCTAGGAAAGCACATCTCATATCTGGAGATATATAAGCTTGTGCCCACGTTACTCCAGGCATACGACATTGAGCTCGTTGACGGGGGGAAAGCCTGGACTGTGCAGAACAGATGGTTTGTACCACAGTCCGGTCTGAATGTTCGGCTGCGCAAGAGGGAATCAACAGTCAAGACTCTTTAAACGCTCGATGCGGGTTCTAATTTCATGAGGTCAGTGTGCTAAACTACTCCATGATTACACTGTGGTTTTCCAAATTTATTAACTTCATTCATGCCATCAAGAGGAGGTTTTCTGCAGAACAGTATCTTTGAGCGTAGATAGCAATTAGAATTTCATTGAAGTACCAAGCATATCCATTTCGTCCAGTGATGATTACGTGTACCTATGAAGCCCACAGATGATTGGAATTTATTTTGGGCGAGATTGAAACTGAAACCTAAATTTCACGAAGATCCTCACCTATCGAGAAATACGTTGTACTGCGTAGATGATATTGAAAAGATTATGGGAAAGGGATGTGGACTCGCATAATAATTCAAACTTTTATCCCGAAACATATTGAACACCAAAGTCATAGGTTTGGAAGTCTTCATAGTCCATGATCATTCGAATCCCAGCATAAGCTCGCCTGTGTGTCCCAGCTTCATTATAGCTCGGAAAATAATTCACATACAGAAACACAGAGCACTGTAGAAAATTTTCATGGCAATGAAGCTACATGGTAATAATGACAGTCTCACCGTCTTATTCCTGATTTTTGATCAAAAAATAACATCACCTGTCTAATGCTATTTTTCTTTCTAAATTCTTCTCCTGGCACAAATTTTGCTCAGATCTGGCTCGTCTTCAAAATTCCCGTGTGTTTGCAAATACGGGGTACCTGCTATAACAAGTAGATTGACAGCACCTCAAACACTTTTCTTTGTAAGACATCTTTCTTTAGCATGGCTTGCTACCTATGCGTATTAACAATGGCAATAAAGCATGACGAAATATTTCTTTGAGACACCAAATATTTGCCGTTAAAGATCTGACTCAGCTTGCCTGAACTTAAAACTAGAAGCTTCTAACTATCCCGGCGTTGTCTATGTATCTCTGTTTTATTCTTTCAATTTCACTGCTATTGTCATTGAAACAGAGCTCACTATTCCACTATAAATCGACACAGTCATTGATATCCACCATGGCGGAGCCCCAGCAGCGGAAAGAAAGAGGATATTCAAAGTCAGGATTTGAAAGAGGCGACCCTGAGTCTACATTTAGGTTTCACCTAACATTCGCCAAGGAAGCAGCAAAGGAAGCCAGAAAAAACGGTTCACCCTCGGAATTCACGCGGTGTCTGTCTCATGCTAAGGTTGCACTGAATTTGGCAAAGAAGATCCAACGCCCCGACCTTGAACAGGAGGCGCAGCTGGCCAGTATCGATTTCCTGGAAATCGCGGGTAGACGACGAGAGGCCATGGAGGCTAGAATCATCGCTGCCGCTATGGTAGATAACTTGGAAGTAAAGTTCGAGTCACTGCCGGGCATGGATGAAAGACGTGTCACCTCTGTAGATGGCGTTCCCATTGATGAGGTCATTCAGCTATTGGAAGATGACCAGCATGAGCAATCTCCTTCATCTTCTGGTCAGGAGCAGACTCTCGCCGCGGAAGACCCACACGGGTCTGATAAAGGTGAAGTTGTGCCCACATCTGGACCCCAAAAGCGGCAAGGCCTTCCAACAGTGGTCCTAGAGGGTCGTCAGATTAGAGATATCCAGGGCAGACTCGCCACTGTTTTGACCGATGCGCCCAAACTACGACGCAAACCCAAGTTCAAGGAATAAGGTTTTTCTCTCCCAGCTTGATTACTTCATAATTTGGTTTGTATTAATTGCAACCGGTATTCTTAATCTTAACAACACCAAGGTTCTGAACCAATGTAATTCGTTTAAGGTCAATCCCGGTTGTATGGGTGTGCCTGTCAAAAAGCTCCCTCTGCTAGCTCGCTTGTGATCATCTGTAATTTCGAATCTAGTATACGACCATATCATACTGATTGGAGATAGTAGGGTAGATTTTCTTGTTCACTGTATTGTTCCGCGATTTGTTGGAAATGACGGCTGCGGGAAGGTACCTGGCTATTCAGCGCCACGGCTTTGCTGGGCGGTTTCGCCGCATTAGGCCAACCTGGTCCTTTCCCGGCAAGAGTTTCAAATTCCATTCCGTCGCACATTCTTTGTTCACAAAGGCAGGACAATTTACAGAAGGGAGTAGAATCGCATGCGGAAGATTTGGTTTTCTTAATAGGGCCTGTGTCGAATGATTCCACTGCCCGCTAGTGCAGCTGCTCCATCTCGGCTACCAGGTCATTTGGGAACATTTCATACACGCAGCATCTTCATCCTATCTGAAATGGCAAAGGATAAGAGGAGCCGATCGCGGAAACCGTCTGGGAAAGGGTCGCAATCCGCCTCCAGGGATCCTTCGCCTTCTCCCTCTTCTGCACCTGCCCCTGGGGCTCCGACCGACCAGGAGGAAAAGCCGCCGGCCGATTCGAAGGATGACGACGGGGCATTACCTCAGACCGCCGAGACACCTCGTGACGATTCGAATCCTCAAGACCAGGGTGTCCCTCAAGGCAGCGAGGTCCCTGTGCTGCTTGCTGATAATGGGCCTCTCAGCTCTCCTCAAATCGAACCTGCGCTCGGCGCCGTCGTAGAGGACCCTGCAAATGACAAATCTGGTGGGGATTTACAGTCCCCGGCCAACGCAGACCAGTCATTACTAGGAAATCCTGACGACGCGGGCGAACTCAGCCCGGAGTTGCGTCGACCCTCCTATAATCTGTCTGCTGAGCTCGGAGGCGAAAGCATGGACGGCTCCGAGGAAGACACACAACCAGAGGTGGAAAATGAAAGCACATCACGGCAAGAACACCCTGGCGCCGACCCTGGACAGCAGCGTCCAGGCGAAAACTTAGGTGAAGCCGCAGGGGCAAAGGACGCGAGATCAGGGCGAACAGAGGAGGAGTTTCAAGAAGAAGTCAGAAAACGGCTTGCTGCTGAGGAGCGAGTGAATACGCTCGAGGCTGAGTTGAAGATTCGAGAGCAAAGATACGAGGAAGCTGCTGCAGCTGATAGGAGAAAATTCCAGCGCGCCATACAGAAGGCCAATCAAGCCAGGGAGGCAGATAAGATGAAATTCGACGAGGAATTCGACAATCGAGTAAACGAAAGCATCAAAGGGTTCCAAGAAGAGATGGAGAAACACGCCAATAATGCGGCGAAGCTGACGGCTATAGTGGAAGGTGGTGGGAAGTCTGCGGCCGATGATGCTGCTCGGATCAAACTCGAGAATGACCAGGAGGAGTTCCGAAATGCGGTCCAGAGGGAGCTCAACCCGACCGTGGAAGGGCCACCAGTTACTCCCAGGGACTATCCCAGGCCCGGTAGTGCTCGCTTTCTTCTCGCCGAGTGCGAGTACCTCCTTGACAAGAGTAGCCCCTTGTATGATGCGGTGCGGTCTGCGGCGAACCATGCGGATGGCAGGGGTGACGGCCCTAGTGGAAAGAACAAAGGACTCTTCGACGCGTTCAGTCTTGAACTTCAGCAGATGAACGATTTCTTGGAGGAAAACATGGACCTGCCACAGGGTACCCTCAATGAGGCGATAAGGGATTGGGGTTATGCAGCACAAGAAAATACCTGGTGAAGCAAATTAGTTCTCAGTCTTCATGAATTTCCAATCATCATTATGGCATCCTGGAACACAAAGGAGTTGAAGGCGTGATCACTACCGTGCACTATACGAGCCCCGTTCTAGCGCATGGTCCCGACACACGCTTACGATTTGCGTTCAACTTTGTCCGCTTTGAGTACTGAGACTTTTCATAATGGTTGCGACAATATCAAGGTATTCCCTATTACATAAAACCCTCCGGTGGACTCGGAAGCAATTTAGGGATGAGCGCCTACTAGTTAGCAGCTGAATACGCGCCATGGCTGGGGTTTCTACATGTCTTGTATTCTATTAGTCTTTCTCACACAGAGAAGCATCACCCGCGAGCTTTATTGCCGAGCTTCCAATGAAGGATGAATATTGACTTACACTCCGGTGTGTGAGAAATCCTTCAATTGTAACCTCGGAGGCTGGCTATCCGCCCACGGTATGAATTGTCTCCAAAAGAACAGGATCCCCCCCAGCACACATTCTACAGGGAAACCTGACAAAGAAGCCTAATTCGTGACTTCCGTGGCGTTGGCGAAGGGTCCCTTGACTCTCCTTTCTTGTTTGTGCGTCACCACAAAAATAATACCAGCTTTTTAAGATAAAAATAAGAGAGAAAAGGGTAGCTTTTTTGTAGCATTACATCCCGAATTTGCTGTAACAGAGTAAGTTTAATTACAAAAAGGATAAATTAGAAATTGTGATTGGTTAGATTTGGTTACATTCTTTCCGGGGAGTTGTAGCGACATGGATAATCTTTTTTAGGTCACCCTGTACACGTTTCCAAGATGCATCTAACAACAGAAACCTATTGTCCACTCGGTATAAAGCAGCCTCCGATACTGGCAACTCAAAGCCTCACCCGCGGCGCCAGAAGCGACCCCTGCTGAACTGCTTGGAACTTCCTTAAATTGCCTGTGGACGCTCGTGCGGAGTCGAGCAGGCCAATCTCAATATAGCCTGTTACCAAGAAAGATAGTGCCATGTGGAGGGGTCTCGCGATTGGTAAGATTAACCAGGGAGTCAAGCGGTACCTTAATCTTGCTGAGGTGTCAATTAGCATAAAGCTAAAATCGCCCAGCCCAATGCATCGGGCGTATTCCATTCATTTAGCCAAGGTCACCCAGCAAGAGCCCCATGTAAATTTGCAGAGGTAACCTTGCCGCACGTGTGGGCATCGCGTATTCAGAAGAAGCCCGCGTCACGGAAACCATGACATGACCCAGAAGTTGGGTGATACTCAGAAACAGGCAATCCGGCAAACTAATATATAAAGTTAATGTTAGTAAACTTTGCACGCTATGCATTTAGTTCTTCGCATGCACACCATGCGACTCGGCATCCTATCCTCTGCGCTTTTTCGTTCTCACTTGCCGAGGTATCGCAACCGCCTTCCGGCCCTTTGGGAAGAGGGATGTATTCTAGAGATGGAAATCAGGGAGTAGCGGCACTGTAAAACATTTGGGACGCTAAAGATTTGGAGTTAGCACCGATAGATGTCATGAACATGACCATCTAAGAATTCTCTGCAGCCGGTGATTAGGGCGAGGGGTTGCTTCGGAACAGCCTTGACATATTTGGTCGCGTGGGCATGCGACGCCACGCCATCACTACACAACAGACCGATGGTCAAAGGTTTCTGCGGTTTGAGTAGTTACTGGCGGGTATGGTGCATCGGAAGCTTCAAATAGACGCTCTGCATCTGCACAAGGACTATAATTCTAGGCGCCGGTTTCATGCGAGTCTTCTCTACTTTGCCTCGGGCTGCAAACTGCGCAGGCACTCCAATCTCACTCCAACAGCGGTTCTTGATCGATATAATGGCCTGTTTGCAGGCAAATGTTGAATGTGTCTCGGCGGCTGAGCCATGAGCCGTCGCCCAATGGGCCATCTGCCGACGATCGACTCGCTGACGATGTGACCGCATTTCTGTACTATGTCAGCGGCTTTACGTGCGACTTCTGCTCTAGCCTAAAGGCTGCAGATCCCTTGGGCGATGCAACGTATTGAAGGTGCAGTGAAATATGATGTGCATCCCGGGACATATCTCGAACGGAGTCTTTCTACATACATGAGTGGAGAGGGGCATTTATCTTCTTTGCTCAAGTCTACAAGCTGCTGAGTTCCTCACATTCAAGTCGACTCAAAAGTTTAGTAATGTGGACACGAAGTGGACACCGCGTTCTCTCGTCTTGAAGTCGACTTGGTATCCACAGTAAAGCTTCAGAGCTCCACCACCAGACAGAAGCCCTGGGGAAGGGAGTATGCCTAGTTAGACAAAGAGACTGCCGCCAAACGCATAGTAGCCGGAGTCCGAGCCGTTGGCCTCGGACGGCGATCCCACTCGGATTATGACATGGCACGGACAAAGAATACTCTGGAGCATGAAGCAAGAATAGTGTAATCCGAGAGAACACGTTGACTGGATCATAGTGCTTCTGCTGAGACAGGTCGCTCACAGCTCGGCCACCATCACTCATCTCTGTTTGTTGACTTTGATGCATCATTCACAAGTCTACCCTTTCCACATCGATTATTCTCTGATGTAATGCATTTGAATCGATGATCCAGATATTTATTTACACATCAAAGTGGGGCCTGGATACGAGGGCTACCATAACATCTGGGAGCACGTCACGTTTTTCATTTCACGCTTCGAGAATTGCGACTTTATTGCTCACCTGTAGATAGAGTCAGGCACGCGGACATAAGGGGGCAGGATAAGACATGCGAATTGCCTCGGACTTTCGGTATTTCTGTTTCGCTGATCCCGCGTGATCACTTGGCGAGATCCAGCAAAGCTTTTGCAGGGGATAACAGCCAATGTAATGTGAGGAGGTTCGGAGAGGCAATCATACCTTCTCTCTTCGCATGTTTGTCAATCAATGAAATCCTGTTTGTGCAACCAGCTTGCAGGGTGAGCGAGGTTTGAAGCTCTGTGGGAAAAGGGGGAGTGAACATCTCTCGGGCTAACCCTGAGCATCTAGAAGAGCACACGCCACGGCGGCTGGCCCCAGCAGACGGCAATCTTGTATCGGTCTTGATCGGATCTCAGGCGTTAGCTGTGCGACTTGTCTCATCATGATGAGTGAGATTATGGTTTGGCGTGGAAGCCTCAGCCGAAATGGAACAAGGGGCCCCCACGAGACCCACCCACAAGCTTATGCTCTCACACATGGTCAATAAGGAAGGTGCACAGGCACAGCAACCCGCGTGGCTGTACAACGAGATTCGAAAGGTTCGAGGCCAGGTCATTGGTGAGAGCATATATCTATTACATGGGTGGTTGAGACGCGCGCGCCTTGTCTCATCGGGAATGTGGCAGCGTGGAAGCCCGGTATCTAGGGGAAACCAGTGGGGGCTTCGGTGGTGTGGCTGGCTGGCTTAATTTTATTACTGACTCGGGTCAGCTCGGACTGGTCAGTTTTGGCGTCCGGGGCCTTGCTGGTGGGCCCTGCCGGGTGCAACTCTAAGAGAGCATCGGATGCTGGAGTTGGCTGTTTTGATCGCGGTAGTGAATAGAGATTGTGAGTGTTTGAGGGATGGATGGCAAGAAATATAGAATTAACATGAGTATTCTCCAGCGGTTCAGCCTGAGACCAAAGTGACGTCACATCATGTCATCAGCGGCCAACCTTGCTCTTGAATCTATTAGACATTTATAGTGAAGCACAATGGCTCGTGGCAGAAGCATGGGTGGGATGAAATGGGTGGGACAGTGCTAGTTCTGATGTAATATGCTCGGTGGTGGAGTGAGCTCAGCACTGCACAGCAAGTCCCAGACGTCCGAATAAGCTCGTGGGGTGACAGGCACCAACCCCTGCCAGGCTCCAGGCCAGACCCATGGAGGTGGGCCCTCCACCGCCCGTGCCCCTTGCCTTGCCAAGAATCTGGCCGGAACGGGTGGGAGTTTTGTTTCCTCTTGCCTGTCCTGGTTGTGGTGATGTGCACATTCTGTCCTCGTCCCGACCTGGCAGCCCGCTCTGGACTATCCTTTCTATCTGCCCCCAAGTCCCCAGCCTGGCTTCTCTGCATTGCATCATCTTGGATACCACGTCGATATCATGACCGGCGATGGCGATGCGTCTGCTCGGCAATCACATGGTTACCCTGCAGAGGCATTGCCTGCATGATTTGGGCGCTGCCAGGCCCTCCCAGGGCCTCCCTCCCTCCTTCCTTCCTTCTCTGGGCTGCAGAGCCGGTACGACGCGACTTCCATGTATGGTATGATTGATAATACACGCCTCAGAGCCTCTCCACCAGTAATGCAACCTGCCTGATTCTCCCCTTGCCGAGGGAGACCTGGCCCTCGCGCAAGCCTCCAGACGACCGTCCGGGCTCTCACATGCTGCCATGCCACTCGGCACTATTAACCTTATCACGACAGCTGCTTGGCATCATTGGCGCCGGGAGTGCCTGCCCGCCGGAGAGTGCGACTGGGTATCGTGCATCTCCCCCATCGCTCCCAGTCCGTCAACGTCGTCGGCCCCACGCACCCACGCAGACACGTACCGTTCATCCCATCAGGCAAAACCGTGGCGTTCAGATGTCTAGATATCCAAAGTCTGTTGACGAATAACTTCCTAGCTGGGAAACCAAGCCCACTCGTTGTGGCTGCCCTGTCCAACCCTTGAGTCACCCTTCCAAGGCTGAACCGAGCGCCCAGGCAAGCGCTGGCAGTCCTGCAATACCAACCGTGACGGTGCTGACGGTGTTCCACAGCCAACCTGCAGCTCCCCGCCTGGCTGACGTCTCTACTCGACATCTGTCGCGGCTTGACTCCTCCCCTTGGTGGACGACTTTTTTCACCGCTCTGCAGGGGGTTCTCAGTGTTCAGCACCGTCGTTTCGAGTCCCTGTCTGTCCTTGTGTCACTCACGTCACCCAGCAAACGGAATTCCCCAGATCCTGCGCTCGCCCCAAGCCCTATCGGAACCATAGCGTGCTTGGCCCCTGGATCTGACGAACCTCGAGCGTGCCTGGCCGTGGCGGCCGCAGGCCGACTACGAATACACCACAACGCCAAGAGCCCGGAGTCCGGTTCAGTGGGATTCAACAGACTGGCCCCCAGGGGCCTCACTAGCCATTCTCACTGTGCTTAACCTCTGTCCTGGTTTCTTCATCATGCTTTGCACAACCTGCTGCCCCTGGCGGGAACGTCATTCCTGCTCGGGGATGCCTTCCCTGCTGAGCCATTTCCACGTCAACATGTTCCAGATCGCAGTGCGGATGTCCCCCACCTGCGCCTTGTGGCGATCAAACCTTCTTTCTCTCTGTCTCGGCGATTCAACTTGGGCTGGGCCACGTTGGCGGACGCTTTTCTCGGTGCGAGCCGTCCTTGCCTCGCAATGCATTTTGCTTACTGTATAGGCCTGTGATTATGCAGCGTGTCGTCAAGCGAGGATGCATACGCCCATGCAGGCAGATTCCACCACAGGCGTCAAATTACATCTCGATCACACATAGATGCTGTGACCTGATCATAGTACCCCACACAATTTGTGCGGTGATACAATGTGTCCATGGCCTCGCCTGCGCCTGGAGTTTGGAACCGAGCTGGCTGAAGGCCGCACAGCACCACGCCGCTGCATTTCTGCATATTACTCTGCCTTATGTCTAAAGTTCCAGACATCTGCCCGCATCATCCTGCAGCCGGCGAAGCCGCCGATCTGCCGCTGCCTGCACATGCGGCGAATACGCGTGTGTCAAATACCATACCAACCGAGGGGTACATGACATATCAGATCCTCTGCAACCAAGGGGGGGGGGGGGTCACCCAATGTGGTCGACCCGGCGCGCAGAACAGATATTGTTTGTACACCCACTGTATACATGTCCTATATCTTTGCAGTGGCCGAACCGGTCATGTGCTACCTCCGAATATTCTTGTATCTGGTCGCGGCCGTTCGGGTAGATTTACCCATATTGCGCGCACTGCATGTCAGCCAATCAGCGTGCCCATGCCTCGATTGACACAACCAAGTCCGGATGATCACGTCCCAGAGGCGTCCAGACGTGTACACTGCTCTTCTTCTTTGGTGCTTTGTCAAGCTTACACAATTTAAACCTTCTCGATTAGACCCTGTCAGTGTGGTGGGTACCGAGGAACATGCTTCCACACGTCTATCATCTATGGCATCGGTGATCACTCCCTTATCCCTGATCGGACGTTGCAACTGTACCCTTGTAGCGGCAGTGTCAACGTGGAAATCTCCTATCAATCCATCCACCCAATCCTGGGGGGTCCCGAACACTCACCCTAGTTGCGAAGGAAGCCTTGCCACATGTTGACAAGGACGGACGACGGTGCCCGGACGGGACCAAAGTCGGGAGGAAGGGCAAAGTTCCATCATGTTCGGTTCGGACATGAAGCCCTTCGGGATGTGGTCCTGTCACCCTGGCACTACCTTACCAGCAGCCATGGGGGTCACCCGCGAGGATATTTGGGTGGATTCATCTGCATAGCTGCATATACCAGATTGGATCCCAACATCATCCCCGATCCACATGCGCTTTCTGCCTCTGTCGATATATTAGGCTCAACCTCCGCGCGATCGAAACCAACTTCCTCCTGTGTAACTGACTCCTGAATCCGTCTCCGGTTGGCAACCCGCAGATTGAATAAACTCTTATGTCCCTTGTTAATCTGAGACGAGTTTATATCATCGTTAAGCCACCGACGATACTCACCTCTGAATTATAAAGACCCTTGGTCCGATCCAGGTGGATTTCAGTCCACCCCCTATCGAGAGGCTTTGAGGCCGTTACCTGGACACACAGTCTCGACGAAGGACTTCCTTCTCTCCTTCCTGGTCTAGCTACCAACATTATACGTTCTTACACGATTCTGCCTTACCCTCCACCTCTGAGTCCATTTTCCCCCTCATACGACCATTTCGATTTACATACAGACAGACTCGGACCATCATCATGGCTGGAAAGAGCTCGATGACACCGGCGATGTTCGCTGCGAGACTCCGCACAAATCAGCAGCAGCTTCGGTATTTTGCTGCCGGAATGTGTGCCCTTATGGGCCTCTTCATCGTCTTCCATTGGATCCGATATCTTTTCCACAGGGCGAATTCCAACAAGAGATCCAACTCTGGGGTCACTTATCCGTTCAGGTTGGTCTCAAGGTACGCTGTCAATCTCGCACAATGTGCTGTTCTCTTACTGAACATGTATCTAGGAACGTAAGGAACCTCCTCGTCCGAAAGGTTCCTGGCTTTACCTCGAGCGGTCACGCTCTCCTTGTCGCTTCATATCTGGCAGTCAACATTGCTTTGACCTTTACCAACGTCAACTTGGTGTACTCCAGTATTGCGAACAGGTGCGGGTGGTAGGTATTTCCAGTCTCGCTTGATCAGAAGAACGGGACTGACAGATTTTCGTTTTAGGATTCTCTCTGCAAACTTCGCCGTCGTGGTCTTCCTGGCCCTGAAGAACACCCCGCTGGCCTTCCTATCCGCATACTCGTACGAGCGTCTAAACGGCCTCCACCAGATTGCCGGGTACACATCCTTCGTCTACCTAGTACTCCATGCAGCCATGTACACACATTACTTCCTCGTGAATAACCGTCCTGAAATGCTGCAGTCGCAGGGCTCTATTGCAGGCATCGTGGCGGGTTTTGCCTTTCTCGGTGTTCTCTTCTCTGCTGTCGTTATTCGACGTATCTGGTACGAAGCCTTTTACGTCTCGCACATTCTATTTTTCGTTGTGGCTCTCATTTGCTCCGCATATCACCAACCCCATCTCGAAGACGGGCTCATCATCATCTTTGCGCTCATTGCTGCTATGTGGGGCACTGATCGCCTCCTTCGCGCGTCGAGGATGTGGTATCGGGCAGTCAACAACGAGGCCACCCTCGAACCGCTGCCCAACGGCGGCACTAAGATCACGTTGGCGAAGAGGCCTCATGGCGTGGTCCCTGGAAAGCACTGCTTTGTGTGGATCCCCAAGATCCGCCTTCTCGAAGCGCACCCCTTCACTGTCGTTGCAAGCGAGCCCATGGAATTTGTCGTCAACTCGTATGATGGCTTCACGCGTGACCTGCGCAAGTACGCGTTGGATCATCCTGGTATCAGACTCAAGGCTTCTGTCGACGGGCCTTATGGCACTTTCCCGGACCCCTTGGAGTATGACAAAGTCATCTTGATCGCTGGCGGCAGCGGTGCCAGCTTCACCTTCGGCCTGGCTGTCAACCTCCTGGAGAGGATGGGCCCGGAGTCCTCGAAGAATATTACCTTCATCTGGGCTGTCAGAAAGCATGGTGAGTCAAAGCTCTTCCATCCTGGTTTGAATATCTGCGCCAGACGGATTTCCGCCTCTATTTATTCAGTTGAAATAAGGCTTCCCACGGATTCGAGGCTAATGTATTACCCTGAAACAGATAATCTCTCATGGTTCTCCCAGCACCTCAACACCCTCCGAACCCACGAGCATTCCCCCAAAGTCAATGTTTCGTTGTACGTCACAGCAGCTCCAGCCCACGACTCAGCCGAACAACGCCGCGGCTCAGTCCTCATCACCGATATCCGACAAATGCACCGCGTCACCACCACGTCCTCAGACGAGAAATCCGACAGCAGCCCTACCAGCGTAATGGGTGACCACGAGATGAATGAGAAGGCCCTCGAGCGGGGGATCTTCACCACCACCAAGAGCAAGGGCCACAACACCACCTCCTCGGACCCAGAGAAGGCCCTCGCTGGCCCGAACAGCCAACAGCGGACGCCAAGCGATGAAAGCTTAGCTACGGCGTACAGTGCTGCAGGCTCGTCCACCGCAGAACATCACCGCGACGTGCTCAAGTCCGGTCGGCCCGACACGGCCACGCTGATCCGCGAGGCGGTGCGGTCCACGCCACCGCGCCAACGCGTGCTGGTCGCGGCGTGTGGCCCGGACGGGCTCATGCGCGTCGTCAGAGACACGACCGCCAGCCTGATCAGCGGCGACGGACCGGGGGTCGAGCTGCACTGCGAGCAGTTCGGGTGGTGATCTGCCCCCTTTCTTTGCACACACGTGTGCATGGATCTCCATCGGCCCGAATGCCGTGATTCGCGGGCGGCGCCCAGCCGGGCAGTCCTCGGAGTGCGGTGCATTTGGTGGAGGTGTGGCCACCCGCATTCTTGGCTATGGCCTTGTTCGTGTTCCCACGTCGGACCGATACCCACTATCGTAAATTTTCTGATGTGTTTGGATGTCTTATTTCTGAGTGGCTTTTGGGTGGCTTTTGGATACGGCGCAGTGTCTTGGTGTTTGTCGGTTCGCTCTGGGCCGCGGACGGTCACGCTCCGCTGGGCCCGGTTGGGACTGCTGGGTGTCAGGTGGGACAGGAAATCCGGAAATCCCTTCCACAGGCGCAGTGAATGCTATCTTAGATTTACTTCTTTCGTTACGGTCTCCCCTGTTGCACGGCTTGCTAGAAAGCAGTGCCTGCGGATGGACCCGCCTTGGTTAGATAGCTGTAGCTAGTCGAATGCAATGCGAGGTTAGCATTCAAGCAATTTGTCGATCTCCCGTTCGCACCCTGGCCGGAATGATATTAATTGAGCCGCGGGATGGCAGATCACAAGACAACCACTACATCTGCCACGAGTGGGTACATTCTACGATTGAGTGACACGGTATCATCCCTGCAATCACGGGGACGTTCAAATCTGCAGTAATCACGGAATGGGGCCGCATTTCTGCCCTCTTTCTGACCTTGCTGACATTGGTCGACTATCGAAAAAAATGCCAAGGTCTACTTTAAAGTGACTTCGATCGATAGGTCCTTGCATTTGGAATCCTCCCAATGAACTGGTCGATGCGTTTTGGAGCTGCCTTGCCCTTGATAACATAACGTCCCCGGCCCAGATTCCGGCCCCCCCCTGATTCCGGCCAGTCGTTTTCTGGTGCACTGGCACTATAAGATACCCACTTTTCAATCTTCTATATTAAATCCAAATTAAATCCTACAACCCTAACTCTAAGTTTAAAATAAAGGGTTTTAAATACATTCTTATATTAAAATACTTTAAAAAATAAAGCTTTAATATAATAATTTAAAAATAATTCTTAAACTTAAGTTATTAAAAATATTAAGATTTATATATATAATATAAGGAATTCTTAATAACTTATATTTTTTAATTTTATATTTATTCTTTTAATAAAATAATTATAATTAAATTTTATTGTATATAATAAATATTTTATTATAAAATATAAAGATTATTTTATATATTTAAAATTTTTATAAGAAAATATTAATAAGTTTAAATTTTCCTTATATAAAATTTCTATAAAAAAAATTAAAAAAGATTATATTTTAAAATATTTTTATAAAAATAAGGTTTTTAATGTAATTTTTTTTAAATATTATATTATATATTAATTTATAAATAAATATTTAAAGAAATAAAAATTTTATTTAATTTTATTAAAGAAATATTTACTTATAAGATATTAAAGATCCTTAACATTTTAAGTGTATTATTTTAAAGAATTATTTTAAAAATAATATGATTATAATAAATATTTTTAAATATATATATTATAAATTTCCTTTAAAATATTATATTTTGAGCCTAGGGTTAGGGTTATGGGATTTAATTTGGATTTATTATAGAAGGTTGAAAAGTGTGAGTTTGTGTGGGAAAGGCGGCCGGAATCAGGGGGCGGCCGGAATCTGGGCCGGGGACGTTAGTCATTCAGTCAATCGGTGAATCACTCAAGTACAGTAATCTGTCCACGCAAGACGTACTCCACGGGTGCTCTCATTTTCGGTCACGAAACTTTATCCGATCTTTATCGATCTCACCCGCACGTCAGACACGTCCAGTGGCAATCTACCGGTGGCTCGGAAGCAACACCTCCTTCGACAAGTATTGTGATAGACTCCGAGCTATCGACATTCCCGACCATTGGAAATGCTTCACCTTGAGGCTTCCTGCCCTGCAATCCAAGTATCCATCGCATCAATCGCACCTGTCACAGCAGCTTGACTGTCTGCGACGGGTTTTGAAAAGCTCTTCGCATAGCTTCACATCCCCCTTCCCGTTCAAACAGCATGCGCGATCATGCCTCCCTCCAAGCTATTCAAAGGTGTGGCCCGAAAGGCCTTGAAAGCATTCAGTGTGGTTTCAATTGGTGGGATCTCCTACTTTGTAGGCAATGCTGTTGAGGTAAGAACATGTGGCAAGATAATTGTGATTCTTCTGAGGCGCTAATAGATGACTACGAAGCTGTCTCTGCCCGAGGAATGTGACACTGCTGGGGCCATACTCCCCGTGCTCGTCTTCGAACTCAATGATCAAGAGATCACCAAACACGCAGTCTTGGAGAGATTTGAGGAGTTTGCTCATCGGGATGATGTCTTCCACATGAGCTTCACTGAGGGCAGCGTTCTCATCCTACGCTCGGATGAACTGCCTGCATCAACGCATGCTCTACCTGAATCTTTGACTGAGCACCTCAACCTGGCATCGAGCAAACTTTTTTTATATCTTCAAGTCGTGAAGAGCTTCAAGAAGGCCCGGGTTTCCTCCAGGGAAGAACTTTGCATCGTGCTTGGAAACTGTACCGCGATACCAGCTCCGCTTTCACTCTCTCCGTCATCCCTGCAGATTCTAGAGAGAAGTACAAGTATGTGGTTTGGTCTTTTTCAATGAGAATGTGATACTAATTGATATTTGACAAAGCCAGGTTCGAACCTCTGAAGGCCGGAGCATATTCCGGACTACACCGGGTGGTCGCTGTCCCTTCAAGGCTGTACTTTGAGCCGTCGCGGGAGAAGCCATTGGCAGGCCTCCGCGTGACAGTGAAAGACAATTACAAATAATCAGGAGTTGTACAGACCATGGGAAGTAGGTCCTATACCAGGCTCTATGGAACACAGACTGAGACAGCGGATACCCTTCGCACTCTAATTGATTTGGGGGCCGTGATCGTTGGCAAGACGAAGCTTGGCGCACATGCTGGATCTGGACTGCCGCCGTAGAAATGTGTGGATTACTTCCCGCCATGGAACCCGCGCGGAGACGGCTACTAGGGCCCTTCAGGTAGTTCCAGTGGACTGGATCGACTGTGGCTAGTTACGACTGGATCGACATTGGAGTAGGAACTGATAATAAGTACAGCACGATGTACTGATTCTAGAAATAATTTCGACTGACCACTTCAATTGCAGGCACGGGAAGCATCAGAATGCCAGCCGCCTCTTACGGGCTTTGGGGCCTCCGCAGCACATGGTCATCGTTCAAAATGGATGTTATTGTGGCGAATATCCCGTTCGTATACCCTTCCAGTAATTTCTTCGGGATTTCGTTGTTCTGATGATGAGAAGCCAATCTGATACTGTGGGACTTCTGGCACGCTCGCCTGAGCCAATTGTCAAGGTAGTCGAGTCTTGCCCGAACTTGACTCAAGAGAAAGCACTGGTGATAATCACTTCTTGGGATTGATAATTCAGACTAATACTAAACAGAACCAGAAACCAAGCGGCATCATCTATCCTACGGACTGGTTCCCCATGAGCAATAATCAATAGCAGTGCATGGTAGACCGTTTCTTGGACATCCCACAAATTCGAAGGTTGTCACTCGAGTCTGAGTGGTCTCATACAGGACCAGAAGGTGTCTGAGACATGACACTGTCGAAGTATCTTGATATGGTACGTTTCAATCCTGGTGTTTCTGACTTGTGAGATTTGGGCTTATGAGTTCCACCTATAACGGTCCATTTATTGGCCTAACTACTACTATGGTTACCACAGCTACGACTGTTTCAGGAAAGAACATCTTGAAAAGTATGGCCACAAGCCCTATACCAGTCTTTTCATGACCAAGCGATGGTGAGCGTAACTACGGCGGCACGACTGCCTCGTTTATGTGACCAATCCACTCCACACATAAAACTAACAAGCCTTTAGGGGTTTGTCAAACTCCATCACTGAAAACCAGAGAAACAAGGGCATCGAAGAGCTGCAGGAATATTACAACTGGGTCCGTGACTTCATATTGACCCCCGGAGACAATCAGAATGCGATTCTTCTCCCTCTAGGGCGCCGAGGGGCCAATTATCGGGACAATTTTTCACATCCAGGGTAAGTCTGAATTTCAGTCAGTTTCGAAAACACAGAATTCGCTAATAACAATCCTCCCAGAGGTGAATTTTCGGAGTCGGCCTACGACCCGATTGACTTTTGTACTGTGCTTGGCCTACCTCAGGTCATTATCCCTAGTAAGTTCAGACTACGGAATTGAGTTATTGAGTCTTGGCTCCGATACTGGCTTTATGAGAACTAACTCATGTGATTCTACTCGGCCAAAATCCCTACGAGTCTCGAGTCACCGACCAGACAGAGTATGCACCAATTGTTGCCTCCTTGGCCGGTCCGCGAGGTATGTCCCTTTCCAGAGTAATTGACAATATCGCTATGCTGACTGATATGACAGGAAGCGATCTCAGTCTGCTTCGAACGGCGGAGAAAGGTTTGAAGGAGTCTGGTTGGCCAATTGAGGTTCTCACAGGAAGGTACTCATTTCTTGTTGGGGACAATGAGCGGCATGTCGGCTACAACGGAAGGCAGGGTTAAGGTTAGAACGGGACCGCTGACTCAAATCACACAGAAAGACACTACGAATGCATGCCAAACCCAGGTGTCCATCCTGGAGTAAATGCGAACGCCTTCGTTCTGCCTTATACGCCGCAGTAATAGAAAGGCCCGAGTCAAAGGGACCCGCTCGCTTTCCTTGCCCCAAAGCATACTCATCTTAGTTGTATTCCGGCGCTCTGGTGTCCTCTATGTGTGTATGTGGAGAATACCTATCAGCTGAACATAGGTAGTGGTGCCCACTCAGGTGACTTCAATGGAAGTGGGGGGGAGGGGGGGGGAACGAGAAGAGCAATGCGGGATGGAGTGTTGGTGATATGCAAAAGTCCAAGATCCAAGACAATCTTGTGTGGGTCATATGCTGGTACGTCCTTTTGCCATGCAGCAGGAAATGCGGTAAGTATGGGTCGGTTGCATTAGCCGACATAATCATGCAAGTACGCGAGCAGCAAGAAGGGGATGAGAATAAGGTGGCCTGGGGCAGAAAAGTGAGATTTGAAGGCGCTTGAAGGAGATAGGGATTTGGGATTTAAATACACACGAGAGAAGCTCGTCAAATACACATGGAGTAGCTCCATTTGTATCATTCCGGGAGGGGCAGCGAACGAGACAACGGTATGTCGACTTGCTTACAGCAGATATTGAAACCAGGCACCGTCTCTGTAAGAATGATCTTGTCTTCTTCCTGTTCCGCTTGACTGTGAAGTTCATGAATCTCCCAAATTGTGACCACCCAAGCCGGCTATGAATTGCTCAGTCTATATATGTAGAAGCTGGAGTGAAATGCGGCGCAAAGATCTACCGTAAAGATGCCATTGAAACTGTGACCCAAATTGAGGTCCAAGTACATGAGGCATCAAAGTACCCGAGGCAGTTCAGTCGCCAGGAGAGATGCGTAGGAGAATTCCGTGGCAAGACTTCATCTGACAGTGAGGCCCTAAGCAGTCTCACAAGGCTTCTTCATTCGGTTGCAGCATGCCCGTCGCATGTAGCCAAGAACATGGCAAGTATATGTGTATAACATCATGGTATCTCATTGCCCTCATAAAAACATAAGTCTACAAGCCAAAACGATCGACACCAAAGCACCCCGCTCTAAAGAAATGATTCAAGAATACATGGGCGCATTGCGCAGAAGAGAAGACAATCACAAATCTTACAACATCAGACAACACTTCCTGGCGCAAAGGGCGGTGCCTTGCCGGCCTTGACAAGGTCGACAGTCCTCTTCCTGCTGGTCTCCCGGTAATGTTCCCTCTTCAGCTTGGCTAGGAGCCAGTACTGGTACAAGGCGAACAAGCTCAGTCCGACGGCTAGGCTGGCGCCCTCAATTGATACGGTCACCAGGGCGGCGATGCTCCAGTGCCAGCCGTGCTGTACATGGACTACCACCATTGTTCCTATGAATCCCGCCAGGCTGTTGAGGATTAAAGGAAGGTAAATTCGGTTCATCAACCATATATAATTGCGTCGCCAAAAAACCGCGAGCCAGAGCATGCCGAGGACGCCGAGGAAGAAAAAGACGCAGCAGATCGCCAACAGAGGGACGGAGGGGATCTTCTTGAGTGTGGAGGACGTGGTGAGAGGTATAGATGACAGCTCATCGTTGTCGCTCACCATCAACGACCTGTCGGCTGGGAAGCCCGTGAAGTTGCAAGGGGCGATGACAAAAGCAACGAGAACCATCCACGCGAACAGATTGGCGAAGATGTTGTGGGCCCTTGGAATTTTGTCAAGGTTCAGCAACATGTTCAAGTACCTTGTCTGGAAACCGCTACCGCCCCGCTGATGTGACGGGGGGAAATAGGGCGGGCGTGGAGGACTGTTTGGAGAGCGAGGAGAGCGCGGGTGGTGTGGATTTGTGGGCGATGGTGACGAGGTTGATGGCTGTTCCCGGCTTTTGACTCCGGCTCGGATCGTTCGACAGGGTCGCCGTGCTGCTCGTGCTGCTCCGAGGGCTGCTGGCGCTGGGAGGTGGAGGAAGCGGTGCATTGCGAGGCTGTGTATAGGTCTTGGTCAAGGCTGGGTTCTCATCGTGGATACGAATAGGCATCCGCGGTAGAGGCCACTGCGGCGTGGGTGGCGAGTGTCCCGTTGATGGCCTCCATATTGGCGAAGTCTTTTGTCTGGGAAAAAGCCCAAGGCTTGATCTCTTCTCCCTACTCCTTCTCTTCTGCCCATGGGAGGGCAGAAGGGGCTCCTGTGATGGACTCTCCTTTGGCGTAACCGGTATGGGCAAGTGAGAGCCCGATTGCCGATCCATATTGGTCTGTAATGTCGAGCTTGTCCCAAACGATATCTGCACGGCGGGACTCCGAGGCTCATTCAAACTTGAGCGGCGCCTGGATCGGTGATGGCGTACTTTGCAGTCAGGGATGCAAAGAGACTAGGAAGAACCAAGGAGGGAAGCCGAACGAACGGAAACGGAAAAGAGACGACTCATGATATAACATGGGCAAGACGGAGAAGGACGAGAGGAGGGGTTCGGATGGAAGGGCAGGATTGGGTGGGGAATCCTTTGTGATACACACGATGGTCGAGAAGCCCAGCCAAGGCTGACTGAGCGCGGAGGTGAGAAGAATATGGAGAGATGGAGAGATGCAGAACAGCAGAACAGCAGAACAGCAGAAAGGCAAGAAGAATAGAGAAAGCGGACGAGCGCCCCTTACTGATCAAATACGCAGGCATGCCCCAAGCTGTGGGCTGTGAGTTGTGGTCGGGTTGGCCGCATCGTGCTATATTGATCCCGATGGCCATGTTGGCTGCGGTGGAGGCGTGATGAGCTCCGTTTCTTCGCCCGAAGGAGGAGGTGGGGGGCCGGGGCCAGGCCTGACGAGAAACAACAGTTGCAGCCAGGAGAGCGCAGTAGTGCGCAGGTGGCAGAGCAGCATGGACGATAGGAATACGGCGGGTGCTCTCGGAGTCCCGCCAGAGCGACCTCCTGTAAGACGGGAGGGCAGGTGTAGGCCGAGGGTGTATATAAATAAAGATACAAGCATGCAGGTCGGGGGCGGGAAGTTGATGGATGGATCTGGCCGATCCTTTGGGCGAGGCTGAGGCCAAGCCGGCTAGTTAGTGCAAGAGTGTACGTACCTCCACCTGTTTAACATGTACTTATGTGGAGGTGTGGTGTAAGCTGCAACGGCAGGCGGCAGAAAGGGAGATGGAGGTGAGATGAGACCCTCGATACTAATATAGAGCCGTTGCCCACCCCCAGTCGTGATTAGAGAGTTTGTCTGTCTGTCCGGCCGTGCTGGCCTTGAAGAGCGAGCTGGTCAGATTGATGTGGGTTGGATACCAAACCACTGTTGGAGTGAGTGGATCGTTATTGTTGTGGCACAATCGAGACGCAGAGAACCCACACCCACACCCACGCCACCACAGAGGATGAGAGCTTTGCAACGGCCCCAACGCGCTGTCCAGTCCTCAGGTGGGAAGTAGGCAGTGTTGGTCAACCTCTCTGCAGTCTCAAGCGACTCGAAGCCAGCTAGCCATTTTCAACTGCTGTTGAGAGGGTTGGAGAGGGTGCTCACTCTTGTCTCATCCTTGTTCTCTGTGACTCAGTGGGAGGCGGCTGCCTAAGACAATGAACAGAGCCTCCGTCATCTGATGGATGAAGAACAGACGGAACGAATGGGTCATGCAGGACACGGGAAAGAGCCACCATCACTGTCACTGTCACTGTTGAGCTTTTGCTGGTATTTCCAACGTACCAACGTTGCTGTTATCATACGCATCGTGTAGAGGGAGCGAACAGGCGCGTGAGAGCCCCAAGGTGAGCAAGCGGCGCTCCAGGGAAGAGGAAACGAGGGGAAGGTACCCAGGTACCTCATCAGGATGCAGTCTAGCCCGGTTAGTCTTGGCATGGCCTACCTCCGAGCTGTAATGGCCTCGTCCGTCCTGCCCAAGCTCTGCGCTGCCGCTGCCGCCAATTCAGTCAATTCCTCCAAGTCCAAACTTTTTGGTGGGTCCTGACCGTAATCATAGCATCTCATTGGCCACCTGTATTGCCGTGGTCTTTGCGGCAGGAAAGTGCCCCACTGGGCTCTCCAAGTCCACCTACCCCGTCGGCGATCGCATCTAATCGCATTTACTCCTCCCTGCTACCTTTTGGCCGCTTGAACCTCGAACAACTTGAGCTCGACTGCTTACTCTCTGCATTCCTGGCTGTATACATGTGCTCCTCGACAACCACCACCCCCGACCGCATCTCATGTATACCCCACGGGCAAGCTGTTCATAGCCACCGGCGATGACTTCGTCCCACTCTCAGGAAGGCCCCAGCGGCCACCACAGTACACCGCAACCACAGCCGCAATCGCAACCGCAACCGCAACCGCAACCGCAACCACAAGCCCAGTCGCAACCCCAGCCCGCAGATGGCCAGCCGACTGCCTCGAGAACACCGCCCGCCAGCGATCGGCCCTCCGACCAAACACCCATTCAGACGAGCCGTGTCGACGATACGACAACAACAACGAACCAAGAGTCGGCGCCGTCCAGGAGTCTGCCCCCATCATCCGACCCACCGGCCCATCCTGTCCAAACCTCGACATCACACGGCGAGGGGATTCCGCCGCGCCGCCGCCCCGACGATGGCCACATGAACAAGTCCAATGATTTTGTTGAGAACTGGCTCATCACGACTGACCAGCTGCCGCCGCAGTCCGTCCAGGCTGGGACTGCTGAACATGTCGCGCCTCCCGACGCTGCTGTTGCTGCTGCTGCTGCTTCTACGGCAGCCGCAGCGACAGCAGTCGAGTCCCACGCACCAAACGGACTTACCAGCGACTTCGCCAAACCTGACGTAGCAATGCTAGGACAAGACATCCCGCATGACTTCGTCCAAGGCTTACCCGCAGATCTCCCTGTGACGGGAGACTCATACCTCCCCATATCTAGCGAAAATCTACCTCTTTCTTGGTCGCTCCCTGGGCCATTTACCTTCCAGCCTGGCGTCTTTCAGCCTGGCGTCAGCGTTTCCCAGGGAAATGACGAAGATATGTCTGATGACGCGGCCTCACTTGACGAGCCAGTATTGGATGGGACCAGTTTCGACCGAATGGCACGCCTAGAGTTTGCTGATACTTTCGTTGCAATAACAACAAATACGACAATAATAGGACGAGATCAGCGCGTCTACAAAAGGGCTGTAATGAATAAAAAACGCGCCGAGGGCGGCTTGTCTCCTATGTCGAGAGCAGTGCCACAAAAACGTGGCCACTACAGCAAATCCTACGTTAGTCAAGAGGGTGGTGCTCTGGGCCCCGAGTCGGACGGCGAGGGGAGGTCCAGATCGTCCAAGCGACGTAGGACACTTGACAACGGCCAATATACGCTTTCGCCCAAGCAACAGACACCAGCCGCGGATGACCCTTCAGCACCTGACAACGTCATCAGCAGTCGGCAATATGTCGACCATACCCCAGGAGCGGTACCCGTCGACATGGATAATCTTCGCCCTTCATCCGATGATGTAGCCAGAATAGACATCCACGGTGCCGGCCCCGACATCATTGAGACTTCCAAGGGCATCTCGAGGGATCATCTCAAGATACAGTATGATGAGGAAAATCGTGTCTGGCAGGCAACAGCCATCGGCAGAAATGGCTTCTTCTGTGAAGAGAGGCTCTACCACAAGGACGAGGTTGTCACTCTCCGCTCTGGCTCTCACCTTCAGATCCAAGCTGTCGGCTTCATATTTACGATCAGCGGCGTTGAAGATGGGAAGCTTGGTAATGAAGAACCAAGAGCCTACTTCGAGGACGGTAAGAAGATGAGTCTCGACTTTTCCAACTCCCGTTTAGAATCCGACATGCGATCCACCGACGACGCGTTATCGTCGCCCGTACAAATGCCTACTGCGTCCGCAATGCTCGATACCGATGACTCGGATGACTCAGATAGCGAGGCTCACGGGTCCACCAGCCTCAAACCAGCTGTCAAGGATGTTGCTCGCAAGGCCGAGCCGGAGGAACCTATACGGCCAACGATCGAGTCCGATCATGTCAAAGAACCCACGCAGACGGTGCAGCCGGACGCATCACAGGCTGTGGTTCCTCCAAAGAAACGTGGGCCAGGGCGGCCTCCGAAGAACGGCGTCATGTCGAAGAGGGAAGAGCGTGAGCTGAAGAAGAAGCGCGAAGAGGAGGATAAGAAGAATAACCCACCTCAAGAGCCGGGGAACCCCCCAACGAAGAGGAAGGTCGGGCGCCCCAGGAAACATCCTCGGCCTGAAGATGAGGGCGACCAGCCGGAGAAGCGCAAATACAAGCCACGCAAGCCAAAGAACGAAGATGGGGAGGACGATGAAGATCCGGAGGGCGACAAGGCTGACAAACAGAAGCGACTTCAAAAGCCAAAGACTCCACCATTGGACTTAGGCAAGAAGGAGAATTTTACGGAAGAGCAGCTGCAGAAGCCCAACAAAAACTACCAGACGTTGATTGACGAGGTCTTGTCCAAGGGGCCTGAAGACGGCCTCACCCTGAAGCAGATCTACAAGAGGATCGCCAGGCAGTATCCGTATTTCTTCTTCATGGTTGACACCAAAGGCTGGGAAAGCAGTGTGCGACACAATCTCATCGGGAGTCACTGCTTCCATAAGAACCAAGAAACGCATCTCTGGAAGCGTGTCCAAGGCATTCCCCTGGAATCGGGTAAGAAGCGGAAGCCGAGCGACACTGCCGCAGAGCCGCGGGGTCCACAAATTTACAACGGCAGCTTCAATCCTTCTCACGGCTATCAGCAACCCCCGCACCCCCAGCAATATCCAAATCAACACATGGTCCCCGCTGGAGGTGGCCCTCCGATGAATGGGATGAATGGGATGAATGGGATGTCCCGGTATCAACCCAGCGGTCAGGCGCATCCGGCTGCCATCCCAAATTCGACCCTTCCTGGCACTACGCCGAGCCAGCAGGCCGCCACTCGCCCGGGCTTCCCACAACATACACCGCAGCAGCAGCAGCAGCCACAACAACTGCCGCCTCCGCCGACTACTGTGTCCCAGCCAAGTACCTATGCCGCTACCGCGGGACCGCCAAGGCCACAATACCCAAGCTCCCAGCAGCATCCTTACAATCCCGCATTCAATCAAAGGCCACAACAGCCACCAATGGTACATGGCACTGCCGCTGGCACTCACCAGACACAGAACCACGCTCAGCACCCTCTGGCAGGACGACCTGGCCAGGGCGCGCTGACGACAAGTCAGCGAGGTCCGGCTAACGTCCATACTGGTCCGGTACAGCAGAATCAGCGAGCTCCTAGCTTACCGCACCCACAGCAGCCCGTGCCAAACACTGTACCGCCCGCGGCTTCAGGGCCCGCGGTGGAGCCTTCACTGAGAGAATTCCTTGGGAAGTTCTCTAGCGAGGTTGTTAAGCAACTCCAAGGCCGCGTAAAACGCCCACACGCTGTTGCTGTGTCTGTTATCAATCGTGGGCTGGGCTTAACCGACATGAGCCTGGCGCCAGAGCACGAGAACTTCGAGAAGGCGATCATCAGCATTTTCCACACACACAAGCTGACCTACTCCAAGCCGAAGGCCACCACAGCGTCAACGACCGCGACGGAGCCATCTAGGCCTCCGCCCGCTACAACAGCGCCAGCTGTGAACGGGAACGGGAACGGGACCGGGACCGCGGCCGCAGCTGGATCGGCTCCGGCAGTGCCTTCTCCGGTGCACGCAACACCGATTTCCGCTCCCAGTGGCTCTGCTCCTACTGGCTCTACTCCGACTGGCTCTACTCCTACTGTCTCCGGCCCCAATGATTCTGCTTCCAACGGTTCTGGTACCGCCGCAAGTAAAGTCAACGGATCTCTGACTGCGACCGCCAACGCTCCAAATGGCACCACTGTGGGAACACATCCTGTGCTTGGTCGCAATGAGTTATCCACTACTGGACCTGCTCCGGCCGGCCCCACGACACCTTCTGCTGCTCCGGAATCTGCTCAAACCAGCACCGCTGTCGGTGCTGGCAACCCGTCTGGATCATCGACTGGTCCCCAATCCAATGGTGTCCCAAAGGTCAACAGCCCCGTCCCATCCCGCTCAAGCGCGACACCAGCACCAGGCACCCCTGCTCCCGATGCGAACAACGTGCAGCTCCTGGACCCGAAGCTTGTTGAAGTGATTCAGGATTACAAAAGGCTCAGCCAGCAAGTCCTGATTCCCCAGGTCGGTAAGCTCCAGGCGGAGATACTGGTGATGAGCGCGGTGAATCGTGTACTGGGGTTCACAACCGAAACAATCGTCCCGCACACCAGTCAAGGCCAGAAGCTCGGCCTTAGGGAAGCGGAAGACGCGCTTATCAACAGCCTGAGACCCCGGATAGATGCTTACCTCAGGAATAAGCAAGCGCCTCCTACGGTTCCTTCTGCGGCGCCTACAACGTCAACACCTACGCCTGTCCACGCCACCGGTACCATGCCGTTGGCATTATCAACCCCCTCACGTTAGAGCTGGTGGGAGATCGAACTAGCTGCAGCACTTGAGGAACGTTGGAACTCGGAGTGGTGCCCGGGGCGCTTTCTGATGAAGTGCCCTGGCGAGAGTCGTACAAGTTGAAATGTGTCGAATACCGGTTTGTATGGACGTCGGTTGTTTTGATTGTTGACTCCAAGTCATTTGATGCGATTTTGTCATCACCGGCGAAACTTATGGTGGTCAGTCATGTTTAGACTAGACCAGGTGAAGGGACGGAGTTGGATCTTGGAGGCGTTTTAACGAATGGCATGGGTAGGCGCCAGTCTGAACATCGGAATGCATTGTTACTGCTCAGGGATACCTCGGTTTTCAGCCTCTTGTCTTTTCACAATCACGCACAGCGCAAAGGGTCTCATAGTTCAACCACTGGTTCGCACACTTTTCCGAATACCGTGGGAATCACTGAATCGATACCCCGAGCAATAGATAATGTAGTCTATAGTTAATGGACTGTCCAAATGAGTTTGGTCCATCTCCTGTCACTTTGTGCAGTATGTGTCCGGCTCGGCATTCGCATCGGGTTCCCATGTTGAAGGCGGGGACATGAGGGCCGTGATATTATGCGAGAGTGGCAGGGTGATAATGATGATGATTTGCCGACCCTACGGCCACGGATATACCTCCTCCCCTGTTGAGTTGAGAAGTCCAGACGATTGATCGCGCGGCCTGCCAAACCTGTCAAGCAGCCTGGTCCCCCCCCCCCCCCCCGCATTTGCTGCCCATGGCACCCTTGGCTTCCCCGGCGCACGTTAGTAGAAGCTTTCTCTCACAGTTCTCTGTCCGCTGTTCTTTGAAGGTTTCCACAAGGTACTACCTGAAGCTCGCATAGCAGTATACTAATACGCACCAGCCGGCCTACAACAGAACGTCGGTCTGCTAGACCAACGCATGGCCCTCGAGTGGGCGCGAGATAACGTTGCCGCGTTTGGAGGCGATCCTTTGAAGATCACCGTCTTCGGGCAGTCGGCCGGAGGCGCGTCGACCGACTATCTCAACATCATGTACCCGGACGACCCCATCGCAAACGGGTTCATCCCGCAGTCCGGGGTGGCCAGCGGCGCGGTCGGGGCGCTTGCGGGCACGCCCGAGGACGCCGCCTCGGCCTGGTACGACGTGTCTGCCTCGGCGGGCTTGCGGTGGCGAGGAGGCTGGGCCACGGACGGTTGACTGCATGCGCATGAAGACGACGGCCGAGATCCTGGGTGCTGTTGATGAGAATGATCTTATCGCTAGTGGGTGACATGTTCTGGAGTGGCTACATCTTTCCGGGTGGTCTTCAAGCTTGGAACAAGACACCAACGACACCCCCAGTCCAAACAGGCTTCTCCCCAGTGGCGGATGATAAAACTGCGCCATCGGCGGCTGTGGACCGCATAAACGCAGGCGGCTTCGCCAAGGTGCCGATGCTAGTGGGCAACGCCGAGAACGAGGCCGGGTTCATCCGGCCGGTGCTGCTCGCGTACACGTGCTTTGACAGGTCGACGGTGGACACGATCGCGCCGCTGACCAACGTGGTGCAGCCGATCCTGGACATCGCCAACCTCGTCGGCTTCACGTGCGGGGCGCGGCAGGCGGCCGGGCTGAGGGTGGACCAGGGCGTCACGGCGTACCGGTACCGCCTGTACGGGGGCAACTACACGAAGCTCCATGTCAACTACGTCGGGGCCGACTACCACACCTCCGAGCTGCCCGTCGTCTTTGGCACCTGTAGACCGCGTCGTGGCTGACGGGCATCCGGGACACGCCCGCGCAGGCGTCCATGGGCGCCTTTATGAGGAACGCCTGGGCCGAGTTTGCGAGGGACCCGGAGGACGGGCTGGCGAACCTGGGCTGGCCGAAATATGATCCCGACGGTAGGGCTGTGCTTGATTTGTTATGTTGATCCTTTCTCCCTCTAGTCTCTTCCAAATGCCGTCTACCCTTCCAGACCCGTTCCAGAGAGAAGTGAAACAGCCCGGCCTCAGTTGTTCAATTGCTGAATTGTGTCCTGTTCTTAGACGACACCCTTGCGCGGCTCGCATTCGAGGGCGAGACGGAGCCGTCCTATGTTGACCCAGATGACACGGACACGCTGTGCACCCCCATCAACTTGGTGCTGAACAGGGTCACCGGGTCGACCAGCACCGTGATGAGCTGCCTTCACTCCGCCCTCATGGCCGTCGTGGCCAACGGGACGCAGTCAGAACAGGTGAAGCAGGCCCTGGCTAGTGAGTGCTACCCTCCCTGACTTGCTTACTCGAGCCAGTCTTCGTTGCTGACCATCTCATCCCTTCTGCAGAGAGCTCAGGGCCTCTGAACCCGACGTCTGTCACAGACATAATCACGGGTCTTGCCAGCTTGATGGGGAAGCTTTGGATCACTCGACGCGACGAAGGCATGTTCTCGGAGGAGTTTTGAGTGTTGCATTTTGACTCGATACCAAGGGTCGCAAAGTGTTGCCAAGTTTACGAAACCTTCTGTGTTCTCTTCCAATACGCAGCGAGGTAAAGTGGTGAGTCTCATGGCCGGATGGTCTGTCTGTAGGGGGTGGGCTTGCTCCGCAGCTATTGTTCCGAGTCGTGCCCAAGTCGATCACTTACTCAGCGGTAATATATACTTAGGAATACGATTTACCAGTTCTGGTTGAAATGCCGGCACGCGGTGAGAGTGCTGCAAAACATTTACCCGAGTGGACACACAGGCTGCCCAATCAAGCTGCCTCAAGCAGTATCAATGCGTTGGGTTACACCATGAGCAGCCCGCAGAGCCCGCAGAGCCCGCAGCGCCCGCAGCGCCTGACAGACCTGGGGCCGAGGCCCACGGTTCCCGGCCTGGGTTTTGGGGTTAGGATTTAAGACGTCGGGGTTAAGGCGCCGCTTATCCAGGTTCTGCGCGGTTCTATGGCACCGCTGCGCACAACGACCAAGGCCTTTTCTTGACTCATTCCCGGCGACAGCGACGTCGAGACTCGAGCCAATTGCAACACATGGACCTGAGCCGTGCCACCCGCTGATCCAATCTGGATGCACCCTCGAATTACTAATTGTCATTAGGGCTTCAGGGGCACGAGCTCAGAGCTGGGTTCTCCTCCGAGTCGGCGCCAGCCGTTCGGCAGGGCTACTCAGTAGTGGTCAGGTTCCGTGGTGAGATCCTCGGGAGTGGAGAGCGTTAGAGCAAATCAATGCATGCACAGGAATTTCAAGGCTCGGGCGGGAGGCTAAACGCCGTGCCATCGGCGGTCGAAGCGGCCGCTTCGAAAATGTGCTGCCCTGTCTTCTAGTCCGGAGCAGTAACGGGGCCTTGTCTGGGCAGGACCCGGCAGTGGTCTCCTGTCTGTCTGAGCGGTGGCTGCCAAGGGCCCGAAGCTCGTCGGGTGCTGTACGTCATTGACAGGGACAATGCGAGGTTGATGGAGATACGGCGATAGCGAGGGGAGGGCAGAGTCAGACAACATAAAAAAGCCAAATCGCCCTCATCCTCGGTACACCTCGTAGCCTGTCCGGATCACTCGATCAAAGGACAACACCTCGATACTCACAATCGACCTCCACCACCACTCGCTCTGATACCCATTCACCTCGACTCGACTCGTCTCGTCGCCGCACATCCTGTCTTCTCCCATCTCATACTAGACCACACACATCACCATGGCCGCACCAAAGTTTGAGGGATGGCTGGGCAAGGACGAGGAGTCGGTCCAGGGCAAGATGGAATGGGGCGCGTTCGAGCCCAAGAAGTGGACTGAGGACGACGTCGACATTGAGATCTCCCACTGCGGTGTCTGCGGCTCCGACTTGCACACGCTCAAGTCCGGCTGGGGGTCAACCCCTTATCGTGAGCTCAGACTCGTCTTCTTTGCGTCCACGTTGTAACCCTCTGCTGACACCCTTCTCTCGTAGCTTGCGTCGTGGGCCATGAGATTGTCGGCACCGCTGTCCGTGTTGGCAAGAACGTCTCGCACATCAAGCCAGGTGACCGCGTGGGCGTGGGCGCTCAGGCCCGTTCGTGCCTGAGGTCGGACTGCCCTGACTGCAGCAGCAACCATGAGAGCTACTGCGCCAACGAGATGCTCGCCACCTATGGCTCCGTCTACCCCAACGACGAAGGCAAGACGTACGGTGGCTATGCGGATTACAACAGGACCAACGGCCACTTCGTGGTCCCAATCCCAGACGGCCTCGACAGCGCAGACGCAGCCCCGATGCTGTGTGGCGGCGTCACGGTGTACAGTCCGCTCAAGAAGAACGGCTGCGGGCCGGGCAAGACGGTGGGCGTGGTGGGCGTTGGCGGGCTGGGCCACTTTGCAGTCCTGTTCGCCAAGGCCTTGGGCGCGGACAAGGTCGTCGGCATCAGCCGGAAGTCGGACAAGAGGGACGACGTGCTGAAGCTCGGGGCTGACGCCTACATCGCCACGGCCGAGGACAAGGGCTGGGAGACCAAGAACAAGCGCACACTCGACCTGATCATCTCGACGGTGTCGAGCGCCAACATGCCCCTGACTGACTACCTGGGCCTCCTCAAGACGAGGGGAACCCTGATCCAGGTCGGTGCTCCCGACGGCGGCAACCTCCCTCCCATCAACGCGTTCACCCTCCTCGGTAGCGGCATCAAGATCGGCGGTAGCGGGATCGGCAGCCCCAACGACGAGATCCCAGAGATGCTCAAGCTTGCGGCGGAGAAGAAGATCAAGCCCTGGGTCCAGGCCAGGCCGCTCAAGGAGGCGAACCAGGTGGTTGTCGACATGGAGGAGGGCAAGGCGAGGTACAGGTACGTGCTGGTCAACGAGAACTATGGCAAGCACTGAGAGCGCTGTGTCGGACGGACTGGATAGACCCAGGGTGTTGTGATGCATGGCGGTTGGCAATAGAGTTTTAGAGAAGGTATCGTTCCAAAATACAGCACTGAGCCGTCCAAACCCTTGACCGACACGCCGTGTGACGTGAAGGCGTGACGGGTTCCAGGACTGGAGGAAAGTGACGAAAGTGATGGGGACGGTTGAAATCGAAGTGGAAGAGGTGAGGTTGGAATAAGGAACATGAAATGAGCCGTCATATGCAGGGTGACTGACCATCAAGGTCCCAACAGCGGGGATGGGGTGCGGCTAGCCCGCCTTACCCGGGCTGTGCTGACACCACCTCCCCCTCCTCACTCCATTTGTCTCTTGCCCAACCCAACAGTCACATGTGGCCAGGATCCTACTCCTAAAAGCTGACAGACAGACAGGAAGGCCCACACAGCAGAATAGGGAGCCACCAAAGACGGTGGGCCAGGCACGTCGTGATACTTCACCACACACTTGTAGTGTGACGCCTTCTCGCCCTCACACAATCCACCCGGCACGGCGGAAGAGAGCATCCACAAACACAACCGCTGCACCTCTGCGGCACAGCCAAGGTGCCACTTGACCCACGCCACACAACAGGCCAACCACGAGAACACACCAAAAAAGAAGGAAAGACATGGCCGCCGCCCTCCGGGTCCTCGCAGAGACAGACGTCCGCGACCCAATACCGGCCAAGGTCCTCCTGTCGGCGCTGCAGGCCCCGCCCTTTGTGGTAGTCCCGGGCACCTTCAACACGCGGGACCTGGGCCTCCTCCTCTCCCCCGAGGAGGTGAATGGCGGACAGGCGGGAGAAGAAGCGGCCGGAGGCAGGATCCGCCCGGGCTTCATCTTCCGCACCGGCGGGCTCGAGGCCCTGGCCCGCTCGCGCGACGGCCGGGCCGTGCTGCGCGACACCCTGAATGTCCGGCGCATCTTTGACCTGCGCTCGCGCGAGGAGCACTCCCGCGCCCCGGACCCGGAGGTCGAGGGCGTCGAGGGCGTGTGGCTCGGCGACGGGGTCGGGGCGGAGGACAACCCCATGTTGGACCTGAGCCTGTTCGTCGAGGGCGAGGGGGAGGAAGGGTACATTCACATGTACATGGACGTGCTGGACAAGTACAGCGGGACCTTCCGGGAGGTGCTGGCGAGCGTGAGGGACCGGCCTGGCGAGGCGATCCTGTTTCACTGCACAGGTGAGTGGGCTACATTTTATTCCCTTTTTTGACCGAGCCACCCCCCCCCCCCCTTCCTCCTTTCTTGCACGGACGAGAGGTCGGAGTGCTGGGCCTCTTTTGTTGACCAGGGTGGTGTGGCGTGCTTGATAGCCGGCAGAGATCGAACTGGTGTGCTGTCGGGCTTGCTGGAGACGCTGGCTGGGTACGACGCCGAGACGGTGCGGACGGACTTCCTGCTGTCGCGGATCGGCACCGAGGTGGCGCGCGAACACCTCCTCGCGTTCGCCAGGAAGCATAGCATGAGTGCTGAGGACGATGACGACGGCTCGGCGTCCTTCGATGAGGTCCCTGGGTTTCTCAACCTGGTCAGCTTGAAAGGTGCTTGCTGGGACGCGTTCGTCGAGGCTGTGGGGACGAAGTTTGGAGGCTTCGAAGGGTATGCGACCAAGGTGCTGGGCTTTTCGAAGGAGGACCTGGCGACCATCAAGAAAAACTTGAACGAAGCCCCTGGATAGGTGGAACTGTGGCTTGCGCCTGTCCTTGTCTTTGTGACTTATCCATTTAATGGCGTTCGAAGTGCCGAGGTCCATTGATTCGACTGATTTGGGAAGCAGGAACTCGTCCTCCAAATATACATGTGGTGAAATAACTCTCTTATCCTAATCCCCAGCATGACGCAGCATTTTGGACTCTGTAGATTTGCACAGTCACAGATATATTCACGCCAGAGCAATATACAAGTGCTCAGACTCAAGCTCCCTTTTGGGTATCTCGCACATTACAGCCAGCTTGGTTCTATCAGGAGCCCAAGAAATCAAAAGCACAGCGAACTAAAGCACCTCATCGCCTGTTATACACCACGGCACGAGGCTCGGGGAAGTCGAACGACTCGGTGGGCCGGCCTGCCTCCTCGTCCGAAATGTCGTACGTCGCCGCCGGCCTGTGCTCCTCCACGATCGTGATGTCGACCATCTTTTGTATACCCTCGTGCTCAACCACGTTCTCGACCGCCTTGGGGTCTCGGTTGCCCCTGATCCTCTTGAGAGTGACCTTGCGGCCCAGCTTGGAGCCGAAGCCGCTCTCGTCGTTGTCCTGAAATTCCTGCACGATGCGCTCCTGGCTGCTGTTGCCCTCGGCCATGGCGAACGTGCCCATCCGGTCCATCTGGTAGCCCTGACCTCCCCGTGTCGCCGTAGTCGTGGAGGATTTGTGCGTCGTGCTATGCCTCGCCTGGCTCTGGCCCGCCCAGACGCTCTTGGGCCGCGACAGCTTCGACATCTTCGTCCTCCCGCTGCTGCCGAAACTGCCCGTCCTGAGGAAGCTGAAGAAGGGCGACAGCCACCGTCTCACCAGCACGAAGATGCAAGGCAGGTTTGTCGTTACGATACCGACGAATGTTTCCCGCACAGCCCAGAAGCTGATGTGGTGGAGGTCATGGGGCGACTGCGACCGGTGTGTCAGTCAAACACAGCTCTTCACGGGAGACGGAAGGGTGAAGGCGGCCTACATAGACAATGTACGTGACCCGCAATATACCAGCGATGGTGACGAATATACCGCAGCCGAAGAGAGTCGCCAGCGCTATCTTTGTGGGCGTGGGCAGCGTCGACTTGAATAGCATCGGCATTGGAAGCCAAATAATGTAGAGGTCCGTGATGATGTTGCATGCCAGGAAGGTCCACAGGATGGCCGGGGAGGACACGGAGTAGCAGAGGGCTGAAAGTTCACAATTCTCGTCAGTCAGTCGTTCGATTTCTCCTGCGTTTAATTCGCATTGCCCACTCTGGCCTACTCACGCCCTGGATCTGGATTCATCTGCCACCATTTCGTGATCGGGGTGCACGAGACGAAGATGACGATTATGACGATAGCGAAGGTCACACCAATCATGCCGAATCCAACAAATATTCTGTTGCGGTATCTTGATCTTTCCTGGAGGGGTGTCAGCCCGTGGTCTTTTGCGATGTGGTCGGGTACATGGTGCCGCAAAGGGAGTACACGCGTGCGACAGGATCTCACCATAAGACGTAGGTAGTAGACGCACATCGCAGCCTTCAAAGACCACATTATTAATGCGTATTGTGGCCAAGCAGCAAAATTCGCCTTGGATCCCCTCTCTCTGTGGCCGTCTCTCAGTATTTGCCTTGTTGCGGAGGACAGGTCTTCTCCGACACTCACCTCATGCTGAATTCCGCGCTGTTAGGGTCCAGAGCTGCTCTCTCCTCGTCTGTCATGTCGTTGTTGGCGAGCCCTCGGGAGATTTTGACGAATAGAAAATTGCTGGCCGTCTCTCCAGCATACAGCACCTTTCCACAGCGCTCCCGTTAGTTATTCCAGCGCATAAATCTTCTTGTTCGGCACCCACTCACAAGTGCGAGCCAGACCAGATAATCATCGGCCTGAAATTTCCTGAACCCGGCCATGTCCCACCTGGCGTACGTCCTCAGGAGGGTGACGGCAATAGCAATTCCTAGAAATATAAACCCATCGCGCGTAAACGACCTGGCTTGGGCCGCCTTTTGCACAATGTCTTCCGTACTCGTCGACATCGTCTCGGTCGCTTTGGGAACTGCGTCGACCCTTTGAATCACCCAAACAAGCTGGGGGACATCGAGGACGGCTTGGAGGTCTGTGCTGTCGGAGTGATGGATGTAAAGTTCGGCCCGGGTCTCTTCTCTTCCTTCAACACATGTTCCGATGTCTGGTGGGTTGCGGGAATCCAGCCACGGTCTCGAGTAGGTGTGAAAGAATTGACGGAGCCTCGCGCCATGTAGAGGCGTCCCCCAGATGATATGGTTCATGACTCTCCCCTTAGATCCGACCGGGCCTGTACAACACCAAGGGGCACCACTGCTGCGTTGAGCCGGCGGGCAATACCCACAGCCCTGCACACACATCCAAGATCCCCGGGGCTGTATCGCATAGTTCAGCTAGTGAGGAAAGCCAAGGCCGGGTATGCGGGATCACCACTTGACTTCTCGCTCCGCCTGGTACAAGGCTCGACCGGCTGCAGCACCAGCAGACCACCGTTGCCAGGATGGCTGCTACGTCTAAACATATCTCCGGCCCCGCCCGTCCTGATTATTGGTCTCGAGAGCGACGTGCCCCTCCACACTGCCGGGTTGGGCTTGCTGGCATGAGGCCCGGACTTGGGACGAAAAGGAAAGCCGTGGGTTCCAGGGAAGCATGATGAGTCGTCGACGAGGGGCCAAGCAACACACGCGAAGCAGGGCTTCTTCTCCCGCGCGCGCACGCAGCGAGTCAGGACCGCTGTACACTCGGGTTCGCGGTCGCGGAACGCTGCGCCCAGGACCCGCGGATCTGGGTTTTTCGGCGATTGGGAGGATATACTTCCCTGATCGACAAGAGGGTCCGTGGGTTAGAGATATAGTTGGCACCATTGATCTCCCGGGAACGAGGTGGGAACGAGTTCGCCGAGGGCTTGCTAATCAGCCAACCCGCACTGTCGGCGCGGGAGGTGGGTTGTTAGTGGTGGTGACGAGGCAGTTGCAATTTGGATGCGGCACTCCAAGGATCGAGTGCCCAGGCCAATAATCCGCTGCGAACGAGGTGATGAACGCGACCGCTGTGGCAGGGCCATCAAAGCGAGGCGGGCGCGGACGGCAATTCTACGGGCGGCACGGTGTCGCATAGGGCTGAGCCTTGTGTGTCCCTGCCTGCCTCGTTTGACAAGTTGAAAAGGGCCTGATGATGGTTTGAGGTTGTCACTTTGCCGACCCTGTGCCTGGAGTGATCGTTGACGGGATGTCTTGTTGTCTAGCTGCGTGACCCATGGTTCAAGAGACCCATGGTTGGGGAAGAGGATGCCATCCAGTGCACTGAGCCGGCATTCCCTTGCCACTTGCCAGACCATGCTGGCGTGGAAGTGAGTGACTTGGGACTGGTTGACGACCACATTCGACAAGCTGAATCAGAGTTGAGCCTAGGCGCAAGCAAGTTTCAAGCCTCTGCTTTAGGCCTATGTACCAAAATAGGGGGTCGTAGTCATGCGTCTCTCGGATTTGATGGGGTGAGGAACCTCGAAAGATGCTCTCGAGACACATTGGGTGCCAGATTGACTTGGGCAACATCAAAAGGGGAATGCCAGGCGCTTTCCTCACGGGCGGGTTCAGGGGCACCATGCGCTACCACTGCAACCCTCACAGCCTAGAGGTGGGGCCGTCCCGGCGTCTCTTTTGAGTCCCACACTGCCCACGGAGCCGCCCACGGAGCCGGTTGCCTACCGCCCATCGCGTCAAAACCAGGATGCGCGGCATCAAATGCTCGTATAATAGTCCTCGAAATTTCCCATGCTGCAGTCCGGCAGTCTCATTGCATATAAGGTTTATCAGCCTTATACAAGCCCCACTGTCAATGACCACTAGTCCACCCAAAGCTACGATCGAAGATCTGGGTGTGTGTGGACTTGTGGATTCTGTCTTGGATGCCTTGTTGACTGATTCAGCGAGGGTTTAAACCGCACGTGTCCAGTGTCCCTGTGAGAACTTGGCTCTCAAAGCGGCATTTGTGAACGACGTCGCCGGCGAAGCAATGTGTCAAGCACTGCCAAGCTCGCATCTCATGATGTCGCAGCCAGCCATCAAGCCAAGGCTACTAGCATCTTGGAGTTGCATTCTAACTTTCATCTTGGAGTCTAGGCCGAAAGCTCAGTTCGTACCGTTCGGAACAATCGGGATGGCAGGCCAGTACAAGCTTTGGCCTGAGAACTCAAGTCCCAAGTCTCCTAGTTGTCGCAAGACAGATAGTGAAGACCCATGCAGTGTTGAGTCGGCACATATACGTCAAAAAAGAAACATTTTCTCGAGCCTGGTAAGAACTTCTTAAGTATAGAAGTTTGATGCAAGTGTGGACCGGTGAACAACGTACATGAATTAGCGGCGCAGCAAGGAAGAAAACCAAGAGGAATACCAGGGAATCAACTCCTGAGCGACGAAATTCTCCAGAGCCCAGACGATCTCAAGATTGACGGACCTTGTCGCACCTACGCATTGCAAGAGGACTAGGTAAACTTGTGACTAAACCACTAGCGCTTTCAAGATGGGCAGCTCGTCAGCTTGATGACCGAAGCCGGTAGAAGGAGAGGAGGGAAGAGCCTCCAAAATCATTGTGATGTTGTCGCCAAGGGCTTTGTCACACAGACACGCAAGTGCCTTTTCATCAAGAGCACAACCGCAGTCACGTTGGAGTGTCGGTTCCGTCATCCTGAGACGGCTGACGCGCTTCTGTCTCCCCATATTCCCGCGCTGGGTGTTGTTTAGGGCAACGGCGTGCCCCAGACATGCGCCTGTGCAGATCCCCTAAGGCCTCCCGGCAGAGCAGACGACATCATTCGCGACCGGATGCCGGGCCGGGCAACGCTCTCCGCCACCGATCCCCTCGATGCGTTCGCAGTTCTAGAAGCGGAAAGGTTGTGCGTGAACACCCATCTCAAACAGGGAACAATAGAAACCGAGAGAAAAAGGTGACATCAACAGCCACACCCTCCTGACCCTTTGTCGGCATTCCAGCCTTGAGATCCAGGGTTCCTGGGGCCCACATTAAACCTGCGCGTCTGCCCAATCACGTATTACACCGTCAGCGACGCGACCCAGCTATGACGTCGCAAGCCACAGGGTCGCTTTCAGGGCTGACAATCAACACCCGGAAAACCTGATTCTCACCCGTCGTCAAGGGAAATTCTCCTAGCGCTCCTCTGCCTATGCTGTGCATTCGTAGTGCGGAAGATTAGACGGATATCATCACAGCAGAGTGGTGAGCTTGACTCTCCAATAGGCGGTGTCTCACACATGACCCCTTGTTGTGGTGACCAGAACAACACAGCGAAACACCTACCCTGGTGCTGATCTAGGCCCAGGCCAGATCTACCGCGCTGACATCACTCCGGAATGGCATCACCGCACGTGTGCACTGGTCCCAAGGTGACCGATGATGAAAGAACCTAGGAAAGCAGGTAAAACACAGGTCAACAGTATCAAGCAATCCGAGTACATAAACACCGCCCCGTCTTCCCCACAACCACCCCTTGCTCCCTGATTGCTCATACCAATGTTCATCAACCACAAACACAACATCCACCACATCAGACGTTCAAGTCCAAGAAGGATCCCCACGTCAGAAGTCTTGACCTCTTTCAACCCAAAAATTACCACCAGAACAAAATCAAGTTCCAACAACAAAATGGCACGCAAGTACGCCTCGCACACCACCACTGAGCGCCGCGGCCTGTTCCGCAGGAAGGTCCACCACCAGAAGCGCCACGCCACCCTGGGTGACAAGATCGCCGGCGGGCTCAAGAAGCTCAAGGGCACTCTGACGAGGAACCCCGCCGTCAAGGTACGAAGCCTTCCCTCTTCTTCCTTCTACTCTTCCTCCTTTGGACACCGTTCACTAACATCACGTCTTAAATAGGCTGCTGGCACGCGTCGCATGCACGGTACCGATGGTCGGGGTAGCCACCGCCACTAGATTCAACCACTATCATGGATTTGAGGCAGCGTTGTTGATAAGTTAATGCGGAGCGGCTGTACGATATTGTCTGACGAACCTGATACTTAAGTTGTCAGGTTTCAAACGAGTGGAGATGGAAGGAACGAAGCGAGCGTTTGATACGATACGATACCCATATATGATAGATATGTAAATGAAGTTATCATCACATCATCACGTCTCTGTCTTTGTTAGCCGGTGTAAACAGAAACTGTACAAGCACGTAGAAGGTCACTTAGAACGTAGTCTCATTTCCACTCTGCTAGAGTGGCGAGAACTCTTTTGGTGTCTCTATTAAACCTTGCCTGAGCACCGTAAAACATTCACAGCTCTCCCTCGATTTGCTCCTCGTCATCTTATGGACAGACATCAGGGGAATTTGCTCCCAAAATGTCCAGAAACAACCTTGTGTACCCGAAAAAGACGGAAAAATTAGCCGCCTCTATGTTTCCTAGCAACCAGGCCGGATCTTCTGAAAGCCAAAGTGCCCATATCGGTTCTTCGGTGCTCACGGTATTTGGCATGCTGTTTTCAGTGACCGCTGCATCAGATCTCTGCACAGCAGAGCAGATTCAGGTCGATGTTGGTACAAGAGTTACAATGTCTCTGTCATGCTGCCGCAACGTTGGCAGCGGTGATCACGTCCGCGGCCTACAACGTAGGTGGACGAGTTCCACTGCAACTCATCCTCGGTGGTAGAGTCGCCGTGGTTGGCAGGTGCGAAGTCCCGAGCGAAAGCTGTCTCCGAGCGAGACCGAGCACGTTGGCTCACTGGTTGTGGAATTCGGCTCCGAGATTTCGCACTCAAGCCAGCAACAGGCCCTTTCGGGCTGAAACCCTTGCCCGAGTCACAATGGCTGTCGGTTGAACCTCGAAGTAGGTTGTTCTTATCGCGAGGCGCCAGAGCAGGGCTATTGGTGGCCGCGAAAGAGGTGAAGCTCAAGGCCAGCTCGTCCGTGTCCTTGAAGACGCCGAGGCCAACACTCTCCTCCATGAACTTGCCATAAAGGTCAAGATCTCGCTTGCTAGGTGATGGATGCTTCTTCCGCCCGACCTTTGGAGATCTTCGCCGAGCCGCTGCTGACGCTGCTAAGTCAGGAAGTCCAGTGAGGCGGCCCATCGAACGTGGCACATGTCGAATGGTAGATCCGGGCGGAAAGGAACTCAGCCTAGTTGAATCGGAACTGCCACGAGCCTTTGACGGAGAACCAGAGCCAATATCTTGGTGACCTGGCCGAAGGGAAGTGTCAAGTTTGGTTGGGTTGTCGCATACGATAGCAAACTTGCGTCGCTTGGAAGGGCTCGTTGTTGGTCCATCGGGAGACACGATGGTCACTTCGGTCCTAGCATCTGGGACAAGTTGAGTGCCCTCGGAAGAGATCTTAATAGGTACCAGAGCTTGGACTCGGGCCCTAGGCGTGGAACTACCGATTGGAGGCGTTTTCAAGATGGAGTTGTCGCTGGTATCCATGATCGCCTCAGTCAAGAATGGGTCGGTCAGTGAAGTGACGGGGTTGGGTCCGCCAACAGCTCCCGAGGCTTGAACATTCTTCAAGCGAGCTTCGAATTCGGTTGACTGTCGTCCAGGAGATTCCTCTGAAAAGGGATCTTCCAGAGGCGGACTGCCCTCCACCATGCTGAGCCGCTTTTGAGGCATTGAAGGCGCCGTACGGGCTGTTGCCACGGCTCTGCTGCCTTTGCGGTCTTCTAGACTGCCATTCTCGTTGGGAAGGTGATCGGTCGATGCGGAAGACGCTTCGACGTCAGGAAGAGGCAGCTGAGCCAGTGTAAGTCTACCCAGTGGCAGACCATGCAGGATGGGCTTGCTGGCTTCGTTGTTGGACACAGGTAGCGATTCGGTGGCACCGTCGCCAGATTTCTGCTCTTTCCGGGTTTCCTGTCTACTGAAATGCTCCGAAAGGGCAGTTGCAAATTTGGCAAAGACCTTGTTCTTCCTGAGGCGAGACATCTTCGGGAGAGACCCAAATCCAGTCGAGTCCACGGCACTTCCATTTAGGTCATCGGTTCCGGCAAAGACGGACACCAACGGATCGTTGGTCTTGTCGACATAACTTCCACTCTTTCGAATCGTGCCCTTGCCACCACAATGAGCTGGAAGTTTGCCCGGAGACACAGATGGCGACTGGGCAATTCGACGGGTCTCTCGACTAAGGAGGTTCGACGAACGGAGCTTGGGCAAAGGTCGAACCAGCCCATCTGCGCTTCGCTTTGGCGATGACCTTGCAAAGTCATGGGTGACGGCTTGGAGGTTGCGCTTCGATGATCTGCGGGGTGGAGTGGCAAGCTTGGTGACCTTGCTGTGGACTCTGGCAGGCGAGCCCGCGACACTTGAATTCTCTGTACAGGGCATCACGCCCACGGTCTGGCTGTGAGCGATTCCTCTATTCTGCACATAGATCGAGTTAGGAATCCCTCTCCTGTCCCAAAGTGTGCAAAGATGTCTTTGGTCATACCTTTCCGATGATGGCAGATTGGCTTTCGTTGTCGGCCTCATTTGTGGTCTCTAACAAAACGCTGACGACTCTCTCGTCGACTTCATCGTCGACAGAACCAGGAGCAGTTTCTTCTGCGTGCTGCAGTATTGCAGCTGTGACGCTGATATCGGAGACTTGTGACTTGTCAGACAATTATCGGCTTGGAACGTAATATCTCGAAAGATCTGTGTTAAACAACGCACCTGTTCTTGAAGCAGGGAGGCGGCTAGTGGGGTCCCTTCCTCTGCGACGGTTTCCAAGGGTAGGAAGTAGAGCTTTCTTCCACTTGCTGCTGTTGGTTGACATGGTTGCGGTATGGCGACCAGTGCCAAAACAACGGCAGAGATGGTGCAGAGGGTTCGATGAGGGAATGACTAGAAAAGTGAAGGGAGTGCGAACGCACAGTCGATCCAAAAATCGAAGGAAAGGCAGGCTTCGTCGGGCGGATGGGTTTGTCAAGGTGAAGGACCGCGTTTCTTGCAAGGCCAGACCTGGCAGAAATGAGTTGCTGTTGCTGCAACGACACGCTTGCGGACCGTGAAGCCCGCAAGACTCGGAGGTGTAAACCAGGTAGGCGATACGTGGTTGACAAGCGAGGATGATCGAGAAGCTCAATTGAAGAGTCCAAGCTTGTTTGAGTTGGGGGAGGTCGACGGGTCAACTGCAGATGTTGACGTCAAGGAAGCAGAGGTGAATTTTTCAAGTAGGAGGGAAAACTGGGCACGATGAGGGGAGCTCATCGGAAAGGCTGGCCCTGGGTTGTCTGCTTGGCAAGGAGCTCGAATTAAGTTATCTGGCCAGGAAACGGCACCATCGACTATTTCAACTGAAAGAAAGAAAGAAAGAAGGGTCTCTGCCTTTCTGAGCCGACCAAAGAGCAGGTCAGAGAGGCTAGGAAAACCTCAACATTGGCATGTTGACAGGAACCTTGACGGTCTGGAATCTACGTATACAGAATCTTGACAAACGTGTGCTATGCTCTGTTTTCCACGCTGCGACCGAGACCAGGGGGAGCTTGAGAACAATGTACCTAGGTAGTAAGGAAGGCGTTTAACGGGGTGCCTTCCTCGACAAGATAGGCCCCCTCCCGTACCGGAGACTGCGAACGCAAATTCTATGGGTAATAGCCACAAATCAGCTCGGCATGTCTCTGCGTACCTACCTTGGCAGACATGTGCTGTCGCCTCTCTTCCTTCTTTCCCTTACCCAGTCGGCCATGAAACGTTCTAGGTTACCAGAGAAAATAATCGACCTTCAATCCAGGTCTCGACCACACGGACAATGGGTCCATAAATTATCTTTCCAATCAAGCGTTTGAGGAAGCCTGCCAACCGACTGTCAAATCTGCCGCGAAATGAGAGCCCTGGACTAGTCGATGGCATGTAGCATGAGTATGGTTGTATCTCATGCCAAGCAGCACACCGAATTGCTCTCCTCCATGGGCCTTGACACTTGCACAAGTGACCCAGAGCTCTAGCGAATACAAGGCCTCGTACTGAGCAGCCCTTGATTCGAAATCCAGAGAGTACCTAGGTAATCAGCAACACGCAGTGGATGACTTGCAGCTTCTTGACTTCAAGAAATACTAGATCTGTAACTGCATCGCTGATGATTTGCCACCTTACAACACCAAAATTGACATCTGATTGGCTTCCTCTCGATGATCACACAAAGACAGCCTCTACAGGCTCCCACTTTCAACAAAAACACTGCCAGGCTGGACTAGTATTTATATCAAGATAAGGGGTAGATCTGGGGCAATTAAGGCGAAAGCATGATGTGCTACTGGCTCCATTGAAGTTGCATGTGGTTCTTCGGTGGCCTACAATTCGATCGTCGTTAAGAGCAGCTCCTCGTCGTAAAATGAACGTCGACTTGCATGTTCTCGTGCCTGAATGGATAGATGCCAAACGGCGAGTTCGCTTGGGCTTAATGTCCACAGGGCGTCTTTGGGAATTATGAAGTGTGGACAGTTGCATCTTAACGGATTGGGGTGTTGAGGATGGAGTGAAGTAACACGCACAACAGGCAGTCGGTAAGACTGTCGTTGGTCTGCCGGCCTCAGTGTATCCGTACACTTGACCGACCGCGGCCTGGCAAGAGCAGGCATTGGAGATGGCTGGGCTGTGATTGGCCTGCGGCAGCTGGCTAGTTTGGGACCGCCTTCCAGGCTTGCCGGCAGCACCCCGAGGCCGTCGAGTCGGGCGGCCGCTCCTTCCGTTGCGGTTTGTTGATGAAACAAAGATAAGAGACAACTCTCTCGATCAGTCCTGTTCGCCCGTTGCTGCTGCAGCTCCGCCGCACATTCCCCAGTCGACGAATCCTTCATTCAAAGCCGAGCACCGAGAAGCGGCGAAGCCGCCGCTGAGAACCGTGCAATTCAATCCAGCCGAATCCAATTGGATACGCCATTAGCCGGCGTCTGACGCATACGCAAAGGATTTGCGATTACATCCTCGGCGTCGCTTGCTGACCCCAATTTTTGTGCGACGGCTCCCGAACATACCCATCAGCTCCTCCTTCGCCACCTCAAATCTCCGTCCTCCAAGATTGCCCCTCCGTACATATATCCCTTGGTGCATCTCTGCGAACATCGGCCTGTTGTACACCGCTCTGTTTGCGCAACTTCATCCCTTGATACCCCCTCGCCCACTCTCTGCAATTGACTGTCGAGTCGACCTTGTCGACGCACGTCCACGCCAATCAAAATCATGTCCTTCTCCAGCCTCGTCCAGGACCTCTCAATGCGGTCAGCTGCTGACGCCCGCAACAACCGCGAAGACGCTTCGATGACATCCGCCGCCTCCACGATGGATGGCCTGGCTTCCCGGACGTCCCACATCTCTCGTGCCATGTCCTACACCAGTACTGCTGCCACGAGCGTGAGCATCTCTGGAGACATCTCCAGCCAGCTTCACGGAGGATACAGCCATGCCCTGGCGCGGTCGTGGCAAGCAGAGAGGCAACTCACAAAGGTTTGTGGTCTTTTACTGCCTGTACTTGCTTCTCTGCTTCAGGCTAACAGTGCACATCGCAGTCTATGCTCATCTATCCCCTTTTCGTTTCCGACCAAGATGACGAAGAAGTCCTCATCCCATCCCTCCCGAACCAGTACCGCCGCGGCATAAACAAACTGATCCCTTTCCTCGAGCCACTGGTCCACAAGGGCCTCCGTGCCGTCATGCTGTTCGGTGTGCCCCTCAACCCCGGCACCAAAGACGCTTTGGGCACCGCCGCAGACGACCCCAAGGGTCCCGTCATCAGCAGTATCCGACTTCTTCGACAACGCTTCCCCCAGCTCTACATTACAGCAGACGTCTGCCTCTGCGAGTACACTTCTCACGGCCACTGCGGTATCCTTAGGGATGACGGCAGTCTGAACAACCAACTCTCTGTGGACCGCATCTCCGACGTCGCCATCGCCTATGCCCAGGCAGGCGCTCACTGCGTAGCGCCATCCGACATGAATGACGGCCGGATTCGTGCCATCAAGCTCAAGCTGATTGAGGAGGGAATCGCACACAAGACACTGTTGATGTCCTATGCCGCCAAGTTCTCTGGTTGCCTGTACGGCCCCTTCCGCGACGCCGCTGGGTCGTGCCCTTCCTTTGGCGACCGGAAGTGCTACCAATTGCCGCCAGGAGGCCGCGGTCTCGCCCGTCGCGCAATTGTGCGCGACATCGGCGAAGGTGCCGATGTGATCATGGTCAAGCCTGCAAGCCAGTATCTGGATATCATTTCAGATGCGAAGGAGCTTGGCAAAGACCTTCCTATCGCCGCTTACCAAGTCAGCGGGGAGTTCGCCATGATCCATGCTGCTGCAAAAGCCGGCGTGTTCGACCTCAAGACCATGGCGTTCGAATCGACTGAGGGCATTTTGAGAGCAGGAGCGACGATAGTTATCAGCTACTTCACACCGGAGTTTTTGGACTGGCTGTCCACCTAATATTAACGAGACTTGGGATGATGGGCACTATTTGAGGTGGAGTTCGGGCGTTCTACTACATGCGGACTCATGGATGGGATCCCGTGGTACAAAAGTTTACGATGCGTGGATGGGACCTCAACATCGGAAAATTCAATATAATTGGTTTGAGCGAGCACACTCGCAGAGGTCAACTGATGTTTTTCGGCCTGTTCCTAGCTCCTCAAAGATCGTGACAGACATCGCCATTTACAAATATCGCGGCTGGTACGTGTCGGGCACACACCATTCAACTTCAGGCGAAACCTAGGCCCATACGACTCGGGGACCTCCTCGTGTTCGCTGTGTCACATAGCCGGCGGGAGCGGATCACTAGCCTTCTCATCCCTTCCCGCGCCCGGCTAGCTCGTTTTCCAAAACAGTCCAAGACCAACCGCAGTGGGCGATCCCCAGATCTGGAACAGGTCTGCTGTCAGGAGGTGGGGCCGTCTACGGCACGCTATTGGCGTAGGGGCGGGATCGACAGCCGAAAAGCCAAGACACAGCCCTGTCGAGCGAGTGGCCTGAGAGCCTCAAAACGACCGAGGTGTGCGAGGAACAGCACCTCGATATTCGCCCGTTCAGTCAGCCTTGCCAAACCTTGACGACGGGATTGAGTCTGCAAGGACTCTTCTCTTTGCATTGAGGGCTGCGGATTGAGGAGTGAATGGAGAGAGGAGGGGGAGGGCGAGAGTAAGATTCTTGAGCTTGAAGCCCCCTTGCCACGCGAAAGTCTCCTTGAATTGCTCTCTCTGTGACGAGTCAACAATTATATGCCCAAGATTAATGCGTACCGCGGTCTACTACCTCTTGCCATCAGATCATCTCCACCATCGACTCAACCCGAAACTACTATCCTTGATGTCGAAGTGATAGAACGTGATCAACTTCTTATAGATTGTGCAATGGCCTATCCCAACGTCATGAGCAGCCTGAGCCACAGGGAGGGTGCTGATCAACATAGCAGGCGTCCACAGTTTATGTCGATGCCGTTCAAAGCTGACACTCGCCCTGCGTGCACTGTGGCTGTTTATGCTTATTACCTGACCCACAGCGCCAGCGCTTGCCTCAGAAGTCGGCATTGAAACTTGGCTGGGCCTCCGATTTGGTGCGGCTATATCTATCACCCATCGACTTGAAACAATCCGCGAAGGGTCCCCGCTCCCAGCGGCCAAGCTTCTCACCAAGCCAGATCTCTCACCACACACCCTCTCGCAAGGGCCTCGCTGACTCCCACCCGTTCCACATATCCCCGTTCCTTGGCCGCTGCTCTTCTCGTTTGAGACTACTACCCATCGGGAGAGCTACTATTTGGTGATAATCGGCCCAGACCCGAGGGAGGCAACAGATTCTCTTACCCGTCGAGACCACCACGGATGTTTTGCTTTCTCTTCTCTTTGGAGATCATTAACCAGCCTTGTTTCTCTGTTGCGCTCGCGTCTGCCAAGAACGAAAGTCACGACTTCTTCATGTCCTGTTTGTGAATTCCATCCCTTCTCGCAAGGCAGGACCTTTGTATTCAAGACGCACCAAATCCATCCGTCGCACTTATACCTCTCATTAGACTTTGCGCTTTGCTGTTCCTGTTTCGTGATCCCTCAGGCACATACTCGGAATCTCGCATTGCTGGACAATGAATGGCCATGCCTTCTCGAAACATTCCCTCTCATACGAGGAGAGCATAAACCTGCTGGACGAGAAGAACCTGTCCGACGTCGACAGCGACGCCGGCAAGGCAGACAACGAGACCCGGTTCCCAACCGCCGCGGCATGGGCGAACACAGCTAGGTCGACGTTATCATCATTACCGGTCCCGCAACGGCCGCCGCCAATGTCCGCGTACTTCGCACTCCTGCGCCGCGTGGGCTTCTTCCTCCTCCCTTCCTTTGTCCAGAGCAGGTTAAGTCATGAGAGGAAACATGCGTCCGACAAGCTCGGGCCGACGGCCTACCTCGACGGGATGCGTGGTGTGGCGGCCTTCAACGTGTTCCTGTGCCACTACCTGTACACATGCTTCATCATCGCCGAGGGGTGGGGCTTTGAGGAGCACAACTACAACTTTTTCAAGCTGCCCTTTGTGCGGCTCATTTACGCCGGGCCGCCGCAGGTGGCCATCTTCTTCGTCGTGTCCGGGTACGCGCTGTCGCTCAAGCCCGTCAAGCTGGCGCGGCAGCAGAAGTGGGACGGCTTCGCGACCACGATGGCCAGCTTCGTCTTCCGGCGGGCGCTCCGCCTGTTCCTCCCGACGGCCATCTCGACCTTCATGATCGTCGTGCTGCTGCGGCTCGGCGCGTACGAATGGACGAGGGACTTCTCGCGGGACAGCACCTTCATGAAGAACGTGCAGGAGACGGCGCCGGACCTCAAGGACTCGCTGTCGGAGCAGCTCTCCGATTGGGGCTGGAACATGTTCAACTTCGTCCACATCTGGGGTTGGGAGCCCTTTGGGGGAAGCACCTACTACGACGTGCACCTGTGGACGATCCCCGTCGAGTTCCGCGCGAGCATGATGCTCTTCCTGACGATGATCGGACTCGCCCGCATGCGCACGTGGCTGCGCTTCGCCTTCCTCGCCTTGATTGTGTGGTTCTCGTACCGCAACGACCGCTGGGAGATGGTGCTGTTCTACGCCGGCATGCTGTTCGCCGAGCTGGACGTCATCCGCGGCGCACACACCGACCCCGTGTCCAACGCCTCCGCCGCCGCCTCCGCCTCGAGCAGCTCCCAGCAGCAGCTCCCCGTGACGGAGCCCAAGCCCTTCGACCTCGTCGGCAGGGGCCGCCAGGCGTCGCCGGTGTCCAGCCGGAAGCTCAAGACGGCGGCGTGGATGCTGCTCTCGATAGGCGGGCTGTACCTGATGTCGCAGCCGGACGTCCACTTCGCCAAGACGCCCGGGTGGGTGTACCTGTCGTCGCTGATCCCGGAGTGGTTCTCGGACAAGTACCGGTACTGGCAGTGCGTGGGCAGCATCCTGTTCGTGCTGTGCGTCGGCCACCTGCCGTCCTGGCAGCGCGTCTTCATGACGCCCGTCGTGCAGTACCTGGGCCGCATCAGCTACGCCATCTACCTTATGCACGGGCCCGTCATCCACACCATCGGCTACGCCACCGAGCGCTGGGCCTGGGGCGTCACCGGCATCGAGGGCTGGCGCTACAACGCCGGCTTCACGCTCGCCGCCGTCTTCGTCGTCCCCAGCGTCGTCTGGGCCGCGGACCTGTTCTGGCGCTCCGTCGACGCCCCCGTCGTCCGCTTTGCCAAGTGGTTGGAGAGCAGGTGTATCGTCCCCGAGGAGGGCCACGGTCAGACCCACGGGCGGTCGTGATGGATGACGATTTGAAGATCTGGGCCGCATATAATTCCGGCGACAGCTCTTGTACATTTGCATACCACAGTCTTTATCGATATTGGGTTGTGGGAAGACGAGATGTTTGCGGTTCCCAGAGCCGGTTTGGCCTCGCCGTTGCGGTTGGGCCCGGTTCAGCTAGCATAGTTAATAGTGTAGAGGGCGTTCTGGGCATCTTTGGAGTTGGCGGTGCCTATACCATCCGGTAGCCATTATGCATTTGAATGAGAACGAAGACGAATATATATTATATATTGATATCACTGGATGATGCTCTCTGCGTGAAGAGGTTTTACCTTTCCAGCTGGACATGGAGACGAGCAGGTAAATAAATCCCTTGGATGAACTACGCGGGACGAGAACATATGGAATGGCGTTTAGCCGTGCTCAAGGGTCGGAGGAGAATTCATTTTATTACAATGTCAGGTTCGGGGTGTACAGTTTCGAGGGCGTCTCCATCGAGGACGGTCATACCGCTGACGCGGCCGCCAAGGTTATGATACCCTCAATAGCCCCTGACCCACTACTGAATGCTGCACTCGCGCAAGCCCTACGTAGCACGGCCTACTTTTCTTAACTAGCCCTGTACTCGCCCATTACTTCGAGATAAGCGTGATTTATTGTGTGTAGTGGTGATGCTTGATGCCTTTTCATGTTGCCGAAGAGGCACCCCTTGTTTCTGCTTCAGCTGGGCAGAGGATTGACAAGAGGGTGTACGGTAGATTGGACGGCCCGCCCGATGACACCTGCATTGTAGTCATACAACCGAATTGGTATATTTCCATGGAATAATGTGGGCGATGTCTTCAATAGTCGCTTGGTCTTCCAGCCCACCTAAACACCTCTCAACTTGGTGTTGTCCTGCTCCACCATGGGTCGGTACCTCTCCTCGAGCAGCTGCTCGGGGCTCTTGCTCAGCGACTCGTCCGGTTTCCGTTCATACCGCTGTTGCAGCACCTTCTCGATGTCGCTCTCGCCAGTCTTCTTCGCCGCGCCCCTAACCACGTCCTGCGCCTTCTCCTCAGCCTTCGCAATGCCCGCCTTGGCCTGGCTGGCAATCTCCTTGCCCTTGTTAAGGCCTCGCTCCCAGAAGCTGGCCGCGGCCTCCTTGGCCTCGACGGCCTTCTCCGTGGCCGCACCTCTTGCTGTGGTCGTCGCAGCGGCGGCCTTGTCGGTCACGGCGGCCCCGGCCCGCTGGGCCGAGTGGGACGGTGCCTCGCCGCCGCTCGCACGCGCCCACAGCCTCGAGGCCGCGACCTCTGCGTCTTCGCGCGCGGCGACCCAGTCCTTGTTGGCGGCCCACCGCACGGCGCCCTCGATCTCCGTGTTCCACCTGTCCTTGGCCTTGTCGAGAAAGCCCTCGTTTCTTCCGGAGAGGTTCCTGCGCTTCTCGTCGGCGCGCGCCAGGAGCTCCTGCTGCTGCTCCAAAAGGGCCAGCTCTTGGGCCAGCGTCTTTGGCGGTGGCGTGGTGGCGGGGATGTAGGTGAGGGAGTTGAGGATGTAGGTATTTGCGCGAAGGGTCTCGGCTTGGCGCTCGCGGGTGCGCCTGTGTGCTTGGAGGCTGAGGTAGGATATGCCGAGTACGAGTGTCACACCGCCGGTCTATAGGAGGGTAGAAAATCTGTTAGCGAGATAGGCCTTCATGAAGAGCAAATGATACGCTTACGAAGCCGGTGGTGAAGCCCATGGTGGGTGGGTGTTGCTCGTGCGGCGTCAAGACCTGTCGCAAGTATGTTTGGGTGGGTTGTCGGGCCAATTGAGGGAGTCGAGGGAAGCAGAATAGTGCTGGGCTATGAGGAAAGGAATTCAAGGCTAGGCAGGCTCATGTTGTGTCGTGATGCGAAGCTCGAGAGCTATCTTGGTTCCGCCGAAGGTCGGATTCCCTGAAGAGCACTTCCAGGGGATGAGGTCAGTCCTGGACCGTTAAGCTGGCAGCGGGAGGATACGCAATTTGCAGGTACATCGAAGTGACCACGTCGCTATCTAACGAGCTACGACGCATTCAGGGGCCACCTAGAAAAGGCTACTTCGAGGCTTGATAGTAATCAAAACCATTTGACTTAATTCTACCGAGATAACTCATGGAATGGTGCTGTAAACCTTGACATCAAAGCCGACTGTACTTGTTCCCACAGTACCCGATAGACGTTGATTCAGGTCGCCTGCAGCTCCCGCCGCGCCGTCCAGAAAATTCGCGACCGCCTTCCGTGTTAGTATCATGGACCGGCGCAGACATCAACAATTCATTCCCAACTTCCCAATCCGACGTCAAACAGCCCTCTCCAACGACAGCAAACCACCGCTCCTGCCGTAGCTACAGGTACCGGAGAGCAGCGAGGAACCCACAGAGCGATCGTGAGGGAGCAATCCCTCCAACCACCCAGCGAAGATGGCAGGCGGCCACATGAAATTCCGGACCCTCGGCCGCAACTCGTCCCACCGACAAGCCCTCCTTCGCAACCTGGTCACCTCCCTGGTCAAGCAGGAGTCGATACAGACAACATGGCCCAAGGCCAAGGAGGCCCAGCGCGTGGCGGATAAGCTCATCACACTGGCAAAGAGGAACAACGAGACGTCGAGGCGGGAAGCACAGAGCATCCTCTATGTACGTTCCCCGAACACCTCGTGCCACCCAGCTCTCACACGGCGGGCGGGTGGATGGTTGCAGAAAAGCATGACGAAACACACTGTTGGATAGCATGGAAAGCTGACCGGGGCACAATGCACCTTCATGGTAACAGACACCAGACGCCCTCCTCCCCAAGCTCTTCGGCGAGCTGCGAGAGCGCTACCTCAACCGGCCGGGCGGCTACACGCGCGTGCTGCGCACCGAGCCCAAGGACAAGGCGGACCAGGCGCCCAGCGCGATCCTGGAGCTGGTGGACGGGCAGCGCGACATGCGCTTCGCCATGACGGCGGCGACGGTGGCGCGCGAGGTGCTGGGCCGGGACAGCGGCCACATCACCAAGATGAACGTCAAGAAGGTCACGGCGTTCCGACAGGACGGCGAGCGCGAGTTCCGTGCGCTTGTCGACGAGATCAAGGAGCGAGAGGGCGAGGCCATCCAGGAGCGCGCCGAGAAGGAACGCGCCGCCCAGGACAGCTTGTACAAATTCCACATCGATAGGCCGAAGTTGAGGCGCCGGCGCAGTGGGGGCCAGCATGAGGAAGAGAGTGAACTGGACTAGAAGGGGGCTGAGTCTGTATGAGGGCTGCACATTAAATGTAAAACATATGGGCTGGAAGATACCAAGACCTCGTGGGTCTGGTCCAGAGGTTTCCAAGGGGTGCTGCCCCTAAGATACTACGACTCGCATTGCCAAAGAGCAAGACATATGTGTATCTACCTAACAACGACTGCCCTAGCAGCAGAAGAGTAGTCACACAAAGTCAAATGTGTCACCTCTCTCGCGAATCATCTTGCCGACCCTCTGTGACCCAGCGATTCTCTCCAGCTTCAGCACATCGTACTTGGAGAACATGACCCGCACACTGCCCTGCCCGGGCTCTATCACCAGGTCCTGCTCTGCTTTTGCTAGGTTGGCCCCGGCGACCTCTTTGTAGAATAGGGGGTTGTCGGGCAGTCCGTACATGATAACCCGGCGCACGCCCTTGAGCACGTACCGCCGGAAGTGGTGCGCCCTCTCCGTGTAGAGCAGCACCTTGTGCCGGCCGGCGAAGAAGTGCGACCGCGCCCGGGACGCCTCGGGGACCGTGGCGTACTCGGAGATGGTGCCGAACGCCAGGCTCTCCACGGCCTGATTTGTCGCGAAGTAGTTGCGCACGCGCACAAAGTCCAGGTACGACGGGACGAAGATGAGGGTGCCGGTGGCGTCCTTGGCCCGCTTGACGAGGGTGGGCACGACCGCCTTGGTGAAGTAGTCGAATCGCGCCTCGGGCTCGCCCTCGACCGACGGCGGGTCGATACGCGAGAAGGTCTGCCTCGCCCTGACGCCCAGCTCGCCGATGACGCCCGCGTGCTCCGGCTCGACGCGCACCCTGCCCGCCCAGTTGCGGCAGTGCACCCGGAACAGCTTGGACAGCTCCGGCGTGTTGAACTGCGAGAAGATCAGCGTCTGCCGGAAGTGCCGCGCCTGGTCGTCAAAGTACCAGCTGCGCACCCGGCTGACGTCGAACCCGTGGTCGTCCTTGGGCTGCAGGTTGAGGTGCTCGAAGATGTACTCGACGTGCTCCCAGTTCTGCATCAGCAGTGAGTCGGCCTGGTCCACGATGACGAGCTCGATCGAGGACAGGAAGTCGTGCTCGACCTTCTTGCCGTCCTCGGAGCCGATGGCCATCCTCAGACCTAGCGGGCTGGCGAACAGGATGTCTGAGTTGTAGAACTGCGAGAAGAACTTGATTGTCTTGCGGGTGAATTTGATGCCGATGCGGAACATGTCGTCGTCATTTCCGGCGAAGAGATCCTTGAAGTCAGCCGGCTTCTCCCCTGAGAACCGCTCTTCCTTGTCATGATATGAATCCTCGAACCTCTTCTTGTTCTCCTGCGTCTCGGGTTCGCAGATGGCTGCCATGGCCTCCACCATCTTATAGCATGACTCTCGTGTCGGGAGAATCATGAGTACCTTTGGCCGCGTGAAGCCCTGGTCGCGGAGCTCGAGCTCCTCTCCGTCCTTCTGGTGAGCAAGCTTCGCATTGTTCTTGATCACCCTGTCGCGGGTCTTGAAGACATGGTTAAGGGCATGGAGACAGGCCAACCGCCGGATACTTTTGCCGTTATTCAGTGATCTCTGACAGAAAAGCAAATCCCGGTATCCGAACACGTGCGGTGCCAGGGACTGTTCGAGGCCATCGAGTTTTCGCTTCTCCCTCATAGAATCGGCCAACTTTTGCTTCAAATGCAGATCTGAGGCGTTTGAAATTGGAACTGGCACCGAAAGCTCGTCGTTCTTGTCGCTCGTGTCCGGTGCGCTGAGAACCGTTCTTGTGCCCTTGACCGCTACCTTCTTCGTTGCCCATTTCGCTTCCTCGATCGCCTTTAGCCTCCTCACTACACTGTACTCGTCAGGAGCACTGAAATGGCATTGAAAGGGATCCGAGCTGTCCACCACCTCGTCCTCGTCGTCTTGGTCAAAGGCGTCTTCTGCGGCAGTCTCTTCTGGGGCGTCCTCAGGCTCTTCCACGAAGTCGACATCCTCAACTCTATCCACCTCAACACCAACCTGCCCATCTTCAGGCTGGTTCTTTGGCCGTTCTGGCTGGGCTGCTTCATGGTCTAGTTTCCTCCTCTTGGCACGAGGCGCAGCGCTCTCATCTGTCAAGCTCTTGACGAGGGTCATATAAGGCCGGGCAGCTGCTTTGCTATTGGCCTCCTCATCTTCTGAGGGGTCTTCAACATCCTCGTCACCTTCATCGATGTCTGAGTCCTCTTCCTCCTGGCCAGACTCATCTTCCGAATCACTGTCACTCGCGTTAGCATTTCTGAGTATGGGCCGTCGACCGAAGTAACAGGGGTTTCTCACCTATATTCCACTCGCGCACTTTCGAACCTTGGCCCTCGTGGCTGTGATGCACCTCCTCTGCCTCTGCCTCTGCCCCCTCTGCCTCCCCTGGCTAGTCCTCCTTTGCCTCTCCCCCTGCCGCCTCCTCTGGGTGCCCCTCGGCCTCTTGAACCTCCACGGAAGCCAGCCCGACCTCCTGGAGCCATGATCCTGATACGAGGGCGCAGATGTGTGGGATATTAATGAGAAGCTGGGTCAAGTAGTACAAGGGAAAGTCACTGAAAATTAAATTGTTGTGAAATATGTGCTCGTCGAAAGTTGGGTACTCTCGAGGTGTGAACTGGGGAGTTATTGAAAATAAAATCCTTATCTTATCGGCCGTCTACCCGCGAAGCACTTGGCCTGCAGCACTGTTCACCTCGCTGGGTGAGGTACTGGACTGTACCCCCCGTCTGGGCATTCCGATTAGCGCACACAAACCAGCGAGGACCCCACAATTTGACACGACGGATCAAAGGTGAGAGCAAAACCGGGCGGAATTTTGCATGCAACACCAGGAGCAGGACCAAGGTCAAGATCGAGGTCCCTACACACCACCGCGGGGTTCGACACATCAACCAACTCTCCTCCAGCCTCAGCGTCCCGCCACTTTCCCGACCTCATCCCACCGTTTTCAGCCTTCGCAAACCACCACGCGACCCGACCTCAAGGAAACATCTTCACCATGGCGATTGATTCAGAGGAGTTCCTCCACCTGGCCCGGCCTATTGCCCCCGCCGCCCCAGGCTTCAACACAAATATCTCCCCCATGACAGTCAACATCCAGCCACAAGTAAGCCTCCCTCTTGCACTTATCTTCCACGCCTAGTCGCGGTGCAGGCTCTGATCTCTTCTTTTCCCCCGCTCTCCAGGCAATCCTCTCAATCCTCGACCATGCCATCCGTCGCGACGATACTGCCCCAGAAGACACCTCGCCAGACGCACCCCAGCCCCGCGTCATCGGCGCCTTGATAGGCGTGCGATCCGAGGATGGCACCGAGGTCGAGGTGCGCAACACCTTCGCCATCCCCCACGTCGAGAATGAGGAGCAGGTCGAGGTCGACGTTGAGTACCAGCGCACCATGCTGCAGCTGTCCCTCAAGGCCAGCCCCCGCGAGACGCTGCTGGGCTGGTACGCCACCAGCCTCGAGCTCAACAGCTTCTCCGCCCTCATCCAGAACTTCTTCGCCTCCCCCGAGACGGGCACCTTCCCCCACCCCGCCGTCCACCTGACCATCTCCACCGAGCCAGGCAAGGACATCGAGACTCACGCCTACATCTCCGCCCCGGCCGCCGTCAACCCCGACCGCGCGGCCGAGTCGTGCCTGTTCATCGAGGTGCCCCACAAGCTGTCCCAGGGCGACGCCGACCGCGCCGCCCTCGAGGCCATCGCGGCCGCAGCCAACAACGAGTCGCGCCAGGCACCACTCGTCCCGGACATCGAGGCCCTCGCCACGGCCATCGCCCAGACCGAGGACCTGCTGGAGCGCAGCTCCGGCTACGTCGGCGAGATCCTCGACGAGGAGCGCGACCCCAACCAGGCCCTGGGCCAGTACATGATGAACAACCTGTCGCTGGCCCCCAAGGTCGCCCCCGAGTCCATCGAGCACGACTTCAACAACCACATCCAGGACGTCCTCATGGTGAGCTACCTGGCCAACACCATCCGCACCCAAATCGATCTGTCGCAGCGCCTCGCCACGAGCGCCCTCACCATGGAGCACAAGGAAGGCGCTCCCCCCAAGGAGGGCGAGGAAGGAAAGGGCGAGCGCGGCGAGCGCGGAGGCAGGGGCGGCAAGCGAGGTGGCCGCGGCGGCAGGGGCGGTGGCCAGCCCAGGGAGCCCAGGGAGCCCCGTGAGCCGCGCGAGAACGGCGAGTAGGCGCCGTCTCTAGCGGCTTTTGTCAATGGCTCCAATTTCGAAGACGAGTTCGGTTGGATCGAAAGGGCAATGTAGATTCACGTCAGGAGACATGCACAACATACCTTAGTGCTAATGCTCCGCCTCCCAGGGGTGGAATGGACTATAGGGGGGGCCAGCGGCGTGCAGAGAAACGAAGCATGAGGAATGAGATGACCCAGGTCATACCGATTCCCCACAGCGGGATCAAGCGCAAGAGAGGGGGCATCAGGGGTTGGAGAGAAAACACTGGCTTTGTTTACACCCAAAAGTGATATCTCCCAAGATTTGGCGTTCAGAGGCGGGATTAGATCGTCATCGGTATTGCGGAAAAAATCTATTTCTCCGGGCACTGAATCTATGGGTACAAATAGCTCTGGTTTTTGTGGATGGAAGTGATTCAAACTCCCGTGACAAGAGATCAGTGAGATACGCATTGTAAATGCACTGCCACCCATGGGGAAATGAAATCTGTATCGCATTAGGGTTGTTCTATGTGTAGTGGTAGTAGTAGAGAGCCATCATCAGTCTTTCTAGCAAGTGCAACATTTTTTGTCCGGTGAGGTCGAAAAAACAACGAACCCCTGAACGCTGGCAATTTGTCATGATGATGATGGTGATGATGATGATCTTTCGAGACCAGAAGACCCTCCTTGAACGCCTGTATGCTTTCAGAAAATTCCGTGACGCCGTCATGATAATTGTCATCCGTGAACACCATCCCATGCTACAAACTCCTAGGTGGTGGGTTTCTGCGGCAGCGTCGCAGGATTGCCATAGGTTGGCAGGTTGCTATATGGTTGGCCATGAGCCATGGGCAGGCCCTGCGGCATAGAGGGCTTGCTGGGTATGTGAGGAGGTCCCTGGGCTGGTGGGTGAGGAGGCAGCTGGTGAGGGACGTGAGGGACATGAGGCGGGTGCTGAACGTTGGGCGGCGGAGCATGATAGGCAGGGAGGGAGTTGTTAGACCCCTGGCGCATCATGTTGTACCCATTCGCGTTGCCGTATGGGGGCTGACCCATAGGCGGACCTGCCTGGTAGCTCGGGTAGTGAAGGTGAGGAGGCGTGATCTGCGGGCTCCCCTGCTGAGGTGGCCCATAGCCACTATACGGCCCAGGAGGCGGCTGCATTGGTCCCATCCCGTTGCCGGGCACAAAAGACTGAGTCTTGGGGTTGAATGCGTGACGATTGAAGCTGCCAGGGATGGGATGCTGGCTCTTTGGGTCACTTGGATTGACGTTGGCTGGGAGGGCACCATAAGCGTAGGGAATCCCATTTGGAGCCACGGGCGTGGCCCGAGATTGGTAAGGGCTCGAGTTGAAGCTGGGAGGCTGCTGCCACCCGCTCTGCGGTTGAGGTGGACCCTGCATGGGTGGTCCGTATGGTGCGGGAGGTATCTGATTCACCGGGGGTTGGTAACGCGGCGGGCCGGGAGGCTGGGCATACTGTCGAAACCATTGTCAGTATATCAATCGTGACATGGAGGGCAATCCACAGGTGTACGCCATGACTTACGTTCGGCATGTTGTTATATGGCGGGCCGTAACCGTTGCCCGGCACCATTGGAGGGAACTGCTGGTTTGGGACACCGTACATGTTTGGCACCGCAGGTGGAAAAGACTGTTGCTGTACTGAGCCGTTGAGTTGGGCACCTGCTGGCATGTAATGAGGCTGAGCCCATGTGGCCTGGTGAGGGTGCCCGTAGGCAGGTGCGTAAGCGACGTAGTTGGACCGGGTGTCAAAGGTATCAGAATCTCTCCTTTTCTTTGCCTTCTTTGCGCCGTTGATCCTATCTCGCATCGACACGGAGCTGGCACGAGAGACACCGGTACTATCGTCGTTCTCTACATAATCGTCAGCACTGTCAAGACGCCAGAACCTGAGGGCGTTCGTCCATACCTGGAGTGGAGATCTCTGTGGATGCTGTCCCGAAGATCCTTTCCCGAGCCTTGTTGTAAGCTTCCTCTCTCTCTTCTCTCGACATCCTGGCACGACATGTTAGCTCTCCGTTACCTGCGGGGCATCATTCTGCTAGGCTTACTTTTCTTTTGCTGCTTGCTTGTCCTTGGAGTCGCTTCCAGACTCCGAGGTTGGCTTCGAGGGGCCAGCACTTCCTGGGCCGAATTCCCCTTCTTCTCCACGCCGCATGATTTTCTTCGGCATCACAATTGGCGGAGGAGTGCTTGCAGCAGAAGCGCTCTGCGCTATACTGGCCAATGAAGGCGGCACCCTGCAGAAAGGGGTTCTGAAAATGCGGACAGCTCCCGCGCCAGCCTCGAAGGAGTGCGTCATGTGATAGTAATCAGCCAGCTTGTGGGTTAACATCCTGCAGAAGGAGTTGGATGGAGGCAAGTCCATGAAAGGTTCTCTTATCAGGCCATTAGCAAATTGATGGTGATGGGGAATACTTCAGGACCTTGACTCACTTCGAATCCTGCACAAACTCTATAACCATCTCTTCCAGCTTCAAGAGGAAGAAGCGATCTTTCTGCGATTGCATCGCCTCGAGGAGCTTCTCGTCGGGGTTCTGTCCATACATGCCGTTAGGGGCAGACGTAGCGCCAACGAGAGCAATCTTTGCATCTGTCACAGGCTGTTGCTCCATAGACACAGACTGTGGCGCCGTGACTGCACGATTCCCGGATTCGACGATGACATGCTGGGGGGCAATACTGCGTGGGGGCATATCGCCGAGCTGGATACGGTAGACACGAGCGGCCACCTCAGAGCCCATGCGAGAGCCAGCAATGAGGGAGCCTCGGATGGAGAAGACATCGTCGTCCTGATCAGCTGCCATCACACTCGCACTGTCGTCAGGCCGAAGCGATTCCTTCTCGTCCAACGCGTTGAAAGTCGTCCCTGAAGTGATACTCTTGCCATCGAGGCTAGGAGGCTTGGTGCCTAGCTCCGAGCTGGAATCTGCCTTCTGCGAAGCTTCGTCCGAGGGACTCTGAGCCTTCGAAGATGGCCCAGTTGAGGCGGAATTGATGCCGTTGACCACTAGGCTCGGAGCCGAAGGCTCGATCTTCAGATTGTCCAGATCATCGACAAGTTTATCATGCTCAAAGGTATCGTCGTCCCCTGTCTTCGTAGATTTGTTGACTGTGTTGGCGCCATTGGCCACAACCGGGTTCCCTGCCGCCCTGTCGCTTGCTATTTTGGGCGATGTCGGCAACTGGTCCTCGGTTCCAGGATGCGGCGCGGCATCTCTAGTCGAGGACGATATCGATTTCTCTTCTGTCGGCGCCGAGGCAAGGACCTTGGGCGGTTGACTGTCAGCTGGAGCAGAGCAGAAGACGTCAGGGCCAGGGGAGCTGACCTTGGCGAACGAAAGTTTCTTGACGTCAGTCATAGTCGTTCGTACAGCTGCCATGGGCGCTTGGAAGGGTATTTAGTAAGAACTAGTTGCGAACGTCGGAGAGAATGCTGGCAACCCCCCAAGAAGCGAGTGTGGTCGTCCAGTCGCGCAAGGTTCAGTCGCACTCAAGGAATGAACTCCAAAGACGGGCAGTTGAAGAAATCTAAGAAACAAAATGGATCAGAGCGGTCCGGATCGAGAGGGAGGTGCAGTTGCTCATTGTCGAGAGTCGAGGTTCATTCTCTGGTGGCTTTGGTCTGTTGGATAGACGGTCGACTGTCCTGCCCAGGAATTTATCCTCGATCGGTCAGGGGACGGAAAGGGAAGCCTTGGGGTGTATGTCGAGTGGCCGAGGTGGCACGGACAAGCCGCAGTCGCGAGGTCGACAAATGCAAGGCGACAGAAAGGCTGTGAGGCGGGGGCCGTAGGGCAGGCTGCAGGCTTGCCGACAAGGCGTGCAGAGGTGAGGATGGGGAGTGATGCGATGCCAGAATATGGAAATGCGGTCGCACCAAGACGTAGGGGAGTGGTGGACGAGGCGCTCTGAGAAGCACAGGCACGGTGTAGCCAGCTCTGCCAGCGAAGGTACCGCGCAGACTGGGACTGGTACTGGGAATGGGACTGGGAGCCGAACGGCCGCGCCTCCAAAGTCTGTCAGGCACGGTTGTGGTGATGGGCGGCGGGAGCTGTGCGGGTAGGCGTCGGTCGTCCTTGGAAGAATACAAGAATCTGACCGGACGGGAGCGGCGCTGACACCTCCGCGGTTCGTGGACCGTTGGTCGATGGGTGAGAGATTGGGGGGGGGGAGAGAAAAAACGAGTAGCTGAGGGACAGTGGCTATTCTCCCATCCCCTTTCTCGTCGTCCGCGCGTGGGAAAGAAAGGATTGTGAATAGCTTCAGAGAGAGGCCCTCAATCTCGGCAGAAAGTTAGTTAGACTGGCCTGGCCTGGCTGGATTGGATTGGGCCTCGACTTGACAGACGGGTGCTGTGGGATGAGCACTGAGTACCATTAGACTACTCCCAACTTTGGATTGGGGGGAAAGGGAGCTAGCTGGCAGGGGCAGGGGCACGGTCCAGGTCCAGGGCGGGTCATTCTCCGCTAACGCCTGTCGTCCTTGCTGCTCCTCCTGCTCTGGCGTGTCTGGACCCGCGCCGGCTTTAGTCATCCTGCGACCCCACGTGACGTTTCCGTCAGCCTGACGGTGAGTGGGCGAGAGCCGGCGAGCATCTCCCCCCCTGGGCGGCAGGACAGACTCTGGGCGGGTGAGAGCTTTCTCCATTCGCCAAGCGGCCCGAGGCTTGACCTGAGGCTCAACTCGTCAAGTGAACTACTCAGTATCAATCAAGGCAACCGACCGACTGACCGAGTTTGGCCACCGTCAGCCATACGAGGCTTGCAAGCTGCCATACACAAAAGCGGTCAGCCACAGCCTCAGTCGATTACCTGGCCCGTCTTTCTCTGCCGCCATCCTCCTGATCACAAAACTCACTCACACACGCAATACACCCTAAGCGATCGTCGGCATGAACTCATACAGGGGCCGTGGGGGCCCAAGGAAGCCTACACCAGCCAATGTCCAATGTCAAAAGTGTTTGAAACGAGATATGTCTGCCTTGCTTGACCCTCACTTCTGCCTATCTTCACCAGGCTAACTGTCTCAGCACGCCACTACTCGTACGAATGCAAGGTCCAACTTCAGGAGCGGCCCTACAACCCCAGGCCGTCTCGTACCCAGCAGTTACTCAATCCCAAGCTAGTTCCCAAGCTCACCAACGACACGCCGGATGATGCTACGCGGAAGTATGCCTCCCGCCTTTATTTACTCCCCTTGCCTTCCCTCCATTATGGGCTCCGCTAATTCCACATCAGGAAGGGAGTTGCGGACGAGGAACTGGCCAAAAAGGAGGCCGAAAGGGCTCGCAAGCGGGAGCTAGAGGACGATGATGAACCCAGCGCACGGGAGCCCGAATTCAAGCGCCAACGCTCCAGCTCTGTGGACTCCGTCTCCTCCATCTCGACGAGGTCTTCCAAATCACCGCCCCCGCGAAGGCGAGCGTCGCCCTCGCCTCGCCAGACCCAGGATCTTTCGCCACCCGCCCGGCGGCCGAGGCGAAGTAGATCCTTTGATTCTGTTAGTGACGGCAGTCGAGGACGCTCCCCCACTCCAGATGCACAATACAGACCACGTCCCGGTCGACGACAAGAATCCCCTAACCGTCGTGAGCGTCCCGGTTCGCGGCGAGGACCTCGTGACGACTCTTTTGAAAGAGACACACGCCCGCCTATGCGTCAAACACGTCGCCCTTCTGTATCTGACGATGAGAGACCAGCGCCTAGACGACAGCAGAGGTACGGCTCACGGTCGCCGGGCCGACCGGATCCCAGGGATCGACGCCGTCCAGAAGAAGGTCGCTATAGGGAGTACAGGGATCGGGACGAGGGGCGTGGTGGACATAGAGGTCCTCCACCAGAACCTGAGCCACCGCGAGAGCGCAGTTTGAGTCCCTTCAGCAAGCGATTAGCATTGACGCAAGCCATGAATAGGTAGATAAACAAGGGTATCATTTTTCGTACTCTACCTCAAGAAGAAAGGACTTTTCACCCTCTGGAAAACGTGGTTCCGTGCCTGCCTTGTGACGCCCCGCGTGTGGTTTTCGCTGTAGCACCCTCTTCATCTAATTCCATCCAGAGTAGTGCAGGCCCGTCTCCTTTTGCCGAAATAGAATCTTGCTGCAGCTTTTTTTTTCTCTTCAATCTGCCGTCCTTGACACAGGTCACTCTGCCTCGATAGCATCTCGCTCCCTCTGCTCCTCCGCCTCTTCCTCTTTCTCCCTCAGCCTCACAATCTCCTCCAACTCCCCGCCCTCCAGGCCAGCAGCGACGGCGTCCCCGTCCGCCAGCCTCCCGTCCTTGTTCTGCGCCTCGGCCTTCTTCTCCTGCAGCCTCTGCCTCACGAGCCTCGCGATGGCGTTGTCGGTCCTGACGTTGAGCACCTCCAGCTTCTTGTCCAGCTCCCTCTTCAGGTCCCAGTTCGGCTTCTTGGGCTGCAGCTTGAACAGGTCGATGCCCCGGTCGTCCCCGGCGTCCTCGGCCGCCTTCCTCCGCACCTCAGCCTCGAGCTCCGCCGCCTGCTCCTCCAGCGTCTGGTCCTCGGGCCCCAGCGTGGGCGGCGCCTCGAAGCCCAGCTTGGGGCCCTTGGTCTCGGCGTCGTAGTTGCGCCCGGACAGGTATTTCCTCGAGACGTCATCCTCCTCCTGCCCCTCGTTCTGGGCTTCTGTGCCGGGTGCCTCTGCGGCTTGTGGCGCCGGCGACGCTATGCGGTCTGACTCGGGGGGCGCGATCTCGTCTTCGGGTTGCTTGCGCTTGAGGGACTTGAGTTTTGCGAGCCGCGCTTTGCGGTCGTCTGCCGCGGCGCTGAGTGTTGTGTGTGGTGCTGACATTGTGGAGATTGGTGTAGCAGAAGCGTCGAAGACTGACTGAAGGTCCAGGAAGGGAGAGCCAGAGCTTTTTTCGGCGATGTTTTTCGGCGATGTTTACGAGGTATGCTGTTGTTGTCGAAACTGTAGATGTTCACTGCTTGAGCTTGAACATGGCTGTAGCGCCCCGGACCCGAACCCTCGTACTTCGGGGGTGGGGGCTAGTGGGGCTTCACTGGGATACCTAGGTAGGGACGAACAAGTCACATTTCTAATTTTGATCAAGTAACACATGAAGATATGAATTTCTGCCTCACGGGCTGCCCACTTCCGAAGCAGGTATATGAATGATCCTCAGGTGGTCGGTGGCAGGGGACTCGACTCTGAGGCGTGTGAGCAACGCGTACCATCAAGATCAGAAATACGGTAAGCACGATGTGTAGGCTACAGTAGCTCCAAATATTCTATCACGCCGTCATCTGTTCGTTAACGTACCTTTCAATTCCGACGAGGAAACGTTTTCTTTGTTTTGTAATTTCAGCCCATGGGCCGCCTTCTTGAGAAAGTACGCAGACACGCGTTTCCTCGGAAGCACGACGCATGTAGGCTTTACGTACTGGGAAGAATCTGTCACAAAATATCTTCCCTGTTATTTGAAAGCGTCACTGCCTGGTTTTCGTTCATACGCGTCACATAGTCTGATGGTAAGGGAATCTGAACTCAATAGCTTTGCTGCAGCTCTGTCCGTTGTCGCGATTGCGGCCCAAAGGGAGCCAGCCCTCCCTACCTTGTACGTTGCGCCATCTGTTAGAACATGGTATCATGTGGGGTGTTGAAGATGACCACTAAGCTCACAGCAAATTTGCCTGAAGATGATGCTAGTACATCATCAGCATCCATATCTTTGCCGCGGAATTTACCAATCTGGTGTCTATCTATGTTCAGTGGGACTGGCTACGAGAAGCTAAGTTTCAGGGTGGGTGATGTGACTGAATGCATGTGTGACGACTTGGCAAATATCCATGTTGTGTTTCGCGGTGAGCAGTTCGTGCAGGAAATCTAGCCGTAGTAGATAACTTTGCGACCCCCTACTTGGAAGTCAACTTGTTTCAATGTTTGCTACCACATTTTAAGCTCCAGAAATCAACTGAAAATGGGAGGCAACGACAGCCAATCCTCTACCAGGAAGTGGTATGACTGGTACTCTCCTGATCAGTCACCAGAAGAAAGAAGACTGGTTCTCAAATTAGATTTGTTAATCGTCCCATATGCCTTCATTCTATACTGTTACAGTACGATATATAGGTGATAGCCACGGTAATGCTCTCGGCATTACAACGTCCCTCTTTTGTGGTGTTTGGCGCAATAGGCTTTCTTGTGCCGTAACATATACTGGGTGAAATATATCGACCAGACAAACATCAGTACGTTACTCCCAAGCCAGTCCTGCCACGCAAAGCTGATTCGGGATAGATAATGCCTACGTCTCTGGAATGTCCGAAGAGCTCAACTTCAACGGCAACGAACTTGTCCAGTTCCAAACAATATTTGTTGTAGGCAATGTATTAGGCCTCGTCCCGTTCATCTACCTCTTTCCACGAGTGCCCATGCACTATTTGGTGCCTACCTTAGACCTTGGCTGGGGAATATTCACTCTTTTGCAATACCGCGCACAGAGCTATGGGGAAATTATGGCCTACCGGTTCATGGTCTCCATCTTCGAGGCTTCCTATTTCCCTGGTAAGTGAACGGCGCAATCAACCGTGAAGAGGGGGGCGGGGGCGGACGGTGGTATGCAGTATACCAGAAACGTTGTCTATTTGCTAATGGATTGCAGGTGTCGATTTTGTGTTGGGCTCTTGGTACAAATCCGACGAGATCGGCAGGCGAGGCGGTATGTATCTTCTACGTGGGCCTAACCCTCGGCACTTTGACTGCCAGCCTCCTCCAAGCAGCTGCGACAACCTATCTGGATGGACATAGCGGATTGCCGGGTTGGTAAGCACATCCTTCTCCTTTTACGGCTCTCCATCTTTCATGTTGTGGAATCTTCCCAGAGTGCACCACTTTCGGCTCCGTAGCAGGTGATTAACACGCATGAAAAGGAGATGGCTCTTCGTCATCAACGCGATAATTACTCTTCCACTTGCCTTCATCGGTTACTTCATTTGGCCCGGCACGCCAGCAAAGCCCAACAAGCTCGTGATAAGTGAGCACCAGCTGGCGCTGGCCAGGTCTCGATTGGAATGCCAAGGTTCGGTCGTCAAAAGCGTCCCCTTCTCTTGGTCACTGCTTAAACGAATCTTTAAGAACTGGAGATTCTATATCCTGATCCTCTGGGACGTGTTCTTCTTCAACACCAGCGCCAACACAGCAGCCTTCTTGCTGTGGATCAAAAGTCTACATCGGTATGACATAGCCACGATGAACAATCTTTCCGCTATCAGTCCAGCACTGGGGATCTTCTTCGTCCTCTTCATCAACTTCAGCGCCGATCTATGGATCTCGCGAGCTGCAGCTATTACTCTCGCTTCAGCTTTTAACTTCACCGGGCTCGTGATCCTCGCGGTCTGGAATGTCCCCGAGGCCGCGAAGTGGTTCGCCTTCAGTGTTTCGCATTCGGCTGTGGCTGTCTCTTCGGTGCTCTACGGCTGGGCCAACATCATCTTGAAGGACAACATCGAAGAGAGGGCATTGACGCTTGTGCTGATGACTGCTATTGCCACGTCAACCAACGCATGGATTCCATTGTTGATTTATCCGACCGTGGAGTCGCCACGGTTCCCTAGAGGCCACGTCTACTCGGCTTGCATGGTCTTATGCCTTGTTACAATGACACATAATATCCTACCTTTTTGGAAGCGACGGGTGAGCTTCTTTTTCTCCATTTCTTTTCATATAGCGGTCATTGGCTAACAACTAAGATAGACAACAACGATCAAAGACCGCACAAAGACTTATAGAGGTCGAGCCAGAGACTGAGAGAGTCTCAGCCATCGAAAAAGACATTCAAAGAACCACCGTAGCCAATAGCACCAAGGAAACTGGATCACAGCCCAAGTTGGCTCGCATTCCAGCGGACGGAGTACCAGCAGCTTGAATATATTGAACTCCTTGCAATGCTTGACAAAAAAAACCCATAACTCCTATTTCGCTCCCACAACCAGATATCTATCCAATGCAATTACCCTTAACACCAAAAATTTCTGAAAATTGCTGTCCTCCGACCAGTTTCCTTTATAGCCCACCGCACCCTGCCTCTGCTGCCGCAGATATTACTCCATAGTGCATATGAAAAGAAAACCCCAATTGCAATAGTAACGCAAAACAACTAACAATGCTGTCGATTTATTCTTTCACCGGCGGCTTCCTGGTGCCGGTCTGTAGAATTTCGAGTTAGCAAACACATAGGAGATATAGAGAGCTTGGTCTTGTGGGTTGATCGCAAGAAATTTGCGCTCTGTCGAAAAGCCCGCGACGTTCGGACTATGTGGGCAAAGCAGACACAGCTTCCAGAATTTTCCCTCCATCATCACACATGGTGGAATTATGCTCTTACCCACGCCGATGCGAAAATTAGAAATGTGTCACGTACCGTGTCGTACCCGCTACGGGTCATCTTGACGAAGTAATGTGATGACTGTCTGCTCGACGTCGCACCCGGAGAGTAAAAGATTCCGATGATGCGAGTGTTCCCAAAGAGTCTGTTGTGCTCTTATGAATTTTGGTGGCTTTTGTCGTGTAGGTTGCAGATTGCCGGCAATCGGTCGGCTACACTCCAAGTTGTGTCTCCAGATGTAGTTCGCGTAGCGTTATGAGGACTGACGTGTCTGCTGGGAAGACGGTCCACTGAAATCAACAGTATCAGCAATCTTGCAGTACACTTGAGGCAAGCAAATCCATAATGGCTAGACTTGAGGACTGGAGTTTGTTCAGACTATTCCCCTAGACGCAAAAACACTGAACGCACATTACACTTCTTCTCCCACAGTTCGACTGCTTGTCCGTATTTCACAGGCTCCCGAAACCAAGTTCACAAAAGACCACTGATCCCAGCACTTTTGAACACTGTAGATCACTTTCTCAAAAAAAGCCCCGACCCGTGTCGATACTGGCCAGCCGTGTACCGTCAGATGAGGTATTTAAAGTAACAATCCTGGAGCAATAGGTTTGGGGCTCAGTCTTCCGGCGCGAGATGATGTGCTTAATCGGAGTGGCGGGTAGAATTGTTGTTGCCTTATTGGTGATGGGACATTCTTTATGATCGTGCAGGTATGGAGCCTATAGTCAAACAAACAGGCTTCTTGGGAGGCCGCCGGCCACGATTTCAGAGAGACCCATCGCGGTTGGGATGACAGCACTCAACAAAGCTTTTTTTTCGTATGCGATCCTCCTTTTTAAATCATTTCGAATCCATAGATGATGAACGTTCGCATTTAATCTATGTGGCGCCAACTACCCGCGGCCACGTTGACATCCTCCGGATCCTGACTCCACCCAAGAGCAGCACTTGCAGCCCGAAAAATTTCGAAGCCTCATCCACAGAGAGTTGAGGCCCAATCACGACGTCGACGCAGGCCCGCCGGTTCTCGCAATTGCCAAATCAAATGGCCCAGAGGCACTGGTATGGAGTCGCCATACGCGCCAATGCACCAACTCTGGACGCCCCCCACACATGACCGGCATCGTCTGCAGGAACCACATTACCCATTCTTGACTTCCTGAATAGGCCCGCTGCCGTAGCGAGGACCTGGAGGAATGGGCTTAGGCGTGCCGTCTTGGCCCACTGATCACCAGTTCGCAGCCGTACTGCTGAGACGTGACCCCAAGCTCCGGTTAACCGACGCTCGTTTTTCCCAACCAAGGAATGCGCCATGCTTGGTCGTCCCCCGGCCTGCATGGACGCATGAGCCGCCATAATCGCCGCCCTAGCCGCCGCTGTCGCTGAGGTCAGGCATTGTAATCGCTAAATCTATTGGTACCTGACATTCGGAAGTGATACTACTATTTAGGAATGGTTGAAACCTTCTCGGAAGCCCGTTACAAAGGTGGTTGGGCTGCTGTCCTAGATTGGACCCTGATCTTCTTGCGCTTGATCACGCCGCATAGATGAACATGCAGTGCTGAAACATCAATTCCATAGGTTGATAGTCTGCTCAAGCGGTGCTGCCCAAGCTACGATCTACGGCAACATCGTTGCTGTCTGATCAAACCTGTTGCACAGGTGCATGTACTGGCCAAGGTGATGAGCCTTTGGAAAGGCGGAAGGAATGGCGTCAGCCATAGGCAACAAGATCCAACAATCCTGCCTCACATTGACTAGGACTATGCTTTCTTCGTATGACATTACCTGCTCACGTGCTCCTGTGAAGCAACCCTGCCATCCTTCGCTGCAGGATACCTAGTGATATGGCTAGTCAGAAATACTCCTGCACTTCAGCGGGTCCCTCGGATTCCTCCTTCGTATGAACCAACCTGAACCATGTTGCTACAAGCTGTATGATCTGCATGAGGCGGGTCCCTAAAGCCACGGCCAAGCAAGCTGGCTACACCCAGTCTTTGACGCAGATGAGTACTTCATGATTCACAGGCTCAGGCCAATGTTGGTCAACCCTGCTCTACGCATGTTAAGCCCTGAATAGCCTCAAATACTTTGCACAAGCTTCACATGGCCTTGAATGTTTTGTGGTATTGACAGCAATGTGATTGAAGTGTGATGTGCTGAGACTTTCTGATCAAGCCTCAGTGTTGCATGAACTTTACTGAGGCTTTGAATTTTGTTTGCCTCTGGCGGACAGTTCATAACCCCCTTTCTCCCACTTCAGGAAAAGGTTGGTACAGAACGATGTTCCTCTCTCAATTCCAGAATGACATGCATCCGCCGTACGGTTGTGTAGTGTTTCAGGGCTGTGTTGTCGGCACCACTCTCCTCGGTCCCCTGCCACCTTCCAATTGGTTCTGGAGGACGTCCCTCGCCCTAGCCCTCCTGTGGTGCTGGACTCGATTTCTTCGAGATGAGTCCGGCATCCTCAAAGTCCGACTCGGTAAGGCGAACCTGCAGGCCTGTGAAGATGAAAATCCGATGCACATCATCTTGGAGCACCGTCAAATGCTTGTTCAAGTTATCCTCCAGGTCCCAGGGCTCTGGGTTGTCGTAATCCATCCTTGTCAGGTACAACTCTGCAATTCTGTTGCGGTGGCCGCGCAGCTGTAAAAGTAGCAACGTTATCTGGTTGATGTGGTATCGCGTGATAACAGGGCTTGGATGGTCTTGCCAGCGGTTGAAGAACATTGCTGTTTGATTTGTCGCGGTCCTCATGAGGTCTTTGAGGTAGTCGCATTTCAGAGTCACGTCAAGGTATCGCGTCACGTCGTATTGGCTGAGCTCGTTGACAGCGGCCTGCATGTCGTTGCAAAATGTGTCGAAGCATCTGGTTGTCTGAAGCATCTGGAGGTAGCATGCTTGCGCCTCTGCTCTGAGAGCGGCTCTGTCTGCATCGGCTTGTTGCTGTGCTGCTGGATCCATGCTGGTTTTCAAGAGGAGAATCGCAGAAGGGTCTGGAGAGAGATTGATGTGCTTTTCAGCGTCGTCGAGGACTGTGAGACGATGCTATTTAGCAGTGTCTGCTTGTTCGTGAAAGGTATTTGAAGTTGGTCATGCATGGGAGAAGATAGAATAGGATTTCTGGTATTCAATTGAAAACATTGATTCACCCTGAGTTGTTGCCTGGGTTGCAAACCTTTGGGACGACAAGGCGACTTCAGTCTGGTCACTGTTGACCCGTGGGGTGAGTTTGGGTAGCGCGTCTGTCTGTACCCCCTAAAGCAGCAATTATTTCACAAGATTGCGGGGAGCTCCTGAAAATGTCTAAGAACCAGCATGCTGGACTGCTGGGTCATGCCTCCATCTTTGAGCAGACTCCCGTCCATTTGAGTCTCAGATGCCAGGAGGCTTCCAGCGATTCCCGCATGGTGGCATTCATTGATTCACTATGAAACAGCAAGAGCAATGCGTCTGGATTTGAAGAATTTCTCGACCTCTGTGGGAAGAGAAGGAAGGAGCGAATGGAGCGGCGTGAACTTGGCACCAACTGTTACAGCTGTCCAGGACACCAGGGTAATTGTTGAGCTGGATAAAGCCGTGTCTTTCTTGCTCACGTATGCTGATTCTCTGAAAAGACCAGCCAGCTCACACTCAGATCTTACCCACAATCTAACTGCAAATAGCCTGATTCGCAGTTATTGGAAGTAACCATCTGAACTACTCCAGAGTGCAGAGAATTACTGAGAGCCTAGGAGGCGTGGTGGTGACTTTACAATTCAACTTGATTTTTGATACAAGATGAGACACATTTGGAAGGTATTGTTTCTAGAGCATTATCTTTTGCTGTTTGATTTAGGAGTTTTCATAAGAACTGGAGACAATGTCCTTGCTTTATTCCATGTCTCCGCTGGCTCAAGTTGGCTGTGGCTGTGAGCGGCTAGCTAATTCATTAGGAACTGATTTCTCAGCAGCTACAATATTTTCAGCATAGTCTTTATAAAATCGGTGGTTTTTAGCCTGCATAGTTTGATCAAAGCCTGCAGTCTGTGAATACAGAATGCTCAGAAATAGGTAGCCCCGGTGAAGCCCATATTGTTCTCATCGGGAATGTAATCAGGAGGTAGTGACCTCGATCACCTGGAAACCCTGGATTGTTGCTGGCCCTTATCCAAATCCGAGACTCCATGGACTGTAGTATGGCGATTGGACTGATAAAGGAGAAACGTATATTTCCACAGATCCAGCCGCCTGTGGCCGCTGGCTGAGGTACATTGTGCCGGAAAGCAGACTACAGGTACATGGGCATCACCAATGAAGACTGACGAGTAGGGTTAGGGGTTCTTGGACGACCAGGACGGTAGGTCCATCTGCTTTGGTAAGCAGGCTACTGGGTGTGCGTTCAAAAGATGGAAATGTTCGGCCTTGGACTGCTTCTTGATGGCAGACCACAGCAATGTCGTCACCGATTCGCCATGTAGACGTATGGGATTCTGCGGAAACACAGTTTTTAGCAGAAATCGAAGATTTGGCACATTGGCTAACGGTGACGCGGATCTTGACTTGGCCTGCTGCATCGTGGATGAACGCCTCCAAGTCAGCCTTTGTTCCGTGCTTGTTTGCACATGGAGCCACCTCTGGGATCCGATGACGTCACCGCCCACTTCGGCCTGTACTGACTGTCAAGCCGAGCAGCTGCGTCTTGACTGAGGCGCGGAAAAACCATGTTTATGTCACTTGGCTATGGATCAGGATGTCTGCAATGAGAGCAATAAATATCAAGGCAGTGCAAGCACGGGATGGTCAGCTTCTAGTTCTAGATGGTTGTGCTTGAACAGCCATCAGCATAATCGAGCCGAACTGGCATCTTCCGCCCTCCCAACGTACCATCGAGTCCAGCAAGATAACGGACGGCGTCTTCCTCCCAAGCCCGGCATGAGCGGCTTCCGATAAGCACAGCACATGCTGCAGTCCATCAACAACCGAGTACCTCAGTGCGAGTGCAAGTATCGAAACCCCCAAGTCGACACCATGGCCGCCGAGACGGGCCAGTCCCCGAGGCCCCTGGACCTCGCCATCATCGGCGGCGGCATCTCAGGTATCACTCTAGCGATAGCCTTGTACAAGCGAGGAGTCAGCTGCACCGTCTACGAGGCTGCCTCGGAGCTGACTGGGATCCGCGGCGCAGTACCAATCAGCTGCAATGCCCTGCGTGCTATGGAGCAGGTCGACCGCTGTGTCCTCGGCGCCTACAACCTCGCCTCGACGCGCAACCAATCCGTCTCGAAGAGGGATGTGTGGTGTGACTTCGTGGACGGCATGTCACCACAGCCGGCGACGCATCTCGAGCCCCTGTTTTCCATTCTCGGCGCGGAAAATGTTGCACATAATGTCGTGTCTTGCACACGCTTTCTGGACGAGCTGGTGAGGCTTCTACCAAGGGACACGGTGAGGTTCGAGAAGGAGCTGAAACATGTATTGGATGATAGAATCGGATCTGGCAAGAGTAAGCAGCGTGTTGGATACGTTCACGGTTCTGTACCATTTGGAAAGACCCTTCGCCTTGTGTCGAGAATGTTCACTAGTATTTAGTACTCGGAACAGCGATCGCCATTCTACCATTTTGACATATCTCTTCAAGTATGGAATGTATAATGCTGATCAAGGCGTCGCAGTGCTCATGAAGTTTGGTGATGGCTCCGTGGCAGAAGCAGACGCAATCATTGGCTGCGACGGTGTCAGATCTCGGACAAGAGCCATCATGGTTGGCGAAGATCATCCTGCCGCAATGGCATCTTACACCCACAAATACGCCTACCGCGGCCTCGTGCCCATGTCACAGGCGTCCCTGGCGCTGGGTACGGAGAGGGCGATGAATGCAACATGCTGGGTGCGTGGACGGACAGCCCCGCCCCCCCTACGACCAGAACGAAGAGACTGAAAAAGACCTGCAGCTAGGGAAGAACAGACACTGTATGACGTTCCCTGTGGACCAGGGCCAGAACATGAGCTTTCTGGCCTTCGCGACCAATGACCGCGAGGGTTGGCCGAGTGACAAGACACAATGCCTATCCACAACAAAAGCCGAGGCTTTGGACGATTTCCGTGCGTTTGGTCCAAACGTCAAGCACATTATCAAGCTCGCAACAGGAGACTTCGAGAGGGTGAGTTGACTCCACTTATCAACACGGCCTGACAAAAAGCTTGTGGGACCCGACCACTGACATCAGAAATAGTGGGCGATCTTCGACCTCAGCGATTACACCCTCTCGTCCTATTTTAAAGACAGAATATGCCTGCTCGGCGAAGCAGCACACGGCTCGAGTCCACACCACGAGGCCGGGGCGAGCCTCTGCATCGAAGACGCTGCAGTTTTAGCTTCCCTCCTATCAATTCCAGAAATCAAAGGAACCGAGACTCTCGAAAAGGTCTTTGCAGCTTATGATGCCAACAGACGCGAGCGGACACAATGGCACGTGAAAAGCAGCAGACGTGCAGGAAACCTCGTCGAGTACCTGACCAAGGACGTTGGGAAAGATATTGGCAAGATGGAGAAGGAGCTGAACGAGCGGCTGAACCATATCTGGAATTTCGACATTGAGGATTCGATCCGGGAGGCCACCAAGGATTTACAACGCAGGCTGTCCGTGCCCGGCTTACACAAGTACGACTCTCAGAAGATGCCTTGGTTCTTAAACGAACATAACGGCCTGGAGACCCAGTGAGGCAGAGGCTGGGAGGATTCTATGTATTTTGGGAAGCATGGCGCAATGGGAAGTAGAATATAAAGCATGCAGTACGGTCTTCATGAGCAACGGCGTCAAAAGATGGGTTTCATTTAAAAATAAAGGAGTAATACTAAACCCAGTCAAAATGATTAATCATCCTTCCAAACAGACTTTGGTACCCGTTGCATTTTGGCCAGCCTAATACAAGCTCCGGGATCTCAGTGTTCCCTCACCCTACCCTAACTCTTGACTATGCCCGGAAGAGTTGTCACAGGGACACCGGCCTTTGGACAGCCAATCACCCATGCCACACTATTAGGAGTTTTGTCCCCGAAATCGGGCAGCACTGGGCACTGCATCTGGCCGTAGCTGGGACGTAGATCGGTGGTGTTCTTGCTGAATTTTGCCGTAATGTCCAGTACAGATACACTGAGAAGAGGGCGGTCAGTCAAGCAGGCGTCGTTGCCTCTACTCCAGGGACATCTTACGAGGCAGAAGGCCCATTCAGAAGAGCAACCAAGATCGAACAGGTGCCATAGCTGGCAATCTGGGTGAGGTTGGAGACACTTTGAGTGAACTGGCGGTTGACCTGGAACCAAGTGCCCTTGGGGTGGAGGAAGCCAGTCTGGAACCCGAGGCTGAGGAACGAGCAGTCTGCGACTTTGAGCTCGCAGTCAGGGTCGTCAATGCCAACTAGACCAGGGCCTTCCCATTTGCAGAATGTATGGTCACCGTCATCGCCTGGGTCCCACGAGATCTTGTTGGCCACATATGCCGGTGGACTGCTGCGGGCAGAAAGACCGTCATGTGGAGTAGCCCGGATGTTGGAGACAGAGACAACAGTGGCAAAGATGGAGGCTGGTGCCGGGAGAAGATATCCGAGGAACACCATTCTGCTATTCTGTGATCGGACTGACTGTGAGATGGGTGGATGTCCACAGGAGCAAAGTGAACAGCAGGCGTCTAGTAAGAACAGTGCAGTCTGATCTGGAGAAGAGATGGAGTCTTGAGCTAGAGACGGGAAACTGCTTGGTTACCTACGGATGTGTAGCAGTATTTGGCAATCAGAGGTTAACAGTGAGCAGGCTATTCCGCTGAATGTAACTCATGTTTGCTGGTCGCCAGCCGCTGCATCACTCTGCCGGGGCAAACAATCAAGATCCCCCAGAAACTGGTAACACCGGGTGCCAACATCAATGCTCTCTTTTTCTGTCAGGATAAGCTCTAGGATAGCACTCTTAGTCTGGGCTATGTAATCCCACGATATTCACGGGTGTGACAATGGACTTTGAAAAGCGTTGGATTCCGTTTGCGTATATACTGGTACTTGCCAAATGCATCCGCGTCATCTGCCACCCTAAATAAAGCAACTTGGCATGAAAGAGGGAAGCTTCCCATGAATGTCATGGCCTGCAAAATGTCTCCTGGTACCTATTCGATTGCTCAGTTGATAGCCAGAAAATCATGAAAATCATGGTATGTGAGAAAGGACCTCGGATCTTTCGGAGATGGCAGCAGGTTAATTCTTTGTGTACCAAGCCACCAGGTGGCCAGTCTACTTGGGTTAGCGTACTCTCATTTGCAATCAAACGTATCAAAATGGCGCTAGCAGCCTGCACATAATACATCACATTAAAAATTATATATACTTATTATACCATGCCCTTTCCAACTATTAACTATAATTACTTATCTTATAACCCTTTTTACGCTATGCCTTTTACTACGCTATATATTTTAATTATTGCGAATTAATTTATAATAGTTTTATAATTATATTTTATTGCTTAACCCCCTTAAAGTTTCATATAATTTAAGGGCTATTAAATATTAACTAAATAAATAATATTATTATTGCAAGAATTATAAAGTATTTTAAGGTATGGACAGAATTGTAAATTTATATCCAGATACAAAATATAAATATAAATATAAATATAAATATAAAAAAATCCTAAATATAAATATAAATATAAATATAAATATAAAAAAAATCTTAAATACAAATATAAATATAAATACAAAATTCTATATTTAAATATAAATATAAATATAAATATAAATATAAATACCATATTAATATTTATATCTATATTTATATCTATATTTAAATATAAATATATAAAGAAGCCAAATATAAATATAAATATAAATATAAAAAAATACAAATATAAATATAAATATAAATACAATATCTATATTTAAATATAAATACAAATACAGTATTTATATCCAGATACAGATATAAATACAATAAATACAGATATAATCACAACTTTAAGTATGGATTTATAAGCTAAGAAAGAGAAATTTAATTATTAGCATTATTATTAAGCTTAAAAACTCATATAAGGCTGTTTAATTAACTAACTTTTATTATAATATATATAATTTAAGTTTTAAATATTTACCCTTTTTAATATATTATCTTATTACTTAAGCCCTTTTTAATTATCTTACTTTAAAGAATAATTTATATTAAGATAAAATATAATAATAATTATTAAAAAACTTTAACTTATTTATTTTTATAAGTATTATTAATTAAGCATTTAAGGAAATTAAATAAAATAAAAAGATTATAAGTATAATTATTACTTAATAAAATTATTTTATTTAAGTTAATTAAATTATTAAAACTTAAAAACTTTATATAAATTAATTTATCTTTATTAATAAGTTTAATATATATAAAAGAAATAAGCTATAATATATAAAATAATTATTAAAGGGTATTAAGCTAAAGAAACTTATATTTAAAGGTAATAAAAATTATAATATGCAATATTAAATACTTTTAGCATTTATAATTATAAGCATACTTAATTTATTTATATATAAAGGTAATATAAATAGTTAAAACTTTATTAACTTTATTAAAAGTAAGGTTTTACTTAAAATATTATTATTTTTAAGACTTAACTTAATGCTAATAATAAATAATGCTAATTTTTACTTTTATAATAACCTTTAATAAATATATAATTAAGCTAGCATTTAACTTAAATATTTACCTTTATATTTACTTAATCTTAACTTAATTTAAGCATTTTTTAATAATTTTAAAAAGTATATTTATTGCTACTTTTAATATTATAAAGATTAATAATATATATAAAAGAATTAATAATAATTTCTTATTAACTTAATATATAAGGTTGCTTTAAATATAAAAGTAATTTAAGGTTATTTTTAAAAGGCTATAGTTTTTAAATTAAAGCAAGCTTAAATTAATTAAATAGCTAATTAATTATATACTTTAATATATATATTAATAATATATATAATTTTTAAGCTTTAATTATTATTATAAGCGTTATAATATATAAATAACTTAAGTGCTTTTAATAATATATATTATTATATTTATTAATTAAGTTAATTATAATGCCTTAATTATAACTTAATATATGTTAATAATTATAAGGTATATATTTACAAAAAATATATTATAAAAAAAAGCTTAATTAAATAAATTAAATAATATATTATTTATTTTTAAATGCTTATTAAAAAGTTTTTACCTTAAAGATAATTAAATATACTTAATGCATAAAATAATAATATATAATATTAACGCAGTTAATATTTAAATAATTAACTTTATATAATTATACCTTTATTAAAAAAAGTTATATATATAATATAAGTTTTATATTAAATAGCTTTATTTTTACGCTATTAAATAAGCAATATTTTATATATATATAATATTAAAAAGTTAGTTGCCTTAGGTAGTTAAAATAAGGAATATATATAAAAAAGTATATTAATTATAAGTTAGCTTAATGCTTAATTAACATACTTATAATTAAACTTATAACCTTTTTATTATATATTAAGTTTAATTATACTTATGCTAATTAGCTAATAAATTAACTTAATAATTAATATATTTTATTAAAAAGTAATAACCTTATAAATAAAGGAAGGTGCGGATTAATACTTATAGCTAAGTAATTATATAAGGGCTAGCGTTGGTATATAATAATTAAGTTAAATTAGCTTTAATTTAAAAAAAAGTATATTAATTAATTATTAAATATTAAGGCTATTTAAAGGTTATAATTATATCTTATAAGATTGCTTTTTTAAATATTAATAATATAAAAAGGTAATAAGTAAATATTATTAAGTAATAAAAAAAAAGGTTTAATAATAACAACCTTTTTAATAATTTAAAGCAATAAAATTAAACCTATAACCTTTTAATTATATAATATATTAATTATTATTGCTTTAAATTATTAAAGATTCTTTATTATTAAATAAAAGGTAATGAAAAAGGTAGTTTATATAGCTAGAAAAGGCATAAGCTAAGGTAAGTATGTTATATATATATATTAACTTTAAATTACTATAATATTATTAAAAAAAATTTAAATATAATATAATTTTTATATTAAATAATTTAGTTTTTTTCTTTTTATTAATAATATTATTATTATAATTAGCATTAAATTTATAAAGAAAATTAATATTTTATATTAAGGTATAATAAGTATAAGTAGGTTGAGCTAATTTATAAAACTTATTATATTATAAGCATTAATATTAACTTTATTACTTTTTATTTATTATTATTATAATAATAAAAGCAATCTTTAAAATATTTTTTTATATATAATTAATAAGTTATAATTAATTACTTTTAATAGCAGCATTATTTCCAAAGCCCTTAATTACCTTTAAAAGTATTAATAGGCTTAATATACCATTCTTTAATATATTGCATTTTTATATAAAGTCCTTTATATATTAATAAAAAAAGCTTTTTAAATTCTTCTTAAATTAATAATTAATAAACTACTTATTTAGTTATATTAAAAAGTTTTTAAGCATACTTAAGCTTGCATTTTAAAGCTTTATAGCTAAGTAATTTATTTCTTGCTTTTCTTAATAATAATAGGCCTTTTAATAATATATATATTAAAAAAGTTATTTAGTAACTTATTACCCTTAAGGCTATTAAGTATTATTAAGGATAATAAAAATATTAATAAATAATATAATAAAGGCAGCATAATCCTTATTACTAGCACTTTAATGAAAGAAAGGGCTATAAGCAGCATATATATATATTTAGCTGCCTATAATACTGGCAGCAATAAAGTTAATTATTAAAGTATTAAATGGCCGTTAAGGGTATTTATAAATGCTAACATAAGCTAATTATTATCGCTATTACCTTTATTAATATTAATAATATTCTCGCTATTTATATTACTTTTACCTAGCTTAAATATATTAGCTTTGCTTAGGCGCCTTAATATAGCTAAGAAAATATTATTATTTAACTTAAGGGTTAAGAGGGTATTAAATACTTTAGCTTAACTGCCTTGCTTTTAATTAATATAGCAAAATAACGCTTAGTTATATATATTTTTAAGGATATAGTTTAAAAAAGCCCTTTTTTATTTCTTTTTAATTAAGTTAACTTACTTAAGTAGGTCGTTATATATAAGGGCTAAATATATCCTATCCTTTTTAATAAAGCATTATATTATTAATTTTACTTTTCTTTTATAATTAAAATAATATCCTTTATTATAATACTTTAATTATTAACTTAATTAAGCAAATAGCTTAATTTTAATATTTTTTTAAATAATAATAGCTTTTTATATAATTATAATTTTTATAAACCTTAATAAAAAACTTAATTAATTGCTTAGCTAAGAAATATTATTAATATTAGCATTAAACTACTTAATTTAAAACAAGTTATTTTCTTTTACTTTTATAATAATAGCTTCTTTAATTTTATAAAATTAAATATTAATAAAGCCCTTAAACGTTAATAATAATATAATTAAACCCTATTAATACTTTAAGATAATATAAGGTATAATAAATATTTAAAATAAGTATATAATATTTAAAATAAGTATTACCTTATTATTAACTTACTTTATAAGGTTATATATTAATAATTAAATACTTTTAAGGTTAGTATTTATTATTTATTAATTAAAATATATAAGTTTTAATGCATTACCTTTTCTTAATTAAATTATTATAACAAGAAAGTTATGCTTTACTTAATAATTTTTAAGGTTAATAATAACTTACTTTTTAAAATCCTTTAGCTATTTATTAAGCTAATTAATAAAAAGATTGTTAAATTTATTACATTATCCTTTTAAGTATTTTATTAAAAGGATAAATAAAAAAATACCCTTAAATTAACTAGCTAAATTAATTAAAAAAAAAGAAAAGGCTATTTTTATATTTATATATATTTTAATCTTTGTGGTTATGGACGTGCCATAGGGGGACAGCAGCACTATGAGCGATAGGCATTATGAGCAATTAGCACTAGAGCACCGGCAGGCAAGGATTACGTGCAGCAGCACGTAACCACCCCAGATAGTTTATAGCTAAAGGAAGGTTTTGCAGCCTACGGCTACAACCCTCCTTTCTTTTATATAATTAATTTAAATATAATTAGTTTGCTATTAACTAATATACGTTAACTTAATTAATATTAATTAATAATTACTTATAGGTAGTTATAAATAATAAGGTAAGCAAGCAATAAATTTATATCGCTATTAATTAAGCGGTAACTATTAATAATGGGAATTATTATAATTAAGTTGCAATATTTACATTAAATAGTTAATATTAATATTATAAAGATAGGTAATTATTAATAATAAAACCTTACTTAATTAAGTATTAATAATTATACTATAATTAAAATTAATAAAAAGAAATTAATAATGCCTTAACCTTTTTATTATAAAGATTTAACTTATTAATTAATAAGTTCTTAGTAATGCCTTGGATTTATTAACTATATAATGCATTTTATTATATAATTAATGCCAAGAATGCTTATAGTTACTTTACTTTAATATAAATAATAACTTATATTTACTTAAGTTAATAAACACTTTTTAATAAATACTCTTTTATTACATAATTAATACTCTCTTTTTATACTTTAAAATAACCTTATTATATCCCCTTAATTACCCTTTTTCTTTTCCCTTATATATAAATTACCTAAATATTTTAATAGCTTAATAAGATGGCTAAATTTAATAGCAATATTAAGGAGATACCTTTAAATATTAATAATGCTTTTATGCAAGAACTTTAATTATTCTTTAACCTTAATAAAAGGTTTTAAAATTAATAAGTTAATCTTAGCTATTAAGATAAATTAATAATAAAGGTAAATAATATAATTAATTAAGTAAATGCTATTATTTTTAAGTTTATAGAAAAAATAATAAGGCGTTAAGATATAAATAATAATTTACTTTAATGCTTTATAGAAAACTTTGCTTCTTAAGATATAATAATATTTAAGAAATTAATTATTATTTAAAACTTTAAGAAATTCCTTTAGGAAAAAGGAGTTAATATTAAAGGAAGCATTAATAAGTAATATGCTAATTTAAAAGTATTGCTTATATATAATAAATGTCCTTTATAACGAAAAAAGGAATTATATAAGGCGGCTAATATATATAAACTTTTTAAGTTTTATACTTAATGGCTTTAATTTTAAAAGCTAAAGATAATAAGTATTTAAGAAATACTTGCTATTTAAGAAATTTAAGAGACTTTAGCTTTTAATATGGTTTCGCTATTTATAGCTTCTTTTTATTAAAACTTAAAGCAATTAATTCCTTTTATTAAAGATAATGAAGGATCTTAAAGATTATAACCTCTTTATTCTTAATTATTTATGGAATTAAAATAAAACATTATTTAATTAACTTTCTTATAATAAGTACCATAATTATTATCTTATAAAAAAGAAACCCTTAATTAATTAAATATAAGGGCTTTCTTAAAATACTAAGAAATATTATCTTAATAAAAACTAAGTTTATTAAAATACTTAAAAACTTTATAACTTAAAGGATAATTTATAAGCATTCCCTTTAAAGAGTTAATATGTTATGGGCTGGCCCCAAGGGGGCTACAAGCTGGCTAGCGCCTTCTTCCATAAGCTGCAAAGCAGCAACCTTTTAACTAAGCCAAAAGGTACATAATAATCCAAGCTCCCTTAAATTATCTAGCCACACTATATAAGGCTTAGGCAATAGCCTAAGCCCATTACATAGCCCCTTCCCCCAAAACCCCCTTAATATAATAATATAATTACCTCTAAGGCTTACCTATGATATTGCCTTTTAAGCCAAGGTTTTTTTTTATAAAAAGGGTACCCACATTTACTTACGGCAAATATAACTTAAACCCTTAATCCTAAAGCTTAAATTATTTATTATAAGTTAATTTTAAGGGGGCTATAAGCTGGCTAGCGCCTTCTTTTATAAGCTGTAAAGTAGCAACCTTTTAATTAGGCTAAAAAGTATATAATAATCCAAGCTCCCTTAAATTATCTAGCCACACTATATAAGGCTTGGGCAATAGCCCAAGCTCATTACATAATAAAAACTTTATACTTAGCATTATTATTTATTATAGCATTAAAATCTTTATAAGCATATAATTTATATTAAGATTTACTTTTTTAAGAAATAATAAATAATTTTTTTAATGTTAATAGCAATATATAATTTAGCAAAATATAAGATAAAAATAAGAATTAAGGCGGTGAATTATATAATTTACTAAATAATAAGATAAGAATTTTTCTTAATATTTATTAAATAATAAATATTAAACTTAAATAATTTTATATAATATTTTTCTTAATTTTTAAAGATTATGCTAAAATTTATTATATTTATTATATTAATATAAGGTTTTTTATTTATAATATATATTTAAAGCTTAAAGCTTACTTTAATATAAAGGTTAATTATTAATAATACTTTTATAATTAAACCTTAATTATATTTAATGGGATGTATATTAACTTAAAAAACGTTAATAAGCATCCTTAAAAGGTTTTTACTATAATATTTAATAAATTATAATTATATTAATAAGCACTTAATATACTTTATTAAAGGAATAACTTTTTATAAATAATAATTATTCGCGCTTATATAGGCATGCTAAAATTATAATATATATTTTTTAATTTTAAGTATTTATATAAAGCATTATTTTTAAAATTAAGATTTTTTCTTAAACTTAATTTTTAACGTAATGCTAGTTAATATTATAATAAAAATAATTAAAATATTAATAACAAGGGAAATAAAGCATATTATATTAACCGTTAATATTAAGATAATAAGTTATTAAGTTATAATAAATATAGCTAAAAAGGCTTTAATTATAATAACTTTAATTAAGGTAATTTTAATTAAGATAACTTTAATAATAATAGCTTTTATTTTTAATATAACTTTTATTATAATAATTAATAAAATACCTTAAGAAATAAGAAGTATTATATTTACGGCAAGATTAATTATTAATTTTGTAATGAGCTTAGGCTGGAAACCCAAGCCTTATATAGTATAGCTAGGTAATTTAAGGGAGCTTAAATTATTATATACCTTTTGGCTTAATTAAAAGGTTGCTGCTTTTATAGCTTATAGAAAAAGGCGCTAGCCAGCTTGCAGCCCCTTTAAGGCCAAGCCCATAATAAATAATCCAAGCTTTAGAATTAAGGGTTTAAGTTATGTTTACCATAAGTAAATGCAGGCACCCCTTTTATAAAGAAAATCCCTAGCTTAAAAAGGCGATATTATAAGTAAGCCTTGAGGGTAGTTATATCATTATATAAGGAGGGAGCCTTAAAAAAAGGGGCTATATAATGGGCTTAGGCTGGAAGCCTAAGCCTTATATAATGTGGCTAGGTAATTTAAGGGAGCTTGGATTATTACATACCTTTTGGCTTAGTTAAAAGGTTGCTGCTTTTGCAGCTTATAAGAAAAGGCGCTAGCTAGCCTGCAACCCCTTTAGGGCCGAGCCCATAACAAATTTTTAAATTACTTATTAACAAAGTATTAATAACGCTATAATTAATATTTTGCATAAGCAAAGTATATTAACTATAAAATTATTAATATTAATTATATTATATTTCTTATTAAATATAAGGAACTTAATATAAGAATTACTTTTAATAAGAAAGAAAATAATTATAAGGATAATATTAATAAGAATAAAAAGGATATAATATTTATTATTGCTTTTTAATTTATTTTAATTAAGAAATATATTTATACTTAATTTTAAGGCATTATCTTTAATATAAGTACTATAATCTTTTTTATAGTAAGATATAAATAATATCTTGCTCTTTAATATAAAAACCTTTTTATTTAACTTAATACCTTATAAATAGGAAAAGCATTTATTAAATTTAATAAGGAATTATAAGCTTTATCTTTAAAAATAGTAATAATAAAGGTTATAATTAGTTTAATTACCTTTTATATTATTAAAAAATATATTTTTTTCTTGCTTTATATAAGCAATATAAATACATTATATATTTATTTATGAAATATAATAAATAAATTAATTTAATAATAATTAAATAGCTTTAAAAAGATATTTTTAATTATTTAAAAATAGGGATATTTATAATACTTTTTATATACCCTTATTATATTTTTTATAAAAAAGAAATTATATTAATTATATTAATATTTTAAATACCTATTAATTAAATATTTTAATTACTTATTAAAGAATGCTAAATATAATATAAAAGCAGAAATTTTAAAAACTATTATAAAGTTTTATCATTATTACTAGCTTTATAATTTTGCTTTATAAAGATTTAAGTTTACTTTAAAAGATAATTATAACTTTAATTATAAGATTATTATTAATATTATATATTTTTTTAAAAATAAGCTTATTTTTATTTTTATTAATTTAATAATAATGTTTTAAGTAACTTAGCTTTTTAAGTTATTTTTAATTAAAGATATATAGAAGGTACTTTATAAGTATTAAATTAATACTTATTTTAGCCTTTTTAATTAAATTTTTTATAATATTAATATAAACTTTATATTTATTAAGTTTTAAAGAATAGCATAAATAATAAAAATTACTTATAAATAAGTTTTAATAAAAGCTTATTAATTTATTAATAAGGTTAAATGCTATTATATTCTTCTTTAATAAGCATTTAATATTTTATATATTAAATTAATTATTATTTATATAAAAAAGGTTATTTTTTAAATAATAATAAAGGCTATTAATAATACTTATAGCTTTTAAGGCATTATATTTATATTACTTATCTTTAAGGCTTATTTATATCTTATAAAAAACTTAGCTTTAACTTTTTTAATATAAAAGTAAGTTAAAGTTATTAAAATAATTATAAAGTTTTTAAGGAAAATAAATATTAAATAATAAGTAAATATAGTTTTTAATACTTATAATAAACTTAATATTATAAAAACTTTTAATTTATAATTATAAAGTAATATAAAAGTATAACGAGAAAAGAATAAATAATAAGGCTTATATAAATTTTTTGCTATTAATAATTATAACCTTACTTTAAATCTTTTAAATAACTTAATAATTTTTTAATTTATAATAATATAGCTATATTATTATAATAAGATAAAGAATGCTATAATTTAAACTTTATAGCTAAATAATAGTTTGCAATATATTATATATTTTAAGCTAAATCCTTTAAATATATACTTAAATTCTTTAAGATTAAGATAATAAAAATAATCTTTAAAAGTAAAGAATAAACTAAAGATTTTTGCTAAGGTATTTTTAGCATAAATATTTATTATTTAAATATTTTTTAATTAAATATTTATTATTTAATATAAGAAAAATAATTATAAACTTATATTAAAGCTTTAATAAAATAATATAATTATTATATTTAAAAACTTATTTAAGGAATTTAATTATAAAAAAGTATTAAACTTAATTAAATATAATATTTTTAAGTTTATACTTTATAATAAGAAAATATATAATAATATATAACTCTTTAAGTTTTAAATAATATATAAAATTAAAAGTAAGATTAAGAAGCCTTATAAAAAGTTATGTTTTATAATAGCTAATTATAATAATTATAATAAGAAAAAGATTTTTACTTAGTTTCCTATTATTTAATAATTAAGTTAATAACTTTTAATTACTTTAGCATTATTTATTCTTTAATAAAGAATATATATTAAGCTTTAAAATATTACTTAAGCCTATTTATAATTAAAGTTAAAGCTTAAATATATAATACTTATAAGGTTATTATTAAACATTTATAATAAATATCCTTTTAATATTATTATACATATTATTAAATCTTTATATAATATTACTAAGTTTAATATATATTAATAAATAATATATTATAAATATTATTATAAAAAATTAAGCATAATTATCTTTATTTATAATCCATGCTTTTTTATTTTAAATAATAATATAAATAACTTTAACATTATAGCTATATAAATAAATAATATTCTCTTTATTATTACTTTAATATTCTTAATAAAAAAAAAGAAGATTAAAAAGGCGGATATTTAATGTAAGTTAAAGATAATACTTACTCTTAAAATAATACTTAACTTTAATGATATAAAGATTATTATTATAAAGGATAGTATTATTAATATATATTAAAAGGGTTAGGGCATAAAGATTACCCTTATTTAAATTACCTTTCTTAATTAAGGATAATAATATATTAAGTAACGGGCTTATAATGCTTACTTAGCTTTTATTTATTAATTAAAAGCTGCATTTAATTTTTTTATAGCTACTTAAATTATTAATTTAAGTAAAAAAGATTATATTAAGCTTAATAAAAAGCTTTAATAATAAGCTAATTATCTTAAATGCGGTATATAATATATATTATTTAACTTAATTATAATTAAATTGCTTATCTTTATTAATAATTCTTTTATTAATAATTAAAATCTTAGCTTTTAAATAAACTTTATTATTATTTTTATTAATAAAACTTAAGGCAATAACTTTATAAAATTAAATATTTATAATAATATTATTTATTAATTCTTTATTAAGTATAAAAAAGTTATTAAAAGCGTTTTAGCTTTTAAGATTTATAATATAGTTTATAAATTTAATATAAATATTATTTTAATAGCTACTTTATATTAAATTATTATTTATTTTAATATTAATATTATTCCTTTTATAATTTATATAAATTTATATTTTTTATATAAATACTTAGTTAAGCTTAGTATAATTAAAAAGAAATGCCTTATAATTAACTTAATAGCACTTTAATAATTATATAAAAGATATAAGATTTTTAAAATTTAATGGATTGTTAATAATTGCAACTTAATAAATGCCTTTATAAAGGGTATATTAAATAAAACTTTTAAATAGCTTATAAGTATTAATAAAATTATAATTAAGGTATAAGGATATATTAATTAAAAATAGTTATTTATTTAAGTAAAAAGAAAAGGTATATTAAGGCTTAATGTATTACTTATTATTAAAGAAAATATTTAAATAAGAGTTAATAAAAGTTAATAAGTTAAGTTAATTATAAATAAGGCTATAAAGAAAAAATTATTAAAGCAATTTAATCTTTACTTTTATTTAATAAAAGTATATAAAATTAGCAAAAGTTTAAATTTTCCTTTTATTAATTAATTATAAATTACCTTAAGGAATAATATAATATAGCTTATATTTGAAATTACTTTCCTCTTAAAGGCAAACCTTATAACTAAGATTTTTATAATAATGCTTATGCATTAAGGGTTTAAGTAATAAGGGTTATTATTATTTTATAAGCATTTAAGTTGCTAGCTTATGTTTAATGGGCGTTCTTAATTAAATTTCATAGTTTAATACTTATATATTAATCTTATATATATTTTTATTTATTAACTTAATTAATATTAAATAATTTCTTAATATTTAATTTTTTTCCTTTATTTAAATACTTTATTTATTAACTTTTATAACTTATTTTATTTATCCTTTCTTTATAATTAATCAATCTTTATTTAATTATGGAAATTAAGTATAATTAAGCTTAAGCTAAATTAAATTAAGGTATATTATAAGCTAAAAATTAAATAATAATGTTATTAATTTAAGGGTTTGGTTTAATTCTTATTTAATTTAGGCGTTATAAGCAATAAAAGCATAAATTTATAAAATGCATTATAAATAAAACGTTTATATAGTAAAAGCAATAATTTACGCTTTATTAATTAATGTAATTAAAATAATTTATTATATATAATTATTAAAATAACTTTTATTTATTAATTATGTACTTTAATGAAATAATTAACCTTTAACTCTTTAATAATAACCCAAGCCTTTTTATATGCTTGCTTTTTATAAGTATTTAGCATAATTAAATAAGCATATATCTTTAATTAATTTAATTAATTAATAAATTTAAACTTAGCGGCTTTAAGTTTAATTTAATTTCTTTTTCTTATATACTTTTTAAAAGCATGTATAAATTACTTAATTAAAGATTATTAGTATGGTTATGAATGTGCTATAAGGGGATAGCAGCATTATGGATAATAGGCACTATAGGCAATTGGCATTAAAGCACTGGCAGGCAAGGGTTACATGCGGCAGCACGTGACCACCCCAGATAGTTTATAGCTAAAGGAAGGTTTTGCAGCCTATGGCTGCAACCCTCCTTCCTTTTATATAGCTGATTTAAATACAACCAATCTGCTATTAACTAACGTACGTTAACCTAATTAACAATCTTAATATTATTATAAAGAAAGTTATTAATAGCAGTTTTTTTAATAATTTTTTAAATATTATTATTTTTAATAATAAAAGAGTTAATAAAAAAATTAATAAAGGGGTTTTTATTAATATAAATAAAAGGATTTAGCTCCTTTTTATTATTTTTAATAAAGCTACTTTTTAATAATAATAATAATAAGGGTAGCTTTAAAAGTATCTTTTTTAATAATAATAACTTCCTTTTTATTAATAGCTTTTAAATAAGCTTTATTAATAATAATAAAAAAGGCTTTGCCTTTAGCTTAATAATTATTTAAAACTTCTTTATAAAAAGATTATTAAATGCTATAAATATAATATTTTTCTTTTTTATAAATGCTATATTTATTAACTTTAAAGAATTATTATTAAAAATAATATAATATTTAAGCTAAGATTATAATTAATAAAAGTTATAATTTAAAGGCTTATAATTATTATATAAAATTAACTTTAAGGTATATATAATAATAACCTTATTTAAAGGCTTTATAGCATATAAATACTCTTATTAACCATAATTATATATAAATAAATAATGCTTAGCATTAATTATACCTCTTTAGAGCTTTAACAGAGCATTAGCGGCTTTTATAAATCTTAATGATAAGTTAAAAAGCAAGAAATTATATTTAAGGGTAACCGCTATATATGGCAATTAATATATAAGCATTTAACAGCAATAATAACCTTAATAAGTATGTAAATTAACAATATTAAGGGTATTAATTAGCGACATAATAAGTATATACGATTTTTGGTGTGGTATATTATGTGCGAGTCGCTAGCGCCATTTTGATACGTTTGATTGCAAATGAGAGTAGGACTGGGGCTCTGGTTGGCAGGGATCACAAATGCCAGCAATGCAACCTGACAGCTGTCAGTCATCCTTTCTGGAGCAACGCAGCCTGCATGGGACGGAAGCTTGTGTTGAGTGAGATCTTTCTTGTCTGCTTTCTTGTAGACAACAGTGAGCGACACCGGGATCCCTGCAAGTTACCAACTCTTTGACGTGTCATGGTGCAAGTCCAGATTTAGATGCAGCTGCAGTGGCCCCAGACTACGGCGCCTAGCGCTTACCCGCCCTCGTGGACCGGAAGGTGAGCCTCCCGCGCGTAGCCACACTCCCCAGCCATCCGGTACGAAACTGCTCCGAGATGCTCATCCGCGCTTAATTGTACCTATCAAATCTGAATGATTAGCTCGCTAGCGATATCAGCTCTCAACGGCCGTCTGCGTCTGCAATTAGTGCTTGCTCCGCCCCCGGTCAGCAAGGCCCACGAGGCCCGGAGTGAGCACGGGAAGTCATTCCTCCTTCCAAAAAGCTTATGTTCTAGATGCTAGGGCTGAGGCCTGGCCTTCTTCCGAGATTCCGTGATCATCAGCCCCAATTTCTGTAGATTCGACCAGTGCAGAGTTGCGGTCAACAGACCAACCGTCACTACAGCATGGCGATGGTTTTGTAAATAAAAGCTGGCCTGTTTCCTGTTTCATCGGATGTTTCTGGCCAAGAGATATCATCTACATTCCTGTCTTGCATCACATCAACTAATTCTCTTCCCTTCTAAGTCCTGCTATTGAAGCATACCTTCGCGATGTACGCCACTCAGATATTGAAGTCTCTGGTGGTTTTGGCGGGAGCCACAATTGCTGCCCCGACCATTCCTCGATCCTACAACATTCCCGCAGGCGACGGTTTCCCCAGCCCAAGCCCGGAACAACTGGTTACCATCCAGCAAAAGGCAGGCGGCCAGCTCTCTAACGCCCTTCCACCGCCAAAGCTTGCCAGCAGCAGTTTGACTGCCTTCCAACTCATCGCCTTCAATGAGAATTTCGAAGTGGCCTTCTTCTCCTCGCTCAGGGACAACATCACCAGCAACGCCCCGGGATTTCAGTTGGATGATCAAAAGAAGAGAGACGACCTACTCTCAATCTTGGAAGCCGTTATAGCTGTAAGACTCCTTTCTGGCCTGCCGTGCTTTCCAAATAACTGACCTCCCACACAGCAAGAAGAGCTCCACGCAATAAACGCCAACAACGTCCTGACCAAGTTCGGAGCCCTCGCCCCTCCTCCGTGCACGTACAAATTCCCCACCGCCGACATCAACTCCGCCATCACCCTCGCCGAAACCTTCACCTCCTTCGTGCTCGGCACGCTGCAGGATGCCTCGCAGCTCCTGGCCGCCAACGGAGACGCAGGCCCGGTCCGCGGCGTGGCCTCCGTGATCGGGCAGGAGGGCGAGCAGAACGGCTGGTACAGGACCTTCCTGGGCCTCAAGCCGAGCGAGAAGCCCTTCCTCACCACGTCGGTCGCGGCCTTCGCCTTCAGCGCGCTGCAGGGCTTTGTGGACAGCTGCCCCTTCGACGTCACACAGATCCACATCCCTATATTCCCGCCCTTGAGTGTGGTCACTGGCTCAGGTGGCCTGGATGTCGAGGCAAAGGACCAGGCACTTGCATTCGAGGCGGATCTGAGCAGCGTTGAGGGTGCCGAGAAGTATGTCGGTGGAAACGGTGATGGGCTGTTTATCACATACCTGACGGGGCAGAACCTGCCTGTCAGTCAGCCAGTGACGAAGGTCTCCTGGGATGGCAAGAAGATCAAGTTTGAGGCATCGTTCCCATTCTCGGCGAATGTCATGGAGGGCCTGTCCGTCGCAGCTTTGACGACAAAGGCAGACTTCGCGACGCCTGGTGATGTTGTCACGGCCACTTTGGCTGCACCTGGCTTGATCCAGGTGAACGATAGGCTGTAAACAAGGTGGTTTTTGTTTCAATGGCGTTCCGGGACTGGACATTGCATGAGGAGCTTGGTTCACATCTAATACCCTGCATATTTGCCCAAGATCTTGTTTAGATAGCGTGTCTTTATTCTTCTTCGTTGCACATCGTCTCAATATTTGAATACAGATTTTAGCATTAGCTCAGTACTTCTTGGTCTAGATACTCACGCTTCACTTCACTCTTCCATCATCATGGGTTGCCAAAGGATGACCTTCGTGAGCAAAGTAATGGTCAACTGGTCGAGTGGTCAGCCCCCCGTCCCGGAGAAAGCCGGCAACCCCAAAAACCCGGCCTTTGTGTGCTCCGGATGGAAATTGAACCTGCGGATCCGCAGATTCCTTAGCCCGGACAAGTCGAGTTTTATTATCAGTGGACGAAGCTATAAGCCGCAGCCATCGTACGACTAAAAAAGCCACAACCGGCCTATCCGCCCGGCCGATCCTCACTGCCATGTCTCCGAGGGCTAACCCTGCATTGGACGAACTTACCCCAGATTCTGACCCCGGACCACTGCCTTGGCAACCCCTTGTCAGCTATGCTCTAGATGCAGCTGCCGGAGTCATGCTTTCGTCGGTGTTCAAGTGTTATTTCTTAGATCTTGATGTCTCAGGACTTGTGGGACAGACCGGCTCGAAGCCAGTGACTTCTCTCAGCACAGAAAAGCTCTTGCATGCTATTGTGCATCCACTGATGATGGGAATGTCGCAGTTGCAGCAGACTCCTCGGGTCCAGCTGTCCCTGTTGGCAGCAAGCTGACGTCGCCCGGAACCAGCCCCCTCAGGAACGATCCCCGCATTCTGTGCTCTCGATCTCAATCGACTAGTAGACGTTGAGAGTGGTTTCAAGAGGGGGCTTCTCGGTAGTTAGAGTTTCCTTAGCCCACTCGAGCACCGCTGAGGGCTAGAAGCCAGCCGGTCAAGGGGGACACAGCAGAATCCTTACCGGACTCGCGGATCACTTGCCTTCACGGCTCTCCGCTGGCAGGTGACCAATGGCATGTCTCGGGGCAACCCAGCCCATGCAAGCTTCGCCTCTTGTCAAACTCAATGTGTGGAGGAGCATGACGAGAGCCCTCGATCCTCCAGGTGCAATGACACCCGATCGTAACTGACATGAGGTAGGGTGGTGGTCTCAGGCCTGAAAGTTTCCGAATCCCGAGCTGCTGGGCCTTCTCATATAGAGTGCGTTGGGACTCTCGGATATGCTTTTTCCTTATAGCAATACTGCCCAACACACCGAACCCAGATCTTCCCTCCCCCTCGTACAACCATGCCTGGCCGCAAGATTTCGAAGCCCGATATACAGGAGTCTCGTTTCGATTATCATGATGATATAGGTGCCACGCTGCAAGAGGCTAGGACGACCGGTGCCGTCTCTATTTCGGCCGAGTTATTCGAGAAGCTCTATCTTGCTCCCAAGACGGATGTCAGCGGCCATTTGAGGAAAACCTTTGGGAATCCGACTCCTATGTGTGTTACCCCATCATTGAATCAAGGCTCCCCATTCCAATGTGTCAAGTGTGGCTGATCCTGTGTACACAATAGTGGTCTCGTTGGATTCCTGCTCGCTTTGACGCCCTTATCATGCGATCTGATGCAGTGGCGAGGCGCTTCTAGCAGTGCTGCGAACGGAATGTGAGTCCTTGTTGACCATAACAACATGGGGTGATCGGCGATGTTGACTCCGTCCAGTCCACAGTTCTTTTTCTTCGGGGGCTTGCTCCAATTCACCACCGGGATCCTCGAGTTCGTGCTCGGGAACACCTTCCCGTCCGTCGTGTTCTGTACATTTGGCGCATTCTTCTTATCCCTCGGGGGTACTCTCAACCCGTCCTTCGCCGCCTTTTCGTCGTTTGCTCCGGTAGGGCAGGATGCGTCCGTTGGTCTTACGACACAGGCTTTCAATGCCGGATTCGGTAAGCTGTCACCGTGGTGATCATTAGTTTGGGTCGTTGTTCCATGTGCTACTGTCGAACCTTTCGGACTGACAGGTGTCGACGCACCTTCGCGTCTGCATAGGCTTCTTCCTTGTTTTCATGGGAGTCGTGTCATTCATCTTCTTCATTTGCGCATTTCGTACGAACGTCTGCTTCGTAATCATCTTCTTGACACTGGTTTTTACCTTCGCCTTGTTGACTGTGGCGTATTGGCTGCTTGCCGAGGACTTGACGGGAAATGCCTCGACAGCCAATGATTTTGTTGTTGTAAGTTTACTCCTGTGTGCCGTAAATGTGCGTACCTGGTCCGAAAGATACGAGACATTTGACAATTACCAGGCCAGTGGAGCGTGTGCTTTCGTTTGCTGCGCGGCAGGCTGGTGGATACTCTTCGCCATTGTGCTCGAGTCTGTCGATTTCCCTTTCCAGCTGCCAGTTGGTGACTTGAGTCGCCTGGTCAAGCCCAGGACCAAGCCTGTACCTGCTCACGTACACCGTGGAGAGGTTTAACCACAGCACGCTTTGCCGGGCTCAGTGTTGCGGAACGTGGCGGAGGTGTAGGACAGTAACAAGTGGAAGATGTACCTAGGTACTTGTCTAGGTTAAATTGAAAGACATAATACGAAATCTCGATTGGGAGCAATACGTGTACTGTACATGCCAATGAATCTAACAATGCTACCTGCCACGGGCTCACCGCATTCCAAATCGACTGCCAGTGAGCTGTTTCTTTCGGGGTCACACGCTTCATCTCATACACGGATTACTGTACTTCAAGACCCACCTACCTACCTGCCTAGCAGTACCCACTAGGCACATCAGAAGCAATGTTTCAACCCGACAGTTGAAGTGCAACAAAGTAAGGAGGGACTGTCGGCATTTCTCGTACTCTAATACACGGTCTGCTCCTGCCTCACACGGCTTCTGATCGTTTTGTTTTTCAGCCCTGGCTTGCCACGGCGACAGGATTAGGCAAGCTCTTTCTGCTTATTCTACGGCCACTTTTTTCCCTTCCTCGAACCACTAGACGGCATTGTTCTTTCTACTTACCTCACACCAATCAGCTTCTCTTTCCTTGCATTCTCCGGACAATTTGACCTATTGTCCCGGGCTAGCTTCCTCCTTCCTGTACCGCCGAGTCACTTCCCTACAAAAGCCCCATCTCAACATTCGTTTCGAATACTAAATACCCTATCTCATTCCACTCGATTCAAGTTTGACATCTGCCCTTGCCGCAACACAGGTTCGTGAAGTACAATTACGGGTTTGCCGAAGGCCCCGGCCTTCGAATTCGACAATCACAGCCACTGTGCTTCGGCACTATTTCACCAAAGACGTCGCATCATACCCAGGCAATCAGTCTTGATACCTAGGTACTTACAGCGTAAGCCACCCAGTCCAGCCTTCCAACTGTTTCCGTGGCCTTCAGCTTGATACCACTTCCCCGACTCTTCACACACCTTCCAGTGCCCCTTCCCCGCCCTTTTCGAAACTGTCGCTTTCGACGGTGGCTACTTCCGCGAACAGCACCGAAACTTGGATTTCGAAGGAGTTAGAAAGCACCTTTCCTTGTGCCCTTGGTTAGGTAACTTTCTGAGACCTTTGAGCCCCCGTACAACTCCCTTCCCAACATCTCACCCTGTTCTCTTCATCCATCAGACACATCTTTGCACTTTATTGTATCGTGATCAAACAGAATTGACAGTTAACAGGCACCAGTCCACCTGCTCAAGAAGTATTTCCCAAAATCAACGCTAAGCACGACGAGATCCGTACTCTTACCACGCCATGTCGCAAAGAAGTGGCGCTGGGTCCGGGAGAGATGGTGGGGGATCCCACGGAGGTGCCGGCGGATCTCAAAGAGCTCATGCGAGTGAACAGCCTCCAAGCAGCGCCTCGGGATCACAGAGGGGTGCTCAAGGACCACCTCCTGTAGGAAGAGTGCAGGGCCCGCTGTACATGTAAGAGATCTCTTGCATCGCCTTCAAAGTATCATCATAACTAACCTTGGTCGTCGTAATCAGACATCCTGGAGGCCAACCTCTGATCATCGATGGCAACGTCCGGCATCTAGAAGATGAGTATGGGAGGTCACCGAATGTCGGCGGCCTGTCTCTGGCGCCAGAACGTTTCCCTAGCCGACCAGGGTTTGGAACGAGGGGCGAAAAGGTCACCGTGTGGGCGAACTACTTCCAACTTTTGGTGGATCCCAGGCTTGTCCTCCAGCAGTACAAAGTTGATATACAGCCTCAAGCCGTGGGTAGGAAGAGAACCCGCATCATCGAGCTGTTTCTGCAGCGGCCTGAGTCTGTCGCCCGCTCCCACACCATCTGCAGCGACTTCAAGTCAACTCTTTTCTCACGTGCACTTCTCGACAACGACTTTACTGCATGCGATATCGTATATCGATCGGAGTTCGAGACTGAACCCGAACCGCGTGCCAAACTATATCATCTGAGGCTGCAGCATACAAGGACGCTGCCGGTTCGCCGCCTCCTCGAGTACCTAACAAGAACCAACATGTCTACCGCCTTCGACGAAAAGGATGCTCTAATCCAGGCATTCAACGTTTTTCTGAACCACTACGCCAGGTCTAACGACAATCTGGTTACCTTCGGAAACAAGACTTTCCCGAAGCAGGTAGCAGGCAGAGATCTGGGCAGTGGCCTGATGGCCATCCGGGGTTTCTTCTCGAGCGTTCGGGCCGCCACAGGTCGTATTCTAGTCAACGTGAACGTCTGCTGCAGTGCGTTCTATCGGCCCGGTCCCTTGACTGCCCTCATGGCAGCACATGGGTTCCAGGACAGGTACAGACTAGAACAGTTCCTCAAAGGAGTCCGAGTGAAGACCTCCCACACAGGGACTCCGCGCATCAGAACAATCCTAGCGCTCGCCTCTCCGAGCGATGGACAAGGCCCGAATGAACAACGACCCAGAGTACCGGAATTTGGAGCCGGTCCAAATCAAGTGTTGTTCTGGGTTCAGCAGCAGAACCGACACGTGACCGTATCAGAGTTCTTCTACACATGTAAGATACAACCCCTTTCAAAGAAGAGTCTAGTGTTATTAATGTCTGGAAACCAAGCCTACGGTATTCGTCTGGATGACAAGAGACTGCCTGTAGTCAATGTCGGCTCGAAGGCCAATCCCGTGTACCTCCCGGCACAGGTTTGCGAAGTCATGGTTGGTCAGAAGGCTGGTGTCAAGCTCGACGCAGAGCAAACCAGCAGAATGATCAGTTACGCTATTCGAAGGCCTGCTCCAGCTCAAAATGCCTTGTCTATTGCTCAGGAGGGGCTCTCCATGGTTGGAATGTCGCGAGACAACCGTTTGCTGGTAAGCCCCGGGGGTTTAAAGCAAAAATGTTTTGTTTGCTAATCAACTTTATCCGACACAGGATCCTTTCCATGTTGAAATTAAACCGAACTTTACGATTATCCCAGCCCGTATTCTGACGAAGCCCCAAGTCGCGTATGGCAACAGAAGATTCGCTACAGTGAATTCGTCCGCTGCCTGGAACCTTCGGGGCCTAGCAATGAGTCGACCTGCGACAATCCCCGCGGGCACATGGGGCTGGCTGTATATCACCATGACCGGATATCCCCCAACATTCCAGACCACGGTACCTCTTCAAGCCGCATTGGACTCCTTCCGGGGGTCACTGCGAGGAACAGGTATCAACATCGGCGAGGCCAGTCCGGGGATCCGGCGACTTCAACTGGGCAATGTGGAAGACCCTGGATTAGAGGAAACGCTTATATTGGCTCTCCGAAGCCTCCGCCTACTTTACATCATCCTGCCAGTCAAGCACACCGCCCTTTACAACCGGATCAAACATATCTGCGACGTCAAGATTGGACTTGTCAACATATGTTCGGTTGGAAACAAGCTCGTGGACTCAACCGGCCGACCGCAGTACTTCGCCAACATAGCGCTCAAGTTCAACCTGAAAGGTGGAGGCGACAATCAGCTTATCCATCCATCACGCCTTCATTTTGTCTCCCGAGGCGATACAATGATTGTGGGTATTGACGTGACACACCCGGATCCAAATTCAAGCAATTGGGCGCCCAGCATTGCTGCTATGGTCGCCAGCATCAACGCAAGCCTCGCTCAATGGCCAGCCACATCGTCTGTTCAGAGAAGAAGACGCCAAGAGATGGTCGATAGTCTCAAGGACATGCTTAAGCGTCACTTGAATCTCTGGAAGACTGAGGGAAGACACACCATGTTCCCCAGGAACATCCTGGTCTACCGGGATGGTGTTTCTGACGGTCAGCATCAAATGGTCAAAGACTATGAACTGCCACTTCTCCGACGGGCCTGCGAGGAGATGTATGATTCTGTAGGTCAGGAACGCCCTCGAATCACTGTCGTTGTGGTGACCAAGCGCCATCACACACGTTTCGGGCCCACGACAGAGGGTAAGGCTGATGGCAACGGCAACTGTCTCGCCGGAACTGTCACCGACCGTGGAATCACTGAGGCCCATCAGTGGGACTTCTGGATTCGTAAGTCTGCATCTGTTTCGTTTTGGTCTGTTCTTTTGCTCAACAGCACTGACATGGGCATGTAGAGGCCCACTCTGCCATCCAGGGACATGCTAGGCCAGCTCACTATGTTGTGGTTCACGATGAAATCTTCCGCGCCGCTCCACGTGCACAAGGCTACAACGTAGCAGACACTCTCGAAGATGTGACGCAAAGCCTGCACTACGTCTTTGGGCGATGCACAAGGGCTGTTTCATACTGCACTCCGGCATACTACGCAGACCTTGCCTGTGACCGCGCCCGACGCTACCTGAGCAACTTATTCGATCCGTCTTCGCACTCGGACACAGCCTCCCTGATCAGTGAATTGGCTCAAGAAGACGATGATGGACGGCAAGCTCGGCTACAACCGCTTATCACCCCTCATCCCCGGGTGAGCAACAAAATGTACTATATCTAGGTGGCGTATGGCGTCACGACGGCGACGAGGAATTAGGGGATGATGCGATAGGTGACGGATGATGGAGGGAGACACCATTGAAGTCCTTCCTCTATAGTTTCTGCCCTATCATATCTGTGTACTTTACCTGGCACTCTCCACTCAACCACAACGAAAGACAAAATATATTTTACTTAAATGATGCACGTATGATATCTGTGAATGTGTTGCCAACAGGACGGCTGAGAAGGTATAGAGCAAGGCATGTTACCTTGACATCCGGAGCCTTGACCTGTGCAGGCTACTCCCATTGGGCGTCGGCTGCTTGACACTTGGGAGTCCGATGGCAAGATCCCGCGTTGAATAGCGGCAAATTCTCACAAAAGAATCTGTGCACACGGGCCCTCTAGCTGAGTGAAATTTCCATGTCGTCAGTTCTCACCAGTATGGTGAGCATAGTACTTTCTCAGGACGCAGTCGATCATTATGATCTTAGCGGCCAGGGGAGCTGGTTTTGGCAGCACTGTCTCTTTCGCTGTAGTCCTGCGTCTCAACTGAGCAATCATGCTTGTGTGTCTGGCATGGTGCCTCGTGTTCTGTCTTCTTTGCCATTAGCATGGCTTTACTAAGGCTGTCCCAGCAGAAGCACTTGAGGGTAGGCAACTCTTTCATTGATCTGCTTTCAAGATGCCATGCTACTTCCTTCACCAGCTAGGAACACTTTATCTATTAATTCAAGCTAGGGTCAAATTATGCTGCACGCTTTCGCTTAGTGTCAAGATCGGCGTTTCTTTGCCTGTCATACTCTTTGCATGTGCCATTGCGATCCGGCCCGCCCGCTTGCCGGGCCTGTGGCGAGCTACGTTGAGCTACGTTGTAGATCTGGTGGATCTCTTACCTCATCCGCGTCACTCTGAGTATTTTAAGACTATCTTGGACATTGTCTCTTTGCTCTTGAGAATTTAGATATTTGTCGTATTTTGTGCAATCACCAAAGGCTTTGTCTGGCCCACATTACGTAGATCTCCAGCAATTTAGACGAAACTTGAAGATCCTCGTGAGTTAGGCACTAAATTCAGCGTGGCTATCACCCTGAATTTGGCGCAGAATACTATTTATTTCATTGAAAGCAGCGGCGGGTGATGTCTTGAGGCAATACCGGAGCTATCAACAGAGCCGTGGCCTGGAACTCGAGAGGCACCGACAGAGGTCTCCGTTCGTCTACACAAAGCGCTTGTTCCGGCTTCTGGACTGTCACATAGGTCACTGAAATGTGACACCTCAAGAGTAGGAACACAGAGACGTAGTAAGGTTGACATGTCATAGATAGGAAGCCAGGAAGGGCGCTCGTAATGCCCGTGTAAGGTGAGATTGCCAAGTCAAGCATCCACGTGCTTGATCTTACTCATGCCTCCATCAACGACAATCTCCTGTCCTGTCACAAAACCAGCGCCCATGAGCCACTCAATCGTCTCGGCGACGTCCTCACCATAGCCAATGCGACCTGTTGGGTGCTTTCGATGCCGCTCGGCGGGGACTCCCTTTGCCCACCACTGGGAGCCGTCGACTTCATCCGCTTTCTTGTTTTCATGCTCAACATAGATGTAGCCCGGGAGAATGGCATTGACCCTGATTCCCCACTGGGCACCTGAAATAGACATGGCTTGAGTGAGGCCCAGGATTCCGCCCTTTGACGCTGCATATCCTTCGCAGTTGGGTTCTGACTGCCGAGCACGGAATGAGGCGATGTTGATGATGCTGGGGCCCTGCTTGGCACGGCCCGAGAAGCCGCTCCGTTGGCTTTCCGTGAGTTGGTCTGCAGCTGCATGAGCAGCCTCTGGTCTGATGACGGAGTCCACGTGCTCCTTCCGCCCGTCGTCTTCGATTGTCATGTACGGTATACAGGCCTGGCTGACGAGAAAGGGTGCAGTGAGGTTGGTCTCCATGTAAGCCTGCCATTCGTCGAAAACCGAGGGGTCTGCCATGCTGCGCCCCTGGCTAAACTGGGCCCTCGCTATGCCGGCATTGTTGACCAGAACATCAATTCGTCCACCCAAGTAGTCAGCCGCGGCCTTGATTGTTGATTTGATGGCTGCAGGGTCTCGCAAGTCGCAAGCGCCGTGGCCGACACCAATTGGGGCCTTGTTGCCGTTGACCAGGCCGGTCAATGCTCCTGGGATATGCGTGTTCGCCGTGTATGAGAGCTCCTCGACGTCAATGTCAATCAGGAACAGTCTGTGGCCCAAGAGCGCCAGATGGCGAGCAGTTGCACGTCCAATTCCCCGAGCGGCCCCCGTGATGACGATGTTCTTCTTCTCCGACATGTCGGCTTGGCGTTTTGAGGTGTGGGTTGGATGCCGCGAACTTTTTTGGTTTTCCCAGATTCAAGCTCGTGCACGCTCATTTATGGTCCGCGGTCTCTCCGAAGACAACACAATCAAGTGTCCAGGTGATGCGCAAATCAGCCTTAATAACAGCCTAAAAAAGGCTCCGTCTGCGAGAGGAGCAACCTGCATCCTACGTCACACAGAAGACGGCGAGCCGGACCTCAAACTCCGCGTTGACCACAACGGAACTAGCGCCGCGAACACGGATGGCCATACCGGCACAGCGCGTCAAATAGCGACTGGTCTCATTCAGGGTGCCAATATATTGTGCATGGGCATATATCCCCTAGCTATCACTATAAATAGCCCCTGCAAAGCAGCATCCCCAACACAGATGTGAGGAGCGCCACTTCTGTCCAGCATTAGATGTTTACACAGGCCTGGTGAGGAGGGCAGGGGTATGGAGATGGGCCCAAAATCTCTGTCGCCGCCGGTATAACCCTCAGAGAAGATTAATTAAGTACAAGTAGTCTGTCCCTTGTCTTCTTCAACAAAGAATTGACAGACTGGAATTATTGAGAGCCATGGTTACCGCCAGCCAGATTCCCTCCCGAATTCCAAGAATATTACCACCAGACACACACTAGTATCTATAACCCAAACGCCTTCAATGTTGGTATTTTGATGACGGCTCTCAACTGCGATTCAAAATCCTCTTGAAAAAGCTCTTCTTCGTCTTGGGTGGGTCGATGCCCAGGTCTGCTAAGTCGGACTTGTGGCGGCTGTCTTCGCGCTCCCTTATATCTCGTTTGCGCTTGCGGTCGGCGCGTATGACCTTGTAGAAGGCCTCTTCGACGTTGGTCCGGGTCTTTGCGCTGGTCTCGATGAAGCCGCAGCCCAGCTTCTTGGCCAGCATCCTCCCTTCGCTGATGCCCACGGTCCTCTTGTGGTCCAGATCTGACTTGTTCCCGACCAGGACGACGAGAGAGGCGTCGAAGCCACCCGGCGCGGAGTACCTCTCCTTCGTGCTCAAGACTTGCTCGAACACCTTCTGCACGGCCTCGAAACTGGGGCGATATGTGACGCTGTAGACGATCAGGAAGAGCTCGCTGTCGCGTATCCATTGTTCCCGCAGCGCGGTGAACTCTTCCTGCCCGGCCGTGTCGAGGATCTCCAACAGGCATGCTTCGTCATCGACGACGCACTGTCTCCTGTACGAGTCCTCTAGTGTGGGGTCGTACTCCTCAACGAAATGTTGGTGCGACATCTAGATCGATGAGCAAAGGTGGCCTACGCTTGGAGGGAGCTCGTGCGATCGGGGACTTACCTGGATGGTCAGGGAGGTCTTGCCAACGCCGCCCTCGCCGAGGACGGCTATTTTGACCATGGACATCTTGTTCGCCATGATTAATCGATCTGACCGATACTCGGGGGGTCCCTATAATAGACTCTGACTGGGTTTGGGCGCATGAGTAGTGGTGACAGGCAGGGGAATGTTACCGCAGCATCTAGTTGCAGAAAAGAAACAGAGAGCGAAGGATTCATTTCTGCACGCTCGGAATTAGCCCCTGATCCTCGCAGGGCCGGGGACGCGGTGGTTGATTCCAGCCAATCGCTTAGGGACCGGTTGATCAGCATGGAGGTTCGCAAATCTCCTGTTGCTAGCTGTGATCAGTAATTTCTGGGTCTCGATTTGGACCCTGGGGCGGACCGTCCCCTCGGGACAAAAATTGGGGCGGCCACGTGCCATCCCCTATTCCATGAACTGAAACTTTGAATTGTGCATCGGATAGGAAGCAGATTTGCCTCTTGCGGTCAAGCTTGATGAGCTTTGGTTGGCGTCATGCTAGTCATTGGTGGATTCCAACTTTATTACAAGAATCGAACATGATCAAGCGTTACCCTGCGAGATCTACAGGATTCACCCAGGATGGAACATTGAAACGTGTCTTCGGCCCGTGGTCCCTTGGATGTTTTCACATGTCTGGATAACGAAATTGGTTAAGAGCATAGAGTCATTCAGAGATCACTTTTACGTATCTCCAACCTCGTAGTAAAATCGGGCAAGAATTGGCCGTTCAGCATTGTGGGTACCCAACCCAATTTATCCGGATCAACCGGGCATCCGCAGGTCAATTATCACACGAATCACGAGTTAGCATCCTCTACATTTGTAATAAAGGTAATCGATTGAACCCGGTGTGGGACCCAAGCTTGGCTGCTATTTCAACATGGCCCGTGGACTTTAGTTCTTGAACAAGCCATGTGATGGTGATCTTCATATTTTGCAGATCCACTTTGGAATGCACAACGGTTTTATCGGTACATTGAAATTGCTCCTACCGTCCTGTCAGCATTGACTAAATCAAGGCAGGCAAAATACAAACTTCCTTTGAAGTGCCAAATGGAACTGGTATCTGTGTGTCTCCCTTCATATTAGAGTGTGTTTGAAGTAGACCAGAGCATCACATTGATGCCTGAGACTCAATGATAAGTAGCTACTGCAGGACGGTATTCACTCCGCATGTGCATATCAGTGGCCTGTGTGGATTCCTTTCGGGGCCGGAACTCAAGCCGAACCTGGTAAGGCAAACCAGAGCGATTGGAATCTTTCTTATTGTCCTTGACACATCATGACGGGTCCAGTATAGTAAGGCTAAGTGGGCTGTGAGGGAGATTCAGGTTGGGGCTGAGGCAAATAATGAAGAACAAATCAATACAAATTGAGGCTTCTAGAGCCTTCTGTGGAATGGGGCACATACCGGATAGCGGTCCCTCCTAAATCGGTGCCAACTGCTTAAATGAGTTAAGAACACCTGGAATAAGCACAGAATTGATTTGAGATTACTCCACTGGGCCATACAGAGCTAGATATGGTGCCAGGTATGCACGGCCGGCGTCACTCACAGATGATTGTAGCACACCAGCTTTTACCATCTAGATTCCAATTCGAAAGTTTGGCATTACACAAACGTCGTATCATTACCACATTGCATTTATAGTCCTTATATATTTGCTTGAATTGAGGCTCTAGATGTCCTGTACAATATAGGTACACAGGTTTGTACTAGATCAAAATCTGGAATGAGAATAAATAGGGTTTCCCTCATTGATCTTCCCACATTTCTTTTTGTAGACAATGTGTGTTTACCCACATCCACAACTGTCTGTAGGCTAAGCTTAATGAGTGTGGTGTTGGATGCACTGTACACATTGTGTGGTCTGGGAACACCTTACCGAAACCGAGAAGTAGACATCAGAGTTTTGTCATAAGAGGGAAACACATTGCTCCTCTAAAGTCCTTCGAATCCCATACATAGTGCACCCTCAATGCGGATTTGTGATATCAGTGAGGCTCTAGAAAAGCATAGTTGCACCCACCACCCATCAAATCATGACACCCACTGGGATACCACTCTGATGGTACACGCGACCTCTGTTGGTAAACCAAGACTGGCATTCCCGAGAAAGTGGGCCAGTTTTGGGTACAGGAGGAGAGTGCTGCAAAATCAGATGCCACCGCAGGCAGCATCACCAGACTTTTTGTGATCGATATCAAATATGCTGTGTTGAGATGCGAAAATGATCCAAAATCGAGCCATGGACATGGACTTTCCAGCACACTGACCCAGGCCCAGCAAGGCATCACAAGACTGATCAGCAGCGTTGAGAGCCGGTGCGGGATTGTATCCACGAGCATGCCTCTCAGCGCCACTTCTATTTCATGGGTCGGCCTTTCCGATGTTCTGATGGGGTTCTTTTGATGAACTGGACCCTTTCTCAATGTCTCTTTGGAGAGTCTAATGGATCGTCTTCAGGGAGTGACCGATAGAACTTTGATGGAACATTCCCTTCTGGCATTAATCAGAAAAGAGCCCCAGATTTTGGGTGCTACGCAGCTCATCTCGGTCAAGCTCTGATGGCCTTGAAACTGCGGTGATTATAACGAGCATTCTGGCATCTGGACAAGATCCACCGTCCCCCACAGTCTAGAATGCCCACATATGCACGTGGAATGTCTCGATGAACGTGTCTCCACTGCGGTTGCACACCGAGTGGGCTCTGACTGCCTGATTATGCATGGCATGCATGATACATGTGAGGACGTCCACTGGCACTTATGTTCTTGCGGATCCTGACTTGCGCAAGACGAGCTTTCCAACGCACAATGTGATTGTTCAGAGCCTTGGCTGCTTAGAGTGCATCATTTTGGTTGGCGCACCACATATCGAGGAGGCGGGCGATGGAGCTGTTGCCGCCGACCTTGACTCACCACAATGAATAGTTGCGGGTCCGTCGACACTCTGCACCACATCACGACCACACTAGTAGAAGAGATAGTAAATAGCCACAGTTATAGACGGTATGCAATGCTCTCTCTCATCGTTGTTGAACTCAGGGGGTGGCGCCGAGCCAGGCGTGGCTCGAGGGCAGGGATCGGAGTGGCAGAGTGGCTGCGTCGGAGAAGCAAGGTGAGCCCGACACAGCATTGTCAGCTGTCTCGAATCCAAGACAGCGATATTAGACAGGACGATTCAAGGTTTCATCAGAGACAAGAAAACGGGTTGCACATTTCTCTGCAGGGTGGCCAAGTGCGAGTGATACAAGACTGCACCCAGGGTTGTGCACCCAGGGTTGGAGTCGGGATGCTGGGCATCGCCGCTGTTGCATCCCGAGGCCGCGGTATCGCCAGCTGACGGCGTGAGAGTGGTGTGGTCGGTAGCTCGACGGCTCGCGGGCTCGGGACTCTGCTGCCGAGGACAACTGGTCCTGAGCTGCCGTGGCTGCTGCACAGACGGGCTGGGCGGCAAGACGGGACCAGCCTGACAGCTCCATTCTGGGCTCTTGGCAGTACCTGAGGCAGCTCATGGTTCACGAGCTGTTGCCAAACTCAATCGGAACCAACGGGACAGGGCTGAACATGTAAAGCTCCTGCCCCAGGGAACTCGGCACACCGTATCCACGGGCTCTTGGGGCTGCCCTTGATATGCCAATACGGACACATACGGCACTGTCTGGGGCAGTGGGAGGATGTTGACTTACAGTAGCGTGTCATCAGCCACACTGGGGCAGCTGTCCTCTGCATCTTGGCGACTCGAAGAGGGGGGAGGGGCGAGTGGAACGAAGAGGAGTCTTCATGTCGGTCACCAAGGCAAATGGAGGGGTAAGTTTGCGTGACAGAACAACTCTTATTAGAATTCCGATAATCTGATAGTTGGAAGCTTGTTGCTGTGACTTCGACTCCGGGGCAACTCCTGTTGCAACTCAATGCACGCAATCAGTTGGACTGGTCTGTTCTAGACTGTGCCTGTGCTGTAGGACCGGGGCCAGGACACACTGGAATCCCCCCATCCCCACCCCCCATTCTTCACCAAATTGCCCGTCCCCATCGTGATTTCAGCGCGTATTCTGTGCCTCTCGGTCGTTGGTAACAGACACTACCGTCCAACGACACCGCAAAGCGAATCATGTTCCATGCCATCCGCCTTGGTGACGAAGGGCAACCTTCATCGAGGTGGCTGAGCCCTGTGAAAACTGCCTTGGTCTGTCTGCTGGCTCCTACCGTGTGTGGTGCAAATGCAAATGCAGACAACACAACGCGCCGGGCGTCCGTCGGTGTAGCGATACCATCCCCTGACTAGTCCCTGTTAGTACTCCTTGTCGAAGATCTGGCATCGATCGCCCAGGTGGGCCAGAAATGGAGTGGAAGCAGCGGGTTTCATGTGCCTCGGCAGGATTGAACACCGTTCAGGTGGCCAGTAACCTGGCTGACACTAACAGCAATCTCCAAAAGGGGGGTACTGGCTACCTAGGTACCAGAGAGACAGCCCGACAGCCAGGAGCACAAGACACTGGCCAAGCTGCCCCGTTAGCTCCGTCTACCCTGGCAACCTTATGTAGGTACTGTGCGGTGCGGTAGGTACGGGCTACCACCTACAAGCACAAACGGCAGGTGTGACGTTGTTGCTCCTTGGTCTTGGCATAGACCGTCCCGTTCGTCCCTCAGCTCTGGTCTCTGGAACTAAAGCCATCTCCTTCTCTCTGGCGACGTGAGCCTCTTGTCCCCCAAACCCACTCCTCCCGCCCCGTGCGTTCCTCTCCGTCATCCGCAGAATCCACCCTCCTCTCCTGCACCCTCCTTCCTTCTCGCACTGCCATGGCGAGGCCTTGAGGCGAATTGAAACATTCGAAGCCCTACACGCCTTGATGGTCGGAGTCAGCGGCAGCCAGATCTGACGCAGCTGCGGATGCACACGCGGACCACGCAGATGCACCACGCAGCCACAGACCTGGTCCCAGCCCCGACCCAGTCCGTCCCATCTCGCTCTGTCTTTGCCTAAAACTGGTCAGATAGATGTCTTGAAATTGCCCAATTTATTGCTCCACTGCTTCTTTGGTCTGTGCTACCAGCTGTTAAGACACGCAATTGGAACCCATCAGGTAAGCAGGGCACGCCTCAAACCCTCCCCCTGGGCCGCCTCGCGACCACCATGTCATGGCCATCACTCGTCACTGACAACCTTAGATATGCAGTAGAATTCAAGATTCGACCTCGTCCCCACAGGTATCCCATACGGATCACGACTTCCAGAGCATCACCTCTCTCACACCTCCTCACCGTCGGCTTCGACAATAATACCGCAAACCCGAAGCTTCCCCCACCTTTGACGTCAAGACCGGCTCTCCCTGGAGCTATCCCTGCACGCCACTCCCGACGAGGACATCACCCAATTACTATCCACTACACCCTCGAGAGACGACGGAACCTCCATTCCATCCTCCTCGAACGCAGCCGTTTCGCCGAGTATTACGAGTGTTGAATATGGTCAGAAGCATCATACCACAACGTCTAAAATCATCATCACGCTTAAACGCCGGCTCAGCCGCAAGTAGTCGTAACGCCAGCCCAATGAGGAACAAAGGAGATTCAGCAAGCCCCGAGGGGCGTAGGGAGACGGGCTTGATGCTTAACACTGTAATTCTGAAGGTAAACGACCATCGTGCTTGACCCTCAGGTTCACTCCTGCTACTTTCACGTTGGACACGTCTAACCCGCGTATGTTAGGCACGAAATCTCGCCGCAGCGGATCGAGGTGGTACCTCTGATCCAGTAAGCCTAGTTCTCTTCTCCCTGGACGACAGAGATAAGGAAGTAGACTGACCGTTGCCCGCAGTACCTCGTCTTGACCCTCGGTGAAAACAGGCACCAAACCCACTCTGTGTCTAAGACGCTTAACCCGCACTGGAACGAACAATGCGAGTTCTACGTGAACGAGACACGGCACCTGCTCCTCGATATCATCTGCTGGGACAAGGACAGATTTGGAAAGGACTATCTGGGCGAGTTTGATCTCGCTCTCGAGGAGATCTTCGCCGACGGCCACTACGAGCAGGAGCCGAAATGGTTTCCTCTGAAGAACAAGAGGACGGGTAAGAAGGCCACCAAAGTCTCCGGCGAGGTTCTGTTGCAATTCACTCTTTATGATGCTGCGAACCCAAATGCTACCGACGCCGAAATTGCTGCCAAGTTCACGGCTCTTACCAGCGCGGTTCCTGAGGCCGACCCCACGTCCAAGAACCCAACGCCATCCCGCACGCCAGTTTTGGCTCCCACTAAGCCGAGCACCTCTCCGTCTCCACCCATCAGCCGAAGGCCAACAGAGGATGTTAGCGACGACGATGACGCTGAGTATGACATTTACGATGACGAAACACCCGAAGAGGAAGACCCATCAAAGCCCGAAAGTGTCGAAAAGCGCAAACGACGGCTCCGAATCAAGGGCTTGAAGCGCAAGAAGCGCGACAACCCCTATGAGTTCACCAATGGAGATCGTAGCGACGTTGTCGGCATCATATTCCTGGAGGTTGTCAAGATCACCGACCTTCCCCCGGAATCGAACTTCACGAAGACCGGTTTCGACATGGATCCTTTCGTGGTCGCGTCTCTGGGCAAGAAGACATACCGGACTAAGGTCGTTCGACACAACTTAAACCCAGTCTTCAATGAGAAGATGATATTCAACGTACTTGGCCATGAGCAGACCTACTCTTTCGCATTCACCGTCATCGACAGGGATCGCTATACGGGCAATGACTTCATTGCATCCACGTCTCTTCCTCTCAAGGAACTCATGGAGACGGCCCCTACTGCTGATCCAGAAACTGGTCTTTACAGGCTCAGAGAGCCACCAGAGTTTGTGCAACCAGACAGCTCTTCGCAGAAGTCTCGTTTCAAGGCTGGGCATGTCACGGTCGAACTCTCAGCAGAGCCTTGCGAAATCTTCCCGGCCAGCTCTGAGCAAAAACCCTTCCCAAATGTCCCAGGTCCCTTCCGTCCCGGGCGACGGCGCGGTGGAAACAACACAGCTACCTGTTCCTAACCCTGGACTTTTGGCGCCTGTCGACCAAACCGCTGCTGGGCCTGCGGTAGAGGCGGCTACAGATGGCGAAGATCCTGACTTTGTCCTGTTTGACGTGCCCTTGAAGATGAAGAATCTGGAGAAGTGGGAGGCGAAGCATAATCCAGTGCTTACTCTCAGGGCCAAATACATGCCCTACCCAGCCTTGCGGCAACAATTTTGGAGATCTATGCTCAAGCAGTATGATACTGACGAGAATGGGAGCATCAGCAAGGTTGAACTGACAACCATGTTGGACACCCTCGGCTCGACACTGCGAGACTCTACCATTGACAGCTTCTTCAAGCGCTTCCCACATGCTGCTAACAGCGGTGAAAGCGATCTGACCACCGATGAGGCCGTTATCTGTTTGGAAGATCAGCTTCTGTCCAAGCCGAAGCCATCAATGACTGATCGCCTCAAGGACAGATTGCCCGATTTCGCAAAAGGGCAGTCTTCTGGAAAGGAGCCAGCTCCTAGTGAGGTAGCTCCTGGGCCTGAAACAGCACCTAGCAGTCAGACATCCGCGTCTACCATCACGGTTCCGAAGTTTTCCACTCCAGGCGAAGAAGGCGAAGTTTTAGCCGAGAGAGATGATCTCAATGACCGCGGAGAAGAGCATGTGGTTGAGATTAGGGAATGCCCCATCTGCCACCAGCCTCGTTTGAACAAGCGGACTGATTCGGACATTATCACTCACATAGCTACCTGCGCCAGCCAGGATTGGCGCCAAGTCAACAATCTTGTGATGGCTGGATTCGTGACCGCCAGCCAGGCGCAGAGGAAGTGGTACTCCAAGGTCATCACCAAGATTTCATATGGAGGCTACAAGCTCGGCGCAAATTCTGCCAACATTCTTGTCCAGGATCGCATAACAGGACAGATAAGTGAAGAGAAGATGAGCGTGTACGTGAGACTCGGTATCCGGCTGCTCTACAAGGGACTGAAGTCGAACAACATGGAGAACAAGAGGAGTAAGTTCCTTTCACAAATGCTGCGCACAAGGTCTCCCTACTAACATGTCACAAGTCCGCAAACTACTCAAGAGCCTCAGCATCAAGCAGGGCAAGAAGTACGACGACCCAGAGTCCAAGGCCGAAATTGAGGGCTTCATTGAATTCCACAAGCTCGACATGTCTGAAGTCCTCCTTCCGCTGGAGCAATTCAAGAACTTCAACGAATTCTTCTACCGAGCCCTCAAGCCAGGCGCCCGACCATGTTCTGCACCCGAAAACCCTCATATCATCGTGTCGCCTGCAGATTGCCGTTCGGTGGTTTTCAACCGTGTCGACGTTGCCACCGGTGTGTGGATCAAGGGTCGCGAGTTCTCGATCAAGAGACTGCTTGGAGACGCATACCCCGAGGATGCGGCACGGTATGAAAACGGGGGCGGACTGGGTATCTTCCGCCTTGCGCCGCAGGACTACCATCGGTTCCACATTCCCGTGGACGGTATCATGGGCAAGCCCAAGCTCATCGAAGGTGAATACTACACGGTCAACCCAATGGCCATCCGCTCCGCGCTGGATGTCTATGGTGAGAACGTCCGTGTCATCGTGCCGATCGACAGCGAGAAACACGGCCGCGTCATGGTCATCTGTGTGGGTGCCATGATGGTCGGCAGCACCGTGATCACCAGGCAAGAAGGCGAGCGCGTGAAAAGGGCCGAAGAGCTTGGCTACTTCAAGTTCGGCGGCAGCACCATTGTTCTGCTCTTCGAAGAGGGCAAGATGGTGTTTGATGGTGACTTGGTGGACAACTCGAATGGCGCCCTCGAGACCTTGGTAGGTTGTTGACTGTCCTATGTGATTTCTTTGAGAGCTAACATGGAGGCAGATTCGTGTGGGCATGTCTGTGGGCCACTCACCCAACGAGTCACAGTGGGCACCCGACATGCGGAAGGACGAGAAGGACATCACGGAACAGGACAAGTGGGAGGCCAAGAGACGCATTCAGGGCAACTACCACCTGGAGGACGACAGCGACGAGTCACCTCCTGCTAGCCAGTTTGCCGGGCAAGGCTCGGGCTAGGTGCTACCTTGGCCATGCAATTGGGCCGGTCCAGACGCACTGACAAAACTGTGGAAGACGGCGAAAAGCAACGTTAGTCGTCGGTCTGGGGTCAAGCGAGAGCATATGTGATTGCGTCATTCAGCGAACACGAGGTCGCGTTGACCGCTGCTGGGGAATGGATGGGGATGGCCTCATCCTTTCCTCAGCCATGTTTACAACAGTCATGAATGTAAATGATCAAAGAAATACGTGGCATTTTATCTATACACAGTCTTGCACCATTACAGAGCAGCCCGTTCTGGCGGTCCCGCCGCTGTCGCATTCATCCCAGGTTTCAAAGGCCCGGTCGACGACCGGGAGGTGGGAGAGAAAGTGGATCTGATCCTGACACGGGGCATGACAGGCAGCCAGGAAGTTCCCGAACCGAGTCGGCGATGTTGTCTCCCCAAGCAGTCCTTCAGCTGGGCCAGGCTGCTGCTACCTGTCCTGTCTGTCAGCTCTGCAGTGCAGAACGTAGGACTGGGACTGGAGAATCTCTGCTGCCATGCCGCCCTCTCCCGCTCATTCGACGCCTGGGACTTGTTCGGTGACTGCCACCACGAGGTGACTCGGAGATCGAATAGTGCTTACGAAATACGTGAGAGTGATACCGTGCCCGAATATAGTCGTCATATGTGATTTGCCAATTCACACCGCGTTGGTCGTCCGTCTGAGGGGGATCATGCTTCTCTCGGAGAAGATATAAAAAGAAGCAAGCGGTTCATCTCAAAATTCTGTTAGTGCATGGATTCCCCCCCCCCCCACCCCCCACCTTGCCTGGCACTGGAGAACTCCACCTGCATGGGTGGGTGCTGTGTGGCCAACGATCAGAGCACTGGGGAATGACGGGAACCGTTGTGCCACAGAATGCACTAGCGCACAGGTCTGTCTCGAGCTCGAGAATTCGTCATTGTCCTCGGGGGTCTCCTCGGCAGCCTTGCTAGGCGGGAGTGGTGAGTCTGAGCCCGCACGGGCGAATGCAGGCAGATGAGCAGCCCTCACGACGATGCCTGCGATATCTGCACTAGTACTTGCTCGTTCGGGCCACGGAGATCTATGTGGTACATCGACTATCTACATCCAATCCTGACGCACACGTGTCTGAGGGGAGAGGTACGAGACGGCAGATATCTGAAGACAAATATCTAGATGGTGTGCACCCAAAGGCACGGGCCGCAACTATGTATACTCCCTTGCTTACATGGATGAGATGGGTTGAAAGAATCGCTGGGGAAAGGGGGGGGGGTGAGAGGGTGTCACAGTTAAGTAATCCCATGGCCGCAGTGAGAAAGGGCCCGTCCTCATTCCAAAAAGAACGTTTTTAGGTTCCGACTGACTCGACCTCATCATCAAACTCCCAGGCCCGACAGCTGAACGGCTACTCGGCTGCGCGGCTCTCCCGCCTCCCACAGCGTGCCTATCATCTGTCTCTTTTCCCCGGGATACGAAAGGATCGCTCGACTTAACACTGGGTCTGGAGCGTCCTTTTTCGGGACTCTCGGGCTGAAGCCGTCTCACACCAGTCACCGCACGCAGGCTCAGCTTGGCTGCCTTTGCTACCTCTCACGAGGCGCCATGCAGGCGGACTTGGTGCGACAGCCTCGAAGGAGCGTCATGATGGGACACGTACGAAATTTCCTATGACCAACGGCAACTGCAGCACCGTGGCCCATGGCCCAATGGCCCGTGGGTCCCCTTCTTCCCACCGTGTCACGAGTCCCCCGTCGCCTCTTGTGCCCCGTACGCCATGCGGATACCCACATCGCAGTCCCCAATGAGGCTGAGAAGATTGGGTTCACAAGAGGTTGACTCGGGCGACACAAGGCCTAAACCCGCGTCCCCCTGGTGGTGGGAATGCCTGGTGAGCCTGGGAGAGATCTTTTCCTTTCTCTTCTCTGGGCATCGGACCAGGACGCGGGACAAGAGAGAGAGGTGACAGCGGCACCCCCTCCTCCCCCTTGGTGAGTCCGTTGCTGCGAGTAATCCATGCTGTCGATCGCTAGGGCGTCCACAGAAACAGATCCTACTGGGTCGATGACATGGGCTGTCGCTCTTGCGTAATACTCGTGGGTGTGTGAGGCGAGACTCACTCTTTTCTTTTTCTGTTTTCCATGTTTCTTCAGTCCATCTCTAGTCCTCCGACTATGGGCGAGTAGCTCCCCTGGACTATAGACGTTCGTTTTCTTCTAAGTTCCCTGTCTCATCTTGACCCATCCCTTCGGTCAAGGAGAGCCTCTGGCTCTATTACATTCCTTTTCCTACCCTTAGTCATTCATTCTTTCCACCGGCTCGTCAGCCCTTTCCTGTTGGTTATAACCAGCGTTCGATCGTTTAATTCAAAATGAGTGGAGGCATGAAGAGGTCTGCGTCGGTCAAGGTGCAGAAGGATGTGATCATCCCCCAGAGACTCTTGTCCGTCTCAAGGAGAGGGGACGACTTCCCGTCATTCTCGAACACGCCCCATATCCGTCACCGAAGACAGCCCTCTCGCATACATAATGGCTTCGTGCCTAGTGGGTCTCACCATCAACAGCACCAGGACCAGGATGACGATACGTACGGACCAGTCCAGCAGGTCCTAGATGAATATAGGCGACGGTCATTCTTACCACCTTCGGACAAGAGGACGTCATGGCAGGATACCCAAACATCAGGGAGGCCCAGGAAAACCAGTGACCCGGTGACGAATCACGACCGACGCTCCGTCCACCAATCTGTCTACCTGGAAAAGGCCGCGGACAAGGACGTCGAAGCTGGGATATCACACGGGAGAGACACAGAGGCCTTCCCCGACTTCCACCCGAGGCCCATACCTCAGCATAGGTTCCCGCTGCAGGACCGCTCCTCAGATGCTATATCGTCGGTCTGGGGAGACGAGGACTCGTCGACATACAGCCCACAGGATGTGCCCAGGCGCAATAATACGGTACGGAGGGTCGTAGATGCTGTGGTGCCGGACAAGGTGCAGGAAACGGCGCGGAACGTCATCGGTCGCGCACGTCGAAGTTCCATGGCTGAGGTTTATGAGAAGGCCAAGGCCAGGGGTGTCGAGCTTCAACGGAAGCGGTGGGTGGAGGTCCTGTTCGAGTGGACCATCTACACGATCTTGATCTGCTTTATCTACTTTGTCCTGATCGGCATGCCTCTCTGGAACGGGGCAGTGTATTGGATGTATTGGTTAATATCGACCAAGTTTGTCGTCGCGGGGGGTTGGTCCATCACCATCGCCATCGCCGCGTTTTACTCGTTCGCTCCCCTCCTCATCTTCTTCGAGAGGGAGCCCCCAGTCGTCGACCGCCCGGATGATTTTGACCGGACCGCGATACCAGGTGTCGCCACTACGGCCCTTCTCATCCCCTGCTACAAATCCGCAAACCTCGTCGGCGCTACCCTCGAAGCAGCGCTGAAGGTTTTCCCTGCCTCGCACATCTTCGTCATCGCGAACGGCAACTCCGAGACACCCCTCGACAATACCGAGGAGATCTGCATTCCTTACGGCGTCAACCACATCTGGTGTCCGGTCGGCTCCAAGATCGTCGCACAGTTCGTGGGGTGCTACGCCGCCAAGGGCTTCAAGAACGTCCTGCTCATCGACGACGACTGCGCGCTGCCCCCAAACTTCCCCGTCGTGTCAGAGCGCCTCACGGACAAGGTGCGCTCGATCGGCTACACCATCAAGAGTGTCGGACCCGAGTCTTCCAAGGGCACCTACTGCCAGCAGGCCCAGGACTTGGAGTACAAGATTTCGGGTCTCCAGCGTGCCTTGGCCGGCAAGATGGGCAGTGCGACATTCCCCCACGGGGCCATCTCGCTCTGGGACCGCAAGTTCCTCATCAAGACGTTTCACGACCACCCGGGCTTCTCCGTCTCGGAAGACTGGTTCTTCGGGCACAGCTGCCGGCGCCTCGGTGGCAGGATCAAGATGTGCACGTCCGTCTTCGTCGAGACCGAGACGCCGCCCGCTGTGTTCTTCAGCAGCGGGGGCAGCCGCGGCGGCTTCGGCGAGATGACCGTGTTCAAGCAGCGGTTTATGCGATGGAATTTCTTTTTCGTCAACGGGATGTTCTACAACATGCACTACATCCTCACCAGCTGGAAGCTCGGCTGGTGGGAGATCGGCGCCAAGATATTCGTCTTCCAAGAGGTCTACGAGACCCTCTTGTACCTGTTCACGCCATTCATCCTGCCAATCTCATTCATCGTGTCGCCCGCATTCTGCGGGTACCTGCTCGCGGGTACTGTCGTGCTCTACCTCCTAAACGTGGTCATCTTCAACGAGGTGCACCTGCGCATGCGGAAGGAGCGCATCGGCTGGGACGTACTGCTGCTGTACTACATGCCCTACAAGCTCGTCCTGACCCTGGTCAACGTCGCGAGCTGCTACTGGAGCCTGTACAAGTACGCGCGCTACTTCGCCAAGAGACACCCCAAGGTCATCGAGGACGAGAAGGCCGTCGAGGTCGTCCTGCGCCTCGAGGAGACGACGCCCGTCACCAAGGAGGACACCATCTACGAGGACGAGGCCGACGGCGGCAGGCGCATGAGCGTCGCCGTCCTGGGCGCGCAGACAAACCCGCGGACGAGCAAGAGGATCAGCGCCCGCTTCTCGTACATCAGCGGCAGCGGCGACGACACGATCTCCCTCAGCAGCCCGCACAGCCCGTCGCCCCTTCCCACGCCCCCGACGCCCGTCTCCCCGGCGCCCTCGTCCCGCAGCCCGTACGAGCCGCCGTCGCCGGGCTACGGCCCGAGCAAGAGGGTGTCGCACGGCCCCTACCTGGCCGTGTCGGACGCGGCGGCGAGCAGCCCCTACGGCCGGCACTCGCCCACCCTCGGCTACCAGGGCTCGCCCGTGCCCAGCCCCGGCAGCTCCGAGGGCGGCGGCCGCCGGAGCCACGCGGTGCCGCCTGGCGCGGCGATGCAGCCGCCGCAGATGGTGCACGTCTCCGGGGCGAACACGGTCCACTTCGAGGCGTCGCTGGATGAGAGGGCCGGGTCCAGCTCGCTCTACGCGCGGCGGCGGAACAGCTTGTTGTCTAGGAACATGATATGAGGCGAAAATTTGGTGACACGACAGCGTTTATTGTTCGATAAGTGTTCGATAGGGGTGCCATTTTGGGCTTCAGCGTTGGGCATCTGTTTTGGTTCCCGGGGCATCATGCAATGGGATGGATATACATATACGGCGTGTGGGAGGCTACAAAATCCGGCTTCACAGCAAATTTTCCTTTTTCTTTTTTCTTCAGAAAAATGTTCTTTGCTTATTTTCTCTTCTTCTTGTATATACTTAAGACACCGATGTAGGCCAGAAAGCCCTGACAAAGATCTGGTCATGACGTTCTGCCTGATGTCTTGCCATGCAGAAAAGTTAATGGTAACAATAGTAACGTGCCAATCTTCAGATATCAAAACGGGATGAACACTTCCGGTGGCGTTGCAAAGGACGCCACTTGTTGTAGACCAGTTGGTACATTGAGGTGCCAACATGGAATTGTATCAAAGAAAGAGTCTCCTCGACCTCTTTTGTGTCCTTTCCTTTGTCTGTTTCACATGCCTTGCAGGCCACCATTTAACTCCAACTAACCGGAAGCATTAGCCTTTCAACTGATAACCTGCAGGGTTAATGAACCCTTTGTAGAACCGAAGAAGCCAACATACGAAGTCTAGCGTCCTGCTTCACTTACAGGCTGATAAGTACCTGACAGAATCCTGAAGTTCGCTATCTATGTACCATAGAAATTTCTCCCAGACAGTAAAATCTACTACAATGACCTCCTCCGAACAAGCCATCATCATTTCCGCCTGGCCCTGTACCGGCAAAACTACCTTCGCGCAGACATGGACACAACACACCGTGTTCGATATAGACTCGTCGGCCTACGACCTGAAGAGCTCAGCCGGGACGAAGAAATACGTCGAGGACATACAGGCCAGGGCTAGGGCATCTCCAGATGCCATCGTCCTGGTCAGCTCTCATGCTGAGGTGCGCCAGCTTCTGAGGGACAAGGGTCTGAAGTACCTGGCTGTTTCTGTTGACGACCTCGAGGACTGGAAGGAGCGTCAGGAAGCGCGAGTCACAGGCGAGAACGATCTAGCCCAGCTGGGCCTCCTGAAGAAGGGCTTATCGGAATGGGATACCTGGACAAAGAGGGAGGCTGGCGAAGGGCTTAACAAGATTGTTCTTGGGCGGGGACAGTATCTTGCGAGCTCAGATGTCGTAGAGGAAATCCTGAAGGTGGTTAAATAGAATGGACCAGGGCACCAACAGATTAGATACATAAATGGAACTAATACGCTTCCGGAGACATGACAGTGCCTTTAAGTCAGCATTTATGGATAGAAAGTAATCTGTTTGTGAAATTCATGCTGATAGAACATTGAGCGAGTCCAAAATTCAAGTACGAAGGAGAATTTTGCAGTGTGTAATCCGTACTAACATTTTCTCATCCAGGCCAGGCCTGCGAAAACCCAACACAATATCATGACGAGCCACTCGCTCTTCGGCTAGCTTATGTGAGGACCACGTTATCAACCTCAAAACACAGTAGGCCGGTACAAAAGTATGCAGTACACTCTTCCGATCTAGACACAGGCACAGAGAAAGATTCTGATTCTGATACCGAAGCAAGGACGCTGCCTAGTTGGTCAGGGTGTGTATGGCATTTTATAGGTTGAGACGAGACCCGAGTGTTGGTTAGGGTGAAGAAAGAGAATAAAAAGTTGCCTTCCGAGAGTCTCTGTGCGTACGAGAAGAATCCAAGTTCAGGATCGAATACTCGACGATACAGGTTGGGGGGCCAGCTGTGTAGGCGGCAGGGCAGGATCGGTCTCATCTTCAAGCATGGAGTTGACGATTAGACGCTCCCGATTGGGGAAAGAAACCGTGAGTGCCACAACACGGTGGTCATTGCTGATATTTCTATATCCGTAGCGATCCTCGCTTCGGAACACGGCCTCGACGGTGCGAGCAATCCTGTTGGAATATTGTGGGTCGGTCTCATCAGCTGCCTGTGGGTGTTCTTTGAGCCACATCTCTGACAAGCCATCATCCGACGGCATGCCCGGCCTCAAGATGAATGTAACCGGCAAATTGACGCTATACCACGCTGGGAGAGTTCCGTTGTTTATAAGTGAGTAAAGCAGTTCTAAAGCGTGTGGTGCAATGCGTTGGCAAGAGTACTGGACATTGAGCAATTAGCCTTCTGGCCTTTCAAGGGCTGATCCACATGCAAAAACTCACCGGGAAACCAGTTGCCTCATCCTTATATTTAATCCATATCATCTCGATGAATACGAGCTCGGAGCCAGTATCATCCAAGGCAGCCCGGAGCGAGTCGTCACTGACATCTCGCAACTGACCGGTCTCGTCATAAAGCAGCCTCAGCGTCTCCTTGAACGGCCTGGAGTCATCGTCCGGGCCCCCCAACTCTTCCTGCAGCCATTCCGTAACCCAAGGCTGATATTCCTCGTGCGCATACTGATTGGGCTCCTTGGATAGGCGCCAGGCTGAAATATAACCAACGTGATTTTCTTCAAGTTGTCGTCTAGGCTCATCTGTTTGCCCCGGCTCGTCCAGTCCGAAGAAGAGGTCCGCGTAGTAGCCCAGACGAGTGAGGTGGCCCTGCGGATCCGCGTGCACCTGGAGGGACATGCGTAGCCTGCCCGTCTCGCCGGTCCGCTCCAGGCCGATGGGCTTGGCCGCCTTCGCCCTGACCAGAACTTTGGATCTCACGCGCGCACGTGCCCTGCGGCTGACTTGTCCGGGTAGATAGCCGCCGCCGCCGCCGCCGCCTCCTCGACGGCTATCTACCCCGACAAGTCAGCTGTTGTTGTTGTTGGAGGTGGGTCGTGGACCGAAGAGAGGTGGCGCTGAGGCAGCACCGGGCCAGACAGCACCACCGCTGGCGCCGGTGCCAACGATATTGCCAGATTTGGGTTGCGGGGTGAGGAACGTGTTTTTGAACATGCTGTCGCGTGGACTACCACCAACGTCTAAAAGACTCCCAAAAAGCGATGTTTTAGGGCTACCGGTATTCGCTGGCGGTGTGTTCGTTGAACTCCCGAACATGCTATCGCGTGGACCACCACCGGCGTCTACGCGAGGACCACGGTTCGTGCTGGCCGCATTATTTCCGGTTTTATTGCCTGCATCATCGGCCGGGGGGCCCTTTGGGGGGCCACCAGGAGGAGGATTACCAGGAGGAGGATTACCGGGAGGAGGATTACTGGGAGGACCACCGGGAGGACCACCGCGTGGAGGAACACTGAGAGGATCGCCTGGGTTATCGTTGCCAGTGCCCCCGGTGTTGTTTCTCGGGGTACTCGGATCGCCTTCGCGCCCGTTGTTGCTGTCATCGTTGCTGTCTTCCTGCTCCGGGGTCGGGTCACGACCTTGCCCGCGACAGTCTTCAGGGCATCCACAGGACTTGATATCGTTTAATCTCCTCTGCAGAGCCTGCATCGCTTCCAATTGGGCTCGGCGGCCCCTTGGATTGCGAGTGGCAGCCTCCGCGGCACCTTGGCCGGTCATGGCGGGCAACCTTCACCGGAGATCGTCTTTGCTATCTCAAGAAGATGGTAATTAATTCAAAGGTGTATGGCGCTCTAAGCGCAAGGACCCACGCGTCAACAATCAGTCTGGTTATGGGCAGAATAAGCAGGACAGGGCCTGGACAATTCAAAAAGGCATGTTTTCTCTTGTTGCGGGCCCAGAATCATAGCAGACATTTTGCCATGCTTCTTAGTATCTGTATGAGATACAGATGCCATTGAATAGGCCAGTATTGCCAACAAAAGACGCCGAGCAATTGAATAGAGTGGCCGAATTTGGTAAGACAAAGACAACCTCTCATTGAATTCAATTCAGCATGACCTTGTCAGGTCACTGCTTTCAAGCTACCCAGCCAATTGTCTTTGTTTCTGCCGGTTTCAGCACTCAGCCCTTACATGGGACCAAGCGACAGAGCCAGTTTTCCATCATTGTAGAACTCAAAATGATTACATCAAGCTGTATTCACGGATGGATCCGTGTCCGCACCCAGTCAGGCCATTTTCGCACCCGTGTAGAGCCATTCTCGATTCCAATCTTACACTCTTTCTGGCATTCCTCCCGTCACCCGAAATTTGAAGGTTCCGCTTCGGTACGTTGCACTTGGTCAGGATCCATTCATTATCGTCGAACGGCAGAAGGTGACTACTACGGCCCCACAGTAGACCGATTCTCATGAAAGCCTCAAGATGGGCAGATAGGCACCTCTGTATGGCACTATCAATCTAGCATTCGGACATGAGCTTGCAAATAGGTCAAGGCTGATTCATTTCATTGCACTGAAGCTCAGCATATGCCTGGAGGCATGGTTCAAGAGCATGCATGCGACTAAGAGGCAGGCAAACGACCAATAAAGTACAAACTGCATTCATTGACTTGATACTGAAATATGCCAAGAATCAGATTCCAGAAAAAGAAAACTTGACTGTTTTGGCTTGAAAGAGACTCAGTTGTACACAATGATCGTTTGGTGTTAATCTCGGTGAACAACCCGCCGAGGATGGATCACTCCGCCCTTTTGAAAGAAGAATACTGCAGGAGTAGAGTCCAGCCACCTAGAGTAACTTCTGCAGTCATCAAGGCGCATCAGTTCTGGAGTAGTTCGAGTTCGATCGAGGTGGGGAATGAGGCAGGAAGTGTGTGGATTCTGAAGGCGGTTCGGTCCATAAGCCTGGACTTTGAAGAGAGGCCTGATTCGAGGGACTGCGCATCGATGAGGGAGTAGACGAGATGTGCCTTAATGGCGGCTGAGGCCCGCCTCCATTGGAAACTGGTGAAACAGGGCCGAAGATCCCCGTAGCAGATTCCCCCGATCCAACGGTGCCAACACTGCCAACAGTCTGATGCTGGGGGCCGGAAGCATTGCTCGGAGGCACTGTGTTTGCCGTCATGGTACTGTACGTCCTGGTCGGGCGAGCCATGTGTGTTTGATCTGTCGCTGGCTGTGGGGACAGCATAGGATGGCCTTTAGTTTCCCACAAGTATTGATGAACAAGGCCTGTCCCGTTGGGAGCTGCAGTTCCAGAATCAGGTTCCCCTGGTGGCTTATCTTGAGAACTGTTCGGACTTGTCATCGCGTCAGGAGGTTTTGAAGCATGCAATAGCTGTGAGCCGCGCCTTTTGTCCCATAATTCTGTCACTATGTTAGTATCAAAAGTTGCCAATCACTTTGTAAATGTGTTTTGCTTGCCATTGACAGTCTGAGCCGCCGTGAATACAGTCAGCAAGGTGAGGAGAATGGGCACCTGTTGTCCAAAAGAAGTTGCGTCGTCCTCAGGGCTCACTTGCAACTTTGTCGGGTCGGTTTCCAGCCAGCCGGAGTTTTGAGCCCAGCGTCTCAATGTCATGATGAAGTTCGCTGATGTAATTGCCGTTGCTGAGCCAAGAGATACACCGGAAAGCATGTAAATAGTATGTAGCCACTTGAATAATTTGTGGGGCTTGTCGTTTGTATCGTTCTCTTCTTCCGGAACCCAGCTCGAACAGCAGATGGGAATGAAAGCCCTGCCTATCGCAGCCCAGGCCCCGTACTTCCGAAGGATGTGGTAGAAGCGGCGCACATAAGTGACAACCAGCGCAAGAAGATACCAAAGCAGCATAGCTAAGTAGTACCCCCAGCCTCTTATGTGGTTGCTTGGGCTGTCCAGGAAAATCGCATTTCGGGATTGTTCTGGACCGCTAACTGTCTCCTGTATGGTCTTCCACATGTGCGCATCGGCCTGAAAGCAAGCGGCTGGTAGAAATAGGAGGCCGTTGTTTGTTTCATTCACACCTGGTATGACGGTTGGAAATTTTATAGGAGTGTCTGCGTCTTGATTTGTGAGGACCAAACCGGTGACCAGTATGATTCCAGATATGAGAATGACTCTTAGAGAACTTTGCCAGAGGTTGCGCCAGTAATTTCGGACGATCGACATCGAAAGTAAATGCGTCGCACATGTCAAAAGCAACATGTTAGCAAGTACGTTGTAGTGATATGCGGTCACGGAACAGCCGTTGTAGTAGCGAAGCGAGATTGCGAAGGCGCCGCCGGTAAAGACTTGTTGATCACTGCAGGACAGGACTAGAGCCTCGCATATTTCGGTCAAGCTGAACAATTGTCCCCTAAACGATTCACGATTCTGGTTGTGAGAGATTGTCAGAACAGGCAACAAGGAGTGATAACTTACGGCGAAGTTGAAGGAAGGTTGTGGCAAAGCTTCCACATGCGCCAAAGAACATCAATAGCACTCAGAGCAAGGGCGAACATGGTGACCGCGATGAACACAGATACAATCTAGCAACTTGTCAATGAGTGGTCATACGTCAAAATTTACGGGAAGAAAAGTTCTCACCCCTATGCCAGCGACGTCGGGATTGGGAGGGACTGTGCCTCTCAGGCTGGTGACATTGCCATCGCAAGTGATATTCATACCATAATCAGACCTGCATCTCACCACAGAGACATAGGATCCCATCTTTGTCAGGCAATCTCAAGCTGGCAGGTCGCAAGATAGGTGGCAAGACAGGGAAAGACAGATGCAGGATTTCAACACGTCGATTGAGGAGTCCACTGATTCATACACTTGGCGGAGATGAAACACTCATCTAATGAATCACAAATCCGCAAGACGGATAGTTATGCTGGACCCAGGCCCACCACATCAAAGGTCGAGGGTCTATAGATATACCCGGTACCAATGATTTGCAGATTGGGCCCCATATTTGGTCACCTCAGATGAGCTCAGTATTTGCGTGTAGCCCTACGGCTATGGCTGGCACCCGCAGACATCCGAGATAGAAGCCCGAGAGTTTCAACATTTGAGCTTGAATCTGTCAAGGTTTGCTGGACACAGAAAATGTGTAATGCAAGTATTCACCAAGGCACTGCATAGGTTTGCCTGCCACCTGAGCAACCTGGATACAACATAGCACAGCCCTTGTGCCTGCAAACCTTCCAATGTGGCAGGAAACTAAGAAAAAAGGCGCTCACGTAGGACGGTGGCTCAGCTCATAATCTGACTGACGGAGGCACAGCCGACCTCAAGACAAACAGACACTGTCAATTTTCCATGATAAAGTGACACGTAACTTGCCTCAACCTACAATTGGATGCGGACTGGTTCAACTTCCAATCCGTCGATCCAGCTGGTGCAGACCGGGAGCAGTGATCCTCGTGTCAAAGCCTCCCGAAGCTGTCACACAACTTGAATCCAAGAATAGCATATCATCTCGCACAAGAAAGTAGTTTCTGTTCTCCGTTTACGAAAACTCTAACACATCATTAGATGGCATGAGCTTCATGGCGAGTGGCGCTAGAGCCAACGTTGGGTTAACGCTTGCGGGGAGCCTGTCTACGCCATGGTCACGATATTAGTAACACATTGGCATCTGAGCTCAATGAGGGGGCCCTTAGGGCCAAGGCTACTATCAACAAGAAAGGTAGTTGATGCGCGTCTGATGCAACGGAAGAGCACCCAGTGGGAGACAGGATTATTTGGAAATACTGACAGACTTTGTAATACTATCCTTGAGCAAGAGATGGAAGGTAGAATGACCAAGAAGTCTGTGACGTGTTCCGCAGAGGGAAACGCAAGGGGATCTATGTCATTCGCTGTGGATTAATTACGCACGCCATATTTGGCACTGGAGATTTTGTTTTAATGATAAAGGACGAAAAATGGAGCAAGAAAGAAAGGAAAACAGGCTTGGAGGAAGAACTGTCGGATCGACGCAACTAGATGAGCACCAACTCGCAGTTGCTGACTTTAAGTAAGTGGTAATTAGTATACTTCGTATGAGCAAGGCCGATTCGGGACAGCTCAATCTACACTCTGCTAAATAATCTGGGATCCATCCAGAGTATTTGAGAACGGATTTGATAACAAGTATCCACAGTTGGTTGTCTCACGTGAGAAACAATCCCATCGATCTCGAAGTATGTTAACAGCTTGACCGACTGGCTAGTCGATGGCTGGGTTAGAGAGGCGCGTCAAATTAGAACTAAAATCGATTGAAACTAGTAATCAGAATGAAAAAGATTCATGACACTTGAACCACCGCAAAGCTGTGTGATATTTCCTTTGCAAGCCATCAACTCATAATTGCTGCAGCTGACCAACTGCCCCTGGTTCACGATCTCGTTGTCACAGAAGCACTGAGTTGCGTACTCCAGGCTGGTCGCACCTCGCTTCGTCAGCTGTGTTCTTCAAGCTAGCAGTCCTGGGAGCTGGTTGAAATTACTCACCCGGCATACCGATAGCCTTTCGTTTGGCAATATGCCACACAGCTATCCTCTGTCATGTCGTCCGAGTAAGAGGACGCGGCAGCCAGAGACCGCAGGCCCTGCGTCGCTTGGGAATCCGTCAGACAACCAAGGGCACGGTAGCTGCCGATGCTGGGGCGAACTGCCGAGTTTGCTGTGTAATTCGAGTTGTAGTACAGGGAGAGCAAACCAGCGCCCCCGCATGTCTGGGAATCCTTTCCCGAGCACTTCATATTGCACGAGCTGCTCGGCGGGTCCGAGGTTTCCGTCAATATCCTGCCGGACGGCATGAGCGTGTTCCCGACGTAGCACTCCGAGCTGTATTCGACGCCGAAGTACTTGTAGCCCGCGCCACTGTTTCCTTTCTGTGCAAAAGTTGCACACAAATCCACGGTCATACCTGATCCAGAAGTGGATGCACCTTGTAGTGCGCGCGTGGAGGACCCGTCAAAGGCACAGCCGAGATAATCGCCTGGAGAGGGCTGTGATGATGTCTTGCCAAATGAGGGGTCTGTGTTGTTGTAGATGGAGATGGCAGCATAGCCACCACAAACCTCCTGCGTGCCGTTTTCTCTTGCGATGGTTCCACTGCAGAGCCAGGTACATCGCTCGAATCCGCCGATGAGATTGCCAGTATTTGCGGAATTGGTGATCGTGTTCCCGCAATGGCACTCAGTGCCATACTCGACGCCAGAAAGCCTGTAACCATGCGAATTGCAGTATGTCTGACAGGCCGGGACGTCCATGGACTCCGTGGACGTGTGCTTGCCATCGAGGGCCCGCGCCCCACCAGTCGTGTCGTTGAAGCAACCGAGGTATTTTTGCTGCGTCGCAGTTGGGTAGAAGGAACCGATCGACGGCCGCACCGTATGTTGGGCTACCGAGTTGACCGTTGGAGTGACATAAGGCGGTGTCACAGACGTCGGGCAGGTCCAGTCCTGCGGTGTCGCATTCGAGGGTCCATTCGTGATGTTGTTGCATCCAGGGAGTTTTGGTAGCAATCCCAGGACGGTCTCGTTGACAGAGGACTTTTTCAATGGGCAATTCCTGCTGTAGCCATCTGTATCACTTTCTTGCAGATATGGGCAGGCACTGATTTGGCCAGCATTGTCCGTTGCCAGACAATTCGCTACTGCGAGTGCTTGAACTGTCGAGTTCCAGCCGTTGATGAAGTCCCCATGGTAGCCATATCCTAGGAAGGAGAGATGTGTCGTCAACAAATTGAACTATTTCATCCTTGAAACGAGGCTGCATAAAGATCCGCATAACCTACCTGATGGGTCGCCATTGGAAAAGACAAACCGGCCCCAGGTCTGAAACGTGTCAGCAATCACTCTTGGAGTCATGAAGTAGTGGTCCTGGCATTAGAAAGATGGGAAGACCAATACGTACAAGATCACCCGGAATAGAGTCGATACTATATAGAGTTTCCAGGAAAATATGTGGCAGTTGGTGAGGGTGGCTTGGTGGGCAGACCCCGTTGTCGATCTGACTCAGGTGAGCGACATGTGAGCCATCAACCTTGTAAAGGTCAACGCCATTCCAACAAGTTGGAAAATGAATCTGGGCTCGGAGGCCATTGACGCATTCGAAAGGTTTCCAGAAGGTGTTGTTCAGGCCGTTTGCTTCAGGAAAACCCTTGTTGGCTCCCAAACAAGCAAAATTAATAGCCTCAGCGACAAGACGCGGCGGGTTACGTTCGTCACCCCAGGTCTGTACGAAATAGAAGTCAGCCTTGTGTTTCGAGAAACCTGAACTCTTATTCACAGCAATTCTTGTTGTTGACTAACATAGGCCTTGGTGTCAAAAGCCCTGGCTGCAGTGTTGCCAGCAAGCATTTTGAACCCTGCCGGGAAAGGAACAGTCTTTCCGACATTTGGGCCGCGGCCAAGATAGTAGACGACAGATCCGGACTGGTATACGTCGTGAAATTGTCCATTCGCATATTGATAGTACCTAAATTTGTTCGAGTTAACCTGATTTGATCCAAGGCATAGGGTGCGGTCCTCGCTCAAGACTGAGCGCATACAGTATGGGAGCCCAGTACGCGGACTTGTCCGCTTGGATTTCGCAAGAGGTGCAGGCACTATTGATCATGCTCTCGTATGAACTGTCGATGCCAATGTTGCTTCCACCAACAATCGTGTGGCTATGGGAGCTTAGTTTGCCGGGGTTGACTATTGGGTCGATACGTCCATTCATGATCGTGGAACAACCCATTCTCCAGAAAGCCTTCACTTGATACTGCTGGGACTCCAGCAAAAGCACGATTGCGGCGCCAAATCTCAGAAAGGATCTCATCTTGGTCGGTATATTTGCGTCAGCGTAGACTGTGCTTTTCACTAGCAAATCTGTACGATTGCTGTTCTGGACCGATGTTTATTATACATGTGGCCTCATAGCCTTGTGCACCTCCAATTGTCTATCCTCTCCATGGAAGTGAATGCATCAGGTGTGAAGATTCACAATCATGCTCTCACTTCACTGCCGTTCTATTGGATTTTCATGGCGTTTAGCCTGGCTGCCAATGTCGGAGACATTACATTCCTTCAGGCGAAATAATCGGCGCATTCTTGTGTCTCAGTGCCCAAAGTAGGACCACAATGTCTTAGGTTCGGCTCTTGGAGGACTATTTTGCGGTGCCAAGGGATGTCAACGACTATTAGAAGCGAGGTCTGGACCCTATCGTGTAGTACGAAAACTACGAGGGCTTGAGATGGTGATCATGTGGCATAGGCCTAGATGAGTCTTCTCCGCCCTTGCATCACACCTCTCACAAAAGAGCTTGAAACTTTTGTGGGCCTGGCGCACATCGTCCTGCCACGGATGCTGTTCCATCGACACGAGTGGTAACCAGGCGCAGTGTCGACACACTGAGTGGCAAGTCCTTAGTACAGTATTCGTCTTGCAAGCCGATTTGAGTGATTCTTGCGGTGATCTCCGAGCAACGCCTGATGTTCGCCGGTGCTGTGGAAGTATTGTGAACAGAAACTCCGGGCTCGCTGATGCAAACACCCAAGGTGGACGAAACTTCGCCATCAACCCGTCTCTCAAACATGTCGACTCCCTGCAAACTGTCTTTTTTCCCACTCGAATATTTCCGAAACCGTCGACGGGAAACACAGACGTGCATCAGCATGAGAAGTCTCTTCGTGGTAGCAACAGTACGACACGCATTGAGATTGGTGGCTCGGGACTTTGCGTGGTCTCAGTGCCACTGATGCCTCACATCCGCTGCATGTCTAGCTTTCGCAAATTTTCTACCGTGCTGACCGTGGATCACGGGTCAGATCCCGGTGATCTGAGTTTGGGCTCGTTGAATTGATCTGTGTCATTGGTGTTCTCTGCGTCGGGAGAAAATCAGGTACAAACTTCCGATGCACTTGAGACCGGGCCATCACTCTTCTGACTTGGGCGTCTGTCGACCTTGATGCAGGATATCCTCTCTCATCGACACTGAGATATCACCCTTCCTACGGGGAGACTTAGTCAGGGATGGAGAGTGCGGGAGTCACTGCGCGCAAGTCTAACTATCCCAACCCTGAAGTCTCGAGGCGACTAGGTCTAGACGGTGGTGCACGTGTGTGCCCGGACGTCTTGTCGAAGGTGGCAGGGTAGGTGACAACACCATGCCAATCACACGTGCAGCGCAAAGCTCAGGGTTTTGGCACGTCCCTCGCCGCCTTTGGTCACTGCGGTCTAGAAGCCCCGGCGCCGCTCGTTGCCTCTGGGTGCGTGAGCATGCGTCGATAATGACCGCAATGGTCAGACACACCGAGGCTGGGATCGTTTCAGGGCCCGAAGCTGACATAGGTCGTGCCATGAGGCCTCTGTGACGGTTCCCGAGCACGATTGCGCGCCCGAGCATTGCTGGCTGGCCCACCGAGCTCCACTACCGCAAAGGCCGAGCATGTCAAAACACGAGGTTTTCAGTTGGCGCCAATGCCGCCCAAAGCCGCTGGCTCGCGGACCGCGGGAGGGGTTCCGGGAGGTTGGGTGTCTGAGGGTTGGGCGACGGCTGGACCGAATGCCAAATTATGGTTCGTGTGCTGGGAGGTGAAATGGACGGGGTTTGAGAAATCCACCCGGGGAACGCTGCCATACTTTTGGACCCCTATAATGGCCCGCCGAAAGTTGAAGCATATGCTGGGGGCAGACAGCCTGAGGTGTCAAAGCCTCCGTTGCCTGCCCACGGTCCCAATTTGCCCTTGCAGCGTGACTCTGTGCCTGTCTCTGCCGTCTCCCCGGAGCCCGCCGCGTGGTCCGGGGAAGGGTTCCGCGCTCAGTTTGTTTTGTTTCCTCAATGCAACCTCAGCTCGCGGTAGGCCTGTCCGTGTGTCGGCCCAGCGTTTGAGCCTGATGGTGGCCGAGACCATCTGGCATATACACTGTAGCTGCTCGACCCGCGGCAGACAGGGATCGAGCTCATGCGTCCGCCCGGGAGAGGCGGAGCGGCAGGTCATAAACAAGTTTGACGTCGCCCTCAGGCGATGCGAGCTTGCCGTATCGGCTCTAGCCAACAAGGGACGACGACTCAAATAACTCGGCTGTCGGGTGATACAAGACAGCTATGGTTTCCGGTCCGAACCTTGCGCCCAACCGTCATCTGTTTCAGCTTCGAGCTCCCCTCCGTCTGTGCACCCCGTCACGGCACCTTTTTATTCAGGCGAGCCGCGCTCTCCGCTCGCCCTCGTGCCCTGCCGTCATGTCTATCAGCTCTCTCAGCCACATGGTCCATCAAATCCATCCTTCCTAGAGCCCGCCTTGCGCCACCACACAATGCCATCTTCAACCACCTCAACGTCCTCGTCCTCGAGCTCACACAGCTCCAGGGGCTCCGGCCACCACAGATCCTCCAGCCAGAGGAGGTCAAAGGCCCACCACAACCTCGACAGGGCTGCACAGGAGATCGAGGATGATCGGACGAATTACCGTATCATCAGAGATGGGGGCTGGGACAACATCCACCACTTCATGCTGTCATACGGCCTGAAGCCCTACGACCCGGATGACTACGAGACAGCAAAGGTCATCATCCAGGGCTTCCGGGACAGGGGATACTACCGGAAGTCAAGCGGCTCCAGCTCCTCGTCGTCAAGACGCTAGGCCGCCGGGCTTTTGCGGATGATGGGATGCGGGGCACGCCTATTTCGCCGATCGGAAACGTCATCATGACATGGAGCAATCCAGGCTGAGAACGGGAGATGGGGGTTTAATATCAACACTAATGGAGGAGGACACACGCTCACTACAACCCACGCGACTCGGGTTACAAAAAAGTCAAAGACAGTATGCACCTCGCGGTCAAGGAATGTCAAACTCAACAAAAATATGGGCAACCAAAAGGCGGGGGGGAAAGTACCCTGGAAAATTTGAGGCGCTCATTTGGGAATCGGGGCAAAATGCGCCGCGAAAAAGCATATTTCTGGCCATTGGCGTTATGGAACAAGTCGCCGTTACGGAGTCCAAACTGTCTCTAGCGGATACGGCGTCACTGTTGTTTTTTTTTTTTTTTTTTTTTTTTGGAATGGCCATGTACACACATTGTCACTATTATCTCCGTGTAGGGCTTCGGGGCTCAAACCAGTCTCACCTTACTCGGCTGTATCAGTCTGCCTAGATTGAGAGCTGTATTGGTTCGGCGTTGGTTATGGTTCGGCAGCGGAAAGGGATTGGAGACTGAGCCAGCTGGTGTAAGAGGAGTCTTGAACAACCAGCAATTGAGAGAATACATTTTGTTTCCATAATCTATGTGCGGCTTTATGCGGGACAGTTGTATCTGCCTCGAGTCTGTAGGGCTGATGGTGCAGTCATGCAGCCCTATCAGCACTAGGTGTAAACACAAATCGTCCCAGCACATGGCGGCAGCTTGGGTCACATTCTAAAGAATGTCTTCTGCTTATGTTAAGATACGCAGGTCATGTTACATTGCTCTCACATGATAGAAGTACGTTTATATCATGACCTCAAGGCTATCAAATAACGAAAGCTAGGTATCATTGAAAGTGGCTCCGCTACATATAAGTGGACATTTTTGAGCATAGACCTAGTGTAGACATTCCTGGGCGAGATGAAGGAAGCGGCTATAGAGTAGCTGGTCCTCTCACAAAGACAAAGAGGTAGAGGCATCATTTGACCAGACGTATCAAGAGAACGTCAAACTGCTGCTTCATGCACATCGGTGAAGATGACAACATCATTGGATCTTAATGTTCTCCCTTTCCATCCCCACTCTGCATTGCTGACGGCTCGGTTCTCAACCGCATCAGACAGTGACAATCCTTTTTACGACTTGCATATGATGAGGAAAGTATCATTTAACCAGTGGTCCAAGGGATAATATAAGACTGAGCCTTATTTACATCCAATTGTTGAAGCATCGTTCATAAATTACTGCTTATTCACACAAGATGTCTGCAAGTGTATATACACATTTAACGAGTGTACTTCAAGCCACATGTCCCAATGTACCTACTAATTGCTAGTGCAGCGCAGAAGCGCAAGCGATGCAACCCAGAGGACCTATGCAGCTATCCCAACAGAATGCATGGTGTGCCTTATGTGAACCGAAAGTGAAATGGATTCCAATTCCGAATGTTCCGGCAGCTTGGGTGTAAAACAACCCTTCCTAGGCTCTTGATCGTCTCCTCAGTAGCATTGCTGTCTGCTAGGCTTGATTCTAAATCCCAGCCTTGCTATTTTTGCAACTCGTATTCACAAATAGAAATCCATTGTACGGGTCTCGGTGCCGATCTCAAAGCCCCGGCTTTTTCAAACAGCAGTGATCACGGGCTGTGTTGAGCTGCACGTTGTCATGATGACTCACGAATTCAAATGCTGTCAGTCTCATTCTTGTACTTTCTCGAGTCCCAAAATAGTGTCTTAAGGTTGTTAGTACAAAAGTGCATGATAAGGCTCTGGAACATTGTAGACATGGCTTTCGCATAATTATAGTCTGGTAATGTGCAGAAGCTCAGCACTTCTACAATGAGCAACGTCCACCTTACTTTTGATGCTGTTATCATTGACCTCATGAAGAGTCAAGACGGTTGCACCGCGAGCACGTGGGAGACAGTCATTTAACTTGCCACTGTCAGGTCCCCAGCTATGCACTGCCCGCTAGCTTCCGTCAATTTAAATCTCCGTATGAGACTATTGGCCGGGCGCTAATACTGTGGAATGTCTTTCCGAAGTCCTGGCCAGCTGCGATAAAAACGCAAGTATATTCGTGCTAGCTCGTCAGGTCACCGCGGCGGAAGTGCTCCCGTGGACCCGGTCGCGGAAGCATCCTCAAGCCATTCCAAGCCCCCGCAATTCGTGCAAGATCTTTTCTCCAGCCTTGGTCTATGGGGCTTGTCCGCACTCGTCCAAGCCTGCACGTGCTAAACGTGCGGAGAACCTAGTCTGCGGGCTCTGCAAAGCCTCGCTTCGACGCGACCATTGAGCCTGATTCGGTACACTAGGCGCCAAAGGATATCGTGGGCCATTTCACTCGGGACTCTGCGCCGAAATGAGTGTCATCTAACATTTTGGGGGGATTCTATCGTCATGGATAGCACGTGCTTGCGTAAGTGCATGCAGCTTGGGATATAAGTACTTGTGTGCTTCTGGATGCATCTTCCACGATATGCCCGCCATGTCAATATTTGCTCGGAGGATCATTCACCTTGCGTCTCGCCACCATGATCTTCAAGGCATCACTTGTATGGAGTGTGCTGGCCCTCGCGGCTACAGCGCTGCCCTCGGCTCTTCACATAAGCAACAAGCAGCCTCCTCCAGCGTACCCTATCGGACAAGGAAAAGGCTCGAATGCCAAAGTTTCCGGCCGAGTCTTCAACATCGTTGGTAAAAAGGGTTATTTCGCTGGTGAGTTCAAAATGCTCTTGTGTCATCCATACACAATACCTGTGGAATCGTGATCACTGACTGACCTGTGGTATCCTACAGGGAGCAATGCATGGTGGCTTGCACACTTGAGCAATAATGATGATATCGACGTCGCTCTAAGCCAGGTGGCTAAGGTACGGAGACCACCTTGCCTGACAGTCGAAAGGGGCTGGCTGACTGACGCGGGATCGTAGACCCAATACAAAGTCCTCCGTGTCTGGGGTTTCGGCGACGTGAACACGCTTCCGGACCCCAACAACGGGGACCCTAACAAGGTGTACTTCCAGGTGCTGAACTCGACCGAAGTTACATCAACTTCGGCCCGGACGGCCTGCAGAGGCTCGACTACGCGGTCTCGTCGGCCGAAAAGCACGGCGTGAAGCTGGTCCTGAATTTCATCAACAACTGGAATGACTACGGAGGGATCAAGGCGTACACGACCGCGTTCGGGGCCAACGCGACGGAGTGGTTCACGGACGCGACGTCGCAGAAGGTGTACCGGAACTACATCGACATCCTGGTGAACCGGTACAAGAAGTCGACGGCCATCTTCGCGTGGGAGCTCGGCAACGAGCCGCGCTGCAAGGGCTGCCCCACGTCGGTCATCACCAAGTGGGCGGCGGACGTGTCCAAGTACATCAAGAGCCTCGACCCGGGCCACCTGGTGACGCTCGGCGACGAGGGCTGGTTCGCGCCGGGGACGGCCCTCAGCGGCGACGACGGGTCGTACGCATACTCCGGCGGCGAGGGCGTCGACTTCGTGGCCAACCTGGGCATCTCCACGCTCGACTACGGCACCTTCCACCTGTACCCGGACTCGTGGGGCTACGAGTACCCCTGGGGCAGCGACTGGATCGTCCAGCACGACGAGGTCGGCAAGAAGTCCGGCAAGCCCGTCATCCTAGAGGAGTATGGTGCACCGTTCCCGGGCAACCATACGCCCATCTACAAGCCCTGGCAGGACGCCGTGGTCAAGAGCGGCGTGGCAGCGGACCAGGTCTGGCAGTTTGGGACGCACGACCTCGGTGTGCCGGGTGAGAGCCTAGGGGATGTCAACTCGATCTACTACAACGAGACCGAGTATAAGGTTCTGGGCTTTGAGCACGCCGCTACCCTCCTCAAGAAGAAGGTCTGAGCACTGCTAAAAGACAAGGTCATTGTCGAATGTTTATACAGGACCTTTGCTGCCAGTCGAGGAATGAACCAACTCAACTAGATTCCAACCGTGTACGTCCATGTCGGCGTTAGACTGCCTGTGCCACGAGGACTGCACCGTGGTGAGATCGATGACGCTACTTTGTGGTGACCTACCTGCCTATGATGATGTTCAAGTTCAGATGTCTGTTGTAGCAATGGCCATCTTGTTGTGTCTTGGCCTTGTATTTTTGAAGTCTTACGCTAGATGTAGCATATGTTCCTCACAATCGACGATGGATATAAGTGAGTCAGCGTACGCCTACCCAGCTTCCATAGTACGCCCACCCAGCTTCCAGCGTTGGCCCACCCAGTACTTCCTTTTCTTAGTATTATATTAATAAGATTAGGTACTTTTCTAAATTTACCCCACATATAAAAAGCTAGGGTAGCTATTTTCTAATTTAAGCAATACTTTAAAAATACAAGCCTAAAAAGCCTAGAGGGCCCCAGAGCGCCCAGAGGGCCCCAGAGCGCTTAGAGGGCGCAGAGGGCTTAGAGGGCGTAGAGGGCTTAGAGGGCGTAGAGGGCTTAAAGGGCGCAGAGGGCGCAGAGGGCGCAGAGGGCGGCAGAGGGCGCAGAGGGCGTAAATGTAACGAGACATACAAGGGCTTCTAGAACCAGATCAGGGAACCAAATGGAGTTGCTAACAGCCAATTTAATTAAAGTATCTTGCAAAGTATGTATATATATTAAAAGAAGTTAATGCTAGGCGGGCTATGGAAGGTATGGTATATTAAAAGAAAGGGGAGTGCTTAGTTATCCCTTAACATGCCTAGCCCTTAAAAAATATATATATCCTTATGCGCTTTAATATTATTAAATAATCTTATAATTACTTCTTTTTTAAGAGTTTTTGGTCTTAATTAATTTACTATTTATTTCCATTATCTTACTTATTAAATTTATTGGTAATTAATAAACTTATTAAGTTTAATAGCTTAGTTACTAGCTTAATTAATAAACTTATTAGGTTTAGCAGCTTAATTAGTAAATTCATTAAGTTTGGTAGCCTAGTTGGTAAACTTATTAGGTTTGGCAGCTTATTTAATGGACTTATTAAGTTTATTAGCTTACTTAAATTTAGCGGCTTAGCTAGATTTAGCGGCTTAGTTAAATTTATTAGCTTAGTTAATAAAAATTAAATTTAGATTTATAATAGGTATATTTATAATAGCTATAGTTAAAGTAAAAGCGTTAATAGCTGCGATTTAAGGGTTTTAATTAATAACCTTATTATTATTTATAACGTAGATATTAATTTATATACCTTTTTTTTCCTTTTTTAAGCCTTAATAAACCTTTTTAGGCTTAATAATCTTCTTATTTATTAAGAATTTTTTAAAGTTATTTAAGTCTTTAACTTAATTCTTATCTTTCTTTTTATCCTTATTATTAAATTGCTTAAATTTATTAAGCTTTATATTTTTTATTAATATAATAAAAGGCTATATATTAAGCATTTTTAAGGCATTATCTTAAAGCAGTTTATTTAATTAAGCCTTTAGGTTTAGGTAAAGTTTCTTTATTAATTTCTTAACCTTATTGTAATTAGCATTATTATTATTATTTTATAAATTTATTTAAGAATTCTTTTTAAGCTATATAGGAAGATTTACCTTAAGGTTATATTTATTATCTTTTTATTAGTTAATAATTTCCTTATTGCTATAGTTTTGCTTAATATTTTATTGCAGAAAGTTAATAACATTAGGGTTTATAATTAAATTAAGCAAACCCTTTTTTTAATAATTATAAGTATAATAACTTTTAAACTTATAAAAAAAATAAGTAAGCTTATTATAATCCTTTTAAGTAATTTTTTTAATAATATAATAAGAAATATAGCATTAATAGTAAATGTTGCCTTAATTATAAAGATTTTTATAATATGCATTATAAAGTACTTAAGTTATTATATACTAAGCTATAATCTTTATATTTTATTCTTTAAGCTTAATAAAAAAGTTTTTATTTAAAATATTAATTAATAAGTATTTAAAGCGTATTTATATAATGTTAATGTAATTAACCTTAAAAAGGAATTTTATATTATTATCTTAAATAAAGTAAAGAATTATAACATTTTATTTATTGCTTATTATAGCTATTTAAATATAAACTTTAATAAGGTTATAATAAACTTTTTTATTAAATAAGGCTTAAAGGCAAGTTTTAATTTTATTAACTTAAGTATTATAAGGTATAATAATATAAATTTAAGGGTTTATTATTATATTAATATTTAAAATATAAAATTAATAAATATAAGCTGCTATTTTTATTAATAGCTAAGCTTATATTATATTAATAAAGCTAATGCCTTTCTTAATCATTATGAATTAATATATTAAAGAAATATAATTATTAAAAAGCAACTTAATTACCTTATTATTAATAAAATTAAAATTTATTTTAAAAGCATGCATATTATAAATAAACTGCTAAGTAAATATATATTAAGCATAAGTTAAGTTAAAAGGTATATAAAAGTTAAAAATGATTTATATATTTTTATTATAAAAGATATTAAATATAAGATTTTAAAGTTTTTTATGCTATTAATAATTTTTTATTAAAGAAAGCAATGCAATTAAGTCTTATAGCTATAACTTAATAAAAAAGGGGTATTAAAAGCTAATTAAAGTAGATATTCTTATATTTATTATTCTTATTATATTATTTATTAATAAATAATTTATTTTAATAATAATTATTAATAAGTATAAAAAGGTAGTAATTAAATATAATTTATGCTTAGCAAATATATAATTTAAATTCTTACAATGCTTTATTAATAAGAATAACTATAGGGTTTATAAATTCCTTATGCATTAAAAATTAAGCAATAATAAATATATAAATAATAACCTTAGCTTTATTAAGAATCTTTTTTATAAATTTATTAATATTTTTATTTAAGATTTTTATTTTATTTAAGGTTAGGATATTAGCTAAGTTGCTAAGTTAATGCAATAAGTGCATTAAGCTAAGCTTATATTCATTTTGCAACTTTTAAAGTATAATGTTTTTTAATTTTTAAATATTATTATACTTATTATAAGTAAACTTCTTAATGCAATTTATAAAATTATATAGCTTTTTAAGCTATATATTTAAGCGTAAAATATTAAAAATTCCTAGGGCTTAATATATACCCTTATTATACTTAAAGTAAAAGCTTTTTTTTAATGCCTTGCTTTTTAGTTATAAGTTAATAATATAAATAATAAGTTTATTAAATTATAGGTTAATATTAAGCATTTTATATATTAAAGCTATAATATTATTATTATTTATGTTTTAATTAACGATAATTATAACTTAAGGATTATAATTAAGGTTTTTAAGTTTAAGCTATTTAATTTATAAAGCCATTTCCTTATAAATATTATTTATAATAGCTACCTTTTTTTTAATCTTTATAATTAAAGTTATATTATAAGTAATTTTATTTTTAAACCTTATTGCTAATAATATTAATAAGTATTATAAGTTTTAATACTTTTTATAAATTAGCTTAATATAGTTATTTGCTATTAAAAAAGGATAGTTATAATTAAAGTTATAATAATAAGTATTTTAAATAGCAATAAATAAAGACTTATAATATATTTTTTATTTTATAATATTTACTTTAATAAATTAATAAATATATTATTATTAAGCAAGACTTAGGCTAAATATAAAGTTAGAAATTTTATAGCAATTTTAAACTTTCTAATTATATTTATAAACATTATTTTTATATTACTTATTTTTAATTAAATAAGCATTATTATTATTATTTAAGAATGTTATAATAATTAGCTTAATATTATATTATATATTATCTTTATTAAATTAATGCTTATTATTTAAAAAGCTAAGGTTTAAGTTATTCTTATTAAGGATTTTCATTATCTTTAATTAATAAATTATATGCAGTGCATCTTAAATAAATAAATATATGCAGGTAAGAAGAATAATATAAGCTAGTATAGTTTTATTATTATTAGAAATGCTTTTAATAATTAAAGCTATAAAGGGCATCTTAATAAGCATAATTAAGGTATGCCTTTAATTCTTAGAGAATATATACAATGCTTATAAAATGCATTAAATAATAATGGCTTTATAATATTAAAACTTTAGTATAATAATGGCAATAATTTTATTATTTGCATCTTAAAGCATCTTTAAGTAAAAGAAACCTTTATGCTTATCTTAAATGTTATTTAATTTATAAAATAAAAAAGCTAAGTTATAGTAAAATTAATGCATTGCTTAACTTAAGATAAAGAAAATTTATATAATATTTATAATAATAAGATTGCTATTAAATATAGTAAATTATTAGATTAAGGGGGTGTCTTGAAATTTCTTTATTTTAAAAAGGCCTTAGACCTTTAATTTAATTATAATATTATTATTAACTTTAATAAAATAAAGGTTAATTATAAACTTTTTTATTTTTTCTTTGTTAAAATTAAATATTTTTATGAATTTATTTAATTTATTATATTTAAGGAGTTAGGGTTACTTAAAGTTAAGGAATGAGGCTAAAGCTATTATTAGTTTTTTCTTAAGCTAACTTATTTATTTAAGCTAATATGCTATAAATTAAAAGTTAAATAGCTTATTTAATAAATTATTATATAATATATAAATTAATATAAATTGTAAAATGTTAGCCGTTATATTTATTAATAATATAAAGTAATTGCAATACTTATTAACTTTCTTTATAATTTTAATGTAATGCTTTTTTAGGGTCTTACTTTTAGTATTATTTTCCTTATTTGCATAATGCTTTTAAAGCCTTTATAAAAGTATATAGGTAAAGTTATAAATAAGCTTTTTTTTATTATTAAACTTTTTTATTATTATAAATAGCTTAATAATTATAATATATGCATTAACTTATCGCTGCTTAATATTTATTTTATTCTTATTATAAGAAATATAGTAAGATTAAAGCTAGTTATATATTGCCTTTATAATTATATTAATAATTTCTTTCTTAAACTTATTATCTATAAGAGTAAAAACCTTAATATATAAAACCTATACTTAAACCTTATATAAGGTATTTATAAGTAGTACTAATTATATAAATTACTTTTTATTAAATATCTTAAGTATAAAGAAGTAATAAAAATAAGGGACTTTAACTTCCTTTTTATCCTGCTTAATAATATATATTTAGTTATTAATTAGCATTATAAGTGCCTTATAATTAATTTTATTAAGCTTTAAGGCCGTTTATTTTTCATAGGTATATTTATGCATTGCATTATTTCCCAGGCTTATTAATATTTTATTTACATTATAAAAGGATATATAGGCTGGTAGTTTATAAGCATTATTAAGGAAATTAGTAACGTAATTATAAATAATAATAAGCTAATTATAAGCAATAGTCTTTAGGGGTCCCGCTAAGTTAAAAAGGAAGTTTGCATATTCCTAATTAAGATGGAAAAATTAGTTATTAAAGTCTTTCCATTCCTTAATAACTAAAAAGGTAAGCTATAGAAATTTAATAGAAAAGGCTATTTTAATAAAGTTATAAAGCTATATAAGATTAAATATATATAAATTATAAAGATTATTCATTATATGCCTTTAAAAATTAATATTAATATTATTATTAATTGTTATTATATTAAATAGAAAGGCGCCTTTTTATAGCGGCTTAGTAAAGCCCTACGCTATTAATAAGCTTCTTAATTGGTTTTGTAATATTATAATTATTTAAGATGCGGTAATTAAGTTATTAAGGGGAATAGAAATGAAAGTAATCTTTATATTAATTATATTATAATAAATATTAATGTTTATTTTAAGCTAGGGGTATTAATATAAATAGCTAGAAATCTAAATGGTTATGGCAAATTTAAATATAGGAATATTGCTAATAATTGCTATGGTTTTTTAAGTATATAGCATTATTAACTTTTTTAAGGCAAAAGTAATATAAATAAAAAAAAGGGAAATATATTTAACTTTCTTAACTAGCTCTTTATTTATTTCTTCCTTTTCTTTAAATTAAGCAAAGCTAAGCTTTAAGTTTTAAATATAAGTAAGCTAATATAGTTTAAGATTATTTCCTTTAAGCATTAAGAATAATAAAAATTACTTATTATAAAGGAGCTCTTTATTTAGCATTATATTAAATAAAATATTATTTAAGGAGTTTAATAAGGAGTTTTATTATATAATATTAAGGAAAGGTATGGTTGGAAAGTTAGCTTGCAATAAAGTATTATTAAAGCAAAATAAGGCTATATTTTATGCTATGGAAATATTTTAAGTAAAGGCTTTTTGCAATTTATAAATTAGTTATTTTAAATTATAATTAATTATTAAGTTAATAATATTATTTAAGATAGTAATAAAATTAGCATTATTATTAACTTTAATTAATGCCTTTATTATAAAAGGATTAAAGTTTATAAGTATATTAATTATATTATTATACTTAAATAAATATTTGCTATTTTTTAAGGTAGTGATATATTTAAATGTAATGGAATTTTCATTATTAACGCTATTTAATTGCTATTTAAGAAAGTTATTACCTACTTTTAGTTTATCCTATTTAAATTGCTAAATATTAAAATTAAATTCACTTTAAACTTAACGTAAATTAACAATATTATTATAATTACCCGCCTTACTTTATAACCATAATAATAAATATAACTTACTTAAAAGATTGTTTATAAGATTATTAATATACAAGATAGTAGCTATATAAATAAGGGGAATAATAATCTTTATAAAAAGGGGAATAAAGGTATTAAGTAAAATAAAAGTACCTTTTTAAAGGTGTTTAAATATATTTATTAATATATATAAGGATATAATAATAATTATTTTATTATATGCCATTTTAATAATATATGAAATAAATTTAAAAAAGGAGAATTATTACATAATTAAAAATAATATATATAAAGAGGTTTAAATTAAATAAGGGTAGAAAGTAAAGGTTATTATAAGTAAAAATTAAAAGTAAAGGTTAATATTAATAAAGTAATAATTAAAAGTAAGCTTTAAAAAGTTTTTAATTTTTAAGGTAGCTATTTATAAATAAATTAAAGCTATTATTATAATAATAAATAACGATTTGCTTTTAATAATAATTATATATTAAAGTTAAGATAAGTTTTATTAATACTTACTTTTAATAAAAATTTAGCATAATTAATTAATTATTTAGCGGTATAATATAAGTATATTACTTATAAGGGATTTTAAAAAGTAAATATAAAAATTGCTAGCTTTTTAAGTTCGTAATGCCTTTAATACTTATTAATAAAATAAAGAATATTAAGAATAAGAGTATTATAAGGCTTTTAAGTTATTTCTTTATAGTTTATTTACTTAACTTTATAATATTATTATTTAAAGTAATTACTTAGCTTTCTTAATATAGCGTAGTTAATAATAAATTTAATAATGAATTTTTTATAATTATTTTATATTAAGAAACTTAGAAATAAAGGTGCTTATAATGCATGGCTTAACGCTATAAGTTAAAGATATTTAATGAAAATCTCTTTAAACTATTTAAGTTAAGGGGAAAGCTTAAGTTTATATTTTAATAAATTAATTTTTTTAATAATTAAGTATGGATTAATATAGGGAAAGGAAAGCTTTATTTAGTGGTTAAAATGGTATTTATAATGGCTAGGTTTTGCTAATTTAATATATATAAAGTTTCCTTTCTTTAAAGTAAATAAATGTTAATGCTTATTATTATAATAAGCTTTTATCTTAGCTTATGCAATTTATATATATTTAAAGGCTTTTTTATGCGCTATTTATTAAACTAATTTAAACTTATAAAATGCCGGATATATAGTAAGTAAGAAGCCTTTTAAAAGGTATTTATAAAGTATAATAAATAAAATTTACTTTATTAAAGCTAATTAAAATGTATTTATAATAAATAAGATATATAGTAAATAATATTCTTAAGAAGAAGGGTTTTATAGCGCATTAAGATATGTAATTAAGTTAGCAATAATAGTTTAAATAAATCGTTTTGCTTATTTATTTATTGCAACGTAATTTGCTGCCATTATATAAATATTAATGCAAGCTGCTTTATAAAGTTCTTTTTATAATGTGCTTATAAACTTACCGTTTATATTAAATATAAAGATATTTAAAAGGCCTTAATTTAAATAAATATGCTTTATATAAATCTTAGCTTAATCTTTAGCTATATAATTAATCTTACTAATTAAACTATAAATAAACTTAAATATTTTATATATTATAAAGAGAATATAATTATAGCTTTTTATAAATAGCGGTAGGTTAATAATGAAATTAAGGCAAAGCGTGGATAGTAGGATTTTAAGAGTTTTAATGGGTTGTAAATTGCTAAAGGGTAAATATTTAGTTAATTTATAAGCGTTATAAGTTGCATAATTAGCAATATATTTTTATACTTAATGATTTATTTATAAAAAAAAGGCTATATCTTAAAGGTAAGCTAGGGTTTAATTAACTTTTATATATGCTTAGTTATTATAAGCTAGGCAAAATAATTGCTTAATATATAATATAAGTATAATTAGTTATATAGCATTTCTTTTAAGATAATAAAGAAAATGATTTTAAAGGTATATAGTGAAATTATAAAGAGTTAAGTTTAAGCCTTTTAAATTATCCTTTATTTAATTAAGCTAAGATATAAGGCGGTTATAAATAAAGCAAAACGTTTTATTTAATTAAAGGGCTTAAATAATGTTTTTTTAAAAGGGTTTGGATATATAAAGTTGCATTATAATTCTATTAATATCTTAAGCTATAATTACTTTAGCTAGGGGTATATTATGCATAAGTATTTTTATAATGGGTTTTAATAAAATATTTATCTTATATATTAAAGGAGTTAATAGAGTTATTATAATCTAAGGAATATTAAAAGCTTGCAGCTTAAATTAAATTAGTTTTGCAATATAGCAAGCTTAGCTTTAAGTAATGATATAGGAGTGTATTAAGAGTTTAATTATTATTCTTTTAAGTTTAGTAATAGGTTCCTTATTCTTAAGTAATTGCAATAAGGTATTAATATTAATATAGGTTTTATTAAAATAATAAATAATTATGATTTTATAAGTATATTATATAAGAAATAGCTGTTATTTAATAATATAATAAGCATTTTATGGAAAATATATAGTTGCCTTAAAGGAGTGCTTAATGAATTTATAATTTATAATAATTTAAATAATATTATAATTAAGATAATATAAATACTTTTTTAAGGCTTAAATAAGTTTAAGTATTTTTAACTTTAATATAAAGTAATTCTTTTTTATAGAATTTAAAGTATGAAAGAGGAATAGGATAAGTTAGCTTTTGCTATTTACTTAAATTTAATGTAAACTAACTTTAATGCCTTTACTGCTAGTATTTATATAAAGAATAAATAGCTTAATAAAGTTTAAAAAGGCTAAATTAATGTAATTAATAAGGGCTATTTTAAGTTATTTTTAGGTTTTAATGGAATAGGATTAAAGCTATTTATAATATTTTTATTTTTTTTCCTAAATTTATAGTTTTTTAGGCTTTGCATTTAAGGTAAGATATATTATTTAAGGAGGAAATAAGTAGTATTAGGTATGGGTATTTTTTTATAAGTTTGCTTATAAACTATCCCTAAATCTTAAGGTCTTAAGTTTATTTAATGGATTAATAATAATAATATAGTTTAAAATGAAATTATAATAATAACTTATAAGGCTAATACTTTATTTTAATTTTATAAGATTAAATGGCATTTTAAGATTGTAAATAGCCTTTATTTTATTTATAATTATGGAAAGTTTAAGCTTAAATATATAATGCTTAAAAGCCTTTAATTTAATTTAAGCAAAATAATACTTTAATAAAGATATTATATAGCTATTATTTTTTAATATTATAAAAATAAGCTTAAGATATTAAATATATTTATTAATAAAGCAAGAAAAGATTATAATATTATTAATATAAACTAATATAAATTCCTAAAGGTATGTATTAAAGAGGCTTTTTATGTAATATTAAAAGAAAAAGGGGGAAATTGCAAGATTTATAATAGCTATGGCTATATGTTTAAGGCTTTAGTAAGGGGTAATAAAGGTTATTTTTTAGTAATCCTTAGGGGTAATAAGTTATTAAAAAAAGCCTTTAAGGATATTTATAATAATAAATATATTATAGCCTTTAAGAAAGTTAAGTATATTATTTTATTAAGGTAATAAATAATTATAAAAAATAAGCTTAGTATTAACTTAATAAAGGTTAATAATTACTTAAGGTTTATTATTATATTAAATAATAAAGGCTAACGTTATAGCTATGCAATTCTTTCTTAATTAAATTAATTTCATTACGCTTATTTTAACTAGTTTATTAATAATTTTATTAAAGGCTTTGCAGTCTTTTTATAATATATTATATAGCTTTTAAATTAAGTTATTAAGATTAGCATTTAATTTTAAGGGAATCTTTATTTTTATATTATTATTAAATTATCCTAGCTTTAACTAAAATAATTAAGCATGCTAAAGAATAGTTTATTTAATTTTATATACTTTATTAAAGCCTTAGCTAGGGTTTATATTTATATTATTAATATTAAATTATAAATTTAAGATTGATATGTTAAAGGGGTAGCTATTTAAGAATTATTTTTCTTTTTTATTAAGGGATATATTATTAAGTATCTTTAATAAGGGAATGGTAATTAAGGTAAAATCTTTTTATATTAAAAAGGTTTTTAAGTTAAGAGTGATAAATATAGCTTTTAGGTATTTAAAAAGTTGCTCCTTATAAATTATTATGGGTTAATCTTTGAAATTAAAAAAGGGTAAGATAATAGCGATGCCATTTATAATGCTATTAATAAGGGAGCTATAAGTTAGGTTATAATAATTTAAAATAACTTTAGGTTTAATAAAGTATTTAAAAGCTTAAATTAAGAGTTCTTAAGAATGAATTTAAATATTAAAACCTTTACTAAGTAAAATAAAGCATTTATAAGTTACCTTAATAATAATTATCTTGCATTAAGTAAAAGGGTATTTAATATAAGTAATATAAATTTTTTAATTAGTATTTAAAATGATAATTAACTTATTACTATTTAAAGGGCTTTAATATATATATAGTTAATGCTTTTTTAAGAAAGGAAGATTAAGAAGCAGGCTATAAGATAAGCCATTAATAATATAAGTATCTTTCTTAATAAGCTAAGATTGCTTATCTTAATTAAGAATATTAATAAGTAACTTAACCTTATAAGTAATAATAAGGCTAATTCTAACTTTAGTTAAGGAAAAAGGAGTTTATAATAATTTATGCTTTAATTTAAAATAATATAATGAAAGTACTTTTTAAGATATAAGCAAAGCACTTAAAGCAATATTAAAAATATTATTAATAAGCTTTTCATTAAGCATAATAAGCATAATATAAAAATAATTTAACTTAAATAAGAAATAAAAAGGATAAAATGCATTTTATTTCATTAAATGTAAGAAAATAATATTAATAATGCTTTTCATGGCATCTTTATATATTATTAAAATAATAAGGTTATTTTATCTTAAAAAAATCTTTAATTTAAGTATAAAAATAAATGCTAACATAAGTTTAAGCTTTTTATTATTTTTTTATAAAAATAAGCTATAAAGAAATTATTTTAAAGGGTTAGTAATAATATTAGCTTTAATAAAGTTAAAAATAAGAGAAATTAAGAACTTTTTATATAGTAAATGCATCCTTAAGGGTATTTGCTAAGTTATTTTTCTTGTTTTAATTTTAAATTAAGGTTTAATTTAAAATTATTACTTATATTAAGCAAATCCTATATTAAATTATAAAATTATTAAATATTATTAAGAATTTCTTAAGAAAGGGTTTTAGGTTTTTTATTAATATTTATAATATATGCTTATAAAGAAGGTTATAAAATACCGTTTTAATAATTTTATAAAGAGAAATATTTATAAATAAAGTAATTTAGCTTATTTAACTTATTATAAGTAGTTTAATTAAAATAGTTTTTATACCCTTTATTTTTATTAATTATAAAATTATTAGCTATCTTTTTAATTAAAAGCAAAATATTATACATTGCTTTATATTTATAGCTAAGGCTATATAAATATGCTAAATTATATAAATAGCTAAAGTTATAATTATAAGTTTGCTTATAAGTATTGCAATAAGGATAAGGAATTTATTTTTAATTATTATATTATAAGAAATAATTAAATTATTTAAGTTTTTTATAATAATTATTATTTTTTTAAAGGGTAATAAGCTGCTTTTATAGCTTATAAATCTTATAATTTTAAGCTTTCTTTACTTTCTTATTCTTTTACTACTTTTAATAAATATTATACTTATTTTAATTAATAAGTTACTTAAAATCTTTAAGCTTATTATGCTAAGTTTATAAAGTAATTATTATATATAACTTAAGATTTAATTTAACATAAATTTAATAAACTTAAGCATCCTTATTTAGCTTTTTAACTTTATTATAAAGATAAATCTTATTATTAATATATTTATATAAAGGTAAAGCATTTTCCTTATTAAAAAAGTAAAATATTTTATTTGCTTTAGCTATAAAGTTATTATAATTTTTATAAAAGCATTAATAAAGCTTAGCTTTCTATAAATCTAAGTTATTAATAAGATCTTTCCGCTTATATTTAATTAATAATATAAATTAATAAGCATTATTTAAATTTAAATTTAAGATAATTTTAATAAAAAGGTTAATAAAAATTATAGCTTTATTATAAGTTTTTATAAAGTATTAAATATAAGTAATATATATATTTATTTTAAAGCTATAAAACTTAAATATTTTTAGCTTTAAGCATAAATTATTTCTATAAGCTAATGCAAATATTTAATTTAAACTACCTTGCTAAATATAATAATCTTAGCTATAATAAAAGCAATTTTAAAAGTAAAAAGTTTTTTATTAAGGAAAGCATTTTTAGCAAGGGTATTAATAGTAATTATTAATCTTATCTTTTATATTTAATTTAAGGGAAATACTATAAATAAGGCGTTAACTAGGAAAGCTGCAATCTTTAGCTAATAAATAAGGGGAGTCATAGCAATGCTTATAATAAGGGGAGTAAATAAGCTAGCTGCTTATATTTTATTTATTTTTATAGTTTTTTAGCTTAGAGAAGGCTTGTTAAGAATTAAGGATAAAATAGCTAATTAATGCAAAAAAGGCTTTTAAAAAAGAAATAGCATTTATAAGTTTTGCAAAGAAATGGTAAGCTACTGCTATTTAATTTTAGCGTTTTACCTTGCTAAAATCCTTTATAGCATATTAAATTTAAGTAAAGAATTAATTTAATATAATGAAATAAAGTTTTAAATGCATTTTTAAAGTTATATTTTACTTAATAATATAAATAATAGCTATATTAAAAAAATAATTACCTTAAGTATATAAAGGTATTTATACAAGAAGAGCTAAGGGCTAAATATATATAGGGTGCTTAACAGGTTTAGGATAAAACTCTTTAAAGTAATTCTTAAGTTTTAATAAATAGGTATAGTTTTAAAATAATCCTGCTTTAGCTATCTTACCAGCTTATTTTAATAAAAGGGTTTTATATTCTTTATTTTAGCTAACTTTAATTAAAAAAAATGGGTTAATATTAAACTTATTTTAATTAAGGAATTAGCTATAAGAAATGGTTAGCTTTTAAAATTAGGAAACCCTTAGGGAATTTTAAAGCAAAGGATTAAAAAAAGGTTATTAAATTAAGTTAAGGAAGTTAATAAAGCTTAATAAGGCTTAATTAATGCTTTATGCCTTTTTAAGTTATATTTTGCTAAAGAGGAAGTTATAATTTAATGCCTTAATTATTATAAGTTATATTTAAAGTTTCTTTTAAGTAAAAGCAAGGGCTAATATTAATTATATAAAAACGGGAAAAGCTTTTTAAGCTAATTTTAACGCGCTAGTAGATTTAAGAGGTTAATTTAGTTTTAATTAAGGCAGTTTAGCAATAATAAAACATCTTTTTATATCTTAAAAAGGCTTATTTCTTGCCTTGCTTATAAAGTTATTTATGGAAAGGTTTTAAATTAAAATTAAAAGTTGTTTAATTAAGGGGTTTTAACAGCTAGAAGTTTATTAAAGCTATTAAGCTAATAAATATTATAGCTTAATAAATATAAGGCTTATTAATAATTATTTAAAGCATTATTAATAACATTTAAGGCCTTTAGCTAATTAAGCTAAGGTTAATAAGGTTATTAAATTAATTATATACTAAGGAAATGCAGTTATTTAAATAATTGCAAGCAATTAATATTAAATTAATAATTAAATCTTAGCATAAAAGCAATGAAAAGTTAAATTAAGTTATAGCTATTATATAATAAAATATATAAGGGCTTTTAAAATTAAATTAGGGAACTAAATGGGGTTGCTAATAGCCAATTTAATTAAAGTATCTTGCAAAGTGTATATGTGTGTTAAGAGAAGCTAATGCTAGGCGGGCTATGAAAGATGTAGTGTATTAAAAGAAAGGGGAGTGCTTAGTTATCCCCTAACAGTAAAGGGCGGCAAAGGGTAGAAGTAACTTTTAAGTTGTAAATAAAGGGGTAGCTATAGGACCCCTCTGGGATAGCTATAGCTATGCTTTATTAATAACCCCATAGTATTAATATTTTATAGCGCGTGCAACCAATTTCCTTGTACTGGGTGGGCCAACGCTGAAAGCTGGGTGGGCGTACTGTGGAAGCTGGGTGGGCATACGCTGACTCGATATAAGTTCCGATAAGAGCTTAAGTCTATCGTACCCTTTTACTTATGATAAAATATGATGAGATAAACTGGTTGATAACTAACTTACAAGCTAGATAAAGGATTATAGTATAGAACGCTGTTTCCGTTGTGTTGCAGTTGTAAAATCCACAATTGCTAGCAAGAAGCCGTGGGGTCAAGTTAGGCTTGACAATTTGACAGCAGCACATTAACGGTCATCTTGTTCGTAGGGACCTTTATCTTGAGCGTGAGTAAGGCTTCCGATTCTGCTGCAACCCTGATCAGGTCTACATCAGAAGCGAGTGCCTGCCTAGGACACTGAGACACGTTAAACGTAGTTATGCCCGAAGCCTGGCAGGGGAAGGGCGTGACCAGTGGATAGGTCTGCAGGTTGGCGTCGGCCTTGGGCAAGGAAGCGGGGTCATTACTTCACGCTTTGCGTGAAATGCTGAGAACCTCGCATCTCAAACTGGGAAAAATTCGAATCTATGACATTGTACAGCACAACTGCTGCCTGCGACGAAAAACCGCAGCATGCGAGATGATGTATTCATTAGACCAAGCTGCGCAGGCAGGACCCTCTCAAGCAGGAGGGGACCCTGAAGCAGGACCCTGAGGAGCTCCTCCCCGCGGCGGGGAGGAGGGGAGGACGGAGTGGAGGGAGGACAGGGAGAAGATTGAGCCGCGGAACGTAAGATTTTCGGTGAGGCCCGACGGCGTGGGCTGTAGATCTGCAGCGATCGCTCCTGCAGACCAAGCTTGGAAGTGGATACCACAAGTGCATTATCATCGGATCAGATAACGATGCGAGGCAAGATCAGTAGATCCATCAAAAGATCAGGGGGCAAGGTAAGGCAGTGGCACACGCGACCTCGTCGGAGGAGTTTCTTTCTTGGTTGATTTGGTCGGTTGTATTGCTCAAGGGTATCAAAAAAAGGATGCTTCTAAATCCGTCCTGTCATGCCGGGTTTGTTCTCCGCCACTGCATTCCGAGGAATTAAAAAAGGAAAAGAGTCCAATCGATCCAACAATAAATAGTACAAAAAAACAATCAAAACAATAAGCCACAGTGAACGCCGACGCCTTGCATGCCAGAAACCCTTCTGTTTGGTTGCTCTCCCCCTATTCACCCTGATGCGTTGATCCCCCTTTCAGTGAGCAGGAGGAAAAAGCACGTAATCGGGCCCCACCCGAGGGCGCGCATCGTCGGCCCTTTTTGGGGTGTACAGCCTAATACAGACGCCCCGAAACCCCACGTATGAGACGGGAATGATGCATTTGGCCGGTTCTGGCAATGGATCCATCGTCCCGCCGTCGGAGTCATCTCGATGGGGTGACTTTGCTTGTGTCGTCCTTGGTCCCTCGGCCAGCGCCGCCTTGTGGGCAGGCAAACAGGCAGAACAGGAGGAATGACGACATGTGGGCGGAATATTGCGAAGGCGCGCTACGCGCAGGCGCACAGGCGCATCGTATTGCTTGATTCGGTGTGATGGGTTTCGTAAAGTTGCAGTGGGCTTTGCTTGATCATCAGGGCTGCTGCTGATAAATCCACCTGGCAGGGTCGAGATCCGGATCGGGTGTCGCTTGCATAGGTACAGGGTTGGTAGGTAGGTAGGTAGGATACAGTAAGATGTGTGTATGTGGGGAGGTGTGTGGGCGGGAGGATGGGTGTGGTGTCTGCATGTGTTTGATGTAGAGCCGTTATCGTCTAGAACCCAGACCAGCCTCGCTCAGACGAGAGGAAAGACTCGATGAGTAGCAGTCTTGTAGCAGGCTCGAGCTTATCGCGTGCCCCAATTCCAACTTGAGTTGGAGGAGGTTCGGGTCATGGAGGGAGCCGAGGAGTCACTCCGGTCGCTGTCCATGGAACGCTTGCCGCTGTCTGAGCCGGTTGGAGAAGAGGCACGCTGGAAGCTGGAGGGGAAGTGGGCGCCTGCGGTGGGAGAGACCTGACCGGGCTCGAGCGGGTGCCTGATCTCCTTCCAGGATGCAGCAATCTGCTTGCACAGGTGTGCGGACATGGTGTACGTGGGAGACATTGTTGTTGATGTGGTGGTTGGTTGTTGTAAGTGAGCAAGTAGCCGAGGCGGCTTGGTTTGGTTGGTCTGATTTGCTGGTTTGCTTCTTGTTGTTGGTGTGACTGTTTGCTGTGTTTGCAGCGTGGTGCAGCAGAAGGGTGACAGACAAAGATCGATGAGGAAGAATAGCAGAGTGTGCGATGCAGGAAGTGCGATGCAGGAAGCTTTTGACTCAAGGGATGTAAGTGAATTAATATTGCAGCTGGGGAAAGGAGAATCTGATGCACCTTGTCAGGTTTGGATGTTTCCAGCCCAGGCACCACCACTATCCACCACCCACCCAATACACAGACCAGACACATACGGTACATGCGGTACCCCTGGTACGTTGGTCTAAATACGGTACACAAGGCACCCAAGGAGTGCACACAGAATGTAGCGCCGGCCGGCATAGGGGTACAGTTGCGTACCGCAGGGTGGTGCATGCTTTCGGCACCACCAGCCAGATCAAAACAGCCCACCCTCCGTATTGCGAGCTGCCAGGCCGCCCAGCTCTTTCCGAGGCCAGGCCCGGGCCCCAATTGTCCCCCCAACTTCTGGCCCTGGCCAATCACAGGCGACACAAAGTCATATCGCTGCGCCTGCCATTGGACAGCAGCCGCAGGCCATCATGCGATTCCAGCCGCAATGTGGACAGTGAGCCTCGTGAAATCGAACCACCTCAGCGGCAAGCAGCCCGGCCAGGCCCCGCCATGGGAAACTATGTTCCGTTGTGGCAGCTCCGCAGGCCTGGCAGGGGGGGGGGGGAATTGCAGATCTCTCTTTTCACTAGCTGATCTGATCGGGTCGCTGCCACGTTCCTCTTTCGGCTCGGATCAATCTGTGCTGCCCTCGGTCCATTCTGACGGCACCCAGGCAGTTGATGGTCAGTCACTAGTGCTGCGGTGCTGCTTTGCTCCTCGGGGCAACTCCATCAGTCGATGCAATCCCACCTGCATTTGACGACATGGCACTGCACTCTTCAACGTCGTCCTCCAAGGTCGTCTCTCTCCGCGCAGGGAAGCCTGTCCTTCAGCTCGACAATTCCCCCTCAAACCCCGCTGACGTAACAATCGGGGCTCCTCCCCTTGCACCATCCCACATCCCGCGGCCAAATATACCTAAACAGACTACCATGCAGACCGTCGGGGTGGGCTGGCCGGGCTGGGGCGGCTCCAGCGCAAGCTGCACAGCAACTGCAATATGTGATCATGGCATTGACTTGGATTCCAGTCTAGTCTCTTCACATGCCCACTAAAAGACGACATGCTGTCTCCTAATCACAGTAGTATGCAGGAGGAACCCCGGGACCTAGTTCCAACCTTCGTCAGCCCTCAAGGCAGTGGCAGTTCTGGCACCACGAAACACGCGTCCAAGGGGCTGCGGCCAGGCCCACAGCTCCCCAGTTATCCACTGCGACAGCCCACCCATTTTCCGTCTGCCGTGACAGCTGCCCCAGTTGTTGCTGCTATATCACGTCGGTCGCGCCAGCCATCAGCCCTGTTGCGCTCAGGGTCCGCCAGATGTGGGAACACCGCCCTGCCAGCCTAGTAGCGCAGTGGACTTCAATCACAAGGCACCTGTTCAGAGCAGTCGATCACCGGTGCCATATCGGCATCCCAGGCGTCCACCCCTTCTGCCGCGTCACAACCAGCACGTCCGCCTCGATCCCCGAACTGTTGACCTGGTCGATGCTGGCGTACAGGCTGTACCCAAACCTCTCGAGGATCCCGAGCAGGCTCAGCAACAGCATCCTAGACTTGACCGTCTCCTCGCCCGACGCCTGCCACGGCTGGCCGTGGAACTTGAGCTTCAGCCGCCCGCTCTCGAGCTCGTGACTCTTGAGCCTGTACTTCGCCCGGAACTCCGCAACGATCGCCTCGGTCAGGTCCCCCGGCGGCGCGTCCACGATCTTCATCTTGTCCGTCCAGTCGAAAGAGATGCTCAGCCAGTCGCACGGCGGCGGCGGCGGGTTCTGATATCTGAATATGAGGGAGTCTGGGAAGGAAGGGTCAGCGTCGTCGCCATGGTTACCGCAGAACTGACGCCCAAGGCCACCATACCTTTGTCCAGCTCCTTCTTGGACACGTCCACCGCCGCCTGCAACACCCACCCCATGTCATAAAGCGCCTCGAGCATCCTCCTGATCAGCCGCCGGGCGTTATCGTCGCCGTTTACCTTCTCCTGCCACGGGTAGCCCTTGAACTTGATCTCCTCGGCGCCGCCGTATGCCCGCACGTCCTGGATCGGCCACACGGACCCCAGCACGCCCCTGAGGGCGCTAGTCTCGGGCGCGCTGAAGTTGATGAAGCGCATCCGGTCTGTCATGTTGAGCGTCACGCACGCGAACCGCGTCTGGAAGGATGATGCGCCTTGTGACGGCCCCGCCGATGCCGTGGCCTCCAGGAACGATGGTGGTGGTGCGAATCCTCCCTTGGGTTCGCCGAAGGGTTTGCTTTTGTCGTCCATGATGCCGCTAGCCTTGTAACTCAAGCGTAGCCTGTATTTGTAGGTGAGTGGTCTCGTAGGTCCTCGCGATGGTTAATTATAATGTGTGTAGAGTGAGGGGGGCCCAGGAGTGGGCTGTCTAGGTCTTTAAGCCAGTTACCGGCGTGGCGAGGTAAGGTGATATGAATGTGCTGAGTGAGAAGTTGTAACTGCCTGACGATTTGAGGTTGGCTGTGAGACCAAAGCCACAATGCGGGCCAGCGGCACTAGCTCCTTCCGCCGCAACGGTTCAGCTCGTCTACGGCGCCCAAGTACAAGCTTGAGCTGGTCGGTCACATCTCAATGACCGCACTCAGAATACTCGAATCGGTGTTGGCTCTCATCGTCTCTATGGCGTTTGGTCTATTTGCCTGCACGAGATGTTTTCACTCATATCTCGCCACATCAAACCCCACCCGGTGCTCTCACTGCCGTCCATGCGACCAGCTCCTGGGAACAGTTCAGCACCTGTCGTGGTAAATAGCATTACTGAGATATTTGTATCTGCCTTGCCAGAATATCAATGGCAGGTGGGAGTCACTATGCAAAAAGTGAGGGAAGAGGAGGCTGTACATGCAGACTTTGTTAGAGCCAATCATCACTGCAGGTACAGAGAATGTATGTGACCCGAGACGAATCGGATTGAAGCCTGGGAGAGCTGCAAAACAACAACTCAGCCTTGTGGAATCTGGTAGTCATCGTAGAGGATGCTCAGAGTCAATCGAGGGTGGGAAGAGGCCGGGCACTGACAGCCAGGCTAGGTGTGCACTTGAGGCATCACATACCAGCAACTCTCTAGTTACCTAGGTGTGTGTTCGGTCTAGTAGGACTTGGAGGATGGCAATCTATGAAATGAAAAATGAAAAAAATCCTCTATGAAGTGCTGAAGTAGTCAGGATCTCGAATCAGTATTCCATGGGGATCGCGCCTTGAGGCAAACGTGTGTATAATACATTTATGATTCATTATTGCTTCTGGTTTGGACGTAGAGTGAAGGGGACAAGACCCATGTTCAACTACCGGTCTCGCCATTGATGTGTAGCAATAAGCAAGACACAAGTTGACGCCTATTTCAGGCCAACGTATTCAGCAAGCAGCCCTTGCCATCCTTCGACTCAACAGGCTCTGATAAAGGGGTTTGCTAAATGTCTGAAACATCAAGCGGCATGGGAATGTGTCTCGTCAGTCAAGGGTCAATAACTCTACACGCACTGGTTTGTTTGGATCTTAGATCTATTGTCTAATGTTGATCTATATGTACTTGGTTTATCGTTGCAAGTTTAACATCACTCATCCGCCTCGTGTCTCATTTTTTGCGTCACCGGCAGCCAGCAAAACGTTAGGGAGAAGAAGACAAAGGGACGAACACGACTGAAAGCATACCCAACATCTCAAGCCTCACCAAACTCCAGCGCAATTCACCTAAACCCAGAACTCCGTGTGCTATGTATTGCCCAAGGTTATGGCGCATCCCAAGCAATGCCCTAAGCAGCCGGAACAGCAACAGCCTGCTCCTCCCCGACGACGCCCAGCTCCCGTGTGACATCCAGGGCCGGTGTCTTGAGCTCCGTGAAGGCCTCGGGCCAGAGGAACATGCGCTCCTCTTTCGTGGGCGACATGACGACCAGCCTGGGGACGTTCGACTTGCTCGACAAGCGGCGCCACATGTTGGCGCGCGGGTTGAAGCGGGCGGGCAGGCCCCGTCCGGCCGTCTTCTTCTCGTCCTCGTCAATGATCCGGGTGAGCTCGGCCTGGATGCCCGCGAACGTGTCGAAGGGGATGTAGGCGATGCCGTTCTCCTGACAGTACTCCTCGAGGCGCAGGCCCCGGCGCGCGAAGAGCACGTCCGCTTGCCTGGCGGCCGGCAGGTCTGAGACTCCGTCGCCGATAAAGACAATAAGCGGGATGGCGCCCTCCTCGTCGGCGAGCTCGGCCTCGGCCGCGGCGCGAGCCTCCTGCACCGACAGCGCCTTGTCGTGGCCCAGCTCCGTGTCGTGGCGCCAGAGCACCTTCCAGTCGGAGCCATCTTCGGCGATGGCGGCGTCATTGGCGACGATCTGGATGTGGCGGGACTGCTCCTCCCCGAGGAATGTGTCTAGGACTCTGCGCAAGACCGGTTTGAGGCCGGCCGATATCACGTTAAAGGGGATCGAGTTCTGGAGGCAGAAGGCGTGGAAAGAACGAAAGTCCGGGTCGATGTCGAGTGAGTCCTGCATCACCTCGAACCCGTCGTCGAATGGGATGTTAAGTGACCCCCACATCTCCTCCGAAACATCGCGGAAGGATCGTTCGCCATTTTTAATCTGCTCGTCCAGAACCTGCCGTCTCTTGGAGCCGCACCCGAAGTTATCGAAGAGGACGTGGCCCGTGTCTTGCATAAAAATGGTGCCGTCGAAATCTTGGTAGGGGAGTTCGCATTAGTTATGAATCCTAGACAAAGGGGTTCCCACGTAACATACCTGAAAAGCATACGATCTTCCTCTTCTTATTTGTGGACTCGACTGGCGTGTCCTTGGCCGAAATGGCAGGTGTGAGCGCAGCTGGAGCCATGATAGGTGTCTGTAGAGGAGTAATGGCAGAGGAGGAGTCAGTGATGGACCCAGGTGCCTAGACAGTCCAAAAAATACGGCCAAAGTATGTATTTTCGGTGTTCGAGACTGGTGAGCTAGGTTAAAGGAGAAGCACGGTAGGCAAGGAAAGGTCAGTCAGGACGGTATATGTACGAGCAGAGGAATGGAAACACCATCGACACGCAGTCCTGGGGCGCTAAGTGTTATCGTTACCACCATGACCATGACCGAAGCAGACTAGGGATTATGGAAGGGCCAGAATCACGATCAAGGCTAAGGCCCGGATTCAGACAATCCCGTCAGCGAACAAGTGGTCGATGCCCCCCACGACGTTTCTGCAGGGGGTTCGTGGACGGACAGCGCGCACATGCAACGGCCTTTTCGCATCCTCTCTGTTTGGTGCATTCCGTCTATCGCCACCCCAGCATGAGGATCGTCACCGCACAGTTGGGGCATTGCAGGAGGCCAACACATCAGGAGGAGAGAGCCCTTGGACGGGGGTCGAAAGGATTTTTCCAAAGATAGCTGCGGCAACTCAGTCTTGCTCAGCAGTCGGTGGCGGCCAGCGGTAGGCCGCTTGGCAAAGCATGTCCAACCCGGCCCAGGGCCGGAGATCTTCGCGGGCTAGACTCGGGCGGCCAGGCCTGCAGCAGAGTTGGAGGTCTCGGCCCCTCGTTCATTCGCTGGTGGCGAGGAGGCTCTGCTCCAGATCCGACCTCGAGCTGGGATCCACCAGTGGCCGGGCAGCTCTGGCCACCATCCACTGGAGGTGATTGACAGGCACCAAGTGGGCAAGCCGGCAGCGCCTGGCCAGTCACTGGGACGCTGGCCGGGATATTCACATGCAAGCCTTCATGGCCCAACAAGATGAGATGTGCTGCGAAAGACATGATGCACCCACGAAGTCTGTATGAGAACAGCTCCAAAATGGGCCCGGACGAGCAACAAAGAGCCTCGAGATGACCTTGCCGTCATCGTCGTCGCAGGTTTTGGGTGATGTCATCGCGCTTAAGGGAACGTCGGCTCGCTCAACCGCAAGCACTCGCAGTGGATACGCCTGCGCTTGACCCCATGGGGATTAATCTGCCAGTCCGACTCGCATCTCGCCCGCATGCAGGCCAGGCCGTCTGGAGTGGTCTGGACGAGCAGGATTGGGGCCTCGCTGAGCCTGTCAGGCCCAGTCCTGGCGGCGTGCACCAGCGCGACCCAGGGAGCGGTGAGCAATCCCTTCGGCAGCCCCTTTCCCCCTTTAGGCTCCTCAAATACTGCTGTGATGGCCCACCCGCGTGCGCAGAGATGGCTTACCGAAATCTGATGGGGTTCTCAAAAGGAGGGACTCATCTGCCGGTGAATTGCATGCCGTCATTACGCGTCGAGGGGAGCACTGAGGGGATCATGGGAAGCCTGCGCACCCCCATACTGACTCGGGGAGAGATGCGTGTGTGACATTCCGGATGCTTGTACCATGTCAGATGGACGGACATGATGTCAGTCGTTGCGAAAGTCCGCCGAAGCAAGCCGCTGGGGAAGATCGGCCCCCGAATTGTGTAGGAAAGGCAAGACGATTCTGGAGTCAACGGGTGCTGAGCTTTGTTACTGGCAGCTCTGGGTTAGACCCTGACCATGGACACTCGAGAACACTGTCCACCCGCGCCATTTGTATGAATAGAAACGACCAAAGACGCAATGCGCTCTGCTTGTAGAGCACACTTTTCATGGATATTTTATTTTCCAAGCAGCGCGAGCTGGTTGTGAAGAATATCTAGCTAACACTAAGGGTTTCACTTCGCCTTTGCTGCACAGCCGTGGCTTAGCGAGTACCGCAAGTCACCCAGCTCAAATTTGGAAGAGCGGAAGAAATTCCCTCGTCCGCTTTCAAACTCGTTCGATAATTCGTCGCAAATCGGATTGCACCCTCTCTGCGACCTCACGGCTGAGACTCTCTGAATTCTTTTTGAATCGTATTAAATTAAGGCCAAGTATGGTTGGTGACTGGTCTAGACAACGAGTACGGTGCTCATAGAGCTGCCCTCATGAATAGCTTTCTTGGGAATACATAGCCGACACAGTCACGCGTACCTTCTCTTGATTGCCCATTCCAGGTGGCAGATGGGATATGGTCGACCAAGGAGAGTTCCCAGCTTAATACGTGTGATATCAGAGGACAGCATGCTTGTTCTTTTAATATAGTTGCGGATCTGAGGAAAGGAGGTCTTTGAGCTCGTTTATCGTGACACCGAAATCACATATTACTCTGTAAAACGGTCACGTGGCTATTGATGGGCTTCTGACTGTTTTTGAATGTGATCAATTCCAGCCTTTCATTGGTCTCACCCAAGTGATCCACCGCTTGTCGAGGCTGGGAAGTCCGGCAGCTTCACAATCTATCATTGCCTCTGACCAGCGAAGATATCAGACACAGGTGGCATTTCTCCTAGACTTCCAACCGAACCTCGCCTAGCATTGTAATGCAATTGCATACCGCAACGCATTGAATAGTTCGACAGCCCACAAGACGGTGCTGTAGAGGGAGAGTGCCATGCCGCATGAAGTGTGAGGTATTGTTGACTAAAGCGACCTCTCCTGTCATTCTCCGTGTGTGTCGCGAGTCGAGGGCCATCTCCTTCCTGACTGGCGGAACCCAATTGCCACCCGACCTGAGCAACAGAGGCGCGCATGATTTCAGCCAGGGGTGGAGGGAGGGACGCTGCTTATACGAGTTGGTTATTGCAGTTGTAGTCATGAGAAGAATCCTCCTAGAGCAATACCACACGAGAACAGACGATCCACATGAACAATACATGCACACGCATGCAACTAATTACCCCTTAGCATGTATGAGACTCGCGAAAGAATGCGTTTCATTTTGAACCTCTTGGAAAATCTTCACATGTGATTCGAAGAGGCGATAGTGACACCGGTATCCAATTCTCAGAACAAAGACTGGCACTGGAGGGCCTGTCAAGAGCCTTATGGCCTTTAGAAATGGTCTCGCAAACCCCAGAGCCTCAGGGACTCACGCCCTACTTACCAAACGTCTCCGACCCGTAGTCTAAGACAGAAACCACCATTTTGAAGAGCACGGGTTGTAGCTAATTTGTAAGCTCAAAGGCATTGTCAGTCTCCGTGTATAATTTCAGAGTCGCTATCATAGGGTACGTAACAGTTGGCTCGGCGTCATTGCCTCTGCCCTACGTGTTAGGGACTTGCTGAGACTACCTAGGTAGGCAGACAGCAACTCTGAGTCACGCTTGTCATAGCTCAATGTTTCTTGCGCGTAAATTAATACCCGCCTGAACTGGCCCAAGCGGCAATTGTACGGCACCTAAGTATCATACCGTCTATGTACAGGATTCAGAGAGGCCAGCCACAAATGGTCAAGTCAAAGGTGTGGCGAGACAGGCTTAATGAATTCTTTTATAGCCCCGTGAATGTTCCTAGCACTTCGAGTAGGGCTACCTCCTACCACTTCAACTCGAAACATCTCAACCAATATGCAAGTACCTAGGTAGCAACTCTGACCCTTTGTTGACTCAGAACATCGCTACCTCTCGTCACTGATCATCATTTCAACCATCACGTAATACCCCTAAATAGAAAACCCAACCCAGGGATCAACATCTAGACCACTTAATCCAAATGAACCCCTCCACCCCTACAGCTGACCGGTCACACACAGCCTCCGACAACACATGCAATGTTGCGGAACGACCTTCCCCACCAGGTCCCACACGCTTCCAGAAACACAAGAATCTTGTCACAAGGTACGTACCCTCTACGGAGTGGGCATCCCGCACTCGCAGGCCACGACGCACAGCATCCACATTCTGAAACCTCTCAGCCTGGACCGGACCCCCATCATCTCAGCGCACAGGAGGACTGACTAGCCGGTGCCAGATAAGGTTCATTTATGCGGTAGGTGCCGCATGAATCAGAAGGGACACGGCAAAGCGGGTACTTCTTTTTTGGTTTTTTTTTTAGGGGTCCAAGGGTCCAACTCAATCGGAGTAGGGGTCTTGCCATCTTTGGTTTTGTGTCCGTGCCCTCTTTGGATGTCTTCAGCTTCCTACTCGCTGTCAGGAAGCCGAGGTTGTCGTGAAAGACACCTCAATATTTGAGTAAGCTCTGTCAGTTCAACTATGGGTATCAGCCTTTGTGATGGTTAGCTCGAACTCGGGACCGGCTCACACTTCTGCTGCATGTATCACCAACGATCTCCAGAGATGAACCGAGGGAGGTACCAAGAGCTGACATACTCACGTTTCAAGCGTCTTCGCAATGAATGCACGCAATTTGTGTAAGACCTATTCAGGTTAGCGGTGAAAGACACGGCGAGATGAAGAATATAGCTCCACGCAAGTCTGGCTTTCTATTTTCCGGGTCTCGCCAGGGCTCTAGTCTCTCTACCAGTCCCAGTCTACCACATTTATGTTGCCAATGCGGGTGAATTCCAACAACCCCCGACAACAGGGGACAAAGTAGAGCATATGCTCTCTAGAATAACGCGCTCTAACAACCAAACGCCCGAGATTATGCATCAGTGCAGCCCGCTCTCGCCAGTCTCCGCCATATGCAGCTGACATTGCACCAATATGTCCACCATCTTTGAAATCTCTTGCAAACGGCTCAGCACGACCTTGTTGCCCTCTACGAAGCCCTTGCACTGGTACCTAATGCCGGTCTCTGCACAGAATTCACGCACGAGTGTCTGACACTTGCGTAGGTTGTGGCGTGGGACTCTGGGGAACAGGTGGTGTACGGCCTGGAACTGCAGACCTCCGTGCAGCCAGTCAAGCCACTCCGGGCAGTCGACGTCCATGGTAGTACGGATCTGGCGCTGTGCGAACGACTCGGTCGGACCCAGGTCGGAGGTTGGCGTGCCCCAGTGCGATAGGGTGATCTGTACGTGAAGCAACATGGTCATCGCGTGTGACATGAGAACGAAGTAGATACGCGTCTGCCAGTCGGGCAACGAGCGCCAGACCAGCACATAGCCGAAAAGTGCCCAGTAGCATGCCATGAAGACGACCTCAAGCCACCTAGTCCACCAGGCCGAACCAAGCTGTGTGGCGCGGGGAGAGAGGAGGTGCAGCCACGACAGAATATAGAGGTTGAAGCGTGCCACTCCCATGATAGGGTAGTACACATACTTCTGATAAGGTACCATGATGTCGGCGGCCTTGTCCCAGACGAAAGTGTAGTCGTAGAATGTGCTGCGGATAGATTTGAAGTATGTCGGCGTGTTGGAGAAAAGAGGGATATTCTGAATATCAGGGTCGTGCTCCGGCATGTTGGTGACCAGGTGATGGACGTTATGCGAACTCTTCCACCAGCCAATGGAAAGACCGCAGCAGAAGTCGCCAATGAATGCGCCAATGACAGTGTCAACGACGAAGTTTCCGGTGATCCCACGATGGCCGGCGTCGTGAGCGGTGAACATGATCTGCTGCCAGAAGAGGCCGAGGAAGGTGGCAGAAGACATGTACCACTCGATGTGAAGCAGGTACAGGAACATGCCGAACAGCGCCGAGTACCGAATCAGTTCCCTGCCGTACTCTGAGTAGGGGCATTGATACAGGCCTCGGTCCTGGATTTCCTTGTGAAGGGCACGGTACTGTTCTCGGATCTTCTGCTGCGTCTCGGCATCCAGAGAGGGATAGTCACGGATGCCATCTGCGATTTCCTTTTGCTCCAGGGCAGCCGTGTAGGCCTCGCGCGACAGACCCTTGCCGGGCAGAAGCTCTGCGGTCTTTTCAGCAGCTGTGGCCTTTGCGTTGACGTTCCTGCGTCTGCACTCGCCATCTTCCTTCGTGGTCGGCTTGGTGTCCGAGTCGGATGCACCGACACTCGAGTTGCTGGAACTAAGCGGATCGCGCTTGGACGAGTGGCTAAAGATGGAGTTGCCGTCGTCGTCATTGTCATCATCAGTAGCGGTAGCGAGGTCATAAGCGGATGCGGGGCTGTCGTCTACGGCGGAGTCGTCTGTGTATATCTCTGGCACAGGGCTCTTGAAGACCGACGTGCCGGCGCGGATTGGAGGCTCAAGGTTGGTCCAGGGTTCTTGAATACGACCAATGCGGTAGGCCTTCATAATGGCCAGGGTTTTTGCGAAATGGTACCTGCATTATCGCCGATTGATCAGCATTGGGAACTGGGCAAGCAAGCAAGCAAGCAAGCAAGCAAGCAATGCGACCTGCACGCATGCGCATGCAAGCCTGCATTGGGGCCGAAACCAAACATAGAGTGGCACGATGGAAAAGCAACGCAGCCAATGGTGCGCTCACGACAAGGAGTCGAGAAGATTGGATCATGAACCTCAACCTTGTGCGTATAATGCTATTGACCTCCCGGGCGCAAGAAGTGGACGGAGGGGGGGGGGTAAACGCATTGGCTGCCGTTGGAGAACTGAGGGGCGCGGGGGAACATGTGAAGGCTTGATTGCCAAGAGTAGCATAGCTGCAAAACTTACACGTTGATTTCATCCGACGCATCTCGACCGACCATGTGGAGGATGGCCAACCGGCCACCAGGGTGCTTATTTATCCAGCTGTCCAGCTTCAGTGCGTAGCCCTCGTGGATGACAATGAGCTTGCCATCGTCAATCAGCTCCTTGACCTCGCTCGCCGGGACGAGACGGTTGCGGTCGTTCATGGTAGGAGAGCTTGACTGAGGTGGGCGGGTTGAGGCGGCTTCTGTTCCCTAGTCGAGGAAGCTGGGGAGGAGCTTAGGTCCAAGGTGTAGGGGGCAGACCTTGGAAGCTCTTGACGGTGAGGAAAGGAAGGTAGGTAGGTGAAGATAGGTAGGTAGGGTATCTGGTCGGTGGGAAGTCAGGTACGACGGGGAGAGAGAGAGACAGCCGTGCACAAAGGGTGGACAAGTGACTTAATACATGGCCTGTTTCCCTTACCTGCAAACAAAGAGCAAACAGCGACTAGAATGAAGAAGAGCAAACACTTCGAGGACCAGAAAGAGCTCATCCACTTGCACAAGCTGGGCAGTGGCGATATATAGGGAGGTACATACGGGGACGGAGACGGAACAGGAGCAGGTAGGTATACTCGAGGCACTGCCATTCTGCCATCCTGCCGTGGCTGTCCTGTCCTGTGCTCCTGCTCCGTCCCCCTTCCTATCCCCTTGTCATTCTGGCTCGTTTGGGTCCAGAGCAGAAAAGCTACTTGTAGGGGTAGCTGCACATGTGCGTGTGCGTGTGTGCAGCCCAGCGCCGTACCGCACGTATCCTATACGGATACTGGAGGGAGGGACCACTGCCGCGGCGGACGGGTTCGTACCTACCGTATCGAGCAACCCTGCAGGAATGAGAAGAAAACTGGGGACGACAATAAGGGGCCCCAACCTGGCAGCTGGAACCTTGGAACCTGGCAGGGCAGGCGAGTAGCAGAGTGGCCAGAGTGGATGCCGCAGCTGCGCTGGGATGGCAAACCGACAGACTGTAAGATTGGCAGACTGGCTGCACTGGGCTGGATGTCTGCAACGCGGAATTTGATCGAGACAGCCAGAGTGTGAGTGTGTGTGTGTGTGTGTGTGTGTGTGTGTTTGTGTGCATGTGCATGTGTGCTGTCCGTCCGGGGACATACGGTATCCCCAGCAGCTGGAGCTGTGCAGCCGGGGCTGGCGCTGGGGCTAGCCCGCCCGCCTTGTGGCCGCCGGCCGTTTCTGTCAAAAAAGAAGAAGGAACCTCGGAGGACAGAAGACGGATAGAACCAGAGCCAGAACCACAAAACACAAGGGCAGGCGACGGGGATCGCCAAGGTGGCCCCAGGACCCTGAATCCTGATGTCCCTCACTGATCCCAGGCGATCCCAGATGATCCCAACCAAATTGCTCCAGACTGCTCCTCCCATGTGCTCCAGTGCCCGCTTTTCCCAATCGTCGCCCCCCTCCGGCCCTAGGGCCCGAGAGTCATTTCGCTGAATCCCGCTTGGCAAGAGCTGTCCTCGGATTGCACGAATTGCAACTTGACGTCCAAGCTTCCAAGCTTCTTGAAGCGAGAGAAAGCTGCGCCTCAGCCCCACTTTGAGCGCCCCCCCCAAGTCGCCCCTCCCCCAAAACGCCGCGTCAACTGGCCTGGCATGGCTGGCCCAGCCAAGCACGAGCCTGCATTGGGAAACCATAGTTGGTTGGTGTCACTGACAAGCTGAAAGTAAAAATCAGATAAGAGAGAGCCGGCGAGAGAGAAAGAAGCGGCTGGCGGCAGACAGGGAGGTGGGGGCGGGAGAAGCGGGAGGCAAAAGAAGGGGAGAAAAAGATATTGATAGACCGGTACAATATTCCGCACCGCCTGTCTGGTACCATCCCGTACCTGCGTATGCCGTCATATGTGTGCGTAACAAGTCAAAGCCTCAATCTTGAAACGGTTTGAGATACAACAGCAATCTCTCTCACCTTTCCACTCACCTCTTCTATTCCATCACGTATAGGCCTGCCGAAACAATCCCATACAATTTGCCTCCCATCAGTCATGTCCTGCCACAGGCATACCGCTGGATCTGCCGCTTCCTTGTCCCCATCCCATCCCATCAAGTTTCCGTCCCGCGGCCCTAGCCTCTGCCAGGTCCTCCCTCGCCCCTGTTTGGAAGTACTGTACTCGCATTCTCTCTTTGTCGCCACTTGAGCCTGAGGAAGAGCTCCCTCCCAGGTTTCTAGTACCATTTGACCGTGATACCAGAAACCTGTGCCTCGTCGCAGTCTTGTGCAAGCCCGGCGGGCGCATCCAATTGGCTTCCTCATCTGTTCCCCGTGGGTCATTCTGGGTCGTCCACGCTCCGGGCGACGCGTGGGCCACGGGACAAGTGTCCAGCCTATCCAACTCATCGAATCGCCGTCATGTGGAGGTTCAGGAGGGTGTGAAATTCGACGGGCTGCAGCGCCTCTTGGCTTGGTCAAAGTCTCGGCGAACTCCCCTAGCAACTAGCACGACGCGCCTCCGCTCCTCCGGGACCATCTCTTTGGTGAACTCTTGCGCCCCCCGGTCCAGTCCCGCACAGAAACCCCCATTTCTCGTTAGCTTGGAGAAGGGCTGTGCTGGTGGATGCGGTGAACATTCGACTTCTTTTCCTCATTTGTTCCCCTGCGGCCATCCCCGAGCGAGAATCGGGTCCAACGCGTCCTGTAGAACGGACTGATTGATAAATTGTTTGTTTGATTGTTGTGCCGTCCCACCCGCGATGCTAGTCAGTACAGGGCGGTGTCTTCGTACGCCACAGAATAACTCCAAATGAGACGGCTATCGAATGTTTCTCAGGGAGGACCGTCTTGCCGGTGGGTAGGGCAGGGTTGCACCAGATCCTTGAGCTGTGCAGCTGAGGTCGCGAGGATGGCCCTGTGCGCGCTGCCGCTTTGGAGCCTTCTGATGGTTGTCACCTGCACGTCCTCATTTCCATCCTCTGGGGATATAGAATGGCCTCGCCTCCACTAGTACTCCAAGCCGCACGATGTCACCGGTGAGTTATTTCTTTTGCAACGGCTTGCCCCCCGTCAACCAGGAGACGAATGACCTTGCACCCCACGCCATCGCTCGGTTCCAACTGCGTCGGGAAAGATTGTCGTTCAGGTTTTGAAGCAAACCAACGCTTGGCCTCGTTCGCTCTCGAGCCGAGTGTACCCTCGGCACAGATTCGTAATGTCCTCCACGACAAAGTGGCTGGGCTCATCTCCCTACAATGTGATTTCGGCCTTCATGTTGTCGATTCCCGGTTTGGCGCTGGGCTTTTCCTCGAGATTCGCTCCGCCTTGGCCCTCGCCCATCCTCCAATTCGACAAGTCCCAATACCGGGCCATCTGAAGAGGAAGGCGATGAGAAGTTGCTGCGGTGCTAACGAGCTGTGCGGTCGGGTTTGTGGCGTCTTGATTTTGCACACGATGCGTGCGGCGGCTCGATCCTGGCCAAAGACTGCGGAAATCCCGTCGACTTAGACCGACAACACTGTCAATTTCTTCAGTGTTGATATCGATCGATGTCGAAGTCGGTATTGGTCCTGTCGTCTGGTGACTGAGAAATTCGGCACGCGAACCCACTTGGGTCACATTCATTCCGGGCCATCGACCACCGCCGCGTGCTTCGGGTGACACCGAGGCCGCAGTGCCAGTTACCTTGAGTGCCTGCGATCAGGGGACGTCGGCGTCGAGCTGCGCTGACGAAGAAACACGCCCGTACACTTGTAATGAGCCGATTCATCGCTGTGGCCGTCTTCAGCTGAGTGGTTCCTAGAGACCATCGTGCGAGCTTCCAACTAGTCCGCCAACATCACGTCTGAGGTAAAGAAAACAGGCAGGCAAGACTTTGACCTGCTCTAGGCTCCCAGTCGTAGAACCATGCATGCTATGCGCGAAGTGGAGAGGTGAGAACGTTGGCCACCAGCTGGGAAACGAGACTCACAGTTCACGGGAGTGATTGAATTGTGGGTGTGAGAGGGGTGAGGGGGTCGCCTGTTATCTAACGCAGTACACCAGGTAGGCAGGGGCGACCACGCCCTTGATCTGACCGCCCATAGCGTGGACCTCAAAAATGGTCACTACCAGGGATGGGAACATGAACACCCGGGCAAGACAGTATTCCGCGAGTCCGCAGGAAAAGGTGAAGAATGATGAAATAAAGGTCGAATTGTCCAGAAAGTGAGAAGTAAGGAGCAAATTAACGAGAAAACGGTCTCGCCCTTCCGAACAGCTGCTGCTTACATATCTATTCCCATCAACAGTGGGCGGTTCGGAAGCTTCGGATGCTACGCAAAGTCCGTACATACAAACAAGGCTGAACCACTCAGACCCCCAGGATTTTTTAGGTCTCCCCACGGCCCACGCGCCCACAGACTATCAAGTCTCCGACGGCCGTCTCTGTGACCAACTGGGCGGAGACGGCCAATCCTCACTACATGATCGTTTAGTTCAGGGGGCACAGCTGGGCCCCCGGCACCTCCTAGGCTGGGTAGGATCCAAAGTCAGCAAATCCGGAGTGCTCAGTACCGAAGACCCATTCTTGCTTGCGCGGTGATACACTGGACATAATGAACACTATTCCGAGTTTCCACAGCCATAGTAAGCGAAAGGGGACAACGCTGCCCTAACCGTACTCCTGGTTTGGGTATGGATGTGTTTCATGGAGTCTATCATTTCCTTTTTGGCTGCCGATAAGCAATTAAAGTGACCTCTGTCTCGCTCATATGTTCCTGTGTAGCTGCCCCTTTACGCCGAGACCTTTGCGCTGAACTTCGCCGCCGCGGCGTCGAAGAGGCTGCTCTTCTCCTCGAGGTCTTTCAGGAGCGCGTGCTCGGGCGCCGCCTTCTTCAGGGACGCCGTCAGCTCCTCGGTGTCCTTGCCAATGATCACCTGCAGCACCAGCGTGTTGGCGATGGCCTCCGTGTTGCCCGGCTCCTTCTTCAGCGCCTGATCCAGCGCGGACTGCGCCTCTTCTGTCCTGCCCAAGTGCAGCTCTGCGACGGCCTGTGCGACGAGTGTTTGTACGGAGGAGGTGGATGGTGCTTGCGCGAGTTCTTCGAAGACGTAGAATGCTTGTTGGTACTTCTCACCGCCCTGGAAACGAAGTAGGATATAAATCAGTTCTTCTGCACACCCGTGGTTTCGTTGTAGAAATGGAAGTTCGTACCAGTCTCAGTCCGACCCAGGACTCTGCCAAATTCACCAGGATGCTGTCTTGCGCCCACCGCCTTGCGGCAGTGACCTCCTTCAGCGCCAGGTCGTTGCGGTTCTGTTGCAGGTGGATCTGTACGATCAGGGCGACTGCGTCGACTGTGATATTATACCAGCGTTAGTTCCGTGATGACCGCCACCAATTACTGCTGGCAAGAGAACTCACGGTTGCCCTGATGCCGCCCCAACAGCTGCAGCGCCTCGTCCGCCTTGCCCGCGCTCGCGAGCACGGTGCCCCCCAGGACCTGCACGATGGCATTCTCGGCAACGGCGTCCCCACCGTCGGCCAGGAGCTTCTCGATCGATGCGGCCGCGGCGTCCTCCTTGCCCAGGCTCAGCTCCGCCAGCGCCCCGACCGCGACCAGCTCGGGCTCCTTGGCGCCGGCGACCTCGCTGAGCACCTCCTTGCCCTGGCCGAGCGCGATCCGGGCGCGCAGCTGGAGGACTCGCGCCGGCAGGTGGTTCTCGGCCGAGAAGGAGGACGGGTCGAAGTCGTCGAGCACGGATTGGTATTGGTACTGGTGGAATGCGGCGTGGATGTTGATTAATTCACCTTCCGAGGAGTAGGGATCCATCTTGCCGGTGATGTTCTGATCTGTTTTGGGGGTTCTTCGCTCGTGATCAAATGTCCCTCGCAACAATTGCTTCCGAAAATGAGGGAACAGGAAAGGAATGAGTGTGGAGAAATGGGAGTATAACGGTGACGGTGGGAATTGGGAGCTTCCAAGCTGGCAGCTTCACAAGCAATGAGGCCATCTGTAGACTACCGCAGGTGCAAGGTACACGGATAAGGGCGATAGGCGATAGGCGCACAGGCCAATGTGCCAGGCACTACTGTAGTTTCCACTGCATCAGCTAATCATGGCTGAAGAATCCAAGCCTCTCACTTCACACCTGGCCAGTACACAGACAGGCTTACATGTAGGTATCTGCCGGTAGACCAGTAGCAGGCACAGGTTCATGCCCACCACGTATGCAGTAGAATCCTGCACAGCCACTGTGGAATAAGTGCATGTCAGCCCTTAAAATCCAGGAGGTCCCCTCACATGGTCCGGATTGACTTCAACCCAGAAGCACTTCCCTGAAACTCATCGTCGACCCGGGCTGCAGCTATGGCGTTCGCCCCCAGCTTCGGGTCTTTTGGTGACTTTCTCTCGGTTGCAATTCTGATCAAAGATACAATCGTGGCCCTGGACGACTGCCGCGGATCTTCACGTAAATATCAAGAATTAAGGCAAGGACTGGAGGTCCTAGGACAGACAATCTGTCACGTTGAAAAGGCCTATCACAACCCGAAACTTGTTGTATCTGATGACACTTCCACGACAGCAATACGCATCGTTTCCCGAATTCACCAATGCCTCGCTGCCTTCAACAGCCAAAAGCTACAAAAGTTTGCGACAAGCCTCTCTCATGGTGGCTCTGGCAACCCTTTCAAAGATGTGGCGAGGAAGATCCAGTTCAAATTTGACGAGAAGGACATTGAGAACTTCCAGCGAGAGATTATAGGATACAATCTGTTGCTAACAACTTTGATGGAGGTCTCCACAATGTGAGAGCATCGTTTCACGTCTCTTCTCGGGACATAGTGTGTCGCTAACCTCAGTCACTTGATCACATTGAAGGCACACTATCGAACGCAACAACGATGACACCGCGAAACAAATCTCTACTATCGCGTGTCAAAACCAGGAGCTTCGAAATGAATCCAATCGAAATTCTAGATTCTTGGTCAACTTCGGAAAGAAGGTCTTCACGAGATTGAATTTCCTCTCGCATTTAGCCACAGACATCCACAAGTCTACCACGCAGGTCCTGTCCTTGGTATTTAGCATCTCAACTGGAATGGCTGAACTCCGTTCCATGATCATGAAAATCGAGTGGCCTCTCCGTGATGAGCACTTTATTCTCGAGGACGCAACCGGCCGGCCACTTCCCATCCCACTGAAGACAGTAATATCGTGGGACATGTTCGAATACATTCTACAGGAGAATTTCAAGGGCAGGACAGGCGCTCACCGCGTTGGGCGCAGGCGATATATGCTCAGTGAGCGCGCAACCTCCATGGAGGTCGACCGAACTACAACGTGGGCAAACGCGTTCCGACCCCACCAGCGGATAGATATGAGTATCCTGTGTAAGGCACCAGCGACGGAGATAGATGTTGATAAGTCTACCACTTGCCCGTTCTGCGGCAGACAGTCGACAAGCGGAATGGACGTACAGGTGGAGTGGTATGTTTCTGTTGTCTTTGTGTCCTCATGAAAGCTTGTCAGCCCCGAACGCCCATTTCTAACCAAGTACAGCCAAAATTGCAAGATGTTCTACAGAAGGATTATCAATCTTGAAGAGGATGAAGACGATCTGATGGCCGCACCAATGCCACCTCAACCGCGGCAACCTCCACAATTTGGAAAGCCGTCCTTCGGTCCTGCACCCCCTGAAAATCTGCAGAAGAAACGTCAACGAGATCACGATTCGGAAAGTGAGAAGGAGGGTACATGCAATCAGTGCCATCGGCCGAAGCGTTCTAAGCGCCAGGGTGATAAAAAACGGAAAGCCGTTGATGAAGCCGAGTCTGAGTCTGATGAAGGTGACTACAGGGGCCTCAGCCGTATTGCCTTGGTGTCCCGCCGGAAACGAATGAAAGTGTCTAAGAAATCATTTGCTGACTTCTGGGCGACTGACATAAATGGCATGAGTTTTGCGGCCTATGCGCAGAAGTCTCCCTCAGTGCCTGGGTCTCAGGACCAGGACAGCAAGAAGTTGTTCTGCTCTACCCCGGAAAACGGTTGGAAGTGGCCTGAGAAGACTGTCGGTGGACTCTCAGGGTTCAGCCCCAGTGTTGACAATGGAGTTACACTTGGTGATCCCAGAGACACCAGCCCGAGGCAAACTGAGGAACCTGGATCCGACGAGGACGATGAAGACCCACGATACGATACTACTGGACGCTACTCGCCTACTGTGTCACCCACACGCGGACTCTCTACTGACGAGAACGACCATGACAAGCATGTCGAGGGCAACAAAACCACCTCTCCGGACCCGGGGAAGTCGAATTCGGAGCGTGGTGGCCAAGGCTATTATACCTACTCTCGAAGTTCGGACGACGGTGAAGACGAGGACGAATGTGTCGAGGTCAACGGGATCGCTTACGTGATTCCGGCGAAATCGAAATCGAAACAGCATTTTGACAAGAGGGGTCAACTCGGTGATAGATCCCGCCGCTCCACTGTCAGATTTCAACGTCACGAGATTCCGCGCTACTACGCCGACGAGCCTCGCCGGCCCCAGACCCCGAAACCGTCCACGGCACAACGTAAATCACCCGTGCTGTCTACAAGGAAGACGACAGAGGTCGATGCCAAGAAATACCGCATCCCCCCGGGCTACTCATTAAGAAACTGGGATCCTAATGAGGATCCAATTCTACTCCTTGGATCTGTCTTCGATGCCAATTCCTTGGGGAAGTGGATCTATGACTGGACTGTCTACACGCATAAGCCCACGTCGCCGATCTCAGAAATGGCTGGTGAACTTTGGCTTCTGCTTATCCAGTTGGCCGGCAAGGTCAAGCGCAGCACGGAGATGGCCCCTCGGATTCAGTCTCTTGAGGACCGAGAGATGGTCGAGGACTTTATCGAGTCCGGCGAGCGTATGATTGACAAGTTCCGTAAGCTGCTCAAGACTTGCGAGCAGCCGATGCTTAAGGCATCAAAAAAGAAGGAACAGCTGGGCCGCAACAGCGGTATAGAGTTCGTTGAGACGATCTTTGGAAGAGAGCGGGAACTTGAGAAGACGGAGCGTTTCATGCAACAGGTTCGGCTTTGGAATCTGAGGTTCGACGCAAACTGTGAGGGTGTCCTGAAGGGGCCACAGAGTGGGGCGCCCAGCAACAAGCCATAGTCCACTGCATAAATTTGACGTTCATTCAAACAAAGCCGACGAAACAGGCGGCCTTCAAGCCTTCTCTGTCTCAACAGCTGTTTAGACTCATAAAAACGTGCCCAGATGAATCGGTACATACTGGTGACACCACCGAGCTTGTACGGGGTAGGAACGTGATGAACCGTGCATAACGAGTTCATGAGGTGGGAGATTCCGAGGTACTGTATAGACGAAAATGCCTTCTACGCTGACAAGCATACAAAACATCTTGATCAGCCATGCTTGCGCTTGAAGAGTCCTAATGGATCGATCGCTAGAGAAATGACAATGCAGAGATATACATTTGCGCTTTGCCCACAGCTCACGGCTGAGGACTCACACGTCAAAGATATTTTCCACGCCTGCCCACTGCCCCTTGGCCCTCTCCTCCCAGTACCCGTCCTTGCCACCCTTGAGCCTCCAGACCTCCTCGCCATCCCCGACGGTCGCGACCTTGGTGAACCACTTGGGCTTGTGCTCGACGCCCTTGTCCTCCAGCACCTTCCTGCGGGACCTCTGGCCCTCCTCGAGCTTGACCTTCCACAATTCCGCGTCGTCCAGCTTGCCCTCCTCGGCGAGCCGCTGGTCCGGCCTGAGCCTCGTGTCCGTTGGCGGCAGCTTGCCCTTCTCGAGCGGCGTGATCTCGTTCAGGCTCGCGGCGAAGGTCGTCATGCCGTAGGTGTTGGCTGAGTTGTTCACCAGGCTCCCGACTCGCCAGATCTCTCCACCGGCAGCCTTGCCCGCTTCCACCCTCCTCAGGGAGTTCGTCCACGTACCCGCCAGTGACAGGCCGGTATGTGTACCGGCAGCGTCATATGTCTCGACTTGTACGTCCTCGCTTCGCCCGCCAAACATGCCTTTTGAGCGGAACTCAACGACGGCCTTGGCACCGGTGCCTTCGTTAATGACGTGCATGTCATTTCCGACAGGCTCCACGTACTTCTCGCCCATGACGACGTTCCTGAGGAACACCGTGGCGATGTTCCAGCTGTACCGCTCCTCGGTGCCGTCCGGCAACCTCAGCACGACGCGCACGCGGCCCTCGGTGGTGATCTCTGCAGACTTGCCCCAGAACTTCTGGGTGGGTGCAGGGCTCTGTGCGAAGGACCAGAGCGCCGAGTCGGCCTGCATCGCCAGGCGGACGGGACGGTGCGTAACCTTTTCGACAACCAGTCTTAGCCCACCGGGCACTTCGTTCTCGCCACGGACGAGCTCAAAGGTTTCACCCAGCAAGGGGTTGAAAGGTTTGCGAATGGCACGCTCCTTGCCGCGACTGCCGCTGAATTGAGACACGGCAAAGGCAGTGACGTAGAGAAGGCGCTCGTTGGGCTGAATCTGTTTTGTTGCCTGGTCGAGCAGATTCGCGTATTCTAATTGCTCGGCAACACGCTGGAGAAGCGATGTGGGCTCGTTGGCGGAGACCGGCATGCTGATTGTTGAAAGGTCCTTGCCGACGTTCTTGCGCACAAAAGCTATCAGACTGGGCGGCAAGACCTTGGCCGGAGGGATAGTCTTGCGCCGCGTAACCTGATCCGTTATAGGTAGAGGTGTGAGCGACTTCGGCTTGCCGGGGAAGCAGTCATCCTGATTTTCTGACCGACCCGCGCCGACGTCCTCGTCTCCATCAACGCTAGAAACAGACGACGCATCATGTACCTCGGCCTCGTCCACTTCTGAGGCTGGCGTCTCCTCCTCACTCTGGTGATCAATGACGAGAAGTTGCGACCGATCTCCAGCCTCTTCAGCGTCGAAGAACTCATCCGACGTGGTAGACTCCATGCTGACACGAGATGCGGCAGATTGCACTGGCGGCAACCGGCGTCGCTTGCTGTTGGACAGCAAGTTAGAGAACTCTGCCACGACGGCATCGAGATCTCCGAGTAGGGCGTTGCAGTGCTCTGCCGTTGTACTCTCATCCTGGATAGAAGGTTTCGACCGCCTCTTCTCTTCTTTGGCCGTCCCGTTAGGAGCGACCGCCGTTGCGGCACTGTTCGGGCTCGGTACCGCCAAGGCTGAAGAAACAGAAGGTTGCATGCCCGGCGTTATCGAGGCACTAGATTTCCTCTTCCAGAATGGCTTCCTCTCTGGCATAGGCGTAAAGTAGTCACCCTCTTCCGCTACAGTCGGGGTCCCAGGAGAGAGATGGGACGACGGTGGCCGAGGGCCGTGTGTGTGCTTCTGAGCAGCCATATCCTTAACGAGCCGTCGGAGCGCATCGCGTGACCCAACGACACGACTGACCAAGGCCTCTACCTGCTGCCATTCACGGTCTTCCTCCTCCTGGTTGTTCGGGGCGGCGAGCAGGGAGCGTCGTGTTACCTGTCTCTTAACCGGCTCAGGCTCCAGGAACGATGGATCTAAGCCCCGGGCGATCCGGCTCGACTTTTCCAGTGCTTTCGCCCATTCTGTGAAGTCCCGATCATTGGAGGCCCTGAGATGCCAGATTTCTGCGCCAGAGTCAATGCTAATCTCCCGCCTCGTCTCATCTGCGGCAATAGCTGCCAGGCTAAGTGGAATGGCTCCTCTGAGCGCTGAAGAGTTCCGAGTGTGGTAGTAGGAAAGCGTGCAGGTCGCATAGTCGAGGGAAAAGAATCTTCTCGCGTAGCCCTGGCCCTTCTTGCGCCTCCTCTTCAGTAGAGCACCGGTGTGATAATTTCCAGAGGTCATCGACATGCCGGCCTCGCTTCGCGCGTTGGAGGTGGCCCGGCCCCTTGTCTTCTGGCTATGAAGACTGTCCACCGACTCGCCCGCGCTAGGCCTCAGGCTCGGACTTGGGCCCCCCTTGTTTCCCAGGCTCGTCCTGCTGGCGCTCGCACTGTTACCAGCCTGCAGGTTGGGCAAGTTACGCGCAGTCTGCGGAGGGGCACCGGTGGGGTACGTCAGAAGCACAAATGTGGCGGTCTTGGAGGTTTGTTTCGAGAAGGTATTGTCGAAAATGAGGCCATACATGCCACCGTGATCGTGGTACACGTCCCAGGTGCCCGTGGATACCTTGTCGGCCTCGCATTTCCCATGCCAGTGGACGACCTTGAACCCCTTCTTTATCAACTGTTCCTGGGCGTTGCTCGAGTCCTTCTTTGCGAAGACGCCTTTCTTGCCGCTCTCGGATGTGCCATCTAGGGCGTCGGTCGCTTCTTCGGACTGGTTGACGGTAAGGTCGGTGGTGCCGCTGCCGGGATGCTTGACGATCCCGAAGTTGCTGCAGTTCAAAAGGGATTAATCAGTATTGTGTTGTTGAGCCAGGAGCACAAGCAAGAACCGGAACCCAGGGCAGACTCACATGGACTTTTTGTGCGGTTGGACACTCCATGAAATTGTGTGGCCCTCGTCTACTTTGACCCATCGGACAATGTACGACTATGGCAGGCACTCAAGCGTCAGCCTCGTGTTCTCGGAGCCGCGAGGCAGCACCTGGAAGAACCCGCGTTTCTTCAGACGCATTACCCACCTTGGAGTGAATCTCGAGCTGCTCGATACCGGCCATATTTGCTGGTGGTGGTCTTGGTCGGGGAAAAGGCAATTGAGGTGTGCTCAGATGCGGCCGCGCTCCATGGGACGAGTTACACAAGCCACGGCTGGAGGATGCAGAGGCGATATGGTGGGCGGCCCAGCTCGAGTGGTGGCCCCCCTTTTTTGGTGGTCGGGATGTTCGGTAAGCGGGACAGCAAGTCGAGGTTTTGCAAGAGGTGACGACGATCCGGGACGCGGATGCTGGCGCAGACAAGTAGCAGGCGAGATGAAACGAGAGAAGAGTTAATAAGTGGCCCTGTCGGTCGCAGGCTGACGACGTAGTGCAGTCCGCGCAGGCCAGGCTTTGTATGTCACCTCCTGAGTGCCTACGTAGCCAAGTTAATATTGGGGGTTGGTTGGTTGGTTGCAAGCAGGGAAGGGATGCCTGTTGGGGCTGTTTGTTGACGGCGGACCACGTAACCGTTTAAAACCCGCGCGGGTGGCATCGTTGCTTAGCTCCCGCGCCCCCCCCCCCCCCCCCTTATTCTTTTAGCTAGGCAGCCTTTCCCTTTTCTGTCCTCTGCCCAGCGTCGCGGTACACCACTGCAGCCCCGTGGTCAGATTGCAACGGATTGCACCGCTCGCTAGAATCTGCCGTTTTCGATCTGACAGCTCGCAGAGTCCCAGCCCTCCTGGAGCTAACGCACCAGCCCAGCAAGGAGGCCAGCCAGTAGGCCAGCCATTCGGGTAGGGCTTATTTACACGCCCCTCACAGCTCACTGCCAATCCTCATTCTTGCACTCTGACTGTCCCATCCATCCATCTCGGTTACCTCACTAGACCTTGTCCAACACATCTGGTTCATTTCTTGCACAAGAATGCTCATGCCCTATCTGACCTCAGCTTTGGAAGCCTGCCCGGAAGGCTCACTAATCCTCCCGTACATCTGCCTGTCCGTGTTGGTTCGTGGGTCGAGTCGAACTCTCTGTCCCGTCCCACACCCCACCCACCACTTTCATCCACCCCACGCACGTCATAAGTAATCCCCGGCTGTGCGGCTCTTATGGCTGCAGCCTGCATGCATGCACGCAGCCTCAACCTTCCTACGCCTCTCTGCGCCTTGGGACGCCTCATCCGGCCTTACCGAACCAGGCATGACAATACAGCGGGTTATTCCATCTCGTCAGCCAAACGAACGGGCGCAATGACCGTCAACGGTGAGAACAGCTCCTCGCCCGCGGGCACCGCTGAGGCCGAGGTTGGCGATTTGAGGGTCCAGCCAGAAGACCCTATCCATGCAACTCGTCTCGTGTCGACAGAACGTGACTGCGAACCCAGTGTATCCGAGATCAAACGACCTCGGGAGAACTTCAAAGAATGATAGAGCTAGCCGGTGGGACGGCTACGGCTGAGAAATGCCTTCCGTCGGGCTGTTGAAGGGGCCGACTGCCGGTTCTTCTTGAGAGCGAGGTAGCGAGCCAGCAACACCGACCGACATACCATGTATCGCAAGCCGCTTGATTCAAACATTTAGTACACATACTGTGCTCAGGACACAAGGTAGATGTGGTTTTCCCGCCGTCGCCTAGTCAACAGCTACCTGCCCATCCACTTGGATGACTGTTCCCCGTCCAAAGTGTGACAAAAAGCTGTCTCCAGCGAACAGCAGGGTCGTTCTGTTCTCACAATATGACATTATGGAGCTACGTATGAGTTCCGAGCCTTCCGATTTCCATGTCCCAGAGTCTGAAAGTGCACATGGTGAACATGCACAACCAACTTAGCAGTAGTCTAGTTTAGGGCTGTGTATCTGTGCTCAACCCCAACGCCTGTCCATGCTCACGTACATCTCACTAACATCTGGTGATAAATCTTTGCACATCTACCAGCACATTCAGTGCGCAAACTTAAAGTCGAGCCTCTTGTTCCCCTGGTCCTTTGTAAAGTCCAAGTACTCCTTTCGCTCCGCCTCGCTCATAGAATCCCAGCGCCGTGCCTTCCACCTGTTCCTCAGCACGTAATAGCACTTGGTAAAAAGGAACAGCCCGATCGCCAGCAAATTGATGCCGATCAGAACGCCATTTCCCCGATGATACAATGGCTTGTCGTCCTCCCTATAAATATTGGACGAGGAGATAGACCCGACCTGCTTCATCATGCTGAAGACGGACGCGCTAATAGCCCTGGTGCGCACCGAGCCAGAGTTCTTGCTCGTCCAGCCCACGACGATGGCCTGGCAATATGGGAAGCTGAGCAGCACCGTAACGAGGGCGTAGGTGCCCCATGCGTCGACCATGGTACCCGGCCAGAAACGAAGGGCCAGCAGGCAAGGTAGGCTCCAGATGCCTTGGACCATGGAAACAAAGGCGCGCTCGTCGACGTGCTCGCTCACCCAGGTTATTGCCAGCAGGGTCAGGATTCCAATAGCCGTGCTCGGAATTACGAGCAGGTTTGTGATGAACTAGAGAATGTCAGCCATGGGCTCGTGCAAATGACGACGGCAGGGTAATCTCACGGGATCAAAGCCAAGCTCACGAAGCGTCAGGGTGAGGTAATGCTCTGGCGGGTTCGTGGGAATGAATATAACTGTGGCCATCGCGTAAAGCTACACATGCCAGTCAGCTCGTGTGTTGAGGGGCGACCGAGAGGACTGGACGTACAGGCCATAAATCATAGTCCGTTACTGCCTGCCAGAGCCGTCTGGGCGTAATCGGCATTCGGTTGTGCATATCGCCCTTCGATGGATCGTCCCGGAGCACCCTATTCACCACTATGCGCTCCTCTCGGTCGGTGAACCAGCCGTGCGGGCGAAACCAAGTCCTTGTTTGGACGGCTGAAGCTGGCATGAGGAAGAATGACGCGACTAGAACTTCGTCAGCGAATTCTCCGCGTTTCTTCAGTAGTACAATTGGGGGTGTGGGAACTGCTGTAGCATCTCGTGCAAGATATAGAAACATCTCGACGTGAAGAATCCCATGTGCGAAGATGATGCAAGATCACTTACTGCCAACGCTCAAAGTGACTAAGCCTTCAATCAAGAACAACCACCTCCTTGAGTACCTGTTAATCACCTGCTACGGAGCCTAAAGCATTGCATTCTGGGACATTCCACAACATAAAAGACGGGGAGCCGTAAAAGGAAAAGAGTGTGCTTACCACCCTGCTAATCCTTTTATGCCGTCCATATGGAGCAAAGCGAACGCGAGCAGCGAAGTAGCGATCCCGGTGAGACTGTTTGCTGTCCAAAAGAAGCCAAGTCGCATCGGTAGTTCTCGGCTCGTATAGAAGTATGAGAGCCAGAGAACAAGGTCACTTAGCAACATGTTAAAAAAAAAAAAAACTTGAGACATCGACTCGAAGCCTGAGGTGAAGGCCCTCCAAGATGATTCCAATAGAAGACCCAATTGGCTATGCAATAAGGAAGGTCAGTAATACTTACGGGATGAAACCGCCCTGTTCACATTAATTAGTTGGCATCCCACACACAAATATATCAGAAGTAACCGTACCTCAAAAATACCCAGCAATGCCCTTGTGGCATAAAAACCATTTCTTCCCGTCAAACCAGCCTGAGTACAAGTAATGGCCGACCTGCACAATTTGTAAGCCGCGATACCTATACCATTCCGCAATATCTTATGCGCAAATGGCGACGCACCACAGGACCATTTGGACCGGAATCCACCTATCGGGGCCGAACTTTTTCGATACAAGCTGGGACGGCACCTCAGAAAGAAGGAATGAGATGTAGTAAATGGTGCGGCCGTAGTTGTACTCGTTGGTGGACAGGCCAAGCTGGTCCAGCATATTGCCCGATACAGCCTGACCCAGGTTATCGCGGTCCACCTGTAACGCGAAGCACATGATGCACGCCCACGTGCAGACGTGCCAGTCCAGCCTCCTAACAAGGCCCCTCTCCTCCTTCCTCGACCACTCCAGCTCCGGGTCGAAGGCGTGCCGGCATTCGTACTGCGCCTTCTCGTAGACCGCCCGGTAGTGCTCCGCGACCGCAGGGTCCGCGAACGGGTTGGCGGCGAGGGTGCCGTCATCGTCGGCTGCCCGGGTCGCGTCTGGGGCGTCCCCGAGTTTGCACGGCGCTTTGGTGTCCCCTTCCGGCTGGCCGGGGGCCTCCGTCACTCGTTGTGCGGCCATCGTGGAGGTGACGGCCTGATAGTTGGGTTGAGGACCCGGCCCGCCGGAGAGGAGAGGAGTGTCCATGCTGGGCTATATAAACCAAAAACCACAGCGAGAACCCCACACCGTCTTGGAGAAACCGGTCGAGATGCAGGTGCGGGAGAGGAGTAATGGAACCTTGGTATGCAGGAGTAGACTGGTGTCAGCAAAACAAAGACCTATGGAGAGGACCACTCCACACACCGCTCCTGCAACCTATCACTATATAGCTACCTACACCCTTTGGTTGGCGACCGCAAGTGCTGTGGCCAGTTGAAGGCAACCGCGCTTCTCGTGGGGGACTATGACTATCTAAGGGCCATTATACCCGCATATACTTTCGCCTAAGCATGTCGTGTAAATGCTAGTCATACACCGCGCCGTGACAAGTTACATTTGCGGTGACAGGCATTGATGACTGTGTGTAATTAATGCTCATGCGGCATTGTAGATTAGACTTCACAATTATGTGGAATCTATTTTGATCGCCGGTGCATAGAATACGGCCTAATGAACGTTTTTGTAAGAGTGCGACCCATGACTATGCGAGCTGAGACGATCAAGTAAGACCAAGTCCGTCGTGACCAACCCACCTCGATCAGCGAGGTTGCATTGGTGATACAGCCTTGTGGCAGCTGAACCGTTTATGAGAGCGAGCTACGGCCGGCCAAGACAGGCCATAGGCCCATTGCAGACCCTGGGTACTCTAGACCAGCTTCTGCCACACCCCCCAACCTCAAAGTGTCCTGTGGTAGACAGCCGCTGGGGATACGTCGCCGGTCGCCAAATCAACGCGCGCCGGTCACTGATACCACCGACAAAAAAAGCAAAGAAACTTCCCCCTGTGCCCGAGTCGCAGCCCGCCAGTCCGATGCATCCCACGCGTGGCGAGCGAGTCAGCGGACCCATCGGGGCCGCCCGCATGCGCCGAACGCGCCGGTGCCGAAGCCAGACCAGGTTGGGGGTGGTTGCTTCCCTCCGCGGTCACATGGGATGTACCCAGGATGAGGAAGAGGGAGGTCGGGCGACAAATCCATGACAAACAAGTAACATTGGACTGCAAGCGCGGCGGACGCGGAGTCGGCCTATGCGTTGGCATTACGTATCCGCGCTGTGTGTGCCTGGAGGGTATTCTTCGCGCCGAGTTCGACCCGCACCGTAGGGGCTGCGGAGATGTGCTCATCGCCTCGAAGCTTGAACGGTGGGCAGATCTTGGAATAGTCGACGTGCTGAGGCGTGAGTTGACAGGTCGCATTTCTATCAAATGGACAAGCTTTGCCAAGTTGCCTTGTACGAAGGCTTGGTCGCCATATGCCATCCACACGTCTTGGAAATGAATGCATGTGGCGTAACATCGTCCTGGGCTCCAGTAACGCCGCCCACCCAGTCCAGATTTCTCGGACTATGTGACGGCATCTGGAGTAACTCTTGAAAGAGATGGCAATTGCGCACAAGTAGGTACGAAGTCAAATTCATCATGAGTAATTCCCTACGCATTTTCTCTCTGGGCCATGACATGTACTGTAGACCATCCAGTCTGACCGAAACACCATGCTCGAACAAACAGGATAACCACTGCCTCTATCCAGCAAGTTCCGTGTATGAGAATACTGGTTCCGTTTTCCTTGTTTCCAAAACTCCCAGCATATATGTCATCATCAAGCCTGTCATGGCTACTTACTAATCGACGATGTCCGTCCATCGCGCACGTTCAGATGTGCCCTCGACTCTATTGCAACAGCAGCACCTCCTCGTTCAGCACGCCAAACAAGCTCTCGACCTCCTTTCTAACAATCTTGAGCTCCTCGGCCACCTGACCTGTGACCAGTGCGTACGCGTATAGAAGCGCATAGTCCTTTTCCTCAAGCTGCACCTGGCCCGCCAGACTCCCACTAAGTGCCGAATGGCCAAAGCTGTAGCTCCGTTTGCTGCTACTGCTGCCGCGCCTGGCCCCAGCCGGTGACTTCGGCGAGCCTGGGCCGTCGCCATTTCCATTGATGTGGCCGTTGTCGTCGGTGCCGTTAATGTCTCGCTGTATTGGTTCTCCTGCCTCGGCTGCCTCTCGTTCCTTCTTTTCCCTCATGGCTGCGGCGTGCTCCTTGCGGAATAGGAAAATTTTGCCAAGAAGTTCATCCCGGATTCCCATGACGCTGGGTATCGCGTCCGTAAGGGGATACTCAAGCATCAAGCAGCTCGCCAACACCTGGAAGACATGGCATATGCGTTCGCAGAGCACAGCACGCTCCCTCGCTGTGAACAGCAGGAGCGCCTTCTCTCCATCCGAGAGTTGACCGCGGCGTTGAGTGACCAGGCTCATAGCGTAAAACGCGTCTAGCAGCCTGTTCGTGCTGCGCATGATCCGTCCCGTGGCCTCGTGGGGAAAAGGCCCACGCAGCTCAAACTCAGACAGGGCGGACTGCCGGAAGACCTCGAGTCGGGAGGCATATCGCTGCAGCGCAGCTTGTTCACCCGACTTGAGATAGGATCGTGAGCAGTCGCTGCGCAGGAGGATGGCCAGTGGTCCACGCTTCCAGATGAGACCCATCTGCAGGTAGAGCACCGAGATACCCTCGCGGAACTTTTTGCGCGCGGAAATGGGCCAGACGAGCCTGCAAACGATCAACCCCCAGAGGATGCCTGCGGAGACGGCAAGTGCTCGGTGCAGACAGATCTCGCCAATATAAGGTGTCTCCCCTCCTTCATCGTCATCATCGTCATCGACTTTATTCGCAATAAGGTAGGCGTACAGAAGAGAGACGTTGTAAGCGAGGAGGACAGTTCGACCAAAGGAGACCTTATTCTGGACGATAACGATCCAGAAGCTGCCGAAGGCAACCAGTGCGCCGAGAAAGAGAAGCGCCACCCCATTGCCTCGGCTGATAGTCCAGTTAATGACTGCGAATATCACTCCGCATACAGTCGCCTGGATCCTGGTGGTGCCCGTGGTATTGGCAGCGCCGACGGTCATGGAGCACACGATCATGAAAGACAGCAGTCCCCATTCGCCTCTCCAGTGCATGTATATCGTCTTGGTTTCGGGTATGAAGGCAAGCATAGCCCAAAGCATGGCGCCAACGCCAACTTTGATGCCAAATCGAACTGTGAAGGTATTCCGTCAGTATGTAATCCAGAAGCCCATCATGAGCGCACTCACTGTCATCTCTAGCTAGGAACCGCAAGAAGGTCAGGATCTTCTGCGACAACATTTTGACAATATCGCTGGCCGAAGGCTCTGCCTCCCAGCTGAAAGTATCCCTGCGTCGGATCATCTGGTCAGGGACACCCCGTGGCAGCTGCGACCTCCTGATCGGCCTCACAACAGCTTCTCGTTCTACCTCGAAAGGAAGGAGAGGAGCGCGAGTCTGCCGCTGGTGGAACTCCTTCCACAAAGCCAGAAATTGCCAGCTCCGCCGCCTGTGCCCTGTCGCGTATTTGAGATCGTCCAAAACATCCAAGTATTTGCTCATTTCCTCGCCAAAGCTCTGAAGGCTGAAACTAAAGTGGCCACAGGCCGCAGCCACCTCCTCAAAGTCAGCCTTGATTTTATCGGACCTCAATCGTCCATGTTCTATGTTCTTGTATAATTCTTCAAGTGCCTTCGCTCTGTTTTCGTTGAATAGTGATAGCGCGTCAAAGAGACTCTGCCGGAAGTGATCGTTGATGGTAATATCGTAGTTTGGCGCCTCTCCAAATGGCGGCTCGCTCAGGATTTCCGACAACGTGAAGGCCAAGGATTTCATCGAAGGCCCTAGCAAGGCGATAAACAAGCTGAATATGTCGCTGGGTGAGCGAAAACTTGGGGTGCTGGATGGTGCGCCATGGATAGACTGTTCATCGTCGCTCTCGTCCGAACCTTCATCGATTGCCGACAGCGTCGGGAGATGACTCCTTATGCTCGACGAGAAGGTTCGATACAGGGATGGAGAAAGTTGGTTGGGCGAGACGTTGCCAGATCCAGCCTCAGGGCCCTCCTTTAGCAAGGCAAACTGAGTGTTGGCTGCGCTCCTCAACCCACCGATCGACTGTGCCAAGTTCTCCATTGACTTGTAGACGGCCTTGTCCAATTGGTATATCTTCTCGTCGCCCACGAAGTAATGCTCGAATTTCGCCTCCCTAAGATTCTTGGTTATCTTGCTGTACGCAGCATTGTACCCGGCCGAAGCTTTGGAAAACTCGGGCGTCGACCACTCCTCCTCCGAGCCACTCAGGAAACCGTGTGTTATCATGGTCAGCATTTCGCCGAGAGAGCTCGAGGCTTTGGTCATGCCGTCCCGCAGCTGTGCTCTCGCGGATGTCCTCCACAGCGTGAGGTTCACGGCAACCGTAATAAAGATGCCGCAGATGAGCATCTTCAAGACCTGGACGATCTTCTGGTTCGAGAAGACGTGTTCCTGCACAGCATTCTCCTTCGTCAAGATGCTGATCATAGACAGCGAAGCCAGCGTACTCCCAACGTTTACTTGAGGATTGTTCATCCTCTGCTTCACCCACCCCACGAACCCAAAAGCGCCACCGACGAATATCAGAAGTACCAAGGAGTATGCGACAGCGACCATGTGCAAAGTCGAACCGAAGAAGACCGAGGTGGCCATGGAACATATGGACACGATCTCCGCGTATATGACGGCTATGATGGCAATCAAGGTGCCTTCGATCATGGAGCCCGCCGTCCTCGATGGGTGGAAGTATACAGTGATGGTCGCGACAACATGTTTCCCGTCTGGCCTGCCCAGGAAGTCGGACAGTGGTTCCCACAACGTGAACAAGCTCCCGAGGGAGTAGGCCAGGACGCATTTCATGACGCCCCTCCCGCTGGGAGACTTGAGCCAGGCCCAGGTGTTGATGACGGATGCCTTGACATTGTGGCCGAGTGCGTCTATCCTCTCGGAGAAGTTTTCGCGCGAGAAGAAGGGGTGTATCGAGACGTTGCTATCGCTGGTGTTGGTGCGGCCGCGGTCGCGGAAGGCACCGCGCAAGGTGAACTGTCGGCGGGATCGCTGGCCCGTCTGTGGATCGATAAAGGTGCCGTTTGGTGGCATTTTCTGACGTTGCAAAGAATGTCAGCGAAAGGACCAGCACCAGCTGGAAGGGAGACTGGCAATTCTGGAGACTCACACTTCTCTTTGAGGGCCGTTCCAGAGGCCCTGGCGGGGCGGCCGGCTGGGATGGGGACGATGAGCTCATTGCAAGCTCTCCTTCTTCTATGCGACCTGCTTGCACATCGCCTGGAGGTCCTGTCGAATAGAATAGCGCTCATGATCTCTCCCCCATGAGACGATGGGTAGATTTCCGGAGCTCGATGCAGAGATGGGTCAGACGGGGCTGTTGGGCGGCGGGCAGGAAGTGGTGGTATTGGATGCCCAAAGGTGCGGTTGCTGATTTTGGAATGGACCCGCGACTGACGACGGCCATGTCGCACAGGCTAAGCAAGTGATCTGTTGGTTATTACCCACCAGCCCACCCGTGCCGCTGGGATCTGCGGAGAAAGAGCAGCGCCTGCAGGCATGGACAGGACCAGAGCACCTCAGACCTCAGCTCTGCAAAGCTCCACTCCAGCTGTAATCCCGGGTCCGCATCTAGCACTCCCGCTGGCCGGCTGCTGCCACCTTGGCGAACACCACCCATGTTGCATCCCACCCCGGCTGCCCTTTGCTGACCTCCCCTCCCAACGGGTGTCTTACGCCAACTGGGCGTTCCACCGAGGCCACACCCGCAAGCCAGCCGCCACACAGAGTCGTGAGTACTATCTGGCATGTCTCACAGCTGTTCATAGTATGACTCGCTGGTCTTGTCCTACAACACTGCGCTACGCAGCCACGATCGAGGATCGAGGTTGGCGAGGCCCGTCCGAGAAGATGGAGGACATTCCGTACCACCAGCAAGCAGGGCAGGGCATCTCCACCCAAGCGATGAGGATGTCTGCTCACTGATCCTACCACCCTGCCACCTTCGTCCTTGACATGAGTTCGTGCCGTATGGCATTAATTTTATAGGCCCTGGCCATCGTCCTTCATCACCGGAATGAACGTGCTTTGTCCAACGTCTTCAGTCTCCGTGTTGTCCATGTGTATTGCGTAGAACATCATCTCGAGTGTGTGTTCATGGTGCACTCTTCGTCACGCCCCCTCCATAGAGTATCTACATCAATTCAAGGCATTTAATTGTTATGACCTCCCCCAGACGCCCCGATGTCTTGAATTAAGCTCCCGCGAGTCAGATAGAAGAGCAAATGATCTTTCCTGTCACCATTGAATGCCCTGCTGATATGTGAGGAAACGCTCGCCAGTCTGGCATATTCTGCATACAACGACGACCTGGCGCACTCGAAGCAAAGCCCATCATTCCACGTAAATCCTTTAGGATTCGAAGTGGATAGTATGACAGGATCAGCTCTCAAGAACAAAGCGGGAGCCTCAGTATTCTTGTAATCCACCATGCAAATATAGGTGTTGCGAATCCTTTCAGAAATTCTGATGGGCATCCGTCATGAATGGGCAATTCAGACTCGATCCACTTCCCCATTGCGTCGACGTGGGTCCGTGCACGCAACATCGTGACATCGAATGCTGCCGCTGGAAGTCACATCCGTCACCACTGGGCAGTCTCAACCCAGACAGCTCACCTGCAATTCGCTCTGATCTGACGCCACCTTTATTGCAAGCCCAGTTCCTGACTCGTCTGCGTTGTCATACGCCAGCAGCACTCACTGCTGCGCTGCTGCGCAGAAATTTATCGACAAGCCAATCCCTGCTCGAGGTCACGTCCTCCAACATTGTCCAAGATTCTCTGAGAACGAGACTGGTTTTTGAAAGCCTCTCCTCACCACATCAGAATTCCCATGCGAAGATTTCTGTCCACGATGGCTGCTGGTGCAAGGAAATTCGCGCCTCTCAAGGAGGGGTCGGCAGCAAATACCCACGTGCCTAGACTCAAGGTGGGTGACTGTGTCTCCTGTATATTCTCTTATGCATGCAACTCTAATACTGCTCGTGTAGGGCATTGTTTTCGATGTGGACGGTACCCTCTGGTCGGTTTCCCTCCAATCTTTCGTTCCGCCCATGCAGCGAAATCCTGCTGGTGAACAATCCGCTCTGGAAGTCCAGATCTGACTTGTTATGGTTATTCTACTTACACTCCATTTTGGAAGTTTTTCATCCAAGACACAGGAGGGGAATATAGAGAAAGTTGGGGTCCAATGATCTAACAGGCCACCGATTGTAGCCAGCCACAGAACTATATGTTTGGCGAGATGCGAAACGCCCTCTCAATCACAAAGGAAATCGATATCCTCGACCACATCTACTCGCTCCCCACGCCCGAGGATAGGGAGAAGGCTATGGTAAGAGGCCAAAGGCTTCCCAGCACATCTCCCATCGCTCATCTGACCCTCCCTCCCAGGAATCAATCCGGGATATCGAGCGCACGGCAATGTCAAAGCAGCAGGCTCAGCCGGGCCTCGTCGAGCTGATGACCTATATCGACAGCAAGAATCTGCCGAAGGGCATCTGCACGCGCAACTTTGACATGCCCGTCGACCACCTGATCACAAAATTCTTGTCGGCCGTCAAGCCATTCCACCCCAGTCAGTATTAGTCTTCTCGTGATATGATTCCCCGTCTGTTATTTTTTGGATTCTTCCAGAAATGCATGACCTTAGGCTCCGTACCAGGCTACCTACTGATACATATCAGTCATCACACGGGAGTTCCGGCCACCGAAACCCGATCCGGCCGGCATCCTGCACATCGCGCGCTCGTGGGGGTTTACGCGGACCGGCGGCTCCTCCGGCGGCGGCAGGGAGGAGCTGAAGAAAGTGTTCATGGGAAATGGAGCCGAGGTCAAGTCGGAGGTCGTGGGGGCCGGCGACGGCACGTCTGAGCTGGACGCGGAGGTGAAGGGGGAGGAGGCTGACGCTAGTGGGTTGATCATGGTGGGTGATTCGATCGACGATATGACGGCTGGCCGGAGGGCGGGCGCGGCAACTGTCCTTCTTGTCAACCCTGCCAACGAGCACCTGGCCAAGCATGAGCATACCGATCTGGTGATTGGCCGGTTGGATGAGTTGATTCGTCACTTGGAGGATGGGTTCACGGGAAGGGAGATATGAGATGCGTAAGTGAATAGTCTCTTTTCATCTTTTCTTCCCAACTCGCATATTGGGCCATGGGGGCGATGTCCTTGGCCACAATCTGAGGTACAAGGTATGGACCATTATAGGTGGCATTGGCCTCCAATGTCGATGCGATAGACTTACACTAGATTTCAGATGCAGATGCAGGTGCAGGATGGCATACAACGTCGGAGGACATAGGAAATATCCGGGCAGGGCTGAATCCCCTGAATACCTACTACTGGGCATCGTGAACCAAACGTTCCGAGCATCCAACCACATCGTATTCAGGTTGTCTAGGTCTGGGCTATGCGCCCTACAGGTCAGCAGCCTTTTGTCTTTCCTCCCTTTCCAAATGCTGCCAGCCAGCCAAATAGACAGAAGTGCCAATCCCTGAACATGTTTCTCCACGCTTGCTCCCACGCAACGCTGCAAGATGGTTTGAACCCCTCAAACAAAGTCCGTCGCAAATGCCAAATTGGACAACTGGCCTGAATTCTCCACTCCTGCTGGTTTCCCGTCCGTTTCGAGACTCGTGGGAGCAGGTGTACTTGAAAGAGCTGTCGTGAATATGTTCAAAAGTCGAAGGGCGTTGTGTTGCCATCAGACAGGTCCTTCGAAGCCGGTTACGCCGGGGTTATGCAAGAAACAACTACCATGTAAGTAGAAGGAGAGAGATCTGGGTTCTTTCTCAAAGCTTTGTGCAGCCAGACTGTGCTTCAATGAGATCAGAGAGAAAAGTGAGGTCAATCCGTGACGGGGTTGGGAGACGAAAATTAGAAGGTGCCAGCTCGCGGGCTTGTCGGGTCCTCTGAACCTCGCGTGGCTTGGGAACATAAGAAAGAGCATCCTAATCTCGCCTTACTTGGTTTGGATATCCCATTCCGTACGCACTGGTCGAGCCCTGTGGGATTCCAAAAGTCGCCTGTCGCCGGCTTCCACGGATGCTGCTCCCAGCTTCGTCGGGTGTCTGTGGCGTCTGCCTCCGGGGAGGGGGAGGGGGTAGGGGGCCGCCGGGGGGAGGACGAAGGGGCAGGGCAAAGGAGGTCTGCTTGTTGATCGAGCCGGCAGATGGGCTGGGGCTGTGTCGACCAGGAGGCGGTGGCGGAGGAGGCATCATCTTCGGTATCGAGTTTGTCGTCGTGCCGCGTTGGCCTAGTCCCGGATGTACAGGCGGTCCACCTGATCGGCCAGTGCTGCTCCCTGCCCCCCGTTCTGATCGTGTCGGGGATCGATTCGATACGCTGCTATATTGGTCACGAGGTGACATGATAGCGCCCACAATGGGAATCTCACCTGATGTGGGTGTTTCCAACGCGCGGTCATCCACGGCCGGGTCTGGAGAGTCCTTCGAGCGCAGTAAATCCTGAGTAGACGGGGAGAGCTGGGGCGCCAGGTGAGACTTGCGATTGTCTCTCTCCATCAGGCTTACTGCCCATTCTCGGAGATCGACGGGGGTTCTCTTGGCGGCCTGGACGAAGGGGTCCCGTTCCTATGTAACATTAGCTTCCTGCGCGTCGGCGTGCCTTATCGAGATAGGACTCACGAAAAGCTCATCGGGCGTCGGACGGTCATCTGGCGTCTTCTGCAAACACTTCTGGATCATGTCTTCCAAAATTGGTGGGAAAGCATCGCTCTTGGGGAGCTTGGGCGCTGGCTCGTGGACGATTTGCTGCAGCAGGTCGAGAATACCTGCTGGCGCACTCTCGGCATCCGACAGCTGCTCGCTGGCAGCGAAGGGGAATTTACCGATGGCAAGCTCCATAATTGACAGACCGAAACTCCAGACGTCAGACTTGACCGTGTACTTCTCGCCTTGAATTCGCTCGGGGGCCATGTATGTAGATGTTCCGACAAAGGTATCTGCGACCGAGTTGACGAGCTCTCCAGATACACCAAAGTCGCAAAGCTTGATCTGGCCGCGAGAATTGACGAGGATGTTGGAGGGCTTGATGTCTCGGTGCATAATGTGGTGCTTCGAGTAAAGGTAGGTCAGACCACCTAGGGTTGCTTCGGCGATCTTGCCCAACACATCGACCCGGACTGGGCCGAAGACTCGAGAGACCCGATCGAGCGAGCTTTGGGGTAATAGTCAGCACAGTGTCCAACATTTTGACAAAGCATTTACAGGTGGCTGCGACCTACCCAACGTCCATGTACTCCATGCACATGATGACATCGTTGTTGTCATTCAGGAAGGCACCGTAGAAGGTGACGATGTGCTCGGAATGGCATCCGTGCATAATCTGAAGCTCCCGAACGATTCGCTTGCGCATCTCTCTCTTGGCCTCGACGTGGATGACCTTGGGTGCTATTAGAAACGCTTGAGAAGAGGCCAGGGGTTTTCTGGAGTAACTCACCTTGCGGGCCATGGTGGTGTTAGTGGGAATGTGCTTGACCTTGCTCACGGTGCCTCCATTTCCAGAGCCCAGATCCTTGATGATCTCGAGGTCCTCTGGACGCAGGTCGAGATTGAACTCGATGCCGATTTCCAGCTGCGCCGAGGTGTCCTCGGAATAATTGTTCCTAGAATGGCGGAAGTTGGCATTCTCGGAGGTGGGTGGCGGTTTGGGAGCTGCAGGCGTCAGGGCGAGGCCCTTGACGTTCTTGCGCTTCATGGAGCGAGGCGCAAAGTCGGCCATTGTGGCTGGGCTCAAATGGCTTTCTGGATGAAGCTTGTAGTTGTCGGTCGGAGGAGATGCGAAGTCGTCTCAGAATCCTCGTACGGGCCTCGGGCGGTTGCAAAGGCTGTATCAGCCTTGCGCGTGGAGGGGTAATCTGACGGATGGGCCCGTTTGTACGTTGCCAGTCACCTGCGAGACACGTCTGTTGCCAGCTTGTTCGGGCGGTGACCTTGAGCCTTGGGAGGTTGATCAACGATCGCGCAGCTCCAGTGCCGTTGCAGGAGGGCTCTTCAAGGGGCAGGAAGACAAGTCGAAGGGCGGTTGGGCAGTCAGGCGGAGAGGTGGTTGTCGTCTGGTGGGGGCTTCTAAGCGGCAGGGTATCGATATCGGGCGCTGTGCCGCTTTCATTAACAATGGTTCATATGCAAGCTGCAGGTGGGCGGGAATGTGCAAACCTGGCTGCTTGTTTCCCAAATGGCTCTCTCGTCCTGTCAGTGAACAGGCATCCGACAGTCTGCTCGATGAGAGGAGAATGTCTTTCTGCCCTGGGTTGAAACACTGGCCGGCAGAAAAGGACAGGAAGAAACAAGTCCGGGGGGCAAGGTAGAGTGAAGGGTCGTTCGTTGGCTTAAGCCCGCCCAAGTCTCGTCGGATTAGGCCCACTGAATCAGTGCAAGCGTCCGAGGCAGTGGGGTGTCAACTGGACCTTCGCACGGGCGACACGGGCGAGATTCGACGCTGGTTTGCCCACCCAGGGGAGAGTCGAGACCCAAAACGGACAAATTCTGATACCGCGGGCGGATACGACACCTCGCTTATTGTGTATGTAGACTACCTGGGAATTTTATGGGTTCATGGCTTTGGTACGGGCACGGTAAGCAGGCGATAGACTGTCGCGAGCCGGGTCTTTACTGCAACGGTGCAGCGTGTCATGGAATGCGATTCGTCTTTTGACGCCGTCGGGGACGCACTTCTGCCGTCCAATGTCCTGATTCGACTTCAGATGCTACGTTAGCAGGCAACCCAACAGCATGAACTGCACGAACTGCACCCGAAGGACCGTCGTGGTGAGGTGGTCGGCCGCGGCGGATATCACAACAGTAGGGCGGCACGATGATGAACCACCATCCCTTGCCCACGCATGCATGCTTGCATCCCGGCGTCTTCGTCTGTCTAGCTGTCTAGGTGAGGGAAAAGAAAAGGGGCTGACGACCAAATGGACGCCATCCCGTTGTTCCCAATGGTTCTAGTGGAGTTAAGCCATTGAGTGTGGCACGCTCAAAACGGGCTGGCGTCTCAAATACGGACCTAGCCCTCTCCATTGGCCATCCAATCTTCATTACGGTGCTGCGTGCCAACAGGGGTCCGACGGACGTGCACCCGTGAGCTGCCACCAGACCCCTCAGCGGCTCAGTATTCGCTCTCTTTGGCTGGCTGCCCAGGCGCATGCTCTTGCGCCAGACGCACCATGGCAGTGATTATGTGCCCCCCAAGATGCTGCTCGAAACACGTTTGTCGTAGGAGCAACCGCTGGGCTTGCCACCCCCAGCCAAGCTTCAAGGTTGGGAGCTGTATCATATTAATGGAACATGGCGATATCCCAAACTGCATGACACGGGCTGCCGCAACGGGGGACGAATCCCCATGTCAAGCCGCCCGCCCGCCTACCGGGAGGGTCTCCGGCAGCCACCCCTACTTGCTAAGGTATGGTCTGCGGGTTCAGCGCCGAACATCAAAGCAGGCTACTCCGGCCCGTCTCTCGTCTCTCAACTCGACACTACTAAGTCGACAATGTGTTCTTGGCGTTTCCTTTCTGATGAGGTCGAATTCACTATGTAGAAGCAGATTTAGCCGGCTCATTGCTTGGGCGTTTTCATCGAGGGCCTCTTCCGTCTCTTACCTCCATCCTGTGAGCGCTTTGTTGAAAAGAGACAGACATATGTGCAGATTCGGGGCTATCAGATTATGCCCTTCTCTCTGCACTGGAGCAAGTGCATAAGAGCATGGGTCGGTAGCATGCATGTGCTCTCTATTCCATCTGAGAACTGTGCAGCAAAAGTGTGCCCTGCTGCTACAGTCTCTCACGTCTGACATGGTCCTGGCAGTAAGTCTACAGTTGCGTGGACCAAGCAACACTATCTAGATGGAAGCAGAGAGGATGTCCCAACCACCTGGCCTTTGTGGCTTCGAGTAACTAAGTTTGTCTATGGCTGTGGTGGCCAGGAAGACGTCCTGCAAAGGTAGGGAAGCAGAACAGGGGTTGGGGTTAGAAGCATGGGTGCACAGAGTCGTTGGAGGGTCTTCCAACACACTTTCACAACACAATGGCTCCCTATGCCATATTGTTCGATGGTGAACTTAGCAAAGACAGTCAAACAAACTGACACAGTAAAAAGAGACTTTCGTTTGACTTAGGTTTAGCCCCAGCTTTAGTGAATATCGAATTTCACTGGCATGGGTGCTGTGTGACGCAGATATAAGCCTAGCATCTGTAGCCAAGCTACGGTTTAAGAATCCGGCTACGGGAGGAAGTCGGTCACCACAATGGCTCAGATCAGGGACAACGACAGTGAGTAAATTCAGAAAGGTACAATTGTGTCAAAAAACCAACCTCTTGGGCAGGCCCCCTCAATGAGTTCTCATTGCAAGACGCGCCCCACAGCCCAACCGCACTTAGCGTGCCTCTTAGTCTAAGTGGTTTGCCTGACAGCCCACAGCCGGCAGGCAAAAGACCCGATTTGCTCTGGAGAGAGGCCATGGGTTGAGCTCAGCTTGCTGGCTCCAAAAAATCCCCCGTATGTTCAGCCTAAGACAAACAGCCAACTTCATCATATTACTCGAGCCTCAGGCCGTCTGCCTTGACTGCCCATCTCAACCCATCCAGCTCCCAGACAGAGGCAGATCGCATTTCCTGTCTCGATCTTCCAAACGCGACCTGCCGACCTGCCTGGGCCGTCTGTTGCTTTGCGCAAGTCCACCTCCGACGGATCTTCGTCAATCACCTCGCTCCGTTCCCGATAACAAAGAAACGAACACCTACCGCAACCCGTCAAGATGTCCACGCGAGACTTGATTGACGACCGCGCTGAGCTAGACGATGAGGAAGAGGAGGAATCCTTCGCTGGAGACGACGATGGCGAGGATGTCCAGCCTCGTCGCCGGCAAGAGCGCGCACAGGTCGACGACTCTAGCGAGGAGGAGGATGACGATGACGACGAGGAGGAGATACAAAAGGTGTGTGACAAAGCCGGTTCAGCTACCCGACCCCAGCGATCCCCAAGCTGACGCATCAATTGCAATTGCAGGTACAGGAAGGGTTTATTGATGATGAGGACGAAGAAGCCGAAGACTCTGATGAGCGAGAGCGCCGAAGGCGTAGAAAGCGTCGGCGAGCGGAGCGCGATGAGGAGGCCCAGCTTGATGAGGAAGATTTAGACCTCATTGGTGAGGCCAACCCCGAGTTCCAGAGTAGAGAACAGCCTCAGGTGCGCCTCAACACTCCCTGCATACCGATGACAACTACTAGAGCATACGCTAACTGTGGCTACAGTCTCAATACAAACGGCTCAAGCGCGGCCACCGCGATGAGGACCGTCACAACAAACGACCCGCTGAACTGGCTGCTACCCTGTTCGAAGACGAAGACGAAGCCGGTGACGATCGCCAGTACGCCCGCCCAAGCCATAGCCGCGCCGCCCCCGACGAATTCGAGGATTTCATAGAGGATGACTACGGTGACGAGGAGGAGCGCATCAGGCAACAAGAGGACATGGAAGTCGCTCGTGGACGCGATCGCCTTCTCGTCGGCAGCGTCATGCAGAATACTGATCTGGAACAAGAGGCACTGGAAGACATGGAAAGAATCTTCGGCAACGGCGAAGAGTACTTGTGGGCTCTGGAGAAAGAGGAAGACGAGGAAGAAGGCATCGAAGAGCAGCAACTCGAACTCAAGGACGTTTTCGAGCCCTCCCAGCTGACCGAGAGGCTTTTGACGGACGAAGACAACGAGATACGTGCTACCGATGAACCAGAACGATTCCAGCTCGATCGACGGCCCTTCAAAAAGTCCCAGATCCAACCGGATCTAAAGGAGGAGACAAAATGGATATCGGATCAGTTGTGGAATTTCAAGCAGTACAGCATGGACCCCATGCTGGAAGGGCACTTCGCCAAAGCCGTCAGTAAGGTCCTGGAATTCTTCATCATCGACTCAGTCGAGGTACCCTACGTATTTCAGCACCGCAAGGACTATCTCATCCACGCGAGGAAAGCGAGAAACCCGGATTACAACCGACGTGATCAGGACTCGTCCGAATTTGTTGTGCAAGCCGAGAAGCTCCTGAATCAGGACGACCTGTGGAAGATCTTGGAGCTCGATACCAAGTTTCGCGGCTTCGTTGAGAAGCGAGCCGCGTTGGAGAAGAATGCTGCCAGCCTCCGGAGCATTGACGTTCAAGACAATATGCTTGAAGAGCAAACCTCGGAGGCAAAGCAGATGGAGGAGCTCCAGGATCTTCTCGATTACGTCAACTTCAAATACACGACCCAGCTGAAGGAAGTCACAACCTCAGACGGTGAAACGCTCAAGCGACCCGGAGCAAGGTCATCTCTGTTTGACCGGGTCCGGAAGAGCAAGGCATACGACTTTTTCCTGGCTTACGGCTTGCCCCCTGAGACCGTGGTGTCCAATCGGCTCAACGCATCGTCGAACGCAGGGTCGAGCACGCACCGAGTTGTCGCTGATGATCCGTCGGAGCACCCTGTCGACTTGGCAGACAGTTTGACGGATGGCGACTTTTCCACTGCGGACTCAGTGATCAATGCCGCTCGCCAACTGTACGCCGAAGAGCTGTTCTCCAGTCCGAGATTGCGCAAGTGGATGCGTGAGCATTACTTCTTGAACGCTGTCTTCACCTGTCGTCGTACCGACAAAGGACTGCGCAGGATTGAAGAGTCGCATCCCTTCTATGAGATTAAGTACATCACTAATCTCCATGGGCAAGATATCGCCAGGAGACCGGAACTCTTCTTGAAGATGATGAAGGCTGAGGAAGAGGGTCTGGTCGAGGTCAAGCTAGCGCTCCAAGATGAACGTGAGTTGAGGCGACAATTTTACCAAGACCTCGCATCCGACAATTTCAGTGAAAAGGCGGACGCGTGGAACGATGAGCGCAAGAAGGTGTTGGATCTCGCAATGTCGAAGCTGGACAAGATGATGGTCAAAGCCGTCAAAGATGGCATGCGCACAGGATGTCAGGAATCCATTCTCAAGATCTGCCGCGAAGAGTACACACGCAGGCTCGACCAAGCTCCTTACAAGCCCAAGGGGATGGTGCTTGGCACAACGCCTCGCGTTCTAGCGCTCTCAAATGGAATGGGTGATCCGAGCCGAGAGAAGATCACGTATGCCTGGGTCGAGGAAGATGGGCGCGTAATCGAGTCCGGCCAGCTGGGAAACTTAGCGCGGGACGAGGAGGCTTGCGAACAGTTTGCGGAATTGGTCAGAAGACGAGAACCAGACGTCATTGCTGCCAGTGGTTTCTGTGCCGACACCCACAAACTCATCAAGGACTTGGAGAATCTCGTCAACGAGAAAGGTCTCATGGGACCTGAATACGACGATCAAGAGACCAACGAACTCCGCACAGATTTACTCGAAGTCATGGTCGTCAACGACGAGGTTGCCCGCCTCTACAAAGACAGCCCTCGAGCGGTTACTGAGCATCCCACACTGGGCTCTCTGACCAGATACTGCGCGGCACTTGCGCACTACCTCCAGAACCCACTCAAAGAGTATGCAGCTCTTGGGAAGGACGTCATCTCCTTGTCCTTCCACCCATGCCAAAGTCTGCTACCGCCGGATAAGTTGAACAAGTACCTCGAGACAGCAATGGTGGACATGGTGAATCTCTGCGGTGTCGATATCAACGAGGCTGTCAAAGACCCATATACTGCCAATCTCCTGCCGTACGTATCCGGTCTCGGCCCACGGAAAGCGCAAGCTGTCATCAAGGGCATCAACATGAATGGGGGTGTCGTGACCTCGCGAGATGAACTTGTGGGAGATCCCGATAACAACAAGCTCCCCGTCGTCGGCCCGAAGGTCTGGGACAACTGCGCAAGTTTCCTCTTCATCGAATACGACACCTCCATTCCGGGGTCGGAGCCTTTGGACAACACTCGTGTGCATCCAGAGGATTACGAGCTTGGACGAAAGATGGCAGCTGATGCACTGGAGCTCGACGAGGAAGACGTCAAAGCTGAGACGGACGAGAATGGGGCCGGCGCTATCGTTCGCAAGCTCTTCCGGGATGACGAGCAAGAGAAGGTCAACGAGCTCGTTCTCGAAGAATATGCCGAACAGCTGGAGGCGCAATACAGCCAGCGGAAGCGGGCGACGCTTGAGACTATCAGGGCGGAGCTGCAAGCGCCGTATGAAGAGTTGCGACGGCATTTCATGACTCTCAGTTCAGACGAGATCTTCACCATGTTTACTGGGGAGACTAAGGAATCTCTGGCGGAGGATTCAATCATCCCCGTGAATGTTCGGATCGTCAAGGATGACTTCGCCATCGTTCGGCTGGACTGTGGTATCGAGGGTCGCATCGAAGCTCACGAGGTCTCATACCGTTCTTCAGTCAAGGATGTCCTCTCCGTCGGCCAGACCGTTCAGGCGAAAATCTTGGAGATCGACCGTAAAGCGTTCCTGGCCAAACTGACTGTCCGTGAAGACATGCTACGTCGATCCAACAGGAGGCACGACTACGACCGAAACATGTGGGACTACCGACAGGAAGAAGAGGACAAGGAAGAGCTCAAGGAGAAGGATAGGACTACCGGCAGGACGCAGCGTGTCATTAAACACCCCTTGTTCAAGCCCTTCAATGCCACACAAGCCGAAGAGTGGCTTGGATCCCAGTCTCCAGGAGAGGTCATCATCCGGCCGTCGTCCAAGGGTAATGATCATCTTGCCATAACTTGGAAGGTGGCGGATGGTGTTTATCAGCACGTCGATGTGCTCGAGCTGCAGAAGGAGAATGAGTTCTCAGTCGGTCGTCTGCTCCGTGTTGGCGGCAAGCACTCGTACACGGATCTCGACGAGTTGATAGTCGACCACGTGAAGGCGATGGCTAAGAAGGTCTCTGAGTTGATGCAGAGCGAAAAGTTCCAGAAGGGCTCGAAGGCTGAGCTTGGTACGTCTTTCATGCGCCCGTTCTGTACTCGATGTATTTGCTAACTGATTTGTACAGAGAAATGGCTCACCACCTACATGGACGCAAATCCCAACCGTTCGAGCTACGCGTTCTGTATCGACAATAAGCATGCAGGCTACTTCTGGCTGTGCTTCAAGGCCAATAGGTCGTCGCGGGTCATGGGCTGGCCGGTACGCGTCGTGCCGAACGGCTTCGAGTTCTTGAAGAACCAGTACCCCGACGTGAGGGCGCTCACGAACGGGTTCAAGATGAGGTACCAGAGCGAGATTCAGCGCATTTCGGTAAATGGCGGTCGGTGATGGAGTGTGACGCGAGGCAGAATCTGTGTGGCCATAGTGCTATGGCTTGTATCTTATAAAATCACAAATAATTCTCTTGCACGTTTCGGGAGGGAAGTGCGCGATGGCCCGGCTGAGGAAAAGAGCCCGCTCATTGGGAATGATAAAGGTGGGCAGAGATGAATGGATATCGCCTTCAGCAGTCGCAGAATCGCAACTGCCGCTGCAGCTAGGGTGCAACCAGAGTGGGTTGAAGACGGCAGTCCCATAAGCGTTATTTTCATTTGCGGGATCAGTTTCCAATGACGACGCTGCCTATCTACGTAATCCTTCCCCGGCGCCCTGAACCGCTTCCATATTCCTGATGAAGCAGTCTTTCCACGTCTTGCTGACACCCAAGGTAAACCATGGCTTGCCTAAATGCGCAGCACCATGTTTATACCTGACTCCTACAGACGAGTAACTGCCATCGATTTTGTTACCGTGATTAGAGGTCAAATTCATCACAACCGGGAGCCACCAGATTTTCAAAACTTCGCAGAACTACGGACTCTGCGGTGTGTATTACCTGTCATTTGTCTCCCACTCCGCATGAGTTGTGAGAGCATGAGGGACCCTGGGTTCAGCTCATCTTGATCCCTGCCACAAGAACAAAGGAACGACTTGCACAACTTCAGCCTCTTCGCCTGTCACTGGTCCCTCACGAAATGTGTTCAACCACTGCGAGCGCTGGCTGATCACTCTGTTACGCATTCTAGGGTCAAAGAACTGTCTATAAAGAAAGGCCGTGTTGGCAAATCGCCTTTCCATTTCTACTGATAAAAACTACGACGACAATGACAACCACAAAACGGAGAACACATGGCTTTCGGCCTTAATTCAGTCATCGGGAATATTCTCATTGGTAGACAAACGTCTTTCTTTTGGTAAAACTGGAGCTGTGATAACGCACAACCCTTCGCTTCCTGTTGGAAACAGACCATGGCACCGACGACCCTGGTTCGCTTCTGTCATTCTCAGGGATTCAACTCACCGCTCTACTTCCGTCAACTCACGTGAAAGATTCGTATCATATTTGATTTGTGATTCTTGCTCTACTAAGTACTGTCGCAGTTGCTGGACAAAGAAACTGGACTTGATACTGTGGTCACCCGGTGTGTTTGATACTATGTGGGCTACACCGCTCTGGAGAAAACTTAAACCACCGGAATTTTGGAGAGCTACCACATACTATTTAGTAGTTCACAGAAACGAAATTTTTCATGTGAGCTTACCTTAAACGTTGGTATCAATTGGCTAGATTATGAAAGGGCTTGTCGCGTGCTTGTATGCGCCGTGGCAGCGTTCATCCTTCCCTCTGCAATATGGCTGGGTTCCAAAGCAACTCATCCATCACTTGGTGCGCAATCACCCATTTTAGTATTGCTTGTAATCTTTCGACTGACTCCCTCCCTGGTTCTTTTCTACTTTCTCCGTATGAGATGTGTCATTTCTCACCACATGGTCCAAAGTCGACTTTGCCGTTGCTTTAGCCAGCCACTTCCGAAAATGCCTGAAAAAGCCCGGTAAGGCTGGGTAGCCATTCATTAGTGGCACTCTACAGACGCCTTTGGTTTGCTTCACCCCCGAATGAGGGCATCAAGTAGACCCCGTGTTTGTCTCACTTCACGAAACTCAGCAAGAGCCTCACACAATCCTTGTGACTGTATCAAGTCCATATTGGTCTCTACCGTTTCGCACGGACAACTTTTTTTGGCCTCACCGATTGTTAGAGATGGAAGGTTGGTACAGATTTCCGCCATTTTTGGGAGACTATCACCAACGCACTCCTTCGCGAAATACCAGCACCCAAAACTCTTCTCCCCCGATCTCACTTAACATCATCATAATGTCTTCCGGCTTTGACCCCACTAATGCCACTCCATGGACTGACACACCTGGTCTCTATGCACTTCTCAACATCGATGGCCAGAGCGCACTTGACGAGGATCGCGACGCCAAGCCACAGATAATCCATGGCTGGTAAATAATCATCTTTCTTCTACGGTTGAACAGTACTAATAAAGCTTACACAGGGAGTACGGCGACTCCTTCAAAATCGCCAACGTCAACCAGCTTTGGCAGCTGGCGGACATGGGTGACAGGAAGTGGCTCGTGATCAACAAGACTGGCCACTACCTTGCCGCCAAAGGTGCGTGGTCCTCCGATTTCACCAAGGTAAATCAAGTGGCATTCCCACTCACGCGTCACGCAAAGATGCTGGCGGTTCTGTTGTTCCACAGATGGGTGACGCCGACATGAACTCCGCTCATTGGCGCATTACCATGGCCGAAGCCGGTGACTTGTACAAGCTGTACATCTACAGCGTCAAGTTCAATGGCAATTGCCTGACCCTTGAGAATGGCAACGGTACCAACGGCACCAACATCAAGTGTGCCACCCAGAACAGGGTCAAGAAGGGGCAGATCTGGATTGTCAAGAAGCAGAATTAGGAGGGGACTCGAGGCCCCAAGTGAAGACTCGTGGTGTTGCAGGGTTCATGGGTTTATTCTGCAGCATGGCCAAGGCCGGTGGAGATGGATCTATTAATATCATGCGATTTCCTTTTTGCAGAATTGACGTCTTACGTGTACACAAAGTTCTGGAATTTACTTGTACATTTACAGGATTTTTTGTAGTTAATGCTGCAGCTGCAGCTCTTGCATACCTCCTTTTCTAAGCAAGCAACAAAAATGGCGTGTATATTGGGACATGGAGACCACACTTTTCTCGCTACACCAAACATTCTCCGCTTTCCAAAGCCACGAAGCGGTCAAGAAGACAGTCTCCTCCGGCCACAAGCTGCGATCGTGGGTTTGAGTCCCCTCCAGTTCCATCCAATACTATGGTACTAGGTAGTAGGTAGCAGCGGCCCGTCTGGCTGACCAGGTATCGAACAAGCTGGTTGGGGCTGGACCGCGGTAGCCCCGCTCTGCCACAGGACGCTGCGCCAATCTCTGCTCGGTTGCAGCATGCCCTTTTGCCAGAACCAACGGCGTACTGTGCGATTTGTACTTGGGGGCGCACGTGAACCACGCGAGAAGTCTGCAAATCGGTTGCATGATTGCATTTGTTCATTGCATATGGAGACTGGCCGCATACGATCCTCGCTTATATGCACAATACAGTAGACTGCGGCTCCTTGGCCAACCTCATGCCACAGCTCCACGCATCAACAACGAGCAATCATGTCAACGGAAATCCTCCCTCGGGACCGGATTACACACAGGAAACGACCGAGTTCAGCCGCCTCAATATCCCACCAGAGGTCATTTAATTATGGACTCTGTCGCCCCTGCGACGAGATAGCTGACTGGCTTTCTCACTCCGGCAGGGCAGCTCAGCGCGTGGGGGCGGCAGAGTCCTATCACATATGCGATCTCCGAATGGCCGACCGAGACTCTAGTTGCCCGCTGTGTAGCTTCTTTTTCGACGTGGCCGTCGAGGTGGCTGGTCTGGCTGGTCTTCCGGGGGCAGTGCGCAACGGGGTGTACTCACTCCATGCGTCGACGTTCAGCGCAGTGTTTCTCGATGCCGAGGACCGCCAATGGTTCTCCGGTGACGAAGACCCGACAGTGTTCTTCATCTCGCCGCTCTTCTCCTTCGGGACAAAGGCCAAGGACTGGGCCCTGCGCTTCAATAGTTGCTTCATGCCTCTAGATTCGCAACCTTCCGGTACATTCGCTCGAGAACTGTTACCTCAGGCAGATCTTGAGGTAGTAAGCCGGTGGATCCATCACTGCAATCGTGGACACACTCATCCTGATTGCAATCCAGTCCCGGCCTTGTCTATACCTGAGTTTACCGTCATTGATTGCGAAAGCCGCACGCTTGTGCTATGGCCCGCCGGTGCGCCATATGTCACCCTGAGTTACGTGTGGGGGTTAGATCCGGCCGAGGCTCCTGTTGGTGACGCCCTGCCCAAGACATTGCCCAAGTTGATTGAAGACACAATCGTGGCCACGCTGAGACTGGGCTACCAGTACCTATGGATCGACCGATACTGTATACCCCAAGATGATGAAACAGTTAGGAACGCTCTGATTCGGAACATGGACAAGGTCTACTCTGAGTCTTCTCTCACCATCATTGCATCTGCGGCCGAGCAACCAAGCCAGGGACTCGTGGGTGTGGGCGTGGCCCGAGATCGCATGCCTCACACTTTGAGGTCAGGTGCAATAGGTCTGACTCAGCTTTTCACTAATCTCGTTGATGAAGTGGACGGCTCGCACTGGAATACACGTGCCTGGACGTACCAAGAAGGCTTTCTTTCCAACCGAAGATTGCTCTTTACACAGAGCCAGTGCTACTTCCAGTGCGGCGAGCTGTGGTGCACAGAAGGGCTTAATGTCCCGCTGAGTACACTCTCGAGGCTCCACAGGCCGGGCCATTCGAAGCTGTCCAGAGTCTTCCCGTGGGTGGCCGACAAGCAGCCAACTGCGGACCTCTGCTCGCAAGACCGACAGAAGCAAAGAGAGGAGTACTTCATCGAGCGCGTGCGCGAGTACATGAAGCGCGAACTGACTCACGACGCGGATGCTTTTGACGCTTTCGCAGGAGTCCTCAACTACCTCGAGTGGTTTGCCGTGGAGTTCCTGCTTGGCAACATCTGGGGGCTACCCATTTGGAGTCCCGAGTCTCGATGGTCCGTAGGTGGATCCGGCAAACACACACTGCTGCGCAGCTTATCTTGGAGCCTCCCCCGCCCATTTGTGACCAGGCTGGAGGGGAAGCTGTCGGATGTCGCCGAGAGGAGACAAGGGATTCCCAGCTGGACGTGGTGCGGCTGGAAGCGCGCCCGTTCGTCAACCCGCCAGGTAGAATGGAGGGATGTCTGGAGTCGAGGCAACGAGATCCCCGACCAGACAGAGATCGCAGTCGAGTACGAAAACGGGAGTGCCATCCAGTGGACGGCGAGCAACAGTCCGGCGGAGCTTCTGGCCACGGGTAAGGCCATGGGCTGCGCAAGGTCCCTACGCGTCCACGGCTTTCTGTCCCAGCTGTTGGTCCCAGCCGCTTGCTGGCATGTGAGCTACGACGGCGAATGCCAGTGCGGGCCGTATCGTCTCACAAGAGGAGATGTGCGCTATCTGAGCACCGTGGCTGAGCAGCGAGGCTTGCCGCTGACTGACCGGGGATGTGTGTTGCAAGCCTGGTTCTTCTCCGCTCTGCACTTCAACACGGCTGAGGATAATTGCCGGAGTGAGGTCATGATACTTGTGCCAACTGGTGACACGGGCGAATATGAAAGATTAGACGCCCTGTGCCTCGTCAAGATGGAGTACTTTGTTAGCCGTCCGTCCGTGCAAGGCATGGCGGAGAGATTCGGGTGGGAGTTGACGGAATTCAGAATCCGCTGATGACGCATAGGCTCAAATTCAATTACACTCCAACCATTTGTAACTGGAAATCTAGTAAACAAACTGCATATAGAAGAAGGTGGTCAGTTACCACATGCTAGCAAAGCAAGTAGGACTGAAGTGAAAGAGATAAGCCCCCGGCCGCCGAGCTGCACAACGGGCTGGGGGGTCAAGGGACACGATATCTGCAAACGTAGCACAAAATGTCAGTACACCTTACTCTCTTAATTCATACGCTATAAATTTAACAGAGTAGTCGCTTTTGAATAGAGGCTTTGTATAATAGAGGAATCTTTTGAAACAGAAGGACACTTTCCGGATAGAGCGATAGTTCAAACAGAGGGAAGGAACGAATATTTCAAGGTTTTCCTTCACTTCTACTCTAACATAAGTTATGGCCAAAAAGGATTATCTCGCCCATTGCTTTTTGAACTCCATTTAAAATAGACCTCCTGGGTTGGCTGGCTGACTCATTTCTTTTGTTCTTCGGTGTTCAGGGGCTTCCGGGCGTCAAGCGGCTCATGAGAAGGCCACTCTGGATTTCATTAGACCCGAGTTTATTCAAGCATCCGCAGGTAATGCTTGGTTTCTTTCCAGATTACTGTCTCAAATACAAGACGCGCTTCGGAGTTGGATGACATCATGTTATAACACATCACACTGCCTTTTAGCGCACAGTAACAATTGGAGATGCATTCTCGCCGCCTTCTTGAAGGGTACTGAGAAACACAGGAGGCGATACAACGCGAATGGAGTCGGCCACCACGTACTAAAGTAGCACACCGGTGACTGCGAGAGACCGTCTCCCGTGCCCACTTTAGAGACCTCCCACCTAATCATCGAACATGCTCCGCACGCTCCTACGGCGGCCCTCGCCTCTTGTAGGCCTAACCTGCTCTCCGTTGCGAAAGTAAGAAAAGGAGTCATAAGAAAACCCGTCCCGGCCGTCCGTACTCACTATTCCATCCACCCTCACAGGAGCTGCCGCATGCGATTGCCAAAGGGTTTCGTCGAAGTAAATCGATATGATATCTGCAACCTGGACCACCCCCATCCCTGCCAGGCCGTCCTGTGCCGATCTTAGAGCGAGACTGATGTCCGAAGCAAGGTCTTGCAACTGCCGCATCTTTTCCTCCCTATCGTCATAGGACTTTTGAGTCGCGAAGCTGACATCGGCGTTTTCCCCGACTGTCGGAGACATGTAATCTTTTGCCGGTGGCACAGAGGCCAGCGTCAAGGAGAAGCAGTACGCATTCCAAAGATCCTTTTATGATAGCGCAAGGCAATGGGGTTCCAAATACATTGTTTGCAAGGTGGAGGTGAGGACCGAACTCAAGAATGGCTCTAGTCAACTCATGGTTGCCCAAGTAGCATGCTCTGTGCAGGCTTGTAATGCCTTGCATATCAGTATGGTTGACGTTGGCCCCGTTCTCCTTGAGGAGCAAGTCACAGCTTGATTTTGAGGTGCAGTAGTGTAAGGGCGTTCGTCCATGCTTGTCCTCAACCTCTAAGAGCCCGACTCTATTCTGCAGGATCCACCTGGCAGTGCGATCTGACTCTCCTGTCACGGCGAGATGCAACGGCGTTCTACCCAGGTGGTCACGAGAAGGCACCACTGAAGGATCTAGATCTTGACTGTGTGCATTGACCAGCTTCGGTACCTCAAGCGCCTCAGGCGTGTCGCGCCTGGCCGCGATTTGGACCGCAAAATGGATTGGGAAATTGAAGACTTTGTTGTCCAGGGGCGAACGAAAGGGCGATCTCGCAAGTCCAAGGTCTGCTTGTAGTAATTCGGATACAACCTCTTGATCCTCAAAATCAATGGCCTGCATCAGGGATGTCATCCCATCAGCCTGAACGGCATCGATCTTTTGCCATTGGATTATGAAGCCGATCGTAAGGGTTAAGCGCTCTCGAGCAGCAGGACCATGTATTGCGAGACGTTCCATTGTCGTGGAGTAGGTGAGAGCACTTCCCAATGGATAAGTCGTTCGCAGCAGAACCTCTTCGCGATGGTTGAGCCAATTTGACATGACTTTCAAGATTTCGATGCAATGGTATTTTACCGCCATGTGAAAGGCTGTCCAGGATGAGCGCGGGTCTGACTTGGGGAAGCATCCGGCTCCATGTGCCAAGGCCAAGGGATTTGCTCCAAGACGTAGAAGAGCTCGAGCGCTCGTTTCGCTGTTGACAGAGATTGCGATAGCGAGTGGACCGCCGAGTAATTGAAGCGGCCACTGGCTGTGGACACTCCGAGTCACCATGAACGCCTCATTCAAGAACAATCGGTTTGAATGCAACTCGAGTGCGTCGACCACCCGACTGAATAGATCGGTGCTTGAGATCATGAAAAGCCAGTGGAACAGTCCGCACCCGTCCATAGTACAGGTATTCGGGTTCGCCCCTGTTTCCAGAAGACTCACTGCAGCACCGCAGAGCTGTCTCCGGCAAAACACGCTCTAACCAAAGGCGGCCAAGCACTGCAGATCATTGTTGGGCGGAGCAGTCGTGCTATACAGTCCGCGTACTTACTTTAGAGGGTCGGAGTGTGGGCGAAGAGGTCAGAGAAGATAAGTGCAACGGGATGGTTGTCTGCTTGTGCCAACTTGGCAAAGTGATGCGCGGTTGTGGTGTTCCTGGAAACTCCGAAGCCCAGGTAATATGCCATGGAGAGCTGCCATGTGAAAGTATTGTGCTCTTTGGCCAACCTGCCAGCGTGAGTGCTTTGCAAACCTTGAAAGATTTGCTGCTGGTGTGCCCAGGAGATCTCCTTCCCATTGTCGAGACGAAACATCTAGTTTGAATCAACATTGGCTACCATGGCGATCGCAAAGAGATATTGAGTTGGACGCAACGCACCTCATAAGTGGGCACGGGTGTCTCAAGATGTAGCGCAAGATTGGCCGCGAGGCCTTTCAGGCCGCCCGTACTGATGGCAAAAAAAAAAGTCAACAAAACACCAAGAAACACTGACTTGTTGCTGGTCAAATACTGACTTCCAACTCGTATATATGGGCAGGTCTCGGGCAGAAGAGGCCCTTCTAGAAGGATCTTCCTGGAGTGTCTTGTTCAGGGTTATCCTGAGGAACATAGCAGCACCAAGTGTGTTGCATGAGCCTGGCAATGACTGTTTCGCGAGTGCGCAAAGCTCTTTATAAGAAACACAGTCTTCGTCTTCTGAAACCGCCGTGGGCCCGCTTTTCTTAATGTACTGTGAGTACTCTTCGCCTTCAATGCATGCCTCCCAGATCAGGAGTCCGAACGCCCAAATGTCACACTTGAACAAGTCAGAGCGTTCTATGGGGCATTGATCCTGGATTTGCACTTCAGGTGCGTTGTAGCTAAGTGCCAATTAGTACACGTTCCATGTGAAAAGACCAATCAGTTGGTCAGATTTTCCACTCACATCGTAGTCCCGTAGTATCGCAGTTGCCCAGTGCTATCCGTACTAGGGACGTCGTTTAATACGACTGCATGGCCAAAATCAGCGATTTTAGCAAGTGCCATTGCTGGGTTATCTCTAGATGGAAGGACCAAGACATTGTCCAGCTTGACGTCGCCATGCACTATACCACAACTGTGGAGAGCAGAGAGTCCCGATACGACGTCACCAAGCAAGACTTCGATATCTCTGAGATGGCTTTCCGGTCGAAGTCTGAAATTCTTGATGTATTCCCTGAATGTTCCCAGACCAGCATACTCAACCACAATGAATGGCAATATGCTGTTATCGAGTGTCTTCCAACCATATCCGAAAACTGAAGGAAGGTTTGGATGGGCTTCGAGAGGTGGATGTCTCATGACTTGGATCTCCAAAACGACCGCTCGCAGCCTGCTGCCGAATTTGGCCTGCTCGGAGCTGTCGCTGTTTACCTTCAGGTGCTTTATCGCAACGACGTTGTCTCGGGACCTACATTCTTCTACGCGATATGTTTCACCCTCGCCCAAGTCGCGCTGCCTAACGAGGTCTTCATAACGAAAATGAGGAAGGTTTAGGGATCTCACTGCTCGAATAACATCCTCGAGGCCGTTGACCAGGCGGCTTTGCTGATCAGAGAATGCTGCACAGCTCAAGCTGCCCACGGAAGTTCGGGAAATGTGTGTTTGCCAGCCCAGACTTGTTGCTACAGAAGTCACCGGAGTGTCCATTGGGCTGATGCAAGATTCGAAGGAAGAGCGAGATTGTTTGGTTCCCAGCGAAACAATCCAGGTTCACCAGGTTCACATGACCCAAAGCAAAATCAGAGACAGGTGTCGTGCTGGTTCACTGAGCAAAAGTAAATAACGTGCAGTAACCCCCTATATCTGGTGGTAACGCAAAGGATCGGGTAACCAAACCATTTGTTCTCCCCGCTCTCACAGCAGTTCCCAGATAACCAATAACCTCCCAGCCACCTGAGCACCGAGCACTGAGGTTGTGATACAGATTGTAGTAATGGGGAAACAACAAGCATATTTCATGAAGGAATCTCGAAAAGTTCGTCGTCGTTGGATTCGGGGTTATCATGGGAGAAAAATATGACATCTTTCTTCTCGGCTTTAGATCCAGATCGTCCAACTTTATCTCGTCAAATTCACATAGAAGCCAAAGCAAAGCCTGGAAATACCAGAATACCGACGCGCTTGGGTGGTTGTGGTATCACTGCATTAAAACGCCCCCGAGTCCTGATTCTGGAAGGAGCTGCAGACCCGCGCCACGCAGACATGCAGGTCGCCCAACTTCCATGCACCCATGACCTGCATCTCACCATGAGCAAAGAATGCCCCGAATGCCGCACCCTTCGCACCCCCTCACACAGCTAGTGTCCTTGAAAGTTTGAGCCCGAATTTCTCATGGTACTTCGGTTTTCATATCTTCCATGTCCTAGTCCCCTCCAATCTCATCTGTTATACTTATCAATCTCTTAGTACTGAGGAATCCGCCTACATCATTCACTTGCGATACCTCGGCATGGATCCTCTGAGTATTGAGAAACACAGTGGTCTCTGACGGGTCTTCACAACGGAAACTGACCATGACGCTCAGGACTCCTCGATATTAGTTTACAAAATCCAGGATGAGAACAATAGGACCAGAGCTCTTCACATGCTATTGTTTGAGGCTTCTTCGGTGAGTCATCATTGATCTACTTACGAGAAAAAGCATCACGGAACAGAATCATCTCCTGGAATGTCTGAGCTAGCTAATCATGTTTCCCAGATATATAGAGGCGCACATTGTTTGAACAATTCGATGCGGATGTGCGTGATGAGATCCACCAGTTTCTTGAACAAGCCAGGGACGTCTTGAATCAAGCCTACCGACTTCTACAACGCCGTCAAGAAGGTTCATATAAAGCCATGGACACGCGATCAGGCCTTAATTCCAGAATTTCGAACCTGACGACAAGATCTGGCGAGTCCACCTTGTCACCTACGTCCTCAGAGGTCTCGTTGCGTCGGCCGAGCTCCTTCCACAAGCTCTGGTGGTCACTTCGGGACAAGAAGCGGGTTGAGCAGATATTACACGATTTCACGGACCTGAATGGCAGAATCCATGAGAGCATCAAACTGTGGTGTTTGGGAACTTCCATCGGTGTCAACATGCAGCACTTGAATAGACTGCAGGATGACGCCAATTCTCGAACATTAGGCTTCGATGTAGACGCAGGACTACAAATTGCGGTCAGCCAGTCTCAAGCACCGCCTCATAGTCTCGAAATCGACGATCCAGAACTACATGGCTTAATATCCATGACTGAACCCATTAGAGACGGAAGTTTCAGCATTCTTCCCCACCGCAAACCCGCCATTCTCATAGAACGTCGTTCCTATGCACCTCAATCATCTATACCGGTTGAGATGGACAACAGGACCAATGACCTCGTCGATCAATTGGCCAGGCTGCTTCATCAGCGTAAGGGAGCTGTGTTCAGAACTCCTCCCTGTCAGGGATGGATCAAGTCAACACACGAGAACCCAGTTGCCTTTGTCTTCAGTGTTCCCGAGTCCCTGGAGCCCTCGCCAACAAGCATGCTGGATATCCTTCGATCGAGCGACCTGGCCCCACCCTCCTTGGGTTCAAGATTTTGGTTGGCGCTAAAGCTGGCAAAGTTTGTATCTCAACTTCAGCTGGTCAAATGGGTAAGGCCCTGTCAATCCGTCCAGCTAACCGACCCCGACGACATCAAGAAACATCTGGTAAAACACGCAGAGAAGCGGCTTGGGAACAAAATGGGGGAGAGATACAAGAATGTGGTCTTGACATGCCTTAACGACAATTTTAATATCGAGGTCGACACTAAGGAGGATTTAAAGCTGCAACAGGCTTTCAGATCACAAGTGGTTGAGATTTTGCAACGAGCCGCGGAAACATTGTAGGCAACATTATTGTTCGTGAATGGCATGGAACCGCTTAGGGCGGTCCACGGAGGCCTCGATATTGGATTGTCACACAAGCTCCTTCGCATGTCAAATTGCTTGACCCGACGGCAAGCCCCTGGATGCATACTTCTGGTGAAATTGGTCTGACACCGATTGTCCAGTACGCTAACGTCCGATTATGTCAAATTAACATTCACTTCCCTTTGAAATTATGGTGTTTAGAACAACGCATTGTACTTCTCTGCAAGATCTTCGCACATGCTTCATCCAATTCCAGTCATCATCTACTTTTCGGTGATATTTTACAATATTTTTTTTGAGACGTCCGTTATGGAAGCGATGGAATTGAGCAGCATCAGTCGCTGAGAGACCTGAATAGCCACTTCAACGAGACCTGAAGACATATTCGTGAAAGCCTCCCGAACCCCTCAATCAATGGTAGTGCGATACCTGCTCTAATGCATCAGCAACCGGGCCGACTTGAGGGGTTCGTTCCGCATTATACCGAGTTGACAATACGAAATACGTCGTACTCGTACTGGGCTCCAATACGCAGACACCGAGTACAGCAGATATTGGTCATTTAGCTGGATGAGACTGTGTGACTGAAGCCTGTTGATCGCAACTCCCAGGGAAACGAGGCGGGTATGCGAGCCCGCACACAAATAGGTATATGTCAACACATGTGTCCATGTCCCTAGTTCCAACTTCGAACTTATCAAGCGATGACAGGCCTTATCACCACATGTGTCATAAACATCGACGTATTTCTTTGGAAAAAGGCGACACAGGTGACTAGTACCTTTCGCGAGCCTGCATCGGCTGAACCTTGAACATGCCTTCGCTTTTCCCGATCGCCAGCATCTTTGCCCTGATTACTTTTGTTTGCCAAGCAAGTCCGCGGTCAAGTTATACCAACATCGTGGATGACTTCCTCAGCACACCTTCTCAACAGCGCCCGAGGTTTAGATACTGGCTTCCAGATGCCAGTGTCGATGCCGAAACAGTGAGCGCGGACATCAAATCTGCTGGGGCCATTGGTGCTGGTGGTATAGAGTTCTTGCCATTCTACAACTATGGAGGCGAGCTTGGGGGGCCCCCAGAAGGAGTCAACTGGTCTACTTACGGTTTTGGTACTCCGGCTCATCTTGGATTATTCCCGTCAGCCTTGGAGGGCCACAAAGAGGCCGGCCTGGTAATGGACTTTTCACTGGGTCCAAATCAGGGACAAGGCATACCGGCTCACCCTGATGACGAGGGTCTGCAATGGGACTTGGTAATTGCTCAAGTCCAGAAGGTTGGGCCAGACTGGCTAATCATTTGTGCTTTTCATGCAGATTTCGACCAGACAAACGATTGCTGAAGGAGACATTTTCAATGAAATTATTCCAGGCTGGTTGAATGGAGAACTCGTGGCCCTGGCCGCTGTCTCCGCAATCGTTACATCCCGAACGAACGTCTCGTTCAACGTGACTGGGGCACTGGGTGCAACGATTGTGACGTACGAGGACATCGTCTTACAGAATGGATCCTTAACAGACATCACTTCAAAGATCTCCGACGACGGCAGGGTATCTTCGGATGCCCCTAAAGCCTTGCCCGATGGGCATGAGCAAGAGCTGTTCTTCTTTTACCAGAAACTCTCCCACAATCAGAACGTTCATTTTGCGTCCAATACGACTGCCACCATCTGGGATAATGGGTCATATGTTGTTGACCACTTCAGCGCCCAGGGTGCCAAGGCAGTGCAAGCATTCCGGGAAGATCACCTACTGACGGACAATGTCAAGGATCTCTTGCGGGAAGTTGGAAACTATGGTATGTTGAATCTCAAGTCTGGCGCGAAAAGACTTGGCTGACACAAGTGTTCTCCGAGGCTGGGAAGACAGCATGGAAATACGCTCCAACGTTTCTTGGACTCGCTCGTTGCCCACAAGGTTCAAAAAAATGTTTGGCTACGACCTCAGAACATATCTCCCTCTCACCATGTTCGGGAACAACAACATAAACATTCAAAACGACTCTCGTGGTAGCACCCGGTGTACCTTGGACACGCCAGGTCACGGGCAGGCTTATGTCAATGACTATCGCGCAGCTCTGGCAGCAGGGCATCAGGAGTACCTGACCACTTTGTCAGAATGGCTTCAGAGTCTAGGCGTGAGACTATCTTCCCAACCTTCTTACAACTTGCCAATGGACATGGAAGCATCAATGCCCTACGTTGACGCACCTGAAAGCGAGAGCCTCCAATGGCACGACAATGTAGGTGGGTATCGTCAATTTTCGGGAGCAGCAAACTTGGCTAGGAAGGATGTCCTCTCAAATGAGCTCGGTGCCGTCTTCGGCCGTGCTTACAGCTTCACTATCCCGGAATTACTCTTCGCTATGAACCGTGCCGTCTCGGGGGGCATGAACCAGTTTGTCATCCACGGACAATCATACACTGGCAATTACCCACAGACGACCTGGCCGGGATACACTGCATTCATCTACTATGTGTCCGATCTATACTCTCCGAAGCGGCCCGGCTGGGACAATGGCCTCCAAGCAGCGTTAGACTACATAGCAAGGATCCAACACATTCAGCAGAAAGGAATCCCGCGAACTGACATCGCATTCTACAACAAACAACCTGCCACTGATCCGAATATGGGGACAATGTATAAACCCAATGATCTAATTTCTGGAGGTCTGTACTATCCCAATCCATCAGTGGTGCTTGAGGAAAACGAAACCAGTTGACACGGCGCAGGATGGTCGTATGCGTGTCTATCACCCGACAACTTCAACTTGCCACAGGCATATGTCGACAATGGCGTGCTCGCACCTGAAGATGCAATGTTCCAAGCTTTAGTCATGCTTGGTTCTCAGAACCTCACACAGGCCTCTCTGGTCCAGCTGAGGAATTTCGCAAACGACGGACTACCGATCATTGTGGTGGGCTCCGCTCCGGGACACCATCCTACTCAGAACATAACAGATCCTGGTGACCAGGCTTTCAATGATTTACTGGCTGAGTTTCTGAGCCACGTGAATGTACATCATGCTGCCGAGGGTGAGCCGTCCCAGAAACTTGACTCACTGGACCTCAAGCCACGAGTCGGAGTACAGACTAACGGCACGTGGTATACGACATGTCGGGAGGACACATCGAATGGCTTGAGCTACGCCTATATATTCGGCGACACTGTTCAGGCATCTGGACTTCTTGTGGCCCAGTCCACCGGCACACCTTACTTCCTTGATGCGTGGACGGGAGCTCGTGAACCCGTTTTGAACTACCAAACCAACGGCTCTGTGACCATGATTCCACTCGATCTCTTTGGAAACCAGACGAAGATCATTGTATTTGCCCAACACCCCATCGAGGGAATACCAGTCCCAGAATTCCATGTTACAGAACTTTCCTCAAATGTCATTGGGCTCTCCGCAGAAGACAAAGGCGTTGCGCTTCACATCGCCGCGTCCTCAGATCCAACATACATCATCACCTTGTCAACTGGTGAGGAAGTTCAGCACACCAGCCAGGCGCCGGCCTCATTCGACCTGAAGCCATGGACCCTGGAGCTGGAGCACTGGGAGGCCCCCGCCAACTTCAGCGGCGCGTCCATCACCGCCGTCAAGACTAACACGACGCATGAGCTCACCGACCTGGTCTCGTGGAACGACATCCCTGAGGCAACAAACGCTTCCGGAGTGGGGTACTATAACACAAACTTCACATGGCCACCGGACTCAGCCACCGGCTTTACAAACGATACGTCCCTGGGGGCGTACATCGGATTCCCGTCCGTCTTGGATGCCATCACCGTCTACATCAACGGCGCTCGACTTCCTCCCCTGGACTATGCCAGCCCCGTCCCCGATGTCACGCCGTATCTGTTCAGTGGAAGCAATGAGATTGTCGCGGTAGTGCCAAGCACCATGTGGAACTATCTCCGCTCGATTTTGCCAGACATCCGGAGCGCAGGCCGTGAATTCTCGAGCTTGGCTGCCCTTCCGAAGACAGACAATGGGTTGGCCGGCGTGGTTACTGTGGTGCCTTTCGAGCTTTTACGTCTCGATCCCTAGCCGCAATCTGCTTTTCACCTCAATGGACAGGAGGTAGTATTACATGCGGGTAACGAGGTTGAGTAGCCGGTCTTTGAGATGGCAACACTTCAACCTTTCTCTCAATTGCATTGTTGCTACCCGACCTACAAGGAAATGGATCGTAATGGCATGTCACAAAAAGATCGCAGTTACTTCAAAACAAGATTGCCATTTCGCCCCACCAACAAGCACATCTGGTATATACAACAAAGCCCGGATCACAAAAGTCCTTCAGTGGAACTGGTCCTCAGTCACGCCCTTGCCCATGGCGGCGGTGCTGCTGACGCCGCCCGTGACCATCTTCTGCAGCTCGTCGACGTAGGTGGCGCCGCTCCACTTCTGGTGCTTGACGACGTCGACGCCCTGCTCCATCTCCGGCTCCTGCACCAGCTCGCCGTACGCGCGCATCCCGACCTGGCTGTACGCCCGCGCGAACCGGTCGCTGATGAGCGCCGTCGTGTGCAGGCCCGCCAGCGTGATGAACTGCCAGCAGTAGCCCAGGGTCGCCAGCCGCCGGATGTACGTCTCCTGCTCCGCGCGCGGCATCGCCGTCTTCCAGTTGAAGGAGGGGGAGAGGTTGTATGCGAGCCTGTGTTGGTGGGTTGTCAGCGGTGGTCCAACGAGAGGTACGCAGTGGGTACATATAAGAAGGTACACAAAGACTGAAGGAATTGGAGAGGCGATTGTGACTCGAGGGATGATGATGACTCACTTCTGATCAGGCCAGACAGCATGCACGCCCTTGGCAAACTCCTCGGCCTGCTTGTAGTCAGGCAGCTTGCTCTCCATCCAGATGGCGTCGCAGTAGGGGGCGTAGGCGATGGCCCTGTTGATGGCGCAGTCGCAGCCGCCCTTGAGGCGGTAGTAGCCCTCGCGCGTGCGCGGCGCGTCCCAGTCGAAGAAGACCTCGACGCCCGTGATGCCGCGGGCGAGCGCCCGCGCCTCGGCCAGCGACTTGCCCTTGGACTCCTTGAGGTACTTGGCCGCGGCGCCCTGCTTGTCGACGTGCGTGCCCTTGTTGATGGCCTCGACGACGGCCTCGTCGAACCGCTTCAGCCCGGCCTGCGCGAGCCACTGGTCCTCGATCGCCTGCAGCTGGTCGCCAATTTTGCCCGCCTGCTCGGCCGCCAGCATCAGGTCGTTGAGAGGCTGCAGGTTCGGGTTGGTCGTGCCGAGGATGAAGGCGTGGTCGCGGGGGTCGATGGTCGTCGAGATGAGCGTCGCCGCCTCGGCGTCGGTTCGCGCGATGGCGAGGAGGTTGGAGCCTGTGGTGAGGCCAGCCGGGTCAGTCTCTCCGCTCCGATCCTGTATTACCCTTGGTGTTCGTAGACTCACCCATAATGTCCGCCTGCGCCCGGATGGCAACCAGGCGGTTGATGTGCTCGCTGATGGGCACCAGCACCTTGCCGGCCATGTGACCACACTTCTTGGTGCCGGGTGCCTGGTCCTCGATGTGGATGCCCGCGGCGCCCTTCTCAATGAACAGCTTCGTCAGCTTCATCACCGCCGTCAAGCCGCCGTGGCCTGTGTCCGCGTCCGCGATGATGGGGCGCAGGTAGTCGATGTTTGCGACGTTGGCGCGCTGCTCTTTGGGTGTCGTCAGGCGCTCCTGTCGCTGCTTTCGGTCGTGGAAGAGCTGTGCCATGAACAGGTGCGAGACCTTGTTCGGGACGGTGGTCTGTCCAACACTGGTAAGCACGGAGTTGCCATTGCTGGGCCATTCAAGGTAAACCAGAGGGGGCCAAGGACTCACGTAGGGGTAATCAGCCAGATCTGGACCGGGCTCATCCGAGGCGGACGCTGTTGAGGACGACTGCCACCCAGAGACATAGACGGTGTCGAGGTATTTGGCCATCTGTGTGACCATTGTGGGTTCCAAGCAGCCGTAGGTGTAGCTCGCATCTCGGTTCTGCACAGTGTTGTGAGCCTCTCTTTTCTCAATCCACGGCCTCTTCTAGCACAAATGTCTGAAGAAGGCCCACGATGGAGGAGGGAAGCCAATGACTTACCTTGAACCTCCCCTCGAGGATATCCCACAGCTTCTTTGATTGTGCGTTGCTCGGGTAGTCGATCTTGAGGTTGCCCCTCTTGGAGACGATCTGCTCGGCCGTGAAGGGCCGCTTGGTGTTCCTCCACCTCGACTCACTCCACCATCTCTTCACCTCCTCGACCTCCTTCGCGAAGATCTCGTCCTCGGTCTTGAGGTCCACCGGAGGGTTTACCATGTTGTTGGCCGCCATGATGTGTGTATTTCTGTTTATGTGCCGTGGTCTATTGCAGCAGAAAGACAATACTACAGCTCAGTATAGTTGTTTATAGAGAGTTGGCGAAGACAGAGGGAGGAGATATACTAGTAAAGGTATATGTCTCTTGGTATCGTCACGAGAGTCGTGCAAAGGGGGGGGAGAAGGAAGCGAGGAGAGGCACAAAGCTAAGGATGAACAGACAAGGTCCTACCGCCGTCATATGATATGAAACTACAGTCGATCAAGCAAGCCATGCCACGGCTGAGAGGCGGGCGTTTTATTTATTAGTACATCGGTTCATCGGGAGGGTTCGGCCAAGCGGCTATGGCGAAGAGGAATCCCATCCCGTTGATCACCTCCCACCCCCCCCCCCGGACACCCTGGGTGCCGCCAGTGCTCGGTCAACTCCCGTGTTATGTGTATATGTGTGTGAGCGTATGAGTGAGAGTGTGTGTGTACTTGCATTCCAGGCAAAGCTGTGGCGGTAAACAAGGTACTTGCTTGCCTCCTTGGCCCTTCCCGTGCAGACCAAGTGGTGGTTGCTCTCTCGGCTTACACTTGTCTCGGCTGAAAGGGAGCGCTGAGCACGCGGCCATTGGCCGAGTTGCCGAAAACAGCACGCTGGGAATTCGGTAGGTCAGACCCCCAGCTCCTCCCCCCGCATCGCTAGGGGTTGATGTGGCATCCAAGAATGGCATTGGGCCTGATAGGGCGGCTGCTCCTTACTGCCGGGGACCTGGGGAACGTTGAATCATCGTCATGCAGCTCTGGTGGGGTGAACCGACGTTGACGTTGACGTCTGAATGCCGTGGAACCAAGAGCCCTATTTCATCGGCCAGCTGCAACTTTGTCCATTGCTGCTTACCAGCTTAATCGCCCAGAAAAATTCAAAGGGGCCTGGTTAGTCACTGGGCTTTTTCTTCGCAGTCAATTGCATCCGCTCCAAGTGATGCATGCTCGTCGAACAGATAGAGCCCTGTTCCCTTACTCAGGCCAGCGTGACATGTGATACGAGGGTCTGTCGTCATAGCTTTTACTTCGGTACAACCCCTGGCCGCTCTTGAGCCTCCTTACTATGCACGCCTGGCCCGATCCAGGCTGGGACCTCGGTTCTTCGATCAACTCTACAGACGCCTTGTCTCACCTCCGTGACTCGTTCCAGCTGTCACATGCGGAATGTCTAGGAGAGCGTCGCCTGCTTTGAGCCGCCTCTCGGTCAAGTTCCGAACCTAATAATGCACTTGTACAGGTAATGTGGCGTCGGTCGAGATGCTCTTGTTGAAATGGAAGTCTCCATGCTATTTAGGTTATGTTCTAGTGCGACCACCAAGGTTTTGGTCGTCGTCCCGTGTTCACGTTATCTACCGTCCATCCAGTCTTTGATGCTCATCATGTCGTTCCTGTATACCTTCTTTCCCGAGCTGCGCTAAGCCAAGAATGTAGACCATTGACCGCCTTCAACTCGAGTGTGCTCTCCCCCAGTCTATCGATGGTTAAGCACTCTCTACCTCAAATTCCTATGCTTTGCTGACGGTTGCTTTTTTCAAGAATCATGAGCCACCTCCAACACCGAAATCACTGCCCGCCCGCATCTAAGATCTAACTGAACAGCAAGCACGGAAAGACCCGTCTAAGCCATCTCAGAGAGCGCCTTGGCCCGGTTCTCGTCGAGAGCCTTGACGAATGTCTCGTACGGCGTCAATGTACCCAGCGCCCGGCGCATGTGAGCACTCACAATCTGCAGGCCGTAGACGTAGCTGGCGTTGACCCAGCCGAACCTGCAAAATCTCGTTAGCAACGGGCCACGACCAAATGGTAGACAAACAGTCGCTACTGTCTGGGTCTGACTCACCCTTCTTTCGCAACGCCCTTGAAATCCAAGCCCTGGTTTCCATACTCGGCATCAACCCTGTGCGGGTCAATTGGCCTCGTCACATCGTACTTCTCGACCACTACACCGTTGAAGTCCACAAAAGCCTTGGTCATCATGAACAACCACTTGTACGCCAAGCGTTCGGCCTCTTCCGTGAAGCTATAACGATAGAGACCCGTCCAAGCGAGGATCTGCTGCGGTGCCCAGCCGTAGGGGTAGTCCCACTGACGGTTCGGCCGGGCGAGGCTGATTTCACCGCGGCTCTTAAGCGTCCCGGCTAGCAGCCCTCCGTACGCCTCGAACTTGGGGAGCGCCTTGGTCACCATGGCAGCGGCCTGTTTGGGAGATGCAACACCGGCCCAGAGCGCCCAGAATGTTGTGCACGACTCGTAAGTGGCCTGCTCGTGTGTGTCGGTGTTGTAATCAAAGTACATGCCCTCTTCTTCGTTCCACAGGTACTTGTCAATGGCCAACTTGCGGCGCTTGGCCCTGCGGTCCCAGATGGCAGAGGACTCGACCTGGCCGGGAACGAGCGAGCCGACGCAGTACTCCTCAGGAATAGGCAGCTTGTCGTTGAAGATGTTTCGAATGGTGCGGGCAATGTCCGTCTCATACTTGTAGAGCAAAGAATTCAGATCAATGGTCGCAAGATTCGCACAAACCTTCTCGAAACGATAGCTGGTGTCGTGTCCTGACTCTCGCACAGCACGATCATGCATGAAGTACTCGTCCAGTTCTGGCTCGAGTATCTCGCGATTGTTATAAGCGCGAACAAACTCCTTGAACTCCAGGTTATGCTTCTTGCAGTAGGGCTCCAGGACGTGCACGAAGTGATTAGCCTCCGTCTCTGGCGGAACGCCCAGCCCAATAGGCCCGTACCTGGATAGGCCTGAGACGGGGTCGTAACGAGGAGCAGCAATCCAGATGCTATGGTACTCCTTGATGGCAGCTAGTATGGCCGTCCGGAGGAAGTCCAGCGCTCCTGGCTCGTGTCGGATCTTTTCATAGACACGGAGTGCCATGTCGGTCAAGAAAGGCGGCTGTGACCGACCTAGGTAGTAGGACCGGGTGGCATTCAGAATCTTGCCGTAATGTTTGATGCAGAAGCAGAAGTTGATCACCATGGACTTGGCGAGGTGGACCTTGTCGTTAACAAGCAAGCCCAGCGACTCCATGTAGCTGTCCCAGCCATAGAACTCGTTGAAACGGCCGCCAGGCACGACAAACGGCACGCCACGTAGCGTATCCTCGCCGGTCTTGGGATCTTTGATCTTCTCCATCTCAACAGCGAGAAGGCCTGGAGCGTTGTTCAAGTCACGAATAAATTCAGCAGTGATCTCCATCGAGTCTGGCAGCCGGACGACATCCAACCTCAGTTCCGGCCGGTCTTTTGCGACTTTGGTGTAGAACTCAAACTGGTCAGGTTCGCCGAATGGGACGTAGATGCGTGGGCGAGGGTCATCGGTCCAGTCCTTGGGGTCCTTGGCGCAAATGTCGATGGTTGATGCGTCGATTCTCCGCGTCAAGCCGTCCCAGAAATGGTCACGAATAAGGCGGGAAAGTCTGTTGACCGGGTTCTCGTTCAGCCGTGCCTCGTCCAGGATGATCTGCTTGCGGCCGAACTCCTTGGCCAAGGACAGCTCCTGCAGGAGGTTGGACAGCATGTAGGTCCCTCGGATGTCGAATCTGTTGAAGCCATTGGATGCGGCGGTCCGGAGAGAGAGCACCTGCATGGTGTCAGCTTGAGCCAGCAGACGTAGCCGGACGCACAATTTACCTTGGGGCCGTTATCCTCGATTGTGATCTGCATGTTGCCATCTGTGTCCTCCTGTGATTGTAGACTCTCGAGGGTGGCATCGACCGAGATGAGGAACCGGCGGTTCTGCTGGAGGGTAGTCTCGTCTGATCATCGGCTGAACGTTAGCTAGAGCACTCGATGGTATGGGATGGGCAGACGAGTTCTTGATGTTGCGTACCATGGCTTCCCCGGCGGAAAGGCTCCTTCAGGCCCAGTCTCTCCATCTGCTGCATGAGACTATTCTGCATGGTCATTGCTGTGAGTAAATGTCCTTGAACATAGTGGCCAGCGGTCAATTGGAGGCATACCTGGGAGAAGGTGCGAGTCCGGGCCGAGGCCTTTGTGCCCTTGTGGCGGTCAGCTGCGTAATATGTTTTGGCATCGTCGAAGACATCGTAGTCATCAATGGAATCGCTCCGGTTCTGGGGACCGGGCGCCTTGTGCGCGTCCATGCCGGTGCCAGACATTGCCAGCTATCGGGATAGAAGACGTCGGCGTTGGCACAATCGGAGAGGAAGTTGCAGGGGAACTACAGGCGTAGGTAGTTTGTTGTGTAGAGGATAAAACACCGATAGGGCGGACGGAGGAAACAAAGATAGGCTGTGGCGGTCTGGGGTCGTGTGACGGTCGGGACAATGCTCGTACTGGAGGAGCTACGGAGGTGGTGTCACCTCACTGTACGCTCTCGTTCAGGTTAGCGGCAGGAACAGGGTACGGCAGCTGGTGCGAGTGTTGGAAAGGCGAAATTTGTGCTGATGCTGATGATGATGCCGACGCTGGTCCGACTCGAGAATAGCAGGTCAGGCCGCAGATGGCTTGGTCAGCTCGGCAGAGGATGCGACGTGGCCCCCAATGACAAGCTGGAGGAGGAGTGAGGCATGCAGGAAAGCTGGGGCAGGTGGAAGGGGCTATATGGGCAGACTGGGCAGTGAACTGCTTGAGAAGACAGCCTGATGATTGATGAGACAGCAGGGACGACAGCTTTCAGGGTCCAACCACACCTCTCACCAGCGCCCGCGCCCACACCCACGCCCGCCCACGCCCGCCCGCGCCCGACCCGAGCCTCGCTTCCCGAGAGACCAAGCCGGCTAGGCGACGCAGATGCGGATGCAGGGTCTCAACCGTGGGCTTGGTACCGACAGACACACCAAATGGACATGAACTCACCTCCACTACGCGATGCAAGAGCAGGTAGACTGGTCGTGTGTGTGTCTGGCTCTCCTGAGGGAGGTGGTTACACCTGCTCCCTATTGGTGGCGGAGGGATCTCATCGGATCTCGACGAGGGGCAGGGCTAGCAGAGCTGCAGCTTCGCCCAGTTCGAGAGGCGGTTGTTGGTTCGCTTGCTTGCTTGAGATATCGGTGAATCGATCGGTCTGCTTGATGGTAAGAATACAATGTCAGGAGAACTGTAAATGGAAGGTCGAAGAGCAGGAATCAGTATCGGAATCAGAATCAAAAATTAAAGCCCAGACACAGACCGGACAGAATGGACAGAGGACTGATTGTTGGATCGGCGCCCGGAACAGACGTCACCCAGAAGCTGGCGAGCTTGTCGGTCCACACCATCCCGCGCCTGCCAACCTAATTGGGTTCTGGCAGTCGCATCCCCCACCTGCTCCAGCTACGGCCCATTCACAGTTACTTAAGCCAACGTCGAGCTCTCACCCCGTATCCACCGTGACGTACCGATACGGTCGCCGCCCTTACCCATCCTTCAACTTGGCCAGCCATTGTGCCCGTAATCTACCAACAGGATTCGCCCTCGATTACAGATCTTGACGACGGTTGGAAATTTGGAACCCTTCTCGAGGGTTCTTTCCTCCGCTGGAAAGCCAGGACTGCTCGTCCCAATGGCTTTAGCCCTCTTGTCTGGCAAAAAGCCCGGTCGAGGCCACCCACCGGCCCACGGCAGGATTCCTTTGTGACAAGAGCCCAAGAGCCCCAGTCTTCACCACTTACTAGTAGCCAGAGTCTGAGCAGCCTCTATACTAGGCGACATCCCCGTGACCGCATTATTGTAGCACAACCTACGCACTCTTTGGGCTGTAGACTAGCCGGATCTCCGTTTGGGTGCGCCATCTTCTTTGTGCTGCAAAGTTTGCCTACAAGGTTCGGGCACGACCCTGAGCCTCACGACATTAAGCCTTGTCCAGCCTCACCGTAATACCGCGCCCAGGCCGTGAGGGGAACGAAGGGGGAACCACTGCGACTCTGAGGAAGTAGGCCCTCCAGGTCGATGCTAAACCGAAATTAATTTCCCCATCAACAAAGAAAGTCTTACGATTTGGACCCATTCTCGCTCGCAACGAGGCACCGAATGGGCATCCTCAATTGCAGTGCTTGCCTTTTACTTTCAGCAACGGTCCTGACTGACCTCTATCTCTCACCGAGAAAACAAAAGTATTGAAACATTAAGGCTAGCATACCCAAATTCATTGTCATTAATCTAACACCTATACGTGAAATTCTGCGCGCACTAGCAATACTCCGCGCAATGCCTCTTCGGTACAATTTCAGTGAACCCATGACATGCAGATTGGACCTTAAGTTCCACACATCTACTTACCGACACCACAACTCCAAGCAAACATACCATTCCCGCTTACCAGCTCAACATTATCAGGGCCGGGTTCAGCACGATCGGCAGCAGGAAGTGGCACCCCACCAGCATCGCGAACGGAAATATCGACGCAAAGTCCCGGATCTGCCACTGGTACGGCACGACCCAGTAGCCGAGCAGGATCGCGAGCGTGCTGGCCAGGCAGAAGAGGAACGTGCCCTTGAACTTCTTGAGGACATTACCCAGCTCCTCGTGGAAGCTGACGTCGCGCAGCTCCTTGGACGTCGCGCCCCAATTCATCTCGATCTCGAAAAAGTGGCTCAGGATCGCCTGCGACACGTGCAGCGAGACTCCCCCCAGGTAGATGGTGAGCATCGGGATCCACTTGGCGTTGTTCAGGTAGTTGCCGACAAGCGAGCCCTTCTCAAGCCGGTACCGAAGCACCGCCAGCGACAGGTTTCCCAGCCCCGTGAAAACCATGATGACGCTGAATAGGATGGAGAAAGAGTCGGCGTAGTACTTCTCGTATAGCCCGAAACCCCAACCCGTCAGGAGGTAGTTTGTCACCGTGAGCAGCCACGCCGACCCGATGGCGTAGTACGTCCCGATGTAAGAGCAGATGGTGATCTTCTTCGGGAGGGGTATTTGGCGCGCCGTGACGAATTGCCTGAAGAGCGGCGTGAACGGGCTTCGCGTGAGCCAGTACCGGAAGGGATGGAAGAGCAGCTCGTTGCACCCATATGCGTACTTTTCCCAACGGGCGAGCTCATCGTAGACTGTCAGGGACACGCCTTCTTTGAATCCATCGCCTGTGTAAGCGGCGTACCGAAGGGAATAGCCAGCACACTGTAGTCTTAGAGACATGTCGAAATCTTCAGACACGTGGGATTCAGACCAGTACTTCTCGTATCCGTCTTCGTCTTCGAAGGCGGCTGCGGTTTGTATGGCTGACCAGCGCATGAGAGCATTGTGGCCGACAAAGGGGCACACATCACCCGTTGAGACGGCATAGGTTATAGCTGTGTAGATGAGGTTCGTGAACCACGTAATTCTGAGGAGCATCAGTTAGCATTGCGTCTGCCAGCGAAAAGGTCCTGGGGGGTGGGGTGGTGCTGTTTAACGTGCTACTTACCCTCGTTCGAAAAATGAGGTTGTGACATTCAAAACTCCAGACGTGAACTGAAGGACTGCCACTTGTGGCGACTGCTCCATCTCACTGACCCCATTTAGGAAACATTCCTTGGGTACTCGCGTGTCGCAGTCAATCAAGAGGATGTAGTCACCCATGCGAATATTACCTTCCGCCCACGTCCTCCCCTTGTCCTCTTCGAGAACCGCCGCAAGAGCGTTTTGATACTCGTGTTGTTCTTCCAGGTCAGTCCAATCCTCGTCCCGGGAGACATGGTGCAGCTTCTCCTCAACCCTTCTGGATACACTCATTGCATAGTTCATGTTGGACGCTTTCTTGAACTTTCCACGACGCACGAATGGGCGCTCGCCGTAAGGATCGTGCCTTGGCCTTGCTACCCAGCCAATCTGGTGCTCGTCATAGAAGTCCCGACGTTCCTGTGCATCCTCCTCGCTGAGAAGCTGCATACCGTCATCATTCACGAAGATGTTGGCGGTTCCACCCTGCATCTCATAGTGCGAGATAGCAGTCTTGACGGACATGACTGTGGGTCGGATGACAGCTTTCGTGCCTTCTTTGTACACCGGCATCTGGATCGTAACATGAGGGAGACAGTCCCTTCGGTCCAGCTTCTTGGGTGCTTTCCCGGAGTAGTACTTCGAGTTACTTTTCATCGGGCTGGTGGGGCCTATCATTTGGATAATGTTGCCACAGACCGCTTGGAAGAAGAACTAGGCATCGTTCATTAGTCCAAAAAGTAGACGTGACACACAGGTGAGGTCTCACGTACCATGCTGAAGAATAGTTGCACGGGCGCGAGAAGAAGAAGCGCCAGCCGGAGAAAGTTCTTGTCCACCTTGCACTCCATGGCCAGGCGCCTCCAGCCGAAGCCCATGCATGTGACAGCGAGGCAGACCGTGAAAGCCACGATGATAGAGCTCACGAACATGACCGGCCGCTCTTCTTGCCCTGCCGTTCCTGCCTCCAATGTTCCGGGGTCCACAGCCTCGACTCCTTCATCTGCTAGTGCCTTCGGATCTTCTTTCCCATCCTCTTCGGCTTGTTCTTCTCTGTTAACCCAGATCATCTTAACGAACCTTGCCTCCAAGTCCTCAGCTCGCTGCAGCAGATGCTCTGGATCATCGTCCCACACCACGAGGATCATCAAATCCTCCAAAAAAGCAGCAAAATGATGAATCTGACATCGCGGTAAGTCCGACATGGTCTTCAACACCTGCACCTGCAAGCCGTTCGGCATAGGAACGTGATTCAGCTCCACGTATGCTGTGCTTTCCAAGATAGTTCTCGTGACTGGCGTACTCACTGTCATCGCACAGCATACGTTCATCTTCTTGACGTTGTCAAGTAGGCCGTTCTCGAAGATTGACAGCTGTGGAGGACAACATGAGTACTTTCCTCGCTTCTCTTTGAGTACGATGCCCTGCCACAAGTCGAGGGCTGAGACGTAGGATTTTGTGAGAGCCTGCTGGTAAAGGTAATTTACCATCACGTCGCTGCGGATGCACTTCAAGGATTCCATTGCCTCCTTGCGCTCTTTCGTCGACGAGATACTAGACGCCTTGGTTCTGCCAGACGCAGAAGACTTCTGTCCAACGGTGGACGGGTTTGAGGAGGTGACGGTCGAGCCCGTACTGGAACCACCGCTGTCTATCTCTCGGCCCGTTGTCGTGACTGGAGGGCCATTTTGGAAGGCCCATCGGCTTGCATCTGCGTGAGGGGTACGTCTCGTGGATGTCGATTTGAGCCCCAAGTTCGGTGTATGAGGGGCGCCATGCGGTGTGGGAGATGCTGAGTTGGTGACGTTAGGTAGCTTCGCTTGGGATGCTGAGCCATGCTGCGAGTCTCGCTGGACCACTGAAGGTGAAAAAGACCGTGTGGGAGCCTTCCCTGATCTTTTGGTCCCAGGTTGTTCGTGCCTTGAAGGTGAAGCTTTTGCAATGCTTGTCGCCCCACGGCGTGGGTTCCGACTCGGCAGTACCGGAACTCGAGGCGCAGCGTCTGAGACTGGGCCTTGTTGATTGGGCTGTGCTGCCCATGAGGGGGTGCCTGATGCCTTGCCAGTAGAGTCAACCGAAACTGGACGAGATGCAGATCCAGGCAACGCCGGGACCAGATTGAGCACCGAGTTCGTTCCCGCATTCATAAAGCTAGATTGCTTTCCGTTCGAGTCCGGCCTAGATGCTGTACCGTCGGTTCTTAGTGACGAACGATGCGGACTCCGATGCGGAATGGCCGGCGGTCTTCCAACAGGCAAATCCGTGGTATCGTCATTGCTGCTTGACTGTTCCGTGCGCATGGAGCCTCTCAAGTCCTGTAATGGAATGCTGCTGGTGCTTCGATGATTTTTGTTAGGATCATGTACCAACGGGTTTGATCTCCGTGTTGACAGAGCCTTTGGCGACGAAGAACCGGCTGGGGCATGTGTCGACCATTCTCCTGCAGCGGGCGTGCCGGGAATACGGGACGGTCCTGCCTCTGGCGAGTACAAACTGGGACGGCGAGCACGCTGTTGCGCATCTCTGAGACGAACCTGACCAGGATATTGCGGCAGAGTGATCTGTCTCGAGTCCATGTCCTCGGAAGACGAAGCGATCTCGAGGTTAGCTTTTTGGGTGCGGCGAGAAGGAAGCGGACGCGACTCCTGCGCCAGATCATCGACTCGTTCGACCCATTGCGCAACCCGATTGTCTTCTCCGTCGAGCCCTTCCTGTGAGCTTCTATGCAATCTCTCGCGTGTATGCTGCGCCTGTGGCCGTGTAGAAGCTGGACGATCAGACATATTGTGCAAGAAGAACGATGATGTGGCTCAGGAGGATGTCGAAGAGGTATGTAGAGCTGATCGATCGGGCCCTCCTTCAGCATGATGAGAGTAAGAGAAACGAAACAGAATGTGAAATTTAGATTTGAGCTCCATGTTCCGGTTCGTGTCCCTCGGAGCTTCCAAACCTGACCGGCACATGGTAGTCTTGACGCTAGAGGAGAACGTCTGTATGCTGGAACCTCTCCGGCCCCCACAACACAAGTGACACTGGTCACTAGGCCATTATATCTTTTCTCTGGGCAATGAACTTGACTTTCATTTCATAGCTGCGTGCTATCAAATCCAAGATCCACTGTTGGCGCGGAATGAGCAGCCATCCTGCAGACATATGACCTCTAGTCGGTGCATTACCAGTCACTAGACGGTAAACCAACGAGACGATGCAAGGCCCACAGCCAGGAACCGGTCGAGGAATGGTTCTGAGTAAGGAGCGTCGTCAGGCACCGACACAACAAAGCCTCCGGTTACCATGACGGCGGTTGTAAGCACTCGATGCATCGCTGTGGCCTTGTCGATGTCAGCTAGCCGCAAGAAATCGGAATGCACCAATGTTGGCTCATCGTCTCCAACAGCCTTCTCCTCTACCCGACCAAGAGTCCCACGCAGCAGTAGTGCCACTTGCAATGAGCACTGCGGATAGTTAGCCGTAGAGTCGAAATCGAGGTTCGAATTTGCCTGGTATTGCCCAGGCCGGTCCAGTTCCAGCTGCAGTTCCGGCTCCTAGGCAGCTCCCACCTGGAGATAATCGCGAAGAAGTGTCCACCTTGAAAGGATCCGGGGCCTCGCTGAAGAAGTCCCAGAGGCAGCTCTGCTTCTTTCAATCTCACGAGTCGGCGTCGGTTTGCTGCCGGTGGCATGCAGCCGTGCCGTGCCGATTTTTTGATATCTCGATAGAGAGAGACTGTCAAGACAGTCGAGCCTAGGGGTCCAGCCGGCTGCCGGAGGGTGGTAGTAGAGTGATGGGGGGGGGGGGTCCTTCCAAGGCTTGGGCCGCAAAGTATCCCGGTACCTTGGGTCCTTGCTGCACATGTCTTAGACTGGCAGGTGGGGTCCGGCGGGCGGCAGTGCCCCTTGACCCCTCCAGGTCAGTCGTCAAGGATGCCTCTCCCAGATCCCTCCGAGATCGATCTCGTACCTATGCGGTCTATTAGTCCAGTCTACCTGTATTCAGCTACCGGACTGCATAGACTAGATATCTCACTTCCCTACCTGCCTCTCCCCCCTCTCCTTCTCTTTCGAGTGTTGCTTCCATGGTTTCTTAGCTCTATCTTCGTTTTGCCCTTCTCTCTACCTGTACTTCTTACTGGTTATTTCTCTTTGGACACATGTTAAAGCCACAATGGCCGTCTTTGTGGATCTTGAAGACGATGACGTCGAGCCACTTGAACAGGGCCACGGCCTGAATAAGCCCGTGTGGAACGGCACCGCGCCGCCGGACTGCTCGGTCGTCCACGGGCACAAGGAGCAGGACGGCGCTCCTCCAGGCCCGGACGATCGCGAGGAGGCGACTCACGAGCCCGCTGTCGCAGAGGTACACCCGATGACAGTGGCTTTGGGATGCTATCCGTAGGCGAACCACCAAACCTTTTGGCCCCTTTGGTCTTCTGTCTTCTCAACCCCGACCTCTCTCCGGGCCCTTTGTGCCTGGGGAAGAGCCCAACTGACTGGAGACTCCAGTATTGTCATGGCCGTGGCTGCTCACCTTGACCTCAACGATCTCGATAGCCTGTCGCGCACTTGTCGGGGCGTCCACGACTCCCTCCTGCAGTACCGCTCCATCCTCCTCAAGTCGACCGTTCACTGCGTCAACGAGGAGCTGCCTGTCGACCCCGAATCTACGCTGCGATACCGCGCCAGGGCCGGCAACTGGTACTATATGGAAGATACATCAAGGAGCAGCTATTACAACGGCAAGGCTGGGAGCTGTGCTCGGGACATGGTTTCCCAGTGTCGCAAATGTAGCACGGTTGTGTGTAGGGTGAGCTTTGTCTCCCGAATGCCGCCCAGCTCTGCGGGCTCGCAACTGACAAGATCTCCGACCGCCAGAATTGTGCTATCAAACCACCAGCCCCTGCCGTTATGCGCGACAGACATCGCCGCCTCTGTCTCTCCTGCCAGAAGGCACCCGTCGGCCGCCTTGTGAAGCCACAGCTAAGCCCGGATATCCCAGCCGCCTCCGACCTGGTGCAACGCGCGATATGTACATGTGAGACGGCCGGAGTATGGCTCTGCCAGCCGTGCGGTCGCGGGATCAGAGGCGCGGACTCCGAGTATCGCGGGTGAGAGGAATCCGTCTTTTTTCTCTTTTGAGTTTCTCTTCCCCTGTCCACAGCAGGAGGCACGTCACAAGGGACCCACAACCGCTGACGCGGACCCAGGATCTGGAAATGGCGGTCCCAGTACGGGGAAGTCTTAGGCGGACTCGGCACCGGTATCGGGGGCAAGTACACCTATGCGAGAGCAATTTTTGATTGAACTTGCTCTTCATTTTCCAAAGGGGGAGGAATCTACTGACAAGAATCCTAGATGCAGATCGGGGTGTGGAGTGCTGCAGGAAAAACGAGTGTTGCAACAGCAAGTACATTGAGCACGAGACCGACTGCGACGCCGCAGACGCCCGCGAGGCAGAGGACCTCCTGGCTCAGGGCCATTCTGCCGGCACGTCACCGACCACCCTGAGCCTGTACAGTGGAGCACATTCATGGAGCAGTAGCCATAGCAACCTGAGCCTCCACAGCAATTCTTCCTCGCCGGGTCTTCTGGACCCTGGCTCAACATCCGCGACGAGGACACCTTCCCCGGCCTTGGGACCCGGCTATGCTAGGCACGAGGTGGAAGGCATAGGGAATAAGATCAAATCGGTCAAGATAACCATGGTGAGAGTCGGCGGCGGCGTGCCTGAGTGGGAGGACGAGAAGGTATCGGGCCAGAGCCTGCGCCGTGAGGTAAACGGCCAGGCCCGGAGTTGGTGCGGTTGGTGTGCAAGGGTGATTCCAAGCAAGAAGGATTCCGAAATGGACCAGAAGCCTCAGGTTTCCAAGGACGGAACGGCTTCTGCATAGAGGTCGTTTGATACCTCAAGGGACGGCGTCAGAGTAATAGCCCTATTAAATACGTTTAGCCTCGCAGAATAGTCGAGAGCCTGTTTTAGGATGACTAGGCCCCAGTACATGGGAAGAACAGCGAATCAAATTGTTTGATCATCCATTTTGGTCTCCCGGAGTCTGACCTAAATATGTCTGAGGTTGGCGTGAAGCTTGAGATGGTATTTGGAGGTTGTTTAAATGTACAGAACAGAGCTCTCCAGACTTTGGTCAGCCGAGCTTGCCATCCATTCGGCGATTGCCTGCCAGTGTCCAGGCCTGTCTCTGCGGCCTGTCTTCTATTGTTCTCCCAGATTTTACAGTACGAATCGTACACTAAGGTACATCCCGTGGTCGCCCCTCGTCGCCCAAAGCTGCCTTCGCTGGGGGTGGTGTCGCTTCGTCCCACTAACCTCACAAGAGGGCCGACTCAAGTTAGAGCCAGCTGAACGGTTCTCCAGGGCGGACGGTCAGGCGCAGCTCAACAATCTGTATCGAGAGCTCTGTCCCCAGAGTTCCACAGGGCAGGATACGCCACCTTCGTACCTTTGAGGCATCGCATCCAGCATCCTCGCGTGGCCGTATGAGGCCACAAACCGAAGACACCCTATATCTCTCCCCGGTAAAGCATCTGCGTCCTCCGGTGGCGGTCCTCCTTCGCCTTGGCGCGTATGGGCCCCCACCGCTGGCGGATGAGCTCCATCTTCTGCCTCTCGAACTCGAGCTTCTCCTTGGGCGCCTGGCAGCACATCATGACGAAGATGTGCGGGATCGCGTACTTGTCCGACAGCGCCCTCACGTCCCACTTGTGCGGGTCTTCCTCCCGCAGCCGCCGCATCTCCTCCACCTCGGACTTGGTGATGGGGCCCCGGGCGTCGAAGGCCGGGTTGGGCTTGTGCAGCCCCCGCACCGATGGGAGGTCTGCGGTGGTGGTGGTGGTCTCTGCGCCTCCCGTGGTGGTGGGCGGCGCGAAGTGTGACTCGAAGATCTTGGCCAGGTTCGCGCGCCGCCGGGGGTCGGTCTTGGGCAGGAACTTGAAGGGTGTGTGGTATACGGACGGGGCGCTCGCGGGCGGGTTGAAGATGATGTGGTCTTGTTGCTGGCGCGAGTCGGAGGCGAGGAAGGAGGGGTGTGGAGCGATGTTAAGAGAGCGCCTCGTCCGTGACGCGGTGGCTTTCGAGCGTATTTGCTGTCTGAGGGCGTGTCTTGTGCTGGAGACACAGCTTCGTGTCGCTGGTCGAAGGAGGGTTTGTGCTGGGGCCTCCATCATGAGGTTTGGAGGCTGGGTCGTAGCCTCAAAAGGAAGGGCGAGGGGAGGTAGTGAGATCTTGGAGTCCAGGCGATTGGGATCGATCAATTATACAGCCCAATTTGTATGTCGTTAACTGTCCACCAGTTATTGTCGTCCCAATCGCGATGGCTACCGATCGGAGAGGCTCGACTTGAGCTCTTCGCGGTCGAGGAAAAAAGTTCCCTGGCTGCACAAGGTCGGCATGGCTTACCTCAGCAGAAAGGTGGGTCCCATCCTGGAGCTCTGACCAATGGTACGCAAGCAGGCACACGACACATCAATTACATAGGAGACTCCAAGCTCAGTGAGGACGATAACAGCAGATGCTTCTATTTCGTGCTTGTGGATCTGTTGATTCACTCTTGCTCATAATATCTCAGCAGTACGGATATGAGTTTGACAATCTGCTGAAGCTCTTGCCAGCAATCATTTACTCGCCTTCACCCACCCGCAGTACGCTAATCAAAAGCGCAGATTCCCGAGGTCTCGGCTGCGTCGGGACGGCACGGTGATAGCAGCTCGGGACTGGACTATAGGCCAGAAAATAAACTCATAGAATCATCACGAATGCTGTCTCATATATTCTATCATGACACTGGCTTATATACTGTCCCTGCCGCCAGCTTAACCAGCTGTGTCTCGTTGGCTGGCCCCTTGTAGGTCTCGTCATCATCTAGATTCTCGAACCAAATGGTTTACGGTCCCCAACTTCTGCTTTAGCCTGGTCTCTAAGAATCTTTCTGAGGATCTTGCCCGACTGTGGCCATACCCGGTTAGAACAGTTTGTCCAGTGTAGCATGTGAGGATGTTCAACTTACCGGATTCTTCGGAATCGCCTCCACGAATACCACTCCGCCCTTGAGGCGCTTGTACCTGGTCACCTTCTCTGCCATCCACTCCGCAATCTCCTTCTCCGTCGCCTTTGCTCCCTGGCTCTTCTGGATGTAAGCCCGCGGCACCTCTTCTCCGTCGATGGTCACGCCGATGACGCCGACATCCGCGACGGCCGGGTGCTCGAGAAGCAGCCCTTCGAGCTCGGCCGGGGCCACCTGGTTCCCCTTGACCTTGATGAGCTCCTTGATCCTGTCGACGATGTGCCATATCGTCCCCGTGCGGTACTCCTCGCAGTGCGCAATATCGCCGGTTCGCAGCCACCGCGTGCCGTCGGGATCGGTCACAACCGTCTCGCGGGTTGCTTCCGGCTTGCGCCAGTACCCTCTCAGCAGGGTTGGCCCGCTCACCCAGATCTCGCCTGGCTTGTTGGCCTCCAGGATCTCTGTCTTCCCGTCCAGCTCCATGATCTTTGCGGACATGTTGGGGTAGAGTTCTCCCACGCCAGCACGCGCATCTACTCTACTATCCCAGGCTAGGGTCGTGCAAGTTGTCTCCGTCATGCCCCAGCCTTGGCTGATGACGACTTCGTTTTTGGTGAACAAGCTCTGACATTCCGTCATGACTTCATGAGACAGTGGCGCAGCGCCAGACCCGACAGTCTCGACGCTGCTCAGATCGAACTGGCGGCTGGCAGGATGCTTCGCAAGAGCCACAATGATTGGCGGCACGCAGGTCAAGGTGGTGATGCGATACTTCTGTATGTACTGTAACATCTTCATGAAGTCGAATTGAGACATGACATAGATTGGCGTGCCTTGACGAGCGTAGTTTGCGACAAAATAGGTTTGGCCGTATGCATGGTACATCGGAAGGAATGCGAGTGCCCGAGCCCTGTCTCTCTTGACGTCGTGCTCCGGGTCCAGCTTTGCCACGAACAGGACCTGTGTGCAGTTGGCAACGTATGAGCGGTGCGAGATCTCGACTCCCTTGGGCACGCCGGTCGTCCCGCTGCTATAGTTTAGACAGCAAGTTGTGCTGGCCGCATCTGAGGGCTCGACCCAGTCCCAGCTCTCGGCCTGCGCCTTGCCGGCCTGTATGAGCTCGGTCCAGTGCCTCGCTCCTTTTTGCCGGCCATTCACTCCGGGTGTGGGTTTCTCAAGCCGAGCATCAGTCTCTGCATCGAAGATAAACACACGGTCCTTCGACAAGCCTGCTTCCTCCGCAGCTTGCAATGCGATGTCCAGGCTGCCTTTCGCGGCAAACATGAACGTGGCACCGCTGTCGCGAAGCTGATACGCAACCTCACGCGCAACAAAAGTCGGATTGGCACCCGTGAATATACCACCGGCCATAAGGACGCCAAGAAACACGGACGGGAAGTACAGATTGTTCCCGGAGAAGACGAGCACCCTGTCGCCGGGCTTCAGGCCGGCCTGCTGCAGCCCCAGGCCGACACGCTTGGCCAGTAGTCGATACTCGGTGAAGGTCAAGAAATGGGTGTCTGGGCGTTCAGCATCGATGATGGTCTTCCGGTCCGGAAGGGGACCCTTTGACGAGCCAAAGATCCATTGCTGCAAAGAACTGTTGTCGATCGGGATGTTCCAGCGAGATTTGATCACCATTTTTGCCAAGATTCCAGGACAACAGGCCGGGCAGAAGTGAAGAGGAAAAAAGGCGACAACCGGGGGGGGGGGGACGACTTCGCACGCGTATAAGAAATGCCCGAGGATAAGGTGTCAAAAGCAGCAGTGACGTCCCAGAGATGAGATGAGTAGCCTTGTACCAGCGGAGGAGGGGGAAAGGAGATAACGACCTGGGTATGGGAAGTGACCTCAGTCGAGATGTCCCGAGGCATCTGTTAGCCTACCAGGACGGAGGACCGGGGGAACAGCATCCTTCTGTATCCCGGTCTGGTACCGCGTCCTACGACTAGGGAGATACCTCTGTTGCAGCCACGGTGACTTCACCAGGCCGCCCTCACCCTTGAATAATTGTGGGCGGGGGTGACGAAACGCCTCGCTGGGGCCATCACAGCCATCGAACACGCACCGGCAGGCGCATCGGATGAGGCTCCCTTCTCAACAAAAGTCACCCTCGGAACGAACCCCCGCCGAGAAGCCCTGGGAATGGACGCCCGCGGCAACTTGAAAGACATCGACGAAAAAGAAGGTTGCTGCCGAATGGGGGCCTCGTCCCCAGAATCCTCCCATGGTTTCCCCGCGTCAAGCAGGGATGGCCCACGGCTGCCGAGCGAGTCAACCCCCACCCCGCAGTGCAGCGCTCGTCTTGCGGGCCCGAGGTTGACGAGATCATTGCTCAACCGGGACACTGCCGAGGTACAGCACGAAGGAGCACTTGTACTCGCGTACTAATAAGAAGCCGGGACGACGAGCCGCTTGAAGTTTCCGACTCGTTGTGCTGTTTTTAGTCGGATGGCTTATTAGCTTGCCCGAGAAGACTTCCCATTTATCGAGGCTGACTGAGGGGGCTTAGGTACTGTACTTATGTGCTGATGGGCTTGAGTACCGCATGCCCAAGTGGTGTACCCATCTCCATCCGCGGCACAGGGATCCGAGGGAGGTGAGCTGGTTTCCGAGCTACCTCGTGTCGGTATCGCACCCGGTTTTGCTTCAGGTTACCTACTGTGGATGGGGAGAAAATCGTCAACACTTTCTGGGCTCCAATCCGAGCCTTTTTCAGATATTGATCGATCTGCATTGGATCGGTCGGAGAAAAAAAGCAGGTGTCACAAATGCCCAAGTCTTTGTCTTTCTTTCCCTTAAGCGAGGCTTGAATCCGCAGCGGACAACTTGGCAGGTAGTGACTTGCTGCCGAAGTCCAGTCGCACGCCAGGGCAGGGAAAGAAAGGCCAGCCCGGCCTCGTCTAAATTCTTTCCTTGGGTGTGGTGAAGAATCGTGTGACGTTACGAGTGGTGGCCACGGTCCCCCGAACGCTCACACACCCGTGAAGAGGGCTTGACCTTGAGACAATGCGGCTACCCGAGCGCCGTTTGTTTGGATGGACGGCGAACCGTCAGCACCTAAATTTGAGGCTGAGGAGGCTAGGAACAAACGTGAGCCGATTACCGTCCTCTCGGATTCCCCAGGTCAGGTCAGCTCCTCTTGCTCGCTACGACCGCGAGACCTGTCGGCTTACCTCCGAGCAGTGTTTTAGGTGCTCAAGGGACCAGTAGAAAGCTCGGGTGCACACCACGGCACGTGTTGATGGCACTGCTGATTGAGCTTCGTCTGGGCTTCCAGCAATTGGGTCTAATCACAATGTTGGACGACCATACGGAGCAAGGAGGATTGGCATCGAGCGAGTAACCGCCCCGACCGTGGACCAGGATGGCTTTGACAAGGCAATAGTTGACGCCGCCGCGCTGCAAGTTTCCGTAGCACTCGGCTAAAGAGTCCGTTCGATAGCACAGAAAAGAAGCACTCGTGCGACGTGGGCTACTACGGGGCAGAAGGGGGCTCAGCCGCCTTTTCGCTTGCGACCCATGTCCGGCAGGCTCGCCGTTTTGCGACTCACGAGAACTTCAATTTTCCAACTCTTGTTGACCTTTGACAAAGCACTATCTCGACGCGTCTGCTTCCACTCACTGCTGCATGAATTGACACTGAGTCACTCCACAGCTCGGCCGGCTCAAACTATCGCCGAGCCGTTCATGGCCTCGAGCTCGGGGGCCTCGGCGAGCGCTTGCTTAAGGATCGCACGTACGATTGGACTTCTAGATACGCCTTGTCCGAGCTGACCATTCCGAAGCAGTCGGCCTAGCGCATGCCTTATTGCCGATCAGCTGCTGCAGCGGAGATACTGACATCCAATCGAGCAGTTCTTTTCTCCGTCATCTCCGCCAAGCGGAGATAGCTTTCGATACAGTTTACTGTTCCCCTGGTCCTGTTCCACCAGCAACAGCCATCCGCCACTAGGTGTTAGTCAGATCAGCACCATGTAGGAACAGAGGTAGGCAGGTCTTAACGCCGAGTACTATTCTTGCAACCGATGCCGATGGGGGTGGATCGGGGCATGGACCGCACGGAGATGCTTTCATATCCTCACTCGGCCTCGAGTTTGAGCCGACTCTCTATTAAGCTCCGCAATCCAAGAATGCTGACATATTTTCAATCAAACGATCTAAGATCAAGTTCATACTGGGCTTCACAGATATGTTGCGTCGAACATATAAAGCCAACCTGACCATCACATCCGTATATCGCTCGGAAGCTTCATCGTCCTTCATCCATTATCAATATACCAACAGACAGTCTCCAAGTCCACAATCAAGTCAACCACTATATATATATATATATATATATACACATGATAGAGCATTTGTTAAAACTCTAAGATGTCGCCTAAATACGCCAAAGACAAGCCAGCCGGTTTCGTCAACCGCATCGAGAAAGTTGCTATCGTGGGCGTAAGTGAAACAACCCTCGTAGAGACCAAAGGTGCATTTTCTGATACCCAATCGTCTAGGCTTCTGGAAGTATAGGCCGCTACTTCGTCAAAGAGCTTCTCAAGACTGGCAAACACACAGTCACGGCCCTCACCCGGCAGGGCAGTACAAACAAGCTCCCGGAAGGCGTCCACCCTGTGGCTATCAACTACGATGACGAAGCCACAATCGTCGACGCCCTCAAGGGCCAGCAGTTCCTCATCATCACCCTCGCCGTCACCGCGCCCGAGGACACGGAGTCGAAGCTCATCCGCGCCGCCGCAAAGGCGGGTGTCCCCTTCGTGATGCCCAACGCGTATGGGCCGGACCCCACCAACGACAAGATGATGACGGAGAACCTGATCGGGCTGCCCTTCCAGCAGGCCAGGGGGGAGATCGAGAAGCTCGGCGTGAGCAGCTGGGTGGCCTTCGGCTGCGGCTTCTGGTACGAGTGGTCCATCTTCGGCAGCGCGGACTGCTTCGGGTGCGACCTCAAGAAGCGCGAGATGACCTTCTTCGACCAGGGCGGGGAGAGGATCTCCACCTCCACCTGGGCCCAGTGCGGCCGCGGCCTCGCGGCGTTCCTGGGCCTCAAGGTCTACCCCGAGGACGAGGGCGACAAGGCCCCCGCCATCAACAACTGGGCAGGCAAGGCGCTGTATGTCGACAGCTTCACGGTCAGCCAGAAGGAAATGTTTGAGAGTGTCAAGAGGGTGACGGGTACGAAGGACGAGGACTGGAGGATCGGGTATGAGGGATCCGAGCAGAGGTTCAGGGAGGGCCAGGAGGCGATGAGGAAGGGTGACAGGGGTGGCTTTGCGAGGCAGATGTATGCGAGGATCTTCTACCCTACGGGTGAAGGGGACCACACCCGCCTCGGCCTCGCGAATGGGGCGCTTGGATTGCCCAAGGAAGACATTGATGAGGCTACAAAGGGTGCTCTTGTGCTGTTGGATCAGGGCGTCCTTTCCTACGCGTAGAGACGCTGGCTTGGCCGCTGGGGTTTCTGGCTTCTCGTTGTGTAGGAATTATGTTAAATGACTTCTCTCCCTTTGAAACGTATCTGGACGGCCATGCATAGAGGGGGTGTAGTGTTTGAGAGGCTCTGACAAAAACAGCTGTCTTTCGGTAAGATGGCTTTCGAAAGCTGCATGTTTTTCATGGGTTCTGGCCGATATGTGAAGCTGTCTTTCCCTTATGCAATGTTTCCAATGCCTATTTCGCACACGGCCCCTCCAAGTGTTTGCGTTTCCCCAGCAAACGCCAACCTCGCTGCCCCCAGTCCATACGCCAGCCCATATGTGAGCGACTCCACGGTCGACATGCTTTACTGGTGACCCAGTAGGCACTGACAGGGCAGCAAGCCCTCTTTTCACAGCTGTGATATCGGTGCAGCCTTTCATACAAGGCAACGGCAAAACTTGCAGTACTTCTCACACCTCCTTCCAACCTGGTACACCTCGAATGCCTGCTGCTGCCCGCCCTTTGCACTTCCCAAACCTTACACCTGGCAGTCCCCCTTTGCAGGCACCTCGACAACAAAACATCAGACGATCAGCTCTGTTAACAATCAGAACGCGTCCAACACTCCTTTTCATCCAGACAAACTGTGCTGGCGTGTGTGCTGGAAGAGCAGCCACTTGCGTACACATCTTGGCAATTGTTCACTACCAGCCTGAGCGACGACCTCCCCCTCCGAAGCAGCCACTTCTCGAAAGCCTTCTCGATAAGCTCTCGCTGGTAAGTTTTGTGGGAAGAATCATCTTTCACTTTGAGGGGAAGCATCACTGACTTCGCAAGGATCCTGTTTGTTTGACAGATCTCAGCTGCCCTGATTGAAGCCATCCAACCCCGCGATAGGTTCGTCCTCTGCCGCAAAGTCAACAATCAAGTCGCGCTTGAACTTCAACCCGTACCATTTCCACCATCATCGCCGGCACGAGTCCTCAAGATGACCGACATGAATCGCCTAACCCGCCTGCGACCCGGCAACGTGGGCAGCCTGGGCTTCTTGCCTATCGAGGTCTGCAACAACATCTACGCCTACCTCCTCGCCGAATTATACCCATGTAAGATGGAAGTTTACTCCATAGAGGCTGCGCTCGAGGAAGGCCTGGGGAGCTTTACCCATGTTCCACACTCTATCGACACTGCGATTCTCAGGGCCAGCCGTGACGTCCACCGCGAAGCTTACGACCTCATGGTTAAAGAGAGCCGTTTCGTTCATCTCAAGTTCCAGGATTTCCCACTAATTCTGCTGACGCGAGGCGGCGTGCCCATCGTGACTGCAAACACAGAGCACGTGAGGCAGTTCAAAGGCTACGTCCTTGAAGTCAATATGAGCTATCACGGCGAGCCGTTGCCAAACCTGCTCAGTGAAAACGGTGCGTTCGAGGCGATGATTTTGGCTGAAAATTTGGGCCGCTTGTGTCAACACTTGATGATTGCCCATGCGATACCTGGGTTCTGCAGCCAGCTGACGATGAGCTTCAATGTTGGGCCTATGGCGATTGCTCGCCGTGAAACCCGAGACTACGAGGAGCTTGGATCACTGGAGCGTTACTTCACTGAAAAGACTCAAAAGGGACTACTTCAGCCGTTACGTGACAACTTGTATGGGATCCGAGATGTCCAGATCTGCGGTCTGGTGTCGGCCGATCTTGCCAGTTCGACCTTGAAGGACGTGGCTTCGAGTAAGTGGGGTGGCCCTCAGGATGTTTTGGACCATCTGACTGCTCGGAAAGAGATTGGCATGCAATTGTTCAAAAGAAACGAACACATTCTCGCCAGCAAGTCGTGGGCGCAAGACGTCATTGAAATCGACTTGCTGCGCAGAGGTGACGACTGGTCCGGACTCGCCCAGGAGGCAGGCGAGCATTTCATCCACCAGGTAGCGGAAACTTTTTTTCAGCTCAGCCTCAACTGCGCCCATATCAATCTCAGCGCACCAGACGACCCTTTGCTCTTAGAGATGGCCGAGAATTTCCTGATCCACGCACGCAAGGCTATGACAACAGGGTACTGGAAGCTAGGACTCACGTGGCAACCATCGGAGCAGCTTGAAGCAAAGCTCCACTTCAGGACGGCACGTTTTCTGCGGCTCAATGACAATCTCAGTGATGCCCAGCTAGCTATTCAAGAGATTGATCAGGCTTTGCGGCTATGTCCAGACGACCCGGCCATCTTGAGGGAGCGTCATCTTTGTCAGAGTGTGTCTTCCAGGCAGTCGTGACTGCGCACTGAGAGAAAAGAATCGGTGCTCCTTTGCGAGGATGAAGAGAGCAAGGACAGATATACCTGTGAGACCGGTCTTCCGGTGATACTTGATGCAAATCAGAATCGGAGACTAGCATTTCGAATTCACAGCACCGACGGCTGTTGTGCGGTACACGAGGGGGGTAGCATGGGGAGAGTAGAGGAAAGGAAATCGGAGCAACGCGAATGAAACCACGTCACTGTGCCTGACGACTGGATCAGATCAGCCCATGACAAGGCATGAAGCACGAGTGTGTCGAGCTTGGAATTGGACCATAGCAGGCAGACATCACGACATGTTGTTTATGGCCACGCAGATATGTACCAACAGCGTCACAGACATCAAACTCGGCCACAGTGTTGCGAACCCTACGTAATACGCGGCCCCAACCTGAGGACTTGATGAAAAGAAGGTCGGGGAAGGGATTGCACATTCTACCAGATAGATTCAATGGAAAAGAAAATTTTGTAGACAAAGCCTCCTGCCAAAAGCAGCCTCATAGCATTGCTCAGGCATCCACAGAAGCGAAGAAACTCAATCTGCGAAACCAGGTAGCTGCACTACAGGTAGTGTATCATGGTATCTGGTGGCATATTGGAGTAAATGAGAGCCCTAATTGTCAAATCTTCCGATGTGCACATATCAGGACTATGTTGATGGGCCGGGTGCTCCTTGAGCTACTTCATCGAGAGTTTTGTTGCCAGGCATTCCCATATGCTCAGGGATTTCTCGGCACGGCATCAAGCACAGTAGAAGAAGGCGATGCCTGCCTCATCATCTTTGCCTGTGGCCTGCCTGTCATTTTGCGGCCCATACCTGGTCGTGCAAACGAGGACCAGACTTGATACAGTCTGGTTGGGAACGCCTGGGGGGGGGGCGCCTGGTAAGACCTGCTGAGGGTCAGAAGCAAGTCTCATGACACTGTCCAACAACTTGGGACGGCCACTGGACATTTTTAACCTACGAAGATAGATGGTCGGGTTCTCAGATATTGACGTGCTTGGAACACGTGAACGGCATTATAGGAGTCACGATCACGAAGGCAGCAGCCGGACGAGGTGTTCAAAATGTGTTCTAATTTCCCTGACCAAAAACGCCTCGCTAAAAGGGAACCGACCATAATTTTCGAGTTCTCCCCGTCAAATGAAAACTGTGGCGTGTATGATACATAGCAAAGAGTCCAAAACAAATGTCCACACCAGCAAACCCCAATGCTGATGAGTGTATGCATGCTGGATGTCCAGATGTATATGTACTTGGCAATCTTATGCCGGGTATAAAAGCCCAACCTCTCGGAGGCGGACTGCCTCGTTGTTGCCACTTCTTTGGTGGTGCTGGTGGGTTGGCCGTGACCGGCAACAAATTTTGTTGTTTGCTTGGTTGACAACTCAGTCTTTGCTTTCCTTTTCTTCCTTGTCCTTGAAAACCTCCCACCAGTTGTACGGCAACTCCGACTGGCTGGCGTATCCTGACCAGGTTGGCATAACATCCTTGATGGGATGTACGAACATCGCTGGCAGACACGGACGGCCATTGCGCTTCTCCCATGCCCTGCCACCGATTCCCGTGTCCTCATATCCCATCCAGTTGTTATACAGCCGCTGAGGCGGTTGAGCCCGGTAGTACCAAGTGGTGCCTTGGAACCGATGCTCGCGGCCCCAACCCATGGCGCTACCCGGTCCTCCACTGGTACCTCCTGGTCCGGGGTTGAACCACTTTTGCAACTGCTCCGTGCTCCACGGTCGGTCCATGAAGACCGGCATGGGCGCGTAAACGGCCTTGAGGCCGTGAAGGAGTGCTACTGTATTAGCGGCCATCTCAGAGCCAACATGATTTCCCTTCAGGTTCTCAGCTGACATGGCGTCGATGAGGCGCTTTGAGAGCCTCGACTGTGTCACGATGGTTGCCCGGCGGGGCAGCTCGGTCGAGTTGTGCTTGGTGTCATTGTACTGCCAGACCTGGTCCCGAAGGATCCAGTTGCTCTCATCGACATTGAACATTGGCGAAAGTGTTATGAGATCGGCATCCTCGCCGACTCCCCACTCGTATTTGTCCTGCGCTGGCGACGCCACAGGCGGCTTGGGTCCGACGGGGTTGATGAATGGCAATTCAGGCGCGCCCCAGATAGTATCCTTCCCGGAGGCCTTCTCCACCCACTTGCGATACTTGGTGTCGTAGTCGCCGTGGTACTCTGGAACGTAGAAGCGCTCATTTCGCTCCCAGAGCCCCTTTCTTGGCTGCTTCTTGGCGAATTGGGCTATCTTTGTGAGCACGTCGTAATGATGGCCGATCAACCGGGAGTCCATTTCCCAGTTCCAGACGTAGTCGAATTCTGGGTGCTCCTGAGAGAACTTCTGCACTGACAGCCATTGTGCATTATGGACTGTCGCGGCGTCCAGAGGGTCGAGTAAGGGGTAGATCTCCTGTACTTCATAGCTGCCCCACAGTATGGCAATATCGTGAAACTCCTTGGGGACTTGGGTTTGCATGATGTACTTGTATGTCTCCTTGTCCCACAGTGCAAGATCCTCGAGTGAGTCCTTGACCTGCACAAGGAGATAGACCTGATACTCCCCGCCAGTTCGCAGTGACAACTCATTGATGAGTGATCGGATCATGTGCTTTTCATTGTCGGTATAGCGTTTGCCCGTGTAGGACCGTAGCAAAACAGCCGTCCTGGACTCGGGAGGGTTCTCCGGTCGAATGATAGGGGATGACGAGTTAACTTGGCCGGCTGTTTCTGTTGTTTTCGCGGATCCCCGTCGCTTCAGTCGCTGCGCCTGCCTCTGCTTCTTGAGTTCTTCAGATGTCTCACCTATCGACGGGCTTCCCTTCTTGGATTCCTTGTCGCCTGCTGTGACAGACTCCTCAGAGTGAACTGAGCTGTCGAACCGCGCCTTGTTCTTCTCTGCGCACTCCTGCTGCAGCTTCCCCCAGTGTACCTTGGTCCAATCCAGCATGTGTGCTGGTCTGTCGAACTGCAACTGCATTCCATACTGACCTAGCCTCGTGTCCCTCTCATAACACAAATTGGGGTCGATATCGAACAAATCGAAGCTTCCGAAGCTCGGGGCAGGCCACTTCTCGGGGTGTCCCTTAAACACCTGTATGTCCTTGATCTCGCCAAGAGGCCCGTCGCAAGGGACGAAATCGCTTCGGTGCTCCTCCTTCCACTCGTCGCTGTCGTATTTTGGGTAGGGATTGAAGTAGTAAGGGGATTCTTCGGTGAAGGATGTCGAAACGTCCGACAAGGTCAGGTTTGCTTCCGTGTCGGGTCGGACTTTGTCCTTGTCGGTGAGTGTGGATAGGGTGTTCCCGTATATCACGCCAGCGTCGGGTAATCTGTGGGAACCTGTTAGCCTCTGGAATGCGCAATGACAACGTGGGACGGGAAGTTTAAGACATACGACCCAGTTTCGTTGTACTCCTTGGAGAACAACCATTGGTTTGCCTTGTCGTCATAATCCTCGGACGTTGCTTTTCCTTTCGAGGACTTGCGCCCACTTCCGTAACCCATCGCCGTACCGCTCATGTCAACGGTCCAGGGAACAACGCCATATCCGCCGGAGGAGGCGCTGAGCAGCAGCGAGCACACAAAAACACTGGCAAGTGCCGTGTACACCAGGCCTCGGGACCTCCAGAGGAGGCGCCGTGATTGCCTCAGCATGGTGACGGAGCTGGCGCGTAGTCGGGCTTTTGCGTCAGGGGGTTCGAAGAGGATCGCAGGTTTCTTCTCGTCGAGCATGGTCGTCCGGAGCTAGACTACCGACTCTCTGGTCGTGGTTCAGCGGGGGCAACGCTCATGGAGCATGCCTTGAAGCGAGGGGAGGGCGTGCGGGCTGGAGCGCACAGTGACGCTGGAGAAGGCAAGGGACTGGCAGTGGAGTGTGAAAGGGCAGTCGTAATCTGGCCCTGTTGGCTCTTCCTGCGGGCCCACACAGTACGGTAAGTAGTAGGCGATGGCGGGGACAAATGGCAGTCTAATAGTTGCTGGGGCGCGAATTGAATAGAGCGGTAGGACAAATGAGTGTAGTAGTTCGACAGACGTCGTGATCAAGGGTTTGATTGTGTGGACGTGTGCACTGTTTGACACAATCCAAGACAGGACAGATGCTACAAAAGGGGAGAACAAAGACAGTTATGACGGCGGCCGCGAGACGTCAAATGTTGGCAGGACAGGGCCCAAGTGTTGCAGAGAGAGAGATTGACGCGAGACGAGTCCACAAAATCCGGCTGTGGAGTGGTCGAGCAGTCGAAAAAAAGCTTGGAATCAATGAATCGGGAAGAGGGCGATCTTCGCTGAGTTTGTTTGATGAGCGGGCTGGACAGGGAAAGAGCTACGCAGCGCAGGCGGTGCGGGCGGCAGCGGAGGTGGCGGCCCAAACGGTGATGTGCAGTCCTGTCGTTTCGGGCGCTTGTGGATGAACAGGGCAAGGGCGGGAGCGGGAGCTGGAAGAGGCAGGAAGGAGCAGAGGTTGGTTGATGAACAGAAACAGGGAAACGCCGCACGAAAGGAAGGGGCGGCCGTATGTAGGAGGAGACTGCCTACTAGACAGACAAGAGAGGAGAGGGAGGAGCCGGATAATCTACTGCTACTGCTACTGTACATCTCGCGCGGCAGCAACAGCAGGCGGCGAGGGTTTGAGAAAGGAAGCTCCCTCCATAGCATGTGTGAGAGAGCAGAGCATGCCCGTGCATGCATGGTGTGCAGGTGCGGTGGTGTGTGGCATGGTTGTGGGATGGCAATGTATGGCGTATAGCCCCAATTCACAAACATCAAACAGAGTCTAATCCGATCGCAGGCCAATCTCGGGCCAGTACTGGTGGATTTCAGGGGCGCCCCGAGGGGCCCATCTCCTACCATTGGCCACTTGGCAATCTTTCTTGTCTCTCTCGTGCAGCCGTGCAGCCATGCGGCCTGCAGCTTGCAGCGATGCATCCTGCTAGGCCCAAGCAGGGACGCCACCTCCCCGCTTCGGTGCTCTTCTAGCTCCAGGAACGAGTCAAACGATTCGAGAAGGAAAAGCATGGGCCCTGGGGTGCCTGGGCGCCACCAGAGGCACGCCTTGGCGCCCGCTCTGTTTAGACCCCTAAATTGCGCTCCACCGCATCCTGCCGTGCCTACGAAAGCATGTTTCTGTAGTCTAATTCCTCGTGCCTTGCCCGATTTGAGTTGGAGCTGAACGTCCCCTACTTTAGTAGGCTCAAAGGCTAACAACTAACGGTCTAACAATAATCTCAGTGCATCCGTGTGTCGGGAGCTACGGGCCCGCAAGGTTTGGATGGCAGCCGACAATGCCGCCGTCGACAATAGATCACCCCAGATGCCCATAGTGCGCCCTGCCACGCGTGCTTTCCCGAGTCCTTGCCAATATCAACGGGCAGTGGCCAGCACGCACATGACTATGCGCCGGTGGGCGGAGCTGCGACGCACCGGATGATGTACAGGTGTACTTGTACATGCGTACACAAAAAACCGCGCTGTAATTGAGGCCAATTTGCCTCGTGCCGCGTCATTATCTCACAGCCCGCTTCCGTGGTTGCTCCCGGCAATCACAAAAATGACTCTGCGCAAGGCCCATCCTGAGATCCCTTGGGTCCTGCGAGATGGAGATTGGAGATGAGGAATACGATGGTACGATCATATAAAATAAGAAGAAAAAAGCTTGACGGCATCTGGGGTCACGCTTGCTAGCTGCTAGTCTCGGTCGGAAGTCTCTCATTTCTCCTTCTTCCGACAGCACACCATTCCCGATCTCACCCAGCTCCAGCAAGTCAGTGGCCAAGCCGCCAGACATCCAAATCTAAGCGGGATGTAGGTGAGAGAAGCACAATGCTTCCAGACCTGCCAAAGGCCATGCACATGCACGGCTCAGGCCGAACACTTGTCTTACCATCTGTCTCTGCCTAGTCTACTGCGGTAGCTGCCAGGTGGTCTCAGACCACGTTGATGACAGCAGTCCAGCACCGTCGTGAGGCGAGTCTGGAACTTGCCGTCCACTCACTTCGTTGCCTCGGCCGGGTCGCCCCATCTCAAATCTCTCTCTCGGCCGCGACAAGAGGCTTGCCACATTGGGTGTTCCCAAGTCCAACAAGATGTGGCCCGGGTCACCTCGCCCTCCACACGCTCTCGCAACCAGCCAAGTCCCAATCCGGCCCCCTCACCCCTAGACGAACCTGAAACGCCCACCCGCCCGAACAGGTTTCCCGGGATCTGGGGTGAGGGCTCCTTTGGTGTGAAGCCCCGGGGCCAGCCACAGCCGGACCGGCCTATTCCAGGTTTTGCTAAATCACCTCAATGCTTCAGCCCTACGAAGACAGAGAGTATCAGAGTATGGGATAGAGTGACGTGAATTTGTGCTGCGTACCATCGCAATGAAAAACGAAATGAAGCAGGACAGGATCAAACTCAATTCGAAGCATGCAATCGCCGCAGCGGGAGACGACTCTCGCTGTCAAGACGCTGCCCCATTCACGTCTTCCAACCAAACCCTTTTCCCCCAAAGCCGCCCGTCCCGTGAGGGCAAGAAAGAGACCGATCGCTGTGATTGGCACAGATCACCGCACGCCAAATGAACCTCTGTGGCCTATCTGCTCGCTCACACGGGCTTTCCTTTTCCTTGGGTGGTGTGGTCACACGGCAGCAGAGTTACCTTACAGTGGGTAATCGGCCAACGTCCCCGGCGCCAATTCTTTTCGTGGCGGACAAACAAACTGCCGGATAACATTCTGTCATTTTCTATTTCGTTGATTCCCAATCACCCCCTTCGTCATTTTGCGGAAGAGGTAGGAGGAGGCTTGAGGGTATGACTCGGTGGGGCGGCCTGACCACCGACCGGTCCTCTGGGATCTTTTCATCTATGCGCGGCATAAGGCAACCGTGATGAGTTTTCACGCGGGCCTGGCTTGTCACCAAATATGACAACGTTCTTGAATGACGACATCACCAATAACAGTGAGAGGGGTCGTCCGTGTAAGACCAAATGGCACGGGGCTCGCACTGCCAGCACCGGCCGTGGTATCATCGGTGACGCAGCCGTTGCGCGTCGCCGGCCGGCCGACTTTACAATACGGACTGGGTACGTCCGCAGAGGCGAACCCAGATCCGCCTCGCAATCAGTGGAACTTAGGCCAGATTCCCTAGCTGCACTTGTGACGCTTCATTTGTGGATGGACACGAGAAATTCGTAGGATTATTTGCTGTTATTCAACATATGTATATATACGAAAACGGTCAAGTGACCTCGACCAGACTCAGGTCGCCATCTCGCCTGTGTAACCTCTGATCATACCAATTGCGTGAATGGGCCATGCCGCCCATCCATTTTCATCTTCTTCGATTCTGCTCAGCTCGATTCCTTGGCCTAACCAAGTGTGCTAGAGACTCTCCCAAGCACCCAGTATGTGCCCAAGGTAGTATTAGACCATGCCCGATTAACAAGAATAATCAGGGCTGGCCGTATGTGAGCCTCGTATCCATGTGAAGCATCCTACACATGAGTCGTTTCCTAAATGAGAACCCAATGCCTGAACGCCGTAAAGATGCTGAGGCGCACTGACAAGCCCCTCGACGTGGATGAAAGATCGGTATAGTTGATGATGCCACTAATAAACAAAGATCGCGAATCGACTGCAGCTCGCAATGAGGAAGCAAGCGTGCGTCGCAATGAAATCGCAAGCGAATGGGTATATGAAGGAAGAATGCAATTGCAATACTCGGGGTATAGAGCGGCTGCTGCACTAGCTGCTGCTGAAATGTCAAGTCGAAATCGAGATCCAAAAGTCAAAGAAAAAGAACAATATTTTCCGCATGCTGGATAGAAGGGGCTCCGTGTCAAACGAAGCATTTTGTATATGTCGAATCCATGGCGACGCGGGTACCCATTCAATGGCGAGCAATCTGATCTGAGACCTTTTTTGGGGCGCTCACATCATCCCTAGCCTTGTCCTCCTCTTCTCCATTCTGGGCATCGGGGCTGACGGAGCAAGTCCTCGGCCTGGACCACCTCCCATGGGTGGTCCTAGTCTGCCATTGCCCATCGGCATGCCGGGTCGGTAAGGTGGTCCGCTGGGTGGAGGTCCGCGCATTCCCGGTCTGCCCGGGGGCGCAAGGTTCGAGCTGCCGTAGCTTCGCTGCGAGCTCATCGACGGGCTCCGCCTGTATGACTGGGGCTGTAGTCGCCTGAATGCGTCTTTCTCACAATATGCCCTGCCGCCGACGTCAAAGTAGCCGTCTCTGAGCACGACACCACAGTCTCCACAGCGGAAACACTGGACGTGGTACTTCTTCATGCTTTCGTCTTCGAGATACTGTCCTTCGATGCCGTCCCGGCATGATCCACAAACACTGCCATTGGCCTTGTGGTAGTGGTGCTTGCAGTAAGGCCGATCATCATGCACGTAGAATTCCGCCGTCGGGAAATTCTCACCGCAGTCTGTACATACGAAGCAAGCCTTGTGGTAACGGCCAGACAGTCGTCCGTCAGCGCTGGAGATGGACTTGCCCACGATGGCATCACCACATGCCCTGCAGTTTCCACGCGACCCACGAGCAGCCGGGTCGCGCCGTGGTGGAGGCGCTCGAGCCTGAGTGAGTGGAAGAGGCGAGGATCCGGATCGAATTCCTCCCTGGATTGCTGGGTCGGACCGCGCTCCTTGGTCCCAACCAGAGGAAGGCATGGAGGGGGCCCGTCCTCCTTGTATGGCAGGGTCAAATCGCTCTTCACTCATCGGCGCCTGCCTCCGGCTATCCAAGTCTCTCGGGCTCAGCTCATCCATGGACGCCTGTATGTCGTTCATCAGGTGATCGAAGCCAGATGTGTTAGATGGCTTGCGGCCCGATGCCGTAGAGCGAGCAGGGCTCGTGCTCGAGCTTGGGTAGCTGGGCTGACTGGAGCCCTGTGACAGCGAAGATGACACGGACACCGAAGGTGAGTGATACGGGTTCATGTCTCCAAACTCTTCAGCAAGATTGATGCTAGGAGCGTTACCTCCAGAGGTGGGCGCGCGCACGAGGCTCGTCCTCGGAGGAGGTGCACGGGTTGTGACGGGACCCAGGCGCACATTCAGATCCGTCGATGGGTTCCGGTACTTGTCGTAGCGGTCAGGCCGCGGACCAGGCGCGGAGGGTGTGCGCAGTGGCGGCTCGAGTTCCTCGCTCGGTCTGGGAAACGTCTTGGAACGATTAGGGCCACCGAACGCATCCACATCCTGGTTTTCTCTTTGGGGCGGCCCGAAACCACCGTACCCGTTCTTCCTTGGGACTCTGGGGGGACCCATACTCCCGGCTCCATTGCTGCCAGATGATGCCGAAGTGCCGGGCCGCTCAGCCTCATCATTTGACCGACGCGGTGGGGACCCTCCAAATCTGCCTCTAGGAGGCGATGCTGATTGACCACTGCCAAATGGACCCGGGGCGATGTCGTCCATGCGTGTCAGCAGACTGGGTGCTTTCTTCTGCGGGCTCGCTGGCGTGTACCCAGGATACAAGTCCGGATCACCGAAGCCGCCATATCCTCCAGATCTCCTCACCTGAGAAGGGTTCTGATCTTCGTTGGCGATACTCGGCGCAAAGTAGTCTTCGGCCCTGCCGATACTTGGGCGGGCGCCTGGTGTTCTAGGCGACACACTCCTTGAGCCACTGGAAAAGCTGAGTGGTGTCAATGGCTGCCGTGAATAACTGCGATCTGTATGTTGAGTGTCAGTAGTCTGGAGAAAGGGAGAGGTGAGTGAGGCGCTCGACGGACTGGCCATGGCAGTGTCTACTGGTGGTACACTGATTTTGTCGTGTATGCCTTTATACAACGGGGTGAATGCATCGATAGACGTGGCAGGATTGCTGGCGGCACCACCGCCACCTGCACCACCGCCACAGACGTGATCGCCCATCATGGATAACTCGACTTGCTGCCCACATGATGAACATTTTATTGTCGGCATGAAGCTCGACTCTCTTGGTGCCCCCGCCATCTTGGGCTGGGCGTATTGGCCGACAGCGCTGCGAGGCAATGCGTGATGCCTAGCTCGGCACTGTCGTTAATGTGATAATACGATTGAAGCGCAATGCTTTTTGAGTGAGATCTGGTAGGCGTGCCTTGAGCGCGTCTGTTGTTGTCCCGGAGGCAAAGTGAGTAGTTGCTGTGGTACCGTTCTGGCGGAGAGTGACGTGAGTGCCAGAGTTTGGCGACGTGAGGGGGAAAGGTTGGGATCTCCGTCGGTTCGATCTCAGATCGGCGGCGACTGATGCCTAGGAAGGCCGCCGTGCAATGCGAAACGTGGTGTACAATGGGTAAAAGCCCATACAATGGGACGGTGGTCACGAGTGGTGAAACCGGCCAGTGGGTTTGCAGCCGGGATGGGACGGCGCAGGGTGTGAAGGTGTGGCGGGACAAAGAGTATTGATTCCGGGTTGTCGGTCGAGTCCAAGGGCAGAGCACGTTTCGAAAACAAAGAAACAGAAGACCAGATGACGACAGAAGACCAATTGGCTGCAACGGACAAAGCGAAAGGTGGGAAGAGTCTTAATTTGTTTGTGCCTGCGGTGTTGCAGAGAGTGTCTCGAGTTGTGGATGGAGGTTCCTGGTGCCAGGCAGTGGCAGGGTGGAGTGTGGGCGGTCGTCGAGACGGGCTGCCCTTGTGAGCAAAAGCGGCCGAGGTGGGTGTGAAGCAGCTCTCGGATTGGTGGTGGCCGACGCTACCCCTGACCAAGGTAGCAGCAATTCGGAGATCGTTGGACCTGGATCCTGGGACCTGGACCCCTGCCGGGCGACCGTTTGAGTCTGTGTGCTCTCGTTCTCTGGCGCGATGCTGTCTTCCTGTTGATGATGCCAGCCCTGGCCCCGGTCTTTCAGGCTTGGTCTCTGTGCCCGTATGTACCTAGGAAAGGCACTGATTGTGACATGTGGCCTAGAGGGCGCTAGCTAGTGTCCCTCAGACTGGTCGCAGATGTCAGTCTGACAAGTGAGGTGACGGACTGGGTGATGATGTAGCTCCTGTGTGTGTGGCATGTGTGGGCATGTGCATGTATCCAAGACCACACCAGACATCAGAGCGTCGTCCCCCGACTGGCAAGGCGGTCGACGATGGTGTGCAGCGTCGGGAATGTTACTGGAATCCAGCCAGTCTAGCTAAGATATCCGGAGGAAAGCCGCGCAGAGCAGCGAGAAAAGGACGCGAGAAGGCGGAGAGGAACGAGTTTCGAGGCCCTGCTGTGCGCAGTCTGCAGTCTGCAGCCCGCTCGTTCTGGACACGAAGACAAGTTGAATTACATTGAACGGAATGGGACTGGTCTCCAAGTAGCAGGACTGGCGGGACTGGATGGGGTTGGGTTCGAATTCGAATTCGAGGAGGGAGGCAAGCCCCAGATGGCCGCTAGTCCGTCTGGGGGAAGGAGAAAGAGCGGCTGGCGGGCAGGCGGGTCCAGATGTGGTGCAAATGTGCAAGCGCGGGTGGGGCAGGCTGCCAGTACCTGCAGGATATGGATACTAGAGGTGGTGATAAAGTGGTCCCTGAATTGTGCAAAAGGATCGGCAAGCCTGGCGGCCCCAGCAGCCCTGGCTTTCCAAGGTTTGCAGACGTCGGCTAGGCCTCGAGTGGGTGATGCGCGAAAAGAGGCAGGCTCACCTGAGCAGCGCTGGCATCTGGGCGCGTTGCGACTGCGGAAATTCACCTCGTCGATCGGAGCGAGAGGCGGTGATGCTACGGCAGGAACCACAGAAAACCACAGCAGCCATAGGGCACAGTAATCGCGCAACTTGGCAGCTGGCGAGGATGCCGCGCTCTTTAATCGACGCTGGCTGAGGGCAGAGGACGATAGGCATTGATTGTCGACGACGACCAAGATAACAGCAACCTGGGTGCCGATCTCTAATCATATCTCATCTCACCTCACCTGACCTGGCTTTACCCGACGAGTTTCCTCACCTCACCTCACCCCGGCTCCCCCACCCTCCTCCTGAGTCCTTTGGGTCTTGACAGTGCCTACCGCTATTCTTGCTCCGTCCCGTAACTAACACCCAATACCAAACAGGCTGTGCGACACGCGCATTCGGACGACGTGTTGCTGTTTATGCCCGTAGCATTGAGCCGTGCGCCAAGTCGACAATTATAGCCACGCAGCCGTGTCAAATATACAGACGCGTAACAGGTTTCTTTTTTCGGGCGTCGGGCGGCCTGGCCTTGCCTGCACCTTGGAGGAATTGACTCCACCGCTGCCGCCGGGTGCGTCGCCGCATGAACCAGGGCACACGATGGCAATTGGCGGCCCGGACGATTGAGCCCTCAGTCTCGTCCAACGGGTACCTTGCAGCGTACGCAGCCGATGGAACGCTCAAGCTCAAGCTCGCGAACTCCAGATGGGGTTTCTGCTCGGGCTACCTGCCTCGCTGAGTTCCGGACTCCGCCAATGGATGAAAAACTCTACTTGATGATAATCATGTACACGCGTAAATGTAAACCTCGAGTGGGCTGGCTGCATCATCATGCTCACCCCTCACCCTCGCAAACCCACTCTAAAACCGGCCAGAGGCATTCACGAGGGACGACCGCCGAGTCAGATGGCCAACGAAGACATACTCATCGGCACTCAGGTAGTACTCGATCTTGACAACGGATCAGCCCTGGCCGGTGTGGTTGCAGCGGCCCAGTGGGCTTGGAGCTTTAATTTCGTCGCCCCGTCCATTCATCATTTCCACAGCACTTCTCGAAACGCTTCAGTTGTCATGTGGATGGGATGGAGCAGGCACGCCGACGTGCACAACTCCAATCAGCCGTTTCAATACCGGGCGAACCAGAATCCAATCCACCGCCGTTGCCCCGACTGCCTAAATCCCGACGTGGTCATGAACCAAGAATCAACACGGCCAATGTGGCGCCACAAGAGGACCCCTAATCCCCTTTCCTCCATCCCGCAGAAACTGCAATCTCTCTGAGTGCCACTTTGGGAAGGCCCCCAATGTCGACCCCGGCGCCGATCCAAAGCCTGCCCGTCAATCAATCCTATTCTCCATCACTCTACCATCAAATTCGTTATCAGGTCATCACCCTAAGCAGCCCCAAGGAAACCCCATTTGTCAAGTGATCGACGATCCCCAGCATCTCATTTGCATTGTCGAGCCAGCCGGTGGCTTCTGCACCCGATGTGTGATTCCTTCGTCTGGGGGAACAAAGCTGGGGATCTGGAAGCTAAGCTTGTCAGTCGGCCTCGAGGACGGCACACAGACCTCGACCGCTCGATCTCGTGGCCTCGAGAAAGTCAAATTAGACAGACACATGCGGCATCGGCTCTTTCGGAGCCACCGTCAGCTCCTCGGTCTATCACGCAGCCCATCACCCATCGGCTCCCACAAGATTTGGTTCAATGTTATTCTATCGACCGGCGCCCTGCTAGTGCTGGGCACGGGGAGAGCACATGGTCAAGCCCGCCGCCTGTTCCCGGAAAAGAGATCTACGTTAACCTCGAGCCAATATGACGCAGAGGTCAAGAGCGTCGGCAGCGACGGGAGTCAACATCCCCCTACGGGCACCGTCAAGTGACGGGTCCAGAGCGGCCGTATCGAGGACGCTCCGATGAATTCGGTCTCATCTTCACCGGGGATTGCGGTGCCATCATGAAACACGGTTGGAGCGGCACCCACGGATCTGTAGTGGGTAAATGAACACCGGCGATCCAGCAGCTAGCCGTGTCGCATCGACCGCCGTCGCCCCAATTCTCCCGGGCATTTTATTCCACCCGCTGCTTCAGGTTGGGTTCAGCCAGCCTTCCAGATCTTCCGGGTGTTCGGCTGTCCAGGACAGCCAAATGCGTGCGGGCTGCATTGAAATGTGGCATATTATGCATGCAGTCTTCAAGTGGAAAGAATGGTGGATGCAGTCATGAGCAATATTCTCGTCGTGTTTTTTCAAGAGGCGACGGACCCTGCGCCGGCTCGCGAGGCTCCTCCAATGCCGCAATTGGTCTCAAGCGACGATGCTCATGGTTGGCCGGGCAGGAGTGTTGTTATCTCTGGCATCGAGCTGCCGGTCGGTCTACGGTCAGCATTCGTGGTGGACTTCCTCTCGTGGAACTTACGCGGGGGAGGGGCACATGCTGTCCCGTTGTGCGAGCCTTTGTGACACATCATTGTCATTCCTGCAGACGGGGCCTGCGGGTGTCTAGATGCGTTAGAAGCGCCGCCTTCAGGCTCATTCTGCTATCAAGGTACCCGAAAAGGCCCGGCGTCGATGCTTGGCAATAACGAAGGAGCATGCTAGTAGGGATGGCTAGTAGTGAAATTTCTGAGCAATGAGGCACAGGCGGAAAAGGTCGTGAGATTGACCATTGCCTCGGCCTTCACTGCACTTTAAAAAAAACCCGAGCTCATCAGCTAATCGCAAAATCCGTGGCACATGGATTGGTTTGGCAGCGGTTGATTCTGCTGGTTTCGAAGATGTCGGATCCTATATACAGCAGGATACCTGCTTTCGAAGCAGTGGGCGTCTAGCCTCCTTTGGCTTCGCCCTGGTCCTCTTATGCCGAGGCTCAGAGCCACACGCCTTGCAAAGCAGGCGAAGACTACGTCTCTAATGGAAAAAAGAATCAGTGTCGATGGGCTGGATTGCAGCGTGGGATTTACAGTGCACGAAAACTTGACGAGTCCATGTGCCGTCCGCGTTCAACGTCGGAAGACGGCAGCGCACGGCATAAACATTGCTATGAGGCCAAGCATTTCACTTCCAGCTTATCCGTGATTGTGCTGTCGTACACAGGCAGTGAACGTTCTCGCTTGCTTGCAGCTGCAATGTTATGCAGGTGCAAGAACAACGGGCTGTTCTACCCAATGATGTAGTACTTGCTGGCTGCTTCGGGAAATTGGCTGGACAATTGTCGCGTGCTTCGCTGGCGGTCTCGGTTAGCGTTTGATAGCGGGATCTTCGGATCGCTTTGCCTTCTCACCGCCTGAAGCTTCACATGCAAGATTGAGGGTGATAAATATGCTTTGTCCCGAACGTCTTTCCCTCGTTCGTGATCAGTCTTAACGTAGTTTCTTCAGTACTCGGAACCAATCAGGTAGTAAGAACAGCCACACGTTCACAGTCTCACAACATCTAGATATCGATCGCGCTTCCGGGCTGCGGTCACAAGAAATCGTCAAGACGTTTTCCAATCTCCTAAACTCGTAAGTTCACTCTCAAAATATAAGTAGCTGCGCGAGATCTTACTGACAATCGCAGCGTCCACCACCCGTACGCAGGAGCCCGTTGTGCCTCTCGAGGAGGGAGTACAGCGGACTCGCCCTTTACTCATTAAGGGGCGTCATCACAACGCGCAAATCAATCAAGCCCTTGACCACGAGTCATTATGGCGCCGCACGCCGAGGAAGCCGCTGCGGGCTTTGCGTACGGGAACGGACAGGCAACCGGCAATGGAGTTCGCCATGGCACCGACAAGCAACCTCTTTTCATGGTGAACTCCTCCAATGTCAAGTACACGGACAGTGAGATCTTGTCCAAGTACACTTATCGCACCACCAGCGTGGCAACCGCCGACGATGGAAGCTACACGGCCACCCCGCAGGAGACCGTGTACAACTTTCATGTTGATCGCAAGGTTCCCAAGGTCGGTATGATGCTCGTTGGTTGGGGTGGGAACAATGGTACCACTGTCACTGCGGGAATCATCGCCAACCGCCGTGGCCTCGTGTGGGACACTCGTGAGGGCCCACGTGCTGCAAACTACTATGGGTCCGTCATCATGGGCTCAACCATGAAGCTGGGAACTGATGCTAAGACAAACGCGGATGTGAACATCCCGTTCCATGATGTGCTGCCCATGGTGCATCCGAATGACCTGGTCATCGGTGGCTGGGACATCAGCGGAATGGACCTTGCTCAAGCCATGGACCGTGCCGCTGTTCTGGAGCCTACGCTCAAGGCGATGGTGAAGAAGGAGATGGCTGAGATGCGGCCCTTGCCGAGCATCTACTACCCTGACTTCATTGCCGCGAATCAGGAGGATAGGGCTGACAACGTCGTCCCTGGCACGAAGGCTTCCACGGCGCATGTTGAGCAGATTCGCAAGGACATCCGTGACTTCAAGGCTCAGCATGGCCTCGACAAGGTCGTTGTCCAGTGGACAGCCAACACGGAACGCTATGCTGACATTGTCCCGGGCGTGAATGACACTGCCGACAATCTGCTCAAGTCCATTGAGCAGGGCCATGAAGAGATCGCACCGTCCACGGTCTTCGCCGTGGCGTGTATCCTTGAGAATGCCCCCTTCATCAACGGCAGCCCGCAAAACACCTTTGTCCCTGGCGCCGTCGCCCTTGCCGAGCGCCACGGCGCCTTCATCGGAGGTGATGACTTCAAGTCGGGCCAGACCAAGATGAAGTCCGCACTGGTCGACTTCCTGATCAACGCGGGCATCAAGCTGACGTCCATCGCGAGCTACAACCACCTGGGCAACAACGATGGCAAGAACCTCAGCTCGCACAAGCAGTTCCGCAGCAAGGAGATCTCCAAGTCCAACGTCGTCGACGACATGGTCGAGGCGAACACGGTGCTGTACAAGAAGGGTGAGCACCCTGACCACACCGTGGTGATCAAGTACATGCCCGCTGTCGGGGACAACAAGCGCGCCCTGGACGAGTACTATGCCGAGATCTTCATGGGCGGCCACCAGACGATTTCGTAAGTCTCCTTTCTGCCCGCCCTGGATTCCCCTCTGCATTGCGTTTGTGAGTAAACGAGTTTTACTGACGGCCCCTCTCTGGCAGCATCTTCAACGTCTGCGAGGACTCCCTGCTGGCCTCGCCCCTCATCATCGACCTCGTGCTCGTCACGGAGATGATGACGCGCATCCAGTGGAAGACCGAGGGCGATGACGGCTACAAGAGCTTCCACAGCGTCCTGAGCGTCCTCAGCTACATGCTGAAGGCGCCGCTCACGCCGCCCGGCGCCCCCGTCGTCAACTCCCTGGCCAAGCAGCGCGCTGCCCTGACCAACATCTTCCGCGCGTGCGTCGGCCTCGAGCCCGAGTCCGACATGACCTTGGAGCACAAGCTGTACTGAGCTCCCCCGGATGGTGCAGAGGCTTCCGTGTGCGGATGCCTTGGTTGTGTCTCGGCCATGTTTTCTCTTGATCGTCAGTGAAGAGACGTCCGGGCACTACTCTATCGTTACTTTCTTCCGATGCGGCCCACCGGTGCAGTCTTGCACAATGGGCTTAGCTCACCATATGTGAAGCCGTGTTTCGCGGCTATTTTCAGTGTCTGCTTTTTATTTCCTCGAGTACGGCCTACTCTATGAGTGACCTATCTCGATGATACTATCTTAACACAGAAGAAAATATACCAACAGTCTTTACCGAGAAATTCTGCTACGCAACAGGTTGCAAAGATGCATACTATCGTGTGCTGCTAACAATTCGAACCAAGCAAGCAAATAGTTGGCGCAAACTTGCCGTCTTTCGCGAACCGAAGACAATATACGTGTTTATGTAATTTAATGTAGGTCTCTGTTTGCTAGCGCTGCTAATTTTGATACGATAGACTGTCTTGGTGAGAGCATATGTTACCCATAACGAATTTGGACCCCAGGTCGTTCATTGGCCTACTCCAGTGTTTTCAAAAGGGTGTCGAACTCCTTCATCCTCTCCAAGGAGTGAGCGAGAGTGGGAAAGGCTTCTGCTTCTGGCAGCTCATCAGGCTCACCGGGAGCGCCGTTGTCCCACCATTTGGCAAACCGCTCGTAAATCTCGCCCGTACCTCTCGCGCGGAGAGGTATTTCCTGCTGCCAGTCCTTCCACTCCACCTCCACATCCACCACCTTATCAGTCTCATGATCGTGGACCTGGATCTGGACGGGCTCGCCGTACGAGTCCCCTGAGAATATATACGGTCCAGAGGGACTCGTCAGTAGAATCTCCCCCTTCTCGCCGTTGATGCTCCACACGAAAGCCGGCTGTCCCTTGAAAGGCGGGCCGAGCCTGAACGTGACGGCGAGCGACGCTCCATCCACAACGTTCTTCTTCCCGGGCGCAACCCTCCCGTTAACCGCGAGGAAATCCGGCACATCAGACCACACAGTCCTCGCCGGAGTACCATCGGCTCCTAGGATTTTGATCAGCGGCCGCTGGACCTGCATTGTGCTGGCGGCATCGCCGCCCTCCCACTCGCCTAGCACGTCGTGTATATAGTCGATGACGTGCCCGAACGTGATGGTCAGCGGGTTGCCGCCCATGCTGCGGTCCGCGAAGTAGGCCATCCCCTCGGACAGGGCGTCGCGCGTCATGATGTTGGCGAAGACGCGCGCCTCGCTGCTCAGCACGCGGCCCACGCGCCCGGACCGGACCAGCTCCTTGAGCCGCAGGACGGGCTGGCACACGCGGCCCTGGAGGCCCGCGACGCTCCTGGCGGACCCGGGGAGGCCGGCCAGGGTGAGCGCGCTGGCGTACCCGGACGCGATGGGCCACTCGACGAAGGCGGCCTTGCCCGCCTCGAGGGATGGCCTCACGAGGGCGACGTGCGTGTCGACGCGCGTGCAGCAGACGACAAGGTCGACGCCATCGTCCGCGGCCAGCGCGGCAGGGTCGCCGTGTGCCCTCACCGAGGCCGGGAGGTGGAAGTGAGCCCGTGCCGCCTCCGCGGCCTGGACGCTGGAGTTGAGGAGAGCTACGATCTCGTAGTGCTCCTTAGCGCGGGGGAGAAGGAGATATGGCAGGTGTCCCTCTTCCGCCCATGAGGTTATTGCGCTTGCTGAGAGGCCGATGATCGCGACGCGGATGGGAGCCATACTGGTTAGGACTGTTGCTTGGTCCAAGGACGATGGAGGTAATGGGGCGTACTAGTAGACTAATCACTTATCGTCAGCAGCAGGGTAATTTCGCAGGTCTAAAGCGGGACAGAAATGGTTTAATATTCGTGATTTGCGTGTAAGTCAACTAGGTGGTGTCACACGTCGCTGTCTACAATGCAGCTTACAAATTACTCCGAAGGGGGTTGGAATGACACCACCCGCTGCCAGTCGGCCACACCAGCTTACAAATGTTGTCAATAGGCCGCCTTGCATTTGCCGATGTGATAAATGCAGTAGATACTTGTGTTTCTACCTCTTCTTGGATGCCGTAATTCAATTCATGTTACTTCATTGAATTGAGTGGCGACTATCCTACCGATTTCTTCACAATACGATAGACATAGGTTCGATGTACCTTTTCTTGGTCAAGCTCACAATGTGATTGCAGTAGTTTGTAATTGTCAAATTTCGATACAACACGACAGCATCGTAGCATCTTATTTCAAAGCCCCAAATGCTCTAGCCCGATCTGAGTACGTCTTTCACGAGGTGTCATGGCCCCAGGGGGATCCTTCAACGAAACACTCTGGCCCGGCTCGTCTTTGTATATAGCTTCATGTCATGACGGTGGTATCTTGCTGTTGGCAATGAAAAGGCTGAAGGTTTGACACTTCAAGAAGGACTCTTGGCTCATCATGATCTAGTTGGAATCACTGTCGCGGCCGACGCTCTTGGCCTGGCTGGAACCCTGATTTAACTATGGCGTATACAGTCCACAGGTGCTTATGGATGTGTGCTACTCTCAGAATGGCAGCAGAGTCACCCATGTTTCCATGTCTTGTATTAACCCTACCCTTCGGTTTACAGGTCGTTTCCGGAATTGGAAAGCACAATCAATAACCAGCGACTTCGATATTGCCCAATGGTCTGTATGCCAGCATTGGTTATTACTATGATATAATATTACCCCATAGTCTGAAGGACAAGCCGTAATAATATCCACATTCATTCATGCTGGCCAAATCAAAAATGAACTGGAAACGGGTTGTTTAGAGCATGTCAAGATAACCATTTCATTGTATGGGCAATGAGAACATCTAGATCACAATGCTGAAGTCAGAATGGCCTGTGCGCCAAAAGAAATATGCCATATCAGCTACCTTGTCTTTCCAGGGTTCCGACGATGTATTTAATGTCACTTGGGGGCATCTTACTCATCCCCATTGCGGGCCTAACATCTTCGCCGTCCAAGTCGAGCCTCCTCACCCGGGAGTTGTGAGAGCAAACACAGAAGTTAATTCTATGTGGAGGGGTAGTGAATGGTGACTACATTGGTATCGAAAGTGAGCTGTCGTCGGACGTCAAGATACAGGTGGAGTGTTGTACTCTTCCTATACGGAAGTCGAGGCTTCCCATTTTGTTCTGCAGTGCTGTGGTCCTCCCGGTCCACATTTTGACCCGACTCATCCGCAGAGATGGTAAACAACTCACACCAGACCAAGCACGCTACAGTTGGCGTGCCATGATAGGGAAGACCCCACTTAGGTGCCTATGAGGTAGCAAAGGCTGTGCTAGGCCTTGAAGGGCAATAAATGGCGATAACAAGGAGAGAGTAGCTTCGGCCGTACTCTTCAGAGGCGGCTGCGTGTCAGTCATAGAGACAAAAGTGGAGGTATCTAGTGTTCACACGGTGGTGTGCTGCGTCAAGTGGACAGGACAAGACGGTCATTGGCCTAATGTAAATGACCGTGGACGTTCTTCTATGGGACCTGACTCTGGAGTGATCATGACTGAGGGATGAGAGCCACTGGCTTTTCGTCCGCCTCTAAACCTCTGTCTGGACTTTGACGACGGGCTGTGGCCATGATCGTGTCAGTCGTGGCCGCTCCGCCTGAAGCAACAACAGAGAACAATCTTGTGGGTCTGTTGTAAATAGATACTGGCCCAAGCAGTGGGCTACGGAAGATTTGGGCTTCAGCAAGTACTGTAGCCTGAGCTGTGACATTTAATTAATTGAAGCATCGTGAACCCCTTTTCCGAACTCGGCGGAAGTGGCCCGTGAGCAGATGCCCAAAGTCCACGGGCACTAGCAAATCTGGTGCTGTGGTCCTGGGCTCTAGCTTTGCACCCTACAGCACGCTTAGGTAGCGACAGCCCACTATTTCCTCGCCCACCGCAGCGGTCCATAGTCCCAGCTTGGCAGCTGGAAGGCCGCCGTCCCAAGGATTGCACCGTTGGCGCCTCCCCCATGTTTCGCCGGTCCTTCGCTCGGTTTTCGCGATGGGGGGTGGTGGATGGGCGGACTTAATTGAACAATCCACCGCGCGGCCGCTCCTTTTCACCCATCTCATCTCCCATTCACGAATCGGCCTGCATTCACAGCCTGGAGGCTTCTTGACGTACATTCCTTCACTCTATTTCTCCGTCACTGCACCATTCGTTTGCTGCCTTTTTTCTCTTTAAACTCGCCCCCGTTGGTGTGGTCCTGTTGGTTCCATCCCGCCTCCAGATCGCCCCCTGTTCTTAATATCCGATCCTAATTCCGTATGAATCGCCCCTGATGCCCAAGATTTGATTGGATTGACGTACTATGTATGGGTTCATACGACTGCGCCCCTCCTGTTGTTGCTCCTCTCCCCGACGGCACGGTGTACCGCTAAAACGAACCGAGTCGGCTTCCAGCACACCCAGACAATAATCCATAATTGTACCACCACTACGTACCGGTATCCCATCCCGTCGCGGTCGAGCTCTTCGTGTCGCCATCCCGAGCAAGGCTCCGACGCCTTAGCAGACCGCCTCCACACTGCCGATTGCAATTGGCCTCGCGTCCCTTCCTGCAACGACCGTGAACATGGCCGGTGCCCTCAGCAAGCGCCAGCAGGCTCGCAACGAAAAGACCCTACAGGACCTCGTCCAGAATGTTCCCGGGAACAACCAGTGCGCAGACTGCCAGGCGCGGAATCCAGGTTAGTCCCGGGTCTCTGTGTCCCCCGGATGGCCATCACTAACACTCGAGACACGTAGGCTGGGCATCATGGAGCGTACGTGCGATCCCCCTCGACAGCGCCTCGACAACCCCTCGTCACGCGACCGACACGCTTCTCCCCTCTGTGCACGTCTCTAAATGCTAACATGTGGTAGTTGGGCATCTTCCTGTGCATGCGATGCGCGTCGATCCATCGCAAACTCGGCACACATATATCCAAGGTTAAGTCGCTCAGCATGGACGGCTGGTCAAACGAGCAGGTCGAGGTAAGCCCAGAAACACGCTCTCCCGTCACCTTGTTGCGGGCGTGCTGATTGACGCCGGGAGCAGAACATGAAAAAGGTCGGAAACGTCTCATCGAACAAGCTCTACAACCCCGACAACAAGAGACCTCCGATCCCCGTCGACGCCGACGAAGCTGACTCTGCGATCGAACGGTACATACGATCCAAGTACATGAATCAAGGCTTCGCCGCCGCAAGAAGGCACCACACCGGGAGCACGACATCTGATGAAACGCCTCCTCCTTTACCACCGAAGAACACGGGCAAATTCAGCTTCCGCTCTGCCTCCTCAACGTTCCCGCTCTTCAGATCCAAGAAGGATGTTGGCCCACGATCAGCACACTCAAGCCCGCTCCCTCCCCACAGTCCAGAACAGGCCCATCGACCAAAGGTTTCCAAGGTTTTCGGTGCTAGTCTGGGCTACGACAGCGACGACGACATGCACAAAAAGCTGGCAAAGCTGCGGGAGCTAGGGTTCACAGACGAGCGCAAGAACGAGGTCGTACTCAAGGGCGTCAACGGCAACTTGGAGAGGACAATAGAGTCTCTTGTGCGGTTAGAAGGTCGATCACCTTTGGCTAGCCCAGTGGACGAGTTCCCGAGTGTCATCCGACCGCCAGCGTCGGCCGGAGGCCGTATTGGTGGGTTAACAGTGTCTCGGGCAGAGACAGCAAGGCCCATGTCCGCCTCGAACAACCCTTTCGACATATCTCCGGTTCAGCCCATATCGAGCCAGTCGACGGGAAATATGGCAAACCGAAATCCTTATTACAGCAATAACCCGTTCGGCCTGACGGCTACGCAGTCGAACGATGCTTTGAACCAGGCATTCAACAACATGTCACTCGGCGCTCCACAGCCGCTGTTCCCTCACCACACCGGCGGTCTGCCTCAGCAGCAGCAGATGATGATGAGCCAGCAGTCTATGCAGCCGCCAGTACCATCAATACCCCAGAACTATTCTGGCAATGTGTTTGATAGTAACCCCGCATACCCTCAGCAGGGCCAGCAGCCTGGGTTGCAGCCTGCGCAACCTGTACAGCCCATGTATACTGGTTACAACCCCTTCTTGAACAACTCGCAACCAAAACCACCACAGCCTCAGCAGCAGCAGCAGAATCAACAACTCGCGTCTCTTAACACTGGTTTGATGCCGACTCCTACAGGTGGTGCCTACGCCAATAATCCATTTGCGCGATCTCCAACCCGCATGGCCACGCCAACATCGCTGGGACAGATTCCGGAGCAAAGCCAGCAGAACTTCTACAGTTCTCCTGCACAGCCGCAGCCACAGCCGCAACAGTATCAGCAACAGTATCAACAGCCGTATCAGCAGCAGCAGCAGCAGCAACAACATCAACAGCCGCAGATGAACAACCCTTTCTTCCCACAGACTGCGATAGCCGCGCCGGTGCCGCAGGCTCAGTTCAACCAGTTTACCCAGTTCAGCCAGCCTGTGGCCCAACAAGCACCGCCGAGAGCAGACAAGGCATCTATCCTCGCTCTATATAATCTCCCACAGCTTGCGCCTCAGGCACAGAATAACAACCTTGAGCAGCAGCAACCCCAGCAGCAGGCAGAACAGCAGGCAGAACGGCAGGCAGGACCGGCATCCTTGACTCAGATCTCGAACCCCCAGAACCAGGCCATGAACCAGGCAGATTTGGGGGCTTCTATGACGGCGGCCGGTAATAAGAACCCCTTCCTCGGTGGGGCTGGGGCACCACAGCCAGCTGCGGCACAGCCTTCAGGCATGGACGGTATGGTGGGAAACAGGAGCCGAGACAGCATGATGGCACTGGGGATGGAATGGTCCAATGGGCGGCACAGTCCGGACGCATTTGCGAACCTCAGTGCAAGATCGATGCGGTGACGAGACGATGGGAAACATGGGACGGCAAGTGACTAGTAATGGACGTGTAAATGAGGCTGTATGATCAGGGTCCACCAGTCCAACCGCTGTAAGTGCGGAGACACAGGCGCACGCGGGGTTGGCTATGTATATACCTCCATCTTGGTGTGCAAGAGTTGATGGATAATACTGTACAATATTGACCCAGGGTACCGGGTAGGCAACATACCGTGTGGAGAATCGATAGTGACGGCGATCTAGTCTAGAGCAGCGGTCTAGACCCTCTGCTGGCAGGTCGCACCAATGCATTCGACTATCAAGAACGAGAGAGAGACCGGAGTGCCGTGTGAGGCTCTGCTGCGCCGGCCTTTTGGTAGATGGCTCGCTCTCCTCGACCCTGCTTGAGCAACTAGGCGGGGACGGCACTGTGTCTTAGCCGCCCTTTGTGGCTCTCTCTCTGTGTGTGCGTGCGTGCATGTGTTCCCCGAGCCTGTATCACCAGCGCTTCCGCAGGAAGGTTCGGACCAGGAAGGAGCATCTGCGGTCCTCCTGTCGACAGCCTCGTTGATGACGAGATGTCCCCTGTGTCACAGCTGCTGTCTGTCTGCACTCAAGTACGAAAGCATCTGCATGCATGCACGCAAGCAGCGCATCGCAGCGCAGCGCAACTGAGGCGGGGCATACCCGGCTCCTTCCCTAATGGAGGGCGGTTCCTTCCCATCATGGGGTTCACCAATGGTGGTGGCGGGGGCGTTGAGGAGGCTCTGCGCTGATCGATCGTGACTCTCTCTCTCTCTCTCTCTCTCTCTCTCTCTCTCTCTCTCTCTCTCTCTCTCTGTTTCTTGCACACTCTCTCGCTGGTTACACCCCCTCCGATCTATCCCCATGAGACAGCTCGTTGGTCTCTGTCTTTCCCGTGTTGCCGTCTCCCGTTGTATTGGCTGGGGAGGGCCATAGGAGCTGATAGCCTCACCGACACGCTGCATGCAGTCAGCTTCATGCTGGGCGAGTTGCTGCGATTGCTGGCGACCAGTAAGTGCCGTCCTCTTGCCGTGGACCCGTCTGACAGTAAGCCGATGGTCACATCCTGCTCGGTGCTGCGCCGGACGACGGACGCACACACGGCTCTTTTATTCTCCCTGGGGCTTCGATCTAAGATTTTATCTGGTCGTCTGACAAGCAGGCTCCTTTCGCGATGTCGCCCCGCCGTGGCATACCAGCAGCTCTCCTTCAAGGCGGCCACCCGTCCTCCCGGTGTGATCCGGTGCGATCGCCACGTCGTAGGTCCCGTCGATACCCGGTGCCCCACGAGGAAGTCTGCCTTCAATCACTTGGCTGGTTGAGGAGGAACGCGTTACTAGATATTACGACTTTGCTGCCTACTCGGCTGGCCAATGTTTTGTAGTATCCGCAGCTTACAGGGATACCAGAGGATCGACGGATGCTAGAAAAAGTGTATACCGATCTAGATGGTCGGTCGCCAGCAGATTGCTCGCATACGAACTGTGCCGTCATCCACACACTCTCTCTCCCTCTCTCCCTCTCTCAGTCAAGTACCTCGTAGCCTGACTGTCTGGTCTCTGCATGTGAGATGAGATGGGTTGCACCTCCAGCTGGGAACGACACGCAGGGATGATCCCGTCCGACCGACCCGTGGAAGACTGGGCGCCCCCACGCCTCGCATCGAAATCCGGGGTCATCAGCTGCTCGGTCAACCGTACCGCCGATTCGACACGCTGAGAAGCTCCAGCCCGGCTCAGCCTTATTTCCACCCACCCCCTTGCTCCTTTTGGCTCACCACATTGTGCATGCCGGCGACACGGTTCGCTCAGGAGTGCAAACCTTGGGACGCAATATGCGGGAAAGCAGAACGCAGGACGCAGAAGAGCACGGCCGGTCTCTCCGTCCGTGGCCAGTAGCACCCGGCGAAGAGGCCCCCAGTCGACCTCTCACAAAACACACATGGCTTGGGCTGTTACATGCCACCTCCCTCCTGCCCATCCATTTCTGCTGCTAGTCTTCCCGTCGCCGACCACCATTCGCCGTGGCGTCTCAGTCCTTCATGCAGTGTTTCCCTCTGCGTGTGTGTGTGTGTACGAGGCACGATGACTTCTGCCCCCCTTCCCCATCCCCCCCCATTTGAGCCGGATGGGCTGGCAGGATGGCTGCTTTTCGAGACTGCAGCTTGGCTAGAGCTGCTGTGGTCCTCCGTTGCTACCGTTCCTCCCGTCCCCTCCGCCTCGTCTTGCGTGTCTGCTGATTCGGCTCCCCTTGTCAAGTCTGTTTCTTCAGCCTCTGTCGCTTCGCTCTCCTCTCACTCTGCTCCTTTGTGTCGCATCCTTCCACCTGGTGGCTTCTGCTGTCTCACACCTCGTCTCTCGTCCCGCAGCCAAAGGCTAGCTCATCAGCAGGAAAGGTGCAGCCAGCGTCCATGGAGGGAGGGGAGAGGGAACCACTGCCTTTACTCACCCCCATCCAGTCCTTCTTCCGGATATTCATAGCCTCATTCGTGCGCCGCCTACTGCGCGCAAGTTTAGGCTGCACCCGCGAATCATATGTATGACGAGATGCGAGGTCCAGCCGCTGCAGCCTTGTCGACCCGTACCGGCCTTGACCACAGAGCTGACCTGACCAGACCTGACCTGAATAAATCTGGCCCCCACATGTTGCGTTTCCTCTCCCCCTGGTTCCTGGGCTTCTCCTCTCTTCCAATCTCAAATAGCTGTTTTCTTCCCATATTACATGGCACAATAGACCAGAGGCCTATTGACATTCGGGTCCTCCGCCCTCTCAAGTGAAGGAACAAGGCTGGAGTACTGGGGGACTCCGAGATCTGCAAATATTTCCTTGGAGACATGCAAGTCCGGTCTTGAAGCTGGAGGATTTATTGTATACGTCTATTGGTCCATCATCATTCCTCTCCGCCTCGCACAACGCGGCGACGCCCCCTCGATCATCCGCCGTGGTTCGCTCGTTGCCTCGCCTAGCAAGCAATAAAAGCGCACATCGTTGCCCGAGGCTGTTTTCAACCCCAAGGCACACCCAGACCTGCCGTTCTTGACGCCAACCTGCCAGTTTGACCACAATAAGAGAGATTGCCGAGGGTGCCACACGACTTGTAGTTCCAGTATGTCGGTATCGAGCTCGTCCGAGGATGATGGACCACGCCCGGGAACCTCCAAGGGCGACAGGCGGCGGCGTCCCCAACCCAAGACACCACAACAGAAGATAGATGACTTTTGGGACAAATACAAGACCAAGGCGCCTGGAAAGGGTAAGTCGACAACATGTCACCCGGCTCCTGAGAGGTCTCTTGACCTTGGCCGCCTTGGCCCAGACACGTGCTGACAGCCTCGACACAGCTACTTCCATCATTCCTCAACAGAATGACTTCTCTGAGCGCGCAGCTAAACGGGCTTCGGCTAAGTGTCTCGGCCCGGCCAAGACTACTCAACAGTCCTACGAGGACGCCGCAGCACAGTGTCGGCACAAGGTCGCCCAGATCGTCAAGGAGTGCCGCCGGGTCAACCAGAAGTACCGTGATCCGCACTTCGACCTGGAGATCGACCTCAAGCTCAACCGGCGGGACTGCCTGGACTCCCTGGACAACGTCAAGGACGACGACCGCAGCGACGACTACATCCGGGACCCGCCGCTCAAGGACCGCGACCACCAGCAGCCCGGGTCCGCCACCAGCGTCATGGGTATGCTGGACCGCATCGACAGGGAGAACGCCGCGCTACCCACAGACGGAGATGGTGAGTCGAAGCTCCGCCCTCAGGCGGTCAAAAGAGTCGTAGACATATTCGACGACCCTAAGTTCTTCATCGATGGCCCCACAGCCCACGACGTCCGCCAGGGCAGGGATGGCGACTGCTGGCTTATGGCCGCGCTGTGCACCATCAGTAACAAGCCGGGTCTGATCGAGAGGTGCTGCGTGGCGCACGACCACGAGGTTGGCGTGTACGGCTTCGTGTTCCACCGGGATGGGGAGTGGTTCAGCGAGATCATTGACGACAAGGTGAGTCCGTCGTAGGTGCTGGCTCTGCTGAACCTGAAGCAAAACTCCGCGTATCAGAGGCCTGGGTCATGAACGATTTGACACTGACACCTGCCCGCAGTTGTACCTCACAAAACCGGACTATGACGAGCGGTGCTTGGAGCGTATGCTTTGGGAAGACCGAGAGCGGGTCAACTCTGAGGAGGCGTACCGCAAGATCTATCAGTCCAACAGCGGCGCTTTGGTAAGCGGGCCATTTCCAGCCCTTCTTCGTTCTTCCCGTCTGTGCCGGATACTGATCTTGTCGCCTTAGTATTTTGCCCAGTGTGAAAATCCGAACGAGACGTGGCTCCCGCTCCTCGAGAAGGCCTACGCCAAAGCCCACGGCGACTATTCCGCTATTGAAGGCGGCTATGGGGGCGAGGGGATTGAGGATCTCACCGGCGGCGTGACCTCTGAGATTTACACGACCGACATACTCGACAAGGAGCACTTCTGGACTGAAGAGCTGATGAAGGTCAATCAGGATTTTCTGTTTGGCTGTTCCACTGGTGTCTGGGGTCGCGGTAAGTGATCTGTTCCTATGCATGCCACGTCCGAGGCTCTTGCTTTCTTCTTCGATCAGGTGGCTCGGAATTTCCTTCCACCCAGTGTGATGATGCTTTGTGTGTTCTTTTGCAGGCCTGGCAATAGAGAATGCGTACGATACTGACAGTTCAACGTTTCAAGGCTGGGGTGAGCGCAAAGGGATAGTGGAGCTCCACGCATACTCCGTCCTCAAAGCCCGCGAGATCGACGGCGTGCGCCTCGTGCTCCTCAAGAACCCCTGGGGGAAGCACGAGTGGAAGGGCGCATGGTCGGACGGGTCCAAGGAGTGGACGGCCGAGTGGCTGCAGAAGCTCGACCACAAGTTCGGGGACGACGGGTCCTTCTGGATCTCGTACGACGACCTCCTCAAGAAGTACCAGGCGTTTGACCGCACGAGGCTGTTCGACTCGAGCTGGAAAGTCGCGTCGATCTGGACGACCCTCAACGTGCCGTGGACGCTGGACTACCACGACACAAAGTTCGCCTTCTCGCTCCTCAAGCCCGGGCCGGTCGTCATCGTGTGCTCGCAGCTCGACGAGCGCTACTTCAAGGGCCTCGAGGGCCAGTACCGCTTCGAGCTGAGCTTCAGGCTGCACAAGTCGGGCGAGGAGGACTACGTTGTGAGGAGCCAGGGATATTGTGAGTCTCTCCAAACCTCCGATACTCTCCCCTTTCTGCCTTTTGAAGTGCCTTGAAAACCTTGTCTGGTAATGTTTTATGGGGCGAGGCTCTGTAGCCTTTTTTACGTCGTGTAAAACATCACTTCATGTACCTTTTCAGCCAACTCTCGAAATTGCCATAGTGGAGTTTCTAACTTACAATTGTTGCATAGACCGCATGAATCGCAGCATCAACGTGGAGCTCGAACTTGAGGCGGGCGATTACGTCGTCGTGGTCAAGATCGACGCATTGCGCAACGAGGGGATCATGCCCGTCGAAGATGTCATACGAGCCTTTGCCAAGGAGAGGAGGGAGAAGCTGCTCCGCATCGGGTTCGCGTATGACCTTGCGCACAGCAAAGGAAGGATTATTGAGACCCCCGAGGAGAAGTCCGCAAGGGAGAACTATGAGAAGAAGAAGCGAGACAGGGAGAGGAAGAAGATGGCCAAGTTGATAATGAAGCAGAGGGAAGAGGAGCGCAAACACGCCATCCGGCAGACAATGAAGAAGAAGAAGGCGACTGAGAAGGCCAGAGCCCGCGCGAAGGCAAGAGACGAGAGACGGCAGGCGAGAAAGGAGGCGAAGGAGAAGGCTGAAGAGGAACGGAAGAAGAAAAAGGACGAGGAAAGATGCGCAGACAAATCACCTGGTGGAACCACGGCCAGGGGCAATACCGCTTCTGCCAAAGACAAGGGCACGGAGGGCACGGAGGGCACCAACAAGCTCGAAAATAAAGACAGCGAAGGTCAGGCTGCCCCAGGTGACAAAAACGGTGCCAGACTTGAGATACCATCCGACGATAAGAGCGTCGCAGAGGGATCCAAGGACGGCAACGATTCGAGCACCGAGCCCGGAGATAACACGCCTGCCTCGAGCACCATGTTTGAGAGGACACCTGTCGAGATCGAGGAGACACAGGAAGAAGACGCGTACGTAACAGCCGCCGAGGAGGAAGGGGAGAGCCAGCCAACGACTTCCATGGAAGCGTCCAAGGGAGAGGAGCCACCTCCGACGCCCAGGGCTTCCCAGCCCAAGCCTGAGAAAGCGGCCCCCAAGCCGTCTGCAGACAAAGCAGGGCCACCGCCTCACATGCATGTGGACATCGGCGTGCAGACGGGCCCCGGACTCCCCTTGCCCCCGAGGACCCCTGGCCCACCACCGGGCTATCTCTACTCACCGCCGCCACCACCACCACCCCGTGTTGCAGTATACGACCACCCTCGCGGCCAGCGCCACCACTTACCACCTCATCTCCGCGGCATCCCCTACTCCTCGATGCGGCCGCCGCCACCGCCGCCGCCCGGCGCGTCCTCGTCGTGCAGCTCGGACGCCTCGACCGACGACGGCATCGAGGACCTAGATTCGATGTCCGAGGTGAGTGAGCACGAGATCGACCTGTACCTGGAGGCGCAGGACAAAGCGCGGGCCGCGGCGGCGCGGGCGGCCAAGGCGAACCAGCCCTCGAGCCCGTCGCCGCCGAGCGGACCGACCTGTGAGGATGAGCTGAACGAGTTCGAGAAAGACCCGTGGAATGCGGTTGGGGTCTTCGGGCTGAGGGTCTATTACAAATCGGAGGGCGGGAACGGGGACGACGACATTGTGAAGCTCAGGGTGGAGAGGCCGAATCCGTGGATGTGGGAGGACGACAGCGACGATGAGGCGGACGACGAGAAGGAAAAGGGAAAGGGGACGATGTGAAGGAGGCCAAGGAGGAGGCTAACGAGAGCCAGGTGCTTGATATAGATGACAGTGGAAAGGACGCCGTTGCTGAGAACGTCACTGCCGAGGAGAAGAAGGAGGACGAGAAGGCGCTGGAGGGGGAAGCCTCGGCGCAAACAACTCTCGACGACGTGGAGGTCGTGAGGCAGGCGGGCCAGGGCGAGGTTGACAGCTCCCAGGACACCGAGACTGGCAGAGGGACTGAGGCGCCGAAGGCTGAACCTGTCAAGCTGCAGGTCGAAGCACCTACCAAGGAGGCGGGGACGGACAAGACAGTGATTCCTGCGGGGACGTCCGGGACGTAACTGGTTTGGGGGTGATGGCTTGTGACTGGGCGCGTATGATCTTCGGATGCTTTTTGGCGGATACCCAGCTCATGTTTCTGGAATAATCTCCCTTACAAGTGTGTATGAACTCGGCTCGATTGAGTATTGCGTGTCTTCAGACAGGAACTAGAAGTCAGCTTTTTGTAGTGTACCCAGCCTCATGGTGACCGTGACCGGGAATGTGAGCATCAGACTTGCACCTGAAAACGCTGATTCAAGAGCACTCGCGGACCTTTGAGTCCTCCAGCGTTGGATTCCAACATGGATTCCAAACGGCCGGGACTATAGCCAGAGCATGGAAAGGAGGACCTTTCTGCCGCTTCCGCCTGAGTAGCGAAACGCAGTACGGGGATGCTTCTCATCTCCTCCGCCCCTTATTAACCCAGACCGTCCAATAGCCCATCCACTTTCCTCCTCTCCTCAACCTCAACATCATCCACAATCATAGCGTCACCATCGCCAAATAAGTCGCTGTCGTCATCGTCCCGCCCGGCCTCCTTCTCCTTCAACCTCGCGACCTTGTCCCCGACGCGCACGAGCAGCATACGCATGCGCTCGAGCTCCTTCTCCACCTCGCCGTCGCGTGTGACGAGGTTCTCCTGGACGCCACCCAGCGGGGCGAACGAAGACCCCTCGTCATCGCCCGCGCCGTCGGTGCTGCCGCTGCCGCTGAACGGGGCGAGCAGGGCCCTCATACGGCGCAGCCGCTCCACGCGCGCCCGGGCCTCGTCCCTCCGCGCCGCCAGGCCCCGCAGCCGGCCCGCGAGCTCGGCGTAGCGCTCCGCCTCGAGCGGGAACGCCGCCGCCTGCCTCTCGGACTCCCAGGCCGGGGGCAGCGACGAGATGACGCCCGCGTCGGCGTAGTCGGCGCCAACGTTCCTCCACCTGTCGTCGTCGTCCTCGTCCCCGTCACCGTCATCATCATCGGCGGTGGCGGCGTGGCGTTCCCCGGCGCCCAGGTACAGCTTGTCGACCTGCTCGGCGACCTGGCGCGTCGCCTGGGTCGCGTAGACGCGCCGCGAGTGCTGCTGCAGGGTGTGGTTCAGGCGGAAGAGCGCGTCGTCGACGGCCTTCTCCGACACGGCGGCTGCGTCCTCGTTTGCGCGCCGCCAGGCACGGCTGGGCTGGAGGGGCTGTGAGAGGAGACGCGTCTGGGTGGTGATGAAGTTTTGCTTGAGAGTGAGGATGGTGGGGGCCGGTGGCGCCATCCTGGAGGAAAGTGACGGATTTTGAATGACGCGTTGATTAGAGAGTTTCCTGGTTTTCTGCAGCTTTCGAGCGCGACGAAGTTATATGGCGGCGTATGAGCCCAGGGACAAGGTGTTGTTGAGCTGAGAGTGGGTGGGTCGGCACCAGTACAAGTGTCTGTAGAACTCAAAGCCAACACGGGCGCAACTATGTCACGCAGCCCACTCTTCGACCCATCCAGACCCCTTGATTGGTGCAGCTCTGAGCTTCATTCAACGTCAGGTATGCACGACCCTGCCAGGATGATTGTTTTTTAATACTGTCGACATGTCATGATCATCGATTCTGAGGCTAATTGCCGAGTGAAGTTTCTGTCGACTTCTTCACTTTTTTGAGAGAGAATCTGGTACACGAGTCGCCCGGAGGCAGTGTCGACTGGACCAAAACTGGAGCTCCACTGAGTCGACATTGACGGGCTCCTGACTGCCTCCGTACTGCTTACATGTAAGAAGATGTGCGATGTTCACTTTGACAGAGGTGATGAGGTGCCCAGTCAGCTTATCGCATGCTGCCTATCGGTTGCTGTTGGCTTTGGTGTCGTTGGTCCATGGAGGATTTATGGCTTAGTATGACGACTTCCGGCCCCGGACGCCGCTCATCGCTTTATCTTGACTTTTTTACTCAACCAGGTCCAATATCGTCAACTTGGACCAAATCAGCCCACTTGGACATTTTTAAAACATTTTTATTCCATATCACCCGCTGCCTTAACAATGGCCAGCCCAGATGACAAGCCATTCTTCACCCGCGGCAGCCAAGGCGAAGCATCCGAGCCTCCCGCGACCGCCGCCATCATCAAAGCGCTCAAGATGCTCCCTCACATCGAGGGCGGCTACTTCGCCGAAACAGACAGAGACCCCCTCCTCATCCCCTCCCCGTTCCCAATCACCCCGGCCTCGGAAGCAACGCTAGCGCTCGCCGGGCCCCAGCGCCCGGGCTTCGACCCAAAGGTCCGCAACGCCTCAACTACCATCTTCTACCTCCTGACCCCGGGCTCCCCGCAGGGCAACTTCCACCGCAACCGCGCGCGGACGGTGCACACGCTGCACAAGGGCCGCGGCCGGTACGTGCTCATCGACGCCGCCGGGGAGGTCGAGACGTTCGTGGTCGGGCACGACGTCTCTCGGGGCGAGAGGCTGCAGTGGATCGTCGAGGGCGACCACTTCAAGGCCAGCTACCTGCTCCCGGACAGGGAGGGGGCCGATTCGAGCGCCGAGGGGCTCCTGATCTCCGAGACGGTGGTTCCGGGCTTCGAGTACTGCGACCATGACTTCCTCGCCCGCGACGGGCTGAGGGAGTTGCTTGGGGCGGAGAGGGCCAAGGGCTTGGAATGGCTCGTTAGGAGGGATAACTAGGGACATAAGCCCTTTGGGATGGAATGTCCTCTTGCGAGCTTACAACAAAGACTAGAGTGGTGGCGACAAGGGTTCACTCGCTCAGTGGTAGAAGAGTAATGACTAGACTTAGAGATCTCGGTGGGAGAGATCGGTAGAGTGGGAATCGGCCAGGTATTACATCGCGTCCATCTGCAGTCCTCGTCTCGATAATCCCGCCACTGGTGGTCGCCAAACTTGTATAGTGTCGTTCATTACGTAGAAGATTAAGATGGCCTTCGCTGGCCTGATGGTACACAACTGCTGTTGTCTAAGCCAGTCGAACTTTTCTCCATAGTATCATTGTTCTTCTTCCTGCTCTGTAGATTCTGGTATTCTCCCTAAACCTTGGCTTGTCTCCGTGTCTGGTTTTCGGCCATATACCACGTGGAAATTCATATAAGTGTGATAATCCCGATTCCTGAGGTCTCTTCGAACTGGTATAAGAGCCGCCTGTGGTGTGGTCTTCAGTCAGATATAGTCCCAGTTTATAGTGCAGTGGTATTAAGGACTACGTATGTAGCCGAAAAGAGCACCCGCCAAATCGAAAGGTGAATTATAGATGGGAAGGTCCAGCGGATAGTTACACGTACCTGATGCTGTTCCATAGTCAGTCCTGCCACCCTCAACTGGTACGCCCGAAGGATCCCGTCGATTCCACTGTTCAACATCTCCTCCATCCATGTCCCAATAATCTTCTCTTCCGGGTCTTCGGGCCAACCGCAGGTTGGCAACCTGAATATCTCCTCGTGCACGTCGACGAACCCGGCCTCTTCATACCACGTCTTTAGCCAGGGGGTGATGGTACAGGGCTTCCCTGCCACCCGGCTTATGCGGTCCAGCTCCGAGAGCCACTAGAAAGCCTCGAGTTAGTTTTTTTTTTTTTTTTTTTTTTTCTCAGATCCTGCATCCTTTCGGGCTTGATGTCTGGCGTCGTTGATGTAGTTATACAATCCCCAGGCCCGCTTGAGTCTCTCGTCCGAAACACCAAGTCGCCTATGGGGAAAGCTCAGAGGGAACACCTCTTCCTCAAGCGTTGCTTACAAGTCTGAGCCCATGGTCGGCAGGGGCGGTACCGTCGTCGCAGCGCAGCACAATGTCAAATTCCTGACTCTCTAGCCAGCCGCCGGGGTTTAACTTTTGGAAGGCCTGCTGGATGACTTGCGCGCTCATGTTCTGTCAGCTTACACCGTCAGCATCAGGATGTATCATTTGGGGGCGTATTTCCTTTCGGGATTTTGCGGCCGGTCAGAGATTCCTGGGGAACAAATCGAGATGGACAGCGCACCTCCCAGCAGCCATTGGTGTCCCGCGTGTGAACGTAGTCCAGGTCGTCGTCGAGCCACTCCTGGGACGAGTCGTCGATGATGAACTGGACATTCGGGGGGCCCACGTCCGGCTGGATGTTCGACAGGTCGGTCCCTATGATAAGTTCGGTGTCGGGGTACTCCTCGGCGAAGTCGAAGCACCAGTCCCCTGTCCCCGTGCCGACGTCGAGCACGCGTCGGGGGAAGTGTTCTCTCGTCCACGGCGCCAGGTGGGAGCGGTTTCCCATCACCCGCCTGACGATGTCGTGAGTCAGGCGCAGGCGCTCGACCTCTTCGGCGTCGTTTGGGAGGAGGTACCCTGGGATATGATCGTTGGTCTCGTATCCTTTTCACATGGGGCTCGGCGAGTGTGTATGCGGACTTACATCCGTCCTTGTAGGCGTGGTAAGTTCTGCCATTCTCGAGCCGGTAGGCGAGAACACTTTCTGAAATTGAGTACGTGTCACTGTCGACCGGAGGGGTGAGTACCAACACCGCTGTTGGGAGATTGTAGTGCTTGTTTACTCACGGTATTTCTGTATACTTCAACAATGTCGAAGGGGTTAGCTTTTCGGGATAGTGTCGAGAAGGGATACTCTACTTGACAGATAACGTACGGTACTGGTACTGCTTGGAAGAGTTTCCTGAAAAGTCAGGTCGAGATTCTCTACTGCTTGTTGGTCGACATTGAAGAGATCGAGGCTTCGCCTGTTTGGGTTGTTTGCCGCCATATTCGAAGCTAGGAACGGCCCGGTTGCGAGATGGAGTGTGTACCTGCAGTAATCGTCTGGAACCACGGTACAGCACGCTAAGAAGTTCGGAAGAAAAGAAGGGGACGAGAAAGGCTACGATTCCAGCTGCATGACCGGACAATCTCGAACAGTGGTGATCACCGAAGAACGTCCGGTAGTCTCGATTGGGATGGCCCAGAAATATCAGTAGACCCGAAGCGTTGGGTTAAGCGGAGCCCGACGTGGAGCCTACGGGTAAGGGTTCCCAGCAGGTTGGCAAGGTGTATTTCCAGAGGTCCGGGACAGAATTCAAAGCCGTTGTGGACGTGTATCCCCCCCCCTGTCATAAGGTACCGGGGACGAGACGGCTGCTCCCACACCTTCTCTCGGTGATGTGAGGCAGCGGTCTTCGCGAAGATCGGCATCACCGTCGCAAGGGGGATGACCGGCCTCCACCAGTAGAAACACGTCTCATCACTGCCGTGGTCGTCTTGCAGGAGATGGTCTCGGGGCGTGAAGACATAGGAGCAGTTGCTCCGTTGCTCCAGGCGTTGAGGGCGCGCACACTGACCTTCGGGGGCGCTGGAGCAACTTGGTGGAGCGAGTGGAACGACAGATGAGCACCCAGAACAGGACGGTTTGGTTTCACCTCTTCGCCAATCACTGAAAATAAGTCCGCGTTTCAAGTTCGACATGACTTTCCTGAGCGGCAGAGGGTGAACAAACGGGAAACCAGCAAGTGGATCGCGAATAACAGCTGACGGAGTGCCAAAAAGTGGTCCTCGGGAAACAGTCAATGCGCCCTCATTACTTTGGAATTTGCACTGATGTGTACGTGCGTGGCCTCGCCTTTGGGGGAGAGAATGTTTCGTTGCCGTCAAAGTGTGAGGCAATTAAACTTGCCGTGGTACTGCTCGAGCATATCTTGCTATACTTGGATACACATGCCGTGGTACCCACACGCATCCTGTTGGCCGCTCTCCCGCCCCAACAGGCTGGCGGTTACCAGTTGGTCGGGACACGATATCCGACACTGTGGTTTAAGTTTTCTGACGAATGTCACATTGATCTCGGATCTGCACAGCTGAGGTGGGTCCAGAATTGTGAAAGTGGAGAGCAAACCCGGTTGGGCGCCAAACACAGGTAAGAAGTGCCCTTGGATCATGAAAATACCCGGCCTCCCAATTGCCGGTCTCACAGCAAATGCTACAGGGCTGTGACTCGTTGATCAGCCGTACGAGTTGCGCACTCTTGTTCTCTCTCTCCACCTCGATATGCAGAGGCCTGAGCGGTGGCAATGGTGAGATTATCGTATAAGGCGCTGCAAAAGTACTGCCGCAACGCAATTTCTCCCGGATTGAAGTTTATCCACTGTTGATGGAGCAAACTGTAACTGGCCAGTGGATGCTCCCGAGGAAGTGTCGGGATGCAGGGTTTGTGTTGGTAAGAAAGTGCAAGGCACACTGCCCCCTGCTTTACAGAACCCCTGAAAGTATCCTCCGACACAAAATACTTGCCACAACAGCGTCGCATAAAGTCAAAATATCCCCAAGCTCGGGAACCAAATGCTCTTTTTCTGCACAACGCGTCCACTCATGGTGCCTTGGGAACGGCAGTTGCCCATGGATAAGTCGTGGTGAGAGGCGAGCCATATGACCCGAGGTTGTTGTAATCCTGCGTGATGTTCTTGCCCAGCAGGATCTTCTGCGCATACTGCAGGACAGCAGAATACCCCGACAAGTCACAGTGACCACCGCTCCGCACACTCATCGCGATTTTGTCCCCTGCGCCGAGCCAGTCATACACCACCTGTGCAGCAGGATACACGACCACCGCCGTCCCTTTGGAGTTGGTGAACTGGTCGCCTGTCCCCTGGTCGATCACCAGGGCCCGCGGCGCGATCGCGGCAGCAATGGTATGGGCCTCGTACGGCAGCCACTCGGCGTGGTTGACAAATGTTCCCAGAGCGTTGTTGCTCCACCACGGCGCTCCCTGCTTGCTGTTCTCGAGCGTCTCGTCCTGCCCGCTCATACCGTGATAGCGATACGGGCCGAGCCCCTGCACGCCCGAGGACATAGGCATCGTCAGCGTGATACGCTTATCAAGGAGGCCGGCGGCTAAGGCCCCCTTGCCGAGGCGGGAGCAACCGGTTACGCCGACACGCGTCGGGTCGATCTCCGGGACAGTGAGGTTCAGGCCATCGAGTGTTCTGTGGAAACCCCAGGCCCAAGCGGTTAGGACGCCTGGGAGGAGAGGAGACCGGAGGGTTAGCCGGGCGAGATCACCGAATGGTCATGGCAAGGGCGTGCTCACCGATGTCCCTTCCGTTGTAGATGCTCCAGAACGCGCCGGTCTTGCTGTTGCTATCTGCCGCCACACTTGTGTAGTCAAATCCCACAACAGCGATACCAGCCTGCAAGTAAGGCTGATCCTGCATTCCGCCGATATTGATGACTACAGGTGCTGGAGCTGACTTGCTGGCCCCTGTAGGCAGTTTCACCGTCGCCGAGAACTTCCCAGTCTTGCCACTTGCAGTGACAGAAATGCTGACGGTGTTCCCAGACCGGGTGGCCGTGACGGTTTCCTGAGAATGGTCAGGATAGTAGCCATATTGATACTCCTGCAACATGGTGATGATTTCAGGCTGCCGGCACTGATACCACTCCTCAAACGTCTGGATTCTGTTCTTCCCTTTCCCTGTCATGACATCCTGCGCGAATTCAGAGGCCGACTGGCTGCCGGCATTGTCAGTAGTGGTGAATCCAAGCGGTAAGAAAGGGTCGGGTAAGGTCGTCTGCTGCGGCAGCTGAGACCATTTTGGAAACGGTGACGGGATCGTTGCGCACGACACGGCTCGTGGGAGCTCATCGGTCGCTGAGCTTCGCGGTCCAGGTCCGGTTCCGGGTCGGGCCTTTGCTACTTGGGTAGCGAGGGTGGCCCAGATCAGAGCATCCGACAAGAAGCCCATTGCGTCGGTCGGTATCGTACTATTGACTTGGACGTTGAGACCTTTCTCTCAGGGGACGCCTCGCAGCAAACTTGAGCTCCATATCACAGGGAAGGTATATATGGTAGACAGAATTTCCCGGTTCCAGCAATTGTAAGATTCCGCTCAACCGACCAAGCTGCACTATGGTTGCCATGTTTAACCGGTGAGACGAGGTCAAATATATTGTTTTTGATGAAGCTGGATGTGATATTGAATATGAGCCTGGAATCTGGCGTGACGATCAAGGCTGGATTCGCGGCCATGTGCATCTGCTATTGCTGAGCCGTTGCACTGGGATGTCACTGTCCTGCCAAGCTCCCCATGCCAACCCCGTTGGTGCCCAGCGACTTCATCATCGCGTGTCCTTGCGAGTATTTCGTGATTCGTCCTGCGGCGTCTTCTGCGGAGGTCGTGGGGTAGTGAGCTCGAAATACAAACAACGAAGTCCTTTTTAGCCGAGACTTGGCCCCGGGTGCTGATCGCCGCGGGGGCGCTTCACTGTGTCTGACATCAATGCACGGTATTCCCCGAGGTGCACCTGCTGATCATGCACTCAAATTTGTTCGAATGTTGGGCAATTCTGGGTGCGTTCGTGGCGGTATCGAAGTGCCGTATTGTTTGTCTGGTGCATCGTAAGTCACCAGACAAACGTGGTGTTCCTGCAACCTAAAGCCCTCCGTCCCACATGCCGCGTTCCAAACTCCATTTTTGATGCGCGTGTATCCTGAGCAAATGACATATGCAGCTTCGGGCTACGGTGCCCCTCTGTCGTCGAGAGGCCTTCAAGGGGACCGTCTCCGATTGTCCTCTTGCTCTGATCCGAGGCTGACTTTCGGCCATACAAGCCCAATGGGTCCTGATTTTGCTCAAACATGCGGACAGCAACCCGATAGCTGATTGTTGTGAGCCGTCCGGGCGTCTTCTGTGGGAGGCATCTGCCAGCTGGACGATGGCCCAAGAGATGCTTCCTGGTCTGCCTCAACCAAACTTCCGTGAGCCACCCCTGTGCTTTTCGTCCTTCTTGGCCTTCTTACCTTTTCCAATCAATTCCAAGTGTCCAGCGCGCTCGCCCAGCAGCGCTTCTGTTTTGGTGACCATGCCTGAAGTGTACTTCTTCTGCAGCTTGTCGGCCTTGGTTGACTTGGGCTTCTTGACTTTCTGGCCCTTCATGGGCTTTGCTTTCGTGGAAGCCGGCGCGGCCTTCTTCTTGATCTCGCCTTGGGCCATGATGACCTTTGTCTGGGATGCGGTGCTGTGGATGTTGTGGGCTGGACGTTTGTGGTTGGCAGAAGAGACCGGGTTGGTTTGGAATTCCAAACCCTTCACAAGGGTAGCAAAAATAATGAATGTTGATAAGATAAGGCCAACGGCTGCTGAGTCAGTCTGCAGCAACGTCCAAGCTCGTCCACTGCTGGATTCAATACCAATACGACTGTCAACCATTCATTCATGTCACAAGCTTGAAACTTACACACTAACGTTTGTCCAGTCCGTTATATATTCATTACGAAGGGAGGAAACAAGAGTTGTCGAAATATAGCGTCAATTGCTGCATGTCATTGCGCGAAAACTATGCTTGTACTGTCCACGGTGCCTGGTAACGCCAGATTATGGAACAAATATGCAATCGGAGATAAATCGACGCAAACATGATGAACTTGCCAAATGACGATGATCCCTTCGCGCTGGATGGCTGGCTAGCTGCCTTCCACCAGGGGTCTCTTCACCGACTTATAATATGCTATGGCAAACTAGCCGTGCTACTGGAGTCCTCGCCACATGATTGTACTGGCAAAGAAGCAACGCGCCTTTCATTAATAGAAGTGGCGCAGCTCTGACCAGGCGGCCATGCTGAAGAGTGGTTAGAAATTACGGGTACTGTTGACAAATCGTCGCAGGAACGTAATCGATCATTCCGTTCAGAGATGTGGAAGTGATGCTCTGATCCTGCTCTCGTGGCTCAATTCACAGTACAAGTTTTGAGGCGTGCGATGGAGGAAAACGCCGATGCTCAGCGTCGGAATGTGCGGGCTTACCGACGACGTTAACACTCCAAGCTTACCCTCCTAGGTATAGTACAGGATGAGGATTTTAATGTTTTCAAAACGGAGCTTCACGACATCTGGAACTCATAGTCATCCGGGCAAGGAGGCCGTAGTGAAGAAGATGCCGGGGCTGAGTCGGACGACTTCCTGAAGGTGCTTACCCTACGGTGTCGCGTTACGGTAAGCTGGATCTCTGGTGCGCCCATGATCTGTCAGTCTTTACGGAGTACTCCACAGTAGATATGCGGTCTGCAGGTCCGCCGCCTCGAAAGGGTCCTCTTCGTATCCAAAGTGGAGACTCGCTGCGTTTTCAAGGCGGCCTCTTGAAGATGCAGGGGAGACAACGGGCAAAGTCTTGAAATACCATGAGCCGAACATGGCAATTTTCCAGAATATTTCCATGAGAGAACCGGCGTCAAGCCCTCGCCAAAAGTGGGCATGATGGGCAGGAGTCCGGTTCGTGACTGCTGGCCGACTGGCAGCACTGGAGCGCATGGCATCGGGGCTGCCCTAGTTGCCAGGCCCTGTCCAGCTCGGTGGCGATCCAATGGGCGCGCGAGGAGGTGAGAACGCCGCGCCGCTCCCGCCGGGCTCAGCCACGATTGCAGGGAACCTAATCACCAACCTCGTCCCGTAACGCCCTCCTGGGCGTCCAATCACTCGACTGCTCACTTCAGGTCGCGTCCTCGCTTCTTTGACACAGCGGGCCAAGTGAACTCGAGTTCGGATCCTATGGCTAGTGACTCAGAACTAGGATAAGGGGAGCGTGCCACCATAGGAGGAGGTGGGCGAATGGCTGCCCCGATCTGGCATGGTTGATGCCCTAGCAAACTACCACATACAGTAGGTTTCCAGGCTTGCGTGTACCTGCGGATGTGACATGAGCCGACGTGCTTGAATACGCTTATTATTAGACTCAGATACGAAGGGATGCTGTACACTGGATATCAGCGTGGCCCCAGGCTGAATGTGGGCGACAGTGAGACCGCCGCATCTGCATGTCTGTAGTAAGCCATTCTAAGCTTACACGGTCTTGCTGGTATAAGACATGGCTGGCAGCCTGGGCAGTCGACAGTAGTTGGGGAGATTTCGAGGCCTGATGTAAACAGGGGTGGCCGAGCGGGAGCCATAAATCAAGCTCAAGACGGCGAGGTCAGAGGTAAACCATGCCGAGTTCCCAACCACCAGGCGCAGTTTGCTCTTGTAGAATGTGACAGGGGGCGTCCTCGAGGTTTGTTTATTGTTCATTGTCGTCGCAGGCCTCTCGGCGTTTCACCCAGAAAGGACGGCGACAAGGAACCGAGAGAGTGGGATCGATCAACCTGGGACCTGGGACCCAGACTGGCTGACTGGCTGACTGGGAATACGCCCAGTGCCAGCAGGAGGAGCACTTTCGACAGTTCCCAGCACTGCCACCGTCACCGTCAATCATCCCATCCTTGGACCGGATCAACCACGGCCTGACTAGAGTCCGATTCTGAGTCCTATGTGAAGAGAAAATCTCGATCTCGGTTGTGGGCCGGCCGCCTAAAGCTTGCCCGTCCAGGTGTGGCCTTCTTTCTTTTCTTAGACACAAGACGGAATATTGACGTCGCCGCAGCCAGAGAAGGAAAAAAAGTTGAAGTTACATGCATTGCTGCATCTGGGGCGATCTGCTCGCTTTTCGCATGGAATTAGGCCAGCGCCACTTGGGTGCTGCTGACCTGCCAGGCCTACCCAATTGACAAGCAGCTCGATCCCTGCTCTCGCCCAGCTGCTCCCCTCCTGCCCCCAGTTGCCCCTCGAGTGCCTGTGGCGGTGGTGCTGAAGACCTCCAGATTCTCTGGCCCCTTCCGCCCCTCCCGGCCCAAGCTTCCAGCTCCCTCGACCGAGCCCAACGCACCCCAGCCCTGTACCCCTGTCGTCCACCTGCACAGGTGCCTCTCACTTGTGGGTCAGTGACGCATTGCGCCCCAGTTGGGCCTTTCCTCCCCCTGCTGGGTACCTACAATCCTACAAACCTAGGACCAGCGCTCGACTCGGAATCGCTTCCCTGTCCCGCCCATAACCTCGACCCTTCCTCGACGTCAACCCCACGGAGCGCCTCTTCTCTCCTGCACCATACCACAGTCGCTTGACCATCGTGCAGAGACGGTGTTCGTGAACAGATGGATTCTGGTTTGAAGAGGAAGGACACCACCAAGGGTCCGCCCCTTCGGATCCTGTCGCTAGGTAAGCACCGCGCACCACGCACCGCACGCCCAGTTCTGAAGAGAGATACTCCGCTCTCCCGCTTTCACCACCTCTCCCACCCAACAACCCTCTCCCGTTGCATCCGCCAGTCTTGCGCGCGCTAACGACTCGACACGAAGATGGCGGCGGTGTCCGGGGCTACAGCATGTTCATTATCATCCAGGAGATCATGCACCGAACCTTTGTCGAGATCGAGGGGCGCGCGCCAAGACGCCACGAGATCCCAAAACCAGCAGACCATTTCGACCTCATCGTCGGCACTGGAACAGGCGGCTTGATCGCCCTCATGCTGGGCAGGCTGCGCCTTGACCTGGAAACTTGCAAGCAACTTTATGTGCGCCTCACACGCATGGTCTTCGAGACCGACAAGACCATCCTCGGCATTCCCACCCACGCTACCCTGTTCAAGGCCTCGAGGCTCGAGGAGGCTATCAAGGACGCAGTGTCCGAACACACCACATCCGAGTCGGAGGGCGACGACGGAACCTCGGTCCACAGCCCTCTGAGCTCGCATTCTAGGGCGAGCGCGCATTACCCACGGAGGCACGCCAGCAATGCAAGCGTGGTCAGCTTCAGCAACAAGAGCCCCCAGGCCCAGATGGCCCGGCCCTACTACTCCGGCAGGGGCGGTGGTGATCCCAACGCGCGCCTCTACGACGAAAGAGATTACCGAACTAAGACGTATGTTTCTTCTGTGCCTTTCTTTTGCGGGCAAGATCTCGTGGCTAACCAAGATGCAGTGCTGTGACGGCTGTGTACAAAGGCGCATCTAGCAAAAATACAGATGTTGTCTTGCTGAGGTCATATGACTCGAGGAGAGAGCCTGCCCCGGAGTTCGACTGCAAGATTTGGCAGGCGGGGAGAGCAACTTGTTCTATTGGGCTGGCATTCAAGCCCATCCAGATTGGCCAGACCGTTTTCCATGATGATGGCGACGGACGTTTCAACCCGTCCCCAGAAGCCCTCGACGAAGCTGTTGTTAATGAGTGGCCCGGACGGGAAGTCGGCGTATTTCTCAGCATAGGAACAGGGAAGAGACCAAAGGGCAGCGACACAAACAAGGCAGAATGGTACGAAGGCTTCATTGGTGGCTTTGCCGAAGCCAAGCGGAGACTTATCGCCAAAATCGAAGGCTGTGAAAAGACTCATGAGATGATGAAGAAGCAACACTTGTCGGACAGAGGAGTCAATCCCGAGGTGTACTATCGCCTAAACGTGGAGGTGGGCGTCGGGGAGTTCGGAATGAACGAATGGAATCGGTTATCGGATATCAGCACGTCGACGAGGATGTATCTCGGGAGGAAAAAGGAGCAGGGTATGGTCCAGGACGCATCCGCGAAACTGGCCAAGATTCACCGTGCGAAGCAGCGACTTGAGCGACTCAGCGCGGAACCAGACTTGCAATACAAGCTGCCCGAGTTTGACATCTCAGCACCACTTGCCGTCGAGCTGCCTGCCGAGATACCGGAGAGTTGGCCATCGCCTCACACACCATCCAGTCGGCGCTCGTTCGACCGCCAATCTTATGACTCTGGGACAGACAACTTGTCGCTCCCAAACGCTCACGTATCTCCAAGAAGCTCGTACGAGCGGGTATTACCTACTATACCACAGAGTCAACCCCTGCCGCCATCCGTCCACGGCTCGCCTCAGCCGACAGGACGTCACCGAGAGTCACCGCCATCCAGCGGTCACAGGCCGCCCTCAGCCCCGCCGGCTTCTTCAGCTCTACCCAGTGAGCCACAAGGAGATGGCGATAAGCTTGTGATACATGCGCCAACACCCGCCCAGTGGAGAAATGCGTCTGGGTCAGACAAGATCGCTATTGTATCGTCGGACGAGCGCCCCAACCGCCAGGAGTATGCACCACAGCCACCTAGGGTAGCACCTCCGCCACTTCCGCCGAAAACACCGCTCCCAGAAAACCAGGTCCCGAGAGCACCGCGGCGTGTAGGTACGGCTCCTGTGGGCCCCGCGCCACCGTATCCTCTGGACGATGAGCCGCCGCCGCCTGTCGGCAGGAAACCAGTTTATCAAGGTCGTTGAACATTTCCCTGGAATTGTTTCTGAGCGGTTGACAAAAATTTCTGGGGATTGAGAGCTGCTCCGGCTGTTAGCCGAGATATATGGATGATGGCGTTTCAGGTTGTGGTTTTTTCTTCGTTGTTAAGGATACCATTTTCAGTAAACATGCTTTTTGACGCTTGATGAACTAATATCAATAATTTCATGGACCATAATCATACAAATTGAGTGACGGCAGTGAAGCCTCCTGAATACATAAATGCGTGTATTTATGTTGCGTCATGTCTATACATGACCTGGCCCGCCGACGGAATATCCCAGATTTTTCAGTCTTCAGCATTGTGTATGAGAATTCCACTGAGGTAGGGCAAGGCTTCGGCGCGTAAGCAAGGCATCTACTGTGCCTAGTCATTTCTCTCCTCTCACGGATCGGAGGTAGCAAGCCGTGGTAGTCCGGAAGTCCTGCTCACACAGATCGATCTGACCCGACAGTCTGGTGCAGGGTGGATCTAAGCCCTTGCAACTGCCGCAGCGCCGATCACCCCGCGACGTCACCCGTCAGGGAGTCTGACATTTTTGTCTCTTCACCTCCATCACGTCTTCCAGAGAGGGGGGGGGGGAGAGGATATCCACTGGGAAGAGCCGCCCCCAGCAACACCGAGAGCCTTGGAGACTCGCGGGGATCGAAGTGGGGGCCGGCTGCGTTTCTCGCTCTCCGTCCAATAACCACCGGCTGCCATTAGCACGCAGCATCTGCAACAGGGCTACCGAAGGACTCAATGTACGTCCCTTTCCTTTGTCCCGCGCTCCATATTGCGCCGCGCGAGGCCTCGAGCCAGCCTGACCTGCCAGAGTGCCTGCCAGAATGCCTGCCCTCACGCCTGCGCGAGGATCATGTATGTTCTTTTTTCACCCCTTCCCGCGCCTGGCCCTAAACCGGTATCAGCTCCCGTTCAGCTGGCACCGGTGGCTGAAAACTGCGTCCGCCCACGTCCTAAAGGCCCGCAGGGCTTGGCGGGTCAGGACCCCAGGACCCTCGATGACTCCGCGTGTTCAAGCCTTCCTAACCCCTTCCCCTCCTCGCACCGATCGTGGATGGAGGACGCATGCTGTGGCATGGGAGATCAACCGGATTGAGGCTAGCCTCTGGTACGACGTTGGCGGTAGAGGGCGCGGGGGGGGGGGGGCAATACTGCAGCGAATGATCACGAGATGGCCATGGATGCTGCCCAGGGGCCCGCCCGCCTCGTGATTTTCTTTCGTGTCTGTTTCTCCCAAATGGGTACCTGGCCGAGACCACGCGCATAATTAACGGATGCCGCATGGTGACTATCGTGGCTCAACATCACGATATAGTCACCCAACACCCCCCATATCGACTGGAGTGTCTGAGATATGACCAGTCTGACGGGGAATGCCTGCAGCAGACCGCATCTGGATCATGGATGTGGGCGCCACAGCTCGTAGAGCTGCCCTCTCAGGGGTCACTATTCGGCGCGCCAAGTCGGTAGCCTTGCTGATGGCATTCCAGCGGAGCGGTGGGAAGGGGCGTGGCGCCGAACGTTTATTTGACTCTCCAACACCCGGATGCTATGCTGGTCTGACCCGGGGCATGCCTATATTCGGCTCTGCGTGGTGACGTCCCGCTTCAGGATTCTGTTTTTTTCTTTGACAGCCACTTTCTCGTTTAAAGTTGTCACCACTGGGCGGAGCGGGACGCCCTCGATCCTAGCCCGGCACTCTGCAAGGCAAGGCGCCATGGTCTGCCCTGCGGAACGGGCTCCTTTCTGGGCGGTGTAGTCTGTTGCCCTGTCCTGCAGCTGTCGCGTGGCTTTTTCTGTTCTGGAAAGGGGAGGGTGGGAAGGAAGGAAGATGGTGATGGGATGAACCGGGGTGACTCTGACAGTTCGGGTCGCTATGACTGGGTCCCGATGCCGCAGCCCTGGACGATGTCGAGCGGAGCGTCATTCGCTGGAAAAGCGAAACATCTTTCTCCTCGCAGAAGCAAGCTGCGACATACCAAGGCAGCTGGTGTGGAAGGGCCAGTCACCGGCGTCGTAGAGAAGTGGGAACGTTGCTGCTGCTTACGGCCTGGAGGACTTGGGACGCGGTCGTCCGACCTATCACAGAACATCAACGATGCGCCTCAGCTGAGGCTCTACTCTGCTCGACATGCCCATGAGCTAATTATGGACGCCGTTCTAGAATAAAGGCCCTGGCGGTTCTCGGGATTCAGCGTTCTGATGTCAGAAGTGTATCACACCTCTCTCCCACGTTCTCGGGACATGAAGCAGTGTGCTTCGATCGTCACTATAATTCTTTCTGGTCGGGCCTTTGAGGGCCATGATAGAGATTGCTCCCCGTCATCGTGGACTGAATACCCATAGACGAACTGTCAGCAGGAGAAGAACGCCAATCAGGTCGTATTTCCCTACTGCGAACACGACCTTAATCGGCCCCTGTCGATCAATATACTTCTTGCAGCAGCACACCGCTCTCACAAGTGGCTGTGACTCAAAAGGCGGCTCGACACACCCTATTGTGAGCCACTGAAAATCGAGCTACCACATGGGCAGTCTTGCACTGCATCATGTCCGATTCTACAACGCGCCCACAGCGCTCTGAGAGGACACCCACTTCGTGTGGGGAATGCAGGAGACGGAAACAACGAGTACGTCGGAGGTCTTCCAAGTTCTCGGGATAAGTGGTGGTGGAGGAGCTAAAGTTTTCTTGTGTCCTGTTTGTTCTGCCACCAGAACCTCATCCGTGGGTGACTGACACGCAACAGTGCAACCAGGCACAGCCCTGTGGCAACTGTGCGCGGAGATATCCACCACCTGTCTGCGAATACAAAACACATAATCAGAGGTAGGCTTCGCTTGCACTGCTGCAAGATATGCCTCCTAACAGATCAACAGGCACGGTGACGGGCCGGGGCCGTCGGGTCAATCCTTGGCATCCAGTCCCGGCCTCCTGCCCCTTCCATTCTCTGGGGACGAGCACGTCGCCCTGGATGGTGTCGACCAGCCTCTGTTGCCGCCTAGAACAGCCTTCTCCCTGCAGCAGGCGCCCTGGTCTCCTGTCATTCAGAGTCCAGCATACTGGTCCAGCTTGGACTTCGACTCACAGTATCAGCTTCAATCCCCAGCAGGTTCGATCAACCAAAGGCAGAACCTCTGGGCACCTGTGTATCCGGACGCCGTGAGCCCTCTGGCAGCGACTGTGTGTAGCTTCGACTGTGAAATCCACACTGAAGCCTATCACGATGCCCTCGTTCTGTTGAACCGGAGAAACCAGTTGCCAGCTCAGTTCATCCACGGGTGGCAGCCCACCAGGACGGATGAGATAATGTCATGGTTCGTTCAGCAGGAACACGTCCCATCCTCACCGCCGCTCGTCTGCGCAGATGGTCAGGTACATCAACCAGCACTACCAACGAGGCAGGATGGCGAGATGCTGCGTGTCTGTAAGTGATTCCCCACAGCATCACCAACCTCACCAACTCTTGGAAAGCAAAGCACTCGGACTAAGAGCCTTGGCCCCAACCAAAAGTTGTCAACCTCATCTCCCGCTTCAAAGCATCCCTTGACGGCGAGCCTGACCCGGCTTCAAATCTGTATACAAAGCATTACATCCCCTTCTGCCTACACAACCCCATGCTCGCCCAGATAGCCATCTACACGGCCGCATGCTTTCTCAACGACACTTGTCCCAGTGTGGTGGATGACACCACCGCCATGACGCGGAAGGGCGATGCCATCTGCATGCTCGAGACGCACCTCCGCACCACGGGGTCGACGACGGACGAGGCCATTGCGGGAGTGATGCAGCTGATACTGAACGAGTGGTACTGGGGCGGCAGGAAGGAGCTGGAGGCCCATCTGGGCGGGCTGCGGGAGATGGTCAGGTCCAGGGGCGGGCTTGCAAACTTGGGTCTGGGCGGTTTGCTGGCCAAGTTGATCATCATGTATTGCCCACCCGATCAAGTCCTCTTCCCTTTAAGCCATGCTGATTCCTCATTACTCAGGACCGACATAACCATCGCACTATCTCTGGAAATCGAGCCATACCTGCAGGAGGATCTCCCGTTCGAATCTCCCGAGGCTACCCACGTGCCGTTCCGGGTTTTCCTCAACACGCCCTTTGTGTCACCACTCGTTCCTTTCAAGACATGCGCAGAGCCTCTGAAGCTTCACGACACCACCGCCCGTATCCTGGATGACATGAGGTTCCTCATCGGGCTCGCGCTGTCCCTCCCGGCAGACTGCTCCCAGAAGGACCTGCAGAAGCTACAGACCACCTCGACGTGGATATATGACCGCATCTCGGGCCTGCCGGAAGAGGCCGGGGCGGTACCGCAGCACAGAGCATCCGAGGGTCTCATAATACCAAACCCAAGCACCACAGCGGCGTTCGGGCCGCCGCCGCAGTCCGTCCGCCGCGCGTCGTCGGCAGCGAGCCCGCGGGTGCTGCCGGAACACAACCACGGCCCCGGGTTCTTCTACGGCCGCGAGCAACAACAGCCCCCTCTCCACGCCAGAGGGCCGTCTTCCCGGGCAGCGGCATGCCAGACCACCACGCCGCCCGCCCGCCGCAGCAGCAGCCCCTGCTTCCCGAGCTGGAAGACGCGGCGGCAGCAGCAGCAGCACCCACGGCCCCGGACGTGATATACCAGGCCGTCCGCCAGGCGGCCCTGGTCTACGCGCGTGCCATCATGCTGCGGAGGCCGCTGCGGGACCCGAGGGTCTGCAGCGCCGAGGACTTCGCGCGGCTGTGGACGACGGTGTGGCGGGTGCCGCTGCGGGCGTGGAAGGCGCTGCTCGGGGTTTTTGTGTGGGGTGCTGTGCGTCACGCCCGCCTCGGCAGGCACGCCGCACGAGCGGTTCGTCAAGAACTGCCTGGAGGTCGGGCTGGTGCAGATGGGGCTGGAGAGCTGGGAGGTGGCGGAGAAGGGGATGGACGGGGCGCTGAGGCTGATGAGGTGGTTGGCTTGCCGGGATGGGCGGCCTGCTGGGCAGGGGGCTTGATGCTGGTGAGGCGGACATGTTGTGGGAGGGTTGGGACTGTCAATGTACGATATTGTTTACTATTGATCATAACCAGGACCTAGGTAGCCCATACTGACAAAGAAAAAAGGCACTGTATAATTGAGAGCTCCGAGTCCAAGACGTTTCAGGCTATGATATTGATGTCCGGAAAAGTCCAGAGTCCTATATATCAAGATTCCGTGACAAGGATGACATACTACTTCCTAAAGGGATATGATATCTAAGGGTTCTCTACCTGACGAGATACTTGTATATATGAAGATTGATTAGATGCGATTTATGTACATCCAGGTCGAATAAGAAATGCGAGTCGGGCATGCTGGGCATGCATTCATATTTCTGAGCCCATGGGCATGTGCAATAAGCGCGAGGATAAATTCCAAGATCGTGTCCAAATGATGAGCTATGTGTCACCTTCTTTGAAAGGCATATCTTGAGAAAATTTCTTGATGGCTGGTGTGGACAATAGGGTATTTGAAAGTCAATCCCAGAGGGAAGTGTAACGAGACACACGAGGGCTTCTAAAACCAGATCAGGGAACCAAATGGGGTTGCTGATAGCCAATTTAATTAAAGTATCTCGCAGAATGTATATGTGTATTAAGAGAAGCTAATGCTAGGCGGGCTATGAAAGGTATGATATATTAAAAGAGAGGGAAGTGCTTAGTTATCCCCTAATATGCCCAGCCCTTAAAAAATGCATATATCCTTATATGCTTTAATGTTAGCAAACAATCTTATAATTACTTCTTCTTTAAGAGTCCTTAGTCCTAATTAATCTACCATTCGTTTTCATTATTCCACCTATTAAATTTATCAGCCTAGTTAATAAACTTATTAGGTTTAGCAGCCTAATTGCCAGCTTAATTAATAAACTTATTAGGTTTAGCAGCTCAATTAATAAACTTATTAAGTTTAGCAACCTAATTAATAAATTTATTAGGTTTGGCAGCCTATTTAATAAACTTATTAAGTTTATTAGCTTACTTAGATTTAGCGGCTTAATTGGATTTAGCAGCTTAGTTAAACTCATTAGCTTAATTAATGAAAACTAAATTTAGATTTGCAATAAGTATATCCATAATGGCCGTAATTAAAGCAAAAGCATTAATAGCCGCAACCTAGGGGTTTTAATTAATAACTTTATCATTATTTATAATATAAATATTAATTTACATACCCTTTTTCTCCTTCTTTAAGCCTTAATAAACCTTTTTAAGCTTAATAATATTTTTACTTATTAAGAATTCTTTAAAGTTATTTAAGTCTTTAGCTTAATCCTTATCTTCCTCTTTATTCTTATTATTAAACTACTTAAATTTATTAAGCTTTATATCTTTTATTAATATGGTAAGAGGCTGCATATTAAGCATTTTCAAAGCGTTATCTTAAAGTAATTTATTTAATTAAGCCTTTAGGTTTAAGTAAAGTTCCTTTGCTAATTTCTTAACCTTATTATAATTAATATTATTATTATTATTCTATAAGTTTATTTAAGAATTTTTTTTAAGCTATATAAGAGGATTTACCTTAGGGTTATATTCATTATCTTTCCATTAATTAACGGTCTTTTTATCGCTATAATCTTACTTAATATTTTACTGCAAAAGGTTAATGATATTAAGGTTTATAATTGGATTAAGCAAACCCTTTTCTTAATAATTATAGGTATAATAACTCTTAAATTTATAAAAGAAATAAGTAAGCTTATTATAATCCTTTTAAGCAACCTTTTTAATAGTATAATAAGGAATATAGCATTAACGATAAACGCTGCCCTAATTGCAAAGATCCTTGCAATATACGTTATAAAGTGCTTAAATTGCTATATATTAAGCTATAATTTTTATATTTTATCCTTTAAGCTTAATAAAAAAGTTCTTATTTAAAATATTAATTAATAGGTACTTAAAGTGCATTTATATAATATTAATGCGGTTAGCTTTAAAAAGAAATCCTATATTATTATTTTAAATAAAATAAAGAATTACGATATCCTATTTACTGCTTATCGCAGCTATTTAAGTGCGAACTTTAATAAGGTTATAATAAACTTCCTTATTAGATAAGGCTTGGAGGTGGGTTTTGATTTCGTTAACTTAGGCACTATAAGGCATGATAATGTAAATTCAGGGCCTCGTTACCATGTCGGCACCTGGAATATAAGAGCGAATACTTTTCCAAGGCTTAAATAAGTCCAAGCATCTTTAACTTCGGTGCAAAGTAATTCTTTTTTATGGAATTTAAGGTGCGGGAGAGGAATAAGATAGATTGGCTTTTGCTATTTACCTAAATTTAATATAAACTAGCTTTAATGCCCTTACTGCTAATATTTACATAGAAAATAAATAGTTTAATAAAGTTTAAAAAGGCTAAATTAACGCAATTAATAAGGGCTATCTTAAGCTATTCTTAGGCCTTAATGAAATAAGATTAAAGCTGTTAATAATATTTTTATTTCTTCTCCCAAACTTATAGTTCCTTAGGCTTTGCATTTAAAGCAAAATGCATTACTTAAGGAGGAAATAAGTAATATTAAGCGTAGATATCTCTCTATAGGTTTGCCCATAAACTACCTCTAAATCCCAAGGTTTTAAGTTTATTTAATAAATTAGCAATAATGGTATAGTTTAGGATAAAATCATAATAATAACCCATAAGGCTAATATTTTATTTTAATTTTGCAAGATTAAATAATATCTTAAGATTGTAAATAGCCTTTATCTTATTTATAATTATAGAAAGTTTAAGCCTAAATATATAGTGCTTAAAAGCCTTTAATTTAGCTTAAGCGAAATAATACTTTAGTAAAAACATTATACAGCCATTATTTTTTAATACTATAAAGATAAGCTTAAGGTATTAAATATATTTATTAATAAAGCGGAAGAAAATTATAATGTTATTAATATAAATTAATATAAATTCCTAAAAGTATGTATTAAAAAGGCTCTTTATATAGTATTAAAAAAAGGGGGGGGAGATTATAAAACCTATAATAGCTATAGCTATATGCTTAAGGCTTTAATAAAGGATAATAAAGGTTGTCTTCTAGCAATCCCTAAAGATAATAAGTTATTAAAAAAAGCTTTTAAGAATATTTATAATAATAAATACACTATAGCCTTTAAAAGAATTAAGTATATCGTTTTATTAAAGTAATAAATAACTATAAAGAATAAGCTTAATATTAATTTAATAAAGATTAATAATTACTTAAGGTTTATTATTGCGCTAAATAATAAAGGCTAATGCTATAGCCATGCAATTCTTTCTTAGCTAGATTAATTTTACTATACTTATTTTAACCAGTTTATTAATAATTTCATTAAAGGCTTTGCAGTCTTTTTATAATATATTATATAGCTTTTAAATTAAGTTATTAAGATTAACATTTAATTTTAAGGAAATCTTTATTTCCACATTATTATTAAATTATTTTAGCTTTAACTAAAATAGTTAAGCATATTAAAAAATGATTTATTTAATCTTATATATTTTATTAAAGCCCTAGTTAGGGTTTATATTTACATTATTAATGTTAAATTATAAATTTAAGATTAGTATATTAAAGGGGTAGCCATTTAAAAATCATCCCTTTTTCTTATTAAGGGGTATATTATTAAATATCTTTAATAAGGGAATGGCAATTAAAGTAAAATCCTTTTATATTAAAAAGGTTTTTAAGTTAAGAGCAATAAATACAGCCTTTAAGTATTTAAGAAGCTACCCTTTACAAATCATTATGAGTTAATCTTTAAAATTAAAAAAGGGTAGAATAATAGCGGCATTATTTATAATGCTATTAATAAGGAAGCCATAGATTAAGCTATAATAATTTAAAATAACTTTAGGTTTAATAAGGTACTTAAAAGCTTAAACTAAGAGTTCTTAAAAACGGATTTAAATATTAAAACCTTTATTAAGCAAGATAAGGCATTTATAAATTACCTTAATAGCAGCTATTTTATATTAAGCAAAAAGGTATTTAATATAAATAACATAAATCTTTTAATTAATATTTAAAATAGCAATTAACTTATTACTATTTAAAGGGCCTTAATATATATATAGTTAATGCTTCTTTAAGAAAGAAAGATTAAAAAATAAGCTATAAAATAAGCTATTAATAATATAAGCATCTTTCTTAATAAGCTAAGATTACTTATCTTAATTAGGAATATTAATAAATAATTTAACCTTATAGGTAATAATAGGGCTAACTTTAATTTTAATTAAAAAGAAAGGAGTTTATAATAATTTATACTTTAATTTAAGATAATATAATAAGAATACTTCTTAAGATATAAGTAAAGCACTTAAAGTAATATTAAGAATATTATTAATAAGCTTTCTATTAAGCGTAATAAGCATAATGTAAAAATAGTTTAACTTAAATAGAAAATAAGAAGGATAAAATGCATCTTATTTCATTAAATGCAAGAAAACGATATTAATAATGCTTTCCATGGCATCTTTATATATTATTAAAATAATAAAGTTATTTTATCTTAAAGGAATCTTTAATTTAAATATAGAAATAAATATTAACATAGGCTTAAGCTTTTTATTATTCTTTTATAAAGATAAGCTATAAAGAAATTATTTTAAAGGGTTAGTAATAATATTAGCTTTAATAAAGTTAAAAATAAAAAAGACTAAGGACTTTTTATATAGCGAATATATCCTTAAGGGCATTTACTAAGTTATTTTTCCTATTTTAATTTTAAATTAAGGTTTAATCCAAAACCATTACCTATATTAAGCAAATTCCATATTAAACCATAAAACTATTAAATATTATTAAAAACTTTTTAAAAAAGGATCTTAAGTTTTTCATTAGCATTTATAATATATACCTACAAAGAAAATCATAAAATGCCGTTTTAATAATTTTGCAAAGAAAAATATTTATAAGTAAAGCGATTTAGCCTATTTAACTTATTATAAGCAGTTTAATTAAAATAATTTCTATACCCTTTATTTTTATTAGCTATAAGATTATTAGCTATCTTCCTAGTTAAAAGCAAAACGTTATATATTGCTTTATATTTATAGCTAAGGCTGCATAAATATGCTAAATTATATGAATAATCAGGGTTATAATTACAGGTTTACTTATAAACATTACAATAAGGGTAAGGAACTTATTTTTAGTTATTATACCATAGAAAATAATTAAATTATTTAGGTTTTCTATAATAATTATTATTCTTTTAAAGGGCAATAAGCTACTTTTATAGCTTATAAATCTTATGGCTTTAAGCTTTCTTTATTTCCTTATTCTTTTATTACTTTTAATAAATATTATACTTATTTTAATTAATAAGCTGCTTAAAATCTTTAAGCTTATTATATTAAGTTTATAAAGTAACTATTATATGCAACTTAAGATTTAATTTAATATAAATTTAATAAACTTAAGTATCCTTATTTAGCTCTTTAACTTTATTATAAAGATAAATTTTATTATTAATATATTTACATAAAGGTAAAGCATCCTCCTTATTAAAAAAGTAGGATATCTTATTTACTTTAACTATAAGGTTATTATGATTTTTATAAAACCGCTAATAAAGCTTAGCTTCCTATAAACCTAAGTTATTAATAAAATCTTCCTACTTATATTTAGTTAATAATATAAATTAGTAAGCGCTATTTAAATTTAAATTTAAGATAATTTTAATAAAAAGGTTAGCAAGGACTATAACTTTATTATAAGTCTTTATAAAGTATTAAATATAAGCAATATATATATTTACTTTAAAGCTATAAAACTTAAATATCTTTAGCTTTAAGTATAAATCATTTTTATAAGCTAACGTAGATATTTAATTTAAACTGCTCCGCTAAGTATAATAATTTTAGCTATAATAGGAGTAATTTTAAGGATAAGAAGCTTTTTATTAAGGAGAGCGTTCCTAGCAAGGGTATTAACGGTAATTATTAATCTTGTTCTCCATGTTCAATTTAGGGGGAATACTATGGATAAGGTGTTAACTAAGAGAGCCGCGATCTTTAGCTAATAAATAAAGAAAGCTATAGCAATGCTTATAATAAGGGGAGTAGATAGGCTAGCCGCCTATATTTTATTTATTTTTATAATTCTTTAGCTTAAAGGAAGTTTATTAAAAATTAAGGATAAAACGGCTAATTAATGCAAAAAAGGCTTTTAAAAAGAAAGTAATATTTATAGGTTTTGCAAAGAAATAGCAAGTTGCTATTACTTAATTTTAGCGTTTTACCTTGCTAAAGTCCTTTATAATACGTTAAATTTAAGCAAAGAGTTAATTTAATATAATAAAATAAAGTTTTAAATGCATTTTTAAAGCTATATTTTGCTTAATAATATAAATAATAGCTATATTAAAGAAATAATTACCTTAAGTATATAAGAGTATTTATGCAAAAGGAGCTAAGGGCTAAATATACATAAAGCGCTTAGCGGGTTTAAAACAAAACTCCTTAAAGTAATCCTTAGGTCCTAATAAGTAAGCATAATTTCAAGATAATCCTGCCTTTACCATTTCGCTAGCCTATTTTAATAAAAAGATTTTATATCCTTTATTTTAATTAACTTTAATTAAAGGGAACAAGCCAATATTAAATTTATTCTAATTAAGGAATTAGCTATAGAAAATAGCTAGCTTTTAAAATTAAGGAACCCTTAGGAAATTTTAAGGCAAAAAATTAAAGAAAGGTTATTAAACTAAATTAAGGGAGTTAACGAAGCTTAATAAGGCTTAATTAATACTTCATACCTTCTTAAATTATATTTTACTAAAAAGAAAGTTATAATTTAATGCCTTAACTACCATAAGTTATACTTAAAGTTCCTTTTAGGTAAAAGCGGGGGCTAATATTAACTATATAAGAACGGGAAAAGCTTCTTAAGCCGATTTTAACGCATTAGTAGATTTAAGAGGTTAATTTAGTTCTAATTAAGGCAATTTAACGGCAATAAAACATCCTTTTATATCTTAAGAAAGCTTATTTCTCGCCTTACTTATAAAGTTGTTTATAGGGAGGTTTTAAATTAAAGTTAAAAGTTATTTAATTAAGGGGTTTTAATAGCTAAAAGTTTATTAAAGCTGCTAAGCTAATAAATATTATAGCTTAGTAAGTATAAGACTTATTAATAATTATTTAAAGCGTTATTAATAACATTTAAGGCCTTTAACCAATTAAGCCAAGGTTAGTAAGATTATTAAATTAATTATATGCTGGGGGAATGCAGTTATTTAAATAATCGCGAGCAGTTAGTATTAAATTAATAATTAAATTTTAGCGTAAAAGCGATGAGAAGTTAAATCAAGTTATAGCTACTATATAACGAAATATATAAAGGCTTTTAAAACTAAATCAGGGAATTAAATGGGGTTGCTGACAGCCAATTTAATTAAAGTATTTCGCAGAGTGTATGTATGTATTAAGAGAAGCTAATGCTAGGCGGGCTACGGAAGGTATAGTGTATTAAAAGAGAGGGGAGTGCTTAGTCATCCCCCAACAGGAAGGAGAGTAGAAATAACTTTGGTCTCTTGCATGTCGGAAGACTGACTGACTGAGAGTACCTGCTTAGCACCACTACGTTTCTCGGTCTCTTTTTTTTGTTTCTGTCCAACGGCCCTCAGTTTGAGGTCATTTTAAGAAAGGGCCAGGGTGACCCACCCGTTTTGCAAGGTTGGGGTGGGGGGCGGGGGTGTTATAGATTTGGAAGCAACGTCGACGTCATCAAGGCGTTGGACACACTGCAGTTCCAACGGGCTGCCCCCCCCTCCCGACCGCGAACTCGGAAAAAGCATGTGCTAGCGAATAAGCCTCATCCTCGTCCAAACTTCCAACAAGTTGCAGGCTTCCATCGCCTGGTCCCAATCTCGAACCCAATCTCTCCGGTTGCCGAGGATGGCGTGCAGATCGATGACTCGGAATGCCCCAGCTGAGAGACACAATCTGAGGCTTACACCGCAGCCGAGTGGTGCCATTTCCCATAGTTGCTGACTCTCTCCCGTGCATCTACATAAATCATTGAGCGCCAGCCGCCATGGCTGGGCCCCAACGGCCAGGCACGGGAACGAACGAGCTGGGCGAGAGGCGGCGGCGGCGGCGGCGGCGGCGTCGGCGCCGGTCTAGGAGGCATTAGTGCGAATGCGCCCGGCACCCTTGGGCTACCGGATGTCTGGCCGTTATGTGATGCATTCGACAAATGCCGTGGGCCGCTACCTGTTCAATGCAAACCCTATCTATCTACTGTATCTCCCCCTCATTTTTTTTTATGGCGCCTAGCTTGCCCGTCACTGGCCAGCGGTCTGGTTGACTCTTGGTCGTCTGGGGCAAGTAAGACTCGTGGGTGCCCTTATCTTGCCTGTTGTCCTGCTCGTTCAGCCGGGGACACCATGATTACCCTGCATGGCTACTGCTCGTCACTGACAATGACTTGGTCGTTAAGAATGCTTTCTTTGCACCAATTCCTCACGTGCGCCTGATCTTGTCAGACTGCCTTATATATTTGTCTACTTGCCGTCTAAATATTTGGAGCAATTCTGTGGTTAAGACACCCACAATCTATTTCAGCCCCCCTCCCAATCCCCTCCCCCCTGGAATGCAAGAATTACAATCTGGACACAATAGGATTATAGGGATAGCGAAAAGGGACCCCCACAGAGACCATTGACACAATATGCCGAGTGGGTCGTCTTCCGAGACGGTGACCCCCACTGAGAGTCTCCCCACCGAGACCTCGGCGCTCCTCCCAAAGCCATCGTCCACCGACTCGGCACCTTCTGATGTCGCCGCCGAGACCGTCAAGCCTGGCCTTCCACCGTGGAGATCATGGCTGGCAGAGATATGGCTTCTGACCAAGGCCTCGGTCCCTGTGATCCTGGCGTACACGCTACAGAACTCACTGCAGACCATTTCCGTCCTCATCGTCGGCCGACTGTCCCCGGAGGCGCTGGCCACGGCAGCCTTTTCTTACATGTTCGCCATGTCGACGGCGTGGCTGATCGCACTGGGAGGCACGACTGCGCTGGACACCCTGGCGTCGAGCAGCTTTACGGGGTCGACTGACAAGCATGACCTAGGGGTTCTCCTGCAGAGAGGACTCTTCGTGCTTTCGCTGTTCTATGTTGTCGTGGCGGTGATATGGTCTTTCTCCGAGCACATCTTCCGCGCCCTGGGACAGGAGGAGTATATATGCGTCCAGAGTGCAATGTTCCTACGCTGCTTGATCCCAGGTGGCTTGGGATATGTGTGGTTCGAGGCAATGAAGAAATACCTTCAAGCCCAAGGTGAGCAGGGCCCTACCACCTCTTAAATCAGCACGTCGTGGGAGCTAACCCGGTCAGAAATCTACCGCCCTGGCACTTACGCTCTGCTCATCACCTCACCCCTCAACGCCTTGCTGAACTATCTCTTCGTCCACGTCTTCGGCATTGGTCTCTACGGCGCGCCCATAGCCACCGGCATATCCTACTGGCTGTCCTTCCTGCTGCTCGTGGCCTACACGGTCTTCATCAAGGGCCACGAGTGCTGGGGCGGCCTCGCACCGAGGAGGGCACTCCAGCACCTGGGCCCGTTCGCACGCCTCGCGCTGCTGGGCGTGGTCCACGTCGGCACCGAGTGGTGGGCCTTCGAGATCGTCGCCCTCGCCGCCGGGAGGCTGGGGACCATCCCGCTCGCGGCGCAGTCCGTGATAATGACTGCGGACCAGGTCATCAACACGGTCCCGTTCGGGCTCGGCGTCGCCGCCTCAGCGCGCATCGGAAACCTCCTCGGGGCTCAGAGACCCAAGGAGACCAGGCGCGCCGCCCACTGCGCGGCGGTGCTCAGCACGGTCATGGGGGCGCTGATCCTCGCCGTGCTGATGGGGACCAAGGACGTCTTCGGCCGGCTTTTCAACGACGACGACAGGGTCGTTGAGCTGGTCTCGAAGGTGATGCCTTTTGTGGCCCTGTTCCAGATCGCGGACGGGCTGAACGGCTCGTGCGGCGGCGTCCTCAGGGGAATGGGACGACAGTGGGTGGGCGCGGTGGTAAATCTTGTGAGTTACTACTGCGGTGCGCTGCCGGGAGGGATATACCTTGCTTTCCACGGCTGGGGGCTCGCAGGTCTTTGGATTGGGCAGTGTGTTGCACTGTACCTGGTGGGCATTCTAGAATGGGTGATTGTGGGTCTGAGCAACTGGGAAAAGGAGGTCCAGAGAGCGAGCGATAGGTTAGAAGCCGGTGGAATGGGTGCCAGAGGAGATCCAGGACCAAACCAGGAGGATACCGGGTCCTGAATTTCGGGGAAAACAACCAAAACATAGAGATAGAGTCCCTCGCGTCGTTGGCTTGCCGCTTGAAGGGCCCGAGAAGAAAAAAGGTTCTGTCGTGGATCTATCTAGAAATTCGAATGGAGAGAGACATCGGACTGGCTGTCAAAATGGAAGGGGAAAAGTGCCTTTCTGCAATTTGAGTTATGTTGGCGAGTTCTCCATGTTCCTGTGGTCTCTCAGAGGCAGTGTTGTGTCTCTTTGCGATGTTTCTTCTGTCTCTCCGTGGGCCCACCACCCTCGCATGGTGTTCGATCTGTCCAGGCTTTTATCTCTTTCGATGGCCTGAGACATGCACACATATGCGTGGTGTTACCGAATTGTACGCAGTGAGCGGTGTTACCCAGAAGTCTGACTACTGCATGAAATCGAGATGCTGAGCCTGGTTTGACGACAAGATGGGATGTGACAAGGAGGGCAAGTGTGCGTGAGCCGCAGCGACCGCCTACGATCTTGGCAGCCGAAATGCTTGCACCCGATGTGGACGGCAGCGGGGCCGAAAGGGATTCTGGACCGCGCCCCTTGTGGTGGACACCCCTGCCAGGGTGACGCCATTAGCTGCACTACTGGTTCGCAGTCTGTTTGTCCCGTTCACACAACGACAATTCGGGGCCTAATCCCAGGACTTCGACTTCCCATCCTCTCCTCCTAATGGATGCGCCAATCTCAAGCTGACCACTGCTGCTCTTGTGGTAAAGCTTGCAGTGCAGACCGGACCTTGAGCCTTGGGAGCTTTGTGTCTTCTTCCCAAGCCAGACTGGCCTCCTCACGTCTCTCTTGACCACAGTCCAAATAGTAAGGTAGTGGTGACGCATCCTGCCCAGATGGCGGCCTCGACGGCTGCAGATTCACCGGCAGTGATAGTCCCTGCCCAGGTCGGCTTCCTGGCCATCTTCAACCCCAGTCTGGGCAATACAGACGAGACGCTTGACGACCAGATTGTCTACTACTCATCCGTCGACACCCAGACTCAGAAACGGAAACGTCATCGAAAGGCACGACCCACCGAGAATGTGTCCCAGGCGGAGCGCAACGAGCGGCTGAGGCAGATTGGCCTCGCCCAGGGCATGGTGAGCTTCAGCAAGGACTTTTCAGACGACCAGGCCGTCGACTCGATCGAGACGGAAAAGACGAGGGTCGTCCTGCACGAGCTGGAGCCCGGATGGTGGATCTTGGCCAGCATCGACCTCACGCGCCTGCCACTTGCGCCACCGACTTCGAAGAAGCAAAGCGGTGCTGCAGCTTCCACCGAGGACAAGTACGAGCACTCGTCACGGGAGGTCAAGCCCGCGGCCCTCCTTCTCCAGGACATGCTTAAGGCGCACTCCATCTTCCTGCTTCACCATGACTCGTCTCTGAGCTCGTTGTTCATGAGAATCAAACGGTCTAAATTCACAACCACTCTGGCGCGGTATTGGGATCTTTTCCTCTCTACTTGGGACGTTCTGCTCCATGGAAACCCTGTCCAAAACATCTTTGGCGGCATCAAAATTGCCGCCAGTGGTGAGCTGGGCATAGGAGTCGGTGAGGAAGAGCGCGGGAGCGGCGAACGAGAGGTTCTGGAGGGGTTTGTCCATAGGACAGACGGTCTGGTCGATATCATCGTGTCCAAATTCGCCGGCGACAAGCCGGAGGAGTCCACTAGCTCATGGGAGAGGCGGACACAAGGCCAGCAATCTCACGCGCTGTGGCTGGGCTCTGGCAGCGAGCCCGGAGCAGAGGACGGCGCAGTATTCTTAGGAGTTGGATCTCTGTCCCGAAAGTCCGTAGGTGACATCACGCACTGGGTCGAAGACATCTATACCTGGGGCGAGGATGCCTATGGCGTGCTCGACAGTCCAAAAGCCACCCGCCAGCCAAGAAGAGAGTCACGGGTGTCGGAAGAACGCTCGAGGAAAACTGCCTCAGAACGGCCCATGCAGCCACCTCCCAGCCTCATAAACCCCAAACGGTCCTCAAAACCTGCCGCTGCTCCACCTCCCCCTAAGCAGCGTGACGCACCGGCGGGCTCGGGCTCCAAGTCGAGTCAAGAGCCACCATCTAATTCGGGTGAAGCGGAATCCGGCGGCATTGAGAAGTACATGGACTACTTGAAGCTTGGTTATGGCAAGTATTGGAGCCTCGGGGGAGATTCTGAATCCAAAGGAGAGACCAAGGACAGCCCGACCTCCCCGAAAGGCCCTTCCAAGGGCGATGACTCTGTCGGACACTTTCTTATTGGTCTGACAGGCGAAGTCGAGGAGGGTTGGGTCGACGACCCTGAGGCTAGGCGATTCGGGGAGCACCCTTGGGACGAAAATGCGAATCCGCGGACAGTTCTCAGGACAGTGACCGTGGAACTGGAGACTGACGTTTCGGAAAAATCAGAAGTGCACATGTCGAAGGTCCTCGGCAGTCATGATACCGAATTATCCTCTGCAAATCCTGCGACGGGCTCATCGTTCAACAGTCAGGACAGGAACAAGACACACAAGTGCCGCGTAGTGGTATATGTCATCAAGCCATTCATCTTTACTTTCTTATTCGAGCTCCGGACGGAGTCGCTGGCCTTTGAAGGGCTCTACCGCTCTTTGCACCACCAGATCGCACCGCTGCGGAAGGCATTGGGCAACTCGACAGCTTACAGGCCAGAGAAGCCTGACGCAGGCAGCGCCTCTGCGGCAATCTATGATCTTGTGTGGGACCCCAAGGAGAAGACGGTGCATACTACGATCCCCAATATTCCCGATGCGGCGGAGACGTACAGCAGCGGAGACCAACCGCCTTGGTCTCGCGTCGAAGCGCTGAACACGCACATGCAGATCCTGAACCTGTACAAGGCAACCCGGGCCGACCTGTCCGAGCTGGAGCGGACGTGCAAGACAAGCCGCGGATGGTGGATCGTCTGGAGCCGGATCCTGGAGCGGGAGCCGGAGGCAGCGCGCGGATCGACGGATTCCGACAGGGCGTCTTCCGGAGAGGAGGGAAGCAGCCACGAGGAGACCAGCGAGTCCACGAGCGCACAGGCGACGAATTCGTCGTCTCAGACCTCGACCGTCAGGGCGGCACCGCCCATGTCTGTCAGCAAGGAGATCTTCCTCATCCGCAAGGCCAGCGACCACGGCGGGCACGGCAGGAGCGTGAGCCTCACGGTGACTGGTGGCGGCGCGGGCTGGGCGGATGGGGCGAGCCGGCTGGCGCAGGGGATCGGCGTTGATACGAGGAAATACATTGAAGGGCTGCTCAGCATGAACCGGTAAACAGGACGATGGAATTATGGGGGTTCTGATCGGCGTTGCGGGGAGCGATGACCTACGTACGCAACTATCTCGACCGGGGAGTTCGGCAGCACACCAGAAGATGACGGTGGGGTGGATCGGTCCCGTCTTGGTGACGGAAAATTATGTGCTCTCAACTTGTTAAAGCAGTATCTGGGCAATCCTCACGTACATGAATAATCTGGAGGACATTACGCACCAGACGTGACGAAATCAGAGGGCCAAGTAAACCTAATGTTGCAAGTGATATTCAAGATGACATTATTATGCCTTACATGTGTACATGGCAGTGCGGGCTTGAAACCCCCGAGCCCAATGACCAGACGGAAACCACTGGGGGGGGGGGGGGGCTTACGGGCTGTCGAAGCAACGCACAAGGCGTAGATCACCCGATCTTGTTCAACCAATTCCAATGTCTTGCTGACGTGTCGTCCCGCCCCTCGTGCAACAGGTAAAGGGGGCCTGCGGCATGTTCAGATGGCTGACAAGAGAGCAGAAACAGCCGAAGCACGGCACGGTACGGTCTGTCTATTAGTCGGCACGGGCCGAGAGAGGGAATGGAAGGGAAGGGTGGCGGGGGATTAAGTGACTGATCGATTGATCGCTCACTCAACTGACGACGACGGCGGATAGACTAAGGGTCAGTCCGGGCCCGTCCAAGTCACCGAGGGGTGGTAGATCATGAAGGCATTGACCGACGATCCGCGAGGGGTCCGATGCAGTTGCTCGGTGCTCGGTGCTGTCGGTTCGGGAGAGAAATGTGCACACGTCCAATAGGCGGGACGGCTGCAGGACGCGCAGCCTGGTCAACAGTGAGTGGCCCTGACCTCTTTCTCAGCTTGGTGATGCTTGCTCTTCTGTGGCCAGGTAGGTAGCGGTGGCTGCTGCGGCCGAGGGACAGGTCAGCAGAGAGAAAGAGTGATGAATGAGGAGCCGCCTTGCTTGCCTCGCCACGATGGCTACGCCCCGTCAAGATTCGTAGCATGATGCAATGCTGCAGACTGGATTGCGACGCGTTCAAAGAGTTATAGATGCTTGATCTTGAAACATGGTACGGAGTGGCATCAGCACGGTGCCGTAAGAAGGACTTGAAGAGACAGTTGACCCTCTCTATCTCTCTCTCTCTCTCTATATATATGTAATATATGTCGATGCAGAGATCAATTATGACCCTCAAACCTCTGTAACCTTCAGACCGTTTTCTGTCCACCTTATTCGGCACTTCTTTCCCCATTCTACAAGACGAGTTCATCCCAGGTTGATAGCCATCTCTGGTCCGAATATTCGCCCATGATCTCGAGCCGTGTCAGCCCAGCCCGCCTTCCCGGGTACCTCCCCTCCCTGGTCGAGTGTGCCCCGCATTCTGCGGAAGGTGCGTATGGTACAGGGGCGTCATCATCTGCCACTGCCACCACACAGTCAAGCTACCAGTAAATCTACTAGGCTGTAGTCTACAGCAGTACCACGACGAATCCGTCATTTGTGACAGAAACCGTTGAGGGCACATCCGTCCATTCCACTCCCAGAGCGCACAACCACCTCAACACATACACAACCATTCCCATGCTCTGCCTGACCTACAGCCAAAGCGGCCGGCAGGATTGAGAGACACTCGTGGCGTCACCCTGGCCATCGACTGGTGCCTTCTCCCACACAGTGAGTCATGCCCCAGTTGGATCGCCTGGTTTTGCTGCAGACTATGATGAAGCTTGTGTCTGTCTGCCCACTATTCTAGCTGCGTGTGTAGACAAAGATGGTCTGTCTACAATAGACTGTGGCCTAGGTGCTTATTCTCTGACCACATCGCATAGGCGTGTGACATCAATCAATCAATCAATCAATCGGTCAATCGATCCGTCAATAAGACAAACAAAGCAATCAATCAATCAATCTATCTGTCTATCAAGCAACCAAGCAATCATCGATAGAGGCAGACAGGCAGGCGGGACAAACAGAGCCAGCCTCCAGCCACCCCGCCCTTCCGCGAATGCCTTCCGTCCCTGCTTCTGTACAGCAGCTTATTAGGTGGGCCTCGTTTAGCCCTGAAGGACGTCAGGCACCCTTGTCAGCGATCCCACCCCTTCTCCATCCGCCCCCTCCACCCAAACCTGGCCACAGCCAACAGGAAACTGGCACCACAATTTACGACTCGAGTGCCGTGCGTGCGTGCGGTGCGGCCACTTGTTAACAGTACTACAGTACTGTCTGTTGCGGTTACTGTTGCTGCTGTTCCTTGCCAGAGAGGCCACAAAAGAAATGGCTCCTCCGCGCCCCTCCTACGCCATCGACGACGGGGAACTCTCCATCTCCCTGAGCTCCTCCCAGATCCGACGAGGCAGCCGCATCAATGTCAGCAGCCCTCAAAAGACTCCAGACAACCCGAATCCCGCCCACGCCCAAGCCCACAACCACCACCACCACCACCACCACCACCACCACCACTACGACCACGCCCACGCCCTCGACGCCCCGGACGCCCCGGACCCCTCCTCCAACATGGCCTCCGCGTCTGTGCCGACCGCCTCGGCCACTGCGGGGCCAATCCCCGATAAGGTCCGGACAGACCAGCGCATCGGCCAGTACAACATCGTCAAGACCCTCGGCGAGGGCTCCTTCGGCAAGGTCAAGCTGGCCGTGCACCGCAGCACCGGCCAGCAGGTCGCCCTCAAGATTATCTCCCGCAAGAAGCTCATCAGCCGCGACATGGCCGGCCGCGTCGAGCGCGAGATCGAGTACCTTCAGCTACTGCGACACCCGCACATCATCAAGCTGTAAGTTGGCCCCACTCCTTCCTCTCGGATGTCACGTCGGCGTCCTCGCCTGTCGCCCCTGTGACTGCACCGCCTGCTGACCGTCGTAATCAGCTATACTGTGATCAAGACCTCCAACGAGATCATCATGGTCCTCGAGTATGCCGGCGGAGAACTGTTCGACTACATCGTGCAACACGGCCGTATGGAGGAAGATGAGGCACGGCGTTTCTTCCAGCAGATGCTCTGCGCCGTCGAGTACTGCCACAGGCACAAGATCGTGCACCGAGACCTCAAGCCCGAGAACCTGCTATTGGACGACCAACTGAACGTCAAGATCGCGGACTTTGGTCTCAGCAATATCATGACAGACGGCAACTTTCTCAAGACAAGCTGCGGCAGCCCGAACTACGCCGCGCCAGAAGTCATCGGAGGCAAGCTCTACGCCGGCCCAGAGGTCGACGTGTGGAGCTGTGGTGTTATCCTATACGTGCTGCTGGTTGGTAGGCTGCCCTTCGACGATGAGCATATACCCAGCCTCTTCGCAAAGATCGCACGAGGGACGTATGCGGTACCTAAGTGGATGAGTCCTGGCGCTGCCAACATGATCAACCGGATGCTTCAGGTCAATCCAGTACAGCGTGCAACTATCCCAGAAATCCGACAGGATCCTTGGTTCATGAAGAACCTGCCCGAGTACCTGGCACCGCCAGTCGAGCCGTTCTACAATACCGGTATCGATCCCGACAAGGCCATCAAGCCCTCAGACATCGCCCCGAACGCCCCTACCAAGGTGCAAGAAAAGCTCCACAACGAAGTGACGGAGAAGATCTCCAAAACGATGGGTTACGGCAAGAAGGATGTACAGGAAGCGCTCGAGGCTGCTGAGCCGTCTGCTATCAAGGACGCGTACATGATTGTACGCGAAAATAAGCTGATGCAGGTTAATCGTAAGTGTCTCGCATCCCCCCCGTAGGTCTGTCTGGTCGGCCTTGTTTCTTGAGTACAGATGTACATGCATTGTCCAGAGAGCCTCTACCGGCCTGAGCCCTGCTCATAGCTGACTGCTTTTGTACTTGCTAGCCTTGCTTGGAGAAAATAACCCTTATTTCCCCTCATCGCCGCCCAGTGTTAATGAGGTCTCTTCAGGCATCGAGTCGCTGAGCACGGAAATGGACCGTGGTGCAAGCCCCCTTGCAAGCTCTGCGCGGTCCATCACATCCAATAGCACCTCCGCCTCACCACGCCCGTACGTGTCCAAGGTCGGCATCCTGCCGAGCAGTCTCACTGCGTATCACAAAGATTATATGGAGCGGGAAAAGGCCGGCTTCGAGGACCCACCAGCCCCTCCTGCTTTACCGGAGCCTGGACATCCTCGGTCTGAAGATGAGCGCCAAGAGACTCTACGTCGACTCAAGCCTCATGCTCGCAGCGCAGATTCGGCCAAGAGACCGCAGGGTATGACACCTGTGAATCCCCCGAAGAAGCCCAAGGCGACCAGATGGCAGTTCGGCATTCGTTCGCGTAACGCGCCGTGGGAGGCTCTAGGCGTCATCTACAAATCATTATCCAAACTGGGCTGCAGCTGGGTCCCAGATGAGGATTACGAAAAAGTGCACAGTCCAGAGGACGACCAAAACGGCGGGGAACGCTCTCACCGTCGCTCGGCGAGCAGCCGATCGACCGACCCTACCAAAATCTACAAGCTTCCAGCTGACCCTTGGCACCTCCAGGTGCGATGGGAGACAGAGAAGCTGCGCAAGGGCCCGCACCTACCCGAGGACATCGTGCAGGACCCTGCTGTCGTGAAGAACGGCGACGACGAATACCAGGTTGTGGCAATGCGCTTGGACATTCAAATCTACGAGATGGCAGAGCCAGGCTCGTATCTCGTTGATTTCAAATGTGACGGTTACGAGACGCCTGATGGTAAGATCCTGGAGGAGAAGCAGGTCACAAGCCCGTTCCCCTTCCTGGACCTGGCGGCCAGATTGATCATGCAGCTGGCGGATGCGGAATGAAGGCCCTATCTCGTGTGTCCTTCGGATAGGATAACATGGCTGAGCCCAGTCTGTTCCACCATCTCTAGAGTCCTGTGTTGGCTGCAGCCGTGTGAAAGGCGCATTTTCATTATCTGTCGCACCTCGTGTGACTGAGGATACCTTAAGGGGCAAGCCGAACAACCCTACATTGAGCATGGGACGTTTGTCATCGCAGCGGCTAGTCCGAGACAAATTGGTTTTTTGTTTAGATTTGGAGGCACATTTGTGAGATCGATTGGAAGAGCGTTGGCGTTGGGGAAGCCTCGAGCTGAAAGGGGATCGGCCATGGGGGATCGGCCAAGAAATTGCCTCCGTACTACGGAATAAGCGTCGCGCCGGCGAGCACGCTTACGGACCCGGGTCTGACACGGCCTGACACGGGCGCGGGGCGCGTCTGCCATTCAACGACGCGTCTTCTTCCCGCCGTGGGCGGACACAAGGCCATTCCGGCCGGTGCAGTGTGGCAACCTTTATGCACGAGTGCGGCACCGGCTATTGGGTGGCCGGAGGCTGGTGGGAAGGAATTTTGCATCATGCAGGCAGCCTGGGAGGCTGCATCCTGTATGCCAATTTGTATCGAGTATCTATTTACTGCAATTGTAATGGCTGGCTTCCTTGCTACGACTGGGACTAGCATTCCGTCGGCCGCTGCCGCAGTCACAAAAGAAGGCTGACCGCATGACCGGTCTAAACTTTCATGATGTCTGGTCGAATGATGGTAGCCTATTGTTTCAACACTTTTTCATGTGGCAGGGCAATGTCGCAAAGCCTCTTTGCACGAGAAGGGAAAGGATGACTCGATGACGCCGGGGCACTGGCGAGATACTGAAAATCGCCCGGAGACGCTCTCCCCAGAACTTTGGACCAGATGACTCCGAGGAGACAGCGTGCCAAGACTCGAGCACGATGCTCCTCCGTACAACGGCCGCAAATAACACACACTTGTGGTGTTACACCCAGTCACACCCATTTGTCATCCTGGGCCACGTTTTCCCCCGTGCACTAGTAGTTGACATCGTCATAACTAGCAACTGCAGCATCATCATCATCATACATAATCAACATCGGCCTCGGGGTCTTTGTGCGTACCCGCTGCAGGCGCGACAAACCCACCACCAGCCTGCCCACCCGACACAGAGGGACGTGGATACCTTTCGGGAGGACGAGATGAGATGAGAGATATTAGGCGATGAGAGGAGGGGGAGATCAGAGACGACCTCGGGACAGGTAGACTAAGTCTCCAGCGCCCCATCTGTGTGGGAACCTTCCATCTCTCCTTCTCCCCTTCCCTCCTCCACTTCCCCCTCGATCTCACGATACGGATGGGGGTGCGCTAGGCCGCTCCTACTGGTCGCTATTTTTGATGCGGATAGACGTGGACACTGGTGCGCTCTTTGAGATGAGGACGCTAGGATAGAACGGCAGAGGGACAGACCGGGAGACCGGCAGCACCCCATTATCACCCCTCTTCATCCTGTTTGTTGTCTCACGATACTAGCTAGTATAGAGGAGCAGGTGGTGCCGCCCCTCTGGAGCCCAACTCCTAGCCGTATCCGGAGGAGTGGTACGTTCGGAGGACAGGAAGTGTCGTCGAGTCAATTTGCTTCTACACGTACTGTGTACCGTGCAGCGTGAGGATCAATAGGGGAGACTTGTTATTCCTGGGGGACCCATTGTTGGCAACCCGCCTCGATCGCCTCAAAATACAGTTATCTCGCGATATTTGCGGAGTCCCTTCCCGGCGCAAAAGTGTCTCCCTCGCACCGATACCCACCACGTGATGGGGCCCAATGCATGTTGCCTATGCAGTGTGTAGTGTGTACATGCCGTTGTACGGGGCAGGATCGACGTGGAAGCTTCTTCGACTCGGGCACAGGCACAGATCGAAGCCTGGCCCCAGCCTGTGGCTCCCAGACTCCTGACTCTGTCTCTCTCTCGCTCTCTGTTTGTGTCTGTCTGTCTCGTCTGTCTCGTCTGTCTCTTTGTCTTCGCATGTCTGTCTGTCTGTCGGTCTGTCGCCCTGACTACCTACCCTGCCTCCCTTTCTGTCTCTACCCGCCCGATCCCCTCCACTTCCTCCCCGCTCTTCTTCCTCCTTCGACGCACTTGTTCGAGTTGACGATAGTGTCATGTCATGATCCCCTCGGATCCACACTGGGCACCTCTGCTTTTGCTTTTGCTTGGGAACGCCCGATAAGCGACGTGGGACACTAGGGAGACCGAGATGCTCGGCACCGCCGCATTCGTGATGTTGCCCGCACTCCCGCCAGCCCAATGCCGCCAGCCGCCCAACAGGCCGGCCCCCCTCACTGTCGTAGCATGATAATCAGTCCCGAGGACGAGCTGTTCCCACAACCTCGGCGCAAGATGGCTGGTAAACCCACAACCCTACTGGGTCAGTAGGCGACGTGGACGACCTATCTGCTGGCAGGGGCCAATCTTTCCCTCGTGCGCACAGGTTGCTGCTGACTTGACAAGTTGACAGCTTGACTTGACAGCTTGATGCGCGACTCGACTGCCGCTCCTTCGCTGGCGATTGGGAAGCAGACCCACCTGGCTATCTCCCGGGTTCAGCAGATTGGGGAGATGGCCACGCAGGAGCCGCTGCTGCAGTACCGCTGGCACCTGCAGTCTCGGCGGACAAGAAGTGATTGAGTACAGTAAATTGCCAGATTGTCGAGGTCGGCGCCCCGTCCGATCCTCGCCTTGGAGGCCGGGGGGTCGGGGGCCGGGGAGGGGCCAGGGACTCAAGGCGCTTCTGGCGGTGTAGATTTCATGAAGCATCCGTCAGGGGGCAGAGGGAAAATTCGCCGAGCTCCCCTCTCCGCTGCAGCCGGGGGCTTTCCTGCTCTGGAAGGCCGTGGATTGACATGGAAGGAAAAAAGAGGGCATTTGGCTCTTTGCTGTTTTCTGACAGGTCGGTTCCACTGTCATGCCAGCTCAAAATGGAGACATTGGGAGAAAAGGGAATAGGGAGGGAGGATGGGATGCGACTATCCGCGAGCGAGAGGCTTCGCTCGCTCGCGGGGTTTTGGCTCGCGATCTACCTCGCGTCGCACCACCCCAGCTGTTCAATTGGCGCCGAGCCGATCGACTGGAGACCCGGGGAATTGTTCATCAATTGCTGATGACCGGGGAGGATCAATTGGTTATCGTGCGATCCAATTGCTCTGAGCACCGACACATTGGGCAGCAGTGGGATGGTGTCACAACTTGCTCCTGCTGGCACGTGACTGGGGAGAGCTGTGTCTGTTGTTTGTGTTGTCTTTGAAGAGCTGCCGCAGTTTAGATCTGCCGTCTGACGGGTATCCCAACCAATGACCTCTAGCAATCGATCTGGCGCTACTGAGAACGGACGGGGACGGCCAGACAGCTTGAAGGCCAGGCCGCAGCAGCAACTGCGCCACGGATCAGAGAACCATGTCGAGCTGACGGAGGGTGACGGTCGCGAAAGGGTTCCTGCGCCTGTGTCCCAAAAGGGAAACCAGGGACCAGCACTAAGGGGGATCTAGGAGAGATACGCAACCGCTAGTATGTACGTGTATCCATCTCGAAATGCCTGAATGGTCAGGTCGACAGGACGACATGGGGCCAGCGAGCTGGTGGAATACGCACTTGGCGCAGAGTCTCCCAGGCGTGCCTGGCACCCCTGATTGGGGCCAGGAGCAAGGTCTCCGGTCGATGAGGGTCTGCTGCGTGTAGACGTCTCTTTTTGGATATGGTGATGATCCTGAACAGGTATACGGCACAGTGTACGGGCAATGGGTGAGTAATAAGCCCGCTCCCCCAAGATTCATCATTCGGCGCCCGAGATTTCGATATTTTCGACTTGTCTGATCCTGTTTCCCGCGAGATGGCCCGCTTCGAAACAAAACCACAATTCGTGTGGGACCCTGGGCTGCCTGGGCTGTCGAATAGGATCAGGGCTTGGGAGCGAACCAGACCGCAAGAGAAACGGCAGAGAAACATCAGATGGGTACAGGACGCCGGCAGGGATAGTGCGGTATCACCTCGCAGCAGATGTGGGGAAGGGCAGGGTAAGGGCCAGGTGCAGCAGACAGATTGCCCAGGGATGCTTGGTGGAGTATACTGTGGCAGCACACCTAGTATCTACAGTAGGAGTACGGTCGTAAATTGTCTAGTGCAGCGGGAGGAATGATACCGCAGTGAGACGGAAAAGAGACAACGGAGCCAGGCCGAGGGTCTGCCAGCCTGCCTGCCTGCCAGCCGGCCGGGTGCCAGTCTGTGTGCCTGGGGCTGTCATCAGGGTTCATTGGCGATCCCCCGGAACTTTCACAGGTGGGCTTCTGGTGACCCTATCGCGATTCAAGGGCGGGCGGGCGGCCTGGCGGGAGGGTGATAGGCGCGTGGGGAAACGAGAAGCGTGGCAGGCTGAGGGGAGGGCATTGCTCGGATGAGGATTGCCTTTCCAGGTATTGTGGATGGATGGGCGGGCGGACTGGTAACTTCGTGCACAGCAGACTAAGTACTGAGCACAGCCTGGCTGTTGGGGGATCTTGCCTCGTCGATGGATGACGGCGTGCCAGCTTGGACAGGAAGGAGGGAGGTGGGCAGGGAGGGGCAGGAGGGGGATCGTGGCATGATGGCACCTGCATTTGGACGACGTCGGCTGTGGCTGCTCTGGCAGCTACTGTTCTGTCTGTCTGGCATGCCTTGCCACTCTGGCGGTTTGGTTGGCTGGGTCCGGTCTGGTCTTTCCGAACCTCCAAACCCCCCCCCCCCATTATTTTTGTCCCCGTCGAAGTGGATGGATTGGACTGACTGGTTGGAATCGGTTGGGTCCTCTGGTGCCTCTCGTTTCTCTGGTCCTCTGTCCTCTGATGTCCCACCTCCTACTGGACTGGATTGCAGCCTTATTCTCGGATACCAGCTCATTGATGCTCTCCCCGACTCTTCAACGTCATGCAATTACTCGACAACCAGGGTGTTGGCAGTAGCATTCAGTGCCGCCACGACCTGAAGTCAAAATCGCCAGCCCGACAACCTGGCTGCCTGGCTGTCATCGTCCTTGTTGCAGATCTGATCGCCAACCCTAACCACCATCAGGCCGTGCTAAACGAAACGAAACGAAACGCAGCGTGGTGCCGGCAGCGGGAGCGCTTGTTTCTTTATACCCCAAAGCCGTCCAGCCTTAAACCGCGTCTGCGCGTCAAATCCGCGCGAGCTTCGCGTTGCCGCAGCTTGATTGGCCTGGCGGGCTCGTCCGGCTTCTTTCTGCCTCTTCGAGAACCTTGACCCAGCCACACCTTTCCGCGTCGATGGCGTCGTCCAAGACCTTCCCTCCCTGGGCTCGCAGCATGGGCCCACGATACCACCCCGTTTGACTGGCCCAGACCGCATGTCCGATGAGACCGGCATATTACCCGACGACCGGCCTTGACAGGCCTGACAAGTGCTGCCCTGCAAGTGGCCGAGCTCGGGCCAGTGAGGAGATGCGGCGCGGCCAACCTCCATCCTCGCGCACGCGAGGGGGGCCTTCTTCCTTTCTCTCGTCCTCGATTGACGGGACAGCCGCCACCCTCATGCAGCCTGCCCTGCCCTGTCTGCAAGGTACTTGGCTTGTCTCTCATGCCGCCAGAACTGGCCGTATGGCCTCCCAGAGAGACATCAGAAAAACTCTCGACGCGGGAAAGCGGGTCATCATGCATGGCTCCCACTACTACCAGTGGTGCTACTGCAGGGCGTTGCTGCAAGCCGAGGTGAGTCATTCAGTCACCGCCATCCACTCGTTTCCAGCCTCCTCGAGTGAAGAGCGACACCGACGGCCTACCCCTCGACGAGGGTAACCCAAGCAGGGGGCCACAGGTACATGCAGCGCGCAGTACATGGGAATTCGAGGACACCGGCGAGGGGGAACTGTGGGAATCGGATCAACAATCAGTCTACAGCACCATGTACACTGCACTGCAGCATAGATGAGGGGGCAAACAATCCAATCCGTCTGGGTTGAGCCATTTTGGATGCCCAAGTGGGTATTATAGACCATCCACCCTATCACCCACCCTGATGACCCAATTCCTCTGAGTTGGAATCAACCTTAATCCGTCGTCCATCTTGAATGCCTCTTGAACCCTTTGTGCACGCTCACCGCCAGGTCGCCTCGTCCATCACAACAGTCACTAGCACACACACTACTGCTCTCTCACGAACTCTCCATCGAGATCACTAAAGTCCATCCCACGCCCTACACCTGCTTGCCAGCAAACCGGTTCTCAAATCTCACAATATCATTATCACGAACCTTAAGATCGAAGGGTCGACCTACTAGTGCGAACTGCTGCGAACCGTTCGCGCCCACGGGAAGCGAATAGCTTCAGTGGGACGAACGAATCCCACTTCCTCCTCGCGGATCGAGACCGTTGCTTGTCTCCTGATTCTTGTGCAATTCTTTTTCTATCCATGGCTGGCTTAGTTGCCCGCCGATGTGCTTATATTTGTTGAAAATATCTTAATCGCAATTCAATTCTCGCGCTCAGAAGCTGGCTTGGGCGAATCAGACACAGAACACCACCGGCGAACAAACCCACACGACTTACACCAAAACACCGACACCCGACAGGTTTTGACACATCAAGGATCTAGGAGGAAGCGCGCGCAACAACACAATTAGGAATTGGGGGAGAGATGCAAACACAATGGCTTCTGAAAACCACCCTTTCTACAGCATCTGGGCGTCTGAGTCAATCCGCGAGCGATTGTTCGCGAACCTGAGCAAGTCGGATATTTGCTCAGTCCGGTTGGCCAATTCGGCCTGCTGCAACCTTGTCACGCGCCGGCTGTTCCAGCGCGTGCATCTCAGCTTCAACCCCAACAGCTTCACCAAACAGTCCCGGATACAGGCCCTGGGCAGGATCGGACATCATGTCGAGCACATCATTTTCTACCTTCCACACTCGGATGCCACATTCCTTCCGCCACTCATCCACCCACAAACGGGATCCGAGATCTCGTACCTCTACACACCGCACACCTCCATGACCAGCACGCTCACGAGACCCAAGTATGGAAATTCGGAACTGGGCGACATTCTCACCCAGCAATATCCACCTCTCTTTCATGCTTCGACAAACGTTCCTAGCTTCATCCATGCCATGAAGAACCTGCCAAACATGAGGCACCTGACTATCAAGACACCTGGTCAGGACGCCAGGGAACGGTACAGGAGAGACATTGTCGACTACGCCCTCATCAGCCTGAGGATAGCCATCGAGCGCACACCGCAACTGACTAAATTAAACAAGCTCTCGCTGTCCGGCGTACATCCGGCAGCATTCCTGTATCTAAAGTCTGAAGGCGGCCCTGGCTTTGGTTGCTTCCCCACGCGGGGCCAAGCGATGGCGCCAGATCCGCAAGCTCCATGTCTCGGTCGAGGCATGGGATTTCTATGGCCCCAGCGGCCCGGGTCTGGACCAGCTGAAGATTATTGACGACTACCTGCGCAACTTCTCCGACTGCGTAGAAAAGCTCTCTTTCACCTGGACTGGCGCAAAGGGTCCTTGCCCCTTGGCCTTGGCGGAAGACGCGCTCTTTGACCCTCCAAGAGAGTGCAAGAAGCTTTTCAATGAGGTCACGAGTCCCATGAGCCCCTTGCCTGCCACTCCCGGTGTGAGGCAGCCCATGCGCTTTACTCGCCTGAAGCACATGCAGGTCAGAAATGCATCCATGAGCGAGGCGCAATTGAGGAGGCTTGTCGAAGGCCACAAGGCGACGGTGAAGGAGTTTGACTTTGAGAACGTGGTACTGCTCAATGGCGGCAACTGGGATGAGGCGCTTGCGCCTTTGATGGCGCCCTCTGAGAAGAGCGGCAGGGCGCGAGCGATACCTGGTCGAGATACTCGGTTGGAATGGAAGGCAATGATAACATGCCTCCCCCTAGTCCTGTCGAGAGCGTCAGGACGGTGGGTCCGAGGACACCCAGAACCCCACGCAGTCCAAGGACCCCAAGGACCCCGAAGAGCAGTGTTGCGCAGGATGACGACGTTGCCGTCCGTCATCCCAGCGCTGCTGTGGAAGCTGTGGGCAGGGATCTGCTTGATGAGATTGAAGACGAGATGGAAGCCTTTGTGGGCCTCAGCCGTAATCCTTCCAAGGCGGACGTTTGTTACTTTGACAACAAGGAGGAGATTATTGTCGAGCTTGATGAGGACCTCAGCGAAGAGCTCAGCCTCCAGAGAACACTCACCGCCAGTGACGAGCCCCACCGCCCGGTCACTGCTACCGCAAGCCAGGCAAGCCTGGATACAGTGGGAGCCGAGGAGGCTTTCAGCGGCAAGTTGAAGAAGAAGCGCGTGCGCAGGAGAATCCGCAAGCCCTGGCACCCCAAGCGCGAGGATGGCGAGCAGTCGGAAGACGAGGAGGGCCAGGACTACTATCCTCCTCGCTCAAACGAAGAGCTCAAGGAGAAGCACTCGCTCGCCAGCTTCCTCCACCACAAGCGCTCCGGCTCGTCATCACACTCGAGCAAGAACAGGAACGTGCTCCGCCGTGCGCGCCAGTCGTCAGACCCGGGGCCATACTCGTCCTGCCAGATCATGGACCCGAACACGTACGAGATCCAGCTGCCAGAGGTACTTGGCTCTGATGATGAGACTCTCACTCTGAAGTCAAGCAATGCCAGCCAGAGCCAGACTACTCTGAAGTCGAGCAACGCGAGCATGAGTCAGACCACTTTGAAGTCCAGCAACGCCAGCCAGAGTCAGATTCGACTGGTCAGGGCACCATCGCACCCCTTGCCGCCCGTGCCGCTCAACATCTCAGCGCCCATGCCGGCGGAACAACTCCCTGTCCTGCTGCAGCCAGCGGTGTACAACCCGCAGGCGTCGACGACGTCGATTCCGATGCCTCCGGGCTCGCGGGGCAGCGGCGACAGTAGCAACTCGATCAGCGCGCCGCTGATGCACGCCAACGGGCAGGGCCACAACGTCAACGATGGGCTGTCGGCGGTGCAGCGGAACCTGGAGCAGGAGGAGATGCAGCTGCGGTTCGCCGAGGACGCCGAGGCGCGGGCCAACGCGCTGCAGAAGGCGCGCGATGCGGTTCTCCGTAAGCTTGGAAAGCTGAATGCGGCCAATGCTATGAACAAGATCGACGAAGGACCGCGCCTGGAGCAGCACCCCGCGCTGGTGCGGACGAACAGCGGTGGGACCATGCGGGAGCAGCCCCCGGCCGGCCCGCCCGACAACGGGAGCAAGACGCACCTGCGCATCCGGGAGCTGCTCGGCGCCGGCACGAGGCAGAACAGCGCCGAGACGTACAAGACCATCGAGTCCAGCAGCTCTCTGCTCGTGCCGCTCGTGTTCAGTGGCAACTAGGATGGGTGGACTGAATATTTACTGCGGAGAGGGGACAAGAACAGAACCCGAGGAAAGTCATGACCAACAGACAGACAGACAAATGTGATGCTCGCAAGGTTCAAAGCACGCTCGTTGTCTTTTGGGTGGGACGGGGTTTACAGGGAATGGGAATGGGAACAGCATGGGAACGGAATGGGATCGCCGTTTGAAACCGGGGCTTGAAGTGCTCAGAGAGGCCTTAGGTGCGGCTTAATGATTATTACGAAACACGAATATCTCTTTTGAATACATATTTCTTTGTATATATATATACAAACACAAAAAATCCCTCAACGTCCCTTTTCATTGTTCATTCGCCTCGAGTGATGATGCACCTTCAGACACATGACAGACTCGTCTGGCAAATGGCAACGGGACCTGCACGATAGCAAATACTATAAATACGGCCTTTGAGATCAGTTTTACCAGGAAATGCTCCGCGTCCGTCTCGCCTCCTTCATCTCCGCCTCCCGACCTGGGAAATGTCCTCAACGAGCAGCATTTCCCTCCATCTGATGCCACATTGTCTCTTTCGGGTGAACCCGGTCCTGGTCGGCCGACAAGCCGCCTGCTAAAAGACGTCTGAATGTAACGGGTCTCACCCCGTGACATGTTCACGTGTGGGCAGGATCAGACGTCCAGGCCGGGCGGGACGGGTGCATATATGCAGTCAGCAAGGGGCGTGGCATCCCAATCCCACTCACCCCGTCCCTGCGAGGGTGTCCGTGGTAAACACTTGCCCTTGGTCTTTGTCTTTATGTTGTCCTAGCGGCCGTTGTGCGCAATGTAGACCCTATTTCGCTTGAGTGAAGGAACCTTTCCTTTTTCTGAATGTCTGGGGCCCCTGCAGGCTGATGGTTCAGTCGCGTACACAGTAGTGTGCCGGATGCTGGACTAGTCTATTAGGTACTGTAAATACATGTTTTGCCCGAGTACCGTGCGCACGCCTGTGCAGTACAGGGCGCGCGGTGAGGGTGAGACTGGATCCGTTTGGTGCGGTGCGATGCGATGGGCCTGGCTGCAGTTGCTGGTTGAAACCCGAGAAGGAATCTTGTGAGACGCGATCTGTCTTTGCCCGCCGAGGGCCGGGTGGCAAATCAAAACGGCTGAATGGGTGGGAGTGTCCTCCTTCCTCTGGCAGCTTGCGGGCGTCGCGCCAGGGCCAGTGAGAACACGGGAGCACGGCGACGCTTGGATGTCTTGGGGGTGATATTCCCAATGGTGGTTAGCGTGTTATGGGCTGGGGTGGGACGTGGACGCGGTCTAGACCCAGCGAGGGCCCGCGGCGAGGGAGAATTGGAACATTGGGCCGATCGTCCTCAGCAATTCCCGATCTGTCTCTTTGAATCCCTCGAAGGGCCGGTAGCCTGCTGGGGGGGAGCAGGATGAGGGAAGGAGAAACAGAAGAGACAGAGAAGGCTGCGTGTGGGATAGTAAATAGTCCAGTAGATACCTATGTTTACTCGTACAGCACTGTTGAACCCCAGGAGACAGAGAGTCATGGCGGCCCACCGTGCCCTCCACCGTCCCTCGGGCCCGGTGCAGCCTCGAGGCTTTCATGCTGGGTCTGATCTCCCGCGGTCCACCAGCCGTGCTCCTCCTCCCCAGCTCCCCGGTCCCGCCGCGTGCACTGTACTGATCCTACCCCCAGACCAAGACTGGGGCCCCCCAGCCCTAGGAGAAGCTGCAGCTATCAAATCCAATTCCAATTCAGTTTGGACGCAATTGTGTTTCCCGTCCATTCATCCCATCTGCCAGTCTGCCATCTGTGCCAACCTGCCAATGCACCCGTCCCCTTGGCCCCTTCGCCCTCGACACACGCCAACCCCGTGCCAACCAGAAGAACGCCTCGCCTTTCTAGAGGCCACTCACTTGTCACACAGCCGCCGTCGCTCCTCCCTCCGACCCAACCCCAGAGCGAGCCGGTCCCATTTCTGTGTTGCAGGTTGGCTTGGAACGGACTGGGCTTACTGACGGACTGCCGCCCCTACAAATCCGCACATCCAGCGATCGACACCCCGTCCAACCGTGGACCCGCGGACCCTTGGTCCAGACGGCACAGACAGCCATACATACACTTTCACACGCATTGTGGCCCCCTTGAAAATCGCCAGCCCACACGCCCATACTCACTCCGCACTCGCCTGCAGCACAGTCCTCTACGGCTCACAATAACCCTACGAGTCAGTCCAGGCTTCCTTCTGCCTGTCGACCCGCCAATTCGACACCTTCCCACGGCCTCGAGGCTGCCCGGGGACGGGAGCGAGGCAACTACGCGTACACCGGCCGTTCCGCCTGGGCTCACCATCCACGAGCCTTGCACAGCGCTGCAGCTTGCCGTGCCTCGCGTGCTGTGAGACCCGCCGTCACTTCAATCCACACCCGCAACCTCCCGGCTTCCCAACTGTTCATCTCGACATCTCGACCAGGCTGTTGTAAGCGTGGTCGTGCCCGTCGTTGTGGTTGCGGTATTGGCCGTGGTGGCTTTGGTCTATTGGCTCTTCGGCTTCCCCCAACTGCGAAAGCTATCCCAGGGCGGAACATTGTCGGCTCGGTGCTCAACTACGCCCACCAGCCCAGCGCCAGGAGATGACCGGATAATACTGAGCTTCCTACTGAACCACTCTTTTACGAGTCGAGTCTACCAACGCGCATCATCGACCTGTTTGCCGCCGCCCCGCCGGGCGTTCACGATTTCGGTCAAAGTCAAGGGGAGAGGGGGAAAATAAAAGGCTTCAATCTTTGCTTTTGCGGGCAGGAAATTCTTTCTTGACGAGCTTTCAAAGAATGCAGACCGTGCGAGGTTCTTCAGCAGGCTTCCCCTCATAGCCTGGGCATATCGCAGATGAGGTGCAAGATGAGAATTGCCATCCGAGAGCAATTGGCTGTGCTGTAAGTATCGGGGCTGTCCCGCCAGTGCCTGTCATTTTGTGGCCCGGCTGTTTCTCCGCTGCCCCTGTTGTTAGGGACGAGAGTGGTGGCCTTGGTTCTAGGTCGATCGCTAGGACTGCTAAATTACAGTTTCTAATATGCTCCTGGGTTGATTGGCCTAAAGGTCTCTGTACTGACTCGATCCATAGTGTTACTCTCGTTGTACTAGTCGGGCTCGCCATCGTATCCGTGCCAACATGGATCTTCGTCAACAACTTTGGTTCGCACCCCAAGAGAGCTGTCTGTTGCCAGCAAAACTGACCAATTGCAGTAATACAAGTACAGTCGAGCAGCTTGGCCCTGACAGCTTCACTCAAGGCCACCCGCATCGCTTCCGAAGTCCAGCTTGTCCAAACGACTTGTTCGACTATATCCACGAGGATATTGATCCAAGAAGCACTAAACACATACTACCAAGGCAATACGACCGACGAAAACTGGGACTCTGCAAGGACTGATTTTCAAAGTGCTCTCGGCTCTGGCGGAGGGAACTTGTACCAAGTCAAAGTGTTTTCTAGGAACACCACGGGGCCGTCTACTGGTCTCTTCAATGCCACCGGCAGGACGACTCCGCGAATCGAGCTTCCCTACGAGAACTCCAATGGCACCAAGCCGTTTCTCGGTGACCCAGACGGGGGCTTCCCGCCGTCACTGTATCCGAACATTACTTACAATGATACGGGTATGCCGAGCACCAACAATCCGAGCACAAATAGGTTTGCCGCTTACGCGCTCTCTGGCGTTCGCCTGAATCAAGACAATGGCCTGTTTCTAGGTCCTCTCATGATAAACGAGACCTTTGCTTTGATTTCTCTGACCATCGTAAGCTGGGACACACCTTCCTGCTCCTCGCGTCACCCTTTACTAACAATACCTAGCCGATCAGATCAATAACAACGTCAGGCTTCATCCTGGGGTACATGACCATCGTCGCTTCGGGAAGTCCGCTCGTGAACGTGACGAGTTCAAGAGAAGGCTTGGGTGATACGGGTGTCGTGTTGATTGTTGGCCCAATGGCTCCGTCAAATACATTCAACGCATCAATGCCGTCGAGCAATTCGACGTACACGCCGGATGACCTCGGTACCTTCGGGGACGTCCCAATGCGCTTTGTACTTCCACCGATACCAGCGCCCAAAGGTGCCAGGCGGCATGACCAGCACAGCTACGCCTCTGGACTTTACGACCGTCCTTTTAAACTGCGGGATTATCCAGCCGTAATGACGGAATTCTCGAGGCAGGTCGAGACCGTGAACAATGCCAGTTCGAGTTTGTGGACGAGAAACGAGCAAGGGACTGATGTGTCGGTCGGGTTCGCCCGGCCACAAAATTCGCTCTTCACCTGGACGGTTGTTGTGGAGCAGGCACGCTCCGAAGCCACGGCTCCGATCAGCACGCTGCGCAAGATTTTACTCGGATGTGTTTTCGGTACTGCTGGCGCAGTTGCGATCCTTGTCTTTCCGTGTGCACATTGGAGCGTAATGCCGATCAGACGGCTGAAAGATGCCACCGAAAAGTCCGTCGCTCCACCAGGATACCATGACGACCTTGAGAGATTCAATACGTATGACGAGGAGGGCATGCTCTCGGGTACAACTTCTAAAAAGTCTGTCAAAGGCATGGCGGCGTGGATATCGCGTAAGCTGGGACGTCATCACCGCAGACGCCTCCTCGCAGATGCTGAAAGTGACTCGCATCGACGAGTCTTCAAAATTCCGGGCAAAGTCGAAAGCCACAAGCACATCGTTACGGACGAATTGACTGAGCTTACCACGGTTTTCAACGAAATGAGCGATGTGAGTCTCACCCCGAAGCTGTCCTTCAAATCGATTTGTCTCCGGAAATGCTCCAGGAAACCCCACAGTCATTGGTGAAAATCGTCACCAGCAAGTACTAACTCGAAGCGTTGTAGGAACTGCTTAAACAGTACACGTCGCTGGATGAAAAAGTCGCCGAGAGAACGCGCGAACTGGAAATTAGCAAGAAGGCAGCCGAAGCAGCAAACGAGAGCAAAACTTTGTTCATTGCCAACATCTCTCACGAACTCAAAACACCCCTGAATGGCATTATGGGCATGTGTGCAGTGTGCATGGAAGAGGATGACATTGTCAGGATCAAGCAGTCCCTCAAGACGCTGTACAAATCTGGTCCGTCTTTGTCCTAGAAAAGAAGCTCGACACCAAACCTGTCACAGAGCATGACTGCTGACCAATACCTCAGGCGATCTTTTGCTCCATCTTCTCGACGATTTACTGAGCTTCTCCAAAAACCAAATCGGTCATCAAGTAAGCCTAGAGGAACGCGAATTTCGGCTGGCAGATATTCGATCGCAGATTCTTTCCATCTTCGAGAAACAAGTAAAGGAGGGCCGCATCACACTGTCAGCCGACTTTGTCGGTAATGACCCTGATGGTCGGCCAATCGACCTAGACCGCCAGGATCCAGAGAAGCGTCTTCCGGCTGTTGGTCCTCAAGGTCTAGGGCGCCTGAAGGACATGTGCCTCTGGGGCGATCAGCACCGGATCTTGCAAGTCCTGATCAATTTGGTGAGCAACAGCTTGAAATTCACACCCGCGGGTGGCAAGGTCATGGTACGTATCAAATGTTTGGGAGAAGTAGAGTCGAGCGATGAGAGCAGGGCGTCGTCCATGTCGAGAAACTCGAGCCGGCCCGGTCGCGGTCGAGGTCGCCTGGGATCCGGCTCACAGAATTCGACGAGCTCTAGAGGCGCATCGTCGTCCATTGTGCAGTCGCAGGTCCAGAAAGGCACTGCCTTGTCCATAAACCCGGCGGATCCGAAGTCTGGGACTCACCAAACCACCATGGACAGGCCTGCGACGCCGCCGCCACCCAATGCCAAAACATACCTCTTCGAATTTGAAGTCGAAGACACCGGCCCTGGTATCGCCGAACACATGCAACAACGAGTGTTCGAGCCCTTCGTGCAAGGGGACCTGGGGCTCAGCAAAAAATATGGCGGCACCGGCCTAGGCTTGAGCATTTGCTCTCAGCTAGCCACGCTCATGGGCGGCAACGTCTCTCTGAGGAGCACAGTGGGTGTCGGAACCACCTTCACCGTGCAATTGCCCTTGAAATATACCAAAGAAAAGTGAGCATACGTCCCCGTTTAGCCATGGAGGACGCAGGGGACTGACCTAATTGATACAGGCCTTCCAGCACGGCATCCAGCAGCATGGGTGGCTCACGACCGCCGAGCGTGGTATCTGCGGACATCGAAACTCGCCGCCAATCGATAGAAGGGCCGACTGCCGAGGGCTCGAAGCCGACGGCTACGCCCGTAGTGGACAAACAGCCCAGGCTTGTGGGTCTAAGCCAGCCTTTTTTCGCGGCCGTGAAAGCACAAACCCCCAAGAGCGATGATGAGAAAATGGCGATGATAAACCAGGCGATGGAAAAGAAGCGGGGAGCGGGGAAGCTGCGCGTGTTGGTGGCTGACGACAACAACACCAACATTGAGGTTGTCAGCAGAATGCTGAAGCTTGAGGACGTTTACGACGTTACTATCGCCAAGGACGGGCAGGAGGCATACGAGCTGGTGAAGACGAACTTTGAGCGCAACGAGCGGTTCGACGTCATTTTCATGGACATCCAAATGCCGAACCTAGATGGGCTGCAAAGCACGAGGTTGATTCGCAAGATGGGCTACAATGCGCCCATAGTTGCGCTGACGGCGTTTTCTGACGCGAGCAATGTCAAAGACTGCATGGACTCGGGCATGAACGAGTTCCTCGCGAAGCCGATCCGGCGGCCTGCGCTGAAGCAAGTGCTGCAAAAGTTCGCGACGATCCCCGAGGAGCCGGAGACGGCGAGCGTATTGACCAAGAAGACCACACCAGAGGCAACGACACCGGCGGACCCGTCAACGGAGAAGGGGGATCTTGGGCTGGCCTCGGCGGCAGAAACTACATCTCCGGAGGAAGAGGAGCACTCTAACGGGGTGGCCTCCCCGGGGAAGAAGTGAACTGTCCGCTCCTGAGGCCTGATCTCGATCCCGACATCGCAAATTGGCGGCTGAGCCAAAAGAAGCCAGCCTGTCGACAGACTCAATGGAAAGCGGAGGTGGAAACACGATCGACTGGGTTCGACGCATTCATGACTTAATATAATTTCTATCCAGTCGCCGGGAAGCATCGAGGGCCGGAGTTTATTTTCTTTTATGGTTTTATAATGATGCAAACCTCCATGCGGAGGTCAAGACATAATTTGGGATGGTAATGGGACTGCGGGACGGCGTTGGGGCACATGGGCATACCCAAAAACACGAGAAAGGTATGGCGTCCGGGCGTTCATCACTACCCACGATACGAGTGTTTATGCATTGCGATGAGAGGTCTTTTGTAACATGGGTTGAGATGGATTTTTGCCATGCATACCAAAAATTACGGTGTGTGGGAGGCATTCTACTGAGCGTACTTTGGCACTGGTTTTGTGTCCTGTTTCCTTGTGTCTGTTTCCTTTGAGTGTGGTGGGGAGCAATGCCGAGTTAAAGACCAAAGACGGAGGATTCGAGCCTTGGACAAGCTTTTGCAGGGCACCCTGGCAGGAACGTATATGGATAGTATGAGTGATGGATCAATCTGAGAGAGAGAGAGAGAGAGAATACAACGCGGGCCGGGACTGAGCCGACCAACCAACGCATGCGCGGCCGCTGAGGTGGAAATGGTGTATTCCGTGAGCCGTGACGGCGACGCTGCTGTTGATGAATCTCTCGAGACGGGTGATAGGTTCTGCATAATACCCAACGGCCCTGACGGAGCAGTGAACACTTTTCTGGTTTCTGGTTTTCGGCCATGCCAGGATGTGCCTTTGTTTCGTTGTCTTGGTGAGATGCAACCTCTCAGCTTACACGGCTGGCGTGCTACGGTATCGACGGAGGGGTGGAGGGTTTTGAAAGCTGTGCCTCACAGCTGCAGCCAGCACAGTCTGATATCCAGAGGCACGGAGACAAGGAGCGAGGTTCAGCGATGACGGTACCCAGGGTGGGACTGCAGTGGTCATGGAGCTTCAGTTTTATAGCGGATGATATCGTGAGCTGTGGAGAATCCATCCTGATCGCTGTTGTAGATGGGATTAATGCTCAGGAGACGATATGAGCAGATACCTCAATCCCCAAGAGTCTTGGGGGCGAGACGATTCTCCTGAGGATGCCAATCAGCAATCTGTAGCCGCCGAGGCTGTAAGCGCCGAGCTGTCCCCGGCATGAGGGGCCTGCAAGGTTCCAAGGTCGATCAGAAGAAGCTCACCCCCTGCACCATCCCGAGTCCAGAGCTTGCGCGGCACAGCCATTGGACGGCCCCCGTGTGCCCTGCCTGTCTTGGGAGCTTGGGCCTGGATTATTATTAGCAGCCCCGGCGACACCTGCTGTGGTCTCCCTTCTACATGGTGCAGCTGTTGGCTGCAGCCCGCTGCTCGCTGCAACGTCGAACGGCGCCATCCACGAGGTGAAATCCTCCCGCGGCGGGTGTGTGTGGGGAGGCTGCGAGGCCACTCCAAACCGCGCCTCGCTGCGTCTCATGGCGCTGGGGTTTCGTTGAATTTCAACTTCACCCCTCTGCTGCCACCGCCTGCTCATCATCCCCTCTCGACTAGACCCAGCAGTTGTGATCCCGGAGGGCATCGTCTTAGCCGCAGCTGGCATACAGACACAGCAGCGTATGCCCAAGCAAGCCTCACCGTCCGCTTTCCTCAACCAGACCTTGCCACGCCGACTGTCCACGGTGAGTGCGGGGCTTCCGGTGATCCATCAGCTGTGGTGCAACCGGCGACGACGGTCTCACTTCTTTTCTCTGAGCTTCGCTGACAGACTACCAGCTGCATTTCGACCAACATCTCACCTGCAAAAATGTCGCAGTACTATCCACGTGAGCATCAGAAGCATCTGCCACGGTCCCCAGCACCAAAGCTGACCTTGACACAGCTCCGCCGTCCGCGGCGCAGAAGAACTACCCGCCGCCGCCCATGTCCGCACCCGCCCACCAGACTTCCTTTGGGCACATCGGAGGAGGGCCCATGTCGCCACCGGCGAACAAGACCTCCTTCTACCCCCCGCCGCCCAACGGCTCTTCTCCAGCGCAGCATCAGCAGAGGAATTATCCTCCGCCGCCGGCTGCCGCGGGAACGCCGCCTCCCAAGAGCGGCAGCCCCATGTCTTATCCGCCACCTCCCCAGCAATTCTCACCGCCACCACCGCAGCAGCAGCAGCAGCAGCAGCAGCAGCCGGCTCCTAACATGAGCCTGCCCCTTCACATGCGCCACAGTTCCACCGGCTCAATCCACAGCCAGCACGGCCCCCAGTTCACTCACAACCAGCAGTCATCTCAGCCGCCCCAGTATGCCGGTCCCCCAGAGGGCGACTACCCGTCCGAGAAGCCGCCCCAGTCGGAGCGGGACGACGAGGAGGCCCCAGTGGATACGAGCAACCCTTCGAATCTGGTGGGCGGGGCACCGCCCGCCGGGCACTTCGTAGGGGCGTCGGCCATCGTGGACGACGTGGGCACCTTCAACGGCGGGTCGTACCGCATCAGCCCACCGTGACAGCAACACGATCCTGACGATCCAGCTGGCGATGGGGTGCCCGCTGAGCGCGAAGCCCGGGACCATGATCGCCATGAGCCCGACCATCACGCTCAAGGGCGCGTACAAGTTCAGCATGAAGAAGCTCGTCGCCGGCGGCGAGATGGGCCACTCGACCTTTACGGGCCCGGGGGAGCTGCTGCTCGGCCCGCCCTTCCTGGGCGACGTCACCAGTCTGCGCCTTTCGGGCAGCGAGAGCTGGAGCGTCGGCCACGACGGGTACCTGGCCAGCACGCAGGGCGTCATCAAGGAGTACAAGAGGCAGGGGCTCGGCAAGGCCATGTTCAGCGGCGAGGGGCTGTGGGTCTACAAGGTCAGCGGGACTGGCCTGTTGTGGCTGACGAGTTTCGGCGCCATAATCAGGAAGGATGTGAGTTTGCGAGCCGCCTCTAAACCCCCCCCCCCCCCCAAACCACGATCTCCTATTCAGGTGCAGGACGCTGACAAAGCCGTGACAGCTCGTGGAGGGAGAAAAGTACATCGTCGACAACGGCCACTTGGTGGCCTGGAACACAAAGTACGTGATGGAGCGGGTCGCGTCAGGTGGCATCATCTCGGGCTTTGCGTCTGGGGAGGGCCTGGTGTGCAAATTCACTGGCCCTGGTACGGTCTTCATCCAGACGAGGAACGCGGTAAGTCTTGGTCACCAGCCCAGTTGTGTGGCGAAACAGTACTTGGGAGACAGCTTGCTGACTTTGCTTTCCCCCCCTTCTGACGCAGAAATCTTTCGCTGCCTACATGTCCGGCAGTGGAGCGCCTGTAAACTCATAATCTGTTGAAATACAGAGGGGAATGGATGGATCCACAGCCCTGAAATGTAGGTTGATTTATAGCCGGGGAAAAGCAGCTTGCGGGCTGAGGGGACTGTGAGACTACCCGGATGTTCCTGTTCTAGGTGTCGGCTTTTCTTCTTTTGAGTATGTGTTCATATTTATTTCACTTCAAGCGGCGTGTTCTGGTGGTAATGCGTTCTGTCACCTCATCAAATACGAAACGAGACCGTCCTGTCTCTTCTGGCCTTTCCCACCCTCTGTGGAAGCATTCCTCAGCCGACTTGAAGCATCGGTGATATGCAAAATAGGAAGACTGACCGAACCCCGGACTTCAAACACAACTGTGATGTTGTGCTGTCGCCTCCCCTTTTTCACACATCAGATGAAGAACTGGCGGACTTCTCCGGGGATGTGAGGCATGCAAGCTGTACGTCAAATGGCAAGTGCCAGATATTGCTTTGGTACCTCCTGGAAGAACGCAGTCGCGAATGGGGTTGCCGTCTGTAGGAGGATATGACAGTCGATACGTGATGGCCTTTTTCCTATCCTCGCCTGCTATTCCTTCATACAGCCTGTCGAGACTGTCAGATGACAAGCTCCGAGCGAGTACTACCAGATCACCTATGCGTCGCAAGTGAGGCCCCAGTTTCCTCCCAGCACTTTGGTCTTTGACCTCGGTCGCAGCTGTTGCTAGCGACTGATGACCTTTTCTGACGCATTGAGCGACTGCGAAACATTTGGTGAAAGGAGGATGGGTTTCTGAAGCAGCAGCCCCCCATCGTCGCTTCCCATCCAGCAGGACTGACCGCCCCAGCCCACGACTTCCTCTCCGGTTGGGCACAGGCGAGCTCTCCCGAACGTCTCGTCGACGCGACTCCTTCGCAACGCCCGTTCCATTCCCATCGCACCTCATCACACAGCCCAGGACTTGGCCTTCGGTTTTGGTTATCGCCCGCGCAGGTTTAGGGTATCTTCTTCTTCCTTCAGGGTCCACCGAGGTCGTTTTCAGCGTTTTTGAGCGGAAGTTTCAATTTCTTAAAGCTGGTGCTTCGAACCTCACTCACACTCGACTTACTTATTTCGCCGTTTCCGACTGTGCCTTGCTGCCTTTCGCCCCGAAGCAAAGCCTTTTCGTCTCCTCAGCTCTCGGTCAGTGACCCATCCACACCACCTCGATTACTCTGGATTGTCACATCGATCTGTCGCTAACTCCAGATACTGTTCGTTCTCAGCCGACTTCGCCTCTGCCAATTTTCAGACAGGTTATTTCCCTTCGCTGTTGGCAGCGAGAGTTTGATGCTTGACACCTGCCAGGGTCAAAACTCAGCTGGATCATCTGCTGTAAGTAGCTCTGGCAGTTGCCGCAATGCCGCAAGGAGTGTCCACTCTAGAACCACCATGACTACTCCACTCTTCCAAAACGATCTCGCGCGTTCGTTCTGGTTTACAAAGCCTTGATACTGACGTGTTGTGGTTGCAAGAAGCGGCCAAGCAACCTTAATTGAGGACCGCCACATTGCCCACCGCTTGAGACAGTCTCCAAGCATACCAGCAAACTCGACTACACAACGTGGCAGCTTGTGTTGGGATCCCGTCGTGAGCAGGAAGCGAGATGTCTGCCTTGCAGCAAATCCAGGGCAATACTGCCATGTCGCGTTTTGTGAGGCCTAAGCTCACCATCGACACTCGAGTGCATAGCAAACCCAACGTCGACCCGCTTTCCACCCAGAGTGCACCCGCCTACCCACGTCAAGAGAGGGGCGTCCCACCAATGCATCAAGCCGTTGACCGATATTGCACAAAAGTTGCTGAAATGATGAATTCACCCACTTGGCGCAGTCAGCGTCCCGGACCTAACGTTGTTGACGACAGTACTCCTTCCGAGCCGCTGGGTCCGCACGATGCATACACTCCGAATTCATTGGGGTCCTGTGTCGAAGATGATGGAGAGTGCCACTCAATCAGAGAGCACGGGGATGTCAACGGGACCTTGTCTGATCTCGCGAGACAACGGACTCTACGTCGACACGCCGACAGCGGTATTTCTCTCGGTCGGGATGCAGAAGCTATGAGCATCCTCGGCATCCATCCATTCTCAGAGATACCGAACAGACCTGCCAATGCCTTCATCATCTCGGCTGCTGTGTCCAATGGAGCTGCTCACTCCCGCGGTACAATATATGGTGAGCTCCAGCCTGTCATGTTTCCTAGGCAGAGGCCCGACATCCAAAGCAAGACCGCCGAAGACGAACTGTCCTTCGATCTAACCTCCGAGGATGAATATCTGGGAAGTCTTGAGACTGGTTTCCAAAGCTCTCGAAGGTCTCTCAGTCACTCGCCCAGCCAACCTGAAAATGTGGAGATTCTCAATGACCAGGAGCTCATTGAAGGTGAAAAAGCGAAGAAGAATAAGGAGCGTGAGATTCACCAGCTTATGGAGAGGGACGAGGCCATCAAGTCTGTCAATTCCCAGCACGCATCTCCGCGGCGCAATCGTCGTCCTGACCCTGAGGATAAGTCACGCTTTCAGGGCTTGCTCGGCAGACTTCGATACGATGCTGAGGCATTGACTGATGATCGAGCGGACATGGTTGCTCTGAACGATCCAGCCATAGTTTCCTTTGCACCCAAGAAGAGCGCGCAGTACTCTTCCAACGAGGAGTTTGCACCTCGGCGCCATATTGAGGAGAAATGTCCGCCAAAAGGAAGTCATCACACTTCATCCGATTCGGGTTACGCATCTCCTACAACACGCTCGAGACCAAGCACCCGCACTCAATCGAGGAGCAGACCTGGCACATCAGATGAGATTGGCTCCGAGCCCGTTACTATCCAGCATGGAGATGTTGACTCGAAAGACTTCGAACCAGATCGTCCGTCGAAATTTTCAACGCTCAATCCCGCGGCAAAGGTATTCTCGTCGGCCAATGACCACAGTGCCTCTCCAAAGAAGCGAGGCGGACTTGCTCCGGCTCCTGTTCCCGATCATGCCTTCTTCTCACCGTTGCTTGCCCAGGCACAGTTTGGCACGGGCATCCAATCGCAAAACTTTGGTTACAACGCCCTGCCCAACTTCGGCAGCCCTCTGACAAACTTGGCTCTGACACAGCCAGGCTTGCTTCAGCTCTCTTCGGCGTTGATTCCTCAAAACAGCTCCTTTCCTCAACCTATCTTGCCACCTCCGCCCGGACTTGGCCTGACTGCGAACCTTCCTCCAGGTATCCAAAGCCCTGGGACCATGCCCGGTCTACCACTCCTGCCACCACCATCTAGAGTGACCCTACCAGGACTAGCACATTCTCCAGGACTCATGTCGACGTCTGGGCCGATTTCTTCCGACTTCACGGGCGCCTTCCACCAGCAGCTGCCAACAATTCCCTCGTGCAATAACCCAGCACATCAAAGCGCTCCCGCGTTCAACGGCACTCCAGGCTTCCCGGCACCCACGATGCCACAGCTCGCACCTCCTGTGCCCCCTACCTCCATGTTGAGTCCAAACCACGGAGCACCCGTGCCACCACCATTGGCACCAGTAGCCCCAGTGGTCAACCCGATTTTTAGGAAGAATGTGCCCAAGCCCAAGGTACCGAACACTACTGGTCAGCAGTACTGGGAGTACTGGCACGAGCTACGACGAACGTTTGAGCCTGGATACGCCCAAAAATCGAAGCAGAACCAGCAGAAGCGGTACATGAAGCAGCAGACCCACAAGAATGGTGGCACGACGGACCAGACCTAGGAGAAGCGAGGGTCTTCGAGCGAGCCGCAAGGGAAGAAGGACGAAGCGAACGGCGCATCAACAACACACAGCGTTTCCAGTGAGGCAACAGGCGGCAAGACCGCGGTTGTTGGTGGTAAAGAAGTTGGCAGCAACGCCCCGGGCGCCAGCTCCCATGGGAGTGATTGAGGACCTTGGGCTTCAGCACCATGCGTTTCGGCTCACATAAGCCACTCGTTTTATGAACTCAAGGCCAGTGTGCTTGTCACATATCGACAGATGAAGGTGGAGACTGAGGTCAGTCATACTTCACTTGGGCGATTATGGAATGCTTTTCTTATTGTTATTTGTTTTCTTTGTGAGTAATGAACGGCGATGGCTTATGCTTTTACGAAGATGATTACCACGAGTCCAGCATGTCTTCCCGAGTAATGGAAGAGGAAAGCAATGAAAGAAAAAATGAAACACAAAACCACAAAAACAACTCTGAGAGGGATCGAGGTGTCGACATCGTTAAAGGCTCGATAGCAGCAATGTCATTCTGTTTCATTTCAAGCTCTGATCTTCTGACAGTTCGCAGAATCTGGTGATTCTCTTGACGCATGAAGATGCTTATCCTTGAGACTACTCGTGGCCCCTGCAAGGCATGCGCTTGTGATGCCTACCGCGATGACTTCACCCGAGGTTCCTTACACCAGGGCGGCTTGGTCAGACGGAATTATGTGCCGAGCACACACACCACATACGATTCAAGCTCATAAACATGTTTCTTTCACATGCAGGAGCATTTCGTCGTTGTCGTTCACTGCCGCCCCCCCCCCTCCCAACACACATTTCCTAAACTCTAGCTCATAAAGATACACCGAAAAGCGATCCGAAGGCTCACCTTGAAGGTCTGACAACTTCACCTTCGTGTTTAACGTCTGATTGGACGGCGGTCGGTCTGCCATCATGTGGTGCAACCAGCGGAGGATGGGAGCCTCCAAGGTACTGAGGCTTGTAACTGATACATGATCCAGTGACGACCGTGACATGGCCAGGGCTTCTTTCTCTTACTTGGCTCCCTCACTGCGCACACCACGCCATTACTGATGCCGAATATGCGTATTCTCAGTCCGCGTGACTATCTGCGCGTTATGAAACATCGAAAGGGTGGTGAGCTTAGATTTGGGGGCCATTGGGGGCCGGGTGGGCGTTCATCAAGCCCAACAAGCGCGAAACGACAACCACCCTCCCTCCTAGCTTGCCCACAGAAAGGGCGGATGGATCCCTCGCTCGTCGACATCATCATCAACAGCACAGTGCATAATGATCATGTCTCGCGTCCGACTGCCCCGATGGCATGTGCTTGACGGACATCCGACCTTAGCCGGTGAGCAAGTGAATGTCTGTGATGTGGTTGTATGGAAGTATGTGTGTATGTGTGTGTATGTGCGTGTGTGTGACAGCGCGGGCTTCTGCGGGCGTGAGCCATGTGGATGCCTAGGGGGAGTGAGGAATCTTAACTTGCATGTCTGGTCTAGAACGCGTATTCTGTTATCGGGACCGGTGTCTGATGTGTGCAGTGGTGTTTAGGCAGGGGCGGATGGGAAGGGAGGTTTGTGTGGCGCATCTGCAGGCACCAAGTGCTGACCTCCCACCTTACGGCGAGGTGATGGTGTGAGTGAGGCTGGGTCCGTCTGACACGCCTAGCGGGACCCTCTCTCCCCTGGAAGCGCCCCCTCCGGCCCACCCATTCCGCCGACGTCCGGCTGAGGATGGCAGGCTTCAAGGTTAAGTCCTTCGTGGTGCGGGAGGAGTTAGCGGGCGTGACATCATGCTATCAGTCGGTTGTGGCGTGGGCTAGGCGGCTCGGATTAGTCGTGACTTCAGACGGGTCAGGTCAGGCCGGTGTGATCGGTGAGCGAATGGGCGGTGGTGTGGTCGTCGTGATAGCATCATGGACTTGATTTCCAAGCCTGAGATAACGCCTCGTGGTCTGGAGGGGGAAATATCTCGGTGTTTTCCCTTTGAGTTGGAACCACTTCTCACATCTGATGAAATCATCAAATATATCTGCGACTGTGCTGACATTACTGTCATTCCCCTGAAGGAAGGATCACAGCTGCATGGAAATCGAAGGAAGGAGCTCGGGCATCGGATGTGTATGGTAGCTCCGTCTTGGGACCAGGCGATGATTTTTACGCCGATACCGTCAGAGTCCTGACCGTCTCCTCTCATTTGGAATGAGAAACCTCTCTGATGCTTGGGTCTGGGCACCAGGGCTCACCATGTCCCGAGATGCGCAATCAGTGCTGAATCCCAACGAAGGGAAATTCAGACCTTCACATGCTGACATGCTCGCTCCGTAGCGGCTTCCTGTCCATACTGCGACGCGCCGCTGAGGGTAGACTGCTGTTTTGCCATGGTGCCTTGGAAGAGTTTTGCTATGCTCCTGAGACCGCAGTTCCCGTCTCCCTGTCCATGATCTGAATACCATGTATTGGTCTGCCATTGGGTCCATTGTGAGGTATAGACATGACCTCGGACAGTCGCGACAATGGTGCTTCTTCTCCCTACCTTAGCCATAGTCAGGCCGTTGAAGATCCGTCAGTTGTACCGACCTAGGTATGCTGCGCTTCTCGATGGCAAGAGCGCCTCTCGCCAGCTGCAGGACAGCACACAAGCTCTCAACGACCCAGGCAATCGACGCAGTCCCATCCGACTGAAGTCTATTCAAAAATTCTCTTCTCTTCTGAGCCTCTCTTCTCCATTGTTGAATGTCCGCGATGATGTTGCAACTGACATCGACGGCTGTTGTCCGGTTTTTTGCTTGGGTCAGGTCGGTCTATCGAAGTCATCTGGCTTTCCAGAGGCATTATGGACCTTCTTTCACTCAGAAGAGCTCATACCTCTAAGGTGACCATCATGGGAGGGAAGTGGCCCCCCCACTGACCTTGAGCCTGCCTTCCGTGTCCACAGGCTTCGCACCTTCCCGAACGGCAGGCCACTGACCTTCATGACACAGAACGCGGTCCATCGCCTTCTCTTTCTCACATTCATCCGGGCTCAAATGTATTCTTCCCCAAGGTTCCATGATCTAGTGGCATCCATTGCACAGCCCTTCGTCATCAATCGAATAGATGTCATGGTCTCCACGTCCGATGTTCTGGAAGGTTCTGTCGCTCTGGCATCTCCCTTCCTGAGGATAGGTATCAATGATCCCACGCATGTCATCGACCTCCGCCTTCCGTTCCCGGTATGGATCTTTCATATGATGCCGTCACCTGCGGTGCCTTTTCCTTTCCGTCCCTTCTTTCATAAGTATTGAGGGAGCCTTCTTTGGCAACCGCTTGGCCATCTTCCACGCCGTTTTCAAGGTCTTCCTGCCATCCTTTCGAAAAGAACTCCCGAAATGGTCCACGATCGGGCTTTCTGTTGCTGTGGGTAGCCTTTGTTCGTCGAGGTCCTGCTGTTCCCTGCTTCACAATCGATCCTTCTCTTGGTGTCGTAGACGTCGTCGGCAAAGCACCCAATCATACCAAGCAGGCCGGGATCAAGCACGTTGCCGAATGGTCGTGGAAAATGCCATTGTAAGCAATATTTCTCTCGCGCCAGCCAGGCCTCAAGACGGAGAAGGGTAGGGGACAGGGAGGTCAGGCAGGATCTTATATCAGACAAAGATGACGGACCTCTTACCAGACGACGCCGAAACTGTGGGGCATCGCTTAAAGAAGCAAGAGGTCATTCCCGGATCGCTCCTTGCTAAGAGACCGCTTGCGGTGAGACCTCTAGAGCCATTTCTGGGCCGATGGGTGTTCGCCAGTGTGGGACATCACCTAAAACGACGGACACGCCAACGGACAGCGATCGTCTCCACCGACCTGTTCATGCGCCATTGCCCAACAGAAGCAAAACGAGTCAAAACGACGGTCGTTCCTGTGTTATCCGTCCCCGTCAACGCTATTACGGCCGTGTCTCGTACGAGGTATGCCATCTATCGCTGCCCAGCTGGTCTATTGTCGGACAAGGAGGAGGACCGTCGGTGCCGAAGATAGTCTCGGTGGACTAGAATGTCGGTCATGCAGCTGTTTCGTCTCGCCTACTTTGGTCGAGTCCGGGCAGATCTGCCAAAACAGGAAGGGCTCACAAAGCCGTTTCTGTTTCCACGACTGCTCACAGCCTATCCTTGAGCGTGTTGGCTCACATGACAGCAGGTGGTGGATGCCCATCTTATCTCCTACTGGACTCGGCGGCTTTCAAGCCATCTCACTGCCCCAGATTCAGAAATCCTTCCGCAGATCTGGGCATTGATACGGACTGGCTCCCCTCGGAGTTGCAGCATCTGACACCTTGGCCTACATCTGCCAGCAAGATCAGATGACCCTCGAAGCCTTGCTCCGTGAGTGACTGCCGATTCTTCAAGTCCGGAAGACTGGGCTGATGGTGGGGACATCGTCATTTCGAGTGAACGAAGCGCCAAAATTACTGCCCTAAGCCACAGTCCTCGACAGACAAGAATCACGAAGACAAGGTATCTCGGGACCGAACGTGATAGCACGGCCAGATTCACTCGGGCCGGATAAGTCGATGGCGCAAAAGGCGTGTGAGAGAGGGATATGGAACGCGAGGGAGGAACAAGAGAGACAAGTTCGCGGACCGCTGCCGCTGGCCATGTGCATTGCACCGTCTGCCTTGCCGTCACTCGAGCTGCTGGCGAGATTGGACATGCAGTCTTCGGTCAAGTACTCAGCGCCGCAAGAGTCACTGCGACGAATGCCACGGATCCTGGGCATGAGAAGCTTTTCCATGCCATCAAAGACCAAGCCACCATCTGCAGGTATTGGTAGAGCTCTTCGGACACTCTTTAGGCCATACTTTCAGAAGGCACACAGAAGACTTCTTTCTTTTGCCATGCATGGTAGCCAACCACCAGGCGAAAATGACAGGGGATGAATGCAGTGCCTCCGATCCCACATGATGCTAACAGCGAAATAGATCAAGCACGACCTTCAGAGGAGCTCATATACGGAGAGGCTGCGAGCTCGGTATGGGTGGGGGCCCAGATATGTGGAATCACCGCTCTCCACGCTGCTGGAAGGTTTTGATAGACCAGTTCTTGCTGCTGCGGCCTGAAACAGAACGGGTCGAAATGTGCTTCGAGACCCACAGGAAGCATTTGAAGCAGCCATGATAGGTTGGATACTTCGGTAGTTACCATCTTGGCTATGAGTACTGGTAAAAACATGATAAGCCAACATGCTCCCCAGTTACACGTCTTTGGCTGGCGGACGCGAGAGTTGATCACCCTAGAGTCAGCAGAATGACCACCGGTCACCCTGAGCCATTTTCGCGACACGAGGCTTTAGGGCCCGGCCTGTGAGATGGGGGTCCGAGACGGCAATAGAAAGCCTGTCCAAGTCCAACCAGGCACAGTCTCATTGCGGGTACAATGCAGTCAGCTAGGTGAGACGGAATCAGAAACTCTTCTCCAGCGCGTCACCTCCTCTGCTCATTACTTCACAGAACTCCGCTTTGAATACGAGCCCAGGAGCGAGTTGAAAACAACTGGACTGTACCAAGAACTAACCAGTGTCGGACCAGAGCTGCCAGTTGTGACTGTGCTCGGCCGTCGGAGTGCTTAGCTGACCGAATGTTCCGAGTGAGACGGAGACTTTGCAGAAGATGGTAGGACAGCATAAGACGGTGAGAGATGCTGCAAGTTTTTGCGGCACCTCCTCAACACAAAGGCTCGCCAGAGGTTGCCCCAGACCGGGCGGGGAGAGGAAATTGATGATGAGTCCAAAAGAGGGAAGGTTGCACATAATGCTTCTGCCTTGTATCACGGACGATCACTTCCCAGAGGGTCCGATAAACACACGTGGAATTCCCATGGGCACTTACTTGACCGTCTGGATAAACTTCGCTACACAGCCCAGGCCCGCCCATTGAGATTGCCATCACGACCACAGCAGCGGCCGCCCTCAGCAGTCAGCACACTCACTCAGTCACCACTGCAAGTGGAATCAATCCGTCAAGGTCCGATTCGGGGCCAATCAAATCCCAAACACAACGCTATTAGCCACAGTCAACACAACAGAGGCTGCGGTCCGAGTGAGACTTAGGGGCTGGACTCGGGGCCGACCCACTCGTGTGATGACCGCGTGTGCGTATGCAGTCCTCGGGCCGCCAGCTGCCTGGACCAAGATCTGCAGGATTTAGACTGAGCGACGTTCTGAGGCTCGACTGTGGAGACGACGCGCTCTCTTCTGAACGCCGACTGGCTTCACATTGGCAGTGCATGTTGGCAAGTGACACAGCGGGTCGGTTGATGTGTCTCGCAACGCAGGGGCTTGCTACCATATGTAGCATCCACTTGCTGACCGCAGGCACAACCAGCCCAGAAGCATACTGTAGTAGGTAGGCGATGGCATTTCGGATGCTTCGTTGTCGGGCAACACCACACCACACCACACCTGGCAGACTGCACCCGCCAAGACGGGCGCGCAACGTCCACCATGGATCCCCCGCCCCCCTTCATGGAGGACCAATTAGGCAAGGAAATGGTTTTGCTGCACATCGGAGATATATCAGCCGATGTTTGGATCTGAAGTTTGAAGCATGTCGCCATGAGTTTCCCGAAGCGGTTGAAGGGGGCAGTCAGAAAACGGGGCGAAACAGTGTCAGTACCGCGACGGGCTTGGTGGTTGAAACAAATTCGAGCTGGGGTGCAAGAGGCCCAAACGATGAGATCATATCCTAGAGATGGCGCTATCACCCCGGCAGATGCTCTCCATGTGTGGGTGGTTCGGTCGGTCCGTCGAGGAGCCAAGCTTTGGCTACAAGCCGTGCCTGGCCTGGCCCTGCCACCGGTCCCGAGCAGATGCCCGAACTAGAGCGTGAGATTCAAAATCAGACGGCACCAAGCCTCGTGCTGCGCACAAGGCGGCGCACGGGGTGCTCAACCAAGTGCCGAGGCGGGCTGGGACTCCTGACGATCTCAATGACTCGATGTGGACTATTGGGCCGACAAGCGCAGCGGTATCAGGCACGGCACGGCCTGGGCTGCACGTTTCTCTTGATGTTTATCAGGCATTCTTGGCGTCGCCAACGCCGAACCGTCCCTACATCACGCACCGGCGCCCCGGGATGGGCAGCCACTTGCGTACAGAGCCCTTCTTTTCGGGCCTGAGCAACGCCGTCGACCGAACGCCCCGAGCCTATTCCTTATTGATGCGAGATGGAAATTACTCCACAGACAGCGATCAACATCCTATATATAAACTCTGGTGAGTATGTGCGCGTGCATGCGCCAGCGTTCAGTCGGAGTCGATGCTACCCAGGGCCGCAGGCTTCTAGTATTGCCAGTTAGCCCTTGGCTCTGGCTCGCCTATTTCCCGTGTAGCACCTCCCCCCGCGTCTGATCAAGGTAATATCTGTGTAGGTGGCAGTCTGGGGCTCAACCTGGGGCTCAACCTTACTCAGCTACAAGGACGCTACACCATCCTGAAACACACCGGGGAGCCCTCACCCCGCGAAGACATGTGCCGTCTGATTTGCCCTTGAAGGAACTAACGTCAGCGAGAGACGTGAAATGCGAACTTGTGTCTTCTCATATCTCGTCCAACTATTGGGAACAATCTTTTTTTGGCAACCTGTTCAATGCCAATAGTCCCGCTTTCGCGGCTGATGGGTCGGTTTGTCCAGATATCGAGAATGTCGGTCTCGGTCATCTCGGGGCAGATGACTTGCAGGAGATGGCAAGCCGGAAGGATTATGATACGCTGCAGTGGCTGTCAAGGCCCTCTGACAGCCTTGGGAGGGTGGGACTCATAACAAACTCTAAATCCTACAGACGTGCTCCAGCGCGGATATACCCACATACGTTGCGCATAGCAGCCCGACCCAGTGGGAGATCGTACACTCAGCTTACTGTACCAAGAGCTATCACGTCACACTCGAGGCTGAATCGGCCGCGAGGCGATGGTGCCATCCACCAGACTCAGCCGCCCCCGGTGGTAATGGTGGTGGTCGGAGGGGAGAGAGGATTGCTTCCCTGTCGTGACTGGGCGAACCACCAATGGGCTGTTGTGTCCACGCTTCTGCTCGCATTTGGACAGTCAACTCAGCCTTGGTGGGCGAGCGAGTGTGTTCGTACAGACCCGAGTTCGAGTTGAGGCGTGTCAAGTTCATGTTCGCGACCGGGCCGGCCGTCAAGCAACCCCCTCCCTTCTTCCCACAATGCATTCCCATGCGAAGCGGACCGAGCTGGCTGTGCATGCTAAGGTTTGGCAACGTAGAAGTGAGGGCATCCGCGGAATCACGGAAGGGACGGCGAGCATACACTGCCCTCCTGCTTCTGAAATCGGATGGAGCGACAGTGACGCGAGGCTGGTCTGGGAAGGCTGTTTCTTGAAACCGAAGCGAGCATGTCCAAAAGCCAACTGGGCCTGCCAGGGTGGATGCTGGTGCATCCCGAATCTTGGCCGTGTCCACACCCACGGCTGACTGGACCTGATCCTGGAGAAAATCACCGTGAGCTTATCGCGACGGAACCTTATTGTGAAACTTTGCTGTCCTTTCGTCGTCCATTCCTCCCTCATCGACATCGACATTGACATCGATCCAACCCAACAGCGCAGCGCGTGCCTGCGGTCATCATCTCACATCTCACATCTCACAGCCTCAACCGACCTCCCTCAGGCCCCGAGCCCCACACCACGCACGATCAATTCATGCAGGCCAGCACGCTGGACCGAGATACGATGCTGTTCCTCATTGCAGATCACCTACACACCCATCCATCCTCTCACTCACTCTAGTCTCTGGTGCACCCGCGACCGGTATTGCTTCTGTTGGTGGTGGGCCTGGGACGAGCGAGCCAGTCCGAGCGCTGAGCCGGCCGTCCAGCCGCCTGCCCCTTGAGATGATTTTCACAGTTTTGGACATGCGTGCGCAACAGCCATTTTGACTCTCGAGTCTGCCTTGCGGGCGCGTCTCAAAACAGACTTCCACTCCAGGCCTTCCCACGAGATGGTTTCTGATATCTGATCAACTGCCCTTTATGGATGACTTTAGACGAAAGGTTACAAGGCGCACAGCCAGCAACTTGGGACGATTCTGGGGACGTATCTTTTTGCTCACTGACAGGGTCCCAGGTGGCGCCGCCTGGTACCCCCCGCCACGCCCAAAGGGGCAAAAATCTGAGCGTAGCCGCTGAAGGAGGGGGCGTCCAAGCTGCAGGATATGCCGTTGTGAAAAGGCGTGGCGTTAGTCGGTCTGCCAGCGGCCTGGTCCTGCGGCCTGGCGATCATTTACAGTTTCCTTGCATGAGCGCCGAGCCTTGCAGGAACCTAGTCACTATCGTCCTCACCTGTACTGGCCGACCCACCACGCCGACCACACCTGGCCTCGTGGTATCCGTCAACATAGGCCTTTTCCTGCGCAGAGCCCGCATCGAGCATGTCGTGCGCCAGCCGACGGCTCCGAGAGCTCCCCGGGAGGGCCAGCCAGCCCTCTCTACCACCCTCCTCCTCCTGAGGGAGCACAGCATGTCCCAGGCGGGGATATAACGACGTGCTGCTGTTCCGAGCACTTGGTTCCGGCCCGTGATTGGGCAGGCCAACCCATGCTCGCTCTCTGTGTCTCTGCCACCAGGGGAGGGCCTTCTCTCCACGCCGTCCTAGCCCGCGGGTGGTTGGGCAGGTCGCGAAGAAAGAGCGACCGTCTTTCACATGGAGCGCCACAGGGCATCCCGAACGGCATGCACGGGCGCTATTTCGAGGGTCCTCGCCCTCTTTACGTGGGTGGTATTCGTCCGTTGGCAAACTTTCATCCCACAGTTTGACAGAGTAAATTTACCCTGTGTCATCTATTGATTGGGCCTTGTCCCTCACTGAAACTCGTGTCAGCTAATCTTCACAGGTTTCGACGCGTGGGCGCACACTTCTATCTTCTTGGAAGGTCTTTGAGGCATCTGATCTCGCCCCTGTCTTTCGACGCTTCCAAGAAGCTTCGGGACCTAGCCCAACCGGTTGCCGTGTGGGCCTTGCCCACCACCCACTTATCGTCACCGCGGGTGTCTGTGCGATCAACGCTCGAGTGGCTACTCCCTCACCATGGGCAGCCGCCTCGTATCCTTACTCGTAACGTCGAACGCCCACAGCCGTGCATCTTGTAGAGCGACCTCCCGCCAGCAAAGCTCCCGCTGGTCGTCATCGACGATTATCCGTGTCATCGTTAGACCGCATTCGAAACAGTTGGGATTATCTAGCCTCTTGCCCTGTCCCCGGTGCACTTGCTAATTGCACGCACCTTGGCCCGTCTTACCGGCTCCCTTCGTCTTTGAGGCCAGACCCACTCGCTGCGGCTCACATCCGCCGACCCATGTCCTCGCTCGCGGCTGAAGTTGTCACCCCTGAGCATGTCAGCTTGCCTTCTGGGCGCCCCAGACCTGCCCATCACCACCCAAGACAAGGATGGCTCCCCTTATCTGCTTAGCTCCCTGCTCAGAGGCACCGCCTCAGCAATGGTAGGGTCTATGTATGTCTGTATCTCCTCGACTTTCTCGATATGACATGGGCCGAGTTCCATCCCATCCTCTCTCTTCACAAGGCCGTTCAAGGAACAAATCTTGCTGTAGCACTCGCACGATCGGGAAACCATTGCTCTCCGCTTCCCAACTCGGACACGATTGTTCATTAAACAATTTCCTTTTCCTCCATTCCGGCTCGACCCCTCCTTCCAACTATCTTCCATCTCTCCTCGTTGTCTTGATATCATCTTGCCCACCCGTATCTGGTCACAAGCCTCAACAGTACTTACACCACACCGATCACAACATCTACCACTGTCCCCAGCCGCGTCCGTATCCTCGGTCGAAGTAAATTACGCGTCTTCCTACCCGTGGTCGTCATTGTCTCACTTGTTGATCAAGTCGTGGCACCATGGTCTTCTGCGCGTACTGCGGGAAGAGCTTCACCCGCAAAGAGCACCTAGAGAGGCACATCCCAAGCCGTAAGCCTCCACCTCCCTGCAGAGCCAAGGGTTGTTCTTAACTGACCCAACACCCCATAGACACCAACGTGAAGCCTCACAGATGTAGTGCTTGCCAGCTCTCCTTCGCTCGCAGGTGAGAACGCTCAACCCAGCTGGGTGCTTGAGTAGTCTCGCTGATTATTATAATGATAGGGATCTCTTACAAAGACACCACTCCACATACCATGAAGCCAGAGATCCGATGGAACCTCTTCCTGGCGGAGTCCCCACAGTTGCTGGCAGGACGCCTATAGCGTGCCAGAATTGCGCGAGCGCAAAGACGGGGTGCGATAAGAGGGTTCCTTGCAGTCGATGCGCCGAGAAGAACCTGCCATGTGCTGCTCGATTTGCGCGACGCTCCTCCAAGGCTGCTGTGAGAGCAGCACAAGCCAGTGCTGCAATGAACAGCCAGGGATTACCTGGAGCTCAGACTCCAGCAATGCCAGCAGTCTCATCCTCGATGATGGAGATCGACCAGAACCTGGCAAAGTCAGGCTCGCCAGGCAAAGGCTCCCCTTCCGAAGACGTCGCATGCGCCGACTTGAAGTTGCTCTCAAGTCCCCAGCAAAAGTCGCCCCAAGAAGACAATCATTTCAGCCCAGGCGGATTTTCACCTCACAGCAAGCTCGATGTGATGAACGACTTCATGCAGCTCGGGACGGACTTTGTGACGCACGATCAAAACTATTCGGATCTGCTCGTCTGGCCTGAGTACCCCATGGAGCTGGACATTTATTCAAACGCCATGGCTATGCGACCAGACATGGGCCACGGTATGCCCGCTTTTGCAGATATCAGCGACTCGTGTTCCAACTCTGAGCCCATGACAGCCACTTCATCGCGCGCATCAGTCCACACGAGGGGAACAAGCATCATGTCAACCGCGAGCTTTGATCCCAACAAGTGCATAGACATGGCGATGCGGACCCCAAAGGACGCGAACATCCCAGAATTCGAAGTCGTTATAGCGTCAGAGAACTCGTGGCCAATGGCTAGGTGCAACCCACCTACTTTCTCCGGTAACTGTCCACGGACGGCGATCGTCCATCTTGAGGCGCTCGAGCAAAAGTGCCAGCAAGAAGGCACGTGGGACGCGCTGGACAAGTACCTGGGACAGTTTGGGAACGAACCACCTCACATGCCGACAGTTGTTCCAACCTCGCGGACACGTGACAAGATGACGGCCATCACGCAGTCATTCTTACACAAGGCCCTCGAGGTCCACAGGCTGGGGACCAATGGCTACTCCAAATCAGGTTATGCCAGCCCGGGAGGCATGTGCAACTTCATCATGCTCCCACCGTCCAGTGTTCTTGAGTACTTTCTCAAGAGCTACGTGCGCAGCCTGTACGGGTTTTACCCAATGATTTTTGCAATGAGCCTGGACCCGAATGAGATGGTTCAGAACACTCAGGCTGCAACATTACTTGTGCTCCTCATGATTGCACGAGGCGCAGCAGCCGTCCCGATGGCGGAGGCACGATACCTCTCTGCCGGCCTCACAGAAACTTGTCGCATCTCACTGTTCGACATCATCGAGAAGGATGTCGAGCTGTCAGCCGACCCGATCGCACTGCGTTGTGCACTGCTGTTCACCCTCTTGGGTGCATGGAGTGGAGACAAGTGGCAGATGGACATTGCCATGGGCCAGCGGGGCATGTATCTGACGGTAAGCATCCCACGACTAACTTGTTGTTAATGTGCAATTACTGATGGATAAACCAGATGTTGAAACATGCTGGCATGTTAGAGCCACAACCATCGATGATACCAGCTTTCAATGATTCTACGAGCACTGAGCTTCAGTGGAGGGCATGGATGCACCGCGAGACACAGAACAGGTAGGCATTTAATCCTCTGCACAGATCTAGAGCCATCCGGAAGCTGACCTCCTCCTCCAGGCTTGTTTACAACTGGGTCATGGTGGACCAAGAGTTGAGCCTGTTCCACGATACTGCGCCGGTCCTTTCCATTTCTGAGCTTCACTGCCCACTACCGGGCTCTGAACTTTTGTGGCTCTCACCGAATTCTGAGCAATGGCTGGCTGGGATCCAGTCTCTTTACGGCTGCACCAATAACGTAAACCCGCAACTACTTACTACCCCTTCTCTCACCCCTTCACTCTTTGATCTCTTCCAAGACTTCCTGCATGACAACCTTTCCCGTCGACAGTCCAGCCTGACCCCACAACAACTTCGCCTTCTCCTGCATCCTATCCAGTCACTCCTGTGTCACCTGCGGCAGATGCTCTCCTGCTTCTCGGACATTCTCGGCGCCAGGCGGTCAACAGCTCACACTGTGACAAGGGCATCGACATTCCAACGTCTGGAAGAAGTCCAGGCCCTGCTCCAAAAATGGTATGAGCTTGCCATCGTCCAGCACAAGGCCAACCCGAATTGCACAAAAACGCAGTGCAACATTGTGCTGTACCACCTCATCTCCCTGAACGCCGTGACCAACTTCCCTGAGATCGAGAGGCTGGCACGCAGGGAGGGCTTTGAGGCCGGTGGCCCAACCTACTGGGAGTTGAGCCTGAGGCACAAGAGGTGCATCTACCAGCGCGAGGAGGCCATATTCCACTGCGGCCAGGTCATGCGACTACTGCGGTCCATACCCGCGGACAAGCTGCCTCCGTGGTGGAGCACAGCGACATACAGGGTCACACTGATTCTATGGACGGACGCCATCGGAAGACTCGACCCGAGCTTCAAGACAGCCATGAACGACAGTTCGAGCCCCGAGAGCGGCAGCGCCCCGAGCAGCTCCGTCGTGGCGGTCGATAGGGTGACCCCTGAGGACCCGGCGGTGATTGCGTACCTCTGGAGCGGAGATGGGACAGCCGTGCTCTCGCGGGACAACGGCACCGCAGTGAGCCTGGACAGCCCCGCCAACATCTTGGAAGTGGGGATACAAACTATTGACAGCGGGATAAGCACACGCATTGGGGACGGGATCAAAAGGAAGCTGGCCACGCTGGCCGACAGCTGGAGTTCGGATATGATTGGCGCCGTGGCTGCTTGATGACGGATTACTGGCGTTGTTTTTTCGTGCGTCGCTGCTTTAGACAGTTGGTCACTCTGGGTCCACAGCACAGGTGGTTCCACAGGATATCTAGACAGGGGCTTGGGGGCTGGCTTGCTTCGGGCAGAAGCTATTGGTTCGGCGTCTACAGGGAATGGGATTCTACTTGACGGACATGGAGTGTGATGATTCATGATGGCGGGCCACTCTTCATTGGATACGGCACAACACAATGAAATGCATATTGTCTCACTCATACGACTGTACTGCTGCATACTTCGCTGCTGGACCTGATATCGTGAACCTACTGCTTCGACCCCGACCGGACCAATTTTTGCGCACCCCAGGGCGTGGCTTGACAAGGCCTACGGTTGTTTCAGGCAGTAGTAGGATTTAGACATAGATCCTGTGATCGAGATGGCATACCAAGCTTCACTCTGGCACTGCAACGCTGACAACCACGTCCCGTGATGGTGGGCGCCCGCCCTACGAGGCAGTGGTGGGCCCGCAATATATGCCATCCCAGACACTATCCAGGTGACAACGGATCGCATAAAAGCTTCATTCGGCCTCGCGAATCAGAAGGCCAGCCAGCACTGCCAGTTCGTGAAGAAATCCTGCCGTTGTCCCGCCCGCCATCGTCAGCCACGGCCGATGGAGGCCAACATCTACACGCCATCTCAGCCCCGCGCGGAAATTCAGCCCTAGCAAAGGCTGAGGCGTGCGGCCGCTGGATGGCGAGAGATCTGGGGATCCCCAAGCCACGCTCCGTCGATGAGGTTAATATCTGTTTAACCCCCGATACACACACACACACACATAACATACACAGCCGTGGGCGGACAAGTCGGTCCCAGGGCGAGTAAGCTGGTGCCTGGACACAAGTGCTGGACTAAGGAGGCCTGGATAGGTCAGTGACGATGGATGGGATTGCAAAATCCGACCCTGTTTTGTTGGGGTCGGGTTTATGCGCGCCACGGTCTTGGAGACGGGTCAAAATAAGAATGTGGAGCAAGTTCTCACCCACTGCCCTCCCCCACTCCCCACCTCCAGGCCGGGCAGACTGGGGTACGCCCCTGCACGTACCGCAGCCAATGGGTGCCCTCGATCTTGTTCTCCACTTGCCATATGCAGCAGTCGCAGATGCCTGCACGGTACAGGGTCTGGATGCAGCCCGTCCAGGGGGAGGGGGGGGGGCTGCGACCGAAGACACTGCATGCATTTAGCTGTACCTCTGTACATACAAGCCAGGATATGTCCTCTCCACCGTGCAGTCAACAAACTTAGGCAGATACATATCGACATCTCGCACTCTGTATCTCTGTTCGCGGCCCGCGTCTACGCCGCGGAAGCGAGCCCGCGATTCATTCTAAGTTTCCGTAGCATTCGCTCTCCCACAAGTCCGAGTTGGTCCAGCGACCCGCAGCGAGTCGATGCTCAGATACATACAGACAGACAGACAGGCATACATCGCCTGCGCGGTCCCGGCCAGCGTGTCGTACAACACATGCCCATTGAGTCCAAGGCATAAGCTAAGCTTGCGTCACTATAGCACGGCAGCATGCGGGCCCACGCTGGCTTGGCCTGCTTCTCGAACCCCCCAGAATGGGCAAAAAAAGAAAGCTGCGACACCAGGCCATCCAATTTCCACAACTCATTCGGATGAGACCTGATCCAGGCCCAGGATATCGTCACACACACGCACGGTGGCTGGAGCGCGCTGCCATCGGCCCCGTGGGCCCCTCCGAGCCCTTCACGTTGCATGAGCATCTCAGACCTTTTTTTGTCTCTGCGCCTCGATGAATCACCAAGAGAAGCCCGCCGGGCTTGTCAATAGTTGCTTTTTCTTCCAGTGCCATCGCCGAGGACGGGCGGCCCGCTGTCTGTTTTTTGGTGTCCATCCAGCCACGCGCGGCGTGGCTCTGAACTGACACATTGCGGATCTCTATATATACACACACACACACGGGACATATGTTACTATTATTGCTCTGCGGTGGTTCCTCTGCTGTGATTACGTACATATGGTGGCTTCCCAGCAGAACCCCCGGGGCACCTGTATGCAGGGCCTTTTTGCTTTTGCGAACATGCAGAGCAAATGCACCTCCCGTAACAACCATGTATCATCCACGACAACGCAACCGATTGGCCCGCTCGGCATCTAAGGGGTGGCCGTCCGCCCGACAGATACCTGGCCCCGGGCCCAAGCAGTTCCTCCGGGGCGGGCGGTCTTTACGTTGACAATGCATGATGAGCCGGCTTCCCGGCCCCCAGATCCTTTGTAGGGGGGTGTGTGTGTGTGTGTGTGGCAGCGGCAAAAAGACTGCGCCAGAGTACCTGCATGGTGACAACCTTACTCGGATCAACACACACAGAGCGCGGCAAAACCGCGGAAAACCGCGGCAGGGGAAAGGGGGCGCCTAAGTCCTCCAGGCACACGGGGGTGCAGGTCGAGAGAGAATGGATAATAGTGGTGTGTGCTAAGCTCAGTACGCATTGCCTCAGGTCGACGTTCAACCCCCTCGATAGGGAAGTATGCCTCGTCGCGTATGGTGTTTCACTCCCCGTCAGAGATTGGATTTACGAGCCATTCGAAAGCTATGTCACGCCGGATGCGCCGGTAAAGGGACGAGAATAAAGGCATGACATGGTCGCAATCGAGGATCTCCCACGTCTACTGACCGTGGTTGGTGCGTGAGCACGTAGTGTGCGCGGTGCGAGCCGTCCGAGTAGCCCCTTCTAGAACGAGTGTTCGGTGCCGCCGGCTTGGATGAGCCTGCGGTCATACAGCAGTTCCAGAGGCCTTACCAATCAAGTTTCGATGGTCGCAAGAGTATCTGTGCCTACATTGCGTTTCAGATCTATCGACTGAGGACATACCGGGGAACGTTTCCGCTTATAAATCACAATACTCGACAGCTTTCATAGAGTTACTTGCAGGAGAGTGAGCTTTGGTAAGCAGGAAGTGCTCCAACAGAGGTTGATAATATGCGCGAAAACTAGATTGTGGACACATATCAGAGCCAAGACTGCTCGGTCTCTGAAGATGATCTTGGCACTATGCTAGGCTGACGAAATCAAAGAACGAGCCCAGTATCCTAGACTCAAAGAACAAGATGAAGTATGGACTAAATGGACAAGACGAATCCAGGACTAAGAGAAACCGGAGAATGGCGATATAGATCGCCGTCCGAACGGGTGCGAGCACACATGTTATCGGTAGGCTGCCGTGCGCGCCTGAATGAACCGGTCCCAAGATATCGCGTGGTCGAACACAGACACAGAAAGACCTACCTACGATGCTGATGATGATAAGAAACAAACAAGTTCGTCTTGTCTCGGCTCGGGAGACTTGTCGGCGTTGTGGGCCGTTGTGTGAATTGGAGCCGAGCTGGCGTGGCCCAGATAATCTGTGGTGGTGGTGAGTAGTGAGTGGGTGTCCGGACATCCGGTGGGGCAACTTGCACCAAGCACACAGGCACTTTCTGACACAGCCGTCCACGCCGGTCCTGATCTGAGAGCGCCCCCGTGCCTCGGTCGAATAGAGGCACTGCAAAGACAAGGCTTGGCGTGTTTCTATTTGTGGCTGGGGCTGTCCTCGGTCGGTCAGTACCCAATCCCAATCCATGACCCAAATTTTGGTGTCTTTTGGCCCGTGCCTGGGCGCACCGAAACAGGACCGATGGTATGGAGCGCGACGCCAAACCGAGCGCTGCGGCATCCGCAGCGAGTTGCGGGACCGAGTCCCCTGTCCGCTCCTAGGGCTCCCGGCCGCCCCTGGCCCGTCGTTTTACCCCAACTACCGGAGCTCGCTGGCTGGGCCCGGACTTTTTGGGGGGGTAGACACGAGATTGTCCGGACCTGTGGGCCTTATATACCACGGCGCTCGTCGACATGGATGAAACAATCGAGAGGGAGGCATTCGCCATTACTGACTTCTTATTCAACGAAGCCATAAAGCATCAGAACCTTCGTCTTGCTGCATTGCATTGTGTTGTCACGGTAGAGGAAAAAAAGAAGAACCAACCCGATCGAAACATGGCACCCTCAGCAGTAGACGTTGCGTCCTCGGACGCCACCACAACCTCCACTTCATACGACCCAGCACGCCCCCTCGCCGGCAAGGTCGCACTCATCACCGGTGCCGGGCGCGGAATCGGCAGGGGCATCGCCATCGAGCTGGGCCGCCGCGGCGCCAACGTCGTCGTCAACTACGGGAGCTCGGCCAAGTCAGCCGAGGAGGTCGTCTCGGAGCTCGCCAAGCTCGGGTCCAAGGGCGTCGCGCTGCAGGCCGACATCAGCGACCCGGCGTCTGTGAGCGGGCTGTTCGACAAGGCCATCGAGCACTTCGGCCACGTCGACTTTGTCATCTCCAACTCGGGCATGGAGGTCTGGTGCCCCGAGGTGGACGTGACCCCGGAGCTGTTCGACAAGGTCTTCGGGCTCAACTGCCGCGGCCAGTTCTTCGTCGCCCAGCAGGCCCTCAAGCACTGCCGGCGCGGCGGCCGCCTGGTGCTGACCTCGTCCATCGCCGCCAGCATCGGCGGCATCCCCAACCACGCCCTGTACGCCGGCTCCAAGGCCGCCATCGAGGGCTTCACGCGCGCCTTCGCCGTCGACTGCGGCGAGAAGGGCATGACCGTCAACGCCATCGCCCCGGGAGGCGTCAAGACCGACATGTTCGACGAGAACGCCTGGCACTACGTCCCCGGCGGCTACAAGGGCATGCCCATGGAGATCATCGACCAGGGCCTCGCCAACATGTGCCCGCTCAAGCGCGTCGGCACCCCCGCGGACATCGGCAAGGCCGTCTTCACCCTCTGCAGCGACGAGGGCGAGTGGATCAACGGTACGTACAAGCAGATTCTCTTCTTCTACCATCACTACTGCAGCCTCGTTCTCTCCTCTCTCATCTACTCTCGTGATGGTTTACTAGTGTGTGGGGTGATACAGTTCTTGCTAACTCTGTGGCGTAGGTCAAGTGATCAAGCTGACCGGCGGAAACGCCGTGTAAGGCAGCACAGACGCCATGATCTGCACTGCCAACAGCGCTGCGTTTGTCTTGGGTTTGCCATCTTCTGGCTGCATATGAGTGAGTTGGGAGGGGCGGAGACGCATGGTCATTACTGCAAAGCCTCTTGTAAACAAGTTTGCTCAGAGACGAAATGGGGTCTCCTGACCTCCTGGTGGCTGGCGTCTAGTGCACACACATAGGGCGTGGGGGAGGGTTTCACACATATATAAAGTTAATCAAGCCACATGCACTTCTCATCTTACCTCACCTCGACTATGGCAACACGAAAAAGGTCAGGAGAGTTCTCACTCTTGAGATGAACACGCCCACTCCGTGACCGAGTCCTTCTTCGTATGTTCGTAGGTGGTGGCCCAGGTCACGATGCGCAATGTGCCACGACACGTCGCACAATAAGCACTTTACGGCACTGCTCCCTGACGGCCTGGCGTCCGTCACGACACGAACAACTCTGGTAGCGACACCGCTTCTTTCGAGTCTGTTTCCCGGAAGCGACACAAAACCTGCGGGCTCGTTACGGGAAAGCCACTCAGTTGTCTCCACGGCAGCTGCATACAGGCGATTTCCTCTGCAGAGACAGCAAGCCTGCAGTCATCATGTGGACCAATGCGATAACTCATATTGCCCCCCACAGAGCAAGTCGAAAAGAAGAGAAAGTAAACTTTTGGTGTAGATCTTATTGGTAGGGCTCTATATTAGAGTGTTGTACAGATTGGACCACCTAGCAGTGTTACATGATCGCCGGTAGACGTCCCTCTCACCGACGGAGGTATCCACAAAGGTCTGCAACAACCCATGGTCTCAACAAGCAAGATTTACGCCAGATCTCGAGGAGATTAGTGAACCCTGCTTCTGTGGATAGCTGGCCTCGGCTCACGGTGTGTCAACATAGGCGGTGGTTACATGCCTATGTATCCCCTGGCCCTCCCGACCTGTGAGTCAGCACGTGTTCTGCTGGATAAAGTGGTGGAGCAGTTAGGTAAATGATGCCAAATATAGAAGAACAGTCACTTGAAGCCATGCAAGGTGCCATGTTGATTTGTCCTGGTGCGGGCCTTCCCCTCGCCCTCATCTGAGGCGCAGGGTAGGTGGCGGAGGCGAGCGTTTGCGCACAAGCCAAGACTCGCGTCTTCCTTCCTGAACTTGAAGCATCCCGGGGCTCGAGATATGACTTGGTGTTGAGAATAGTCTGACAAGGAGAAAAAGGCAGAGTATTCGCAATGACTCGCAAAGTTTACGTAGACCAAGTCGACCAATCTGGCCCTGGAGCAAGGCCCAGCCTCTGGCCTCTCCTAGACCCGGGAGCAAGATGATGGCATACTCAGATGACAGCTCAGTGTAGATTGCTCGCATCTTGACCGATCAAATAAACCATCTTCACACCCCTTCTGGCTCGAGGAGGGTGGTAGTCCCGGCAGTTGGAAGCGGGCGACAAGCCACGCAGTTCTCATCTCATGACGGCCTTTCGCAACGGGCTCTCCCTGTAATTCACCGCGGTACTGAAAGAACACCGAACACCGCGAAGGAGGATATCGCAAGGTACTGCTCTGTTGTTTGGCCCTTATGCAGAGCGAGGAAGGCCGTCCGGAGGGAAGGAAGCAGCTCGCCCAGCCCGCCGTGCATGGTGGTGCATCGTCTTGCATGGTCGTGCATCGCGCACGGGATGTCGTCCGAAGAATACGTGCAGGACGGGTGGGTCGCATGCGTGGCTTAAACACCATTGGGCCAGGCGGACTGCTTAGCAAGTGTCTACTTTCCGCATGGGGAAGAGGCCAAGTCATACAGTAGCATCCATCGTCCGGGACGCACAGCGCACAGCGCGCCGCCTGCGAGACTACAGCCAGGCATTTGGGCCGCCTCGTCGTGCCAGTAGCAGTTGCCAGTGCCAGGGGCAGGGGGGCCCCCTTGGGATAATGTCAGCTGCGCGTTCACATGCCCTCGAGGCTATGCGACCGGATTGCGGGTGGATCCTCGAGGTTGATTCGCGGCACAGTCAGCACGAAATCGTACCATCGTCGCATTCGCTCCCCCTTAGAGTTCAGACGGGGGAGGCGGTCAGCTTACGTTTTAGACGTCAACGATGGTGGCCGCCCATCGAGTTTCGAGATAAACGGCCCAGCGATCTCCAAGGGGTTGATTGCAAGGGGACGAGCACTTTGTTGCCATCTCACGTGAGCATGTTCGTTCAAGGAGAACCTCAGGCTGCGGCTTGGGCTCGCCGTGTAACCCCCGGTGTGCTTCCGCGGTGCAAGACAACGCGCGTTGAATGGTGTCTGTTGTCTGCAGCCCCGGGGAGCAGCGATTGAGTGGGAGGCAGTCACAACCATGGACACGGCAGGCGCGTATTACTTGGTAGATACTGCTGTGTATGTAAGTGCCGACCCCCACCTTGGGCAATCAATCACGCGCGGCCAAAGTTTGCGTCACGACAACGTGCTTGCCCAGGCCGAGGCGAACAGCGATCGATCCATGCCCATGCAACAAGATTGTGAGCTCCGATCACCTTTTTGCAACCACTGCACACTGACTGCAGGATGGAGCCTAGATACTTGCCCAACAGCGACACACCGCTGTCAACCGTCCCGTCAGGCGAGCCGACGAGTCACTTGAGAGAGGCCCTCGAGGAGATCATCGCCAAATTGCCCCCTCAGCAACATTACACGGGCAACAATGACGTCCTCAAGGGCCTCTGGGCAGGCCCAACCGGCTTCGCCTACCTGTTCCTCCAGGCCTCCTCGAGGTGCCCTCGCCTCAAGATAGCCGGCCGCCACGCCATCACCTGGGCGCGCAGGTACATGGACGGCACCAGAGGCCACCTGAGCCTCGGATCCCGGTGCGGGCTGTCGTGCGAGAAGCTGGCCTGCGACGCCGTCCAGGCCTGCATCACCAAGGATGCGGCCTACGTCAACGCCTTCCTCTCCAGCCTGCCAGAGGTCCTGGCCCCTGGCGGGTCGTGGCCGGACGAGATCCTGCAGGGTCGAGCCGGCACGCTCTACATGTTGCGGATGATGCGCCACTGGGTCCCCGACACCGAGGTCCACGTACTGCTGGACCGGTCAGTCGAGTCCGTCGCGACGGCCATCTTGGCGGATGGCCCAGAGTGGAAGTGGCACGGGAAACGTTATCTTGGTGCTGTCCACGGCGACATTGGCATTGTCACACAGCTTGTCCTCACCACGCCGTCGCTGGCCACCCGCGTCGAAGGCAAGATGAGGGACCTGCTGGGCTCCCAGCTGGCTAATGGGAACTGGCCGAGCTCGGTTGGGAAGACGGATGCCTCGCTCGTGCAGTTCTGCCACGGCGCCCCAGGGTTCCTGCATTCCCTAGCATCACTTAGGCCCTACTTCCCCGGCCTTCGGCAAGAAATAGATGCGAGCGTCGACAAGGCCCGTCAGTGCGTCTGGAGAGAGGGCCTGCTTCGAAAGGAGCCCTCCCTGTGCCATGGGATACTCGGGAATGCCCTGTAAGTTGCGCCGTAGTCATTTGAGCGAAGGAGCTCAAGCTGAACCCAACGCAAGCACTTTACGTGATCCCGAGAGGCAGCATTTCCTGGCCACAGCGACACCAGGCGCTATCTCTGAGATGAGGAAGAAGGACGGGGCTGTGTTCGCGCCGGCAGACTATGGGAATAGATATGCCACTATCTCAGGCTATGCACTGAGTGCTGCATGGTCATGGATGGTTGCTGGCGAGCCGTCGCCGGGCGTGATATTCTACAACGATGTGTAATACAGAAGCTCGCACACGGTCGCATTCGTCCTAGTTCCGAGTGCCGATCGGACGCGTGTGACGTTGATCACTTCAATAAGCTCACCGATGAGCCAAGATCTGGCCTCTGGGGGGGCTCAAGGGCATCTGCAGGCAGCAGCACTTGCAGCGTAGCAGCGTAGCAGCAGCAGGAGCAGCAGCCCGAAGGTGGACACCCTCGTCCGAGAGACCCGGATCCGTGAAGAGAAGCAACATCAAGGTTCCGCCGTGCAAATCGCAAATGTGCATTTTTCAACGTGTGCATGGGTTCCCCTGGCTTCTGCTCTTCGGCACTCCTGCACTCTGATGATCAGGACGTGAGGCTGAATTTAGGGGAGCCCATCACCTGAACCGCTGATGAGGAATCCCACACCAAGGCCCATGATTCCAGTGGTTTTGGAGGATTTTGATGATAGAAAAACAAGGCGGACCTTGGCGGTAAGAACGGGCCCCACGCCGGGACCGATTCAAGTCGGCACTCCGAGCAGAACAAGTGTTTTCGATTTTCGTCGGAGCTAACAAGTGCTGATATCAGCCGTGGATGTGCCGACTGGACGGGGATGTTCGGCACCAAGGGGGCCAGAACAGGAATTGGCCCACGTTGCACAACACAACTGTCGTTCTGCTCTGGGCTGCAGTAGAGCTCCTGCAGGTCTTACAGCCAGCATACAACTATCAGAGCTCGGTGGCTTGCTTGTGGGATGCCATGGCAAGCCTCCAGACACGTCGCCCAAGGGCAATGGAGGACCTCTCTACGAAAGTGGAAAAGAAAGAACTCGAGGCTGAAGAGCGGGTCGCCAGATGCCAGTGGCGCCCACTCAGAGTTGCAACAGATCGCTGGGTAAGGGCTGAACTTCGCCCACGTCGAATGCCGTCAGACGGCCATCACGCCAACCTTTAAGCCAGATGTGTGGCAACATCTGAAGTGTCCCGCCGGCCAATGACCAACACATAGGCAGGGTAGAGAATCACCAAAATAGGACATTGATCTTCCTAAGCGGAGCCCGTCGCGCAGAAGCTTGAGGCCTAATCTTCAGCTCCTACAGCGGTGCCCTGGCTACTGGCTAGACCCTCCAAAACCTGTGTGAGCATGCGAGCAAGGCAGGGCCAAGTCCTGGCTACTCACCTTGGAGGGAATTGTGTGGTCAGGATCGAGCGGAAGTCTGTCCCGATGCCGCTCCCTCCGTGTTCTCGAAGTCCGCAAGGTACAGCTCGGACAGCCATCGAGGTACGAAACCACCCGTTTCCGCGCGACCATCCCTTCGAGGCATTTGCAATCTTGCATGATACTTGCCGATTGCCAGGCCCGGTATTGTCCGGTTGTCGTCCAGCCCTCCAACATGATACCGTCAGCACTGCGCCAGTCCTCTAGGGGGTATTTTGGGTTTTGGTTATTAGTCACGACCCGTCCGCCGGCTTCCCATATCGAGGCTGGCCGTGAACGTTTCCACTACCCGTAGATGGACACGGGGTAAGGCAGGCCAGTCGACTAGCTACTATCGCTAGGGCTGTCGCCGTTGGGAGAACCATGAACCCGGGAAACAAGAAAATTAAAGATCGACGTCACTTTGCCCTGGGGTGTAGTGCGCTGGCCGTGCGGTAACATGGGACATGCAAGACCCATGTGCGCCCAAAGGCCCGTTCCTAACTAAGGACGAACCGTCTCCGGCATGTCTTGTTCCCTTGCCCTAGCTACCTAGTGGTTCAGGGAAGCGCCAATCCGCCCTGAGGGGCCCTCCAACTCCCCATAAGAAAAAAGGCGTTGGGAAACGTTCGCGGGGCGTTTTTTCAAGTCTCTCGAGGTCTGGGCAAGGAGAAGGAACGCTGTCAGAGAAGATGGGGACGGGTTCGCTCGTGGCGTCACGGTCCCCTCCCCCAATTGCTCCGGGCCCTGGGGGCGTTGCGTCCGGTCCCCTCTGGTGACCTGTTTCCAGCCGTACCTTGGGGCTCCAAGTCGCGCCGCCAAAGCCGATGGAGCCAAGCGCTGACATGTGTGGCTGATATCCTCGCACTCCAGCACATCCAGCGCTGCATTCGACAGGTCACCTTGCATCGAACGTACAGGCGCATATACGGGCCGGGGTGTTCGGTACAGGTGGCAGGGATCAGGGGCTGGAACGCGGCTCGCCCACGCCTGCGTAGATCATTCGAATGGCAGGGAGCATTTGGCCACGACCCGTCTGCACTTCACAGGATCTTGCGTCTGAAGAGCATCAAAGTTTGCGCTCGGGTAAGTGATATTCCCAAGCGTCTCAAGTTCTGCCCTGAAATGAGAAATAGCGTCTACCCAGTTCCGGCAGAGATCTCTGCCGATCTCTGTGACCGAGGTGCGAAACCGAGGCGGCAGGACACTGGCGGTTGAAGCCAAGAGCGTGGCCGTGCATGACGATGGACTGGAATCCTATCCGTCATGGCAGGAGTCGTACCAGAGTGTCGGGTTAACCCCCTTCCCTGCCAGCAGTGGTGGCCTTGCGTCGCTGAGAGTTGACTCCAGTACCCGCTGTCACATGTGCCAAGATGCTGTGGGGTCCCGAGCGTGGTACCCACGACATCTGCCCGTAAGCCTTCGTTGTCAAATGGGAGCACTATTCGCCTAGGCCTGGGCTGATATCTGAAGCATCACCGTCGTGCTAGCACGTCTCATCCTCGAGGTGATTACTACCGTCGCAAGTCAATCCCAATGGGCAAAAGTGGGGGTCGGGCCCACGGGAGCCTCAAAGGACACAAGCCTTTTGCTCGGCCACCAGTAAGAGGGCATAGCGGCAGGCGGGCAGATGTTGTGAGAGGTTTCCTCACAGACGTGATCCCGGTGGTACGGGCACAGGTACCCTTGCATGTAAGTATGTATGTATGTATGTATGTATGTATGTACGTACGTACGTGTGTGTGTGTGCATGTATCTGTACTGGGTGGGTGGGTGTTCATCCACGAACACACACATCCACATACATGTGAAACTACGGCAAGTCAACACATAGAAACAAAACACATCTCCACCCACCCACACCTGCACCCACAAACTCGTACAGTACACATCGTACAAATTTACCCATTGGCTGGCCCAGTCGTGACGGCTCCCGAAAGCTTATTCCTTAAATCCATTCCTAGCTCAGCCTTAGCTCTCACCCCGCTGGGCCAGCTCTCTGGCTCCGGACATCTCCACTTAATGATGTAATCCCCAGAGGGCCCGCCGCGTGCACCAAGATCTCTAGCCTGGCACTCGGTCCGTTTCTCGGCAAGCACAGGACACAGGAAAAGGGCTGGAGATGCCGGCTGGCTGGGCCTTATATCCGTGCTGACAGACATCAGGGCGCGCCGCTTTCCTTTGTAGACCTGCCCAGCTGCTTGGGAGCGGGAGTTTCAGCTGAACCGCCTGGGCTGGGTTGTAATGTCCCCTGTCCCCTGCTCGGGGCTGGGCGGAGGGGCAGTGGCTTGCTCACGGATGTTGTCATTTTCTGGGAGGACGTGAACTCGCCCTGTGATATTACCCCAGGACGCGGGTGGAAGTATACGCTAGATCACCGTGACACCAGCCCATTGTACATCGAGCACATGGTACTCATGCTGTGCGCCCACAATGTCGTCGGACTAACCCAGTCTCCCACACACTAACAGAACGCATCTCCCCCTTCCCGAACGTTCCTCTCGGGTGCGACAAGAAGCACCGGGGTCTGGACCCTCAGCCAACGCCAAATTCTCCAGCCAGGGGGACTCAAGCACAGTCATATCTCGCACAATCACCCACACACGGTCTAAGCACTCAACACAGGGCAGATTAGCTCAGGTACCAAACAAAACAAGAGTGGCATTGGCAGGCGATAAGAACGCATCATTCCAATAATAGACTTTCATGCCGTTTCCCCCTTGCTGAACCACTGTAAGGAAAGACAACCCATTGAGCCCCAGTACGCCTTTCCGTCTTTCCGCTCACGACCGTGGTGGCAATGTCTATCTCAGTCCGCCCCCCCCCCTCTCCGCTCAAGTGCGAGCTTGTCAGTAGTCTGCTGTGATGTCGTGCCGGCCCCAGGGCCAGCCTTGGGTCTTGGCTCCTGTTCTGCCTGTCTTCTCAACCGTGTTGTGAAATGATAAGGTCCTTGAAACGATGCCACCCGCCCCTTAGTAGCAGCTTCATCCGCCCTGTGGCTTTGAGCCGAAACGTGGAAGCATGGGCCAAGCAAGCACAGTACTGCGTCGGTTTTGTAACTGCGAGAAAATTGTTGAACGGTAAGCGAAAGCCGTTGTACCGCAAGTCCCGGCATAGACAGTGACCGAAGCGCAAATTAGAGTGTAGTATCGAATTATTCCTTTTTCGCTGCAGGATTCTGGTGTCGTTCGGCCAGGGGAAAATACCGCAATCTGTTGTTTCATCCCGGGCGTCGGAGTTCTATGTTTTGAAGGAACGATTGCTCTGCGTGAGATGTGCAGTCCTGCCCCAAAATCCCCGAAGAGGGTGGGGAGGACTTCGGATCGGATCTTCACGAGAATCCAATGTCGCCCTTCCGATGGGTGACCACCTGCATTGTGGATCCCAAGTTCTGGCCCAGATACCCGAGCATCGCCTTGCTGACCTCGGGGTCCTCTGACAGTTCCGAACATACCTCCCGGAAATTGGCATACACCTCCTCGAGCTTCCGAAGCTCTCGTGCGAGGATCTCCAGCTCCAACCATCGGCTGTCCTCGCCATTGACGGTGTAGGCACCGAGACTTACGCCCAGCCCCGTCAGACCATTGCTTGTTGCCATTGCCGGAGTCGAAATCTGTGCCGTCATGTGAACGCTCGGCGGTCCTTCATGATCAAAATAAGACTGTGAGGCGTTCTTATAGAAAGACGTGATTGTGCCTATCACTGTCGCCAACAGCATAGCCGCTGTATGGGTACCTGATCTTCTCATGCATCGCGTGCAGGCTACGTGAGTGTTAGTATCTGGGTGTGAGCTCGTAGGCAACGGGAGAAAGGGGACGGTCATACCAAGCATAGCTGCGCATCCCTCAACTGCTTTTCGGTTGAGGGAAAGCACCAAATCAAATGGTGGGGCTGCAGGAGACGATGCGTTGTGTAAAGCCTGCAGGGACTGTAGGCACACTGTAAAACAAGTGCAAGAGCCCCCAGCCGAGTTGGACGGTGTGGACTTTGATCTCGATGGAGCCTGTCGATGATGTGGAGTGACTGTCGGACTTGGAAAGCAGTTCGGTGCCATGCTTGTCGGTGTGGAGGCTTGGTTGAAACCGAACAGCTCAGGTCCCTTTGTTTCCATCCAGCCCATAGAGCCTGAACTCATGTCGTATGATTGAGAACGACTATGAATATGATCATTCGCAATTGTGTTTGTGATAGAGGTGTCGGTGAACTGAGCAGGTATCTCGCTCGGTGGTGTCCATGGTATGCCAGGGCCATACATATCACTGGCCAGGCTGGGATCGGCATGCGCTGGCGGGCTGCCATCTACCCCGATGAAAGCGAGACCGGATGATATCGACTGAGTCCGACTCATGGATCCATCAATGCTCGTAGGCGGTGTAATCCATCCTCCTTCAAGTTCGTACATGCCGGGCATGCCACCATGGACGCCGTACATAATGTTGTTGTTGTTGTTGTTGTTGTTGTTGTTGTTGTTGCTGGGCGCTGCGGTGCTTCCAGCCGAGTCTCGGTGTGCTGCTTGTTCCTTGGAGCTCTCCGAGGCCTTCGGTTTTCCAGCTCTGCTCGAGGGCGAATAACGACATTCTATGCCACAGGTGAGGCATCTGGAACATATCGGTCTTGCCTTGGAACACTTGACTTTGGCGAGGAAGCAGCCATCACAAGATGCTCGAAGGCGGGGTTGACGTTGTTTCGTCGCGGTAGCCATGGCTGCTATGGGCCGCGCCTCACGATATATCGAGGCTGTTGCTGTCGTTGACGGCGGTTGGCAGGATGAAAGTTGAGGTAGAGCTCGAGTGGGACAGTCTGAGTAGAAGACGGGCCTTGGTGAGGAGATATTGCTGATTGCGCCCGTTCGACCGGAGGGATGAAGCATCAACAAGAGGGCTGAGATAGATATGTACGGAGGGATCCTACTTGGACAGTGTGCGAATGGGGTGGTGCTTCGAGCAGGAGAGAGATATAGAAGCCGATGCTGTGAGTAGATCTCAAAGAGGTGTGTGTGAGAGCTGGGCAAAAAGCGGGCGTAGTAAAGTTAATTGGGAACCGGTAGCTCGAAGGCGAGGAAGAAGCTTGAACACATGGCGCGAGAAGCACAGATCTTGACTTAGAGCAGACACCGTCTTATGATTGCAATCCGGGTTGTGGATATACCCCAGGTAGGCTAGTCCGCTTGGTGGTCGGAACTGGAGCCAAGGCAGCGAACGTTGACGCTCGGCCACACTCTATAAACAGCCCCTACGCAGGTGGCACCCTAGGATGATGAGAGATCGAACGTGAGAAACGGGACTTTACCGCTAGCCATGCGCTGAAGTGTCCAACGCTCAGGGGGATTGGGCATGCGTTGCGGGATTCGGTCCCTGGGAGCATTTCCTGTGCAAAACAGCCAACCGCCCTCTCGAGGCAAGGCAGCCTTCGAGTCGCCCACTACAGGCCAAGAGGGTCAAATTCGGTGCTAAATGGGGATCTTGGGTCTGCTGCTAGACGGCCAATCTGATGAGCAAGGCTGTGCTGAGAAATCCAACAGCCGTAACAGGCGTGTCGAGGGCCGTGGAAAGATGATCAAGTATCCGGAAAGCGAGGGATACGGGCAAGGGGCCCTCGAGCGAAGAGGTCGTGGTCTAAGTCGAAAATACGTGACAGGGAAGGGCCGTGTAGCAAGGGACACTTGACATGCCCAGGGGTGTGACAACGTGATGCAGCCTGCAAGTACCTCGGACTACGAGGACTAGCACTCACCGGGCCCCAGTACCTCCCCCAAGCGTTCCGCACTGCCCGTCACTCATATCAGCCCCGGCTTCGAGACTGGCGTGAGGCTAAGAGTCAACTCTGTCCCACCCCCGGGTCAATGATCGTCTCGTGTATTTCAACTTTCAGAGGAAGGTTCTCCTCGGCTCTCTGAGCCAGTCGCAAGCACAAAAGGCGTCAGAATCCTGCTCTTTCGGATGGACTCGGCGGGGTCTGGACAACCTGATAGTACCAAGTCGACGGCTAACTACCGTCTTTCTTCTCTCAATTATATTAAGATCTGCCCACGGTGGCTGCCATGGCAAGACTCCCCCGTTGCCAAAGGAGGGCATGATCGGCCTCTGGAAGAGTAGCTTAAAGGCAAAAGCCACAGAATGGTTGTGCTGGGTGGACCCCTACTAGATTCGGTAGGCATCTTACCCCGTCTTTTTGACTCACATTGCTTTTGTATCCAACAAACAGTGGACACCACCATGTTGCAACGGCTTTCTTCTTGTTTTCGTGTGAGACTCGAGCCATCTGTGCGTGGGCAACGACCATATTGCATTGCGCCTGTCGCAGTGTGGGGGGAGGGGGGGGGTCGCAAAGTTGTAAGGCGGGTCCCATTTTGGCTCATGGGATCCGGTAGAAAAGCTCACGGCCTCACACTGTTGGTTCATTACACTTTAGGCTGCACCGCTTCAAAGAATGTCTGGTCGAGCTTTGAGGCGCTCACAAGTCTGATAAACGAGCGGTGGGTGATGTCGAGGTGTCCAAGCAGAGTAGGGCGCCTCCAACGATGATCGCTATCGCGCGCGTCGCCGCATCTATATCGGGTCAAGTGGACGTGCACCCAATTGGTCCCAAACACAGCTCCAAGAGGCCGGTGGTGTGTTGGCCATAGAAGTTTCCGCTGGAGCTAGTGCGTCTGCCGTTTCGCCAATACAACAGTGCCCGGATGCTTTCCGAGATTATGTATCAGTCCTTTGACCCTTTGGCCGTTATCGTCAAACGCCACCCGTACTGAGAGCTTGCTGGTGCCTCTGCAATGGTTGCACCCAAACAACCTGTGCCGTGGAAGACTGAGCGCAAGCAACATGGGCTCGAGCTGCCACGTCCTGTCCGTCGCCCAGTTTCCACAGTTAAAATGGCAATTGTTGAGCTTGTTCCTACAGGTAAGCAGTCAGCGCCGCCCAGAACTTGCTTGCAGCACAACAGACCCCTGTCCTTGATGGCCTCAAAGAGTCAGCCCGTAGGCGTCACGCTCCGCTTCTGCAGTGAAGGGACTGCAGTGAGGGTGCTGCAGAGGAGGACCTGCAGTGTGCGCTCTGCGACGAATTTCCTGCACGGAAGGCCCATTGTGAGGGAACATGAGCCTGTGCATAAGCCTGCATGGTCCCAGCTCATGGGAATGACGGCCCACGGTATGGGCTGCGCGACCCCGGATATCGTGCGATTGATTGTACACGGAACTTGTTGGGCGGTGGCGGCGGTGCAAGATACTGCCTTGCCGAGGTCTCCGTTCAGCGCGGGTAAGACGTGGGCCAAGGAGCGACAGAATCCATTTTGGGACAAGTACAGATGCTCTCCTCAATAGCGCGCGGGCCGGACTTGGTGTATCGACCTCGATGAAGCAGAAGACGTTTGCTCGAACGAGTCTGATGTACCAGATTTCGATACCATGTTGCCATTGCTGTAAGAGACAGAACGGTCCTCTTCCCCCACCAGCGTAAGCCGGCTAATTTCACGGCAGACAGGGGGGTTAGATGCCCCGTGGGTTAAAGGGCAGCCTGGACTGGCAGTGGGGTGTGAGGCTGTTTGGGCTGGCCCGGTTGTCGATCCTACCGCGGGCGACGTCCCGCTGGCCTCGAGCGAGTGCCGTGTCCTGTTCTATTCCCGCGGCCTGTCGACCCGTGCGCTAGGTGGATCCTACAAATGCCCAAGGCTGAAGCACACTAGGGCGGGAAGCTTGTGAAGCTGAAGTGTGCTCCTGCCTGTCCCAAACTAAGCCGCCTCGTGGCCACAAGCAGAACCTATCGCTCGTGGGCAAGTGGCAGTGATCGACACCAGGGCCGAGCTGGTGGGAATAAGGCCTCGAAGGCATTGCGGTCCAAGAGCCCACCTAGCCTGGGGGGGGGGTTCCTGTGGCGCTGGCGGATTGCTAATGACGCCGGTGTCAGCTCGACAGATGTGTAAGCAGTGATGAGACGCGAGAGCGGCCGGTCTGTTGCGCCTCGAAAGATGCGCTGTGGACTAGGTGACTAGGTGATTCCGCAGCAGCCGGTAAGCTGACGTCGGCGTCTTGCGAAGTGGAAGTGGAGGAAAGTGCTGTAGAAACGTGCTTGCTCGTGTTGACCTGCTTTCTGCATATGCATAATGCAGGCAGGCCGCGCGAGTGGGCCCGGCGCGCGATCAGGGCCTTTCTGGCGACGATTCCGGCTCGCACGCACGCCCGATTGCCCGTATGGGACGAAGAATTCGGGTGCTGTGGGTGCTGTGGGTGCTGTGGGTGCTGTGGGTGCTGTGCGCTGGGAAGGTCGACGCGAAGCACAACATGCTCTGTTCTGCATGAGCATGAGAGGCTTGCAGAGGGTTGCACTAGGTAGGCCGCCGAGACTGCAAGCGGGCGCAGCGTGATGGAGTTGACGATGGCCACCATCGCCGGGCTGGTGGTTTGAAGAGGTGCAACTTCTTCAGCCGCTCGACGTGGTGGGGTGGAGCATAACTACGTCGGATCCGGCTGCTCGGAGGGCTCAGCGATGAGGGCGGAGTGGGGAGGAAGGAGGCGAGTCAACCCATCTCGTCGACACAACGTAGCATCTTGACGTGGAGTGTGGAGGGGCCGCCGGTGGGGAAACCACAACCCACTTGTGGGAAGTGTTAATGTCACGGCAGGGAAGGTGCGTGGCTGGCTAACAGCTCAGGAAGCGACCCCTGCTCTGCTGAAGGACAACCTTAATTCGACCTCACGATGCAGGCAGCCTGGACCAGCCAAGAAACTCGCAGCACAGCACAAAGCAGGGTCCTGCAGCAGAGGGGCAGGAGCGCAGGCCTAGGCATCACGCAGCGGCTCCCGATCGCTGTCTCCCAGCCCCACCCACCTCACCTCGCCCATTCACGCAAGCCACTCGACCGCTGGTGACCGGAGCCTTGCTCTCCGTCGAGCAATCTGCCGTCGCCTCGATTCACTTCACAATCTCTTTCCGAGATGCGCTTCTCTGGGCCAGGCCACGACAGGATAGACACTCTTTGGTCCTGGCATTTGCAAAGCTCCGCACTCGGTGTCGCCAGCCAGGTCGACCGCAGCAGCTTCAGGTCCGTCCTACTAGGTCGGTCCAGGCCTTCCGCAATCCCACTGGCACAGTTACGCTCTGTCACTTGTCACTACTATGCTCCAGTGTACGTGAGATTGTACGAGGCGAGACCGTCAGAGAGCCAATGACTTGGACAAAGTGGCCGCCCCATAGGCAAATACGCGGATTGTGACCAGGTGGCGGTCATTTGTGCTTGAAGCCATGTTTGGCCGCGGCAAAGGACGCCCCTGTCGCCTTCTAAACGCCCAGCCGTCACCAACACCATTGATCCAGGTGTGTCTTTGCCGTCGAGCCGCCTACGCGCTGTTCTCACATCCTCTAGGTGGAAGGCGCGAAAGGATACTGGCATCGGGATAAAATCAAGGGCCGCTCAGGTGGGCCGCTGTCCAGGTGTCGACAGGCGTGTGGCTCCTGCGACCTGACAAGGTTGGCGTGCTCAGTAGTGGGGGCAGCAAGAATAAGGATCGCAACCAGAGAGAAAAAAACAAAGAACCAGCCAGGTTCCTCACCCCCTAGCTCCCCTCGTCTTCGTGTTGAGAGTCATCTCTGACTGCATTAGCAGGTCTTTGTGGGCCATTTGGTCCTATGATCCTGGGCATGGAAAACCTGGCAGGCAGCGCGGGATGACATTCACGATCCAATGTGCAGTGTCACAGCCGAAAATGGAAATGGCGAGTGAGAAGAAGAGTCTCGTGATCATCGATCTCCCGCACTATACAGACGGGGATCTGTCTCGCTGCCATGCGTTGGCCACGCCCTTATCGCTCCAGCGAGAAGCATCGCATGCTGTTCCCGACTTGCATGAGCACGCGAAGAACCTTGGGGCAGAGGCCGCGAGCCGTGACTGGGAACCCGATTATTGGATCCCGTGTCACTCTTGCAACAAGCCGTGCGGGGCTCTGTCTCTTGTTGTTCTTCTCTATCGATCGCGCCCGCGTTCGCTTGCTGCATGGTAAAGAACGCGGTGCCTAGGCAGGTCGTGGCTGTCCAGGTCACAGGTGTCTCAGACGAGACATTCCCTCACGAGCACAGCAATTCGATAGTCCCTGCATCCCTACTTGTGTAGCCGCAAAACGCTCTAGTGTTTTCTCCTTTTTTTTCTTCTTCTTCTTGTTCGCGTCATGATTCTATGATTTGGGTACACAATTTGTCAGGGCTGGAGGACGGGCAAGCCTACTGGGTTGGAAGCCGCGTCCACGGCCTCGTGTTTTGGATAAAAGTCCCTGATTCCGTCTACGGCTTCGGTGCGGCGCTGGGCGGATAGACCATTCGTATTTTGCGTCACACATGAGTCTGTGCGATGTATAGCATGTCATGTTCAACGGGTGAGCTAGACCAATATGTACGAGATCGACTGCGCGCTAAGAGTCCTCGGCGCTCTTCTGGTGGTTTCGCCGTCTCGGTGCCGGTCCCTAGTCTTGAGTCCGTGAGCTCTTTGCCCCTGTTGAAGAAACAAGCGGTCTGCTTGCTCGTGTGATTGCAAAGTGTGAAACGAAACGTCCGAAAAAGAGCACTTAGTGTCTCTTCTGGCTGAATTCGTCTTGCCGCGGTGTTGACTGGTGGCCTGGACGGGCTTAGTGGGTGAGGGTCGATGGAACGCTGAAGTGAGGGTATTCAGACTCAGGTCCCCCCGCCAAAACAAAAGCACATCATTTGGAAGAGAGCCGTAGACAAAAGATAAGACTCTTATTAAGTAGTAAAATATCCGAAACATATTTTGGTTAACTCTTTTAATTGTTCTATAAATTCAGCGAGCTAATTTATGTGGGGAGTGTCTGTTCGTTTTCCATGATAGCAATGACAAATCCAGCCGCCTGTTGCGTGAGGTCTCTATAAAGCGGAAGTCGAGTTGTGAGACTTACTATACACCCGCAGCGGCTCTTTGTATAGCCCACAAAATAAGCTGATAGTATTACATGGTCGTAAACGGGTGTCACATAGCCGCCCTTGAGTCCTGCCATGCGAACTGGATCATCTGCGATAGGTGTTCCTTCGATATTATCCCTCTCCGGATCTTAACATCAGTTCTTCGAGTTTTGATTGTTGATTTTTCCAGCCAGAAATTCATAGAACAAATAAGATAATTTCATAGAGAATTGGCTTCGATATACACGTCGCAATGGGGCATGTCTGAGCCCGAGACCGCGTCACCAGCCGTTGATGGTTCGGGGACTGGACCCTCCTGTGGCCCCAGAATCACCAACCCCTCGCTTAAAATAACTATAACTGTACTTGCATCTTTCAATGCCAATACGGCATCCAAAAACTCGAATTTCCTCACAACAAATGGCCGTGGTCCCGTTCAATGAGTGGCAATGACCCAAGACAGTCCTCACGCGCACAGTAACCTTTGGAGGATGACAACAGACAATAGAAGGGGATTGATTCATTAAAATGAGATTGCCACCAATGGTCATCTTTAATTCAGTCGTACATGACTTATTGAAGCTATCGTCAACGTCGCCCGGTCACTGAGTAAGGCAGGACTCGGCGTCTGCCTTCTTCAGCCGTTTAGTGGGCCAGGCTCGTCCATGAAAACACCAGCAATTATTCGAAATGCTGCTACATTCCAAATACTTAACATCGAATTCGACAATTTCAGTGTCAAATTCGGTAGAGTCATCTCAAATTACGGGTGACAACTGTGCCAAAAAGTGTAAAGCAAGTGGACGATGTTCATATCATGTCCATTTCTGCCGGAAGCCAAGAAGGTCGAGGTTTTGACCCATTGGTGTGGCAAGCACAGTTGGAAGCATTTCAAGCGGGCGAAGGAGCAAATAAATGTGATATGAATCTAAGCAGGTATTTCATTCTGGTGTCTAAGAACTAAGACCGACATGATGCCACCACCGTGGAATAGCAAACCCCCTCCATTAACAACCGAGCCCATGACAGTACATAATTCCCACCTAAGAAATACAAACAGGAAAAACATCTATAGAGAAATGTAACGAGCCCATGTTTCCCCCGACACGTATCGCTGTGCAAGGCAAACCCGTAAAAAAAAAAAAAAAAAAAGCAAAAGGAAGGTGACAGATTGGGCTCTGTGGTGCCGGTGTCTGTGTCTCCTGCAGTGTTACAAGATGCCTCTCTCCAACTGTGATGAGAAGCCCATCCGAATCTTCGCGGTAGGCTCAAAGCCTTGCTGCTAATCTACGTACTCATCTGGTGCGATGGTGGGTCTAACTGGCCTTACAGAAGGGCCTCTTTGAGGAACGAGCCAAGTTGTTTGGCCTAAGAGTTCAATTAGTATTTGGCAGCAGGAGGGAGAATGATTCAGGGTATATCACTCACCAGGTCACCATGCATCATTGAGAAGTGGTTGCCAGGCATGTGCCTCATGGTCATCTTGTTCACATCCAGGTACTCGTCCCACCGGTTGGGTCCGAAGTCTGTCCTGTTGTCCAGCAGGAACAAGGCATGTCCAGTCGGATATGGGTCAGGTCTTGGGTCTGAAGGCAAGTGGCAAACACCGTCCTCGCACCAGATCGCCATGACGTTGGGGCACTTGTCCTTGGGGATTGGCTCCGCGGTGTAGTTGCTCAGCGCAGTCACCGAGGCAGCGAAGTGCGGAAGCAGCCACCCGGGAATCTTCTTCTCGTCACCATCGCCAAGTAGTCCAACGTTGGCAAACCAGGCATGCAGACCCGCCGGAAGTGGCTCGATGGTGACGGGGCAGGGCGCATCGATGATAATCAGGTTGTCTACGCGCTCGCCGGCCTGTGTCAGCTGCACGACGATTTCGTACGCGATCACACCTCCTGCTGACCATCCAGCGAGACTGTAGGGTCCCGCAGGCTGGCGTCGCTTCATCTCCTCGATGAACTTGCTCGCCATTCCGTAGACACCACAGTGATACTCCTCGGGAGTCTTCATGAATGGGGAGAAGAGACCCCATACAGCCCAGCTAGGCGAGACATTGGAGATTTCAGTGTATGATGTTGCACTCCCGCTACCATCCGGTACCATGAAGAGGTGCTTTGTAGCAGTACGGTGGCTTCCCTGCAAGAGCACAGAGGACGCCTTGCGATTTGGGAAATCGTCAACAATGCGCGAGGGACGAGGTGGCTTTGGGATGGTGGCAGTCACCATCGATGGAGGCAAAAGCTTCTGGGACGCAGACGGCTGTGGGGCCTCGAACTTGACCTGCTTCACAGCAGACTTGGGAGGTGCCGCTTTCTTTGGTGCCTCATTGATTCCTAGAGACCGTTCAACATCTTTGAGAGATGGATTGGCGACGAAAAGGTCTGAGGGGATGTCGAGGCCGGTCCTTTCTCTCAGAGTTCCAAGGATGGAGAGACTCATCAGGGAGTCCATGCCAAGATTGGCCAGGTCAGGAGCTGCGATGATCTCCTCAACCTCAACACCCATTTCGGAAGCGATGGTTTCCCGAATGGCTAATCTCAGACTAGCAGCGTTCCCGCTACCCTCCTTGGGAGCAGTCTCGCCTTTGATTTCGAGATTCTCTGACTCGTCATCAGGTGTAGTGACGTCGGACTCAGAGTCCATCAGCTCGGGTGTCTCAGTCTCAGAGCTGGAGTCGGCAGAGTCGCCAGAAGAAAGGATCCCTATGGAACCAGGCTTCTCGAACTGCTGCAAGTACGACTTGAAGCTACCAATTGACGAATGCTCGACGAAGACGTGAGAGTCAATGTCAAGGTCCAATTCCTCACGGATACGACCAGACACGGTCAAACCCATCAGTGAGTCGACACCCAGATCGGCGAAGGCGATGTTGTCAGCAAGCTCGTCATGGCTGACACCAACCTCCTTCGCCAAAATGTCCATGACCTGAGAGACGACAGATGCTAACTTCTTATTGACTTGAGACAGGTTGGTTGGAGTGAGCATCTTCTTCTCCTTGACTGGGGCAGACTTGGCGGCGGGTTTGACAGCGGGAGCAGGGCGAGCGCCAGCAGGTGCAGCTGCAGACCCGCGAGGTGGCAGGACGATGTTGAGAACCTTGCGAGGAATAGCTTGGAAGCGGATGTCGCCAGTGATGCCGATGAGCCTCTCACCATCGAAGACATACACATCACCTGCCATCATCTTGGTGCCCTTCACGGGCTGCATTCGGATATACGAACGGTAGTCCTTGCCAGCCACTGGAGTCTCAATAAACCTCATTGAGCCCCAGCCGTGCGAGATGAAGACTTGCTCCCGGGAGTCAACTGCATCAGTGCCGTTGATGATGAATCCGGAAATGTGGCATAAGCTGTCAATGAAGAAGGGGCTGAAGTTGTAGGAGCCCTCCTTCTCAGATGATTGGAAGACAACCTTGGCTGTGGCTTCGCAAGTGTCACTATCGAGGATGACCTCCTCCATGCCTCTGTAGCGACGGTCATAGTCGACAAGAGCCGTAAAGAGCTTGTAGGCAAGGCCTCGTCCAATCTTGGAGGCCTGGCCAATCTTCTCAGCTGCCTTGAGTGACTCGATGCGACCTTTGATAAGGTAATCAGCACGCTCGAACTCGCTGGCCCAATCCTCGGCACGTCCATAGTAGACCTTGCAGTTGGCATGATCGGTCTTCTTTGCACCTTCTCCAGTGGAGAAAACAAGGTCTGCGTAGCCAGCGCCTACGTTGGCAGTAGCCTTGACACGGAGGACATGCTTCTCAATCGAATCATCGAAAATGAGGCTCTTGGGAACTTCCATCTGAGCGACGTTGCAGCCGATGTTGTCAGCATCCGGGCGGACCAGCTTGTAGGCATAGTCACAGATGGTCATGGCCATGTCGCCGTAAAGAGATGATGGGCACAGAGGCGCGCCATTCACCAAGTGGCCGCTGACAACGAGGCGCAGATCCTCTCGGGACATGTTGGACTCGGTCTCCACGGTGACAATATCACCCTTGACCTCCTCGCTGACGATTGAATGAACTGAGCTTGTAGACAGCTTTGGTTTAGCAGGCTCAATCGCAGCGGGGGCGGTAGGCAGAGCAGCACGGTTCTTGGTGAGAGACCAATCGCCAGTGTACTGCAGCCAGTAATTCTTCTCGTCGAAGGAGTAGCTGGGAAGATCCAGAATGCGAACAGATGATGAGAAGTCACTGTGGAACTCGCTCCAGTCCATGTTCAAACCAGCCGAGTGCAGTGTGCAGAGAGAGGTGCTGAGCGTCTTGTAGGCAGTCTCATTGCGACGCACGGTCGGCACCGCGATAGTTGCCACGCCGAAAGCAGCCTTGACCATGTTGGCGCAGACGGGGTGGGGACCGACCTCCAGCCAGACCGTGTGCTCGTCGATGGCCCCGGACTGTTGGGCATGAACCAGGCCGCCCAAGAAGTTGACGGCGTCGCGGGCGTGGTTCCGGAGGTATGCGGGGTTGATGGCCTCAGACTCGACCATCTTTCCCAGGAGAGGAGAGATGACAGGAATTTTCGGGGTATTGAATTTGACTGACTGAGCCAGCGCCTCAAAGTCTTCAAGAATCGGATCGACCTGAGCAGAGTGGAAGGCGAAAGGCACATTCAATTGAGTGCACTTGAAGCCAGCAGCGCTCAACTGGAAGGAGATATCAGTCATCTGCGCGGCTTCACCGCCGAGAACAGTCTCCCGCGGGCCATTGACGCACGCCACCGTGACAAGCTGTGCCTTCTCACCAAGTGCCTCCTTGACGGTATCAACAGCGCCTTGGACGGCAAGCATGGCATGTGTAAAAGCGGTACACTTCTCTGTCAGGAGACGAGCACGAGCACCGACGAGGTAGATCGTGTCGCTAGCAGACAGGACACCAGCGATGTTGAGAGCAGCATACTCGCCCAGGCTGTGTCCAAGCACAACGCTTGGCTCGATGCCCCACGATGCCCACAGTCTTGCCAGAGCCATCTCGAACGAGCAGAGCCCAAGTTGAACGACAACTGGGGACAACTTGGTCATGTCCTGCTCACTGCCATCGATCAATGGCATGAAGGAAGGAAAGCCATGGATGCGTGCGATCTGATCAAACTCGTCGATGCTTTGACGGAAGATAGAATGGTTGGCATAGAACTCCTTGCCGAGGCCGGCGTAGTGAGAGCCCTGGCCGGTGAATAAGAACGCCACCTTGGGCTGTTGTGTGTTGACAGGGGAAAATTGCTCCTTCAGCCGGTCTTGGATGGCGTTTTGTGCCTCGGAAAGATTAGAGACGGCCACGTTCATGCGCCAGTAGTGTTGAATCTTGCGAGCAGTAGTGCTGTAGGCCACATGAGATAGAGGAGTATTCGGGTGCTCTTGCATCCATGCGACAAGCCTTTCCGCATTTCGAATCATGGCGGCCTTGGACTTTGCGGTGACTGTGACGACGTGGTGGCTGCGGGCGTCCTCTGTTGCGGATTCCAGTCTTGGGGCATCCTCCAGGAGCAGGCCGGTGTTGCCGCCAGCTGCGCTGAAGTTGTTGATGAAGATCCGCCTGGGCTTGCCGTCCCGTCTTTTGAAGGGAGTTGTGTGGAATGCAATATTGACGTTGCGATCGGAGAGATCCTTGGGGAAACCCTTGTTGATCTCGCCCTTGATACCGACATGTGGAGGGATGGCGTTCTTTTGCATCATCATGAGAACTTTGCAAAGAGCTGTCACGCCAGATGCAGCTTCGCCGTGTCCTACATTCGCCTTGACAGCGCCAAGATAGAGTGGTCGGTCTGCAGGCCGCTTCCGCTCCGCCGGTGCAAACACATTTGTCACAGACAGCATCTCCGTTCCATCGCCAGCCTGGGTACCAGTGCCGTGCATCTCGACGTAGTCGACATCGAGCGGGTCGACTCCGGCTTCATCAAGGATGGCAAATGACAAGATTGACTGCGTAGGGCCGTGAGGATGCGTGATGGAGATGGCGTCAGCAGAGTGGTTTGTCGCTGTGCCAAGAATGACGGCAAGGATGCGGTCTTGATCGGCTTCAGCATCCTCTAGGCGCTTGACAATCACCGACGCGCAGCCATCGCCTCTGCAGTACCCATCTGCATCGTTATCGAAAGTAGCGCATGGCCCCTTCTTGGAGAGGAACTGCCCTCGACTCAACCCTGAGAAAATGTCGGAGTTAGTCATGCAAGAGAGACCCCCCACAATGGCCGTGTCGCAGTCGCGAGCCCAAAGAGACGAGCAGGCTACATTCATAGCAGCAGCACTCGAGGAGCAGGCAGTATCGATATTGAGACTGGGCCCGCTGAAGCCGAAGTGGTAGTTGATTCTACCAGGACCAAAGGCTCGGACACCACCTGTGATGAAGTAGGTGTCGACTTCTTGGGCGGCGTTGATCTCGCGCCAGTCGTCTGAGGTCTGACCGTAGAAGGTACCAATTCGGTCCAGCCTCGTCGACGGCGTCCTGTTTGGCACGTATCCCGACATCTCCAAAGCCTCGTAGGCCGTGGTCAGCGCCATCCTTTGCATAGGATCTGTTTGGAACGCCTCTCGAGGAGACATGTTGAAGAAACGCGGGTCGAAATGACCAGGCTTCTCGATCCAACATCCGTACGGCGTGTGGCTGGTGTTGATAGCCTTCCCCGTGGGGTCAACGTGAGTGGCGACTGGGAAGCGATCCGCAGGAATGACTCGGTGGACATCCAAGCCTTTCTCGAGGAGCTCCCAGAGCTTCTCGTGGCTTGCAGCATCGGGAAAGCGGCCAGCCATTCCGACGATAGCCAGCTTGCACTTGCCAGACGACCCATGATTTCCGATCGACGAGTTGATGCTCTCTCTCGAAATTCGTGGCGGGTTCCGAAGAATCACCTCGTGCTTTGTTGTCGATTTCAGCAGACTTGCCAATGTGCCGGCATTCTGTGTTGGGCCAAAGGGGATGACGAGGACAGTCTTTCCGTCGAAGCTCTTCGCTGCCTCAAGAGATCCATCAAGGACTTTGCTGAAAACCAGGGTATCATTAAGAATTTCACGAACAACTGCCTGAAGAAGCGAGAATGTGTCGGATTCGGCGAACCGGTTGCCAGTGCTGCAAGATATGATGGGTGATCTCGGACTAGTCTTGTGAAACACATCCTTGACAACCGCGTCTTCTAACCGTAGAATACTTGCCACATCCGCTGCTGAGTGGATATGAGCGGCATGGTACGGCCCGTAGACTGGTATCGATGTCGCCTTGGCGGGCAGGCAATGTGATTCGATGAGCGCCTTCAATGTGCTTGGCGGGCCAGAGATTGCGATGTTGTTAACCGAGACTGCGCTAATGTAGGCTTGGCTAGGGAGTGGGATGTGCTTTCCTAATTGTCAGTTGCTGTACTGTCTTACATGAGAGGAAAAGCAACTCACGTTGGACTGGTGAAACTCATCGAGTTTAGACTCGGCGAGGTCTTTCTTAACCCCTGGGAAGATGTAGGTCCAGCTCTCGGAATGCTCGACCGGCGGGCATAGTCGTTCAGCCATTGCAGCAACATGTCTACCGGTGCGGAAAGCCATCAAGACAACCTGGACAGCAACGGGGACAAGGGTTGAGAGTGTGGGTGTGGAGGTGATGGCTGCTGCGGCAAACATGCCTGAGCAGAGACCGAGAAAGAAGGTGTTGTCGTGGTGGACAACGTCTTCGTGGTGCTTTTCGGCATGGCTATGGCCCAGTTAGTTTGGAGATGCGTCCCCGCGTTGGCTTCGTATTCAGGCACGTACTCGATATAATGAGCCAGCTGGGAGATGCACAGCAGGGCTCCATCGACGCCAGGGTGCTTCAAGCCTTGTGCATGATATCTCTCGTTGAGGTTCTGGATGCTGAGAAACTTGGGCAGTTTGGATCTCTCCACCCTTGGCAGACCCTCGATCTCCTTCCTCAAAGCGTGCCGGACTTGCTCGAGGAACGCGTTGGCCAGAATGCCTCGCTCGGGTTGGCGGAAGAACTCGGCCAGGAAGCCATGAGTGTCAGTCGACTGGTCTCCAAAAAGGAGAAATGCCAGCTTGTCAGCCATGGTGAAGATGTGTTGACATGGATTGGAGCTTTGCTCTCTGTTGCTTTTACTGCGAGATGAGGCCAAGGGAGGGCACTCGTCGAGCATATATACGGTTCTGCAACACGGCCGAGTGACAAGATGCGATACGATGGCTCCACACGCCACCGATTATCCGATCTACCCTGAAGCTCAACCACAGGGGCGTGGGCCGTGAGGACGGTGTGTAACTATACACACCCCCCCATCTGAAGCCAGCCTTTCCCCCTTGGCACCGAATAACTAGCTCCGTCCGGCGGCCACGGGTTGTCGGTGACCGAAGTTGATGTGGACAGCCAGGTGGGTACCTGGGCTAAACTGGGCATCTGGTACTGGCAGAAGGCATTCATGATTGGGCCTGGTGCGCAGCCAGCGGCTCGGGTTTGGGCTGTGGTTTGAACAGGCTGAACTGCCACACCCATGTTACGGGTTCCTCCAGGCTAGGAAATTCTGAGCAAGCTCGGAATGTCCGTGTGAGGAAGCCAGAGCATGAGCCACGGCCATGGCGGCCATCGCATGGCAGCCGGAAGGGGAGCAGTGGGTGAGCGTCGGGCGCTGAAACCGAGGCCGTCCTGGTCCAGCATGTCAGTGCCACCACGATTCAGGTACCAGGACGAGGGTGTGATAGCGATGTGAAACAATGGACTACAGGGCCGCATGGCATGGTAGACTGAGGACGTGCGAGGCACGGGGCAGCGAAGGGGGCTGACCTCATGGGGCAAGCGATGGGCTGGGCGAAACTGAGCATGTAGCTCGCAGCTGGGGCCGCAGAGGCGGCAGGAACCTGGCGTAGCCAATGTCGAGGAATCTCGGTCGACTCCCTAGTCTGGCCGCTGTCAAGACACTGGTGGGTCGGTGCTGGGAGCTTGGATCTGGGAGCAGGGGCCGGACGTCCGGACATCCCCAATCATCCCATGTGCGGAGGGCATGCGAGGCGAGGCAGGGCACCATCACCTTGGGCCGCTGCCACCAGAACCACAAGACGCAGATGACAGGAGACAGGCCCGTCGGCACGGGATCGATCGGCTTACTGTGTCGTGGTGTGCGGTGCGATAAGAGAGGGATGCACACTGGCAGACAGACCGAGGTGTGCCTTGCAGGCGACGATAGTGTGTGGAGGTGGTAGTCTAGACTGCTGGGCTGTGGCGCGGTGGGTGTCGTTGGGCCAAGTCCGGTCCGGCTTACATAAGGGGCTCCTTCCTCTCAGCCTCAGCGGGACATCGGCCGGGGAGGGCACGGGCCAGGAGATTGGGGGGATCAGGGGTTGAGGGCGGGGGGAGGGTCTGGCTTGGTGGGGAATTTGTTTGCTTGTACCACGGTCTGATAATTGTGATGCACCATGCATATTGGGGGGGGGGGGAGGGGGCGGGGAGTACACGGACGGGAACGGTTACCAAGTAGACTACTCAATTGATCCTGCGGTGCGTGCAGTGCCTGCCTGAGCTCAGTCGCAGAGTCTACTACAACAGGTAGGTAGGTAGATTACCTGCCTAGGTACCTCAAGGTTGGTAGATACTCGCCAGCAGCAATACACTCTCACACCCCATCCGTGCTTTCTGGGACCGGGCCGCCTGCAACAGCAGCAGGACGCCAAGCACTTGCTCGGTACGTCGAAAGCGTGCCAGGGTACCAGAGTACCTGGTTGGACTGTGTGCTGGACGACACCTGTCATGTCACCTCATGTCACCCCACAGGCGTGTGAAACAAAACCGCCCCAAGTTCAACGACGGTGGTGTTTCTCATTCCCAAACCTGTCCCTTCCGTACCGACGGGGCGCCTCATCGCCCACAGAACAACCGCCGCCCGTCTGACCGTCTACCAAAACAACGGTCGTTGACGCTGTTGCTGGGCTAGCCGGCAGGCTACCTGTCTCTTTGGTAAAATAGGTACTCGCGGGCAGGCTGACCGCATGGCACAGGACCGAGTGGTTCGACCCAGGGATTCGGATCCGTGGGCGCCGGGCGCCACCCGCACTGGCACTTGGCCCAACGCGAGATACGGCCAACGGCCATGCCACAGGCACCGCCCTCCAAGACCCATCGGCCGAACGGGCCAGATCCATGGCTCATCATGGCCCCTTCTTTGGCTTCTCCGCCCTTCTTCTTTCACGTGTCACTGGCCTAGAGCGCTGACTCTCCTGCACAGCTCCTCGATCCTGTCGTATGACCGGCCTCTCAGCCAGTTTCTCCAGCGGTGCGACTGCGATCGCTTCCGCCCACCGCAGTCTGGACTTCTGTCCTTCTGCCTGGCTGGCCGGCTTGCCAGCTTGCTGGATTGGTTCGACTGGCTGGTCAACCAACGCTCACTCAAGATTATTCATCCGCCTTGGCCTCTCCTGTGCTATGGCTCAGGCCTCGGGAGTGCCCTATTTCTGGTGTTCCCAATCCGCCATGGTTACGGAATACGACAATACACTGGTGGTGTTCTGCACAGATCGGCATGTTTTGGCCAGACTATTGGCATCTCTTCCTTATCATGGGCTAGAAAATAGCGCCGATATGCCCGGTGCCTTGGGTCCACCCATCTTGGACCGCTTTTTGGGGCCGTGGACTTAATCCTCTGTAGTGATCCCGCTGGTGCTTCCCCTGGTTTCTCGGGACGCTCGATCCGACCAGCCTCGCAAGCGGAAACCTCCCGCCGACCAAGAGCTCGAACTAAGCGGCTCCCGTTGTCATAGCTCTCGTCTTGTTTCAACCGCACCGAACCCGTTGTCCGCACACCCCATCTCACACGGGGAAGACCGGCTTACTCTCAAAATTCACCGGCTCCATGCCCAGAATAGAAACAGGGCAGCGCCATCGCGTCATTGCCATATCAGAACGACCGTTTGTTTCAATCCAGTCCAAGAGCCCGAGCCGCAGTGCGTCCCTTTCTTTCCCTACCGTCATCGTCTGATACGGTGTGCTAGGCTGTTGGGAGTCCTCGGTTTCGATTTATCAGGCAGAGTCATGGCAGTGCGTGCAGCCAGGCAGCCCAATCCTGCAACGTTGCTCTCGGACGTCCGTTCCTACTCCATACAGGCACTATCACCAACTACTGCCACACTTGGCTAGATTTTCGTCACATCACCATCGCTACGCACCAGGACCCGTGCCATCGAGCCCTCTCGGCCCTCGCAGTCGTCGGCCCAAGCTCCCCTGGCCGGCACAATCTTGTCTGTACTGAAGATGAACTGGGTCCTTGGCCTCATCACCGGGCGGTCTCAACGCAGCTAACATGTCCGCAGGATCTGACTTGAACAACTGCACGGATGGTCTCCTGAAGCTTTGGTGGAACGATTCCTCTTGTTTGCAATGTCGTCAGTGGCCCGGCAGGCTGTCTGGTCTTCTCTGATGGGATGCGTGCCGAGCGCTGCGCTGCGCTGCGCTGCGCTGCGCTCCACAGTCTCGTCGAGAAATCGCACGCCCAGCGCATAGCAGCCTTGGGAATCCTCACCGGTATGCTAGACTTCCCCTCTTTCTCTACCAAAACATATGTCGTCAGCAAGTTCATTCCCCATCGCGGGGTCGGGCTGGCAGTGGGAGGGCGCACCTCTTGTGCTGGTGCGTGGGGATTTGCGGACGGCCGCAGCATCCAGCTGCTGGGCTAAATGTCGCGACACCGCGGTGCCTTCCTAGGCAGTAGCCATTTCCTTTCGCATTTCTCTTGTAGACTCGCATCGGACCGAATGAGTTCAGCGGGACGGGGTTATTGCCACCCGCAAGGTCAAACACCACTGGGTGATACAGACCTCCGGGAGAAGGAACACAGACGATGTGAATCCTTTGCTTTGCGACTCGAGCCGCGATGCGGTTTCGAAGTTCAAAATGATATCCACTTTGGAGTGTTCCATGGAGCCCAAGTTGATGAGCACTGCAGTAAACACGAGCCTCCATGTTTGTCTGAGGACATCGCGATCCGATGCCTCAGGTTCGGTACCGGACGCGGCTCTAATGCAATAAGAGCAATTCTATGAGCAAGGACAACCTTGTGCCCAAGGTCCTCAGCGCAAGGCTATGCAGCTGCCCGCAAGAGATCTACTCTCTCGATCAGTATGTGTCTCATCCGACGCACGCCTTACGCAGCCCTGGCTCCCACAGCAGTCATCCCGGTTGCACGGGAAGGCCTTCTAGAAGAACCTCACCTTGCACAGGCAGTCAGTCCCTCCGCCCGGAAGTGACCGACCCTTGCTCGCATCAACATGCTCCCGTCGCAAGAGCTTCCGCGCATCGCGCTGCGCGCACCCCGCAGCGCTGTCTCGTCCACCGGTTGATCAGCATGTGCCTTGTGTCGTCAGATCTTTTTTCTCACATGCCGTCGTGGCACGGATCGGACGTGCTGAGAATAGCATGAACAGTTTTGTTGATAACACTGCCCAACCCCCCACACAGCGAGCCCCGTTGGTCTCCAGCATAGCCAGTCATGGGCTGGAATCCTCTCCGTGGGCTGAGATGCCAGTCCGCTCTCTCGCCTCCGCCCGCGTACTAGAGATTTTCCCCCAAGTCCATATGGGCAAATTATTACACTAGATCGGTAGACTGCACGATTATGCTGAGCTTACACTCAGAATCCAGCCGCACCCAAGATCTGGGGTTACCCGAGACGGACATATGTTGAAACAGAGACAGAGGCCAGTAAGAGCGCAGCGATGACATTTCGGGCGCCCGCCCTGCTCCAATGGGCAGGCTGAGCTGGGTGGCACAGTCATCGGAGCTTACGCCTGCTAATGCTGGCTTTGTGCGATGGTGAACATCAACTATGGCTCTCCAGCTTGTGATTGATTCCCAGGACTTGCGTGGGGACTCCGATCCCCTCCTTCATGGCAGTATATACAACTCGTGCCTTTCTCCCACCATCTTTTGCGCCATGTCCAGCCATCTTCGCAGCCCCGCCCCGATCTATCAGCACAGAAAGCATCTCCATGGGGAAAAGAACACGTGCAGTCTCGTCATTCTTCCCAAAGATGGCCAGGTACCACTCATCACGCTTCGGGAGACTGCGACAAATCGTGGGCAAATACGTTCCTTCAGATCTGTTCGCGCTCCTTCTTTGGAGCCCCATTTAAACATCACGTGAAAATCACCAAGACGCCTCGCAGGGCCAAGGAGAAGATATATGCGCTATTCCGTCACTACCAATATATATATCTATGTACCTGGCTTCCGGGGCACCCGTGCCTGCAGCCTCTATGATAAGGTATGATATGATTATGCTGCCGCGCGACTGGTTGATTCCAGACACCCCCCCTCGCCTTCCAAACTACACGGTCTCCTCTGCTCACAAAAGGGACGAACCGATGTACGCAAAGAAATGAGATGTGAAGCGGCGCGCATGCTAAAAGATTAATCGCAAGCAGGCAATCACAACTTAGTGCGGACTATACGAGAACGAGGCTTGGGGGCAGCGGTTGGTTCATACAGAGCACTATTTCAGAGTCAGTCTCAACATCACACACACACACACGTCACGGCGTCCATGCCGCAAGGCAGACTCGGAAGCTTGAATCTCCCCCCAAAAAGGGGAAAAAGGGGCACCCGCCCGCAAGAAGACTCACCCGGTGTATGTAGCAGGGTTTACAAAAAGCATCCCCGCCGTGTCGGTGTAGTTCTGGGTGTTCCCGGCCGCGTTCCCCTGGTACGGAAGCCCCAGCGCCTTGCAGGCGGCGATGTGGTCCGGCGGGAATGTTAGGCCCCGGAGCTTGTCGGGGTCCTCTATCACCGTCGCCGTCAGGCCCATCTCGACGTGCCACTCGTTGTGGCAGTGGAACAGCCAGGTGCCCGGGTTGTCGGCGCAGAACCGGATCACGGCGTGCGACTTGGCGTTGACCACAACGCCGTCCTTGTATGCCGGGTGGGTGGGGAAGTTGGAGGTGTCGCCGGAGAAGGACCCCGAGTTGGAGGCCGGCGCCGCCAGGACCTGGAACTGGTGGCCGTGCAGATGGAAGGGGTGGCTACCAGTGTCCAGATTGTTGACGACGATCTCGATAATCTGGCTCGCGGGGGCGATAAAGGGGTTGACGCCACCATAGACGACTGGGTTTGAGTTGTCCTCGCCGGTGGTGGCTGCAGAGTACAGCGACGGTACTCGCTGGGGCACGTATGGCTTGCCGTTGAAGCATGAGCGCGGGATGCTGTTGTTGTCGAAGCAGAATTGGACGTCAAGCGTTATGGTCGTACCAACGGGGCCAAGAGGCCCCTCCCCAGTGGGGTTGCTGAAGAGGCTGCTATCGACAGGGTTCCACACATTGACAACGTCGACAGAGGTGCTGTTCTGGGATGGGTCCGTCACCAGGTATCCGGTCTTGTTGTAGGGGAAGCCGAGGACCGGAGCACGGAAGTCTGGGTTGACATCGAGAGCAAAGAGGAATGGGTAGTTGCCGCTGTCGCTGGCCGCAGCCGAGATCAGGACGTCATACCGCTGGCCAGGAGCCAGATAGATCTGAGAAGCCTCGGCTTTGGTTATGTACGACCCATCCTGCATTATCACCTGCAGCGTGTGATTTTGGAAGTGGGCCAGACAAGAACCAAAAGCGGCGAAGTTTATCATCCTAAAACGATAGGTCTTCCCTTTGTCGAATTTGATTTGAGTGCTTCCTCCTTCGTTGATGAGGATACTGTCTGGCAGCGGAGGTCGGAATTGCGTGTTACTCGGTTGAAGCATAGCCTGCACAAGCGGGATAGTCTGGGAGTGGTACCTAGAAAGACCGGCCTTGTTTTAGCAATCAAGCGTGTGAAGTTTCCTTGTAGACTTCATCTTACCAATCAGTGCAAGTGAGGATGACCTCTTCGTCGACCTGGTCCTTGTATGGGTCCGCAGGGTCGTGGATAACCAGTGGGCCTCTGAGTCCATCGGGATACTGGCCCATTTGATGGGAGTGATACCAATATGTCCCCGGTGCATCAGCCTGATTGGACAAGGTTAGCCTCATCTCATCCAGTCCCTTTGATAGTTGCCAAGGAGCACATACCAACCACTGATAGGTCACCGACGAGCCAGGAGGGACGGAACATTGTGTGGTAGAGGAAGGGCCGTCCATCTCAGGCGTGCCCTTCTGGTTGATACCATGGAAGTGGATACCAGTCGTCTCATTCCCCAGCTTGTTGTCTACGTGGACGATGACGGTGTCGCCAACATTTGCCTCCAGTATGGGGCATGGCCAGGCTCCATTGATGCCTATCACCGGCCGCGAGTATCCATCCGGGGCAGCATTCACCCACGTGATGTCCCAGTAGACTTCAACAGTGGCGGCGCATGCGAAGCTGACCAAGCCCAGGAGCAGAATGGAAGAAAGTGAATGCATCATAGCAGGGTAGACGCGTCCAACCACGACAGATGAGGTCGCAAGCAACGGACGAACGGCTGGCGCAGTGGCGAAGGGTGAGAAAGTACCAAAGGACACTGACAGGTGGACCACGTCTTGTGCGCAGATCAGAGGGTGCGAGACATCTTTAAGCAGACAGGCAGATGAGCATGTCTAGCTGCACGACACATGGGTTGCCTTTTTCGTCCAACCTGCTATGCCATGTGGCGGTCCTCAGGTGTACCCCTGCTACACCTTCTTTAATAAAGCCCCAGGAAAAACTAGCCGATATTCCCAGGGCCTATATAGTGTGCATGGTGAGGCATGGTGAGGCATGGTGAGATTTGAGGCTGAGATGAGAGGGCGCTCATCATCTTGGACGCCATCAGACCGTCAGTCCAAGGCAGGCAGTATCATTATGCGAGCTGCCATAATCCGTCGAGCTGGTGGCCTCGGGCGTGTGTGGTCACTCTGTCTCATGTTGAAAGCTGAGTAGCAATGCAAGTAGCAGCCCGGCAGTGCCTGCCGTGTATCTCTGCCGTTCTGGAGCTGCCCCTGTCAAGATATCGAAACGACCCTATCGAGTCCTGACGCGCCGTGTGCAGAAAGTCAATTCTAAATGCCAAGTGATCTGCCGATAGCGTGGTTACTGAAGGCCAGTCTGCCGGGATTATACTTCGTCCTGCCTGCTTGATGTTACCTTTCAAGTCTGCGACGTCCCAAGAGGGAAATCTGTCCGTGACAACAAGCCCCAAGGATTACACGTAGCGTATCGAAGCACACCGCTAACTTAGCACCAGAGGCCAATGGTGGCTTGGTAGTATGCCCTGGTGCGCTCGTCTCAGGGGTCTGAGGAGAAGCAAGCCCTGGGACGACCCGAGTGTGGGACCTAATCAACCTTAAAGGCCGGTGAGTCGGGACCGACTTGGCCGAAACCGGTCTCCTTGGAGGAGGCACAGTTCACGCGGACGGTGGACCTGACACGGCACAAGTATTGATTGACGAGGACGTCACCGGGAGAGCTCAAGCCATCATGTCGAACATGTGAACCAGAAAGCACGGTTGTGGTTGCAAGCCGTATACGGGCTACGGAAGGAGGCGTTAAGAAAAAGCAGGCGAGAGAACTCTTGGTGTGGAAGCCCCAGGCGACAAGCCGCACCGCACGGCGCAACGGAGGCCGGGGGTGGTCTCGCTCGTCATGTGGGCGAAGCCTCCGGCCGCTGATTCCCGCAGCCAAGGCGGGCGGGGCGCAAAGGTGCGAGATATGAGGGCCCGGGAAGAAGGAAGTGAGCGGGAGGTGGGCGGCTTCATCTCAGTTGTCAAGCAGGCTGGCTGCTTACTGCCCGCCATTGTGCTGGGAAAGTGGGCTGACGAGGGTCAGCCGTCAGCCCCAATGTGATTATGCTGGGGCCTAGTTAGCTTATCATTCGACTTGACCAACTGGGTGGACGACAAGATTCGAAGCCGTCTCCACAGCTGAGCGCCCAAGTGGCTGACTTGAAGGGCGTGGAGGGCATCTCAGCCTCCGCCGTCAGCGCGAGGGCGAATGGGGGGTTACATGCCAGACGTGGTATATCCTGAACCAAGATACGGCATGCAGGTCGGCGTGTTTCTGCTGTGCATGGTGGGCCTAATGCAGTGTAAGCACACTTACATGTACATTGGATATTACAAAGAAATATCCCTGTCCAATGACCTTGTCCTGTTGCGAGTACGAGGATGCGGCTGCCGTACCTGTGGCCCCAGGCGAAAGAGGTAGAGCTGGACAGAGGTATGACCAGGACCCGGGCCAATTTCCCCATCGTGCAGCCTGGTTTACGCCCTCTCAGCAACAGCAGCTGCTGCTACTTTGTGTTGTGTTGAGACGAGGTGGTCGGGAGAACAGGCCCAGGGTGGAGTTGGACAGACGAGGAAAAGCAGACAGCTCCCTGTTGGTTTGAGGTGACGTCTAAAGAAGCTCGGGCAGGGTCAGGGGTCAGCACCAACGCTTGCCAACGCTTGGCCCACTGCAGCCGCTTCGGCCATGGGCTGAAGTAAGTAGCGGGACCAATCAGATGCTCGCATGCTTTGCAACCTGCACGGTCAACTTGATCATGGCCAAGCCTGCTTGACACTCGAGTGCCGAGCTCTGCAGGCCAGGACTGGCCAGATGCGCGTCAATCAGCGCCGGTGGTTAGGCAGATGTCCTCTGGGTGGCTCGATGGGCGCAGGACGATGCCTATTTCATGCTCTGGGCAGATCTGATATCAGCTGGAACGGCTGAAGGTAGATCAAGTGGAAGCATATTGATCCTTCTCGCCCTCCACCGCCCTACGATGCAACCCTCCCACTTGCCGACGCTGCCTGTCCAACGTCATATGTCCTGCCCAAAACATTTCCATTTGTTCATGGCAGCCCTGAAACCTCAGTACGCCCCGCCCTGCCGGGCCGTGTCGGCGAGGTGTCAGCGTCGGTGGCGGGGAGACCCTCGTAGGGCTTTTATTGTTTCCAGTCGCGGGCAAGGATGTGCTCGGGAGACCCAAAAGCAAAGTCTCAGATGGGTTATTCCCGGCCACCCTTCATCTCCAGCTACGCATGGTGGCACAAGCAATAGGGAACTGCCTGTACCAGGCTCTCTGAACCCCCCCAAAAAAAAAAGAAAAATAAGTCATGTATGTGGATTAATGATGGGACGAACGAGCAGCATGCCCTGTCCCTGATTCATTTCCCACATGCGGGGAGGCAACTACTGCGGCGTGAGATAAGTCACAAAAGCACAGCAAAGCACTAAACACCGAGGTGAGTAGGCTGCTCAGGTCATACGTTCACCCGATGTTTCCTATCCTGCCACACCTGCTGTCGCTCTGCCAACGCACAAAAAAGCTTCATGGACGCCATCGTCGCCCAATCTATCGAAGTTCAACCGGATCATCCTTCCACGTCGTATCGTATCGTGGGGACCACAACCTGGGCGTGACGATCCCGGGCCAGGCTCCCTCGGACCCGAACGTCAATCAGCAGTGAGAGACTGGGTGGGGGGGAAAGAGAAAAAAGGTGGGTATTAGTAACACAGGTCCCCACGTGTGTTACCTTTCACCACATGCGCCGTGGACGCCTGGCTTGCCCCTTTGGGAAATTCAGAGGGTTTACCTACCCCCAGGTCAAGCTTGCCCACACGCTTTGACCAACCGACACGCGGGTGACCCGGGAAAACCTTGCTCACGAGACGCTGTGCCCATGCGTGCTGCGATTTCCCTTGATGAAGACCAGTGGGCCCTCAGGGGGTGAAACGTTGGGCAAGAGTTCCCGAACGATAATATCTCCCAAGCAGGGCCGTTTCTCCCCGTGGTGCAAGGCTAATGCAGACCCACTCGGATGATTCTCTCTAAAGTGTGCAACGGCTAGCTCATTAGGCCTTTTCTGTTTCTGTCGTGCACACGAGGCTTGCCCCGGGTAGCGGTCTTGCTTGGCTGGCCACGCTGTCGCTGACTATCCTCCAAACATCGACTGATGTGCCCTCAAGCAGGCGAGGACGCGTCGGTGTCCTGATGAATCCGAGACATCTCTATATTTCACGTCATGGGGGTGGAAGTGTGGCGGTGTGGGAGAGCATCGAGGGCATAATTGCAATTACGGCACGTTGAATTGTGCATTGCATGGCCTTCTATCAGGCCAAGGTTGCCGGTGGCGGGTCGTGCGAGATGATGTCTCTCAGAGGCATGAGAAAAGTAGTACACACGAGGAGACAATCTAAAGGCTGGTCCCGAGAGACATCGTTGACCGGTTCGTTCCGCATGTTGTCTGCGGTCTCATGATACTCTCTCCTGAGACCTTTTCACGCCTACCCAGTCTCTGGAAATAGGAACATATTCGCGTGGACTCGGCTACTTTTTCCACTGCCTGGAGCAATAGCTCCTCAGGCCGGTGTGCCCCTTGTCCTTGTGTTGACCGATGTATACATCATCGTAGTAGAGTTGGCTATCGTGCAGATGATCCAGGTGATGCCATGCCCACGTTCCCGCACGCTTCGGTCTCGCACTGCATCATTCTTTGACGCCAATTCCAAAAGCAAAGAGGCTCGATACGTCTACTCCCATTGCTAAATCTGCGCCCTTGCCATGGGATGAATCATCATTCTGAATACTTTCGAGGCGTATCGAAAGTCGAGGCGCTATGGACGATGTGTGCCATGCTTAATCGGCTTTGGGGCTGTGATGTAGGCCACCGAGCAGAATCTGTCCTTCACTTGGCGACAAAAGTTTATTGTGTTCGGGATGGCAGGTCTCAGCGCTTTGCAGTGACTTTTTGCGTAATGAAACAAAAAGCTTCGTGATCGAGACTGGAGTTGCTCAGCTTCGTGTCAATAAATTATAGATAGACTCGTTGTGGGACCGAGTACATATGCCAAATATATCATTAATCATAAAGCCACCAGGCCCTCTACGCTGTGCGAGACCATCATCTATTGTCTTCATGTCCAAAGTTTCTAAAACAAGACCTCTCTGACCGTTCCCGTCTTGCCAATCTCGTACTCAACCCATCTCGCCATGCCTCTCCTCCCTGTGACAAGCAGCGACCCGGGGTTCATAACATGACACCCTTCATACGTGACACAGAAGGACGGCGCCGTAGCGTCCACGAGGATCATGGCCGTGGGGAGAGGGTACAGATGCATCGAGCCCGCGTAGTCCCAGTGCACAGGGCGGACCGACTGGCGGAACGGGGCGAGGTAGCCTTGGTCCAGGACCGTCTTGACCAGTTTTCGGGCGGCAAGGATGTCATAGGGGACCTCAGGCTCCGAGTGCTTCGTTTTCTTCCGCGGCGTAGAGGGGTCCACGTCCATCTCGTCAGGAAGCGGTTCGCCCTCGCCATTTTCCAGCGCATCGTTGGCGCCTGACATGTCCATATCCTCGCCGTCCGGTGGCTCGTCGCCGTTCTCTGCGTCCCGGGGCCGCTTCAGACGGACGGCTGACCTCCTCAACCTGGCCGAGATGTCGTCTCGGAACAGGACAACTTCGTGGCATGGCCCAAATAAACTCAGCCGGCTCGGGTTTGATGTGAAAATAGCCTCGCCACTGCTCTCCTGTCCTCCCTTTGTGGCCTCACTGTTGGCACTCGCAAACGTTCTCCTTATCCTGCTCGTAAACAAATCTGGTACCGATTTCCTGGGAAGGGGCGTAGCCGCACCCGCAGAGAATGCCGAAGCCCAGCCGTCGTTGTCTCCTGGCACAAACACAAATGTAGCGGAAGTGAGGAGCATGGGGAACTCTGCCAGAACCGCTGCCAAAGAGTCGAAATACTCTTTGTACTCCACGCTGCCTCCACTCCCACCTCTAGCCATGACCGCATGCTGTGTGAAATTCCCTGTAAACACGAAGCACAACGGTGTTTCCCCCTCGGGCTCATTCGCATAGCCTGATAGGACCTTCTTCACAGCTTGCAGCGTTCGTGGCTGGTCGAGATTCATCTCTCCCAGGACCACCATCCTTCCCCTGCCCTTGTCTGGATCATCCTCAGACAGGGGCCTCCGGAGTAGCCTCTGCTGTACTCTCCTCATACGAGAGCCCGTGGCCCGCTCACTGCCCACACCCAAGAAGTCGATCCACCCGAAGCCCCCGCCAATGGTGTCGCTATCAGGACCACTGACGCCCAGGGTCACGCGTCGCTTCTCGCAGGGCGGCTGGCCTATTAAGAAGCCCTGGAATCGTCCACCTAGGACACCTCCAACGCCGGAACTTCCACTCAGGCCGACTTTGCTGCCAACCGAAGCATCCTCATCTTCCTCGTAGACACCGTCGATAAGGACGATCATACCGGGTGTAAACCACGACGAGTCCTCCGGGATGGCGACTGCTTGTCTGAGATCAAGCTTGATCGAGCCGGTGAGGTCACTGACAGCCAGATTCCCGGTTGGTAGGACGGTCAGCATGCCTAGAAGCATGTGTTGGCTGCCGTGACGGCCAAGCAGATTTGCTATCGGGGTGATTTTGTGGAATGCTGATGCACCTGGGTCAGACTTTTTGGCAGAAGTTGCGCGGGCCGCGGAAACAGCGGATGTTTGGAAGGACTCGTTGCGGAGAAGACGTTGGTGGATGACATTGAAGCGGTTGCGGAATACTATTGTCTTGTGAGAAGCTGGTGGCATCAATGACGGCTTTTTGGTTTCCCTGATTTCATTATCGTAAGCATGTCCTCTGAACTCTGGCCATTCTGGGATTCAAGTACTCACCTCTCGAAGTGCTTCTTCTCCACGTTGTATATATATCTTGGCTGCTCCAGCGCATTGATGACTTTCAGCCACTGCCTCGGGTCCTTAATATCATCCTCCTGATCCTGGTCGACCTCCAACGATGACATTCCGAAACTTGTCTGGCTCTCCTCACGCGTCAGCGCAGCCATTGGTCTCAGACCCAATCTCGCGTTGGACACATCGCCGTCCTCCTGTTGCGCATCCAGGAGCAGACTGTTTTGTCGACTGAGGCCCCTAGCACCAGTGACGACCCTTCCACCACTCATGTTGCCCTCCAATGCCTTTAGGATCTCTTTCAATTCGGGATTTGCTGCGTCAACGATGACTCCTCCGTTCCTGTTCTTCCATGATCGCGCGGCCTCCTCCAGCACTTTCTCAGCCAGACCTTCTTCCCGCCATCCTGAACCGCAGTGCCGGCCAATGAAGCTTGCCAGCTCCTGTAGTGCAGAAGACGTTAGGGTGAGCGAGTGTTTCTTGGTGAAGGTTCGGAAGGCGAGAGGCCGTAGAGTCGCAGCTGGGAGCAGAATCGGCAGTATGGGAGCTTGCTTGCTTGTGGAGATGCTGAAGGGTCTGACGGGGTGCACTGGTGTTCCAAAGGCCGGCGATGATGAGGGCGCAGCGGAGGACAGAGGCGCAACGCCGCGGCCAGTGAACATGGCGCCGGCGATGTCCTTGTGCTTGCGCCGTTTGCTCGGACTGAGGTTCATGGCTGGTTTCTTCTCTGTTCCGGAAATTCAAGAATGGCTGTGGTGTGCTAGTAACAAAAAAGAGGCTGGTACAATCATAGCAGGGTGTCGTTGCGTGGTGGGTTCGTCTGTCCGTCAGGAACATGCAGTTCGAGAATCAATTAAAACGCGTCTTAGACGCGTTGTTAGCGTGGGGCCGTTGTGCAAGGATCACAGCTGCATCTGCGGTTGCAGGGGTGCTCTTGGTGGGTGTCCAAACCCCGGTCCCTGGTTCCCGACAGGACTGAGATGGACATGAGCCGCTGAGGAAGATACCACTGCATCATTTGCCAGTACGGGTGCCTAAGACAACACATTTTTCTCAGGAATTACAGACATAGCCGAACACTCCGAGGAACTCATGCTGATCAAATGTTTCTGCGCCATCTAGCCGCGAATCAATCCTAGAACTGAGACTATAAGGCGATCCCACGTAACTGGTCTAACATCACCGCATTGGCAATCATCTGATCGGCACAAGTAGAGGTTATCCGGTCTGCTGAGCTTATCACATTGCGCTACATGGCTCCGGCAGCACTCAGGTGAGTTGCGAAACTGGCTTCACATCCACGCCTCCAGCGCCTCGCCGTACAACGTCTTCTCCACCAACACCTCGCCTTCCACCCAGCCAGCATGCAGCGGTCTCATTATATAGCATGTAGATCTTTATAACTTGAGAATGTCCTGCAGAGGCAGGCCCCAATACCAAGACGCGATGATCATCGAGCCCAGAGACATGGAGAACGCCATCAGAAAGTTGACATCGTTGTTGTCGAGAATATCCCAGCCGGACTCGACCACTCTCGAGGGCCTCTCGTCACCAAAGCTTGATTTCCGGTGCTTGTTCTTGGGATCGTACTTGTCCACGCCCTCGGCGTCATCCACTGCCGAGCTCCCCGTCTTCTCCACCGCGCGCTTGCCCTCGCCGCTGAGAACGGCGGACTTGACCTCCGCCCGCTTGAGGTTGTGCTCCGACTTGCGGGCTGGAGAAGAGATGAGGACGCGCTCGCCGCCCTCACCCTCGACTATTCTCCCGCTCCGGACATCCCTCACGCTGCGCTGGAATACCGCCCCGAGGACCGAATCGAGCACACTGCCAAGCGCACCCCACAGTGTCAGGGCGAACATCAAGGTGTTCCTCTGCGGCAGCGTCCACGGCTGACCCCCGCCGAGCTTCCCGGCTGTTGTTTCGTTGCAGAAGGGCAAGAACAGCATAGATGTTACGACGATGATCATGCTTCCCAGCAATCCCGCACCCAGTCCCGTAAGTGTGACACCGCCGTTTGTGCCCGGTGGCACCTTTCGGAAAGTGGGCGACGTGATCAGCCGTGGCGGACCCTTGGCGAGAATACCAAGCTCTGACGAGAAGGTGTCGGCAGCGACGGCGGCGTAATTTGCGATGATACCGATGACGAGGATGTCACCGCCCCAGGCGAAGCAGAACGATCCTTCGGGAACGGCTTCTTGTTGGGTAACGGACGCCGCGCGTTGTCGGAGCTGGTACGCATGGAGGATAGAGAGGATCGAGGCGACGGCCGAGTTCGCGAGGACTGCATGGGGGAAACAAGGTCAGTCGATGCTGTAGGGCACTTTCGGGGGAAGTCGGGGGAAGGGGTCAATACCTTGAATATGGTTTCGCGGCCCTTCACCACCAGAAGTGCCTTTCGAGGCCATGGTCAGCTTTGCCTTGACATCTTCTTTCACCTAAAAGTACATCAAGTCAGCTCTTGCTGTCAGCTGGCCTGAGAGTCTCGGGGTCGCCTTACGTGAGTAACTCGAGTGCCGGCGAGAAAGAAGACACAGAGGAGGGCGAAAGGCAGGTTCCACGGGTGTACTGCATGGGCGATGCCTGTGAGGGTGGCTGCAATGAGACCACCGGTCGTTAATGATTTCTTAGAGTAAGCCCGAAAGATCATCAGCCCGAGAGCGGGCGCTGCAATGAGGGGCTTCATGTTGCTGAAGCGGCGTTTCGACCGGATCTTTGGAGCTGAGAGAAAGAGTGCTCAGGTTGAGAGCATATTCGTCGCAATGAAGGAAGTAACAGAGAAAGAGACGGAGAGGTTGGCGGACGAGTTTGGTGTGCCAACGGCTGACATCACGGCCTTGGCTTTCCGGCTCAGGTGCTGTGAAGTCATTGTCCAGGGGCGAGCTATAGCTCTTATCAGGCGGTTTCTACGATTATTAGAGGAGCTTATCGGCTGGAGCGGCCAGGCGCAGTTGCAAACCCGCCAGCTACTGTGTGTGGAAAACGAAGTGCAGCCCCCCCTGTCATTTTGACTCGTGTTCCCCCCCTCCGCTCCAAAATCTCAAATCCTCCTAATATAAGCTATTTTTTATATAACTATTTTAATATAAATAATTATATTATTAATACATATATTTTTATAATCTTTATAATTTTAAGAATATTTATAAAATATATATAAAAATTGTTATAATTTAAGCTTTGCTTATTATAATTAATTAATAAGTTTTAGCCTTATAAAAATAAGCTTTAATGCGGGTATAAATAAGGAGCAAACCTCTTTCTTTGCACTTTAAATATTAACCTTATTTAAATACCTTTAACTTTAAAAAATAAAGCTAACTTATAATATATATTTAAAGTTTTATTATATTATAAATTTATAATATAATTATATAAAACTTAATATAATAAAACTTAAAAAAAATAATAATGGCTTATTAAGCTTTTTTTATTTTAAAAATATTTAATAACTTAATTAATAAAAATAAAGGTTAAATTTATAATAAATAAAAAAGTAATTAATATTAAAAGAGCTTAATTTTTTTATATATTTAATTAATTAAAAACTTTTTATAATTAATTTTACCTTATATTAATTTTATAAAAATATTTAAAAGATAATTAAAAAGCTTTTTAAAAAAGGTTTACTTTATATTTAAAAACTTTTTTAAGTAAAAATATATTAAGCTTAGCTTAATTATATTATAATAATATTATAAAAAAGAATTTTTATTTAATTTAATTAATTAACTTATATAATAAAAGCTTAAAGTTAATTAAATAAATATAAAATATTATTAATAATTAATAATTTAACCTTTATAATAAAAGCTTAACTTAATTATAAAAAATAATTAAAGATATTTAAAGCTTTTTACTTTATTTTATAATAATATAAGGGCGTTTTTAATATTATAATAAAAAAAGATAATACTTAATTTTAAAATAATAAAATAATAAAATATTAATATTATAATAATTTTAATAAATAAAGTTAAGTATTTTATATATAATTAACTTAATTATTATAAATATAATTATTTTAATTATTATAAAAAAATAAAAATATAGCTTTTATTAATTAAAATAAGTAAAGAAAAGAAATTTATTTAAAAAAATATAAAAGTTTTCTTATAAGATAAGGCTTAAAGTATAATTAGCTTAATGTTAACTTAAGCTTAAAGCATATTAATTATATATTAATTAATATAACGTTATAAAGCATACTTAACCTTAAAGAAAACCTTATTAAAAAAGCAAATTATTAATATATTAAATATTAATTAATTATAAAGCATATAATAACTTTATAATCTTAAAGCTTTAAATAAAAAAGCATATATAAATAATTTATATTAAAGGATTATAAAAATACCGCTAGCTTAATAATTAACTTATGCTTAAATAATTATTTTTATTATTTAATATATTAAATTATAAAAGCTAAAGATATATTAATTATAAAAAATAAGCTAAGCTTTTAATATATTTAAAAAATATTAAATATAATTAAATAATTAAATAAAAAGTAATATTTAATTTATAATTAAATTATAATATCCTTTATTTTTTATTAAATAATTATTTTTTTAAGCTTATTATAAAAATTTAAAAAAAGAAAATATATTATAATTTAAGCTTTATTTATTATAATTAATTAATAAGCTTTAGCTTTATAAAAATAAGCTTTAATATAAATATAAATAAAAAGTTATTATAAATTAACCTTAAATTATTTATTATAAAGTACTTAAATAAGGTTTGTATTTAAAATATAAAGAAAGAAATTTACTTTTTATTTATATTTATATTAAAGCTTATTTTTATAAGGCTAAAGCTTATTTATTAATTATAATAAGCAAAGCTTAAATTATAATATATCTTTTTTTTTAAATTTTTATAATAAGCCTTAAAAAGCAGCTATATAATAAAAAATAAAAAATATTATAATTTAATTATAAATTAAATATTGCTTTTTATTTAGCTATTTAATTATACTTTAATACCTTTTAAATATATTAAAAGCTTAACTTATTTTTTATAATTAATATATTTTTAACCTTTATAATTTAATATATTAATTAAAGTAAGTTAATAAAAGATAATTATTTAAATATAAGTTAATAATTAAATTAATAACATTTTTATAATCCTTTAATATAAGCCTTTTATATAAGCTTTTTTATTTAAAACCTTAAAATTATAAATTTATTATATAATTTGCAATTAATTAATGTTTAATTATAAGTAACTTACTTTATTAATAAGAATTTCTTAAATTTTAAGCGTTTTTATAACGTTAAATTAACTAATATATAGCTAGCTTGCTTTAAACTTAAGCTAGCATTAAGTTAACAATACTTTTAAGCCTTACCTTATAAAAAAAAATTTATACCTCTTTAAATAAGCTGTATTTTTATTTTCTTATAATAATTAAAGCAATTATACTTATAATAATTAAGTTAATTATATATAAAATACTAAACTTTATTTATTAAAATTATTATAATATTAATATTTATTACTTTATTATTTTAAAATTAAATATTATCCTTCCTTATTATAATATTAAAAATACTATAGTTATGGGCGTGCCATAAGGGGATAGCAGCACTGGGCATGATAAGCATTATGGGCAATTAGTATTAAAGCACCGGCAGGCAAGGGTTACGTGCTGCTATATATAACTACCCCTAAATAGTTTATAGCTAAAGGGAGGTTTTACAGCTTATGGCTATAACCTTCCTTCCTTTTATATAGCCGATTTAAATATAATTAATTACTATTAATTAATATATATTAACTTAATTAATATTAATTAATAATTGCTTATAAATAGTTATAAATAATAAAATAAATAAGTAATAAATTTATATTATTATTAATTAAACAATAATTATTAATAATAAGAATTATTATAATTAAGTTATAATATTTATATTAAATAATTAATATTAATATTATAAAGATAGGTAATTATTAATAATAAAACCTTACTTAATTAAGTATTAATAATTATATTATAATTAAAACTAATAAAAAGAAATTAATAATGCCTTAACCTTTTTATTATAAAGATTTAACTTATTAATTAATAAGTCCTTAATAATGCCTTAAATTTATTAATTATATAATGCATTTTATTATGCAATTAACACTAAAAATATTTATAATTACTTTACTTTAATATAAATAATAACTTATATTTATTTAAGTTAATAAATATTCTTTAATAAATACTTTTTTATTATATAATTAATACTCTTTTTTTATGCTTTAAAATAATCTTATTATATCTCCTTAATTACCCTCTTTCTTTTCCCCTATATATAAATTACTTAAATATTTTAATAGCTTAGTAAGATGGCTAAATTTAATAATAATGCTAAGGAAATACCCTTAAATATTAATAATACTTTTATGCAAAAACTTTAATTATTCTTTAACCTTAATAAAAGGTTTTAAAGCTAATAAATTAATTTTAATTATTAAAATAAATTAGTAATAAAAGCAAATAACATAATTAATTAAGTAAACACTATTATTCTTAAGTTTATAAAAAAAATAATAAAACGTTAAAATATAAATAATAATTTACTTTAATGCTTTATAAAAAACTTTGCTTTTTAAAATATAATAATATTTAAAAAGTTAATTATTATTTAAAACTTTAAGAAATTCCTTTAAAAAAAAAGAGTTAACATTAAAGAAAGCGCTAATAAGTAATATATTAATTTAAAAGTATTGCTTATATATAATAAGTATTCTTGTTAGATTAGGCGGTCCGCCACGGACTAACTGCCGAAGCATATTAAATAATTAATGCCTTAGGCAATAATACTAGCTTTAATAAAAAAGGCCCAACCACTAGAAAGGAGGGGGTCCGCTAAAATAAAGCAAAAGAAAATATAATTAAGTTATTATTAAAACCCATTTAATTATTAATAATATTAGTAATTATATATAATTTAATAATTAAAAGTTTTATTGCCTTAAGCTAATTTTATAATAATTAATTATTTTAATATTAAAAACCTTAATGCGTTTTTAGCGAAATTATAAGATTAAAATAATTAAAATTATAAATTTAAACTTTAAATCTAGATTTATAAACTTAAATTATAAATACTTAATAAAGCTTTATTCTTCTTTATTTTAAAAATGCTAAATATTTATTAAAAGAAATATATAAAGAAATTATATATATAATAATATACATAATTTTAAATAATAAATAATGAAGAAAAGGATAAGGAAATTATTTAAAATAAAGAAAATAATTAATAAATAATAAGCAACTTAATTAATAATGGGGCTAAGATATTTAATATTAATCTTTATTAATATAAATAACTTAAATTAATATATAAAAGGGAAAGATTATTTATAAAGAAATTTATAAAGTAAATATTAAGTATTATATTCTAAAAATATAAGAGCTATTATTATATTGCTAAAATCCCTTTATAAGAATAGCATTAAAACCTTAAGGTAAGGTATGGCTTATTATTAATAAATAAGAAAATGGAAATATAAGCAATATATAAAAGGGCTTTTAAGTTACTTAAAAACCTTAAAGAGGCTTCCTTTTAGGTAAATAAATGAGAATTAATTATAGCTAAGGGTTTTTAAAAGGGATTATTTAAAGCTAAAGATATAATAACATAAATTTTAAACTTATTATAAGTTATAAAGAGGATTTTGCTTATATAAGTAATATTTATAAGATAAGTTTAAAGATAAGTTATTATAAATAAAAACTATATATTTTAAGAAATAAAAAATAACTTTTATTAAAAACTTATAGCTTTAAATTTACCTTAAATAATTAAAGTATTAAAAGGGGTATTTATAATAAAGTATAATAATATAAAAAATTATAATAATAAAATTAAAGATATTTATATTATAAAGGATTATAATTTATTATAAAGAAGTGTAATTAATTTATATAAAGGTTATAATAAAAAAAAGCGTGCTTAGTAAGAAATTATTAAAGGCTGCTTTATTTATAAAATGCTTTACGCCCTTATATAATGCTTTTATATCTTTTTAAAAAAAGCTTACCCTAACTTTAAAACTAGGGAATATATTAAGAAGCATATTAAAAAAGCTTTTAAAAATAATGCTAACCTTTAAGTATAAATTAAAGTTATTAAAGGCTTAAAATTAAAGTTAAAATTAAAAATATTAAAATTAATAAAAAAAGAAATTATTAAAAAGATTAAAGATTAACTTTTAAGGTATTATATTATTAATATAAAAGCTAAGGAAGCTTTTATTATAAATATAAAAAAATACTTTCTTTAATAGTTAATAATACTTAACTTAATAAATATAATCTTAATTATAAATAATAATAATAAATTATTTAATATAAAATTAGCTATATATAATAATTATTTATAGTTTAGCAATTAATAACTCCTTATCTTAAAATATAGCATTATAGCAATTTACTATAAATTAATAATTTTCTACTTAAAAAATATTACTTATTGTTTAAGGATGCTTATTACTTTTATATTATTAAGATAGCTTTAAAAAAAAGGCTTTTATTAAGATAATAAATATAACCTTATAATCCTTAAGCAATAAGATAAATTAACTTTATGCTAACTTTAAAATATTTATAATTAATATATTATTAAATATTAAATTAAGGAAATAAAAGGTATATTTAATATATAGCGAAAGAAATATATATTTTATACTTAATAAAAATTATTTATTAATAAAGTTATTTTTTAACATGGTTAAATAAGGCATTTAAGCTTATATATACTTAAATACCTTATATTTTTATCTTAAGGAATGTGTATTTAAGGATTAATAATAGTTAAATATAAAGCATGTGCTTTAGCTAAGATTATAAGGTAAATTTATTAAGCATTAAGGAAGATCTTTAAATAAAAAGGCAAAAGAATTACATTAAATTTTCATAATTATAAACTTGGAATTTATAATTACATATTATAATTACTGCTTATATATAAAGTCTTAAAATATATTTAAAATTATTACCTTAAAAACTAAGAAAGCAAGATAATTCTTAAAGTATTTAAATTATTTCTTAAGATAATAAAAGTATAATATAAAATTATTATTAAGGTTATTAAATATAATAATAAAATCTTTATAAGATAATAAGTAATTAAAAACTTTATTAAATTAAAATATATTAAAATTAAGCCCTTAACATTAAATATATAAGCTTAAAATGGTAATGTTAAGCGCTTAAGGGGTGTAATTAAAAAGAAAATATAAGCAATGTAAATAGGCTTAAAACTCTTATATTTACTTTAGCTAGAAATCAAATATATAATTATATATCTTAATAATAAAATGCTAAGCTATAGCCTTAAATAAAAAATATTATATTATAAATTTTAATTAATAATTTTAAAATGCCTTAGCATATTATAATTAAATTTAAAACCAAATTAAGCATATTTATAAGTTTTTAATTATAAGGTATATATAATAACTTTAAATGCATAACTTAAAAAGAGAAAATATAAGCATTTAAAATTATAAGTATAAATTAAATATCTTATTAAGTATTAATCTTTAAATATTTATTAAATATAAATTTTCTTTATTAAAAAGGTAATTAGCATAAAAAACATTATTTTTAATAAATATTAAGTATTTAATAAAAATTAAAAAGGGTTTAAAGATAAATTCTTAATTATAAATATTAATTATTTAATAAAATAAGCAAAAAAATACTTTCTTTTAAATAAAGATAAAATCTTAAAGCTAAAAGGCAAAGATTTAATTAAAGTAAATACTTAAGAAAATAAAACTTAGTTTAAAATTAAAAAAGGAAGTAATGTTAATAGTATATTAAAAGGAAATATAAAAGTTAAAGAGGAAGAATGCTTTAAGGTGGATTAATAAAATAGCGCTTATATAAATGTAAAATTTACCCTCTTATTTATATCTTTATAATTACCGCTACTTATACTTTTAATTTATATAATTTAAATAAAGATAAATAAGGAAATTTTATTTAATAAAGAAGTTTATTAAACTTTTATATAATAAACTATATTCTTTATAAGCATAAAAGCTATCTTAATGATAAAGTTAAATAAAAAAATCCTTAATAAAGCTTAAATTAAGAAATGTTTATATTAAGAAGTAAAAATATATAAAAGTAATCTTTTAAATTTATTAAAATAGCATAATAATTTAAAAAACTACTTATTTAAAGCATTATTTAAAAAGGTAAAAGCTAATTATTTATAAAGTTATAAAAATATAAAATTATAAATTAAAATTAATAAAGAAAATGCTTATATAACTAAAAGGTAAATCTTAAATTATATATAAATATATATTTATAAGTTTAATAAACATAATATATTTTAAAAGTATAAAGTATAATTTATTATTAAGAAAGATTAATAAGTATAAGGATAAATATAAGATATTTATATTATTATTTTTATTAAATAATTATTTTAAATGCTTATTATTATTATATTTAAGTTTAACTTTAAATTAATTTAATATAATATTATTAATATATTTATTTATGCTTTAATAAATTAAGATATCTTTATAAGAATATTTTATAAATATAAAAAGAAAAAGATAATCTTAATGCTTAATAAAATACTTTATAAGTTATAAATCTTGCCATTACTTTAATAAAAAGAATTTATAAAGATACTTTTAGCTTATAGCTATAAATAAGTTTTATATAAACTTTATTATTATATTAAAAATAAAATTCTTATATTTTTTTATATTAATAATATTATTATAGCTTATTAAAAAAATAAATAAAAATAAGTTAATGTTTTTGCTTAATAACTTTAAAAAAAGTATAAGATTAATAAAGGGAACTTAATATAATGGTTTTTTAATATAAAAATTATTTAAAACTATTTAAATAAAAAATTTAGCTAACTTAAATCTTATATATTAAAAAGATTATTAAACTTATTAATAAAAAGGCTGCGTAATGCATTGGTTATGTGTTTGGCTTCTTTTCACGAAGGGCATAGGTTTAAACCCTGCCGCGGCCGCTAAGACCTTTTTTAAGAATTTTCCCCTTAACTACGCTATAGCAAATCGCGGCCTACCTACCCGCGACCCCCCTAGCTAAAAAAAAAAGGGGCCCATGCTTAGGGCCCCGAAAACCCTATCAAAGCTAATAGAAATAGGCACCTAAAGAGAGCCCTAGGCCCTTAAAACCTTAAGCTAACGGCGCCCTAAAATGCGCCCTATAATACGGCCCCCTTGCGAAAAGTCTTTAAATTAATTAGCAAATAGGCCTTATTATAAGCCTTAATTAGCTCCATTAAAAGCCCTGCATTAGCAAAGGCAGCTTTGCAACTTTGCATTAAAGTAGCCGCAGCCCCTAGCAAGGAAGTAATAACTTTTTATTGGGTAATTATAAGGGATCCGCTTATAAAAAGCGGCCCTTATTAAAATTAAGATTAAAAAAGAGGATTATTAAGAGAAAGGAATAAGAAAGGGCTTTATAGATCTTAGGAAAGGTTAAGGGAGGAGCTTTTAATTAAAGGAATTAAAAAGCGTATTGGTTTTTATCTAGCTTTAGGGCATGGTTTTTCTAATATAAGTAAATTTGCAAAGGGATTACATATTAAATTAACAAGCTTTATATATATATATATATATATATATTGTAGCTTTATATAAATAAAATATTATTATTATTAATAAAAAGAAAATTTCTTATATAATTCTTATAATAAGCAAAGAGCTATTATTATAAAAAGATACTGCTTTATTAGCTAAAATATATAGCTATTAATAAAAGATTAGTTTATTATTATTTACTACAATATTCATTTAATTAAATATTGCATTTACTATTTTATAACTTATTTAATTCTTAATTAACTTAAGTTTAAAGCATTAAAATATTATTAATTAAGTTTTTTTTATCTTAATAGCATTAAGCATATTATCCTTTCCTTTAAAAATTTTAATAACCTTATTATTATAAGTAATGCATTATTTATAAATAACTTTTTTAATTAAAAAAGCTTTTAAGCATTTATAATATAATTATTTAAAGGTTTTATTAATTAAAGGGTAAATAAGTAAAATATAATTATTATATTAATAATAAAAGCTAAGCTTTTAATACTTATATAAGTTATAAAGAAAATGCTTTTTATAAGCAAGCTCCTTAAAAAACTATTAATAAAATTAAATAATAGCATTATTTAAATTAAATATAATAATACTTAAATTATTAACTTAATTAATAAGAAAGTTATTACTTTTAAGATAAAATTATAATATATAAATATTTATAATTATTAGCTTTAATAGGAAATTTAAAGCGATAAGATATTAATAAAATATATATTAATGGCAAAAATAATAGTAAATAGGTTAATAAAAGCCTTATTAGCTGGAAAGTAAACGGGATTTCTTTATTAACTTAAGCTAAAAAGTATAAAGGAATAAAAAAAGGAAAACACTTTAAAAGAAAACCCTTTAAGAACTAAGCGCAAAGCAATAAAAAACTAAGGCTAATTTTATATTTAGCTTTTTAATACTTATAAATTTAAAAGGGTATATTAAATTAAGCAGTTCGCTACGAATTAACTGCCAAAGCATATTAAATAATTAGTGCCTTAAGTAATAACATTAGCTTTAATAAAAAAGGCTTAATTATTAAAAAGAAAGGGGTTTGCTAAAATAAAGCAAAAGAAAACACAATTAAGTTATTATTAAAACTTATTTAATTATTAACAATATTAGTAATTACGTATAATTTAACAATTCTTTATAATAAGAAAAGGAATTATATAAGGTAATTAATATATATAAACTCTTTAAGTTTTATATTTAATAACTTTAATTTTAAAAGCTAAAGATAATAAATATTTAAGAAATACTTATTATTTAAGAAATTTAAAAAACCTTAGCTTTTAATATAATTTTATTATTTATAGCTTTTGCTTCTTTTTATTAAAACTTAAAGCAATTAATTCCTTTTATTAAAGATAATAAAGAATTTTAAAGATTATAACCTTTTTATCTTTAATTATTTATAAAATTAAAATAAAACTTTATTTAATTAACTTCCCCATAATAAGCATTATAATTATTATCTTATAAAAAGGAAATCTTTAATTAATTAAATATAAGGGCTTTCTTAAAATATTAAGAAATATTATCTTAATAAAAATTAAGTTTATTAAAATATTTAAAAACTTTATAACTTAAGGAATAGTTTATAAGCATTTCTTTTAAAAAGTTAATAAAGACTTTATACTTAATATTATTACTTATTATAATATTAAAACCTTTATAATTATATAATTTATATTAAAACTTACCCCCTTAAGAAATAATAAATAGTTTTTTTAATATTAATAATAATGCATAATTTAATAAAATATAAAATGAAAACAAGAATTAAGGCAATAAACTATATAATTTATTAAATAATAAAATAAGGATCTTCCTTAATATTTATTAAATAATAAATATTAAACTTAAATAATTTTATGTAATATTTTTCTTAATTTTAAAAAACTATATTAAGATTTATTATATTTATTATATTAATATAAAGTCCTTTATTTATAATATATACTTAAAGCTTAAAGCTTACTTTAATATAAAGGTTAATTATTAATAATATTTTTATAATTAAACCTTAATTATATTTAATAAAATATATATTAACTTAAAGAATATTAATAAGTATTTTTAAAAAGTTTTTATTATAATATTTAATAAACTATAATTATATTAATAAGCACTTAACGTACTTTATTAAGGGAATAACTTTTTATAAATAATGATTATTTATGCTTATATAAGTATATTAAAACTATAATATGCATTTTTTAATTTTAAGTACTTATATAAATTATTATTTTTAAGATTAAAATCTTTTCTTAAACTTAATTTTTAATATAATGCTAATTAATATTATAATAAAAATAATTAAAGTATTAATAATAAGGGAAATAAAGTATATTATATTAATTATTAATATTAAGATAATAAGCTATTAAGCTATAATAAATATAGCTAGGAAAGCTTTAATTATGGTAATTTTAATTAAGGTAATTTTAATTAAGGTAATTTTAATAATAATAGCTTTTATTCTTAATATAACTTTTATTATAGTAATTAATAAAATACCTTAAGAAATAAGAAGTATTATATTTATAATAAAATTAATTATTAATTTTTAAATTATTTATTAATAAAATATTAATAATATTATAATTAATACCTTATATAAGTAAAATATACTAATTATAAGGCTATTAATATTAATTATGCTGCATTTCTTATAAAGTATAAAAGACTTAATATAGGAATTATCTTTAATAATAAAGAAAATAATTATAAAGATAATATAATATATTATTAAATTATTATAAATAATACCTTTTTTTATAATTTCTTTTTAAAAAATATAGCTATTAAGAAAGATAATATTAATAAAGATAAAAAGGATATAGCATTTACTTTTGCTTTTTAATTTACTTTAATTAAAAGATATACTTATATCTAGTTTTAAGGCATTATCCTTAATATAAATATTATAATTTTCTTTATAATAAGATATAAATAATACCTTGCTTTTTAATATAAAAACCCTTTTATTTAACTTAATACTTTATAAATAAGAAAAGCACTTATTAAATTTAATAAGGAATTATAAGCTTTATCTTTAAAAATGATAATAATAAAGGCTATAATTAATTTAATTACCTTTTATATTATTAGAAAATACACCCCTTTTTTGCTTTATATAAATAATATAAATAAGTTATATATTTATTTATAAAATGTAATAAATAAGTTAATTTAATAATAATTAAATAGCTTTAAAAAAACATTTTTAATTATTTAAAAGTAGGGATATTTATAATACTTTTTGTATACTTTTATTATATTCTTTATAAAAAAGGAATTATATTAATTATATTAATATTTTAAATACTTATTAATTAAATATCTTAATTACTTGCTAAAGAATGTTAAATATAATATAAAGGTAAAGACTTTAAAAATTATTATAAAGTTTTATTATTATTATTAACTTTATAGTTTTGCTTCATAAAGATTTAAGTTTATTTTAAAAGATAATTATAACTTTAATTATAAAATTATTATTAATATTATATATTTTCTTAAAAATAAGCTTATTTTTTATATTATTAATTTAATAATAATGTTTTAAGTAGCTTAGTTTTTTAAGTTACTCTTAATTAAGAATATATAAAAGGTACTTTATAAATGCTAAATTAATACTTATCTTAGCCCCTTTAATTAAATACTTTATAATATTAATATAAACTTTATATTTATTAAATTTTAAAGAATAATATAAATAATAAGAATTGCTTATAAATAAGTTTTAATAAAAGCTTATTAATTTATTAATAAGGTTAAATATTATTATATTTTTCTTTAATAAGCATTTAATATTTTATATGCTAAATTAATTATTATTTATATAAAAAAAGCTATTCTTTAAATAATAATAAAGGCTATTAATAATACTTATAACCCTTAAGGCATTATACTTATATTACTTATCTTTAAGGCTTATTTATACCTTATAAAAAACTTAGCTTTTATTTTTTTTAATGCATAAATAAGCTAAAGTTATTAAAATAATAATAAAGTTTTTAAGGAAAATAAATATTAAATAATAAATAAATATAGTTTTTAATATTTATAATAAACTTAATATTATAAAAACTCTTAATTTATTATTATAAAGTAATATAAGAATATAATAAGAAAAGAATAAATAATAAGGCTTATATAAACTTTTTATTATTAATAATTATAACCTTATTTTAAATCTTTAAAATAACTTAATAATCTTTTAATTTATAATAATATAGCTATATTATTATAATAAAATAAAGGATATTATAATTTAAACTTTATAGTTAAATAATAATTTATAATATATTATATACTTTAAGCTAAATCTTTTAAATATATATTTAAATCCTTTAAAACTAAGGTAATAAAGATAACCTTTAAAAGTAAAGAATAAATTAAAAACTTTTATTAAAGCGTTTTTAATATAAATATTTATTATTTAAGCATTTCTTAATTAAATATTTATTATTTAATATAAGAAAGATAATTATAAACTTATATTAAAGCTTTAATAAAATAATATAATTACTATATTTAAAAACTTATTTAAGGAATTTAATTATAAGGAAGTATTAAACTTAATTAAATATAATGTTTTTAAGTTTATACTTTATAATAAGAAGATATATAATAATATATAATTCTTTAAGTTTTAAAGGATATGCAAGATTAAGGGTAAAATTAAAAAGCTATATAAAAAGTTATGCTTTATAATAGTTAATTGCAATAATTATAATAGAAAGAAATTTTTATTTAATTCCTTATTATTTAATAATTAAGCTAATAACTTTTAATTACTTTAGCATTATTTCTTCTTTAATAAAAAATGCATATTAAGCTTTAAAATATTATTTAAGCTTATTTATAATTAAAGTTAAAGCTTAAATATATAATATTTATAAGGTTATTATTAAAGATTTATAATAAGTATTTTCTTAATATTATTATATATATTATTAAACCTTTATATAATATTATTAAGTTTAATATATGTTAATAAATAATATATTATAAATATTATTATAAGGAATTAAGTATAATTATCTTTATTTATAACTTATGCTTTTTTATTTTAAATAATAATGTAAATAATTTTAATATTATAATTATATAAATAAATAATACTTTTATTATTATTATTATTAATTTAGCTTTTATATAATTAATAATAAATAAATAAAGTATATAATTAATTTAGCTATAATGTAAAGGGTAGGTTGCAGCGAAGCTATAGCCTTTCCTTGTTTAGCTATAAGTTAGCTATAATGGTTTATGTGCAGGGTATGTAACCGCTAAATGGCAGCCGGCTGGCACTAGCTAATAGCTATTATTAATAAGATTAATTTAAACCTTATATCTTTAAATTTATACATTGCTTATAATGTATTTATTGCATAAGCATATTATATATAATGCTTATATATATTATTTTTATATTAATAATTATATATATATATATATATATGCTTTAAAATTATATTTCCTTTATAAATTATTTGCTTTAAGTTAATTAAATTATTTATTAAGTTAACAAAAGTGGGTTATTAAGTTATTAAGGTAATACTTTAAAGTATTTAAATTACTTAATTAAATTATTTATTTAATAATACTTTAAAGCTTTAAAGTATTTAAATGCTGCACTTTAATTAATTAAAAGTTTAAGTTATAATTATTAGCTTAATTATTATTATTAAAGCATTTATTAAAGTAATTATTATAAATATTATTAAGGTTATTACTTAATGCTAAGTAATTATCCTTTTCTTTTAAGTTATAATTATCTTTATAAAAATATAATTATTATTATTTTAAATAGTTTTTTTTTAATTATTTTTTTATTCTTTTAATAATTCTTAATTATTATTTATTAAGGCTTATAATAAGGTTAATTATATACTTAGCTTTGCTTAAGGCTATAATAATAATAATAGCTGTTAATATTATTAAAGCTTTAATGATTTTAATATTTTATATATATAATATAATTAATTAAATAATATAAAGGGGTATTTTTATTAATATGCTTAATAACCTTATAAAAAAGGAGGTTATTAAGGAGGAGTTAGCTAAGAAGGTTAAGGTTAATGAAAAGTAACTTATTAAGGATAAGCTAGCTATAAAAAAGGCTGTAATTACCTTTAAGGCTATTAAGAAGGAATTAATTAAAAAGGAGTATTAAGATTATTAATATTATTAACATTACTTATTAACTTATTATAATAAATATTAAAGATATATATTTTTAGCTTGCGTTTTAATTTAAATATTAAGTTATATTATTAGCAAATAGCATTTTCACGTTATATATTTATAACTTCCATAAATAACTTTATTATTATAACTTAAGGATTTATAAATGCTTATAAATAATGCTTAAAAGTGGTTGCTTTTAAAGAGTTTTAAGGAAGATTAAATAGCTAAGGGGCAAGGGCTTTTTTACAGCTAGTAATAAGCATTTATCATTATTATTATTAATATAGATTTTATAAAGGTTAATTATAAGGTAAAAAAAGAAAAAGGGAAAGAAAATATTTTTTTGCTATGCTTATAAGCTAATAATTAGCTTTTAAATTATTTATTTATAAATAATAATGCTTAAATATTATTATTGCTTAATAAATTAACTTATATTAATTTTAAAGTAATTTATACTTAAGATCTTATTAAAAGGCGTTAATAAAAAAAGCATTAAAAAGAGGAAAGGTTATGCTTATTAATTAAATATTAATTATTATTAAAAGATAAATAATTTAAAGGTTTAATTAAGTTATTTATATAATTAAACTTATAATAAATCTTAATTATTCCCTTTAATAATTTTAAGTTAATTAAGTAAATAAAATAATTATATTAATTACTTATTTTTATTAATTAATACTTTAAAATATTTAATTAAACGTGTTAATTAAATGTGTAAATCGCTTAAAAGAAACATTATTTATTAATACTTTAAAGTATTTAAGTACCTTATGCTTTATTAAGTATTTAAAGGTTTTTTTAAAGGGTTAAAGAGCTTAAGGGCGTTAAATAAGTGCCTTAAGGAGCGTTAATTATAAAAAAGGGCTTCTTAAGGGTATTAAGCAAGAGCTTCTTAAGGTTGCCACTTAAGGGCTTCTTATAAGTGCTAAGTAAGGGCTTCTTAAGGGTGCCTTATAAAGGGCTTTTAAGGGTATTGCAAGGAGGGCTTTTTAACATGCTAATTGCAGGCAAAGGCATTGGCAATTAAGGGTGCCTTGTAAAGGGCTTTTAAGGGTATTATAAAAAAGGCTTTTTAAGCTTCTTAAGGCTATGCATTAATGGCAAACAATCTTCTTTTACTATGCACCCATAAATGCTTATAAACAGCTTTATTAATTAACTTAAGGTTTTATAAATGCTTATAAATAGCTTAAAAAGAAAGTTTTTAATAATATATAATTATATTTGCTTAAGAAGGTTGTAAAGAATTAAGGGTATTATAAGGAAGGCTTTTTTAATATATTATTTTTAAGCATGCTTATTAAAGGAGTTAAAGGTTATTCTTTTACACTTATAAATATTTATAAATAGCTTTTTTATAAGGGTTTTATACTTATAAATGCTTATAAATAACTTTTTTAAAATTATAAATTATATTACTTATAAATGCTTATAAATAATTTTTAAAAAACTTAATTATTTATAATTATTATAAGTAATTATTAATTAATATTAATTTAGCTTTTATATAATTAATAATAAATAAATAAAATATATAATTAATTTAGTTATAATGTAAAGAGTAAGTTATAATAAAGTTGCAGCCTTTCTTTATTTAATTATAAGCTAGTTATAATAATTTATATGCAGGGCATGTAACCGCTAGCTGGCAGCCAGCTGGCACCGGCTGGCAGCTGCTATTAATAAGACTAGTTTAAACCTTGCACCTTTAAATCTATGCATTGCCTGCAACGCACCCATTGCATAGGCACGCTGCACGTAATGCCCATATGTATTATTCTTATAATTACTTTAATATTTTTAATAATAAAGAAAGAAAAGATTAAAAAAATAAATATTTAATATAAGCTAAAGATAATACTTATTTTTAAAATAATACTTAACTTTAATAATATAAAAATTATTATTATAAAAAATAATATTATTAATATATATTAAAAGGGCTAAGGTATAAAAATTACCCTTATTTAAATAACCTTTCTTAATTAAAAATAATAATATGCTAAGCAATAAACTTGCAATGCTTATTTAGCTTTTATTTATTAATTAAAAGCTATATTTAACTTATTTATAACTACTTAAATTATTAATTTAAATAAAGAAAATTATATTAAATTTAATAAAAAGCTTTAATAATAAGTTAATTATCTTAAATATAATATATAATATATATTATTTAACTTAATTATAATTAAGATCTTAGCTTTTAAATAAGCTTTATTATTACTTTTATTAATAAAACTTAAGGCAATAACTTTATAAAATTAAATATTTATAATAATATTATTTATTAATCTTTTATTAAATATAAGAAAGTTATTAAAAGCATTTTAGCTTTTAAGATTTATAATATAATTTATAAATTTAATATAAATATTATTTTAATAATTACTTTAAATTAAATTATTACTTATTTTAATATTAATATTATTCTTTTTATAATTTATATAAATTTATATTTTTTATATAAATGCTTAATTAAGCTTAACATAATTAAAGAAAAATGCCTTATAATTAACTTAATGGCGCTTTAATAATTATATAAAAAATATAAGATTTTTAAGATTTAATAAATTATTAATAATTATAATTTAATAAATGCTTTTATAAAGGGTATATTAAATAAAATTTTTAAGTAGCTTATAAATATTAATAAAATTATAATTAAAATGCAAGGCTATATTAATTAAGAGTAGTTATTTATTTAAATAAAAAGGAAAAGCTAAATTAAAACTTAAACTTAAAACTATTATTCTTATTTATATAGCAATTAATAACTTAAGGCTACGCTAGCTTTATATATAATATAAAGCAAGAATATTGCATTATTATTATATTATTTAATAAGTTATAAATATAATATTATTTTTTATTTTTAAGATTAAGAAATATATTATTATAAAAGTTAATAAAGGGAAGTAATAAGTTAATTTAATTATAATAAAATTGTAAAAAAAGATTATTAAAGCAACTTAATTTTATATTTATTAATAAAAGTATATTAAATTAATAAAAATTTAATTTCCTTTTATTAATTACTTATAAATTACTTTATAAAATAATATAATTAGCTAACTTTTAATTACATTCCTTTTAAGGGCAATACTTTATATTTAAGATTTTAATAATAATGCTTATATATTAAGAATTTTACCCTTAAGAGTAATAATGCAAGCTATTTCCTTTGTAAGTACTTAAGTTGCTAGCTTATATTTAATAAGCATCCTTAATTAAATTTTTGCGGTTTAATACTTGCATATTAATCTTATATATATTTTTATTTATTAACTTAATTAATATTAAATAATCTTTTAATAGCCCTTTATATTTAACTTTTTTTCTTTATTTAAATACCTTATTTATTAATTTTTATAATTTATTTTACTTATCTTTCCTTTATAATTAATTAATCTTTATTTAATTATAAAGATTAAATATAATTAAGCTTAAGCTAAATTAAATTAAGGTATATTATAAGCTAAAAATTAAATAATAATATTATTAATTTAAGGGTTTAATTTAAGTTTTATTTAATTTAAGCGTTATAAGTAATAAAAGCATAAGTTTATAAAATGCATTATAAATAAAATATTTATATAATAAAAGCAATAATTTACGCTTTATTAATTAATGTAATTAAGATAATTTATTATATATAATTATTAAAATAAATTTTTATTTATTAATTATATATTTTAATAAAATAATTAACCTTTAATTTCTTAATAATAACTTAAGCCTTTTTATATGCTTATTTTTTATAAGTACTTAATATAATTAAATAAGCGTATATCTTTAATTAATTTAATTAATTAATAAATTTAAACTTAATAGTTTTAAGTTTAATTTAATTTCTTTTTCTTATATATTTTTAAAGGCATATATTAATTATTTAATTAAAGATTGCTAGTATAATTATAAGCATATTATAAGGAAATAATAATATTAAGCATAATAAGCATTATAAGTAATTAGCATTAAAGCATTAATAGGCAAGGGTTATATGCTGCTGCATGTAATTATCTTTAAATAATTTATAATTAAAGGGAGGTTTTGCAGCTTATAGCTGCAACCTTCCTTCCTTTTATATAATTAATTTAAATATAATTAGTTTGCTATTAACCAACATACATTAACCCAATCAATAAATACCCTTATATTATTATAAAATAAAGCAAAAAACTTTAAATATATTTAATTACTTTTTATAATTAAGCTAAGCTTTTATTATAAAAGCTAAATTATTAATTATTAATAATATTTTATATTTATTTAATTAACTTTAAGCCTTTATTATATAAGTTAATTAATTAAATTAAGTAAGAAATTTTATTATTCCTTTTTTATAATATTATTATAATGTAATTAAGCTAAGCTTAATATATTTTTACTTAAAAAAGTTTTTAAGCGTAAAGCAAACCTTCTTTAAAAAGTTCTTTAATTGCCTTTTAAATATCTTTATAAAATTAATATAAAATAAAAATTAATTATAAAAAGTTTTTAGCTAATTAAATATATAAAAAAATTAAGCCCCTTTAATATTAATTACCTCTTTATTTATTATAAACTTAGCTCTTATCTTTATTAATTAAGTTACTAAGTATTTTTAAAATAAGAATTTCTTAAAATAAGGAAAAACTTAATAAGCTGCTATTATTCTTTTTAAGTTTTACTATATTAAGTTTTATATAATTATATTATAAGTTTATAATGCAAAAGAACTTTAAATATATATTATAAGCTAACCTTGGGTTATTTATTATAAGGTGCTTAAATAAAGTTTATATTTAAAGTGCAAAGAAAGAAATCCGCTCCCTATTTATACTTATGTTAAAGCTTATTCTTATAAGGTTAAAGCTCGTTAATTAATTATAATAAGCAAAGCCCAAACCATAATAAGAGCGAACTTTTTTCTTTATATTTTAAATATTAACCTTATTTAAATACCTTTAACTTTAAAAGTATAAAGTTAGCTTATAATAAAAATAAATATTTAATAATTTTAACTTTAATATATAAAATATTATATAATTTATTTTTTATTTATATTATTTTATATAAATAATTTAATAAATTACTTTATTTAAATAACATTAAATATAATTATTATTATATTATAATAATATTAAATATAATATATATATAATATTTAATTTATAAATTTATTATAATAATATATATTATTATATAATACTTTATTTAATTATATATATATATATATAACGTGGTTTACTAGGTAGTAGTTAATATTAAATAGTGGCTGATTTTTTTAACTTTAATTAACTTTTGTTAACCCTAGCACCTGCCTAGTGCAAAAGAATTAATTAAATTTGGCATTAATTAGTGCTAACTGCTTTTAATTGCTTATTTTTAATTAATTTTATTAATTTAAAGGGGTTGGCGTGGTTGTAATGCTAATTTAAATAGGCTGACTTTTAATAAAAAACATGTACTTTGCATTAAATAATGCTAACTTTACCATTAAAAACGCGGTTTACCGCGAACTGCGAAAATAAATATATTTGCATTAATTAGTATTAATTAAGCTAGATTTGCTATAATATAATTAAAATTTAATTAATTAAACCCTTTTTTATCTTTCTTATAAGTTTTTATATTATGTTTAGTTTTATTATAATTACTATACTATCTTTTAATTAATTTGCCGCAAATTAACTCCTTAGCGCTATTATTTATTTTATTAATTAGCCACTTCCCTTTTTGTTTTTCTTAGATAAGAGCTTAAGATTCCTTAATAATAAGTACTCCTTTAAGTTGCATTTAAGTTCTTTTAGCTCTTTAGCGTTTTATAAGTGCTATATTAGCCTTCTTAAGAGTATAAACCCAATCCTTTAAGATAATAAGCTTATATGCCATTACTTATATATTTTTTACTATTTAATTAATAATATTTATAATTAATATAAGGAAGCTTTCTTAATAAGCAAAAATTTTACTCTTAATAAAACTTAATTATTAAATGGTTTATTAAGCATTTAATAAAGTTTAAAATTTTTATTTTTATAAAGAAATAAAAAAGGATTATATTAATATTTATAAGTAAATATTAAGCTTAGAAATTATAAAGTTAGGGTTTTAAGGAGAAATTTTAGCTTTTTTAAATATAAACTTAATATTATCCTTTATAAAAGTTTTATTATAAGCTACCTTAAATGCAAGAAAGAACTTAAACTTAATAATATAATTAATAAAGGCTTAAATAAAAAGATTAATTTTATTATTATATGCATGCTTTAAAGGTAAATATAATATAATATTTAATAATTAAAGTAAGTAAAATAAATATAGCGGCATATTAATAATAATAATCTTATTATTCTTATAATATTAATTAAACTTAATTAATATATAGCTTTTATAATTATTTATAATTAATATTTAATAATTAATATTTCTTTTTAACTTAATATATTTATTAAAGTATTAAATTTATTTTAAATTAATTTTATTATTTATTTATTTATTAAAAATAAGCTTAATAATTTAATTATTTAAAAAACTTAATTTTATTGCTTAGCTAGCAAGGTAATAAGCACCTTAAATAATTATAAATAATAAGATTTATAATTTATTTACATTAATATATTTAATAACTATTGCTTATTTTTAATTTTTAAGCTAAATTAATTTAGCTTTTTTATATTTATTAATATATATAATAATTATTATTAAGGTAATTATGCTTATTATAAAGTTAGTTTTATTAAAGTTATAAAGGTTATTATTAAGGATTTAATACTTAGTTATTATATTATAAAGCAGCTTAAATTAATTCTTAATAATCTTTAAATCTTTATAAAGAGCCCTTTAATAATTATAAGGATAATTAAACTTAGTTTTAAGGCTAAATTATAGGTTTATAAAGCGTTAAGCTTAATACTTATTAATAAGTTTAGCATTATATAATATTAATAAAAGGTTAGCTATATTTTTTACCTTAAAAAGTTATAAGGGGAATTCTTAAGCATCTTGCTTAATAATATATTAAATAAGTATTTACTCTTTAATTTAATTAAGTTTATGCTTATTAATATATAATTCCTTATAAAATAATTATTACTTTATCTTATAATATAAAGTTTATTTTAAGATATAAAAGATTTATGCTGCTTAAGAAATATTTAAGGGTTTTTAATAAGGTTTTTTAAACTTATTAATTACTTAAATAGCTAAAAGGATTTTATTTTCTTTTAATAAAGAATATATAATATAATATTAATTTATAATGCATTAAAGGTTTAAGTAAGTAAATTAAAGCAAGATTAATATAAAAAACTAAGATGCAATTAATATTAAAAAGGAGTTATTTTATATAAACCTTAATAACTCTTAATTATATTATAATTATATTAACCTCTTTAAATTAATAAAATTAATTAAAAATAAGCAATTAAAAGCAGTTGGCATTAATTAATGCTAAATTTAATTAATTCTTTTGCATTAAGCGGGTGCTAGGGTTAATAAAAGTTGGTTGAAGTTGAAAAAATTGGCCATTATCTAATATCGGCTATCACCTAGTAAACCACGTTATATATTATTAAATAATATATTTAATAAAGATTATAAAAACATATTTCATATTATATTTAATAATTTTTTAATAAGAATATAATAAAATAAAGCTGGATTTTAAATTTAAGATTTTGCCGCGGAGGGGGGAACACGAGTTAAAATGACAGGGGGGGGCTGCACTTTGTTTTCCACAGACAGTAGTAAATGGGTTAGTCAGCAACCTGTCTCAGATTTACACACGCCTCAACCACACCCGGTGACACAGTCTAGGTCGCCTCTAAGCCCCCCTTATCCCGGCTGCTTTCCATAACCAAATCATCGTTCCTCAAAACTGGTCAGCTGTATACAGCAGTGATCATTTACCAGGGCTCCGTTACAGCCGATAGAAAGGACATGCTTGGGCGGGGACGAATGCTCATAAACGTCTCCGGATCATCAAATAATTCATTTATGGAGGTGACGGATCTCCCATTAACCAGGTCTCATCGGTCCAGAAGGTGTTTTCCCAATTTCCAGTAGTTTAGCGTGCGTGATCTAAGCCCAGTCAAGCCGTTGCTATCGGTTTGTCTCGGAACTGGGAGTTTTCGGTCGAGCATTTATCACGATTTAAACCACTGCGCTATGAGTACCAAAGTGAATAAGTTAGGGGGTCCACATATGGTCTACCCCCCCATATGGATCACTAAAAAAGTCCTCTTCGCTATATTACCCCTTTAATTAAAGTTACTTTAAATTATTATTACTACTTATAATGATGTATTTCTTTGCATTTATAGTATTTTTAAAAGCGTTTATTTTTATTAAGTTATCCTTAATTATGCCAGCTTTAATTTACGCCCTATATATATACTTAATTTTAATAAATATAAAGTTTAAGCTTATTTTAACCTTTTTTTTCTTTTAAGGTATTATGGCTATTAATTTATTTTTAAGAACTTAATTTTTTTATAAAAGCATTATTATTTTTTAGTTTTTTTTATTATACTTTTTTTATACTTTCTTAAAGAATAATTATTAAGTTATAAGTAAATATTTTTATGAATTATAATTAATAAAAGCAATTTATATTTCATAAGATATTTTAAAAGTTAAAAAAGCCCTTTTTTATAATATAATAAATATTAAAGTAATTAATTTAACCCTTTTAATTTTTATAATATTATTAAAAATAAGTATAAATATTACTTTATTAAAGTTTTTAAGTATAATTATACTTATTAAGGGTTTAACTATATTAATTAACTATAAATTAATTTCTTATTACTTAAATTATATATACTTTTCCTTTAATATTATTAATTTTATTTATTAATAATAATAAAAAAATAATTACTTTTTAATATAAGTATTGTTAATATAAAGGTTTAAAAGATTTGCTTCTTTTTTATAAACTGCTTTAAAGCTAAAAAATATATTTAAATTAAAAGGTTATAATATATATAATATATATAAAAGTAAATAAAAATAATAAATTTTATGCTTATTTATTATTAATAAATGTTATTTTTTAAGGTTATTTAGCTTAATTTAAGGGATAAAGATTTTTTATAGCTATTTAAGTATTATAATGTTATTTATTTAATTATTTAGCGTTATTATAAACTTTTAATTTTCATAACCCTTAAGGGTTTTAAATTATTGCTATTAAATTAATTTCTCCTTAAAAATAATAAAAAGAGGATATAATTTACTTATTGTAAAGATATATTTAAGAAAGGAAGTTTAAGTGCATAATTTATAGCTTTTTTAAGTAATAACCTTCTTTCCCTTAAGCTTAAGGATTATTTTATTTTTTCCCTTATTTTTAACAATACCCTCTTTATTAACATTATGCTTATTAATTACTTTAATGCTTATAATTATTAATAATTAAAAAAGGTTAAATTACTTTTTAATTATATTTATTAAGGCCTTATTTACTTAATTTATATTTATTTAATAGCTTTATATGCTTTAAATTTTAAGATTTTTAATTAAAAAACCCCTTAGTTAATAATGGTTATATAAGGGAAGGTAAAGTTAAAAAATAGCTATATAACTTATAAAAGATTTTATTTTAAAATAAGTTATTAACAGCCTTAATATTACTTACTTAATTAATTAATTAATTAAATATATTTCTTAAGTTTATAATAATCTTTATTAAAATTTTAAAGCATTAAAATGGCTTTAATAATTATAAAGATAATTATAAAGTATAGTTCTTAAAATACCTTAATATAAGGAGGCTTTTTATTAATTAATGTTAATTAAGATTGCTTTAAGCGCTATATTAATATCTTCTTTAATATATAGCTTTATTAATGATAAATAATGATATATTTAAGGTTTAAAGAGAAGAAAAAATTCCATTATAAAGATATCGCGTTAGATGCAAGAGGGTGGACCTAACGCGTACGTGGGTGTGGAGTGGTTTATATGGGGGGGTGGACCATATGTGGACCCCCTGACTTATATTGTTGCGTAGCACACCCTAGTGGGTTTTTTTTTTTTTTTTTTTTTTTTTTTTTTTTTTTATCATCCTAGCGTCATATTCTTGGAAGCCCTGCCGTCAAAAGGCGTTTCCTATAGCATTCTGGCAGACTTGAATTCCAAACACGAGGGGAAAAGAGAAACCACAATTCACGTCGGCCTTGTTTGGATTTGGCAACTTAGTCTACAAAGTCACCGGTCTGCTCGTTGTAAACTCGCACGGTTTTGAAAACGTGGCTTTGCGTGGCGGAGAGGATGAATCCCGTATTTAGTCGTGAAAGAGGTACGCTGATGAAATTGTCCTCCAGTAAGGCCCTCGTCGGAAAAGAGATTACGAATTCTTGTACGATCGGCGTTGGTAGTCAACTGCTTCGTGTGGCATACTTCTGGTCTTGCCATTTTTCGTGTTGTTGGTCTACATTTCAAAAAGAGGTAAATTCTGTGTGCAAATCAGCTCTTCGGTGCTTGGAACCACTGGCACATGTACTTGTCAAGAGTCGTTCTTTCTTCTTTTCTTTTTTTGTGCAAAATTACAGTACATCATGAACAGATGTGCACCTTTTTGCTGTTCCAGGCCACCTCACAGCTTTCACGGTTGGACCCCTCACCTCCCGGGTACTCCCCAGAGTCGCCTGTCGTCATGACCAAACCTCGATTGCCGTTATAAATCCCCCGCAGTCAGGACCTTCGCGCCAACGACGTAAGAGAATAGTCTTTTAGTCTAATCTCCTCCTGGGAAAAGTTTTGAAAGGCTGTTGAAGCACATATATGAGGGAGCCTCACTCTGTCATCTGTATAGTACTGGAAGCGCCCACGATCACGCTCCTGGTGGGACCAATAATTTCCGTTGATAGATGTGGGACCACTCTGGACATCAAACATAAGCTGGTCCCAGTTGATCTCTGCATCTATTACTTATTCTTAGCCCATGGCGGCTTGGGCCTTTCCCTAAAGATTTCTATCACACTGAGACTGTATCACACTCTAAGGTTGGTGGTCCTGAGGAAAAGCTTAGAGAACCCTAAGAAGGCGGTTTGGATGGGACTCCAAAAACGCCCCCCCCCTGTGGTAGAAAATCCTGACGTACTTAGTGAATTCGGCACAGGGAGAGCGAATAGTCCTCTTGGAGGTGCATATACCGGCGTTGAGCCCTTAGTGTGACCGCCGAAGGGTTCCCCAGAAAGTGGTCTAGTCGCAGTACCCGATGGAGGAATTACTCCAGAGCCGGCAAATCCGCCTTTCAGTGATGTTGCCGGACTCGCAAAAGGAGATGGGGCTGAGCTAGTCGTCTTTCCATCACCAGTGCTTGTGGTTGGGGTATTGAACACCCACTTGGCGAACAGATTCGGAGACCCAGCTGCTGCTTCTGAGAGGCTGGGTCCGACTAATGAACTCCCAAACAACCCGGTACCCTGCGGGGCATTCGAAGCAGCCAGCATAGTATCTTGTGCTCCTAGCCTTGACGGCATGGTGACTGGTACAGTCCGTGATTGTATAGGTAGTATGGAAGCAGCTTGAGAAGAACTATTGGTGCTGCTAGGAGTTTGGCACACGGAAGAGGGGGGAGTCCTTCTCGGTCCGCCGGTACCAATATTGCCACTACCGTGATGTTCAGTGGTCTTCCTTGCGGGTGCCTTCGACGCTGCTTGGGCATCATCACTGCCAGGCTTTCCCAGGTAATCAGATGCACCTGTCCAATTGCATTAGCGTTCAATCAAGATGGAAACCGCGGGGGCGGTAGTTTGTTCGCTTACTGGCAGCCTTTGAACCTTCCTGTGTGAGAGCGTTTTTCTGCGGCGTATTCGGTACTGTTTTCACGGAAGTGGGAACTGTTAATGCGTGGGCACTGATTGAATTCTTTTCCCCCCCAGAATAGCAGTAGCGATTGGATATGAGACTCACCCCTTTTCTGTCGCTCTTGGCTTGTATCGACGGCATTGCTCAAGCCCTTACTTGAGAAGCTTGATATCCTCCCGGAGCTGGGATCGGTAATTGCGGACCCCTTCGGGCTCGGCCGCCAACTCCGCCAACTTTCTGTCATCCATACTGTTCACAAGTCTTGGAGTAAAGAGGCCAAGAAGATCCTGAACCAGACAACTCTCGATTGCGAGGTTAATCAAGTTGTCCGTGAACGTTCGTAGCGCCATCTGGATGGATCAAGTTAGTTAGTTTGTTCACTTGTTTGCCGATTTCGAAAATCCAGGCTTACGTCGTAGAACTTTTGCATCGTGTGAATAATATTCTCGATTCCAAAATCATTTCTGCGGTGAGAAAATGTAGTGATGCCTTTTTGCTGTTCCGAATCACTATCGCCTTCTGCTTGGGTTGCGGCGCGCTCAGCTGCTGTCTTTTCCATGGTCTGTTGGAAGTCAGCATCAAGAGGCAGTGCGTATCCCTCTTTAAATGGTCGGAGGAGCTCTTTCAGCTTGGATGAAAGCAGCTCTTCCTTCTCATCGAAGAAACTGTCCACCAAAGTGGACAAAACAGCAACTGTCGTGCTACTTGAGCTGGGCGGTCCGATAATGTGCTCGAAGACTTCGTCGACAAAGACCTTCACACACAACGTTGATAACGTCTTCAAGGTGAAATTCAGCAATGGAACTCCACGGCTGTGCCTGCTTTTGGAAGAGTTGGATCACAATGTCCATATTGGCGTATCCCGGGAAATCCGTGCCCTGATTCGCCCCCGCCTGACCTTCCAACTGGGCAGACAGTTCTTCCCAGGTAACAACTTCAGGGCAAGGGAGACCATTGGTGTATGTTTCGAGAGGCTCTGCAAGATATACAGGTGTCGAAAGCTCTTTTGGAGGACCGTGATGACTGCCAGCCACCGTCCTGGGCGGACGGACCCAACAGCAAGCAAGACGTGTCGAATAGCCCGATTAAAATTCCGGAGCTTAGATCTAAGTTTCCGGTGCGTTCCATCGAAGCCGCTGAAGAACGGGTCGTTGTAATGCCCCCGGATGCCGTCGTGGACCAATCTCTGAAAGTCACTGGAGATATCAATAACGTAGGCTCTCATATCTTCTGGTGTGTTTCTGGGCTGCCCCAACCGGCCTAGCTCAACTTCCTGATGAAGCAGCTTCTCTTGAATGTCTTGAAGAACTCCCGGCAGGCTTTTTTTAATATGTTCATGAAGTATGTGGCTCAACTTCGCTCGCAGAGCAGCAATCCCACGATTTGCTCTAGGAATTGAACGCCAAGCCCCTGAACTGAAGAAATGCTCTTCAATCGTGTCGCGGGGATCGAGATTCTTTTCATAGTCCGCTCGGTTGCGCAACACATGCCAACCAAGCCCCAAGTTGTGGACGGCCTCGCGACCTCGGATGACCTGCAAGTAGTCATGCTCACTTGTGGACCCCGAATGGAGAAGATCTGGCTTAGTTATGACACCAAGAGTCCGCATCTTAGTAGGATCGTGTTTTGCTGCCTCTTGCAAGACGACCTGGTTAGCCAGCTGATTGTTGGCGCCAGGTGATCGAGAGAATGATGCTATTTGGTTTCTTCATGTAGCTTTCCACCAGCTCCATGACGGTCGCCATATCTTCAGGCGATTGTTTCGATGTCGCGGTGTGGAAAATGCACGGAAGGTTGACCAGCGTCAGGGGGTACATGTCGGGGCCTTGGATCTCTAGACGCAGAATGTCCTTAGAGAAACCGTGGCCGGTGTCGGAGAGCTCCATTTCATCTTTTGCACTACTGCTGATCTTGTCAACGTCGTCTTGTTTGAAGTCCGCAACCTGTAATGAATGGGCCGGCCTGGTGCTGTCTGCGAACTGAACACTCGCAGTCACACATCGACGACTGCCTGGACGGAGAACCAGCTCAGTCGCAAATCGGGTGCAGACACCCTGGTGAACTGGAAAGTGAACATGTGAGATGGCTTCTGGGACAGACGACTTTCCGGAAGACTGGTCTCCAACGACGATGATCTGAGGTAAGTCGACGATTCTTCCGACGCCTAGGGAAGACAATTTATGAGCGGTATCAAAGAGAGTCCTGGTTTCAACACTATTCAGCTCATCAAGAGCAGTGGAGTCCAGAGTGATTTGCGCCATGGTGATTTGACGCTGTGAGAGGTTGGCGAGAAGAGAATAAGAGCGTAGGTATGGCCGCCAACCAAAGTTTTGGTGGTCTCGGTGTAAACTCGGGCTCTTCAGGGAGCAATATGAATTTTAGTCAACAGGTCACGCTGTTGGTTATTGCAAAGAGGGGCGCAGCTGTGTGTTATTTTAACTTGACACAGCTGAACTGCAGGTCATCCAACCATCGGCGGCAATACCACGATACAATAGCCCAAACATTGGCCTATCAGGTCAAAGGCCACCAACCTGTGATGATACAGTTTAAGCGGAGATTTCAGAACTTCCACAAGAATCACAGTAGATACTGGGTACATAAGTAGATTCTTCCCTTACCTGGGTAGACAGGCAATCTAGAATTCAAAGATCTCACCAGACTCACTACATTGAAGTGTGGGAGTGATGTGATTCAATTACTTTGTAACTATCTGATATCGATTAGACGCCAACATCCACATGCTTTTCGTACAATGCCTGAATTTCTTTCAAAATATCCGACACGTAATTGGCTAGTTATGCTCCAACGCCCGCAGGCTGGGCGGCGGTTGCCATCACCTGCTCGATGTATTGGACGTCAGGCTTCCAGGGGCATACACATTTTCCCGTTGGCCCATCTAATGACCGGTGTGTTGGTAACGCCCACAGCTTGCTGCATTTTCCAATTATAGCCTATAAACAGGCGTATGTCGATTCACAGCAGCCAGAGATAGGCTTTAGTCCCGCAGTCGATACCGGTGGAAGCTCTTCCAATTTCTGCGCGGCTTGTCACGTTGGCTGCTGAAGTCGAATGAAGTCAGAATCGTTCAACTGCGTCGACTTTGGCTGCTCATGACCCTGTGGTAGCAGTGATATCTCGCCGCTCTAAGTCTTGCTGTAAGTATAAGTCCCCTATCACGTGCCACCGGTCCATGCGCGAGATCTCGAATTATCGTCATGAAAGTCTTCTCTTAGAAACCTGAAAAAGGCCCATGAAATCTCAAAAAGTGGCAGTTGACGAAAAGGCACTGCGTATGACCCGGGGGGGGGGGCGGTAGGTTAGCGGCGAGAGTTACGCCGTGCTTCGGGCAAGAGGCTGGACGAGGAGCGTAAGCCCAAGGGAGGGGGCAGGAGGGAGTGCTCAAGACGAGGGTAAAGGCATAGTAATAGATTTGGTCTTTGTGCCGTATCACTTCAGGGGCAACACATGCGGCAAGGTCATCTAAAAGTCGAGTTGCTCAGGCTCTAACGGATGGAGCAAGGACATGGCAATCTCAGAGGCATGATGATTCCGATCATTCCATTCAGTCATCCAGAAACCTATCTCTTCTAGCTACCCGGTCCGAGCCCTATTAACCCAAATAAACAAGGCCTGCCGCCCGCCACCCACCAAACGCACAAGGTCGCCTGGATATCCTGCACTTTCTCTCTCGCCTTTTCCCCGAAATAGTTCTTCCCGCGCCATCGCGGCATGTACATTCTTTTGTGTGGCCAATTTCGCGAATGGGGGGTATGGGTATAGTCTATAACACACAGTGACCAGGACAAGCACAAGACAAAGGAAATATAGGGGTGCTGCTGGACTCCTAACGGAAACCTGCAGCCGATTCTAGGTTGCGGCCTAAAACGACCGTAGCATTTCATAGCTTCATGGGGAGGTGTGATCTGGGCTGTCGAGAGCCAGCCACCTCCGCATGAATGCCTCATCCAAATCGTTATCATGAGGTAGGCCACGACTTCTCAGATGAGCTGGTTCAGTAGCTCATGCTCGGGCTCTCAGCGCCGTTCCCTTCAGGACTGCCACTACTTGACGAGAAATAGCTCTGATCAATCTTGAAGATCCAGTCGAGCTTGTCGCGCTCGCTCCGCGCCGCAAAGAGCCAAGTATTGTCCGTCCCGTAGATGGCAAAGACTCCGGCTTGCAGCCTGGTGGACAGCTTGGCGAGTCCGGAGCTGACGCTCTTGCTCCTGGCATGTGACGAGGCGGTCCCGTCGCCGTTGATATTACCAACGATGCTCGTGATGACCCGACCTGAAGAGCCTCTGCGGTGGTGCGTTGACCTGCCGGCATTCTGTTGCGAACGAATTTGTTCAGGCGATGCGGTCAGGGCGGCGTTCATATCCATGCCGCCGTCCTCATCGTCAGCCCCATTCAGCAGATCCATGGTCGGCTGGCTGTCGACTCGGGAGTTGCGCAAGCTGACGATGGCAACCTCTTCCCCATCTGTGACGTTGTGAATATGGAGATATGGTCGGCGCAACTCCACGAGCCGCTTGATCCATCGGGTGGCGTCACTGCTCGGCACCAGGAGGTAGCCGCCCTTGAGCACCGTCGGGTTCTTGGACACACGGATGACGCTGGCCACGAGCTCCGGTTCTGCAGGAGACACAGGGTTGCCGTTCACAGGTGGCTTGGTGTTTACTTCGCTCAGGATCTGGTTGAGAGGATCGGGGTAGCTCCTCCACAGCTTAAAACATCGCTCCAAAATGAATGTCTCACGCTCAGAGTATTCCGACTTGAGAAGAGCCGGTTTCGAGACTTCCTCCGTCGTCTCATCATACTGTTTTGGTTGCTCGTCTCCGGTTTGCTGCTCTTCCTCTTTCCCACCCTCTCGTTCACCCACTGACTCACTCGGCGATTCACCCGGCGATTCACCCGGCGATTCACCCGATGGCTCATTCGACGGCTCAACCGACGCCTCACCCGACGATTCACCTGACACCTCACCCGATGCTTCGCCACTTGGCTCTGGAGGCTCCACGGGATCCAAAACCTGCGACACGTCCGGGGTGTCTTGTAGCAACTCGTCGATCGAGTCAACGTCATCTTCCCTCAGATTTGGCATTAGGAAGTTAGGGTCCAGTCCCCGGCTGTCTCCATCTGGCGCTATTCTCGGCTCCGGTAGCCCTACCTTTTTCAGGAAGTTCTGCATTGCGCCAATTTCAGCGATGCGCCTGCGCTTCTTTCGCGCGCTGATGTAGTCGCTGATCAGAGAAACGCCTCGTGGTGTCCAGGTTGTCAAATTCTCCTCGCCCTTTACATAGTCATGCTGGCTGTTCATCCTCCAGAGGTCTCCCACTCGTTTGATGGGCGCCGGCCGCATTTTCAACGTGAAGATGGCGGTGCTGGAGTGTACGAAGCGGACACTCTGCCAGAGGGCTGAGAGCATAGATGTTTGCCGCACGAAAGAGCGCGACAGGATTTGACAGAAGACGTTCTTCGAGAAACGCATCGGCTCAGCAAGTTTTGGAGAGCTGATGTCCCAGCTGATGGTCATCTGCACTCGATATTTCTCTCCTGTAGTGCGATCCAGCAGAAGTGAATTGTGCAAGCTGGAGTCCCACTGGCCAGTGATGGTGACGCTGCGCGTGCCATTGGCGTTTTGTCGGAAGACGGGTTTTGATGCTAATTTGAGAGCAACATCGGGTGAGGCGACGCCCAAATCTGGATTCTTCCCAGCAGCATCCACCAGCTGGATTTTGCCGACACGAACGGAAACCACGTCATCCCAGGGCAGGATATCGCCAGAGCTGTGATTCAGGTTGATAGTTATGCGTCTTTGCAGCCCCTGGTGCAATTGGAAGGTTCCACTGTCCAGCTCGCCGGTTTGGGCAACCTCGACCGGGACATATTCGCCGTTCTCATCCATTTCCAGCACCTGGATGCGAGAAAGCAGGTCGTGCTTCTCTTCGGTATAGAAGTGAGACTCGTTGATCCTGGCCGACTTGGGCTTGCCTCGCGAGCTGGGCACAGCATCTCGCATGTCATCCCAGCTAAGGAGCTTGTCGAGGTGCATAGAGGACACCTTCGCAAAGATGGCAACGCGCAATACCACCTCAGGAGGAGCAAATAGAGGAACGTTCATACTATGAACGCTCTCAAATCGGATGGGATCTTCGTCGAAATCCTTGACCATCTGCGTGGTTGTAATGCCGTCTTCTTCGGAAATGCCAGGAATAAAAAGCTGGGCATGCACTTCAGTGCCCTCGCGCTCAGCAAAACCCACCATCTCGTGCATTACGACGTTGAACTTTAGCGAGTTTGTAGGTGCCCGCGCCGACGATGGTTCAAGCGACAACTTGATGATTCCGATAGCATGAGACGTGTGCGGCGAGAGGACATCGAGATGGAAGTCTTGGACCCGGCTCTCGAAGACAGCCTTCAGTGGAACGTCTGCCTCACCAACGAGCGTGTACTGAGGCATGCAAGTCTCAATGAAAGGGTTGTCGAGACTTAGATGCTGAGCGTATTCCGGTTGATCCAGGTATTGGTGCATCTGTCGCATTTGCCGGACGCGATCGTGCAACTTGTGCAAGCTCCAGAGATGAACCAAACTGTGCTTGTAATCCACCACGCGAACGCCGATACAAGGCTTGATTGCTTGCTCGAGCGCGAAGTCATCGGACTCTCCGCCATTGAGGATCATGTCGTAAGACGAACAGAGATCATGCCCAGAGTCAACGACACAAAACTGGAATACCACACTCTCGTCCAGTTCTTGGCTCATGATCTGTGCCTCTTTCAAGGTCGCGGCATGCTGGAGCACTGATTCGGCCATCTGGACGTAACGGCGACCTCTCCAATGCTTTACGACTTTCTTGGCCAGCTCGATCTCATCGTCCGAAAGCTTTGGGTTTGCTTTCGGCCTTTCAGGGGATCGAGCTTCTCGATTTTAGCCTCGAAGTCGCGCTTTTGTACCTCGAGCTGTTTCTGCATGTCTTCTTTCATCTTCTTCAAGGTCTCCTCCATGTGCGCTTTCTCTTTCTTGATTTCTTCAACCTCGACGTTCGCTATTTGCGCGGCCCTCAACTGCTCATGGAACTCCTCCTTCTGCTTGTCCAGTTGAGTCTGCATCTCATCACGAGCATCGCGCATCTTGTCGTCTGAATCGCCTTGTTTCGGTGTCGACGGTATGGTCAGAGCGGTGTCAAGTGAGAAGTTGTCGATCGTACCAGTCGACATGTACTTTTCCCTGACGGGATATGATGCCAAGGATTCCATATCGTCCTCTCCTTCCTTCCCAGTGACACGTTCAGCCCTGGCTTTCTGTACGTCCTCGAAAAGGGCATTGAGTTCCTCGTCTGTCAGGTTTGAAAGGTTCTGGTCAGACCCGAGGATGGCGCCTGCAGCTTCTCGTCTTGCAAAGGACCAGTCCGTATCACGGCCGCGTGGCGCGGGCGAGTCTGAACGGCTGTCACTACCAATCTCGGATCCTGCTTTACTCCAGCTCCGCTCATGTGGAAGTCTCGGACTAGGCGTTGGCGATGTTCGTTCGAGCGACTGCAGTTGGCTGGCTGTGATCGACTGGCGCAAAAGACTATGCCGTTGCGTTTCCGTCCTCTCTGCTCGCTCAGCCTGAGCTTCCATAGGGTGGTTGAATCTGAAGATGTGGAAATCCCCAAGAATGACGCGGTATCCCGAGTGCAGCTGTTGGGGCTCGGTGATGCGCTTGCCGTTGATCATGACAGCCGCACCTTCCCTGGGACTGAGTGTGACAGTGCCGTCTGCAGCGTTTTCAAACGAGCAATGCTCAGCTTGAATTCTGGTTCCTTTCAACCTGATTCCTAGGTGGCTATTGGTCTCGGATTCGACGTTACCAACGGTTGTGATACCAGGTTTCAGGTTGTAGACGAGACATTCTGCCAGGAGAGGATCATCTGACAGGTTGACCAAATGTGGCATCCTCTTGGGGGTGCTCAGCCCAATGAATCCCTTCTCGATGCTGATACCGAGTTCTTCCAGGGCAGCCTCCCGTTCTTGATGAATCTCCTCGGTCTTGGCCATCTTCTGCTCCCAGGTCTGGTTAAGGTCTGACAACAGCTTCTCGCTTTGGCTCAGCTGCTCCGCGATTTCAGCTTTCGAAACTTTCTTGGTGGAGCCGTCCGCCGCAGTAATCGTGACCAGCTGTTTTTCGAGGGGCGTGCCTTCCGCGTAGACTTCATCTGCAGGCACGGCAACTCCGCCCACAGCACCGGCTCCGCCGCCCCCAAGCTTGCTTCTGAGTTGAGCCAGCTCTTCCTTCAGCTCTCTGATCATGCGGGCATTGGCATCCTCGTTGACAACAGCGTGGTTCTTGATTCGTTTGGCGGAATCGGCATATCGTAGCGTACTCAGGGTCTCATCGTAGTTGATATCAGCAGGGCTGATAGCTGCTATCATTGCAGTCATACTGTTACCACCCAAGGAATCCTTCAGCAACCATGTGAGGACCGAATCTCGATAAGGTACCTGTGAGGCGGCGCCCTTCTTCTTCTTGCCAGTGGAGAGATCCGCGAGAGCAGCAATGACACGACCGAGCGTGGACAGCGATCTGTTGATCTCGGCACCTTCTTTGAGACGCGCTCCTGTGGCTCCCGTCGATGTCGCTCGTTCGGAACCCGCGAGATCGACCAGACTGATTTTGGCGACCTTCTCCATTTCCATCTTGGTGTCGGTGTCGACCGTCTTCTGAGTAAGCATCAGTGTAAATACAGCATGACTTCGGCTGGATGTCGCGTTCATGTTCGTGGCGGCGACGGTTCTGGCCTTGTTACCCTCGTCCATGAGATTCTCGATTTCCTGAAAGCTACCGACGACGAGCTTTGCAAGATCTTCGACGTAGGGACCAGTGGAAGGATGCTCTCGGACTTTCAGGTTCCCCTTGGTGCCCGGGTTCAACAAGTCCTTTACTCTCTCGTTGTAGATCTCCAGGTACGACACTTCGACGGTGCATCGCGTGTTGGGGTCCCCCTGCGTAATGCCACCTATTCGTTCAAACATGTCTTGACAAATCATAGGGATGATACCATGTTCTTTGCCATAGCCCATCATCGAGTAGGACTTTCCAGAACCAGTCTGACCATATGCAAAAATACAGTTATTGTAGCCTTGGAACGCGTTGTCCAACAGCGGCTTTCCCAAGTCCTCGTGTAAGTGATGTTGTCCGGCATAATGCGAGTCGGCCTTGTTGAAGGACCAATACGACCGATCGAAGGCGAACACTTTCTGGCCGCTATCCTTGGAATTCTTCCCCTGAGGAGCATCTGGAGGAGGGGTGAGGACGGTCTGGGTATCTTTCATCTCCACGATACATTTTGCGCCGCGGTCGATTTCTGCGATAGACAACTGTCAGCCCTGGATGACTCTACAGCGGAATCCGTTGTTGGGAAGCCAAGGCTAGACTGCCCAGAGGAGAACTCACCTCTACTGTTAAAAGGCCGCACCCTCACCACCACCTTGATGTTGCCTCCAGCCATGGCTGCTGAATCTTGTGTGCGCGCGAGCCTCGTGAAGGCCTCGCGCACAGGAAAAGGTAGGAAGAGGGTTCGATATAGGTCGACGACGAGAGATTCAAGGTTCGCAGACCCTCGGCACGACTAGCGACAGCAGGGTTGAGCGGCAGGTCTCAGTCGTTGCCCGCGGCCTGGCTGCTAATCTGACCTGGAATCTTAGTGGAAGACTCTCTGTAGTCCCAGCATGTGATCCCGACACCTCGACGCGATACCCAAGCTCATTCTCTAACCCAAAAAAGAAATCGGCTCGGGTCGCGGTCGGAGGCGGTCGGTCAGGGCTGCAGGACCAGGACCGTGTCGATGGGTGGGAGCGAGTACGCGTGACTGAGAGCAGTGCTGCAACGCCTTGCGGTAAGGATGAGTCGTTCGCCTCGCGAGCACGAGGGTAGCGAAGGACCCTGGCCGGCAGGCCTCAGGTTCGATGTTTGGTAGGACGGTTTCCCGGTTGACAAGAGAAGCGGTCGGCCGGTGTGTTGGGTGCTGCTCGGTCGCCTGGGCTAGGGGTCATGGAGGGGGACGGCTGCGTCGACGGCCGAGAAGGTGCACGGGCGGGTGGGTTTCTGGTGGTTTCTGGTGGTGGACGGACAGGTTGTCGGGTTAACTTGGGGAATGCCCCCCAGATCTCCAAGCGACAGTGGGAAAAACGGGGCGTTTTCGTTGATCAACAAATTTCCCTGCAAGAGGGGAGCATAACGCGACTGGACGCACCTCACTGGGCTGCACCGGGCTGCATGACCGCGAAGTGCCCATCCTCCTTTGGGCCTGGGGCACCTCGTCATACCCGTCGAGTAGCGGGAAATTGCACTTCACGTGTCATGGGCAGCCCGCACGCTTCCCGCTGTGGTGGCCCCTGTCACAGGGTCGCAGCCGAACAGGGGGCCCGATGCCCTTGAACCCTTTCTTTCAATGCCTCCATTTCGGACTTTGTCTTCGAGAATGCTCGAGACGTGCTGAGCGGTGTGAGCATTGCTACGTTGATTTCATTTTTGTACCATGAACGGCTTAGACATTCTATGCACAACACAGTCCTGATGGCCTTTTTACAGCCTAACTCGTCAAAGAGCATTCGGAATCACCACCAGGGCCCTCGCCGTGGGCGATTGGGTCAGCTATCAAAAGTGCATCCAAAGTTGGCTTGAAGTCCTCAAAGTTCCTCCTCCCTGGGGGTGTTCCTGTACGCCAGACGCCAAGTTGAATCATCTATGTGCACGAATGTTCAAGCACATTTCCTCTGCTGGACCTTTCAGAAGTTGAACGTTCCGTTCAGCGGCAGGTCTCGGCTACTCGAGCCCACGTGGACAGTGTATTGGCCTCTCTGGAGCAGCCACTTCTGGGCCGTGGTGTCCCACACACTCAGGTCTCGACGCGTAAGGTCAAACGAGATCGTGGAGGTCTGTGACGGGTTGAGCAATGGCTTGTCGAAACCTCGCAGAACTCGTGGTCTGTTCGTTCCTGGCGTCTGGACATAGAGCTGAGCGACCTCAGTACCGTTCACAGTTCCAGTATTCTGGACTTCAGCTGCGACAGACACCAGATTGTCCCAGAGATCGGACTGGCCGCCGACCTCAATAGGACCACTTGGGTACTCGGACATATCCGAGGTGGAGTTCTGGTTTATTTCGAGGTTCGCGTATGCGAAGGTCGTATATGATAAACCATAGCCGAACTCGTATCGGGGCTCGATATTGTTGGCGTCGAAGTGCCGATAATCAATGTAGACCCCCTCGGTGAAGTTTGCCTGTGGGAACAGCTCGAAGTCGCCCTCCGCCCTAGCTGGATCCAGAAGCTCGCCGTAGTCAGATTCATTCCGCGCCACTGTGTACGGCAGTTTACCCCACGAGTTTGACTGCCCGTACAGAAGGGATACTAGGGCACGTCCGGATTCCTGTCCTGGAAGGTGTGCAAATATGAGAGCGGTTACGTTCTCATTGTCCACAAATTGATCGACGAGCCTCACACCCGCATTGTGGAATATGACGATCGTATTGTTGCATGTGGAGGCGACGTGCTTGATCAGACCGTCCGTGTAATTATCATAAAGGCCCGGCCGATCTGAACCCTCGCTCGCCCACGCGTTTCCAAAGACCAAACAGGCATCCGAGGCTCCGTTCACGTTGGGCGTGGCGGATCTGAAATCCCAGAAAAGGGCAGTGTTGTCGTTAGCAGCCTGCTGTTGTAGGGCGTCCATTGGCGAATGGCCCAATGCCGCGGAGTTCGCTCCTGACCCTCCACCACAGAACAATGTCCCATTAGGAGCGATCTGATCGTAAGGGTACGTTAGGTTGCCGAGAAAGCCCTGGAGAACACTAGAGGGGTCGGCAGCCTCAGCCCCGAAAGTCCATATGGTTCCGCCCGGAGGCTCGATGTTGTATTGGCCAGGTGGAGTGGCAGAATAGCCAAAAACAGAGAGCATCTTTGGCCTGTTCAGCGGGAGAGCGTTCCTTGTGTTCTTCGCGAGTACGTGTCCCTCTACTGCCCCATCAAAGAGGGTCGACTTGAAAGAGGAGTTCCGAGCATCGACAATAGTATGCGGCTCTGCGAGGTTCCGCGGTAATCCTATTCCAGGGGTAGGAAACCCCTTGTCTTGACCCAGCTGGTACCACGATGCTAGGAGACTTGGCTCGGTCAGCGAGTCTGTCGTACAGGCAGGTCACGATCAACTTACCGCGTAACTTGATCGTCCAATCTGGACTCAGCCACGCTTCCGTTCGTGACGGCTTGCTTCAATTTCGGCCCCCAGTAGACGCCGGCATTTGGCATTGTAACGTCCAGCCCAGCCAGAGACGTTGCGACCCCGGTATACTGTGCGTTCCAATCCGAAACAACGAAGCCTTGGAAGCCAAGTTCTGTCTTCAAAAGCCCGTTCAGGGTGTAGCTGTTGGCACAACCGTAGGAGTTGTTGATCCGCTGATAAGAACACATCTAGAGAAATAGGAGTCAGCTATCAAAGTACCAATGAAGATTTCATTCGGGGAAAAAAAAGGGAGGAACAGGTCACAGTGTGCTCAAAGCCTGTTTCAAAATCTGCCGCCTGGTAGGCCTAGGGTTTGCTTGTTCTCAAGAGGGCTACAATTGTATCCAGAAGCTGCTTACAATGTTCGCACTGCCAGCGTGAATAGCGTCTTGGAATGGCCTGCTGAACTTAGTAAATGCTCTCTAGGTTGGGAAGATGCTGCTTACCACAGGTAAAGCTCACTACAGCAAAAGGAGTTAGCTAACAAAGAACTGAGGAAGAAGCTTCGTCTGGATATGGGGAGAACCAGGTCACGGTATGGCCATGGTTTGTTTCAAAACCTGCAGCCTAAAAATACCTTTGAGGTACAGGCTACACATAGAAAATCGATTTTCCAGATGGGGTAAAAATTGTATCCGGAAGCTGCTTACTGCATCGTCTGGTCATCAATATTGGAAGAAACTGATTGGACACCTCCGTTAGGCATTCGATGTGCCTCTTGTTCGTTGGCGATGAAATGCTATGAAGACCATTAGAGACAGTATAATGAAGCTGGAAAGTGTCGAAATACCTTTGTAGATGTAATAACACCGGCTGTTTGAACTCCCTGGACTGTCTCGAATACCAAGGCACCGGAAAGGTAAGGGTCTGCTGAGATGCCTATTGACGTGCAAAAGTTAGCAAGACGGGTGATAAATAGAGGTCGGCACATCTCAAGTACCTTCCCAGTTTCGACCACTCGTTACTGTTCGTCCCAAAGGGCTCACAACAGGACCTAGAAAGACGTTGGCTCCTTTGGTTCGGAACTCGCCGCCCATACCGAGAGCTCGAGCTCGCGACAGGTTCCGGTTCCAACTTTTTTTTTTTTTTTTTTAGCTTCGTTTGCCATGAAAGGGACGCAAAGATTGACCAGAATACAGAGAGAATGGGAAGTATCTTTGCTGTCCTGGAAAGGGTACAGCGTACCTTGCGCCCATATGGATCCCCGCAGGCCACGCCGAGACAAAGTCAGTCGCCCGAACTCCCTGCCCTGCATCCTGGAAACACATTCCAGGAAACTGCAGGCGCTCGATTGGGTTCAAGTAACCAACACATCCTGTGTCACTCGTCGAGCCTGCTGTCAAGCTGATCTGTACATGGGAGAAGGCGTAAGTAGGTGCGCAGATATGCCAGAGGAGGAATGATACCTAGGTACTCACCTTCTCATCAAGGGTCATGTTCGAAACCATGGCCTGTGCCTGTGAAAGAGAATTGGCCCAAGATCCAAGCCCAGTGATGTTGGCTAGACACACATGAAATGTCAGCGGCACGCAACTCGGGCACCACGATGATCGGTAGTACCCTTTCATTAATGAGAGACACCTACGTGAAGGTTGTACAGCTGGGGATTGTCCATAGAAGTGCGTGTCGCTCTGGATAGCGTTGGGATTATTTCCAGCCCCATTGCCAGACCCTGCGCTGCCAGAGGACGATCCTGAGCGGTTGGGCAAGGCGGCCAGGCCAGCGAGTCCTCCACCGATGATGACCAGGATTGCTATCACCACAATGGCAATGCCTCGCTTGCCTTGCAGGAACGGGAAGCGGTTGGTGATCCTGGACCAAAGTCCAGGGCGACTGGAAGAGGCCGCAGTCGCTGTCGCGCCTTCTTTGGCTACGGAGTCCGCCACGACGGGCTGATAAGATGTAGATTCGGACATGCTGAGGCAGTTGAGTTGTTGGCACTCGCAATTCCTCAGGTATGGCCGTCGACGTCAAGTGCGGGGTTGGGAGGCGGTCTCATATTCCGACTGCGAACCTGCTCTGTCGCGGCCGTCTCTGATGACGCCAGGATAGGAATGTAGGTAAACAAAACCCAAGGCGAGCTCGGTGCTCCCCGACACGAAAATATTGTAATGGATATCGCGAAACTTGGTGGTTGAACTTCGTGGAGGGTCTGCGTACTCGATGGATCATCAAGAAGATGAGGCAGGAGGAGACTGGGAAATGAAACTCGCGCCGTTGTTAACATCAACACGAGGTTCAAAGTTCGAGAAGGGTTGCTCCCTTGTTGCTACGGCACTACCACACGATCGACAGGGCGCTACTCAGACCTGCCAGTGCAGTACCCGCGTTCCCTGCCAGGCCCACCCCCGACTTCTGAAGCTCCCTGGCCATTGGTGTAATCACCTGGAGAACCCCTGTTCCTCCCACTTGTCTCCGCAACGGCCCCATGAGCTTAAATATGGGTTGGACGAGCGCTCCAGTAATACTCGGACAATTCAGCTTTGTCGTCCTCTTTATCGCCTGTGAACCTGGAGGAATGCAGCAATGCAAATTGATCATGGAAACACTGACATCATCAACCAAACACGTGCTTTCCACGTGCAAGGATTGTGGATGCCCCAGGCTCGACGTGTCGCACACAACCACCGTCCCACTGACGGGCAAATGCAAGGTACCAAGGATGCAGCGCGACGTCGGACTCCTCTGGAGAACAGACCACAGCACCACGTTGGATGGGACTCGACACTCGTTCATGCGAACATCCGGCCTGGGATGGTGTGGCTGGATTCGTACCACGAGGAGCAGAACTCGGGCATCATCTCCGACCCTGCCACTGCACCAGCCCGTGCCTTGCGGGTGGCTTCCAGAACACCGGGATGGAAACGAACAAGGAAATACCAGGAAAGTCGATATCATCGCATGCAGCCCTATTACGGGCCTCATGTATGCCAAGTCATCCAGCAGGTTCGACTCTGCTCAAAGGGTGCCGCATTGCGTCTGCAGGCACCACACAGAGACTCTTCGGTCGATACAGCCACGTTTCCCATCTTACGGAGGTGGAGATGACCGATGAATCAATCCCATTGAAAGGTTTCCAGTGAGATATTACAAGTGACAAGAACGAAAATTGTTATGGTGCAGAGGTCGCAATCTTTGGCATATACATTGAGAGAGATTTGGAAGTCACGACCTCAGGGAGGTTGAGTATTCTCACTGACGAAACGCAAAATGAAACTGGAACGGGAACATTGAGTAAATGTGAATGTGTAAATCGTTAACCATTTCTCAGATCTCATCTAGAGATGAAGGAGTACGCAGCACCACTTCAAACCAGCTGAGCGAGTCGGTTACTTCGAAGCTTGCCGTCTCGATGGTAGCGGTCCAGGAGATGGTGGCATTTGAAAACTGGAATCTCTACGTGAGTGACCAAGTGTCTCATAAACGTGCCCTTGCAGGCTCTCATGGGTCCTCTGCGGTGTTTCCGAACTTGTTCCATGGTTGCTCCCCCCCGGAGTAATGTCTACTAAGATGGGAATTTTCACGCACATGGCATCGAAAGACAATGACTGTCTCGCTCAAGGGGCGGACGCATTCACAAGATTCCAGTTGGAGGTGTACCGATAGGACTGGTCAGTCCCAGCGAAAATTCAGACCCGATGCGATTTTGTCACGAGGCTCCCATCCCGTTCATCCGGTCTCTGCCCTGCCTCGCTCCAAGAGCCCTGGCATACCCAGAACATAAAGACCTGTCACTTTGACTCACAGCCTTCCCTCGGTAAGCGTAACTTTGGTCAGCACTCGCTCCTCCATTTCCGCCAAGCCCGCCAACACCTTCCAGAGCTGCAGTCAGAGCAGCCTCGTATCAGCGGCCTTGGGGGAAAGCCGGGTGGATATCCGCGTAGAAGTCCTGATAGAACATCTCGCTACCAGACATGGCCATGTAGACTGTACAAACAAGTCATGAGAGAAGTCTCACAGCCCCGATTCCAGAAGGGCAGAAAAAGAGAGAAGAGGGTGTCCAGGGGGCGTGGCATCCGCAGCAGGTGCACAGTACCTGCTGTGTTCTGATCAGGCACTGGACGGGTAAGCTCATGTCCAAGTACATGAGCCGCCTAGTCCCGACGGGGCATCTACCAGCCACTGCCATGCAGGCAACAGAGTTCAGACAATAAAAAATCACAAAATGCGCCTGTGAGGGTTGCAATGCCAAGCTATGCAGCGATAGGTGAGAGGAGGTCGATGTCCTCGGTACACACGAGGCAAGGCGCGGGAGAGGCACGGAAAAGAAGCCAAACCAAGACGGGAAGCCTCGCATGCCGTCCCGCCTGACAGATCACAAGTGTTCATATAAAAATAGAACGTCGGTGTGGGATGACAGAATGCCCGAGCATTCAGCCTCGGGGGGTTGTAGTTGTAGCTCAAGGGAGTGGAGGGGCGTTCGCGAACGAGAAACGCTGAGCCACGGCTGCCGATAGCGCCAGCAACGTACATCTCGAAGGATGCAGCCTACTGCATGCGGGCTCCAGTCACGATTGGAGCCCGGGTTGAGTCGGCGTGATGTTCAGGCTGATCACTGCCAATGCCACCACCGACCTCGTCTGCACATGTCGGCCACCAGCTGCTGTGGCATCAGTCTCTCATCCCCAGCTTCGTGGTCAAGTGATTCTGATGCAGTTCGCCACTGGCTCTGGGATGCCGACGAAGGGAAGGCCGATCGGACGAAGATACAAAATATGTATAGTGTCGGGTATCTGAAAAATTCAAGTAACGTATTATATATGTGTCCAGGCCCTTGTCCCTGGCTCGGCAGTGACTAATGTCCAACCTCAGCTGCTCACGGCCGGGCTTGATATCCAAAAATGCCGTTCGTGCACCCATTTCAATTCCTAAACGTCTGTCTCACCGCTCGGCTCCGAACGGCCAAGTGCCGGGTCTTATCCCATTTCAATGCTTCGTTTCAAAGGATCTTGCCACTCAAGACCCCTCCCTCCCCAGATGAAAACGGCCCCCAAAACTTTCGTCGAATTTCTGACCATCGATGCTGGGCATGTAAAGTTGGGGCGACAACAGAAGTAGACGTCTTTCTGCCCGGTTCCGTCGGGAACTAGAGGTGATTTGCCCCGCTCGCGTAGCATTATGTAGCTGCAGCTGGTCGTTGCATCAAGTATCCTAGTGTTGGTGAGGCGATGCGACGTTGGGCCCAAATCACCGTACTCCCAGGCCAGAGAGTGATAATGGCGGGAAGCTCGTGAAAACCGTCAACGTCGTCATGTGTACTTCGTGAGGCCGCTAGGCGACCTATCATAAAACAGCGGCGCTAATCGACTGCGATTCGTGTGGAGACTCGCGCGCTTGAGTGCTTCGGGATCTGCAGATTCCTGGAGGGAGATTGAGTCCCGCAAAAGGAAACTGGCGAGAGCCCTATGACTCCCAAGCTCGTCGGACCGCGCTCAATTTCAAAGGATCAGCTGTTTCAGATTCCTTTGTATGATCATGTCCTGGACAGATCCCATCGTGATCTTGAGGAGGTTCGTGTCGGTGGCATTCGTAAAGTGGCCGTAAATTTCCTTCTCGGGATTTCGGTTGAGTGCGCGGAACTTGTCCATGAAGTACTTGCTCGCCTGCTTCCAATCGTCGGGTTGTCCGTGGTAGTCCGTGAATCCGTGCTGTGTGATTGGACTTTTCGCTAGCTTCTCCTTGAAGAGATCCATCTTGTTGAGGAACAGAATCAGCGCCGACTTGAGGAACCAGTGAGAGTTCGCAATTGACTCCCACAGCATCAGAGCCTCGTTCATTTGGTTCTTTGAAACGGGTTAGCATTTCGACCTGCCGGGCGAGGATTGGATTGGGTTGCTTACGCCATCCTTGTCTTCCACGAGACATTGGTCGTAGCCGGAAATCGCAACCAGGAACAGCAGACAGTTGACGTTCTCGAAACAATGTATCCACTTCTTCCGCTCTGACCGTTGGCCGCCAACATCAAACATGCGATATGTGAGCTGGCCCAGATCAAACACCGTCTCGGTTATACCCGTCGTCCGTAGCCGTGACCGCAGGAGATCCTGGTCAGTCGGGACATAACTCTTGTCCCAGAATCGTTCGAGATCATCGCAGAAGCTTCTGAAATTAGCCACGCCCTTTCCATGGGTTGCACGGTGACTACTCACTATTCCAGGTTATCATGCAACGCGTACTCGTTACCCTTGGCGATGGCCTTCTTCACGCCCTCGTCGGCCCAGAGGTTTTTGATCGGCTCGAGGAATTCGGTGGGGAAATGATCGTTCGGGCTCAGCTCGTGATCCACCAATACTTGCTCCATGCATTTCTGGATTGAAGGTCAGTACAGTCCAATGCTGCAGCAAAATCCCAAAGGGAACGAAGTTGATCATCTCCCGGTGGGCTTTTGTGTCAACAACATACCTCGCTCTCGGGCTGCTCGAAGGCGATGTTCAATTCGGTCATGGCATCGTATATCAGGCGGAACGACTGGACGATGTTGTTGAAGACGACAGGCTTCCACTCTAGCTTCTCATTCTTGCTGAATCCCGTGGCGTAGATGAGTTTCATCTGCTTCAAGACGGTCGACTTTCCGGACTCTCCAGCTCCTGTAAACACAGCGTTGGTCAATTAGCGTCGTCTCGATTGGCCCGATCTCGGTCCCGTGTGGTATGGAAGGGCTGGAAGGGCTGGGAGGACGGGAGGGGCGGGAGAGGGGCGGGAGAGGGACGGGGTGCAGCCATACCGAGCAAAAGTAATTTGACCTCCTTCTGCATCCTCTTCTCGTCCGCCTTGAGGATCTTGTCCAGCTCGCGCGACCGCGTCGCGTCGGCCTCATCTTTATTCCGTCTCCCGAAGCACATGATGTCGTGCTCTGACGGTGTATATACAACCGGGAGGAATGTGGGCTGCTTTTATTGTTGTGTCGTGACTGCAGCCAGGGCGGAGATGGGAACGGCCCTGATGCGGCAGGACTGCACAAGTTTTGGCAATTGTCCTCGTGTGCTCAGCCAAAGGGCGATGTTGTCGATGAGGACGAGAGAAGTAGAGACGATCAGATTAAGGGGATGCTCCCTTGCCGGGGAGGATTTTGGGAAGATGAGGGTGGAGGTTCGAAAGTGCCAGCTGCAGCGGCGGGTCCAAGCTTAGATAGTAGCGGAAGCGACCTCTTTCTGAATTAGGCCGGGACACGAATCAGGAGCTGCGACGGGACAGCGTTTATCAGCATCGACGGCCGGCCGGTCGGTGAGAGTGTCTGCTGTAACCTGTCTGTGTGTCGGGGAGGAGGGTATGGGGTGTTGAAGGGTGTGTGTGTGCCGTGGATCTTGGATCGTGGATCGTGAGGAGAGGAAGTAGTCTACAGCAGACAGGGTCGGGAGAAGACCCGGTCCAACAGAACAGGACAGGACAGGACAGGACAGGGCAGGGCAAACACACCTTGATGACTACTACCTAGTGACCCCGGCGCTGGCCCTCTGGTGCAGAGAGGGTCCGGATGCTGCGCAGGCAAAGCCAGTGCAGTCAAGGTCTGTGTGTGGGGTGGAATGGAAGGCGGATGAGATGAAATGAGAAGGTTGCAACAAAGGGGATGTTAGAGCGCTGGACGGAGCTATTCGGCTACAACTGTACCAGCAGAAAAGGCCCAAGGATCTTCATTAGGGATTTGTTACCCACTCTTGATCGGGCCTCATTTCTCAGCGACTTGCCCTCTTTCTGCTTGCTTGCTGCTGCCCCTGCTGCCCCGGTGCTGCTCTCGCTGCTGCTCACGCTCCTTCGGCGTACTGTCAGACTGTCAGGCGCTGGGCAAAGAGAGACGCTGCGTGCTCCTTTTTTCTGCTGGGAAAAGCCAGGTGCCCTGCCCTCGTCCCACTCCTGGCCCCATGCCCCCGTGGCGCCGCGAGGTAGCGGGTACAAGAGCTGGCGGGTACAGGTGGGAAGTGATGGGACCAGGGACGCCGGGGCCAGTACAGGGTACATGGCGCGGGCGACAGCGAGCAGAGGAAGAAGCCGGTAGCCCGGTACCACGCGCAGCGCATGAAGGTTGCAGTCTGGGGTCTGCGCGCCCTTCACTCCCCCCGCAAGGGTGCGGGCGTTGCTGCACCATCATTACACGGAGGTACCCAGACCACCTGCTACCGTGCTTACTCACATACCTAGAAGGCCACTGTACATGATATTTCGCCTGGGAGGGGTGCACGACATGTCGCTGCTGATGGGGCAACTGGCGAATCTCGCTGCTCGCACGCGGCCTTGACTAATTACCACGGCACCACGGCTGACATGAGATACCACCCCCATCTGTGTCCTTGCCTGTCTGTGGCTCAGAGGATCACCTCACCGGTCATCGTCGTGACCTAGGTTGCAGGGACGATCACAGCCGGATGAGTCTGCATCGGGGGGTTGGTTGGATGGCCAGGGTTGCCACCAGTCCCACGCACATACTGTGTGTATATTTGCCGAATTACGCCCACTCTGACACGAGCGAGCAATAACGCTGGCCAAACCGTGAACCGGGTGTTGCACCTCCTCCAGAGGGCCCCGATGCTAGGCTCGTCCAGCTTGGAGCTTGGGCGTTTCGTGCTCTCTGGTCTAGTGCAGAAGCTTCCCAAGCTGGAGCCTGGAACTGTTTTGCCTGGCCACTTACTCCGCCTGTCGGGTACGGGCTGGACGGGATGCCCTTGGAAGAGACTTAGACGTCTGAGCGTTCCATCTCCAGATCTGTCGTGGCGTGGAAGATTGCCGGCACGCGCCCGACCGATCAGCAGTGACATTTGACAGGCGCTCGGAAAGCCTTGGCCCAGGAGCTGGGGCAGTAGACACCATACCGCACATCAGGATACCTCGAAGACAAAGAGAGGCGGTGCTCTGCCATGCTAACAATCTTGTCGCCAACCCCAGTGTCTAGGTCAGCCACTCTCGGCATATTGCCCAGCGAACAGGCATCCGTCCAAGGGCTGCCAGGCCTGCATCTCACGTCACAGAATCGCCCAAACAACGTGTGCAATGCAAAGGAACCTTACCTGACCTGCTTTTTTTCAACTGGCCCCATATTTTCCGGCCGTTCGCTTCATAAAATTGCAACGGTCAAAGAAGAAAGAAAAACTGCCTCGCAGCCTTGGGGGGCAGCCATTGGGAGCCGGCCTCCCCTTTCCATCTCTCAACTGCAGCACTTCTTTTGAGGCAACCGAAATAGCCTGACAGTGGAGAACCCGCCAGTGCAATGTACACGGTACGAAGCAGCGCCGAAGTGGCCCGGCGGGGACGGGGATTCGACCCTTCAGGGCCCGTAAGAAATGAAGAGACGTGATTAGTCAATGGCCGGGTCCTGAAACCTCCTTGGGAGATCACCCCGGCACGCTGGCACGTTGGCTCGTGGCAACCCAAAGGGCCGGCCAGCAGCCAGCGCGGGGCCCGTTGCATGGATTCCTTGACGACGCATTCCACCACGACGTTCGCGTGCCCAGAGTGGACCGACAGCCACATACAAAACCCCCTCGCACATGGCAGCCTCCTGCTCTTTCGCGGGACGGCCCCTTCTTGCACGGCACAAAGAACTGGCTTGCTGTTGCAGTGAGCCTCAAGGGCAGCTCAACAAGGACGGTGCCGAGTCGATCTCTGCCGATGGCTTTCGGGGAAATAGTCGGCGGAGTAGCATTCCGCCTCGCCGCTCAATGATTAGCACCGCTGGGAAGCCTGGTTTTGCTCACGAACTAGCGACTAGGGTAGTCGTTTTGAAGGCTCGAGGTCAGGTCTTTGACACTCGGAACGGCTTGGGTGGGTTAGGCCGGGCCATCGCCAGCTTGGCTCCTCAAGGTTCACACGGCGCCTGGTGAGTCGAGGCACGCTCCAGGAGACTGTGCGTATTCATTCTTTCTTTGTTCGCTCCCGTCGATCATGGGAATTGGGGATCCTCATGTCGTCAGCAACCGCAACTCCTTGCCGAATCAATGCCCAACTGCCCTGGCCACCCGAGTGGCACGCGAACACCCTAGCGGGCAACATGGGCTGCGAACGCTCTAACGTCCGCCCACACCTGTTCGTTCGGCACGCCCACTTACAGTATATTCCCGGAATTGGGAGGTCACATCGTCTCCCGATCGGCACGCTCTCTTGGCCGCTTGGTTCCCCGAACCTCCTGACCTCGCAATCTATAGTATCCTGCCTTGCTGCCTCATGAGCACCATACTCAGTCAACGAGATTTATAGCCCGGGCGTGTTTTCCGGAAACGGAAGCACAAGGCTGAGCGACAATGTCGCCGTCAGCACTTTAATAACAGTCCGGAGCAGACCACCTGGTAATAATAACACACGTGCCGTACAGTGGAGTAGCTTCGGCACTTCGGTGACGCTGGGCTCGAACTTCGACGAGCCAACACCTCCAGGTCACAATATCCGGGGAAGAGCTGATGGCATCGCAACCGCGCGCCTCACCCCGGTGGGCGAACCATCTCCCACCACTGTCTCAGTGGCAACAGGCACAAGTGACAGCTGTGTCGGATTTCTGAAGGGAGCATCGTGCCTGGCCCTGCGACTGAAGTTGGCCCCAAAAGCAATGGTGGGTAGGTGGGTGGGTGCACAAGTGTCTGCTCATGGAAGCTATTGTTCCAGGGACGCCACATCGTCAATAATGTCCCACCGTTTGATGCAATCCGAGACCATCGGCAGGGCACGCATCTCAGACATTTCGAATCCTGCGCCCAATAAGCCCCCACGCTAAGCACTGACGGCCCAGCAAGCTGTGTATCACTTACCAGGAGTGCTTCGTCATGTTGGGTATCGATGGGCCATGGTTCACGATTTCGCGGGGATCTGTTCGTTGTGGAGAGGTCGGCCTCTCGCCAGACGAGTTCAGGTTGTCGCCACCTAGGGGAGCGTTCTTCGAACTTCAGAAGAAAGGTTCAAGAACGGCGCCAGATGAAGAAGGGCGTCTCCATGTCTCACAATGCTTACAGAAGGATGCTCTCCAGGGCGCGAGCTGCCTCGGGGCCAAAGCTCATTCTCGCTTATCATAAGATCATCCGGGGAATCGGAAGTCGCCTCTGCAATATGCGGTGGACGACCAAATCAATCTCACGAGCTGACACAGCCTACATCGAAATAGTGTTTCGCGGGAGGCACACTGAGACTGGGCCTCCCTTGCTGTTCACCTTAGATTGATGTCGCGCTGGTGGACATCAGCCGTTCCCGCGGCCCCCAAGCGGTGGTTTACCGCAGCGGTGCTCACTACCATCACGCCCGCCAGCATGACACCAGCGATTCAGAGAGGAGGTGTTCCATACGCATACCTAGGTAGTGTATAATGTGGTGTTGCTGCTTCAAATCATAGGGCTGGCGCAGACTATGCAGTACAAACAGGTAAGTGCCTACCTACCTGCTAGGTGGGCTGGGCGGCGAGCAGCGGCAGAACCGGCCTATGACGTCCGTTAGAGCTGACAGCCCCTCTGTGCAGCCAATGTAGAAGCAGGTGGGAGTCTGGCAGGGCAGATGAAGTTGACTACTGGATGTTTCAATGGCTTGTCTTGCTATCTTCTGTGAGACGCGGTATCTCTCAGCTTTTGCATCTGTCCGATTGGGAAGATTCCGGTTACTCGGACAACATTCACATAGGTGTGGCATGTTGACCTTGCAGGCTTGGTAGGTTCGTTTGCTTTGGGCAATGGGAAAATTTTTCTTTGCCCAATCGAGGCATAGCAGCCTGAGACTTCTCCGCAACTTCACCCCACGAACTTGCTTCGCGAACGAGAGCTTGTTCTATCACTGCCCTTCAACGCCCTTAGCATCACTCTCATCTTCAACAGCATCGCTGTCTCCCTTTGCCTCTCAACGTCTTTGCCATAACTCATCCCCCGCCAAGATGACTGAAATCACCCATTCGACCATCCAAGGTACATCGATTCTCTCTCTCTCTCTCTCTCTCTCTCTCAGGCTCCCTACCCCTCCATCGCAACCCCACCATGAATTTCTCTCCCCTGTCGAGGTTCTTCAGTCAGAAGCACATCTAGTACAAAATTGGCTCGCTTCAAGAGAAGCAATAAAGTACCACCCCCTTGGATCTCATTCACCATATATATGTCTTATGCGCTCTCCCTTGCCCGCCAAATTTTTCGTGGGTGCATATTCATCGCGGGCCCATACGCAATCGGCATGCGTCCGGAACAAGCAACTTGAGGGACAATGGCGTGTGAGGGACAACATTATCAAGTGATGCCAAGCGATGACCGCATACATCCTCTGTCCTTCTACCGCCAACGTGACGGCCGGGACCTGGCGACCCGTTCTGGCATGTGGCTAACGAATTATTTGTCTTAGATGGATGGTTCCGCGAGATCTCAGACATGTGGCCCGGTGAGTCAAGACAAGCTCCTGCTGCTCAGGGCGCGGGAAGAGTGGCGTCTGACAGAACAGTAAATTAGGCCAGGCCATGACTCTGAAGGTCAAGAAGGTTCTGCATCACGAGAAGAGCAAGTACCAGGACGTCCTGATCTTTGAGTCTACCGATTACGGTACCGTCCTGGTCCTGGACAATGTCATCCAGTGCACTGAGCGGGATGAGTTCTCCTACCAGGAGATGATCACCCACCTGGCCATGAACTCGCACCCTGACCCCAAGAAGGTGCTGGTTATTGGTGGCGGTGACGGCGGTGTCCTCCGCGAAGTCGTCAAGCACGAGGGCATCGAGGAGGCAGTCCTGTGTGACATTGACGAGGTCAATAACAGCCCCCAACGTATCCCCTGGTCTCCCTGGACAGCATGTCGCTGACAAGAGTGCTAGGCCGTCATTCGTCTCTCCAAGCAGTACCTCCCCGGCATGGCTGCGGGTTACAACCACCCCAAGGTCAAGGTCCACGTCGGCGACGGCTTCAAGTTCTTGGACGACTACAAGAACACCTTCGACGTCATCATCACCGACTCTTCTGACCCAGAGGGCCCGGCTGAGAGCCTGTTCCAGAAGCCTTACTTCAAGCTGCTCCACGATGCCCTGCGGGATGGCGGCGTCATCACTACGCAAGGTTGTACGTTTCCTTTAATCTTCAACCCTAGAAAGATGCTCACGCAGGCGAACAGCGTGCCTGGTCCTTCGCAAGCATCCTGCTTGGAGCGTCGAATGCGCTTAATATTGCTCATAAACAAAACGATGCTCCAACCCCCTCCCCCCCTTCTCCCCTGGTCTTCCCTCTCTCCCTCCAAACGGCCAGCTTCTGTGCCAGCCATTTCTTCTTGTGTCAGCTCGCGCACCTGTCCGGTGTCCTGAAGGCTAACTTGTGAAAATAGCTGAGAACCAATGGCTCCACCTGCCTCTCATCACCAACCTGAAGAAGGACTGCAAGGAGATCTTCCCTGTTGCCGAGTACGCCTACACTACCATCCCGACCTATCCTTCGGGACAGATTGGCTTCATGGTCTGCTGCAAGGACCCCAACCGCAACGTCAAGGTGCCCGTTCGGTCCTGGACTCCTGAGGAGGAGGAGAAGTTGTGCAGATACTACAACTCGGAGATCCACAAGGCCTCCTTCATTCTGCCCACATTTGCTGCGAAAGCCCTGCAATAATCGGTAGTATTGACCAGGCATATCCTGATATCGTGACACGGGCCGGCCGACGATTGCTCACGACGGGGGGAAGGACCTCAAGGTTCAGAGCCAGGCCGAGCCGTCACGATGATTGGATTGGATTACGAGAAGGGTCGATCACACCAGGAAGGGATCCTGATGGATTGGAAAAGTAAGCATTCGAGGCTTGCAAAATAGATATGATAAATACCCTTTTGAGCCCGGAATCTTGGCAGCCCCAGATATTCGGTCCAATCAATTCTGCCCCTTGTCGCCAAATTGAATTTTGCCCTGACTTATGTCGGGGTACACGTCAAACCGCCTCTGGTCCCTCAGCGGTATCCCTTTCCTCGTCTCCTCGATCTTCTCACCGCTCAGCTCTACAGTTACTATTGTCTCCTTCTCCTCTGCCTCGACAAGTACCTGCGCCATCGGGTCGACCACAAGGCTGTGGCCATACGCAGGGTACGCCGCGTTCACATCCCGAGCCGGGGAGCACAGCGCGACGTACACCTGATTGTCCATGGCCCTGGCCCGCCCCTGCAGGCTCCAGTGCAGCGGGCCCGTGGTGGTGTTGAAGGCACCGGGGTATATCAGCGCAAAGCAGCCCTTGCGGGCGGCTATGATCCCAAGCTCGGGAAAGCGGATGTCGTAGCAGATTGCCACGGCGATCTTGCCGTACTCGGGCAGGTCGACGATGGTGACCTTGTTCCCCGGGGAAAGGACGTCGGACTCTCTGAATGTGATCTTGCCGGGGATGTCGATGTCAAAAAGGTGCACCTTCCTGTGTGTGGCCAACAGGTCACCGCTGGGGCTGAATACCAGCGACGTGTTGTAGTAGCGCTTCTTGTCCTCCTTCTCATGCTGCACCGACTCTGGTATCGAGCCTCCGACCAAGTAGGTCCCGGTCTCCCTGGCCATTTCTGACAGGGCGTGGTAGCTGGGGCTCTGCTCCATGCTCGGCGGCGACGGCAGCAGCTGTTCGGCGTACGAGGGGAAGTAGTCGCACCCGTAGGGCGAGTTGAAGCACTCCGGGAGGACGATGATCTTCGCGCCCGTCTTTGCAGCCTCGTGGACCTTTTCGCGCGCATGTGCGAGGTTGACGCTCTTGTCGGCGCCGCTGGCGAGCTGGATGCACGCCAGCTTGACGGGCTTCTTCAGCACCAGGGAGGGGCTCGCGGACGCCATGTTTCTCTGAAACCACTTGATCGGTATGAGACGGGACGGCGGCAATCTTGGGCTGCGGCTGATTGAGACAATTGTCCTCCACGTCGTTCGCATTCTCAGTGGCGGGAGGGAATACTCGTGATGATAATGTGTAGGTGGAGAGCCGTGCCGGATGTCGACATCGGCGTCGATATCGGCGACTGGAGCTGTGGTGAGAGCTACCCCCGCATGTACCCAGGTACCCACTTACAGAAGCTCCTAAACCCCTGAACCTTGAGCTGTCTCTTCCCCAGAAACCGTGAAGTGGCTTGCACCTTCCTCGCTCTGTCAAAACGCACCTTCCAACTGCGAAGCCACTGAAGCAGGCGCCTCAACATTGAGAACTCCTTTCTCGATGCCGCAAATTACTAACCACTCTGATGACCACTAACACACCTAGGTAACTCGTCCGGACCTCCTCGCCCTTGGGCCCCATCTCCTGCAATGGTGAGGGTAGTACTACTGTGTTTGTTTGCCTCTATCTACTACCTCACGCAAATTTCATGGTCGTGTTCGCCTGATTTCCTTTCTCGTGCATGCGTCCCTGTCGCTGCCGTCTGCATCAGCTCCTTCTTCCATCATGAACTGGACTGAAGGCAACCTCAATCGCCACTCTCGTGCGCGGAAAGGCAAGGAGACCCTCCTTCGCCAGAAGGAACATTTTGCAAAGGTTCGCGCCGGTCTTCTTGATGCCAATGTCAAGATCAGTCCGCCTTCGGTTTCTTTCCTTGCTCTTCCTGCGCGGCCACCTTCTTCTGTCCGTCGTGATGCCCTGAAGTCCACATCCTCGAGGAAATACCAGAGCGATGACCGGCTCATGTCCAGTCGCTATTTATCTGAAAGTCGTCCCAAATTGCCGGCACCGATTCGTCTCCCGGAGCAAGAGACGGGAGATGAGGCCATGCGCCAGAAGAGACGCAAGCTATTGCTCAAGGGTGACTGGGTTGGTACTAATGTGCAGAAGCCCATTGAAATGGAATTCACGAAGACACGAGGATCTCCAAGCAACCCATGGGGCGTGAAGAAGTCGCGTCGTCAAGCCTCAAAACACAAGCTACGCCAGCTTCTTGGGGTGACGGATGGTGAAGGACACAACAGAGCCCGACTGAGTGCGGAAGATACCTTCACGCCCACCTCTCTCCGACGGATCAAGGTTCGGGTTGGGAGCTATGAGAGAGCACTAGGAGACAGCTCCAACGCCAGCCCCAGAAGCAATGGTCTCCATATTGGTATTCCAGGCTCTCGTGGTAAGCTGTCTCGCGAAAGAAGATCCTACTTAAATGTGTTTTCGAGAGTTAGCTGAACAATGTCCGATAGGCCAGCCCAGGTACCGTCACCGGGACGAACACCATCAAGATCGAGTCCAAGCCCGCGTCTCTCGTTCCGATGCAAGCCATCGATCACATAGTAGCGCCAGCCAAACTCCACTGCTGACGACCTCGCCCTTGTTGTTTCATCCTGTTCCCACCCGACCAGCCTTGCTCCAGTTACTTCATCGGCAGTCAGTTGACTCGGACAATGCGGACAGCACTTTGGCCCAGCTTGGAGTCGAGCAACCTGCCGTTTCTCGGTCTCAGGCCGATGAAAATGACGTATGGAGAACCTTTGTTGCGCCCCCTGACGACAACTCTGCCTGGAACGAGATTGGAACTTCTGATAACCTAGAAGACGCCGCTCAGAGACTGATTTCACCAGGAATCAGTCAACTCGGAGCATCTAGTCAGCTTCATGGTGCATACAGTGTAGAGGCTGCAGTTTCTCCAACAGCAAGAGAAGTCGATGATATTGGCGAGGACAAGGCTCCTACCGCGCCTGCTGGTCTGTTTGCAGAAGAAGCGGGACCAGACCCATCTCACCAACGAAGCAGCGAGCCTTGCCCAGATGATGACCAAAACGCTCCAATTGCGGGCGGTTATAGCTCTCCGAGAGTGGGATCTCATCTTTCACAGCCTTCTGAAAGTCCCGGAAGTAACGATAGACACGATGAACACGCAATCAAAGAGCAGAACATGACAGCCGGAGCCTCTGATGAAGTGTCCTTGCTCGTGGTATCAAGCTCCCCAAAGCTCCCGCCCTTTCTCGACGTAGTAGAAGAGGCAACACCGTTCCAAATGAATCAGCAAGAAGACATCGCTATTGAGCTGGACGTACTATCTCCTCACGCGGCTTTGCGTCAGCTCCATGGGAAAGACTTAGCACCCGGAGATGGAGCATATGCTGCAGTAGAGAAGCAGCTGCCCAGTGAGCGCACTCAAGAAGATGAGAATGATATGTGGAGGAGTTTTGTGTTCGGAGACTCCTCTGAGAACCTTGAAAAGGCTCTGGAAGAGGCGCGAAGAGATACTGCGAGAAGTCTCCGGCCATCCCTTCCGTCCACGAGCACTTACTCATACGAGGAATCTCAACAAGGCTTCACCACTTCTCCGCTCGGCCTCGAGTCCATCGACAGACGTGACTTCGCCGAAGAACTCTGCGATCGTACTGGAGATGTGGTCACCACAGTCTCCGCAAGCCACGTGGCTACTGCAGGAGCATCTTCGGCAGATCTCAGTTCTGAGACTACATCGGGGCTAGTGGAGACCGCCATGCGTACCGATCAGGCAACCCATGGCTCTCCCAGCTCTTCATCAGCGGCTAGTAACGACACAAGCCGACTGCTCTTTCCCAGTGACCCGATGGCATCGTCTACCTGCGAGGCAGACACTAGCACGTCCAACTTTGATACAAAACAACTTGAGAAGTACGGCGAACCAGACGACTGCTTCAAATTTGCGAGGCCAAAGCTTTTCGTTGGAAAGAAGATTGAACATGTCGATGAACAGAGACAAATCGCTTTGTCAGCGCCTCAAATCCGGGGAAAACCTCAGACACGCCGGCGACAGAGGCGAACGACTGACGGGAGAGCCAACATCAGGAAATTGCCCAACTACGGCGGCAGTGACCCGATTGAGGAGTTTGAAGGGGATTGTCGACCCGATCGAGCTGAGAAGGGGTCGATGTTCGGCCCGCTTGAGACTGAGGACGGCTTTTGAAGACTGACCTTGGTCAATTTGCTGACCTGCCTGTTCCATTGGCGTTGCCGTCAACATGTAACATCTTCGAGAAGAGTCGCTGCACATGTACCTAGATAGCTCAAGATCAAGGACAAGCAGGTGCCGGGTCCGTGTTCCACAAATTTATTGTAGTCTAGCTAACGAATTACACAAGTAGAAGGGGGTTTTCAATGCTATATCGTTGTAAGTTATCGCGGGACTGTACTTGTGTTTGAAGCCAGGGCACGATTTTATCGGCGGCCGGGTCTTGAATTATTTATTCCATCTGCGCGGGTTCAATTCGTACAAGACCCTCAGAAATGGCCCCAACGTCGACAGGAGCAGAGAGGTTCACATTGGGAACAAAGCTCTTCAACCGTAACACCTGTGCTGGATTTTGTTCTCAAACCCACCATAGCCTTCAATTTTCTAGATACCTTCATCGTAAGGAAACATTCGTAGTTGGAGGGCCGTTTGTGCTCAGGCGTTGCCTTGGCTTTCATCCCTACCTAAATTCTCGGTCGAGACGGAAATTCGTGGCAAGGAGAAATAGGTTGGTTTAAGCTCTCTTCTCGACCCTACTTTCGTTATAAATATACATGTACAATTTCTCTTGGCTGGGAATTAGAGGCTGCATTGTTGGATCATGGGGTAAGCACATCCGGCGAGCCTTCCGAGACCACTGAGATAAAACATGCGTGCTCATCAGCCTTGAGCGGCAGCCAGGCCTCCGATGTCTCACTCATCTTCACATCCACCAGGCAACCACTGTCGACGAGCACCAAATCCGTGCTGTTCGACACATGGGCCAATCTTTGTGGTGGAACCATGATGATTCTGCGAAGCCAAGTCTCTGACGGAAATGGAGGAAGCTAGGAAGACATCCCCCGACTTCAAACAAGCCCCAAAGTCCTCACGCGCGAGCTCCCACAGGGCGCGGACAGGCTGCATCACCTGCAAGCGGCGTCACGTCAAGTGCGACGAAGCCAGGCCTCATTGCTCAAACTGCCGCAATGGCAATAGGGTGTGCGAGGGCTATGTGGCCACGGCAGCCAAGAGGGCCCGGGTTCCCAGCACAATGCAGGTTTGCTGGAATTCCAAGTCGACCACGGGCACAAGAGGCACAACACCGTCGTCGTCGCCGATGCATTCTGCGTCGCTCCAGGAGGCCCGGCTGATTCCTACGACGCTCGGTGTTAAAGATGACAAGGCGAGGCTGTACTTTGATGAGTTCGTCAGCCTGGTGCGAGGCCCGTGGATCACCGCATCTGCCGCCTCTGGGGCTGACCTGTGGGAGGTCACCCTGCCGCAGCTCGCGCGCAGCAATGCCACGATCCAGCACGCTGCCATAGCCATCGGTGCAATGTCTCTGTGGCATCGTCAATCCCGGCTGGACGGGGGAAGACCACGTGCGCCCTCTGTGTCCACTGTGCGCGCCCCTGGGTTGACAACAACAGAGGTAGCGATAGCAGACGCGCATTACCTTGATGGAGTGGGCTACTATTGCCATTCCCTCAAGCTACAGAGCCGCAGCGAGTCAATTCAAGATGCCGTATTACTATCTGTTCTCCTGCTCACCTTCGAAACGCTGCGAGCAGATCGCCAGGCTGCCTTACAACATGTCAACCACGGCCTGTCCCTGCTCCTCGCCATCGCCACTGACCAGAATGGGCGGTTGGACGCCCTGGCACCAGATCCCAGACCGATTCTCGAATCAGTGGCCGGTGTGTTCACGCATCTAGCAACCTCTGCCCGCTCCATTCTTCACGGCCGGATCGGCCAATGTCGACCACTGCCAAACTTTGCGGAGGCGCTGAAGGCCCAGAAGCAGACCCTGCACTCTTTCACAGAGCTCGTGAGCCGGCTACCTCGCGCTTCTGCGGCCGTCGAGAATGTACCGGCAGCCTTTGGGACACTTGAGGAATTCGAAGAGCATTGGGCCGCCGCTCGGCATCGCCAACATGCCATGGAGGCGATGATCGTGGACATGGTAAAATCTTCAGGCGTGCTCGAAACGACGAGCGTCACTGAGAACGAAGACTTTTGGGTCCGACTTATGGAGAGCCCCGACATTCTCAAGGTCTGTGCCGACACGCGTGATTTGATAGAGGCCCTTGCACCCGCTTTTGAGCCTCTCTTCAACAAGATCATCATGTCCGATGGGGTTGGTTCCCGGCCCTACCTGCGAGCTTTACATCTCCGCCTGCAGTACATGGCCACCTACGTGTTCGCAAACCCCCCCAAGTACCTGGATCTCGAATCACTACAAGCACAGACGCCACTGTTCCGCGAGTACCTCTCACTCGTGGACCTGGCCCTGCGCGCAGTCAAGAGGGAGACAGATGACGCCCCCGCACCAGCTCTCCTTCCACTGCGAAGTATCATGGTACCTGTTCGTCATATCCATATTCTGCCGCGACCCCCTGGTGCGCGATGAGGCCCTGTGTAAGCTGCGAGACTACCCCGGCCACGACGGTCTGTGGGACGCGCGCTCTCTCTACGCCCTGGCGAGGAGGAACCGCGACGTCGAGCTGGCGAACTCGGTCGAGGGCACGCCCCTGCAGCAGTGGAGGCGGCTGTGGCGCCGCGAGTACGTCTTCGAGGACGGAGGCGCCCGCATTATATTCCGCTACCTGGAGAAAGACGCGCCGACCGGGGAGTGGCAGCTGGTCGAGGAAGCAGCTGAGATATGGGCGGATTCTGACGATGTCCGCTGGGAACGGCAGCCTTTGACGGACGAGGGAAGGCTGCTCATGGGCACCACGGTTTCGTTTTGAGCGGTGCGTGGCTGTTTGAAACGGGATGTAAATGGCTTGTACAGATACAGAGAGCCATTTCAATGCAGAACCAGCCTGGAACACGTGTTTACCGATGACTCGAATATGGGTAGTCGGTGTTGCGCTATGTCATTAAGTGAGTTCTACAGAATCTACGATAATGCCAGGAGTCATGGAGCTTGCTCAAGCCAAAAGTACAAAAACAGCAAATCCCCCTCTATTGAATCTCGATATCACCAGAAAGTCTATCCCGAACCATCCAGCCCCTGGTCATCGAAACGCCACATCATCGCCTTCACGATTGTGGACGTGGTCTCCTACATGTCCAACGCCTGAGCTTGGCACTGTAGACACCAGTTAGCATGTTGAAGGCCAAACGGGGGGCAAAAAGAACGACTTACCATTCCCCAGTACACATCCCCCTTGTGGACCAACTCGTCGTGCGTCCCCTTCTCCACCACCCTCCCCTGCTCAAACACGAAAATCACGTCCGCGCTCTGGATCGTCGACAGACGATGCGCCACGGCGATCATAGTCCGGCCGTTGCGCGCCTTCTCCAACGCAGCCTGGACCATCTTCTCCGACTCCGAGTCGAGCGCCGACGTCGCCTCGTCCAGCAGGAGGACCTTGGGGTCGCGGATGAGCGCCCGGGCCACGGCCACCCGCTGCTTCTGCCCGCCGGACAGCGAGATGCCCTGGGCACCGACCTCGGTGTCGTAGCCCTCGGGGAGGGAGATGATAAAGTCGTGGATGAAGGCGTCGCGGCAGACCTCCATTATCCTCTCGTCAGGGATGGAGCTTGGGTCGTCGATGCCGAGGAGGATGTTGTCGCGGATTGTGCCGCGGAACATGGTGGGCTCTTGGGCCACGAGCGAGATGTTCTTGCGGTATTCGTAGACGTTCGGGTCGTTGATGTTCTCTCCGTTGAACGTAATCGAGCCTTGGTGCGGTCCAAGTTCGTAGAATCTCTCCAAAAGGGACAATATGGTTGTTTTTCCGCAGCCGGACGGCCCTACAAGCGCTGCGTACTGGCCTCTCTCAATCTTGAGGCTCAGATGATCGAGTATGCGCGCGTCCCGCGTGGGATACCTAAAGGACACGTCCTGCAACTCGATCTCCATGCCATCGCAGCTATCGCCCATGGGGGAAGCCTCGCCCGAGTTCTTGGAATCATCGGGCCGGTCAGTGTCGGCCGAGTCGTGAACGTCGAGTATGCGATTTGCAGCGGCTGCGGCCTGTGAGGCGTTCGGGGCGACTGCGAGAGACTGGCTAGCTGACTCTGCGCCTTGCATAATTGCCATGAAGCAGACAAAAAAGGCCTCGAGGCTGTATTCGCCACTAACAAGGCGCCTGCCACCATACCAGAATACCAAAGCCTGACAGGCAAGACCAACGCTGTCGGCAAAACCATACAGCAAAGACGTCCATCGACCCTTTTGGAGTGCTTCTTTGACGTGGTTGTCTAACAGTTGTCGGTACCGGTTCCCGATGGATCCTTCCATCGTGAGAGAAGAGACCGTTCGTATGGCTCCGATGGCCTCAGTTGCGAATTGCGAGGATTCCTGGAACACGGCCGAGTTCATCTTCTCGTAGGTCACTTCTTGTCTGAACTTCCAGTACCCCGCTGCCAGCATAATGGGCATCGTGACGAAGGTGGCGATCAGGCCCAACTTCCAGGCGAATATGATCGCGATGATCACGCTGCCCAGAGCTATGAAGACGCCCGAGAGAAGAAACGCCATATTCATGCCCAGGAGCTCTTCCAGCTGCTTGGCGTCGCTTCCGACACGCGCGCTCAGTGTCCCGTGGGAGTTGGCGTCCTGGTCGAAGAAGGAAAGCTTCTGGTAGAGCATGTCGGAGAGATACTGCTTTTTGTACACGGCGCTGATGTTATGCTGAACAATGAGGCCAATCCAGCCTACAGCCAGGTATGCAAGACCAACACCGGCCGCAAGGTAGAACCATGCCAAGCCCCAAAAGCTGCTTTCTCTCTTGAGGTCGTCTCCTGTGAGAAGAAAGACGCTGATGACTTTCGAGAATAGGTAGGCTTGGACTGGAGTGCCGGCAGCGGTTGCCATGGAGGACAAAACAATGCTCACGTAGTATGGCCACTGCGAATGCTGATTATACAGAAGAACTCCGAAACTGCGGATCAGACTCCGCGGTTTTCCAGTCGTTGCCAATTTATCTGTGCCCTCATTCTGAACCAGAAACTCAGTCGAATCTCGCTTCTTTTCCATGATGATCTTTTCGGCCTCATGGCCTGGATCTTGCGTCTTATCGGTCATGTGTCCCTCATCGTCGGAGGCCAGGGCGTGAGACAGCCCTAAAGACTGAGCACGCACCAGGGCGCTGTAAATACCCACTGGAGAAGTCATCAGATCCTGGTGCGTGCCCTGTTCCACCGCGCGCCCGTTTTGCAGAACGATGATGTTGTCGGCCTTTTTGATGGTGGAGAGACGATGGGCAATGGTGATGGTGGTACGATTTCGCGTGACTTTGTCTAATGCGGCCTGCACAATCCTTTCGCTCCTCGCATCGATTGCACTGGTCGCCTCATCAAGGATAATGATCGAGGGCTTCTTAATAATGCTCCTGGCAATGGCCAAGCGCTGCTTCTGACCTCCCGAGAGCTTTGCACCGCCATCACCTACTTGGGTATCGTAACCCTGGAAGAGACAAGACACATGTTAGTAAGGTACTTGGAGGAATCAGGGCTAATTTGGGGTGCGCGGCGATTGTTGTAGTTACCTCAGGCAGTCGGCTAATGAACTCATGAGCGAAGGCTTCATGGCAGGCTGTCTCCACCAGTCGCCGCTTCTCCTCCATCGGCTCGTCCTCCCACTGGCTTCCTATCAAACCGTAGGCAACATTTGCGTAAATAGTATCGTTGAAGAGAAAGGGCTCTTGTTGCACCAATCCGATTTGTGATCGCCACCACTTCGTGTCCAGCTCTTCCAGGTTGTGGCCGCCGATAACAATTGACCCTGAAGCCTTGGGCTTGGCCTCTTCGAGCTGCTCTGGTTCATCGCGGTCATGGTCTTCTCCGTGCGTTGGCTCTGTATCCTTCTTTTGAGAGAATGATGTAGCTTCATCGGCGCGGGTCGTGCCATACTGGTCTCCAAGGGAGTACCACCGTTCCAGCAGACCGACGATAGTGCTCTTGCCCGACCCAGACGGGCCGACGAGAGCAGTGTTCTGGCCCGAGCGAAGGCAGAGGCTCAGACCATCGAGAACAGTAGCATCGGGACGACTAGGGTACGCAAAGGTGACATTTTCGAATATGATATCATGCGACATGGCATCCAGCTTTTCTGATCCAGAGGTGGATTTCGGCGTGTCGATCACGGTGAAGAACTCGCAGGCGGCGACCATGGCTTTGCTGACAGCTACGAGTGGAGTCGCAATGCGCTCGAGGGAGTTGAGAACGATCGTCATGTTGAAAAGCACAATAATGACAACCCCTGCATCGCTGAGGGCGCCATCAATGAATCGTTTGGTGCCATACCAGAATGCCAGACCGAATGAGCCGAAGACGCCAAAGAACTACAAGTCTAGTCAGGAATCTGGAGGTGCCCATCAGGGAGGAGATGTTCTTGTGCGAACTTACCAGCAAACCGAACTGAACACCCAAGGCAGGAGCTGCCTTGTGAGCCCGCCTCCTTGCCTCGTCTACCCACTTCTGGTAACCGGATATGATGCGCGACTGTGCTCCACATGCAACTATGAGTCGTATCCCACCCAGCGCCTCACTGGCAATGGCTGTAGCTTGTGTATCGGCTTCCGCCGCCGTGGTCTGGCCCTTGAGAACGGGCGGCAAAACCAGCGAGATGACGACAAGCGAGTATAGGATGAGAGACATCATGACCAGGGTAAGATCCCAGCTCCAGATGAAGGAAACAACGAAGGCCGCCACAATGGTGCTCAAGAACTGCAGAAACGTCCCCAGTCTGTCCGATATCCCAATCTGCAGCGTGGTGGAAGTCGCGGTGATGGTGGTCGCAGGTCCCCCGGCGGGCATGCAGTCGATGGCATGTATGGGCTGCGCGAAGAGCGCCTCGAGGTAGTGTAGACGGATCTGAGAGGAGAGACGGATACCGATCATCTGGAAGCAGAACTTGTTGATGCTAGTCAGACCCCAACGACCAATGAAGAGTCCCGCGAGGTAAAGGGCTTGTCGATCCAAGACACTGTTAAAGGTGCCTGGCGACATTTTGGAGGGATCTTTAAAGTATTCGGTAAATTGCTTGACAAGTTGCCCAAAGACGATGTTCACTGTGGCATTCAGAGTCAGCTCTCAATGGACGGAGGAGGAATTGTCATGCAATCATGAAAGAACGAAAGATTTCTTCAAAGTGTTGGAATCATATCTGGAGGCTGCTTACTGAGTGGACTCGTGGCACCACCTGCTATCGAAGCGAAGCATGCCACGGCATAGATGCAAAAGTCCCATTTTGTGGCGTAAGAGAAAACCCTGAAGTAATCAGCCATGGTCGGCTTCCGAGTCGGGACAGAGTCGGCCGATTTGTTCTTGTCCTGGTCGACTCCATGACTGTGAATTCCGGGCTGGTCTTTTTCGTCTGTGATGGCGGCGGGAGAGTCGGCCATCTCGAGGTGACCGTTGAGGCTTGGTTTGTAGTAGGGAATGCGGATGAGAGAACAATTTGCAAAGGATGGCAATAAAGGACGAGGGAGACCAGATCTATCAACCCGTCTAGCTCAGACCTATGAGACACAAATTAATCCAGACATCGCGTTGGCAAGGACGCGTGCCGTGTCTGAACGATTTATAGCACTATTAGCCGTGAAGGTGGCCTGTGCCGACCTTGAGGCTCTGATGTAAGCCGGGCAGGAAGGAGGCTTGCGAGACAATCGTGAATCGCCCGATTAGGAAACTTACGAGGCTCCACTCTGCCGTGTGACAGGGGTTCCAAATTGGGCTGACCGGTAGTACGTACTGGAAGGAGGAGCAAGGGGGCCCAATCGACGACGGTGATTCACATAGGTGAATGTTGTCTGGGCTGGCAGGCTGGGAGGGCCTGCAAGGACGGCTGGGTCGGCGACAAGAAATGCATTTCGTGTGTATGCAGGAGGTGGGTACTACCTGATCGGGGGCAGGTGGTGAGGCAGGTTTGAATCACCGTCTCGCTCTCCATGTGTCGTGGCTACTTAGCTGCAAGCTCGCGACGAGGATTGCACTTAAGACGTAGATTGACTTGCTCCTGACCCGTAGTCCACATGATCTCCACTAGACATCTCCTCTCGGCGTCGTTGGAGATTTCCTCGTCTCCTCTAGAGCATCCCCAGTCGCCATCTCTCGTTGCGGGCTGCAACCCCGCCATGGCGGACAGACCGAAGCAGCAGTGTCTTGCCAAGGCCTGTACTTGGTACACTAATCGAGCCTCAGGACTGGTATCCATAGAGACACGTTGAGACCCGGACGATCATGACATCGTATGTCCTATTTAATGGCAAGCAGATTCACATTGTTTTATCATGAAGATACTCCTAGATCACGTCCCCGGAATGGTGGGTGGGTGGAGGGGTAACTCAGAGTATAACTCGGGTCACTTGATCCTCAAAGTCGCTTTCGAGAAACAAAGTCCAAAATGCCATCCTGATCTAAGAGCGCGTATTCACCCTGTATGGGCGGGCGCCCGGGCCATACAAAACCATAACTTATAGGTCAGGCCTGGTGTTGCCGTGGTGAGCCCTGCGGTTCGGCGAGACAGCCGGTTGGAGCGGCCCCCCGCTTGGAGAGCGCCGGGCTTCTGGTTGGAGGTATGTGCGGTTTCGACTATATCGATGGCAAGGCGGAATCGTTACTTGCGATCCCTGCGAGACTTCGAGATTGGCCATCGCAGCTGGAGGATTCGCTCTTCTTTACCAGGGCCAGACTGTGGTTCGTGTTTGATGCTAGCGAAAGTCAACAAGAGCTCTTAGGCGTCCACGGAGCAACGGACAGCGGGTTCGCTGGGCCTGCACGAGTGCAGGAGAGAACCACTGCGGTGTTGTCAGAGAGACCAGGATGTTCCAGCAACCTCGGCCGCATCTTCAGGCAAACTTTACCGTGTGACGAGCACCGCTCGGACACCAAAACAGTGACAACTCCAGGCTTATTTGTAGATATGTTTACAGTACAACGCGTCGAACCTGCCGAATCAAGATGTTTGCGCGGTGTTCATAATGGTGGATGGGGCGCTTCCTAGCCTCCGCCACCATGCGTCTTTCTTTGATGCATGTCTCGCAGGAGACTCTGCACTCTGGTGACAGCTTAACACCACGAATCCTTTGATAAATGAAACCAACGGCTCTCTTCTTCACCCTGGCCAGCCTTCCAGAGTTCGATGAAATACCTGCTGTTGAGACTGAGGCTGACGGCCTTGCGTGCAACTACTTACCTCCGTCGCAGACACGCCTCGGAAGCAGCTTCTACCACAAATTGCTTGCCGTGATGGATTTCATCTTCCGCGTCGACCTGTCCACGGCCTACGTCGTCCTCCGGCGGGACTTTGTCACATCGCAAGACTCGCACGGGTCCCAGTCCTCCCCGGTTGGCGCCGGATTCTACTGTATGGCCTCTTCCCCATGCCAGTTTCCAGCAGTAATTGATGGTAGCACAAAAAGACAGCAAGAGTGTTTGGCTAACCACAAGAGTTGGACAGACTCGGCCGAGCTTGCCAACGAGGCCGCGCGAGCACACTGCTCCAAAGAAGCCGCCAAGAACAGGAGCTTCATGAGCGAGAGGGCCGTCCACTTCGAGAAGAACGGGCTTTACATGGGTGGATGCATCATGCGTGCCGAGGACAGGCACAGGTTCGAGGTCAAGGTCAAGAGACTCCGGGCGAGGGGCAGCTGGGGTGGGGGCGGCAGCGAGATGACCTTGAGCGAGAGAAGGAATGGCGGTCTGAAGGCGGTCGAAGAGGAAGGCGAAGGCGAAAGAGGAATAGAAAGGGAGAGCGAAAGGTCTGAGACGCCGATGAGTTCCTTGAGCAGGTCGACAGGGAGGACCATCAGCAGGTTGTGGTCGAGAATCAGGAGTGATTTCGGGACGGTTTGACATCTCCCACGGCGAACGGACACAGGGTTGAACCCTAGAGGCTGGCGTTTTGATTTTGGTGCCCTCCAAATCTGCAGATTGATGTCTTCCATCAACGAACCAGCGATTGTGAAAATCGAAATCTGACCTGAAGACATCCAATAAAGACTGTCAAGCGCGTCCTAATTGTTGAACCGACTCGCATCCTAGATTTCAGGTTATGTTGATCCCATTTAGCAGACTCTTCACTATAGGTCTGCCACCAATTCCGCACCAGGCTTCTTTCACTTGCTGATATCGATCTTAGTCCTCCAACAAGGTCTCACAATAGCAGTCATCTCAAAGAGACCTAGGCCACAGGGACTTTTCAATTTCTCAGAGACCACCTCGGAATCGGGATCATCGCTTGGGCGGTCTGGTTCGCAGGCAGTCACTGACCGTATCATGCCGACCAAGGCTGACCGCAAGCACTTGGACGCAACAGTCTCAGCATTCCATGGGCAGTACGCTTCGGTCTGGGGCGAGGAGAGATGGCATAACTCACTGTATCCTGCGCTCGCGAAGCCCACCCGTTATGCAGCTCTAGTGAACCAGTATGTCCCGTCAACTGAGGTTGATAGAGTTCTCTCGGCAGGCCCAGAGGGAGAACTGCGCCGGATCCAATTTCCGGATCTTCCATCAGAGGAGGGAGTCGACACCACAACAAGGCCCAGCATCGTGGCCCTTGAGCACATCTCACCAGTGCCGCTAAAGTCATCAGAAGAATCAGAAGCCATGGAAGTAGACAAGGGGGAAAAGCCTGACAAGCAAAATGACACCTTCCTCTTCCCTCCGCCGAAGGCTGTCCCTACACCGTCAAACTCCGGCAAGGATCTCCAGTCACATTGGAACCTAGACGCAGCATCCGCGCTCTGCGCTCACATGCTCGACGTCCGGCCCAACGACCGCGTCCTGGACCTCTGCGCTGCCCCAGGCGGCAAATCCGTCGCCCTGGCCCAGCTGATCTTCCCCCACCTCCACGCCGGCTCCGCGGCCCCGGCGCCGCCGCCGAAACCAGGCTGCCTGCACTCCAACGAGGTCGACCACGCGCGGAACAAGCGCCTGGCCGCCAACCTGCGGGCGTACCTCCCGGAGTCGCTGTCCGAGGCCAATGCGGTTAGGGTCCTGCGGCTGGACGGCTCCGACCCGCGCGCCGTGACGCAGCTCCCCTGCGGCCCCGGGGGCTACGACCGCGTGCTGCTGGACGCGCCGTGCTCGTCGGAACGGCATGTAATCCACGCGTACGTCAGGGCCTCCGCGGGCGGGAGGGTGGCGGACGAGATGGCGCGGTGGAGGAGGGGCGGGTCCAAGACGCTGGCCAAGCTGCAGACGGAGCTGCTCATGACGGCCCTCAAGGCGGTCAAGGTCGGGGGCAGGGTGGTTTACTCTACGTGCTCTATAGAAACCGGTGAGAACGACGGCGTGATTGAGAAGATGTTGGCCGCCGTGGAGAAGGACAAGAAGAAGTTTGGTCTGTCCTGGGGCGTCACGTTCGAGTTGGGAAGTAAGCTCAAGAGACGGGCGGACCCCGTGGAGGAGGCTCTCGAGAGCTTCACGGAAGAGACGAAATATGGCAGGATCGCGGTTCCAGACCACAAGGATGGGAAGCAGTGGGGTCCGCTGTACTTCTGCGTCATCGCAAAGGTCTCTGGGAAGTCTTGAACAGAAGTCTGGGTAGTATGCTGAGATTACGGGGCTAATACCCGGACGGGTATCGGATGTTCGTTGAGTTGAGGCCGCCAGAAGGAAATGAGTGTTTCTTGCCGAGTGACACAGCCACAGATTGGCAAGACCGTGAAGGCAAAGGATCTTCTGCAAGCAGCTTCTGCCCAAATTTGACACACGAGGACTGTGATAGACCCACGCACGACCATCGAGCCCAAGCACTGTATTGAAGTTCCTCCGAGGTTGGCACCGACAGGGGATGACCTCGAGAAGCTGTAAATTACCCGTTGGTTTAATACTTGTTCTACACCTCTACTGGTTAGGATCACCATTTATTCCAGCGATCCAGCGCCCCAATACTCTTGCTCCTTTTGGACCTGAAGTATGACTCGAAGGGATCCAAACGTCTATGCGTAATTCGACCCGCAACGGGCGATGGGACGCTCTGTATTGGGATGAATCCTCATGTAGTGTGACACATATTTGAGTTATGATACGCTGACGTCTAATCTCTGAGACACCACTTTTCTCTCCAAGTGCTGGACAGCGCCAGAACTTTGTATACGAAGAGAACACAGAAGATTCTCACAGCCGTATAAAACCCTCCTCACTAATAACAGAAGCTCCTCGGCTCCCACCTGCCGCTCGCGCTGCCGCCGCCGGAGGCTCAGGCTGGATGTGGCCCAGGTCATCACCCAAGGGTGGCACTTCGTTGCCAACATAGTCGCCACCATGCATGCCGTAGTAACCTGACGCCATATCATAATAATCAGAAGCATAGGGATCAGCAACATAACCGTCAAGTGACGCCGGCGGTGGCACGGACAGATCCGAAAGGTCAAACATGTCCGGGTATGCATCGAGGAGATCTGAAGAAATTTGTGAAGCTCTCCGACAATGGCGGCCGCAGTAACGACGGCGCCTCCGTCTGCCTGACGTTCTCCTCCTCGGGGTACCGCTCCTGTTGCTGATATTGGCTCTGGGACAGTAGTAGCTGTTGCTGTCCTCGCTATCGCTGTCTGGCCCCGTGGCCCAAACATATAAGCCATGCACGAGGAACGCACCGGTGATAACAGGGGGGATGAGCTGCGCGGCAGAGTCGAGATCGTTCGCCCCCTTGATCTTGTTCCAGGATATTACGAGCTCGATCGCCACGGTGATGGTGGTGGCCACGATGAGATCGCAGATAGTTTGAAAGTGCTGGAGGGACATGATACGATTTTTTGTTATTCTGTGCGGGAAACGCCAGTCAGCTAATGCTTCCGGAGGGACGGGGGTATCGTATTACCTCCATCTACGCCGTCTTTGGCTTTTGCCCCAAAAGCAATCCTCAATGACACCTAATCGGCTGGCAGAGATCCCGGTGCCGACTAAGAGGATGGTGAAATGGAAGATGATATTTGAAATAACCAGGCCAGGGTCGTCGAGTCTGACCTGAGAAAATAAAAAGCCAAATTGCTCGCACTCCGCGTCCGTGTCCAACTTTGGATCTGTCTCCCGTCTCTCATGAACACCCTTACACCAGAACCAAATATGTAGACTGACCAGGACCCCATACATGGAGTATGTCAAGACTCGGAACAGCCATCCCATCTTGATCCTCGTCCACCTTTCTGGGTCCCACCACGGCCGGCAGCAGGTCACCAGCCTCCAAAGGTAGATCGGCACTGTAAAGTACAGTGTGCCACATGTGAGCAGCAGGACAATATATATCTCGACTGGCTGGAGTCTGTTCAAGTTCAAAATCAGGCCAACGGAGGTCGCTGCGATAGTGAGGGCGTTGATGAGTTTGAGGTTGAGCGCGTCGGACTCGAGCGCCCACGAGGTGACGATCATGCCGGACCACTGCAGGTAGAACGCGATCCGGATCCCAACGCCGTAGGTTCCAGAGTCCACAGGAATGTGGCAAAGTGCCATCGCGGACCGGCCAGGAGCCGCGGGTCAGGACGACCCATTTGCGTGGCCCATGATATAGAGAGTGGGTAGCTCTGTTCCCTTTGCTGAATGAATATGTTGGGAGCCTGGTCGTGACATGCGCCGCCCTCAGGGGACAACGAAGTTTCCCCAAAAGCAGTTTTCCGACTATCCTACGGTCACACTACCACACCGGAGAAAGCACCGTGTCGGTAACTCACAGGCCCTCAAATAGAACTGCCAGCAGTGACTCCACCTTGTGCAATGCGAAGCCGAGACCAGTTCCTCGAGCCACGTCTGAGGTCTGCCGCGAGTTGTGCCCCCAGGGCCGGCGTCGTGCTGCAGCATGCTGCAGTATCGCGGCTGGCGACTGACAGACGGCACATGTTTTGGCTCCGCTTGTGTATCTAGGTACACAACGACATATACTGTGCCAGGCGAAAGTAATTGGATTATCTGCTGGACTGACTGTATATGTGGTGGTCAGCTGGGAAGTCTGTAAGCAGGGAAAGTTCAAGACACACTACCATTGACCGTAAGGGACGAGTAGCCCTAGAGGGCAGATTTCGAGAACTGGCTTCCTTCTATGTATCGTGCCTGGAGTTCGTTGCTCTGTATCTGACGACTGGGTATTCACATTAAGTATTGTGACACCATGCAAATGATTCCGGCCACCAGGGCCGCTTGTATTGACAAGGTATCATTCACACAAGTTATGTAACGCATTGTGCTATTATGGACACCCAAAGCCCAAGTCGCGGTGTGTTGTGACACATACCGTCGGTATCCCGCCCAGAATTAAAACCACAACGCCGTTATATCCCATCGTCAACCTTGTGCTGGCTCATCCGGCTCATCCGATTCGCCAGGCTCAGCCCCGTGCCCTTTCTCGACTCTAGGGCCTTGGACCACCTCCTCTGGTCCTTGATGGGCTTCCCGTGCCCGGTCAGGCCCAGCACCTCCATCAGCTCGGGGATCTCGGCGTGGTCCCTCGTCGTCCTCATCCGGTGGCACCACGTCACCTTCTTCTCCTCGACCAGGCTGGGCTCCTCCTCCTCGTCATTATCATTATCTGTCACCACGCTCGTCGCCCGGCTCCTCTTCGCCGCATCTGAGAGGCGCTCCTCGTCAGTCTTTGCCGCCCCCTCCTTGTTGCCGCCCCCGCCGCTCTTCTTGTCGTCCACCTTCAGCTTCCGGTCGAACTCGTGCGACGGGCTCTCGACCTCGGGGCTCTTGATATCGACCGGCTCGAACAGGAACTCGCCACCGATCTGGCGCTGGTCGCCGGCCTTGAGCACCAGCCCGTTCTTGATCTGCTTGACGCCCTGGACGATGCTGTCCAGCGACGACTTGAGGATGCTCTTGTTCATGTAGGCGGGCCGCGCGCCCAGCGCCAGCGTCTTGACCATGCCCAGCTCCTGGTACAGCTTGCGCGTCGGGTCCGCGTAGATGGGGAACGGGCACGCCGTCTCGGAGGCGTACATGTCGATCAGCGCCGGGTCGCCGCAGCCCACCACGGCGATAAAGGTCGGGATCGGCAGCTGCAGCAGCGACTCGGCCGTGATCGACGCCGAGAGGCTGCGGAGGTACTCCTGGCAATTCTGCGAGCAGGCAAAAAAAGTCAGCTTTTTATCCGCCCAGAACAAAGTTCCACGCTGCCCCGAATGGATTGGTTGCTCCCCCTCCCTGAGTTTGGGGGCCACTTACACCGCAGAAAAAGTGCCGCACGAATATAACCAGCACCCTCCTCGCAACGCTCCTCCCCGTGTACAAGCTCCTAAAGGTGTGGGTCTTGCCGTGCCTGTCCAGCACGATGTAGTTCTCGATCCTGCGGATCGTCTCCGCCGAGGGCAGCTCGTCGTTGGTCACGACCTCGCCCTGGAAGTCCGCCTGGTACACATCGTCGTCGAGGTCTGTCTGGACGCTCGGCCGTGGCGAGGCCCCGGTCTCCTTTTTCTCTGCCCCTGACAGTGCTGCTGCCGATGCGGCGATCTCGGCTTCGCGCGCCTTCGACGTCGACGTGCTGCCCTGCGGCGCGGTCTTCTCGTCGTCGGCCGCCACACCTGCCTCGAGGGCCTTGTCTGAGGGGGCTGTTTTCGTAGTAGCAGTTGTGTTCGTTGTTGTCGGAATCGGGGTTTGCGTCGAGGTCTCTGCGGCCCTGTTCTTCTCCTCTACGTGATCTGGTGATGATGGTGCGGCAGGCTCCTGGTTCGGCTTGGCTTCTGCGCCGGCTTCCGCGCCGGCTTCCACCGCCGGGGGATTTGAGGCAGCCATTGGAATGTGTAATTAGGGTATGATTTGTCTCAGGTAGGCTGTTGGAGAAGGACCAATTGTGTATATGGGTATATGTGGTGTGGCTGGATAAAGCAGATAGGCTGATAAATATCCAGGCTAGCTCCGGGAGACAATGGCCGAGGCTTGGTGGTTTTGGGGGGTTTTGCTCGGGAGATGCGCTGCCCGTAAATCGTAATTCAAAGGGCACGTGCAGTGTGGCTTGGTCAGTGACGTCGACACATGTAAGATTCACGAGAGCTCAGCAAAAAGTCAAAATTAGCATCAAAGGAGATGAGGGAGGAGTCCTGAAGGTGGCTTTGAGCAAGAGCAGCACGGAGTGCAAGTGTGCATAGCCCGGACCGGAAGGACCACACAGGCAGCAGTCGCAGGAGGGAACGTCGCTCGGCTGCCCCACGCTTTTATGTAGCCTCCAGCACTTTGGTGGCGGGAACTGCCTGCACCAAGACTCCAAGACAGGCGTTCGATTGTCCAGGGTCCATTTCAAGATTTGGGTCGCCCAGGGGGTTGCGCCTTTGATGCGCCGAAACCCAATTCCGCTTGTGGATGCGACGCTTCAACCTGCTTGGGCGACTCTCGCCACCCTTCGTTAGTCTTGGAAGAGAAAGCCATGTTTCAAGAGCATCTGGATTCCGGGCTCTGTTTCGTTCCCGGTGGTCCATTTCTAAGCGCATTCGCCGGGGGCTCAGCATCCCATGTGGCCCATCCACTGCTGGGCTCTGGACCAAGAAATTGTGGACCCTGGGCGCTGTACTGAGGTTGCAAAGAGTTGGTACCGGAATCGAGTGAGTGGGTGTTGTGTAGCAAGTCGTCTGCATTCTTCGCCCAACGAAATCGACAGCATCGACATACCGCCGGATATCGTGGCTTTCCTTGCATGCTGTGATTATTTGCTAGACCCTTCACGCCTCAACCTCCGAGGCGGGACGGCTGTATGGAGTCGAACATGTCACTACCAAGGCAGCCGCTCTATTCTGTGGTGAGATGTGGGCTCAAGTGATCAAACAGCTCAGCACCAAGAGGCTTAGCTGTAGGCGAGTATTGTTACGAGCCCGAGAGGAGCACGAGGGTTAGGCTTCACCTTTTCCGAACAAGTCCAGCTTGGCAAGGACACAGTTTTGATCCATGAAGCCTATCTGAGCCATTCCAAAGAGAACGGATATTCGCACAGAAGAAAAGGGATAGCACAGAGATACCTCTTAAATAATATTCCTATAGCTAATCAGAGCAGAACACCTACACCCAATTCCCAAACCCACGCCTAATTCACACACCTACAAGCTTAGGTATGTTGGGTGTGGGTGTGTTGGGTGCATTGGGTGTGGGTATCTTGGGTGCGAGTATACTAGGTGTGTAATGTATCTGTATGACACCCATTTCTTTCTGTGCGAATATCTGTTCTCATTCCAAAAGCTCTTTGACCCAATGATTCTCATAATGGAGATCTCGCAAGGGGCTCTTACGTCCGGGTACTACTCCCGAGTGGGCATTTCCGACTAGCATCGTGACAATGCGCATACCAAATGAGTGACTTTCGATTGACTGATTGAATGAGTGACTAAATAAAAGAATGGTCCTGGACCAACAACTGTCCTAATCCCTCTGCCCTCTTCCCGCTGCTTCGTTTCTTCCAAGTGAGCACGATTCCATAACAAAAGACTTGACCCTAGAGCGGCCACAGAAGAATGACAGCTGAGCGTGCCAGCATACCACGGCCCTGCGACGCGCCTTGCATCGACCGGCTGGCCTGACGGCTTGTTGATATCAACCCAGCCACCACAGTTGTGATTGCAATGATTCGACTCATTTGATCTCCCCCGGGCCAGCACTGGGATGCCCACAGCACAGTCCCTTCTGGCGAGCACGTATCTGATCCCTAGCACTCCAGTCCATCCTGATACCTCCCCTCTCGCTCACACCATGAATGGGCTTGCTAGGCTTGTTCGTGTCGAGGTGGGCTGTCTCGGGCTGATGCTCTGCCGACGATCAAGGCCGAAGGTATGGTAAACTGGTGGCAAGACCAGGCGATGCGATTGCCCAAGCGGACCTGTCTTGCCTGGCAAACGGCTTGTTTGCAGGTGATTCGACACGAAGTCTGGTCTCATCTCGCAAGGGTGCCCCGTCCAAGGTTGCGGGTGGCAGAGGCAGAGCGGATGCTTGCTTCGAGGCAGGCGGATACCGTTGCTGATGCTCCTTGATGGTAAATTCACTGCAGTCAATGTAAACCTGCATTCCCCTGGGTCTGATCAAATCCCGTCGAATCCTGGGCCGCCAAGCTGGCTGTGAAAGGCTGTGCTGATGCTCTTCTCATCATCGTCACGGCGTCCGAAGCCGTTGATCGGTCCCAGACGGCTGCCGCCCATGCCCTCGACATACTGCCTCAGACGGTCGCTCTGGCTGTACGAAGTAGGGCGAGAGGCACCAATGGCATCATGCAGACCGGCTCCTAGACTAGCACCGCCCTGGCCGATCCCCTTGCCGCCGATGACGCTGGCGCTGGCATCGGTGTATTCCGAGTTGGCCACGCTCTCGCCGGCGACGCTCTCGGTGGCCCGGCCTCGGCTCTTGCCGTTCAATCGACCGGGTGGAGCCACTCCGGGAAGGCCTGGCCACTGGTCGGGACTGAAACTAGAGAACATGTGAGGATAGGCCGAGTTCAGGCCGGCACCACCGAGCGCAGAGCCGTGGATGGAGGAGACGTCATCGGGGATAAACGACATCATGGATGCAGAGTCGAAGTCCCGAGTCGAACCGTTCATGCCACCGTAACGACCATTCGGGTAGCCTGCTGCTGGCTGGCCGACGGGGCCGAAACGCTGAGGGCGGTAAGCCGTCTTGGGTCGACCAAACTGCAGCAGCGATGTCTGCAAGTTGGTGAGAGGTCCCTCAACAAGGCACTTGCGATCCTTGAAGTGCACCAGTAGGTGATGCCAGAGTTCATGCTTGGACAAGACTTTGGGGTTTCCGATAATGACCAGGCCGTATTTAGCACGAGTCAGAGCCACGTTGAGTCGTCGCGGGTCAGAAAGGAAACCAATGCCTTGGGTGTCGTTGGAGCGAACGCAAGAGAGAACAATGAAGTCTTTCTCACGGCCCTGGAAGGCATCGACCGACGCGACCTCTACCTCTTTGTAACTCTCCTTCTTGAAGGTTCCCGTGTTCTGCAGGGTGCTAACAACATAACTCCTCTGGCCTTCGTACGGAGTGATGACACCGATGTCGACTGGCTTGACGCCGGCCTTGAGGAAACGAGTCACCACCTTCTCAACATTTGAGGCTTCGGTCCGATTGAGGTATGAAGTACCCGACGCAGAGATCTCCTCATTGCCCAGGTTAGACCAGAACATCATGGGGGTCTCGGCAACAGGCCAGGGGAAGTCCACGTCCTTGCGGAGCCGCTCCTGAATGGTCACGCCATTCTGAAGGGAACCCTCGTAGAACATGTTCGAAGGGAACTCAGACAGACAGGGGTGCATGCGGTACTGAACGTTGAGACGGATCGGAACGTGGTTGAGCTTCACCAGACGCTCAAAAAGAGACTGGTTCAGGCCGGCCTTGGCAGCTTTCTTGTTCATGATCACAGGACCAAGCTGCTTGTGGTCACCAACCAGCACGATCTGCTTGCAGCCCAATACAAGGGGAATCATGCATTCTGGCTCTGCTGATTGGGTGGATTCGTCAATGAGGACACTTCGGAACTGCATCTTTGCAAGTCGGGGATCTCCAGCACCGACACATGTGCAGCACACAACATCAGCGTGACTCAGGATCTCCTTTTCAGCGGCTTTGGTCAGCTGCTTGAACTTCTTCTCGTCGTGACTGGCCAGTTCACCGTATTCGTTCTTCAGTGTCGTGAGCTTGCCCAGTTCCGAGCCCATGTCAGATGCGAGGGATCGCACTTGCTCATGTAGTGCGAGGAATTTGACCGAGGACTCGACATCTTCACGAGACTTGGCGGTCAAGCGCACGACTTTGAGGCCGGTGCGGTGGATACGCTCACAAAGCTGGTCGACGGCAACGTTGGACGGGGCGCAGACAAGAACCTGACCGCTGTTCATCTTTGCCAGGTGGTAGATGATGGTGGCCGATGTGACGGTTTTTCCAGTTCCAGGAGGGCCTTGAATGAGACTCAGAGGCTGCGAAAGAACGGCCTTGATAGCGTTGATCTGGCTGTTGTTCAAGTCGGGCAGCTGAGGCGCAGTGAACTTCCTGGGTATCTGCGGTCTCGTTGGCGCAACTTGGACCTCGTGACCCAGCAGCTTGTGGAACAGAAAGCCAGAGACACTCTTCTCATCGAGCGCGAATGTCTTCATGGCGAGTTGCATGCGGTCGTAAGAAGTGGCCTTCCAGACATACTCGGCAGAGAAGTTGTGGGTGCAGTCAGTCGGAACAGACTTGTCACTTCCGGTCTTGCGGAGTTCCAAGATGACCTCGTCGTTCTGGTTGTTGGGGATTTTGATGACATAGCCCACGCCCTCCCAAGGAGGCCGAAGTTCTCCCTTGTACTTGAGGCGCATCTCGTCCCCGACAGCGAGCTTGACGTCGCCCGACTCCATCTTCGGCAGGACAAAGCTGGCCATGTGTTTGTTGTTCAATCCCATTGTCCAGCTCACAACCAGTCCATCCTCGGATTGTGCCTCCTTGAGCTTCTTGTCGAAGTCGGATTCCATCTTGACGAGAGGTCCGAAGATGTTCTGATAATGATAAGGATCGTCGTACCTAAGAAGCACGGGGTGCGGGTCGTCGTCGGCATTGGCGGCCTTCTCCAGATCAGCAACAGTAGCATTGGTATCTTCCTTCCACATCTCCTCGAGCTTCGCAATTGTGGGCGGTGTAAGCTGTCGCGCACGAAGCTGTTCGGCGTCGGAGGGCGGATGGACGAGCCAGTCCAGGAATGAACGGTTCTCAATGAGTGGCTGCCATCGAGAAACATCCCAACTCATATCCTTGGACGATGTACTGGCGGCGCATGGCTGGCGGCAGAGCAGGACGACCACGGTATCAGACTTGGCTGGGATGAAGCCAAGCAGGAAGACATTGCGAGTTCCACAGTTGTAGCACTCCAAGATCGTATCCTGCATAGGCGACTGAGGGTGCAGCTGGACTTCCTTGTGCCGGGCGCGGACCAGATGGTTCACAATGTGGGAGGTGTTGGCAGTTCCGCGACCGCTGCAGAACCACTTGTTGCACGACAGACACTTGACCACTGAGGAAGGCGAGTGAATTCCGCAGTAGGCGCAAGCGTGCGCGGGCAGCTCCTTTTCTTCCTCGGGCTCGTTGAGGCTCACGCCCTTCATGGCGCCTATAGCGACGCTGGCAAGGCTCTCGTCATCGTCGTCGTCGCCGATTGTCTCGTTTTCGCCGTCGTCATCGTCGGTCCGTCGGCGACCGTTCCCGACCCCCCTGCGGCCGCCGGTCTTGTTGTAGAGTAGGCTCTCATCATGATCGAGGTTGGACAGCTCATCGGAGCCACCAGCCTTGATGGCTTCGGCGGAGTCAGAGATCAGGTGGTTGCCAACATGGTTGAAAGCAGCGTCCATGCTGGGTCGACACACGCTTCTGTGTCGCAATAGTTGTTTGTCGCTAGAGGAGGGACTGAAGCTCGAGTTAGACTAGAAAACGAGGTGCGAATGGTCGGCGTAATGGTGGGGGACAGTGGGAGTGTACGGTGCACCAGAAAGCGCCCAGGGAGGGGAACGGGGGACGAGACTAAAGACGGCAGCACACTTACTTCCAGCAGCTGGAGAATGAAGGTATTCACAGCCGCGGCTTGGATGAGAATGGTATGGGTAGAAACAGCTTGGAATGAGTATCACATCCTAACTTCCCCCAGAATACTAGACTCCCCCGAGTTGGCGATCGCAAGTGGTGTTGTCTTTGTCCTCAAGAATGTTATGGTGGGTAGTTGAGTCGGGACCCAAGATCTCGAGAAATACAAATTGCCTGCCGGCACAGGTGGGGATACATGGGTACCTAGCCACTGGGTGATCCGTGCGTCGGCGAGACAGGGGACTTGATAAGCGCTTATCAGGATTTTTTTGAATAGTCCAAGCTCTCTGCGGTCTTCCTGGGCAATTAAATCTGTTGGCTTCACTGTCGGCGTCACTGAACAACCAGGAACAAGCACCTGCAGCAATGATTGTAAGTTCCTGCTCCAGGCTTCAAGGAGTTGATGAAGGAGAACTGACATTTCTTCCTTGGTAGCGAAGACAAAACCGACAACGGAGGGACTACCTCTACCGCAGGGCGCTCCTGCTGCGAGACGCCGAGATCAGCGAGAAACGGGCCAAGCTTAGAGAGAGCCTTGCCACTGGCAAGCCCTTGGACCGGTCCATTGCCAACGACGAGCAACTGAGGAAGGACTTCCAATATGACGAAGCACGGCCTGATCACAAGGACCAGTTGGACCTCGATGACGAGTGTACGTCGATGTTGCCCACCCTCCGAATTACATCCTCACCCCATGCTGACAATCCGGATAGATGCGGCGCTGTCCGGAATTGTCGACCCTCGAGTCCTGGTGACCACTTCTCGATCACCTTCCAGTCGACTGGCTGCCTTTTCCAAGGAAATCCGCCTGCTGATGCCTACGGCGATCCGTCTAAATCGAGGCAACACCATTCTCCCCGAGCTGGTTCGTTCTTGCAATAGCCGAGGCCTATCAGACGTTGTCCTGTTGCATGAACACCGAGGCACACCAACTGCCATGACGGTGTCGCATCTGCCGCATGGGCCGACTGTCTCATTCTCTCTGCACAACGTGGTCCTGAGACAAGATATCCCAAACAGTCTCCGTGGCACTGTCTCCGAAAGCTACCCGCACCTGATCTTCGAGGTAAAGCTGCTCACATCATTCTTTTTGCTGAGCGCTGGTTTGATTCCAGGCGCGGGCACCAGACCCTGGGCGTGACATCATGAAATACAGACTCGTTTTCCTGTACAAAGACAGTGGCTGACATAAACCCTCCTAGGGATTCACCACGCCAATTGGCCAGCGAGTTGTAAAGGTTCTCAAGCACCTCTTCCCCCCTCTGCCAGCGGCTGAAAGCAAACCGAAGAGTGGCAGAGTTGTTACCTTTAAGAATGTGGATGATATCATAGAGGTCAGGCATCATGTGTTTGTCAGGACATCGTATGATTCCTGTGAGCTCAGCGAGGTAGGGCCTCGTATGAGCCTCCGACCCTTCGAGATACGCGGTGGTTCTCTTGAGAACAAGGACGGTGATGTTGAGTGGCACCTCAACTCGTACACCCGCACTAGTCGGAAGAAGAACTTCCTCTGAGCGAACGATTAAGACCGTCAGAGCGAAACAAGCAGACTGCGTGGCAACGATACCGTTTTTTTGGGGAGTGAGGTCAAATCGACCTCAAAGGATTGCCGGAGGAATCCAGGCATTGATGTACCTGCTTACCTCACTTGGACACTCTACCAAAGTCGTTCACGAGATCAACATACGAAAAGCCGCGCAGCTCATAGCATCAGAAGGTTTGATGGACCAGCAACAAGCAGCGGCAAACGAGTCAGCCGGGCTTCGGCTGAAGTCCTCATGAAGTGAGAGCATAAGATGTGGATCCGGGCGAGTACAAGGTCGTGCTTACTTCATCTCGGCCGAGACGAAGAGCTACAAGTTATGGCATATGAGATGCCATGATGATAGCACCCCACATCTACAGCTCTTGTACGGGAGATCAGTGCTGCCTGGAGCCACATGGCTTAGGTCTGGCAGGATGGAAGATCGGGAGGGGGACTCCGGAGAAGACTGAAAGGCTGCCTGTCTAGGGTCAGTCCGGCGCAGAGTTACTGATGAAGTGCGGATGTTGGCACTGCACGTGGCGTTGGTTGGCATCAGCACACAATGGTGGTGCTGTAAGGAAAGATACAAAGATGAGTCCCGCACGCGCTGGGGTCAAGATTAGAGGGATCGCCGAGGAGGATAATGTGACACAAGGCCTGGTAACGAAAACCACCTGTGGAAACCATGCCCGCAGTTCAGAGAATCACAGAGGGGACCCTCTCATAGGGTCCAGACTTACATGCCTGGTTATGTCGCTGCCTGCAAAATAAATGCTGAGAAGCGATGGCCTTCCAGTACCTGCAATCGATCTGCCTGCATTTGGAAGGATATGACAGATCCCTAGTCGTCGATTGATGCTCAAACGGTAACAGGATGGCAGCCAGACCGCCTCGTTCTGAGGAGCGGTTGAAGTCTTGCCTCAAGAGATGAGCATCGTATCCTTTCACCATGTAGCACACAATGAGAAGGTTTGATTTAGAGACTCAAGGTGTCAAAAATTCTGTGGCAGCGGTGGGAGTTGTGGGTGTTGGTTGAGCCAGAGACGGGAGCAGATGATCTAGCTGAGCCAGGCTGCCGTATATTTCACCCAACCAGGGATCCAAGAAGGCTCGTGATAATGGGTATGTAGTCTGGGGATTCCGACCTTGAGCGTGTTCTGGGTGCCTGGGCCCGCTGGCTGATGTACACGTGCTGGCCATGGGGCATAAGCGGGACCGAGATACGTCCAGTGGATGCGCGTATTGCCAACCCGAATGGGGCCGCACAACCATTCCATGTGGTCCAGGTGGTCCGGTATGGGCAAGGTCGGGCTTCTCAATGCGAAAATAGGCACGGTGGTCAGTCGTTCGTTCGTTTGCTCGCTCCAGACCCGCAGTCCGCAGCGGGAATGGCCCACATCGAGCACAAGCCGTAGTGTGCCACCATGATATATGCCTGTCTCTACATCAACCGGCCTCGCCATCCTCAGTAAAGCAGCTAAGGCTGGTATCAAACGGCCTTCAGCTTCGAGCACTGAACAGCTGCTGGCGGTTGACGTCCATCCACCAGTGTTCCAGCCCTCTCCTGACCATCTCGGCCCCAAAGGCATCCATGCCCTCCACATCGGCAACCCTCGAGAAGGCGCCGTCGGCCTGGCGCGCCTGGTCGAAGACGGGCGCCTCCATGGGGGGCACGACAGGCGTGAAGGTGCGCGCGCCGCGGGACTGCCGTTGGACCTCGGTGGCGAAGACCTGGAGGCGGCGCAGGGTCCCCGACTCGGCATGTATCAGGCCCGGGGCGGCTCCCATCTTGAAGACGAGGGAGTCTACCCCGTTTCGCTTGGCGAACTTCTCAAAGTCCCTCAGACGCTAGCCCACTTGTGATGCGCGCGTCCTGAACAGCGGGAGGGGCGTCTTGAACAGGGTGTGGTAGATGATGTCCGATGAGGCCATTTTGGGGAGCTACCGGGGGATCCTCTTGGCTTGGGTGGCTAGGAGCGGAGACAGGACATACGTAGGAAGTTGAGGCCAGAGCCAGAGCTTGTGAGACTCTCTTAGAACGGCTGTCTTGGGCAAGGGCGGTCCAGCACTCGGGTTGAGTGAGGTCACAGGGAGGCTGCAGCCAACAGCCTGCAACGTGATGACCCAGCTTCCACATGGGTTGGAAGCGTCTTGCGTATAGGCTGCAGGGTGGGTGTTTACAACGTGCACTGCATAGTCTACATGCCCTGTCATACCAAGACGCAGAGTCCCGCCTGCAGACAGCAGGCAGCAGACAGCAGACAGCAGACAGCAGACAGACAACCGGGGACACGGGATCGGGCGGCGTTGACAACGCTGTCTGAGCCCCACGGGTAGTCTCCGTACCGGAGTCCGAATCCGACGGGACGGTACGCAGAGTCTGGCAGTGTCTGTCCAGGCGGTTGGTGGCTAGGTTTACTTGAAGTAGATCTGGTCTAGTTCGGGATCTGGATGCCTGGGCGGGCGATGCATGCTGATCCTGTTAGTGCTTGGACCGCAGTTGAACCCTTTCTGCAGGAGACGCAAAGCCTCACTGCTGACGCCGTCGTGGGATGCGGGAAATGCTCAGGAGTGCCCCAAGGTTTGCCGCTGCAGGGTGTCTTAGGTACCTAGATATACCTCATGGAAGACACGGTACAGGTCTTCACACGCCTGTCTCCATGTGGCAGGTGTATGGTGGGCACATGTATTTCGACAGTCTCCCTGCCGGGGAGCTTCCAAGCAAAGTGGGTTGATGCCTTGAGCTGACACCCACGTGGTTGAGACCATTGCTCGAATATTTACAAAAGTTGCCCGGTGAGACTCTCTCGTCGTTGTGGGTGTTCTTGCTCAGAGCCTGTTGCTCAAAACCCACACATTTCTCTATCTTCAAGTCATTCACCCTCCTCACCGCTCCACACAACGGTCCTTCTGCGTGGGATGAGTGAGACATCACTGCCCTATTCATCCGCATCAACGGGTTCTTCTCAAATTTAGCATCCCCCGCCCCCGATCCAGCGCCCAGGGACCCCTGCCGCTCGCACGAGCTTAAACGTCATCCTGCCCGGGCTGTGTGTGCATGTTGGTGGGCTCAGCGCGCGACTCTCACCTGCCATCAGCAATCAGCAGCCCAAGCCAGCTCCTGCCAGCTCCAGCTCCAACCGGTCTTTTCCCACACAAGGGGCAGGGTTCTCTTGTCTGACTCCCCCAGGGCGGCCGCTGTGCGAACTTCCCTCCAGTCCGCCGTCTTCCGCTCCATCACCACCTTTTTTCTCCTGTAGCACCTGGAGACAAGTCTATAACACACGTGGAACCCCGACTACTTGGGTACTCTTCCGCTCAATCAACCACTTCGTCTATTGATCGATTGCATTGGTATCCCGCAGCATCCGATCGGGTGACCCGTCCTGCTCCAGAATGTCGTACTCCCAGTATTCCGGAAACCCGTACCAGTCGGGCCCCGCGCAGGAGACGGCGTACGGCTCCCCAAATCCCTACGGCAGCCCGGTTTGTTCACCCCCCGTCGCCGACACGATGCCATGCCATTGACTAACACTCCCGCCCAGGAACAACATGAGCTGCAGCAGATCAGCCCGGGCCAGAACCCCTACGGCCCTGCGCAGTCATCCAACGTCCTGTCGCAACAAGACTTCCTCCAGCGCGTCTCACACGTTCGTAATGAGATCCGCTCCCTCACAGCCGACGTTCAGCGCATCGCCACCCTGCACCATGACGCTCTGGTTGGCGCCGACGACACCGCCCAGCGCCGTCTAGACGACCTAGTCGCCTCCACCCAGCTGAAGAACACTGGTATCCGCGACCAGATCAGGTCCCTCAAGGCCGACGTTGAGCGCACCACCGACGGCAGCGCCAGCATGAAGAAGAGGCAGTTCGAGGCTCTCAACGGTGACTTCAAGAAGGAGCTTCAGAACTACATGCAGGAGGAGCAACAGTACCGCGAAAGGTACCGCGACCAGATTGCCCGCCAGTACAGGATCGTCAACCCCGACGCATCCGAGGACGAGGTGCGCCAAGCTGCGGACGCCGACTGGGGCAATGAGGGTGTGTTCCAGACAGCAGTAAGTTTTCTCGCGGCCCCGGGCCCCAACCCATGCCACACTACATTTTGCCCCGGCGCTGACGACCTTTTCTCCCACACAGCTCAGGACAAACCGCTCAGGCCAGGCCTCCGCGGTGCTCGGCAACGTGCGCGCGCGGCACAACGAGCTCCTGCGGATCGAGCAGTCCATCACGGAGCTCGCGGGGATCTTTCAGGACCTCGACACCCTCATCGTGCAGCAGGAAGCCGTTGTCGAGCGCGCCGAGGAGCAGACCGAGCAGACCAACCAGCACCTGCAGGAGGGCAACAAGCAGGTCGACATCGGTATTTCCCACGCCCGCCGCACCCGCAAGCTCAAGTGGTGGTGCGCCCTCGTCGTCTTCCTCATCTGCCTGGCCATCGGGCTCGGCGTCGGCCTGGGCATCTGCTTTAGCACCGGCTCATGCAGGACAGGGGCGAAGAACTAAGAAGGGGAAGCTCGAGGACCGCAGCACCCGTGATTTTGGTCGGTGAATGAGTCGCAATCGACGCGGCGGAGGGGCGATGGCCAGTGACGAGGCTGTGCAGCGAGACAGACGGGGGCCTTGCCTGCGCACGCTGCCCCGGCTAAAAGGCTGGCTCGCTGGATGACCCATTGAATCTCAACCGCATGTGGCATTTTCATCTAATTCGTCGCTGTTTACAAACGACTTGGAGCCTCTCAAAACGGAATTCATGATACGAACAACAATGACAGCATGCACACAGCGGGTGCATGGACGGACCGGCCGGATCCAGCAAAACATGACCTAAAGAATGACGGACATGACGGACAGGACGGACTACCCTACTATCTAATTTTTTTTTTTTTTGTATACTCACCCGGGCTTCTGGGGGACCTTCTTCACGACTTCATGTATATATGTATCCGTTCGTCCACCAGGAATTACGCAAAAGACCGATGATAAAACTGGATCCGGCGGCAGGAGGCAGGGTGAGAAACGCACTTGACAGCCTTGCCGGGGCGTTCAATAATATACGATTGTTTACCTATGCCACCGCCTTCCCCAGCAAGACAAGGTAAGTCCGGCAATTTCCCTCATGGTAGGCCGAAAGAGGCATTCAGCACCCGTCGATCGATCGCTTGGTCACGGCAGTCGTGCGGCAATGTATGTGTAGGTATAGTAAGTATGCTCATACGGTCGATACCTAAGGCTCGGAAGGGTTGAGGGAAGAATTACTACTGCTACTACTCCTCCTGTATTCAGTACAAGCCAGAGCCCATCGCCTGATGCTAGACTCCATGGGAACGAAACAGTCCGTTTGGCCGGTCTCGCCTGAGACGCCAAGTTCAAAGCCGCGGGCCGGTTTGGCTGTAATGGCAACCACTCGCTCGCGGTGCCTGCGTGGGCAACAGCAGAAGCCCCGTACCTCACTTTGTCCCGTCACGCTCACTCCTAAACACCAACGGAACCGGACCGCACGGCAGAGCCAGCAGTCACCGTACATCAACGCGGTGTCCCAATGCCACACCTTCACTGACACCCTCGGCACCATCAGCGCCCAACCCTGTGAACACCACAGACGCAGCACCACCACCACCACCAGCAGCAGCTGCCACAGCTTGTTCCAGCCTACATCTCTCTATCGGAGGCCGGGCCCAGCGGCCTGCAGCTTTGCGGCCAGGGCTGGGTATTTCTCCTGGACCTGGATCTGCGTCCTCGTGGCCTCTGCATAGGAAAGCGCGTTCACCAGCTCGCCTTCCGTGCGCGCAAGGTCCGCCGCCCGCTCAAAGTATTTGAGCGCTTCTGTGACCTTGCCCTGCTGCAGGAGGAGCTGGGCCATCGTGGCGACAGCAATATCGCACTCAGGGTCGACTAGATGGCGTTAGCATGGATCTGATCTGTGAGCAAGCGGAAATCATATCAACTTACTGATCAGTGCCTTTTGGCACAGCCTCTCGGCCTCGGCGAAGTCTGACTTCTCTTGGAAGATAGCAAGGGCCTTGTTGATGAGAGGGAGCACATTCATGCTCGTAGGCTTCTCCTGCTTCTCCATCTCGATCGCCGACTCAAACTTCTCGATGGCCTCTTGGTACTTGCCCTGGTCCAGGAGGAGCTCTCCGTAGTAGTTGTACACATCCGGCACCTTGTCAAAGTTCTTCATACAACGTCGGAAGGTCGCCATGCTAGAAGCGATCGATCCCATCTTGTACTGTGTCACTCCAAGCTGGATGTGAGAGAAAATGAATTCCGGGTCGAGGTCAATGGACTTCTGATAGTCCTTTGCCGCCTCTGCGAACTCGCCTTTGATAAAATGCAGCTGCGCTCGGTGGTAGTAGATATCAGGATCGTCGGCGTTCTGCTTCATGGCGAGCTCAAAGTCTTCCTCGGCCTTTTCAGGATCTCCTACAGTCGAATGTCAGATGGGTCTGTAGATGATTGGGGCAGGTCACAGGGATCTTACCAAGTTCAAGACTCATACTAGCTCGCTTAATGTAGCTTTGTGTCATGGATGGATCCAACTCGACGCTCTTGGTCAGGTCAACCAGAGCCTGCTCGTGCTTCCCGCGGAGGCATGTGAACGTTCCCCGCATGTTGTACGCGAAGGCCTCGAGCGAGCCGAGATCATTCAGCTCGATGGCCTTGTCAAAAGCCGCCGCAGCCTCCTCATAACCCTCGCCTGTCTTGGACTCCATGGCTCGCAGGCCTAGTTGCAGCTGTCCCTTGCCCGTGTCGGCTGGAATCTCGACGGAATCTTCCAGACCCTCGGGTCGGTCCTTGGAGCGGAAGCTCTGGAGATAGTTGCTGACGAAAGTAGGGCTGGGCAGCTTGCTAGGCTTGTTTGCCATGATCTCCTTGGCTTTGGATTCAGCGAACTTCTTCAGAAGCCTCTCGACGGCCTCTGCGCTCGAAGCGTTCTTGAAACCATCGATGATACAGCTGGCCGTGTAGTCGAGCAAAGATTCGGAGTACTTGCCGAGCTTGTCGTAGGCATTGGCCCGTCGGTTCATGGCCTTGACGTACTCGGGGTCCAGGGTGATGGCAGCCGTGGTATCCTCGACGACTTTGTCCCAGTCGGCAAGAGCATTATAGCAAGCTGCACGGTTGGAGTAGTAGACAGCTTCAGGCTTGCAAAGAATGGCTTTCGAGTAGAGGTCGATGGCGTTGTTGAAGTCCTTGGATCCATACGCATGGTTGCCAACCTCCTTCAGCTTGACAGCCCAGTGTTTACGATCGTCGAGCGACATGGCCTGGACGGTAGCCTCAGTTATCTCAGGGATCTCGTCGGCGCTGTCGACGGCGGGTGCTTTCGAAGCAGCGGGTGCCTCTCTCGACGCAGCAGCATTCTTCTGGGCCTCTGCTTTCTTCTCGGCTTCCTTGCGCTTCCTCCTCTCCTTCTTGCTAAGTTTTGGCTGCGCATCTGCTTTTGGCTTCTAGATGTACACGAGCAGTCAGTAACGAAGTCCGCGCGAAGGATCCGTATCAAGCTGGAGCTCGCAGCGCTGTGAGGACACAGCTTGGTCGCCAGAGCTCTAGATGCAACGAGTGCAATCAAGGTTGGATGACGCACCGAGTTGTCGGATGTGTAATAGTAGACCGTAGCGCCGGCGACGACCACTGTGACGCCAGCAATTGTATAGACAACGGCTTTGTTCTCGGAAACCCAGGTCGATATGCGGTCCCAGACAGAGGATTCTGCAGGCAATGGAACGGGGATGCCTGTGGAGGGGGGCGGGAATGACGGCTGATGCTGTTGAGACATGATGTCGTTCGAGGATGTGGAGCTGTGCCGGATGCCCTAGAACACGATGCACAGATGAATCGAATCGAATCGAAGAGCCGATGGCGGAAGCAATTGGCGGGATATCGAGGTCAGAGCGACGGCAACAGAACTGAGTACTCGAGGCGAGGAGGAGTCGTGCACCCAAAACCCAAGCGGCCAAAGCTTCGTCTCTCTTGTTCAAGTCGGCTGGGCGGCTGTTCGTTGCTGAACGCGAAAAAAATCGGTCGCGCGCAATTGGAGGTCTTGCTATTAGGATTGGCAAGCAGAGCACAAGCAAGGATGGAATTTGGCAGGTGGGAGCGAGCTCGATAACGGAGCACGGGCCACTGGAACAGCGTCATCAACCATGGAAATGGAGCCAAAAGCTGCCCGCAGCAGGTGGGCACCCGCAACCCCAATTTTGCCAACTCCAACAGCCACCTAGGTAGGTAGTTTTGCCTGCCTACCAGACTACCTACTGTAGTAGTCTGGGCGTTGTGTACCTACGCATCAGACCGTGTGCGCGTACATCGGCTGCTATTGACAACACCAAACACACGGCTGGGCATGGAGGTTCCCTCACAATATACCCATGAGACTTGTCTGGGTCAGTCGGGTATAGACTCTTGACAGTAAGATGGATGAGTGCAATCCACACCTGGGCATACAATAGTCGTGCTTTCCAAGCGGAATTGCTCGAGTGCTGCAGCTGTGACTTCCGGCGTCGGAGCCGCCTGTCAGCCCGCCAGAACCTCATGCTCGAGTGAATTGACTCACTTGCATGACTCCTTCACGGCACAAGGTTGCCATCCTATTCTACGTCGGTCTGCCTTTGGTCTCTCTCCACGTCTTCCTGTCCATATCGAACCGGACCAACCTACATCAAGGTGTTGATTCCTCAAAGACAAAATGGGTGAGAACTTCCAGCTGTTTACGTCTCTACGTTTCGATCCCACGCTGCTTCAGCTTGGGCACAACCAGACGATTGACCTTGGCTGGAATTCCACCAAGCCTTCTCCTTATTACATGTTGGACTATCACCGAGATCGTATGTTGAAGGCAGCGTCTCACTGGGGTTGGGGCAAAGCTGTTGCGGCTATTGAGGGGCCGGAGGGACTGGCGAGGTTGGAGTCCTTCATAACGGAACAGCTCGGCCAGGACTCAAGCGACGAGCCCAGGAGAATCAAGGTTCTGCTAGCTCAGGAAGGACAGTTCGGACTCGAGTCCTCAGTTGTCCCTGCAACGTCCCTGGCGAATCTCTTCCCTAAACAGCTGCTTGGGCCAAATGACGACAATGCTGCTGATGGCCAAGAAACACCGTTGGGCCAGCTTCGAATATCACCTCCATATGTTGTTCACCTTGACGACCGTCCTACTCGCCGTTCTGAGTACACCCATTACAAAACCACGAAGCGCGAAATGTATGACCAAGCTCGGGCGCGTGCCGGCCTGAAGCCCACCGATGCGACCCAGGAGGTGCTCATTGTGGACGAGACTACCGGCTCTATCATGGAGGGCAGCTTAACGACTCCCTACTTTCTGCGAGGTGGGAGGTGGGTCACGCCGCCTGTTGCCGAGAAGTTCAGTGCGGACAACGGCAGCGGTGGACAGGATGGTACGTCGAGGCGATGGGCCTTGGAGCGGGGCTTGGCCGTTGAGGAAGAGGTCAACGCACAGGATGTTGCTGATGGTGAAGCTGTCTGGCTGAGCAATGGGGTCAGGGGATTTGTCTTTGGCAAGATAAAGAAAACAGAGGGTTGAGCAGCAGATGCAGACACTGTTTTGAGCGTGGCAGCGAGTAGGTGAAAGCGGGACCAGATGAGCTCCAAAGCTTTCTGTGTTACCGAATGATCAATCGTCAACCTTGAACCCACTGAAGCGCAGGAGTCCCAAGAAGTGACGGAGGTTGTCTTAAGGTGCTTACTGTGGTTCAGGGGCGAGGGAACGTTACGAGTAGTGGACCTGCCAGACTTATAAGCACCCAAAAAAGCCTTGGGAGCACATAAAGTCTCATGATATAGGATCGCTCGCTTGCTAATCGTGTGGTACATGATTCTCTAAAGTTCCGCGCCTCGATCAAGTGAAGACCATCCTAGGATGTTTGTGTATCTTGAGCACGCCCTCATGCAAGCCAGACCTCATGCTATGCGCAAGACATAGCGTGCAATGCAGCCGTTGTAAGTTTTGCCTTGGAAGCTTTAATGGCGTGAAATAATTTCAATAAAAAACCAGCATCGAGGGGCACAACGGTCAAGCAACCCATGCATCTAGACCTGCTGCCAACGGCTGCACATCCCTGCTTGATATACCTAGGTAAGGGTACAACACAACAGCATAACCTAGTCAAGCCCACAATATGTCGATGTCATTCCGCACTCATATCTGGACTGTTGTTTAAATCTACCACAAACGGATTCCTTCATGTCATCTCGCGAACGAGAATCACAAGGGAGGAAAGAATTGGTCTGGAACATTGCAAGGACCTCTCAGCTTGGCGCTCGGGTTGGCCCGCCGGCATGAACACGAGAGCAGGGGCGGGTCGAGGCGATAAGAAAGCTTGACATGTGTGGTATGGGGCCTGCGTCATTGAAACATCTAACCACTTCCTGCACGAGCCCAGTTGTGACCTTTCTGTATGGGACTGGCTTCAGGGATGTTATCTACAGGACGCGTAAGAGGGTGCCCAGCAGTCAAGGCCAGCTGAGCAGGAGCGAGTGTCACATGTTGAAGCTGTGGGCGAAACAAGAGGACCAGTTGTGCAACGAGTGACGAATGAACGAGCATGGCAAGCACATGCCGGCCATGCCCAGGATGATTGGGAGTAGTGCAGAAGCGAGCCATTGAAGAGGAACAAGATGGTGTTGATATGTCGTTAAAAACAAGCTTTCGAAAACCCGATTACTGCAACCCAAGAATAGTACAATTCTGCCAGGGGGTTGATAGCACGAGGGTTAACCAGAAAACTGATCAGCAACACACAAGAAACAGCCAAAAACATGGATGCAGGAACCGTGGCCAAGGCAGACCAAGATCTCTTTTAGCATCGGGAGGCCGCCTCCTTGGGCAGCGGCGGACACACGCCAGACAGCAGGTGGTTGGTTCTTCCATGAGGTGAGCTGGGACACGGGCAGTCTGCCCCTCGAACCTGGTCCCCTCCCCACCTGCCTCCCGGACTCGATGCCGGACTGGGATTGGGGGGAGCTATCTCTGTTACTTGTGCCTACCCGTTCTGGATTAATGACATGGCATGGCTCTCCCGTTCGCTCATTGCGACCCTGCGCTACGTGCCATGCCTGTTCAACCAGCAGACAATCCAGGCTATCGAGGTATGACGCCAATCTCAAACCGCTGAGAGCCACAGGAAGCTGTAGCGAGTGACGCAAGCTGGCCTCGCATGTGTCAACCTCGTCTGCACGGCGACGACGCTCGTCCTGCCATTTGCCTCAGGCGCAACCCATGAACCATCATCGATGCTCATCGACAGGCAACTTGTCCTTGTTTTCCAGCCGATCAAACAATAGAATGGCCAATATGTTTGCGTGAACCGGACTGATTTGCTGGCCTTCACCCCCGTGCATGAAGAGATCCATTTCTCTGCATTGCCCAACGAAGCTTGTTGCGATCGTGTACCCACATCGAGACATCTTTGTAGCGTGCCGTCTAATAAAGTACCACAAGCGAAGTGCATGAGCTCGTCCGGTAAGGCGTAACAGATAGACCAAGCGCATCCTCGTGGTTCTTCGGGTAGACGTCTCTCAGGCACACGCCCCCTTCCCCTTTTCTCAAGATGCGTATGGCCGCATCACCATCATTATCACTGCTGCATAGGAACATCGTCAGAGCGGAGGGTCAGCAGGTCAGAACGTCAACAGACACACTCCGGCTCACCGGCTCCTATGATAGCCCAGGGTCTAGGGGGTGTTTATCCCCACTGCTCAGAGACATAGATAGCCATTAGACGGTGTACCTTTTTCATTGCGGTCATACTGCCTCGGTACCTGCCTGGGTACTTGGACTAAAACATCAGGGGCCAGAGTGACACAATTGGGATCAAGCTTCAAGGTTTCCAGTGACAACGCGACTCTGCTCCAACTACACAGTCACCTCCAAGCATATAAGAACACCTTCCTCTCCCAGCACTACCACCCCCTTCTTCATTCCACCTTCTTGACGTCAACATACCTCACCCTTCCATTTTACCGCCAAGAGCTCTCCACTCCACCCCACAAGGCACCTTTTGAAAGCTTGTTAGCGAACATTCTAAACTCTTCACTCATCATCGTCTTTCACAGCCGCCGTGGCTACCAGATCAATCATGGAGGCCGCTTTCAAGACGCAGTCTGAACTCAGGCAAAAGCTGGGACTACGCAAGGTCCTCGCCGTGCCCAACCAGAACTACAAGGCCCACGGTACCAAATCCTATGTCTACCTGATCAACAAGTTCGGGTTCCAGCCCACCCAACCTGGCCCTTACCGCCATGCCACTACAATTCAGCAACGCGGGCTTGCTCACTCCAACGTCGCCAGGGGAGGACGTGTTCGCCGCGTGGACAAGTTTGTGAAGGCCGCCGGTGACCAGACTGGTGAGGTCACCGCCGAGGACCAGCAGAACGACTCCATGTACCTCTGCGAGGTCGAAATCGGAACTCCTCCCCAGAAGCTGAAGCTGGACTTTGATACCGGATCATCTGACCTCTGGGTGAGTACCCAGACTGCTAGTGTGCATCTGACCCCAGCTGACGGCTCCAGGTCTTCTCTACTGAGCTCCCTGCGAGCGCCCAGAAGGGGCACAACGTCTTTGACCCGTCCAAGTCGTCTACCTGGAAGGCTGCAGACGGCGAGGCCTGGAAGATCTCCTATGGCGACGGCAGCTCGGCATCTGGTGACGTTGGCAACGACACCGTCACAATTGGCGGTCTCGCCGTCGAGAACCAGGCCGTCGAGTTGGCCAAGGTTGCCGCCGATCAGTTCACGTCGGGAACTGGCGACGGACTACTTGGTCTCGCCTGGCCTTCTATCAACACAGTCACCAAGGACAACCAGCCTTCCCCACAGAACACTCCCGTTGCGAACATGATCTCGCAGGGTGACATCCCCGCGGAGGCCCAGCTCTTCACATCGGCCTTCTATAGTTCCCGTGACGACCAGGCCAAGTCCTTCTACACCTTTGGCTACATCGACCAAGACCTCGTCGGCAAGAACGAGATCTCGTACGTCGACATCGACAACTCCCAGGGCTTCTGGATGTTCCCATCGGCGAGTGCCACCGTCGCCGGCAAGAAGATCGACCTCGCCAACAACACCGCCATTGCTGACACCGGCACCACCCTCGCCCTCGTCTCCGACCAGGTCTGCGAGGCACTGTACAAGGCCATTCCTGGCGCCAAGTACGACGACCAACAGCAGGGCTGGCTGTTTCCCACCTCCACCAAGGCCGATGATCTGCCGGACTTCAGCGTTGCCGTGGGCGACAAAGAGTTCACCATCCAGAAAGAGGACCTGGCCTTTGCGGTCGCGTCGGAGGGGTACTGGTACGGTGGAGTCCAGTCGCGTGGTGACAACCCCTTTGACATCCTGGGCGACACGTTCCTGAAGAGCGTCTACGCCATCTGGGACCAAGGGCAGACCCGCTTCGGTCTCGTCCCCAAGATCGAGAGCACTCAGAATCTTGAGCCTCCTTCTACCAGCTCGTGATGGAGCTATGAAGGCGGCTTCGGGGAAAGCCAATGGGGCGACAAGCACGTTTCACGGGGTCTTGATGACAATTATGATTTTATCGCGGAAGGGATGACATTCATATGCTCCCGAGCTGGATTTATCCTGACTTCAAGCACATATATTGAGACACTAGCTAGCGAAACTCAATATCAGTGCTCTGTTTTTTGAATGATTTTGCCGCTTATTCCTTAGACTATTCGGTGCACACAATCCCGGCCACACTCACAAGGACACACGCCGGTACGGGTGCCAGCCAGTCAGTAATGGGCACTGTACCAACTTCTACGGAGACCGGGTGTCTCCCTCAGGCGTCATCGCGTAGCCATAAACTTCGATGACCTCGTTGATAAGACTAGATATTCACCTGCGTTGAGCTCAATCATGCAAGACAAATGAAGCTGCCACCTAAGTTCTAAATGCGGACGTAGAATATTCAAACTTCTATATACGCCGGCCGCCGAGGCCACAGCTCGCGGTGTCATGCCCGCGTGTTACATCTGGCATGAAGGACCGTGTAAAATGATTGGCCCGCTCGCTTCGGCGAGGCTTACGACCTGCATCCCCGTTTGCTTGGTGAACCAAACCCGCTGGAGTCCAAGTTACCCCGGGCGTGCGTCTCCCCCGTTCGCGGATGGTGTGTCCCATCAGAGGGCGAGCCCGAACGTGCCGACAATGGGCTTGCAGTAGCTAGCCCCGAGGCTTGCTCGCTTGCTCGCTTGACTCGAGCCGAATGCTGTCGTGCCCGCCTGCTATGGCCCGTTCTGGCCAGTACCGTGCTGCTGTGCCGCTTTGGATGGCTGGTTCATGGTCGCACAGCGCCGGCTTGACAGGTAGGCGACCTGGCTGCAGCCTGGGTGGCGGGTTTGGTAGATGGGTCAGTCCGTACGGGGAATACATGTCCAGTTATGCCTATATGTACTGCAAGGTGATTGTGTAGTGTGGTATACCTGTCTCCTACCGAACGATAGGGTCGGCCAATTATACCTTTCCCTTATCGCTTGGCGAGAAAGATGGACGGAGTGGTGCCCGGTAGTGCTATCATGTGAAGATCGGTCGTCTCCAAAAACCCAAAACCGGAGCCAGTCATGACGCCTTTCACTCAGGGCCGGGCATCAGATCATGATTGTATTGGCGACGGAGGCAGTCGATTGCTCATGAAGAACGCATGGGGAATCTGTAAGGGCGAGGCGCGTCATTAGGCGCGTCATTTGCAATTCTCAATGCGGTAAATCGAGAGCTACCTGGCTGCCTGGATTCGTAGTTAGGTAGTGTGCATAGTACGCAGTAATCATGAGAAAAAGGTCCGACACATCGGCGCCGATCGCGAGGCCTTTGGGTCAGCCAGCCGGGGGTGGGAGACATCCTGACATCCTGGTAAGGTTGGGGTAGCTCTGCCCACCAGTTGATCCCTGCCAATTGGGAATGTGCAGTCTGGCCGTGAGAAATAGTCCGTCGGCGTGAAATGAGGCGTCGAGCCTTTAGGTGCGGGAGACAGTAATAAGACGCTCGATATCCGAAGTCCATTTTATGGTTTAAGCATGACGAGGATCGCGACTTTTCGATGAGGAGGAAAGCAAGCCGCCGGTCGCAGCCAAAGCTTCGGCGGGTGCCACGCCGATAAGGCAGGCAACAGGACGCGACGCAGAGTGAGGGCGCCCTTGGAATTGTTGTGGATGGACCTGCCGTCAAGCTTGGAGATCTTAGATTGCTCTGGCGTTTCGTGATGGGCGTGCGACAAGCATACTTGCTGACTCGGATAGGCCAGACCAGACGGCGGGCCTACGGTACTCACCGGGTGTCTGGGTAGGAGCACGGCGGGCTGGAGTGACACCTGTATGATATCCGTATAATACAGCCGGTGGTGCTTTCTTCGGATGGGGAGGAGGTACAGTGAGTGCTACTGGTTGCTAGCTGCATTGACTGGCAGCCACTGACGAGGCTCCGCTTGCTGTTGTGCTGAAGAAGAAGCAGAAGCAGAAGCACGAGTAGCGTCCGCATCCAAGCTCGCTTGGCTTGGCCATGTCCTATCACTTGGCCCTGGAGCTGGTACGGGCCCCCAGAGCTTCCTAAGGCTCCAAGGCAGGGTTGCAAAATTAGTCTTTAGTTTTAGTCAAACTAAATTTAGTTTAATTAAGAAGGTTAAAAAAGAATTACAAGAATAAATAAGAATAAATAAAAGGCTTATTTTTTTCTTTCTCATAAGCTTATCTTTCTTATAATAGCTTCATGTTCAAAATATTATTTACTTTATATTAGTTTTCCCTTGAAAGGTTTCTCCCTTAAAAAGGCTTCTCTTTCAAAAAGCCTTCTCCCTTGACACGCCTCTCCCTTGAAAAGCTCCTCCTTTACAAAGCTGCTTCTCCTTTAAAAGGCTGGCTCTCCTCAAAAGTCTGCTCTCTCTTCATGTTTGAAAACGCCTTATTTGCAAAAGTTACTGATAAAGCTGGAAATCACAGGCACTGAGAACACCTCCTCGCAGAGCCCCAGGGAGCACGTCAATACCAGAAGCTCTTTTGGGCCTGTCAACCGCCTGGCCAGAAAGTCAACTGTCAGGGAGTCAACCGCTGGGGAGAAAGTCTACGGATTGATCAGGAGTCTACAGCTCAGTCAACCCACAAGAACCGCGGATCCAATCAACCTTACCGTCTCGAAAACCTCACCACCTCCAGAACCCCAGTCACAGACTTGACTTTTCGACAACTATGGGTTCTCGACAAAGCAATCGTTCTGCGTCCCGGGTCTCCTTGGTGAACCCCATACCCTTGATATCAAGTTTCGCAGCGTCAGCAGTTGGTAGTCAAGTCGAACCAGCTAAGCTTGCTTGAGTTTGCCAGCAAAGTCTACGGGCAGCAAGATTGACAATCAGCAAGGTCGGGGCAGTCGACCACATCCTCCACCAGCAACAGTCGTCCAACCTGCGGACTTCCAGCCATCAACAACAGGCCTTCTCCAGTGACCGAAGCGATTCACAGAAAGATGGCTCCCTTCCAGATCAACGATGGCGGCTTCGAGAGCGCCGAGCTCGATGCCACGATGAGCCGTGGACATCGCCGTGGCTTCAAGGTCGTGGGACCTCGTCGTCAGGGAGGTGTGACGATCTCGATGACGAACGACGGTACCATTACGATTGCTATCCCCACCGAGGTGGTGATGACCAACCGGGTCCAATTCCCTGCAGTGGACGCCATCAATCCTGGTAGACATGATAATGTCCTCTGCCGCATCTTGAAGGAGACTGCGGAGCCTGTTACCCAGGTCACGAATGCGTACGAAAAGCTCCAACAGCTCGGCGACTACCTCGTTCGAAACCAGAACTCTGTCCAGGTATGAGTGACAACATTTTATATACTGACTGCATACTAACGTGCGCGTCTGTCATTAGTTTACAGCCTCGGTCAGCGATGTCAAGGCGGATGCTCAGCGTGGCGGAGACATCATGGTCCGTGATGTGCTCATGAAGTCGGCTGACACAACCTGTGGCAGTCACAGTGGGGTGTGAATGGGTCAATTCATTGAGCACAGTGACTGGCGTTACGGAGGCTCTTATTTGAAGAGACAGCTGCCACCCATTCTGCTAAGAAATCTGCTCCTTAGACTGCTCTTCTTACAATGCACACCACATCTTTCGACCCCTAGCTGTCTCCCACACCACCAACAAGATCAACCCCCAGCTGGTTTGAGTCCAAGGCCCAGATTGCGCAGGATGCTATTAAGCTGATGCAGAACCAGGTAGAGAGAACGGATATTTGCACAGAAAGAAATGGACAGTATACAGATACATTACACGAATAGTGCACTTACACCCAACACTCCCGCACTCCCACACCCAATTCACCCACGCCTAGCACACCTACACTCCTACACCTAATTTACTTATACCTAATACATTTACTTTTAACTTATACATTTAATTTATATACTTTAAATAAAATTACTATTATTATTAAGAAACAAAGTTAATTATATAATTATATAAATTACATTAAGTTTTTTTTAAAAAATGTTTTAAAATTAATAAATAAAGAAAATAAGCATAATAAAATGTAAAAAGTCTTGCTTATACTTAAAATTTAACAATTAAATTTTATAAAATACTTATATAATAAACTTTATAATTTTAAAAATAAATTAATAAAAAAAATATTATTATAAATTAAGTTATAAATATTTAATATTAATTATTATTATAATTTATATTAAATTTTTAAAATATAAAATTTATTTTAAAAATTAAATATATAAATAAACCTTATTATTTTAAGATATAATATTTAAATATTTAAAAATTATATATAAATTATTAATATATTATAATATATTTTTTAAATATATTTTATATTTTTTTTAAAAAAGTATTTAATTATAAAATATTTTTAAAGAATAATATATATTTAAAAAAGTAATTTTTTAAGTTTTTAAGTTTTATTTATATAATTTATTAATGCTATTTGCTGCTGGTGAAATAAACCGCTCGGTTAAAAGACCAGTAATTTCCAATTGCAATTGGAAATACCCAGCAGTATATAAGTGCCATACCGTTATAATTAATAGCCTTATATAAGGTTTTAATGCTTATTTTTTCCTTAATAATTTTAGTTTTTAATTTTTTTATTATAACTTTAAAAGCTTATTAAAGAGTATTAAAATTAATTATAAATATTTTAATTAAAATATTATAATATAAGCCTTTTAAAATAATATATATAATTTTTTTAAAGTAATAATAATTTTGGTAGAGTTAATATAATGCTTTAAATATAGTGAGTTTTGGTGTAAAAGGGGGTGTGTGTGCAAGACTTTTTGCGTCCCACTGTAGAGAGAATAAGTGAAGAGGATAAGTAAGAGAATGAAAAGCTCCTAAGGGCCCTGTTAAAGGCTCTCCACCTACCTAGGTTTATCCCGGTACAGGTACAGCAACCAGGTACCTGAGTACACCCTCAGTCCTGAGACGGACTGGACCATTCACAGCCAGGCAATTGAGAGTTTCACAGGCAGTTGAAGTCCCCACGGCCAGCGGTCCAGGCCCACGCCCGCTGCTGGAGGCTGCTCTTCACCCGGAGACGATGTGCCTGCCTGGGCGAGGGCTTGAAAAATACGATACGACACAACACCACGGTGGACCCATTTCGACCGCGAGCTCCAGCCCAGCTCCAGCCCAGCCCCAGCTCCTGCTGTCCGTCATCCCGGGCTGTCATTGCTCACTGCTGTCCATCTCAACAACATCCCACAACACAACACCAACCCACACCCCGTCCGCATCACCACCTGCCGAGCCGGTTGTCCCTCCCTGGGTTGATGATTCCCGACGAGACTCTGGCCAGCAGCTAGCTCTTTCCCCCCTTTCTGCTTCCGCCAGTCTCATGCAACAACCCTCGAAGCGTTCACTCGCCTTTGACTCTTCCAACCCCCCCTCGTCTGTACGCCTCCGCGCCTCGCATCACGTCCGTCCTCGAAGTCAGTCTGCCGGATTTAGGATCCAAATCCGCAGTCGGCGCGCCTCAACTGCAACTGCCACTGCAATTGCAACTGCAGCCGCGCTAGCCCTGCTGCCACAGTCGTTGTCTGGCATCTTCGTCTTTTGTTGATTGCTTTTCTGTTCCGGGTCATCTTGTCCTGCTAGAGCTCGCTCCAGTTTCAACAGTCCCTCCCACGCCACGCTTCCCTGCATTGCCGCAGCGCGGTTCCTGACAAACTCCATCCACCTATTCGTCCTAGCCTGCCCTCGCTGGCCTGGCAATCAAACATTTCCCGGCAACCCTCATCTCGACGCCCGATACCGCATGTCGACCCTCGACACAATCTGAAAGCGCTGCAAGTACAGCTCGCGCTGCAGTCAATCCCCCGCCATCCTGTCCCCACGACCGCCGATCCTCACACACAAGATGGCTGCCAATCCCAAGCGCAGCAGCAGGAGGGCCCTCGGTCACCGTCGCCGCGTTGACGACGATGGCGATGACGAGGGTGGGCCCGAGACACTCGATGCTCTCGACGATGACTCGATGACCGAGGGGTCCGTCATTAGCGACGAGAACAACCATGCGGATGATAGCGACACTAGCAATGTTGACGAGGCATCACCTATATCCCCCGTCCTCAAAAAGAACTCGGGCCGTGGGTCGGCGAAAGCCAGTGATCGTCGCGCTGCCGCCGTCGTCTCTGGAGCAACCGACGCTGACGGCCATGCCGCTGATGCTGTCGCCGAGACCGAATCAGGCCTCCACGAGCTGAGCATCTCGGACTCGCCAAAGACCGCCCATGCCGACGAAGCCACCGCGCCACCATCCAAGCCGGGCGGGCCAGTAGTTGTAAGCTCAACATCGGTCCCGTCCCAGGAACCTCCCTTCGAACGCCGTCGACGTGAACATGAGGAGTACCGCAAGAAAAGGGACGAGGACCCGGCATTCGTGCCGAATCGTGGAGCATTCTTCATGCATGACCACCGTCATGCCGGTCCTGCTGCGAATGGCTTCCGCCCCTTTGGCAGAGGAGCATTGGCTAGAGGCCGAGGGAGGGGCCGCGGTTTTGGTGGCCCCTTCGCACCGGTACAGTATGAATCTACAGCCCCGTCCTTCCCACTTGTAATATATCGTCGCCAGTACGGTTGCCAACTAATGGCTTGCAGGTCGTTCCAGTCACCTTTTGACCCCACGACGAGTGCTCCTTGGTCTCACGATATGCATGAGACCGTTGCTGAGCCCATGCCTCCCCGACAACCAAGGCAATCCGCTCAACCTGCCGAGGGCCTTCCCAATGGCGACGGACACATCCCCACTTGTCCTCCCAGCAACACTCCCATCAACAGAACACTGTCGACTGAGAAGACGCTGGGCAATGTGGAAATCCGAGTCTTTTTCCCAGGCCTTAAGGAGCCTAAGTCGTTCTCTGGTATCCCGATCAAGCGTTACACGAAATTACCTGACCACAGGCCCCCGCTGCGACGTGACAAGCCTGTCCGTATTTCACTGCCGGACAACCCGCCTCGATACGTATTCCCTGCTGTTGACAGGTCTTTCATCTTTATTCCTCGGGCTCTACGACCAAATCAGCAGCGGGTGCGCGGCAAGCCACGCCCGGGCCTGGGCTCCGTGGGCGGTTACTCGCGCCGCACAAGTGCCTATGGAGGAAGTTATTATGGTGGAAGTGTCTACACCCCGAGTGTCGATATGAGTCGGCGTTCGTCTATTGCTCCAGCAGACTTCATATCTCCGACCGGATCTGCCATGTCGCGTCCCATTGTCCGGCTCCCCCCTATGGCTCGTCCAGACATGCCAATGCCAATGCCTGTACCAGGCCCTATGACCGCGGTCTTCCCCCAGCCTCCTCCCCCAGTTGGCGACACTCCCGATTCTTCCACACCGGCACCGGCACCGGCACCGGCACTGGCACCTGCGCCAGAGCAGTCCGTGGCCTACGAGCCTTCTATCAGCGATCTGCCGCACCCTCAAACGCACCCTCTCCCTCAGAAGCCTATCTTCCAAGAAAATCGGCCGGGCTCCATCCCTATGCACCAACCCCGGCCGCAGAAGGCTGTGTCGGTGGAGAACATCGAGTCGCCTACGCGGCAAATCAATCCACCGCAACAATACCAGCAAGCTTTCCACCAGCAGGTACCCCCTCAGGTGGTTAACAGCTTGTCCCAGGACACACACGCTCGCAATCCGTCCTACCCGTCTCAATTCTCCACGGGGACGCCTCTGTCACAGATCCCCGAAAGGGCCATCCATGCCGCGCCGTTCCAACCCTCCGCCTTCACGCAGCCTCAACCCCAGCCTCAGCCTCAGCCGGCCTATTACAATCAGCCGTATCAGATGATGGCTCCTCCGCAGGGTTATTACTACCCCCCGCAATACGGTAATAACATGGCTCCGTCGGCCGCAGCTCCGCCTTTCTACCCTGGAACACAGCAGCCTCAACAGATGAACTACAACCAGAGCGGCCAGGGTGACCCTTCAGGTGGCCAGGGGAATGGACAGGGTGGTGCATCGGCAGCATTGGTTGCCCAAGAGAGTGGGGGCTGCGTGTATTACTACGACGCATCTCAAATACCTACATATCCCAATTACCCGGCCTACGCAGCACCCGGGTACGGCATGGGTATGTCGCCAGGGCCTGACGGCTTCTACTACAACCAGGCGGCTCCAGGAATGGCCCCTTATCCAGGATAGAGCCTGGGTATCATGTATGGAGACGCCTTAGGGAATCAACCCGGATAAGCAGTCAGCAGTAGAGCATCCCCAGCTGTGCTCACTAAGTCCCCGTCTCTGCCTACTCGTCAATGCGATTATTACTTGCATTCGCCGTCGATGGAGGGACTGAGCGGAAGCGGCGGCGAGAGTGCTGTTACTCTCCAGGCAAATAGCCTAGATTATAATTCGATGCGCTGAGAGTGGAAGAAGAGGCACTTAGGAAGCCCTCCGCACGATTCACAGTCGCCCACGGGAATCCCGCGTGTCGCGCCATTCAGCCCAGGAGTTGCAAGAACACGCGGTGCCTTCGCGATGGCCGCCGTCCGACAAAGCACAGTGGCAGGACATAACAGGCGCCTTTGAGGCCCTGATATGAGATATGCTCTACTACTACACGACACTCTATCGATCACAGGGATTCTCATTACTGGCAATCTTACTTTACCTAGTCATTTTCTTGCCACTGTTTCCCTACGTGCTTTACTATTCTTGCTTGGCGTCGGCCTTGGAACATTCGCGATCTTATGTTTTCGACGTGCAAAAAAAGAAGGTGGAGGTTTCGGAAACGGCGTTTTGGTGTCTATGTCGTCTCTGTCCGATATAGCATTCGGTTTGTCTATCAAGCGTGGCTGAGTTGGATCGCTTTGCTCTCTCATTGTAAGGTGACTGCTGGTGTGGTGGCTTGCAGGGGGGGGGTTGTTTTGATAATGGATCAATGGCGACCATGACACTCCTTTCAGCCTGGGAGGAAGAGGAATTCCGGTGCTCCTGTCTCTCACCTGTCTGTGCCCCTGTGTTTGCAGACAGGGAAAGCTCCGCGTTTCCGGGAGGAGGAGGGCTGAATGAAGAAAGCTGAGGCCGGACGGCGAGCTGTAGGGCAGGCGATGGCCCGAGGACGAAGCGGTGGGCAGTGATTTGGTCATCGGTCTTGAGAGATAGACTTGGCTAGACGGCTCGCACAATATGGTCGTTTACTGCTCGTGGTGATGAGCTCTGCTCACGGCAGGGTGCTTTTGGAAGGGTGGTGAGAGGACGTTGCGGTGGGCTTATAGGTAGCTGTATGGAATACTCGCTGTTGAAAAGGCACGGCTTTGCGGATGAACGTGATGCTTTGTGTTTGTCTATGATGTCACATGTGTCCTGCCACCGGCAAGGATGCCTCAGGATGCCTCTGAACGTCATGTCTCCCCTTCCTGACAGTAAAACGTTGTCAGGAAATTCAGACCGTGAATAAGCATGCAGCCGTACTGGGGCAAGCTTGACGAGTGCAGTTGATTACACCGTTGCGTAATGTCAAAACAAATAACGGGACCAAATTGCCAGTCTCACTTCGAGCTCTGAAGGGCGTGCTCAGAGATTAAGTGGTTGTGGTGATGGTTGTGATGATGCTGCTGCTTGTCCAGGGTGAATGCCGCTCTCTGATCCAAAAAAGACATATAATCTAGGAAGCGCAGGTCAAACCGTGCAGAAGAGTCTGGTCATTACAAATCCAACACGAGTCCTGTCAAATAAGAGGTAATATTTTCTGAGTACAGGAATATTCGAGGACACGATGATGCCACGTTTTGGTTGTCGCACCCAGGTCAGACTGGAATTGGCCATGGCTCAGCCGCGATGGCTCCAAGGGTGTCGTCAACCGAGCGTGGCCCAATTCAGTATTTAAAGGACGATGATTCCACCACACAACTGATGTGAGGGCGAGAAAGCAAAGAACGGCAAGAACACCCAGAGAGATGCGCCCAAACTGTCCTTGATTCTCCAATTGGCTCAGAACGCAGCACTGCACAACAGCCACGACGATGTCAAACACTCCACAGTCACTAAACCCTCCGACCTCGACTCCGCGGCCCCTGACTCCTCCTCCCGCGAGTCCGTATCCGCCGACGCCTCGCCACCCTGAACGGGGCGGCATAGCCGTCTTCTCCGGCGGTACGGCGGCTAATTTCCTGGTTGATGTTTTCGACAAGATTACCTCGAAGAAGAAGCGTCCCCTGCGTTACATCATCCCCATCAGCGACAATGGAGGCAGCTCGTCTGAGCTCATCAGGGTGTTTGGAGGGCCCAGTAAGATACAGTCCCCTTTGCACAATGCATCATGTTGGCGATTACTGACCTGCTGCAGGTGTCGGCGATGTGCGAAGTGAGTTCTCTGAGCGGCCTCGTTGAGGGCTATCCTGGTTCTACAGATTGCTGATGGGAGGCTCGCCCCTCTAACTCAAAGGCCGTCTCGTCCGCCTGATTCCCAACCACAGGGGCGATGAGGAAAGAACGGCGCTCAAGACCCTGTTTGAGTATCGTCTGTCTGCGGATCCGATGATGGCACGAGCAGAGTGGCTCGACATAGTGGAGGCAAGGCATATCCTGTGGACGTTCATCCCGAGCCAGCAGAGGGAGCTGATCCGCTCAGTCTTCAACACCTTGAACCTCGAGATTGTCAAGAGAAACAGGCCTACGAGTGTGTTCAACTTTGCCGAGGCAAGCGTTGGAAACCTCTTTCTGACAGGGCGAGTTTGTCCAGATGGGCACACAAGATCATGCAAGGCTTCCACGCGTACAATGTGCTAATCCCAACGACAGGGCCCGACTCTTCTCTGGCTCCTTCGAGTCTGCAATTTACCTCCTCTCGCTGATCTGCGCCATCCCCGAGTCCACCACCGTCCTTCCAGCTATCAACTCCAACTTCACGCACCACATCTCGGCCGGCCTCGCCGACGGGTCCGTACTCGCCGGCCAGGTCGCCATCTCCCACCCCTCCGGCCCCACCGCGGTGCCGGACGACACCTTCCAGCCCACGGGGAACAAGCACCTGGACCTGGACCGCGTCGAGGACGCCAACCTCCCCGGGTCGCTGCCCGTGCTGCGCGGCCACCATGCCTTCTCCAAGGACGAGGAGGAGGACCTGGCGTGCCGGATCGAGCGGGTGTGGTACATCAACCCGTACGGGCACGAGATCTGGCCGGTGGCCAACGCCAAGGTGATCGCGGCGCTCGAGGACAGCGAGACGGTGGTGTACAGCATAGGCAGCCTGTACACGAGCATCATCCCGTCCGTGATCCTCCGGGGCGTCGGGGCCGCAGTCGCGGGGGCCACGGTCAGGAATAAGGTGTTAATCCTCAACAGCAAGACGGACCGGGAGACTGGCCCCGCGGCGAGCCCGATGACGGCGGTCGACTTTGCCCGGGCCATCGCGAAGGCGGCTAAGGAGAGCCAGACGGACTTTGGGCCCCTGGGCGAGGCTGAGGTCAGCAGATACGTCACGCATGTCGTCTACCTCGAGGGCGCGGATGCGGGCGCCCCTGGCATGCCGAGGGTCAACATTGAGGAGCTGGCGGGGCTGGGCATCAAGTGTGTCAAGGTCAAGGGGCGGGTGGAGGGTGAAGGCAAGCGGAGGATTGTGAGGTACGAGGAGACAGGTCTGGTCGAGGCACTGGAGGGCATCATTGGTTAAGCTCGCAACTTGGGCCTGGTGGTTTGGGATGTTCACATCTCAGCATCGATAATGTGAGGGCTCTTGTGAGCCGTAGTGTGAGCAAAGAGTCCATTAAAATGTGTCAAATTTATCGTCACCTTTTTTATCGAAGGAAGCCATCACCAAACTGGAATAGGCATCCCTACGGCAATTGCCAGGTTAAGCATAAATCAACGGGTCGGTTACAAGTCGGGATAGATCTCTCGGGGATGCTAATTTAGTAGGTCTTTCTTTGTGATACCGCATTCACCGTCTCTTGCCAGGGGAAACAATGACACCACCAGTGCATGAGACACACGCCCTCACACGGCCGGTAGTTGACGAGTTAGCCACGCAACGCACACATCATTAAAGATGACTTGCATGTAACGGGGAAGATCGCTGAGCTTGGGACGGAGATGGGGTCCGGGCACGAGGGGGTCGCACGAGGGGCAGACAGTTCAGGCCAAGGCGAAGGTGCTGAGCTCTAATCATGCTAGGCAGCCCACCAACCGGCCGTGTGCAGCCGTGTGCTCAGGTCTTGATTCGTTGTCGTCACCATCTGCATTCGTACGAGCGTACGCGTTGGTGGCCGCTTTGGCGGACGGGTCGAGGCCTTTTTTGCCCATCCACGGTCACCCTCGCTCGCACTGGCAGTTTGGTCCGGAAGCTTGACAGATCATGGGGGATGGTCCACACGCAGGGGAGGAGAGGGTTACTATTTAGTGAGGACTCACATGTCGGAAAGGAGACCCTGCTTCTTCTTGCTTTGCCGTAGCTAATTAAAAAGAGCGGTATGGAAATGGCCAGGCGTGGTTGTATGTAGAGGCACCGGCTCGGTCCAGGGTGCGTCGGTCTGGCAGTCTGTCCACCCAGCGGGCAGTCTGTCCACCCAGCGGGCACCCTTCCTTGGCACGAAGGCAAACGGGCTCGACACCGCTTGGCTCCCTGCCCGTGGACTGACTGGGCTGGACGGGACTGACCGACGTGACTGACTGACTGACTGACTGACTGACAGGACTGAAAATATATGAGACGGAGGCAAAGGAGAGGCATGTTTCTGATGTATCATGAATGCCACCGCAGCATCTGTGGTCTCGAATAAAGGAGGCGAATCATGCGTAGTCAGGTCAGACGAGAGGGAGTTGCTCCTGCTCCTGGCTCCTTCTCTGCTCCTGCACGACCGCCCTCTCGACCCTCTTGCTGCGGCACAGGGGACGACTTTCTTGGACGGCGATGACGGTGGCGATCATGTTTCAAACGGGGGGACATGCTCAATGCTTGTGGACGGCGAAAAGGCGACATGACATTAGCCTGCTGTGCCTGGGCAATCATCCCATTACCAAGCCTGCTGCAGCCTCGCCGGTCTGTCTCGGCTTTCATACAGACTACAGTGAGGACAGCCAGGCTGGATCGGCCAGGCAGGAGCGGGGCCTACGTAGGCCTCCCCCTCTCTTGCCTGCAATGTATCCGTAATCACATCGTGGGTGCAAAGGCTGCCTGCCCGCCGTGCCTGCCTGCCTTGCGGGTGCCTCCTATCAACGGTAGCGCAGGGCGGGCCAGAACCCGAGCGTAACGAGCGCCCTTGTCTTTGAAGCGCCGCCACCGTTTGCGACGGACACGACCAGCACCTTTGAGTTTGCCCAGTTTCCTGGCTTGACAGACCAGACAGTCTGCTTTATCAGAAGATCGCCACCCTTTCGCTGGCATTCTAGACGAGTGAGGTGTTGCGAGTCCCACTCTCTGCCTGCTGCCTCATGCATACTTCTTCGTCACCCCAGCTCGCAGCTCCAGCTTCGCGTCTCTCACCTGCATGCCGTGCTGTAAGTACCCCGGACATAAGCCCTGCTCTCGTGCTGCATTTTGCCCGAGCAAGCCGGCCGAGGTAAAAAGCCCCCAGCCCAGCCCGTACGCGCACAGCACACTACAGCACACCAACCCGCTTGCCCGCTTGCCCGCCTGCCCGCCTGCCACTTTAGGTGGTACCTGCCTCCTGTAGACTACAGCCACTTCACTGGTACGGGGTACCTCACCTACAGGACCGGACGGACCACCAGGAGACCACCCACCCGCTTGCGATACACTATTAGCACTCGCAGTACTCGCCTCCGCACGAACACTAACACGAACGCAAGCCATTCATCGCTGGACGCCGTCACGTCTTGGACTACCAATCAACCGCAGGTCCCAGCTTGTGTCAGGTGTGCACTGCACAGGTAAGCTTGTGCCATTCACTCACTCCCCCTCTGCCTCTACCACGGATCCCTCCCTTTTACCTCTCTGATCGGCCTCCTGCTCGTCGCCTTCTTTCCCCTCCTCTCTTCTCTTCCTCAACCAGCACGGCATCCTCCCCGTCGTTGTGTCTGTGATTCACCACACCTACCTCCATTCATCATCGCCTTCCTGCCCTAGGAAACCTTGCATCTTTCCTACCCAGCCATTGACCTGACCCATTCCCCAAGTCCGTATTGACCGATCCACCTGGCTTGTATACGTACGTGCTGCCCATCACCGCCCCCCTACCTCTCTCGAGCAACCTGCACTTTACGACATTGTCGCGCTGCATCCTCATCATTGCACTTCCATGGGACAGTAGGAATTGTGGTGCATTTCACCGCCCGTTTCCAGACTTACTCGCGTGCTCTGCCGGTGTCAACTGTGCAGCGGCGTGCCGAGACCCCAGACTCGCACCACCAAGACACCTCGCCCTCCTTCAGACCATCACTACCATTCTAACATCTTCAATCAGACAACATCGGTCCTAATCCATCATGGCTTCGTCTGCACCGGCGACCCCTGACACTCTTGTCACCTTGAAGGTCAACTTCCAGGGCAGCACCCGTCGATTCAAGCTGCCCCTTCGTGACCTCGGTGCTAGCTCACTGGAAGATAAGGTACGTCATGCTATCTACCACCGCCCTCGCCATCTGCACTGCCGATTCGCCTTATCGTACCCACATCCCGACTCCATCTCCCAGGACGACATCGAACGCTGGCCATCACTACGGGACAGAGCAATACGGAATCTCGTCCCTTGTTGCAATTGACTCCTTGAACAAGCGACGGTCCTGCATACTGACAGATCTGCTTAGATCCGAGCCAGCCTATGCATCGCTCCTGGAGCCCTAGCCACATTTGAGCGGTACTCCGACTCGGCTTCTTCATACGTCGTCCTCGACCACAGCAACATCTCGGTTTGGAAGCAGCTCTACCGTGCTGCCAAGGCGAAGCAAAAGCTCAAGCTCCGTGTGACCCTTAGGGACTCGGACGAAGAGGATAAGGGGCCCAAGCCCGTCACAGTCGAGGACGAGCCCGAAACCGAGAACCAAGACTTTGCCCAGAGCAAGCCCGAGGCCCCCCTGATCTCCACGGCTCCGTCCGAAGCTGCCGAACCCGCGAAGCCGGCACCAGAGCAGTGTCCAGTCCCGCCTTCATTGTTCCCCACATTGAAAGACCTGGCAACTTCGGACCTGTCGAATCTGGACAAGATCAAGGCCCTGGACCAGCGTCTGGAGAAGGCCATGAGCCAGTTGCAGCTGGGTATGGACAAGTTCGAGCAGACTTCTCCCGCTGTCCAGGCTCAAGCACAGGACAGCCAGCCTGCGGAGCCAGCCACGTCCGTCTACGTAGCTCCCAAGTCGGCTAACTTCGCGGTCTGTTGTAACAACTGTGATCGCACCATCCCCGATTCCCACTACCACTGCTCGACGTGCGACAACGGTGACTTCGACCTGTGCCCTGAATGCGTCGAGCAAGGTATCACCTGCTACAGCGCTGAGCACTGGCTGATCAAGAGATTTGTCCGAGGTGATTCGATTCTGGTCAGCACCACCGAGAGGATCGCGCCCAAGCCAAAGGCTAAGGAAGCTGAGCCCACCTGGGCCCCCGCTCCCTGTGTCACTGTGTTTGAGGGGCCTTCGACCAGGTTCAACCACTTCCCTACAAGAACATGCAACTCGTGTGTACAGGAGCTACCCGACAGGGAGTTCTTGCACTGCACTTCTTGCGATGACTTTGACCTATGCAAGTCCTGCTTCAAGAGTGATCAGCACGGCCACCACCCCAAGCATGGCTTCACTCCCGCCGTGGAGGGCACCCCTCTGCCTTCCGACATTTCCAAGCGGCTATCCCCTGGCCGCAACCAGCGGCACCATGCCATCTGCGACGGCTGCGAGAAGTTCATCTTTGGTATTCGGCACAAGTGCCTCGACTGCCCTGATTGGGACTATTGCGCAGACTGCGTTGTGAATGCCAGCTTCATTCACCCAAACCACCGCTTCGTTCCCATCTACGAGCAGTTGGTAGACGCCCGCGTGCGGACTGCTACCCGTCCTGTCCACTATGGCATCTGCTGCGACGGACCTCTCTGCAATGGCACCCGCAAAGCTTACATTGTTGGTGAGAGGTACAAGTGCACTGTGTGCCATGACACGGACTTCTGTGCCAGCTGCGAAGCAACTCCGGCCAACACGCACAACAAGACTCACCCTCTCATCAAGTTCAAGACCCCTGTCAGACGTGTTGAGGTCACCACAAAGGGTGAGGATGAGAACGGTCAGAGGATGCCTGTGATGGGCGACCGCCTGGTGCGCCACCGCAAGTCCACAACCTCTCAGACGACCGAGACCACTCCATCCAGCAACATCGCGGCCAGCTCTGTGCAGACTGTCGTCGACGTGAAGCCTACCGTTGGAGACGCCGAGTCCCATCTCGAGACACTGAAGAAGTGGGAGCGCGCGCATGCCGAGCAGCGCGAGAACGCCATGCTGCTGGCTCGAAAGGCTGCCGTGGAAGCTCAGAGGGCCAAGGTCCTGGAGGCTCAAGAGGCTGCCGCATCGGCTGCCAAATCCGCTCTGGAGAGCCAAGGAAGCAGCGGTGACGATGTCGAGAAGCTTGTCGCCGTGTTTGAGCGGGACACCGTTGTCGACGGCACTGTCTTGCCTCCGAACCACGTGTTCGAGCAGACTTGGGTCCTCCGTAACGCTGGCGAAATCTCTTGGCCTGCAGGATGCTCGGTCAAGTTTGTAGGTGGCGACTACATGGGCCACGTCGACCCTAACCACCCCGCTCGCCTCCATGATCTTGTTTCCGCCTCCGAGTCGACTGTCTGCTACAACTCACTGGCACCTGGACAGGAGTTTTCCTTCACCGTTCTGCTCCGAACACCGGCTCGCGAAGGCAAGGTCATCTCATACTGGCGTCTGACTACCAGTGACGGTCACAAGTTCGGCCACCGCCTGTGGTGTGACGTAACTGTGCAGGCGCCAAAGGCTGTGGAGGAGCCAAAGAAGGAGGAGCCCACCACCGTTGTGAAGAAGGAGGTTGAGCCTGCATCAGAGGCTAGCAGCCAAATGATCTTCCCGAAGTTGGAGAAGGAGTCTCCCGAGGCAAGCACCCACGAAGACATCAAGTCTGAGACGGCCGAGGTTATCGACGAAGATGTTGATGACTTCGAGGACTGCGGCGAGGATGATGACTGGGCGGAGGAAGAGGATGACGCATTCCTGACCGATGAGGAGTATGATATCCTTGATGCATCCGATGAGGAGTATCTCGGCGAACAACAGAGACGGGTGCAGAGGAAGTAAGCGTGGTTAACTTTTTAGTCTTTAGGGGGTTGCGACAACAGAAGTGGTCCCGTTGGGAAGTCGTGCGTGTAGGATGATGACGGTTTACGAGTTTGGGTGCAATTTTTGGGCTGATAATGCGTCTCTTGTTTTGTCTCCTGGTCTTTCTCGCAGGTCTTTTTACTCTCCCTTCCCTTACGATTTCGATGATTTTCAGGCCCAGAGCAGAGTGCCTCTACTCTTAACTCTTTTCGGCTCTCTGAACCGCCACCTCAACGGAATCATTAGCAAGAACAGAATGTCACTACGTCCTCATCATGCCTTACGTTGCAAAATCGACTTCAAACAAATCTGTTCGCAATATCTTGATTTGTGAAATTAAGGCTAACACCCGTACGGATTAAAGCTTCCCAGCCGCTTTATCGTACTGTAACCACTGTCTAAGCCGCGATTTACCTGCGAATGTGCGCGCCGGACATCTCGACCTGCTTTCTTCCGTCGGCCCCATGATTAGTCGAAGGTGGTCTTCTTGCCCTGGGGCTTCACCGGGGCGCCCGTCAACCTGGCCACGCTGATGTCCTGGTAGAAGTTGCTAACCTCTGCCTCCTTGGGCGCAGCAGCGTTGGCACCGGTATCCCTACCTCCGCCCTCGTCGTAATCCCGCCTCCTCTTGTTGTTGTTGTGCTTGTGATTAGACGCCTGTGGACGCTGTATGCCGCCACCTGCCTCGCGCCTGGCGGGATTCTCCTTCTGCCCACCGGCGGCGGCGGCGCCCTTGCCGCCGTACCTTTTCTTGTATCTCGTCTGGTCGTCCTCTGCCGCCTCAATCTTCAGGCGCCGGCCGTGCAGGGTGTTTACCCACCACTTGCGGGTCTTGACCCTGCGCTCCTCCTTTTGTGGTTTTGCCTTCTTTCCGGCCTTCTTCTTCTTCTGCTTGTCCTCCTCCCCGCTGTCCTCCTCGTCGTCTTCTCTCGCCTTCTCTTCCTCTTCTTCCTTTTCGTCGACGTCCATGAAGTCCTCCTCCGTCTCCTCGACCTCCTTGATCTTGACGAACCCCTTCACGGCCCAGTCGGCGGCCTCGGCCTCCTTGAACTTGACCCACGCGTAGCCCTTGCACTTGCCCGAGTCCTCGAACTGCGCGACCTTGAGCCACTCGATCTCGCCGCAGGTCCCGAAGAGCTCGTGGAGGTCGTCCTCGGTGGTCTGGAAGCTCAGGTTGCCGACGAAGATCTTCTTGGTCGTGGACTTGGGCTGCTCCGCATTGGCCTCAGCGGCGGCCGCCCCAGTCCCGGCATCTTTACCGTCGGCGTCGGGCTTGGGCTTGGCGGGCCGGCCCTCGAAGCTCTTGGCGTCCTTGATCAGCAGCTTCCGGCGGTGCCACTCGGTCTCGGACAGGGCGATGGCGGCGATGGTGGTCTCGTAGCTGGAGAAGTCGACGTATGCGTAGCCCTTGTTCTCGAAGGGCTCAGCGGCGGCGGCGGCGGCCTCTGCCCTCCTGGCGCCCTTGGGCCGCGACGAGGGCAGCTTGATGCGGGTGATTTGGTCGGCGGTGATGCTGCCGCCCGAGTTCTCCACCAGCCAGTCGCTCAGGTCGTGCTTAGTGACGCTGAAGCGCAGGTTGCCTATCCAGACGCCGTAGGGCGACCGCTCCTTCTTCTTGCCGTCCTTGTCCTTCTTGCCGCCGCCCTCCTCCTTGTCGCTGGCCTCGTCATCCGAGTCCTTCTTGACGGGCAGGGGCTTGCCCTTCTTCAAGAGACGCTTCGCCTTTTTCGACGGGGGTTCGGGGAGGGAGAGGTCGACCTCGATCTCCTCGGGGTCGTTCTTGCGCTTCTTGGACTTTTTGGAGGGTTCGCTGGCGACCTCGGGGCTTGCCCTTGGCGGTGTTTCTGTTTCTGTCGACATGGTTGCGGACGATGCTTCGAACGTAGGAAGCCTGGCCGGAACTGAGACGTGCTCGAAAATGTATGCGGGAAGCAAGAACACTAGTAAAATTAGACTATAGGAAGCCCAGGTCGGGATTCAATTGAGCTGAAATTTTCCCATGCGATAAGGAAGAAGCGAGTCTGATAAGGAAGGCGGTGGAGACCGCCTTCTTGCAGATCCCCCACCGCAAGGGTCCAATTCCAGATACAACCGTCTAGGGAGGTCAGCTGGTACTTGCGTCTGAGTGCACACTTACAGGATGCAGCAAATAACCACAACTGTGCTGCACTGTGCATCCCTTCTTGTGAGAGAGTTTCCTGAAAATATATGTGACCACATCTTGAGCCAAATTGTATAGTCGTAGGGCTGAAAAAATCATCTTGAATCATGTTATCTGCCAAAGTGGGATGGCACGATAGGGTCCACTGCGGCAGAGGGCCCGACCTCTGTGTGTGGTCCGTCATCGGGACTGCTAGGAGAAACTCATTCTCGAGTCACACCAGAGTATCCAGACATATATTTATGTGGAAACCCACCGAGTTGTCAAAATCTTACTGCTTTTGAGCCGGACCTCCTGCTCAGAGAATAAGCGAGTCAATCGGTCATTGTCCGCGTCCAGGGGTTCAACACCTCTTGCTCTCAGACTCTTGACCGACCGCCGCAATCACCAGCACCGATTTGAGCGGCCCGTGGAACTACCAACATCCCACATCAATCATGGCCTCCGAAGCTTTCGTCATCAAGGTGCCATGTTCGTCCGCCAACATTGGCCCGGGCTTCGACGTCATAGGCCTCGCTCTTTCCATGTACCTGGAGCTGCATGTCACCATTGACCGGACCAAGTCCAAGTCGGAGTATCCTCTCAACTGCCGCGTCACGTATGAGGGCCAGGGGGAGGACGAGATCAGCCTCGATCCGGATGCGAACCTACTGACTCGAGTGGCCCTCTACGTCCTGCGGTGCCACGAGCAGCGTTCCTTCCCGGTGGAGACCCATGTGCACATCAAGAACCCAATCCCTCTGGGCCGTGGTCTGGGGTCGTCAGGCGCTGCCGTGGTGGCCGGCGTGCTGCTGGGCAAGCAGTGCGGTGGACTCGACCACCTGGACAATGACCGCCTATTTGACTACTGCCTCATGATAGGTACGGCTGGACCGCAACGTGCCCCGGAATATCTTGCTGACATTCACCATTGTAGAACGGCACCCGGACAATGTGGGCGCAGCACTGTACGGAGGCTTTGTGGGGACCTACTTGAAGCCACTCGCACCAGAGGACGTGGCCCGTATCGAGATTCCCCTAGCTGAGGTCCTCCCTTCGCCGGCGGGCGGAGTCGACACCGGCGCCAGGCCCCCGGATCCGCCACGGGGCATTGGGCATCACATCAAGTTCCCCTGGGCAAAGGAGATCAAGGCTGTGGCTATCATCCCCGATTTCGAGGTCGCTACGGCAAAGGCAAGGGCTGTGCTGCCTGCAGAGTATCCTCGCCCCGATGTGGTGAGTTTGGGAAATATGTGTCACGAGACTTGCCGGGTCATGAATACTGACCCCCCGAAACCAGACGTTCAACCTGCAGAGAATAGCCCTCCTGCCGGTGGCACTCGGCCAGTCCCCTCCGGATCCGGATCTGATCTACCTGGCGATGCAGGACAAGCTGCACCAGCCGTACCGCCAGACCCTGATCCCCGGGCTGACGGAGATTGTCGAGTCCATGACGCCAAGCACGATGCCCGGGCTGCTCGGGGTGTGTCTCTCGGGCGCGGGGCCTACCATCCTGGCCCTGGCCACCAACAACTTCGAGGAGATTGCCGAGAGCATAATATCTCGGTTCAGGCCCCAGAACATCCAGTGCAGCTGGAAGCTGTTGGAGCCGGCCGAGGGCAGCCATGTCGTCCGGAAGTAGCTTTGAGAAGAACTCGGAACGGAAGTGGTAGGTTCGGAGGATCAGGCACTAGAGAGTGGGCAAGCGGGGCACATCTATCATCATGTCGGCCTCGAAGCCTCTGTCTGCCTGCCTTGAAAGCTGGAGCCGCACTGGCTCAGCACTACGGAATTCGAGCAGCCGCCGCCGCCGCCAGCAGCCTGATGAATAACGTTGCCCAGAGCCAGTCAATACACGTGACGTGATGTGACAGCTATCCAGGTAGTCGTTGATCGAATTGGAGGGACTGCAGGGCTGGTGCCATTCCTACGATGCAGTAGACTCGGAATCCATAAAACATACTACGTAGTAGTGCGTGTGCTCAACCTGGTGTGTGCCGCACAGTACCTAGGTAGTAGGCCGAAGGTCGTGACCATTCCAAGCGCAATCTCATTGGTTGTGCACAGCTCCCGTGGGAGCTATGTCTAAGTAACATACCTAGGTAGTCTGGCTCCCTCCCTAATCTATACCTGACCAGACATATCGCTCCGAGCTCCACGGCCCTGTAGAAGAACCGACATACAGAGCGGCTGCACCATGGAACCCACTGCAATAGGTGCCCGGATAATCCAGCGTCTGGGGTCTCGTTGGCTCATCTAAGTGGTTGGCAGTGGTTCACGGTTGCTGGAGGGTTACTTGCCTGTTGGGTATGTTTGTTTGTTGGCATTGCAGCTTGTCCCTGCGGTCCGGTCCACTCGAACGACGCCGCCGATGCAATGCAGGCACTGGGGTTCGAAGACGGCCTTTTCTTTTCCTTGACCGCCTTTGTCGTTGAGACTTTGAGACTCAGCTGCCCAGCTGCCGGCGCCGAGGTACCGGGCCTCCCTGCGCGGGTACCTGGTTACTTGGGTCACCCAGGCCCAGGTGGCTCCCTGGACCGGCAGGCAGGCGTAATTACAAGGAGCCGCCACACCTTGGGACGGCGGGATTTGGCCTTGAGAGAGACAGAGGGGCCCGCCAACCCAGGAAAGTGCTTGGAAGTGCTTGGACCAGCTCGGACCAGCTGGAACATCACCAACGGGCATAGCAGCAGCTGGGTATCCCTCCCTTACCCTCCATCAGCCTGCGAGCCAGCTGGGCCCCTGCAGACCTGAACTGCCTGACTACTTGCACCTAACTCTTGTTGTGTCTCGTCCGTCTGCTATTTGATGCGATTCAATGCACTCGGTCCATCCGTCCCCATCCACCCGTCCGCTTTCTCCTTCATCCATCGGCCACGCCAGCCTGAGCCTTAATTCAAACCTGAACCTGCACCTGAACTTGCATCCACCATATCCTCCCACAACAAAGCGACAGGCACCACCACCACCACCAAGTGGCCGAGCGACCAAGCACGCACACGACTGCGTATCGCTGCTCCCTGCCTACCTACGCACAGTAACCAGGTAGCCAGCCCGCCAGGCCACTCCACACATCCATCATTGGACGACTACCCTCGAGCCCACCTCTGGCCTGCGAGCGAAACTTCTCCGCTTCCACCCTTCACCACTTTCCTTCGTCCCAACCTCCAAGGCGGACCCGCTCAGCATCAGAATTCGCTCGTCCCCGTCCTCGTCCCCGTCCTCGTCCCCGTCCTCGACGTCGACTCCTTCCCGATCAGCAAACCCTCTTCGGCATCTGACCAGCCATTTGTCCCGTCTGCACCACCAAGGCCGCTCGCACAGTAACTCACCTACGATACATCCACATCACAAGGCGACTCGCCTGCGTCAACGCCAAGATGAACGTGCTGTTGTCGCAGCCACCTGTCTTCCCCCATCAGCACGAAAACAACCGCCTCTCTCCTTCTCGGTCTAGTATGTATCCCCCCATCCGTCTTCCTCAGGTCGGCCCATGCAGCCCCGTCTTGGGTTCCGGTCGTCTGAGTCTCCCTGACTCAGTAGGCATGTCGAGATTGAAGATCTTGAATCCTCTTCAGACAAACCCGTGCGTTGCTGCGCTCTTGGCGCTGACATTCGGTACTCACTAGTGTCCCCTTTCACAAACATGGCCTCCACATCACGGAAACGGAAGGCTTCTGACGACGACGTTGACGAGATGAGCGTTTCGCCCCTCAGTTCTCCTGCCCCTCACCAGAGACAGCTTGCGAGACCATCCAAGAAGAGCAGGCTCCCTGAGCCTCCCTCCCGAGCGCTGCCGCTACCCCGACTGCTTGAGACCCTGGACAACAACCAGCTGCGGACTGTTCTCCAGAGGATATGTGAGCGACGTTCAGACATACAGGAGGAGGTCCTGAGCGGTGCTCCACGCCCGTCTGCCGCATCCACACTACAGGTTCTGGAGGGCTACCAACAGAAGCTCGCCGAGTCGATGCCGTACGGCCACTCTAGCTCCGACTACGCATACTACCGGGTGAAGCAGCCACTGGCCGCTCTTGTCAGCGCCATCATGGACTTCACGCCACAATACCTTCCCCCGATCGAAAACCAGGCTGATGTGTCACTCATGTACTTGGACGGCGTTACCAAGGTCGCGCACTCGATGCCCAACTGGGATAGCCAAACCTATAGGCACCACAAGGATCATGTGTACGACGAGATAGCCAAGGCCTGGACGATGGTGATCACAGAGGCGGCGAAGCGAGGTGGTGGATTTGCCCTCCACAGGGACGGATGGGACCAGGTTCTGGCCAAGCACAACGAGCAGGCTGGAGGGCGACTGCAACCGGCAGTGAACGCCCTGTCCAGCAACGTGGGATGGTCCGGCACCACTCAGAATCAGAATGGCCAGCCCGGTGCCTCAGACCAGAACTCGATCCTGGACCAGCTCCTGAACGGTTCATACGGAGCTCCTGTCCGTGTTGGGCCCTTCTAGAGACGGAGCCTGTCGTACCCAGGCCATCAGTCGTATTACTGAAGCAGCACTGTGCGTGGGCCGAGGTTGTCAGAAGAGGAGAGAACGCTCTCCGCGTTCTCAGACATTGTGCAGGAGGAGGGGGCACCGTTTTCATTTTGGCGTTTAGAGGGATGGCATAGACACGGGGGATCACACATCACGGCGGCGTTATTCTCATGGTCTGCGCGTCATTTGATATCCATTTCTTTCCTCAGCTCCCCGGCACGGGGACTGACTCTGTACATCCGATGGAAAGCATCGTCGAGGAAGATACTTGACTCTGGGTTTTCCTTTGTAATCAACGAGGGCATGTTAGTGAACAGTTTTATCTGTCGGCCTGATGAATTCAAGTGCCTACCAGCTATGCCCAATTAGAGTACAATGGCAACGGTCTACGTAGATAGGATGGCTGACGGCAAACAGGAGCACATTGGCCACAAACAGTAACGCGCGTACCTACCACCTTGTTGAAGGTGACAATGACTTGTCCCTCCCCCTCCCTCGACGTGGACACTGCCGTAGGATCATAAGTCATCAATGACCAAGCGGCCAACGGCAGCTGACACAAACCTGGTCCAACTGTCGTAGTGAAATGATTACTGTTTGATCTGCATATGAGGATCCGAGCCACGTGCTACACAAAAACAAAAAGAGAGCTGTCTTTGATATAAGTAATTTGAATGAGAAATACTTGAGGAAAGAATAACAATTTGTTCAAAACCTTTTGCTGGTTGCCGCCAGTCGTAGCTAGTATATCTAGCGTTGGCAGTGAAGAACAGGGGACCTCGGCTTGATGATGTGACGGGAAAACTGGGTCACGTGCAGACGCGGTACCGGGCTGTTACCAGAGAAGGCGTCCAGGCACGTCTCCAGGCAGAGGGCGCGTCAACAACCAAAAGAGACGGCTCATGTGGCGTGAGAGTCACCCGTCCTTGAAGCATCCCATTCTCCACCACAATCAAGCCGAGATCAGTGATTTGATGGGCGTGCATGCTGCTTGAAAGCACGCCAAAATGCCTGCGTAAGTAGTACTCTTCTGCCACAACAGCTGCAATCCTGCGCAACGCGCCTGACACAGCGCGCCGCGTCTTCGGTTATCGCGAGTTCCAACTTACTGACGTCTTGACGTTCCCGCCTGTACAGCCCAGGGGACCAACACACCATAGTCGCCAACCCTTTCGAGGAGGCCAAGCCGCGCGTCTCAGAATACACAGCGCAGGAGATCGCCACGCTGCAGTCCCGCCTCGAGAAACAGCTCGGGCCCGAATACCTGTCCGCACGCACGGGGCCTTCGGGACAAAAGGTCCACTACATCGCCGCTGAGAAATGCATCGCCCTCGCCAACGAGGTTTTCGGCTTCAATGGCTGGTCGTCAATGATCAAAGAAGTACAGGTGGACTTTGTCGACGAGAACCCCCAGACGCTCAGGATCTCCCTGGGATTGTCCGTAATTGTCCGCGTGACGCTGCGAGATGGGACATTCCACGAGGACATTGGCTACGGCCAGATCGAGAACTGCAAGAGCAAGGCGCAAGCTTTTGAAAAGGCGAAGAAGGAGGGGACCACCGATGCACTGAAGAGGGCGCTGAGGAACTTTGGAAATGTGCTGGGCAACTGCATCTACGACAAGGATTATCTGAAGAAGGTCACCAAGCTGAAGCCCCAGCCCAACAAGGGCTGGGATGAGAGTGGGCTGCACCGGCACGCAGACTTTGTCAAGAGGGTTGAAGTCAAAAAGGAGCCTTCTGCCCAACATATTGGCAACGCAGCGCCTTCCGCTATCGAATCTTTTGAGGACCTCCTTGGAGAGTTTGATGAGGCGGATTTTAATATGGTGGATGATGACCACCCAGACGAGGTTTCACTATCAGAAAGCGCGAAACCAACTCCTCAGCCGAATTTCAAACCAAACCCACAAGCCATGCAGCCACCTTCGAGACCTCCAGCAAGGTCACACTCAGCAGGAAACCCACCTCGGCCACCTCAAAATCCTGCCCAAGGCCAGCAGAATCCGCGACCAGGAGGTCCAAATCAACCTGTCCAGAACGCTCCGCGACCACCACAACAAAACCAGCATCGACCCCAGGCCAATGGCCCCGCGCAGACCAATAATTCAAGCAACAGTGGCCCTGTTCAGCCACCACCACAGGCGCAAAGTGACAGCTCAGGTACCAACGAAACGGTAGGATTTTTTTCCGCCCGCGCGGTAAAACAGCTTGCTGGCCAGAAGGATGACGAAGTCATGCTTCCTAGCACACCCTCAGGCGCTCAGGTCTTTAACCCCCACGCCGAAACCCCCTCGGTCTTCAAAACACCCGGAATCGACTACACTAAGTCACGGCCACTTGGGAGAGACCTCAAGCACCACGCACCAGTTGACATTGACGACGACAGTGGCATTGGAGACCTAGGCACAGCGCCGTCCACCCCGTCCGCGAACAACGGCTTCAGCCGCGCCGGGGCAGCTCAACAGGGCCCTGGCAACGCACAGAGGGGCAACGTCGTCAACCCGCAGCTCAATCAGGCGAGACGGATCGGAGCACCGATGGGCCCGGGTAGCCCCCTGGGCAACAGGGGCCAGTACCGCCCGCCGACGTTCAAGAGGCCTCCCCCTGGCGAGGGCCAGAACGGCGTCGCCGGGGGAGGCGGTGCGAGGCCGGCGTTGACCGAGGTTTCCACGAATGGCACGACTGCCGCCGCTCCTGCGAGAGCGGGAGGCGGCATCGGTGGTGATCCCAAGAGGCAGAAGATTGGCTGAAAGGCCGTGGCGGCGACAACTCTGGAGGCACAATGTATATTTACTGGCGGTGTCGTCGATGACTGAGTGGGGTTATGCACGTTTGAGCAAGACTTTGTTGCAGGGAGTCACCAGGGAAACCTTCCGCATCTGGGCGCTTTGGAGTTTTGTCAGTGGGTTCCGGCACGGGATGAGTGCCCAAGGAAACGGCGGAAGCAATGGTTGCTGAGAGCCGTAATTGCCGGTCGCAGTGTCTGCTTGCTAGCAGCTGAGAGTGGCCCTGACTATGAGTATAGAATCCTTCAATTTTGACAGCATACACTCACTTGTGTGTGATTGGCTCCTATAGTCCGAGTACGAAATGTTGCTCTCGCCTGTCCTGTGGGTTTGATGGCTCGATGCTGTTCATCACTGGTCCGTTGGACCGATCTTTCCTTTGCCAGCCCGCTTGCGTGACGGGTGCAGCAAACCATTCCCGGACTTAGAGTCGGTTGCCATTCTTCTTGTCGAGTTCCTGATGACAGCTGGCTTGATGGAGTTTGGTGGCTCTGGGGTACGCCACAAGATACGTGACATGAGCTATTCGCCTGTTGTTGTTCAGGGCGCCATCATCACACGAATACCAGCTATGCAACATGGGAAGTATGTCACTTGTTTGGAAATGTTTATACTACCTCGAGTTCTGTGAGGGTCATAACTCAAATTCGGAATACCATACCCAAGACGCGATTGCAAGTCGTGTACAGCAGACGATGGAACCAAGATATATAATCCAAAAATATTTAAGTCGAGGGACGAGGATGGGTAGGGGCAGGACGTGGTAATCAGTAATGGATACAAGTATCTCTGACCTCGGTTAAACATGAAGGCGATTGCACATGACACTGTTATCCATCTTCCCTAAAACATGCTCACGGGTGACATGTCTGATGGGCAGCCTTGTCCATGATCAAGTCTGGCTCTGATTTGGGACAGCAAGCTCGTGGAGCGTTTGGAAAGCTGAGGAAGCCGCGGTACCACCCAGCAAAACCTGTCAGCATCTGTCCAAAGTAAAAGCCAGGCTAGCTGGCATCTTGATTAGGCCACCTTCATAGTCAGGTGACAGAATCGGACGAGTTCACAGTCGGAACTGCGGTTTCTGCCAGGGTACCTTCGCTTCGTAGTTGTTACTCGCTTGTGGGCAATTTTTGGTAACCGTCTACACGTGGAAGTCGAGTTATACTCTGCACTTGACATACTGATTCGAGGCTTTCATGCAGGTCTAATGTTTCCAAGATAGGCGGTGAGGAAATATATACCTATGAGAGAAGTATTGGCATGGGGGCGAACGAAGTGGTAGGCGAGTTGATCTCAGGTAATTACCCTACCATTTCATGTTAAGAATGCTCCCTTCAGACTGTAGTATATTGTGTCCTCCTCAAGTACACATGCATGGATCCCTTATGTACCCTCCTAGTTGTATGTAGATAGATCCCTTGCCTATCGAGCGCCATGTGAAGTTGTCGGGCGGGTATTACCATGTCAGTAAGAGCACAATTACGCAAACAAGACGACAGTGCTTGACTCCTAGAGAAGGAATTCGGTCACGATTCCAGAATGCCTCGACTTCTCAGTTTGGAACATGGTATCAGTTAATTCTTTCCACCTCAACCAACTCAGACACGTTCATGTCTCACCGTTTGCACACCCACCAAACGCCTGCAAATTGTTCTTCCCTGGTCTGATGAACGCTAGCAAGATAGGATGGGCATTCAAGGATCATCTCGACATCAACTTGCTTTTTTCTCGGCCATGTGCGCATGCCTTTGCCGGCTGGCAGCCGAGACATGCAGAAGTTCTGGGCCTGCCTCAGCAACCTGTCCCATTCATCCTCAGCCTGCGCGATCACCGCATGTGACGGCTGACGCCAAGCATATCCCTTCCACCTCTTGGCCCACCGCTCAGCTCGCTTAACTACCACATTCGATGAAGAAACCGCTTTCATCGCCGGTCCGAGCACGAGGTTAAAAAACCCGGCGAGATGCCGTTTCTCAAGCCGTCTCCTTGTGACTTCCTTAGCCTCCCTCAATTCTAGCGTAGGTAGCTTCCAGCCGTGAGACCTTCATCACGGGGCAGAGCACATGACGACTAGGCTAATGCTGTCCACGGTCAAACTTCTCGATGCTCGGTGTTACACATGACCAAGCAGCCGAAGAACAGCAACTAAAGCGGAGGTTGTATAGCGAAACGAAAAAGAGTTGTCACCCTAGCGTTGACGAGAAAAATATGGAATGGTCACACTGCGTCTCCGCAAATCGCGAGCCGGTACAAAAGCAAAACACTGTGGGTTTGGACGGAAAAGGTGTTCGAGAGGCTTCACCTTGTCCTGAAGATATTCCAAGTCAGTGTGAACAGGCCATCTCTTGTACCGACGATTCTTGGGTCGACGCCTATAGCAATAGCATCAAAACAAGCCGCTGCAAACAGACCAGCTGGGACGGCCAAGGAGCCGAGCACTTGAGGCCACCGAGCTACATACAATTGCAAACTCGCATCTCCCAACACCGAGGGACACACAATCCTAGCGAAGCCAGGCCGTCACGATTGGGCCAACGTCAAAAGAGAACCGATTGCGGCCGCAGTTTCCGAAGACATCGGCGACTCGGCTGTGTCATCCCCACTGACCGGCACGGGCAAACTCGACCACGTCCTCATGCCATTTCCCAGAGACCATACTCTAGCGAGGGTAACCCCCAGGCCGACCCGTCGGACCATGAAAGGCTGACCTCTCACTCTCTGCCGCGAGGCGAGAGGCATCCGGGTTCCGCAGCACCATTTTGAGCCCAAGACCGCTTCAGGGTGAATCGTTGCACGGCATGCACACCCAAGTAAGGGATGTGTGTGGTGCTGCTCTCATGCACCCGCCCACCTACGGTTTTCTTACCGATGTCCAAATTGGCAGAAATAGCCTGGAACCTTGAATGTGCGGGCCCAGCTTGTCCGTTCGACGGGGTCCGATTTTCGAGCCCTCTCGTTGGCTCCGGCTGGCACATCACGCATGCGGGCTTGTGCCGCGGCGCGGATACCTGCAGGAACATCTGCCCTGGGCTGGCTCGCTGCACCTGATCGACTTTTCCACGCTGCCAGATAGACCTGGGTGATCCGCACTACCAGAAACCTGGAGCGCATGACCCTTCCGAGCCGGCCGCCTCCGGGGCAGAATTCTGGAATGTTACCACGGGGCGGGTAGACTCGAGTCGAAAGAAGGCATCCGAGACACATCGGAAGTGATCATGGATCTCATTGACGCATCGTGGGGTTGGTGATGTTTGTGTGGTGGTGCTCGACATCCGATCGGTGTAGGCCAGGATTCAGGTAATTCTACGGCTTGTGACGATGAAAGCTCCTCGTCCCCACACGTATATGTTAATAACCCCATGACACGTCTTACACAGCTGCGTGTCACGGCACACTCCCTACGTGAACAGTCTGACACGGAGGGCAAGCGTGTGGAGGGCGTTCCATAATGTTCGCCTCGTTCTATTGCCGCCCTATATACTATTGTGCGATACAGTCCCAGCCCCAGGTTGATCGATTCCGATCAGCGGTCACTTGCACAATTTATGGTGCCACTTGGCTCCTGGGGTGGTGGGAAGCTGTGTTCAGTTGCGATGAATGGCGAGCTACATGGAGCACAATGTCGACGTAGGGAGACGATATACCAAAGAGACGTCTCCTTTTGCGATCAATCCTTGCTCTCGTTATCAGCAAGTAGCCGTCTGACTTTGGTGACCATGGCGTGAGACTCGAGACTGTTATTTAAACTCATCACATTCCTGCGAAGTTCCAAATTAGGTGAGGCCCCCAAGACACTTTATTAGATCGCCACTATATCGGATGACACATTAGAGTTTAAGCCCCCAATTGACTTTTCAGACGACAATACCTCACTCCTTGGCCTACCGAGGATGTCCAACGAATATTATGCTGACAACCCCCCAAAGCTCCCGTCCACAGGAGACTATACCTGCGGCTGCGTCGGTGGAAACCATCCCGTTGAATGCTCAAACTGTCGAGGGAGTGTCTGGTTCTACGGAAAGCTAGGTGGAAAGTAAGCTGTCTTTCCGGATCCCGCTCGCAGGAGTTGCTCGTCACATTCTAATGGTATCCTAGACCATGTCCTGCCTGTAACGGGAGTGGCACACAAGTAAGCAGGACTCTCTGGCGCATCGAGCCTTCGGGAGTGTCTCGAGGGTGTGGTGTTTCGTCGCCGGGCTCCCAAGACAGCGCCGGACAACCCCTTGCCTGTTGAACCACCCCAGAAGCAAGGGCGGCAGTTAACCTGAAGCATTTCAGTGGGTCAGATGTCCCAACGGATGCGCCCAACTCGGCACCGTGACCACCTCTTCAAGTCAAACCTATCCAGGCAAGCCGACGTCGGGCAGCAGCCCATCTACGAGGCCGTCGAGGGAGCACCACACAGCATCGCGTCGAGGATAGAGGAGTGGAGGCCGGGGGAGACCCTCCTGGCGAGATGAAAAGAAAAGGTCCAGAAGTGCGACTCCCGGGACGGCATGGGCATGGCTGTGCTCACTATCGTTTACAGTGCGGTGGTACGGATGCGATGTGGCATCCGGGTTTCCTCTTTCGCACCCGCGGTGGTTTTTCAGCTGGCGCCACAGTGCTACGTAACGGCTCGGTTCGAGATCTCGCCTCGGGGGGCCGGCCGGAAGGGTAGTCTCACACTCGTCCCTTATTATTCTCTTGTGAAGCGGAGTTTGGTCGGCGTTGTGTGCATTGGATCAACTATTTTAACATTTCCTCGAGGAGTCCGATCAGACGAAGACGGGCTTGAGAGAACCTTAGATATATTACACGGCCCATGAGGTACGAGTATACATAAACAACGGAGTTCATTGGGAGTTCATTGCATATGTGGAACATGTCGCTAGAACTTCTTGCCGTCAAGACGCCGATTGTCGGCTCGTTTAATATACTGCACCAAAATGGAGCGTAGTCACCGAATGGGGCGTCACTTGCATGCTCACCGGCGGAGATCTCCAGCATGCTGTAGGTCACCTGGCCCTGCAAGAGCACGCATCGGCGACTGAGATACAAGCGGTGTACTGCCTTACTCCAATCTGCGCAGAGAGGTGCATCGTGGCGTGCCCCGGGGTCAATGATTGGTACCAGCACGATGGATCTCATGCAAGTTGCCCAGTTTCCCTTGGACAAAGTGTCAACAGTTTAAGGCACGACTGAACCGCCTTGAATGGGTCCATTCTCTTCCTCGCATATGGTCGAAGTAGAGCCCGTGTCATGCAATCATGGGAATCAATGCGTTGTGCGAAAAGCAGGACTCGTCTTGTCACTTTTAGCATATCATTGACGAGTGTCATTGACTCATCAACAGCAGGTCAGCGTTAACTCCTGAGCTTCGTGGGAAGAAAACTTGCAGTAAGTCAAGAGAGAACCTCGAGAGTGTGCATGGTTCACTTGGCATGGCTAGAGACCACAAGGTCAGTTCAATTGAGGGAGGCCACTAGAGGCGGCTAAAGTCGAAAGCGCCACTGGAACAAGTTCGCAGAAACCAGTATGACTTGCATGCCTGTATGGCAGTACTGTCACGAGGGATTGTGCCTTGCGCAACAACGCAGCAGCGTTTCTGGGCACGTTATGTTTCTTTGGAAGAATCCCAGGCTGGTTCGGGTCTGGAAAGTCATTTCTCCTGTGGAGGTTATTGGCATTGGGGATGATGTACAGTTTAGCCGGCCAGCTTCCTTGCGCAAACTCGCAAAACGCTGCCTAGGCAGTTCAATCAATGTCGGGTCCAAAAAGCCAGGAGCCTCAACGAATACGGTCAGAAAGCGCGTCTCAATGGTCTGGTTATGGCAAGAAGTACTTCGAACTTGATCTCTTGACATGAACCATACAAGTAACTACAAGCAACCATTCAATCCCCAGCCGATAGAGACACGGAGAGACAGTAATCGAGCAGTGGTTGACCTGGGGGCTGCATCGAGTGCCGATACTGTGCCATTCCAATGGATCACGTCAAGTGAGTGTCAAGTAGACGGATGCCTTTGATACGGATGCGGACTACAAATGGCCCTTAAGGCAGTGCAGTGACTTGGCCAACCTCTCGGAACGAGAGAAGACACGTTGGAGACAAGTTTTCGGCCTTGACAATGTCCGTTGCTGAATTAGAACCATGCAAGCCAAGCTAAGTATCTACGCGTACACTGCGTGCCAACCGTGTATATGATCAGTTGCCAGTTGTAATAGTTTCTGTATTGCCGGTGATACTCGAACGGCATTTTGAGATTTCTGTGATTGAAGGGCTACATGCCGTTTCGTTAAGTCTATTAGTTCTAAGAACCAGTTCGACCAGGACTGCCCCTGGAATGAGATTGGGGTTTGGAAGGGCAACTTACACAGGAGTCGGTTGTGTGTCAGGAACATCTGGAGTGTGATCATTAGCGAATTGGAGTTGAGGCTACCAAGTCCTTGCTCTCAGTATTGTGTGTGTGTCAGTAAAGCTGGCCCCAGTTGCAGCTGCAGTGGCCCGCTGAAACGTCACTACTGTGCCTAGGGCCCCGACCTGGGGTTGAGCCTCACCACAACGACGTGTGCCCCACTAAAGCTTCATCCAACCTGAAGCTCCGACAAGCTGCAGGCACATTTAACAGTCGCATCGCCCAGGTTCCCTCGAGCCCATGATGGACAGGCAGTGTCCTTGAGACAACATGTCGGTCATTCTCTGCACCGGTAAGCAATCCCCCGACTAGGTCTGGGCCATTCGGTCCTGCCTCTCCATCTCAATGGCGCGACCCTTGGGCTAACCTTCGCCTCCTAGCTGGCTACGACCACACGATACGGTAAGCCGCCGGCCACCTCGCGCCCACCTTCGCCTCCGCCTCCGTCTCCCCCTTGGCGCCCGACTACTGTCTGAACCTCTGGCTGATCTCTTCAGGTTCTGGGAGGCCCTCTCGGGCATCTGCTCCCGCACGATCCAACACCCGGACTCGCAGGTCAACCGCCTGTGCATCTCGCCCGACAAGCGCTTCCTCGCCGCCGCGGGCCACCACACCGTCAAGCTCTTCGACATCAAGTCGACCAACCCGAACCCGCTGCTCACCTTCGAGGGCCACACGGGCAACATCACGGGCGTCGCCTTCCACTGCGAGGGCAAGTGGATGGTCACGAGCTCCGAGGACGGCACCGTCAAGATCTGGGAGACCCGAAGCGGCACCATCCAGCGCAGCTACAACCACGGCAGCCCCGCCAACGACGTCGTCATACACCCGAACCAGGGCGAGATCATCAGCTGCGACAGGTCCGGCAGCGTCAGGGTCTGGGACCTTGCCGAGAACAGCTGCTCCCACCAGCTGATCCCAGAGGAGGACGTGTCCGTGTCGAGCGTCACCGTCGCCACAGACGGCACCCTGCTGTGCGCAGCCAACAACAACGTACGGCGCCCCCGCCCTAACACCCCTCTCCTACGAGTTTCCGTCCTCTCCACCTATGCTAACATCGGAATCGCACAGGGCAACGTCTTCGTCTGGTCCCTGATCCAGACCTTCGACCGCACCGAGCTGCAGCCCATCACGCAGTTCTCGGCGCACAAGGAGTACATCACGCGCATCCTGCTGTCGCCCGACGTCAAGAAGCTGGCGACGTGCTCCGCCGACCACACCGCCAAGATCTGGGAGGTCGACGTCGAGGAGGCCGCCCGCCTGGACGAGAGCGGCTTCCCCAGGCCCTTCCCCCTCGAGGCCACCCTGACGGGACACCAGCGCTGGGTCTGGGACTGCGCCTTCAGCGCCGACTCGGCGTACCTCGTCACCGCCTGCTCCGACCACTACGCCCGCCTGTGGGAGCTCCATAGCCAGCAGATCATCCGGCAGTATAACGGACATCACCGGGGCGCTGTGTGTGTGGCCCTGAATGATTACTCTGAGGCGAGATAAGGATGACGAGAGTCGATTGCACGTGTGTGGTGCATCTTGAAAGGAAATGAATGCAGTTTGCTCAATGGGCCCGTTGAAGTAGGGGCATCACCTAGAGGACTTAACGAGCCGCAGTTCTTTCTCCGAGCCTGGGGTTTCGGTGCTGTGTGCAAGGCTGGAGTTGAACCATCGCATGGGACGGGCAGGACGGCGTTGGTAATGGGCATATTGGGCCAAGGGATTTTCGTTGTTCTCGGGCCTCATTGGTGGTAGTGTGCGCCAATTCACATTTTTACTTCGACTACGCGCGTGAACGGTGCTATTTGTATCCATCCTATTCCCAGCGCCAGACAACTAGTCCAATACTAATGCGCTTCCCAAACCGGCGTCCCTAAACTCCTTACTGTATATACATGCCGAAGAAAACGCTAGTCCACCCGCACACAAACCGGGGGCAACAACGAATATACATTACCGCCATCGGCACATAGGCTTGCCCTCTGGTGCTTTACCAGCCATCTCCCCACCCGTCCTCCTCGTCGTCTGCCTGTTTCGGCTTCAAGTCAATCTTCTTGGCTGGCGCCGACTTCGCAGCAGGTTTGGAAACAGGCTTCTTGCTTGTCGCCGCCTTTCCATTCGCGGGGTTTGCTTTGGTGAGCCCCTTTGGCAATGGCTTGCCACCGGCCTTAGATTTCTGCTGTGCGGCTAGCCATCCAGCAAAGTCGGGCTCCTCGTCATCGCCAAAGGGTTGTGCGCTACCGCTGCTGCTGATATTTCGTGTTGGTTCTTTCTTTGCCGCGGGCAGGGTAGCCGATGAGGCCATAGAATCATTCGCAGCTGTTGAACCATCGTCAAAGAAGTTGTCGTTGTCGTCCATATCACCCATGTCGCCCCAGGCATCTCCATCGTCCTCTGCTGGGTCCTCCTCCGCAAAGAAGGCCTCGGCGCCGGAGTTACTCGAAGGAGCCCTTGCAAGTGCTGAGGATGGAGGCTGCGGGGATTTCATAGCTTGGCGGTGTAATGTTGATGCTGACGAGGTGGTTACTGGCACAGGTCGCTTCACCTCTGCGGCTGGGGCTGAGCCGTTTGACGCGTTTGGCTGGATTTCACCCGCTGCCGAGGATATCTTGTTGGTGAATGACGAGATGGCCCAACCAGCCCATGAAGCTGTAGCAGACTCTGTCGGCTGCGGAGTACCCATGCGTGGCGCTCCCGCATGCTCGCCAGTCTGCTGGGGAGCAAGGACAGTGTCGGGCATATCCTCGGCGGCCTTCTTTATCTTCTGCATGTAAATATCCATGGTCTTCGTTGCCTGGTCCCGCACAATCTTCTCCTTGTCAATCAATGAAGGACAAATAGCCGGGAGGATTTTCAGCGCGACGTCCTCGTCAGAGAAACAGTCTCCTGTGACAGCAAGTGCCATGAGTGCAGCATTCCTCCCGTGGACAAATGGGTCTCTAAGAGAGCGAGTAAAAGCTGCAATCAAAACCTTGCTCCTCGAGGAAGTGCCCAGATTCTTCGCAATTTTGCCCAAACAGATAGTCGTGTTTGTGCGGATACCGGGCTGCTCGTCATTCGCAGTCTTGGCAAGACACTTAAGCAGTTCTCCGTTTATAGTGCGATCGGAGAGCTTGCCGATGATGGTAAGAACAGACTTCAGCGTTTGCTCTCTGACCACTGGTGCCAAATCGGTGAACCCTGACACGAGATTTGGGAACATCTTGTCGTTCACTATCTTTTGCGATAGCCGATCGATCATCAAAGGCAGGTTGTCAAGCAAAGATACTCGAATGGCTCTGTCGGGGTTTTGGAAAAGCCGTATTACTACAGGCGTTACCTTCGAGTCAAAGTCGTCATTTGACATTTTTGTCGCGATTTTCATCACAACACTGAAGGCTTTGGGCCCTCCGCCGCCAAATTCAACGGACTTGAGCAATTCGGGGAGGACCTTCATCTTGAAGAAGTCTTCGGGGAAGTCGTCGGTAAGCTGTTCCAGGTCGCTGCAAATTGTCAATACAAAGCACACTTGACTGTACAGGACCAGAAAACGTACTTGAGAAACACTTCCCGCTCTTCCGCAGATTTCACACCCAGGTTATCCACTCCATCAGTCAACTTGATAAGTGGCGTGTCGAAGAATGACCCGCGACGATGACCCTGTTCGATGAAGTGGCCGACGCTGAGTCTAGACTTGGGATTATTGTTGACGAGTCGCTTATAGCTCGCATGCATGCTGGGAGGTATACCCTTGGTTTGACCAGCTTGGCTCCCACCAGCATAGTCACCATTGAAGGCCTCAAAGATCAGTGTGCCCAGATTGAACGAGTCGACGGCAAAGTGAGGGGCCTTTTTTATAGCGTCCCAGCCTGATTGTAGCTCTGGAGGTGCGTACCTCGCCGAATCGGGTACCATACTTCCATAGTTCTATCGTAGTAACAGTCAGTTTCGATGGTATACGAGATAGTTTCTTGAAAACGCATACATATATGATAGCATCATCGTCCTTGATGTTGCTCAAGACCTCGAAGCCCCCGATCTTCCACTCTCCACTCTCCGAGGTGTATATTGACCCAACTCTCATGTTGCCGTGGATCGAGGAGGCTTCATCGTTGATGAATTTGAGGGTTCGCTGGCGAGTTGTCAGCCTGTGCGCCTATCACATCGCTGGCGCCCGAGTTTCCATACCGCTACGCTATATATGCCCCATTTCGTCGTCTCGGGGCTTAGGCTCTTCCGTTTCACATGCCATCGCAAGGGCACCAAGCGCTCTGTCGCAATGTAGATGTACGTGTCGGTCTAACAGGCGTGCGATCAGTCGCAATCCTCCAAGGATAGGCGCTATGAAGATGTACCTCGACCGTGTCCAAGACCTTGATTACACCGGGGTGGCGCAACGTGCGCAGCTTCTTCAGGGCGTTCTTCGCGAGCGGTAATCTGGACCTGTTTGCGGTGATGTCGAAGGAGAAGATGCTGCAGTTCGATCCGTCCTCCTGCAGCGCATGTCAGGTGCTTTGTTCGTCTCGCGCAAAGGTTGTCTACCTTGTGCATACACGTCTCGTGCCATTGTGCAGGGTCCATATGGACTGGTCGACATCGAGGATGTCCCCGAACGAGTACGGGAAGGCAGGGCCCTTGGCGATCGCAGATGCGACGGCGGACTTTAGGAAATCCATGGCGGCAGACCACCCTGCTTGAACAGGTGCGACGGCTGGCTACCCATAGAAGAAGGGATTGTGATCGAGCTATGCCTGGGCGATTTGTAGAAAGAGCAAGTCCTGAGGAGTTGTGGTGCAAAGATGTTCTGGCCGCAAAGGACACCACAGCAACTTCAGGAATCAGGTTGCCTCTTTGAGACCTGACGCACCCCCAAAGCTCCTCAGGGTTGAGGACAAGGTCGCGCTCCGGACGGGCAGCAATTGGCGCGACGGGCTCCCCGCGCTAGTCCCAAAGGGGGCAGGGTTTGGGCGGTGGTGAGGGGCAGAAGGCTAGTCAAAGTGGTCAATGCCCGTGGGTTGGGTCCACCTGGCTCTGGCGCGCAGGGCTGACAATTTAATAGGCAAGCATTGGCTTCCTCAAACATTCACGTCCTTTCTCTTCACCCAGATCCGCCGTGCCCTTTTCCTCGTATACGGCGTCGGTCGCAAGACCAGGATCAAATCAAGTTGAGCCTCCAAAGCTCTCAGCAGCACAGGAGGCTTCTCAGCCGTGCGTGCCAACATTTGCGCGGGCTGGGCTTGATGATAGCCGCCGTCGAAGCGCCTGCTTAAATTCACATTTGATCCGTACAGATCTCATTCTACCCTGCCTCTCGGCTCTGGGCTCTTGGAGTTGCTATACTAGTTCTATCTCTCCAGATTGACTCGGCAGACTCGACCACTTCCTGCTTGACTCGAGTCGCGGCTGCTCACCCTCAACTGTCCTTCCCACCTGCAAACTTGCATACATACACACAACCGCACTTACTAGTCTATTCATCCGTCGCATCTCGTCGCATCCCATCAATCTCTCCCCATCCCAGTCGCACACAAACACATATACACGGTATGTGATGAGCATTTCCTAAAGTCTTTTGCACTTTGTTATCTCCGATCTGTGTTTGGGACCCCGCAGGCCTTGTCAATGATGCGCAATGGTAAAAGGTCGGACTGCTATGCTCTTCTGGTTTCGTCGGTTGCTTCAGCCCTACCCGCTTGGAAAATCCTGTCCCTCACGTTGTCCTCGTGTTGCCTGTGCAGGCTCTGCCTGGCTGCCAGAGGTCATCGTCATCTTGCAGAGCCCCAGATACCCGCTTTGCTGGTGTCGAGCTGGATTGACATCAACACACTATACCGCTTATCGGAGCCCAGCCTTCCACTGCTTCCATGAGGCCGGGCCAAAGGCTGCGCGTAAACAATCTGCCCGCCCACCACACACTCTCTCATCCACCTCACCCCCTCCGGCCCTCCGGCTCCGGCTGGGGCAACTCAACGAAGCCGTCGTCGCACGCAGGGTGACGACTACTTCAAGACTGAAAAGATCTGAGACGCCTGCCTGCCTTCCTGCCTCAATTGGCATCACTATTCTGTTCAAACATCAGCCCATGGATTCTTGCGCTAATCGAAACCATGGCTAGTCGTCGCGTCCATCCCAGGCTGACCCCAGGACCTCGATGCACCGTCTGCGGCGCTCCTGAGCGGGTCGACAAGACGACTGTCGCATGCATTGAATGCATGCGGCACCAGCATCTTGCGTGCCTTGGTCCTCTTCCGCAGGATCCTTCAAAGTAGGTTTCCATCCCCGAGTCATCCTCACGACCAAGTGCGCACGCCTCGGTTGCCCCTGTGCCGTGTCTGGTTCGGCGCCAAAGACATACCCCTCACCCCATCACTGTCACCACCAAGCTCAAACCAGGTGCTTTGCAAACCAGCCATCATTGCACAGCTCCTGCTATGTAACACCGGTCAAGAGGAGGAGCAGAGAGAATCGGATGCAAGGGCCAAATGCCTCTTCTCAAGTCTCAACCTCGGGAATCCACCAGCAGCACGCGCCAGGCGTCGGAACAGCCAGGCCTGGCGGGCATATTGTCTGGTCTCGGCGGGATGGGCAGCTAGCCACCCATCTGTCGCCACCTTGTTCTGCTCCGCACTATGTCTTTGGTTGCACTTGCCTACTTGGCTCCGCAGCACCATATCTGTCCCAACCGCACCATACAGCAAAACCTAAATCATTACATCAACTGGCAGCAGAAGCTAATCCGCCTCTCACAGCTTCACCTGTGCGTGGTGTCTCAACAGGAACGATGGGATTGAGATTCAGGCAAGGCGTTCCTCAAACACCCAAAGTAGTACAGCACCTCTGCCCCCTGTCAGATCGACCGACGATATGTTCAGACTCTCGAGCACCTCGAGCAACCCGTTCCTGCCTACCGCAGAAGACAGCTCTCCGGTGACAAGATCAAGGTGTACTGCTCCTGGCTGTCAGGAGTTTGCCGCCAGTGGCTATCCAGCATGCCTCTTTCATATGCAGCCAGTCTCCCCGAAACTATCCAAAAGCCTAGCCTGGCAGCATGCGCCGGTTGTATCGCAAACGAATGGGCGCCTTCCGGAGGGAGTAGCGCACAGTCGGAAGCAATTGGATGCAAAGGTGACCGCGAGGAAGTCCATTGCGGCTAAGCCAGCATTCTTGCTTACGGCTTCCAAACCGAACGGCATCAGGCTCAATGGTAGCAGCCAGGCCGCAGTGAATCGAGTAGTGACCAACGGCACTCATCTCTCACCGAAGCCATCTCTCCTGCGACAGATACACCCAGAGTCTCCTGAGACGCCCTCAAGGAAGAGGCAGCGCATGACATCGCCAGGGAACGACGAGTTCAGCCCAAGAGTCTCGCAGCGGAACTTTGAATTACCATCAAGAGAACGGAGTCCGCCATACGGCAACCTACCTGCCAGGAATTTCGGCTCACCCTTGCTAAATGGAAGCAACGGCCTCTTGTATTCAGACAAGGACAAAGGGAGGATAGCAGGGCATGCTCCTCGACTTGATACCAACCACGCCCAACAACCGCTTAATGAAATAAGTTTTGACTTCGGACCTGCTACAACGCCCCTGAGAAATGCAAGCAGCAACGACGCGCGGAAGGTTGGACTGGGTGGTTCGTTTCCGGAGCCGACCATTCTGAGCCACACCGACTGGCGCTCACCGAGCGCGCGCAACAGCATAGCCCCCGAGAGACAAAGTCGCGGACCGGCCCCGATAAAGGCGCGAAAGAGCCATAAGGTTGCTAAATCCGCCTACGGAGGGCTGAAGCCGGTAATCCGGACTCCGCCGCTCGAGAAGCAACGGCAGCGGCTCACAGAAACCCAGGATATCTCGGCTTTAGACAGGTTCGTTTACGGGCAGGAGGGTTCGTCTCAGCCACCTCCAGGGGTTAGGACAACGGCAGAGCACGAGCCGGCGAAGCGTGAAAACGTCTTCTACGGACATATAGACCCGCGAACACATTGGACGCGGCCCCGCTCGGATGAATGGTACGAGAGGAAGGAAGAGGAGATCAAGGCTCGCGGAGGACGTAAAGCCAACTTTGGAAAAGCAGCGCAACGGATGAGAGAGCAGAGGCTGAAGGAGGATCCTGGCGAATGGGAAGAGAGCTTGCCAGAACGCGTCCGCAGCGACGAGGCGTGGCTCGCTGCGATGCGAGATCATCACAGCCGAACCCACGGTGTCGGGCCTTATCATACGCCTCAGCCCAGTGAACAACAGCCGCCCGTCAGAAAGAAGCGAGCGTACAGGAGACGAAATCAGGGCGTGGTACCCCCAGTTGTTCCAGAATCGTCTGGCACGGCAGCCCGCGTGAACTCGCAAACCTCCAACGCTGTGCCGGGATTGCAGCCAGCGGCGGGCTTAAACAGCAACCCAAGGTTGCTGAAGAAACAAACGGAACCTTCCATATGAGAATAGCTTAATGGGCATTGCTACAGGTACATTGGGAAAGGAGATTTATCCCGTTGGAAGGAACTTTTTGTACATTAACCTGGCACTGGGATGGCCGCCGGGAAGTGACTTCGTGTGGTGGACATTACACCTAGTTGTGCATGTGCCTGTTTGAGCTGAGTGGAAGTTCAGTCAGGATGGCTTTGGCCGATATGAACTTGAAGGCTGTCATGACGACTATGACGACGGGACATGACAGCCCGACTTGAAGGAGAAAACATTGTCATTTGGCCAACATGGAGTATCAAACAGATGGGTTTACAGTTGCATGGACTAGAGGAGCAGCATTTGAATTCTTTGCACAGCCTTGGTGGCTCGGAAGGCTGGAAGGCTGCAATTGAAATAATAAGGGCTCACCAAGCATACACCTTTCAAAACTTCTAGCTAAGTCTAGCGATGGGCCTAGAATTCAATCAGAGCATACCCAACAAAGCAGAAAACAATTCAGCACAGCAAAATAGGCATTCCTTGAAGCAGAATCTGCTGGTGAGGCTAGCTGCACACTCCTAACCCTGTTCTCCGAGGGCTGGCAAATACGAGGCACGGACTGGAGCGACTATCCAAGTCACGAGGCTGCTTGACCGGGCGGACAATTCGCTAGGGGAAACAGACAACATTACCTCTCCATTTCTGCGCCTGTTCGCCTGGCGGCTCGAAGATTCCACTTCAAAATTGGCTACCGAAGGCTCTTTCGTCTGAACATCAGACCTTTACGTCAACCAAATTTTCACTTCCGCATCTCAGGCTAGTGACTAGCACAAGGCTCCAGGTCTTGAGACCGCCATTGTAGATGCATGATCCTTATAATTGTCCCACTCTACTATAAGGAAGGAATAAAAATGAAGATGGATATTCACATCCATAAAAACAGATGGTACATCTATACATGCTGCAGTTAATGCACGGTTAATGCCCTACTATTAAATTAATATAAGGCAATGTTAAGTTGCCCTTAGCAATGCTATAATATATTAAAAAGCATCTTTATTGCCATTTCTTATTATAAATATAGCTTTTTTTAAAATTTTTTAAGACGCTAATTATTTAACTATATAATGTTTTTATATTTATTTAATTTATATAAATTATAATTTTATTTTAAATATCCTTTATATTATTATTATTATTATTATTAATATTTTTAATAATTAAACATATTTATAATAATTAATTAATGCTTTTTATAATCTTTATATATTATTTTTTAATTATTACCTTTATAATTAAAACTATAAATATTAATAAAGTTAAGTTAAAAGATTTTATAATATTTAAAGGCATTTATTATTTTAAAAGCTATTAAATTAATTTCTTTATAAGCCTTTTTATTAATTATTAATCTTAATAAATAGTATTTTGTTAAATATTATTATTAAAAATATTCTTTTTATTTAATAATTTAAGGGTTAAGTTATTTTACTTAAATATTAAATTAATATATTATATAAAAATTATAATTACTTTTATTTTATTACTTACTTTATTATTTAAATATATAATAATTAATATTATTTTTTATTTATTATAACTATTTAATAATTTTTAAAAATATTATTTTTATTATTATTAAATATAAAAATATTAATATAGTTTATTAATAAGTAGCGCATATTAATAAGTAGCGCATTTTTATAACTTTTATTAACTTTAATTAACTTTAATACCCATTTAATGCATATAATTTAATTAAATTTAGCATTAATTAATATTAATTATAATTAAATCCTTGTTTTTAATTAATTTGCTTAATTTAAAGTAATATAAGTAATTATAGCTTAAATAAAAGTAATTAAGTTTTAATAAAAGGATTATTTTTTAATAAGAATTGCATTAATGCTTTTTATATTAATTTTCTATTTATCCACCTATTTAAATATTTAATACATTAAAAATTAATAATTATAATGCTAAAATCTTTTAAAGAAGATAAAATACTTTTAATTATTTAAGTAATTAAAAACTATTAAGAAAAATATATTAAACTTCTTAAGTTATATAAAGCTATATAAATCTTTAATATTCTTAAAATTATACTTTATTATAAGATAAATTAATAACGCTTTTATAAAGAATTATATATTAATATATATAAATTTAATTAAATTAAAGAATAAATGCTTATTTAATACATTATTAATTAAGATATTTAAGGATTCTTTTTATAACTTTTTAATATAAAAAATATAGCTAATCTTTTATTAATATTGTAAAATATTAAACTTATTAATAAGTATTAAGCTTAACGCTTTATAAATTAATAACTTAACTTTAAAATTAAATTTAATTATCTTTATAATTATTAAAGAGCTTTTTATAAAGATTTAAAAATTATTAAGAATTAATTTAAATTACTTTATAATATAATAATTAAGTATTAAATTATTAATAATAACCTTTATAACTTTAATAAAATTAACTTTATAATAAATATAATTACCTTATTAATAATTATTATATATATTAATAAGTATAAAAAAGCTAAATTAATTTAGCTTAATAATTAAAAATAAATAATTATTATTAAATATATTAATATAAATAAGTTATAAATTTTATTATTTATAATTATTTAAGGTACTTATTATTTTATTAACTAAGTAATAAAGTTAAGTTTTTTAAATAATTAAGTTATTAAGCTTATTTTTAATAAATAAATAAATAATAAAATTAATTTAAAATAAATTTAATATTTAATAAATATATTAAGTTAAAGAAAAATATTAATTATTAAATATTAATTATAAATAATTATAAAAGCTATATATTAATTTAGTTTAATTAATATTATAAGGATAATAAAATTATTATTATTAATATATTGCTATATTTATTTTACTTACTTTAATTATTAAATATTGCGTTATATTTATTTTTAAAGCATATATATAATAATAAGATTAATTTCTTTATTTAAGCTTTTATTAATTATATTATTAAATTTAAGTTTTTTTTTTATATTTAAGGTAGCTTATAATAAAACTTTTATAATAAAAAATATTAAGTTTATATTTAAAAAAGCTAAAATTTTTCTTTAAAATCTTAATTTTATAATTTTTAAGCTTAATATTTACTTATAAACTTTAATATAATTCCTTTTTATTTTTCTTTAAAAATAAAAGTCTTAAATATTATTAAATACTTAATAAATTATTTAATAATTAAGTTTTATTAAAAGTAAGATTTTTATTTATTAAGAAAGCTTCCTTATATTAATTGTAAAGGTTATTAATTAATTAGCAAAAAGTATATAAATAATAATATATTTATTTATTATAATAAGTAAATAAATTTATATGCTTTAAAATGCTAATATAATACTTATTAAATGCTAAAGGGTTAAAAAAACTTAAATGCAGCTTAAAAAAGCATTTATAATTAAGGAATTTTAAGCTTTTATTTAAGAGAAATAAAAGGTAAAATAGCTAGCTAATAAAATAAATAATGAGATAAAAGAGTTAATTTATAGCAAATTAATTAAAAGATGTTATAATAATTATAATAAAATTAAGCATAATATAAAAACTTATAAGAAAAATAAAAAAGGGTTTAATTAATTAAATTTTAATTATATTATAATAAATTTAGCTTAATTAATATTAATTAATATAAATATAATTATTTTATTAATTTATAATAAACTATATTTTTAATAATATAATTAATATTAATTAATGCTAAATATATATTTCTTACCAAAAGTTAACTAATTTAAATTAATATTATAATTATATTAATGCTTTTAAATTAATGAAATTAATTAAAAATAAAGATTTAATTGCAATTAATATTAATTAATGCTAAATTTAATTAAATTATTTGCATTAAGTAAGTGCTAAGGTTAATTAAAGTTAATGAAAGTTATAAAAGTACGCTACTTATTAATATACGTTATTTATTAATAAACTACGTTATAAGGTTTATTTTTTATAATAATAACTTTTTTTAATAAAAATATAATAAAAAAGAATTTTTTAAAAAAGATTATAATTAAGGTAATAATTTTTATAAATATTATTTTTAAAAGGAAAATTAAATTTTTTTTATTAATTATATAATTAATATAATTAATATTACATTAAATATAAATAAAGTAATAATAATTAAAAATTATATAATATTTTAATAAGCTTAAAAGCATTTCTTAAAATTTATAAAAAAAGCTTTTTTAATTACTTTTAATTATTAAACTTTATAAAGGTTATTATTTTTTTAATATAAAAAAAAGGTATATAAAAAGAAGATTATATTTATTAATTAAATATTAATTATTATTAAATATAACTTAATTATTATAAGAGCGTGGTTTATTATTAATAGCATATAAGTTTAAATGGTTAATAATAAGTTTAATATAGCTAAGTACTTCCTTTATTATAAAGGCTTTCTTAATGATAATTATAATCTTACTTATACCTTATTAAAGCAATAATATCCATTAATTAATAGCAGTAATATTATTAATAATGATAAAGAGGAAAAATAGTTTAGTAATAATAATAAGGAAAATAATATTATATTGCTACTTAACTTAATAGGATAAATAAGCATTAAAAAGTATGCTAAGAAGGAAAAGGCTAAGTAATGTAAGGAGCGTTAATGCAATATTTATAAAATAATAAGCTAAGCATAAATGCCATTATTATATTATATTAACAAAATTATAAACTTTAAGTGCATTAGCATTATATAACTTTTTCATTATATAAATAAAATAATACCTATATTTAAGCAGTTTAATATAATTTATTATTAATATACTTAATATAGTTTATGCTATTATCCCTTATATTATTACATTATAAATTATTATTATAATATAAAGAACTTTTTATAAATTCCTTAATTTCCGCTAATATACGTATATAAAAATAAACCTTATTATTAACTTGCTTAAATTATATTTATATTATAATTAATTTAATGTATATTTAAAATGCATGGATATAATAGCTTTGTTATTAAAGGCGTGCTATATTAACATGCCTTTACTAAATGCAAATAGCAATACCTTATTAAGCTTTTCTTATTATAATAAGCATGATATATAATTACCTATATATTATAAATATATTTAATATATAATATTGCATTTTAATATTAATTATATAAGGTGTTTAACTACCTTGATATAGTGGATGTACTTCCCTTTAATTTCTTAAAGGAAAATACTTTTACTTAAAGGGGGAATTATTAAGCTTATAGCATATTACTATAATGTAATGATTTACCATAGCATAGTAAATAGCTGGTTTAGAGAAAGCATGGAGATTTCCTTATTATACTTTAATAATATAAATTATTATATTATGGTGGTACTTTTTCCAATACCTCTCTAGAAAAGAATTAACTTTTACTCCCAACTTATAGCAAGTATTAATAAGTATCTTAATTAATATTAATTATTATTATTAAAAATTAAGTAAAAGCTATAAATTAACTTAAAGCTTATTAATTATTATTTACATTATTATTATTAAAGCAGTTTTATATTAATAAAATATAATTAAAAGTTAAGTAAAAGTTATAAATTAATAAAGTTTAAGAATAATAAGATTATTATTATTATAATTAAAAATTAAGCAAAAGCTATAAATTAATTTAAAGCTTAAAAAAGATATTATTATTATTACTTTATTATTAATATAAATTTTCTTATTATAATTATTATAAATAAATAAGCATAAAAATAATTTATTTCTTTAATATTTAATTATTTATGCTTATAAAATAAGCATTAAAAACGAGCCACTTAAATAATAAGGAACAGGTTTTGCTAAACCCTCTTAAGGATAACTTAAGAAAAAGCTTTAATGCAATAAAAAAGGAAGATAAAAATAAAAGAAAACTAAAGAAAGGGAAAAGATAAATATTTTAAAAATTCTTAAAAATAAGAAAAGCTTAATTAAAGCATTAAATATATATAAAAAGAAAAAAGTTAATTTCTTAAAAAAAAATTTAAAATAAGCGTAAAAGCTAGCTTTTTATAGCTAACTAAAATTTAGCATAGTATTATTTTTTATATAATTCCTTATACTCATTAATATACCCTTTTTTAGGCACTTTATAATGGATATTATAAAAACTATTAAAATAAAACTTCGTTATTTTTAATTAAGCTTTTAAGTTTTAAAATTCACCTTATTATAATCCTAATTATTATTGCTATTTTTAATTCCTTATTTACTTATTTTATTATAGCTTTTGCTTTTTTATAAAAGCTTTAAATATTCTTAAGACTTGCTTAGCAATATATTTATTAATTATATCCTTCCAGCTATTAAAGTTTACTTTAATAATTAGTATTAATATAACTATTAAAGATTTAAATACCTTTATAAAATGAAAAGCAAATTTATTTTTTTTTTTAATTATTGCATTAAGCATAGCATGCTAGCTTTACTAACTTCCGCTTTTACTTTTTGCAAAGCTTTTGCTTTTACTTTTGCTTTTTATAACACTTTTGCTTTTAATATTTATACCTTGCATTTAATTACTTAGCTAACTTATTTATAAGCCTTTTAAATTATCTTTAAGCAAACTTTATTATTATTTTAACTATTTTAGATTAATTAACGCGCTTTAGATTTTATTTATATTTATTATTAAAATAAATAAATAAAAAAAATTCTTATATATATTAAAGTAAGCATTCTTTATTAACTTTAAAATATCTTATAATATAATGCTTAAACTAAAGGCTTATTTAATTAAAGTTATACTTAATTAATTTTAAGCTATTTAAAAATTTATACCTTATTATATATTAAATATTTAAAATTAAGTTATTAAATTAATTTGCATTAAAGGTATTATTTCCTTAATGCCTTTTTTATAATTAGCAATAATCTTAACATATTGCAATTTAAATAGCTATTACTAAATAATATCCCTTTATAATAAAAGCCTACTTTTTACTTTAATTACTTTTATATTATTAATCTTAATAAAGGGAACTAATATAGGTATTTAAATAGCTTTATTAATTCCATTAAGCTTTAATTAAATAGCAAATATTTAAATAGCAATGCTAATAATAGCTTTAAGCATCTTATAATATATAATTTTAATTAAAAAAGCCTTAGCTTAATTCTATACCTTTTAATTATTTTTTCCTTAATTCTTCTTAAAGTAATTTTTAATAAATTTAATAACATACTATTTATAAAACATTTTATTAATTTATCTTAATCTTAATATAAACTTTTTGCTAAAATCTTGCATTTTATCTTTTAAAATAATTATTAAATATTTATAAATAAGCACTTTAGCATTTTTATTTATCTTGCTTTTTTTATTTTTTAATATAAAACTATTTTATAATAAGCAATAATTCTTTATTTTATTAAAAATTACCATTATTTAATAATTAAGTATATAAATAAATATAATAATAAATTTATAATTCTTTATTAATTTATGCTATTAATATTTCTTAAATAAGGTATAATTATAATATAAAGGTTTTTTAAGTAAGAATATAATATCTTAAAAATTAAAAAGCTATTAAGTTATAAAAACTATAATATACTAAGTTTTTAATTCTTTATATTTATAAAGTATTTTTTTTATATTAAAGAAATTAAGGGTAAGAAAGGCTTAATATTATTTTATTAAATTTATTAACTTAGCTAATTTTCTTAGCTTAAGGTAAAAATTAATACTTAAAAAATATTTTTATATTATCTTTATAAGCTTATTATTAAATGCTATTTATTTTATATTAAAGAATAATAACTAATTAAGGGTTTAGGATTATTAAATATTATTTAAATAAACCTTATTTATAATAATTCTTATTTTAAAGGGATTTTTAAAAAAGTTAACACTTACTTTTTAAGCAAAGTTTTATTAATTTTAAATATTTATAATATTTAAAAATTATAATACTTTGCTAAATAAGTTTTTAAAATTATTAAAATAAGAAAGTTTTAAAATTATTAATGCTAAATTATTCTTTCTTAAATTAATAGGCTTAATTATTAAAATTAAGGTATTAGGGTTTTAAGGTATTTTATAATATAAGGGCAATTAAGATTGCTTTTTTACCTTATTTTTTTAGCTAAAAGATATTTTAGCTTTTAATTATAAAGAAAAAAGGCAAAGGAAATAAGTAATAAAGTAAAGAGTAAGTAATAAAAGTTAAGTAATAAAGAGGGAAGGTATAGTAATAAAAAGAGCCTTGCATTCTTAAGGATTGCTATATAAGTAATTAAGATAAAGAGGGTTAAAAATAAGAAAGAGATATAATTAATATTTAATTATAGCTTAAGGCAGCTTTTATAAATAATTATTACTTATTTTTAAATAAGAATTAAGTAAGGGAAAAGATTAATATATTAAAAGTGCATTATTATTAAAATAACTAAATAGTAGCTAATTTTTAACCTTTAATTAATAATGATATAAAGGTAGGAAAAAGAAGAAGAAGAAAAAGAAAGGAAGAGGGCTTAGTTATAAATAAATAGGTATAATAGCGTATATAAGCTAAAGTAGCAAAAGCTAATAACTTATTACTCTTAAGTTAAATAATTGCATTAATTAAAAGGAAGGAATGATAAGAAGGCTTATAAGTTATTATTAAAAGCTATTAGTTTATTATTTTATTAATAGTTAAAGTAAAAGGATATATAATTTCTTGTTTTTCTTAAATAATAGTTAATTATAAAGTACTTCTTTTTTAATTTATAAGTTTATTAAGCATAAATTAAAATGGGTTACTTAGTTAAAATTCTTTTATAGCGAAAAGATAAATAACTTTTTTATAAGCAAAGAATTAAAAGTAAATAACTTCTTTTAAGCAATAAATTAATCTTAATTAAAAGCAAGGTAGTAAATTACTTCTTTTAGTAATAAAGTAGCTTATTATTAACGTTGCCTGCTTTTTCTTATTATAGCAACTTTATATATATAAATTTTCTTTCCTTTCTTAAGTTTCTTCTTTCTTTTTTTTTTAATATCTTTTTAATTTTAATTAGCCTTTAAATTAAGTTAAAATTAAAGCAAAATATTATAATCCTTTTATCCTTAAATATCTTTTTATAATAGCATCTTTATTATTAAACCCTTCTTAATTAAGGTTAAGAAGTTTAATGTAAAAGGATTTCCCTTTCCCTTCTTAAGCTATTTATTATAACTTATAAGCTAAATAAGTTTTAATTAAGGGCATTTATACCTTTTTTAAGCTAAAAGGCATTTTTAATAAAAATTAATTTATTAAAACTATTCTTTATAATGCTTTTATAAAAGGCATTTATATATATAAGATTATTAATATTAAATAAAATTAATACCTTACTTAGCAACTTATTAATTTTATTTTTAAAAAGATAATTAAGGAATTATTTAATAAGTTTCTTAATAAGCTATAAAAAAAATAGTTTTTAAATAATATTAAGAATTTAATTAAAAGTTATATAAATATTATTATTATTAAGAAAAGTAATAAGGCTTTTTATAAAAAGTATATAATAGTAATATATAATTACTTTAATTATTACCATTAAGTAGCTTTGCTTATAGCCTTTTATAGCTATTAAAATGCTTTCCCTTATAAGTATTACTTAAAATATATAAGTTATAACTTTTTCTTAATTATAAATAAAAACATTCTTATTATAATTCCCTTTTTTAATTATTGCTTTTTATATAATTTTTATAATAATGCTTATATTAATTATATTTATTATATTAAGAAATTTAATTATACCTTTAATAAATATAGTAATATAAAAAAAGTGCAAAAGGCTATAATAGTTAAGTAAGTAAAGTTTAAGAGTATGCCTAGCTTTATAATTATTATTAATAAAATAGCATAGCTTAAAGGAATAATTAGCTTTAATATTATTTAAAATAAGGAGGCTAGTATTATTTAAAGTTAATAATTACAACCTTATAATGCAAAATTCTTATTATATTAATTATAAAAATAAGTTTTTAGCAAGGTATAAATAGTAATTAAGATAAAAGGAAAAAGGAAAAAGTAAATTAAGCTATTAGAAAAAAAAGAAAGTTTTTAATCTTAATAAAAAAATAATAAATAAGTATATAATAAATTTTGCAATATATTTTTTAAAAATATAATATTTTATATTTAAACCTAAGGTTAAATTTAATTAAGTAAATAAATGTATATAAAAAAAAAAGAAATTTTATATTATAATAAATATATATATATGCATATGCAAGAAAAGATAACCCCCCCCTTTTTAAATAAATATCTAAGCTAAGATTTAAAAGTATTACTAAGCTAATTATATTAAGAACGTTAAGAGTTATTTAATTAAAGCAAAGGAATGTTAATAAATTATAAAGGCTTATTTCCTAAGTTCCTTTATTTTATGCATAAGCATATTATAAGTTTAGCATCTTAAATATTAAAGTTTAAAGAATTTAATAAGTTTAAGCTTATAAATAATTAATATACTTAGGCAGTAAATAAAGATATATTTAATTAATTTTAATAATAATTAAAGTTAAGGTTATTTAAGATAAGGTTAAATGGGCTAAATTTTATTAAAATATTTAAAAAGGGGTTATTATTTATAATAACTATAAAATTAATTTTTTAAAGCAAATAAGGTTTAAGTTTCTATATCCTGAAATAATTAATAAATCTTTTTAATTATTTTAATAAAAATATACTTAAAAGGTAAATACCATTAAGTATTTAAAGTTTATAAATATTATTATAATAGATTTTATAAATAATAAAAGAATTAAATTAATAATAAGTTAGTTTTTAAAATAAGGAATAATTAGCTTTCCTTTGCTTATTAATAAGCAAAACTAAATTATCCTTTTTTAAAGGAATAGGTTAAGGGAAATTATAATATATATTTTATTACATAGCTTTTTTCTTATAATTTAAGATTAATTTAATTACTACTTTTATATCCTATTAAAGATTAAGGAGTAATTAAAGCTGGGAATTAAAAGCATTTTAAGTAGATATATTTAAAGTTTAGGTTTAAATATGCTATATAGGAATAGTGGTTTTAATTAAAATAATTAATTTAAAGCTATAAAAAAGATAAAAGGAACTCTTTTTATAAGATCTTTTAAGTAAAGTTTAATTAATAAAAAGGGCATAAGGTAAGATTTATACCCAGCCTTTAATCCCTTTATTAAGCATTTTCCTAATAACAGCAATAATAGTAAAGTATTTATATTTAATAATATTATTAATATAAGGGTTATATGCTAAGATTATAATCTTTTCAACTTTAATTATTAAGAAATATTAAGCAAATTAACTTATATTTTCTTATTCTTTATTTATTATTATTTTTATTAAAAGCCCTTATTTAAAAAGGAATTTTTAAATAAAGAACTTCTTAATGCTTTTTAAGTTAGCTATCTTAAGAAGCATAGCTTTAACTTATTTTATTAAGTTATATTATCCTTTAACTAGCTTATTATATCCCTAATTAAAAGGTAAATATTAAATATTAATATAAATCTTAATAAATAGTTAATTTAGCATAATTAAAATAATTCCATTATTATAAATTTAAGTATTTTATTTATTGCAATAAGGATAATTAGCAATAGCCTTTTTAATATTGGCGTATATTTCTTTTTAATAATATATGGCTTGGATTTGGAAATAAGTAGCGTTCCTTTTATAATATTTAAAAGAAGCATAGCAGTTCTTAATAATTTCCTATCTTTAATTAGGGTTATTAATAACTTGCCGTTATAGTAAATCCTTTTTAAGTTATTTTTAAAGAGTTTCTTTATAAATAAAGAAATGATAAGCCTTTTTATAAAAAAATAATTGCTATTATGGTATTAGGTTTTTAAGATAGGTTTTATAGCAAAGGTATTAAGCAATCTTAAGTAATTTTTTTAATTAGAAATAATTATTAAGTAATAGTGGTTTTTAATTAAATAACTAGGGTTAAGATAATTAATTAAGGGAAGCATTATATTAGTTTTTAATATTTCTTTTAAATTTATAATTTGCCTTATTTAATAGCCTTAATGGCTTTTTAAAAAGTACATTTATAATAATATTTTTAAAACCTTTAATATAATAAATAATGAAATTATATATTTTAATTATAGCTAGCTACCTTATAATATAGGCGCTTAATATATTTAAGGTAAATTCCTTTAATTATTAAATTAAGATATTTAAATTTATCTTTAAGGTAAAGTAAATGCTATAAATATAAAAGCATAAGTACTTAATTATATATAGAATAGCTTTGCATTTTTATTTTATTGCATTATATAGCTTTTTAACTCTTATTTAGGTATTACTTTTATATTAAATTAGGTATTGCAATTTATTTTTAATTTGTATAAGGCATGCGCCTTATCCCTTAAGACTTATATTTATTATAAGAATAATTTTATTATTAAAATAGTTAATATTAATTAAGTATGGCTTTAAAGTAATTATAGCTTTAAGAGCATTTATAGCTTTTTAATAATTTAGGGTTTATTAATAAGGTATACCCTTTTTTAAAAGGTTAAATAATGGCTTAATAATAATCTTATAAAAAGGCATTTATGCTTTATAAAAGTTTAATAAGCTTAAAAAGGATTTAAGCTTAGTTATATTTTTATAGGTATTTTACTTATTAATTTTAATAATTTTTTTATTTAATGGAAATTAACTAAGTATTTTATAGGTATAATTAATAATATTAGCTTATTGCTTATATTATTTTAATTTAATAGCATTAATTACCCCTTTAATTAGCTTAAAATTATAAAGAACATTATTAAGATTCTTAATATGCTTAGCTATATATTTTTAAACCCTTGGTAAGATAAGTACTTCTTTATTTTTATAGTTTATCTTTAAACCCTTAATTATAATGTTATTAAAAAAGAATTTATATATTATAGGAATTAAGTTATAAAAGATTTAAACCATATATTATATAAACTAAGCAATAGAATTTATAGCTTTTATGGGTAGGTTATATTATTAAAATAATTTAATTAAAGTAAAAAAGGTTATAATATCTTAGCTTTTCTTATTTAGCTTAATTTAATTATATTTTAAAAAGAAGTTAAAAAGAAATAGTATTTTATATATTGCAAACTTCTTAGTAAATTTATTTATTAATGGCGGGATAAAAGCATTTTTAATTATAACTTTATTAGCTTTTAAGATATTATTAATAAATTAATAATTAAAGTTCTTCTTTTTTATAAGAAATCATTAATTCCTATAAATAGCATAGGATTTCTTAATAACTCCATTAGCTTATTAATCCCTAAGCATTTTAATAGCTATTTTCCTTAAGGCTTTTAAAAGCTAAATTATCTTTGCTTAATATGCTTTATAAGGAATCATATAAATAAATTATAATAACGCTATATTAATATTAATTTAAATAATATAAAACTAGTTTTATGCTAAAGATTTCTCTTAATTAAAGAGTAAATAAATAAATATTTTTTTTTCTTACTTTAAAAAGAAGTTATAGTTTTTTTATAAAAAAGCATTTAATTAATTAAGCGTTAATCTTAATCCCTTATTAATTAAAGAAAACTTAAGCTAAATTTAAGCATTATATTTACTTTTATAATTTTTATTTATAACTAATTTTATTCCTTTTTTATAAGCAAGTTTTTAATTAATTATACCCTTAGGAATAATATTATTAAAAGGATAGTTATTTATAAAATAAACTTTAATACTTATTTGCTTATAAAGAATCCTAATTAAAGGTTAAATAGTTTTATTAATTAATTTAGCAGTAATTAAAGTAAAAGGAATCTTATTAACCTATTTTTTAATATATATAGCTCTTTTTTATAAATAAGCATTATAAATATAAGTTAGTATTTATTAACCTTTTTCTTTAGCTTAATAAATCTTTTAAACCTTAGCTTAAAAATTTTTTATAAACGCAAGAATTAAACTTTTTATATCTTTATTTAAAAAGATGCTTAAAATCTTTTTATTTTCTTTTATTTTAATATTAAGATAAATTAATGTAATTAATATATTAATTAATATTAAGCTTTAATTAAAGCTTAAAGAAAGTAAAGAAATGCTTTTAAAAGCTAATAAGTATTTTTAAGGAACCTAAGCTTTCTTAAATAAAGCTACTTTAAAGAGCTTTTAGTTCTTTTATTTTAAATTATATATTACCTTAGTATTGTTAAGGATAAAATAAGCATAAAGGTATTCCTTTAATTATTTAAATATTAAGTTTATATTTAAAAAAAAGGGCATTTTTAAAAGGATATAATATAAGGTATTAAGGGCCTTATTATTAATAATAAAAAATATAGTTTTAATTTTATTTAATTTAATGCAAACCTATTCTTTTATAACTTTAATTAAAAATAAGAAATCCCCATTATATATTATTAAGTTTATATTATTAAGCAAAGCATATAAAAGTTTATTATATTTATAATATAATAAGGGTAAGAGATTTATCTTAGCTTTAATATTTAGGAAAGCAAGCTGTGAAAAGTAATTATTTACTTTTATATAAATTATTAAGTAAGCTAAATTAAAATATCCTTAATTAATTATATTTATAATAAATATAATAATAAAGTTAACTTAGTATTAAATAATTTGCAATAAATTAATTAAAATATCAGCCTTAATATTATTTCTTAAAAAAGCAATTACGCTAACTTTAAAAAATAGGTTTTTAACATAACCCTTAAGATATATTAACTTAAAAAATACCTTTAATAAAGTATATACTTTAAATTATATTATTAATAAATGCTTAATTAAGATTAAATTAATATTGCTAAGCGCTAAAATATTTATAGCATTTATTTTAATAATTACAATTAAAATTGCTTAAGCTGCTTTTTCTTTAAGTAATAAGGGTTATTAAATATACTTTTTTAATTTTAAGTTTATTATATTTACTAAGCTTGCTTTTATTATAAAAGATTTAGCATTTTCCTTTTAAGTTTAATCTTAATTAATAAATAAATTTTTCCTTTCCCCTATCTTTTTTTTATTTCCTAATTATAACTTATTATTAATAATTTAAGATTAATTATTTTTTACTTTTTTAAAGTTTTTAAATTAAATATAATTAGCCTTTATAATTCTTATAACTTTATCTTAGTTTTTAATATTCTTAGTTATATGCTTTCTTTTAATTATAACAATATTTATTTAAGAGAGCTTATTATTGCTTATAATTATAAGCTCTTCCTTAATATAAATTATATAATTTATAGAATTTATAAGTATTAAAATTAAGCTAACTTTCTTTTAATTATTAAGCTCTTAAATTACTTTTAAGGCTCTTAATAAAGCCTTTCCTTTAAATAAAGAATCCGCCTTAATAAGCTTACAATATTTAATTATATAAGGTAAATTAAACCTTTTCTTTTTTAATAAGAACTTTAATCAGCTATAAATATATCTTTTTAAATTATAGCTACTTTAATTACAATATAATTAAATATAAATAGGGTTTAAATATTTTAAAAGGCTAGCTTAAGCATTTTTAAGTAAGCTAAGGAATATTAATAACTCCTTTAGCTTAAAAGCTATTAATAAGCTATTTAAGGAAAGTTACTTAAGCTTATTGCATTAATATGCATTATAGTTTTAAAAAGTATAGCTATAGTAAACTTTAAGTAACTTATCCTTTTTAAAGAAAAGTGCTAAAATTATAATTTATGCCTTATTATTATTAAAGTTACTTTAATTAAGTCTTATTAAAGGCTATTAAATAAAATTTATAGCTCCTAGCTTAATTATTTTAAAATTACTTTATTATTTATTATAAAAAAAAGCTTTAATATTTTATTAAAATAATTTAAATTTATTTTTAAACTTAATTAAGTTAAGTTTTAACTTTATAAACCTTTTAATAAGTTTATTTACATTTTATAAATCTTAATTATATTTTTTAATAATATTAATATAATTAAATTTAAATAAAAATCATTAAGCTTATGGGTTTTTATTTTAAAGGTAATTTAAAAAATTAAAATTATTTTAGCTTTCTTAAAAAAAATTTAACCTTTTTAAACTAAGTAAATTTTAATTAAAATTATTTTATATAAATAAATACTTATTTTACTTAAAATACTTAAGTTCTTAATTAATAACTTTTAACAAGGCATGCTTAAAGTTTAATTAAAAAATATTTCTTATTAACTTATAAGTAATTCCTTTTCTTGCTAGCTATTTTTTTAAATATAATAAAAGCGCTTTATAAAAGGGCTAAATTATAATAAAAAAGATATTATTTATATTATTAAGTTCTTAGTTATATTTTGCAATCTTTCTTTTTTATGCTTTTAAGTTATTATAAGGGTTATTATAAATAATATTTTTAATAATTATAATTAAGTTTGCATAATAAGTTTAATTATTAAACTTATAAAAGATAAAAAGCTTTTTCTTTTAATCTTTTTAAATAAATTATTTAATAATAATGCTTTTAATTATTTTTGCTAGGTTTAAAGTAATATAGCATTGCTTAAGCAATTTTAAGATTTAATTATTTAAGTAGGAGAATTAATAAGCAATAATCTTAAGGCTATTTAAAACCTTAATAATATTAATTTTATTAAACTTTAAAATATTTAAATTATAAATTATAAATAAAGCTATTTATAGCGGAATTATTATATTAATAAAAAGTAAAACTTTTAAAATATTACTTTAAATTCTTAATTTATTATTAATAGTAAATTATAGGGTTTAATTAAAGCAAGGTTAATGCTTTAATTAATAAAAAGCAAAATTAAATTTCTTTTTTCCTTTAATAAGTTTCTTAGGATTCCTTTTTTAGCTTTAAGTAGAAAAAAATAAATAGTTTTTAGGATTTAAAGATATTCTTAAAATAAAAGTAAGTTTAAAAGGGCTTTAAGTTTAAAAGTATAATATATATATTATAATAGTTTTTATTAAGATAATAGCAAGATAAAGAAACTTAAAAGCAATAATATCTTTAATTAAAGCAATTATTTTTAAGAAATCTATTTTTAATATTGCTATAAGATATTTAAATTAAAGTTTAAAAAATAAAGATATTAATAAATATAATAAATAAAATAAACTTAATAAAAGGATATTTTATTAAGAAATAAGAATTATAAGGTTATAATAAAGAAAGCTTTTTAAATTTATATTTAATGCCTTACTTATTAATATTATATTAAACTCTTAATAAACTAAATTTAAGTTTAATTAAAACTTAAGCAAGATTATACTTTAAGTTTAAGTTTCCTATATAGTTTAATTAATATAAAAATGCATAATATAATATTACTTATTAAATCTATAAGTAAGCAAGGTAAGTGCCTTAATTTTATATTATAGCCCCCTTTATTTTAAACTTAAGGTTATAATAATAATAATAAATATTAATTAAGAGTTTAAAGCACTTTTAATTAATATTAAGTAATGTTTATAAAGTTTAAATTTATTATTTTAGTTTTAAGTTTATATTATTACTATATTTTAAGCATAATCTTTAATAAGAAACTTAAAATAAGTTTAAAGCTTAATAGCGTATTAATATAAGATTAAGATAATATTTTATTTAAATATTAAAAGTATAAAAAGTACCTTAAAATTAAAAAATAATCCTAAGGTACTTATAATATTATTATAAGTTTAATTATACTTAACTTTTCTTTATAATAAGTTAAAGATAAATATAAGCTTTAATTAAAGCTTTAAGCTAAAATATAAAATAATTTAGCAATATTTAATATAGAAATAAAAAAAAATAAAATTAATAAATAATTAGCTTATAGCTAACTTTTTATTTTTCTTATTATTAATTAAAGATATATAAAATTAAAATCATACCTAGGCTAAATTATTAATAAAAACAAGCCACCTAAATAATAAGGGATAGGTTCTGCTAAACCCTCTTAAGGATAACTTAAGGAGGAGCTTTAATATAATAAAAAAGGAAAATAGGAATAAAAGGAAACTAAAGAAAGGGAAAAAATAAATATTTTAAAAATTCTTAAAAATAAGAAAAGCTTAATTAAAGCACTAAATATATATAAAAAGAAAAGAGTTGATTTCTTAAAAGAATGTTTAGAATAAGCGTAAAAGCTAGCTTTTTATAGCCAGCCGGAATTTAGCGCGGTACCATTTCTCACGTAATTCCCTGCACCCGCCAACAGCATTAATTAATATTAATTTAGCTTTTATATAATTAATAATAAATAAATAAAATATATAATTAATTTAATTATAATATTAAAATATAAGTTATAATAAAGTTATAACTTGCAGCTGTTTAGCTATGGGCTAGCTTGGGTGGTTTGTATATAGTTATATATAATTACCAGCTGGCAGCTGCTATTAATAAAATTAATTTAAATTATGCACCTTTAAATTTATGCATTGCATGTATGCACTTATTATATAGGCATGTTATGTTTATATATATTATTTTTATATATTTAATATTTATTTTTATTAATATTATAAAAAATTTAATAAATTTTATAATTTTATTTAAATTAAACTTAAGATTTTTATAAATATTATATTTATTATAAAAAAGTTTTAAAAAGAAAAAAAGGTTAAAAAGTATTAATTAATAATAATTAATAATAATAATATTAATGTTTTAATTATAATAATTAATTTATTATTATATTTTAAAATTAAAGTAATTTAAAACTTATATTATTATTATAATATTAAAAAATTAAATTTTAAATAATTAAATATTATTTTTAATATTAAATTAATTAATTTTAATAAGCATTTAATTAATTTAATATAATATTAATATATAATAATTATATTAAATTTAATAATAATAAAGGCTATGCAGGGGCATTAATAATTACAGCTATAAAGAGCATTATGGGGTAGTGTGGTAAGGTTGTAGTTACGTAATAATGCTTAGTTAGCAGGTATATTATGGATGTACCATCCGTTTTAGTGGATACGAATATCCATCTTCATAAAAATTGGATCTTAATGCCACGAGGCTTGGATCGCATCCATACAGTCAAGTCTTGCCGTCAACATCACATAAATGTTGCAGTGAGGCCTCACCGTTCTAAATGCCTGGATAGATTCGAACAGGCAAGACCCCAAAGCCACTAGAAATCTTTGTTTCAATTGTCAAAAGCCAGCAACGCCCGAGCTGTCAGACACATGCGCCATTTCATATACACATTTCGTAAAGCACACAAGCCTCCCCTGGTATCTTTACCAACAGGTCCTTTTTCTTTCTCTTGTTCTCGCTTTTGTTTAACGCCATCCAGAGAGCCTCTCCACTCAAACCCCCTTTGAGAGCAGGTTCAGAGCACTTCCAGCCAGGATGAAGCCCGCCTGGTCCTTGCTGACCGCATGCTTGACGGGGATCAGGAACTCCTCGCCCGTCCCCCTCTTGGTCACCCTCAGCTGCACGTCGCCGCGGCCCTGGTTGCGCAGCATCTCGTACAGCCCGACGGTGGCGACCTCATCGCACGCGTCGATCTTGTCGTAGTCGGCCTCGTTCGCGAACGTCAGGGGCACGACTCCCTGCTTCTTCAGGTTCGTCTCGTGGATGCGCGCGAAGCTCTTGCACACGATTATCCTCGCGCCCAGGTACCTCGGCTGCAGCGCCGCGTGCTCTCTCGCGGAGCCCTCGCCGTAGTTGTGCTCCGCGACCACGAGCCACTGCCGGTTCTCCTGCTTCCACTTCTTCATGAGGTCCGGGATCGTGTGCTTGCCGCCGTCGAAGTCGTACGCCGCGTTCACCTCGTCCGTGGCCGCGTTCACGGCCGTGTTGAGGGTGTTGGTGGCGATGTTGGGGAGGTGACCCTTGTACTTGAGCCACGGGCCTGCTGCGGAGATCGTGTCGGTCGTGCACTTGCCCTTGACCTTGACGAGGACTTGGAGGCCGGTGAGGTCGTGGTCAGGGAATGGCTCGAACGGGTCGAGGAGGGCAAGACGCTCCGAGGTGGGAGAGATGGCCACGGGGACGCTCGGGTCTGGCGCTTGTGACGCGACCTTGAATGTCTCGTTGCCGTACTCAAAGGGGGTTTTAGGGTCTTCCATGCCCTTTGGTGCCGGGAAGCGGAAATCTTTACCGTCGGGCGTCTTAAGTGTATCTGTCATGGGGTTGAAGGTTGTAGAACCGGCAAACGCCATTGCGGTGACTATTTCAGGGGAGGCGAGGAAGTTCATGGTGTCGAGGTTGCCATCGTTCCGGCCACGGAAATTTCGGTTATAAGATGTCAATATCGCGTTTGGCGTACCCTTCTCAACGCCGTCTCGTCGATTCCATTGTCCAATGCAGGGCCCGCATGCGTTTGAGAGAACGATGCCGCCCGCGCCAGTAAATGATTCCAAAATGCCGTCGCGCTCTAGAGTTGCTCGAATCTGCTCACTGCCAGGCGTGACGTAGAAATCAGTGGCAGGCTTCAGCCCAGCGGCCTCAGCGGCCTTCACTATGCTCTCCACCCTGGTCATGTCCTCGTAAGAGCTGTTGGTGCAGCTGCCAATGAGGCCTGCGGAGACCTTTTCAGGCCACTGCTCCTCTTGCACAGTCTTCTTGAACTGGGACAGAGGCGTCGACAGATCTGGGGTGTGGGGTCCATTGATGTGCGGCTCCAGCTCCGAGAGGTTGATCTCAATCAGCTGGTCGTATTCCGCACCCTCGTCGGCCTTGAACCTGAAGTACGCGTCTTCCGAGTTGCCGACCCCGGGGAAGCTCTGGAAGATCTTGGCCGCACTGGCCAAGTCTCCTCTCCTGGTGGCTTCGAGATACCTCGCAGAAGCTTCTGTAAAGGGAAACACCGAGGTTGTTGCACCGACCTCAGCACTAGAATACGTTAGCAACCCAGCCAAGATCTAGAAGCAGCCAAACTTGTGCTCACCCCATATTGCACACTGTGGCCATTCCAGTGCAGCTGAGCGTCTCAACACCCGGCCCGAAATACTCCACGACAAAACCAGTTCCGCCACGGACAGTCAACTTGCCGGCTAGGTGCAGGATAATGTCCTTGGGCGAGACCCATTCGTTGAGCTTGCCCGTCAGGCGCACGCCCAGGACCTTGGGTGCCTTGAGCTCCCAGGGCGCACCGACAAGGGCCTCGACGGCATCAGCACCACCGACACCGATGGCGATGGTACAGAGGCCACCGGCGTTGGGCGTGTGGCTGTCCGTGCCCAGCATCATCAGGCCCGGCCGGGCATAGTTCTCTAGCACAGTCTGGTGTATGATACCGGCCCCGGGCGGCCAGAAGTCGATGCCGAATTTCTTGCCCGCAGACTCGAGAAAGTCGAAGACCTCTTGGTTCGCGCTCAGGCCGGCAGACAGATCCTTGTCGGCGCCCTGCTCGCCAACAATCAAGTGGTCGCAGTGGATGCTCGCGGGGATCGCGGTCTGGGGGAGGTTGCACGCCATGAACTGCAGCAGGGCCATCTGGGCGGAAGCATCCTGCATGTTCACCCGGTCGGGCTTGAGCGGCAGGTTTGCCTTTCCTCGGATGTCGCGGCCATTTTTGGTGTTGGTCATGAGATTCTCTTCGACATTGTTCAGGTGGCTGTAGAGGATCTTCTCAGCAAGCGTGAGCCTCTGCGGCCCCAGCACTCGTCTAACTTCGGCGTATTTCGTGTAGAGCGTCTCGTAAACAGGGGGCAGGGCCGGTCCGGTCGAAAGAAGGCGGCGAGTCTGCGTGTAAGTGTAAGTCGGGGCGCAACGGAGTTGTTGTCGGTGGAGGGCGCCCTGGTCGAGAATTGTCAGTCCCAAGGTGCGTTTTGGGTTTTTGAGGGACTGGCTTACCCTCGCCAACGCTCCTGAGCGCCTGGCGACTTCAATTGACCTCATTGTGACCGGGGACACATGGAGTTGTGTGTGTAGAGAATGACTCTTCTGCGATTCTTCCAGAGGGAAAAAAAATTGGCCCCAAAAAAGGCGAGCGAACCATGCAGCCCGCCGAGTGCGGAGCCGGTTCCCGTCTGCACCCCAGATACCCGAGCAGGGGTGTGACCAATCAGTATCACATCTATAGTCAGCATTTTGCCTGCGTTTGCAAGGAACCTTTGCTGTAAGAGGCCCGACGAAAGACAGCAAATTCACTACTTTCTCTCCTTGATCGAACTGGAAGCTGTGCAGGTCATATTGTCTTGCATACCCCGCTGTATATTTCCTATTACCAGTCTACCATTATCTTACATGTAAGCTGGAACGAACTCGATCACCAACCAGATGGAATACAGCCGGCCGATAATCAAGCTATGCACAGTTTCAAGACTCTGGACAAGTTCATATATACCACCCAATGCACCTGTTGTCAAAATCAAATTCATGCAGTGGAAGTCCCTTATTTGCGAATAATATCGTGCTAGAGGCACTTAAATTAATCATAAGAGTATGCTAGCGGTGGTGAATGCCGACAGTGGGTAAGTAAGTTTCTGGATCATGCTTGGAGAAATGAAAGTCATCAAAAGCCGTTCTTATCATAGTTGAGAGCTGTTCACGTACGTTATATCGCTCATGAGGAAATCCTCAGATCCTTGTTGGCGTCAAAGCTTAGGAGGCTGAGATGATGATGACAGTGCATGTGATAGCACTATATTCAGGTTCAGATCTATATTTTGGGCTCGCGCATGCCTTCATGTCCTATTCTTGGGACCAGTTCAACATCAGCCTCTCGACCATTATCTTCCTATGCCTTGACCGATATGGACATCTAAATCTGGTCTAGCTTACACACATACACCACACGTACGTACATATGCATGCTCTGACACAGAGACTGCTCTACCAGGGAACAAAAATTGTCTCTGGCCCTTCCACATGAGCCGCTCGGAAGGGCAGATGACCAACAAACAGGAGACTTTACTGCGACCTATACCTATCCTCCACGTTGGTCTTGATATGATTTGCGAGTGGTCTATCATCAAGGACCGTGAGGATTCTGCTGCGCATCCTCCCTCACGCATTGCCCCTCAGTGATCAATCTCATGTGGCCCGGTAGAAGATGATGATACTAACAGCAGCCAACTTCTCTGCCGGAGCGCTGTCTGTTCTTTGCAGCTAGCCCTGGGCAAGCTATTCACCCAGTCTAAAGGCAAGTTCATGCCATGATAGTCCCGCTGACCTGATTGGGCATATGTGGATGATCTGCAAGCAGATGATCGTGCATCTCCCAGGAGTCCGTGATCACGGCGGGAGTTCAAAATTCATGTTTGGCGACCAGTCGACAACTGATAAGTCTTGAGCAGCGTGGCATTGTGCTGGAAAGCTATCTCCTCAACACCTGGAAAGAATAGACTCAAAAATCAATCATAATCGTCTGCCGTAGTGATCATAACGGCCCAGAAATCGGTCGAATCCGTGCAGCACATAGGAAAGCCTTGACCCCTCCTGTGGCATGCCCCGTTGATCCAGAGTATCACACTGCCTTGCCTGAGCTCCAACCTACAGAAGCATCTCCTAACCTCAGGAGGAGAATAAAGTTTAGGAAATTAACGCCTTTCCTGCTCATCCTTAAAAAAAAAAAAAAACAATCCCGCCTTTCAACCTGAACAAGGTTCATGCAAGCACACGTAACAACAAGGCAAAAGTGAATGAGTTCGCAGGCCAACCATGGCTCACGCAAAGTTGGGCGCAGTGTAGATGAGCGACGTCAAAACCATCGCGCCGACAGTGGCACCACCAAGGGCAGCGTATCCAACCCGTTCTGCGATTTTCCTCATCTTGGTTGGTCTCACGGCTGTGGATCCTTGCTCTGAGGTATTGTGGAAGGAGAGCCTCGACAAGTCCATTTCGATCTCTGGCTGAGTAAGGGCAGGGCTGCTGGGCTCAAGCACCACGCCAGCATCCTCCAGCTCTTGCCACATGCGCTCCTCGTCAGTTGTGTCCGAAATGTCGGCTGCCTTGCGCTTGCCCTTGGTAGTGTCTTTTCGCGGCTCTGGGCGTTCGGCGGCCATAGGCGCTTCCGGAGGGTCCAAACGACACCCTGACGCCTCATTCGTTCGAATCTGGGCCAATTGCTTCATTTGGAACAACTCGTCAGCAGAAGCTGCAGTCCACGTCGGATCTACAGCTTCCTGCATTTTGATGTCCGTCTCAGAAGTCTCCTCAAGAGGTGCAGCCGAGAGAGCGTCTTCGAGAGTCATTGGTATGAAGTCATACGAGCTCTTCGCGAGTGCTTGGTTGCCTTGACTTTTCATTCGGGCCGAGAAACCTGTGAAAGGCTGTGGCACTGGTGCCGTATGAGCCTCGAGCTGAGGGTTTGGTTCTGGTTGAGCTTCCTTATTCAATGCAGAAGCAGATGGATGCTCAACCTCCGTGGATGAAGACGTAGGGCATTGTAGAATATCCTCGGTCACAGGACGGGGTACGTCCTTATCGATGTTGGCTGTGTCCGAGGCTATCTGTGCGAATGGGTTGGAACCCGGACCATGAAACGCCCCCGAGTGAGCCATTTTGATTTTGTTCTGCTCTCGGGCTTCGAAAAAATCAGGCTTGCCGCTCTTAAGTCCCAAGCTCTTCACTGTGACGACACAATCGTCCTCCGACCCATGGTGACGACGGCCAACCGGCAGAACGGCGTCAGATGGGCTTGGCTGGCGTGGCGCTGGCTGCATTACTGGGGCGAGTTGGCAATTGAAATCGGGGTAACCCTGCTGAGACACCGCGGTGCTGATTGACGGGAGGATAGGATGTCCGGATGGAATTGGTTGGGTCGGAAGAGTTGTCTGTGCTGGCGGATACTGGCTCTGATGGATGACGGGTTGCGCGTAAGGGTCAAAGTCGACATCGATGGGGTCAATGTCATCCATCTCTTCAGACTCCGAATCATAGAGGAAAACGCCTTGTTCGTCTTCGGAATTGTGGCCAGATGGAGGCTGCTCTGCCATATGTTCACTCTGTGGATCCGTGGAAACACTATTCCAGGATGGCGAACGAACACCATTGTTGTCCTCGAGATCAAGATCGTCAAGATCAATAGACTCGACGGGACTCGCCGGTGCAGAGCTTGTTTCCTCATCATCCGTCAAGCTTATTGACTCGTCATCGTCATCATCAAACTCTGCGGCTAGATCTCCGGCATCCATAGCATCGTGATCGCCATCACCGGACAGAATGGAAATGCAATCATGTGGAAGAGCGTCGGAGTCCGACTCGGAAGTGGATTCGATCTCGATGATGCCGTCAATCTGGCGCACCACATCTTGTTGTTCGTTCATCTCTTCCCTCCACGGATTGATCTCTTGTTCAGAAATGTAGGTTGGGATCTTCTGAGGCGCGTTGTCATCCAAAGGTTCGTTCTCGTCAGTCGAGCAGTCGTCCGGAACAGTGAAGACACGGCTAGGGGAATGATCCGCTTGACTGCTATAATGTGTCGTTAGTGTTGTTCTTACTTCATGACATGTAGCAAAAACTGACGCAGTTTGAAATTCTATGCCAACTGTCACGGTAGCAGGCTTGAAGGTCTTCTGGTTTCGGTAAACAGACGAGCCAAAGGTGACCTCGTCACCGACAACAAGAGGCCGGGCAACCTCAGTGTCGAGCTGTTCGTCGTTGAGGTATGTGCCGTGCATAGAGCCTGCGTCACGGATTCTGACGACCTGGAACCAATTAGATCCGTTGTACGTCAACGTATATGGGCTATATGACTGACCTGTCTGGGAATGTCGGCTTCGATCTCGGCGTGTTCTCGACTCATAACGGGAGAGTCGAAGTACCCGTTGTCGAGTGTCGGTGTCAGGCCCAAGGCAGAGCGATTACTTGACCGTCCGATCTTGAGTGTTGGTCGGGACTGGGTGAGGAGGATTCGTCGCTCCGGGTGCGTAATGCTGGTGGGGCTCTTGGTCGACAGCAAGATAAGGACTGTTCGTTGCAACTCTCAGAACAATTCATCAAAGAATGAAGCCCAAGGTGGACTTCACTGCCAGCGATGAGGCAGTACAGGAAGCGGAGGGGAGGGGGGTGGCATGGGCTGAGGGCATGGGACTTACCAGAATCCTCGTCCGTGACTTTTACGGCCATTTTGTGCAAGTGAATGTTGACAAGGTGGGCTTTATTGATGAGTGGGTTCCAGGGAAGAGACAAGTGTTATTTGCTCGAAGGCCAATCCAACAAGGCTCCAGCGAGGTTGATTGTCCGGTCTAGGACAAGCGGTTTGTCAGGCTAGATACGTAGGCCTGAGGACGGCGAGGACGTGGACTCGTCACCTCGAGACGGTCGCATTTAAGAGGGGGACCAGACGATTTAAGACAGAAAGGATGCGGAGAAGACAGAGACGATGACAGTCTAACAGTCGAAGGGCTTGACGGCGTCGATCAAGTCCAAGTCAAAGAGAGGCCAAGGGGAAAGGGCGGCGGTGGTTTGGAGATGGGAGGTGTAGATGGAGAGGTGCGGGAGGGAAGGTGGGGCAGGGGGGGTTGTAGGTCCACTTGAGCTCCCTTCCTACTCGATGTGCAGTGCTGTGCCGCTGGTACTGTTAGGGATGGACAGAGCAGTCGTGTGTGCTCGGCTAGCAGGCAGCAATCAGGGACTGCTAGATAAGAGAGGAAGCTACTTGGCACCTTGTACCCATTAGTAGGTAGCAGGTAGACTTCGCAGGTAGGCCGCTGGATGCCCGTCGCCCGAGCCTCCTGTTATCACGTCAGCTGCTCATGGATTGCGGATCTCCCCCCGCGCTTGTAGCTATCTGGTGAGGACGTCTTGGGGTGGCAGCTGAGTGGGCAGAGTGGAGAGAGGTTGGTGCACAGTTAACTACTGCAACTAAGAGTCCATCACTCCGTTGTTATCGCCACGAGCAATCACCCACAATGTACGTGAGCAGATCTGTCTGAGCAGAGTGAGGAGAGTAGAGATGCTATCTAAAAGTATACCTGCCACTTGGTAGATACTGGCAAGCGGGGTCCTCGTTTCAAGAGCTCCCGTCTGGAGAGGAAACGCCCGAGGCAACTGACATGGACGTGACTGCCTGCGGCGGGTGGAGTCTCAGACTCACGGACTCACAGGGCAACCAGGCAGCCCCAGGCAAACACGGCTAGAAGTACCTACCCAGTCATGGACTGGGCTTGCAGCACTTTCGTTGTACATACAGCAGTGCACAATACGCCCTCGACTCAAAGGCCTTGGAGACGCTTCATCACGGCATGGCCAATGATCCTCCGCATTATTTCAGTTGGACTTGTCCATTCACTATCGACGCCCACACAGTGTACAAAACAGTGTCCACCTCGGCTCGGCACAAGTCAAGCGAAACGATTTCCAGCCTAGCGCCTCTGCAATCACTTTAGCCCCCTGCTCACCGCACTGGCCAGCTTCCCCCTACAGTGCCCCGCCCATTGCATCGGTTGACCCACAGCGACCGCACAGGAGGCGGGCTGGTCGACAGGAAAGGTGGGCCGTGACTGGTAAGGCTTGCCTGACTGTCGTCACCAAGGAACAGTCTTGTATCTCAGGTCAGCAGAAGGCTCTGTTACTGCTGTGCATATGAGTCAGTCGGGGACGAGAAGATGGCAAAAACGAATATATTCATGGGAAACATGGAATGTACACAGGTAATCTGCGAACCTGGGGCTGGGCAGGTGACATGATTCTGACGGGCTGAACCGGCAGACACGGGTCACACCGTACAATAAAAGTAGCATTCCTACAATTGGTCCAGGTTGATCGCTTTCGGTGCACATGTGAGTGGCCAGACACGCCCGACGGAGGCAACTGGGATTTCTTCCGTCACCACCCAAATTGTGTGCTGCTCAAAACCCCCCAGCCCATTTCACCCTCCTGATTTTATTTCGTCCCAGTTCCATCCTAAACACGCACGTAGTCTCTACGCCACCTTTGCAACCTTTTAAACCCGTAACACGCGCGATCAACCCTCATGGATTTTGTTTCGAGCACCATTCTACCCACGAACACTGTTCCCGCCTCCATCTTTGCATCACAACATCACAGAGCATTTGATCATTCCCACACTTAGCACGCATCACACCGTGCCGCGCCGACTTTTGTCTGGGCACAACAACAGGACACAGTGGGCTTTACGAGCCGCCCCTTCGTCCATTTCTGCACCATCGCAAGAGTCGCTGAAACCGCACTCCGCGGTCAACTACATCCATCATGCACGACCTCCGAAAGAAGGCCCTCCTCGAGAGTGGCAAGACACAGTCCCGCAAGGCGCGCTCGCGTCCCGACTCCAAGTCCGCGACGCCAATCACCTCGCCCGGACACTCCCCCGCTGGCTCGCGCGCACCTAGCCGCTACGCGTCCGAGGACGAGGGCGATAGCGACTCCGATTTCGACGACATGATGACCATGAGCACCACCTCAGGTACCTCCGACCACGGCGACGACGACGGTACTGGTCGCGCCTGGGTCGACCGCGTGGACGCAAGAGTCTCGCAGATTGTCGCCGGTGGCCGCTCTGGCGAGCGCAAGAAAATCAGCAACCAGGAGAGGGAGGATATGCTGAAATCGTACCTGCACCTGGCGCGGCATTACTACGTCCGCTCAGAGATCGAGGCGCCCATGAACGACCTGGTGCTTGGCCTTGTGAGAGCAATTAAGTCGGGCATCAGCGCGACCGAACGCACCCTTGCGCTTAAGGCCCTTTCGGTGACGATCCTTACGAACCCTACCGACACAGTCCTCGACCAGTACGTTTCAAGCCTCAAGTCCACTTGCGAGGATGATGGGGCCGAAGAAGTCAAGACCGCAGCGCTCCGTGCCCTTGCCGTGGCGGCCATGTATGGCGATGGATCGACCGAGGCCGCCGAGGACATGATGCTGTACATGCTCGACATCATCGAGAGCGACGGGCACACCGCGGGGGCAGCTGATGTCGCGCCCGTGGTAGTCGCTGCCCTCGAGAGCTGGGGTTTCATGGCCGCGCATCTGGAGGATCTTTCTGATCAGAGTGCGCAAGCCATGGAAGCCTTCGTGGAGCAACTTAACAGCACCGACGCCTACGTGCAGACCAGCGCCGGCAACAACATCGCGCTGCTGTTTGAGAGCGCAACCGAGTGGGAGGAATCCTCTGGAGAGAAGATGAACCTCAGATACGACCCCAAGAGACTGGCGCAGCAGATGCGAGAGGCATCGAGAGGCTCGAAATCCATGTCCAAGCGCGACAGACGGCATCTCAAGTCGGACTTCAACAGCATCGCGACTGGTCTCGAACGAGGCAAGGGACCGGGCTACTCGACCGCTGGATGGGCCGCGTCCAACCCACACACGGGTGGCAACGCCGTCGTCAGCTCGCACGGCGGTGACGTCAGTGAGTTTGGGTACCGGCAGACAATCAGCGTCGGCAAGGACAAGATGACTATTGACAGCTGGGCGTTGTCGGCCAAGGTCGACTTTCTGAGGACCGTTCTTGCTGGAGGCTTCCCTACTCATCTTGCCAAGAACGAGACGGTGCAGGAGATGATTTGACCATTCCGGAGTGTCAGGATGACGGCGGCGGCGCGAGGGCTGCATTTTCCGTAACATGCATTGTTTTTCAGGCGTTGTGCAAAATTGATATCCAAGAAGTCGGGAGGACAGCTTACAGCACTATGCTAGGAGGGGATAATTATCGCAGAGCGAAGACGACTACATACAGGCAGCAGTCCTAGTTTCAGGTTTCCTAGTAGTGACAATGCATGGGCTAGATACACAAGGACCGACACTCAACCATCTTCGATTACGTGGCTGCAGGACTCCTAGTTGTAGTGAATGCATGTTCCGACTGTGTGACTGGGAATTGACGGTCTGCCGGAGGCCAGTCCCGCTTGCTATGCACCCATGCTGCCCATGGCGCTTTCAGCGGATCTGTGCGGCGAGAATAGGAGGAGGAAATTGCCCTCTCAGACGCCAACGGCGCTGCAGGTATCTCCTTACGACAACTGCGCGCCGGTTTGAGACACTTGCGTGCCCACCATGCTCAATTGCCCATATTGCGGAAGCACGCTGCAGGCTGCCGGCATTTCCCGTCACACGAGGTCTTCCCCGCCAGGTGGCCGGAAGGGCACTGGGGAAATGGGTTGAGGGGCAAGGGAAAGAGGGGCACAGAAAGAGATACGCCAGTTAGTCTACCGGATTTGTTGTTCTCGAGTACTGAGGACTTGAGACCGAGGACGCGGCTCCGGACTTTCAAACAGAGACGGGGGCAAATCCCATGTCTACGCCAGAACAGGTCTCACATGACTGGAGTGGAGGGACGAAGGCGAACTGGGTCTCCCTCAACACCTTCTCGAAACGCTGGGTTGCCAGATCTGCCCGGCCGAGTGGTGCCCAGGTGCCCGAACGGGGCGATCCGAGAGGCCAACCGAGGGTGGATGAAGGGAAAGGCCCTGCAGCAGGCGGGCGCCGCGTGGGATGTGGGACCGCATGAAAAAAAAAAAAAAAAAAAAGATGTACATAGTCTAGTCTGGATACTGTACCACGCGGGATAACATCCAGTAACAACGACCTGCTATCCGGTGCGACAGGCGACGACCGCGGTTTTCGCCACTGGGGGTGCGCTGTAGGCTATGTTGGCCAGGCCGGTCTGGCTGCATATCTGTCCGTCTGTTGGGAAAGTATTAGCTTGGGAGGGAGCGAGTACTCGACATCTAGTAGGGACTATGTAGTCTGCTGGCCTGTCTTAGCCCTCGAAGTGATGCAGCGGACTCGAGAGCCCACTTTGACAGCTGTGATATAGACAGTACTATTACTGGGTATCTCGTAGTCTTTGCGACGATCCTCTGAGGCTTGTCGGGGTGCGAGCACTTGGCTAACCGACCAGTCGTACTCGAGCATCTCCCCTTTTTGCCCTCTGGTCCAAAGCTCAAAGCCCAGATGACCCGTCTGCTCACGTATTCCGACCTGCTGGAGCTGGGTGATGACGACTGTCAGTCAGGTCGATGTGGACAGGGCGGACTGGGTCTCCCATGTCGGGACCCGGTGGTCGCCCGGTCAGAAGTTTAGATTGCAAGGTGTGCTCGAGCCGTGAGGAGGCTTTGCGTGCGGGCCTGGGCGGGTGGTGGGCTGGCTCTGCGTGGTAGTGGACCTTGGTTTCCCCGGAATGACGGGTGGTCGAGTTGTTTATTTACAGGGCAAGGTCTTGAAACAGCCCAAAGAGTCAGCGTATGCAGCTGGGTGAGCTTCGTGGTGATCGCCTAGCTAGTGACTCGCGATGGCGACTCAAAGTTAGAAAACTGCCGACCGGCGCCTGTCTTGTCTGTTCCTCTCTCTCACTCTCTGTGTTCCTGCGGTACGCCTGGGATGCAAGAATTGTCCAAGTGATGAGTGGTGAGCGGTGCTGCACAGCCGGCTCGGTACAAGCTGTAACAACCTCGAAGTAACATGATGATCGATTTAGGTTGTCGGGACTGGGCTCGGAGGCGGCCCAGTGGCCAGAGTGTGCCCTGCACCCCTTGTCCTTGCAGCAGCCCGCACCCACTCGTTGCGCGGGAGACGGTCTTCCAAGACCAATTGGTCGGCCCAACAAGCACCGCCGGCCCTGCCAGCTCATCAAGCCACCCTTTACACCGGCATCCCAGCCTAGCCAGCCCAACCGCCCTCGCATCCAGTCTTCCTTGCCCGTGTCTGTCCTCTCCTGCCTGACCTGACCTGACCTGACCTGGGCCATCCGAACGGAGGAAGCACGGCAGAGGGCGGTAGAATCCTCATCCTAATGTAAAATCCTGGCAGCGACAAGGTCTGAACACACAAAAGTAGACACATGTACTGTAGAAAGACAAGATCGGAGAAGACGGCCTCCTGCCCGAGAGACTTTTCGACTTCTGGGCACAGCTCCGCGAGATTGATAAGTCTACGTACCTGCAGCTAGGAGCAGTGCACACAGCTCGACAGGGCAGGACAGGGCAGAGCTTGGTCTGGCCTCGACACTGCCCGCCGCACTCAGTCTGGCCCATCCACCACCACCAACCCCCCACACCCCCCTCCTCCAAACCGACCTCACTCTTCAGTTCGCATCTACCCTCTTTCGCTGCGCTGCTCTTTGAACCTCCCAGGAAACTTGTCGGCCCAATACCTCAAATACGCAGCCTGCTCGCTTAACTGCAGGCCGTTGCGATCCAAGCGCGTCGCATCGCATCGCTTCGAATCTCATTGGGGGCCTGCCCACTTTCGTGGCCGGGGTGCACTTATTTCGAAGGCTGGGAGAAACCAGAGCTGAACCTGGACTGGCCCAAGGCTCCTCCACCGCCACCAACCTCGTCTTGACCGTTGCAACCTACTCTTCTCTCCCCAGCGCTTTTCTGCATCTTCTCAGTGCACGGTAAACTTCCTGGGGCATAGTCAAATCTCTCCTTTCCTCTGCCCCCCTCTCTCTGGTCGTCCGACCGTACCGTCGCACGTCGCTCGAGACTGTTTCGGTTGCACTTTTCTCTGCTGTAAGTGCGACCTGCATCTTTCTGGCAGAGCTCCATAAACAAGGCTCCCAACCGCTCACTTTGCCTCAGCAGCAAACCCCGGTTCCCATTTCCTGCACCTCATGTCTTGACCAAAACAAAGCAGCCCCAAGTCCGAGGCTCGCCCTGCGACAAGCCCACCGCCCGCCTTGCTCTGGCCCCGTCCCAATTGTTGCTCCCCGCCTGCATGGTGCAGTGGTCCTGCACCCGGGGACTTGGCCAGGACTGGGAATAGAGCGGGTTTCCAGCACGGCTATCGAGTGGCACATTACCTCATCCTGCAAGTCCAACAAAAAGCCCACGCCTGGTGGGATCGCTGCACGCCATGGGTATCGATTCGAAGAAAGCACCTCCACTCCCAGCCCCCACAGAAGAGTCCGAGTCGACTGTGACCCAGACAGAGCTCGCGCCCTCTGACGTCTCCAAGCCAGGCGACGACAAGTCTTCCTACTCCCTTCCAGAGGACGGCACACCCGTCACCATCAGGACCCGCGGCCACATGCCTGATCGCTCTCAGACTTCCTTGCTGATTGAGTATTTCGAGGCTGGCAAGCCCTCCGCCTCCCCGACCAAGAGCACCGAACGCAAGCCGAGCGTGCGGGTTCGCCTCACCCCATCCAAGAATCGGAAGACCGACCGCATCCAGATAACAGAAACCAAGTCGTCTAGTGGCCGCAAGGCCTCCCTGACTCGCCGCCAGGAGCGAGCTGCTCCGCTGACCCCGACCGGCCTCAAGTCCAACGAGGCGCTGTCTGCTGTCAGCGGTGACCAGGAAGACGCAAAGAGCATGCATTCGTACACGTCTGCGACTGAAGAGTCCAATGTCTCTCGCAACCCTATCGAGGTCGAGATCGACCGAAGTGGTCACCGGCGGCGCCGACCTGCGAGCCCACTAATACCAAGTGCTGACAGCAAGGCTTCCTATCAGCCAGGAAACATGTCTGATATATCAGCGATCCCCACTGACAGCTTCCTGGATGGTTCTGGCCCCTCAACGAGGCTTACCGAGAAGCGCAGCAAGAGTCCTTCGCGGGCGAGAGATGTCATTGGTGGTGCAGCTGCGGGAGTCGCCGCCGCTGCCCTAGCCGACAAGATGCGCAGCAAAAGCCGATCCGAGCTTAGTGAGAAGGAGAAGTCGGTCGTGTCCAAGTCCAAAGACCGGGACAGCTCAGAGCGAAGGCACAAGTCCAAGAGTCGCAAGAGCAGTGGCAGTGAACACAAGTCCGAGTCTGGCAAGTCGTCGCGGAGGAAGTCTAGCAAGCTGAACGAGGAGTCGGTCTTATCTGGCGCGGATTCTAGTGTGGTCTCATCAGCCATTTCTCACAGCCATCGTTCAATGGACGCCAGCTCTATGCGTTCCGGTGCTTCGAGATCCTCAATCAACAACCCCAAGCTCCTAGAGACTGTCGAGGATGCCATCCGGCGGCTTATCCTTCCTGAGCTCACGGCCATCAAGAGGGAGCAGAGCAAGCGGGAAGCCCGTCGAAGCTCTGTATCGAGTGGGACAACGGCTTCTCGAGACGATCTTGGTAGTGAACGCCGTCAGTCAGGATACTCAAGCAAATCCAGAGAGAACCTCTCCAGGGGCAAAGACCGGAGAGGAAGAGAAGCTCGTCATGACTTGGTCGAAAGCCCCGTCCCAAGCGTGGACCACGATTCTGTCGACGAGTCGCTGCACGAAATTTCGGAGGTATCGCGCAGCAATGACAAGCTGAAAGCTGCTGCCGGAGGAGCCGCCGTCGCCGCCATGGCTGCAGCCGCCTTGAACGAGAAATCACCGGCTATTGCAAGGGAACAGCGCCGCCGCCGCAGAGCTGAAGCAAAGAGCCGCGCCTCTGAGATATACGTTGAGGAGCATGAAAGGCTCGGTGAGCCCGCTGCACCGATGCCGTTGTTGAGCGAGGTCAACCCCTCAGAGATCACCCGGACATCCATTATGTCTGCTGACACAGAGCGGCCCCACTCGGCCAGTGAAGAACTCACGCCAGTGCAACAAGTTGCCAGGGGAACACCATCTATCGATTCAAGGTCTACTGTGACCAGCAGTCCTACACCAACAAGGACTCCAGTCTCTCTCCAGGCTCTCGGAGCCCAGCATGCCAACATATCCCATGGGGATCTTAAGACCCTGTCTCAGAAGAGGACAGGGGGCTTCGATGACGAGGAACAGTACGAAGACCGAGAATATGGACAACGAGCTCCAATCAGCCAGGTAGAGCCTTATGATGACGACGAAGACGATTATGATGACGGCCCTTACAACGATTACTATAACACCCAAGACGTGCCTCCTCCTCTGAAGTATGTGCCATACCAGCCTGAGCGTCGTGGTCTCAGCCCCATACCAAGCGTTTCGGGCTATACGGAGGGTGGAAGCGAGATCCACAACCGCGAGTCCAGGCTCACTCACAGAACATCTGGGTCGTTTTCGTCCCCCGACAAGTCCCTTCGTCATGGCGCGGACTCCCCCAGTCTTTTGAGCAGAGGATCATACCAAGACGATCGTAGTGTGCAGAGCTCAAGACTGGGTTACAGAAACACCACCTTCACAGACGACAGCGAACTGGACCGCGTCACATCTGGTCAAGCAGTGCGTGCGGTCGGCGCCAACCCAGATCTGGTGAACTCTCCGACCGGTGTCCAATCTCACGTTGCGTCTCTAGTTGAGGGTTCGGCTTTGGACGATTCAGTGCTCACAGGCGAATCTGGCCGCAGTGGTCGCCAGTACGATGCTCGTGGCTCCGAGGTCATCAGCGAGGAAGATGTTACAGACCAGACAGCATTCCGTCACAAGGGCTCCCTCGAGAGTCGCCGTACAGCCGAAGAAGAGGCTGCTTCACAAGGCTCTGAACCACCACACGAATTTGAGGAGTACGACCTCGACGAATATGGTCGAAAGGTTGCAAGATCAAAGTACCGACACTCTCCAACGGCTTCGGAAGCCGCCATCACTGGTGCTGCTGTCGGTGCTGCGGCGGCAGCCCTCCGGGCAGCTGCAAAGGGCAAGGGCAGACAGGGCACTGAACATGAGGAGTCTACGAGCGACTTTGTGGGAGAAGGCGTCCAGCGGAACAAGTCATTCAAGGACCGAACTAATGAAGGCTACCTGCCAGCCAGTACCCCGACACATAGTGTCGACCGCCTCGTTGGAGAGTATGAGAAGGCCCACATCGGACACAGCGGCTTGCCAGACCTCAACGATCCATTGCCAGAGATAGGGTACTTCGGCCATGACGATGATTCAATCACCAACCCATCGCGTATGAGTGACCGATTCAGCGCTACGCAAGAAGCTAGAAACGACCATTGGGAGGAACGGGAACCAATGACCCCCACACAACGAAGCGTCAATGGAAGTCGAGGACTCCAGGAATCTGTCAGCGGGCAGTCCTTGACCCTCGACGAGGCCGCGGGTGCCGCTGCGGTGGCAACCGCAGCTGCCATGGCACACTCTCACAGTCGGCAGACAAGTCAGGACATAGACGAAGAGTGGCACCGCACTTCCGAGGACCGCAAGCGAGATACTATCGTCACCAACCCCTATGAGGGCACAAGTCCTCTCGCCAATGCGCCTGGACTTGATATCGATCTTGGTCAAGCGCCTCACTTCGACCCTGATGGGTATGTCACAGGCTATGGTGCCCGAAGCCCATTTGGGCCAAAGATCGATGAAGGCTACATCTCACAGGGCCCTAACAGAACGCCCGATCTTAAGGGCAAGGGCATCGACTACAACCAGCATCCGCCCATGCCTGGCAACATGGATCCATTCTACAACCCACAGGATTCGAAACACATGAGTGGTCTTTCTCAAGGCATGGGCTCTCCTTTGTACGATGCTGCCACGGGTGCGGGCATTGACCGCATCGAGTCAAACGACATCATCGCACTCATGCAGCACCTCATGGTCCGTGATGCTCAACGCAGCGCACGTGATACTGAGATCTTGGTCACTCTGGTCCGTACCGCTGCTGAGATGCGGAATTCGTTTGATGACATTAAGAAGATGCTCGCGGACACCGAAGATGTCATCATCACAGAGGTCAAGGACAACACCGACAAGACCGTGCAGCGCCACCTCGGCGGTCCACGGCCGTTCCCAGGCAGCGCGGCGCGGTCGGTCCAAGGCTCACAAGCTGGCACGGATAATGAGAAAAAGACACGAAACCTTTGGCGAAGGGCACTTAAGGGACTCGGCGCCAAAGGTACGAACGACCTAACTAGGATCGAAGACATGCTGATGCAGCTGCTTGGAGAGGTTGATGTCTTGAAATCGCAGACTGCTCCCGGCGGTATCAGCCATGACAGCGGCCCATCCCTCGACAACATCCAGCCAGCGGTTCAGTATGAGCAAGATCGTGGCTATGAGCCTGAGGGTCATGCAGGTACTTCGACTGCAAGCTACGGCAGTCAGTCTGGCCATCTTTCCATCCCCCGAAATGCCTCGTATGGCTACGAGCGAAAGGTATCGGGTCACCGGATTAGTACCGTGCCGGAGGGAGACGAGGACGATTTCAACGAGGACTCCAATGTCGTGGTTCATAACCACAGCAACACAGACATGCTCAGTCCGGATCAAGAGCCCGAACGCGGCAGCTCCGTCCCCTTTGGGGACTCCTCCGCAGTTGCCACCAGGTGCCCAAGCGTCACTGAGCAACGAGAACACTCCTCGCACCGAGAATCGGAAGAAGCACAAGTCGAGCGGTTCTGCGAGCTGGTTTCCCAAAATTTCCCGTTGGTCTGAAACCACCGCGTCGAGTGTTGGCAAGGCTTTCAGAAAATCCAAGGAGACGGAAGCCAGTTCACTGCGTGGAGGACCCTCTCGCTCAGGTTCCGACTTTGCAATATACGAGAACTACCCAGTGACGGATCCCTACGGCGACGACCATCTCCCCTCTGGTTACTCGGAGACGAACCTAAATGGAAACCAACGGCACGATCCCAACCAGATTGAGCCCGAAATGCAATTCACCATGGCCGGTGTGAGTCGTACTCCGGTCCCAACTTCACAGAGCCCTGTGCAGCCTCAGACCGTACAACCTTTTCCTGTGAACTACTCAACGCCAGAGGATCCCAAATACAAGGCTCACCGCAACTCACTGAACTTGCAGCACCCACAACCGCGCCCAGGCCAGACCGAACAGTTCCGGAATGCCCTTGAGAGCTCCGCCCAGGATTTCGACACTCCCATGTCACCCAAGTCTGCAGACTTTGGCTCGGTCACTAGTCTGGGCCGTTATGCAGGGCACCAGCCAAGATACAGCAATGGGTCTGCCACTGGTGAGCAGGGCCAGTACACATGGACGGGCAACTCGCCTGCCCAGTCAGGACCGCCGCGACCGCCGAAGGAGCCCTTGGAAGAGCCTGGACCGCGAACTACGACCCCAACCAGGAGTCGGATCTCAACACTGGGATACAAGCCTTCCGGTAGCCCCAAGCCAGAGAATCGCAACCTGCAGAACGTCCTTGGTGCGCCTGGCCGGAGACCCAGTGGGCCTCGTGCAATGGGCACGAAGAGCCCCGCTCCGGCTGGAGATGAGGAGAGGAGGAGGAAGAGAGGTATGCAACTTTCTACATAGTCGACGAGTTTCTAGACATATGCAGAGGTAGCTAACAGCGATCATTTGGTATAGATACATTCGGTTCTGTCGTGTCACAGGAGTCAGATACCTTTTAGAGGAAGGGCTCTCCCTATGATGGCTGGCTGCGTGCTGTCCAAAATGGTCTCGACCGGTAGAAACGACGGGCATGTTCTCCCGGAGCAGCACCTTCGTGGCGCGAGGTATGCCGCCGTGTGAGAGTCCGGGCTCTGGCCGCTGGATGGCCTGCCCGATACATCAACGCAACGGACTCTTACCGATTTCCTGGACGACACAAAAAATAATAATACTTTTCTTCCCCGTTGGACCGGGGAATGACTCGAGGCATCCTCTCCTTGTGGTTTACTTTGCCACATTGAGGGTGTCCCGCCGTATCAGCGTGCGTTTATAGAATTCATTTCAACACATACTTTGAAAAAGGCATGAAAAAAAGGCACTTCAGGGGAGTTTGTTGTGATGATAGACGACTGACGTTGCGGAAGAAGGGGGACAGGGAGGCGAACAATTGAACAATCACGATGACATGACCACCATTTGGCTTATGGCGGTACGAGGCTGAAAATCAAGGGGAAGAGCGGCGAGGTGTTGATTTCTTGAATCCAGCGGGCCTCATTGGTTGGCGATGGTGATGATGGTGATGATGACGATTGGAGCTTAGAACGAGGGAAGCGTTCAAGGAAAGGAATGGACAGATAGTCCCGTCTCATCTCACTCACGACCGGCCGCGGCTAAGCATATGTTGATCATCATGTTAGATACCCTTGGAAACTGTTTTAATGCATGCTCCTATTCTGGCATAATCCATCGACTGTGTAAAACAAATGTGTAGAGGTAGATTGTGTGTATACGTATCGCGTGCACCACACAGTGAACTTCGGACCAATTCAAGCTTTCCGGCCGGAGCTTAGTCCGGCTGGTGAGTGCTGGCGGCGCGAGCTCGTGTAGCCTTCCTCCGCACTGCATACAGAGACTAAATGGTGGGCATGTATTGGCCAGGAGAACAAACCCGGGTTGGCTGTCGTCTGTGTGTGGCTACTATAGTAGGTGACAGCAGCAGGAGCAGGAGCATGCGGGCTGTTGATGCCTCCGACATGTCCGAAAGGAGCCGTGCTTCCAAATCAGGGGGCTGCGCGACGCGAGGCATTAGTAATGACCAGCTCACGCAGCTTGCGTGGAATCGAGGGGAAGTTGCGTCTTGTTACACATCCACCTTGACGGCTTGGGTCGCAGTTTGTCTACGGAGAGAGGAGATAAAAGGAAGCAGTGTGTCTCGTGGTGGAAGCTATAGAAGCTATTTCGAGGCCAGGCTGAGACTCTTTTCATCAAGTCAAAAGCAATACCTAGGAAGCCAATAAAAGATTATTCTCTGAAAGAAAAAGCTGGGTACCTCCTAACAAAGGACAACAATGGCACCATCGAACTCGGACGTAGCCGTCATCTTCGGCGTCGGCTCCAACATCGGCACAGCGCTCGTCAAGGGCTTCGTCGACGCCGGATATCGCGTGGCTACGGTCTCGCGCTCCAGCCCGTCGTCGGCCGACACCTCGTCCAACCCCCTGCATATCCAGGCTGACATCTCAGACCTAGCGGCGGTCACAGGAGTGTTCGACAAGATCAGGTCGGCGGGCCTGGAGTTCCCCTCGGTCGTGATCTGGAACGCAGCGGGACTCACACCTCCCCAAGAGCCAGAAAACCCGTTGTCCATCGCGGACTCAGACCTGGACCGGGACCTGAACATCATGATCAAGTCGCCGTATGTTGCCGCCAGGGAGGCCGTCAAGGTGTGGCAGGAACGGGAGGGCAAGGACGGCAGGAAGGGCACATTCATCATGACTGGCAACCTGCTGCCCAAGACGATCCCCCCTGTTGCCTTGTACACGTCGCTCGGGATCGGGAAGTCTGGTGCGAATTTCTGGGTGGGCACAGCCGACGGTGTGCTCAAGAGCAAGGGAATCAGGTATGTGCCCTTGCTGTTCCTCTTTTCATCATCCTTGCCCCTTCGATGCGTGAAATCGCGGTGTCTAGAAATCGACACTGGACGATGAGATGCGAGTTCCCCTCCGCTCATGGCGTTACGTTCGATCGACGACAACTTGGTCGTCGCAGACTCGGCCGTCAAAGATTATCAGATCAGCATAGCGCCCAGCACTCTAGTTCCTCCCAGCACTTGCTGATAACAGAGTACGCCAGATTCTTCTTTGCCGACGAGAGGACCAAAGACGGGGGACCAGTAGGCAAAACACCAGACGGTGAATCGCATGCGAAGGTCTACCTTAGTCTGGTAGAAGGGAAGGAAGACCTGCCACATTATGTCACATTTGCCGAGGGAAAGTACCGCAATTTCGATTAAGCCGTTACCTTTGGTGCGCAAGACGGTCGTTGTGAGGGAACGAGGCTGCTCGGGATCAGCTCTGACTTCTGTGTCCCGGGAGACGCGCTGGGGTGATCAGAAAAAGGCTGCCAACCGCTCGACGCTTGCTTTTCGCAATGCTGATGCAGGCTCAAGTCACGTGGCCAGGTTGTCGTATGGGTCTAGCTGGGAGTGTCTCTGTGTATGGCCTGCGTTGTGGCAATAGGACTTTGTTCGGATTCATCGAATGAAAGACATCCTCCGTCTTCAGAAATGTGCACATGTGACATTGCAGACTTCGCCATGCGGCGTTGCCGTCACGTCTTTCAGCGCCCGGTCTTGTCTCAGGGATACCAGCCGTAGCTTGAATGATCCAGCAAATAGCAATCAGATGTCTTGGCCGACCTTTCGTGACAGCCTGGACCGCGTAGGATTGGTGTTACTCCGGGAGCTCCAAGCGGAGTGAAACCTCTTACAACACCACTGGGTGAAGGGAGCATCTCCGCGGGTCAGCTAATATGTCTTCTTGCTCGGCGTCCATGCCAACAGCACGGCGTACAGCTGTGTTAGTGAAGGATTTTCAAAGAATAGTAGATGACGTTGCTGTGGTGAAGAGTCATACAGAGGAGGAAAAACCGGACTAGAGGCAAACAATGGAGAGACGAGGGAAGGATAAAGACAGAGAAAAACATTTTTTTTCCCACGCTATTTCCAGGATTCCAGGCGCAATCCAGGGCGAGCTTCGGCCGTTTCGCGCTTCCCCAGATTCCCGGTCCGAGATCATCAGCCCTGGGAAGGCCCACATAGACCGCGAACAGCCGAGGCCCCACCGCCGAATGACCAGAATGATGAGGTGTTGCTAAAAAAATTCTGCCTGGCGCCGTGACCGTGCCGGGGGCGATGTGCTAGTGTGCTGTCAAAACCGCAGCTTTGGCTCGCGGGCCTCGAGAGCTCTCAGGCGGTGGATTGTCATGACACCACGGGGCTGCGTGTCAGCGTCATCGGTGGACCTTCAAGCTGGCACAGACAGGCTGAGGGGGCGGGACGGGAGGAGCTCGCACGATTCAAGCCGTCGAAGGAGCTCTTCCTTTACACATAGTGTACTATGTACTTGGGGCTCACGAGCTTGGCTGACAACACCCGCGCCGGTGGGCCTCTCCAGCAGTGTCCAGCCCTTCTTACACGTAGACTGGGTGGGTGTCGCATGCAGCTGCCTGGTTGGATGTGAGATCTGCAGCGATCGGTTGCCCCTGGCATCACCACCAATCCAGGCCAGCCCTAAAATCCGGGGTTGGGTAGCTTCCATGCCTTCTCCCTCGCCGACTCCAGGGGTGCATGTGAAGGGAGGTAATAACGGATGCTACATTGCCATGCTGCCATGCGTGGCACGGCACGGACAAATTGGCGCACACTTGCTCATCCCACGAGGTTTGGCCCACACGCAGACCTTGGGAAGTACAAACTCGACGGACTCGACCAGCTCAGCAAGAAACTGCCTCTTCTCCTGTGTAAGCTGATGGGCACATCCGTACATGCACGCGTGCGTAAAAACATCGCGAGGGTTCGACACCTGGTCGAAGCCGGTAGAAGCGTCACAGCTGGACCTCTGAAAGCAGAAGCACGGAAGACAGCTCCAGAAAGTAGGAGTCACCGGGCACGCCAGTCTGTGAGTGCGACAGTTCGCAGCTCGAGCACGAGCTCTAGTGCAAGCTGGCGAACGCAATCTTGTCCACAAATTGCAAATGTATCGTGACGGATGGACGAGAGGGCCGCGGTCGAATCATAATCTCGCGAGGGAGCGCATGGGCGTCGGTGGCCGTCGCAGGCATAGAGCATTGGAGCATAGAGCCGTCGACTCGAACCAACGGTTCGCTACAGCTTGGCGAACCCCGGATCTCAGTGACCCCTGCCGTGCTACTGACGAGGCATGTACCGTGACCAACAGGGAACCAACACAAGCGAAACAACAAGGTCGAAGGGCAATTAGAGATGATTTTCATGCCAGCGTCGTCTCTGCCGAGAGGGGGACACAAGTACCGGCGCAGGCCAAAGAGGGCGGGTGAGGTACAAAGGGGGCGAGACAGGGCATGACTAAAAAAGTGTCGCAGGGAGGGAATCTATGGGGTAATGCTTACCCCATCGAAAGCCAGGCAGTCAGGTCTTGTGACAAGAGACGAGACGCCATTTCGTAACTGAATGGTCATCCGGCATCACGAGCCACCTGTGCCGCCCCTGGGCACCCCTGGGGGCCCCCTGAAGCAACGGCGAGGGGCCTGCGAGCAACTGCCGTTAACTGCTAAGCGCCAGCGCGGCCAGGCCTGTATCCGGACTGCTGCCAGCGGGCCTCTTCACCTGGGGGCAGTCAGTGGCCTCAGTTCCAAGCGAGATGGTGCTGCAAGAACTTTTCCCTCCCTCTGCCGCAGGTAGCCCACGCAGCCCACGCAGCCCACGGCCCCCCTAGCCTGCTCCTGCTACTCCATCCCAAGCAAACCTGGCACGTTTCCTCATTCCTTGGTCGTGACACACCATCCTGCTCTGGTGAAATTTTCTTCACAAACTGTCATAGCTTTGCTGAGCAATTAAGCCGCTACTGCTATTATTGCCATGGCCATGGCACACATTTCTGGTCACACGGTTGGTTTGCCACGGGGGTTCTAGTGGAATCCCATGGCTCTGTAAATTTCTGCCCCTCCATCAAGGTACTATGTACTCAAGTACTCGCCTACTCGTTGTATTCGCTCTCCCGTGTGAGTGAGTCCCACCTCTCTTATATCAAGTCCCCCCTCCTCACCACGCCCTCACACCACCACCTGTTTGTGGCCCCTCTTCTCCTCGAAGTCTAATCAAGTGAATACACCTTCTCGTTACATTCTTGTCAAAGCACCCGAACTCAGCACGAACACCGTCAGCAAGTTTGGAGTCAGCCATATACGCACATACGCATACACATACACACACACAACCACACCACACCAACGTACACATATCTACATATCAACATGCCTTCCTACTCCATCACTGAGCCCCACCCAACGGTGGCAGCATCGACCTGGTGTCACGCCGGTCGTGGGTACGTTTCTACCCCCTCCCTTTAAGCGAGCCCCATCATGGAAAGAAACCCTAGACTAACACAGACAAACAGAGGCGCGGGCAACTTCTTCAAGGCACCAAAGGCAGTGACAGCACCCTCAGGCGTACCCACGCCCATCCACCCCACCATCAGCAACTCGACCTCGGCCACCACCAAGTTCCACTCTGGCCGCGGCGGCGCGGGCAACGCCCACTCGAGCATCGAGCGGCCCGTCATGTCCTTCGAGGACGAGTACGAGCGCAAGGAGCGCACCGAGTCCGCCTCCAGGCCCGCCTTCACCGGCCGCGGCGGCGCGGGAAACTTCAAGTCCGCCTCGTTGTCCGCCAGCAAGCACCAATCCCGCAAGGGCAGCGACGCCTCCACCGCCAGCAACGCCTCCACCAAGAGCGGCAGCAGCACGCGCTCCGGATTCCTGGGACGGCTGAGCGCCTCGCTGTCCAACAAGCAATAGGTGCTCCCTCTCGCTTGGACGTGTGTCTCTGAAGGCTCGTTGTCGGTCGCCGTTCGTCCATGGGTCACGACTTGTGGGGCAATTCACCCGCACTCGCAAGTCTTGATGAGTGACCTGGACGGTGGCCTCACCAGCTGATGGTGATTGTTGCACCATCCAACCGGCACCCACATACACACCACTTTTTGCGATTACGGCGTTGAACGGTCACCCTCAAAAAAGTTCGGTCGGGAGATTAGCGAATTGTCACTTATGGCGCGTGCGTTTACTACCCCGGGGTGCCTCAGTGCAGACAGGAAGCTCAAAAGAGAGATGGACCTGGATCGATTTTCTTCACAATCTTTAAAGAACTCGATCACCCCCTTGGCTGGCAGACTCCAGGGTGGGAAAAGGAAATTCATTGCGGGCGGCGTTTGTTCTGGTGAAAAGAAACCATTGGTGTACCATATACCCCTCAAAGCGATTTTTATGAACGTTCATCAACATACAATGCGTTGTACTGTGCTTGTCATTTTGTTCCACATCAAGCGTCTAATGAAAGTGAGATTGATAAAACTATATGTGACTCTCAGTTCCAATGCCCGAATATTGATGTTGGCGTGCTCGGGAGTTGCAGATTAAGAACTGTAGTTCAATTGAAGCTGACCAATCATTGAGGACCTCTCTCTCATTTAGGGTATGGCGGAGAGTGCCGGTACAGACATTCGGGCAGTAAGATGCGCTCAGGGCCTCTCAGCCAACTGGCATAGCTCTTTCATCATCCATGGGTATCATTTCTCCATCTATAGTGAGCTTGCAACTCCGGATACTGCAGCAGTAAATGCCTCTAGTTGCGAGTCGCTACCCATCATCAACTACCTCTCGCACGGTCCAAGGACTCTCCAACCCCAGGCAACATGAAATACGCGCTCGCTCGCTTCTTGCGTTTTACCTCATGTCTCATTTTGCAATACCTTCCTGTATCCTGTCTGCCCTTCACACAACACAGCCTTGCTCTAGCTCATGTGAACTTGGTGTGGATTATGTCGGGGTTCTCATGCCAGTCGTCAATGCTGACCCACATCTATTCGCAGTGTCAGTCAGCCAAAATTCAAGGTCTCGAGGCACCAACGGCCCAGCATGAGGCTTCCCAGCCGGGATCTCGACTCACCTTCCTAAACGTGCTCAGCCCGGCCAAAATACTGCCGCCGATCCAGGTCGAGTACTTCCTCTCGGGCGGCGCAAAGATCTTTATGCGCATGTCTTTGACGGCCAGCCTCTGCACCTCGGTCAGCAGGCGGTCGCCGAAGCCCTTGGTGAGCGTGCTGCCGCCCGACAGCACGATGTTGGAGTACAGCGCCTTGCGCAGGTCCAGGTCCGTCCTGTTGATCGAGTCGACCACGATCTGGTGGACGCCTGGGTACTCGAGGCCGATGATCTCCGGGTCAAACAGGATCTCGGGCGCCCTGAAACGCTCAGCGCCGATCTATAACACGCGTTCCTCAACGTCAGCTTGTTCCCGCATGGTGAAGCAATGGGTCGGTATGTAGATGAGAGACCTCCGTTCCGCGGACGCACCTTCATCTTGTTGCCATCCGGTAGCGTGTACTCGACGACCTTGTTCTGGTCCAGCTTTATCTGCGCCCAGTCCTTCTCCTCCTTCCTAGGGTCGTGCGCCACGTACGTGACCGCCTCCTTGATGTGCCTGACGACCTCCTTCTCGGCGCTGGTGTGGAACACGTAGCCGCTCTTCCGCAGCAGCGTCTGCAGGTACTCTGTGATGTCGCGACCGGCGACGTCGATGCGCTGGATGCTATTGGTGATGGCGAAGCCCTCGTACACGGGCACCGCGTGCGACACGCCATCGCCCGCGTCGAGCACGATGCCCGTCGTCCGTCCCGATGCGTACAGCGACAGCACGGCTTGTATGGATGTGTAGAGCGCCGGCACGTTGAACGTCTCGAAGAGGATCTGCGCCGCCGTGTCGCGGTTGCTCCGTGGGTTGAGCGGCGGTTCTGTCAGGAGGACGGGGTGCTAGGGCCAAGTCCTCACGATCAGCTTGGATTCCAGGTGCACAGAGCTCCTCCCGGCGTCGAAAGGACGGGCAATCTCACCTCTTCACTCAGCGTCTTCAGCCCCTCGTCGTATACGTATCCCCAGATCTTCTCCATGTCGTCCCAGTCCGTGACAATGCCATGCTCCAAAGGGTACCGGATCTTCAGCAATCCCCTGAGCTCCGTCGCAGCTTTCTGCCCGATGAAGACCTCGCCCTCCAGCGCGCCGGCCAGTACCCTAAGGTGCTTGGGCCGTCCCACGAAGGAAGGGAAGTAGCATTTCGGCAGGTCGTCGCCAGCGAAGCCAGCTCGTATCGTGCCGGACCCGTTGTCCAGCACTATGGGCGCGTTGTGCAGGGACTCGGCCATCTTGTCTCCGCTTCAGCCGTCTTCCCCTCCCAGATTCACGATATGGGGCAAATAGCTAGAAATCGTAGATGCACCTCGCCCCGGTGTAGGCATACGTGGGGGGCGCAGGCTGGTCACCGCTTTTGCCAGGGAGTGCCGGCTCTGTCGCGTCGTTTGCGGCTCTCTCTTGTGCGAATCACCTCGGGTCTTTCGTCATGACGCGGCCAGAAATATGCGAAACGGTTCGTCGAGTCGAATAGCGCTCGGGGAACGAGCCGTCGTGGTGGTGTTGGCTGTGGTGGCAGTAATGGTGTTGCGCCTGCGTTTGGACGGCAGAACGTCAACTGGCACGAGCCGCACGACGCGATTCAAACAACTCGCCAAACAGATCAACAGGGGTCCCTGAGCTAGCGTGACTGGATTGGCTTCCGCGAGACGCGTGGGCCACATGCTGCCCCAAGTTTCAGCTGTCAAGCTGCAGCCTATTCCTCTCACAGCGGAACAAAGAAATGGTAAAGAGCGAAAAAGCAGCATGGGAGCGGAAGTCGTCAGACAATTTTCTTGTTAAATTTTGACTACCACATTCAGTGCTGAAATGCCTTGAAGCTGACTGCATGGTCAGAGACGAATATTTTGGCCTGTCTCAGCTAGCTAAATCTCGCGTCTCGTGGCCAGGCTGCACAATTACTAGTTTAACCTACCTTTCTAACTTCGTGATGTTAATCTTACAGCAGCACCGCAAGTTAACGGAGGAGTGCAATCGATGCGGAGTCTTGAGAGAGTACCTCGAAGGGGCTCTCGTTTCTTCACAATGCATCAGTTCAAATACGACATCCACTGCATCTTGAGTTTGGGGTAGTCGACTACAATAAAAATAAAAACGGCGTCGACTGATCCACTGCTTGCGAGTTCATAATTATCGTGGCAAAATGAAATCACCGAAAATCAAATGACATTGCCGGCAAGTGAAGACAATCATCTTGAACAAAGTAAATTATACTCTTTTGAGAGTACTTGAGAACTATCGTGGTATTCTAAACCCAATCACAAAGTATCCACCTATTCCAGAACGCCGAGAACTATGCAATATCCGCGATGGGCAGAGCGCTGTGCAGATGTAATGCTTTGGTCCCAGTCACTTCTATTATCCCATTCCATATCCCCCCTCTTGACCCCGAGATGTTGGGAAAGACCATCTAGAGAGCGCCGATGCGGCCGTCCAGAGCCTTGGCGGCAAAGTATGGCCAGCCCAGAATGACTGTGAAGCCACTTGCGAAACTTCAGAGGAAAAGTTAGCACGAAAGTTGCAATTTGGAATAGGGCTTGTCGAGGTTCAAGTACTTACACGACGGCCTGGGATCCGACCCGCTTGACCTGCTTGCCCCAGCTGGCGCTTTGTGTCTGGCTGGAGATGGGCAGGCGCTGGAATGGGTGAGGCTCAAACGACCGTGCCACGTTGCGCATTGTGCGCATCACGGAGAACTGCCTGGTAGCCTGTGCCTGGGTGGAGGCACGGATGGCGGCGCGGGCGACGATGGGCGACATATTGCTTGTTGGTAGTTGTGGTTGTTAATTAAGACAGGGAGTGTCCTTGTATGACTTGTGAGTTGAGTCTGTGTGCGACTTGAACCACAGTGGTGTCACTGGCGTGTGTCTGATTCGACGAGTGGAGAGAGTCGTGCGAGTGTTGCGAGCTCTGGTGCTGCAGGTACGGTATGATTTGTGTGGAGAGGAGACTTTGTGTTCCCAGACTAGGTTTGTGTGGAGATTGGTCTCAGGTGTTGATACACTAGGAAGACTAGGAAGAATGAGGTTGATTGGAGATGTTTCTTTTTAGGCTGGTGTTTGATGATGATGAGGGAGCACAGAAACATTTGACAGCAGTTTGCCGTCCCGGTCTTATAAACCCATGACTTCCCAAGCTGCACCCAGCCGGACGAGCCTTACCTTTCCGATCTGTCGAAATTTCCCCAGGAAGCCGTTCTCGTATGGCCAGATGGCCGGCGAGGATTTCTCGTGGGCAATCCCCGCAAAGACCGATTTAGCATGGTTTGCGCTGGGCAGGTGAGGACCAGGCCAGAGTCGGCGCGAGGCCATCATGCCATTCCGACTACTAAGTGAGCAGATGCGCAGGCAGATGACGGCCTAAGGCGCGCCGAAAGGGGCAGGGCCAGCGCCGGTCGCTGCTGGTCGCAATGACTGCTCGGCGGAGCGTCGAAAATAGAAGGATGAAATGGCCAGACCGCGGGCGGGAATCGAGTGACAAGACGCTCATCATGGGCTGATCGGGCCCCGCCGACAACGGGCAGGGCCAATGGAGAGTCGATGGGGCCTTCCCCAGAGGTTCGCATGGCCCAAAGCAGCCTAACGCACAGCCTCTGCCTCCAGTACCGCCCTCCCGGGACACGCTGACCATGCTTTTGGCAGCAATGCGCCCTACCGTACCTCCGGGGTTTGCTTTTCAAAACGTGCCTGCTTGTTGGCCGGGATAGGGGTTGGGAGCGGAGCCTCGACCTCAGAAGTCCTAACAAGTTTTCCTGCATTTGCCGAGTATCTGGCGACTGGTCGCTCCTAGTCTTCCCGCGGCCATGTATACAGGTACCGCAGCACCGGAGTATGCCGAGAGCCAACGGCTCTGCAGCCATGACAGCTTGGCATCAACAGATGTCACCAGACTAGCAGACCACCTGCTGATTTCAATGGAAGTTTGTTAGTGAGTCACCTAATTTCATCCGAAGAACAGACAGTCCGGTTGAACACAGGGTCTGAAACAGCTTAGAGGGACCCAAGAATTCGGGACCATGTATACATCTCCTTGTAGTATACCATCATCGTCTAGGCCACTTTCTGTGGGATGACCTCCTGTGGGATAACTTCCAATTGCGCTGTGCCCTGTGGATCAATTCCTTTGGGATGATTTGTGGTGGGATAAGCTGTTGTGGGATAACCTCTTGTGGAACAATCTCGAGGATCTGAGATCCCTAGGTGTTGTCCACTCTACCGGGAGCCGCACGTCCGACCTTCTCACTCATGTGGCCCCTGTCCGATTCACACTTTCCTCTGTCACTACTTTCTACGTTGGAAACATTACCTCGGAATCGTCCGCAGAGCACAGAAGACACCTGGCGATGCAACCGATACATTGACTCTCAAGGGTGGGCCACACCGCAAACAACATCCGCATAGATGAATATTTGCTCGTTTGGCCAGTCCTACATCCTCAAAATCTACTGTCATTGTCGACGCCTTCCTGATTCCCTATTGCCCTTTGATATGTCCCTGGCCGTGGACGCTTGCGGCCCCCCCGCTCGTGTTGCCACCACTCGTCACAAAGCTGGTACTCATGGTGCTGCGTCGAGTTCCGAGATATCCCAGCTCGTAGGGCTCCGGTTCGTTGCCGCCTTGACCTTTCCCACCTGCGTTGAACGCACGCTCGCTGTTCGTCTCATCCGTGGCAGCCGATCCCCGTCCTTTTGTCACTGCCCTGAATCACGTGTTCCTTTTGCCTGAGGAAGCGGTGGTGCCCAGCTGACTACTCCTCAAATAGACGTTATGATGCTGACGATCCCAGGTGCTGCCCCCAAGTACCCCTCTGAAAAGAGGTCGCATGGCAGGGAGGCTTCCCGCAACGACCCCCGTGTTGAGTTCGACGACATGCCAGATCGATATATTGCGTGAATCCCACAACCAGTCGCTATAGTTCCCGAGGTTGTACAAATAGACCCTCTTGATGATCGAGGCGGCGCATGCGAAGACTCCCAGACCAAGCACGGCGATGAGCCATACACGCGTCCGGCGGTTGACGTTGAGGTTCCAGAACAGGGGGGCTGGGATGACCACTGCGAAGAAGACGTCGGTGGCAATGTTCAGAGTCGCGTCAGTATGTCCCTGGCCCTGAACGACATGCTGAGGCCAGCAGGTGCCCTTGACGCTGCTGTCCCATCGCATGGCTGGATTACTGCACTGGAACATTATAGTCTGCATCATGAAGCTGCCAGTCGGAGGTAACCCTAGTATCGGCTGTGTCATGGCGTATAGGATTTTCATCTTAAGGTTGATTCACGTGGTGGCTCTCGACTCACAAAATTACTGAGGAAGGCCCAGCTTCCCATGATAGCCATGACAGTCATGACGAGGTATGGATACGCAGTGTGTCCCGCAATTCTCAGCAACGCAAGCCCGACGGATACTTTCACAGTTGCTACCGCGACGACATATATCGGCCCCGAAATCACGTTCATCTTCATGCCTTCCGAGTACATCGCGGGAGGGATGTCGCCAAAGTGGCGTCTCGCTCCATAATGAGCCTCAGCAATGATTATGCCCTCGCCTGCTAGAGAGAGGAGCATAGCCAGGCATATTGCTGCGTCCTACAGGACGACTGTGTCAGATTATCTTTGCACGACATCAGATGGGGAACGGCGAACGCCAGCCTACATCCCAACCGAAGTTCCGGATGATTTTGGCCCGAACAAACACACGCAGCGATAGGACGACCAGGGCGGTTAGTGTGCAACCAAGGTGGCCACGATTATCACGATCCTTTCATCGTCACTCGGATTCGACTTCAAAGTAGGAGGATGCATCTCCTGCCGCCACTGTCGGCTAAGATGCGTGGTATGGCATGGCAACTTCAAGCAAAGGATGAGGTGAACGTCTGATCGAGAATCCTTTCAGAGTCCGGGTCACCGTTGCACTATTTGGAAAGCCTGCATTCCACGCTTATTTAACCGGCTCGCAGATGAGGCACAGTAATCATCAGAACAAGGAGCTGGGCACCTACGTATACAGACTGGCCCGACCGCCCGTAATGAATACCCAAGACAAACGAGGCCTCAAAGTTTGACATCAAAAGAGAAGGGCGCTCAAGCACTGTGGCGGCAAGGAAACCGGCATCGGGCTAGACTTCCCTCGATTGCCCTTCCTCATCCTTCAATGGGCCCATTCGCAAGGAAATATAGCCTTGGCCGTTGGCCCATGTCCCAACGAGAGCCTCATCCTTGTACGTCGGCTCGGTCTCCGTGTCAGTTGGCCTCATCTCGTTGATGATTGATACGCGACCAAGACTGTCGGCACCGGGACTCCGAGAAGACGGGGTGCTCAGAGATGAGGATTCAAACCAACTGCATCCCACGTTACGTTACTCGAAAGAGCAGGCGGAAGCACAGGAGTGGATATATGGTGTTCAACACCTGGTCACCGAGAGTTTCAGAAGACATTCACATTCAGTCCGATTCTTGTCATCGAGCGGTCTCACCATTATAGGATTCGACTCCCGCACGGGAAGAAATTCCACACCGGGGTACTTATGTCCAGCTTAGGTCTCCTAAAGCTTCAGGATTGGGCTTCTCCAGTTACGGAAATTGGGTCTACCGGCGAGATCAGAAATGTCTTCTCACATGCGCCAGCGGGACTCTTACATAAGCATAATCGAGTGAACAGGCTCAGGTACTCTAGAAACCCGTGAAATCTAGAATAAATTTGAGATACGTCTTGTGCCGCCGGTCGTGTATTATACCGGATTTGCCGCTTCGGAGTGGTGCATGTGCTGTGGGTCGATCGAGCCGTGCCGCCAGGTCGCATCGGTACGACATGATAACTTGCAGGGACCTCAAATGTTGGCCAGACTTTCAAGAATTCGTAAACGTAGCAGGGGATCAGGAAGAGGGACAAGATGGCACCTACCAAGGGACCAACTACCTTGTAGGTTACCTCACAACATGGCGTTTAGCCAAAAGCTACTAGAGATTTCCCCGTAGAGAACTTTCCCACAATAGCTCAAATCAAGGAAGATTGTACTATAAGAAAAATTATGTACTAAATTCATGAATCCCTACGAGCCGTAATCACAGCACCGCCTCTAGGTTATGGAAATAATGGGGGACACTTTCTGATATAGCTCCATAATATCAGACGAGCAGGCTGATTAGCGGAAGAACTCTACAGGTATCCAATTGAATATCCAGTATTGGGTCATACCCTGTTGCGTGAACAATGTGTCTAGTTCACTACGCATGCGGTGTATGTTAGCCTGCAGTAGGGCGAGCTCAAGTGCTTATGGGCCCACTGGAGGAGACTGGGGTTTAGTTCTCCGAGCTGGGGCTGTCATCGACCTCGGGAGTGCTCCGGGACCGAGTCGATGCAGAATCTGTGGCTCTCGGGGGTTCGTCTGGTGGTGAGCGAGATCCAGCACCGCAGCCAGATCAGGCCCATGAGCCATTCATCTTGGAGGGAGTGTATTGTGACATAATAAAGAGCCCATGTATCTGATTACTGGCTGCATGGAATATATTAGTCGTTTCTGATCTCTGTCCAACGGTCGTGCATAGTGCCCAACATGCTGGCAGTCTCCAGCGGCCTCTAGGTAAGACGGCAGTCGATTTCCCGGCATGTTTCCTGAAATGAGGGACCAGACCTTCGGGTATTTGTAGTCTTTTGAGGCCTAGTGTCCGGTGGCCACAATATAAAATCTTTTGAGCGGTCATTTTCTTTACGGTGTACACTACTTCTGCGCCATGCATTTTAGAGTCCAATCGGAAGATCGTCAGCACCATCAGCTTCGGACTGGATAGTAAAGTGAGTCTAGACTCTTTTTTCGAGCCACTATTATCAAATCTTACTCCTGCAGAAGCAACAGGCCGTTTTCCATAAGCAATGGCAGCCCCAAATGCCCCGGTGCCCTCAGGCTTGATGAGTTTCTCTTGTGATAAGTGCCCAAAGATCAGTGTGCACATAATTGCTGTCTCCCTCATAGTGGCAGTCCTTCCATCTCATCATTCGTCTTCGGTATCTACTTCATGATGCTGTCCCGGAGTCTCGCCCTTCTTTTCTTGCAGGCTTCCCCAGTGGTGCTCACCCGTTCAGAGCCTTTTGGCCTGTCCAGCGACACAGCCAATCATGATACCTACAATCAACTGCAGGATCTTTTCGACACAGCTCGATCAACCGCAGTAGATACTCTTCAAAAGAGAAATGGAAGCTGTACTGAGGCCAACGTCGAGATTCGTAGGGAGTGGTGAGTACTTTCGGACATGCACATGTATTTGTCCGAATTCGTTAATTGATGATTGATGAGTTTGGTGCAGGGATTCTTTCGACAGAGATGAGAAAAAGGACTACATTAGGGCGGTCAGGTGTCTGCAGTCTACACCTGCCCTTGCTCCCTCGGAACTTGGATCCGGCATCAAGACAAGATTCGACGATTTTGTTGCCACCCACATGAACCAGACTCTCACCATCCACTATACCGGCACATTCCTATCATGGCACCGGTATTACATTTATCTGTTTGAGGAAGCATTGAGGGATGAGTGTGGATATCAGGGGAACCTGCCGGTAGGCTTTCAACTATCCGTCCCCTGACGACAGTCGCAACAAGTGGTAGAAACTGACACCCATAGTACTGGAACTGGCCCAAGACCGCCATCACGGGGCTACACGCCTCGCCGGTATTCGACGGCAGTGACACATCCATGTCCGGAGACGGCTACTTCATCGCCAACAAATCCTCCGTGAACGTCGCGGGAGGCGGCCTCGATCCGTTCTGGGTCCCGGCGGGCACCGGCGGCGGCTGCGTGAAGTCGGGCCCCTTCGCCAACTACACGGTGAACCTGGGCCCGGTATCTGTCTCCCTGCCCGGCGGCGTGTCCGAAGTGAATCCGCACAACGACACGGGCATCTTCTCCTGGAACCCGCGCTGCCTCAAGCGCGACCTGACCGACTACATCAACCAGAACTTCGCCAACGCGAGCAGCGTGCTGAGCGTCGTCCAGAACTACACCGACATTGCTACCTTCCAGCTTCTCTTCCAGGGCTGGCCGGACGCGCTCGTGGCCGGCGGGACCACGTTGGGTGTGCACGGTGGAGGTATGTACCTGTGACGACGGGTTTGAGAATTTTCCTGCTGACTGACACGTTTTAATAGGTCACTTTTCTTTGGGTGGAGATCCAGGCCGCGATTTATACGTCTCGCCCGGAGACCCTGCATTTTACTTGCACCACACGATGATGGACCGCGTGTGGTGGCTGTGGCAGATGCAGGATCCGGAGACACGCGTTTGGGGGGACAACAGCATTGCCGGCACCGGGACGTTCCTCAACGACCCGGTCAGCCCAGACATCACTATTGATGACTATGTGCAGTATGGCTATGCTGCGGGCCCACCGAGGCAGATCAATGAGTTGTTGAGCACGACGGCGGGGCCATTCTGCTATGTCTATGAGTAATAATTGTGAAAAATGGGTATTTGAGTATGAAAAGGAGTGTATATGAGCTTCGACAGCCTCGAAAATGTGTAACATGACTTTCAATATGAGCAGGCGCGGAAGACGTAGGTAAGAGGCACTATTGTGTGTTTCTATCTGGGTCAAAACCTGATCACGTCTCGACTCGGGAGACTGGAACGGGGATAGCCGAGACTTAGATTCACAGATCGGAACATATATCAACCAACACGTTCCAGTACACACTACGGCTGGGTGTAGACTTCTATCATGTAGATAGTCGTGTCACTAGGGACGAAGACCTGCTCGAGAGTTTTGCTGGAGGAGAACTCTGCTCCAGAAAATATCATAGAGAGCTACGTTTACAAAATAGAGAGTCCGCTGCTTTGGGTATTATCCGCAGTAACCAGTGAGAGCAAATCAGCCAGCTGCTACTGGAAAACCTCACTCCCATAGCGAGTGATCATCTATGTGGGTCTCTGATCAACAAATCCAATCTCGTCAACGATCTGGATGACCATCCCCATTCATTGGCAGCCGCTCCGCGGGTGCCGAATACATTTCGCCTGATCTTCACGAGTTCATCGTCTCAGGACCCTCGCACCCCCTCGTCATCATCGTTACCCAAGTCCATCGCCATGTCTTCGTGGGTTAATGACCGGGCATCAGATGACCCCCGCAGCCTTCTGTGCGACAACATCGCTTTCCCGGGTTTGACACGGTGGGTTGACAGAACGCTCCGCATGCCTTACAGACGCACGCTCCCGGACCCCAGCCTCCAGTCAACCGAGTCCGCCTCAATTGGGGCTCTTCGCGGCTCTGCAGGTCCGGGCAACGTGGCCAGCCTTGCCACAGGTGTCGCAGTGCTTCAACTCCACCACGCGAACGGTGATCTGCTCGCTCACGACCACAGGGGAGGCCGCGATGGCCCGGCGCAGGCCTTCGTGTGCGGCGAAATCCACGTGGGAGATGCCGCGGCGCTTGTTGACAATCTTCAGACACTTCACGGCCCCAAACTTCTCCATTGCCTGACGGAGATCGGCCACGGTCGGGCTGTGCGCTGCGTCTAAGGCTCGAATGTAACCGCCGGTTGCGCCTGCCGAGGGGCCGCAACCTGGGCCCGTCGGCTTCTCTTCACGGGATGGAGCACTGTGATGTTTCGGCTTCTGCGGCTTGATGCTCACGCTGGCTTTCACGTCGTCGTTGACGGTTTTGTTGGAGACAGGCTGGGCAGCCACACTCTGAGAGGAGGATTCGCTAGGGCCTGGGGCCAAAGTCTGCCGGTGAGTGTTGTGAATCGCACCGGTCGCCTTGGCCTCGACAGCAATGTTAGTGTCGGTCTTCTGATCCTGACCGTGCAGATTGACATTCTCCTTTGAGCTGTCCTTGTTGCCAGATTTCTTGTTCTGCCTCTTCTTCTTCGACTGAGCAAACTTTGTAGAAGCTGGCTTGTCGTCGTCACCCTTGGCACCGTCAGGGCGTGCGGTTGAGAGACGAGCGGCCGTCTGAGCAGGAGTACTAGCATGTGGTATAGACTTCTCGGACGTGAGAGACGTGGTCTTCTCATCATCCACAAGGATGTTGTATGGGTTGTCAGAAGCGAACAATCCCCGGGAAGTGGGTGTTGCCTTATCGTCATCTACCTCACTCAAGACTGGATCGCGTTCCAAACTGTCCTTGTTGCCATTGCCGGTCTTGCCCGAGATGGGAGTCTGTTTGGCGGCACCGCTGGTCTTGGACTTCTTCTTCTTCTGAGGCTTCTTGGCAGCGGACTCTCCAGTTGTAGACTTGTTGGCATTGGGCTTGTTGATGGTGGGCTTGCTGCTCGTGCCAGCAGAGTCCTTCGGCATCCAAGGCTCTTCCATCTGCTCTTGCATATCCAGTTTCTTCCGTCTCTCAGAGAAGTCGGTGACACACAACTGGCAAAGGAAAGCCGAGCAGTGAGGGCACTCAAACGCGATCATGCCGCGCTTCACTGAGCATGCCGTGCACTTGAACTTCTTGGTGTGCTGAATTTTGTCACACAGCTCTGAGTGTAGGCAGGTATGGAGCCTCTCTTCCTTGGAGACAGCGCCCATCTCTTTCCATCGCATCTCCTGCTTCTTCATCTCCTCGTCTTGAAGGTGGCGCCTCTCCAGAGCCTTGGATCGTTCCGCTGCTTTCTCGCGAGCTTTCTTGGCCTCTTGGCGCAGGCGTTGCTCTTCCTCGCGCAGATCTCTGGCCTCCTTCTCCCGTCGCTTGCTCTCCTGTCTTCGGCGCTCATTTTCCGCTCTCAGATCGTCGTAGGCTGCCTGGGCTTGCGAGGTGCCACGACGGGGCGGTCCACGAAAGAATCGAGATGTGAAAAAGAATTCAAAAGGGAAGGGAAACGGGAAGGGAGGAAATCCGAAGGGATCTTCCTCGTCGTCCTCCCAGAGCTCCTCGTCCTCTTGGCTGAAGATTGAGCCTGGTGGTGCGGTGTCGTATCGCTCGCGTTTGACAGGGTCGGAAAGAGTTTCGTGGGCCAGCTGGAGTCGCTGGAAGTTGGTTGTGGCTTCCTCCTGGTTGTTGGGATTCTTGTCTGGATGGTGGATCCTGGCAAGTCGCCGGTATGCTGAATTGATCTCCGTTAAAGAGGCTGAGCGCTCAATCTCGAGTTCAGCATAGTAATCGAATGACGGTGGAGGAGGCATCTTGACAGGGTGGAAAGGTTGACAACAAGGTGTGGTCCAGGATCTGCCACTGGACGTCGAGGGGATACAATCAGTGATGAGAGGCAGTGTTTTTGTCGATTTGCTTTAGATCTACGAAGCTGGGGCCAAGTGAAAGATCCAAGGTGTACCTTTCGAAAACTACGAACTGAAAAAAAGACAAACGGAGCGGACTCCAAGCAAACCGTACTCAGACCAAGCAGGGTCAGACGAACTGGCGATTCTGGCCAAGACATTTTGACCCAATGGTCGTAGACTTAATTCTGCAGGCATCCGTGAGTAAACTAAAGTGTTTACTGAAGCCTTGACGAGTCTATCGGATCACAGTGTCTCTGCTGCTCGTTTGCAGATAGTCTGTTCTGAGCCGAAAAAAGTGTCGGTGCCGAATCGGCGAGGTGGGAGCGGGCCTGGGGAAGCTGCAGGTACGGACAGGGGACCCATAGTTCCCAGATACGGGCATGTACTGAAGTACCCCAGGTCGCATCAAGGTGAGCCCGACGTCGACCACCTACTAATGCAAGAGGCACAGTATCGGGACAGCAGCAATTGGGCATTTGATGGACGTGGTGACACCATGAGCTGCATAGAAGCCCCTAATCGCTCGTTATATTGTGTATGAGGAAGAATGATGTCTCGAAGAGCGCATTGCAGAGTCATCTAACAACATACCAATTTGTTACCCTGGCAGCCCTTCGAACCATGTAGAGGGAAAACTCACTCTCGGATTGAAGTAGAATGCTTCAAATTTAGCATACTTGAGCCTGATCTGAGCCGAGCAAATTCCAGGAATATAGCAACTGAAGACTTCTCCAGCGAACAACCACCACTTGAAGGCAGCGAGACATGTACACAGTGCTGTCACGAAGTTGAGGGAGCTTCCCGTCTACCACTCAATAAATCTACGAGATTGAATTGACAAAGTCCAATTTGTACAGTTACGTGCGCACTTTTTTGTACAGCAAACTTTACATGCGACAATGAGCGGCCAGATTTAGCCTTGCAAATGGTGGTAAGTCTAGCGGCCCACATCTGGTCCACCCCCTCATATGGGCCACCCCTGCACACAAAATTCACCAAACAAAACCACTATTTATTCAATGAATAAAATATTTAAATTTATATAGATTTAAATATATATATTATATTCACTTCTCTATGTAGAAATAATATTTAAAGAATTCTATATATATTATATATACTAAGATATATATAATTATTTATCTATTACTCTTTTTATATAAATAAAGATTTCTTTATTATTTCTTAATATATAAACGTGATATTTTTAATACAGCTTTATGATAAATATATAAAGCTAAATTTTAAATCTTACTTATTTAAAAAATCTATTAAAATACTTATAAACTTTTAAATATTAGAATTAAGATTTTAAAAATATTATTAAGGAATATATATATAATATTAGTGTTTCTTAACAGATTTTATTTTATAAAAAGTAGAAATATCTTTATAAATATAATTATTATAAATATAATATATTTATTTTTATATAAAAAGAAAATTAAATTAAATTCTATATATATATTTCTTTTTATATATAATTTCCTTTATAGTATATAAAAGATTTAAGTTTTTTTCTAAGAAGAAATTCTCCACTTTTACTCCACTTCTCTAAATATTAAAATATAAACCTTATTTAATTATATATAATTAAAATACATTTATTTTTATATTAATTAAAATATTTAAAAATTAAATTAATTTATATAATATTAATAATAAAAGAATTAAAAGAATTATATATATAAATATAAATGTTATAAAATGTTAAAAAATTCCTTATAAATCTTAATATTTTAAAATTTTAAAGTTTAAATATTAATAATTCTTTAAGTAATCCTTTTATAATTTTTTAAATATTATTATATTTAAATATTATATATTATAAATCTATATTTAAATTTATATTAATTTTAAAAGCATATATATTAAATAAATATATAAAATAATAAAAATATATTTATTTAATTATATATAAAAGTATTATATATATAATTTTTAAAATATTGTTTATATATTACCATTGTTAGTTTCTATGTATATTCAAATCTGCCTAAAATTAGCTATTTAACCCGTTGAGTTAGAAGGGGATATATAGTGTGCAGGGGTGGCCCATATGAGGGGGTGGACCAGATGTGGGCCGCTAGACTTATATTTGCACAGATCTGCTGGCGCTGTTGTAGACTACGAGCGAAGACCAAATTAGCAGATCAGGCAATATGACAAGAAGTGAGGTTGCAGAGTACGTCTGGCAACCATTAAGGATTCCTGGGTGAATTTCTAACAAGCTCGAGCTTACCAATGGGCGGCGCCGAGTCAAGACTGTTGTTCCTGCAGGCCTTGACCAAGGATTTGGCCACCAGCCGTCTTGAAAGGCCTTGGATCTAAACATGTTTGGAGCATAGTGGCCGAGGCCACGGCGTCAAGCCCGGTCTCTTCACAACTGGCCCCGAGGCCCAAGGGGCCGCCGTGGTTGACGCCGGCTAGTAACGCGTCAAATCTGTGGAGGAAGGTGCGATGGAGCTATACCAAGCGGTGTATAGTCGCACAATGAGGGAGAAGTTGTACACATTGCCTGGAAATCAGAGCTTTGCCGAGACTCGGATATGCAGCTCCTACAAGAGCTGGGGGCATACAACCTGAGACTAGAGCCACATTTGTTCGATGCTCAAACCAAGGGATTCTGAGGCCCTGCGACGATCCAAGCTGTTCCTACACACCCGGAGAGACCACGCAGGGTCGGAGCTTTTGTGGCCGAGCCAAACGAGCACGTCAGCATTGCCCTATAGCCACCTTTATCGGTCTGATGAAACGGAAAACTGATCCCAAGAAACCGATGAAAGCCATGGATCTTTCGAAGAGGGAACCTAGCGAGACGGAGTACCGCGGCAAAGTTTGCCGATTGCTTGTGGCGTAGTAGATATATTGTCTAACAAGTAGTTGTCTTGAAGCTGGCAAATGTGGGAAGCAACTGAGGCAGGGTGCATATTGTGGAGTGCATCTGTGACGACGACGCGGCAACCTTGTTGGGTGGACTGGCCTGTGCTGTGGGCTGTCTGGATCCCGGAACCCTGGGCCGGAATCCTGGAGGTGCCGAAGGTGGCGGCGAACTTCTTGCAGCTTTCTGCTGCACGGCATTGATGGCGTTGGGCGGGTTGGTGTTACTATTTTGGAAGCTGACGTCTTTGCCTCTGCCACGCTTGAAGAGCCGGGGCGGGATCTGCTTTCAGTTCAGCCGACTTTGGAGAAGATGCCCAGGGGTGATGCCCTCCCGCGCTGGTCCGGTCTGTCGTGTCTGGCGTGTCTGCATGTATGCATGTCTGTGTACGAGGACTGCAGATGGTTGATTACGGTGCGCAGTCTGTGCTCCCTCCTACAAGTAGAAGGGCGACGACGCAACGACGACCGCGCCACACGCAACAGGCCCAACAGCACTGCAGCAGCATCCCCGACAAGCTGATGCCGTGCCCGAGCGAACCCACTGTGGGGAGCGCCACTGCTGGCTGAGGTGCAAGCCGCCCGATCATGTGGGCAAGTGGGCTTGTGGGCATGTGGAGCTGGCGATAGTGAGCACTGAGCACAGCCGAAATCTGGGAATCGGCTTGATTCCGATGCTGGTGTGAGACGCAGTAGGTCACTCCCAACCGTGGCTTTTCTCACTGCCCCACCCAGTAATCCTTGGTTGCTCACGCAACCGCCCGTCAACAATTGGGTTTTTTCTTCTTGCCTGTGACTCCATCGTGGACCAGCGCTCTCCGCCTTGTTCTTACTGGAGGGACCGGCCTGCTAGACGCCTCCCGCTGCATACTGCGTGCCGTGCTGTACGACGTCTTCGGATTGGTCGGCACCACGTCAGTGACAGATACTACATGTGGTAGAAATAAAATAGGAGGCCGCTCGCATGAGGGTGACGAAACAGGGTTGCAGCGACTCAATGACCCAAGACCGGCTGGGATGCTGTCGGTAAGGGTAATGAGGTCGCAGGTCGGCAGCTATCAGCTATCAGCACGCAGAATCACGGGCACGGGCATGGGCATTTTGGAGATTGTGACCTGCGACTCCCAAGTCTCTCGCGGGAGCCTTTGCAACGGTCGCAATGAAGGACTAAGCTGGTAGGCTGGTAGGAAATTTATTACCACTCATCGATCACAACCTCCCAAGACTCGCAGACCCATGCCCCCACCCCTGCACCACCCCCACAAGGCCTCTGCACAGGCCAATGAAGCGCCCCAGCGGGCCATGGTGACCCCCGGCCAGCTCCCTCCAAAGCGACGTCACGGGTAGCTTACTGCGCCTCCCCTGTGAGCCTGAAACGACTCCTTCTCCCCAGCCAGTGTCGTGCCCGCGCTGATCTCGAGCGCCCCCTTCATCAATCCAGAGAGACGGCCACGAAGCCAGACAGCGCACTCCCGACTTCCAAGCCTCGGCCTAGCCATTGTAGCTTTCGGGCGTGGTAGCCAACCAACTCGACATCGCGGTTGCGAGATTTGCCCAGAACTCTGTCTCTTTCACTTGCCAGATTGCCCGCACAGAGTTCAGCCTATGCGACGGTTGTCATTGTGACCCAGCCAGCCAGTCGTCCGAACCAGCTCAGCATCCACTACTGTCTCCCTATCTGCCAGACCGCAGAGTTCAAGCAGAGCAAGCATCGCGGGCCACTCGCATAAGCGCAAGTGCAGACAGGTACCGCACGGAATAGGGGCTCAAACCACCGCAGCCGACCGCAGCACCCTTTTCGAAACCGCCGTCAGTGCCCGTCGACTTCAGTCTCTGCCACAGTACACAGCACGCTCCACCACACACCCTTGGCACATTCCGAAGGGGTCCTGTTGGGGCCAGTGACCGAATACAACCTCTGACACAAGTCATCACTTCACGACAACTGTGGGCTTCGAACTTGGTTGTGGCCCAATATACGTCCAGGTTGCGACCCTTGACAGGTGACGGAGCAACTCCAAAAACCACCCTCGACTGCGCATTGCCAGAACACAACAACCATGTCGTATAATCGATTAGGCAAGTCTCCTACTGGCTCCCCTCCTCCCCTCCTGCTCTCCTGCCCACCTCCCCTCCTCTCGCTTCGCGTCATAGGCGGATCAGGACATTCCTCGACTCGGGCACTAAAAACAATATCCCACCCTCCTCCCTGACAATCCACTCTTCTCTTCACCCGTCCTACCCTCCACTATATTGTACTTCTACCCGTCGTGTGACGTCCTCTTGTCTACACGCCCCGCCCGACCACCAGTCACTCAGAGCCTACGGCCGGCACCTTGCACCTTTGTCCACAACAAAGTCCAAATCGTGGCGCAGCTCCCTTGACCCAGCTGCGGTTTGGAGGGGCTCTTCAGATACTCCGACGGCGATTTTGAACCGTCCCGCCTCGCAGATATATTTCATAGTCAAGTATCTAATCGCCAAAACATACAGACGACGACTACTACGACCGTCACATGATGGATCCTCACGCCCATAGGACGCCTTCGCCGGGCCACCCGCTCCAGCATGGCTACCAGCTCGACGACAATCCCTACGGCCAGAACCCGTCCGCATCACATCTTCAAATGCCCCTGGGGCCGCCCGGCGGCGTCGGCAGGACGTACAGCCCTGCAGACTCGCTACACATGCAAACAGCTGTGAGTTCCTCTGTGAAGTCTAGACGGGTTATGTCCCACTAACCTGTGAGGTAGCAATCGATGGAGAACGTCGGCGGCCACTACGACCAGCAGCAGCACGTTGGCTACCAAGACTATGCTGTTAACCCCGAGGCACACCACGACGGCTACTACAACCAGCCTTACGAGCCGCAGCCCCAGGGAGCGCAACCGGGCTTCGAGCCAGGTTTCGAGTACGATGACAGACGGCCGATGTTGCAACACCAAGACTCTAGTATGAGCGAGGGCTACAGGGACCAACCACAACAGCAGCAGGCAGGTGGTGGGCTGAAGCGCTGGAAGACGGTGAAGGAAGTGCTGTTGTATCGGGGCAACTTGGTGCTGGACTGCCCTGTCCCACCGAGGCTACTCAACCAGGTTCCACACGGCGACCGTGACGAATTCACCCACATGCGGTATACAGCAGCAACCTGTGACCCAAACAACTTTTACGAAGAGAACTTCACCCTGCGACAGAAGCTCTTCAGCAAGACCAGACACACGGAGCTGTTTATCGTCATCACAATGTACAATGAGGACGAGATCCTGTTCGCCAGGACCATGATCGGTGTGCTCAAGAACGTCGAGTACATGTGCAAGCGGACCGAGAGCAAGACCTGGGGTAAAGACGCTTGGAAGAAGATCGTGGTGTGCGTGGTCAGCGATGGTCGTGCCAAGATCAACCCCAGGACGAGGGCCCTTCTCGCTGGTATGGGTGTATACCAGGAGGGTATCGCCAAGCAACAGGTCAACAAGAAAGACGTGACGGCTCACATCTACGAGTACACTTCACAAGTCGGCATGCAGATCAAGAACGACGTGGTCCAGTTGGTGCCCAAGCAGCAGCCGGTCCAGCTGCTCTTTTGTCTGAAGGAGAAGAACCAGAAGAAGATCAACTCCCACCGATGGTTTTTCAACGCCTTTGGTCGCGTCCTAGATCCCAACATTACCGTTTTGATCGACGCTGGAACAAAGCCCGGCGGTAACTCCATTTACCACCTTTGGAAGGCCTTCGACCTCGAGCCTATGTGCGCTGGCGCTTGTGGCGAGATCAAGGCCATGTTGGGTTCAGTAAGCAGCTTCCGGATACAATTTTGACCCTCTCTGGAAAATCAATTTCCTATCTGTAGCCTGTACCTCAAAGGTATTGTTAGGCTGCAGGTTTGGAAACAAGCCACGGCCATACTGTGGCCTGGTCCTCCCTATCTAGATGAAACTTCTTCCGCAGTTCTTTGTTGGCTGACTCCTTTTCCTGCAGGGCGGCAAGAACCTCTTCAACCCACTGGTTGCAGCCCAGAATTTCGAGTACAAGATGAGCAACATCCTCGACAAGCCACTCGAGTCCGCGTTCGGCTTCATATCGGTGTTGCCGGGTGCCTTCTCAGCGTATCGATACGTTGCTCTTCAAAATGACAAGAATGGCCTTGGCCCTCTGGAGAAGTACTTCGCCGGAGAGAAGCTCGAAGGTGCTGGCGCGGGTATCTTCACTTCAAACATGTATCTCGCTGAGGATCGTATCCTCTGCTTCGAGCTCGTCACCAAGCGGAATTGCCATTGGATCCTCCAGTACGTCAAGTCGGCTACAGGCGAGACTGATGTGCCCGACACTGTCACCGAACTCATCCTACAACGTCGTAGGTGGCTGAACGGGTCTTTCTTCGCTGCCATCTACGCTATTGCACACTTCTACCAGTTCTTCCGCTCGGACCACTCCCTGATGCGGAAGCTGGCCTTCTTTGCCGAGTTCACGTTCAACACCATCAACATGATCTTCGCTTGGTTCGCTATCGGTAACTTCTTCCTGGTCTTCAAGATATTGACAACGAGTCTGGGCGACGACACGCTCCTGGGCACGGCTGGTAGTATTCTCGGTGTCGTGTTTGAATGGCTCTATGGTATCTCGCTCATGACCTGTTTCGTCCTGTCAATGGGTAATCGCCCAGCTGGCTCGGGCCCATACTACATGGCAATGGTCGTTTTCTGGGCAATCATCTTTATGTAAGTCTAGCCCTAGGTGGACGAGCCTCCCAACCTGTGCTAACCAAGCCGTGTCCTAGTTACCTGATGTTTGCGGCCATCTATATTTCCGTGGTAGCCATCCAGACCGACATCAACGACGCCGACGGGTTCAATGTCGCCGATCTTTTCAAGAACAAGGTCTTCTACACTTTGATTGTCTCGGTAATGTCGACCTACGGAATCTGGCTGATCGCCTCCCTGCTCATGTTTGATCCATGGCACATGATCACGTCTCTGGGCCAGTACATGCTGTTGACCCCGACCTTCACCAACATTCTTAATGTTTATGCCTTCTGCAATACCCACGACATCTCATGGGGTACCAAGGGTGATGACAAACCGGACAAACTGCCATCTATCGAACTTAAGGATGGCCAGGGCAAGACGGATCTCCCCGACGAGGGCGATCTGAATGCCCAGTACGACCGTGAACTGCAGGTGTTCAGTCGTAAGCCCGTCAAGGAGAACAAGCCTCTCACGGCCTCCCAGCTCGACGAAAAGCAACAGGACTACTACCGCGGTGTCCGTACGGTAGTCGTGCTGGTGTGGATGATCTCCAATTTTGCGCTGGTCGCGGTCGTCTTGAGTGCTGCAGGGCTGGAAAAGATTGGGACCTCGTCGAACACCACGGACCAAGATGCGGCGGAGGAGGCAGAAACGACCAGGACAACCATCTATATGGCAGTGGTGCTTTACTCCGTGGCTGCGCTCTCGGGGTTCAAGTTCCTCGGCGCGATGTGGTTCCTCGTGGTCAGGATGTTTAGGGGCGTCTGATGATGATAAGAGGAGCGACGACTTTTGATGATGGACAGCTTCTTGATTTTCTTTTGCTCTTCATGTTCTTTCATCACCTCACACGTTACATTTCTTCTTCTGCTTGGTCTCTTGGGGCCCTCTCTCTGGCGTGTACTTGTGCGGAGTTTTACTTTACATACCCATGTCTTTCTTACTTTTGAATGATACGAATGATTTGCTGTTTCGAACGGTGAACGAATTACAAGACTCTCAAAACATGCACTGCGGTGCATTTCATGTCAATTGGGAAATTTCACAATTTCTTTTGGCTTCGCTGTTCTGGTCAGTTCTGTGTCACTTCTTCGCACAACTCTGGCTGCACTACACCGGCTGGATCGATGTTCTTGTATGTGTCTGTCAGTGTTTCGAAAATCAGGACTCGTTTGAGTTGTTTTGTGTTTCGAGTTGGCCTGTGGATGTTTTTCCATTGAGGGAGTTGCTCGAATTCAACGTGTCATCGGACTCTCCTCGCCCTCGAGGGCACAGTCTGGCATGAGACCTGGGAACCCGGCACCTGGTTGATGCACGGATGGCGAGAGCCGGTGAAGGGAAGGACTTGATGTCCGCTTAATCCTTGGGACAAGGGAGGGAGTACATAATATTCTTCGAGATACACGGTTAGAGGATATGTGAATTACCTGCATCCGGTACCACTTGCTCAATGTTGATGTATGCCTCTTGTGAAGTTGCAATAGCTGTCTTGTGAATGACTTCCGAGTGAAATGGTAGGGTTCTAGGGGTTTGAGTAGATACAACGTATGATAATACATGGAATATGAATAACCTTCAAAGTCGATCTCTGACCGTGCTCGCTGCAGTAAGCAGATGGTGGCCTGAGTTCCGACTGGGATATTAGAGTTTGGAGGAACGGTTGCAGAGCTAAAGGCGGCGCGCCGTCGCCACGTGAGACACGGTCCTTTGAACAGTCACATTCATCGATCACAGTCCCAGGAGACTGGTACATCTGTTCTCCTGGCTCGATTGGACCCTGACTCGGAGACTCTCTCCAGTCCGTCGCGCGAGAACCGAGTCAAGGTGACGGCAGAAGCAGGTCTGTTGCAGGCCTCTCTGGAGACGATCCGAAGCCGACCCTCACTTGCCACGACGGACCGTAGCCTCCGTTGGTCGGTACCGCACTTCGTCGATTACCTCGGTGCTGCGAATCATGGGCCTCTGCGGGTAGCGATGTTTCGGCAGGAATTGGTGATGGGTAAGCAGGATGGGTGGATAACACAACCCACCTCAGATGAGGACAAGAAGTTGAGCCTCCCCTTTCCCACTCCCCCCTCGTGATGGCGATGGGCAAATATAGGCCCTTCTCGTCCGTCGTCCGAAACCCCTGGCATTGCTTTTGCGTGGACCATGGAATCCCGCGGAGGTGATGAGCAGCAGCAAGGGTGAACATATAGCCAGCTTGTTTCCGAGCTCGTGCCACTCGGGGACGCCCACCATGCTAATGAGCTGATGTGACGGGTCCCGTCGCTTCGAGTACGTACGCCGACGCGCCCTGCCAAGCTGCAGGGTGCTGTGACTGCTTACGGTGGCCGGTTGGGCGGACATGCCGCCGGTCCACCGGAGCAAGTCAATCTCACAAAAGTTTCCGCTTTGAAGGTTTGCGTGGCCCTCCGGCCTGGGAAACAATTCTGACGCGCCCAGCTGCGGCTTGCGGCTGCGGCGGCCAGAGCGGCGGCGACGGGCAGGACGGACGGCGTCGAACGAGTCCCGGTCCTTGTTTGCCATGGCTTTGCCTCGAACTCAATTCTGAGGGGAGGCAGGCTGATCAACCAGCGCGAGAGGAAGCGCCCAGGTGGACCCGCTCACCGCTACGGGCTTCGCTGGTTTTTGTGTGCGGACCGTCGCGGCTGGGCGAATCCTTCCTCCCTGGGAGTGCTGCTGTATAGTGCTACACTACAGGTATGCGAGGTTGTTGTGCACGGCACAAGCGGTCCCCACCGGGAGCCTCTTGTTTCACGATGCAAGATGAGCAATGAAAGCACTGTTCGGCTGGCGGCGTCCACGGCGCCCCGGGTGTCGGCATGAGTTTGAGGCGAGGGGCCCGGCCTCGGCCCACGCTGGATGTGCGCACGGATGAGATGGACGGGCGGCTGGGATGGCATTCTGGTCGTGGTTCCCCTTTTGCTTGTGCTTTTCTCCGGGTGATCATGTTTGTGACCTCGCTGTCGGAATGGGGCGAGGAGGGGTGATGGTGGTGCTGGTCCCCACATGACCGGGCGACTGACTTGCTGCTGGCGTGCTGGTGGTGGTGATGGTGTTTCGTTTCGCGCAGGTGATGGGCATGTGGGGCAGGAACCGGCTGGGTGGGTCGTGGGCCCTGGGCCCAGGATGCGTGCATGTCTGCTCTTGGGCACAGGAGGAAGCAAGGGGGCTCCTCTTATCTCAGACAGCTCAGATCTCCATCAAACGCTCTAGTTTTTAGGGCCTGAGCTTCCTTACTAATCAAAGTGGCTAGGGTGGCAGTGTAGAACAGGCTTATTAGGGGTGGGTTTGAATGCGTTTAATGGATATTTGAGATTAAAATGCAAAAAATTTGGAACCTAGGTATGCGTTTATATAAAATGATAGTAACGCCCTTTAAATACTTTTTAATTGCATATTCTTCTTAATTAGCAATTTTAATATAAATAAGATGCTAAATAAGAGAATTAATTAAGCTTTCTTTTCCTATTTTTATTTTCTTAAATTTCCTTCATTTCATAAAATATAACCATATTAATTAATTAAGAGGACTTAAATATATAAAGTATCTTTTTTAATTACCCTTATCTTATTTTCTTAATTTTTAAGTAAAAAGAGTATAGCTTAAGAGATAATAATTAATAACTATTTAAGAAACTTAGAAAAATACTTACGTAAGTTAAGAAAAATTTGCTAAAAAGTATAAAAAGTTAGAAAAAGGCTTTATTGTTAAGGATAAGCAAAGAAATTGGGAGCGTACCTTGGTTCTTATATAGGCAGCATTTTGGATACAGATTACCTTGGCCGCGAAGCTAGCCCGTTCTCCCTAGCCATACCTTATATAAGCACAAATTCTGAGCTTGACTTAGCTTTGCAGCCAAGGTGGTCTGTGAGTTAGAGATAAGGCTCCTCGGGCTTTTTACTGTCTTCTGGCATTGCCAGGTACCGAACGGGAAGGTGTGATGGATCCTTTTGCGACTTTGTGAGGCGGCGGTCCTGCCCGCCGGTTTTGGCACCCGCCCATCACTTCTCACGGTGCGCTGTGCTGCGATGCGCTGCGTTGCGTGACGGGTGGTGCGCGACGGGATTGCGGGTCCTCTCGAGTCGCCAACCGGGTCTTTTGACACCTGGTGGTTGGCGATCCTGCTGCTACCCTTGATGGCCGGTTGTTTTTTCCAGGCTGCCAGACTGGCGACCACCTCCTCGTGGTTGACGCCAACGTTCATAACCTCGGAAAACTCTTCACGGCCGGTCCATCTCATGCAGATTACATGGAGCAAAGGGTTGAGTGTTTCGTGGGGATGGGCATGTCGTAGGTGTGTGGCTTGTGGATCTACTGGCCCCATATGCGGCCCCGGTCACGAACGGCACTCATCCCGCCCACGCGGCAATCCGAGGCTAGAACCCCGGGGGAACTTCACGATGGCGCCCTGGGTGGACTGCACAACACGGCAGTCAGGGCTCGTGGTGATGACTGCCGGCCGCCTGACGAGGCTTGACGGGTCCCGATGCAATCTCACAACGCTATCCATCTGGACGATGGAAATTCTCCGAATAGAAGCAGTCGGGCACACACGACGGGTGGGTTTCCACAAGTTTTTTTTTCCCTCCTCGACACCCGGTTCCGCGGCCAGGAGCAAGACGTGTTCACGAGGCGGGAACACAGGTCTTTACAGAGGGGGCACGGGGAAAGGAGGCGCCAGATAAATTGAACTTGTGGAGTCCCCGTTGTCACAGCCCCCGAGGTTCGCCCTGCGAGACTGGACCCGCACTGGCAGATCATTTCCCGTTCGTATCACCACCGTCGCCCGCCCGGCCTGGTAGGGGGGGCAGGAATAAATAAGAATCCCACGCGGACCCAGCACTCGGGGTGCCGCCACGAGTTGAGCGAGAGATGCTTCTGGCTCTTCCCTCCCCGGCCTGTCACTTCCTGCTCCGATCCGATCATCACATCACGATCATGCCGCCATCCCGTTACCTGTGCGGCTAGCCTCTCTTTTCTCCGGACTCTTCTCTACCCTTCTCTCGTTCCGCGGTAGATTACAGCACGGCCTCGTCATCGCCCGCACATTCTCTTCCTCCTCCTACTGTTGTTATAATATGATTCCCCCCAGGGACGAGTCGGTCAGCACCGGCTCTGCTACCACCTCCGGCTCCGCCAGCGTGGAAACCCCCCGGGCTGGGCCCGACATGAAGTTCGTGAACCCGGAGAGCCAGGTCAACTGGGGGATATGGACGTTGTTCGTGGGCGCAACCGCATTCTTGACGCTCCGCGTGTGGAGCAAAATACATCGGCGCCACGGGCTTTGGTGGGATGATCATATACTGGTGTCCTCATGGGTAAGGGAATCACCACACCCCGTCGTTCCCCTCCGCCCGGTCCTCGATGCTGATCAATGTGCTAGGTGGTGCTCCTGGTGACCAACATCTTCATCACCGTCGAGCTCCGCACGGGCTACGTCTCCGAGACATGGGACGACCGCATGCTCATCCTCGTCTCGATATCATCATGCCTCATCACCGTCGGCCAGACCCTCTCAAAGACAGCATTCGCCGTGACCCTGCTAAGGATCACGGAGTCTTGGCAGAGGTATGCGTTATGGGTCATCATAGTGTCGCTCAACCTCTACCTCGTCATCCTGCTCTTCCTCAACTGGGTCAACTATTGCGGTCAGGACGCATATTGGTGGAAAATGCCAGGCGTGTGCGCCCCGTATGACACCGTCTTCCAGATCAAGATCGGGCAGAATGGTGAGTCATTTCCCACGCGGGCATCGTGCCGCGCCGGTGCTCAAGCACTAGGTGCTGACAGATCTTGCGCAGTGTTCAACATCATCATAGACTTTGTCCTGTCTCTGTTCCCATGGCTGGTCACGTGGAAGCTGAGGATCGAGAGGTACGAGAAGGTCGGCCTCTGCGTGGCCATGAGCCTGGGTACAGTGTAAGTACCGCCTGAATCGATGTCGATAGTAATCTCCCGGCCATCTGCTGACTCGATAAACTTCAGAATCGCCATCTTCACAAGCGTACGCACTTGGTACATGCTGGACCCGAATCTCAACACGTATGACTCGTGGTACGTCTGGAGACAGGGCCACACAGAGATCTGGTACCAGGCCGAAGTGGCGGGCACCATCATCGTGCAGACGCTGCCCGTGATCCGCTTGATCATACAGGACCTGCAGATTTCGCTCATGTCGACCAAACTGAACGAGACGGCCGGCCAGATCCCCACTGTGGGCACGGGCACCAACAAGACGGCGAGGAACAGCCGGGCGTGGGCGGCGGCAAACAACCCGCACTCGCTCTCGGACGTGATGAGCGACGCAGGGAGCAGGAGGAGCAGCACTGCAGCCTCAGCCCACGGCGACGACGGCGGCGAGGCGGGCTTGAACGTTGGCACCAGGACGGTGGAGCACTTCGAGCTGCGGGACCTCGAGAAGCTGAGCACCGAGGACCACCGGGACCAGAGGGAGTCGAGGTCGACCTTCAGCAACGGCGACGAGCGCGTGGTTCACATCGGCTCGGCCCTCTGAGGACCGACCGCATATCCTGGCTACGATTTCCTGTACATACTTTGTTCCGAGCGATTTGATTTCCCAAAAAAGTGCGATACCCTGTTGTTAACCAATCGACCGTTTGCGGATATTCTTCCCACCTTCCCTCTCCTCTGCAAAGTGTTCTGGGCCCGGACAGGGCTGTAGCCAAGCTTGCGGGCGCATATGCAGCCGTTGCCGCGGCTGTATGCAAGATCTGTGAAGAACAGACACTTCGTCCCTCTCCGTGGTATCAACATCTCGCCATTGATGTGGGTTGTGGGCTCCTTCATTCCGGCAGGCGGGGGTTTCACCCAAAACACCAGTTGCTAGACCCGACTCAACCGTCGCCGGCCAAGACAAACAAAACCCTGGGACCCTGGGCCGGCGAGTGTAAATAAGCGGGCCCCTGCCGCCAGGGCAAGAAAGGTGCCGAACTCCTGGTGCTTGGTGGTGAGGAGCCTCACCGCGGCCGCGAGCGTACGTAATCAGATGGTTCAGCCAGGCTGGACAAGGGGCTCGGCCCGTGGAGCACCGTTTTACACTACTGCCCATCTTACATCAACATAATTCCACGAGGGGCGGGGGTTGCCATGCCTGGGCAAAAAAGGCTTATTCATGACTCGACCCGAATGGGAGTCGTTGCTTTTTATATAACACCCCTCCTCGGGGCTCTGGCAGCCTCCGCTCATGAACAGGAACAGAAACAGGATCAGTGTTTCGGTCCATACTGACACACACACACACACACACACACACACACACACACACACACACACACACACACACACACACACACACACACACACTGACACTGCTGACGCGTGAGCCCCCCGTAGTGGCGCACCGCACAAAGCCCCCAAAATAGAGGCACGAAAATTGGATTGGAAATGACTATATCTCCCCGGGCTGACGGCCGGGTTGGGCGCCCAACGAAGGGCTCGGAGATTCCCATCGGCTTCCTGCAGACTAACCATGGAGTGCCGGGAGCCGAAGATTACGGCCGACTAGCAACCTCACCTACCTGCCTACACGCGGACGGATGTTGCCGAAGCAGCCTGCCCATTTATCCTGGTCGCCAGGGCGGTTGTTGTCCAGCAAACCGGCAAGGACGCGAGGGCCCAAGATCAAGGGCGGACTAGAGAGGACCGGATTAGATTGTCACCGTGGTCCTTGAATGCGGCACTGCACATGAAGTGCTGGGTGCGGCGATTCATGGTATAGATATTATAGTCAGGTCGTAGGTGAGTGTGCGGACGAGTGACGCGGCTTCAAGTTATTTTCAATTGCCTTGCAAAGCTCTGGTTCCGAGGGCCAGGCTTTGTCCACCAACAAGGCCTTGGTCGTCCAGGCGGACTGCGCGACCAGTCTACTGCACCTCTCGTCCCAACCTCTCCAGTTCCTCTTTGATGAAGTCGGCAGCATTGACGAGCTCCGTACTTCCATACACGATCCTTCGCTTCGTCCGGTCCCCGCTGCCTGCCGTACGTTTTATCCATTCTTGCAAGTTGCCATACTCATCCATGCTCCCACCGCCCACCGTGAACACGACAGCCTCCGAGAAACCCTGTCTTCTCTGCCCGAAAGATGCTCCTGATCCTGGCCCGAGATTCGCGCTGCCTGGCATCGCACCTGGTGCGGCACCCCCGGCTCGCAGAGTAGAGGGCGGTGGCAAAGTGCCCCTTGCGCGGTCACTTCGCGGATCGAAGTAGAGGTAGTTCTCTGTCTTGGCTATGGCCGACGAAGCGGCACTGGACGGGTCCATGATGGACTCGACGATTTTGGTGATGGTAAGGTCTTGATTTGCGGGGAGGAAATTCTTCAGTCCACCGACAATCGAATCGAAATTGGCTGAAAGGGCGCCTGTTGGTACGCCTGTCTCCTTGAGGCGATCTGTGAGCCGCGAAGAAATATTTGAGAAGCGGTTGAAGAGGTCTGAGGATGCTGATGGCTGCTGCTGAGCTGTGGAGGAATCCAGAGTTGTGAGTTGTGTCATCTTCGTCGTAGCACGGACTCTGTGTTCCAGTATCAGTATGTGTTTCTGCCAGATCTGCTGAAGACGAGGTGCTTCTTACTGTCTTATGTATGGCAGACAGGTGCCGTCGACCCCCGCTGCCGTGAGGGCTTCCTCAAACTGCTGCCACTCTGCCCTGCCGATATCTGTTTCTGTGCTGAGGAACCAGACGACGAAGAGACGCAACTTGTCCAACGCGGTGTCGCCCTTTTCCTTGTCCTTAATCAAGTCCAGGATCTGTGCTTTCGTTTGTTTCATCACATTCGACTCTATTGAGTAGTATTCCTGGTTCCATGTTAGCCACGCTTGTCAGATCTTCGCTGACAGTGTTTGCTTACATTCAAAGCTCGCTTTTGAATCGCACTCAAGATGGCAGCCAGGATGTTCATGTGCATGTCTAAGACAGCCTTCCGTTCCCTGAGCTCCGGAAGTACTGTGAGCGCGGCCTTGAGATGTTGAGCACTGGCACTCGTGTCCATCTCAAGATTCTCGAGATCTGATATGCCGGTCTTCTTTGTGATAGCGGCTGACTCCTCCTTGTATCGGTTCAGCTCCGCATCGATGTCTTCTGCCACTTCTTGGAATGGCAGACCCGAGTTCTTGGACCAAAAGAAGTCATTGGCCGTCAGGTCGTACGCTTTCTTCGTAACTCCCTTCTCAGGTTTTGACTCATCGACGGGCGTCTCGATTGTAATGCGGTTCAGCTTCATGTTTAGAACATCATGTACCAGGTGTTGGTAGGTCCAGCCATGTGAAAGCATCGGTGTAAGATCAACATTTCTGTCCAGGAGGACAAGGACAGGCCGCGACGTAGGGGTTCCAGCAGACGAACTGGGTCGGTTCGAGAAAAGGCCGTCCTTGGAGCCCGAATTCAAGATATGATCACGGAGTTTCCGGTCAAGCTTCTGGGCTATCATCTCAGCAGCAGCACCGCGACTGGCTCGTATGATTGGTATGACGCCCATGGTGACGATGACGGAGAACAGCCCGCTGACAACCTTGTCAACGACGTGGTCAAGCTCTTCGTCCTTTGTTTTTGCGCTGTTCAGGGCCCAATACACGTGATCCTTCTCCATGCCCAGGGAGAACAGATCTGGCTCGGCAACAATGAAGTTCAGGTATTGGTCATAAACGTGCGCAATCTGCTCAGATGTTTCTGCCGTGGCGGTCATTGTCGCAAAATCTTCGAGCAGCGGTCGAGGGATCGAGGACAGGAAGTTGATGTATGCAGGGGTATATAGTCCTTTCTGAAGGTCTTCAGTAATCCTTTGGAGGTTTTGCGCATTCGGCTCCAGCAAGTAGACAACCGGCACGTCGGGTATTGGTGCGCGCTGAGCCGTGATTTTCCTAGTCGTCTCTCATGTCAGCCCAAACCCCCTCAACATTGACAGGAACTTGCGCATATCTCACAGGTGTATCGTGACCCCCAGGCTCCGGAGATCGCTGACCCTCAGAACGGAGCTGATGACACTGTAGTCCCTCAACATCAGCACACGGCGCCCAACTACTTCGAGAAAGAACATAGCATCCGTACTCTTGCCCTAGGTCATCGAAGACGAGGACCTTCCAGGCGATTGGCGAGGTTGCGAGGCCGTTGGCATGCGAGTCGTCGTTGTCACCGGCTTCGACGTCTTCGTTCAGGTTCAAGATCTTCTTCAGCGACGCGATCTGTTTGTCGCGCAACGAGGCGCCGCGCGCTGCCATAATGACTGTTCGGAGCAGCTATTGACTGCTTTGATAGCGGTGGTGTTCTTTGGGTGGGAGCTCGGCATGGGCGGTTTGGCGGCGCAGAGACACGTTTCCAGGGGGCGAATCTGAGTCGGCAAGAAGTGTCCAGATATAAGACAGCAGGACTCGCAGTGATGCTGGCCAGCCTGATGACTGTTGCTGGCGCAGGCTGCACTTTGGCGACAGCTGTCCTCGTAGAACTTCGAGAGTGGCCGACTGGCAGGCTTTGGAGGGTGTCTGAAGCTCCTCTGACTTACACAATACGTAGCTGTGAGCCTGTATTCCTGCGCTGCTGCTCTGGAAGCTGACATAATGCGGCAGGCCAGTGGGACCTGGTCCAACGAAGGACGATGGATCCCACCTAGCCGAGGCGCCTGTGCCAGGGCAGGTCTCCCTTGGTCTGCCAGTCTGCTTCACCCTGCGGCCCTGGAAGCTGCGACCGTGCACCTCTAGCTGCACTTGCCCACAATCACCTGCCCGCCGGCCCCCGTCCCCTGCGCTTCCTCCTGCCTAGGCGCATACCTTTACCTGCTGTGGCTGGCACGGCCGCTAGCCGATTTGACTGAGCTGGGCTGGCTGGGTGACCTCCATTTTTGGGCAGCTGGGCGCTGAGTGCTGATGAAACAATGACCAGCTAGCCCTTTTCCCTTTTCCTTGCGGCATCCCATCCACCATCTCCTTTCCCTCCCGACCTCCCTCTTCCTTTCAACCATCAACACAACCGCGACGACATCCGTCCTCCACGTAGAGACTATCAAAGTCCATCATCTGGAGCGGGATCGCCCACCCCAATCTGATAGATCTCGGAACTTCTTAATATCCGTGGATTTGGCGCTGCACCTTACTCTTAAGTCGTTGATTCGGTTGTTCCTTCATTGCAGTCAAGTCAAGTCCAGTCAAGCCAAGCCAAGGCCAGTCAAGTCAATCCTTTCAGATAGACAGAACGCGCCTCGCCGTCTCTGGGGTATCAGAGAGGGAGAGCGATGTTGTAACGTGCCTCAGCTTTGTCGCTTTGTCTTGATGGAGGATAGAGCCTCCAAGGCGCGATCAAGCGGCGTAGGAAGGATCTCTGGGCTGGCTTTGGACCTCTGAAAACACCCAAAGCAGGCGGACGGACGGATCCAGGGTATGCATCTACACTCTCCAAGCCCCCAACTACATTTTTCCTCCCATCACAGACAATCACCACACACTCAAGCACAGCACTACCGTATGTTATCATGACCTATACTTGAATTGTTGTTTCGCGTGCCTGTTGAGACCCAGATGCCGCGTTTAAATGCGCACTGGAGCCTCTTGAGGTGCATGGGACTCCCAGGGGAATTCTGTGAGCAGCAGCACACCTCCAGATGGTAACGACTAAAAAAATTGCCCACCTCCATCCTGAGGGGGGAATGACTGCAACACGACTCAGGTGCGGCGAGCTTGCGACAGAGACACTGCGAGCGTCAGTGGCCTTTACAAGGCTCTTCTTAAAATATGAGTGCGTGTATCTTCGGGTTCCAGATGCTCGTCGTCCGAGCTAGGGATCGGAGGTGCTGCAGCAGCAAGCAAGACAGAAAAAAAAAAACTCATCAATCAGCTTCTGGTCTTGATTCATGCAGATCCGGCCACGCGCCGGGCAGACAGGCAGACAGGCAGAACGGCAGACAGACACACACACACACACGCACCCACACCTACGCACGCCCAGCAGCGAAACGACAGCGATAGTCAGAGTTGGCAAATGGCACTTCTAAAACCGGTCAGGGCCTGAGGGGTGAGAGCAGCTCGACTTGACTGAGCTGCTTCATCTCCAAGGCTGCACTGCACGTACTGCCCATCATTCTTTGTTTGACTGCTTCCTCTCTACGCCGAACCTGGGAACAGGACACGAATTTGGTGGGAGAGACGGACAAGCAGAACGGTCAAGGCCGTTGCTGTTAGGCAGCTCAGCCAGAAGCCCGCACTGCACCCCACGGCCCTCCCATCGCCCCGGTACCAGCATTCTCTGCATCCCGACCAGCCTACGATTCCACACACAGCCTCGCCCGTGGACAAGGACCGGTATAATTGTGTGTCCCTTGGTCACACACCGGACTGCAACACTGTCAATCCAATCCGGACCAGAATGAGGCCATGACGGCTTCACAACACAGAACAGAACCAAACCCAAACCAAGGATCCTCGTCTCCAAGCCAAGGCTTAGGCTCCGACCAACGCTGCAAAACTCCGTCCGACTGCCTGTCAAACTGTCTGCTGTGCTTCCGTCTGGGATGCGAACCCAATGATTGCTGTCTGCCTGACTGCTTGCCCCAAGTGGCGGCTGCAAGATACCACGGCCGCTTCAATGCCGCCCATCCCCTGCATCGTCAAGCTTTCTCCCCATGTTTTCCAGCACTTTCGGATCGTCAAATGCACACACACTTGTTAACTTGGTGTGTGACCTGCCGCTAACTCTCGATCCGTCTTAGGTCCAGCTCTGTCCCTCCCCCTTTCCTCTTTTGGACTAGCGTCACCCTAGATCCTTGTCCGTCGACAATCTTGGACCGTTCATTCACCTCACCATCCCGGAACGCTCATTTTCCCGTTAATTGCATTCTAATCATCAGCCCGGTCTTCCAGCACACCCGATACCGCAATAAATCACAGCGGCCGCACGTGACGACCTTCTCCATTGCCTGGCAGAGTGCATAGTGCAGAGTGCAGAACGCAGACCAGGCCCATCAGCAACCGGCAGATGGGCAGGGGAGATACCATGGCCAGTGGTGATAACCATCAGCCATGGGGCTACTCCCATTTTAATCAGAATGGCCCTGAGCCGGGCCAAGGACCCTTCGTGAACTCATCCTTTGGCGCTCCTCCTGGTGGTGGTCTGGACGACAACCCCTATTCTGTTGGCCATGCCCACCAGTGGCAGCCCCAAGAAAGCCACTTCCTGCAGGAGAATGGGTACCCATCGTATCAGCCCCAACCCCAGCACCACTCTCAACACCAACATCAGCCCCAGACCCAGGACCAAGGGCAACCATATCAAGTCCAAGGCTTCTCCGGGCCCAATCCTCACATTACAAACCACCAACAACCTCAGACGTACTCGCACCCGGCCCAGATATCACTGGATGGCCAGCAAGAATTGACATGGGATTATGACTTTGGCTTCGAGCCCAATCCCTTGACCAACATATCGTATGGTAGTGGCTTGCAACATGGCTCTCATGCAAATGGCTTGCCCGGTACATTCGCCCCGGACATGCCCACCACTCTGGCGCAGCAACATCAGTATCTTGCAGAGCCTTCCGGGGGCCGTAATTATTCACCAGGCCAGCAAGTCTCATCCAATGCTAGGAGCCCACCGCAACACCCCCCCCAGCCAGTGGTTCAACAGATGAACCAGCGACATACACATACAATGGAGTACCAACAACCCAGCATGAGTCAGCAACAACAGCAGCACCAGCAGCAGCAGCAGCAGCACCAGCATCAGCAGCAACCTGCAATAATTCAACACCAGCAGGTCCATCCAGTGCAGAACGGAAGTCAGCAGCCAAGTCAGCCCCAAACGATGAGCTTCCAACAGCAGGCACCAAGAGTAGGCACGCCTCAGTCTCTTGGCACAAATACACAGCTCCGCCAGTCTCCATTCAGTGGCCATCAGATGCCTCCCGTTCCCATGCAGCAGGGACAATTCGGAGTTCAAAATGGCCGTGGCAGTCCGGCAGTGCCGTTCTCGGCTCCCCAGCAGATGACGGCTTCCAAAGCGCAGCCAATTCTCTCGAATCCGCCTACGACGCAAAGTAGATTCATGCCCCAGCAGGCTAATCTCCAGCAAGCTATGTCCTCACAGACCATGCCTGCGCCCCGGCCAGCGGCTAGCCCATTGTCCATGAACAACACTACTCCAATACAAAACATCAAACCCAAGATTCAACAGACTATGCAGCAGTATGTCCAGCCTGTCCAGCCGAACACCCAACCGAACGCCCAGCCAACCGTTCAACCGAGGGCCAATGTGCCTACGCAATCACCAGCTTCCTTCCAACAAGCTACTGTGGGTGGTCTTGCACCGCCCCGTGTAATAAGGCAGGATGACAAGGCGATACCAAGTGTACGGTCGCGATACATTGGGTTCACACTTGCTCCTCCAGCGGACCTCGAGGACGGCTCGGAGCAAGAGACACCAATTGGCGATCTCAGGGACCCAGATGAGATCATCGGCGGACCACTTGATTACCGTTTTCCAGCGCAAGGTAACCTACTCCGACCTCTTGCGTCTTCGATCATACAAGAATGGTCCAGGGCTATGGAGAAAGATGATAGCGTGGGACAGAACGACCAGGAGCAGCGATTAAAGCAGCATTTCGGGGGAGTTGTGCCCGTTCACTACGCGGAAAGGATGAGAGAGACTGCAGCTGCCAAGGAGAAAGCCTCTCGCAAGCCAGGCCCCAAACGAAGCAAGACTCGACCGGCAGACGAGGCTGATGCCGCTGAATGGGATTCAATCGGTGTGGTCTATCTGACAAAGTCAAATCCTTCAGGGACAGAAATTGGCGCCGCTGTGGCTGCATACGGTAAGCTGATTCGAGGGCTCACTGGCGAATTCCAGACGACAAAGCAAAAGCTTAAGTCGGCGAAAGAGGGGGACGCTGCTGCCTTGAAGGAAAAGGTTGCGCGCAGGTTGGATATTATTTGTCGAGCCGTGGAGGGAGCGAACAAGTGGGGTGACCACCAAGTTCTGGCAAATTTGGGTGGAAATCAGAAGCTCATCAGTGACTTCGTGACATGCCTGATCCACGCCAATAATTCCGCTGACCACAACGGTAAAGCTGCAAAAGCCGTGTTGCGGCTGATGTCGGAGGTGACGACCATGGAAAGGGAATTCCTCATGACAAACCTCCAGTTTGCCAAGATCAGCAAAAAGTTCGAGTCCAAAGGTGATGCAGACGTGAAGGAACTGGTGAAGAAAATCAAGGAGAACTTGAAGACCAAGGAGGAGGTCCTGAAGGAAGGGCGGCTGGACGGTGTAGAGGGCACTTCGACCCCAGATCCCCCTAATGCACCCTACAAGGGCGTGCCTGCACCCAGCGGTGCTACTGCCGACGGCTCTAAGAAGAAAGTACCGAGCACAACATCTGCCAAGGTGCCGCCAACTGTGTCATCTGCGAAGCGGCCTCGTGACGAGGAGAGCGACACGAAGTCCGCAAAGAGAGTCGCGACTGAGCCCTCCGCCTCACAAGCAAATCTTCCCGGCCATAAGCCCGCGCCGTCCAAGGTGGTGGTCCCTCCTAGTACCACCACTCCTCAGGCCAAGCTGTTCTCTGGGAGTGGTATGCTGGGTGCCAAGGCAAAAGCCGTCTCCAAATCCGCACCGAAAGCTCCGCTAGTGAAGCCTGAAGGTGGTTTGAGCAAGACCGAGGTCAAGAAGGAAGGCGGACCACCAAGACCAGAGATCACAAAGACGAGGAAGACAGAACCGGCCAAAGACGATGCACCCGTTACTTCCAAGTTTGGTGGGATTGGTTCTCTCCTGGACGAAATTTCGAAACCGAAGGCGGCCGGACGCACGACGCCCGAAAGGGAGTCCAAGGTTAAGAAGGACGAGACCCCAGAGGAGAGAGCCAGGCGCTTACGGAAGGAAAAGAGACGCCATTTGAGGGTCACTTGGAAGGAGGATGATGCACTGACGGAGGTCAGAGTCTTCCACAGGGAGAGCCTCGAGGACGAGGGCAGAGCCAGCAACATGATACGCGACGCACGTGATGACAGGTCTGAAGGCATGGTGCTCAAGCAGGGATTGCAGGGTGGCACGCAACTCGAAGACGAAGACGAAGAAGACGAGCTACCTTACCGACCGTGGTTTGAGCCTTCCGCCATCGACTTTTCTTCAATCCCTCACGGAAGGAGGGACAAGCAATTTGTTACTCGTGGGGGCCTGGTTGATTTCGAAACCGAACAGCAAAAAGCCATTGTGGAGCGTGAAAGCAAGGAATTGATGGTCGTCTACACCGATCCATCTGACATCCCTCCCACGCCCAAGTCCCCGCACACGCGACCGCAAGAAGACACAGACATGCAGTCAGGCACCGTTGCGTCCTTGCCACAAGGCGAACCACAGCTCGCTGAAATCCATCTCCGTTGGAACGAAGCAAGCTCGCGTGGGCTGTCTTGGGCGCGACTGAACGCGTTGCGCAGGGCCCAGAAAGGACAGGCTCCATTGTCTGGCGCCACAGGCCAGCTCAACATGCACTCCAATGCGTCGGGCGCTTTTGACACGACCGCGACCGTCCTTCATCAAAACATGTCCAGAGAAGATCAAGTCTTTGCGCTCCTCACTTCTGAGCAAGTCAAGCAGTGGAGGGACCCCAACCCCTACGATCCAGCAAACCCCAAGACGCACCGTCGCTACGACTACGCGGATCCTGGAACTCAACCAGCAGCCGACTTGGTCGAGGACGTGGCAGAGATGCTCAAGGGCAAACCCGTGCCCCCCACCGAACCTCCTGAGTGGATGAGGCATGACGCCGCGAAGGTTGCAGAATGGTGGCACGGATACAACAAAGATAGACAACGGGTGGAGCAGCGAGCCCATCAGCAGCAGGCGGCACAGCCTGTTGCTGCTCAACCTGCCGCTGCTCAACAGCAACAGATGCCCTCGGCCGCTCAAGGCTCCACAGACCAACAAGCAGCAGCCTGGGCGGCTTACTACGCGCAGCTCCAGCAGTACCAAGCCCATCAGGCTCAAGCGGCTGCGCAGACGCCGTATGCACAGGCTTACGACCCTTATCAACAAGTTGCACAGCCTTCTCAACAACAAGGTGCCCCAGTGCAAGCTGCCGGAGAGTCTAACGCCCAGCTTCAAGCTGTCCTAGCTGCCCTCAGTGCCACACCCGCCCAAACCCAACCACAGCCAGCTCAGGCTGCAGCAGATCCTCACCTCCAAGCCTTGCTCGCAAGCCTCAGTGGCACCTCAGCCGCCCAGCAACAACCACAACCACAACACGCTGCTCCCAACCACACCGACCCTGACTACATGGCATACATTATGTCTCTTGCTGCAGGTCAGGCGCCAGACCAATCCCAACGGACACAACAGCCAACAAATAGTGGTCAACCAGCCGACGACGACCGTGATTATGATAGAGATCGAGATGCGGATCATCCGGGACGTCGGGATAAGGGCCGCGGTGGAAAACACGTGAACAACGTGCCCCGTGGCATCAATCCCAACAAGATCGGCACCAAGCCCTGTACATTCTGGGCCAAGGGAATGTGCAGCAAGGGTGATTCTTGTACATTCCGACACGACTAGGTGAAGACTACCATGATTGCCGTCCCCTTGCGCACCACGAAATACCCGGGCAGGGTGTTGCAAAGAGCGCCATCGAACAACCCACTATTGAACAAAGTCAGCGCGAACGGGATTACGACCGTGAAAACCCACCATCTTGTAGGAGGGGCCATGGCGTGACATTCTATTCCTTTCTTCAGCACGACAGTGCTACTTATCATTTGCATCATCATTGGGACGGTTTCTCTTCAGTCCAGAAGACAAGGCTTGATTGACAGTGGGTGTCTGCCTGTCTTCACGACAATTCACATTTTCAGAATGTCCCCAAGCAGGAGCGTCTAAACAAGGGGGGGGGGGCGGTGTCAGGCTTCGACTCCCCAGGCGCTTTTCGTAGTTGGCTGTGGCGTTTGGGTTGCATGAGCTGGTTGGTTGCAAAAAGGAAAGGCACGCATGAATAAGAAAGGGGTTTCCATCTGGTGGGGAGAGACATCTGCAGTCCTCTGCCACTGGCGATAGTGTTTAGTAATGTAATATTACGCTGCAGAAATCAAATGGATAATGAGCTCATCTGTCTAAAAGAGTCACATTTTGCAAGAGAACGTTTTCCATCACGTTGGATGAGTAAGGTCTTCGTTTTTGTAAACTTGGTATGTGTTTGTCTCACGTCTCAATGGCACGACACGGGCATAATTAATCACACCTCCAACTCTTGCCCTCCCCAGGCCTTCGTGTACTGTCATGGTCATTGATCCGATCCTAAGCCCAGCCTCGCCTCTATTATCCTCACGACCTCGGTCCACTCCTTCATGGCGCCATCCCCCACGTCCCCGCAGGCAAGACTCTTCTCCTGCGGCCGGAGGACCTCGAACCAGCCCGACTCTATCGTCCCGTCGGCGGCCTCGACGACGCCCCAGTCCTCGGCCAGCACGCGGATCTGCTTCGCTGTTATGGGGTGGAGCCACATGGCCGTCTGTTTCCTGTGGTCAGTCCGAGTTGCGTTCTTTCTGGTCTGAGGATCGCCATATCGCGTCCTTGAGGTGGCTAGGGGGTGGGGGAGGGGGTCACGTGTCCCAGGGGCACTCACGTTCATGGCCGGGGCGACCAATATCCTCTTCCTGCGGCCGTCGACGCGCCCGTCGGCGTCCCACGCGCGCACGACGCTCGTCAGGAGGTTGTCGCAGATGCCGCCGACGACCTTGGCCAGGGTGTTTGCGCTCAGGGGCACGACGGCCATGAGGTCGGCCCAGCGGCGCAGCTCGATGTGCAGGATGGGCCCGCCGCGGCGCCAGACGCCCTCCTCGGGGCCGACGGACGGGCCGCGCCCCCACTCGTCGCCGTCGTGGTAGATGCCGTCCAGCCCCGGCATGGCGAGGAGGGACTGCAGGTCGGGCTGCTCGGCGGCCTGGCCGGCGAGGAAGTTCGAGGCGGACGAGGTGAGGATCAGCCGGATGGAGAGGGTCGATGGCGGGTGGGCCTTGGTCAGCGCGGCTACGATGTTGGGGATCTTGATTGTTGCTACGGAGCCGGAGGCGGCGAGGAGGAGGTGCACCTTGCCGTCATCCCGCGAGGCTGTGAGTTCAGCCAGCACGTTGGTCGGCGTAGAGCTGGTGGCTGTTGGTGTGGTGGCTGCCATGGCTGGGAGGGCTGTGGTGTGAGGCAACTTTGTAACTTTGAGAAATTCCGAGTCTGCAATTGGGAGCGCAGATATGCTAGGGATAGATGTGCTTATAAGGTCTTGAGATTCCGGTATTGTTCACATCCAACAGCCTGTGCAGCTATCAACTATCAACACTTGATGCCTTGTCCTACAACTCACAAAGATGCCAACGCCTCACACAGATGCCTTCGGGTGCACGTAGCAGAGCAGGGACTAAGGAAGACCTACTGAGCACAGTTGTTGTCAACTTGTCATGCAGATATGCTGGTCGGGTTGGATGCACCGTTTATGGCCTCCGAGAACTGTGCTAAAGGTTGCGGTCTATGTGGTTTGTTGTATGTAGATGAGAAATCAAACCGCTGACAAAAACAATGAGACGGTGCCGAAGTCGGTTGAGACTCGAGTGACTCCGAGTGTTTGATTCCGAGGCGGGGTGCAGGGTTACGAAATCCTTGTACCAGATCTTGTAATAGCTGTTGATGCGAACCCATTGTCTTCCAGAATCTACATGCTTGTGTAGAAGACTCATAGATTGCCGTTAATAAGCGGGTGATGATGAGATGAGGTTGTCCGTTGACGGAAGTAATTATTACATGTACGTACCTAGGTACGTACCTATTACCTATCGCGTCTCGGCACTGGTCAAACTTTCTGGGCCCACCTACCAACAACTGACGCCATCAGAACTTGGGACCGATAGCACTCAGCTTGCCTCTCTCAACAACCTGTTCGTCTTCTTCACATCAAGACGCCCAAGATGTTCATGCGGCCAATACTATCACCAGTGAGTCCTGCGTCTTCCTCTCGAGCTAGGAACACGACTAAATACTAATCACTATTCGCAGCAGCTGCTTCGGCAAGCCGCCCGCCCAGCGGCGTCGTCCCTGGCGTCGCGAGCCTCGAGACCGGCCGCCCCGGCCTTCCTGCGATCGCCCATGCTGTCGCTCGCACAACAACGCCTCCTGTCCGATTCCACAAGACAAGCAATCGACAAGGCCGTCGCCTCGGCCCCGGTGGTACTGTTCATGAAGGGCACGCCTGAGACGCCTCAATGCGGCTTCTCGAGGGCCAGCATCCAGATCCTGGGGCTGCAGGGCGTCGACCCTAACAAGTTCGCCGCGTTCAACGTTCTGGAGGATTCCGAGCTGCGCGCAGGTGGGTAGACGTCCCCGAGGGTGGCGGCCATGCGGTGGTTCGACCGTCCTGGCAAGGGACCAAGTACTAATGTGATACTGGTGGCAGGCATCAAGGAGTACTCGGACTGGCCCACTATTCCCCAGCTATACGTCGACAAGGAGTTCGTCGGCGGCTGCGACATCCTGATCTCGATGCACCAGAACGGCGAGCTTGCGAAACTTCTCGAGGAGAAGACGGTCCTAGCAGCCCCCGAGGCCACCGAGGGCGAGGAGAAAAAGGAGTAGTAGTGGCGTGGCGACTACTGCCACACGGGCGCAAGGTCATTCATTGCATAGATGGCAACAGATTTATCGATGTATGCTGTGGGCTATTGTACAGACCATCAGGGTTTCAGATGAGAGCCTTGTATATTACTACTAACAACGAAACGCATTTGCAACAAGTTACAGACAAGGGTTGCAACGATACACATGACCATCAGAGGTTGAGCTAAAGAGTCTAGCCCGAATATATATGCGCAACACCAACTCTTACGTTAACATTCACGCGACATAACGCAATACGCCCATACGTCTCACACAGGATAGGCTGCCCCATCACCCCGCTGGTCGCTGCCGGCGGACCAAACCCCGGTCCCTTCGACCGGATCAACCGTCCACCTGATGATCTGCCCTCTCCCGAACATCGATCTTTGAAGACCGCCTACGGGTCCGTCGACATAATGGCCCAGGGCCTTCAGCCCGTTGACGACCTGCTCCGAAATGCCGCGTTCCACGTGGACGGTAACGGGCCCCCCGTCGGTATTGGGCGAGACGTACACCCTCGGGGCATCCAGCGCCTGCTGCGGGCTCAGCTTGCCGATGATCTGGCCCAGCAGCACCTGGACGTGGCCCTGCGGCTGCATGAAGCCGCCCATGACGCCGAAGACGCTGTGCAGCGAGCCGTCCCCGACGTTGGTCACCAGGCCCGGGATGATGGTGTGGTAGGGCCGCTTGCGCGGCGCGTAGAGGTTGGGGTGGCCCGCAGGCCCGAGAGCGAAGTTGGCGCCGCGGTTCTGCAGCGTGAAGCCGCAGCCCCTGGGGATGATGCCCGTCCCGAACCCCTCGTAGTTGGAGTTGATGAAGGAGATGGCGTTGCCCTGGGCGTCGGACACGGCAAAGTACACCGTGTCGCTGCTCTGCAGCGCCGGCGACCCGCGGTCGAGGGAGGCGCTGGACGCCTTCGTTTTGTCGAACAGCTTGGCGCGCTGGGCGAGGTAGGCCGGGTCGACGAGCCCGGCGCTGGGGACCTGGGAGACGTTGGGGTCGGCGACCCACCAGTTGCCGTCGGCGAAGGCGATGCGCAGCGACTCAATAACGGCGTGCAGGTACTCGACCGAGTTGTGCTTGTCCGCCGTAAAGGTCGGGATCTCGCCCTGCCTCTCGAGCTCCTGCATGATGCCCAGCGCCATGAGCGCCACGATGCCCTGCCCGTTTGGCGGGTGCTCCCAGAGCTCGACGCCCTTGTCGCCCTCGTCCACGTCGCTGTCCTTGACCGTGCCGTCCGACTGCCGCTTCTTGCCCCTCTGCAGGCCCTGGCCCCTGAACTTGAGCGACATGGGCTCCACGGGCTCGCTGCCCCGCTCGAGATGGTCCTCGAGGTCTTCCAGCTCCAGGTGGCCGCCTTTGGCTTTCACCACCTCGACGATCGCCTCCGCAATGCGCCCCGTGTAGAAGCCCTTCTTCCCCTCCGTGGCGAGCGTCCGGAAAGTCCTCGCCAGCGTCGGGTTCTTCATGATCTCGCCCGGCCCCGGCGCCCTGCACCCCCCGGCCGCCGCCGGGTCCGCCTTGAGCATCTCGGCGCCGTTGGCGCTCGCCCCCTTGATTAGGCCTTCTGACCTGGTCCACATATCAGACGTCAGCTCGCCCACGGGGAAGCCGCCCTCGCCCAGCTTAACCGCCGGCGCGAGGATCTGCTCCATGCTGAGCCTGCCGGACCCGAACCGGTCGACCGTGTCCACCCACCCGGCCGCCGCGCCCGGCACCGTCACGGCGTGCACGCTGCGGTCCGGGATGTCAGGGACATCGCGGCCGATGTCCCGCCGGAGCTGGTCCAGGGTGCACTTGCCGCCCGACCGCCCGGACCCGTTGAGCGCGCTGACCTTGGAGGTCTTGGCGTCGTAGAACAGGCAGAACATGTCGCCGCCGATGCCCGTGGAGCAGGGCTCCGTCATGTTCATGCCGGCTGCCACCGCGACTGCAGCATCCTGCAACAGGGGGAAAAGGTCTCGTCAGGCTAGGTCCCAGGCGTGCGACGGGTACGGGGCCGGGACTTACAGCTGCGTTGCCGCCGGCGTCGAGGATCTCGATGCCGCATTTGGCTGCCAGGGGCTGGGTGCAAGCGACGATGCCCTTGGTGCTATGCACGACGCTTCTCCTGCTGCTGAACTTGCCAAACATGGGTCCCCCACCTGGGAAGAGGTCTTTCGTTGGGAGAGGCATCTTTGACTGACTTCCTGTTGGACGGTCCTCTCCAGGGCGGGCGGGGAGAAGTGCGCAATGAAGCCGTGGGTGAGCAATGTAAACACTTTAGTATAGATCTATCTATTTTCGACGGCGTCGCTGGCGGGGAGTATTAGTGCCCGTTGACTCTGGGTAGGCGGCAAGTGAGGGTCTGAGAGTAGCTCACCCCGAATGAGGACACGAGGAACCTTCACAACATGGGCAGAGAAACTAGGTCAACAGAGGGACAGAGGCCGGAAAAGATAATTAAAAACGGCGTGTATTGTGACGACCGGAAACAAACATCTCGGGAGGGTGCCGCGGTCTTTGTACTCGCCTCCGGATAAAGCTAACCTCCCCAGAGTGCATTCCTAGTGGGCTCCTCCCTCCCACCTAGTCATTCAACGGCTCATGGCTTTAGGCGGCATGGTTCGTTCGACCCCTCCCAGTACCAGGGCGGGAGCCCCAGCCCAAAAGCCAGGAGTCAGGGCTAGCCAAGCATCCCATGGGGTTGGCGGGCAGGGAGGGAGGAGCTACATCGGCGCGGGTTTCGCTCGGAAGGAAGCTCAGAGAATGAGGAACGGTGTGGAGCACCGGCAGCCCGAACCGGCAACCATGCAGCCGGCGCCCGCACTTCCGGGTTACGATTGGCCAACTGGGCAGGTTTCGTCTCGTCCGTCATAGTTGGGGCCTGGGGGCAATTCGGGTAGCCATATGCATGTCGATTGGGCGGCGCATGACATGGGACGATTGAGCAAGATGGGATGGGCTGTAAGGCGGGAGGTTCGCTGCAAGTTGCCATTTTGTGTACTTCTCTCTCGTGCACTTCACCTGCAGAGACTTGCGCATGCAGTGAGAGGAATAATGGCATCACAATAAGCCCGGTCTAGGAGACAATCCGGCGTCCCCCGCCGTGACGAGGCTCGCTGTCCAACGAACGCAAGACAGCCCACGTGAAGACAAGCTTTGGGGCCATGTCCTTGCTTTCTAAGTCAATGACAGAGCTCTCCCTGGCTGTGGTATTAGCTTGCGATAGGCCCTCTAGAATAAAACCTAAGCTGTCTAGCCTGACGGGAGGATGCCTGGCATGCGATCTACATCCGCTTGATTCTTGTCGATTACTCTTTTGTGCTGGCCTCCTTCTCCTGCGCCTTGGCCAACTTCTTGGCCTCTATCTGCTTCTGCTTCTCGAGCTTCTTCAACTGGTTCTTGGTCAGCTTTCCGTCTCCGGCACCCTCCTCGCCGGCCCCTTCCCCACCAGCCGCTGCCTTTGCACGGATGGGCAGCTCAATTTGTGCCTTGGGGTTGCCCTTGCACTCGAGTGGCCGGATGGCCATGAAGTGATCGCGAACCTCGTCCGTCACCTTGGCCCGGTTTTCCTGGAACTCCTTTACGTAATCTTGCAGGTACTTGATGCACAGCGCCTTGAGCTCGCCCGTCAGCATCTCGCCCTTCTTGTACGAGTCGTGGACCTTCTTCAGCTCCTCGTCGTCCTCCATGAAGTACTTCAGATACTGGTAGCTGACATCAAGCTCGGGCTGACCGCCCTTCTCTCGGTGCTCCTCTAGCGTCTCCCTGCCGCCGCTGAAGGCGTACTTGTTGATCTTGTTCTTGATCTGGTTGGGTGTGTCCTTCATGAAGATGGCGGAAGAGTCAATGGATGCGGACATCTTGGAGCCCGGGCCCTGCAAGGCGTCGAGGAACCGCGAGTGAATCATGCAGGGCTTGGCCCAGTGAAGGCGAGCTGCGACATCCCTTGTCATGCGGAAATACGGGTCCTGGTCGATAGCACACGGGATGAGGCAGGGGATCTTGTTGGTGAGTTCTGCGTCGTCGCCGAAGATGTGAGGGAACGTGGAGGCGAACGCCGTCGAGCCCTGGATGGCGCCAAAGAAAGCCCTGCCGATATTCGTGCTGCCGTCGCCACCGAATATGGCCTTGCTTTGGTTCCAGGTGATAAGCTTGGCCACCTGTGTGACATTCTCCCAGAAGGCGCCGCCCATGTATTTGTAGTCGGAGAAGATGAATGTCTTCTTGGGGTCGAACCCGCACGCAATGATGTCCTTTGTATTCTGCATGGAGTACTCCTTCACCTCCTTGATTGTCCTCTTCTCGCTGAACAGGAACTTCTCGTCGTCCGTCAACATGATGACCAACGGCACATCGAACACGTCGGACAGCCACTTCGTGAAGGTAAAGGGGATCGTGTGGCCGATGTGCATGCTGTCGGAACTCGGCCCGCGGCCAGTGTACAGGAAGAAGGGCTCCCCCTTCTCGTAGCGGTCGAGGATGACCTCGAGGTCTCGGTGGCTGAAGACAATGCCTCGGCGCATGAAGCGATGTGGTTTCTGGCCCGTTGCCCGTTCGAACCGGTCGAGCAGCGCCTGGTCGATGAGCTTGGTGCCAAATTCCTCGGTCAACTTGTTGTAGTCGATCGCTTTGACATTGCCATGCTCGTCGATTTCTCCCTGTACGTTATAGGGGTCCACGGATTGCTTGCCCGTGTGGCCGGGAATAGGAGACTCAGAGAGAGCCTCGGCGTTGTTTGCGCTCATGCTGGGACGAGCTCGAGGGGAGGTCAGGAAGGAGCAGGAAGAAACTCCAGTGGAATCTCACAGACCCACTATAATATTTCGAGGAGGAGGTCACCGCAGGAAAGAGCACACAGGCGTCGAATGCTCACAGGAAGGACCAAGGTGGTGGTGGATTGGGGAACTTCAACGAAAGGTTGGAAGGGTCAACATCCGTTGCGGTTGGCGGGGCAGTTCCCCTCTGACTGTCCTTATTAAATTCATGAACTAATTGTGAGTCAACAACGCCCCCCAGGGTCGTAATTAGCTGTGCACTGCCCCTCTGGTCAACTGCTTTTAGAAGAATGACTCTTTCGACTACAGTGTCCCTTTTTCATTGGCAAAGACATCAAACGAATGTCTTCAATTGACCAGTTATAGATCCACGCCCAGGGGGTGAACCAGGCCAAAGTGATGATCATCTCGGCGGCAGGCAACACTTTTTCGATCTGCACAGCTTTCTCTAATTGACCTCGAGCTCTGGCCGGGCGATACCCCGTTTATTCTCGACATCCCTACTGATGTGAGACTATGTTAGCAGCATCATGGGTGTCTCTGCGCTGTCTGAGGTCGCAAACGCCCTCGTTATCGCGCCAATTCCTCAGGAGAGCTAGCACAGGTACGCCGCAGCAGGTCGCGACGTTCTGGTGTTCAACCGCATCTAACCAGCTGCACGCGCAGACTCCCCATACACCCTTCCATCTGTCCTCCTCGAGCGCGCCCGCAAGCTTGCAGTCGAACATGGCCAGCTCAGTCAGCAGCTCGCCGACTCCTTCGACCCGAAAATCGCGAAGCGCGCTGGCGAGATAGCCGGCGTCGCAGCCGCCCTGAGAGAATGGGAGACGGCGCAATCCTCCTTGTCCGAGCTGAGCGGCCTCCTGCAGTCCAAAGACGCTGAAATGCGTGAAATGGCTCAGGAAGAACTCAGTGCGACCCACGAGCAGCTAGGCACACTTGGTCACAAGCTCTCGGCGAGCTTGACGCCCAAGGACCCATACGCGGACCTGCCCTGCATTCTCGAGTTCCGGCCCGGCCCTGGCGGCGTCGAGGGACGCTTTTTCACAGACTCGCTGTTCAAGATGTACCAGCTGTTCTGCCAGCGCAAAGGCTTCCGTGCCAAGGTTGTCAAGTACGACACGGCAGAAGGCGCGGGCGACATGAAAGGCTCCGATGGCGAGCTGCCCCTACAGGAGGCGGTGCTGGAAGTCCAGGACAACGGCGCGTACGACCTATTCCGTACCGAAGCAGGAATACATCGGGTGCAACGCGTGCCCGTCACGGAGAACAAAGGCCGGACACATACCAGCGCGGTGGCTGTGTGGGTCCTACCATCCTTCCCTGAGAACGGCGCCGGTGCTAGCGACTTCAACAATCCAGAAAGCGATTTCTACATCGAACCGAGTGAGGTCAGGACGGAGACCATGAGGGCGAGAGGAGCCGGTGGTCAGCACGTCAACAAGACGGAGTCGGCCATCCGCTTAACACATACTCCAACTGGCATCCAGGTGAGTATGCAGGATCAGCGGTCGCAGCAGGCCAATAGGGATGCCGCGTGGAAGATTCTTCGGTCAAGGATGGCCATCGCCCGTCGTGAGGCCAGGGAGGAGGAGGCGAAAAGCTTGAGGGACAGTGTCCTGTCCAAAGACAAGATCACGCGTGGCGACAAGATCCGGACGTACAACTACAGTCAGGACCGATGCTCGGATCACAGGAGTGGCCTCGATGTCAACAACCTCCCAGATGTGCTCGGCGGCGGCAGGACCTTTGACAGGATCTTGGACAGTGTGAAGGAATGGCGGCTGGGTAAGGACATCGAAGCTGTCATCGAGGAAGAGGAGGCAGTTGTCGCATTAGACGCGAAGAAGGCGGCCAAGAAGAAATAGAGTGTCCATAATCCTGTACTATATCGAGTCCATGCACCTAGATGATACCTCAGTCCTTGCAGAGGCCCAGAAAAACGCAGCACTATCTCAAGTCTCCTAGGGCCAGGTTTTGGTCAAGGCTCTTATTACAATCTACCAATGTATCTTAACTAAGCGTGGAGAAGACTCGATGCAGCTGAATGTGTTGCAACCAAACTTCACCCGGTTGAATTATTTGCTCTCAGTAACATCTCCACCGCCCATCTCGCAATACATAACGGAGCAGACCTCTCGTTTCAACGCCTCCGCCCTCCCCAAATCAAGGTACTGAGCGAGTGGATAGCTCACACCCACCTCTTGTTCCCAAAGTGCGATAGATAAGCGCCAGCTGCTCCGTTCTCAATACTGGAGTTGTTGATGACCGACAGCACAGCCTTGATAGACTCCGGCGGGGCATCCGGGCCCTCGAAAGTCGTGGAGTACCTCTTGAACTTCTCGAAGGTTTTTTCCAAGGCAGGCTGCTGTTCTGGCGTCACTGGGGAGAATACAAGGTCAGCTGGGGGGTTTGACACCGTGCTGCACCGTGGAGATATGACTTACCGGTTTCGAAGTGACCGACGTCGACCATGCCGGGGCAGATGCTCAAGAACAGGACGCCGTGCTCCTTGTACTGGGCACTGAACTTGGCGGCGATCATGTTCATGGCCGCTTTACTGGCAGCGTACAAAGGGGCCATCGAAATGTCATAGTCTTTCACGAAATCCATGTCCCCCATGCCGCTGGAGATGGTAGCCACCTTCTTCACCTTGCTCTTGAGGACCTGCGGCATGAAACTGTTGAACAGATAGACATTGCCGATGACATTTGTGCGCAAAAGAGTGGTGAATTGCTCCTCGAACTCCACAGGCTTCTCTCCCCTTGATAGTACCACAGGTCAGCATATGAGTCTTGTAGGCAGAGCCTTTGTTTTGAGAACTTTCGTATACATACAGGACATCAAGGCCGTCCCACATGTCCCACGTAGGTACATAGCCTGCGTTAGCGATGATATAGTCGACTTTTCCGCCAGTAACGGCGACAGAGCTTTCGGCAGCTTTCTAATTAGCAAGTGTCAGCAGCTGCAGCTTCGTCAAAGTTCATCTCATGGGAATTTTTCTAGTACCTTGACCGCGTCATAACTGGTAAGATCCGCCTCCAAGATGGTGATGTTGGATCGCCCACTCAGTTCTTCAGCCACCCTCTTGTCCGTCGAGGTCTTGTTTCGGACAATGCCAACAACTGTGTTGTCAGGGTTGCTTGAAATCTGGTTGAGGAACTCCCACTATTGGACATTAATTAGACGGTATTCAGATCCTGTGCCTGGCGCTCGTGATCTGAACTCACACCAAGACCCCTCGAGACGCCGGTGATAACATATGTGGCCATTTTGGCTGAAGCACGAGATTTGAAATGTGATATGAATTTGTTAAAAAGTCTCAAGGTGATGGCCACGCTTTGTGTGATGGCTGTCGAAAGATGTTGGTGAAATATCTGGAATGCTTGTTCCTGTTCACGTTGATATGAGCGGACAACAGGAGGGTATATATACTCATTTGTATCAGTGTTTCTAGTGTGCTGAAGTGAAGAATGCATGTCTCGAGCAATTACAAATCCCTTCCTATCAGTAACCTCAAACATCTCACCTCGTGTGACTATATTAGAGCAGTGGAGATTTCAAATACGATCATCACCGGCGGTGCCAAGCGCTTCGCTCATAGTTGTCTGAAGTTCGTCTCTTGGTCTGACGTGCATGTATCCATCCGGGACCCGATTTAGGATCTCGGTAGCTACAGTAGGCTAAACTAAACTGACCAGGGCCCGCGCAAACTTGCCAATCCCTAGATTCCACAGCTTACCTGCAGGATGCATCATTCGGGAACGCGCATCTGATGGCTTGGTAAGCATGGTCGAGTTGTTAGGCTCAAACCACCCTAGTTGCCGGCAAGGGTGATCACGCCGTGGATTATCAATCACTTCTAGAGCCAGGACGAAATTCTGTGCTATCGCATTTTAAGTAGAATCCTAGATCAAATGGTATCTTGGAGGCAACTTTCCGCGAATCCATTTCAACGTCTCTGTGGATCCCCATTCACTCGCAATAGACCTATCATATGCACGGCAATGGCGCAGGACTGCCTCACCGAAGATCCTCACAGAGCAGACCCTAAGGTGCCGGTTGCAAAGAGGAGCTGTGGCACATGTAGAGGTGTGTCCCAGATGTCGGGTTACTATGAAACCCAAGTGAGAGACGAGACTGAAATTGTCGACTACAGAGCGCAGGATCCACTGCGATCGTGCTGTTCCGACATGCTCGCAATGTTCCCGATCAAAGCGTGCATGCCAGGGCTATAATATCCGCTTGTCATGGCCAAAAGCAGGAGACGGCCGGCGTGCTATTGTCGCGAGGTCGTCATTCCGGAGATCAAGTCGCCGCATTTCTGACGCGAGCATGGTCCACACTACCGCCTGGGACATAGAAATGCATTATTACTTGACAGCTTCGTCCAGAAAAGGCAGGCTAGCTACCTACCCCCCTACCTAGGCATATTGAAAGATGGTAGCCCTCGGGAGAGTATCCCACACGAGGTTATCCCACAGCTCTGTAGTATCTATAGGGATTACCAACCAATGTAACGGGTTAACTGACGTGCCTCTTAGAGCAAGCCCGGCTGACACTTCAAATCCCATTGCCGTGGAACCCATCCGAAATGTCCATCAGTGACAAGGATCTTTTCCAGTATTGTGTGTCTACCTACTGTCCACTTGAAATGAGACACGCCATCAGGCTGACCAAGCATAGTCCAATATGCGGCTTCCCAGTCTCTCACCACCTTCGGCCGCAACCCAGCTAGTTTGGGAAATGTCCTCATGCGTGCCGCCCACACAAACAAGTCAAGCTCGGCCACTGCCGTTCTGCAGTCACTCCTTGCGTTGTCCTCACTGCATCGCTATGGTGTTCAATCACAGGCGGTCAAGCTGAAAATCGCGAGCCTGAAGGCACTGGCGGCAGCAGCCAATTCGGAGGGCAAGTTGGGTGTCACCGAAGTAATCCAGCACATTGCCGCCGGAATGTTGCTGTGTTCTTTTGAGGTCAGGATTCTTCAGCTCAGCGGCTAATTACGTGTCGTCTGCTAATGCAGCCGCCGGTCAGGTCCACCAATCTTCTTGTACCTCAAGTCAATGGTCCTGTTATCTTGCCGCCGTCAAGCAGTTGCTCGAGGCGTCCGAGGTTGCAACGCCACAGGAGCATGAAGACCTGGCTGCCTTGTTAGACTGGGTGTACTATCACGATGTCATGATGCGCTTCACTCTACAACACTGGCACGGGGAAGATATTGGGTTTCCTTGTGACACCTTGACTGCGACCAAAGGCTACGCTCAACAACTGCCAGCACTTAGAATGAGACGGAGTTGTATATCCCAGCAACCATCCTCAACTTCAGCCCTCCCGGAACTACTATCCGAATTCTGTGACTCGGTGCCGCGGTCTCCTTCGGGCGTAGCAAACGGCCAAGCTCTTGACGATCACAAAGCCTTCTTGACTGTTCTCGACTGGAGGATCAGAACGGTACCGGTCTTGCTTAAACCCGACGAGGCTGTGGATATAACGACGGCAGTCGAGATTTACCGGCTGGCTGTCCATGTATATGTTAACCGAGTGAGCGAAAATGTTCTCGGCCAGGCAGCCCGGACCCAGCAACGTATCGATGAGGGCTTCGCACTGCTTTCCCAGCTGCCCTCCTGCGAGCGGCAATTTCCTATCCTGGTGCTGGGTTGCGAGGCTCGGACTGACGACCAACGAGCAATTATCTTGGATCTCATCTCGAGGACAGAGAAGAGAGTCACGTCACGGTCTTTCAACCATGTGACAGTGTTGCTGCATGCACTTTGGGCTCAAGATGATCTCGCCGATAGCGAGTTGAACTACTGGACGAAGCTCACTTCTATCATCAGTGGCTGCGCCATTGCGCCTAGCCTAGTCTAATTAGTATACGGGGCATTATCACAGAATTTCAAGGAAGGTTGGTAGAGATGACTCTGAACAGCCATTCCGATCCATGCTCTATTAATCTTGTGACATTCTGATAGACTGGTCCTGCCTACCAGAGCTTTACTCTCAACTATTCATTTAATTCAAGAAAATGCAAAATAGTGAGAAGTTTTCAAAACTTTCACGCTGTCTAACTAGTTGGGACATTGCAGAGACTCTGCTTGTTGCGCCTCTGAAAGGTGACTCTGATCAGTTGGGAGTCTGATGCACGAATGTGAAGATGATGCTTTCCCCGTCCAAGCGGGATGTTCATAATTATGTGATTAATTGCGCTCTGGATACGGCATTCCTGCATACTGCCCACTTCGATAACGAGCTTGGCTGCTGCGCAGCAACATGGACCAATATGAGAGCCGCGAACGGGTGATGTTTGCTGGTGCCTTCACAAGTGACCTGGGGTTGGTTTGTACACGTACTTGCTTCAGATCTCCTTGTTGGCGAAAACTTTGGTCAACGTAAGGTTGTACTTGTGTGAGGATCTTGACTTGTACAAAGTGAAGATAATAATTTCAGGATGAAGAATGCATTGATAGGAGCTTCCCGGCCTGTGCCGTCTCGAACTGAGGTGCATGAAGCGATCTCCTGCATTGCTCGGCGATTCCCGCCTGGGTGGTAGGAAACCAGGTATGGTACATGTCCCTACTGTCCTGCCACAACTGTATATCTTACGAGTTGGCCAGAAGATAGACCCAAATATATGAGAGGGTATACTGCAAAGAAATACACCAAGTAATTAGACTATACGTTCTGAGGCGAGGAAATGTTGCATATTGTCAGGGTGGATCTGAATAGAGCACTGTCTGCTGTAGTGCACATCTGTCTGCAACGCCGGATGTTGCATCGGTGAATGTTCGATAACCACGATGGTCTGGCTACTGTAGTAGTCGTCTCCTGGAGGAGCTACTTTGGTTGAGCTAATCTGAATAAACTTCACTGGGGATCCCGTCAGTAGAAGCCTTGAGCTTGCCAGTTCGAGCAATTGAGTTGCGGGAACGTTGAAGGCTCGACACCCATGTCAGTGATCAACGTCATCCGATGTGGCGTTTTTGATGTGTAGATCCCCTGGTTCACCACACGACCATCCCCAAGCATCCAACAACGGCGATTATTGAATGGCCGTGTTTCTGTACTCCCTTGTCTCCTGCCTGTAGTGCATCCTGGTCACGCAGACCTCCGATGCCTCAATTGCGGCGGGGCAGCATCTGGATTCTTGGGTGCTGTCACAGGCAAATAGTAAGCTATCCGTATGTCACGCCGTCACTAGGTGCACTTGCTAAAAGCACCTCTAAAAGAATGCTTTTTCGACAGAATCTCGCGGTCTCATCATCCTACCCGTCTAATTAGAAGCCATGACACACTTTCCAAGCATATCCATGTCCATTGCCTTTGGTTCCTGATTCACCTGCCAAATTGGGCCAAGACTCTGTGTGGGTCCCGCCGCCGCTCATGCACGATTGCATCGCTACTTTTCCACCGTTGCACTCGGTGGGGCGTCGTTCTCCTCTTTGAGTATCACGGCCGACTCGTTCATCACGACATGACAAGTACCGACTGCGGGTGCTCCTGATCACAGCAGTGATCACAGCAACACAAGGTGACAATTGTCCCTTTCTCAATCGTTTGCCTCAGTCCGCAACTTGAAGCGGCCCGTGTTTGCTGTGCTTGGCAACTTCGTGACGGAGTGCCCAACATCATGTATCCCTTGCGAGTGACCGGCTTCATCTTTCAACCAGGAGAGGGTGCTCCTTGGATCGGCCGATTTGCCGAGCTACATATCCACATGTCCACATGTCCACCTGCCTCCCCATCTCTCCAGGGGACAAGCAAGCCACTCCATCACTTGTCAGTAATCTAGATGACAAGCCGTGAATCGCTGCTTATCTTCACCTTCCATTGGTTTATTGCATTACAAGGTAGTCACAGGTAGCGACAAAGTAATGATCATCCTCACGCGCGTCCACAGTAGCATCCCGGTCCCACAGGGGCAACGTAGTGATATAACCTGGAGATCTCCCTCTCACTACCCTCAGGGCTGCTTCCTGTCCTCCGTCCCCAGAGTGCCACTGTCAAACGTCAATTCACCTCCTGACAGCTTCCAAGATGCACCTGTCTCAGCTGCTCTCGGCCCTTGCCCTCGCCGGCGCCGCCACGGCCGGACGATCTACTCGTCATGTCGCTGGTTTTGCAGACAGGCTGCAGAAGGCGGGACGTAGCACCGCGGCGGACACGCCTCTGATGCCGCGCGATTTCCAAGCAACTGCCAAGCGCGCTACTGCGGGATCTCAGTTCCTCACTAACACGACCGCAAGTAAGCGAACCCACTGGAAAGCTTGACCGTCCTTGGCTTCACAACCTTGCTGAACCAATATCGTCTTGCAGAGTTCGTGGTGGACGGAACCGCCATACCTGACGTCGACTTCGACGTCGGTGAATCGTACGCTGGTTCCATCCCGTTAGGCACCAATGCCAGCGACAGTAATCTCTTCTTCTGGTTCTTCCCCTCCACGAACCCGGCAGCTGGGAAAGAGATACTGATCTGGCTCAATGGCGGAGTAAGAACAACTAAATAGTCCCAGTATTTTCTGACCCAGCAATGAGCAGAGTGCTGACGCGGAAACAGCCCGGCTGCTCATCCCTTGAGGGCTTCCTGCAAGAGAATGGCCCATTCCTATGGCAATATGGCACTTACAAGCCGGTTGCCAACCCCTGGAGCTGGCACGAGCTCACAAATGTCGTCTGGGTGGAGCAGCCTGTCGGTACGGGATTCTCCCAGGGCATCCCTACGGCAACCTCGGAGGAGGACGTCGGCAAGCAATTCATGAGTTGGTTCAAGAACTTTGTCGACGCATTCGGCATGCAAGGTTACAGCGTCTACATCACCGGCGAGTCGTACGCCGGCCAATACGTGCCTTACATCGCAAGTGCCATGCTGGACGCCAACGACACCACCTACTACAACGTCTCCGGGATCATGATCTACGATCCCAGCATCGCCTATGATGACCTACAGAGCGGGGTCACGGTCCTTCCCTTTGTCGAGTCCGCCGCCGCCGTCTTCCCGTTCAACAACACCTTCTGGGCTGATATTCGAGCCCGTGATGCTGCCTGCGGCTATGCCGACTTCCGCAACGAGTTCCTCTCGTTCCCGCCGCCTAGCCTCCTCCCTGGACCGGATGACCTCCCTGGCAAGAACAATGATTCTTGCCAGGCGCTGTATGAAGACATCTTCGATGCGGTGACGGCTGTGAACCCCTGCTTCGATATCTATGCTGTCCAGACGACGTGCCCCTTGCTGTGGGATGTTTTGGGATGTGAGTCTACTTGCGTCTTGAGCTAGACAGCTCGATGTTCACTCCACGTTCCTTTGGTTGGGACGAATCGTACTGACGAGCTTACAGTCCCTGGCTCATTCGGCTATCAGCCCGAAGGCGCCTCAATCTACTTCAACCGCACGGATGTTCAGGAGGCCATCAACGCGCCGAAGATCGAATGGGAAGAGTGTGCCAGCGGCGACGTTTTTGTCGGCGGAGGTGACTCTTCATTGCCGTCCTCGATCACCGTCCTCCCTGGTGTAATCGAGCGCACACAAAACGTCATCATCGGCCACGGAGCTCTGGATATGGTCTTGTAAGTTAATACCTTACTTCCGACTCATTATACCGTTTACTGCAGTCAAAAGCTGACTAGACCCGAACAAGGATCGCAAACGGCACACTTCTGGCCATCCAAAACATGACCTGGGGCGGAGCTCAGGGCTTCCAAACCGCCCCTAAGGACCCCTTCTACGTGCCGTACCACGACGAGGTCTCGCAGAGCACCCTCTCCGCGTCCGGCGTCATGGGCACGACTCACACGGAGCGCGGGCTAACGTACGTCGGCATCGACCTCTCGGGCCACATGGTCCCGCAATACCAGCCGACGGCGGCGTACAGGCAGCTCGAGGTCCTGCTGGGCCGCGTGAGCAGCCTGAGCTCTGTGGACCCGTTCACTACGAACCCCAATGTGACGCAGGTGTCTGCTGCCGAGCTTGCGGCTGCGGGCGGGAACTTCTCATAAAACCACACTGGGAATTTCTCGTCTTTACTTGGCCTGTTCTGCCTTTTGAGAAGACTTTGATGCCTCGGGAGAGAGAGAGTCGTGGAAATTGGCAGATTCAAATAGCAGACACTATGCTCCTGAGGATACATGTAAATAATTGAGACACTCACCTCAGACGACTCGTAATGATACATAAGTGAGAAGCTAAACGCTAGATGCAGGTACTCCCTTACCAGATAAGCATGAGTTAGGATCCTGTCCAATCTTAGATGTTAGGGATCTTCATGTAGGAAAAGGGATCGGCTTGGAAAAGAACCTCCGGCACTTATCCATCTTAGAAAACAACGCAGCTTTTTCAACGCTTAAGAGCATCACAAAAGCTGCTCCCTTTATAAAAGAAGGGAACCCTAAAGGCAAAAAAAGAAAAAAAGGAAAAAATTAAGTTTAATTATATTTTACTCTTTAAATAAATTACTTAAATACTTTTTATATATTATTTATATATTATATATCCTTAATTACTTTACTTATATTTAATTATCTTTATAATTTAAACTTTTAATTTTTTTTAAGAAAATAAATTAATTAAAATATTAATATAATATTATAATATTTAAATAAAATAAATTTAATATTTTTATTATTAAATTAAAAACTTAATTTATTATTAATTTTAATATTTAATTTTTATTAATTTAATTTTTAAAGCTAAATGCATTACTTTTTATTAAAAATAATGCTATACCTTTATACTTAAATATTAAAAAAAGTATTAATAAAATAATTATTTATAACTTTATTTTTAAATATTAAAAATAAAAATTAAATTAATAATTAAAAAAAAAAGTTAAGTAATGCTTTTATATTAAATATATAAAGTTAACGCTATTTATAAATAATAAAAATAAATTAAAAAGTTATTATATATTTAAAAGCTTTATTAAAAATTAACCCTTTATACTTTTTATAAATAAAAATGCTATTTATAATATATATAAGCTATTTAATTAATTTATTAACTTACCTTTCTTAACTTATTAAGATTTATTCTTTATAAAATTAAATACCTTTTTATATAATTTTTAATATTATTTTTACTTATATTATTTAAAGATTAATTAAAAAAAACTAAATATATTATATATTATTTAAAAAATGCTTTTAAGCAAAACTAAATTAATGTTACGGTTTGGGCTTTACTTATTGTGATTAGTTAGTGGGCTTTAGCCTTATAAGAATAGGCTTTGGCATGGGTGCAAACGGGGAGTAAACTTCTCCTTTATACTTTAAATATAAACCCTATTTAAATACCTTATAATAAATAACCTAAGGCTAGCTTATAATATATATTTAAAGTCCTTTTGCATTATAAACCCATAATATAATTATATAAAACTTAATATAATAAGATTTAGAAAGAATAATAATAGCTTATTAAGCCCTTCCTTATTTAAAAGAACTTTTATCTTAAGAATACTTAATAACTTAGTTAGTAAAGATAAGGGCTAAGTTTATAATAAATAAAAAGGCAATTAACGCTAAAGTGGCTTAATTTTTTTATATATTTAGTTAGTTAAAAACTTTCCGTAATTAATTTTTACCTTATATTAATTTTATAAAGATATTTAAGGGGTAGCTAAAAAGCTTCTTAAAGAAGGTTTGCTTTGCATTTAAGAACCCTTTTAAGTAAAGATATGTTAGGCTTAGCTTAATTATATTATAGCAACGTTATGAAAAGGAAATAATAAAATTTCTTACTTAATTTAATTAATTAGCTTATATAATAAAAATTTAAAATTAATTAAATAAATATAAAATATTATTAATAATTAATAGCTTAACCTTTATAGCGAAAGCTTAGCTTAATTATAAGGAGTGGCTAAATATATTTAAGGCCTTTTACTTTGCCTTATAGCAATATAAGGGCGTTTTTAATATTACAGCAAGGAAAGATAATACTTAACCCTAAAATAATAAAGTAATAAATATTAATTAATGGGAACAAAGGTTTAAAATTCAATGTCCCTTATGAATTTAAGGTGAATTCGCGGGGAATTTCTCTATTTAAATATATATATGGTAAATTCACTATAAAATTATATATTTATAATAAATTCACTATAAAAGTATTATAAATTCATAAATGCTTATGAATTTATAGCAAATTTATTATAAATTTATTATAACCTATTTATATTATATTAAATTCCCCCTTATAAATAATTTACTTTTAAGCATAATTTTCTTACGGTATTAATAAGTAGTTTAAACTTAGGTAAATTTAGAAAATAGCGGTAAATAAAGAGTTTAAACCTTAAAAGCTGCCTTAATAATGGTGAAAAGCAACGAAGAAAATATAAAAATTCTTAATAAGGTATCCTAGCTGCTATTATAAACTTTAAACATTAAAAAGAAATAATTATATAAGTATATTTATAGTTTAGCCGGGATATTTAATATAATAAAAGTAATTAATAATAATGCTAAAGGGTTTTTTTTATAAATAATGCAATAAGCTAACTTCCATTTTTAAGTAAATAGCGGAGTATACTTTAATTTAATATATTAATAAAACTTAATTTATTTTTATTATGCTTAATAGCGGCAAAGCGAATTATATAAGGCGGGTTTATTAAAGCAATTAATAATGAAATGGTTAGGTTAGGGATATATATAAGTAATGCTATAATATAAAGAACGTAATAGCTAAATGCAATAAGGTCTTAGGTTTAATTTACCTTTATAGCATTATAATAAGAGTTTTAATTATTATTATAAATTTATTATAAATTTATTATAAATTTACTAAGTATTATTCTTAAGATAAGATAAATAAAGTAGCAAGTATGGTTATATATTTATAAGGTAAGTTAAGCTATATATATAAATATTATAGCTATTAATGTATTTTATTTTTATAATATTTCTTTATATTAATATAAAATTATTAATTTATAAATTAATTAGCATGCTAGTTATTAAAAGAAAAAATCTAAATTACTTTTATTTATAATAAATTTTTTTAAAATAAAGTAAAATAAAAATAATACTATTTCCTCTTAATTCTTATTATAGTAAAATATAAGTGCAACTATATAATTATAGGATTTTTAATGTTTAGTTTTGCTTAATTAATATTGGCAGCATTATTATTATTATAGCTATTGCTAATAATTTTTTAAATTGCGTTAATTATGTTATTAGCAATATTAGCGGTAATTAAATTAACCTTATTATTAATTAGTACATAATACTTTATTATGCTATGGGTTTTAATATAGTTAATTAGGTTAGCTATATAATTATGCATAATATCTTAATTAATAATAATTAGGAAATTATTAAACTTAGCCTTTTAAGTATAAATAATAATTAAGCGGTTAATTTAATTATCTTTATTATAGCAAATCTTAATAACATTAAAGTTTTAGTTTATATATAGCAATTTATATAAAATAAAGCTAATAAGGATGCAATTAATCTTATTATTTAAATTAATAAAGTATAAAATATTAATAGCCTTATATAAATTAATAAAGAAAATATATAAGATTAAAGTTATAATAATATACTTATTATAAATAAAGATAATAATAATGCACTAATTATTAATATTAATTATATTATTATATTAAATAAGATAGCTATTAAAAAGGTTAATAATAATAAAATAACGTAAGTTAAACTTAAGATTAATAATCTCTTTAAACTTGCTTATAAATATAGTAATATTTATATAAAAGTTCTTAATCTTAAGAAGTATAATAATAATAGCTAAGTTTACCTTCTTAAATTAAGCGGCGTTAGCCTTTTTCTTAGCTAAAAATGTAAATAAGTTATTAAGATTAAATTTTAAAGTAATTAAGTAAATAAGCTTAATGTTATTTTTATTATTATTAAAAAGGTTAATAATTACCTTATGCTTATAGTTAAAAATAAATAAATTAAGGCTAAAGTTAAAATAATAAAGAATATTAATAAGGGATTAAGGCTTTTAAGCCTTATTAAATAATTAGCTAACCTTAATAACTAACATTAAAATAACAGTCTTATTAATTTTAACGTTAATAGTTTACTTAGCTAAGTATATGCTTAAATTCTTAGCTATATAAATAAGGGTGGCCGCAATAAAAATAATAACAGTAGCCTTCTTATTAATAATTAAAATCTCCTTATCTTAATAAATAAATTAATTATATAAGTTACAAGCTTAATCTTTAAAAAGTATATTATATTAATAATTTTATAATATACCTTAATAATAAATATTAAGAGATGAGTTATATAAATATAGGCTTAGTGGGTTATTATAATAATTATAAATAGGGAAGTTAATTATATGCTTTTACTTATCTTTCTTTATTAATTTTAAGTCTTTTAATATTTGCTTACCTTTTTATATAGCATTATAAAGATTCTAGCTGCAATATAATAGGTTATTATAATTAATTTAGTAAAAGATAAGGTATTAATTAATAAATAATTTAATTTATATCTTAATAATAAAGCGTTTAATGAAATAATTAAGTAGGAAGTTATAAAGAATAAAGACGTTATATTTAACATTATAATTAAAAAAACCATTATATCCCTTCTTATAAAGGGTTTATTAAAAAGCTTTATAATTACCTTAATAATAAATAAGCAAATTATTATAGTAAGTTATAATAATATATATGCAAAGGGATATATATATTTCTTCATTATATAAATAAGCTGCTTAATAATAGTTAATTATTAATAACTTATTAACTTTACATAACTTAGCTATAAGATAATAATATTTAAATATATAACTTTATTATAAATATATTATGTTAGGGTCCTAGCTAATTAAGTATAAAATTATATAAAAGTTCGACATAATAAGATTATTAACCTTAATAAATTTATAATTATAATAACGTTAACTTATTATAAATAAATAATATTATAAAATAATAAGATTAATAATAGCTTTTAAGGTAATATAATAATAATTAATTAATAAAATAATTAATTAAACTTAATAATAAATAATATTAATAAAAACTAAAAGGATATATTATAAAATTATAAATAATTAAAGTAATATAATTAAAAGAGCTGATTAAATACATTAATTTATTATAAATTTATAATAAATTATTTATACTTAAGTAATTATTTTTTAAGTAGCTTATATGCTGCTTTAATATAATAAAGCTATAATAACGGGGCTATTATTAATCCTCTTTCTTAATAACCTTCCTTACTTAATAAGCAAGCTTAGCTAAAAAATATTTCCTAGCTTAAAAAGCGAAGGCTTTGCTATAATATAGCAATTAGCTTATTAATAAAGGGCCTTTATTTTAGCCCTTTATATCTTAAAGTTCTTAATTAATTTATTAACTTATAAATAATAAATTAATATTTATATATTATAATAATATAAGTAGTTTATTTATTTAATAAAGTACTTAGTAATTATTAAGCCTTAGCTTACTTTATAATCTTATCTTTAAATAATCCTTTTTATTTTATAATATTTAAAGGCTTTAAGGCCTTTAACCTTATTTTTAATAGCATTTATAGCTTTTATTAATAAAGGATTATAATTATATGGATTAAAGCTTAATAGCTAGGCTAGGAATAATTAAGTAATTAAGATTATTATATATATATTTATATATAATAAAAGCATTAATTAATATATAAGCTTACTTACCTTTTTTTAAACCTTAAATAATTTTATTTATTATTAAGAAAATTTATGCATTAGTTTTCTTAATAAATTATATTCTTTTCTTAAGGATATATATATTTAGTTTTTTAATTAAAATTATATTTAATAATGCTTTTTATTATATTATTACTTAGCAGTTATTTAAGCCTTAGTAATTATAATTTAGGTTTTTTCTTAATATAGCTTATAAAGTTAAGCAAGCCCTTAATTTATTAATAATAATAATTAAAGCTATAAAGTATTTAATTAATGAAATACTTTATTATTATATTATATATATTATTAAGATTAAATTATAATAATAGTATTAAATTTATTTATTTATAATTTAAGTAAATAATTACTATTATTTACATTATTATTTTAATTATTTAATTCTTAATTTTAAATTAATTATTAATTTATAAGTATTATATAATAAAGAAGAAAAGTTTTAAATTTAAATTTCTTTAAAGTTTTTATTAAAACTTAAAGAGGAATTTGTAATTTTAATTAAAGATAATATATTTTAAGATTCTTTAATTGCTTAAATAAAGGGTTTTTAGCATAACTTTTACTTAATCTTTTATTATATATATAATATTTCTTAAAATAATAAGAAAAGCTTTAATATATTTATTTATAATAAATAAAAATAAGTTAAAAAAAGGGGCTTATAATATTTTCTATAAGATATATATTATTAATACTTTTAAGAGATTTATAATAAAGTTTATAATAATAATATAAAATAATATTAATAATAAAAGAATAGGTTGCATTTTTTTTAATAATTTTTAATTATTATTTTAATTTATAATATATATTAAGTAAGTATTTAAGTACTTATATACCTTGCATTAATAGTTTTTAATAATAAATAGGTTTCTTAGCTCTTAATAAATTCTTTCTTTTTTAAAGTAATATTTAAAATTATAAGCATTAGCTATAATAAATTTTATTACTTTTAAAGAAATATATAATTAATACTTTTTATTATAATCCTTAAAGTAAAAAAGATTATTATTATTTAATTTAAATGGTATATTAATATTAATACTTAATTATTAAAGTTAGCTTTTAATTTTAAATTATTTCTTATTTTTAAAGTATACTTTTAATATTTTATTTTTAAAGTTTAAGTTAAGTTAAATTTTAAATAAGGTATAAATAGCTAAATTAAGAAATTTATTTAAGACTTCTTTATTATTAATAGCTAGCTAATATATTAATAATTATAATAATGCATTAATAATAATATTAATTATTCTTAATATATAATGCATTAAGAGTTAATATTAGCTAAGGTATTTTAAAGCTAAGGTAAGCTTAAGATTTATTTTTATCTTATTTATTATCTTTATAAAGATATAATTAATAATTTTAATAATTGCAATATAATTAGTTAAAATATAAATTAATTATAAGTAATTAAATTTAATTATAATTTAAAGCTTTTAAATTAGCTATATAAGGCATACTACCTTTAATTTAGTTAGTTAATATTTTTTTTAATTATATTAATAGTTTTGCTTAAATATATTATTAATTATATTTAAGATCTTAATATTAATAAATATCCATTTTATTTTTATTCTTTTATTAATTAAAAATAAATACTTAAAAAATTAACTTCCTTTAATGCATTAAGCTAGATAAATAATGGTTTATTTAAGTTATAATAAAAGAAAGTATTTAAACTTATTAAAGCTATTTAAAGATTAATAAAGATATAAAGTTTCTTTATAATAAAATTAAAGTTAGCTTTCTTTATATATTATTTTTTAAAATTACTCTTAAGTAGCTTATCTTTAACTCTTATTATAATAAGCATTTAAGATTTTTTATATTATAATAAATTAATTTTTTAGCTAAAGCATAAAATAAAATATTAAAAATATTTTATAAATTTAATAAACTTTTTTAATTATTATAAGGTAAAAGGAAATTATAACTTTATAATAATTTAAATTTAATTAGCAGTATTATATATTTTTAAGTTATTAATATAAAAATTAAGTAATTTTATTAATAAGTATTTTAAAAAGAATTTCTTAAGAAAGAGAAATAAATTTTTAGCTTTAAATAAGCTAAAGATTATTTATAAATATTATAAATATTTTATAGTTAAGTTAAAGAATATAATAATATTATTAATAAAGATAATAATAAAAGAGTTATATAGTTATAAGGTATAGTTTATATATTTTTAAATATAAATAAGAAAGTTGTAAAATCTTATTATTATTATCTTAAATTATTTTTATTTTTAATAACTTATAATAATAAATTTATCTTAATATAGCTTATAAATTATAAATTAATAAAAGAAAGTATTAATATTTATTATAAATAAGTAACTTTTATTATATATTTATTATATAATATTAAATTAAAAAGGAAAAAAATAAGTATTTAAAATAATAACCTTATTTAATACTTTTAAGTTTATTATTATTTAATCTTTATATTAATTATAAATAGTTTATTAAATAATAAAGATAAGTAATTTAAAAGGAATAGTTAATATTACTTATTTTATTTTTTTTTTTTAATAAAAACTATTTATAAATTTATTTATTATCTTTTAATTCTTTTTATTTAAATAATATAAATGCTTATTAATTTTATAATTTTATTAATTATTTATTAATAATATTTTTATTTATTAATCTTTTAATATATTAATTAATTTATTATCTTTAAATATTTAATAGTATTTTTAAATAAGATTTTTAACTTTCTTTATAAATAAGTTAAAAGATTAATAAATATAAATATTATTTAATAATTTAATTTTTAATAAATTTTTAAATTTAAATATTTTTAATTTATTATTAAATTAAAGTTATTTTTAAAACTTTAAAAGATTATCTTATAATAATATTTTAAAAGAATTATTTAATTAAAGTATTAATTAAGTATTTTAATATTATATTAATATATAATTTAAGCTTTAATTTAAGTTATTAAGAAGATTTATAAAATTAAATAAAGTTAAATATTAAAGGAAAAACTTATCTTAAGTAATTAATGTTATATATATAAGGGCTTTTATTTTAGTTTTTTAATTAAAAAGTTTTATATTATTATATATAAAAAAAATAATTATTTTTAAATAAAAGTTTTAATAAATATATATAAAGTATAATAATTAATTTATTATAATAATACTTATAAAGTTATAGCTTATTAAGTTATTAATTTAGCTTTTTTATTTAAGTTAAAATAAAAAGGCTATATTTTTTTTAACTTTATAATAAATATTAATATAATTTAATATAAATATAATAAGATTATAATATTTATATTAATTTTAATTATATATATTTATTTAAAGGCTTTAATAAAAATTATAATATTTATAAATATATTATTAAAGTATTTAAAAATAACTTTTCCTTTTAAGTTTAAAATATTAATTTAATAAGGAATTATAAACTTTTAACTTATTAATAAGCTAATATTTAAATAATTAAATATTTATATTTTAATATATATAATAATAATTATTAAGTAGCTTTTTATAATAATTTAATAAAATATATTAAACTTAGCTTAATTAATAATCTTAATATACTTTATTTTTTAAATATTAACTTTTATAACTTAATTTATTATAGCTTATAAAAAGTATCTTAAGTAATTTTAAGAAATAATGCATTTTAAGGCTTTAATATTATAATAAGCTATAAATAATAATTTATTTATAGCTTTTTAAGTTTATATATAAATATAAATATATAACTTATTATATAATAATAAAACTTTTAATAATTAATTTATATATAATATTAATTTATTTTAAGTTGCTTTATAAATAAATATATAAGAATTTATTATTAAATAAGCTTTTAAATATTTCTTAAGTAATAATTTTAATATAAAGATAGCGTTATATTTATAATATACTTAATTAAAATTAAAGTAAAAGTATTTATTTAAGTATAAATTAATATTAATAAAGTAAATATTAAAGCTTATTTATATTAAGTTATATAAATTTAATTTATTAATAAAATAATAGCTATTCTTTAATATTAAAGTAATTAGCTTATTAATTCCTTTATTTAAGTTAAGTACTTTATAAGCTAAGTTATTTTTTATAATAAAAGTTTTTTTTTATAGCTTTTAACTTATTATTTATAAGAAAATAATCTTTAATAGCTAGCTTATTCTTATAATAAGAATTATATTAAAACTTATTATTATTTATATTAAATATTTAAATAATAGCATTTAAAAAATTCTTAGCATTATTTTATTAATTAAAATATTAATAAAGCTATAAATTTAATTATATACTTTATTAAGGTTATTATAATTAATTTTAACTTTATTATAAGTTATTAATTAATAATTTTTAAGCTTAAAAATAAGCTTATTTATTTATTTTAATTATTTTAAATTTATTAATAAGTATTAAATAACTTTTAATATTATTTTAAAGTTATATTTTAAAATATAAAGTTTAAAATATAATTTTTAAAATAAAATAATTAAATTTATTAATATAATTAATTTATTTTTAATATTTAAAGGTAAAGATTTAATATATTAATATATATTAATAAAAGCATTAAATAAATAAGCTTAATTAAGGTTAAAAAATAAAATAATAACTATATTTTTTAAAAAAATTTTCTTATTATTATTTAATTTTTTTATTATAAATATTAAGTTTTTTACTTTTCTTATAATTTAATTTTAAATTTATAAAAATCTTTATTAATAAAAAAGTAATTAAAATAAAAAATAATTAATGCTTTATTAATTTAATTTTATATATTTTAAGTTATAAAAAAAATTAATTATTTAATTAATATTATAAATTAATAAATTTATTAAATATATTTTTAAATATTTTAATTATTAAATATATTTATTTAAAAGTAATATTATTAATTTAATAAAATTTTAATAATATTTTATAAAATATAAAAGTTATTTAATAAATAGCTTTTTTATAAAGTTTAAGCTTTTAAACTTTCTTAAGTTAATTTATAATACTTATTTTTATTAAATATTATTTAAAATTATAAATAAATAATATTTAATAAATAAAAAGGTAAATTATAATTTAATTAAACCTTTTAATAAATATTATTTTATAAATATATTTTATATTAATTAATAAAGCCTTAAAAGTTTTTTTAAATAATAACCTTTTTATTAATTTAAAATATTTAAATTAAATTTTAAAAGTTATTTTAATTTTTATATAATTTAAATTATTTAATAATAATATCTTTAAAATTTTAATTATTATAAAAATTATTAAGCTTAAATAAATAATTATTATTTAATAAATTTTAATATTTTTAATTATAATTATATAATTAATTTTTTTTATTATTTTTTAATTAATATTTTAAGTAAATATAATAATTATTTAATTAAAAAGTTTTTATTATTAAATTTTTATTTTATAATTTTTTAATTAAAAAAGCTTTATTAATAAAAAAAATATTTTCTTAATTAAATATTTTAAATAAAATTAAATTTATTATTTAACTTAATTTTATATTAAATAATTATAAAAAATATAATAATTTAACTTTAATAAATTTATAAGTATTTTAATTAGCTTTAAAATTAGCTTAATTAACTTAAAAAACTTAAAATAATATTATTTATATAATTACTTATTAATTTAATTTTATTTTCTTTAAAAAGTTTTATACTTTATATAAATAAAAATATTTTTTAATTAAATTAAAAATTATAAATTTTAAAATTTTATAAAAAATTAAAAAAAGCTTTATATAAATATATATAATATTAATATTTTAAGTTTTCTTATAACTTTTTAAATTTAAATATAAAGATTAAAATTTTAAATATAATTTAAATATTAAACTTAATTTTAAAAAATTTTAAAAATTTTTAATAAGCCTTATAATTTTAATTTTTTTTTAAGTTTTTTTAATTATATAATAAAAATATTAATTTATAAAATATAAATTTTATATATTATAAATTAATAAAGCATAATATATATAATTTAATAATTAAAAATAATATTTAATTAATACTTTATAATTTAAATAAATAATAATTTATTAAAGCTTATATAAAAATTTAATATATTTTAATTAAAATTAATTTAAATAAATTTTATTTAATAATTTTTAATAAATAATTAAGCTTTTATATTTTATTAATTAATATAATTAATAATAATAATTATAATTATTAATTAAACTTATATTTATTAAATATTAAATTTAAAAATTATTTTAAAATATCTTTAAAAAAGTTAAGCTTAATACTTAATTTTTTAAAATTAAAATATTTTCTTTTATTATTATTTAATTTTTAGCTACTTTAAATTAAAAATTTTATAACTTTAATAAATTATATATAATAATATAATAATTATAAAGAATTTATTAAATAATAAATATTATTATAATATTTAATAAACTTTATATTTTTTTAAATATAATAAATAAAAAAATATTTATTTATTTAAAAATTATTATTTATAATTAAAATAATTATTAATACTTTTTTATTAATTAAAAATTAAAAAATAATAATAAAAATATAAAAAAAAATTATATATTAAGTTTATATTTTATTTATAATATATTTATTATAAATTTATAATAAACTTTATTTTTTTTTAATAATTTAAAAAAGCTTAAATTAATATTTATTTAATTTATTAATTATTAAAAATTTTATAATTTAATTTATAAATATTATAATATTATAATAATAGCAATTATAATTTACTTAATCCTTTTATAAAGTAATTATATAATTAAAGTATATAATTATAGCTATTATAATAATAGGAATAAAGGTTTAAAATTTAATATTCCTTATAAATTTAAGATAAATTCGCAGGGAATTTCTTTATTTAAATATATATATAGTAAATTCATTGTAAAACTATATATTCATGGTAAATTTACTATAAAAGTACCGTGAATTTATAAATGCCCGTGAATTCACGGCAAATTCACCGCAGATTCACCATGACCCATCCGTACTACATTATTAATATTATAATAATCTTAATAAGCAAAGTTAAGTATTTTATATATAATTAACTTAGCTATTATAAGTATAATTACCTTAATTATTATAAAAGAATAAAGATATAGCTTTTATTAATTAAGGTTAATAAGGAAAAGGAGTTTATTTAAGGGGGTATAAAATTTTTTTTATAAGATAGGGCTTAAAAGTAATATTAATTTAATATTAACTTAGGCTTAAAGTAAATTAATTATATATTAATTAATTTAGCCTTATAAAAATGCTTAAAATTTAAGAAATTTTTATTAATAAAGTAAATTGCTTATAATTAAGTATTAATTAATTATAAATTATATAATAAATTTATAATTTTAAGGTTTTAAATAAAGAAGCTTATATAAAAGGTTTATATTAAAGAATTATAAAAATATTATTAATTTAATTATTAATTTATACTTAAATAATTATTTTTTATTAACTTATTTTAATTAATATATTAAATTATAAGGGTTAAGGTATATTAATTATAAATAATAAGCTAAGCCTTTAATATAATTAAGAGGTATTAAAATATAATTAAATAATTAAGTAAAAAATAATATTTAATTTATAATTAAATTATAATATTCTTTATTTTTTTATTATATAGCTATTCTTTAAGGCTTATTATAAGGATTTAAAAAAAAAGGATATATTATGGTTTAAGCTTTGTTTATTATAATTAATTAATGGGTTTTAACTTTATAAAAATAGGCTTTAATGTAAATATAAATAGGAAGTAAACCTTTTCCTTTATACTTTAAATATAAACCCTATTTAAATACTTTATAATAAATAACTTAAGGCTAGCTTATAATAATTAACTATATTATTTAATTAAAATTAATAAATTAAAACCTTTACTTTTTATTTTTTAAAAATCTTAAAGAATTCCTTTAAAATTAGCTAATTAACTTAATTACTTATATAATTATTATAATTATAAAGCATATAAACTTTGCATAAAGTAAATATAAATTTATTATAAATTTTATTTAATAATATTAAAAAAATAAAATAAAAGCTAATTATATTATTAATAATATTAAATAAATTATTAATATTATTAATTACTTTTAATATAATATATATATTATTATTAGCTTATAAATATAGTTTTTAAATATTTAAAGTAATTTCTTTAAGCTTATTTAAAAAATAAAAGCTATTATTATTATAACTTTATTTATTATATTTAATATAAATATAGCTTAATTATAAAGTAATTATAATGCTTTTAATAATTATTAAGCTTTTTATAATTATTATTATTAATAAAGCTATATTACTTAATAATATTAATTATAATAATTAAACTTAATAAATATTATAATGTTTAAAATTATATATAATAATAACATTATAGTTATAATTAACTTAAGTAGCTTATTTATTGCTTTTTAAGTAACTTATTATAATTATTAATAAAAGGGGCATTATTTTAAAGCATATTTTAAACTATAAAGAAATAATTATTATATTTATAATATAAAGGGCTATTATAATAATAATTACCTTAATTAAGTATATTAAGTTTATTATTAAAAGGGGTATATTATAATTAATTACCCTTAAATATTAAATATTAATAAAGAACTTTTATAAATATAATAAATTAATATAAATATAGCTTATAAATAATAATAACTTAACCTTAATATTATTATTAAAATTAATAATTATATAAAATACCTTTATGTTTTAATAAACTTTAAAGCTAAAAAAATTTAATTAATTATAATATAATTAATATATATAAATAGCGCTATTATTTTAATAATAAGCTTTAATTAATAACTTTAAATTAAAAACCATTATTTACTTATAATAATTACTTTATTTTTATTAAATTATATAACTTTATAAATATTATTTATATATAATATTATTACTTTATAATAATAAATTTTTTTAATTATAATATAATCCTTAAATATATTTAATTAAAAGTTATTAACCTTATAATTTAATAAAATTAATATTATTAATAATTCTTAATTTATTAAAAATAACTTAATATAAAATTAATACTTAAATAAATTTTATATAATAAGGTATTACTTATTATAATTATTTATTTATTATTAATAACTTTAAGCTAAGAATTAATAAAAACTTTAAAAGTTAAAAAAAAAGGTATAATTAATAAATAATGCTTGCTTAATAAATATGCTAAATTTAAAGATCTTTATTTTAATAATAACGTTAAAACCTTAGTTAAATATTCCTTAATTAACTATAAAATTAAGTTAAAAAAGGGGTATAATTATTATAAGGCTTATTATATTTACTCTTAAAAGCAAAGCTAAAAATACTTAAAAGCTACTTAAATATTATATTAATATAAAAATAAATTTAACCCTTTATTAGCCTTGCTAATATATTTATTATATTTATGCTTAAAAAGGAAAGCAAGTTATATCTTTGCATTAATTATTATATATTAAATTAACTTATATGTAAAAATTATATATTATTATTATTTATTATAAAAATTCTTAATTAATTAATTAAGGCATAAGTTTATATTAAATTAAATATAAAAAAAGCATATTATTATTTTAAAATTTATATAAATAATAAGTAAAAAATAGCCTTTTATATAAAATATAAATACTTTAAATATTTAATTATATTATTTAAATTAATTAATGCATTAATTATATTTTAAACTTATATTAATTATGCCTTAATAAGATTAATTAATATTTATTATATTATTTATTTAAATAATATCTTAATTTATAATAATAATTATAATATATATATATAATATATATATAATATACTTAAATACTTATATTAATAAAACTTTTATTTTAATATAATTAAGTATAAGTTTAAGGTAACTTAAATTAAATTTTTAAATTTTATAATTACTTTAAAAGGAATTTTTATAAAGTATAATTAAGTTATAATTATTTTAAAATAGCCTTTTTTACATAGCATTTATAATATTTATATATTCCTTAAATATATAAGATTTTATTAGCAATTTATAAAAGGGTTTTTAAAAATCACGGCATTTTTAACTAACTGCTTAAAAGAAGGCACCTTAAGTCCTTTAATGCTCTTAATTAATGCATAAATTGCATTTAAGTATATTAAGTTACTTTTTATTATAGCCCCTTTATTAAGGTACTTTAATCTTATGTTTTGCATATAATTTAAAATTAATATATTTATAAAAGTTATTAATATAATTATTACTTAATTATTTAAAGGATAATAATACCTTATTACCTTTTGCTTATAAAAATTAATATTATTAAAAATGCATTATAAAATAAGTAATTAAAAGCTGCTTATAATTATTAATATTATTATAATTTAAAAGCATTACCTTTATTATACTTAAAAGTTAATAATAATAATTATTAATTACCTTAATCTTAAATATTAATATATAAAAAGAAACTTATTAATATAATAATTATGCTAACTTAATATATTAATAGTTATAAATATAATTATTAATTACTAGCTAAGAGTAAAGAACTTAATAAATAAGCTTTTAAAAAGATTAAATTATATATATATAAAAATAGTTATAAATAAGTTATATAAGCCTTATAAGTTTATTTAACTAGCATATAATAATATAAATAAATATAATTATAAAATTAATTATATTAAAGAAAATTATAAAAATTATAATAAAGCGGTATAAAAGCAGAAAAGCTGCATTATATTTATAATTACTTAAGATTAAAGTATATATTTAAGCACCCTTTTATATTTAAATAAAAAGCAAAGCATAATAATAATAAAGAAGCTGCTTAAGCAGCTTATAAGGGCGTATATTATAAAATTGTAATAAAAGGATGCTTTTATATAAATTAAAATATAGCGTAAAAAGTAAGGGCGTAGCTTAAAAGCTAGAAAAGTATAATACTTAAAGGGCAACCTGCTTTTATTTAATAAAAGGGTATATATACTTAATAATCTGCTTATATAAATGGAATTATTATAAGTATATTATAATTATAAATTAATAAACTATTTTAGCATTAATAAATTAATAAAGCTGCTTATATAAAGCTATTTTTAAAAGTCTTTTTTAAAAGATATAAAGAACTTTATTAATATATATATAATATATTAATAAATTAAAATACTTAAGTATAAACTACTTAACTTTTTTATTGCTTTATTAATATTAAAGCAACCTTAGTAAGAAATTTTAACAAATTTTATTATAAAATTACTACTCTTAATTAACCCTTAAAATAATAAGCCTTATAATATTATTTTAATAATTATAAATAAGTTAATTAAATTTATTATTTATATTCTTATAATAATATAGCTTATAAGTAATAACCTTGCTAACTTATTAATATATTATGTTTTTCTTATTTATAATATACTTAACGGCATTATCTTTAATTAAAAAAGCTTATTTATTAATTACTTTTAAGCAGCGCTTTGTATTAACCTTATAATAATATATTGCTTAAGCATTGCATTTTACTTTTAAATAAATAATTAAATAAAGCATTAAAATTAAAACTTAAAATACTACCTTTGCATATATAAAAACATTACATAAGCTAATTAAATATAGCTACTTTTTAATATATAATTTATATATAATAATGCAATATACTTAATAATAAAGATAATATTATTATTTAACTTATTTAAATTTTACTTTAAATTACTTATAAATATTATTAAGCTATTTTAAATAAATATACTTATAATAAATAAAAAAGGTTAAGGTTTAAAAAATAAATATATTAAAATAATGCAATATTTAAGCTATATAAATAAGGAATATATAAAGTAATATAATTAACGCTATATTAATAAAAGATTTTAAAAAAAGGACTTAATAATAATATTAATTAAATATTTATAAGTAAAGCATAAAAGCAATAAACTTATTAATAAGTACTTAAAGCCTTTTTAAATAATTAAAGTAATTAGCTAATATAGCCTTACTTATTAATTAAAATTATTAAATTAATATAAAATATATAATATAATATTTATATTAATACTTAAATTATTTAAATTATGCATAAATAAAGCATAAAAGCTATATAAAGATATTAAGCTATATAAAGATAATATTTATAAAGTTAAGAAAATATTAAATTATAAAAACTTATATAAATAATAATAATATTTAATTTAATAAAAAACGTATAGCAATAAAGATAATTTATAAAAGCTATATAAAAATATTTATAATAACTTTTTAATTTAAAAATATAAGGAAATAATTATAAAAAATAAAAATATAAAAAGCTAATATAAGAAAAAATAAGAATTATAATAAATAAATAAGGAATATAAAAGCAACTTAAGTATAATAAAAATATGCAAAATATATAATTATTTAATTCTTTAAAAAAGTTAGGGTTAAAATCAAGCCCCTTTCTTGCAAAAAGCATAAGTACATTATAAGCATAACGTGGGTATAATGTAAGCATTGCTTACTTTTCCTTTTTCTTTTTCTTAACAACTTTAATAGCAATGGCAACCTTACAATACTTATATATTATAAATAAGCAATATATGCTTATTAAGGATTTATTAATGCCCTTAAGGGTAATAATAATATATTAATTAAGGAATAGCAGCTTATTATTAATAATAATAATAATAATAAGCAATATAAGTATAATGGCAATAATAACCTTATCTTTAAAAAAAGCTTAAATAATAATAATAATAGCATTAACATTCTTAATTATAAGGGCGGCCTTAAGGGCATTAATAATTATAAAGGGGATTTAAAGCATTATTAATAATACTTATAAGCTATAAATAAGCTATATATATAATTTAAGGAATAATTATACTTTATTATAATTACCTTTATTTACTTTATAATAATATTAATAATAATAATTAATTTTTATATTATTATTAATTATAGCTAAGCTTTAAAAGCAATGTATAAGTATAATGAAAATAAATTATTTTAATTAAAGTAAATAAGTTTTAAGTTAGCTTTTAAGGTATATATACAATGCATGCATTACTTAAAAGCAACCGTAAAAGCACCCTTTATTACCGGACCCTTAGTTTTTTTTTTTAAGGCATTATGCTTTTATTAACAATGCTTATAAGCCTTATATGCATAATAATTATACTATATAAGCAAAAAGAAGGTAAGAATATATAAAGGGGCTTAGTTAATTAACTGGCGGGCTAGCGGAAGGGCTATGCTTATTATTGCCGGGCTAAGCACTATTAATTAATAAGCAATGCTTACATTAAAGTTATGACAGTATCTATGTATTTTGTATCTAAAAATACAAAATACATAAATATATGTATTTATATCTAAAAATATAAAATACATAAATACATGTATTTATATCTATATTTAAATACTATATTTATATTTATATTTATATTTATATAGGCCTTGTATTTTATATTTATATTTATATTTATATTTATATTTTTAAAATTTTAAATTTATATTTTATATTTAAAATATAAAATATAGATATAAATACAAGTTATATAATATTTAATTTAAATTTTATTATTTTAAAAAAGAAAGAAATTTTAATTAAATTCTATTTAATTTAAGCATTTTAAATATATTTTTATTTTATTTATATTTAAATTTACTAAAAAGCTATAAATATTTTATATTTAAGGGGAAAAAACCTTAAATAAGATAAGACTTAAATAAGAAGATAAGCCTTTTTTTTAAAAAAAAGTACTTTTATATTATATATAATGTCTTTTTTAAAAAAATATAAAATTAAAAAAATATATTTAAATAGCTAGTTTTAAGCTTATTTTAAAAGAATTTATACTAGATTTAATTAATTAATATTTATATATAATGTATTTTGTATTTATATTTTATATTTATATATTTAAATATATATATTTGTATTTGTATTTGAATTTTTGTATTTGTATTTATATTTTGTATTTTTAAAATTTTATGTATTTATATTTGTATCTGTATTTTATATTTTATATTTTTTATATTTTTACAACTCTGGCTTATATGTCATATAAATATTGCAGAAATGCTATGCGGAATAATAAAAGGCTAATACTTATAAAAGATAAACTTAAAATATTAAGGTTAAGGGTAAAGCTAAATATTTAAAAACCCTTTTATTAACCATTGCATATAAATATGCTGTAGCTATTGCATAGCTACCATAATACCGCTTAAGAAGAAATACTTACTTTATTATTATTATTATTATTATTATTATTATTATTATTATTATTATTATTATTATTATTATTATTATTATTATTATTATTATTATTATTATTATTATTATTATTATTATTATTATTATTATTACTTTATAACTTATTAATATATACTTAATATAAGCATTATATATATATAATAAATAAAGTAAAAGGTATAATTTATAATATAAGTTTAAGTATAAATATAAGTATAAATATAAATATTATGCTTTATTAGCGCCTTATTAAAGCTAATTATATTAATAAAGGATATATTTATAAAATAAGTTAATGTATATTAAATTAAAAAAGAAAAAAAGAGAAAATATTAAAAAAAGGCAAAGATTTAAATATAATATAAGAGCGCAATAAATGCATTATTATTATATTATTTATATAATAAAATAATATAATTATTATATAAATAATTATAATTAAATAAAAAATATAATAAGAATTAATAATATTTCCTTAATATATTTTATAATGCTTATAAATTATAATTTTAATATATATATAACTTATTATAATTATACCCTTTTATTTATTATAAAGTAAAATAAAATATTTTTTATTATCTTTTTAATTATAATTATTTAAAACTTTTACCCTTTATTTATACTTTATATATATTTTTTTTAATCATTATATATATTGCTATTTTTAAGATAAGAACTTAAAAGAAAGGGTAATTTATTAAGAATTTTTATATAAAAAAAGGGATTAGCTTAAAAAAAAACCTTTAATACTTATCCATTTTAAAAAATAACGCAGCTTTTTTAATACTTAAAAGCATTATAAAAGCTGCTCCCTTTATAAAAAGAAAGAACCCTAAGGATAAAGAAAGGAAGAAGGAAAGGAATTAAGTTTAGTTATATCTTACTCTTTAAATAAACTACTTAAGCGCTTCTTACACGCCACTTATACGCTATATATCCCTAGTCACTCTGCTTATATTCAACCACCCTTATATTAAAGTCCTTAACAATCTGTGGCCCTGGCATACGAACGTAGCAATTTCGAAAGTCTTGGGCCAGTTTCAACGCAATTAATGGCAATTATAATATTACATGTCTATGCGCTGCGACAAGTGTCTGTGGCAAGGCTCGAGAGGATGGACCACCTTCTGGAGAATCTCCTCCTTCCACTTATCCGGCGGCGCACTCAATATCCCACCCAAGCACCACCCGACAGCAACAGCATACTCATCGACCTCTCCATGCCACTCCTTGGCTGCCGCGACGTCGAATGTCCTCTCGATCGGATCACAGCCGGAATTCAAGTGCTTGGTCCTGTACGGCTGCTCTTCGAGCAGCTCGCCAAAGCACAGCTCCAGGAGCACGATTCCCAGCGCCTCCAGAGAGGATGAAAGCTGCATTCTGCAATCACGTTCTGTCAATGGTCCACTTTCCGCCTGCGGGGCCAGATGGTGGTTGAGATGAGGCTGGTCGAGTGCATATCGCCCCGGCTGCTTTGAACCCTGATAAAAGACAATGTCGGATTTCTTCCAGGAGGCTGGTAGCCATGGCGACTCAAGTAGTTGCAGAAAGGACGAGGAAAGAATCCATGCAAGTGCGAACCGATGTCTGCGTTTTGGCATGGGCAGCCGCTGTTTGCGGAGGAGTTGGTCCAGGGTGATGAAGTTGGGCGATAAGACTGGCCTGTCCGAATCCTTGTATACGAAACACTGACAGTCATCTTGTGGTAGGTATCCGCAGAATACCCCGTCGGTCTGGTCTAAGGAGAGACAAAGGCTTGTTATTGGACCAGGTCCTTGAGTGGGTGCTGGCAAGGCAGCCGACTCAAATGGAGAGAGAGTGATTGACGGCGGTGGTCTAGACGCGGCCTTGTTAGCGCCAGGAACCAGGATCATATCACCGTTAATTACAGTTCATTACCTCAAAATGGAATTTTCATTTGGTTCTCTGCTGTTCCGCATAGCAGAAATTGTCGGAGAAAAGTTTTTGTGGTTCGGCTCAACGATATAGGCAATTCCTTGTAAGGCAGGATGCTGCATGGGCGATGATAAACTGACCGAAACCTTGCTTCCTGGGGATATCCTAATCCTGCGCAAATCATGGCGTGGCTGGATTAGTTTCTCGAACAACAAGTTGAATTCGGATGTGTCTCTGGTCCTATGCTCCAGCAGTAGTTTTGTCGAATGCTGCGCCCGACAATTGCACTTCCACACTGTGGACAGTGCTCTGAAAATCATGCTTGCTTCACGCCATAATTTGCAGAGTGCGGTGTTTCACAGTTTCAAATTCTTCAATGCTCGGTTCTGTGCGAGTTGATTATCGTCTTTGCTTATTTGGAGGAGTGTTTTGAGTCTTTCGTTGCAGTTTTGCAACTCCGCGAACAGGCGGTCTCTTTCCTTTTCCCCCTTGGCTAAACTTCACACGATATACCTGCCACTTGGTCTTAGCTTTGATCTTTCCTGATGTTGAGCCAACCTGTTGGGAGACCTATTCAGCCACGTCAGTTCCCTGAGGCCAAGGGCCAAGTAAATCTCTGGACAGGTTTCGCGTCACTCGCCTGCGCCGTCCGGCTTTGAGACTGACCAGGCTCCAGAGCAAGCTCATGGTTAATCGCACCAAGTGCCTCCTTGAATTCAACCATGCATTGCAAATAAAGCTCATACGAACTTCCAAGGCGTTGCTTCAACATGGAGGTGGTTTCATCCTTTTTCCAGGCCTGGCCTCCAGGATCATCCAGCAGCTCCTCGATACCCGCATCACCAAGCATTGCCATAGGGAGGAGGAGATGTCTCAAGTTGTTGATATATAAGAGGCGTTGGAATTGAAGTTTAGAGTCACATTTCTGATACTCAGCAGCGATTCTGAGCCAGAACCCAAGACGTCTGGCTGCCTCTTTGTATTTGTCGAGTACTTCGAGGGCGATGGGAAATGTGCCCAGCACGAGGCCGGCAATCTCCAAGCCCGACATGACAGGATCAAGTAGTCCGATTCATAGGCGAATGACTGGTCTTTGAGATTGAAAGCTGATGATAGGGGAAGAATCAAACGCGACATGGGGCACGATGGGCTGAGGAGGGGCGCTGCTGCATGTCAGCAACATGTGTGAAACAATGGATGTGCCTCGGACCGTTTCCCATAGCAGCTCTTCGGAGCCATTGGATGGGACAATTGGGCCTGCTGACGACCTGGCAACATTGGAGCTTACACCCCATTCGGGAAGCATCGCTGTTGGTAGGTCTCTCGTATATATAATAATCATATGGGAAGCAATTATATATTAGTATTATTTTATTTAAGTTTTAAAAGGCTATATACCTTAAAGGAAATAATTAAAGTAGCCTTTTAAATATAAAAATTATATTTATTAATACTTATAGTTTTTCTTTTTTTTTAATAAATATATATAATTTTTATTATAATTAATAATTTTTATTATAATTAATCTTAAAATTATAATTTATTATATATTAAATATATATAACTTTTATTATAAAAAAATATTATTAAAAAAGCTTAAAATTATAATTTATAAATTTTAAAGTAAGTTTTAATAATTCTTATTATTATATTATTTTTTAAACTTATAATTTTTATTATTATATTATTTTTTAAATTTATAATTATTATTATTATATTATTTTTTAAATATTATATTTATTATTTTTAATACTTAGCTTTTAAAATTGCTTTTTTATAAAAATTATTAACTTTTATATAATAATTTTAATTTTAAATTTTTTTTTATAAGGAAAATTAATATTTATAAAATTAATATTAAATTTTTTAACTTATATTTATTTTTATTATATATTTTTATAATATAAATATTATTATTTTTATTTTTATTTTTATTATTAAAATATATTTAATATTATTTTAAATTAATTTTCTTTAGCTATTTTTTATTTTTTTAAAATTAAATATTATAAATAATTTAATTATTTATTATTATTTTTTTATTTTTTATTATTTTTTTAAATTTTTTTAATAATTATTTTTTACTTAAATTACTTAAATAATAATATATATTTTTTTAATAAGTTTCTTTATATATAAGCTTTATATATATTTATTAATAATTTAATATAAAAAGTTTTAAAGCTAAATTAATATAATAATTTAATTTTTTAATAATTAAATTTTTTTAATTTAATATATATAAAAAATATTTAAAATTAAAACTTTTATTAAATTATTTATTATAAAAATTATAATAATTAACATTTAAGATAATAATTATTTTAATAATCCTTATTATTAAAAATATTATATAATTTTATATTAAAAATTTTAATACTTTTAATATAAATATATAGCTTTTTAATTATATTATTAAAAAATATTTATTTATTTTAATATTAAAAGTTATTAATAATTTAAATAATAATTATTATAATAATATTATTTAAGAAAAGTATTTTAACTTAAGTTATAATTATAACTTTTAATTTATTAATTTTAATAATTCCTTAAAAGTTTATTTTAATAAATAATTTACTTTTTTTAATGCTTAATATAAAAGTAAAATTAAAGATAATTTTTATAATTTTTATTAAGATTTTATTAGCTTAGTTTTAATTATTTTTATTATTAATAATAATTAAATTATTATTAATATTAAATAAATAAAAGTTATTATTATTAATATTCTTATTAATATTTATTAAATAAATAAGTAAATAAAAGTTATTATTATTAATATTTTTATTAATATTTATTAAATAAATATTATTAATAATAACCTTATTATAAAAATTAATAAAATTAATAAGCTTATTTTTATTTTTATTAATTAAAATAATTTTAGCTTTTTTTATAGCTTTAATAATAATTTTAATCTTTATTTTATTATTTAATAAAAATATAATTATAATATTTATTTTATTAATTAAGGTTATAATTATAATATTTATTTTATTAATTAAAATTATAATTATAATATTTATAAAAGAATTTTAATTTTATTTAAGGATTATAATAAGGCTATTTTTAATATTAATTATATTAATAATAATAATAATAATAATTATATTAAATATATTCTTAATATAAATAATAAATATAATATTTATTAAATAATTTTTATTTATTATTATTATTATTTTTATAAAGCATATTAATAAAAGTATTAAATAATTTTTATAAGTTATTATTAATATTTTTTATTATAATAAAAAAAAAAGATTTTATAAAAATTTAATAATTAAAATAAATATTTATAATATAAAACTTTATAATTATTATATAATAATTATTAATTTATTTTTTAATTATAAGAAAAGTTATAAATTATAAATAAATTTAATAAAAGTTAATTTTAATATTATTATTAATAAATAATAATAAAAAGTAATAATAATAATAAAATTAACTTTAAAATAATAATTATTAATAATATTAATAATTATAAGATTATCTTTATATATAATAAAATATTAAAAAGGTTTTAATTAAAGTATAAAAAATTAAAGTTTATATTAAGGGTTTAAGTTTAAAAAATATAAAGTTTTATAATTAATAATAATAAAATTAAAAAAAAAAGATATTAATAATAAGTTATTCCTTTTTTAATAAAAAAAAGCTACTTTAAGTTTTTTAATTAACTTATTTACTTATATATAAAGCTTATTATTATTAATAAGATTTTATAATATAATATTTAAAGTTAATTTTATTATTATATTAATAAAATTATTTTTTTTATTTATTTACTTTATTTTAATAATTTTTTTTATTTTATATAATTTTTATAATAATATAATATTAATTATAAAGTATTTTTTTTTTATTATTTTTAGCTTTATAAGGTATTTATATAAATTATATAAATTTATATAAATAATTAAAAATATATTTAATAATAAAAATTATTTTATAATTATTTTAATTATTATAATTAAAGAAATTTTAATATTTACTTTATTTATTATATTATAAATTTTACTTATTAATATATTTTAAATAATATATTTATATTTTATTAATAATTAATAAAAAATATTATTTATTATTATAAATTTCTTAATTTCTTTATAAATTTTATTTATAAAAATAATAATATATTTAAGTTAAAATATTAAGTTTTAATTATTTATATATAATTAATAAAATATTTATTTAAATTTTAATTAATTTAATTTATTATAAATATATTAATTTAAAATTATAATTTATAATTTTTATAAAAAAAGCATTAATAAAATATTTAATTACTTATTTAATAAATATTTTAATAAATTATATATAATAAAATCTTTATAATAATAATTTTTTTATTATTTATTATAAAAATTATATAATATAAATATAAATAATATTTAAAATATTGCTAAATTTTTATTAATAATACTTAAAAGTTTTTCTTTAAATATAAAATATTTATATAAAATATAATAATTAATTAACTTATAATATTATAATTTAATTATTATAATTTAAGCTAAAGAAAAATTAAAATAAATTAATAATAAGCTTTATAATACTTTATTAACCTTAAAATTAAATATAAATAAATATTATATATAATTTTAAAAATAATAATTATAATTATAATTTTTATAAATATTATAAGTAAGCTTTAAATAATAATAATTATTAAAAAAATAATTCTTAAAATAATTTTTATTATTATTATTAACTTTAAATATATAATTATAAAATTTAAATTTAATAATATAATTTATTAAAAATTAATATAATTAATAAAATTTATTATTATTAATAAAAAAATAAAAATAAAGTTTATATTAAAAATATATATTATATTTAATATAATTTTAAGTTATTTTAAAAATATCTTTATTAAATAAAAAGTATAACTTATATAAAACTCTTTTTTTATAATATATTTTTAATAAGTATTTAAATTTAATAAAGTTAATATAATTTATAAAGCTTTTTAATAATTTTTATAAATATATTAAGAATTTATATAATTTATTAAATAATAAAATAAAAATATTTTTTAATATTTATTATTATATTAAAATTTAATTAAGTTAATTTTATATAGTTTTTCTTTAAATATTTAAAAATTAAGTTAAAATATATTATTTTTATTTTATAAATTAAATTAATATATTTATAATAATATATTTTAAAATTAAAATATATTTTAATATAAACTTTAATTATTAATATTATTATATAAATTAAATAATAATAATATTTATAAAAATAAAAATATAAAACTTAAATAAAAATTTATATAAAGTTTTATATTTAATATTTAATAAATTATAACTTTATTAATAAGTATTAAATTAAAATTATATTAAAAAGAATAACTTAAAAATAATAATAATTAAAACTTATAAAAAAGTTTTTAAATTAAAAATAATTCTTTTTAAGTTAACTTAATTATATAAAGAATTATTTTTAAACTTAAAATTTATAATAAAAATATAATTTAATTATATAATTATAATTTATATTATAAATAAAGTTTTAAATTAATATTATATTAATTATAAATATAATAATTAAAAGTTAAGAAAAAGATAATAATTATAATTTTAAATATTTTAAAGAAATTAAAAATTTAATTAATTAAATTTAAGCTATTTAAGCTTTAAATAATTAAAATTTTATAATATTAATTATAAAGCTTAAAATAATAATACTTATAAAGAAAAAAGAAAATAACTTTAAAAGAAAAAATATTATATTTATAAAAAAAAGAAATATTAATTAATTAAATATTTAATTAATAAGCAATATTTAATAAAAAAAAGCTACTTAATATAATATAAATATAAAGATAATAATAATAATTTTAATATTTTTTTAAAATAAATTTAAAAAATATAAAATAAATAATAAAAATAAATTTATAAATATAAAAATAAATAAAATTAAAATAATAATTATAATAATAATACTTATATTATAAAAAATAAAAACTTAATAAAGAAATTTATTATATAAATATTAATTTCTTAATTAATAAAGTATTTATATATTAAATTATTAAAAATAATATTTTTTAAATAAAAAATAATTATTATAATTAATAATTTATTTTAAAAAATAAATATAATTAAATTTATTTTTAAGAAATTTTATTAAATATAAAAGCATTATTAATATTTATAATTAAATATAAATAATTTTTTATATTATAATAAAAAAACTTAAAGTATTAAATTAATATAATTATTATAAAAAAAGTTAAAGTTAAATTTAATAATAAAATAATTATTAATTTATTTAATATAATAAAAGTTTTTACTTTAATTAATTATATTAATTTTTATATTATTTAAATATAAATTTTATTTTTATTTTATTTAATAAATATAAATAAATTTTAAATATATTATAATAATATTATAAATAAAATAATTTCTTTTAATAATATAATTATTATATTAATATTTAAAAAATAAGGTTATTTATAATTTTTTTTAAATTAAATTATTAATATTATATATTTTTTTTTAAAAATAAAAATAAAGAAACTTTATTATTATTTTAAATATTTATTAATAAATTAATTATATTAAATACTTAAAAAAGCTAATAATTTAAATATTAATAAATAAATAATAATAAAAATTAAAAAGATATATTATTATTATTAAATAAATAAACTTATATTTAAGTATTTTAAGTTTATATTATATAATAATTATAAATTTAATTATAAAATCTTAATTAATATAATATATTTAAGTAAATACTTAATTTTTTATATTATAAATTAAATTATTATTTTTTAAAAAGTAAAATTCTTAAAATTTATATTTATAAAAATTATATAATAAATATTATAAATGCTTTAAATTAATATATATTAAGAATTATTAAATATTATTAAATATAATATAAAAATAAACTTTATATTCTTAAAATTTTATTTAAAAATATAAATAATAAAAATTAAATATAAATAAGTTTTTATAAAAATATATTAATTTATTAAGAAAGTTAAAAAATATTATTAAGCTTTTAAATAAGCATATAAAATTATATATATTAAATTATATAATAATATAAATAATAATATTATTTTATAAATAATTATAAAAGTTATTAATAAAATTATTAAATTAAATAAATTAATCTTTATACTTTTAATTTTTAATGCTTATTTATAAGTATTATATAAATTATTATTATTATTATTATTAATATAAAAATAAATAAAGATTATTTTAAAGATTATAAAAATATTATAAAAAATTATAATTAAATAATAAATATAAAATATATTAAATATTAAAGTTAAATTTATTTTTAATATAAAATATTTATTATAATATAAAGTTTATATATAAAGAGAAAAAAAAGGATAAAAAGATTTATATAAAATTATTATTATAAATAGCTATAATATAACCTTAAATATATTAAATAAAGTTATAATATTTAAGTTAATAATTATTTAATTATATTATTAAAATAATAATAAAGAAATATAATCTTTATAAATAAAAAACTTAATTATAAAACCTTAAATATAATTTATTATATAATTATTATTATTAAAAATAAAAGATTATATTATTATATTATATATTTTAAAGAAAAAAATAAAAATTATAATTTAATAATTAAATTAAAATAAAATAAAATAATTATAATATTAAGTTTATTATTTAAAGAATTTAATAAAATAAAAATTAATAACTTTATTATTAAAAATATTTTTTAAATTAAAAAATAGTTAATAAAATAATATAATAAATATTATTTTTTTAAATTTTATATAATATAAAAAGTAAAAAATAAAATTATAAAATTATATAAAAAATCTTAATTTATTATTTAAAGTTATAATAATAATAAAAAGGAATTAATTTTAATATAAAGCTTAATTATTTAAAAAATAAGTTAATAAATAATCTTTATATTTATTTTTTTATTAATTTAAAAAAAAGGTATAATTTTTATACTTTAAGATATTATTTAAGCTTACCTTTAAATAAAATTAAAATTATATAAAATAATTTTTATAAAATTATTAAAGGAATTAAAAAATAAATACTTTTTAAATATAATTATTTATATTATTTAATTTTTATATAATATAGTAAAATTTAATATTTATTAATTTAATATATATTAAAAATATTATTAATAAAAGCTTAAAATAAATTACTTTATATATAATTCTTATTTAATAATTATAAAGTTTATATAACTTTTTAAAATAATAAATATATAAATAAATAATATATTAATTTTATTTATATTAAAATTTTAAAATAAAAAAGAAATTAAAATAAAAGCTATAAAATTATAAAGAAAATTAAAATAAAAATTAATACTTAAAAATTTAATAAATTATAATAAAGCTTATATAATTATAAATATTATTAATTTAATTATTATTTAATAAAAAGAATAAATTAATAAACTTATCTTTATTAATATAATAATTAAAGATATTTTTTAAAAATATCTTAAATAAAAAGCTTAAAAAATATATATAGCTTTAATTTATTAATTAAAAGCTTTATATAATCTTTTAATAATTATATAAATATAAAACTTAAAAATAAAAAATTATAAAAGCTTAAATATATAATTATTATAATAAATAAATAACGTTATATAAATAATTAAGTATATATTTTTAAATTTTAAAATAATAAAACTTTTTATATTTATAAATAAATTATTTATAAATAATTAAAACTTAATATTTTAATTTAAATATATTATTATTTTTATAAATAAAACTTATAAAGAAATTAAGAAATTTATAATAATAAATAATATTTTTTATTAATTATTAATAAAGTATAAATATATTATTTAAAATATATTAATAAGTAAAATTTATAATATAATAAATAAAATAAATATTAAAATTTCCTTAATTATAATAATTAAAATAATTATAAAATAATTTTTATTATTAAATATATCTTTAATTATTTATATAAATTTATATAATTTATATAAATACCTTATAAAGCTAAAAATAAAAAAAGAAAATACTTTATAATTAATATTATATTATTATAAAAATTATATAAAATAAAAAAGATTATTAAAATAAAGTAAATAAATAAAAAAATAATTTTATTAATATAATAATAAAATTAACTTTAAATATTATATTATAAAATCTTATTAATAATAATAAGCTTTATATATAAATAAATAAATTAATTAAAAAACTTAAAATAGCTTTTTTTTATTAAAAAAGGAATAACTTATTATTAATATCTTTTTTTTTTAATTTTATTATTATTAATTATAAAACTTTATATTTTTTAAACTTAAATCCTTAATATAAACTTTAATTTTTTATATTTTAATTAAAATCTTTTTAATACTTTATTATATATAAGGATAACCTTATAATTATTAATATTATTACTTTTTATTATTATTTATTAATAATAATATTAAAATTAACTTTTATTAAATTTATTTATAATTTATTAACTTTTTTTATAATTAAAAAATAAATTAATAATTATTATATAATAATTATAAAGTTTTATATTATAAATATTTATTTTAATTATTAAATTTTTATAAAATCTTTTTTTTTTATTATAATAAAAAATATTAATAATAACTTATAAAAATTATTTAATATTTTTATTAATATACTTTATAAAAATAATAATAATAAATAAAATTATTTAATAAATATTATATTTATTATTTATATTAAAAATATATTTAATATAATTATTATTATAATTATTATTAATATAATTAATATTAAAGATAGCCTTATTATAATCCTTAAATAAAATTAAGATTTTTTTATAAATATTATAATTATAACTTTAATTAATAAAATAAATATTATAATTATAACCTTAATTAATAAAATAAATATTATAATTATATTTTTATTAAGTAATAAAATAAAGATTAAAATTATTATTAAGGCTATAAAAAGAATTAAAATTATTTTAATTAATAAGGATAAAGATAAGCTTATTAATTTTATTAATTCTTATAATAAAATTATTATTAATAATACTTATTTAATAAATATTAATAAGGATATTAATAATAATAACTTTTATTTATTTATTTATTTAATAAATATTAATAAAAATATTAATAATAATAACTTTTATTTATTTAATATTAATAATAATTTAATTATTATTAATAATAAAGATAATTAAAATTAAGTTAATAAAATCTTAATAAAAATTATAAAAATTACCTTTAACTTTATTTTTATATTAAATATTAAAAAAAGTAAGCTATTTATTAAAATAAATTTTTAAGAAATTATTAAAATTAATAAGCTAAAGGCTATAATTATAACTTAAATTAAAATATTTTTCTTAAATAATATTTTTATAATAATTATTATTTAAATTATTAATAACTTTTAATATTAAGATAAGTAAATATTTTTTAATAATATAATTAAAAAGCTATATATTTATATTAAAAGTATTAAAATTTTTAATATAAAATTATATAATATTTTTAATAATAAGAATTATTAAAATAATTATTATTTTAAATATTAAATTATTATAATTTTTATAATAAATAATTTAATAAAAGTTTTAATCTTAAGTATTTTTTATATATATTAAATTAAAAAGATTTAGCTATTAAAAAATTAAATTATTATATTAACTTAGCTTTAAAACTTTTTATATTAAATTATTAATAAGTATATATAAGGCTTATATATAAAGAAATTTATTAAAAAATATATATTATTATTTAAATAACTTAAATAAAAGATAATTATTAAGGAAATTAAAAAAATTAATAAAAAGTAAAAAAAAAACTTAATAAATAATTAAATTACTTATAATACTTAATTTTAAAAAAATAAAAAGTAATTAAAAAAGAATAATTTAAAGTAATATTAAGTATATTTTAATAATAAAAATAAAAATAAAATATATAATATTTATATTATAAAAATATATAATAAAAATAAATATAAATTAAAAAGTTTAGCATTAATTTTATAAGCATTAACTTTTTTTATAAAAAAAAAATTTAAAACTAAGGCCTTTATATAAAAATTAATAATTTTTATAAAAAAGTAATTTTAAAAGCTAAATATTAAAAATAATAAATATAATATTTAAAAAATAATATAATAATAATAATTATAAGTTTAAAAAATAATATAATAATAATAATTATAAATTTAAAAAATAATATAATAATAAAAATTATTAAAATTTATTTTAAAATTTATAAATTATAATTTTAAGCCTTTTTAATAATATTTTTTTATAATAAAGATTATATATACTTAATATATAATAAATTATAATTTTAAAGTTAATTATAATAAGAATTATTAATTATAATAAAAATTATATATATTTATTAAAAAAAAAAATTATAAATATTAATAAATATAACTTTTATACTTAAAAAGCTACTTTAATTATTTTCTTTAAGGTATATAGCCTTTTAAAACTTAAATAAAATAATATTAATATATAATTACTTCCTATATAATTATTATATATACGAGAGACCTACCAACAATCCTTGATCGATTCATTCTATGGGCCGGAAATATGGGAGCGTGGCATCCACCACACAGCCGCACGTCTCTGGATTCGAGGCTATCTAAAAGCCCAGAAGTCCGGCAACAAATATCTCAACTCCTCAAAGATCTCTATGAAGCTATACAAGACGGTAGGAGCCCTCCAATTTTGCCAGGGCTCGAGTTTCCGCTCATAAATCATAGTGAAAACGGCATGTTTCGAGGACGACAACAACAAGACCAGTGCCACCAATTCTATGCAGGATTTTGTTCTCACACCGGACGATCAAGAATTTCAGGATGAAGAAGAGGAGATCTCGAAGGATGAGCAAGTTGCGCTCCTTATAGATTGACATGATGAACGAGTGTATGAAGGCTCTGTTCCGAATAGGGATCCTGGTACGGAGAGACATAGCATATGACCGCTTTCAGCGGGCACTCCAACGGTCAAGGTTTTCCTTTCCTGAGCAGTTCGACACCGACTATGCGGAACAGAAGCATCCAAAGCCGAGAAGTAGGGGGAGGGGGCTGGCGACACGGCTCGGAAGGGCGAATGCGAAGCGGCGCCAATTCAGCAAGTATGGCAGGGACCACAGGACAAGACTCGAGATGGATGTGGATGTCCGTCAGGAGACTAAGCCTGAGCCCAAGCCCACGCTGTCCATCGATCTTGAAGCCCCGACGGAGCAACTTTCCAGCAAGGCTACCACGTTCGTTAAGCCGGCAGAAAATTGGATTTCCGAGTTCCTTGCGCCCCCTATTGAGGATCAAGACGACAGTGCCTTATTATTGACGGCCTCCACGACATTCGATTCAAAGAGAAGCCTCAAGTTAGTAAGTTTGGCATCTGAGATATAGGGCCCGAGGGAAAGCACTTCGAGTGTCCCCTCTGCTTTACTCTGCAATCTTTTCGTACTGAAAGGGCGTGGAGGTACGTACGTTGCGCACCTAGGTCACATACATGAGATTGATTAAAAACCTGATTCCACTTAGGAGCCACGCCTACCACGACCTCAAGGCATACATATGCACATACGGAGGAAAGCACTGCGACACCGAGATGTTTGTCGACCGGGCGACATGGTTCAACCATGAGTTGACAGTGCACAGGTCATTATTCACTTGCAAACTCTGCGGTGAGCAGATGGATGAGCAAGGAGACTTCCAAAACCATGTCCTCTCTGATCATGCGAACTTCCCCAGCGGACAGCTTTCGATTCTTTTGGAACAAGGCAGACTCGGGCCGTCACAACGACAAGTTTGATCTGATTTTCATGGATATCCAGATGCCTAGACTCAGTGGCCTGGCGAGTACTCAGCTAATCCGCACACTGGGGTGCGAGACACCCATTGTTGCGATGACACCGGCGTCATCCGACACGTGAACGAGGTCATGCTGAAACCGTTCCGGAAGTCAACCATCAGGAAGGTGCTTCAGAGGTTCGCGATCGTCGCCGGTGATGCGGGAAAGCCGAGTCTCGCGAGAGAGCTATACATGCACGACAGCTACCAGACACCGACTGTTGACGTCGAGAGCCTGATTTCCCCGCTGGGAAGCATTCCTGGCGACTGCGTCCTCCGGAGACATAGGCGAGAGAGCAGGGAATGACTCAGATATCAGCAGCGTGACAGCCCTCATTGCTGAGGCGCTCAGTGGTCCCGGCAAGGTCAAAACGGCCGGCTTGATTGATCTGTTGCCAAACCTCCACCACCATGAGATCATGAACCTGCGCACGGAATACAAGAGGCTGGTCAAGGTCGGTCCTGAGCGTAAAGGCGTCAACGTCGGGAAACATATCCGAGCACGGCTAAAAGACGACGACAATCGACTCATGACTGCTGCTTATGCAACGGCATTGGGTATGTGGGAGAGTGAAAGTTACTGGATCTCGTTGTCATTGACCATGGGCAACGAAGCACGCAAGGGCCAACAGCTTCTGATTGAGTCCCTCTTGGGGAGATCAAACACAGAAGCGCGCCTGATAGAGGATGGGTTCCGAATTCACTCTAACAAGCTTGAGCGCGAGCATGGCACAAGCTTGGAGACCTTTTTGGACCCGTATCTGCGACAAGGCGAGGCTTGGTTCAGAGAGGCTGTGAATGCAGTACTCTCCGGGCATAAGATGGAAGAGCGCGATCATTCCGGGCAGCCACAGCCTATAGACATGCAGCTGGTCGAGAAAGATGTAGACGAGCTGTTCGAGGCAGTCGCTGGTGACAGAGGAGCTGCAACCACTATATCGCAAATTGTTATCCTGCGCAGCGATGCGCATCTCAGGGAGGTCCTCACCATCTACCAGCGCAAGTACGAGAGCGACTTCATAGCCGATGCGCTTCGGGGGACTATGCAGTTAAGAGTATGTTTTCGTAAACCCATCCCCAATTGCCATCCTTTGTTCGCCGAGCTGGTCTTGCTAACTATTTGCCAAGGACTACGCTCTCTACCACGTTCTGTACGGCGTTCTGAACCGGCCAACTCGTGATGCGTGGCTGCTCCACCAAGCACTCACGCCGAGTGGAGACGATGGTATTCAGCATGAGGTTTTGACCAGTCGCCTTGTGCGTGCTCACTGGAATGGCCACTACCTCTCTGCAGTCAAGCAAGCCTACCGTGAACAATACGGTCAGCATCTGGTGGATGACATCGCCGCGGGAACATCAGGCGAATGGGGAGCTTTCTGTGTCGCGCTGGCTCAGTCAAATCTTCAATGGGACGAGAGACCTCGTGACAGGCATGCAACTATGTGAGCAGTGCAGAGAAGGACAGGGCCGCCCAGGATTTTGTCTAGCTCGTCACCGTGGGGGACACAAAAACTCCGGTCATTTGCGGCAATGGTTGCTGCTGGTAGTTTCATGTGACAAAATCTCGCTTTGGGATATACAGAGAAGATTGGGGCGCGCAAGATTTGATTACGAGGTATCGGAGGCCGAAAAATGCGCAACCTGAACGGGTGACCCAAGCTGCAGTGAGTACCGCTCAGTCTTTGGGGATCTCAACGGCTCATTCGCGGTCCGATTTGATGGCGACGACTAGCCACTAAGCAGGAATTTGCTTCACATATGCTCGTCGGTCATCCAGTGCCCGTCGCCAAAGAAGTTAATCTTCAGACCACGGTTCACTCGGGCGGAAGCCGTGGCCCGACTGTAAGAGTCCGACGACTATATTACAACATAGTGGACCCTATTCAACGTACTACGTCGTGTCTCAACTTCTTAACAAACCTCAACCAGCCGTCTTCATCTTCTGCGAAGGCCGCAACCATGGCCCTCGAGCGCCTCTCCAGATCATCCGAGGTTTCCAAGCTACCCGCCTTGACGTCTGCAGCGTCCCATCCATCAAGCCCGTGAAATAGGAAAGCCGTCACTGAGGATTTGAGCAGCGGTCCGGTCCTAGTCTTGAAGATAGTAGCAGCCAGGAGCAAGGCGGCCAGCACCACCTCTACTAATGGCAGCATCATCCATTGCCATCGGACCCGTATGTAGGTCTCCACTGCAAAGGCATCTCCACCAAACATAGTCAGGTTTTTGTTGTCCCCAGGCGACTTGCTACGCATTTGCGCGCTTATTCCATGGGCCAGATTCTCCGTCATACTTTCTAGATCCGTGATTTTGAGGTAATAGCCCAGAGCGAGGATGTCGTTGTTGCCGGAGTCGACGTACGAGGCATTTCCGTACAGGCCGAATCGGGTTTCCAGAGCTTTAGTAAGAAACCCATATTTTCGGTCCAAGGGGAAAGTGACGGTGGTGTATTCAAGGCCGGTTGAATCGGCACGGTACGTGATGATGTTTTCGTCGTAAAGGTATCCAGTCTTGCTAGCTGGTATGGTTCTGTTCCGGACAGGAACCAATGGCTCAGAACTGGCCTCCCCAGGCACAAGTGTTCCTGAATCGATAACTGCACCTTCATATGTATGTTGACAGAGGTACCAATTGGACTGGAGCATCTCTGTCGGTGGTGTCGGACCATCGCCTGACGGCGAGTCCTGGGTGTCTCGGACTCGGACGGAGGTCATTGAAAGAGACTTGCCACCAATTTCATCAGTACGGGTGGTAGTAGCCGATCGGAACCAGGTGAAGTCCGAGACACTCTGCTTTCCATCCCCATTTGGATCGGTGACGGCCCAGGTCATCTCAACCAGACTCTCGGATTGATTTCGCCCGGCATAGTCATAAATGCAGGTCAGGTTGGTAGGATCTATTCCGCCATTGCCTGAACTACAGTTATAGAAGGAAACATCGGTAAGGTTGCGGAATGATCCACACACGCCCATCGAGGAGAACTTTGGGAATGTACACGACGATGCTGGCCGTGGACAGGAGAAACTCGGCGCGTCGACTGTTCCGAATATTGCATTGAGGAGCTGTGACTCCAGGGTCAGTGTGTTCTGGTTCCAGTACTCTATCGGGAGCGCTGGAACGAGAGTCAGAGTGACCTTGACGAGAACAGGAGTGAGGTAAACAAACATATTCCAGATTTCTGTGGGTATAGATTTGTGTAGGCCAAAGACTCATACTCCATGGCCACGCCGATGTTCGCCGTAACATTTTCCAGCTTCGCCGTCCGGCTGGGGAATTCTAGAATTTGCTGGGCCGCAGGATCAATCGCCAAACCAACAATGGTAATGATGGCGAAAAGGAGGCCCAAAGCAGAACCAAATCGTAACTCCCAACGAAAATCAAAGACCCCCGTGGGCCGCGACTGGCGTCGTCGAAGACCTGCAAATGACTCAGGGGCCGCGGGCGGCCCTGGAAATGCCTCCATTTGAGCTGGCTGAGGCAGGCGCTCACAACCAACATCATGGATGCTTTGGAGACCATGGCAAGGATAGAGACGACGGTGTTTGGCTGGAATAAGAATGTCCACCATGCCAAGGCCCTGCCATTTGACTGTGCCAGAACGACCAGCATGGCGATCATGGCCGCGATGCTAACGGCCACCGCTACAATTTCTCCCCACCACCATGAACTGAATATCGCCCTTCGTTCCCTGGCAGAACCACGAGACTCCAAGTTCTGTGGACATTTGGTATACCCGGAATCCGAATCTTGCAGAATCTCATGGGGGCCTTGTAGGTATTCATCATATTCTGGCCCCATTGGCGAGATCACGTCGAAAGGTGTGTCGCTCGATTCCCTTGTCGAAAACACCGAAGATGTGGCTATGTCGTTCTTGGTCCAGGGTGAGGTTTCCTTTCATTCACCCCGGTGGAATTTGCTGGATGTAGGCATTGCTTGTGACCACGAAAGACAGAGATAGGCAAAAGAGAGAAGAGTTGAGAGGGAAAAGATTTTGACAAGACAAATCCTCGAGGGGCTGAAAGGTTGAAACCAAAAGTGGAAAGAAAAGAAGAAAATCACCCATACCTCAAATATCCGCTTCTGATCCTACCGAATACAGGCAATGCAGGCATCTAGACCCCAGACCCATGTTATTGCTTGACACGATACCATTTTGATTCGCCTACACTGCATTTTGACTTGCAAAACTTCGCTTAGTGCTTACTGTGGCAGAGTGTTATGCTTACTACAGTATGTCGATATTTAATGCTGCTTTTTATGGAGCCTTAGGCAGCTGTAACTCAAGCTTCAAGGGGACTACATACATAAACATTCTCATTTAATCTCTACGAGAGAAGGATGTTATGCTTGTCTCATATCTTAAGCTAAAATGTAGTGAAGAGCACCTTGTCCAGGCTCAGGTTAGTCTTTGCTACGTTTAATAAGTACATTGGTAAACATAGGCACTCACTATCCACAGCACTGTCAAAGAAGAGGAGGCATATGAGTTTAGGAGGTTATCCCAAAGGAGGTTATACCACAGGAGGCTTTTCTATAACTCGGGCTCAGTTGATGTTGAGGTCACGGGTCACTTGAGCGCAAGCGGCATTCCGATTGCGAGAGCTAGACGGCTATACCGGAAGGCCCTGCGTTGTGCACATTTCCTCCTATACGGGTAGATCTGGCCGGAAGTGCAGGTGATCTTGACGGTTGCTGGAGAAGATTGCCGAGGATTGCAATGTCACGAAAGGCCCACGGAAGTTGACAGGGTGCGAAATGGATAATAATGATTGTAAATATACATTTCTGAAACATCCAATATCCATCTCTCGAGGATTTACTTCCTCTCCTGCCATGCCTCTCCTATTGCACAGCCTTTGCCTTTTCCGCCTGCTGTGCTACCTATGATTTTTTGACCGATGTTATACCAGGAGAGGGGAAGAAGTGAAAACAAAACGCCAGCGTAGCCTCGAGCGAGAGTGTTTCCTCCATCGGTGGCCAGCATCCCAGACTGTGTCTCAAAAAACAAAATTCCCCGAGGCCAGGACTCCGGCTGTCCCGAGCAAACCCAAAAAGAACGCCATGCTTTGAAATGATTGGTGATGGTATACAGAAAATGCAAGACGCGTCTTAATAAAACGACGTCCTGTCGTCTCCCGTCAAACTCCCCGGGTCGGGGCAAGCCGGGTCACAGGCCTTCTTCCCTGGTCCTGCGCGTCAGGTCCATGATGCCTTTGACACCGTTGTTGCGCAAGCGCTCCAAGACAGCCCGCATGCCCTCGCGGCTCCTGCCTAGTTGATCCTGGGTCTTCCGGCTCGCAATGTTCTCGATGCTGCGTTGGATGATGGTCTTAGCCAGCCAGCCGCCTTGAGCATTGGCCTCCTCGGACTTTTGTCCAATGCGTTCCCGGATGCGCTCGCCGACCCTTGACCGGAATATGGTGGTTGTGGCGACATCAGTGCTTGTGGTGTTGGCCGCGGGCAAGGTAGGCGCCGTAAAATCCTGCTTCTCCACGACGGACAGCACGCCCACGAAGTCCAGGTTGCGGCTCTCCGTCTTCATCCATCCATTTTTGATGTCAACGACACTGGTCTCAAGGATATATGATTTCTTGTCACCACCGCCACCAGTGATGGAAGCGGGAAGAAGCTTGACGATGGCGGAGGGGATACGTGACTTCTTCAGGTGGATGCGGGTGGTGTGCAGCTGGCCTGTGGCCGGGTCGACGTGGCTGGAGATGGTGGTGCTGAGAACGTGGGCAGCGAAAGGGTTGACCTGCGGAGAGCAGTAACGGAGGAAGTAGGCGAGGGTGACGGTAGGGAAGGGGTGAGCATAGGTGTGGTTCTGGGTGTGGGTGAGAACCATTTTGGCGGTTGAAACAGGCTGTGAAAGCGGAGCCGTAGGGATTTGGAGGGGCAGGATCTGGCGTTTTTGGTGTCTTCAGATCTAATATTGCCTTCAAACAATGTTTTCAGGTGTGAAGGGCGTCCTCAAGAGGTATGATTTGCAACGTGGAATCTTGAGGTCGTGAGGCCGTACGGTTGTGCGGCACGTGAAGCCCGGCAGGGAGAGCTCGAGGTGGGGAGGGGGGGGCTGGGCTTTTTCTTGCGGGTGCCAATTCAAACGGAAGCTGCTCGCTCCATTCGGAGCCGGAGAGCTTGGATGTCGGCCAGTGCAGATAAGGTTTCAGGACGAGACGCAAGGGCTTGCGGGACGGATGCGGCTGTGAGGTGGTGATGTCGTCAGGTCAGTCGAGGAGGGGAGGCAAAGTTGCGGAGATGGTATGGCATCGAACGATGCACTGACAATCTGACAATCTGGGGTAGCGGGAGCTTGGGCGTTGATTTTCCTCTGCAGCAGGGGAGGGGGGCCGGCGCACTGGCTGCCAGCCAAATCAGAAGAGGCGAATTGTCACACGAGTCGGCAGGCTGCAGAGGGCCGTCGGAGCTTGCCAGAGCTGATCCGGGTGGCAGGGAGGGCGGAACGGGGGCGGCCAGATTACAGGTTAGTGTGCTACTGCCTCTGTGAGGGATAATGGCTGCGGTCATAGTGCTTAACTAACAGGCAGACTCGCTGCGGTCACATCCTGCCACGGTGGAATGCGGCCGCAGCGACGGGTGCTGCCCCAGCCTTGGGAGTTCGACTCGCAACACATTAGTGTGCGCGTGATCCCTGCGTAGACACCCTCATTTCGGACCTCAGCTGGAAGAGCAGGCACCTACTGCGGTAGAGTTTCTACTGTACAGAAACAAGGCCGTAATGAACACTCTAATAACGGCCGGGAGAAGGGAACGGCAGAACTGGCCACAAGTGAAAGTTGTTAGAAGTGACTGGAAGTGGCTGACATAAGCGGCCGCGCTAGAACAGCAAAAGGCCCCAATTTATCAGCCAGCCAGCCAGGCACTCTTGCTGCACCCTGCGTCAAGTTGTCCCTCTCGTTTCCCGCTCGCTCTTTCACATCTTCTTCCTGCGACACTCCACCTCCCCCGTCAATCACCGCTCCCTTTGACCACCTTCTTTCATCGCAACGACCATCGCAGCCCACTCCGCCCATCGAGCTGCTGCGCTTCTTTGATCGCGACCGCTCATTTGAGGTCGACACAGGGCGTCTGTCTGACACTGCGACCTTCGCGCGTTGCATCCGCGCACTACTCACCGGACTTGCTCACCCACAGTCTACCGCTCCCCGTGACAAGACAAGTCAAGACAAGACGCTCCCAGTTTCTGTTCCCCTCGACCCCGCCTCGCATGAGACGGCGATCCTTGTGCTGCTAGAGTTTTCGCCTGGGTCATTCTGGCAAACGGGAGGGCTTGGCCTTCGAGGAACTTGACACTTTTGGGCGACTGTTGAGGGAGGGTTTTGCTATTCAGCCGCTTCGTTTCGATTGATTTCGAAGACTGGGTGAATAGGCGGCCTGCTGGCAGATTGTAATAATTTTTCTATCCATTATCCGCTGGGCTCCCCATTCAACAAGTATTGTCCTTTCGAGTACAATCAGAATTGATATTTTCCCCGCTTTGCAAAGTCTGGTCAAGTTGAAGCAAAAAGAAGCGATTTTGAGAAGCCACTCGTCTTGAAAAAAGACCAGAAAAAGAAACAAGATCAAGAACACACACCAACTACCTTATTACGTTCTCCCTTGTCGTGCGACCATCCTCAAGACCCTTCAACCAACACCGCTGCTCTGCACAGCACCTAACTTCTAGTGCCTTTGAGTCTCTTGCGTTCTTCGCTCGTTTGCGGACTCGCACGCACTTGTGCTCAACAACACCACCAGACTGCATCATCTCAACCGACTTCCCCTCAAACCAGTAATCACAGGCCAAGATGACGTCCTCAGTCTTTGTCAAGTTTATGTCGCAGAAGGAGCCGCGACGAATAGAATTCGACGGCACCGGCATATCCGTCTTTGAGCTGAAGCGCGACATCATCGTCAAGAATGGCCTCGACAGGAGCGGAACAGATTTCGACCTTGCCCTCTACAATGAAGACGGAAGCGAAGGTGAGTACGGAGATAGATTCTTGATGGGAGCGGCCATGCTGACTTTCGTAGAATACGACGATGACACCACCGTCATTCCTCGTTCGACCACGGTGCTCGCTCGGCGTCTCCCCGCCATGAGGCCTGGTGCCGGACGTGCCGCTCGCTATGTCTCTGGGAAGATGCCCGCCAATGCAAAGAACGCTTCACGACGGGAACAGGCTACCAAAGCAGCAGCAGCAGCCAAGTCGCAATCCGATGCCATCGCCAAGATGGCCTCCGCTATGTCCGAAGAGGAGAAGGTAGCGGCCATGTTCGCAGCACAGGGAGCGGAATGGACTGCCCAACAGGAAGAGATGTCTCACCAGCAACCTGTCTACAAGCCAGGTTCCAAGAAGCCCGCCAACGTTCCCGATCACGAGCCTCCAAACGGCTACGTCTGCCACAGATGCGGCGAGAAGGGTCATTGGATTCAACAGTGCCCTACCAACGACAACCCCGAGTACGACAACCGCCCTCGCGTCAAGCGAACCACTGGCATCCCCAAGTCATTCCTGAAGACCGTGGATAAGGCAACCGTTCTCGCTCAAGGGGCGGACGGTGACGACTCCAAGACGCCTGCTGGAATCATGGTGAACGCGGACGGAGAGTTCGTGATCGCGGAGCCCGACAAGGCATCGTGGCAAAAGTTTCAGGCCAAAGCACAGGGCTCTGCCGAGGCAAAGAAGATTGCCGCACAGGGTGAGAAAGAGCTGCAGGAGAGGGGCTTGGAATGCGACATCGACAACAAAATGTTCATAGACCCAATGAAGACACCCTGTTGTGCGAAGACGTATTGCAATGACTGCATTACTAATGCGCTCATCGAGGGCGACCTGGTCTGTCCATCATGTCAGACGGAAGGTGTTCTCATCGACGACCTAAAGCCTGATGAGGAGGCGACGGCCAAGATCGAAGAGTATCTCAAGGAAAAGGAACAGGCCAAGAAGGAACGGTCCAAAACCCCCGAGGCAGCCAAGTCACCTGCTGCCGATGAGTCACAGGAGATTAAGAAGTCTGAGGAACCCGTCGACGGCACAGACGGCCTGCAAAAGGTCAAGGCCAAGTCACCCACTCCTCCCTCGGCGAAGTCGCCAGCTGGTGACGCGTCCTCCAAGTCAACACCAGTCAAGAAGGAGGACTCGCCCGCTGCCAACGGCAACCTGCCGAACTCCAAGAAGCGGCCGGCGGAGGAGCCCGCCGTAAATCAGCCGGACATCAAGATCCCCAAGGGCCCCAAGGCTATGATGCAGAAGCAACAGCAGACGCAGCCACAGCAGCAGATGAACGGCATGATGCCCGGTTTCATGAACATGAATGGAATGAACGGCTACTCGCCCATGGGTGGTATGCCGATGGGCATGAATGGAATGAACGGCATGCCGCCAATGGATATGTCGATGGGCATGAATGGAATGAACAGCTACCCACCCATGGGTATGCCGATGGGCATGATGAACGGGTACAATATGAACAACAACTACAATTCCATGATGAACACCCCCATGAACCCCATGATGATGAATGGCGGGTTCAACAGCAACAATGGTCCCGGCATGAACGACGGCGGCTTCCACACTGGTCCTAGCGCCATGAACGGTGCTGCGCCTAATCGCTTCAATGGCCCGATGAACGGTGGCGGTCCAGGTTTCAACCGCGGCGGTCCACCTACTGGGCCTAGACAGCCTAATTTCTCTCAGGCGGGCAACAGCGGCAACGGCAATGACGAAGACGCGTACTTCCGGAAGCCGCTCAACCCTCACCGTCACCAGAATCGTCAGCGCCGAGTCAGGCCCAGTGATTACCGTGAGCTCTAGGCGGGCGACGTGAAGGCGACACCTCCATTCCGGGGTTGCCGGCCACGTTAGGACATCACGACAACCACGATCGGCTGTACAGTATCTTCCCACTATTCATGTTTGCGACTGAGGCATACATTTCTCTGGCTTGTCGCCACGGGACAGCCACGGCGTTGATCAGGCGATGCGGTGTAGCATGACAGGCGTGCTATCTTCAGTCTCGCGGAAGGAGGGGGATCAGTACAATCTTCAAAACAAAACGACTTGCATACGGAGAGGCGTTGGCGTTTTCGGTCCAGCAGGAGCACTGCAAGTGCACCTAGGCTGATGGAATTGGAAGAAAAGGGCGCGATGCCTGCTGGTTGATTTTGACTCTACGCGACACGCACTTTCAGGAACGTCACGGCTTGTTCTCATCAAAATAAGTGCCGGCGTTGGACAGGACTCCCTGGATGGTTTCCGCCAGGGCAGGGTAACTGAAAGAAGAGGAGAATCGATTGCCCCAGATAGACGAGCACGCTCAACAATTTACGAGTTTCATGAATGCAATGACGGTTCTCCTCAACACTGTGTTCTACTTTTCGAGTGACATGTACCTCTTGGTGATCTTTAATGTGATACTGGTGACTCCGACGAACCTGATTCCGCCTAGATTCATGTATTCCAACGACAAGAGACTGGAATTCGATGGACTTGACCATCCGTAGAGACTGGAGCACAACATCGCCACATTGTGATTGAATGCTTTTGGTTTTCACGCTCATTATTATGGCTGTCGAGCGCCCGTGTTCTACCTGCACCCGAATGGCTGTCTATAATACATCCCACAGGCTGAACAACACGTTTCACACCCCTCCACCCATCCATCCACCCACACCGCCCCTATGAGGGTGGCACATATGGCTTGATCAGCATCTCGGAGAAGCGGTCGAGCTTCTCCTTGCCCCTGACCTCCTCGACGAGCAGGGGCATCTTGACGACGTTGAACTCGTCGTAGAGCTCCTCGATCTGGTCGAGGTACTTCTTCTGCATCTTGCGGCGGGCGTTGCACTGCTCGCACTCGCTGCCCGGCCTGGGGAAGAGCAGCTGGTTGACGACGATGGAGTGGGGTATCGATGCCGTACGAGGCGAGCTCCTGGATCATGCGCTCCGTCTCGTAGAGCGACAGGAACTCGGGGATGCAGACGCACACGAAGGTTGTGAGGGCCTCGTCCTTGAACTGGGTGTTGACCTCGGAGATGGTGGCGCGCAGCGACTCGAGCTTCTCCATCATCTCGCCCAGGTTCTGGCCGTTGGGGAGGGCGCCGCCCTGCGAGCCCAGGAAGCCGTTGAGGAGGGGCCCGTACTGCGACGACAGCTGCGAGACCTTTGCCAGGGCCTTCTCCAGCACCGAGGGGAACTGCAGGAAGCGCAGGGTGTGGCCCGTCGGGGCCGTGTCGAAGATGATGGTCTCGTACGACAGGCTCTTGACCTGCTTGAGCACCTCGGCGAAGCTCATGGCCTCGTCGATGCCCGGGATGGCGAAGGCGAGGTCCTGCATCATGCCGCCCATGCCGCCCATCGCGTCTTGCCCGGCGTCGCCGTCGGCGCCCTGGCCGGCGAGCAGGTCCTGGATGCTGCCGTTGGGGTCGATCTCCATGGCGGACAGGTTCGTGAAGCCGTCGATGAGGCGGGCCTCCTTGCCGAACTTTTGCGAGAAGGCATCGGACAGGTTGTGGGCTGGGTCGGTCGAGATGAGCAGGACGCTGCGGCGGACCTTTGCGAGCTGGATAGCGAGCGAGCACGAGGTGGTGGTCTTGCCCACGCCTCCCTTGCCGCCGACAAAGATCCAGCGGAGGGAGCGCTGGTCGAGTATGGACTGGAGGGTGGGCTCCAGCGCGTCGTCATCGACGTCGATTAGGGCGGTGGAAGACATGCTGGGTTTGGGTGTGGTGCGTGGCTCGTTGGGGGGGGGGGTCGATGCGGTGCGTTTCTGTCGACGTTTGACCGCCTGGCTGGTGGGGTCTCTGACTGACAGCTCTCTCGTGTAATGGGGTTGAGACAGTTGGCGCTGTATGGGTGGGGAGCTTCGTGCGAATCGACCGTTCTTGGGTGGCTAGAGAGAGGTGGCCAGGCTGTAGCTGTGGTGCCTTCTCGTGGCTTCTGGACTGGGAAAGAACCTGGTTCGGTGCGTGAGATGCGCTGGAGGGAGACCCTTGGCAACGTCACCGGCGGCGTGTCGTGGGATGGTGGGGTGGCGCGCAGCCGCTTCGGCTCCGAGCGGTGTCCCGCGATCTTGCACATGTCCGATCACTTTGAGCCAGATAAAAGTACCTATTTATTTAATGGATGTTCGACTCAGTACGAATATGCTTGGAAACTGCGAAATCTAGTCTATTCGACTCATCTGGGGCACGTTTTTGTGATTAACGGAGTATTACTCGTTCGCCAAGGCACAACGGCAGGTTCCTTACAGCTCTGGGGGCGGACAGCGGCGCAAGCTTGGCCTGCGAAGTTGGCAGAGTTGGGAGCTGGTCCCTATATAGCTTAGGTAGAGTTGGAGCACAGCAGCCCACCAGCCAATTCATCTCGACTTGGAAAAAAGGCGCTGTGATTTAATTGCCCAGGATATCAATATCGAGGCCAAAACCTTACTGCTAGAGCAAACCTCAGCCCAAACGAGACCACTCGCAATACAAGCACTGGCAAACAACCGAGCCCGTCCTGCTGGTCTCTCTACTCTGTGTGTGCTCTCTACCCCGCCAGAGCTGAGAATACTCCGTCACTTACACCGGAATCAAGACTACCAACCACCATCGCCAAACGACCAAAGCCTCCTCAACTCTGAAGCCCAACCACCCACAGCCTCTCACAATGGCGTCCGCCACCAAGGCCCCAATAACCTGCCACATCCTCGACACAACCGTGGGCGCCCCAGCCAGGAACGTGCGGGTGCGGCTACAGCTGACGTCGGACACGACCAGCGCCCCGCCCAGCAACGGCGCCAGCGGCAGCAGCAGCAACGGCGCCGCCACCAACAAGCACCCGTCGGGCCTGCCCATCGTCTTCGAGTCGTCGACCGACGACGACGGCCGCGTGCGCACCTGGCTGCCCTACAGCAGCCCGGAGACCCCCGGCGAGGTGCCCGTCTACATCCTCGAGGACGTGCTGGGCGACATCCGCGGGCCCAGCCGCTGGACCCTGCGCTTCGACACCGAGGGCTACTTCTCCGCCCAGGGCAAGGACACCTTCTTCCCCGAGGTCACCGTCGTCTTCGAGGTCAAGGAGGGCCAGCACTACCACGTGCCCCTGCTGCTGGCCCCCTATAGCTACAGCACCTACCGTGGCAGCTGATCAGGGGCTGGTGGGTTTTTCCGGGAGGGGAGGATTGCCGGCGGGGATGGCGGAGGACGAGGGGGGCCGCAGGCTATGGATTTAGGGGGACCTAGGCTGGTCGCGTGTGTTTAGTTGAGAACCGGATACGCATCGTCGGCCGTTGCATAGCAGTGAACCTCCTCCCCCTTTTTTTCACTTGGGCATCGCCGTCAGACGAATTCAGCATAGAACCAGGCACAATCAAAGTCGTCGTTGATTTCTAGTCATCTTGTTTCGGATTAACAAATAAAAGCTAGGCTATGCAGCGAGTGTGACGAAGAATAGCTAGGTAGTACTCTATAGACAACTATTTGTGTATGTCTCTCGAGTTTAGGTGATAGGGGTCTGACTCGCACACTGCACTCGTTTTCTCTCTCCTCCTCCATGTTCTGTATTGTTTGTTTTGTGCATGCGAGGTTCTGTTTATCCCACCCAACTGGTAAAAGAACATCGTCACTTCCTCGTCCGACCCTGCCCAATCCAAGCCTTCCCTTTTCCCAGATCATTCCGGTTTCCAAAAAAAAAAAAAAAAAAAAAAAAAAGTAAGTCAAATACCCAACTCCGTGCTATCGCTTTAGAAAATATCAATTTGCTGCCGAATACTTGGTGGCGTCCAAGTGTTTTTGTTGCAGGGGAAGCCTCTTCGTTCATCCTGTTCTTCTCCTACGGCAGGTAGGCGGTGTACCGCAGGATTCTTCGCTGCTCTAGGATCTGTGGTGTGAGATGCCCAGCCTCTGCATGAAACCCTTCTTCCTTGACTTGGCAGAGGAGTTGTCGCTCGATAACCGCGACCGGAAGTTGTTCTGATCGTGCTCCATCGACTTCCGGTTGTCACCCGTCGAGGTAGAAGCGAGACTAACGCCGCCATCCTTCGATGGTGGTCTGGCCATGTGTCCCACAGCTGGCGTCCCGGGGATGGTCGGCAGTCTGTCGAGGTCCTCCCTCGTGGGTGAGGATTCCGAATCGCTAGTCACAGCAACCATGTCGCTGTACATCTGCTCCATCTCGGGCGTGATAAGACCGTGGCTGATGGTGCGCTTGTTCTTGGCGCGGAAAGAGCGCCGTTGTCGGGATTCGACGCGGCTGATGGAGATGTCATCTTGCGAAATGCAGGCATTCGGGGACGTGTCTGCATCGGGGTGCGGCAGAGTCGTGTTGCGGCCTATCAGGCTGGTCAATATGACAATTGAAGATCCCACGGTTGGAACCGAAACTTACTGCCGCAGAAAGGCTCAGGAAAGCCGGTCTCTCGGCTCCGAGGCCGTGACGATGTGTCACTGTGGGGCATGGAAGTCATGCTGCTGGTCTCCAAGGTGCTCCAGCTGGAATGGCGAGGAGTTCGACGAGGCCTGCGGACAGAAACCATTTTTGTTCAGCTTGATGCCCACGTAGTAGTGATTCGTGAGAAGCGAGAAGCGAGTAGACAGCAATGCGTGTCTTTCCGCCACGTCAAGTCGGGCCCGTGAAATATCTCGACGGAAGACCGGGAAGAGGCACCACTCGGCTCTTATTGTCCCCTGCGTGTAGATTGCAATTGCGACCTGCGCACTTGTAAAGTCGGGTAATAAATGAAGAGGCGAAGACAGCTAAAGAAAGGATACAGTGGGTATTCTCATTTCACCACCACTCGGCAACTCAGGAAGGGTAGCGAAGAGGGGATCGATGCCACCAATAAGTGAGAATAGTGTAAGTGCCACGAAAGAGATTTGAGACGGGTCGGTGATGCTTTCAGCGGTCCGAAGATTCTGGAACAATTGTTGAATCTTGCAAAGAAGGCTTTTCAAGTGGGACAAGAAGGCCTATTATCAGAGAGGCTGCATTGAGGCTGCCGTGAGCCGTGTAGCCGTGAGCCGATCTCATTGTTGGGACCCATGCCAAACAATTTCAAGCACCCATGGGGCAATTTGAGAGGCGAGCCATCGGCCGACTGGGCCTGAATTCCCACCCTCAGGCGCCGGCTGCAGAGAGCCCAGCGCACTAGGGGAGCAAAGTTGAGTTCCAGGCCAACTTGTGTGGCCGTCGCAGGCCTTTCGAGCCATCCGCTTGGATGGGAGGGCGCGTCTCCAGATGCCTGCGCCGCTGTGGAAACGAGTGGTGTAGAGAAGAGGTCAGGAAGCATCGGAAGGCTGAGGCTCACCTAAAATGGTTTAGCGGGCAACCAAATGGTGGAGCCGCTGGTGGATGAACAACGAGTGGCGTGGCGGCCGTTTAACTGGGGCAGCCCTCGGGGCTTGGCGGACGGTGCACCGGCTGAACGGCACGGATGTCTTTTGGGTTGTCTGGGGTGGTCTGTCTGGTCCCTGGAACCGGCTTCGCACACGTCGACCTGGGTCTTGACCCACCCGGGCTGTTTCTGGCCTGTCACAGAGACGGGTTGGACTGTTTTGCGGTCAAGATGTTTGCGATGACTGGCTGTCTTTTCGGAGTCTGATGGACTGTCGAGAATCGGTTACGTGGCGTGGCCAGATAGCTGGTCCAGCAACGTGAGCAGGAAGAAAGTCGAGTTGTTACGTAGCGCTGACTCGTCTTTTGCGAGGACAGGTTTGAGGAGCCTGGGAAATGTTGAAGATCAGGCACAGGTCTGGCGGTCAGGCGGTCTTATAGGAACTAAAAAGCCGTCGAGTCGGCTCACGGGCTTAGGGCGATCTAAGGCGGCCCCAAAGCAAGAGGAAGCTTGGAAGGGATGGTGTCGATCCGGGGCAAGCTCATAGGCTGGCGCGGAGGAGAGATGCAGGCTACTGACAAGGTTGGGGTGACTCTCTGGACTAATAGATCAAGACACAGCCGCGTGATGGTTGCTGCCGGCGGAGGGGTAGTGAACAACGTGAACGCGAAGCAACTCTAGGCAGTCGGTCAGCACTGGGGCGACTGCAGGTGGCTCCTGGCTTGCTTATGAAGCTCAGCGAAGCCAGCGTGGGTGGAAGTTGCCCGCGAGCGACACTTTGCAAGCTTGAACCCTTCAAGCAGATCGGGCAGGGCATGAGAAAGTGTGAGAGCTTGATTCAAGGCGTTTCTTGTTTCTTCTGGCCAAGTATTGCTGCGGTGCCTGAGTGCCTGTGCACCGCAGCAGTGTTGCGTCAACCTGTGGCCCCCCAGCTTCCGACTTTGCTCAGATCTGACGGCAGTGGCAAGGACGAGGAGGGGAGGGGAGGGTATTTCTGGACAAGTCGGCCACTCTGAGACCTGCAGGAAGCCAGCCACCTGGGTTGTGGAAGCCGAGATGCCGCACTGCAGTATGCGGGACAACCTCTCTTATCAGTGCTGGTTGGTTCGAGCACAATAATATGCATAATGGCAGCATGTATTGTGTAGCCAGCATGCCCTGTCCAATGGACTGTGCGCCTTTTGATTCTCGCATGGCCTTAATTGTGCAGCGAAGCCGCGGCCCGGCGATTCGCGCGCGGCGGCGGGATGACGAGAAGCCAAATGACTCCTCGGGATGGGAGGTTCCATGGGATGAATGGGCTACGGTGACGCAATTGGTCCAGGACAGCTACTGTAGGCACTAGCCTTGCACTGCCCTTTCTGCCTTTTTGCTCACCGGCTCGCCCTGTTTCCGCCAAGACGAAACTGTCGCGGTGGAGTGCAAACCACGAGGTGTCAGGATGTCTGGCCTTGTGCTGCACTTTAGCCCCAGTCCAGCCATGACGGCCACCTGTAAGCAGGCCAGCGTAGAGGCAGCCAAGGAATCCAATAGTCCGCTCTGGACTGCTCCATGGGTCTCTTGACAGGCCAGACCAGGCCGCTCACACGTTTGACCAACGAGTCTACCCAAGCGTCCAGGTACAGTATTTGTCCAGGTCAGTTGCCAGCGTGCCTGGTTGTCGTCGAGGGAGACTCTTGTAAAATGCCTCGAGATGAGACCTTGCGACGAGTACAGCCAAGAAGCTGGCTGCCAATGCACAGTATCCCAGAGCACAAGGCCATACGCGGTAGGACCCCACGCTCACCGCCAGCTGTCTCAAGTTTGTTGAACGCACGTAAAGTTCGTCATTCCGACTCCCCGCTGGATGTTGGTCTCTTTCGGCATCTCTGCCTGGTGTTGTCGTCGCAGCCTAACAAGCAGACAAGATGGAGGAAAAGCTCTCAGCGGAGAATTTCGACAGTCGACAGGTCGACGATAAATGCCAAGAGATCCGGGGCAGCTTTGCAGTCGGGCACGTCCGATGAGGTCGGAGCTGTCATGTTGCCCTGCAAACTATCGTCGACGAACGCCCCGACGCGCCCCACCGGAAGTCAAAAGCCGGGACGCATGGGCAAGCAAGCTCCCTGCGTCTCCCTGCGTCTCCCAGCTTCACCTCTGTGGCGGTGCCCGTGCCCGCAGGCTCGAAGCTGTTGTTGAGGCAGACACTGCTGAGAGCCTGAGACTGCTGAGACAGACAGAGTGGGGCAATGAGCTCCGGAGCTCTGGTCCCTCGCCTGTCACAGGCAAGGAAGCGCTTTCCGAGCCCAAGGCAAGCCGAGCTTCCTGCCTCAATGCCCCCGGGACGGACCAATCACGAGCCCCAATTCGGCTTCAAACTTCAGATGAGGCAGGCATGAGCAACCCGCGGGTATGCGACCTCACCAACTCTCCAAAACGGAAACTGTTGTGAGGAGCTTGAACGGTGGACTGAACTCAGCTTCATCACCTGCGATTGCATATACTCACAAGCCATCTCATTATTCTCGCAAACGCAACCTAATCTGAACCATGATGGCGACAACCACAGTGGAGGACAACACTGCGCTTAGCAAGCAATATGAGACTCCACTTGGTCTCGCGCATGACACCATGCAAGCTCTCAAGGACAGGATCAAAACCCACTATGATCTGGCCAGCGAGTATTACCTGAGCCTGTGGTACGTCACGACGTGGATGCTCGAGTTGCCATTATCCAGGCTTTTCATCCATTGACGGTCGAGAAAGGCCTATCTCGGTTGCCACCGCATTGTGCTTTGGTCGACCAAGCCACCACGCTTGCTAACGACGCCCTCTACAACACAGGGGCACCCACATCCACCATGGCTACTGGCCGACGCCAGAGTCGAAGGCTAGTGAAACCAAAGAACAGGCACAGATCAATCTCATCCGCCTGCTGCTGGAGACCTCGCAAATAGCCGAGGGAAGCAAGGTCCTGGACGTAGGATGTGGAATCGGTGGCACGTCACGATACCTGGCGTCACAGCTGGGTTGCACGGTCACCGGCATAACCATTTCCAGTAAGCAGGTCGAGATGGCGACACGCCTAACCAAATCTGAGGCCGCCAAGGACGATGCCAGCCTGGCAGACCAAGAGGCAGATACAGAGGGGTTTCTCAAAATCGGCAAGGGCAAGGTCAAGTTTGTGGAGCTCGACGCCGAGAAGATGGGTGACGTCTTTGCCGCACAGTCCGAATCGTTTGACGCCGTCTGGATCTGCGAGGCACTGAGTCACTTCCCCAACAAACAGCTGTTCTTCCAGAACGCGCACAAGTCGCTGAAGCAGGGCGGCAAGCTGGCGCTCGCTGACTGGTTCAAGGCGGAGGGCCTGGGCGAGAAGGAGTTCACCGATGATATAAAACCGATCGAAGGTCTGTGAATCCCAGTGGAGGTCGCCGAAAGTCGTTGACCAATTGCCCCGGCCAAGAGGGTCTCGAAGATGGGGCTCGACGATGTTGACATGAGACCAGATGGCATGCTCCTCCCCCCTCTGTGCGCACAAGCCGACTATGTTAACTACGCTAAAGAGGCTGGTCTGAGTGTCTCCGGTGGGCCAAAGGACATATCCGAGGATGTCAAGGCGACCTGGTAAGTGCTTCGTGAAGCGAACCTCTCAGCAGCGTTCAACATGACCAGGCTAACAAGGGCTGCGCCTCAGGGACATCTCGTGGTCATTGGTCCAGAACCCATCTCTGTGGGCCTTCGCGCTCAGCCAGGGCAGGGATGGGATTGCTTTCCTGCAGGCTTTCCGTGCGATGCGAAGGGGGTATGCTAATGGTAGCTTCCGGTACGCTGTTGTGTCATTCCAGAAGTGAAAGAGGTCCATGTGCTGGCGGTGAGCAACCAGATTGACAGCAACCTGTCTCGATGACGGAGCATGGAGGGACCATGTGTCCAGGCTACCACAAAAATACAACGTGCCGCAAGGCAGGATCTGAGACAACTCGATGGGCCGAGATTCTCGACTGGATGGTGTTTAGATTCTGACGCAAGGTCACAAGTGTGATTGATCACGCAACCGAGACATTGATGTAGTACCCGGTTCAGTTATAGGAAATTCAGCTTTTCCCATAGCTGATCTACACCGATTCTCATCTTGTCGATAGCTGAATGTTATGAGACTGCCATACGAAGTTACACGAGCTGTCTGCGGATAAACCTTGGCTCCTGCAGACCTCTCCCGTCGACGCGGGGATTGCTGCTCGTGCTGGGCAAGGCCATTTTCCTAACATCAAGCCAGATACGGCATGTGCTGAGCCAGAGAATCCTGACAAATTGACTATGAGCAACATCTGTGCAGACTTTGGTGAGCAAGTCATTCCATGGTGCCTTGTGCACTCGCATTTTGGGAGTGGCAGGTGCATCTGAGGTTGTTGCCCAAATGGGCAACTGCAGTACCCCGAGGACAGAGTGCCTTCCCTTCCCTCAACTCACAGAGCACCACGTCCATCTCTATTTCTAGCAGTCATCATTAAATTCTCACCTTCCTTTTTAATCTAACAATTCTCGATTCTGGGCTGTTTTAAACTGTTGGAAATATCAGGCATCCTGTCCCGCACAAGTCGTCATTTCATTTCTCAGGGCATGGTTCCCTCGCGAATGGCTCAGGCGTCAAACCAGTCGACGACGCAAGGCACAAGCCACCAGCAGGATTATTCTGTGATTCTAACCCCTTACTAGGTTCCAAGTTCTGGGTTCAACATGTTTGGCAGCACAGGTAACTGGGGCCGATATGGCGTCAAGCGAGTCCGTCTTGATCCCTTGGACTCTTACAACCAACAAAACGGTAGTCGCAAAAGCCTGCTTGCTCGTCTCAATTCAGCAGGGGAAGAGAAGTCAAATGCGCCCGCCACCCTCTGCCCTGAAAAGCCTCGATACATCGACGTGACAGCCGCGTTCTTCGGCAAGCAGAGACGCCCTGCACAGGAAAGCCAGGGCCAGATACCACGGCCGTCTCCGACATCGCCTCGTCTAGTACAACAGCAGAAACCCTCACGTCCATTCCATCAAGAAAAGCAAAACCATGACAAAATGCGTCGGCCCGTTGTCAATGAATCGCCTGTCGCCAAAGAGCTGAGAGACGAGCTGGCAGGTGCGATGGCTTTCCTTATCCTCGTGCATTCGTAACCTAAATCGTGCCAGCCGCTCTGACACCCTCTTGTTGAACAGGCAGCTTCGCGACTGAGTCGAGCCAACTCCACAACAACGGGCTCACTCAGCTTCAAGACTTGTACGAAGCTTTGAAAGGTGTCATGGCTGACATGGAAGGCGAAGATGATCGCTTCCTCGCTCTTGTGGAGTCAAACCAAAAGAAAATGATCAAACCACCCTCTGAGACAGTCATTGCGGAAAGCTCCAGCGACGAACAGGGAAATACAACTCGTCGCGAGGTCTGCATCGGCGAGGAGGTTGCCGCGGTTGGTGACCTCATACAGATCCTTGAGACGGAAGTGAACCAGTTGTGGGACGCTTGGGAGGCCGCTGAACGGGAGGTCCAGGCCAGGCTCGCTGAACTGGGTGGCGAAATCAATCTCCCAGCGGGCAAGAATTACTCTGGCAAAGATGTGCGGCAGTCTCTGGCGGAAGACATGAAAGCCTTTGGCGCAGAAGCAGAGGACATCATCGAAGACTCGCATGAGGAAGCTCGGGCGTGCGAAAAGGTAGGCTTCCATGCCCATGATCTAGAGTCCATCCACGTCTGCTCACATCATCTATAGGAATTTGGCAAAAAGATACATGGTGCCATGTCCGCTCTTCTGCAGCAGTATCTGTTGGAAGACTAAGTAAGATTGAAAAGTGTGCCACAATCTTGGCAGCTTCCAATGTCTGGTGCAAACTCGTCCGACGAGGTGCTCTTCTAGTGAAGTTTGAGGTATTGTGGCCGGTCTGGTGCTGCTTCTGGTTGCTAAACCGACGGAGGAGATACTTCAACTTGCTGCCCTCGGGATGCTGGACTCTGGGATTGAGCCTGTGAGTACAGGCAATGTGGAAGCCGCTGTTGAGGACTCTGAACTTGAAGTCAAAAAGGTGTATCTGGTCGATATTGCTCATTTTGGCTTGAAATTGGTGGACCAGTCGTCCTTGACAGTCAGATCTATCGAAGAAACAAACGCCTCCGAGCCCCAAATACCAGAACGCCTACCTGTAATGCTTTGCTGACAGAAAATAAAAGGCAAGTATAGAAAGTTAGTTTAAACCTCCTCTTTCACAACGACACCCCATGCATGATCATCCCCGCCATACATGATGTCTTTCATCCACTTCTTGATGATCAGGGTATATTTCCCTCCCTCACCACCGCCCATACCAAACCCAATATCCTTTCCTCTATGGTGGATCAGAGAAACGGGGCAGACGAAGAACTGAAGGGTACCAAGGTTAGCAAAGCTTGATTTAATTGCCCAGGTGGTTTGAAAGAAGAAAGAAGCAAGGAAAGCTTACTGCTGTGCCCGCCGCGAATGACTCCATCATCCGTCCCTCGCTATCCGCCTCGAGGACCTCGTCGATCGTGTACTTTCTCTCCACGACGTCCACCTCATCGCCCAGCCTCTCTCGCACAAGCTGCAAGATGCTCCTCCTCGTGACGCCGTCGAGGATGAGCCTGTCGTCCAGCGGCGCCGTGATCAGCTGCGTCCTGCCGGTCTCCTTGCATTTCATCACGACGAAGAAGTTGGACGCACCAGCCTCGGTGCAGTAGCCCTCGGACCCGTACAGCCACAGGATCTGGCCGTAGCCCCTGTTCCTCGCCTCCTGGGTGGCGAGCAGGCTGGGCCCGTAGTTGGCGCCCAGCTTGGCGTAGCCGAAGCCGCCGACCCACGCGCGCACCATGTCCTCCGGGTTGGTGTGCAGCTTCATGCCGCCCAGGGGCTCGTCCATGCGCGGCATGAAGGAGACGGTGATGAACAGCAGGGCCTCCTTGGGCGCCCCGACGCCGAGCTGCGGCTGCGTGCCGATCATGGCGGGGCGGATGTACAGGAAGCTCCCCGGGCGGTCGCGCGGCAGCCACTTGGGCCCGTCGACCTCCATGAGCGCCAGGATGAGGCGCTCCAGCTCGGCGGGCGGGAACCCGGGGAGGCTGATCCGCGTGCTGGACATGAGGAACCGCTGGGCGTTGCAGTCGGGCCGGAAGAGCCTCAACTTGCCGTCGAAGCCCCGGTAGGCCTTGAGGCCCTCGAAGCACTCGGTCGCGTAGTGCAGGCACGAAGCCGTCGGCATCAGGCTCAGGGGCCCGTAGGGCTTGAGCTCAGGGGCGGCCCAGCCGTTGGATGCGGACCAGGTCGCGGTGATCATGTGGTCGGAGCATATTGTCTCTGTGCCGGCGTAGGCTGTTGCCTCATCAGGGACGGGGCGTGGGTTCTTGGTGAGGGTGTAGGTGAGCTTGGAGGCGTCCAGCTCGGCCAGCTTGGAGGGAGCGTTGATCTTCTCCAGCTTGTGCTCGATGGCCTTGGAGGTGAGGTCCACATCCGACGTGGATGTAGTGGGGGTGATCAAGCCGGGAGCCATGGTGGATATTATTCCTATGTGCCCCGGTGAGAATATGCGTGTGGTTGGCGTATCAAGGGGTCGACGATGGGGACTGGGGTGGTCAAGGACAACACGAAGAAAGCTTGACAAGTCACAGTGTGCTCATGGGTCACAATGGGAAGGAGTTGGTAGGTTGGATAAACAAAGAAACAGACTAGAAAATTCTAGCGAGGTCCCAATTGCTCTTATAAGCGTTCACTAGCTTCGAGGAAGGAGACGTTGGGACCGAGGTGGACTAACAAACGTTCATCCCGATCCAGGGGGGCAGGTGACTCATTGGCCAATGGCAGCTTGATTCATGATAGACAACAGACGGTGGAGTAGTCTGATAATGCAAACATCGATGCTAACAGGAAGAGGGCTCCGTGTTCCGGAACGGCTGCCCTTGCTGCGCATGTGCGCATGGAGGCCAGTCTGGGGTTGCTCAATGCAATGCTGCTGAGGCTCTAGGCTCGGCCTCTCGCTCCTGTGCTGAGATGGGAGGTGGTATGCCGGATCTAGGCGTGCTTGGTCTAGTTTTCCCCTTTCCTACCGCCTTCCTCATCTCGACAAGTTCGACGCTGTCTTTTTATTAGAACCCTGCATCGCCTTGCCGTGCTTCTCAACGTCCCAAATCACTAGGCGTCTGGGCATTGAGGGCTTCCGGTATCTGCAGCGCCCGGCAGTGGTTCTTTGACGTCCAGGCATGAGCTGGCTACGCGCCCATCGCGCCAGGAGAATAAGCTGTCTTTGAGTCAGATTCGGTTCGACTTAAGTCAGATTTCGATATGATTTCAAGCCAGATTCGGTTTGATCGTCTCCTAAGCTTTAAGATCGCCTTTGGTGTTGTGCCCGTCTGACATGTGTGCTATGCATATCAAGAGTCAGTCGTCCTCTTTATAGGTATCCCGTCCATCCCGCCGCCCACCGCCCGCATGTCGATATCAGAGCACTGCTCCTACACGTGTCGGCCTGCACCACGGCTGCACCGTGGCCCTGTGAAAGCTTATCCTTAAAAAACTGACCATCTCGATCGGTCAAGCCGTGATCGACCTGGATTTGTTTGAGATTTTCCTGCGGCAGAACATGCTAGAGGGCGACATGTCGTCCGTGGCGCAAAGATCTTGGAAGTTGGACTAGTGAGGTGGGAAATTGAGACGTGATGCCGCAGTTAACCGCTGGTAGACGCCAATTGCCGAGGGTCCTTGGAACATTTCTTATCACGAGGGCGGTTCTCTGACGCGGCTTTGCGTGCCCGGTCACCGCAATTGTCATCATCTGCACTTCAAGACGCCCTTGTTGTGTCCATTTTTGTGGATTTGTACTGCCGTGATCGGAAGACAAGACTTCGTGAGCTACATGCATGCCAAGATCCAATTTAATCTCTCGTACGCCCAAAACTGAAACAGTGTATGGAATCATTCAATGTTTGAGGCAGAATACGCGCATGTAATAAATGTTCAGTGAACTGCCTACCTAGATAGATAGTCAGACACGAGCTAGGTACGAGTCATATATATGATCTTGTCGGCTTACATGTCTTGTAATCTACCGGACGGTCCAAAATTGGCAAGTTTTGTGGCAGTTAGCCATGCAAGCGTTTAGATACAAAACACCTGCCAAATAAATACATGCAATGTATCTCATTCTGATACGTGGTAACGCATTTCAGTAGGTTTTAATGACACTGGGATTAAGTAAACATTTTGAAAGTTGAGTAAGGATGAATTCAGAATATGTAGTCCAATATACCTGCACTCGTTTGCTCACGGAGGCTTCAGGCATGACTTCAGTTACACTGCTAGCAATGTGGTCTTGAACGAGGATCCGGATGTGCTCCGCGAAGGCTGCGGGTAAATACGATCGCAATAATTTAAGGGAATCTATGTGACTCGCTGTAGTCCACGGGCCGGTTCCTTGACAAGAAGATGGCGAGGTGTTGTGTCATGAGTGCGTATCACACTTGAGTTACCCCTCTGTGCTGTACTATTACATCGTTCTCTTACCAGTACATGTCCTATAGACTAGAGTTGGTATACAATGGATGTCAATAAATACTCAGAGGTGTGAGCAAGACTTTGACCGCTTTTCAGTGCTTAACTCAACTGCGTGATGTTGTTAACTTGAACTCACCAGGCCCAGGCATGTCGTCCAGTTGAATACGAGTGGAGCTCTAGACGAAAATGTTCGATTGGACAGTAGCCAAGAGGGGGCCATAGGTACAGAATAAACTCGTGATTATGCAATTTGATGAGACGTTGGGAAGCAACAGTGTCTACGTCTTGCCCACATGTAAACCTGTGGCGGCCTTGATACCAGGCCAACACGCAAGGCATTGGCATCGAGGCAGGCATCTGGCAGTATGGATTAGATGAACTCCAACAGGTATTCCCAGAACAGAAAGAATCAGATAGATACAGAAGGACATCAACGGGTGGCACTGGAGAAGGGCGAGCAAGCAAAGAGCTGTAGCCGCCCATTGCTGGCGACCGACCGGCCCACTGGGTAGGCCAACGCAGCACAGTCATTTTCATCTCAGCTATATGATACTGCCAAACTTCCCTGCAGCCAGGAATCAGGCGAGCTAGCAATGGTCGGGCGGTTAACCTGAAGATACCTTGCATACATGCGAAATTGAAACAACCCTGCAGACACAGTGTCCACCGTACCAACGCCTAGGTGGGTAGCACTGCAAAGAAATGCGGACTCGCGAAAGCGCCGGGCGCAGTAGCAGCTAAAAGTTGGCTGGGCCTCATATTTTTGGATGATGCCTCCTTGATTCCGCAGCAACATCGCACTGTGCCGTCAGGACTTAAGATGGCGATGCGGGAGTCGAGGTTCAACTCCCGCCGGTGGTTCAACTTTTGGCCATCAATCGAGAAATTTGTTTGCCCGTCCGTGCCCTGGGGCTGTCTACCATTGAACAAGCAATGCTTGAGGCTCATGTTTGACTGAGACCTCGTCCTTGTTTGTTCAGTTTGATATGACCTGAGATTCAGAGATTGCTTGACCCCGACACCAATTAGCCTGGTACTGTCCACCCCCCCCCCAAGATGTATTGTTGTTATATCTCTCCTCCATACCCAGCCGTTGTACTCATGTGTCAACCAACCTTTGAGTACCATTTTGTTGTCTCATTTAATAGCCTTCACTCATCATTGGATCAATCACTTATGCACCCGGTCTCTTGAGCGTGTGATAAACTCTTACGCATCCCCTTCAAAAACCGTAGCAAGAATGGTGGGTCGGCTAGGACGAACGCATCAGAGAATTGATGTGTCCCTGTTATGTATTATAAGCATTTACTTTTTCGCCTCTCTATGAATCGCTGCCAGACTCCGTCGAGATACTGTTGAAGATCGTGCTCTCGCTCTATGATGTGATGAACCGTATGACTCGCCCAGCACGGACGCAATTATGCTGAGCTTTGTGCCTCTTTCTTTCTTTGCTCCTCCTCGAGTTGCTCCCTCAACTTCGCAGCTGCCTCGACATCTGCCTTCTCGCCCTTCCTCCTTTGCCTCTCCTCATACTGCTTGCGGCTCTTCATGATGCGGTCCACGATGTTGCCTGCGTTGACATCCTGGAAGCTGTGCTGGCCGATCTCCTGGTAGAGGCCGAGTTCCTTTGCCTCCGAGTAGGGGTCGTAGGTGAGAGGCATGAAGGAGGTGGGGCCGTGGTAGACGGCATCTGGGGTGCCCCAAGACCAGGACGTGAGGTAGTTCTTTGTGGGCGTGAAAGGGGCGCCGAAGATGACGCAGTTGACATACCGGCACTGCAACACGCACAGTCCTCTCTCGTAGATGTTCATGATGGGGTAGTTAACGCCCTTCCAGTGGTTGATGACCTCGTCGTCGTGAACGCCTGCGACGACATACACAGGCGAGTAGTCCTTGTTCCATCCCTTCTCGGCAGCCTTCGTCTCCTCCACCTCGACCACTAGGCGCAGGAACTCAATATGGCCGCTCGAGAATAGATCAAACCCGCCATCGACGTACACCACCCTCTGGTCAGGCTTCGGTGTTGGCCCTTCGAACAACTGCGTAAAAGTGCCATTGTCGTCGATGCCGTCGTGCCCCGTCTTGGCATGCAGCGAGCTCGTCTCCCAGAACCACACGCTTGCGCCGGGTTTCTTAGCCGTCTCATCGGTAGCATACAGTCTCATTCGCTCCGTCATGGCCGCTCCCTCGGTCTTGCGTTCCACATCGCTGCCATGACCGTCGCTACCCGCGAGCGTTCGGCGCAACGACTTGATAAAGTGGGTCCGGGTACAGAGCAGCATGCGGCCGACGAGGTCGGTGGTGGAGATGGAGGGGGTGCGCTTGACGACCTTGAAGCGGCCCGCCTCCTTGACGAACCGGTAGCAGTCCTCGCCACTACTGTCAGAGGTTATGTCGTCGCCATGCACGACGTAACGGCAGCCATAGTGAGTGATCCAGTCGAGCTGTGTCACATAGGGGGCGTGTGACACGGAGCGGGTCACCCAGCGGCAGGCGTCCACAGCAGCGAGTCTGTGATTTGCGTCAGAGATGGTATAATGTTATGGGACAGTATAGGAGCAGACAGCATGGGTGGCTCACCTCTCTTGAAGGTTCATGACGGTAGGACCCTTGTTCTCCAGGATGGACTCGTCCGAGTGCACGCCGACATAGAGTTCGTCGCCCAGCTGGCGGGCCTGGAGCATGGCACCGGCATGGCCGTGGTGGAAGAAGTCCCAGCATCCGTCGACCCAGATACGGCCATCCAGAACCTCTGGGGCAGGGTCCCCTGGGGGAGAGATGGGATCTGTGGCTGACATGGTCCAGGCTAGATAGTTGCAGGGCAGGGGAGACAGGACGGAGTGTGCGAGAGGACAGTATGTGTGTTCTCACCGGTCGACTGACTGAGTGATTAAGCTTCCTTTGGACTGTTTCGAGTGCTTTCGGTCTGGGCAAAGCATTAACCCGGACGCAAGATCACAAGACAAGCAACCAGTCACACCTGATCAGTGAGTGAGCGGTCCGTCTACAGTGTACAGTTGGTGTAGCAGAGTGGCTCGACTGCTGCATTGTCTGGGTTTGATGTCCCCCAGGCTATGAATTGGGTTAATTCCAGCGGAGGTGAGCGGACCCCTCAGTGGGCAAGCAATCGCCCGGGGAAGCACCGACCCCTGTGCCCCTGAGAATGCAACTCCCCATCTGAATCTGCCCGTGCCCAGATCTGGAGCGCTGCGAGGGCCGGCGACAGACAACATAAACTTTGCACATGGGCTGGACCACCACGTTTCCGACAAATCCAATCTGGTGGTTTCTCTCCTGTCCGAGCAGCAGATTGGCATTGGCATAGTACAACCCTGGGGCGAAGACCCCACCGGGCCAATCGCAAATGGCAATGTTGTCGGCTCGGGGCAAATGTTACGATAAATCCCATTTGCGCCCACTGTCCTGTCCACAGAGGCAGTTCCAGCGAGTGAACTCGGTCTTTCAACTCGGCTCTGGAACATGACAGGCCGTTTCAGGCGGACCAGACTTCCAGAAAGGCAATTCTCCTGTTGAAGACGTCCACACCAAGCCTGATCGTGCGTAGTGTGCGATGCGCGATACACGATGCACCGTGGTTCGCGGCGCCGGCTTGTGTCCTCTCCCTGTCCTGACTGACGGTCGATCATGCCACGATAAACAAACCAAGGTCGTGCGCTTTGATGTTGAGGGTGCAGCACCAGGTAAGTCACGCCAATGGCCGCCGGCACCGGGCGTGGAGGGGACCCGGGCAAGGGCTCCTCGACCAGCATCAGCAGTCTACGGGACCCAGTCCACGGTTCCAGAGCTGGCATGATCCGGATATCTGAGCTGGATCCTGGCTGGTTGGGTGGTTGGGTGGTTGGGTGGTTGAGTGGTAGGCTGTTGCCGCCTCTACCACACAATCCTGCCACAGCATGAGTCTGAGCGGAAGCTTGAGCAGTATTTCTTGGGCTGTCCAGGAGAACCAGGGGAACCAGGGAACCTGTTGCAGTTTTCTTTTTTGTTTCTATTTCTGTTCCTGCCTCCATTTCTGTCCGATGTTGCCCTCCGTCAAGTATACTAAACCATGGCCGAACCATCGCAATCCTCAAACCCCAAGAGCCAGCCTCAATCCCTCCTCTTCTGTCGTCCTTTGCGAATCCCACTCTGCTGCAGCCCCCGTCTTATAGGGCTGAATCGCTTCGTATAGCCCTGGGGGCCACAGTGGAGGACGCCCTGCAAATTTAGATTGGGCTGATCTGGGCAGCACCCGAGCTGCAGTTGGTGCGTGGGTAGTGGGGGTGCTGGTTGGAACGCCCGCTGGCTCGGCCGCGCCTGCGCTGCGCTGCTCGGCTCAGCACCGCTCCGCCATGCAGAGGACCAGGAGACGGTCCAGCGCCTCTGCGCCTGCACCTGCGCCTGGCCCCGGCGCCGCAAACGTCCCGCCAACTCCCACCGGCTTGGGCTTCAACTTCTCCTTCTTCAACAGTCCCAACGCCGCCACCACCGCTGCCAACACTAACAATACCGCCTCTTCCTCACGACCGCGACCAGGCACAAGCTCCGGCGCCCCTCCGATCTCAGCCGGCATTGGCGGCTTCGCCAGCACCACCACCAACGGCGACCCGTTCCAAGCACAGCCGGCTCTAGCACCGCCTGGCCCCAACCTCTTGCGCAAGAACTCGCTCCGCGGCAAGCAGTCTTTCGACAACCTCGTCTCGCACTCGTCGCAGCTACAGTCGCAGTCCATATTCAGGGGCCTGCGCCGTCGCGCCAACTCGAGCTCCTCGCTCCGGGACAGGGATGGCGTCGGCGCTGCGCTGGGCGTAGTAGCAACCGGTCAGAAGCCTGTCGTGACCAGCAGAGGGAACCCGCCCGCCCTGCCCGATTTTGCCCTTGCAGCGGCTGCGAGAACGAGCCGCGACACCGACGTCTTTGCTTCCCCGAACTCCGCTCCAAAGTCCTACATGGATATCTCCGGCGGCTATATTCAGACATCCAACTCCAGGATGCTGAGCCGGTCCGGCACCACCCCCGTCAACGGGTTCCCCTCGGGAGGGGGGATGATGCCGCCCCCCTCGGCAGGAGGTATGCAGAACGAGTCCAACATGGTGCATCAGCATATACACGAGATGGCCAACAAAAGGATATCCACGTTAGAATATTTACGGAAGGCGTACGTCCCAGTCCCAGTCCCCCTACGAACTCTCCAATCTCTAGGCTCCCAGAGACGCTGACTTGCCCTGCCAACACGCAGCCACGAAGGCCGTGTCTACTGGTTTAACACCCTCCTCTTCGATAAGCCCGATCTCGCGCGCATGCCCTACTTCGATGCCCGGCGACTTGCCCGCCGGGCCACAAACTACCTCCTCCTGGGCCTATCCCTCCCGACCGTCATCGACCTCAACTCCTCCACGCCCATGGAATTCCTGCGCGCATTCAACGTCTTACTAACAGAGTTCGATTCCTTCCAACAATTACACTCAGACTCAGGCTCAACCACCTCTTCTCTCTCCCGCGCGCGAATACCGCAGATGTTCAGGCGGGCCACACCCTCCTCAAAAGTAAGGCGGAGCAGCAATGCCAACAACGAGATATTATACGAGGCTGGCGACGGCGGGATCAGCAGCACAAATGGTGGCTCCATGTCCGGCCAGGCGGCATCGAACGGTGCATTCACGGTGGGGAACGGCCTCGGAGGCTCGGCCAGCGTGGTCAGCTTCGGCCAGAGCGAGGCGGACCTATTACCAGGGGAGGAGTACGTGCACTTGCTGACGCCATCCTTACCGTTCGACCCGGACTTCTTCGAGACGTTCGCGACATTGTGTGACGTTCTGATCGATGCTTACGCACGGCTATTGAGCCTGCTACCGACGCCCAGGGAGTGCAACGCTGCCGTGGCCGAGCTCTTCACGAAGGCGGACTCAAGGGTGCGCAAAATCATCGTGCAGGGCATCGTCAAGGAATTCGAGGACACCAGCAGGAACGGGGTCAAGACAGAGGTGGCCAACGTGGGGAAGATAGTGCTCGGAGGGCTGATGTGATGGATGCAAAGACGGCGCGGCTGGCATAATACGCAAGTGATGATGTTGCGGCAATCTCGGTGACATGATACCATTTTCTTATTCCTTCATCAGGCCGTTGTAGTTGCCGGGTTTGAGGCACTGGGAGATATCCATCGGTTTGGAGTCATATTGGGACAAGGGTCATTGTTTGGGCCTGGTCAAGCGGCATTGGGTCGGTGAGACTTTGAGGGTCAGGCGATCAAGGCTCACTCTGTTTTGGATCATGAAAGCGTCAAAAACTTCGCCAACAATCGAGATTCTGAAAGACAGGGCCTGCCGCAACTTGAGTTGTACAGGCCCGGGGTTTGAGCCTCTTTTGATCACTAACGTGCCTTATGTATTCTATCTGCAATTGTGAAAACGTGACGGTGAAAAATGAAGATGCAGAGCGAAAAAGGAATGAGTTCGTCAGAAACCATAACGCATTATTGTATCGTCAGCGGCAGTACCTCCATTTTAGGTAGGCACCGCCTCAGTGCTTGACTCTATAAATGGTGTTCATCATGTGAAACTCAAAGAGGTTGTGCTGTGTTGTATCCGATCCTCGACCGGCCAAGACGTCGTCGACAGGAAAAAGCCTCCCACGAGGCCCAGAAGTTTGGTTTGTCGACTCAGTCCCAGACAGACGAGAAACAAATACAAGCAACAAGCCTGTGTGGTGTGCGTGAAGTCCCCTCGCACCAAGAATGAGCCCCATCGAGTAAACCCAGCCAGGCAGAGCCTGGCATGGGGCAATCGCATACCTATGATATCTCGACAAAAACGTTCTCAAGCCCTCCCCACAGAGCGCCCCCAGCACTAGGCCGCACATCACGTCCGCCCCGCCATCGAACGGCCGCGCCGAGGAGCCCAAAACAGCCAGGACCTGGCTCTGCGCGTCGGACTCATATCTTCGTCCATGTGACACATCGAGACAGGCACCCCGGTGACTGAGACACCACGGACGCAAACCAGAAAGATGTAGCGGCGAGGCAGGGCAGGCAAGCCAGACAAGGGAACGGAGGAGAGCAGAGATCAGCCGCGTGGTGCTTCTATGGCGGCGCCTTTCGGCATTCTCCCTTCGTGAGAAGAAAGACTGTCCGGGGACTTTCTCCCGAAGCAAGTGTTTTGTGAGACACCCCGAAAGATGTCTCCGTTTGAAGCTTCGATGGCGATTTGTTGGGCGAGGGGACTTGAAAGAGAAGGGAAGAAGGAAAGAAGGCTTGCGGCTCTGCGACTGAGTTTTTGATGTAAAGTGGTCGTTAGTGGGGCCACGCTTCGGCCAATCAGATTTTGATTACGTACTCAGCGGAGGCTCGAGGCACTGCAGGGTTCTTGGGCCTTGGGACCCAGTTGGGACCATGGCTGGCAGGCCGATCGCGTCGAATTTCTTAGCAGGCCGCTGCCTACCAGCCCAGGCGTCTAACTCAAGGGAAACACTAAGGTTGGAAGACACAGCGACGGTCAACGGGATAACTTGCCTGCTGTCGCGTCTACCCCTTTTGGTCCCCCGCACGAAGTCTCTTCTCTCCTCCAACCGCAGGAAGGATTGCAGATCGCCAAAAATGTCTGGTCTCTTTGGTGGCCCGTCCGCTTCGGCAGCGTCTTCCAATACGGTTGGAGACTTGAAGCAGGATGTCGAGGTCCAGCAGCCACCCACCGACGGCATCACAGACCTCTCCTTCAACCCGAACCAAAGCTCCCAGCAGGACTTCCTCACAGTCGCCAGCTGGGATAAGAAAGTCCGTCTCTACGAGGTCACGCCGCAGGGCCAGGCACAACCACGACATGCCTACGACCACGAAGGTCCTGTCTTCAGTGTGGACTGGTTTAAGGTAAGCGCGCACTGCTGCGCAGCCCTCCTCCCTCCCGGCCTGTGGTCTACTTTGTTACGATGCTAACCGATCATCAACTACCAGGATGGCTCGAAAGTCGTCTCCGCATCCGCCGACAAGCAAGTTAAGCTATGCGATCTCGCGACGCAGCAAACGATGCAGGTGGCGGCGCACGAGCAGCCCATCCGTGTGGTGCGCTGCTTTGAGGCCAACGGCACGCCCATGATCGCGACAGGCTCGTGGGACAAGACCGTCAAGTACTGGGACTGCAGGCAAAGCTCCCCGGCAGCTACCCTACAGTGCCAAGAGCGCGTCTACACCATGGACGTGCGTAACAACCTGCTCGTCGTGGGCACCGCCGACCGCTACATCAACGTCGTCAACCTCGCCAGCCCCGACAAGTTCTACAAGACCCTACAGAGCCCCCTCAAGTGGCAGACGCGGGTTGTCAGCTGCTTTGCCGACGCGGCAGGCTTCGCGATCGGCAGTATCGAGGGAAGGTGTGCGATCCAATATGTGGAGGACAAGGACTCCGGGTACGTCAGATGCCACGATGCTTCTCCCTGCATGGGCTTGGTCTCATGGTCACATGCTAACAACCAAACAGCTCCAACTTCTCCTTCAAGTGCCACCGCGACCCACCGCAAGGGAACGTTACCAACGTCTACGCCGTCAACGACATCTCCTTCCACCCCGTCCACGGCACCTTCTCGACGGCCGGCTCGGACGGCACGTTCCACTTCTGGGACAAAGACGCCAAGCACAGACTCAAGGGCTACCCCAACGTCGGCGGCAGCATCACCGCGACCAACTTCAACAAGAACGGCAACATCTTCGCCTACGCCATAAGCTACGACTGGTCCAAGGGCTACCAGGGCAACACACAGACGCAGCCGATCAAGATCATGCTGCACCCTGTGCAGCAGGATGAGTGCAAGCCGAGGCCGAGTGTGAAGAAACGATAGATGACGGTTGAGGAAGGGAACTGAATATGGAAGACAATGGCGCTCGAAATGGACACTGGACTTGCGCCAAAGACTGTACCACTATGGGTGGAAGAGGGCCTGCTGGAAAGCTAAGCATTGACCTGCGCAAGACTTGAGGGGGATCGGGGCAAATTATTGCAACCAAGACAAACTCCGAGAGGTTAGGAGATATTGTCAGGCCTCATACGGGCGGACGGGTGTAGGTTGTGAGGGCGTCGCTCGGGCCCCCTACCAACGGGCATAGTGAGGGCACTCTCTAGTGTGGAGATATCAGGAGAAGTCGACCGCCGAGGACTAACGAAATGCTAGCCTAGAGTCAAGAGCGGACTCCTTTGTCGAATCTGGGGTGACAAGCGGACACGGCCTGAGAGATAGGGAGGGAGCCTCTAGATAGGGGGATAATACTACCAAAAAAAAAAAGTGAATTCCCAACTACTCCGGACAGTCAACGCAGGCCATCAACAAGCTGTTGATTCGAGACTCCGAAATACAATGGAGGATGGAGCTCTGATACCATCAACAGCTCTTGGGTTTTGATTACAATCTTAGGATAGCAAGCAGCATCTCGTAAACAATCTAACGAGTGACCACTGCATCAAAGTCATCAGCCCTTCCTTGGACCACTCATCGTGCCTTTTCCCTTTCTATGAAAATGCCCCAAAAGCAGTAAAAGACATGGAACCACAAAGACACAATCATCGCCTGACGGACCTCGCTGGTCCCGGTCTGTGCCAGTCAGTAATAAGAGCAAAAAACACCGTCATACACCTCGCCATCGCCGAAGCTTGGAGTCCATCGCAGAGCTGGGCGGGCATCCCTCTTGTCGCTTAACACACAACACAAAATGTCCTACAAAACGCTTTACAAGACAGGCTTAGCCTGGCCGTTGGGACCAAGGACGTCCTCCTTGAGCCCGGCCCACAGGTCCTTGAGCATGCCACCGGCATACCTCTCCTCCTGCGCGGCGCCACCACGGCCGCTACCGCCGCCAAAGGCGTGCGCGAAGCTCAGCTCCACGCCGTCGGGGGAGAAGGCCTCGACCTCGGTCAGGGCGGAGACGGCGTTGACGCTGGACGGATCGGCTGCCATGACGACAATCTCCGGGGCGCGCAGCGGGGCGTCGGCGGCCTCGGGCGCGAAGCTGCCCGGCACGGCGGCGCGGTTCGGGGTGAAGTTGTCGGGCAGCAGGGGCACGCGGACGCGGGAGAAGGCGTCGTTGCCCGGGGCGCCGCCGAACAGCTGTTCCCGTGAGGGGAGGACGGCGAAGTCGATGGTCGACACGTCGGCCTGGGCGTAGCGAGGCGCCTGGGTGGTGTGGAAGCCCTGCATCAGGGGGATTACCCTATGAGGATTTGGCGTGGGCCGAGTGTTGGTTGTGAGGGTGCGCTACGGGGTGGGTGTGTTAGTCGGGGATCAGATCGGTGATAGTTCGGTTTCGGTATTGGCCAGGCTGAGATGGGGATAAGGGAAACGGGTCTCGGGGACCGAGTTGGGGGGAAGGGGTTGTGTGTTTGGGTCAAGGCGTGGAGGTCGGACGTGGATGGACTAGGACGAGAGAGAAAACTGCCCGACTCACCTCTGAGGCCGGGACATCTGCTTTTGCAGCAGCATCGAGCTCCTTGCGGACTCGAGCAGATGCTGTCTTGGAGGAGTTGGCGATGAGCCTGCTGGGCGCAGGTGCAGCGGCCGTGGTGCTTATAGATCTCACAAGCTTGGCGATCTCACGGGGAGCTGTGACTCTGGTCATGGTGGCCGCGGTTACGGTGTGAATGAGTGAACAGGCAGGTGGACGATTGTTTATCTAAGGGATACAGCTGGCTGGCCGGCCGACAAGTGGTGACAGCAATTGGAGTGTGATGAGAGAGAGGTACAGTTCAAGCCGTTTAGACAGGATGAGGAGGATCAGAATCGTGAGAGGTTACCGGGACGGGAAGCAGATCTGTATATCTAGGTATGGGACGAGAGCTAATGTGGACTTTACTTTGACGGATGTCCGAGAGCGAGCTTGTTGCTGGCCTGCTGCTGGCTCGCCGATGTGGAATCCCCGGGGAGCCGTTGGACGTGGTTTGATGGGGAATGTCTAGTCAGGCAAGATCAGGTCAGATCCGCATGGGCATGGGAGGGCAGGCTTGCGGGTTGGCAGGAGGAAGTGGTGGTGGTCACTGGCCAGGGAGGAGTCTGGGAGTCTAGATCCAACCTGCCGTGCCTTCTCTTTGTCTCGGCTGGGCTGATCGACGAGCAAGTTGGGGGAGCACAGCAACGTCCGCCCATAGCCATCTGTGCATTGCATCGCTCGGTTGTCGCATCAGCCTCGCTTTCACTCAGCTGCCAGGGGCCATTGGCGCCAAGTCGCTCGTTCTCTTGTACCTGACCTGGATACGGACAGCACCAGAAGCTGGGCTGCAAGCAGTGCAAGCATGGCAGAGCATGGCAAAGCATGGCATGGCATGGCATGAATAGGGGATCGGGGACACAGGGAGCTGAGGTGAATGAAGCCCTCTCAACAACGTTGGAGATCCGTTGAGACAGGGGTGCGGGTGGTAGCGTAGGGGGAGCTCGCATCGCCGGGTGGCATGAGCTCGCCCAGGGCGGCAGGGCGGTCAATAGCTCATTACCCCATGCAGCCTAGCCGGCCAGCCAACAGAATTCCCGACAGAGTCGCTGACCTGCATGTGTAGGGCGGCAGTGACCCGCAAGCCCACACCCACACCACCACCTCGACCAGCCTCAGTCCGGCCATCCTCAGCCCACGTCCAATGGCTGATGATGGTCCATCATGGATGGTTTGTCATTGCATTGCATGGACACCCGGCTGCCTCTGTGTTTCTCTCCCTGACGGTTGACGCGTCAATGCCCCTCGTATCGATCCCGCTCACGACAACAAGCTCTGCCGTATCTCACTTACACCGCCACCAAGTGCTGGTAAGAGATACCTTGTACCTGTATTTGTTGATGCTCTGTTCCGTCCTTGGCTGTCATTTTCCTGTGGCTTGGTTGACAGGGAGGGACTACTGCCACCAGCCCTCCAGACGTCCAGTGCTTGACCCCATGAGTCAAGCCCGCACTTCACAATCTCTCGACTTGCTTCGCGGAATGTCCCGTCCAGGGTCATCGACTAGTTAGTTACTCTCGCTGGGCCACATCTCCCACACCAGTCGACGGCTGCCATCCCCGTGCACGCCAGATTGTCCAGCATAGTTCACGGATCTCAAAAACCAGATATCCATGGCGGCCGCCTCTACGGTCTTGTTCATGGATGGTTCTTGTTTGATACGGAGTCGAACCGTCAGGTGTGCGTATCTAATTAGTCACTCGCCGTGTGTAAGCGCTGTGGTCTACCCAAAAATGGCTCTTAGATCAACATCAGTGATAATGAACGAGATGGATCAATGTTATAATCCTCAAGTGAGGACAACAGCCCATGACATTTGTCACACAATTAACAGATGAATAAGTTCCAGCAGGAAAATGTCAATATTTTTGTGGGTCAATGTCTACTAGTAATGGATAACGTGCAACACACAGTAGCTATGGATGAGTACTATTACGTAGGTAGCTTGCCTGAGGTCGACCGTAATCATATCTAGATGCGTCTGTGAAACTAAAGAAGCACTCAAGTGGACAACAGCCGCCCACAGTACACCTTGATTATTCCAAAGAGAGCCTAGGGAGATAGTTCATGCCATACCAGCCATGCTGGACAGTTTCGGGCTTCTTCGCTAGATGCACACTCATAAGAATATCTACCAATTTCACACCAGTGGCGTAAGACTGTGGCAGTGAATGGGGGTCATATCCTACGTACGTCTTCATAAAGGATATCCTCTGGACGTCTTCTGCAATCAGAATTCTAACCATGCGCCCACTTCTAATACAAATATCGCAGAATTCGCCAGAACTATCGCTGCCTTTCACAAAACCCAGAGTTCCCAAAGCTCATCGGTTTCATTCTTACATCCCTCGTCACGGAAAGTGATAATACTCAAGTGCATACTTCCTATACGAATATATCCGTAACCTACAAGGGGTGAGACCTTTGTCTGAAATGGGATCCAGCAACATCATTGAATTTACCACTAAGGAAAAAAAGAAACCACATTGGAAAGCACAGCAGGGATCAGTAGGCAACAAATCTTCATCCAGACAAATGTCACTGAACTGAGTGCCTGCAGCTACCAGCCAAAATTTCGATCTCATCTCTCCATAAAATTCAAAAGCACCTGAGGTTTTGCAGGGAAACTAGGCCCCAAGATAGACACTGATGTAATGTGCTATAGCCAATATATAAGACTTCAGCATTCCACTCCACAACACATACAAATAATGGCACACTGTAGTTGCTAATAATATATTACTGCCCTTAATCATTAATGGCCATTAATTAGGTTTAGCGTGCCTCAAAAAAGAAGCTCCTGTAAGACTTCCAAAAAGAATCCCAAAATTATGTCCAACCCCTCATTTCCCGTCCCCCTAAAGAAAAAAGAAAACCCAAAAAAAGAAAAAGAAAAAAAAAAAAAACCCAAAAAAGCCCACCAAAAACCAACCGAGAGGCCGAAAAGCATAGCTCCACCTGTCTTGGTCATTCCTAAATTTCTGTGGTCTTCTTTTGGCCAGATCTCGTGCCTGGGAAGATCAAGCCAACTACCGGTGCGGGCCATCATCATCATGAATGGCGAACATTACCGTAGCCAGACGGACAAGGCCCAGAAGCATCGTTCAAATCTGGTGAACCTCCACTTATTTCCCCATTACCACCATATTACCCATACAATCCCATCTGTTGATGCTCTGGTCCTTGATGCTGAGGTAGGGGTTCCTAACTATGACTCGAGATCCGGAACCGGGTCACCGTCATCATCCCTCTTGAGATCCTTTCGACACAGCATGACCATATGCCGGTCGAAAATAAACGTGAGTTCTTGATTTTTTTTCAGAGTACATTTCCTGGGTTTGCTGTGACTGCAACTGTTGCTGGCGCGCCCAGTCCATGCCCTGCAACCTGTGTGTTGGGAATGGAGAGGGGCCGAAGTTCATCAATGGGCCCAGCCAATACTTCTCGAGAAGTTCACTAACATTGTCAGTATATTATGGAAGACCGAGAATAACGTAGGTTGTAAGATATGGATCCAATCCATTAGACGTTGGCGCGGGGATGCGGGAGAGGGCACGTAGACTTACTTGTCCAACTCGCCGTACGGCTCCACAGAATCCATGCGCGTGAGCACGACAGCAGGTGGTACCTTGGCGCCTTCCCAGCTAAATTCAACGTCTCTGCGAAACACTTCCGGGTTCCTGGTGACATCGTAGACGAGGCTGTTTTGGTTGATGTAGTCGGGTAAGCCGTCCCACACAAATGCGGTCGCTCCTAGGTCTCGAAGACGCGCCTTGGTATATTCGCTGAGATAACCCTCACAGACGTACAAACTGACTGCTCCATTCTGTGGGAAATTCAAGCGAATGTATTCCTGAATGTGCCGGGCGATTCCAAGTCGTGTTATGTTGACCCTCTGGGCGGTTTGTTGATCATCGGTCAGAGCCTGACCGTAATAGCTGGCTCGCTGTTCGCTGTGCGTTCCTGGATCTCTCAACCCAAACAAAATAATTTTGTTGATATCCCTCATCCGAAAATTGTACTGATCAAGTACGTATTCAAGTGCCGCTGAGTTGGTCGGATGCTCTTGAGAACCGCTCAATGAATATCTCCATTCATCAGTGTAGTGATGGAGAAATGCCCCGAAAATCTTGGCGGCTGTCATAAAGTCTGGCGGAAGTCTGGTCGGTCCCTGCATAGTGATAATTTGCAAAGGGTTGGAATGTTCTGGCTATACAATGGAGTCAATGAGGTGTTAGTTGGGATCCCGAGAGACGTAAGCTTGCAGATGGATTGATGGATGGTTTCGAGGAGAGCGGGAAGGTGAACAAAGTCAGGGGTTTTTGTAGTGAGAGAAGAGCTCCTGTATGAGAAAGTCCCCTCAGGGAATCACTGTTGCCATCTTCTGACGAAGGCTGGTGTATTTAGAATTGAGTCTCTGGGTCAAAAGCAGTCAGTCACTGAATCAAGCTGACACAGGGTACTTGGCTGCCACAGCACGGGAAACTGTGCCTCCTTCCAAGGCCAGTCTGAGTTGCTTCAAGTCGGTGAGAGTTTGGAAATGGCCGGGTAGCAGACGGTACGCTTTGTCAGTAAGCAACTCTCAAGGCAAAGCACTCACCGAGAGTAAATGACTTTCTTACAACCCTTGTTCTAGTCTTCAATCTGAGGGGATGCTCCATCACTCCGTGTTGTCACCAAACATCATACACACGTGGGTAGGGGTTGTCACAATGACCAAGTCACTACATATCCATACTGGGGCATAGGTAATGACCTCGATGGAGGTCAATGTCAACAAAGTCACAGCCTATAACACTTTTACGTTGTAAATTTTGATACCAGCCCATTGCAGTTGTGCTTATTCTTGGGAAGCTCTCATACTGGCAGCAACATCGGACTATTTGAGATGAAATAGCAGTTACTGTAGCTTGACTATAACAAAATAACCTCATTGGACTGAGCGAAATTGGCAACTATCAGCAGCTCTTTGAAATGCTCTAGAGTCACATACTGTTTGGTATGTCTTGCTGTGTGCATCCTTGCTCCTTTTGAATCAAGAAAAGATATTCACACCTGCAAAAACGGATGGTAGTACATCACCAGCACTCAATACCCATACCCAATTCACAGACCCAACAACTAGCACCCAGCACCCAGCACCCATACGCCTAGCACCCATATACTTAGCACCCCATTAATAATATAAATTAGGCATATAGGTGTTAGGTATGTAAGTATTAGGCATATAGATATTAGGCATGGAAATATATAGCTGTGGTGTTGGTGATGTACTAGTATATTATCCATTTCTATAGGTATGAATATCCATTCGCTTTGAATTACTCTAGAGTTGTAGATAGCGCAAATGGAGTTTGAGAGCTCCTTAATCAAGCTCCTTCAACAAGCCATTCACATGGCAAAGGGGCGATTCACAAGAGAAATTAGCTGTGGAATACCAAGAAGAGATCATTTTAAAACGGCGAGTAGGTAAGTCGCACTTCTGGGCGGAAACGACCCAGCAAATCATACAGAAACCAAAGCCACCATAATACAATGTGTCTATTGAATAGAAAAGAATGCACGAGTTGTTTATTTCTGTAGAAGGGGAGCCTACTTGGGCCTGTTTATATCTGGCCCTCTCGGCCGGAGGTGACGTGCATGGGATGCTGGGCGATATAGCCACTGCTCCAATGGGGTATAAAGGCTTCAGGGAACTGATTCCCTGTCCTCATCAATGTAATGGAAATTAATTCTGCACTATCTCCCAAAAGAAGATGATTGGTTCCATAGGGATGGTAGGTGAAGTCAATGAAGGCCCGGCAGGTGGGTGAATTGTGCTTAGGTACCTAGATCATCTGCCAATTATAAGCGGCTGCCCTGCATCCACTTGCCCAAAAGTACCTCCTCACAGCATCTCAATTTTCTCTTTCTGTGGATGCAAGTACCAAATGATTCTTATGCTAGAGCCTGGAAGGCTAGGGGTAGATTATCCTGTTGCCTTGCAAGGTTGCTGGGTTCTGTGGCTCCACTAACACCAGGCACGACGAAACTACTCGATGTGAAACATTGGCCTCATGTGACTTGTCCCTGCACTCCTCGAATGGTCGTACAAATAAAATGTGTCTTCAACATTGTGACTCTTATGAATCTGTCATTTTTCTACTCCAGGGCCCGGAAACGTGGCGAACACTGCCCCACCGCTTGCACGCTTAGGACACTGTCAGCGTTCCAGGCATCAGCTCCGCATTAAATCCTGCAATGCCCAGAATGAGCTCTCGTAGACTAGCGGGCCGCGAGGCTGAATTATATTTAAGATCAATTGCCCATACCTGCTTCATTTGTTTTCATGTCTTCCAAGATCTTTATAGCCTGATTTTGGACCTCATTCGCATAACACGAAATAGTGTTCACTTTATTCCCGTAGTCACAATGTTTGACTTCCTCAAAGAAAAAGTATACAACAGGTCGGACCCTCGGTCCGACAATGCCAGATCCCATGGCATACCCGAGGGCGAACCAGTCAGGATGCACTATGCATCGCGCGACGTCGCCGTCCCGGAAGATTTCCTCTCCCTCACGGCCCCTCCCCCGGACGCCCAGCCCGTGACCATATCGCCAGTCGACTGGGCCTCGAGCCCGCTCCCGGAGTACAACGGCCTGTTCGCCGTGGTGCTGGAAAACGTGCTCTCGCCGAGCGAGTGCCAGACCCTGATCGACCTCGCCGAGTCGAGCGTCGACGTGTCCCGGATGAACTCGACGGGCGACCACAACCCGTGGAAGCCGGCCATGGTCAACGCCGGGTCCGGGTTTGAGGTGCTCGACAGCGGGTACCGCAACTCAGACCGTATCGTCTGGGACCAGCAGGAGGTCGTCGACCGGATCTGGCGGCGGTGCCTGCAGGGTGAGGCGGCCGAGGCGCTGAGGAAGAGGCTGGACGTGATAGATGGCGACGAGCAGCTCGGGGCCTTCAGGAGAAGGGGCCCCAAGTGGACCGTGGAGAAGCAGAGGTGGGAGTTTAGGCGGCTGAACCAGAGGATGCGGTTTTTGAAGTATGGTGCGGGACAGTTCTTTCGGCGTAAGTCTATTCAACCTGGACACGGGCCCTCTTCATCCATACCGGGAGACAGGAGCTGGAAGCGGGCGACTCGGCATGCGTCAAGGCTAACGAGGCTGCAGCACATTGCGATGGTGCGTTCAGCGAGGAGGTTGATGGGAAGGTCTTCAAGACCTTCTTCACCCTTCACCTGTACCTCAATGACTCCGTGGCCGAAGCTGGGAAGAGCGCTGAATTGGTCGGAGGGGCGACGTCTTTCCTCTCAGGTGACAGCGAGAGGCGGGTCGACGTGGACCCAAAGGCGGGGAGGGTGTTGATCTTCCAGCATCGTCGGCTGTTCCACTGCGGCGACGACGTCGTGAAGGGCACGAAATACACGATGAGGACTGATATCATGTATGAGCTGATTAGGCGGAAGGAGACAGAGGAGAAAGAGGAGCAAGAGGAGAAGGCCACCGAAGATGACTAGGTGTTATGTGAAGATTCCATTTAGGGCCTTCAGGATCTTGCAGTCGCCTTTGTGCCCTCCCTCGTTCCACCCTTTTAGTTGACATTCCTGTACGGGACCATTAGCGATCATCTCTTGCAACTGACGTGAAAAGCCGAACCTCACCTTGCTGCAGTATCCAACCCTCTCACACCCAGTACAGCTTTTCAACCCGTCCTGCCCCTCTCCACCGCACGTCTCACACTTCGCGCCCTTCGCCTTCCCGCCCAGCGCAAGCACCCTCTCCAGGGGTCCGGGGACAGACCTCACGGATCGCGCATCGCTCTTCTCCACCCTCACGAAGCCCCGCTTCCCCTCGTCGGCGGGCTTGGTCCGCCAGGCGTAGGGGATGACGGCGGTGCAGCCCTTCTTGAAGCCCAGCCCCTTTAAGTCGAGGTCATCCCGGCCGAGCCCCTCCCAGACGAGGGCGAAGGGGTTGGCGCCCCGGTCGGTGAGGACGAGGGTTGGCTTGTTGATGGTCATATTGTCCTTGATCTGGGCGACGAGGTACCATGGTCCCTTTCCCGGCGGGAGCGCTGCCACCGACGGCGGTGCTGCCGGGTCTTGCTCTGGGACTGTGAGGAAGGTGGGGAAGAGGGCTATGTCTGTGAAGTCTGGTAAAGGGGCTGCCATCTTGAGTGCTGTGTGTGATGTACAAATGGAAGGGGAAAACGGTAGAAGAAGAAGGAGAAGAAGAGATGTTCGTGAGAATGGTTGGTGGAACACAATTATTGCTCCCGGTGAGACGTGGGTCGGGGTTGAAACAAGCCTGTGCTGGGACGTCTTGCACGAGAGGGATCCGGGCCCTTGGCCAACAAGTTCACCAGCTCCGAGTCGAGCCAACAATATTGTCACACAAAGAGCTCAACGCAATGCCAAATGACAGCAGGTGAAAAGAGTTGTACGAGTTGACAGAATGGTCTTTGTGAGATTCGTGCCGTTGGCGACGGATGATCCCGCAGGCACTCGGGCGAAAACACGCGGGGTTCAGGGGCAAGGGGGCCATCCCAAATCCACTCCGGCGTTACACTTTTGACGTGTACCGAGAAATATTGTACGCTCGGCATAACCATATACAGTCTTTCCAAAGCTGCACGTGTCGCAAGAGTCCAGCGCCAGTGAGATTTCTCAAACTTCTCTCAGATTCCGTACCATTACAACGCATCGCCGAGTCCAACCCCGTGCCCGCCGGCCCGAAGTCTTCAGTGGTTTGACCAACTGCAACGCCGGCACAATCAGGCATGTCGTTTCTCAAAGAACAGAGCTATAGAATGTCACGAATTCGCTGCGTTTTCAGCGGACTTCATGAATCCCATTTAAGAGCAGAAGCACAAAATTCCCACGGGAGTGGAGCACAAACAAGAGACGAAAATGCCCGCCTGACAGCCTGCTTACATCAACGAGGATCCGCCCTCCCAAAAACTCCACCCACGCTTACGACCGCGAGCGTAGATCATCTCGTTCCTCCCACGATGAGTACCCACCTTTTGCAGGTCGGGGCCCCGACCTAGAACTCATAGCTTATTTCAACCTCTATTGGACTTCTCGTACCTGCTTTGCCAGGCAATCGAGCTGTAGGTGAACGTCTGCAGTGACAAACCATCAAGGGTGCCCAGTGAAAGGCTGCATGGACGGCGGACGTCATTTCCTCGTGGGATCCATGTCACATCACACAGACAGCCCTCCCGCCTTGAAACGGCCCTAGGTGACAGCCCATGTGGACGTCGTCAGCAGCTTTCACAAGTCGCTCATCTGATGTTTGAGCGTCGATGACCTCATGGTTCGTGACGGTTTCGACTGCCCAGTGCGGCGAATCAACGAGTCTCACAACGTCTCCTCAGAGTTATGACAATACGATTTACTGTATGCTCTAGCTCATCCCGCAGCTGGCAGCGGGTATGTAGGACCCGCTGCATCTTCCCCCGCGGGCAGAGAGGCCAATTATATGCCACTTTAGCAGAAGCTTGTCCTATGAACAGATCGAGAAGCAAGATATCAACGCCCCTCCCATAGAGATCTTTCCCAGTAGTAATTGTGCAACCCTTCCGTGACGCCGTTGTCCAGCCGCTCTTCACATGGCTTGTGCTCTGAGCACATGCCCGTCGTGGCCCAGTCCTTGTAAACGTCGCCTCATCAAACCATTATCAATTCCAGGCAGCTACCGAGAGCGTAGACCAAGAAACGAATCCAGAACTGCGTGGTTGTGCAGGTCGGGTGTGATTATATGCCTGTCGACATCCATCCAAAGGTGCCCCCGGCAGCGACCAGGACCAGGATTGTGAGGATCGATGCACCGGCCTTGTCGCCAGTGGTTGGCGGTCTCGAGTCTCCCATGAAACTGTCAGACGAAGAACCGGCGTTGTTGTTGCCGACACTTGTGCCACCTGTGGCGTTGGTTACGGGTGCCTCGACTGATGCAACCAGCAGTGAAGAAACAGCGCCCAAGACGTTCATGGACTGCCCAGCGCCTACGCTGCCGTCGAACGAGCCACTGGACCACTGGAACCCGCACTGAGTGCCTGACGTACCCCCTGTGCACTGTTTGATGGCCGCCTGCGTCGAAGTTTCCAAGACATTCATGATCTGGTCGTGCGTGAAGGGTGCAATCTGGGTCATGGTAGCCAACCACCGGTGAACGTAGCCCTTGAAACTCAGCATGTCGGTCGTGCAAGTCATGTGCTCTTCGCAAGCCACTTCGTAGGCTATGTTGTCGGGGAAGAAGACTTTGATGGTGGCGTCAAGGAGTCCCTGCACACGCGACTTCCAGGTCTCGTCTCCGTTCGTCTATACACTTGTCAGCGGCTGGTGGCCACGGCGTTGTGAGGGAGGGATATACGCACGTAATTGTACATGTGAGCGGCACCGAGCAGGAAGACGCCGTTGTTGTAGGAAAACTGAGCCTTGTTTATGTCGGTGCAGTTAGTACCGACATGAGCACCATCGTAAATGTTGTAGTCAGCATCCATGAACCCGACACCTCGAACCCAGTCCCAAGTCTTCTCGGCCCAGTCGGCGTAGGTCTGATTGTTGGTGTAGCGAGCCAGCCGTGCACCGAGGTTGAAGAAGCAGCCGTTCGCAATGCCTGGATGATGTCAGTACGGAATGCAGCCGTGTCCGCCGCGAAAAGGTCACCTACTGTTCTTGTAATCGTATCCGTTATTCGACAGGGGAATCTGCCAGCGCAGACCACCGTTGCAGGTATTGTCATGTCTTATAGGATCTGCTTGTGTGTTGAAGACGGCTTGGGCGAGGGCAAGCCACTGAGGCTCGTCTGAGGGCGGATTGGGGAAGTTGTTTTCGGCGGCAGTCATGGCGGACATGCCCCAGAAGCCCTGTCCACGATGTTAACACTCCGGGTTTGGTAGGAGCGAGGAATGCTCGGGGCAGGACTCGCCTGATCGTCATTACCGAGCGATGCAGTGACGTTTGGGGGCATATAATCTTTATTTGGCCCGACTTGAAAGAGCATGGCATCCGTCACGACATCATTGTAGGTGCTGTCGCCGGTGAAGTGCCAGTAGTCGATCATTGCGCCCCACAGGGCACCGGCCTCCCACCAGTAGTAATCACCGGCAGGAGGAGGCCCGGGCAGGATACCAGGCGTCTGGCCCGAGGTGTTTCCCTTGTAGTAGCTCATGGTGTCATAAGCAAGTGATTTAGCAGTCGTCTTGATGTCGTCTGCGGATGACCTGTCAGAGCGATGCCACAATACCAAGGCGTACCAAGAGCTGGGCGCCAATGTAGCCAAGGCGGGACCTGAGGCGGGATCTGGGGCGGGAGGACCACATACCATTGCTTGCAATGGAATAAGCCGCATTGGCGACAGGAGCAAGGGCAGGAAGCGCCAAAGCGGCGCGCAAGGCGATAGACGGCATTTTTGCGGATCTGGCGATGGCAGAAAACGAGCGACGATGGTAAAAACGCTGGGTCGGGCGACGAAGAGGAGGTTTTGGGCCAGCTGGGCGTGCCGGGAAAGGGGCGAATACGAGGGATTGCGTGGGCTTTGGTCGCGAGTGCTAAACAACCGACGCCTCGTCAGAACGGCACGAGCGGTGCTAAATCGTGCTCATGGAACAGCCGATATGGATGTCGATGAATGCAGTACAGACGATAGCAGAGGCGCAGATCAGAATTGTGGGTCGATGACAACCGTGATGGCCTGGCCTGGGGTGAGGTTGTTGACGTGGTGGAGTCAGGTGTGAGGAGGGCAGAAAAGGAAGGGAGAGGGAGATTGAGGCTTGGAAAGTTGGACAGCCAAGTTACGAGAAAGGGGAACGACAGAGCCACACAGGTGACCAGAGTGCGTAACGGGACGGACGCTTGGATGTAACCAACCTTATTATTTTGGGCGCCACTCTACCCGAAGCGTACCCAGCAACAGCAGGACTCAAGGTTACCAGGAACCTCGGGGGAGGCCAGGGACGGAGGGAAGCTGACTGGGCACAGCAGTGGGCACCAGCCAGTGGCTGAGAATTTACCCCAAGCGCCAAAAAAGCCTGCCCTCCACCAGAGGTCCCTCATTCCAGCCGGCGTCATTTGTCTCGTGCTATCTAATCAGCAAATCACATCAAATCAAAGCGCCGTTGGGCTGTTTGTGCTTCACGTTTCCAAGTTGGCCATCCCTGCACGCTGGGTCCCCCGGCTTTCCCCAGCCGCCTCCCTGCCTCTCCCTGAACACGAAGGACAAACGGCAGAACACTCCGCATTGGGACACTCGCTATGCTCCATCAATCATGTCCATCACTACACTCCTGCCAGACATGCAGGAACCGCCAAGTATATGTATACCAAGCACCGTCAAAACGCTTGGACAAAAGGCCAACCACAGGTCAAGGAGCTAAGGACCTCCACTGTGGGCCCTGCTCACGGTCTGACAGTCTGGGGGTGGGGATGGGTCCATTAAACCCACACATTCCTCCTCCATCTAGGGCTTTCCTGTCCCTTCCGCCAAAACGTCCATGGCCCCTCACTCAACACCCTCGGGCTGATCAGTGCCTCTGTTGCGGCCATCCGTTGTGTCTTTAGTGCCACCCAGGCTTTGGTCGGTAGTCTTGGAGTCTCGAGTCGGCAAACGCAGTGATCTCGCACCCTACTCGGATGGGCGAGGTTTCCAATGAGGGCGCCACGTAGTGGTCCTCACTCCCAGCTTGTGCATTTCTCTCCAAACCATCCATCACCCACCTGCAACCGCCAGACTGGTGGGATTCTTCGGACTCCTGTTGTCCTACCGAACCCGGCCGTATTCGGTTGTGTATCCAGTTCGACGGGATTCAGGGGATCGGGTTGGAGAGCTACACAAGCTTCGTTGCCATGGTATAGCGGTGACAAATGGGAGAACCCCGTTCTCTGCGGCTGAATGGGAGCTCCTTCACCGGAAATTTTCGGCGAGGCTTTTGCCGACGATAGCTTCAGCCCTCAGGTGGTGCTCAGGTGGTGGACTCGTCTCCAGCTACCACAATGACCCTGCCGTGGTCGAAAGAGATGGACCCTTGTTGTCCGACGAAATCCTCCAATTTTCTCCCAGCTCGGGGGGCTTCTGGATAGCTTCCTGGGTAGAAGTAGATTTGGACTCACCGGCCTTCTGAAGGTTGTCTAGAGGCCTGGGATCTTGACCCTGACCCCTTCGTCATCCCAAGACCCAGGCGGGCCACCTGAATCCTCCAAATGCATGCCACGCTCACGTTCTCTAGGGAGCTCGATGTTCACCAGCCAGGGCGATTGGATCCAGTGGAGTTCGTCGTCGTTTCCATTTTCAGAGACGCCTTTTGAGAGAGACCAGACGGCATTGATGAAGAGCGTGTGCTTCAATTTCTGTACGAATTTCTCGTCTTGCATGAGGTCGGCCACTACCGGTTCATGGAGAGCCCTTCCCTCTCTGCATCTGGTAGGCCTCAATGTCGATATCTCGACGGGCTCGCACGATCGAGCCGAAAATATGCTTACAGCCCCGATACCCTTTCGGGCCGGGGTCCAGAATGCCTAACTGCAGCGTTCAAAGTTATTCAGGACATTTGAAACATGTTTTTCTCACGCAAGGAAATGGTCAAAGGGCACAATCTGTCAGTGTCCTACGCCGAAGTTGCACAGGAGCCTTCACTAAGTAGCGAGGCATCCAATGCTTGTGGCAAGGGCACATTTTCAATAGCTAGGCATAGTACAAATAATCTGAGGAGGCTGCTCACCAGCGGACCATGCGATAGATTCTTCAAAAAGGTCTGTCTTGATGCCATCAGCCTCTCATTTGATAGCAGGAAAGGCTGAGGAGGCCAATCTGCATACCAAAGCGTTCAGCACTTTTCTTGCATCTTGCGTACCGTTCCCAAAGTCGTGCCACTCCTGCCTCGGAATCTTCACACAGCCGCTTCAGCAGATGTGCCATTGCTTTTCATCATGCAGGGCTGGAGCGGAGCAGATGCGTCATGTATCTCCTCCTGCATTAGGATGGCTGTGAGCGGATGATTCCGCAAAACCTGAAAGTCGTAAGGCTCATTTATAGTAACCTGTACAAATGTTTTCCAATTACATATTGTTTGGACATGTTAACGGTGCTATGAATTTGTTGGACATTTACAATTTATTGTATATCCTGGTGTGAGCTATGCTGGTCATTTAGACCTGCCATGCTTCTGTGCGCAAGCCGATACGAATTGGGCTTGTGTTCGAACCTCTAACGATAGCCCCCCAACAGCCGTGAATTTGAGTTTTGTCTTCAGTATGTCGCATTTTAGACCATAACCGATTCGCCGGGGACCTGTTGGTCGTCCAGCACGGCCGAACACCGCCTTACGATCAGCACATACTCCGGTACCGAGTTTCACATGCCCGTGACTGCATCGGGGCCCTGTCTGTGTCAATGATTTGACTATTTGCGATACAGAATGGACTACTCCGTGCATGTTTTGAATTCAACTCTATCTGGTCCTCAACGCCGGGCCACATGTCTGCATGACCGTTGAGCCTCAGCGCAGGACAAAGCGAACACTACACGGTGCCCCTGCGAGGTTTCATCTTGGGCAGTTGGCGCAACCCGACGGCATGGCCAAAGAACATTGCTCTGCCTTTGTAAACTTTGGATTTGGTTGTGGCCCAGTATCCATATTTGAAATAACAATTCCAATTCAAGTTGAGCATTGAGTATTACACATGGTGCACTATCTGGAGCCGAGTGTCCTCTTGCCGAAAAAAAAGGGCCTAAAAATCTGATGACTTGATTGCCATGCCTGCCTTGAAATTTCTACGGGAGTTGTAAATGAAAAAGATGTTGGCAGCGTAGAGCCACATCGCGGTTGTGTTAAAAGGCAAAAGTTACGAGTTTAGGTACTGACAAGAGCCGGCCATTTGTCAATGATGTTTAATTGTGAGGGCAGGCGATTAAAGCGGCCCGTCCTTGAACCCCGACTGCCGAGAGCGAGTCTCGGAGGACCCCAGAACCTCGGCGAATGGGCCCTGACCGACCGCGGCAGATACCTAGGTAGAATGCGGTGGGTATTTCTGCGCCCGTTCGTCATCATCCAGGTCCATGACTAATACTGGAACAATACTTACTTTCGAGTCAGCCGGAAGGGCCAAGTCTCTTGCCCGCCGTCTGCTTCAGCATCTTCTAGCCTCTAGACTTTAGACTCTCAAGCAGCTTCTCACGATTCCCTAGACAAGCGAGCAATTATTCTCAACGCTTTCCCAAGACTTGCCAGCCTGCACAAGCCGTCCCGTGCCCCCCCCCCACCCAGGTCGGAGTAAAGCTCGCCGGCCGTTGCGACGACCCCTGAGCCGGTGCGTGCTTGCCCCACCGAACCGCACAATCCGATCGGCGCCAGTCCAACGGCGCATACTTGAACACGACGGCACGGAACGAACCCGACTTCCAGGTCCAGGAGGAGCTGCCCTCGGATCACAGCGTCGTTTTCAACGTTTCCGGATATGCCTGGCATTGAGGCGCCCGAGAAGTCCGGCCTGGAGGGCCAACGGCGGAATCAAGGCGACACAGCAGCAAGCAAGCTGCCCTCCTTCTACTCCCCACGGACAACTCCTCGCGATGGTGACAGCGACGTCGACGTTCCTGCCGCGGCGCTCGATGGCCAAGCGCCAGCAGCTCCTCAGACACAGCAGCCACCAACCTCCAACCCAGACCAGGACGAGGCCTTGATAGCCGAGCCACCGCCATCTCTCCTCAGCCCCTCCTTCACCCCTCCCTCGACGCCGGGCACTGCTACGCCGCTTACATCTGTCTCTTCCGTCACCGGCGCATCCATTGGGCCACCTTCCACCACTCTACGCCCAGCACGCGCTGTACCCGTCGACTCCACGCTACCCGACTCCACATCCGGCTGCGGCACCAAGCGCCCGCGCCTCGTCGAGCGCCTGCCACAGGTTGAGTGCATCGTCCGGGCACGCATACCCACTGTCGCCGGCACGGAGATGTTTTTGCACCTGTACTCGAACGATGTGGACAACAAGGAGCATCTGGCCATTGTGTTCGGGGAGAACATACGGAGCAAGAGCTTGGACGAGCCCCGGCCGGGGGAGACGGAGACCGACCGGATGGTGCGCGGGGCCTACGTAGGGAGGCTGTTCCCCGGCCGCACCAGTAGCGGCATGCCACATGGCCAGGCCGAGGGGGGCGACGCGGCCGTGTCACAAGGGAGCGGCGAAATCCCCCTCGTGCGCATACACAGCGAGTGCTACACAGGCGAGACGGCGTGGTCGGCGCGGTGCGACTGCGGCGAGCAACTGGACGAGGCGGCCCGGCTGATGTCGCTGCCGTCGAACAAGGCCGGCGGCATCATCATCTACCTGAGGCAGGAGGGGCGGGGCATCGGGCTCGGGGAGAAGCTCAAGGCGTACAACCTGCAGGACCTCGGCTCGGACACGGTCGAGGCGAACCTGCTGCTGAGGCACCCCGCGGACGCGCGGAGCTACGGGCTGGCCACGGCCATGCTGGCGGACCTGGGCCAGAGGGACATCAAGCTGCTGACCAACAACCCGGACAAGATCCGGGCGGTGGAAGGGCCTAACAGGGAGATCGTGGTCAGGGAGCGGGTTGAGATGGTGCCCCTAAGCTGGAGGGGCCGGGGCGGCTTCAGGAGCAAGGAAGTGGAGGGATATTTGAAGACCAAGGTACGTAATTTCTCCCCTCAGCCTTTTGGATACCAAGCTGACTCTGAATACAAGATCGAGAAGATGGGGCATATGCTCGACATGGACTCGGGCCCACAGTGATATACACACCAAAATAAAGACACATAAAACGGAGATGTTGAAGGCGTTAGTGTATCAATGTACATAACCCACATTTTCCTTGGGGAGCACAACTGCACAACTGCTCAGCATATACCCAGAAAATACTAGACAAATGACACTTGACTGGACACCTGGAAGAGGTTGGCTGTTGAAGGCACCCTCCTGGCGTATCCGAGTGAGACAGCCGTGGACACAATGCGGCCCGCCTCGCTTACCGAGTCACTACAGAGAGCTTCATACTAAAACAAAAGCCGATTTCTTGGCGAGCGACACCGACTCTGACTGCATCAGATGCCGTCATGGGAGGCCCGTATGGGGATGGAGCAGCGCAGGGCGCCTGGCCAAATGGGCACGACCATGGATTCGATTGAAACTCGGGTTCTTCTGCCCTTCCTTTGCACGATCAATGGCGGTATCAGAGCAAGTTGATCACATCCCCCCTCATCGATCGGCATATAGAAAGTGCTGTGTTCGCTGCTATGCCGCCCCGTGTACCCAGGTCTTGAATAGGAAGCCCCATGTGCGCCGCGTGACTTCATGCGACGCGACTTGGGTACTGGCTAAGAAAGGAAGGTCATAACTCACAATTCTGGGAGAGAACCTGGGCAGTGGGTGATACGACGCAGGATCCCGCAGCGCTACTGGCTGAATGGACGGGCCCGGGGCTGGGGGGCGACTTTGCCCAGCCAGTCCGGCAGGATCGCGGGTGGCAGCCTGGGCCACAAGCACTGCAGGGCCACGTTCTACTGCAACCTTAACTCACTCCACCCGAAGGCACTTGGGAACCCCTGCAGACCATGTTGTGCTGGTTGCACAAGTTGTGATCTTCGGTGAAGCATATGTATATATATGTGCGATCGACTTGAAGCTTCTTGGCCTCGTGATCCCGAGGAGCACCTCTTCTTACCCCTCTTCCTCGATGTCAAGCTGAAAACCCCATCTTGTATATTGGCTCAGTCCCATCATTCTGTGACCATTTAATCATACGCAAACCAGAACTTATTCAACCATGCATTTCCAGGCTGCGCTATCCATCGCCATCTTTGGCGCATCGGCCCTCGCCGATGGTAAGTCTCGCTCCAATCGCCACCAAGCCCCGTCTTATACCTACCCGGGTATCGGGCACTTTCAGCAATACCGACCACTGACAATCCTCACAGCCCCGCAACCCCGGCAAAACAGCTGCGTTATGTGCCCAGAGGTCATGCCCGAGTGCCCGGTCTGCCCCGCCAACGAGGATTGCGTCATCAGCAACCCGAGCGACTGCACCGAGTGCCCCCAGGCCTACTGTGCCACAAGGGCGGCCGACGGGACGCCGACGTCGACGCCGACGGGCATCATCGGCGGCTCCTCCACCAGCACCAGCACCACCGACGGCGGGTTCACCCTGCCCACCGTCTCTGAGAGCGAGACCTCTACCGGCACCGCGTCGTCCACGACGACGGCCACGGAGTCTTCGGGCTCGACTACCGCTACCGCGACCGCCTCTGAGGGGTCATCGACTGGTACGGCCAGTGCGCCGGGGGCGTCGTCGTCTGCGCCGAGCAGTAGTGCTGCCGGGCGGGGTGCCGACGTGGCTGGGGTGGTGGGAGTGGCGCTGTTGATGGCGGTGCCGGTCTTGGGCTTGCAGGGACTCTGGTAGGCTTGTCTGTGTAGGTTGCAGGTGGTGGACTGTGTTCTCGGGGAACGGTCTTTTGGTATTCTGCGAGTGGACACTCGTTTTAGACAAAATGTTTGCGTGTTCTGCAATGGGATGAATACACACAAAGTTTCGGATCGTCCGCTGATGGTGACGATGGAGTCTGTTGCGTTTGAATGTGCTGGGACGTCATTCGAGCTGGCGGGATAATCGGGTGATTGTGAGACTCGGGGCCAGATTATACGCGAATCTGAAGTTCAAAATACAATTGACACTCTCGCTCAGACATTTCGCGAGATACTACTAGTACTAGTATATCAAACTCAAAAGGCCCAAATAGTAACATCGGCAGTTCTCTGTGTAGACGAACGCGAGTGGTGTTATCACACTTGCTTTGGCCCTCATCTGACAGTTGACTGTTGATTCATCCGTGTCGATGAGGAACAACGTGAAACTTATCGAATAAAACGGGCCACAGAGCCAATTCTCGGGCCCGCACCTCCTAGTTTATTTGTTGAAACATCCGATGCTCCCTTATTTGAATCATCGAGATCGTAGATGAGCATTGATTTAAGTGCGTCTCATTCAATTGGGTGGCTGTCTGTGCTGATACACCGGCCCCTCCGGATCTATTGTATTATACACGCTGATTTACACGCTGTTCTCTGACTAGTTATTCACAGGTTCCCAACAAGTTCTTGCCACGGTCTAGGACTATCAATTGCTGTGAGGCCTGATTATAACTAGGCAGATAATGTGAAAAATATGATGTGCTTACATGAAGGTTATCGGTCGGTAGTAAAGTCTCTTGCATAAGACAGAAATCTTTCAGGCATGGTACGCGAGTAAATTAAATTTACATACTCAAAAGATTATCCACACCTCTTACTATTGCTTGCGTGAGGTGAGTCGGTGAATGAAAGTTCCACTCAATCTTTGTGTGGAAAAAAGTCGTACAGACCCAACCTGGATCGATCAATTTCCACATCCACACTCGGCGTTCGCCTCACAGTAGTAGCCGCAGGCGGCCGCCTTACTTTGCTCCGACCACGCTCATTAGGGTCGTCATACTCCTCATCGATAGTCTGCAGGCTCCTCCTCGATGCGGCGGACGACACCGACGGCCTCGTCTTGACGATGAGGAGCTCATCATCGGATAAGTTGCGTTCATGTGTGACCTCGATAGTAGTCGTGTGCAAGATGCCGCCCATCGGCGGAGTTTTGCTCTTCAATTCTATGGTTTGCGCGCCACGTTCGGTGGCGGCACCATAAGCTCCATAGACACCGTACGCCCCTGTACCGTTGTGTCCCTTGTGAATGGTTGTGGCAAGTCGACGTGGGATGATTTTGCTGATGAGCTGCCGGCACGGCGGCAGGTTCAGGCATATTACCGTGCTCAGTAACTCGATGAGAGACCAAGATATGGCCGGAGCTATGTCCCAAGACAGGTCGGCCGTGGGCGCGAACTTTCTGACATATCTTATACGGATCACACTAGTGAATAGCGAACTGAAACGAGATTGTTAGCAGCTGCTGGGATGCTAACACATGACGCGTTTCGCTGTCATAGGATGAACTCTGACGGAGTTCGCGGGTGGAGGTTGGGGGGGGGGGCTCACAAGGACCCTAGACTGAACACGAACGCCAGCATAATTCGTTTCCGTTTGGAAAGTTTCAGTTTCCATAACTCCGGTAATGGCATGACCAAGATGGCGAAGTGCTCCGCTATACCCAGTATAGCTCCCGCAAACCCGATCGCGTTTAGGTCTAGGCAACGACCTTTCTCGCGTATGTCCCAGGATGCGGAAACGGGCATACAACGTAGCAAGATGAGGAAGTAAAAGATGGTCTCTTGGACTACCATCACAACTATGCCGTAGCGAGCCGTGAGGCTGATCCAGCGTTTGGGAAACACCCGCAGGTACAGAGCGAGGAGCGAGATCTTGGTTAGCAGCTGATCGAGGATGTAGAGCTGCTGACTGATCCAGTAAAATCGCAATAGGGGAATGGCATTTCGGGGGTCAACGACCCATACGTGTACGCCGAAGCCGATGAATGAGCCTATTGTGACAATAAGAATACGTTCATAGATATGCCCATGGAGAGTCGAACTTACTTGCGAGCTGGACAGCACTGACAGCTAGCAAGGCGATTGTAGCCAGGAGGGCGAGGTAGTCGTCAACGCCCAGCGTGGAGGACTGGTATCTCGCATACCACCGCAGCCCGATGCTTGGGATAGCAAGAGCCATCGCCATGATAGCAAGGACCTTGAGGAACGTCGCTTGTGACTCCACAAATAGAGGAGCATCACGGCATATCTGACCCAGACCATTCTCGCCCACTGTGAGGATAGTAGATGTCGTCAGCGAGGGCCAGGCTTACACGGCTCAACAGCAGCAAAGGTAACTCACCGATCTGGTCAGGAACTTCGCATGCCAGTCGGGTACAGCCTGACAGCGTGGTGAGCAGTGTTACGTTTGAACAGATGCATGAGTTGAGTTGGTCGATGCTGGCGAGGCAGCTAGCATCCGGAAGGACGTCGAGGAAACATGACACCTAGTACGACTCAAGTCAGCCGGCTGCGACATAGTGGTAAAAGAGAGCGTGTCTTCTGTACTACTCACGGCGCATGTTGGAGTCTGCTGAAGAAGCTGGCCGACTGTCGTCTGCCCACTAACAAGGGCCGAGAAGCACAGCAGCCATGAGAAAGCTGTGATATGAATCCTGGATATCATTGCCCCGTCATCGGCGCAAACATGAGAGGATTTTTCGTTACCATTAACTCGTAGGAGCCTCGAAATTTCACCCGTACACTGAGTTCTGAAGGCAGGGTGGAAGGGGGGCTGGGGATCTTAAAGATCTGAATCCGGCAATGCCGTCAATGTGACTAAGAGGAGTATATGCACCCTACCGGCTATGATCCGAGGGGGATCTTGGTTGCCATTGTGATACGGATGCTCGGAAAGGTTTGGGAACAATTCAGCGATCCTAGGGCTACAATACCGTGGGAATTGTACAAGGGCTGAAGGTCCGGTTGGTCAGCGAGCAGCTGGGTTTCGGAGCTCGATCTGAAAGGAGTTGACAGCCGGGTAATCATATAAAATATGCTATGTTTCAGCGAGGACACCCTCCTGTTCGCCGCGATGCTGCATGGTTCGTGTGTTCGCTGGGAAGACGGGGTCCTGGGTCTACTGTGTGATCTTGTCCGGGATGCGCTATGCTAGGCAAGCCACCGAGCTATAGTGCATCTGGGCCAGCTCAGAAAATTGACCAGGAATCTCGGTAGATGGGAGCCGCCAATAGGGTGAACATCAACTTGGGATGTTGTGCATTGGTGAGACGTGTACCAAGATCCAGAAGGAGAAAGATCTTGGGAGGATGAAATCAGCTCGAGCTCCCTTTCGGGGGCTTGAGACAACACATGGGGTCCCAGAACAGGAACTTGGCGGTGGACGACACTTCCAGAACTGGAAGTTGGCGGCCGGCGAGGCAAGACGGCTTCAAAGCCGTCTTTTTGTTTTCTGTTGCAGCGAACGGTTCGGCCGTGACACCTCGGAGGCAAGGTGAGACCTGGAATGAGCGCCTCGATGTCAGGTTAGACTCACGCATGCGCATTGAGGGCGGCATGATCACAGGGCACCTCCAGATCTCGCAGTGTTTCAAGGAAGAACCCTATGGAAGCAATGCGTGTTGTGGCTGCTTGGGTGAGGGTGCAGTTGTAAGGAGTTGATGACCAGATCAAGACGCGGCATATCGCCATTGTCGGACCAAGGCGAGGTAAGGATGGCAGAACTGAAACCTGCTACACCACGCTTGCGTCCTGGCGATCATGCATTGAAATGATTGACAGGACATAGAATCGTGGTGCGGCAACTTTGAACCGAGCCATGGGAGACCCTTCAAGACAACGGGGACAGGGAACATGCTGTCCACGGACTACCAGGCACGGCAGTTGAGGCTCGGATGGCCGTTGAGTGAAGTGGTATAGCTGGGCCCTGTTATATAGCCATGTCCTGTGAGGCTCTGCTGTGGGCTTACAGATTTGTTGGGATGCAGGCAAGGGGCCCCGTTTGAGATGATCCTACTGGCCGGGGATGCTCGTTCCCGGTAGTATGGGCTTCCCCAGACGAGGGTGATCGCCAAAAGGAAGCACAGACGGTGCATCCCCTCCCGAGGTCCGTTGTGTGATCGGGTCCGCTAGACTGAAAGTCTGTATACACACAGTTGTTGAAGTTGTTCTAGAAGTTCCAAGGTGAGGCCCCAGCTGAAGGACGGGCCGCTGGACCCTAACCCTGCTACATCAGACCGGACTCGAGCAGCTGTGATCCTTGGACTTGCCGTGCCACCCATGCAGTACTAAATTGGCTGCCGCGTGACCCCGCGGACCTGTCGAGAGCTAGGCCTCGGACGCGGCGCTGTTGAACTTTATTTTCGTTACGCGACAGCGACAGCGACGGCGCCAGCGCCAGCAACAGTAAGAAGCTCCCGTCGCATCGCCACGGCAGCTGTAGGGGACGCAAACCTCAGCTGTGCGAACACACAACACCAGTTCCCCTGTATCTACAGCCCAATACAATGCTTGACGTTTCTGCATTCCATTTGAGCCCCAACCGGCTCTGTCACTGAATGTCACAATTCGCCTGCTGATCTCCCCGCGGGCCACCACCGCACATCCTTCGCACTTGCAAACACAGAAAATGGACCAAAGTTTGCGCCTCCGTCTTGTCGTTCGCCGCCATGGCCTACCAGAAGCCAGGATTCTCTTCAATGTACCCCTGGACAATGACCCAACCATTGCGCAGCTCGTCGAGCTCGTCAACGAGTCCATTCCGCTCGAGAGCGACGACTGGGGCCTCGATGACTACACCGTTGAGCTTCATGCCAAGGATGGCCATGCCTTCGAGTGTCTGCACTTCCAGTCTGTCGCGAGCATTCTCGAAAAGGACGATGAAATCTTGTGCGTTCCCTATTGCATGTCGACCGCCTTACGTCCAGATCAAGATCTAGTACTCACTGCCGTGATGTAGCATCCGACCCCTCCTGACCAACGACCTGAAGAAACGTCGGATCAGTGGTAGAGACCAGATCTCCAGCGGCGGCCAGCACCTGATCGACGGCGTACCTTTCGGCCGTCCACGGCTCAGAGCACCGAGAGGCCGGCCTGCGGTCCACATTGCCCCAAGAAAGCGGCGGAGGCTGACCTACGATGGGGACTTCGACAAAGATGAATTCGACGATGACGACCAAGTCGAGACTTTAGATGGGGAACTGGCCGACAAATACTACGAATCAAGGGACGATCAAGAGGAAGAGGAAGAGCAAGAGGAGGGGCCGCTCCTGCTGATGCAACACGGCGAGCCTGAAACGAGGAAGGACAGTCGGCGCGTCCACTTTCCCCGCAGCGTAACCGCGAGCGCCGAATTTGACGATACAGATGACCGTAGTGAATCGAGCGAAAACGAGGAAGACACCGAGGCAGAAGACGACCAGGAAGATCTGTTTGAGCCGGACGCAGAAGACCTATGCGAAGAGCTGAGGGGCCTTGCAGAGGAAGCAGCTGATAATCAACCTGCCGAGGACCGAGAAGACTCCGAATGCTCTCGCAGCCGAAATGATGGTGCTCATAAGAGACCCTCAGTCCGGGGGGAAGTTAATGACTTTGGCCCCTTCACTGAGGAAGACTCTGAGCCTGAATCCCATATGCGGTCTGGGCGAACAAATGCTGACTCTCGCAATCGATCCAGCCATGATATCTCGGACAAGGTCATTGCGGTCCGATCTGCTTTCCCGGCTGTGCCAGGTGACGTGTGCGAAAAACTTCTTGTTAAGCACAACCACGACGTGGGTAGCGTATGGAAGACGCTGGCTCAGCAGCTGAAGCCGCGACTGGACCTCGCACAAACCATGGTACTGAATACCCAGCTAGAGTTGCCAAAGGAGGTCATGGTTATTTCGTCGCCGCCCAGGAAACCCGCAGAAGCCCCTGGGGAAGTCAGCCGTATTGGAGACGAGGACGACGCAACGGATTCATCTTCCTCCGCTGAAGAGGATGAGGAAGAGGAAGACGACGAATCTGAAGCACACGCAACATCATCTGAAAGCGAAGACGACGAAAGTAGTGACAGCGAGGGCGATGCTAGCGCCGGAGACGATCCCGCTTCGAGACCTCCGTCTGCTGCAAACGGCGCTGACAGCTCCGACTCAAGCAGCGATGAAAGCGACTCGAGCGATGATGATAGTAGTGGTCCCGGAGACGACGCTGTAAATCACGGCAAGAAGGTTGAGGGTGGGAAACGGGCCAGCAGTAATGGAAATCAAAGCATCTCCGGCCCAAGGGCTGGTGTCAGAGCCGGCCTAAATAACCGGCGGCGGCGAAATGTCATCGAATCCTCGCCGGCCAGCAGCCCTGCTAAGAGTATAAAATCCAACGGCGCGAATGGCAATACCATGGTTCCCGCTAGAGTCGCTTCCTCATCAGACGTGACGGAAAGTTCATCGTCGGAAAGCGGTAGCGATAGCTCGAGCTCCGACGACAGCGACGAGGACAGCCAGGCAGATAGCTCGGACTCATCCTCGGACTCGTCATCAGGCAGCGACTCAAGCTCAGAGTCAGAGCCGGAGGCAGAAGTTGCCACGCCATCTAGGGGGACGAGGGCATCTCGGTCTCAGAACGCGACCACAGCAACGTCATCTTCCGTTAAGCCTGGCTCTACCTCCGCTGCATCCCAATCATCTGTTCAAACGCCTGTGGCTCCAGGTCAAGGCCTGACCAAGACTCAAAGACGCAACGCACGGAGGAGAATCCAAAAAGCAGCACAAAAGGCCTCCAGAAGTGTCGAGAGCCCGCAAGTCCCCACTGTGCAAGATGCCGACTTGATGGCGAAGAAACAGGCGTTGTTGCAGTCACTGGGTGTTCCCTCAGGTGTCTCAAAGGGCGGTGACAAGCCAGCTACAGACCCCAGTACGGGCACGCCTCTTGGAAACGCGCCAAGGGATCTGAGCAAGGGGAAAGAAGACACAGATGCTTGGAGAGAGAAAATCTCGTACCGTGCGGTAGAGTGCGTTAATGAAGGAGTAGCGCTGAGCGAGCCCCCGTTTCCATTCGTACAGCGTTGGGACTCATCACAGCGTCGTGGCAAGAGGAAGTCGCGAGACGACTCCCAATTCTATGACGGATCCAACCAAAGTCAAAAGAAGCGGAAATGCGGCAAGTCATCGAGACAGCTTGCAGACAGCTACAGGGAGGACACGACCATGTTTTCCTTGAATCAAGATGATGTGACCTTGAACTATGACGACGAACCCGTCGGTCTGGACCAAGGCAAAATGGAGTCCAAGAATACCGGCACTGGTCATACCCCAACGGTAGATGAGGATCTCCCAGCTCTGCCGGCGGACATGTCTTTGCTCCCTCAACTCTCGCTTGACGACATCCAGCCTGGACTAATTATTGCATGGAAGCAGCTTTTGCTCACCAAGGCCAATAATTGGCAACCGCAGTTGAGCAACTTCATGACCGCTGTTGTCACCGAAGTTGACGGCAGTGGAGACTTTCAAGTTCAACTAGCAAAGCGCGATAGAGATGTCGACAAGGACGAGAAGGAGTATGATGATGAAGGAGGGCGAATCTACGCAAAATTCGAAGTGCCAGATGACGAAGAGGAGGACGAGGAAGCAGACCTGGGTTTTAGAGACATTTCTTTCGCGGAGATGATTGATCCGCGCATGGTCCGGCGGCCTTCTCCATCTACCACTGAGAATAAAGCGACCCAACCACCGGAGCAAGACGTCGAGGTAGCGGACAGTCAGCCGATTCGCAAAGTCGAGACCAGCAATAAGTCAACCAGCTACAGTGATCAGTCGAAGACCATGGATATTGAGCAGGATGGACAAGGCGATAAGGTCAATGTGACGGATGTTGACAGCACCGATGGACCCATCACAGCAGGAGAGAGCTTTGTTTCTGAAACGAACCACGACATGATCGCTGACAATGAGACCGATGCTGGAGCCCAGCTTGAGGCCCTAGCTCAGGATGTGTCCATAAGCGAAGAACGCCGGTTTGAAATCAGCCAACTCATGGTGAGATCGTCTATTGACCAGCTCACACTCCTTCAATTTGGGAGTCCATCTCGCCAACTGGAAGAAGAAGCGTCCTCAATGCTACCTTCTCGTCAGTTGCAGTCGTCACAGCGAGTGTCATCAGAAGAAGCATCAGAAGAAGCGCCGTCTGAATACGGGTCCAAGGACCCCTCACAACAAGAAGCGCACCTGCCAGCTGTCGCGACTGCCCTGGATGATTTCCATTCAGCCCGTCAGTCCCCCAGTCAGCTAGGCGCGAACTCAGACAATACACATGAGAATGGAGGCGCATTTGGCCATACTCCCTCCAAGGGGAACGTAGAATATCCTAAGTTGGACGTCTCCTTCACAAGTCAGACAAGCGCCCGCAGTGGACGACAAATCGACCCAGACTTCATCACTCATTCAGACGACTTGGGACACGGGCTGCCGGACGACTCGGCTATAATGAATGGCTTTGACGACGATGACGCCGCTCAACGATTCGTACCCAGCGGATGAGCGAGGACAGGTTGATGGGGTCATTCATGAGCGAACTCCTACGCAGGAGGTTTACAATGACGACCTGCCACACGCTCAGGATGCAGCGGCACACCTCACGCCGTTCAAATCTACGCAGATTTCCCATGAAGCCAATGGCCGTCCGACCTCGGCCGGCTCAGCCTCGACTGGTTCTTCGAGTATCTTCGTTGACTTTGAGCTCATAGGTTCTCAGCCAGCCATGGCCAAGTTCAAAGAGCACATCAAAGAAGAGGCTGCTGGTTCCCAGACCAATGTCAAGGGCGAACAAGCCTCCCAGGCGCCTCAAGAGATGGCAGGAATTCCTGACATCAACGAAACCTCCTCCCCAGCGAATACAAGATCGAGGTCCCCGGAGAACGGCAGAAGCCAGAGCGTTAATGGCACTCCAGTATCTCAGCGAAGCCGTCATTTGACACGTTCGGTCAGGCAGAGCCCTCGGAATACCAACGACGAGGGAAGTGTTTCTCAGCGAATACGTCGGAGCAGTCGCCTGATGGATAGCAACTCAAGCCCGCCTGTGGCCAAAACGGGGGAAACTGCGAGGAAAGCAAGGAAGCACGGTACCAAGGGGTCGCCCACTCCTAATGGCAAACCCAAGTCCCTTATCGCCAGTTTCGACGGTCCTGTATCCCCGCCATCACTATCCAAGCTGCGCCAGAAGCCGGCCCACGCCCTCTCAAGCTCGCCAGGAGGTAGGGGGCAATCAACCACGTCGCCAAAGTCGGCTTTGCGCAAAACAGCCGAGCCGAGCAAGAGCCGGGCACAAAAAGGGGGCTCCTTCAAAATCCCAGCTGGATCGCAGGTTATGTCGCTCTTGACCAGTAGCCCAGGGCCACGAGTCGATGAGTCCCCGGCGGAAAGGGAGGATGGAGAGGATGAGGTACGGTTCGACTCGGACCACGACGACCCGTTTGCGGAGGCTCTGACGGAGAGGTACGCCGACGACGACATTGACGGTGACTACCATGACTCGGCCGCCGGCAGTGTCCCTGGTACCATCAACAAGCTGCGAGCAAGAAGATCGCCCTCGACGAGGGCAACGAGGGCAACGAGGGCAACGAGGGCAACGAGGGCAACGAGGGGTGCCAGTATGCCCGTCGCGGAGGTTGATGGGGCGGACGCCGGGGCGGATGGGGAATGGGCGCCGAGCACGTATCAAGAGCCTGGTGGAAGAAAGGCTTCAGCTGGCAAAGTCGGGGGGCGTTCGTCTGGTCACCGCTTCTAGGGGAACGCATGCTTGATCCAGTAGGACTAGGGCTTGGCGGCCTGGTGATATGAATTTGGTGGTTTGGATTCCGTTAGTATGGCCGGATTGAATGCGATGGCCGGTTGGTCTATGTTAGTTTTCTAAGCACTCATAGTGAGGATGCGAAAGGTGGCGACAACGACTTCTCCCAAGCTCAGGAGATCCACATATTAAGACGTTGACTATTGTCGTCCTCATGGCACGTTCACTTCCTTCTTGTCAGTGCATAGCAAGCTGTGAGACCACCATGTGGGAAGCGAGAGCTACCGGATGTTCCCAGTCCAACCCGCGAGCACAGAACTGCACTTGCATTCCTCGCAAATGCCGAATCTTGATCCTGCTCGAGGCGTTATGCTAGCTGCGAGTTGACGTCCCCGTCCTTGGCAAGTGCATATTATAGCTTGGTTTATAGGGCTTTGGAAAACATCTTTCCTGGTCAAAGTTTCTCTCTGGCAGGTTTCTAGATCCAACCGAGGAGGTGCGGTTGATTCGGTGGCAGCGACTTGATCTGGATCAGCCCGATCAATCAAAGCCCCTGCTTCCCCACAAGGGGTGTGCAGCTGCCGTACGGTCCTGGGAGACAGACAGCCAATCATTTTACACAGGCGCGTGCCCGCAGGGATGCGCCGCGGCGCCGGAGTCCTAGATCTACCGTGTAGAGTGCCATCTCGCTGGTAAAAACTTGAAACAATTCTAGAAAGTGACAAAACTTTATCGTCCAGTCTCGCGCCTGTCAGGCAGCATAGTTGCGGCGGTGCTGCGAGCTGCAGGGAGGGGCGCATGTCTAATGGGCGGGGATCCCCTCTGGTTGGGGGCTTTGTGGCCCGCGAGTGAGCTTGGGTGGACGCCGAGACGCGGTCACCTTGAAACGGATGCCCGTCAATCGCCTGGCTGCGGCGCACTGCCTGCTGCCCTCCCTATGCACTAGGCAGTTGAGCTGGAGGCTTCGATTGAGGGCGGTGCAAGGAAAAGAGACGGAAGGGGGGGGGGTGCGGCGAATGTGGGAGTCGTCACTGTCACACAGCCCATCACCATTGAGTGTATGTGTTTGCTCTTTATTAAGCTTTCGCCGGCGATTGTATCCGAGTCGCTGCCGCACAATGTTCCCAAAGAACCTTTTCTGTTCATTCATTCCCTTGTTCTTTGTTCGACGGGCTTGAGGCTCTCTTGTATTTCACTTCATTTAAATCAGTGGCTGTAAATCCGAGGTCCCAATTAGACGACACACACGCCCACAACAATCTCAGGCCACGATTTTGAATACCTGGGGTCAATCATCTGGTCACTGGATCTCGTCACACCACTCAATCCCCGTTCGGATACCCTCCCCGGCTCCTCTTTGTGCAACAAACAGCCGAGATGCTGGCCATCTCTCTCCTCACGGTCCTCCTGGCCCTGCCAGAACTGGCCACGGCCGGCCCATTCACATTCCCATCTCAGCCGAGCCTCAGACATGTCACCCTGACCGCCCAAGACGGCCATCCCCTGGTCCTCACCATCACACAAACACAGACGGCAACGACCACAACGACGCAGACACCAACCACTATCCCGGTGTCCTCGGGGCCGAGGAGAACAGGCCGGCCAGGCGAGGCCGAGCTGGAACTCAGGGACGACGTCTTCGCACCCACCACGCCCTCGGATCCATCGCCCGGCTCGCAATCAGACTCAGACTCGTCGACCTCCTCGTCATCATCTTCGACAGAGGAGGAAAGCGGCGAAGAACCCGCCGCGGCCGCGGTCGGAAGCGCCCCGGAGGCACCGGCGCAGGTTCAGACGGTGGCCAGGGCGCAGACCACGCCGCCTCCGCCAAAGAACGACCCGCAGGTGGCCTCTGCCCTCGCGCAGCAGGGTTACAGCCAGGTCACTTACTACACATGCAAGACGAGAGACGCTACGCTCACGCATTGTGGATGGCACGTGCCTGTTGTCAAGGCCAGCGGCGCTACCGGCTGGCGCCATGGCGGTGACATGGGAAGGATAGTGGGCGCTGTGTTGGCTGCGACGACCGGTGTCGTGCTTGGGAACCTGGTGATGTGAGGAGGGTGGGCGGCGGAATCGTGCTTTGTGTTCGAGGGAGGTTGGAGCTCGGGCTGTAGGGTCTTTCCCGTTGCTTAAGGAGCAGCGCAGAGGACGGCATGAGAGTTCCCCCCGTCCTCCGACTTCAAAATCCGGAGGCGCAACTTTTGGGGCTTTTGGAAAGCCATGATTAGATTAGTACAGGTCATTTGGGAGCCTGGAGCTGTCAGTATACCCGCCTCACTTGAGGCAACCTGAAAAATATTTTTTTTTTTTTTTTTTTTTTTTGGCTTTTTGCTTGGAAATGTCAAGACCAGATGCTCTGCAGTCTGACACGAGCCCACATGTAGTAGTGACTTTCCACACGTATGTATGCTGGAAGTTACTTAACCCTACCCCATATATCCTGGGTTCTTCGTAATACCATGGCATGTCTTTTTTTTTTTTCGTTTGGGGGGGGGGCAGGGGTGGTTGGGGGGTTTAGAGTAACTCTTTCCTTTCGAGCTCGTCTTCTGTTCAGAGAAGTTGATATTGTCTACACAATCTTACCCATTGAGAAAGCACTCAGAAGGCTTCCTTCCTCTTTCACTTAGATAAGGCACCCAGAAGTCAGCTATGTCGTCTTTGTGGACTCCGACAATTCCCTGTGGGATACCCTCTTGCGGCACACCTACCCTCTCGGACTATACCTACTGCCGGATTTTTGAGTCACTTACTGCTCAAATGAGACTCAAATAATGCAGAGTGGTCACTGAAACTACCTAGGTAGGTTGCAACAAGAGAATAAGGCATTGACCTGTGTGTTGTTCAACACCTGGTGACGCTACGTGGTGAGCCCAAGATGACTAAGCCCCTCAAGCTCTCTTTGAAAATCTGTGTGCCTCAATTGCAACCCTCATTCCACCAACAAGACCATCATATGTGCCACCATCACTGGCACGATTGTTTCTGGTTACATTTCCCACTCTTCCATTCTTCCACACAGTTCATGGTCCCACATTCGTCAATGGCGGAACCACAGGCAGCTCCAGACATTAGCTCATCAGAGCTTGGCAAAGCGGCCATAGACCGGTTCTGCTGCCAATACCTTCAACTAGAGGCGCATCTTGATTATCCCGACGGGCAAGCGTTGAAGCGACCAGAAGCCCAAGATGAAATCTTCGATCGTATCTTTGAGGGTTGCTCGCCTTCTTCCAAGAGCGCCAGGTTTCAATTGCGAGTATTGAAAGAGTTGGTAAAGAGAATCCAGGACAGCATAAGCGACAACGAAGCAGACGACTTTGTATGTGAAATTGACAAACGCCCATTTTCCAACAGCTACAAGAATCTGGTCTGACATGATCATGTTAGGAGGTTTCAGACAGGATAATGGACCGCCTGGGTGAGCTCATGTTCGAGCCTCTGATGTCTGAGGCAGATGAGGCCCAGCGCAAGTGTCTCGTCACGTACCGCTTATCCCTCGTCCAGCCCCCTGAGCACATTGATATCCTGGAAAACCGTGCTCTGCTAGCTGCCGGTGGCACCACCGGTCTCAGAACATGGGAAGCTGCCCTTCACCTCGGCCAATATCTGTCCATCAACAGCCATCTCGTTGCCGACAAACGAGTGCTAGAGCTGGGCGCAGGCACGGGTTACCTCTCGATCTTGTGCGCGAAAATGCTGGCTGCAACACATGTCACGTCGTCTGATGGGTCGGAGGAGGTTGTGGAGAAACTTGCCGACAACTTTGCGTTGAACGGCTTGGAATGGGACTACAACGTCTCGAGCTCTGCGCGCCTCAGCCCAAAACTCCTCAAGTGGGGCCACGCACTGGTCGGAACGGAAGAGCCGGAGTGGAACGGGGGCCAGAAGATCGATCTGGTCATCGGCGCCGATGTAACTTACGACCAGAAGGTTATCCCGTTTCTGGTATCGACGTTGACGGAGCTTGTGGAGCTTGACCCGGACACGGAGATAATTATTTCGGCCACCCAGAGAAATTCAGACACGTTGATGGTTTTCAGAGACAGCTGCGCCAAATCCGGTCTCCAGGTCAAGGAGGTGGAATTGTCAGTCAAGGACCAGCAGGATACCCTCATACGCCACGGCAGACCATATGGAACATTGACCCCATTTTACTCGACTCAGGTGCCTATACGGATCTTCCACATTCACGGAAGTAAAGGATAGTAGCTGAAATACCTAATGGGTTTTGTTGAGTAATGCATGGGGAAATGTCGAACCCGGCGTGCTACTTCTGAGGCGATTTCAGATTTAACTGAAGACAGTGGACACATTATCCGTGGGCAGGAAGCAAAGAGTCGATGCTCGCTAGGGAGCTCATGCTCAGACGCTCAAGCTCAGACGCTCGAGCGTAGCCCGACCTCCGATCAACTACGGACAGTACGTCAGAATAGTCCTCGGTGCCATATCCTCTCCTTTGCGGCGGGCCCGGCGACTCTAGATGGAGGTCACATCTCGAATTTCAGAGGGAATGGCCTCATAAAAATATGGCCACAGACGGATGAAAGAAGCCCCTTTGAAACATGTCGACGTTTCCAAGCGTCTGAAAGTTACCATTGATGGGTCACCACTCAATGCGGGCCTGCGGACACGAAGCTCTCAGCCAGTCTTCTCGAGGTCAAAGCCACATCAGTACATGAAAGTATAAGAAGGGCTACGGTGATCTCGGAGATCGACAGGAGATCTGCAAATGAGACAAGACATTCAATTCTTCAAACCTCCGTATACAACGGTCGCGGCGAGTGCACCGAGTGGGTCTTCGCAAGCAGTCGAGGCCCGTGACGCCAGATCAGCAGTGACACCTGGTACAACTTGTCCCAAGTCTCGCCCTTTGTCAAAGTCTGCTTGAAAATCTGTTTCTGTTTCTGATCCTGGCCGAGCGAGGTTGGTAGGCAAGTTCATCGCAGTCTCAAGGCGCTAGCATCTCCACCAGTTTAGTAATCCCCATACAATTCTGGAGAAAGCCTCTATATTTACATCAAGTGATAATAGTTTACAAGAATGTTATATCTGGAACCCGGGAGCGCAGGCCGAGATATTACGAAAGTAATACCTGTGAGCCGAAATATCGAAGCCACCGGTGCCCCCATTACACTCCTCGTTGTCAATGCCCTCGCACAAGACCATGTTATCCGAAGTCACCGACGAAGCCGGAACATATTTTCCATCCTCGACAGTAAGCCAATACTCAGGGCTGGTATGTCGATACCCACCCCCAAAGCTCCCAAAAAGCCCACCAAAGGGCTCATCGATAGGTGGTGTCCTGGGGACGGGGTCATCTGAATGGGTCACGCGGTACTCGCGCCCTTCTTGCGACGCTATGAACTGAACAAAGCCCTCGTTCCCCACCCGCGGGCTGCCGAACGTGTAGAGGTCGCAGGGGTAGCCGGCCTCCCTCAGGTGCACCGCCGCAATCGTCCCGACGGCCGCACCGAGGGAATGGCCGGCCACGACGAGGGTGTGGTTGGGATATGTCTGGAATGCGGACCAGATGGATTCGTAAATGTCGTCTGAGATATCCTCCCATGCGTCGTTGAAGCCGCTGTGAATCTCGCAGTCGGACACGGGCAGGCCAGTGTCGGAGCACTAAAGCAGTTCGAGTCAGCTTCCAAAGAGCTAGGAAGCCGAGAAGTCCGTGGAAGCTAGTGCTTACCGAAGTCTTGCTGAGTGTCAAATCTGCAATCCAGTTGCGAATCGATTCGCTGCCGCGAATGGCGAGGACAATCTCCGACCGGACAGGGTCGCGGCCTACGAAGCCCTCTAGGCTGGTGAAAGTCTTGTCACTAACATGGTAAGTATCAGCATTCCTGGCAACATGACTTCCTGAGAGAAGAAGACTGGATATGGAAGTCAATTATGCCTACCTGAAACTCGAGACTATCGTCGCGTTGTGGCTCTCGACATCCGGGCAGACGTCTAGCGAGCAGACAACGCTCTCGCCCGGCTCGGAATCGTCATTGCAGTACGCTGAGCCAGCCCATTGAGCGTAGAACTTGAAGTTGTCCACTTCTTGGTTGGTGACCTGCGAGTCTATGGCGAGCAGATTACCCTATTAGTAACTACTTTTCTCCATTGTTGGATGGTTTGTCTCCACTAACCCCGTGCTCGGACGATCCTGCCGTGGGAGTATTGGGAAGCCGCAACGAGACCGGCCGTCGCGAGGAATTGAAGGCCAAAGAACCTCATTGCTATTGCATGATGGCTGGCAGAATGTAGGATGAATGGACCTCTGGAGAAGGGTATACCCCTGGGCTAAGTTCGTGAGGCCGATACAGCGGTATAAATCCAAGCAACCCGTCCTGGATCTCGACCGGGAACCAGCTCCATTTTGAAGTTGTTTGTAGCTCCGCTTACAACCACAGGGACATGACTCGTCCTCTGCGGTAAGCGAAGAGTGGAAATTGATCTTCTGCAGTTCGATCTCGGTATCGCAGCTTGATAGGGCCTAGGTGAGCGGGTCATGCGCAGGAACCAGGGGAAAATCGAGCTGGACGAGCGATCTGGGTCTGCTGCCAAGGTGGACTAGATACTTGGACTTTTATGAAGTCCTGCCGCATATCCGAAAGGCGGGTAAAAGACCAACAACGCGTGCGGACAATGGCTTTCGACAAAGTTGAATGACTCGCCCTTTAGGCGTGGTGACCAAGGTCCTCCGAACGCACGTGGTGAAGTGGAACCATCATTGCAGGCTGGAGGAGATGAAACAGTGACAAGCCTCTATTTCTAGATCCACTTGCAGTATCAAACTCCGGTGTAATTGGTGCCTTGGGTGAGCTTTCCAAAAAAAAAAACCCTCGAGACTTGATCCCAAGCAGACAGCCTCAAGACGTATTTGAGCAGCATTGACGGAATAGGGAAGAAAAGACATTGCAGCGAAACTGAGTACTGTTCACATTCGTTTATGTTCCTATCATTCCTATCTGTTTCTCCTTCCGTTATGAAACAGTCTAAATGCCAAATTCCTGAGATTTTCATTATATCTCAGTCTCTTCGCCAGGCCTTCGCGAATGCTCTGGGACTTGACGCACAATCAGTCCTATCTTGGGACAATTGCACAATATTTTGACAAGTGGCACCTGGGCAACAAGTGAGTCAATCGGAATATCATTCACCTGGTTGTACCCACATACACGCCTTTAAGACGGTATTGCCTTAATACACGCTTGTAGATTGTCGAATCTTCGACAAAACAGACTGTCGAACATTGAGCGCAGTGGGTAAGTCAATGGGTAACGCACTTAATTACTCACCGAATTTACAACAGTGACCACGGTGCAAACCGTAATGAATGTCAAGATCAATTGTATCAAGATATTGTGTGCAGAGAACTCATCAACACAACGATAGGCGATGGGGAATACTGCCTACATCCTCAGTCTATTCGCAAAGTTTCGTGTCAGATCCCGGCGGCTCGTCAATGTTACAAAAGCGTGCATTCATCCTCTAGTAGGCATTTCATCAATCAAGAGACATGGCCCCAGGCCGAGTCAAGAAACAAAGGGGGGAAGGGTGGGGGAGAAAAGAAAAGACCTGCTGGCGAAAATGCGAGTAAAATAGTACATGACGGCCTCAGCTGTTCCGCTCTGAATCACGCTCTCCCCTCGAAGCTCGAGCGTCGGTGACAAAAAAAAAAATCAAAAAAAATCGACATGCTGCAATGCTGTTGAATGTGAGAGAGTTGTGCCCGCGGCCACGGTGGTATGGTATTCAATCCGTTCTCACAGGGTGACTTTTCAGTCAAGGTATCTGAGCAGCCATCAGGATACCCGTTCTGGTGTTATTACTAGATACACACAATATTGTGTTACTATGTGACAGGGCCAGCCAAAAGCCCCTGGTGCATTATACATTGGCCAAAGCGATATGCCATCAGCGTGCTCCGTGCTCGAAACTTTAGGTCATCGCGCCTCGTTCCTAACCTCCATTTGCTAAAGCAAATCAAAAATGCTGTGCCTGATGTTTGAACGCCTAAATAAGAAATGCCTCCTTTTGGTCCTGAACTCCATGCTCAAAAAGCCAATGGTAATGATGTGAAAAGCAGATTTCCTGGACCCAAACGCAACGCATTCATAACCACTCGCCATCCATAGCGTCAACTAACGGCCCTAGTCGAGCTCGATGACCTCTACCGGCGCCCTCTCGACCGAGCTTGATTTGCTTGGTCGCTTGCGCAAGGTCGCGACCGGACCCTTCGAAATGGGGCCGTCACCATCACTGCCAGCATCCTCGTCGTCAACTGGCTCGATAACGGGCCGCCATGTGCCGTCAGCTGCAACAAGTATGGACTTCGTGTCCAGTTTGTTTTGCTCCTCCAGTTGTCTTCGCACACTAAGCAAAAAGCTGTCGATGCGAAGACTCCTTGGCCTGGCATCTGCAAAACAGATGGGGCATTTCCACTTGTCGGGATCCGAAGGCTCGAGACGTTTCGGGCAAGTAAGAGCATGTTGGTGACAAGTCGCTTGCTTGATTGGGCGGGTGTTCAGCCACGTCTCGAGGTCGAAACATTCCATGTGAGTGCATGCTGAGCCGCGGGCTGGTATCGAAAATATGCTCGCGCTGAAGGGGTCGGTCAAGTCTATGGAGAGTTCTGACGCTGTGACACCACTTCGATCAATCACAGCAATTCCGTCCTCGTCTGGAACCGCATCGATTCTCTTCCTGACCTTCTCCAAGGTCTGCGCAGAATCAACAACACCTGTGGTCCAGACATGCTCTAGAATTGCCGAGTGGCTGAGAGTTTCCACGACTTCGACTGCTAAGTGGAACCGCCTGACTATCTTGTCGGCGGTCGGCCCGGCCTGCATGGTCGCTACCTTGAGCTTGTTGGTTCCTGGAACAACAAAATCCGTCAGCTCCACGGGGAGATCCTTTCCATGGTGGGTGCCTCGTCTGACGACGAGTTTTTCTTCATTGAAGTGTGGAAAAATGTAATCTGGCCAAGATGTCTCTCTCGTGACCCAGTCCGATTCTGTGACCGCCTTATCTGTATCGATCCGGCAACAACGAAGCCGGTACCGAAGTGAACCATTTGTATATTCGTGAACGGTAGAAACTGACGGCTGGCCATTGACACGCGGCAATCCTTTCATTTTGCAAAGCGACGAGTGAGTTTCAGGCGCCACTGTGAACTCGAGCTCATGAAAGTAGACTAGACGGAACGGTTCAATAGCGAAAGAGCGGACAGCCTGGTAGTGCCGCTCTGCCTCCTCGTCAGCACGCCGCGTCCGATCAGGGCTGCGAGCGTGAGCCTGATGCAAAGACATCATGAGAGACTTCCTGTCTTGGTGGGAATGTGGCCAATCACTTCGCTCGATCACTTGGCCCGGCCGTGGGACAAATGTTGTCGGAAGACGAGACCAGGTTGCTGCCGGTGGGACATTTGCCATCGCTTGTTGTGGTACCTGTGGTCGTGAGTTCGGGCCAGGTCCGTAAACAAATTGAGAAGAGCCCGCAAACTGCAACACTGGCATTTGCTGGCCGGTCGACTGGTACATCTCTCTGGGCCACTGTTGCTGCGCGGCAGCCTGATGTACGGAGGCCATATTCTGCGTATAAGGATTCATGTACTGGACGCTTTGCATGCTTTGAGTCGGGGCACGATGGTTACCAAAGCTGTACTGCTGATGGTTGAGCCCGCCCTGCGCATAGGCCTGAGGGCTTGGCATCGACTGTATCATCTGCGAGGTAGGCATGGCTGCGGTCGAGGAACTCTGCAGAACTAGTGCTGGGGGAACATGCCCTAGTTGACGCCCGGTAGCAGGCGGACTGAACATAGTCTGTGGGATGGGCGGACTGTTCATGGTGTGATATGTTGTACCCATCATTGGTGACGTTACGGGCCGCTGTGACGATGGATTCGGAGGATGTGCGGTCTGAAGCGAGGCTCTCCTGACTTGATCTGCTCGAGCCACTTGGTTCTGCTGCCACTCATACATGGTGTTGGGTAAGGGGTTGGTCTGGAACGTAGCTTGTCGCGGTGACTGTGTTTGTGCTTGCTGGTTTTGCAAATTCTGCTGTTGAAACACTAGTTGTTGCTGCCGCCGGGCTTTCTCTTGTTCGTGTTGTTTGGCTGACGAAATGAGTTGTTGGTATCGCTGGATAAGGGCCTGATTGCGCCGTTCGAGCTCGCCGGCCCCATCGGAAGACAGAAGGACTCGGAATTGGCCATCCAATATGTGTTCTTGCTGATCTTTGCGAAATAGTTGATCCATCTCTGTACCGAACTGGCCATCCAAAACACCAAGCCTCCGTCGCGATGCTGTGAACAGAATACCCTGCAGGACGATAGAGTAGCATTGCAGCTTGCCAATCATTTCGTCCATGAGATAGGGACAGACTCGATTGAAGGACCCCTCGTGGAGGGATGTCCAGTTGTTGGCTAGACAGACGAGAAACGTTGCCACGCTGTAGACAGTCGGACTACGAGGTAGGTCAACCCTCTGACATGGAAAGTTTGCGCACCATTCCAGATTGGACCTTGAAAACCCAGAGTTCTTCTTAAGAACGGAGTCCAAGATCTCGAAACCCACTGCAATGGTCCCCATATCACCAGGCAGCAAGTCAGGTACCGTTTGCGGGCTGACAGACCACAGACAGTAAAGCTGATGCAGGATGAGATAGAAGTAATCTTGCTTAACGCATGCGTCTCGTAGGATGTGAAAGCGAGGTTTCTCGACGGTAGGCTGTAGAGCCTGGTCACCACCTTCTTGGCCTACACGGTTGTCGATGAAAGTCGCCAAGCCTGCGAATGTCAAACCGGCCGCACCTGCTTGTGGGCTTGATGCAGCTGGACTGTGAGAAGAAGTCAATACAAGTCCATCGGCAAGAGACCGTGGATTTGCGCACTCAACACGTCTCCTCTTGCCGGCACGACCTTCCCCAGGAGCTGACGACGACGACTGCGCCGCTGGGCGTCCAGACATGACCACGGGCGAGCCAACATCATTTCTACCGTTTGCGACCTGGCCCGTCTGGTTCGGCTGAGGGAGATTCGGAGGGGCCATGGCGGGTGAGGTGCGTACACCCTCGGAGGACGTCTCGCTGGTCGCGTGCTCCAACGCAGCGGTCCATTCGACGGCCCCCGCAGCGGCGGCGGGGGCGGGGGCGGAGTGCGCAGGATGGGATGGCCGGGGAGCTCGGGGCGACAGGGAGTGTTGCACAGTCTGAGGTTGTCCGGTTGTCTGTTTCTGAGGGATAGTTGGTACGGGACGGGTACGAGGATTCGGACTGTCGTGAGGATTTGATAAAGCGGGACTCGGCTCGTCGCTCGGTGCTGGCGAGGGCAGCACATTCACATTCGCAGGGGTCCTGTCGGCATTCCATATTTTAGCAGTCTATTTCCAAGGAGGTTGACATCACGGAGAGCTAATATCATCCCATTTCCGGAGCGAGCGCCAGGGACGGGTGGCACCTGGTCACGGCCCGCGCTCGAAGCATCGAAGCGGCGGGGGATTTACCAAGGCGCGTGCGGGTGTCTTACGTTGGGAGCACTGGAGGGAGGCGCTGCTGGTTCTGTTGCGCTTGAGGTCGAGCAGGATGAGGCTGAGGGCGCGGACTTGGCTGGACAGGAGCAGCATTTGCCATCCATGCCTTTTGCTTCCCTCCGACAAAGGCATTGAGGGTAGAGTTGGCATGGACGACCTGCGCGCTGTAGGCGCCGTGTTGACCCGAGCCCGAGGTCTGAGGAGGGCCAGGCATGTTATATTGGAGGGCTCATGCAGAAGTCGAGTCCGTCGTCGTGGCGGGGTTTGCTTAACTGAGGCTGGTGATGCAGGAGCGAGCGGTTCAGTCGCGGGTTTTCCGACGAGACAGGCTTGCCGTGTTGGGGAGAAAGTAAACAGGCCATACCATGGAGACGGACCCAGTGGCAAAAGCTGAGGGAAAATCGCCCTTGGAGGAGACTAGAGATCTGTCTAGCAAGAGGTAGATAGGAAGGAACTCGAGTTGTCGTTGCGGTTGCGGTTGCGGCCGGTGGTGGGTGGGCGACTCTTCGACTTGCACCTGCCCTGGACAACTTAGTGTCGTGCCCGTATTTCGGCAGCAGCCAATTTTCAGGAAAGCGCGCCGTGATCCGCGACAGTCTGGCGAGGTGGAGCAGCAGGAGAGAGGGAGGAAGCAGCGAATTTGAATTTGAGTTTTAAGATGCAGAAAATGCTACAATGCTCAAGGAGGTTGAATTAAGAAGGCACCTATGGCGCCAGGACCTGGGTCCTTCCTGTGCTAGGTATGTAATGGGACCTGGTGGGAGGCCGGAGGTCGAAAATGAAAGCCCTGGGATTGCCTGGGAACAAGCACAGAGAGCAGTGCAGTGCAGGGCAAGGAGCGCAGACTGTCTTGTGCTGCGTTGTGCTGTGCTGTGCTTCCCTATGCAGTGATGCTGCAGTGCAACCAAGCAGAGGTTCACAGCCCCAGCTTGCGACTTCCTGGGTGGGTGGAAGCAGTCATGCTTCTTCGCTTCCCCTCTCGTCTTTGACCATGTGCTCACTTCTGCTCGGGTCGGGCTGGCTCGGAAGGAAAGGGTTGGGCCACAAACAGAGCAAGTCAAAGCACGCATTCAAACGGGCGGGAGCAAGAGGAGGGAAGAATCGGTCAAAGGTTGCGATTGATCAATGGGCCTAGTCTAGTTGGTCTGGCATGGTGCGTGTGCGTGTGTGGTTACGTTGCAAGGCCGAGGGGAGAGGCGGAGCTGATGGAAACCGGGTGGGAAGAGAGAGCCAGCCCCGGCCGATCAGTCAGACCGTGAATGATAGGCATTATGGACTAGGCTTGGAAGGCAGTGGCACTTCCCGAGGTCCCTGTCCAGCCGCCGTGGACCCTTGGGTGGGGCGTTTTCTGCTATTTGATATTGTTTTGCTGCCGTTTCCAATGTTCCATCTGCAGTTGGCTGCGGGAGGGAGGCGACCAACTGCACATTCTCCTCCGTTATTAGTTTGCTAGTGCGATGGAAAGGTGCACATCTCATAGTGAATAGTGACAGGTCACGGCGGCCGAAAAGAAAAAAAGCAATTTCCTGTCAAACGAAATGCAGCGTCAGATGAGCCGTCCCGGCCGCCAGACAGCACTCGTCTGCTCGTTTGGTCAACCGGTGAGGACAGACAAGGTACGGCACATTAAACCGCATAAGCAGCCACAGGCGGTCAGCCATGATGAGGAATCACAGTGATAAACAGGTCCTGGGGCCGTCATTGGGTCAGTACTGATACTCCTTGACGGTAAGCCTCAGACCTGACTTGGATACTTCAACACTTCAACACTCGAACAAAACGGACAGAAACAAAACCCATGTACCTGGATACCTAGGTGATTACTTTGGTGCCTACCTAGGTAGGTATGACGGGCACTTGCCGCAATAGTCACAACTGCCCAGGTGTGAAGTGCTGTAAACCATCAAAGAAGTGCGGCGGCATGTCTAGGTTCCCCACCCGTTTATCCTTCCCAAGTCGCTGGGTGCTACTTAGCAGCATCTGGCTTATCGACAGCACTAGCCAGTAAGATAGCATATCGATAAGCTCAGTGGGTCTCGAAAAGTTTCCTGGCCAAGACGATCTGCTTGTCCAATGCCTTCACCTACAGCTTCTGGACGGCAACGACCATCTGTTTTCCTGTCCACCAACCAATTCACCATTTTGCAAAGACAAGATGGCGGCAGAAGTCAGGCCACTCCAACAAATCAAGCTGCCCGCAGCCCCATCACCCATAACCGCCGAGCAGCGCTACTGGAAGACCTTCAAGAACCAAAAATCCCACACCTCAACCGCGTCCTGGCCCGTCGCCCACATCAGCTTCCCCTCCCCGTACAGCAACAGCACCTCATCCTCCTCGTCCACCACCGCCGCCAAGAACAATGACCTCTTCGCCGTCACCGCCGGCCCCCGCGTCGATGTCTACAGCATCCGCAAGCGCGAGCCCCTCAAGACCATCGGCCGCTTCGACAGCGTCGCCCGCAGCGGTGAGATCCGGTCCGACTCGCGCGTCCTCGTAGCCGGCGACGACAGCGGCAGGATGCAGGTATTTGACGTCGCGGGCGGCTCGAGGGCCGCCATTCTCAAGACATGGCACATCCACAAGCAGCCCGTCTGGGTGACCAAGTGGTCGCCCACCGACCTGACCATGCTGATGAGCGCCTCGGACGACAAGACGGTGCGCCTGTGGGACCTGCCCAGCTCCGAGCCCACGCGCCAGTTCGTCGGCCACCAGGACTATGTGCGCAGCGGCACTTTCATGCCCGGCGGCCTGGGCGCCAGCAGCAACATGCTCGTCACCGGATCCTACGACTCCACCGTGCGGATATGGGACTCACGAGTGCCCACCGGCTCCGTCCTGACCTTCAAGCACGCCGCCCCGGTCGAGGAGGTCCTGCCCCTCCCAGGCGGCACCACCGTTCTCGCAGCAGCCGACAACGCCATCTCCGTGCTGGACCTGGTAGCCGCCAAGCCACTGCGGGTCATCACCAACCACCAAAAGACAGTCACATCTCTCTGCCTCGCCTCCAACGGCAAGAGGGTCGTGTCGGGAGGATTAGACGGGCACGTCAAGGTCTTCGAGACGGGGTCGTGGAACGTCGTCTCGGGGATGAAATACCCGTCACCAGTGCTCTCCCTCAACGTCATCACCGCCGGCGCAAACGCCGCAGACCGACACCTGGCAGTAGGCATGCAGTCGGGCGTGCTGTCCCTCAAGACCCGGCTCACGGGCTCCAACGCCGAGAAGGAGCGCGAGCGCGCACGATTCGCGGCCGCCACTGATCTCAGCCAACTCGACGACGCCAAGTCGGCCAAGCGCAAGCGCAAGGAGGCCATGAACAAGTCGCTCTCCACCGTCCAGGACAACGTCGACTTTCTCATCGACAACGACAACGCGTCCGGCAGGCGCAAGAAGGAGCAGCCCTGGCAGTCCGATCTGCGCCACGGCAGGTACGCCGCGGCGCTGGACGGCGTCCTCGACACCTCGGCGCCCGACCACTCCAAGCTTAACGTGCTGACTCTGCTCGTGGCCCTGCGCCACCGCAGCGCCCTGCGGGCCGCCCTCGAGGGCCGCGACGAGGAGACGGTCGAGCCCGTGCTACACTGGATATGCAACCACATCATCGACCCACGGTACCGCGCTGCCTGCGTCGACGTCGGCCTGCACCTGCTTGACCTCTATGCCGAGCACGTCGGCAGCAGCGAGGAGCTGGCCGCCGGCTTCAAGACCCTGAGGAAGAGGGTCGGACAGGAGGTCGAGAAGGCCCAGGTTGCCGCACAGACGGGCGGCATGCTGGAGGCGTTGATGATCGCGGGCGAGTCCTAGTCGGGTGGGCGAGGCCGGCTGCAGTCTGGTCTGTTAAGTTTGTGTGGATGGTTGTATATTCTTTGATTGGCATGGCCCTGGCGTTTCGTGAGATTGGACACCGAAAAGTTGCAAAATGGAGGGACCGATGGCTGGCTCTGAGAAGAAAGGACTTTGTGTAATGATTTGATTTGATACCAAGCAATCCTCGTTGAAATTTCACCTCTGGCTTTGGGGTTTCATCACACAAAGCCGACAAGTTACCACTTCACAGTATCACTTTCAAAAATGCCTTGGGGCGAGACCGTGAATAATACTTTGTAATGACTTCTAATCTTTCGTAGCTGGGTATCTCAAACCTAGATGCCGATGTATAATGTGTGGATAATACAAAGAGTCCAAGTCGCTCGCTCTCGTGTACGCCTTGCGACTTGTGATCAGGAATTAGAAAACTTTGAGAATGCCGGAGCGTAAAGCTCTTGGATCGCAGACAAGCCAACTCGGCTCATCCTGTCCACAGCATGCAAGAAACGCCCGCCCATATATCGTAAAAGAAGACATGGAAGCGAATAGACCCCAATGACCACACAATTCCTTCCCTTCGATCTCCATTCCAACGCTCTTTGTTCCGTGTTCCTCCAATCTCGATTCGGTTTTTGCTACCCTGCGTCCCCTAACTCGACGCATTTCCATCACGTCTGCGAAATCTCATTCGCCCGAACACTTTCGTAGTTGAGGTTCGTCCATCCTAAGATCGACTTCTTTTTTCTTGTCCGGAATTTCTTTCATCTTCGTGCTCACTCGTCGGTACTTGGGAGTTTCCCCCTTCGGGCAGCTCCGGCAGATCAGGATACCTCTAATATCCCATTCTCTGGTGGTGGCGCCTTGCCCTGCCAGTACCAATATCAATCCGACTCATCTCTTCCATGAGTGAGTTCTCCCCTCCGAAATCGCCGTATCCGCCTCTGTGCATATGCATCGAGGAGCCTGGGCCGGCAGCCAGGGGGATCTTGGCCGGTATTGGAGGGGCTGAAGCGCTGTGATCTCGTGCATATGAGCCAGAGGATGTGTCGTACATCGGTGGCGGAGCGTGGTTCTCATAGTCATATGTACTTGCACGACCCAGAGGCCGAGGCGCGTAATTATCCTGGGCCTGTGGAAGTGGCGCCAGCGGGCCTGGGCCGGCGCCGTTCGCACCAGACATCATCACAGGCATGGCAGAAGAACGGTTAGTTTTTTTCTGCAGTCGATTGCGTCCTGTGTTCGGTGGCGGCAACTGCTGTCGACCCGATTCCGGAGAGATGTATGTTGCTGGTGGAAGAGCAGCCGTGGATGTGGGCCTAACTTCGCGGACTCGCAATGGCTTTCGTCCCGATGGTGGAATGGGCTGTGGGCCTGACAAGGCGGGTCTTGTGGTGGTAGAATCGGATGGTTTCTTGCCTTTGGGCTCAGGTTCCGGCGCCCATGTATCCATGGGCAGATGATCTGACGGGTCAATTTCTTTCCCATCATGAGTGATGATCTTGCCGTTGACCTCGTCATAGTCGGGTCTGATCGTTTCTTTTGGAGCTGAAGTAGACAGAACTGGATTCAGTGCATCGTATGAATCAGGACCAAAAGGAACGCCAGAGAGGCCGCGGCCTTCTTGTGGCGGGGCCGGACTGATCGACTTCCTCCTGATAGTATGCTGTCCATTGGGGCTAGGATTGGGCGAGAGCCCCCTCCTGTCCATCCCATGCTGTGATGGAGGCCTTGCAGAAGGACTGCGTTCGTAGGCATCATGTGAGCCATGCCTGGGCTGCGGTGCGCCGTAGCTCGGTGGCGGCCCAGTCATCTGACGCCCCCGGACCGAGGCCACAGCAAGGGCTGTAGGCTGGCTTCCAGGTGGAGGCTGACTATATCGTGCTTCGTGCCGCCTATCCTCGTTGATTCTTTGAGAGATCTCCATGGAGAGACCAGGGTCAACCCCGGGTACCAGCGAGGCTGGGATAGAGGGCAGGGCAAATCTCATAGAGCCATCAGGAGCGCGCACTTGAGTGTCTTCAAGCTCTTGTCCGCTACCACCACGATACGGTGTGTAGCCCCCGATCTGAGGCTGCGGATCATATGGTAATGGAGAAGCGGTGTAGGATGGACGATTTCTTGAAGATAAAGACGGATCAGACTGCATGTGGTCAATGGCCGCGCCCTGTTGGCGGGCACCCGAAGCAGGAGACCCGGAGTAGGGGGCAGGAGGTGCACTGCCGCGGCCTCTCAAGCTGAGGGGAGCAGGGCTAGGGTCCTGACGATATTCAGGCTCGCCATAATCTGGTAGGCCGGAGTTTGGGGAGTCCGGAACATCTTCTACAGTCGCTTGCATAGACTTGTGATGTGTGTCGTAGGAAGTATCATAAGAATGATGGCGAGGCGGAGAAACTTGATGAGCCCCGCCGAGATGAAGCTCGTTGCTTTGCGGAGATGGGGCAGAATCGTATGGTCGATATACCGGTCGCCCGGGATATGCACTTGACGATGCAGACTGACGATGAGCCTCATTCCGGAGCACATCCATCCTCATCGCGGGCGGTGTCTGGTTGTGAAGCATCGATTCGTGGCCGGGGCTGTGTCTTGGCTCGGACGCCGCACTGGGCGTGCTGCGATGGGCTGGTGGCGGGGGTGGCCTCTCATTGTCCATGTCTAGCTTGAACATCTGCTCGCTCGACTGCGCACCATAGGGAGCAGATGGCATGTATCTCTTATCCGGGGTGTGCCCGTGGTGGTCAGGCGACTCCATTCCGTCTTCAGGATACAGAGGATACCCTTCTGAAGGTGCATGTCGTGCATCAGAATGGTTTGACGGGGTGTGATATGCGCTGTTTGGTGCCGAAGAGTAGGGGTCGCCCTGCCGATGACGAAGGGATGAAGCATTGCTGTAGTGTCCTGAGTGCGAGGGCGTATGGTCCGGCGAATGGGACGGTGGTGGGTTTGGCTGTGCTCGGTGAGGAGGAGTCTGTACATGATCTGGAGTAGGGTAATCTCTTGCTGATCCTGGTTGCTGCCTTTGTGGAGCAGGAAGATGGCCTGGTACTGGCGGCGGAGGCTGCTGTGCGGGCGTCTGGCCGGTAAAAGGATCCGAAGGGAGAGGGCGTCTCTTGGGTGGTGCGGCCCTGAGCGAACCCGCAGGGGAATCCGTCTCTGAGGTTACTTGCTTGGGTTTGGCGGCTGGCTTCTCGGGCTTTGGACGAGTGTCGTAGTAGGTGAGCTCGATACGGATCTCACCAGCATACTTGCCCTTGCAAGTCAGGTTATGCCACAGGTCATTCTGGCCGCCGCCAGGGACAACAATGTCACGCAAGTCGACCCATGTCTCTCCTATCAAGTCGGTCTTCTTATCGTCGTTGAAGACCGAAATCTTGAGTTGGTAGTAGTCTGGGGAGTCGTGAACAGTGAAACGAATCTCTTGGTCCCTTGATGTTTGCAAGTGTCAGAGAAAGAGGCACATGAGCGTTGGTCTGGGCTGAGAGTGAAACTTGAGGCTTACCACCTGGGAGTTTGGCCTCCTCGGATATCTGTGGTCGTCTTCTTGGCCTCCTTGCCTAGCCTTGCAGCACAGTAAGGGTCCTGTTTCCCAATTGTCTTCCTGTTGGGCAGGTTCTTTGCACGGTCGACAATGATAACCAGGGTACCGATTACGGGGCCATCGAGGCTCATGTCGCAGAAGAGACCAGCCGTATGAGGCGCATTGAGAGGATGAGCCTTGACCATTTTGGCGTTCAGTGCCTACAAAAATCCCAGAGCGAGTCGGAGATGTTGTCGACGGTTCGCGCCGTGTTGCCTGGGCTGTGAAGTCCCCCAGGCTTGTGATTCATCTGCAAGATACAGGCGGGGCAGATTGGACGATGATACAGCCGTGCCGTTATCACATGAAATGGGAAGAAAAGTGTGAAGAGGGTATGAAAATATCGCACAAGACGTGGGGCCAAGGAAAAGACGAAGTCGACAGTGTGTAGCGTCCGCGTTACACAAATAAGAACGAACGGACCAACCTTGGGAGGGGATGGGTAGGAGGAGGAGGAGGAGCTGTGCGACTTGAAGATTGGAGGCGAGGTAATGTAAAGAAAACAAGACGAGACGAGACGAGGCGGAGAGGTAAGAAGAGAAGGAGAAAGAGTGGATTCTTTCTGGATTGGCCGTGGTGGTCTATTTGCTGACGGAGGACGAGGCTTTGCTGTGCGATGATGGATGGGGTGTTCCCAATGTTTTTCTTGGGCAAGCAAGCTGCGCAATGCACCACAGCGCAGAGCAGCAGAGCAAAGCACTACCCAGCTAGCTACGACATGCCCGGCGCAGCGAAAGTGGGTTAAGTGGTGGCTGGGGTACGACGTTGTTGTGTGTGCCGGCGCAGAGGCCGTATGTACCAGGCTACGTCCCCTGCCTGGCACGCCTGGACCAGCGGCCTAGTGCGGAAAACGGGGAGGCTGGGCCCAATTACAGGGCGCTGTTTGCATCGACTGTTGCGGGATCTCGACAGGGATGAGCTCGAGGACACTCAGGGAGACCAGGGGCCTAGCTGGGGAGCCAGGGCAGCTGAGGGCACGAGCCTGGCACTGCCTGGCCTGCCTGGCTCGAAACCTAAAACCTGCTGACAGGGGGATGAGCGAAGGCTGGCAGCGGCCGGAAGCGTCTGAGAAGCAGGTACGGTCGACTACCAACTTAGCGCAGCGGAAAAGCAAGTACCTGTCTCTCCCTCATTCTCTCCTGCCCTCTCTGCTCTCCGTATGCCTCTGTCTCTGCCTCGCCTCTATTTGGCCTGGCCGTAGCATGTGAAACAACCGCGTGAGGAGAGATGGTTGGAAGGTCCGATCCGACAAAGTGGATGCTTGTGCAGCTGAATCTGAAGTTGCCAAGCAAGGCTGAGGCAATGACTTGTTTCTACGGCACTGCAAGCAGGCAGAGGCACAGTAAGAGGCAGAGAGAATGATGAGCGACCGGATTGACACAAGATTGACGGTCATTATCCCCACCGCGCTCCCCACCAAACCCATATCCACCATGACGATGCGGATCACCCTCTGATGCGTGCGTGCAGGAGGACCCGTGCCACTTCACGATCTGCCATGCAGGCTCTGGTGGCCTCTACGATTTGCAGTGCAGCAGCCTTCTATGCTATGCAGTAGGCTGAAAACGCAGAATCTGACCATACTGCCGTGTGTTCATCACCACCGTTCTGGCCCAACGCCCAACGCCCCACAGCTGCGTGTTTATTTTTACCATGACAACCATCGACGGCGCGCATCGATCATCGATCCTGAATCAGACCACCCGCTAGAGGGCAGATTGGCTCTTTCCGGGGACGCGCACCACTTGACGATTTGCCCGACCCCGACTCAGCACCTACGATGCTGGTTTGCGATGGGGTGCTGCACAATATTGTGCATATGCACGATGCGGCATCCAGACTTGTCCCGGAAGTCAAAACAACCTCACCCAAAGCTTGTCACAGCTCAACCACCCAACGAAGCCCAACTCAATTCAATTTAGGTCAGCCTGCTGAGACTCGGCGCGACATCATGCCGCCCGTGCCGTCTTTTTGTTAATTGAAACAGAGCAAAGCTTACACTTACACTGCCACCCGTTTCGAGTCACGTTTCCCGCCTTCTAGAAGCCTTCCAAGGTTGTGCCGACCCGAAAGACTGGGGAAACACTGAGGCTCAGCCCGCGACTTGCGCCTGTCGTTGTCGTCAGCCATCTTGCACGGACCAGACCTACATGATTTACGAACACGACTGGCAGAAGGGAGGCACTCCAATATAAACGACGCTGCCAAGTCCTATGTTCTTGGTCCGTAAGCCTATGAGCGCCCTCCTCGACGACTTACCTACTTTAGCGCCCGCAAAGTGATTCCTAGATGACGACGCCTCGATACGAATCGAAAGAGTCTCCGGGTCATTATTTCCGGAGAGATCTGCAGGTACATTAGTGATGCGCAATGCTGACAGGCTGATTCACCATACACACACACACTGGGCATTTCCCCCTCTGTCCAAGCCACAGTGACCTGACAAATGCCCCGAATCACCCCGAACACACCGAAGCGCGAGCTTCATCGGCACCTCAGTCCCGACCTAAACTCAAGGGAAAGTCCTGTTCTAGAAATTTTACCAGGACGGGACACCGTTCTTTACGGTGACGCCGAGGGCAATCCCTTGAAAAGACAACGCAGAACATGGCATCGACATACTTCGGTAGATTATGGGGGAAGTCGTCTTCTGGAAGAGCACCAGATTGCCGATTCTGGAAATATTGTGACCAAGTACAACTGCTACCCTGAGCATGTCGTAATTATAGACGGTACTAAAGTGCACCGGCATCTAAAGGGCTCACGGGTGTCCCACCCCAGCGCTACAATGGACGGACTACCACAAAATGACCCGAAGACTTGTGATAAGCATAACTCTTGAGCATAACAAGGGTCTCGAGTTCTCCGACGTAAGACAAGCTGGCACCTCAGCCCTTGACAATGCATGGGATCTGCACGCGGGCCCGACCATCCCCACACCTACAGCGGACCGGAGCCGAGGGCGCGCTCAGCCCCACTCCCAACGTCACCCGGCCAGCTGCGCCGTTCTCCCCCCATTACGGGTACACGGGGCACGGCACACAACACGGCGAGGCTGAACGTCAAGCCAAACGTCAAGCCAGAGGCACACACTATCGAATCTCAGCAGCACCACTAGTCCAGCCTTCCATCCAGCCTCACCTAATCCGACAACCAGCGTTCACAGCTAGCTCATCTCCACTCCCGCCCAGCTGAGCGGAGCCCACGCTCGCCCAACCGCGCCCGACCACCACCAGGATCCCAGGCCGAGAAGGGGGTGGTTTGCCGGCGCGCCCGACCGGGCCAGAACAGAGGAACCATGACAGACGCCGACGAGCCGCAGCCCGGCCCGCTGAACTACGTCGTCGGCTTCACGCTGGTCGGCATCGCCTGGGGCCTCACGACGCCCTTCATCCGCCGCGCCGCGAAAGACCACCACCCGGCGCCGCACCCGGTGCTCGAGTCCGACGCCGTCAAGGCCAGCTGGCTCAGGTCCAAGGTGTACGGCACCTTCTTCGCCGTCGTCGACCTCCTGCGAAACCCGCGCTACGCCATCCCGCTGCTGCTGAACCTGACCGGCAGCGTGTGGTTCTTCTTGCTCATCGGGAAGGCTGGTGAGTCAACCCGGCCCTGGGCCTCTTGGGCCTCCCGCTGTGGGGCTTTGGGCCTTTATGGGCTGATATCGTGCTTGGGTGTGCTGACTGACTATGTTCACGTTCTCAGAATTGAGCCTAACTGTCCCCATCGTCAACACACTTGCATTCCTTTTCACTGTCATTGGTGACTGGTGGGTCGATGGGAAAGTTATTAGTCGGAGTAAGTCTTGACGCCCCATTCCCCCTTTCCTATGCCGCAAAAGAACCAAGCTTTGCATGAGGCTAACATTCATTCAGACACAATGGCTGGGTAACTCCTTCTTTCTTCTTCCCCATCCCTTTGCATAATGCCCCACTGCCCACTTGCATACTTCATGCCTGTGACACCCAACAAATGCCCTGCCACCAAAGTCCTGCGTGGTGCTACTCTCCGGTGCCAAACACAGGGGCTTTTCCCCATCTTGGGTGACTCCCCAGTTGCTCCCAGCATCCCAGCATCCCAACATCTGCCGTCTGATTTCTCATTTTTCTTTCACGTGTCATTGCCACGAAGCAAGATTTTACTGACAAAATGCGCAGCATGGTTTTGTCTCTGACAGGTATTGCATTGTGTGTGCATAGCAAGAACAAATAGACCGATTGGCATTGGCTCAACCCGCCTTCCCGTTACTGTCTTTGCACATATTCCTGCTGTCACTCAACATACCTGTGTTCTGATACTCGCACATAGAGAACCAGCATCTACACATGCCCCCCAAGTAATGTGCTTCTCTCAAGTCATTCAACTGGTTGCCTGGATAGGCAATACTTTTGAAGAATGATGGCCAGCCGCCCCGAGTATCCTGGCCCACATTGGTAATGAGGTGCTGGTTTTCTTTCCTCCCACTTTTGTCGTTTTCCAATGCAGCTCTTGTCTGCAGTGTGGAATTGCTCAAGTTCTTCAACCTCTCCTCGTAGCCATGCGGTATGAGAACAGGATGATGATGCAGCACAGCAGACGAGAAACCCAGAGGACCTGCCTCCCACTGGCCAGGAAGGCCATGATTTCGAGTATCATCTATGATCTTGTCAGTAAATCGATGGCCACTTCCATCAACGGGAGAGGAGTCTCCAGCCCCCGTTGTCTTGGGGACACCACACCGCAATTCTCAGCCAGGGACAAACAAAATCTCATTGAAAGTGTACTGACCACTATGGTCCTCTCGTGTACCACGAAATGTTCATGGGTCTCAAGGTTCCTGCAGATCAACCAGCCGTTTTGGTACTCGAACTCGAGTAGCAGTCCGCGACCCCCATTTGCAGCAGGGCGGGGAACGCGGTTGTGGGCATTGACCACAACATTCTGTCGGGGCTGGAGCTGGGGCTGGGGTTGGGCGTGGGAGGGCGGTGGGCGGATGGGGACACCGTTGACAACTGTGGTAGTTTGAGCCTCACCACGGCCAAGGCCCCTGGCACTTTGTCTGGGGTTTCGGTGAGTGTGAGTCCGAACCATGGGCTGCGACTGGTACTGGGTCTGAATCTGGGTACGTGCTTGATTGGGCACGTCCTGGTTGCTCTGTGGCTGGTCAGGCGTTGTGGGAGGCGCCATTTGCGCCTCTTCCACCAACGCCGTTTCATCTCGGCGCTGACGGAGGTATGCCTCGTACACTGCCCTGGCTTTCTCTACCCGGGTTCGAAAGACTGCATCATTGTCCAGTCTGTCTCAAGGTCAATTTTCAGCCGCCCTGACCAGGCAAGACACGATCGGTCGGAGGCCCTACTCACATGTGGAGAAGTTGGCCCCTGGACGGCGACTGGTCCAGAAGCGTGGCGGTGATCTTCCTCCTGTGCTTTCGCCCCAGAGCTTTAAGCCTGTAGTAGATCGCGTTTCCAAGGATAAACTTATGCCGTGACGACCGCGTGTTGTCGAGCAACGGGCGGATCATGTCGCTGGGCAGCAGACCAGCTGGGAGAGTGAGAGCAAATCGGTTGATGACATATGTTCTGCATATTTGGAGAAGACGCCCATGACTGCCACTATAGCCACTTGCACCGTTGTGCCGGTTCTGCCTCCGTGGATGGAGCATGATAAGATTGGTCAGTACCACAGATCTGGTCTCCACAAGGTGGTGGTGCACACAAGATGGCGGCCTGCAGAGCAGTAGTTTGTGACAAGATGGTACGCGATGTAATGGTTTGTGACGGGATGGATTCCAGTCTGACGACTTTCATAGTCTTTGGGAAGTGGTTGTCAGTGTGGTTGTGATCAATTGTGGGTGTGAACATGAAGATGGCTAGGAGCAACATTCAGGTCCAGGTATGACTGCAGAGTATAGTGCAGCTCAACGGACTACAGAAACAATCTTGAGATTGAATTTGTGATCCAAAGCCAGTACTTTTAGTCCAACCATCAAACAGTGCCTATTTCGGCGGACTGTTCTTCTACCTCTCTAGCCTTGGGTCTATGACAGGAGTTCAGGCCAGGCACTCTGTTGTTCCTGACTACTCTACACACCTAGCCGCAGGCCTTCACACCCATTTGACAAGGGGTGTACCTGTGCTATTTTTTGAAGAAGGCTATTGGGAGACCTAAATAAATGTCTGCTAGTTTCCTACCTAGGTCGTGGGGAGATGCCCAGGATTTAGTCTCTTTCTAGATGGCTCTAGGACACTGTAGTCCCCTAGCCTTGTTTTAACAAGGATGACTGTTTCATAGCGTTCAACGTCACAGCATACATCAGAATGGAAGACCTAGGTGCTGGTTAGGAGAGGTACTTGTCTTGTGCAGTCTCTTAGACAGCCAGATAATATATGATAGGTATCTGATGGTACATATTGGTAGAGACCAGCCTTCACACCCAAGGCTTCTTGTTCCGAACCATCACAACAACTCAGATCTTGTATTATTGGGACACATCCGGCACAAGTTCAAGTCAAGTGCTCAGAACCTCAAATGCTGTCGGAGGTCCATGCCATCATGCCAGCCGTGGTCCAAGTGGACTGGTGCTTGCCATGCAAGAGGCTTGAAGCCATTGTTATGAAAGAAATAGTAGACTCCTAATTGATTTTACAATTTTTCTTCCTCTTAGGGACAGATAGAAGGTAACCCAGTATCCAGGCATACTTGCTAGAAGTATATTCAGGCACCTGCCTATTATACACTTATGCTCAAAACTCAATAGCCTGTAATCCACAGCCAGCCTGCCCCATACAAGAACGAAACCTATGGGCTAAACCAAGCCACAAGCTTGGGTAATTTTAGAATCCAGGAAGCCACCATATAGAACCTCAAACTATGCTCAGGGGTGTGAGTGCATCCATTTTTCCTGCAGCCTACAAGTCAAGTGAACCATAAGACAATTACCTAGCAAGTACTGATTCATCTCCTCGGCTAGGCCTGTGGATTTTGTTCAGCCTTGTGGGTTGCTGCTGGGTTGCAAGTGCCCACTTAGAAAGCTACCTGCCACGTGGTAACCCTCATAGTAGCCTAGGGTGGATGTAGGGAAATTTATGCTCAACTATTAAAAATCATCCTGGCGTTCCTCGCCCTGCAAGTTGTTACATCTGATCCTGCCCCATATGAGTCCAGACTGCGCCAGGCAGTTAATCAAAGCCAGAAATCCCACCCAATCTTACAAAACACACAACCTTCCTCCTGGAGACGATACCTGTCGTTCTCAGTCCTCCCTCTATGAAATGAGACTCAAGCATAATGCAATGCACTCATCCAATCTGCAACCGTCGAAATCTTTTACATCGTTTTATATCCACACAACAAAAATTGAATCTGGGTATCCGCTATGTTTTGCACAAAAAGTCGGCCGTTGATCATTAATGTCGGGGAATGCTGATCCCGGGATCGGTCTATGGCTTCTATCGTCGAGTGCGAACCCAACGCTGTATACTGCGTAGGCTGGGGTCTTCGGCCGTCCAGCGGCCCACTGCAGAAGCGGTTCGAGTCAGCTATCAGATGCTCTGATGAAGTGGGTAGGGGAGATGATGATGCAAGTGGACACCTGACCGGAGTCTATCCCTTGAACTCCAACCAGGGGACGGCCTCCGAGAGACAGCTCGTTACAAGATCTGCGGCGGCAGCACCACTCCAAACATGGGTAGGAGGAAAACGAGTTGTGGAGGCTACTCACTGTTAATGTCAGATGATTGCAGCTCGGCGTAGATAGCCTCGTCTGTGATCATTTGGAGCTCCTGTGACAGTGCCCCGTCAGCTTCGGTCTCGATAGCAACAGCGAGGCGGTCTGGTCTGGAAAACATACTGCTCTGAGCTGTTGGTCGCACCGTCTCAGTTGGGACTGGCTCCCAGAGTGTGCCTTGAGACTAAGTTCCCGGTACTCGATCCACCGCTGCGCAGCAGCTTGGCGGAGATATATCTTCTGTGCCTCGTGTCGGCGTGCGAACGCATCGAGGAGAACTCTGCTCCGTGCGCAATGTTTCTGTCGTCAGCCTTCAGGTCCCGCAAAACGAAGCACCAACCATGGGGACTGACTGTTTCAACTCGGCCTTTGCCTGCTCGTCGGGCCCACCACTCGTTTCAGGAACGCTCGTATCCGCACCACAATTCAAAATCCGCTGGCCATCGAGGTTACATTGCCGTAGGGCAGCCCACCCTTCGGTGTAGTAGTCGTTCATATTCGGTGGGTCCACAGGTGCGGCCGCAATGAAGTACTGTATGCTCTGGAAGTCCGAGAGAACCTCGGCAACTCGCACTGTTCGAAAATCGTTTACTATGAGCAGGTTAGCATGGGCGCCGAGTCCACATACATGGTCGCCTCGAGGCCCGAGCCTCACCATGTCGGGCACCATCTTGCCCCAGGCATGAGTTGAATGCGAGTAAGGAGAAAGCCACTTACGTCCGTCCATTATTAACAAGTAAGCCTAAAAGCTCCGGTCCTAACGGGAAAGTATGTGAAAGGTAGGGATGGTGCTCATAAAGAAATTGAGCAATGCCAATGTAAGAGATCACAAGGCGCGGTTATGAAGGTCAATATGAATTCGCAAGTGGCCCCCGAATTAGGAAGATAAATAAAGTTGACAATATTGAGTAAAAGGGCCTAGATCGACAGACCTGAAAGTCAAGGCTGAATTGTGACAGGAGCACTATTGACAGGTCGTTGGCGCCGATGGTCTAGACGGCATCACGACGGGCTTGCCTTGGTTGGGGCGGCCACAAGCATGCCTGATATAACAGTGCATGTCGACATCGCGGAGGGTAAAAAAAACTCTGAATTGAGGACTCCGACGGCATCTCGGCTTCAAAAAAGTATAGAAGTTTCATGATATCAATGACCCGAGTAAAGGGTACCAGATCGGACAAGACTAATCGTCCAACCTGAGTCAACGAGAAAAGATGCACACAGGTGACAGCCCGTATTCCTCCTCCACCCCCCACTCCAAGGGCAGTGACAGGTGGGCTGCCACATGGCAGGCCGCAGGATACCTGGATACCTGGGATACCTATGCAGTGCAGCGATCATCAGGGGGAGCCATTGCGACGGTACTAGCGGCCCTCAATCAGCTGTCATCGTGGGAGGAGCTGCAAGAACTCAGATGTCGATATCCACGTCGTTTCTCAGCCCTCCCGACGAATCGGAGAGCAGGGCCGAGAGGGGCTCGGCGGAAGCACACACCCAGCGGGACGGAATGCACAAGCAGGGGGTGGCATCCAGAACCCTGTGCTGAGCGAGAACCCAGGCAGCTGTTTTGGGCGCCCTCTTCCCCACAAAGCGATCCGGGGACATCCCGACTGTAGAGCTACATTCCAAAATTAGAAGAACGGGGCGAACCCACGGGTCGACCGGAGAATATGAGCGTGACGAGCCTTTTGCTGGGGTCGATGTACATATGCACGGGCGTGCTAGACTTCAGGTCGACTCCATTGTGTTGCAACCTGAGCCGTGGGTGATGACCTCAAAGCCCACCCGTCAGGGGCCAGAGGGACAGAGGGAGGAGGAAAAGGGAAACTGGGAGGTCCATCGTGGGAGAAATGTTGCCGGATGTGTACCCATCAACCCCCGAATCGGAATGGCAGACGAGAGTTCAGCTGTCGCCACGCACGCACTAAGGCACGACAGCAGCCCCTTCTGGACCGGGACAGGGGGTCCTGCAGTCGGAGCGGCCTTGATAGGAGAGTTTTCACCTCTCGACAAAAGAACGAGACTGGCAGCCATTTGCGCCCCAGCGGCCAATGATGACATCAAGCAAGGCAAAGCTGACCTCGGCAAGCTTCACTCGTGCATTAGGCCGTCGACATAGTCGACATAGTCGGGCGGAAGAGGTGGTTGCCGTGACCCACGGCCACGTTTTTCAAGACGCCCCTCCGGGGGGGGGCGAGCTGAACCCTAATGCAGGTGAAGACCTCGGCACCAGGCTCGTCAAAAAAAAAAAAAAAAAAAGAGTCCCGTTCGAGGGGGGGAAGGGGGACTGACGGGCACCGTGGTGCGTGCATGCCGGCCAAAAAAAGCAACCTGGTCGCCGGGGACAAGCGCTCGAGTATAGGCGCGCTGGCGGGAACAAGCGGGAAAAATTGCACCTGGTGGTGCGAGGGTGAGCACGCGAGAGACGGGCAGACGGATGAGCCCGGCAGCGTCCAGGCCCAAGTCGGGTGACAATCATTACCTCCCAGAATCTCCTCCGTATTCGGTAATGAATGTGCTGGGCGTCGGGTTGTGGAGTTTGTGGGAACCAAGCCACAATTGAGGCTCTTCCATTCCGAGTTACGGTAGGCCTCCGAGATGGCCGCATCGTCAATCCCGCTCCATCGCCTCGGGAACTTAACCTAAACCTGGGGTCTCTTCTTGGGTGGTGTTGGGTGCTGCCCACCCAGGCGATTTACCTCGTGTCTTAGATCCTGCCGCACACGCCCTGGTCCGGCTGATAATGCCGCCAGATGGTGTGAGACAGCGATCTCGTGCACCCACACCACCCTCCAGCCTCGCCTTGCCCTCGCCTCACCTTGCCTTGCCCTGCCCTCCGCTCCGTCCGCCTTCTTCGGCGGAAACCTACTTGCTACAGGGCCGCCCGGAGCGGTGTGGGTTTTGCCTGCGCTGCGACCGCCGAATGCCGTGTCTTGCCAAGCCACCGGTTCTGTCATCTTCAGCTCATGCAGCACTGAGCTGAGCCCGTCTCCGATGCAACAGCGAGGTCCCGCCGGCTGATGTACAGTTCATGTCTTGATTCTAATCGTTTCTGCTGCAATATCTAGTAGCTTACAAAGGGCCTCAGCTTAGCGGGTGTTCGCCGCTCTGCAAATCCCTTCCTTCCGATGGCCCCCGCGCAGCCCTCGACTAGAGCATCCTGATGGCCTCCTATCAGGCTGCGTCTCGTCGTCAATGGTATCCTTCAGCTCAATCCTTCTCAGCGATAGCCTGGAGACGCTCGTCGATCTCCTCCTCAGTCAGCTTCCGAAAGCCAGGATCAGGGCCTTCCTTCCCGTCTGCGCGTGGGCCGCCAACGATCCCGATCTCAATCTCCGTCTTTTTGAAATCCATGCTGAGAACCGTGCTGAGGGTGGTGATGGCCAGCTCGACGACCTCCTCCCAGTTGCCCTCTGCATGATCCTTGTTCTTCAGCTTCTTCTCGAGGTGGTTCAGCGCCTCCTGCTGCTTGGGTCCTGCGGCCGTGCCCTTGTAGCCAATGTAGTAGCCTGCTGGGTCACACTTGAAGAGCTGTGGCCCAAGTTCCGAGTCAAGTGATATTAGTGTTGTCGCCACGCCGTAGGGTCGCATGTAGGCCTGTGTTCAATGCAAGTCAGCAATGTGGCCTCTCTAAGGATCTGTATATCGAAGAGCCGGGCGCCCCCTTACGCGCTGAGTGTAGACTTGGGAGATATTGGCCAGTCTCTTGGCAAGAACGTCGCTCGGCATCTCGTAGCCGTACTTGTATCTGAACTCGGCAGCCTCGCCCTGTGCGCGCTGGGCGAAGGCTCTGGCGTCGGCGATGGAGCCTGTCATAACACAGCCGACTGAGGGGGATATTTGGAAGATGTGCGACACGGACGCAGGGTCGATCAGCTTGTCCTGTGTATCGGGTCAGCGGTGCCTAGCGCGGGCGGGGACAAGTCAGGAGGAGCCAGAGTGACGTACTGGGACCTTCTTTTGCGACAGGATGACTCCACAATCCTTGCCCCGGACGCCTATGGCCATGATATTGGCGGCGGTGATGGCCTTGAAGGCATATTCTACGGAAGTCACAACATGTCAGCCCCCTGTCGCAGCATCAAGCCTCCGGTCTCTCGGGCAGGACTTCGCGCTTCTCCGTTTGTCCTTGTCGGTCGCTTGGGGAGGCGGGAAGAGAAGCGCATGCGGAGGAATGATCATACCGACTTGATAGAGCCGTCCCTGCTCAGAGAAGATGGTGATGTGCCTGTCGATGCCGGTGCCTGTTCATGGGTCTGGTGTCAGTCACGATGAGACGAAGGAGGAAGCCAGCCGTGGGATCGGCTGCAGCTGAGGACAAGACGTACTCGCCATCTTGAGGGCTTGGTTGGGGGGGTTGGCCTGGATGAGGGCTTCCACTTGGATTGTTCGCTCGAGGAAAGACTGTCGTCGAAATCGGTGGGAGAAAGAGTCGTAGTTGGGAGCAGTCGGATGTGTTGATGGCTGGTCAGGCTGGTTGGAGAGAGCTGTCGTCAATGAAGCTCTTGCCTGGGCTGGGTACGCGTTGGCCGTAGCTTGCCTGGAGCACCCGTCAGCGTCCAAGCTAGCGTTGGCCTGCCGCGGGCCCGAGCTCCAAGCTTATGTAAGTCAATCGCAGCCAGCTCACTTCCAGGTTCGGGTACAGGCGTACCCAGATTTCTAGTCGCTACCTACCTAGGTGCTGTAGCGCAGAACTGCTAGGCTACCTAGGTCCTGGGAGATCTGACCCCTGCCTATCGATTGCTGGGACCCTGTCTATCTGGCTGCCCCACCAGGAGCCAGAGAAAAAGTTCGAGGCAACAGATTGCTTTCCCTTCCTGCGGCACTCTGGCCAAGCAGCAGCACGAGTCTGTCTGCGGTTGGGCTTCAACACATGTACACCACACAGACACGGACACGCACATACACGCCGTTTGCTGTCACGCACTGAGCCCAACGCACGCCCTACCAAGCCCTCCGTCCAGTCGGCGCGTTTTGTCCCATGCAATCCCGACCCTGCGCATGAAGACTGCCGTCCTTGATCTTCGTCGAGCCTGCGATAGCTAGGCCGTTTTGACTTTGGTGCCTCTCCAGTCCTTCCACTACTGGAGCCAGTTCACCCTACCCCCCTTTCCCGAATCCGCTGCACAACCTGAACACACCCTCCCTTTTCTACCTGCTACCTGCCCATCATGTCGGCCGTGCCAGCCTGGAAGCGATTGGGCCTGAAGCTCAAGGGAGCCAGTTCGGACGGAAGCCCTGCTGCCACCGTTTCGCAACCCACGACCACAACAACCTCCGCCCCTCCCTCAGGCCGCTTCGCACACCACCAGCAGCGATCCAACTTCAATGCAGACGGACAGTACGGAACACCGGCCTTCAATAAGAGGAAGCAGTTCCCCTCCGGCTCGTACCCTGCATCAGACAACAAGCGCCCTAGGTGGAACGACTCTGATTTCACACCCTCCAAGAAGTCCGTCTCCTTCTCGCAGGACACCAAAAAGGCGGCTCCCAAGAAACCAAAGCCAGCCAAGAAGAAGAAGGCTTCCAAGCCACAGTCAAATCCACAGCCACATGATCTCACGCCCTCTCTCGAGTACCTCAGGACGTGGCACAAAGCCCGCGATGCCTGGAAGTTCAACAAGAACCACCAGACCTTGTTGTTAAAGTACATGTACAAGGCCGAAGCACTGCCGGCGGCGGACATTGACGCATTCTACCTATATATCAACGACATAAAAGGTGGCTCTAGGACCAGGCTGATTGAACAGGCAGAGGAGGTGAGGAAGAAGGACATGGAAGCCGGACCCAAGGGGTTCCCAGAGGGCACCAAGGGCGCGGAGGAGAAGCAAGGGCAGTACGAGGAGATGGTAGCCGAGCTCTTGAAGGAGAAGGACGAGGCGGAGGGTGGCAGCTCCACCGGAGCACCCAAGAGAAGTTTCGACGAGGTGGAATTCACCCTGCGGACGGTCGACAAAGATGTCCAGCAACGCCTCGTGAAGCGCATGCGTGCAGAAATGGTCGTCGACGTTCTTAAATCCTCAGGCGGCGAAGACGATGCCGCAGCACCTTCGGCCAGCACGACCAACGCCACATCTTCGAGGGTCAAGGTGCCTGTCCTAAATGGTGCCGACGCAAAAGCAACCGGCGCTGAGGGCACGAAACAGAAGACTAAGAGAAGGAAGAAGCTGCGCACGGCCGACACCGACAGCAGCAGTTCCGAATCAGAGTCATCTTCGGATTCAGACAGTGACTCAAGCTCTGATGGCTCTGAAGCTGAAGCCGAAGCCGAAGCCGATAATGCCAGTGATAGCAGCTCATCATCCTCGGACTCTAGCTCGGACGAGGAATCGGAAGTCCCAAATGGGCGCGCCAATGCCGAAACCTCTTCCTCGAGCAGCTCCTCTTCGGAGTCAGGGTCTGAGGATGAGTCGTCCGCCGGTGCAGCTGTTGCTGGGGACGATGACACGTCGGGAAGCGATGGTGACAGTGAGAGCAGTGACAGCGACAGCGACAGCGATGATGACGCTTAGAGAGCGTCTGCTAGGTCTTCCGAGAGTCAGTCTTTGAGAGACCCAGTCTTGGGTATCACAGTGGATGAAATACTCGCCAGGATAGATGGACGGCTCGGGAAGATGGACGGCTCGAGAAGATTGACTGGTTTCGCAATGCAAACTCAGACCTGGCGTCCAAAACAAGCGAATCTGCCCCAAATGGTGACGATAATTCCCAAGGAGACGGGTGGACGTCCAACATTGATCAAGGGAGTGTGGACGAAAACGACACAATCGATGAGGCTTTGGAAGCGGGCTTAGACGAAACGTCCCCAGTCTATTGGGGGCAAGTCTGCATTTTCACCGATTCTGTCCAGCGACGGGCTAGACTGGATTGAGGAGGATGACTCCTGGCTGAAAATGACCCTTTTGATATCACCCCGCAAAGAGTGGGCGTGCGGGCGTTGATAGCCGGACAAAATTGTTCATCGCACAAGAAACATAGATGTATTAGTCGGAATGATACGAGGCGAAGCTTGAGGAGCTACGAAAAGCTCCTGGTTCTGTCACGTTCTGACCATAATCCCACAATATACTCCGCATGTCCTAGGACCCTTTACTTTGCATGGTACTCGGGACTGACTGCTTGCCATCGCCAGACGACCTAGTCGGACAACAATCCTTATGTCTTACGTGCCCGACGTCTCCTATCCCGTGATTCAAGACCTCCGTACCCAGTAAAACCCCGGTGCTCCGGCTAAGGTGTATCTAGGTAGAGCTAAGGATGATTGTCTAAGAAAATGCTCCGTGTGCGATCTCCACGGTCAACAGGATAAGCCTGTTCCCCTCAGACTATACATACCGGGGCAACGCCGAACGGAGGCCTTCTAACCCACCAGTCGGGTTCTCATGGCCCATGTGTGTATCAACTCCCGATTAAACAGTCCTATTCTCACTGGGCTCGCTTTATAGATGAACGCCCAGACAATGCCTGCATGTTAGCAGCTTGACGGAAGAAGCTACGGTCATGTCGGATTGGATGTATTTTAACATCGCATCGCCTTGGTGTATTAGCATGCGATATCCCGAGATGGCGCATGTCCCAATATGTTCAGCGACCTGTTTCAAATTCTGCAACTGACGAGATTCTGGAGTCCACGAGAATCATGTTCACCTCACTCCTGGGTGCGTTGACTGTGCAGATCTGTGCAAACGGTACGAGGCGCTCCCCTAACTTCAGAACTTGACATTTCTCATGCATTGGTGAGTCCCAGGCTCGGCATGCACCGGTCTGCTTCTCTCCACGGCATCTACATTGTCGCTGAATTCAGTCCCAAAGGACCGTAACGGGGTTTGGACATAGTTCTTGAGCCATATTTGGATTTGCATAGGTACCTACTTCCTCGCCATCGGTGCTGCCAATAAGTAACTGTACACTGACGGTAACACTGCCCACGAAAGCCTTGCTGAGGATTACAGAGGTGTTGAGCCCCGTCCTCCAAGACATCTGTTTTTGCGTTGCCATTCACACTTCTACAGTAGTGTTGCTGGGTCCTTGCCACAAGCACAGGATACACACCGTTGGCAGCCTGGCAGGGAATGCAATTCGGTGCAGGACTAATAGTCTGTCCGCGAAAGTGGCATATGGTCTCGCTGTAGCGGTACGTCCACATTATTCCTGCACAAGCTATGCTTCAGCGCTGTCTTTGTTTATACCATTCTTGAAGGATCAGAAGTCGTGGCTACAGACTTGATTGCAGTAACGCTGAACACTAACGTAAACCGTGGTTGTGGGCCCTTTTTTTGGTTAAACCGTGGTATTAGATTTGCTATCTCTCTGTTGGGTTCTCGCTGAGAATTCAGTGTTGATTGGTGCCGTCGCTTGAAATGTGCTGTGCATAGTGGTAACGATCAGCAAAGCGGCGGGGCGAAGCGGGCAAAGAGCCGTATTCACCTAAATTTGGAAGGATGAACCACAGAAACTTTGCTGAAGATGTGATTGAACTGAGTCCACCGAGAAGAATTGCCTTGTTGCTCACATCTGCATCGCTCGACGGAATTGTCAAGGGACTAGTGTGATATAGCCGAACCCCTTGCTCCCATGTATCAAACACTCCCGCAGTGTACTGACTGATCTCAGCCCGAATCATTAGCTAGCCGAAATCGAGCAGATGTCACGAATGTCTCGAACATGTGAAGACTTCGAGAAATATATTATGGCACTGGATCCTAGGAACAGAGCGCAGTATGATAACTAAGTCAAAGTCCAAGAGCATGACCCAGACTCGCTGGTATCAAGGTGACACAGATTTTGGTCTCCGTCCTCCGACTAGGTGGTTTCACCCCCGTCTTGGTTCTATTGATGGTTCCCTTGGACCAAGCTTGCAAAAATAGGCCAAGGCCTCCCTAGGGAACTTCATTATGTGAGGCTACTGACTTGCTAAATTGATCTCGAGTTGCCGTCTGTGAGAAGTTTACTTGTAATCAATTTATCTGCAGTAATCAATGAACCGCGGTCTGTGAGATATTGGATGAGCCTGTTGAGCCGAAGAGTGCCAAGGGACAGCTTATTGTGATGTACGTACATTGTGTCAAGTGTCTATCACGACCCGTGCGTGCATGAAGTGAAATGAATTCGTAGTCATCGCCTCAAAGCTGCGTTGCGTCGACTGGTCACGCGAATCAGCCAAGAAGGGCGGCGAGTCTTCTATTTGCATAATCACGGACTGAAGCCAGCGAATTCTCGAGAGGAACCGAGTAAGCGAGCCGCGCAGATATTGCAATCCGCGAATCTAACCGTCGTTGAGATCTTGCTTAATCAATAATACATGGAGGCTTTCGCAGTCCTGCTTCGGGACGCGTACATGCTATGGTATTTTCCCAGAGAAACCCAGCCGAACCGTCTCTGTCCGGAGATAAACTCCCGCACCAAGGAGAAACAAGATCATGCGTTCGCTCGCAATTCTAATGAAGTCTGGTCTAGAGCCCGCGGACTCAAACTCAAGTCTTGCATATTTTGTTCCTTTCAATGAATGCCGCCCCGTGTAAACCCGTTTGAAAATAGAAGGAGCGAGTGATGTACGCTCATGCCAATGCCGCCTTACCCGCCAGTAACCAGAAACCATGTCCTTCAAAAAGTCCTCATTACTTCGTTCACAGTAGGTGTTCAGAGGGCCGCTTCCAGAACAGCAGACGCCTCCATCACACCCACGATTTCGCCCTCATCCAGCACCGCGACGATAGACTCCGGGTTGCAGACATCCTCGTCCTCAATCAAGTCGCGCGGCTTCTGCATGTTCGCGCGAAGCCACTCTCCAGCGTCCTTGAGCTGCGTCGCCGCGCCGAGTGAAATGAAGGCCGCCCGCGGGACGGCCAGCCACGGCATCTGCGCGACGCTCATGGCCAGCTCCGCAGAGCTCATCCGGCGTATCCTGCAGGGGCTGACGACGGCGTCCTCGCCCACGCGCAGCCAGCCGGTCTTGCAAACGTAGGCCGCCTTCAGGACGTCCCCGCCCACCTGGACTTGTGACCCTGACAGGCAAGTGATGTCTGCCAAGGGGACCATAACGTCCCTGACGGTCTGGGGCTTCTTGTACGTCGCGCCAATAGCGCCGCCGGGGTGATTGCTACCGAATATGGCGGCCACACCGCCAGCCATGGGATTGAGCTCCCGGGCGCACGTGAGAGCCAGCGCGTCGCCAACAGCCAGCGCCATGGTGGTGCTGGTGGTGGGAGCGGAGACGCCGAAGCTCACGGTCTCGCTCTCATGAATCGGCGCGGGCAGCAGGACTGTTGCCCCGGAGGCCTGCTTCTCTCTCTCGAGCACCACCGGAGCATCAAGAGTCTTTCCAGTCAAGACGACCAGGGGTAGCCGTGCGTCCAGGTGCGGCATGAGCAGGCTGAGCTCGGGCGTCTTGCCGGAGAAGGTGATGAGCATGAGGGTGTCGTCGGCGCCGATGTGGCCGAGGTCGCCATGGAGAGCCTCGGTAGGATGCAGGAAGGAGGCGTGAATGGAGAGGGAGTTGAATGTTGCGACGAGTTTGCGCGCGATGTGGCCGGATTTGCCGACGCCGATGATCACGAGCTTGCCACGTGACGCCCCTCTCTGCCGGGAAGTGATGATGTCGACTGCAGAATTGAATGCGACCCGGGCCACAGGATCACTGGAATAGAGGTGAGTGAGGGAGGCGAGAGAGGTAGCTTCGGTGTTCAGCACGTGAATTGCACTGGCGAGCCTGTCATCGAAAAGCTCTGAGGAGGAGGATTGATCGTCGAACTCGGGGGTTCTCGGGGTGGACGGTGTTTCCGGGAGAGGAGGCGAGGACGGGCCAGCAACGACGACATCGTTATCCAGACTAAGCTCTTCGATCGGCATGCACAGGTCGGGGCCGTTGCTGGGTGTGACGGGGGACGGAGGTGAGAGAGGAGGAACAACAGGGGCATGTTGCTCGTGTCCCATGATGAACACGGCGCTGTTGTGTACAGGGCCCGTCATTTTGAATGTCTGTGGAACTGACACTTCCTTTCTGTGCGTGTTCGATTCAGTTGATTCCAGGATTCTCGCGAGGCAAGGCCGGTATGGTGTTGTTATATCCCGTCAGATGCTGGCAGACCGGGGTCCTCTTTGATTAGTCTTTGAAATCCACAGCTCGTTCGCAGGCGCGATGCCCAGACGGTAGCTGAATGTGAGTATGAACGAGACAAGACAGGCCGAAGAATGTCTTATTTACGAGGGCGGGAATCCAAGGTGCGAGTAGAAGCACTAGATATTGTTGTTGCTCAGCTCCCCATGGTGGAAAGGGTGACGGAGCTTGACAAAAGATATTACATGTAGGAGATCTGATATCGGAAAATGCTGGATCTCTGCCGCGTCAGGTCGTACTTAGCGGGAGGACGGGCTGATGAATCATAGGGCGGCCGGGGGTCGAGATTGCCAGGGAAGGGCAGGGGCTCCAGAGGGACCAGGGGACCAAGACGGCGATGGATGGTATGGATGGGCTGGCGGGCTGGGAGAGGCGGTGGAGATTACGGAGAGTGCTGGGGAGATTGGGAGGTCAGATCGATGGCGTACTGCACTTTGCCTGGCCGTGTCTCGCTCGCGTCTTGAGTCAAGTTTGAGGATCCCAGGACAAAGACGAGGAGGGGCCTCCTTCCAGCTCCAGGCAGGGCAGGGCAAGGGCAGGGCAGAGGGGGAAGAAGGAGGAGAAGCGTGAGAGCAGCGGAGCCCCGATCACAATGTGGAATAGAGTTCGAAAAAGGAGGGCCGGAATGGAGGGACTGTGGAGGCCGAGGCCATGAACGCTGGTGGACCAGCGCGTGTGTCGTCCTGTCGTTTCCGTCGCACTCGAGAATTGCTGTGTGCGTGCAGAGATAAAAGCTCGATGCCGGGACCCTGAGCGACAAGGCGGTTCCACCGAGAGACTGGGCCTTGCATGGACTGTCCTCAAAGGAAGATGTACCGCCGAGGTGCCCTGATACAGCAGACACGGGTTGCAGCTAACCTGAAAAGTTACACAGGCACTCAGTACTCGGCCGCAATGCCCGGGGGTTGGTGCAGCCACAGGTGTTCCTCCTCCTCGAAAAACCTTGGAAGTCGCTCTTGCGTGATAATCGACCACCACCAAAAAGGCTACCAACGACTGAGGCTAGAAGGCACGACCCCTGCTAGGGCCGCCGGGTCTCTCGGCACAGGCCAACGGACAGGCTGCATTGAACAGCTTCTCTGGGACCTCGATAGGCCCCGGTCAATGCGCTGACTCTGGTTGTGCTGGGCTCCCCAGCGCGGCCGAGATATGTCAACGGCTTTGATGTGGGTGGGAAGGGGGCTCGGGGATGGGAGGACGGAGGCGCGCGTCGCGATCCCAGAGCCTACTATTCCCTGGCCATGTCCGGCGGGCAGACTGTATGAATCATGATGTTCCCAGGTTCCGCTTGTGGACGGATACGACCGTGCAGAAAGCCGCTTGGTGCATAGTTAGACTTATTAGCTGTCTAATACTTGGGTCCATGGTCCACTGTTCACCGTTCACGGTAGCTGACAAACCACGCGCCGGGAGGAGCCAGGCTGAAGCAAATAAGCTCTAGTCTTCCATCATCGAATCTTCGTCGAGGCTTCCGCCGTCGCCCGGAAGCCGGCCTGTTGCTTTGTTCCTCGCGAGCACTAGCACGGATTGGCCCTGGCGTCGAGGCGGACGCCCACCACAGGGGGAGGAGGGGTTGGCAGTCGGAGTTTAGCTTCGCAGGGCCGCTCGGCCTATTCCACATGCACGCAAGTGCCTGGGTGGACTAGATGTGCGTTGCACATGCATGCGAGAGCAGAATCCCCCCCGTGTCCGAACGCTGAGAAATCCGATTCCGTTGTCCACTAGCACTGGCCAGATGTGGATTCGCGATCCCGGGATCGGGCTTGCGTGATGGAAGATCTGACACCGCGAGTCGCTCACTATCAGTGAGAACCAAAAGTGACGGTCAGAGTTGTTAGGAAAGCACTTGGGAGAAATCTGGCCCTAGCAGCTTCCTGAGCCACTACCAGGCTTGCAGTTCCCACCCCCAGCCAGAGCCTCACGGCTTACTATACCACAAAGGTACCTGGGTACCCGATGACAGAGCCCAGGGGCCTCCAGTCCTCATCACACGTGCAAACGTGTTGGGCTATAATGACACCTGCAGGACATTTGTAGTCTGCCTACCTACCCAGGGTGGAAGTCGCGGGGTGCAGCTTCTGACAGGCTGACGGCAGGCACAGTCAGCTATCGCGTCCCAGGGACGGCTTGACCTTCCCTGTATGGCATGTTCCTGTTGAGCAAACTGCCCGGCAGTTGATTGTCGCATGGACAACGGAACGGGATGTGGCCTGGTGGCCACCATGCCGCCGTGAATGCCCGACTCACAACCTCGCAGCCCTCGTCAGCTAATAAACCACCCAGTCCGTGCAGGCGACGCAGGCCGTCCCTGCACGTGTGTTTCGAGCTGGCGGGCCCGTTCAGGCCTCATCCGTACCTCGAGTCCGTTCCGCCGTCCACCCCTGACCCGGCACCCTGGCGACGATCGGTCTGGCCCATCCCAGCCCGCTCACAAACCGCGGGTATTCATCCTGCGCTCCCTTCTGGCTTCTATTGTCAGATCGAACTAAGAGCTTTCCAAGACATGATCTTCTCTGCAGCGAAGATCGAAACGTTTTGAAGATAAAACATTGCATCGAGGTGCGCTCTACATGGAACTATCCGGTGCTCTGTCTAGTCTGTCACTATCATGCGTGCCCTTGGCTCGGACGAACTGGCTCATCCAGGCCCAACTGGTGTTCACGCCGTTGTCCGGGCCATGTGCCTGGATTAGATGCTTCCCCAGATTGCCTACGTCGGACCCGGAATTGAACAAATTGCTCATGCAAGCCAAGAGGAACCCCCCTCTTGTCAGAATCAAGAACCGAGAGTAAAGGATCGAGTTTGTTCTGACCCTATCGCTGCTACTGTCGCCAGCGCCTGGCCGCTCTGGACTCTCATCTTCAGGGGTGCCTACGAAGCCCCTCGTCATCGTGTAAGTGGTCTCGTTTTTAATCTGTACACACATGCTTCTTAAGCAATATGCATCCAGTCCCTTCATACAGTGATAAACGCTTAAACACATCATCGTGTAACGCTGCGGCGAGCCGCATAGTGAGGCTCCGCCCACTCAAAACCGCCAGGTGTAGCCAGCAATCAATCCATCACCAGAGGCTAGGGCAGTCGCGCCGGGTGGGCTCCGTTGCCAAGTCGGCACTGTTGATGAGCTGACGAAGGCTCATTCGTGCCATGACCCACCGCCCAGCCACGACCGCTCGCGCGCCCATCAGGACTAACGGCCAATCATAGCTCCGCGTTGCCCCTATGTCGAGGCTCATGCGAGGTGCAGCCGCGCTGGATAGGCGGTGGGAAGAGCCAACAATTACCACGTGCCTTCGCTCTCGCTCAGCACGGACTGGCCCAATCAAGCCCTGACAGACGACTCAAGCATCATTTCCAAAGTGTGATGTTGCTAAACACGAAATTCCATGGTGCTGTGTAAATCCAGCCTTGGTTGATGCTAAGAATATATCACACGAAAGCATGAGAATACCAGTCTTTCCCTGGCATGCCTTGTGAAACACACGGTATTGAATCTTGGGCTCAAATTCGGCGACGCTTTTGAAATCGCTTTCTGTTGCTGTGAATGGAGTTTTCGCCCATGAAGGCATAACTTCTCAGATCTTTTATTCATGACTTGCTGGCCTAAAAGATATTTGTAGATCATTGACATTCGGAGAGGCTACGTGACGAAGGGACATATGTAGTCAGCAAGGCTGACAGCATTTTTGTCGACTATACACATTCTTGCCATACAGGCACAATTCCTTGTTTTTTTACGTCTGAGATGCTAGGTCTGTGAAGGAGAGTCGATGTGCCTGTGTCAAGCAATGAGATCTGGTGGGTCTGTAATGAACGATGTTGCATTCCGTGATTGGGACAGCTGACCACCACAAAGTGCTTTGCTGGTGTGTCAGTCTTTACCATGGTTTCTCATCCCGAACCAAACCAATGGGGGGAAACAAGAGTGTTTTCCTGCTATTGAGTACCTCCGAGTAGTGTTATATCGTCCAGCTGGGTTGGTGGTGTTCGTGCTCATGCCAGCGACAGTCCTCTGCCACAGCCAGACCTGTCGATTTGCAGGCCTTTCACTCCTCAAACCTATTCTATACTTAATTAAAGGCTGTATATTAACTTTGAATAATTTCTTAGTATGTGGTCTCGTTTTTTATCTATCTATATATGCTTCTTAAGTAATATAACTACATTTAATCCCTTTATAAAATAATAAACACTTGAATACCCAGCGTTAGAAAAATATATAATGTTGATAATAGTAGGTTTTGAACATAATTATCTCTTGTGATGGCTAGAATGGACTCTAGTTTGAGGAAGTTAGCATTTATAAATGGTTCAAATTCTGCACAATATCCAATCCAGGCAACCAGAATTTGGAGAATCTCTAAAAGTAGAACAAGACATCTAAGGCAGAGCTGCATGAATAAATGCAAACCACTCATGTGGGAGATCACATTAGAACGTCAGGATCTGCTTGTCCCATTGGCCTCACTGCACAAAATGTAATATCTTCAAATAGGAATGCCACCTTTATCACCATCTTTCATCTTTCATCTGACATCTAATATCATTTTTTCTCATATGAGCTTTTCTGTTAGGAGATTTTCATGAAAATTGCTTTCCCAGCTGACTTTGTAGTAGCCAGCTCATTCCCAGAAAATTGCAATCTGCATCTGCCATCGCTTCCGTGTCTCATGCGGGATGGTCTCAAGGTGGAATTCACAAGTATCAGTGCTTTATAAAAAGCGAGATACTGGAACCATATATCTACAGACTCATCATGCTCCCAAGACTCAAACCCCCATCCCCCACATCCATTGCTAGGCTGGAGAATTCGTGAATGTAGAGTAGCCAACATGCACCAGACTGCTTACATAAGCTAACTTCTTACCACCACCAGTAATGCTGACAATGGAACATGGACTTATATCACGAAGCAAACAGTTGCAGTGTACTTGTCTGATTGAATAAGAGAGAGTGTGGCAATTTGTTGAGAGCAGGCAGACATCAAAGCTAGGAATCCCCCTGCTAGGATTTAAAGTCAGTTTTCTTCTGCATTCTCTCTAGACTAGGAGAACAGCGACAGGTCAAGGTTTGACGGTACAAACCATGGGCACGAGACACATGGAGACATAAGACGTATTTTGAGTAAAAGACATGTCATAGATGGAACACAATTCCCTTTCCTTCCCACTGACTTTGGTGACCTTGGCGAGGAACATGGTAGCCAAGAGTGCCTACGAATTGAGAAAGGCACACAACTAGCAGGAGCGCTACTAACCAGCCCTACTGGACAAAATACTGCAAAAGTTATTTACAGCTTTTCGATATCAATTCAGCATTCCAACTTTTTTTTCTGCTGTCGGCTTGACAGAGAAAACACAGTGCCGGTAAGTCGGGAAGGCACAAGAAGAAGCGCCGTTAGCAGACCTGCGGGCACAAACTCGCAACACCTTTCAACCTTTTAGTCCAACGCAACGGGTCCCCTAAATTTCCTTTGGGCTGGGACATGTATCAGCAGAAAAAGAATCGAGTTATTGAAAGAGCCACGTTAAAAAAAAAGTTGAGCCTCGAGACAGCACACACCTGGATGGAAGAAGCACCGGAGGATACAAAACCGCAACACCTTTCGACCTTCAGATCTCCAGACCTTTTGAACTCCAAGCATTCAAAGTTTCGGACTTTTTGAGATCAGCACAGACTTACTCACAAACTTGGATTGGTCAGAACATGGACCAGTAGCAACAAATCCAGCGATGGAAGAGCCATGTCAACCTTATTGACTGTAGACCTCGACACAATCTCGCTGCCAGCTAAACGCAACCTGATTTTTGCCAACCCTCTGCAACGGTTCATCTGATACAACTTGACAACACAAGCACTTCAAGTGAGCCCAGAAATTGTGGGCTTCAACGTCAAGGACTTTCAGACATTCTAGGCTTCACGGCGACATGGAGACGTCCAAGCCCGACGACAGGAGCAAAATGGATAACAGAAGCACAACAAGTGGAAGGCAGACCCTGAATACTGACCCAAAGAGCAAAGCATCGGCTGCACAAGAGAGGTCAAAAAGGGAGGCAGGCGCTGGATGCCGCGAATATGAAGCAAACCCTGCCACTGATCTTGACGCGCGGATCCAAGGCATAGCGATGGCGGGACGTATACTTAACGACCCCGAAAATGAAATCGCCAAGAGCATTGTACACTGTCCGTACATTGTGGACCAGAGATGCCAGATGGTTTGAACAATGCTCACCGATGAGAAGGCGGACAAGGATGCGGCCATCATGACACACACTAAAGGGAAGGCAGGTACGGATGTGGTCTTCATCATCGCGACGTGGTGCATGTTTGGTGGAAACACAGCAAGCACGTGGGCAGAGCGTGAGAATGGTCAAAAGCTTGGTGAGAAGAGGGCTTTCACGGACTGGGGCAACAAGATGGCCACAGAACTGGTGAATCTTGGGAAAAACGCCCACTTCAACTTCGACTTTTGCAAACCCTATATCACAGGAAAACTTCACAAGAAATCCTACAACTACGATGCGGCTTTCTGGTGCTATTACAATCGCTTATGGAGCCCCGGCAGGGCGGGCGCCGCGAAACACGCGGCAGTTCTCTCGCCTGAGGATCCGGGCCCAGCGAAACGGCAAAAGACAACTGGTTTGAGCAGACAAAATCAGCAGCAGACAGATTTCCAAACTGCGAACGAGGCGCAGCCGAAGGACGTACACAGTCGACCTGAACAAGCCACAGCAAATGAGGCGGATGGCACTGGAAGCTCTGACCGCCTATTCGCAAAACTCTCAAGAAAGCAGTTGGAGGCCATGATCGAAGATCTGGAATCAAAAGTCGAAAGGCTCGAGAAGCAGAATGCTGCTAATTTCTCACCGTGGGATCATGTACATCAGGCAACACTCAGACATTGACTTGCCAAACGTTATCAAGTTGAAATTGAGCCATGGTCAAGCCACCATTTCTTTCTTTCTTCCTTTTTTTTGGCCTCCCGAGGGGGGGGGGGATGGGGACTTTAGACAGTTTCCGTTGCTTTACCCTCAGATAGACAAAACCAATATGCGATGCTTTCACATAATTAAACCGCGTTTGATCATGGGCCAGACTGTAATGAGCCTGTTGTGGTGCCACCCAATTATCATGCATTGTGTAATTCCGTGTTCAGAATCTCGGATAGCTTTAACAGTGCGCACTCATTTTCCCTTTGTTACTCTCGCCCGGGAAGAGAGGGATGATACACTCAAATTTCGTAGACGGTCCGCTTCGGCGGAGGAGAGAGCTGCCTTACTTGTCAAACACACACGCAAACGTCACTCAAGCAGGGTTACATTGGAGTGGTTGGAAACATGCAATATTCTCATGAAGCAGCAGCCCATATTAGAACATAGCTGTCGTTGATGATGTAAATCTCAAGGTCTTGTTGTTCATAAGTCGTGAACCATCGTTACCATATCAAACCACCACAGTCAACGATACATAGCCTGGGCCATCCTCCCTTTCCTCCTGTCCTCCATTTTGGTGATCGTTATGACATCTAGTGCGTAATATAATTATCGTCTCCCGCTATCATGACTTGGATTGGACGGCCCAACTCAATGACATGATGGATATCCGAAAGAAGTAAAGAAGCCGCCCGAATCGTGAGAAACAGAATGACAATGCAGGTCAAGAACAAAGATGCGTCAAAATGGGTCGTCAAATCATCACCAAGGCAGACAGAGGCGAGCAGGTGGTCATTCCACCTCCCGCCTCTTCCGTCGCCTCCTCCTCCTCATCCCGTCGTCCTCGTCAACATCGTCCGTGTCATCATGGTCGTTCACCCTCCGCCTCCCCTTGCCCCTCTCGTCGCGGCTGATCTCGCTTCCACTGCCGCCATACCCAACCTTGTCGACGTCCCTGCTCCTTCCACCACCACCCCGACGGCCGCCGCCGTTGTCTTGCTCACCATTATCATACTCGTCGTCATGTGGGCCAGGGAGACCGTGAGCCCCGAGAATACCACTCCCCAGCAACCGCCCGGCCAGTCCGATCCAGCCGCTGACGCCCTTTGGCGGGCCATCGCCGATGATCCCCGTGACGTCCTGCATCATCCTCTCGACCTGGTCTGGGTCCGTCCCGCCGACACTCCACATGCCCCTCGCCTGCGTGCCTCCCGGCCGCGGGGACCGATACTCGAAGTCACCCCGCCGCTCCGTCCACCCGCCTCTCACCCGTGCGCTCCGGGAGCTGGACGGAGCGTTGGGGTCGATCGGCCGGCCCGTCCCATCGAAGCGATCAGGCAGGACCTCGATCTCTTCCTCGCTCCCAGATTCCGACCGGTCGGACTCTGGAAGCTCGTTTCGATGCCTCCCGACCACGGGACGGTTGGCGCTGGGGTCTGAGTTGCGCCGCCGCTTGCGGAAGCGCCGGCGAGCCGGCACAATGGCGCTATCGTTATCGGCTGCTGCAGCGTTCTCGTCGTCTACATTCTCGCGTGACTTGGTGGCTCGGTGACGGAGGAGTGTCTGAGAGGATTGTGGTGATAGTGGAACCCACTGGACGTGAGACGGTGTCCTGGGCGGAGATGGCGATCTCGAGGGCGCACGTTGTCCAGGTTTCGACAAGGCAGAGGATGCTGCTGATGGCGTTCTGTCGCGGGACGGAGAGCGTTTCAGGGGTTGGCTTATACCATCTGCGTAGGAGAAATGACAGTTGTTAGTTCCCACGCGGATCGACATCCCATGTTGGCCAGATTGGCTCCCATGGCAAAGAAAACATCAATTTCAAAAACGTAGAGCCCGCTTAGGCCAAAGGCGTAGGTCCTTGTCCATCCTTCCTGGTGTCCGACGAAGGTGGTTGCTGGCTAGGCCCAGAAGGCTGTGGTGCCTGTGCTTGATGTGTTGTTGTGTTTTGAGGAGGAATATTACCGAGACCAGACGCACCCTCAGCTTCGCGGCGAATGTTGGGTCGCCCGCGTTCACGGTTGTGGCCGTGGTCCCCATCCTTTACATTGACATTGGCGTTGACAGAAGAATCAGATATTTCGCTACTCACTTGATCGGGGTCGTTTCGCCGGTATCCCCCTGTTGGCGGCGGTGGCATTCCAGTCGGAGTCGACGCAGAATTTGGCGGCGGTCCTGGTGGTGGCGGTGGGAAAGGGTGATACTCTTGAGGGTTGTACGGCGTATAAGTGTCGTGAAGGTTCGTAGAGGCCATATTAGGATGTTGTGTGAAGCCCTGTTGGTATGTATCGGTGCCAGGGGCGGGACCTGGTGGGCGAGGATCGAAGTAGCCGCCGGATGCGTGTGGTGGAGACGGAGGCCGCTGCGAGTCGTAGGCGTCATGATGTCCGTCCGCGACGGAATCCTCGTAACCTAATGAAAGTAGTTAGAAATCAGAGCCCGTCAAAGGCCAGATGCTGTGTGGTGAGTGGGCTGGGCTCGGTGTCACTCACTTCTGCGATCTCTCTCCCTGTCCCTACGATCCCGGTCCCTCTCAGCACGATCCCTCGCCCTGGCCTCCCTGTCCCGTTCTCTGTCTTCCCGGTCTCTCGACCTTTCTCGAGACCGTTCTCTGCTCCGTTCCCTCGACTCAGCCCTCTCCTTGTCCTTCTTAGCATCCCCATACTTCTTCAACCCGATCGCTGCAGCGCCCGCTGCGGCAGCACCAGCAGCCATGTCCCTGAAGCGACTTCTACTCCTAGCCCTCTTTTCTTTCTTCTCCTTCTCATCATACACTCCATCATCTTCTGAGTCCAGACCCCTCGACTGCGACCTCTGCCTGGCCAGCCGCTCCCTCCTCCGTCTCCTCCTGTCCTCCGCCGACTCGTAACCCGGTTCGGCCGCTCGTGGCCGATGGTCCCCGTCTCGGTCGGAGTACAGGGGGTGGCCGCCATACTCAACCAAACCTAGCTCAGGATCAGCGGCTGCGGCAGAGGTCGGGTTGGGGGGTCTAGAGCGCGACCTGCTACGCGACCTGGAGCGGGATCGCGATCTAGACCTATCCCTCCGAGATCTGGACCGCTCCCGCTCCCGGTATTCGCGTTCATGTTCCTCGTCCGAGAGTTCCCTCTCACGCTCCTCCTTCTTGTCCTTGGAACGGTCATACAGCTTCTTGCCCGCTGCGCCCGCTAGCCCAGCGGCAACGATCTCAGCGCCGGTCCGGAGCCGCGACCGTGAGCGCGACTTGGATCCACCCTCTTGGCGGGCGCGGGATTTGCTTCGGAAGTGCTGAACTAGACCGGCGACGGCGGCGGTTCCAGCCGCGGCTTTGGCGACGCCTGAGCCACGAGATGGGGACCGCCCTCCGGGTCCTCTGCTGCGGGAGCGGCTGATGTAACTGTCACCCGAGTCGCTGTCGTAGCGGTGCAGGCTACGTCCACGGCGCAGTTCCTCCTTCTCGATCTTCTGGGATTGGTAGTACTTAGCTGCTCCAGCCACAGCCAGGGCCGCAGCCGCGAGCCCGAGCCCGGTCTTGATCTTGTGGTGCCTATCATGCTCTTCTTCATAGTCGTCATCACGGCCCCGGTACTCACGATAGTCACGGTAGTCACGGTAGTCACCCCCGCGTGACCGTGACCGCCCGCGCCTGTAGTCGTCCCGGTAGCGATCTTCATCATCACCATATCGGTCATTGTAAGCAGAGCGCGCGCGTTTGAATACTTCGGTGCCCAGGGCACCCAGGGCAGCTCCAGCAAGAACCTTGCGTCCCCGACCTCCCTGAGGGTCACCATCACCATTGCGCCGAGAGGCCGCAAGAGCGGCCAGACCAGCGCCGGCCACCGCACCCTCCGCCAGATGCAGCTTGTGGTGATGCTCTGGCGACTTGCTCCGTTGACGCCGAATAATTGTCCTCCTGACGTAGACGTCATCATCGTCAGATCTATATCCGTCAGAATAGCGGTCCCTCGAGTGCGAACGGCGATATTCAGCGACAGCGTAATCATCACGACGGTCGCCATACCTGTCTACCTCCCTGCGCCGGTAGTAGTACTCATCCTCGCGGGGCTCTTCCCGCCGCGCGACCACTGTGTTCTGTTGCTGCCTGTACGGAATCATGATGGGCGCTGGCTCGGGGGCTTCCTGCACGATGATCCTCTGCTCCGGAGCGCGCTGGCGGATGATGATGGGGGCGGGGTCTGGGGGTGCCGGCTCGTAGTACTCGGTCTCCTTGCGGTACCGCTCCACTTCGCCGTAGGGTGTCTCGTCGCGACGCTCTTCCACGCGGCGCTGCATGGTGACATCTACACCATCGTCACGCTTCTCAACACGTCTCTCGACCCGGACATCGACGTTGTCACGGTCCCACGGAGAGTGTGAATGCCGGTCCCAGTCGCGCGGAGAGGTCGGGCCGCGGTCTCTCTCGACCTCCTTTGTCTTCTCGTAGACGAGTTCGCCGCCCCTGGGACGTTCACGCTCGTCCCACCAGTGGTCACCCTCTCGCTCAACAACCTTTTTCTCGACCGTTGTTCGTTGTCGGTCCCGGTCATCATACCAGCGGTCGTCGTCACGTTCAACTACGCGTTTCGTCTCGACAGTGGTTCGTTGGCGGTCTGCGGGCCACGGGTCTTCGCGCTCGACCTCCCTGGTCCTTTCGTAAACAGCACTGCGACCGTCGTCGTGGACAACACTCCTCTTGCTTATGTCGTAAAATTCGGGGGTTGGCGATCTGCCTCGCTCCCTTTCCGTGACCTTCTCCACGACATGGGTGCTCCTCTGGGCGGGCGGGTCGAAGGCGGATCTCGGCCTCTCGGGCAGATAGGTCCTGTCCACTCGTCGTGTGGTATCGACCTCGACCAAGTCGCCGGATGAGCGCCCGGGGTGCAGATGGTGAGAATGCGTGGAGAACCTGGAACGACGATCATCCTCGATGAAGTCGTTCTCGACAACACGTTCGGTGCGCTCGATCCGTTCTACATGCTCGACGGGCGGAGGCGGGGGAGGAGGCGGCGCACGCTGGGTCTGAGTGACCTTGTAGCGGCGGACGGTGGGTGCACCTCTGTAGCGATCGTCGTCGGATTCCGGGTCGTCGCGCTCCCGCACGTAGCTGCGGGACTCGCGGTAGACCGTGTCAGGCATCTTGGGGCCAGATGCGCGCACACGGGGTGAGGAGGTGACGAAGCAAAGAGAGGAGTCGGGGCTGAGAGGGGGTTTCGAACAGGTGCTGTAGGGAAGGCTGCGGATATGTATGAGATGATGTGGGGAAATGACTCGGGATGGGAAGACGGAAGAGCCAGGCCAAGAGGAGAGAAGATGGGCTCAAAAGGCCGGATGAGGTCAGCTCGGGAGAACAGGTGGTGTTGTTGGTGTTGGAGGGCGGCGAGGGGGGGGGGGGGGGGTGTTGTTGGAGTCGCTGTTGGGTGTAAAATTAGGATGGCTGGGCGGCCGGTTGGCAGGATGACGGACTCAACCGACGGTCGAGTCCCCCCGTCCCAGTCACAAAACTCGGCAGCTGTCCCAGGATCTGGCCGGTGGTTTGCAGGGGAAACGTTGGCTAGCACTAGACGAGGCTAGCATTAGATGATGGACCCAAGTGACTGTTTGTTGCCCATGTGGTTGAACAAGGCCGATTGTCTCTTAGTGCTGTTGCCCTGTAAGGATGACACCTGCTGGGCCACGAGACAGCGACGAGCGGTTGGGCCGGGGCGAAGCGGACAATGCGAACGAAGCCGGCGAGGCCAGACAGGGCAACGCGGGCAAAAAAGAAGAGAACTAGACGCACCTGTTCTTAGACTGCCGTGCTTGTTGTTGTTGTACTGCAGCACGGTACGTATGCAGTATAGTGGCCGAACGGATCCGCACCAAGTGCAATACAACAACACAACACTGCACTGCACTGCACTGCACTGCACTGCACTGGGGGAGAGCCCACGGGTGCGGGTGCGATGGGAAGGAGGCACAGCTGACGACATCAACAGAATCATGTAGAACCTGTGGCCACGGCATGCACCTCACAGTATGAGGTCTAGCGCCTGCGCCTGCACAGCTGGATGGGCATCACACGCAGACACGCAGACACCACCCAGACTGACAGACTGGCTGTCGGACAGAGGCTGAGAGGTGTTGTGCTTGCCGCTGCAGTGTAAGACCGACCCCATGCTCAGGTCTAGGCCCCACCTCGGAGACAAATCCACCCTGGGGTGCTTGCTGATGGCACTGGCCCACTATTCTTGGGGCGGTCTCTGTTCCTGGCCTCGCGGGCGTGTCGGACCGATCAAGTCCTCCCGCCTTGATCCGCAGGACGTAAACAAGAGGGGAGAGGCAGAGGAAGCGGCAGCCAGGTGTTTGGATTGCTGGAGCACAAGATCCCCCTCTTCCTCCCCCTTCAGCATGCCCCTCTGGATGATGTGTTCCGGCATTTGCTTTTTTGGAAACATGGAAGCCAAGCAGAGTCCCGGGCAGAGTTCCACACCATCAGTCTGCTCCTTTGCCTGAGGGCCTGTCGTATCAGAGACAAGGGGGGCTTGCTGCATGGCATATATGCAACCACTTTGCAGAAACCAGATCAGAGCCCACACGGCCTTGATGTGCCTCTGTCAGTCAGTGGCTCGAGTGGGTCGGTCTGTCTGTACACGAATTCCACATGGGCGGATGGGTTGCAGAAAGCTCGATCCCGGGGGAGCGACGCGGTGGTACCGCTGCAGCGCCTTGGCCGGGCTCTGACTGAGGAGCTAAGCCACCTGCACAGACGGTAGGGCTGGCTACGGCGGCAGCATCGGAGTAAGAGCAAAGGTTTCTCTTGTGAGGTCAGTCCACGGGTTAGCCTCGCTGCCCAATCACCAAGACTCGTCTCAGACAACAGATAAGCCCGCAAAAGCCCTGTGACCGCTCATGGTTTTCCCATCACAGAGGCGGGGCGCCATGTATCACGCAGTAGTTGTGATGACTGGATCTGCTCGAGATCGATCATCGCCCCCCAGATGGAGAAACCAGAGCAGCCAAGGCAACCAAGGTGCACGTACACCGGCTTCTTGCCCCGCCCCCTCTTGTTGCCCCCGACCCCTCCTCCATGAGGCTGGCCTTGTACCGGCAGGCTCGGCCATAACCCCAAGGAGCTGTCGCACTCAGCATGGTTCTGTCTCTCTATGAGTTAATGGTCGCTCCCGCACATGGCATGTCCCTTCATTGCTGCATGACTCCAAGCGTTGATGCGGACAACCAGAGGCACACGGCCCATCTCGTGTGATGACGTCAAAGGGTAGTTGCCGAGGTGGGACCTTATCGATACTGTCCGAACCTAACCTGGTAATGAGCTCCCAGACCAAGGCTCGAGCATTGGGCATTCTTAACGCTGCGTTCTTATAGCCCTGGTGGGATTTCCAACATTCAATGGAATTTGTGACACAGAACAACCCGCAGGCAATGCCCTGGTGCGCATCACAGCACAACCAGTTGTTGTCTGGCACTAGCCAGCTTTCAGCAAATCCATGGTGGAGTCTCATTCCGTGGACCTAAAATCCGTCAGGCACGCGCACTGGAAGTGAGGGCGCTTCCGGACTCTTCGAGGCGCAAAAGCTGCTGTTCCCCTCTTGACGCGAGCTGGATTGTCGCCGGTGTTGTGTGTCTGTAGCAGGCTTGAGGCCCGCGGGGACGGCGCCTCGAGCCCAGCCGTGCTGCTTCTGCAGCCTCCCGCTAAAAGGCCGGTACCTAGGTAACATCGCCTGACGCTATTAACTTCATGAGGCTCTCTTAGTCCCGAAGCTGTCATGGGTCAATGAGCTGGCACGCGAGCTGAGTTGGGAATATTTCCAGTGTCCCCTCAGCACCAATGGGAATGGCCTCTGAGAATGGAGCACATATCTGCTCGCACTTAACTATTCTTTTAGCTTCAGATGCATTTTGCAATCCTCTTCTATTGAAAATTTCTTTCTCCTTCTTTCCTGAGGCTATACTGATCATGCACAGGCTATTAACACAAAGACATAGTGGTGGAGCGACGCACACTGACGACAGATGCAAGATGTCCTTCAGGGGTCGAATCTGACCCGCATTCGGCAGGCAGCTGTGCAACTGTTTTCAGCTGAACTCGGCTCGCGAATCTTGGAGTGCTGCCGATCAGCTCCTTGAAATCTCCATCAGATTTCGGTATCCTTGGCGGCCAAAGAAATACGATCCCAGCATGGCTGAAGATGAAGCAAAAGAGTCGCGGCTCCGGACGCACCTGCGTACTGCTCTCTTCTACACCGGCATCTTCCTCGTCGTCTTCTGCGGCGGGGTCATCTTCTTCATGCCCTTTCTTCTGGCGACAAACTTCTGTGTCTCTTTAGTCCTTATCGCCCAGAGCCTCATTCGCGTCGGGCCGTTGTCGAGACATGGCCGGCTTGGAGGGCCATTGGCTGGCCTGCTCGCCCGAACCCAAGGCCTAGTACAAATGGGCATCGCGGGCGGGGCGGGGCTGTCCACTTGTGCCTCATCTTTCCGGCGTCCATGATATTCACGTTCGTGCTTCCGAGTTACTTCGTCCTGTCGGGAAGGGTCCGCGATGCCGTCCTAAGTCTGCCGAAGCGCTTCGGCTCGCCTAAGGATGCAGAGCACGTGGACTCAACTGAGAAGGTCGTGATATGGCTCGCTCGATCTTCCTGGAGCTACTTTCTGAGTATGGGCACCCGGACCGGCGCAACAATTGGCTCCTGCTTTTGGGCAGAATCGGGATCGACTGGTCGTGTATCCTCGACGAATTCGACTACCCTATGGCGTACCGTGAACTCGGCAATTGTCGACTTCGTGGTCTTGCGCAGCATGAATTTCGAGGCCAGGGTCCTTCGTGTACTCCGATGGGTGCAGAGCCTCATTGCTGTCATCGTCATCGCCCCAGGCTTTTACTTCGGATCAGAGCCTGAGGGTTCAGGCGTTGTGCCCATGTTTTTCTCATTGCAGCTTCAAGTCTGGCTGGCTCCAGTGGGGTTTCTGATGTACTTCTTGGACCGTCTAAAGACAGCTGCTTCTGAATTGGACTCACTAGAGTACTCGGACAACAAAATCGCAACGCCAGCATATATGCTACGCTGAGCGTGAAGGGGGCCAGAGTTTGATACTCTGAGTGGTACGCGCAAAGAAGGTTTGGTGATAGTTCTGGTCATAGAACCGGGCCATCGCGAGCAACCAATCTGTTGCCGCCTCAAGGTCAACGATCTGGCTTCGACACAGAGCATTCAGTATGAAGCTCTTTCATGCGTCTGGGGTCCGCCAGGTCTGGCTGAGGCAATCCAGATCAATCACAGTGCATTCGCGGTGTCTACCGCTCTATTCCAGGCACTTCTGCACCTTCGCCGCCGCAGAGAGCCACGAGCAATTTGGATAGACGCAATTTGCATCAACCAAGCAGATCTCGCTGAGAGGAGCGCCCAGGTCCTACTGATGCAGCACATCTACTCGATGGCTTCCGGTGTGGTTGTGTGGCTAGATGAAGTTCAACCTTGGGGGCTGGGGAATCTGGTCGAGGCGGCAAATAGTTCTCTCGAGGCACATAACTGCATACACTACGGAGCTGTCAAAGTGTTGTCAAACCTGCTCCGAAGACCCTGGTGGACCCGAGTCTGGGTGACCGAGGAACTTGTCTTGGCCCGCGACGTCACGGTTTGCTGTGGCTCGCAGACTCTGGGCTGGGATCGTTTCTGCTGGTTTATGGACAGCAGCGCATTGCTGCCTTTGTTCCCGAGTACTGGTATATATATTGACGAGTTTCGAGCGTTGCGGGACAACTGGAGAGCCAGGACGACGATTTCGTCACTTGGTGATGCACCAAAAGCCACAGGCTCCGAGGATGTCGTCCAACCCCGCGAGGCTCGGGCGTCAGACCTATTGTCCCTGATCTATGACTTTCGCTCTAGACGGGCCACCGAGCCTCGTGACAAGGTCTTCGCTTTCCAAGGACTGGCGCAGGGGATCGGTGGCCTTTCCCTAGCCTCAGGCCAGCCGATTGACTTAGAGACACTCCTTGTACGACCTGATTACGAACGCCGCAGCTCGCTCATGTCTACCGACCTGGCGCGAAGACACATCCGGCGAACAAAGAGCCTATCGGTCATGGCTCTAGCAGAATGGGCGAGGCAGACGAGCCCATCAATGCCTAGTACTACGAATGATGAAAGGGGCGCAGTATCTGCCCAGCTGGTGTCCAGCCTTTATGGACGTTGAAGCAGTGGACACGGGCCTGCGCTTCCGGCCGTTCTGGACTGGACTACCGGGCGAGGGGGACGATAATTTTTCCTCGGCTGGAAATATTCCGGTCCAGGCACTTCCGCCAGAGCCAGATTCTCTCACAGTTCCTCCAGATTGGAAGCATCTTGATCTAGATGGCTATGCAAACTATAATGGGAATCCACACAAGCTGGATGTTCAGGTGTTGTCTCATCTGAGCGATAACGTAGTGGAAACTGGGCCGTTGGCCGGAGGATCTATCAACGCGCTGGTCAACTCGACCATGAAAGTTATCAGCAGGCAAGCATCAACGATGGTGAACTCATTCCAGGGCCGGAATGCATGGGACTCGGTATTGCCTACCTGGCGACGGATGGCAATGGAAGCTCATAAGAGCCGCAAATCTGAACTGGGACAGGCAACATTCGAAGAAGAATTCCAACTTAGCATCACGGCGGGAGAATTCTCGGCTGAGCCTTCCTCGGCCAGTCAACAAATTGGCTACACATCGTCTCGGACAGCCGAAGCCAGCACAGCATCGGCAAAGAATCAGGCTTATATCGCAGCCCGCGAAGCCACCTGCGCCAACAGGGCAAGCTTTGTCACGGCAGGCGGCCACTTCGGAATCGGGCCCCCGGATGTTCAGGTCGGCGACGAGGTATGCGTGGCGATTGGGATACAGGTTCCCGTTATCCTACGGAAAGTAGGGAGCGCGGATGATAGGGACCAATGTCCGCAGTATGATCCAAACGACTGGCTGTTCATCGGAAAGGCGTATTTACACCAGAAGATGGTTTACCATGGCGATCTTGCTGAGGAGATTCGAAGTGGCTCGGCCGCTGTTGAGACGCGTGTTTTGACCTAACACACTCTCTACCTACTCTTGAACATATGGACCAAGTTCAAGTTACTCGGTGGCTTTGGCAGGTCAGCCACCGACTCGTACCGTTAAGAAAAGTATTTGCCAAACTGGAGGACTACTGCCTAGTGCTCATTAGCTTGTTCATCATGAACACTCGGCTCCGTAATGCAGGATCGAATAAAATTACCTGAGAAGTTCAGATGTTTCTAATCATCCACCGTTTGCCAACAGCTACGGGTTCCGAAAACAAAAACAATCAATCACATGATACCACTGACACTAGCCAAGAAGTCCCTAATCCTCAGATTCCTTTCCCCTGGGCGTCAACCCATGAAAAGCTCGAAATATGTTGGGACCAGCAACGGAAGCAACATCAGCCCACGACCCTTCCAAAGGTCACGACTTCGCCATCGTACAGCAATGGCTGCGGATACTACCTCCGCCTGGAAACAACGGTTCTCTGCGCTATGGCAGTCGTCTCTGCCCAGCCGGAAATTTGCCTCCTCGTTCAGCGGTAAATTGTGCCGAAAGGTCTGTTGAAGAAGCTTGAGAGTTGCTAACCCGAGACGAGCTAACCGTGTTTTGAAATTTGCTTATTTCGGGGGACCATTTCTTCCTGGGGGCAGTCGGACCAGAAGTCTCCGAAGCGTGATCGATTCAAGGTCTGCGCCTTCACCGTCACACATAACCAGGGTGAACGAAGGCGTCGCATTCCCTGCCGATGGTGTCGACACATTCCTCACTCGCATTCTACCATCGAGTGGACGTCGGCGCAATCTTCTCGTTGAAAGATCGTGCCTCTCTTTCGTGCTCGGCCCGATGATCCGCCATCGGCTTGCGGGCGAGGTCGAGCACGGATCGGGTCGAGAGGCTCCGAGTCCATAATGGCTGGAGTAACATTGCGTCGTATTGCGCTATTCTTTATTGTCTTCACGGACCGAAGCGGATGTATTTGTATTTCGTGGGCAGTGCGTGCTTTCAGCTGGTTATCGCGACTAGAGTTGAGGGAGGGCAGGAGCTGTCTTGTTCTCGAGTCTTGGTAAAGGCTGGGGCGATGTATGTTCATCATTCTCATTGCGGTGGACATCATGAGGTCATCGAGATACGGGAGTAAAATCTTCTCACGTTTACGAGTGGGAAAAGAACAATTGAGACTTTTTCTGTATCAGAGGTGGTGCCTACCTCAAGGGCGACGATAAGATTGTTACGGATCGTGTACCCAAGAAGAATAACAAAGGGAGTCATTATTCGTCCTGAGTATTCAGACTACCATTGCAAGGCAAAATGTCCGTCCATTCGGTATCAATTCGTCTAAATATTCTGTGCCGCTGCGAAATGACCATCCGGTAGTGGTTGATCAAATGACTAGGTGGGGTGACGTACGGATGAGCGGGAGGGACTTGCACGAAATTCCGAAGAGAGAGACTGGAGGAAATTCAATCGCATGTGACTCTCACTTGAACCTGCTGTCAAGGAGGCATGTGCCACAAATTCTTTGATTGCTTACTCGTGCGTTTTGAGGCAGAAGCAGCCAAGCAATTCCGCGGCATCGAACAGCCATGTCATTCTACAGTATTAGACTATTACTTCTTGTTTCTATGGGTAAAAGCCTAAAACCATATTCATCACGAGGACTTTGCGGAACCGTTAAGCTTAAATAGTACGGTGTTTTGGATTTGTTGGTATAGGTAGGTGGTCCTCAACTAGCTAATCGCTCATATATACAGAAGAATAGGTAGACACCAGTAACAAGGTAAATCCTCAGTCTGATATCCAAATCAAGCCTCGAATCAGGTGAAGGGGATAGGTTGACGCGAATGGGTGTTTAATGACGTTTGTCCAAGGTGGTTTCTGACGCTCGCCCGCCGCCGAAAGGTCCGAGCTGAGGTGACCGAAGGAGGCTGAGTCGTGATGTGCAGCCGAAGTAACTGACATACGTACGCACTGGTTCATTTAGCACGGTGAGCTGATCGGACTTGCGCGTCCGCATTCGTGGCCGTCCACACACTTAGAACTCAGCCTCCGTTACACGACAGTTGAGTCTTTACTCATCACCGCCAGGGCGGCCAGTCGGGATGGGACCACCAGGCCCGGTGGGGAAGCCAGTAGGGAACCCTGAGGGGAGCCCAGTAGGGAACCCAGATGGAATTCCGGTAGGGAATCCAGGGAAGCCAGTTGGCTTTCCAGTGCCCTTGCCCTTGCCCTTGCCGGTTGGGCGAGGATCAGCAGCCTCATCATCTCCACTCTCGACGTTGAACAGAGAGTCGTCCTCGTCCTCGCCGCCGGGGAAACCACCGGGGAAACCACCGGTGGGGAACGGGAAGCCGGATCCAGTGGGGAAGCCAGTAGGGAACCCAGAGGGAATTCCTGTGGGGAATCCAGTAGGGAACCCAGAAGGGATTCCAGTTGGGAATCCAGTCGGGAAGCCCGGGAAGCCGGTAGGAACGCCGGTTGCGGTCTTGCCCTTACCACCTCCGAATTGAGGGGCGGCGATGGCAGAGGCGGCGAAGAGCGCGACGAGTGAGAACTTCATTGTGGCGGCTTGTGTTTTTGGTGGTGTCTTGTAAGTGTTGAGGAATATGAGCTTCTGATGGATGCGGTCAGACTGCGCGATGAAGTGAATGTCGTGTCAAACGATTTGTTGACGTTGTCGAAACGCGGTTGTTAAAAGAGGGAGACTAGCTAAATACTCTTAGAAGTACTTGAGTGCTGATGAAAAGGGTAACCAACACGAGGAAGGGCAGCTGTGGCCTCTTATATATTTGAGCCTTCGAGAATACCTTTGTGTTACTCCATCGATCGGAGGCCATTCAGCCGGATGTTTCTCACCCAGAATGTGGGTAGCTCGATCTACCCGGCATTCACATATTAATTTAGATTGACGATTGCCACCGTGCAGTCAATCGAACCATGGGCCTCGACCCAAGAATAATTCCCCCGCGGCTACAGCAGGGGGGAAACCGCGGACTTTTCTCCACCGTGAATAATTAATACATCTGATGTGATCTGGACCAAGATGTGGTCAATGGCCGAGGCGCGCGGTACCCCCGTATCCCAGGGTGACATGCCAGCTGTGACATGTCCTCGACGGCCTTGGGAAGAGTCTTGCAAGGGGCTATGGGAGAATGGCGTAGCGGCCCGCGATTGATTAATACATGGAGCACGTATAAGCCGTCATCCCTGTCCATGACTACCGACACCAGGCTGGACTTGGACAGACAGCGGCATGAAACAGCGACGGGGTGGGTCCGAAAGAAACTGGTGTCCGTGGCTAGCATTGGCCGGGCGTCAGAAAACAAGCAGGGGAAAGGAGTTGTTGGGGGCCAATGGCTGAAAATTCGTAGGTCTGCCATGGCTCAGACTCAGGGATCGACAGAGCGACGCGTTCGTCCAGAGGCTTGGGTGGTGCACAACCTGCCCTCGTCAGATTATTGCAGGACCAGTGCTACCCAAATGTCCGGACAAACGCCAGAGCCTCCGTGACAGGCTGACAGCCCGTCACATCCCCATAGCCCATACGCCACTGCGCTTGCAACGCGCGGTGACGCCAGAGCACATCATCCTCGAGGATGTTTTCGAACGAGCCAGGGTCAGCCGAGGCTTGTGGCCTTGGCCCATTGGGGTCTGTATTGTTCACATACTGCGGTCCAATGGGCGCATGCACCCAATTGACTGGTCAGCACCTATTTCAGGGTCTGTGATCTCGAAACAAGTCTCGCGAGCCTTGGGTCGAGTCATGTGTGGCTCGGTGATGAAACAAAAATATTAAGGCGTACCGGTCCTACGGGCTGGAGAGACCCCCCGAGAGCGATTGGCGGCCATGTGTTTCGGTTCTGCAGAAGTAAGCTTCTGGTGGTCATCTAGGCGAGGTGCCAAGATGCTTGCAAGCCACAGCCGACCGTAGGTGCAGAGCCGCGTGAGCAATGAAAATTCAGCAGGTACTGGCAAACCAGCCCGGCGTATGGGAACCTTTTGCCTAACGACTGGTTGTGAGTCGTGATCGACAATGCCGGCTCAGGGAGAGACGACGTCAATATAAGTGAGAACGTATTGGAGCCGCAAAGTCTGGGGTCTGATAGATTAAGGTTGCAGCAGCGGGGCTCCAGTGGATGGGTTTAGCCATATTGAACGAGGGTCATGGCAGACGCGCCAAGGATTCCACCACTCAGGTTTGACAGGAGCCCCAGGCCAGACCACATCGGACTCCGGACGACCCCCGATCGTCAGGTCAGGGACCGCAGCTGGGCAAAGGCTTGACGGCTGGCCGCCAAGCCAGCTCGGGCTCAACCCAAGGCCCAGACTGGCTTCGCATGCTGATTACCCAGGACCCCAGAGGGCTGAAGGGGGCCTCGGACGTGTTTACTACAAGCGTCTCCTCGGAATGTGGCATGATTTCCGGACCCGCATAAAAAGAAGCTTAATGTTAGTACCATCCAGTTTTCGGAATGTGGTGCCGCATGGGTAATCAATCTGACAAACCGCAGTACTTGGCCGGCTATGAAGCTCGGGAGCAGAGGATGAGACGAACATGGATGGGAAGAGATCAAGTTGGGATGGGATTGCGCCATCTGGTGACCTTGGAAGCAAACGGCGAGGGTGATTTCTTCTTTAGCCTTCATTTGTGGGAAAATATGCCGCCTTGAGGACGTTGTGATCACGCACCCAACACTCCCGGTCTCAAACCGGTCTGCCCGTCCGATTATGAGAATGAATTAGTCTTCCACAGCGATTCGAGCGCCCAGTACGACCGGAAGGCACTCCTCGGCTAGCCTCCATCAGCTTCAACTTCCCGACTGCGCCAACTATCAGTGGATAAGCCACGCCTTTACTAAAAGTTATTGTTTTTTTTTTTTGGGGGGGGGGGGGAATGGGCATGGATGGTCAGTTGGGGAGTTCCCAAGTCAAAACATCTCCATAGGAGTATCAACATGCAGCCATGATTCACCAAATATATCTGTTCATGTATTCCACTAGAACCTAGACATTTGTGCTTGACAAGAGGCACTGAAGAAGCCATTGGCATGACCCCGCACTATATGATCTCTTGGAGCCTGCCAGCTATTTTATCAGTGCAGACATGAATACAATGTGGATACTGTTCTATTACACTACTATAAGCCTTCATAGGGTATTCACACACTCAGACTTACCTTTGGTTAGCCTGAAGGGTCATCCGCAATAGCACCAAAGTAAAAGCACATAGACTGACGCCGAAGAGCACCGCGTTGGGGGCGAAAATCTATTAGGGAACAAGGGTTATCAATATCTACTGCATCATTTATCGCTCTCAAGGGCCGCAATAGACACCATATCCTTGAATCAACGTGAGCTCTACCACAGGATCTCCGACTCACATTTGAATATCATCACTAGGAATGAGGTAGGCGGGATTAGATACCAGCTATGAGTCTTGTAGAGAGCTTAGCAGCCGTGGGTATATGGGTGCTGACGGTGATATTGCGCCCACAACAAGTGCCAACCCCTCCTACAAGTTCCATTGAGCTGTCAGTCATATTGGGAGAGGAGAGAGTGCGCTAGTTACGTCATGAAAAACTGAATGACTCCTTTCATCTGTACGCCACCATGTCCGCAATGTCCCGTCTCGCTGCACCGTCAATCTGATTCGCTTCTAAAGTTGTCTCTGAGACGTCTGTCGCTACATTCTAGGTGGCTGTAACCTTGGAAGCTTGCTCCAGCGGATGGTTACGTCACATATGAGCTACTGTCCAGCCCTTTGCTGTCTTTGACTACTAGTGAGGAGAAGAATACCTCAGAGAAAATTTGTGAGGCGAAAAGATATGTACCCAGTAAAATGAGCTGCTAAGCCTGTGACTTGAGCTCAAAGCAAAACAAATCTAGTTCTTGCACTATACATAGACTAGACTATTTCTCACAAATCCAATACCTATTTTGATCAGTAGATCTCTTACCAATTCCTCCTCTGATTCACTACCCGTGAACGGCCTCCAATGTCAACTAATGCTCAGATAGTGACCTCAATTTTTCTTGGTAGTCAAACTTCAGCTCAAGATAGAGATTCAAATATAACCCTCATTTGATGTACAACTATCTCAGAAAGACAGAGGAGGAGAGTGTGCAGAAGAAGTTGCAGAGCAGCCAACCTATACCTCCAGATGTTACATCTTTTACCGCAGACAGGAATACGTTCACCTCGTAGGGCAAATAGGTAGTCTACATTGTACTTGTCTGATTAGATAATGGGAGAAAGGTGGGGCCATTTATTGCACCTAGAGGCTTCTCACCGACATCAAAACCCAGAATCTCACAGCCAGAATTTCTAATTGAGCTCTTCTTCAGTCTCTTCAGGAGGCCAGCGCGACGGGTCGGAGACAGATCAGCACTCTACGGCAAATACCGTGGGTGAAAATGGTGTAAGAGGCATGGGGGGGCACCTCAATTGAAGTCGCCTTTTCTTCACATGCAAGCGAACTTTTGTCGGGGCACAAGGTGGGCGAGAGTGACCGTCGATCTAGAAGGCACACAACTGACGGTTGTTAGCAAACCCACTGGACACAGCACCGCACAGCATCACAACATTCTGAGACCAGTTCAACCTTCCGCAAGGTCTTCAGTTTTCTGGGTCAACGCGAAGTGAAAAAAGTGCACTAGAGACAATCAATCGATAAGACTCACATCTGGCAGGAGCGCCGCTAGTAGGTCTTTCGGGCATAAAACCGCAAATCTCACAGCCCTTCTGAGCTCAACTCAACCTTTCCTGCAACACTTTTTCTTCGGTCGGCACCAGAGAGCGGCCGGCGACGACGATCCGAGCGACTAGACAGCCACGTCGATTCTGCTCGTCCCGCACAAGAAAGTCTCGCTGTAAAGTGAACGCAACTCGATCTTACCGAACCACTGATTACATTACCAAACCTCTTACTACATTACCAAACCTCTTACTACACTACCAAACCTCTTACTACATTACCAAACCTCTTACTACATTACCGAACCTCTAATTACAACTCATCGCTGAAGACAAATGACAATTCTTCTTCGAGTCTAGCAATGCTGAAACACTACGGACGCGAGTTTCTGCCTATCTAAAGTCAAAGGGATTTCGATACGACATGGCGTCTGACGACAAGGCTCCCATGGCTATGGCCGCTGATGACGGAGTCGATATGCATAGGGCTGTCAATGGCGAAGTCGCTACGCCCGCTGCGCCTGAGATGGGCGAAGATCACGTGTCTGTTGAATATGCGAGCCAATCTCCGAGTAATTCAGTCTCCCACGGCCAGATCGATGGGAACACGGATGCCGTCTGGAAGCGCTACGTTGCAGAGCCACAGACACCGGACTACGCGAAGGCCCAAGGCATGGCAAAGCTGAGAGAGGTCCTTAACGACCCGGACGGAAAGATTGCCGACCACATCAGGAAGATCAATGGGTTCAACAATCAGCTTGCCTCGAACGAGAAATGCAAGAAAGTTGGAAAACTTCTTACCGGGGACCCTGAGACACCAATAACGGACGACACAGTGCCGTTTATCTTGGCGGTTTGGTGCATGCTTGGTGGCAACATACCAAGCATGTGGCGTGAGCGAGCCCCAGGCGAAAAGAGAGGATCAAGACTGCCTCTGACGGACTGGGGAAACACGGCGATACAGGAGCTGGATCACATTGGAATGACCGACGGGCACGACTTTGATATATTCCAAGATCACGCTACGGGAAAAGAAGGCAAGAGTTCGTTCAACTGGACTGAAGCCAAAGACTATATCTTGAATCCGGAAGATACTGCGGAACAAACGAAGAAGTCAAAGCGCAAGGCAAAATCGGCATCTCTCGGAAAAAGGCTCGGCATCACCCCTTAGCAAACTACGCGCAGCGAAGCGACGAAAGACGAAGACATCTCAACAGGTCCAAGAAACCGAAGACTCAGTCTCATCCAATGAAGAAGATGACACGGAACAGGCCACGAAGAAACCGAAGCGCAAGGCATCTCCCGGAAAAGGCTCGGCATCATCTATTAGCAAACTACCCGCAGCGAAGCGACGAAAGACGAAGACATCTCAAAAGGTCCAAGAAACCGAAGACTCAGTCTTATCCAGGGAATGCAATGAAGAAGACCCTGTCGATGATGACGAGACAAGTGAGGATGAATCGCTAGAATGCTGGGACAATGAGAGGGCTGAAGAACCAAGTTACGACGCCGATGCGACATGGCGTGACAATGCGCCTCCTGATGCGGAAGGACCAAGAGCACGCTACAGTTTACGGGACATCGAATACTTCGTTAAAGAAGTCTCAACCAGGCCGACAACCACAAAGGAAAGGCAACGCCAAATTCAAGACTGGAACGACCTCGTGCTCAAGGCCCACGGATACATCGACAACAGCACCGATCCAAAGACCATTCAGGAGGTCAAGAACTTGGTTCATGCCGCGGGCCAACATATCCCATCGCCGAATGACGAAGACCCCTTGCTAGACGCTCTTGAGCATTTCTCTGGGCAGGGTGGAAATACCCTCGCAATGCTTGCCCAGTCAATGGGTGAAATTGGCTTGTCATCAATGCCGAGTAATTCTGCGTCATCTGATTCGCCTTCTTTTCCAACTGTGCCTTCACGACAAACTATCAAAGCCATGAACGAGAAAAGCAGATCCATGCAAAGCAAGTCGCAGAGCAGGAACGAAGAGACAGAGATGTTGCGGGCCGAGAGGTACAAGCTCCAATTGCAGAAGACGAACGAAGAGCTGTCAAAGCGTCTTCAAGAGATTGAGACTACGAATCAACTGGTGAAAGAAAAAGAGGCTCTCATCACAGAACTCACGAGCCAGAACAACGATGACGTGCTCTCGGATCGTTCAAGGGCCCAAATCGTGTATGAGAACCAAAAACTCAAAACTGAGGTTGAAGAGCTCCAGAGGGACAAGAAAACATTACTCGATTGCAGTAGAATCGTTACGAGGGAACTGGGTGTTCACAAAGCAGCCCTGGCTCATTCATCTGGAATCGGCGCGAACATGAACGACATCCTCCGAGAATACACTGCCCAAGATGACAGACTCTTGAGTCTGGAAAAGCAAAATATCCAATACAGATCAAAAATCGACCAACTCGAGAATGAGCTCACCGCCGCTGCCGCCCAAAACCGAAAAGCCAACGTCAAGATCAGGGCATTTGAATTAGAGGACAAGGTTCGAAAGGCCGCTGGAGATGACAGGGGACAACTCGCGAGAAAAATCGGGGAACTCCAACAAGTTTTGACCGAAAATGACCAATTCGCGACGCTGGTCAGAAACACTCAAGTCAAAGACGTCTTGTCTATCTCGAGCAAATATGACGATGGAAATTCGATGTCGATCGGGCCCATCATTGAGAAACTGTACGAGAATAATGACCGGACAACCTCGGAGTCTGAGGACAGTGAAGAAACCTTTGGCCAACATGATGGCGTGAACGAAGGAACGCTTGCAGTCATGAATGACGAGACCGGCGAGAATGTCGTCGAGTCTGCGGGCCTCGGAGAGAATGAAGATCAAAAGAACGGTGAGGGCGAGAATTGAGAAGCACGCCGGAATTGAACGAGTCGGCATGTTCAATGGCGACAGCATTTCCGAGTTGTACATTTAGAACTTTTTGGCGGATCCAGCATTGACGGTTGATGAAGCTGGACCGTGGCCACAACATTGGCACTCTCGAGACATTAGTTATTTCTCCGTTGCTTTAGGCTCAGACAGATAGCCAAATTCGCGTTGCATTCACATAAACGACTCTCGTCCTTGACTCCACAGTATGCTCAGCCTGTGTTCCATGACACCTGCGTATACTTGGCTTCGAACGCTATCCGGTAAGTGTTCCACGTCAAAACCACATTCAGCGCATCCACATTAGGGTATACAAACACTCATCAATTTCTCACGTACGCTTGTCACATGCTCCTTGAAAATCTAGTGAGGTTGCATACACCTGCTATTAACGTATGCTATATAATAAACCATACTGGACATTTCCCGTGCTGAAGACGATTCAGCTCAGAGCGTTCTGTACAGACCAATCTTCACAGTGAGCTACAGCCAATGAACATGTTCAGATCAGTCCGTTGTTGCCGCCATGGAGATCACCGGCTGAGAAATGACCACCGGTCGTGATGCCCTCACACCTCACATTATCAATAGTTGGCGAACATTACACAATGGTTAGGCTGTTACTGATTTAATGGTTTACTTCATTATGATAGCGCTATTTAGGCATTAAAATACCCCATCTATCCTATAACTCCTCATGTGGATGCGCATCCTCCTGGACCACGACCTTATCCGGCCTTCCGCTGTCAGCATGCAAGTCCACGCCCTGCTTCTTCCTCCATTTCTCCCAGATCGACCAGAACTCCTTTTCCATGCCGCTCTCCATCTGGTCGGGCAGAACCACCACATACTCGACGTACAGGTTGCCAAACTCGGTCTGGTGGTAGACGCTGTCGCCGTCCTCGTGCCATTTGGGCATACCCTCGCCCTGCACCCTCTCCACGTGGCCGGGCTGGATGACCTCGCCCCGCTTGCGGCCGATCTTGACGACGTGGCCGTCGAGGTGGGTGATGTTCCTCTCCCAGTCGCCCATCCACGCCTCGCGCAAGCTAATGACCTCCCTCCAGAAAAGATCGTCGTCCTTCCTCCTGAAGAAGACCCCATCGACCCGGTCGGGGTTCTCCTGCTCCAAGTCCGGCTCCTTCTCGGTCAGCATGACGATCAAGTCGCCAGCCTCGTAGTCGGGGCTCGCGTCCGCCTCGTTCTCGTAGACTAGCCGCGAGTCCCTGGCCGCGCCACGGGCGACGTTGAGCTGCACGGTCGTAGGATTCCGCACGACGCGGGCGCCGTTGCACACGGGACACCTGTGCTTGATGACCTTGCCCCGGCCGCCGCACTGGTCGCACTGCGACTGGACCTGCTGGAACATGCCCGGCGCGAGCTGGTGCTTCGTGATCCGCACGCCGTGCCCGCCGCAGTGCCCGCAGGTGTCGACGACGCCGTCGGCCGAGCCCGTGCCGCTGCACTCCTCGCAGATGTGTTGCTTCTCCCACTGGAACTCGGTCGTCCGGCCGTTGTAGAAGTCGCGCAGGGAGATGCCGATCTTGACCTCGACGTTGGGGCCGCGCCGCACGCCATGGCCGCCGAAGTGACCGCCTCCACCGAAGAACCTGCTGAAAAGGTCGAATGGGTCGTGATGGCCGCCGCCGCCGCCTTGCTGTCTTTGCTTCAGACCCTCGTGGCCATACTGATCGTAGATCTTGCGAGACTGGGGGTCGATGAGGGCTTCGTAAGCTTCGGAGACTTCGACGAACTTGTCCTTGGCGGTATCGTCGCCGCTGTAAGTTGTGGTATATCAGTATCTTGGACGTGGGTGGAGTGCGTGTATTGTTGGCTGTTGCGCGGGCTGGACTTACGGGTTCTTGTCAGGGTGGTACTTCTTAGATAACCTTCGGTATGCTGATTTTATTTCTTTGTCGGAGGCTTGTTTGCTTATTCCAAGGAGCTTGCGAATGTTAGTGACCACGGACAAGTGACAAGGACAGAATGTCGTACATTGTAGAAGTCCTCTGCGCAAAGGACAAGCTGCAGGAGCGCAAGCAGGAGCAGCAAAGCTGCCCCTCTGATGAACATCTCGGCTTCGTTCCCTCTCCAGCCAGATAAAAGCAATCTTCTCTAGAAAAGTCGGAGCAGCATATGAGGAGGAAGTAGCGAGAGGGAGGTGCAGTTCCAAGGAGTGACGATGGGTGGGTCAGGCCGGGTCGAGTCGAGGGAGAAAATGGAAATGGCTGAGAAAGGTGTTCTTATTCCTAGACGGCCGCCCGATTTAGACGGTTGGAAAACACCAGCGTGTTAAAAAGATGGGTGTAAGTCTGGCAGGCAGGGGTTTAGATAAGAGTTCAGCTGATAGTAATGACCTCGGCTTGACACCCCATCTGCTGTCTGAATCTGCTCCCCCTTAACAGATAAGAAGCTCTGCTTGAAGGCCCAGAACATTTTTGGCAATGCTTTGGTCGATTAGACCATATTCGTATCTGACATCACTGCTAGGCGTAAATAACAAAAGATGGACTGAGAATTCAAGCCAAACAACTGTCACATTCAACTCATTCTTTATTTCTGCTTAAGATGCCTGCTGTTCCCAAGCTCTCAACTCCTAGGTGGTACCTCGCCCCAAAGTTGTAGGAGCTGTGCTGCCTGCCAGTGGGAATAAGCCGTGTCGGCGGCCCCACAATAATTTCCTCGGCAGCGCTGCAACGTCCCGGCCATTCTCTCCGCCATCATTCAACAGCCGTCAAGCAGGACATCCAATCAACACATCGGGCTGTCTGCGAAGCCGTCTTGATCTGAGATCCTTCGTTTGTGATCTCGTGGCACCCCATCAGACGGGGGATAAGGGCCTCGCTGTTGCATAATCACCCGCCACAGCTTAGCCGGCCCAGCGAGAGGCGCACCCAGTTCGCCATGGCTTCCAAAAGATACGCCTTCATCCCCATGGACGACCCAGCCGAATCGCCCAGGGAGAAGAAAGAGAAGAAGAGCAAGAGGTCGTCCCGTCACCACCGCCGCCACCGCGATGAGGACAGATGGGCTGATGAGTCGCCAGTCGAAGAAGAGGATGAGGCTGAAGCCGCTGACTTTAAAGAGTCTGCATCCAAACGCGTCAAAATTAGCCATGGCGACGACGATGATCACAAAGACGACGGCCGCCGTAACCGCGATTCTGCAGAGCGTGATAGGGAGGAGCGCGATGCCCTTGACAAGCGGCTCCGAGAGAAGGATCGGGGAGATTCTCGCAGGAAGGTCGAGGCTTCGAAGAGCAGGTTGGACGAATTACGGGATGTCGAAGACCTGCGTATCCGCTCGAGGCAGAGCTATGTCGCAAAGAGAGAGACGGAGAAGATCGCGCTCCTCAGGAAACAGGTGGCTGATGAGCTCGAAGAGGAGCGGTCGAACCCACGTCTGACGGAGAAAGAAAGGCAGGAGTTCCGGAAGAATCGGGAGCTGCTTCGTCTTGCTGAGGAGAGGCTACGCATCGACGATCACAGGGAGGGCTACTACATGCCCGAGGATTATATCACGCAAAAGGGGAAAATCGACAGGAAGAAGAAAGAGGAGGCATTATACAAGCGGTACGTTGAAAGGGACGAGTATGGGCAGGAAAAGTTTGTCACAGAACATGAGGAATGGGAGAGGGAACAGGCCCAAAAGGCCAAGGCCCAGATCCTCAGGCCCGAGTTGGAGGACGATGGCTCATACGAGCATCTATTCGACGAGGACCAATACGTGCAATGGATCCAGGCTGCCAAGCTGGACGGTGTCAACCCAGGCTTGACTCAGGAACAGGCATATCTCGCCGCTCAAATCGACGCCGCAGAGAAAAAGCAGCTCTCCATCCAAGAGACGAGGAAGACGCTCCCCATATACTCTTACCGAGACCAATTTCTGGCTGCATTGGAGGAGTATCAGATCCTTGTCGTGGTGGGAGAAACAGGCAGTGGAAAGACAACTCAGCTGCCTCAGTACCTTCTGGAGGGGGGCTTCGTGAAGGACGGTGCCAAAGTTGGTTGCACACAACCGCGAAGAGTGGCTGCAATGAGTGTTGCTGCTCGTGTCGCCGAAGAAATGGGAGTCAAACTAGGAAACGAAGTGGGCTACTCCATCCGGTTCGAGAACAACGTCTCTGACAAGACGATTCTTGAATACATGACGGATGGTATGTTGCTTCGACACTTTATGACGGATCCCATGCTCAACGACTTTTCTGCGATCATGATCGACGAGGCTCACGAGCGAAGTGTCAACACGGATATTCTCCTGGCCTTGCTAAAGGACCTGGCAAGAGAACGTCCAGACCTCAAATTACTCATCTCGTCGGCTACCATGAACGCAGCCAAGTTCGCGAGCTATTTTGACGACGCGCCAATCTTCAACATCCCCGGGCGAAGGTATCCCGTCGACATCTACTACACTCCCCAGCCAGAAAGCAATTATGTTGCAGCGATGATCTCAACCGTGTTCCAGATTCATACCACCCAAGGAAAGGGCGACATATTGGTGTTCCTTACCGGTCAAGATGAGATTGACACGGCCGAGCAGCAGATCAGCGACATCGCGAAGAAATTGGGAAGCCGTATCAAGGAGTTGATCATATGTCCTATCTATGCCAACCTTCCGAGCGACCTCCAGGCCAAGATCTTCGAGCCAACCCCTGACAACGCACGCAAGCTTGTGCTGGCTACGAACATCGCGGAAACGTCCCTGACCATCGACAACATTGTCTATGTTATAGATACCGGGTACGAGAAGCAGAATTACTACAACCCTGCCACTCGCATGTCGTCTTTGAACGTCGTACCATGCTCCAGAGCAGCTGCGAACCAGAGAAGTGGACGTGCTGGCCGTGTAGGACCAGGCAAATGTTTCCGCCTCTACACCAAATTCTCATACATGAACGAAATGGACGAGTCGCCGACACCTGAGATCCAGCGCACCAACCTCAACAGCGTCGTCTTGCAACTCAAGTCCCTCGGTATCGAGAAGCTCCTCGATTTTGACTTCATTGACCCGCCGCCCACAGAAGCCCTCATCTCTGCTCTCGACAACCTCTATGCCCTCCAAGCTCTCAATCACAAGGGTGAAATGACTCGCCTTGGTCGACAGATGGCCGAGTTCCCAACCGCACCCGAAGTCGCCAAAGCTGTCATAGCAGCCGACAAGGAGGGTGCAGTCGAGGAGGTCCTCAGCATTGTCGCCATGCTCGACGAGGCGTCGGCACTCTTTTTCCGACCCAAAGACAAGAAGATTCATGCGGATTCTGCACGCAGAAGATTTACAGTCAAGGAGGGCGGGGACCATTTGACGTTGCTCAACATCTGGAATCAATGGGTCGAGAGTGATTTCAGTCCTATCTGGTCGAGGGAGAACTTCTTGCAGCAAAGAAGCTTGACCCGTGCGCGGGATGTCCGCGATCAACTTGCCAAGCTGTGTGACCGTGTCGAGGTGCAGCTGTCCAGCTGCGGAGCCAACAATCTCCGCGCGATACAGCGCGCGCTCACGGCGGGCTTCTTCAGCAACGCAACACGCATGGACAGGAGAGGCGATGGGTACAGGACAATGAAGAACAACTCAACTGTCTGGGTCCACCCGAGCAGTGTGCTCAAGGAGCTGCACCCACCACCCAAGACGGTCATCTACCACGACCTGGTTCAGACTAGCAAGGAGTACATGAGAAGTTGCCTACCGATCGAGGTGGGCTGGTTGAGAGAGCTGGCGCCTCATTTCTACAAGAAGCACGAGATTGATGCGATAGAAGATAAGAAGATGCCCAAAGCGAGGAAGTAGATATACCTTTCAATCCAGCATACTGATTGGTAAATTGGAAAGTTTTCCATTGCGAGCGTCAAAAAGGAGAACACATCCCTTCAAAGTCTGCTTTACAATACTGAAGAAGCTTGCTTTCACATGGTGACTCTGAACTCCAGTCTTCGATCTGGTGATCCTTCCCTGTACAGGCCAGTCTGACCAATTGAATTTCCAGGATCATAGTACTAACGGGCTCAGGTTGCCGATTTCAACGAAAGGCAGCAGGCTCAGCAGACTCAGCAGGTTGAGGGAACTGTAACCAGAATAACGAGCTTCTCTTAAGTGTTCGCTATGCAGCCATGAACTTTATATAATAAATAAATAAGAAAATAAAAAGAAATAAAAAGAAATAAAAAGAAATAAAAAGAAATAAAAAGAAATAAAAAGAAATAAAAAGAAATAAAAAGAAATAAAAAGAAAAAAAGAAATAAAAAGAAATAAAAAGAAATAAAAAGAAATAAAAAAATAAAAAGAAATAAAAAATAAAAAGAAAAAAAAAAAAAGAAATAAAAAGAAAAAAAAAAAAATAAAAGAAATAAAAAGAAATAAAAAGAATAAAAAATAAAAAGAAAAAAAGAAATAAAAAGAAATAAAAAGAAATAAAAAGAAATAAAAAATAAAAAGAAATAAAAAAAATAAAAAGAAATAAAAAGAAATAAAAAAAAAAAAAAAAAAAAAAAAAGAAATAAAAAGAAATAAAAAGAAATAAAAAGAAATAAAAAGAAATAAAAAGAAATAAAAAGAAATAAAAAGAAATAAAAAGAAATAAAAAGAAATAAAAAGAAATAAAAAGAAATAAAAAGAAATAAAAAGAAATAAAAAGAAAAAAAAAATAAAAAAAATAAAAATAAAAATAAATTAAAAGAATATTAATTAAAATAAATAATTTATTATTATTTAAAAAGTATTATAATATTAATATATATATATATAAAAAAAAATAATAATAATAATAAATATAATAAATATATAAATAATTAATATTAAAATATTAATAAATAAAAATTATATATAATAATAAAATATTATTTTTAAATAATTTATAATTATAATTTTTTTATATAATTAATTTAAATATAATTAATATTAATTAATAATTATTTTTAAATAATTATAAATAATAAAATAAATAAATAATAAATTTATATTATTATTAATTAAATAATAATTATTAATAATAAAATTTTATTTAATTAAATATTAATAATTATATTATAATTAAAATTAATAAAATAAATTAATAATATTTTATTTTTTTTATTATAAAAATAAATTTATTAATTAATATATTTTTTATAATATTTTAAATTTATTAATTATATAATATATTTTATTATATAATTAATATTAAAAATATTTATAATTATTTTAATTTAATATAAATAATAATTTTTATTTATTTAAATTAATAAATATTTTTATATTATATAATTAATATTTTTTTATATTTTAAAATAATTTTAAAATATTCTTTTTAATTATTCTTTTTATATATATAAATTATTTAAATATTTTAATAATTTAATAAAATAATTAAATTTAATAATAATTTTAAAAATATATTTTTAAATATTAATAATATTTTTATATAAAAATTTAAATTATTTTTTAATTTTAATTATTAAAATAAATAATATAATTAATTAAATAAATATATTATTTTTTTAAATTTATAAAAAAATAATAAAAAATATTAAAATATAAATAATAATTTATTTTAATATTTATAAAAAAAACTTATTTTTTTAAAATATAATAATATTTAAAATATTATAATAATAATAATAATAATAATATTTTATTTATATTATTTTAAAATTATTTAAAATTAAAAAATTATATAATATATAATTTTTTATAAATCTTTTTTTTAAAAAAAAACCTTTTTTATAATTCTTTATAAAGTTTTTAAATAATAAAATTTATTTTTAAAAATTTAAATAATTATAATACTTTATTTCTTTTTAAATTATTTTTCTTATAACAGCTGCCACGGAGGCAATGCATTGCAGGCATTGCTAGCAGGGCATATAGGCCCTATAAGTTATATATTAATTAAATAAGGCATATAAAGCCCTTAAATAGCCCTTATTAAAAACCTTTAAAATAAAGCTAATTAAGCCTTATATTTATTATTTAACTATATTTTAATATAATTATTATAAATAATAGCTATAATTTTATATTATAAAGAGAATTTTTTTTAATTATTTAATGCCTTTTTAATATAAAGAATATAATATATAAGTAATTAAATTATAAGAATAAAATAAAGATTAATTAATATTATTAAATCCTTAAGAATAAGTTAATTTAAGTAAAGCTTTATTATAATATTAATTTTATTTTATAATATAATTATTAATTTATAAATATAATTTTAATTATTATTAATAATAATTTTTAATTATATTATAATAAAAAATATATTTATTAAGGACTTTTCTTAAAATAATATAATTATATATTATATTTACTTAAAATAATATATTATAATACTTTTTTACTTTATAATTATTTATATAAATAAAATAAGTTTTAATTAAATATTAATTTCTTTTATAATTAAATAATTATAATAATTATTTTTATAATATTACTTTAATCTTAAATAATTTATTTATTATAAATATTATAAGTTACTTTAATTATTTTATGCTTATTTAAAAAGTTAAAGTTATTTACCTTATATTATTTTATTATTTAATTTTATTATTTATATTTCTTTTTTATAATATTTAATAATTATTTTAATTTATAGCTTTATAATTATTAAAATCCCCTTTATTTTAAAAAAGAATTTATAATAATTTACTTAAAGCCTTATAGCTTAATTAAGCTTATTTAAGCATTATATATTTAATAATATAAAGCTTTTTAATGCTTTTTTAAATAAAAACTTATTTTAATTAAAAAGTTAATTAATTAATATAATTAAAAATAAAGTAAGTTATTTTTTTATATATAAAAATATAATTATAAAGGTTAAATGCTTATTTTTATTAAAAAAGTTATAATTTATTTTAAATAATAATATATTTAAAAAATATATTTATTATATTAAAAAAAGTTTAATAAGTTAAAGGTAAGAATTATTAAAGCTTAATAAATTAATAATTAAGCTTTAATAATAATATAAAAAGTTAATAATAAAATAAATTATATAAATAAAATATTAAAAATATTAATTAATAATTTAAGTTTAAATATTAATAAAGTTAAGAATGCTTTAAATTTATATTTTAAAATAAGCAATATTAAAAATAATAATCCATTTTTAAAAATGCACCCCTTATATAGCTATAAAAATCCTTTTAAAGAAAGAAAAGATAATAAAGGTAATAAAGGAAATAATAAATAAGGAGGAGGTAATAATAATGAAAGCTAAAGAAGAAGAGCTTTAAGAAATAACCTTAATAGCTTAAATTTAAATAACTTTAATAACTTTAATAATAATAATATTAATTAATATTAATTATTACTTAGCAAGAACTTAAATTTAAATCCTTATAATTAACGTTATAATACTTTTTTTTTAATAAAGATTAAACTTACTTTTTTTTCTTTAATAAAGCTTAAAAAAAGGAAATTACAGTTTTTAATTTAAAATATAATAACCTTAATAATATTAATATAATATAGTTTATTAATAAATAATGTATATTAATAAGTAGCATACTTTTATAACTTTTGCTAACTTTAATTAATTTTAACACTTATTTAATATAAATAATTTAATTAAATTTAGCATTACTTAATGCTAATTATAATTAAATTCTTATTTTTAATTAATTTGTTTAATTTAAAGTAATATAAGTAGTTGCAACTTAAATAAAAGTAATTAAGTTTTAATAAAGGAATTATTTTTAATGGGAATTGCATTAATGCTTTTTATATTAATTCTTTATTTATTTACTTATTTAAATATTTAATGCATTAAAAATTAATAATTATAATGTTAAAACCTTTTAAAGAAAATAAAATACTTTTAGTTATTTAAATAATTAAAAACTCTTAAAAAATGCATTAAACCTTTTAAATTATATAAAGCTATATAAATCTTTAATATTCTTAAAATTATACTTTATTATAAAATAAATTAATAATACTTTTATAAAGAATTATATATTAATATATATAAACTTAATTAAATTAAAAAGTAAATGCTTATTTAATATATTATTAATTAAAATATTTAAGGATTTTCCTTATAACTTTTTAATATAAAAAATATAGCTAACCTTTTATTAATATTGCAAGATATTAAATTTATTAATAAATATTAAGCTTAATGCTTTATAAATTAATAAGTTAGCCTTAAAACTAAATTTAATTATTTTTATAATTATTAAAGGGCCCTTTATAAAGATTTAAAAATTATTAAAAATTAATTTAAATTACTTTATAATATAATAGCTAAGTATTAAATTATTAATAATAATCTTTATAACTTTAATAATATTAGCTTTATAATAAATATAATTATTGCATTAATAATTATTATATATATTAATAAATATAAAAAGGTTAAATTAATTTAGCTTAATAATTAAAAATAAGTAATTATTATTAAATATATTAATATAAGTAAATTATAAATTCTTTTATTTATAATTATTTAAGGTATTTAATATTTTATAAGTTAAGTAATAAAGATAAATTTTTTAAATAATTAAATTATTAAACTTACTTTTAATAAATAAATAAATAATAAAATTAATTTAAAATAAATTTAATACTTTAATAAATATATTAAGTTAAAAGAAATATTAATTATTAAATATTAATTATAAATAATTATAAAAGCTATATATTAACTAAATTTAATTAATATTATAAAAATAATAAAATTATTATTATTAATATATTATTATATTTATTTTTAAAGTATATATATAATAATTAAATTAATTTCTTTATTTAAGCCTTTATTAATTATATTATTAAGTTTAAGTTCTTTTTTATATTTAAAATAACTTATAATAAGATTTTTATAATAAAAAATATTAAGTTTATATTTAAAAAAGTTAAAATTTCCCTTTAAAACCTTAATTTTATAATTTTTAAGCTTAATATTTATTTATAAACTTTTATATAATTCCTCTTTATTTTTCTTTAAAAATAAAAATCTTAAATATTATTAAATGCTTAATAAATTATTAAGTAATTAAATTTTATTAAAAATAAGATTTTTATTTATTAAAAAAGCTTTTTTATATTAATTATAAAGGCTATTAATTAAATAATAAAGAATATATAAGTAATAATATATAAACTTATTATTTTAAAAGATTAAGTTTATACTTTTAAGGAGGTTAATATAGTATTTATTAAATATTAAAGGGTTAAAAAAACTTAAGTATAGCTTAAAGGAGCATTTATAATTAAGAAATCTTAAGCTTTTATTTAAGAGAAATAAAAGAGGAAGTAATTAGCTAATAAAATAAGTAATAATATTAAGGAGTTAATTTATAGTAAATTAATTAAAAGATAATATAATAATTATAATAAGATTAAGTATAATGTAAAAACTTATAAAAAAATAAAAAAGGGTTTATTTAATTAAATTTTAATTATATTATAATAAATTTAGCTTAATTAACGTTAATTAATATAAATATATATATATTAATGGTTTATAATGAATTAACTTTTTAAGGGTGTAATTAATATTAAATAATGTTAAATATATATTTTTTATTAAAAGTTAATTAATTTAAATTAATATTATAATTATATTAATGCTTTTAAATTAATGAAATTAATTAAAAATAAGGATTTAATTATAGTTGGCATTAATTAATGCTAAATTTAATTAAATTGTTTGTATTAAGTGAGTATTGGGGTTGATTAAAGTTGGCGAAAGTTGCAAAAGTGCGCTACTTATTAATATGCACTATTTATTAGTAAACTATGTTAGTTATAATTAATAAAAACTTAATCTTTATAAATATTTAAAGCTTTATTAATTGCTTAAATTCCTTTTTAAACTTAAATAATTTAAATAATATTAAGAAAACAATTATATAAATATTCCTTACCTTGCTTTAAGGAATAGTAATTTATTAATAAAATAATAAGATAATTAAATTAGCTTATCTTAAGCTTTATATAAAGAGATATGCTAAGATTATAAATATATTAACTTAGCATTTTTTAATAAAGTTAACTTAAGTTATTTATAAATTTATAAGAATCTTTTAATATTATAAGATATTGTTAAAAATAAGTTTATTTTTTAAAAGTTTATTTAAAAGAACTTATAATATGCTTAAATTATAAATATTCTTAATTAAGAAAATATTAAATAAAAAAGAGCTATTAATAATATTTAAAATAAAATAAATAAGCAAATTTAATTATATTTTAAATCTTTTTATAAATATAAGTTATTAAAGAAGTATATAAAGAATGTTAAAAAAATAAAGAATATTTTAATTAATATAGCTAATTAATGCTACCTTAAGTATTATAAAAGGATAAAAGCTAAATATTAAGTTAATTAATTACTTATATATTGTTATAATTTATAAGGCATTAAAAATAAGCTTATATAATTTTAATATAATAATTTTAATAATTACTAACGTTAAGATAATCATTATAATTATAAGCAAACTTTCTTTTAATATAACTTTTCTTAATTACCTTTTTATTATAATAATTACATTTAATTATATAATAATAATTATTATTATTTTAATTATTATAATTATAATAATTATAATAATAAGAAATATAAGAATAATAAGTTTAAGGATAATTATAAGAATATTAAAAGGGAGTAAAATTAATTATAAAGAGCTATATACTTTATTACCTCTTTCTTTACCTAAGTATATATATTAAGTAAATAACCCTTAAAATGCCTTATTAATATTTCTTTCTTTAAGGTCCTTAAGCCTTAATTATTACTTATTTATTAATATTATTATAAAAAAAATAATAAAACTTATAACTTTTATAATTATATATTTAATTCTTAAAATTAAATATTTAAGTATTTAAGTAAGTATATTAAATAAAATAAGCATATTAAGGTTAATTATAATTATTTTAACCTTAATTAATTAATAAAAGCTTTTTATATTTATATAATTCTTATTTAATATATTAAGAATAACATTATTAAGGAAGTTTAACTTTAATTAATAAAGAATACCCTTATTAAAGATTATATTTACTTATAAATTAATATTTAAGCTAAATTTAATAATTTAAATCTTTAAATATATATTAATATAAGCATAAGTTATAACTTAATAAATTATAAGTTTTTATAATACTTTAATAATATAATTATTATTAAGTATAATATTTATATTATTAATAATATTAATAAGGGTTTTATTAAGCTAATTAAGCTTATATAATAATTATTTTTAACTTATAAATATTAAGCTAATAATAACCTTAATTTTCTTTATTAAATTATTATAACTTAAGTTATTAATAACTTATTTATAAATGCATTACTTAATAATAATTAGCTTTATTTTTAATAAGCTAATATTTAATACTTTAATAATATTATTATATATTTAAAGCAGCGTAACTTTATTATTTTATTTATTATTAAAAAGTAAGTATTTAACTTAATAATATATAAGGTTATCTTAAAGAAAGCCTATACCTTTAAGCTAAGATAATTTACTTAAGTTTTAATATAATATATTAACTTATTAATAAAACATTACTTTATATTTACATTTACTTACTTATTAATAATAAATATATTAATAAATTTAAAAAGCCCTTACTTAATGATTTTATATAATAATATTAATATAATAATTAAGGTTAATTATTATATATAGCTAAATATTATTTATAAATATAAGAATTTAACTTACTTTATAGCTTTATTTATAAGAGCGGTTAAAGCATTAAGAATAATAGCAGTTATTAGCATTATTACTTTAATTATTATGCTTATTATAAACTTTATTATTAAAGGTATATAACTTAATTTAATTTTAAGTTTTATATTTTTAAAGGATTAATTAGCTATAAATTATAAGGTTAATATTTTATTTAATTTAATTTAAGTAATTAAGGGTAAAAATATTAATATTAAGCTTTTAAATAAAGTTGTAAAAATATAAAAAATATAAAATATAAAATATAAATATAAATATAAATATATAAAATTTTAAAAATATAAATATAAATATAAATATATAAAATTTTAAAAATATAAAATATAAATATAAATATAAATATATATATTTAAATATATAAATATAAAATATAAATATAAAATATATTATATATAAATATTAATTAATTAAATTTAATATAAATTCTTTTAAAATAAGCTTAAAACTAGCTATTTAAGTATATTTCTTTTAATTTTATATTTTCTTTTAAAAAGCTATTATATATAATATAAAAGTACTTTTTTTATAAAAAAAGCTTATTTTCTTATTTAAGTCTTATTTTATTTAAGTTTTTTTTCTCTTAAATATAAAGTATTTATAACTTTTTAATAAATTTAAATATAAATAAAATAAAAATATTTTTAAAATGCTTAAATTAAATAAAATTTAATTAAAATTTCTTTCTTTTTTAAAATAATAAAATTTAAATTAAATATTATATAACTTATATTTAAATTTATATTTTATATTTTAAATATAAAATATAAATTTAAAACTTTAAAAATATAAATATAAATATAAATATAAATATAAAATATAAGGCTTATATAAATATAAATATAAATATAAATATAAATATAATATTTAAATATAAATATAAATATATATATTTATGTATTTTATATTTTTAAATATAAAATATATAAATATTATTACAATTTTGCTTTTAAATGCCTTTTTTAATAAAATATTATTTATTATATCCTTTTTAATATAATTTATTATATTATTAAAGGCAAGGGTTTTATTAAAGATCTTAACTTAAGTTTCTTTATAAAGAATATTAATAAGGTAAATTATAATTATTTAATATTACTTTATAATTTCATAAGCCTTAAGGTGCTTAATAATATTATAAATATTATTATTAAAAATAATATTTATATTTATATTATAAATTTAAAAAAGGCTTAGTAATTTTAAAAGGTAATTAAAAAGTTTCTTAATATATAGAAATATAAGGCCTTTATTAATATACTTAAGGAATAAATAATAAAATTACCCTTACTTAATAATTAATAATATGCTAAGCTTAATTATTTATATTATTTAATAGCTTAATAAAATAAAAAGTTTATTAATTAAGTTTATAATAATTTTTAAAAAGATAAGTAATTAAACTTTATTAATAATATTTATTTTTTTATTATATTTATTTTTATAATTTAATATAATGTTTATAATATTAAAAAGAAATAAATAATTATTAATTTTTAACCTTTTAATAAATAAGCAATTCTTAATAATTATTTATTATTACTTTAAAAAAATATTATTAAATTTATTAATAATAAATTATATATTATTATTATTAATATTATTGCTTTCTTTTTTTAATTTTTAATTTATTTAATTTATTAAAATTACTTTATAATTATAAGTTATTATAATTTAAAATGCTTTTAAGTAATATTAATAAGATTTTAAAATTTACTTATTTATAAATAATATTTTATAAATTGCTTGCTTTATAAGCATTATAATTTTTATTATATTTTTATTAATAATATTATAATCTTTTTTAATATATATAAGGAATATATTATTTAGTTTAAATAAATATTAATATTATTTAATTAATATAGCATCTTTCTTTCTTTAATAAAGTTATATATTAGCTATTCTTTTATAAAGCTGCTTAATTTTTATATTAATGCTTTTAAATAAATAATAATTAAAGAAAGAATTAAAGTTTTTTAAAAGCTTAAGTTTTTAGCATTATTTAAGAATTTTAAAATATATTTTAGCATTATTAATTTTCTTTATATAATAATTTTATATTATGCTTAAATATTTAAGTTATTATAATATTATAAAGTAGCTAAAGTTATGAAAATACAAAAAATATAAAATATAAAATACAGATATAAATATAAATATATAAAATTTTAAAAATATAAATATAAATATAAATATGTAAAATGTTAAAAATATAAAATATAAATATAAATATAAAAATATAAATATAAATATAAATATATATATCTAAATATATAAATATAAAATATAAATATAAAATATATTATATATAAATATTAATTAATTAAATTTAATATAAATTCTTTTAAAATAAGCTTAAAATTAGCTATTTAAGTATATTTTCTTTAATTTTATATCTTTTTTTTAAATAGTTATTATATATAATATAAAAGTACTTTTTTTATAAAAAAAGCTTATCTTTTTATTTAAGTCTTATCTTATTTAAGTTTTTTTCCCCTTAAATATAAAGTATTTATAGCTTTTTAGTAAATTTAAATATAAATAAAATAAAAATATATTTAAAATGCTTAAATTAAATAAAATTTAATTAAAATTTCTTTCTCTTTTAAAATAATAAAATTTAAATTAAATATTATATAACTTATATTTATATCTATATTTTATATTTAAAATTTTAAAAATATAAATATAAATATAGATATAAATATAAAATACAAGGCCTATATAAATATAAATATAAATATAAATATAGTATTTAAATATAAATGTAAATATATGTATTTATGTATTTTGTATTTTTAAATATAAAATATATAAATATTATCATAACTTTAAAGGTAGTTTGATTAATTAAAAATTATTAAATGGGATAAGTTATTGCTAATAATAAGGATATGCATTAAATATATACTTATTGCATTTATTATAAGCTAATGCTTAAGAAAGTTAAAAGCTTTAAAACTCTTTAAATCTTTATTTATTAAGAAATATAAATCTTTTATATAAATTTTTATAAAAGGCTATTCTTATAAATAAATAATTACTTATAATATAGCTTTAATATAATGGCCTTTTAACTTAAGAAGGATTTTATATAAAAATTAAGTAAGTATATTTTAATATAAGTAATTTTACTTATTACTTTTCTTAGTTATTACTTTATTAAAGCTAAAGTTAATTATAAATCTTTAAAGTAAAAAGTTGCTTATTTAATATAAATAATAAAGCAATTATATATAATGATTTTATTTAATTATTATAAGCCTTTAATTATTTTAATAAATTATAATGCTATTAAGGGCATTTTAAATAATATTTATTTAAATACCTTTTTAATTAATTGCATTAATTGCCGCCTTATTAATGCTTTAATTTATTTAATAAAATATTAATTTAATATTTATTATATAATAAATTAATTAAACTTTATCCTTAATACTTTATTATAATTAACAGCAAAGGATAATAAGGTAATTAAGTAATAAAAAGGCCTTAATATATTAAATATCATTTTTAATAACTTATAAGCTTATAATTATTAAAGTAATAAAAAGGATAATTTAATCTTATTTCTTTTAAAAGTTATTATATCTTTATAAATATATATATGCTTTATAAAGGCTTATAAAGCTTTATTTACTTATAATAAAATTATTAAAGCATTATATATATTAAATATTATAGGATATAAGCTTATTATATAGCGTTATAATGAGAATATTATCTTTACTTTAAAGCTTAACTACTTATTTTACTTATATAAGCAGTTATTATATAATATAAATAATAATAATAATAAGTAATTAATAATTTTATAAGCATTAATTTAAGAGTTTCTTTATAATATATATTGTTATGGTTTGGGCTTTGCCCATTGTGATTAGTTAGTGGGCTTTGGCCCTATAAGAATAGGCTTCGGCGCGGGTGCAGATGGGGAGTGAACCTTTTCCTTTGCACTCTGAATATAAACCCCATTCGGACACCTTACGGCAGACGACCCAAGGCTAGCCCATAACATATATAATAATAAGCATTACTTTAAGAAAGATTATATAATAAAGGCATTAAATAATATATATTTTTTAAGAAAGAAATATTATATTATGTAGTATATATATTATTGCTATTAATATAAAGCATAAAAAAAGGATAATTAAAAGCTAATAAGGAGCTTTTAGTTAATTTAAGCTTTATTTAAGTTAATATATATTATTTTTATTAACTTTATTATAAAATTATTAATTATGCCCTTAATAAGCATATTTTAATAATTAAAGGATTTTAATTCGTTTAATGCTTTAATGCTTATTATATATAAGATTTTTAAGTAAATATTATTAATTTTAAGGTATATAAAATATATATTAAAGTAATAAAGTATAATATTAAAAAGGTAATTACTTTTTAATAATTAAGCTTGCTTATATATTATTATCTTTAATTAAAATGCTAAATTTATTTTTTAATTTTAAATAAATTTATAAAAAAGTTTTAATACTTAATTGCTTATACTTATAATATATTACTTATAATTTAATAATGCTTTTAAATAAAAAAACTAAGATATAAAAATAATTATTTATTATTATATAATAAAATACTTAAGTAAATTATAAATAAATATTTTATTTACTTTATAATAAAACTTAAATAAAGCTTATTAATATTTAATTAATATTAATCCTTATAAGTTTTTATTTAAATTTAAAATCTTATTTGTTTTAAATAATTTATTAATATTATTTAAAAGCTATTAAATATTTAATTTATATAAAAATACTTATAATAAAATGCTTAATTAATTATAAATATTATAATATTAAAATTTAAAAGGCTATATAATATTACTTATTATTAAAAATAGTTTAATATTAATAATAAAGTATAGTTTTATATAAGCAAAGCTTATAAGCCTTTATTTTAATAAAATAATAAAACTTAATTATTATAAAAAGGTATTTCCTTTAGCTTATAAACTTAATTTTAAGATTAATAATTAAAATAAGAATACTTAAGTTTACTTAATAATAAGCATATAATACCTTAATTAATATTAAGTTAAAAATAATTCTTTTAATTATAAGCTATTAAAACCTAGCTTAATACATTATTATATAAAAAATAATAAGCTTAATAATAGCTTGCCTTTAAAGGAAAAATATAAGATTAAGCGAATATTAAATAAAAAGATTAAGCATTAAAAAGAAAAAAGTATATTAAAATATTTTATATATTAAAAGAGTTAATTAATATAACATAATTATTAAAAATTACTTTATAAGTTAATTAATTATTAGGAATTAATTAATATATATAAGGCTATGCATTTAAATATAATAATAATAAAAAATACCTTAAAAAAGCAAGGATAATTATAAAAGTAAAAAGAAATTAGCAAAATATTAATATTAATAATTATAATGCTTTTGCTTATATAACATTCTTAATAAGTTTAAGATTATTAATAATAAGGATATTATATTCTTTTTTAATACTTAATATTTATAATAGCCGCTATAAAGACAATGCATTATAAGCATTATTAATAAGGTATATAAGCTTTATAAGTTATATATTAATTAAATAAGGCACGTAAAGCCCTTAAATAGCCCTTGTTAAAAACCCTTAAAATAAAGCTAATTAAGCTTTATACTTACCATTTAATTATACCTTAATATAACCGTTATATTTATAATATATTATTTTTTAAATAAATATTTTGTTATGGGCTGGCCCTAAAGGGGCTGCAGGCTGGCTAGCGCCTTCTTTTATAAGCTGCAAAGCAGCAATTATTTATGCCAAAAGGTATATAATAATCCAAGCTCCCTTGGATTATCTAGCCATACTATATAAGGCTTAGGCAATAGCTTAAGCCCATTATATAGCCCCTTCCTTTAGGGCTCCCTCCTTATATATAGTAATATAATTACCCTTAAGGCTTACCCGCGATATTGCCTTTTAAGCCAGGGATCTTCTTTATGAAAGGGGTGCTTGCATTTACTTGCGGTAAACATAATTTAAACCCTTAACCCTAAAGCTTGGATTATTTATTATGGGCTGGCCCCAAAGGGGCTGTAGGCTGGCTAGCGCCTTCTTCCATAAGCTGCAAAGCAGCAACTATTTATGCCAAAAAGTATGTAATAATCCAAGCTCCCTTGGATTATCTAGCTACACTATATAAGGCTTGGGCAATAGCCCAAGCCCATTACATATTTAATTATTAATAATTTTTTTAAAAACTTAAAATATTAATAATAATATTTATTAGTTTAGCTTTTACATAATTAATAATAAATAAATAAAGTATGTAATTAATTTAGCTATAATATAAAGAGTAAGTTGCAGCAAAGCTGCAACCTTCCCTTGTTTAACTATAAGCTAGTTATAATGGTTTATATATAGGGTATATAATTGCCAACTGGCAGCTAGCTAGCACTAGCTAGCAGCTATTATTAATAAAATTAATTTAAATCTTGTACCTTTAAATTTATGCATTACTTATAGCATATTTATTATATGGGCATGCTGCATATAATGCTTATATATATTATTTCCATATTGGCAGTCTTTTATATATATATATATAAATGCTTTAAAATTATGCTTTTCTTTAAATTATTGCTTAGCTAATTAAATTGCTTAATTAATATAAATATTTTATTCTTTAAGGGGCTATAAAGGGTTAAGTACCTTATAATTATTACTTTAAAGGGTTAAGTATAAGTGTTTAAATGCAAGTGTTTAAGTATAAGTATTTAAGTATAAGTGCATTTAAATGCTTTAAATGCTTAAATTGCTTAAATTGCTTAATTAAATTATTTAATTATTAATATTTTAAAGCTTTAAAGTATTTAAATATTATTCTTTAATTAATTAATTATTACTTTAATAGCTTTTTTCTTTTTATTATTAAGTTAATTAAGGTGCTTAAGGAATAAATTAAGCTTAAGTTAATAATGGTTATTGCTATTATATTTCTTAATAAGGAGGAAGTTATTATTTTTATAAAAGAGGCTATTATTATAAGGCTTATATTAAGGGCATTGCTAATTAAGAAGGAGGTTATAATTAATAAAGAAGAAGAGGAGGTTGCTTTATAATGGTTAGCTTTTTTTTAATTAGCTTAGGCTTTTTTTTAAAAAGCTCTTATTAATATTTATATGCTTTTAATTATAAGTAAAAGGTTATAATTATAAATTCTTCTTAAAATTATTAAAGCAATTCTTAATTATTTAATTAAGTTAAAATAATTAATGCCTTTATTATTAATATATAATTGCAATTTATATATACCTTATAATAATAAAGTATTTATTTAAGCTTATAAAAAAGCCTTTAATTAATCTTTTAAAAGTATTCCTTTATTTATCCATGAAATTTGCATTAAAATTCATTAAAAAGATCTTTATTATAGCTTAAATAATCTTTAAAGCTTTTAATTATATTAATAACCTTCTTTTTATTAAAGAAAGGGGTTATTATTAATATAAAGGCTATTATTATTAAAGTAAATCTTATAATAATTAATTATAAAGTAAAGAGAAAGGAAAAGAAAATATTTTTATATTATGTTTATAAGCTAATAATTAGTTTTTAAACTATTTACTTATAAGTAATAACGCTTAAATGTTATTATTGCTTAATAAATTAATTTTTATTAGCTTTTTAAGTAATTTATGCTTAAGATTTTATTAAAGAGTATTAATAAGGAGGGCATTAAGAAGAAAGAGGGTTATGCTTATTAATTAAATATTAATTATTATTAAAAGGTAAATATCTTAAAGGTTTAATTAAGTTGTTTATATAATTAAATTTATAATAAATCTTAATTATTCCTTTTAACGGTTTTAAATTAGCTAAAAGAGTTGCTTTTTTTGCTAATATTTTAAAGTATTTAAGCGCTTTATGCTTTATTAAGTGTTTAAGGGTTTTTTTAAAGGGTTAAAAGGCTTAAGGCGTTATATAAGTGCCTTAAGGAGTATTAATTATAAAAGAAGGCTTTTTAAGAGTATTAAGCAAGGGCTTTTTAAGGGTGTTAAGCAAGGGCTTTTTAAGGGTGCTAAGCAAGGGCTTCTTAAGGGTGCTAAGCAAGGGCTTTTTAAGAATAGTAAGTAAGGGCTTTTTAAGGGTATTAAGCAAGGGTTTCTTAAGGGTACTAAGTAAAAGCTTTTTAAGGGTAGTAAATAAGGGCTTTTTAAAAGTGTTATAAGGAGGGTTAAGGGTATAAAGATAATATAATTAAAAGTTAAGTATTTATTATAAATTAATTAATTTTACTTAAAAGTTAGGCATTTATTATAAATTAAATAAAATTAAGTAAAGCTTATTATTAATTTAATTAATAATTAAGGGTATTATAAAAAGGCTTTTAATAATTAAAAAAGGTTATAATTACTTAAAGATATATTAAGAAAGGCTTTTTAATTAAGGCTTTTTATAATTATTATTATTAATGATTTATATTAATAAATATAATTAAAGATTAAGTATTATTATTATAAATTAGTTTTTAATGCTTAGTTAAGCTTTTTAATAGCTTATAATATTATTATTAATATAAAGTTTCTTAATAAAATTATTATAAGTAAATAAACTTTTGCAAAATAAGATTTATTTCTTTAATATTTAATTATTTATACTTATTAAGTAAGTATTAATTAATATTAATTTAACTTTTATATAGTTAATAATAAATAAATAAAGTATATAATTAATTTAGCTATAATGTAAAAGGTAGGTTATAGCAAAGTTATAGCCTTTTTTTATTTAGTTATAAGCTAGCTATAATAGTTTATATATAGGGCATATAACCGCTAACTGGCAGCCGGCTAGTATTAGCTGGCAGCTGCTATTAATAAGATTAATTTAAACCTTATACCTTTAAATCTATGCATTACCTGCAGCGCACTCACTGCATAAGCACGTTATATATAATGCCCATACATATTATTTCCACAATATTATAATTATTTTATAAATTTATTTAATATTTTTAAAAATATTAAAAATTTAAATTATATTTTAATTTTTAATTAAATTTTTAAATTATTTTAAAATATTTTTAATAACTTTTTTATAATTATTAATAAAATTTATTTTATTATTATTATTTAAAATTATATAATAAATAATATTTATTTTTATTATTAATATATTAAATATTATATTAATAAAATTTACATTATTATAATTTTTTTATAATGTTTTATAAATTTATTATTAATTTTAAATAAAACAAATATATAAAAAAGTATTATTAATATTATATAAAAAGTTATTAAAAATAATATAAAATTATAAAATTATATTTAATTATTATAAATATAATTATTTTAATTATTATAAAAAAATAAAAATATAATTTTTATTAATTAAAATTAAAAAAAAATTTATTTAAAAAAATATAAAATAAAATTTAAAATATTATTAATTTAATATTAATTTAAATTCAAAATAAATTAATTAATTATAAATTATATAATAAATTTATAATTTTAAAATTTTAAATAAAAAGCTTATATAAAAAGTTTAAATTAAAAAATTATAAAAATATTATTAATTTAATTATTAATTTATATTTAAATAATTATTTTTTAATAATTTATTATAATTAATATATTAAATTATAAGGCTGCGTGGCGCACTGGTTATGCATTTGGCTTCTCTTTATAGAGAGCATAGGTTTAAACCTTGCTATAGCTGCCGAAATCTTTTTTGGGAATTTTCCCTTTAATTATGCTATAGCGAATCGCTGCTTGCTTATTTACAACCCCCTTAGCTAAAAGGGGCCTATATTTAGGGCTTTAAAAACCTTATTAAAGCTAATAAAAATAGGTATTTAAAGAAAGCCTTAAGCCCTTAAAACTTTAAATTAGCGGCGCCTTAAAATACGCTTTATAATAAGGCGCTCTTATAAAGGGCCTTTAAATTTATTAATAAATAAACCTTATTATAAGCTTTAATTAACTTTATTAAAAGCCTTATATTAGCAAAAATAACTTTATGATTTTGCATTAAAGTAGCCGCGGCCCTTAATAAGAAAGTAATAATTCCTTATTAAGTAATTATAAGGGATTTATTTATAAGAAGCAGCCTTTATTAAAATTAGGATTAAAAAAGAGGATTATTAAGAAAGAGGAGTAAGGAAAGGCTTTATAAATCTTAGGAAAGGTTAAGGAAGGAGCTTTTAATTAAAGGAATTAAAAGGCATATTAATTTTTATTTAGCTTTAAGGTATAGTTTTTTTAGTATAAGTGAATTTATAAAGGGATTGCATGCTAATTAATAAGCTTTATATATATATATATATATATATTATAGCTTTATATAAATAAAATATTATTATTATATTAAATTATAAAAATTAAAAATATATTAATTATTAAAAATAAATTAAGTTTTTAATATATTTAAAAAATATTAAAATATAATTAAATAATTAAATAAAAAATAATATTTAATTTATAATTAAAATATAATATTTTTTATTTTTATTATGTAATTATTTTTTAAAGTTTATTATAAAGATTTTTAAAAGAATATATTATACTTTAAGCTTTATTTATTATAATTAATTAATAAGCTTTAACATTATAAAAATAAGTTTTAATATAAATATAAATAAAAAATAAATTTAAAATTTAATAAAGTTTTTATTTTTATTTTAAAAATAATAAATATATATATTAATTATTATATAAATAAATATATATAATATTATTAACTTTTTTAAATTATATATTTAATTAATATATATTTAAATATATAATTTAATTAATATTAAAAAATAATTTATTATTTTATTATTTTATATATATATAAAAAAATTATATATTTAAATATATATTAATTAAAATATATTAAATTTATATTAATTATAAAAAATATTATAATTTAATTATATATAATTATTAATTAATATTAATTAATAATTATTATTAATAAAATTAATTTAAATTATATATTTAATATAAATATATAAATATATTATATTTTTTTATATTTTTTATTTATTTATTTATTTATTTATTTATTTATTTATTTATTTATTTATTTATTTATTTATTTATTTATTTTTATTTATTTATTTATTTATTTATTTATTTATTTATTTATTTATTTATTTATTTATTTATTTATTTATTTATTTATTTATTTATTTTATTTATTTATTTATTTATTATTTATTTATTTATTTATTTTTTTATTTATTTTTTTATAATAATATTTTTAAATTTTTTAAAATATAATAATATTATATTAATAATTATAGTAATTTTAATAACTTATATAATATAGTTTATTAAGTTACCCTTACTAGTGGTATAACTATAAAATTAGCTTTATTATTTTCATAGCCGCACCTTAAAGTAAGAGAAAGCTTTTTATCAAGCACTTTACGCTGTTCTGCTTGTAAACATGACCCTGGTCAAAGCTGAGTGGATCTCTCCAACCCCCTCTTGCATTCTCACAGCCCCAGGTTCAGGGCAAAACAGAGTCAGCGTACGCCCACCCAGCTTCCAGCGTTGGCCCACCCAGTACAAGGAAATTGGTTGCACGCGTTATAAAATATTAGTATTGCAGGGTTATTAATAAAGCATAGCTATAGCTATCTTAAAGGGGTCTTATAGCTACCCCTTTATTTGCAACTTAAAAGTTACTTCTACCCTTCTGCCCTTTGCCCCCTCTGCCCCCTCGGCACCCTCTGCCCCCTCAGCGCCCTCTGCCCCCTCGGCGCCCTCTGCGGCCCTCAGCGCCCTCGGGGCCCTGGGCGCTCTGGGCGCTCTGGGGCCTCTGGGCGCTTTGGGGGCTTGTATTTTTAAAGTATCGCTTAAATTAGAAAATAGCTACCCTAGCTTCTTATATACGGGGTAAACTTAAAAAAGTACCTAGTCTTATTAATATAATACTAAGAAAAGGAAGTACTGGGTGGGCCAACGCTGGAAGCTGGGTGGGCGTACTGTGGAAGCTGGGTGGGCGTACGCTGACTCGGCAAAACATCTTCCCGCAAAGTTTGTGTTTGTAATACTTGCTCATCCTTTCACATCCAACGGTGAGATCAGTTGGTATATATCAGCACCAGTCGCTCCTTTTATGACTGCCAAGTTATCCAATGTCAGCATGGAAATTCCCAGATCAGTATAGAGTTCCCAGATAATTTTACGACCTTCCCATCCACCCGCCATTGGCTTCCGGGCATCTCTTCATCGCCGTCACGCCCCGGTGTCTAACCTACCCATCATGGCCCCTCTCACCGAAATATTCTGGTTCCTCATTGACCCATGGCTCTTTATGTTCCAGGCCCTCTTGGTCCTCCCTTCCACGATCCTCCGCCTACTCCTCCAGGGCCAATTCACAACGCTGCTCTCCCCCTCCAAGCTCCAGTCCGCCTGGTTCGGCACCTTCTGGGCGACAGCCGGCCCCGGCGTAAGGGAGACGGGCGAGGCCCGCGTGATCCCCTTGCTTGAGGGCCACGTCGCCCGCGGCAACGTCGTCAAGGAGCGCCAGCACGAGAGTATCAGCGGCATAGTAATCGAGGTCGGACCCGGCACAGGGATGTGGGTGTCCGTGTTCTCCAAGATCCACACCTCGGGCAAGGGGATCACTAGGATTTTCGGGGTCGAGCCTAACACCGGCGTCCACGCCGCTCTGCGCAAGAACGCCGCGGCGGCGGGCCTGCAGGACACGTACCAGGTCGTGCCCCACGGAATTGAGGACCTGGCCAAGTCCGGGAGCGTGGCCAAGGAGAGCGTTGACTGCATCGTGTCGGTCATGTGCCTCTGCAGTATCCCTGATCCCGAGTTCAACATCAAGGAGCTGTTTGGCTACCTGAAGCCTGGTGGTAGATGGTATGTGTACGAACACGTCCGGTGTGAGAGCGAGAGATTGAGGGAATGTGGCTTGTTTATGCGAGTGTACCAGGGTAAGTCTTGTGCCGGACGGTAGTCTTTGCATGCAATGTGTAGAGCAAGGCACATCGCATGCATAGGCCACCGTTAATTACTTCGACAGTGGATGTCGCGCTAATTCTTGTCAGCACTTGTGGACATCTTCTGGCCAACTGTGATAGGTGGATGCCAACTGTGCCGGAACACGCCCAAGATGCTCAGAGAAGCCGGCCCGTGGACGAAGATTGACCTCGAGCAGCCAAGCGGCGAGCCATGGTACCATCCGCTGCCTCATATCATGGGCGTCTTGACGAAGTGAGCTTCCTCGGCAGCTGGGTGGCTTATATGCGTTGTCCTGACAAAGGCCGCCGGGAGCCAGCTGCTGCTCTTCGGATCTCGGCCCTGTGCCAGACTCAAGTCTCAGTGTTGGTCCCCCGGAAGGGCAACATGTAGAAGGCTACAAGTGCCGTAAGGGTTTGAAAGCATGATTATAAAAGCGTTTATCTCTTAAGAGTAATGTAAAAGGAGGAAATAAAAGAAATTTAGCTATTTAAGCATTTTAAAAAGTAGTTATAAATTAAGGTTAAGGATATATATGCAATATACCCCTTAATTAAAAGGTAATTCTTATTTTATTAATTATTTTATTTTTTTAAGTAGCTTATTTATACTTAAAAATATTAATTATAACTTATTAAATAATTAATTATTTAATCTTTTTTATTATATATATACTTTATTATTTAAATTTTAATTACTTATAATTAAAAATTAAATCTTATTTTTAAACTTTTTAATTAAATTTGTATTTAAAAATATTTATTTTTATTAATTTTAAATATCTTTTTAATTATATTAAAAATAACTAAAAGTAATAAAAAATAAGCTTTTAAATAATAAGTTATTTAACGTTTTTATATTTTTAAGGTTTTAAAGAAAGAATATAAGTATAATTAAATTAATAAAAAGCTTATTAATAAAAATAATAAAAACTTTAATGCTTTTATGAAAATATTATTAAATAATATACTTAAAAGTAAGTTTTTTAATTAATTTAAAAAATAATTTTAAAATATATATTAATTCTTAATATAACTTTAAAAAACCGTTAAATATATATAAATAACTTAAAGTTTAAAATAAAATAGCTTTTTAAAAAAAAGCTAAAATAAAGTATAAAAAAAAGAAAAAAATATAAAAAAGCTTAAAAACATTAATAAGCATTATATTTCTTATTTTCTTTATATTAAAAGCCTTATATATAATTATAATAATAATTTTTATATAAGTTATAATAATAAAGATAATTATTATTATTATTATATTTAAGGTAATTTTTATAAGCTACTTTTAATTTATTTTTTATTATTTATACTTTATTTTTATTATACTTAATTTAATAATTTTTTAATATTTAAAAAGTTTTAATATACTTAAAAAAGGCCTTAAATATATATAAATATAAGAAATTTACTTATATTAACTTTATTTATATTTTTATAATTTCTTTAAATACTTTATAATTTTTTACTTTATAATAATAACTTTTAAAAGTTATAAAAAATAAATATAAAAATATAATAAAGCATTTTAAAGCTTAAATTATAATTATTATAAAGTAATATAATAAAGTTAATATAAAGGCTTAAAAGATTTAAAATTAAGTTATTAATAACTTAAAAATTATAAAAAAGTATAAGAATTATATTATTATTAAAATTAAATCTTTTAATTTTAAAGATAATCTTTAAAAATAAATATTATTAAATTTTAAATTAAAATTATAAATTAATAAATTAAGAATTTACTTAAAAATTAAATTTTTTTTTAAAAAAGTTAAAGAATTATTATAATAATTAAAAAAGGGTTTTAAATTAATTAATATATTATTATAAAGATTAAAAGGTAGTTTTTAATTATAAACTAGTTTTTATATATATATTATATTATAATTTTTAAAAAGTATAATTTTTAAAAAGTATAATTTTTAAAAAGTATAATTTTTAAAATTATTAATAAAAACTTAATAATAAAAATAATTAATAAATAAATTAATTTCCTTTTATTAATTTTTTTATATTTTAAAGATTTAAAAAAGCTTTTAAATATTTAAATTAAATATATAATAAAATTTTAATAAGTTTATTTATAAGTATTTTTTTAATTTTTAAGTATATAATATTAAAAGTATTTTTTAAAAATTCTTATTTTAATTATATTTATTAAATATTTATTTCTTTAATCTTTATTTTTAGCTATTTATATTTATTAATAATTAAATATATAATTATTTAATTATTATAAAAAGTAATTTAAGGCTTATTTAAATTTAAAGTTATATTTTTAAATAAATATTTTAAAGTTATTATTTCTTTAATTATAAGCTTTAAAGTTAATAATTTAGCTTTAATAATTAAAGTAAAAATAATTATTTACTTATATATTTTTTAATATATAAAGCTTTTAAAAAGGGTTATTATATACTTTTAAAAGAATTTTTAATTCTTTTTATTATTAATAAATAAAGCATTTTTAATTATTAAAAGTATTTAAGTTTTTTAATTTTCTTTATATTATAATTTAAGAAATTAAATAATATATAAATATTAAATTATATAATTTATTATTTTAAAGTAACTTAAATTTAAGTTTATAAGGAATCTTAATAATATAAAGTATAAAAATATTATATTTAAGTATAATAAAATTATTATATAAAGAATAAAATTAACTTTTTCTTAAAACTTTTAAATTTTTTATTTTAAGGCTTATTTAAAAAAAGATTTAAGCTTTTTTTAAGCATTAAAATAAATAATAAAAAGTTTTTACTTTTTAATAAATTATATTTATTTATTATTATTTTAATATATAAGTTATAAAAAAATATTATAATATACTTTTTTTAATTTTTAAAAGTTTATATATTTAAAAATTATTAAGCTTTCTTTTAATTTTTTATTTTATATATAAATTAAATTTTATTTTTAATTTTTATAAAGAATTTATTTTTATTTTTAAAATATATAATTAAAATATTATTTATATAAAAAATATTATTACTTTATAAATTAAGTTAATAAAAAGTATAATTATTTTAATAAAGATTTTAAGCTTAAATTTTATAATATATAATTAAAATCTTTATATTAAAAAAATAAAAAATTTTTAAGTTTATAAAATATTTTTAAAAGGATTTTATATTTTTTTAATTTTTTAAATTTATTAAATAATTTATAATAAATTAAATTTAATTTTTTTTAATTAATGTTTAAAAATATAATTATAATATTAAATTATTAAATCTTTAAATTAAAGTATATAATAATTATTATTATTATATAAAATAACTTTATAATTAAAGTTATAATATATATATTTTTTATAATAAAATAAAGTTATAAGTTTTTTTAAATATAAATTTATGCTTTAAAAGATTTAATTATTTTATTTTTATTAAGTTTATATTTATATATTTATTTTAAAAATAATAATATTAATTTTACTTTTTAATATTTAATAATTCTTTAAATATTAAGCTTAATTAAACTTTATATTTCTTAATATATTACTTTAAGTTATTTATTTTAAAAAAAGCTTTTTTAAGTTTTTTTTTATATAATTAATTTTAAAAAAAAGGTTTTTATAATATTATTATATTAAATAAAGCTTAAACTTAATCTTAAAGATTTAAATAATAATTATTATTATATTATTTAAAATTAAAAAATATAAATCCTTAAGTATTCTTTATTTTTATTTTTTAAATTAATTAAATAAAAAAGTAATTATAAAGTTATTTTAAAAAGTTATATTAAGATAAAATATAATTATATTTTAAAAATATTTATTTTAATTATATATTTAAGAAACTCTTTTTATAAATTTAAATTCTTAAATTTATTTTTATATTTTTCTTATTATTATTAATTAAAAGAATTTTTAATTTTTTATAACTTTAAATATATATAAGTTTTTAAAAAAAGATTTAAATTTATTAACCCTTTTTTTATTAATAAAAATATATTTTTCTTTATAAAATGTTTATTTTAATATATTTAAAAAAAATTTAAAAATTAAAAGTTTTTATTTTTAATTTTTTAAGCTTTTAAAAAAGCAATATATAATAAACTTTATTTTTTAAATTTAAAAACCCTTATTTTTAAATTTTAATTAAAAATATTAATTTTTTTTTTTTTTAATATAAAATAAATATTAAATTTCTTATTTAAATTAATTAAATTATTTTTTATATAAAATATTAAAATTATAATATAAATATAATTTTAAATCTTTTTAATATTAATAATATTAATATTTAATTATTTTATTTTAAAAGTTAAAAAGCTATTCTTTATTTAATTTATTATTAATTTATAAAATATATTGTTATTAAATTATATATTTTTTATAAAGACTATTTATTTAAATAAAGAAATTTAAATTTAAAAAATATTAAATATTATATAATTAATTAAATATTTAATATAAGCCTTTAAGTTTTTTTTTATAAAGTATTTCTTTATATTATTTTTATATTTCCTTTTAAATATATATACTTTATATTTATAATTATAAATATTATCTTAATAAGGTAATAAATAAGCTATAAAATAATAAATTTAAGTTAATTTAAATTTTTAAAAATAATAAGAAAATTATTTATATAAAAGAATATTTAAGGTATGCCTTTTTTTCCTTAAAGTAAATAAGATATTATATAATTAAGCTATAGCTTATATAACCTTTAATTAAAAATTAAAAGGTAAATTAGCTCTTAATAATATAATTAAAGCATATTTAATTATTATTTTACTAGCTTTTTTTATAATGTTATTTATTTTTAAGATTTAAAGGAAAGTAAATTTTAAATTAATATCTTTTTATTTTACTTATTTAATAGCTTTAATATTTATTTAATTTTATAAATATTTAAATTATATTATTATTTTATTTAGCTTTTATAAATATAAAAAATATTAAATATTTATTTTTAAGCTTTTAATATAAAGAAAAAGATATAAATAAATCTTAAAAACTTATTTATTATCATAAGCTTATAATTTAATTTATTTAATTTTTACTTCTTAAATATATTAAATTAATAATTTAAAAGCATTAAATTTTAAGTATTTAAATTAAAAACATTAAAGGTTTATTAAGTTTTTTTAATTCTTAATTATATTTTAAAAGAGTTTAAAATATTTAATTAAGTTTATTAAAAAAGTTATAAGCTTATATATATTTATAATGCTTATAAATATTTATAATAAAAAATAAAAATAAAGAAATTATAATAATATATATTTAAGAAAAATTAAATAAATTTAAAAAGAATAATGCTTTATTTAAATAATTTAAAGCATAAAATTAAATTAATTTTATAATATTAAATATTTAATTTTTATAATATTAAATATTTAATTTTTATAAAAATGCTTTTAATATTATATTAATATAAAATTTATTTATAATTATTATATTTTTTAAAATTAAATTCTTAATTTCTTTTTTATTTACTTTATATAATATATTTTTAAAATACCTTATTTTATAATTTAAAATCTTTAAAAATAAAATTCTTATTTTAATAACTTTTTTAAAAATACTTAAAATTAAATAATTAATAAAGTTAATAAAGTTAATAAAGTAAATAATATAATAATTATTTAAAATTATATTTAAAAATAAAAAATATAATATAAAATTTAAAATTATATATATTTTTAAGAAATTAATTATAATTAATAATTATAATTAATTAATTAAAATATAAATAAATTAATAAAGATATTATTAATTAATTAATATTTTAAAATTAAGGTTTAAAAAAGCATAAGTTTGCTTTATAAAAAAAAAAAAAAAAAATTAAAATTAAAATTTTATTTCTTAATAGCTTTTAAAAATATATTTAAGGAAGTTTTTAATATTCTTAATAAGCTTTGCATTTAATTTTTAAATAAAAAGTTTTTTTAAGAAAGCTCTTAAATTAAGTTTTTAAAGCTATTTTCTTATAATTATATTTTAATCTTATTATATTTAAGTTTCCTTAAAGGTATTTTTACCTTTAAAATTTATTTCTTTAAAAGCATAAAATAAAATAATAATAATAATAATAAAAGGTAAAAATATATATTTTTTATAATTATTTTTTTAATAAAAGTATTTATATATTTTTATTTCTTAATTATTCCCTTAATTAATTACTTTTTATTTTAAAAGATACTTTTAATTTTAATATAAGCTTATTATAATATAAAAATATTATTAATTCTTTAAATAAGGTTTTTAAAGGATAAATTAAATTTCTTAATATATTTTATTTAATAAATATTTAATATTTAAAAATTATTTAATTAAAAATAATATATATTATAATTACTTATAAAAGGTTATTTAAATTAATAAATTTCTTAATTTTAAATAACTTATAAATATAAACTTATAAATATAAATTTATAAAATCTTAATATTATTATTATAATTTAATACTTAATTCTTTTACTTTTTTTAAATATTATTAATATTAAATTTAAAGGGTATTTATTATATTTAATTTAAAGGATATAAAGTTAATTTTAATATTTAAATTATTTATTAAATAAAGAATTATCTTATATTTATTATTTTAATTAAATATAAAAAGAGAATTAAGTTAAATATTATCTTTTATTAAATTTAATTACCTTATTAAGAATTAAAATAACTTATTATTAAAAATATTAATTATATCCCTTTTTTAATTTATTAAAAAATAAGAAAGAAAATAAAGTAAATGTTATTTTATTTTTTAAAAGCTTATCTTTACTTAAATATTCTTAATACTTATTATATAAAGCTTTTTAAATATTTCTTTTCTTTATTTTATGTTATATAAATTAAGAATTTAATTTTAAAATTATATTTAATTACTTAAAAATAGCTGCATTTTATATATTAAGATTTATATATTTTTAATACCCCTTAATTTAATAATAAAATTATAATATAATAAATTAAATAAGAAAGAAATAAATATTTAAATAAATTACTTAATTAATAAAGTTTAAAGAAGCGTTTATATTTATTATATAAATATATATTTAAAAATAAAAGAAAATAAATAATATAAAATAAATATAATTAAAATATGCTTTATATAACTTATTTATAACTTATAAAAAGGAAAGATTATTTTATATAAACTAAGCTTATAATTATAAAATAAAAGCAACGCTATTATTATACGGCAATTATAATACTTATATACTTTAATATATCCTTTATTTTAAGCAAAATTTAACTAGCTAAAATATATTTTAAGATATAATTAATATTATATATAAAGGTTAAACTTAAAACCTTTTTATAAATTAATATTATTAAAGTAATAAAATATAAAGTTAATATAATTATTAATAAAAGATATTTTAAGGTTTTAATTATTAGGCTAGCAAACTAAGCTTATAACTATGAAAGGCTATAAGTGCTGTAAAGGTTTAAAAGCATAATTATAAAAGTATTTATTTCTTAAGAGTAGTGTAAAAGGAGGAAATAAAAGAAATCTAGCTATTTAAGCATTCCAGAAAGTGGTTGCAAACCAGGGTTAGGGATGTGCGTGCAACACAACATGACCATCCTCCATTTTGAACGCTGTTGGCGTAGTCGTAGCCATATGCATGTCGGCCGTGTCGTCGGTGGCCATGGCCATGGCAGCCTTGTTATCAGACTCCATGTTGTGTCGAACTCCCTTAGATATGCAGAAATTTGTATCTGTTGTATGTCATCGTCACTGAACTCGAAGCAGTATTGTCGTTCGTTCTGGAATGATGAGTTTGGCAAGGTCGGGTTGCGTCCACTTGGCAGTGAGATGTCTTGATGTGCAAGATAAGCCGACTTGACGTGGCCGTTTGGTTGCTAGACTCCTCGTCGCCGGTCGCCCTCTGGTGTCAACCGGAGAAAGTGTTGGAGGAAAGATTGGGTCGAGTCCAGAGGGCTGCGAGACTTGCGGTTTTGTGTCTCAAAGACTCACTAGTGTTGCCGCTGCCAAATGTGGGCCTTATCGGATCTATGGTCTGTGCTTTGTCTTCTCGGATAGGATGGGAAAAAGGAAGTGTGTGGGAAAGGTAGGATGGGTCTCGGAGAGGTGTGTTGCTGGTCACTGTTGCCGCCGACTACTCGAATAGGTTGAACGTGTTGGAAGGTGCGAGGGTCGTATGCCCATACGCTAACGCTAGCCTATAAATAGGCTCCTTTTAAGCGTTTAATAGCGAGGAGAATTCTCTCCTTAATAATATAATAATTAATTATTATTTGCTTAATTGCTTTATTAAGTTATAAGCTTAATATTGCTTAAAATATCTTAAAATATTAAGAAATATTAATATCTTTATTTTTATAATTATTTTTATACTTAAATTATTAAGATTTTAATATTATTAGCCTTTACTTATATATTATTATTATACTTTAAAATAATTATTATAATTAATAATAACGTATAATAATTTAATATTTTTACTTTATTTAATATTTTAATTATTTACTTTTTTATTTATTTATTTATATTAATTAATATTAATTATTATAAATAAATAAAAATATATAAATATTATTTAAAATATATTTAAAGATATATAAATATTATTTAAAAAATATTAAATATATTTAATTTTAAACTTAATTTATTATTATTTTTAAAAATTAAACTTAAAAGAAAAAGACTTTTTAAATTAAAAAGCAGTATAAAGTTATAGCTTTTAATTTATTAACCTTAATAAATATATTATAAGTATTAAGGAATAATTAATTAAAGGTATAGCCTTTATAAAATAAAAAAAGCTTAATAATTAAATCTTTATTATACTTTTAAGTTTAATATATTTAAGCTTTATAATATTTATTATATTATATAAGAAATCTTTAAATGCTTAAAAAATATTAATTAATTAATTTAATTATAATATTAATAATTTAATTATTTATTTTTTTTATTAATTAATAAACTTATAATATAAAAATAATTTTAATTTATAAAGTTATTTAAATATCTTTTAAAATCTTTAAATAAAGCTTTATATTAAAATCTTAATATTAAGATAATTTATTAAAAGGTTAATAAAGTTAAAAGCTTTTTTTTAATAATATTATTAAATATTATAAATAATATTATTAATAACTTAAATAATTAAAACCTTATAATATATTTTAAAATAAATTAAAAATAATAAATATTATTTTTTATATAAAAATTAAATAATTTAAAGCTTATTTTATCTTTATTTAAAAAAAGTTAATATTAAAAAATATAAAAAAAGTTATAAAGTTTATATTAATAAATATTAACTTTATATTAAATAATAAAAAATATATTTAATATTATATATAAAACTTAAAATTTATTAATTATTTATATATTAATTATATAAAGCTTATTAAATATAAAGTTAATTAAAAAAATAAGGAATAAATTATTATAAATTAAGTTATAAATAAAAAAGTTATTAAAACTTTAAATAATAATAAGAAAAATATAATAATATTATATATTAATATTTTAATATATATATAAATTTATAAATAATAAGTATATAACTGCTTATATAAATAACATTATAGCTTAAAATATTAAAAGCACTGCATTTTAAGCATAATTAATAATTAAATAACTTATATATTTATATTATATAATTTATAATATTCCTTATAATTATTATAATGTTATTTAATAAGTTAAATATAAAGTTATAAAATATAAAATGTATATAATATATATATATATATAATTTAAAGATTTATATATATATTTTTTAATATATTAATTAAAGAAATAATTAAATAATTAAATAATTAAATAATTAAATAATTAAATAATTAAAATAATTAAATAATTAAATAATTAAATAATTAAATAATTAAATAATTAAATAATTAAATAATTAAATAATTAAATAATTAAATAATTAAATAATTAAATAATTAAATAATTAAATAATTAAATAATTAAATAATTAAATAATTAAATAATTAAATAATTAAATAATTAAGTAATTAAGTAATTAAGTAATTAAGTAATTAAGTAATTAAGTAATTAAATAATTAATAAATTAAATAATTAAATAATTAAATAATAAAATAATTAAATAATTAAATAATTAAATAATTAAATAATTAAATAATTAAATAATTAAATAATTAAATAATTAAATAATTAAATAATTAAATAATTAAATATTTAAATAATTAAATAATTAAGTAATTAATTTACATTATTATTTTCCCTTTTATTTAAATTTATTTTTAATATTTTTAAATTTAATTTTGCTTTTAAATTTAAATATTTCTTTAATATAATTAATTTATAAGTAGCGAATATTAATAAGTAATGAATTTATATAATATTTATCAACTTTTATTAATCTTAATATTTATTTAATATAATTAATTTAATAAAAGTTAGCATTAATTAATATTAATTGCTTTAATAACCTTATTTTTAATTAATTTTATTAATTTAAAGGGGTTAATATAATTATATTTAAATTTAAAGCAAATAAATTTTAATAAAGGGGGCTTATTTTAATATAAATTATATCTTAGTTTTTTATATTAATTTTGCTTTAATATACTTATTTAAATATTTAATATATTAAAAATTAATAATTATTAATATATCCTTTATTAAAATAAAATAAAATTCTTTTAATTATATAAATAATTAAAAACTTAAAGAAAAATATAAAACTTATGCTTATAACTTAAGTTATTATTATCTTTTATATTTTAAAATTATATTATATTATAAAATAAATTAATAATGCTTTTATAAAGAATTATATATTAATATATATAAATTTAATTAAATTAAAAAGCAAATGCTTATTTAATATATTTATTAAGTAAGATATTTAAAGATTTTTATTATAATTCTTTAATATAAAAAATATAGCTAACTTATTATTAATATTATGTAATATTAAACTTATTAATAAATTTTAAGCTTAATGCTTTATAAATATATAATTAATTTTAAAAATTAAGTTTAATTATTTTTATAATTATTAAAAAGCTCTTTATAAAGATTTAAAGATTATTAAAAATTAGTTTTAATTTTTTTATAATATAAAGGCTAAGTATAAGATTATTAATAATAACTTATATAACTTTAATAAAATTAGCTTTATAATAAGTATAATAATTATATTAATAATTATTATATATATTAATATATATAAAAAGATTAAATTAATTTAACTTAAAATTTAAAAATAAATAATAATTATTAAATGCATTAATATAAATAAGTTATAAATCTTATTATTTATAATTATTTAAAGCGTTTATTACTTTATTAATTAAGTAATAAAGTTAAGCTTTTTAAATAATTAAATTATTAAGCTTACTTTAAATAAATAAATAAATAATAAAATTAATTTAAAATAAATTAAGCATTTTAATAAGCATATTAAGTTAAAAAAAAAATATTAATTATTAAATATTAATTATAAATAATTATAAAAGCTATATATTAATTAAGTTTAATTAATATTATAAGGATAATAAAATTATTATTATTAATATATTATTATATTTATTTTATTTATTTTAATTATTAAATATTATATTATATTTATTTTTAAAGCATATATATAATAATTAAATTAATTTCTTTATTTAAGCTTTTATTAATTATATTATTAAATTTAAGTTTTTTCTTATATTTAAAAAAGCTTATAATAAAACTTTTATAATAAAAAATATTAAGTTTATATTTAAAAAAGCTAAAACTTTTTTTTAAAATCTTAACTTTATAATTTTTAAGCTTAATATTTATTTACAAACTTTAATATAATCCCTCCTTATTTTTCCCTAAAAATAAAAGTTTTAAATATTATTAAATGCTTAATAAATTATTTAGCAATTAAGTTTTATTAAAAGTAAAATCTTTGCTTATTAAAAAAGCTTTTTTATATTAATTATAAAGGCTATTAATTAAATAATAAAGAAAGTATAAATTATAATATATTTAATTACTTTTATAAGTAAATAAATTTATATGCTTTAAAATATTAATATAATACTTGCTAAATATTAAAGGGCTAAAAAAACCTAAGTATAGCTTAAAAAGTATTTAATATTAAGAAATCTTAAGCTTTTATTTAAAAGAAATAAAAGGGAAAGGGGCTAGTTAATAAAATAAATAGTAAAATAAAAGAGTTAGTTTGTAATGAATTAATTAAACAATAATATAGTAATTATGGTAAGATTAAGTATAATATAAAAACTTATAAGAAAAATACAAAGGATTTTAATTAATTAAATTTTAAATAAATTATATCTTTTTTAAATTAATTAATATTAATTAATGCTAATATATATATTTAATTAATTTACTATAAACTGCATTTTTAATAATATAGTTAGCATTAATTAATATTAAATATATATTTCTTATTAAAAGTTGCTTATTTTAAATTAATATTATATTTATATTAACCCCTTTAAATTAGTTAAATTAATTAAAAATAAAGAATTTAAAGTAATTAACTTTAATTAATGCTAACTTTAATTAAATTAATTACATTAAGTGGGTATTAAGGTTAATAAAAGTTAATAAATATTACAAAGATCCGCTATTTATTAATATCCACTACTTATTAATTAACTATATTATTTTTAATAGCTTGTTCTTTTTTTTAATATTATATTATAAAATTAATAATTCTTTTTATATAATATATTATAAGTTAATATACTTATTAATAATAATATTTATTTTATTATTAAAACTCTTTTTAATTATAATAAAAATAATTAAAATATTTAAATATTTTAAAGTTAATATAAATAAATATAAATATTAGCTTTTATTTATATTTTATTACTTTAAAATATTAATTTATTTAAATATTAATATTATTATATTTAAAAATATTAATTAAATAAAATATTTAACTTATTTTAAAAAGTTAAATAATTTTTATTATATTTATAAGAAAAAAGAAAGCTTAAAATATTTTTTTCTTTTACTTTCTTTTTTTTTTAAAATAAATTTAATTTATTTAAATTAATATATATATTAATTTCTTATTAACTTTATATAAGTATTTTTAATAATTTAGCTTCTTTTATTTTTTTTTATTATTTTTTTGCTTATTATATAAATTATTAATAATATTAATAAATTAAAAATATATATTAAAATACTTTATATATTTAATTTTATAATTCTTATAATAATAAACTTTTTATATAATGCATTAAATCTTAATTTAAATTTTATATATTTTATATATTTAAATTATTATTTTTAAGGTTTAATAATATTAAAAAAATATATATTTTATAATTTTTAATTTAATAAAAAATAATTATTTAATTTTATTAAATTAATTATAATAATTAAGTTAAAAGATAATATATAAAAGTATAATAAAACTTGTAAATAAATATTAATATAAATTATATAATAAAAAAAGTTTATTAATAATATTTATATTATTTTCTTTATCTTTATTTTCTTTATTTATATATAATTATTTTAAATTTAATAATACCTTATATATTTATTTAAGTAAAGATAAAACTAAACTTAAAATAAGGTATTTTTTCCTTATAAAATAATTATTAATATATAAAAAGGTAATAAAATATTTCTTAAATCTTTTATTTATTTTCACTTTTTTTCTTATATAATTAAAATCTTTAATAAATTAATTAATAAACTCTTTAAAATTTAAAGCTATATTTATTATTTTATATAAAAGTTTTTAATAAATATTAATATTGATTTTAAAATTAATTAATTTAAAAAACTTATAATATTTTTAATATTTAAATAATAAATACTTAATGAAATTAATACTTTATTTTTATTAATAAATAATTTATTTATTAATTTATATTTATTAAAAGAATTTAGCCATTTTTTTTTATTTATTAATTTCTTTTAATAATAATAGCTATATATTATACTTTATTTAATAATTTTAAATATAAATTAGCTTATATAATTAAAAATATAATAATAATAATAAAGTACTTAATAATTTATAAAATATCTTATCTTTTTCTTATTTAAAAAGTTACTTTTATTTATTTAAAGTTTTTATAAAAATGCTTAATAGTTTAATTAATTATAATTTAACGTTATTTATTATATTTTTATTAAAAAAATTAATAATAACTTTTATATTTAAATTTAATATATATATTAAGTATTATATATTATTTTTTAAGTTTAAATTAAACTTAATAAAATAATTAATATAATAAAATAAATATTATATATAAAGTATTATAATATAAAATATATTAACTTATTAATAAAATTTAAAGAAATTTTAAAGGGAATTAAAATATTTTATTTAAATATATTATATATATATATATATTATTATATATTTCTTTTAAAAATTTAAATCTTATAACTTTATTAATATTTATATATAATTATATTAAAATACTTTTAAAATAATTTATTAATTAATTAATAATTATATTTAAAGTTTTTATTTATAAAATTTATAATAATACTTAAATATTTATTAAAGTTAATAAAAAACTATATATTTAATTTAATAAGAATTTCCTTATTATTTTTAATTTATTTTTTAATTATTTTTATAATATTTTAAATAATATTATTATATAAAACTTATAAATAAGCTTATAATTATTTATAATAAATTTTAAGAATATTATTAAAATAATATTAATAAATATAATAAAAATATAAATAAATATAATATAAACTTACTTATTTAAAAATTAAGTTAATTTATTAAAAGAATTAAAAAATAAAATATTAAAAAATAAATTATTTATTAATAAAAACTTTATAACTTTTTTAAAATAAACTTTATTATTAATAAATATAAAAATAAAAGATTATTTTTTTTATTTTTAATAAATAATTTTAAAATAAATAATTATATACTTTTTTAAAAAATATAATTAAATAAATTTATTATTTTATTAAATTTACTCCTTAAATAATTATTTTAATTAATATAAATTTATTAATTAATTAATAAATAATAATACTTACTTTTAATTAATATTTTATTTATTTCTTTATTATAAGCTATTTTTAAGTAATATTTTTTATAATATAAAGGGTTAAAAGAGCTAATTTATAACTTAATTGCTTTAAATATTAAAATTTAATTATAATTAAGCATAATATATTTAAATACTATTTTTTTAAGTTTTAAATAATTAATAAGTAATAATATATAAGTAAATAACCTTTCTTGTATTAAATAAGATTTAAAGGCTTTAAATTTAAATATTGTTTTATTTCCTTTTTTATTAATATAAGTATTTCTTTTTATATTTAGCTTTTTAAAAATATTTTCATTTTCTTAAGAATTAACATTATTATTAATATTATTTTTAAAATTCTCATTATTAAAATTAAATTCTTAAGCATGACGTATATTAAAAAAAGAAAAAGGATTAGCAGTTAAAGAAGAAAAAGAATTTATTTTTAAAAAGGATTTTATATATAAAATATATATATAATAAAGAAATAATAATTAAGTTAAGTTTTTAAAATTATTTATTTATTAATATTAAATAAAAAAGAAAGAATTAAATAAAAGGAAAGGAAAAAAGTTCTTACTTTATATATAATTTTAAAATATAAATAAATTATAAAGATTATAAATAAGTATTAAAGTATTAAAGAAATTATAATAAAAAGTATATATTAAAATATATATATATATATATATATATATTTTTACTTTAATAATTTTTAATAATTAAAAATATATATATTTATATATATATTATTATATTAATTAAAAGTATATATAAAAAGATATATATATATATATATAATTACTTTTAATAATAAAAAGTATATAAAATACTTTTATTAATATTAAAAAAATATATATATAATAATATTATATATATACTTTTAATAATAAAAAATATATAAATATAATTACTTTTTTTAATAATAAAAAATATATAAATATAATTACTTTTAATAATAAAAATATATATATAAAAAATATATATATATAGCTAACCTTATTTATATTTATTAAATAATAAGATAAATAATTATTATATTATATTTTATATTATTATATAAAGTAGAAATTTAGTAAAATTTTATTATAAGTAATTAATAATAATATATATTAAATAAAGGTATATTTATTTATTAAATTTCTTTAAAATAAAGTTTAAAACTTTATTTTATTATATTATTAAATATATTTTTATTATATTAAAAATGTATTTATTATTTAAATTTAAATTATAAAAAGTTAAATATTAAATATTATTATAATAAATTTAAATTTATTATATATTAAATATTTTATTAAGATATTTATTTTTATATACTTATAATTAAAGTTTATATTAACTTTTTTTATAGAAATATATAAAGAAAAAATTAAATAAAGTTTTATTATAAGTAATTAATAATAATATATATTTAATATAATTATATTTATTTACTAAGCTTTTTAAAAATAAGGTTTAATGTTTTATTTTATTATAACTTATTTAAATATATAATTTTATATATAATATATATATTATTATAATGCTTATTTTAAGCTTTATAATATAATATTAAAAGGAATTATCTTTTTAAATTTCTTTATATATAAAAATAATTAATACGTTTTTATTATTATTTTTTTTCTTTCTTTCTTTTCTTTAATATAATTTATTAATAATTTTGCTGAAAAATAATTTACCAGTAATTTTATTATCTTATTTTAAAATATTAAATTATTAATATATAGCGAAGGAAAATTAAAAGATAAATAAGTAGCTTTTTTCCTTTCTTTTAAATTAAATTTAATTTATCTTTAGCTACTTTTCTTTTATATTTTAAGAAATATTTTTCTCTTATTATAAACTTTTATAATTAGCACTTTAAGATAATAAACTTTATATTAAAGGCCTTTATAGCTATAAATAAGGCAAAGTTTGCTTTTAATTAAATATTCCTCCCTATTAATAAAACTTATAATTCCTTCGCTATGATTATTAGCTAATAAGTATGCTTATTTAATAAAGATCTTTTTCTTTATTTAATAATATATTTTTCTAAGATAAATTCCTTTTTCCTCCTTTAAAAATATTTAAAGTAAGTAAATTATTCTTTTTTATTTTTCTTTTTTTTCTTTTTTAAATAATTTTTATTTTACTTAAGACTTCTTTATAATTTTAATTAATAAAAGTATAATTAAGAGCACTATTAACCCACTTTTATTATTTATTAAAGAGGAAAGTAATAATAATTATTCTTTTTTACCTTTTCTTTATATAAAAATTTTTTTTACTTATAATCTTTTATAATTCTTAAATAAAATATTAGCGCATTAAGAAAAAAGTAAAGAAAAATAAGGTGCGATAAGAATTTAAAAAAAGGAACTTCTTTATTATTAAGTATAGGAAAGTATTTAATATTAAGCATAAGAAAGCTATTTATAAAAAGAAATAATATAGGATTTATAGGAATTTATAAGGTAATTTAAGGTTATAGTTTTCTTATTATTTAACTTTAAAATAAATATTAAAGCTAAAGGTTAAGTATTATTTAATTTATAGCTTTAAAATAAATATTCAAGCTTTTTTTATAATAAAAGTTTTTTATTATTAAAAGTAATTATATTTTTAAATTTCTTATTATTAAGTATTAAAATATATATACTTTTAATTATTAATAAAAAGTATATATTTTTTATTATTAAAGATATATATATATATATATATTTATTATTATTTAATATATATATTTTTTTTATTATTAATTAAAATTATATATTTTTCTAAATAATTAAAAATATATATAATTATATTACTTTTTATTATTAATTAAAGTTATATATTTTTTATTAATAATTAAAAGTATATATAATTATATACTTTTTATTAATAATTAAAAATAAATATATATATATACTTTTTATTAATAATTAAAAGTATATATATTAAATAATAAGAAATATATATATATATATATCTTTAATAATAAAAGTATATATTTTTATTATTAATAAAAAGTATTACTTTTTTATTATTAATTAAAGTTATATACTTTTTATTATTAATTATATATATATACTTTTTATTATTTAAATATATATATATATATATATTATAAAAGTTTACTTTATAATTTTAAACTTTAATAATATTCCTTAATATATAAAATCTTTATATAAAAAGTATATAATTTATAAAAGTTTTTTTAATTTCTTTTTATTTTTTTATTTTTTTATTATATTATTAATATCTTTATTTAACTTTATATAATATTAAATTCTTTATATTATATATTTATTACTTTATTTAATTATAAATTTAATTATTATTAACGTAATTTATTAATAAGTAATGAATATTAATAAGTAGCGGATTTTTATAACTTTACTTAACTTTAGCTAATATTAACATTACCTTAAGGCTAATAAATAAATAAAAAGTTAATATTAATTAATGCTAATTACTTTTAATTTCTTATCTTTAATTAATTTAATTAATTTAAAGTAATTAATATAAATATAATATAAGTTTAAAATAAGCAACTTTTAATAAGAAACTTGTATTTTATATTAAATAATGCTAATTATATTATTAAAAATGCAATTTGCTATAAATTATCAAAATAAATATATTTACATTATTTAATAATAATTAAATTAAATTTATTATAATATAATTAAAATTTAATTAACTTAATTTATTTTTATCTTTTTTATAAGTTTTTATATTATGCTTAGTTTTATTATAATTACTATATTATTATTTAATTAATTCATTATAAATTACTTTTTTAACATTATTATTTATTTTACTAGCTAGCCGCTTTTCTTTTTATTTCTTTTAAATAAAAGCTTAAAATTCCTTAATAATAAGTGCTTTTTTAAGTTATACTTAGGTTTTTTTAGCCTTTTAATATTTAATAAATGCTATATTAATATCTTTAAAAGTATAAATTTAATCTTTTAAAATAATAAATTTATATATTATTACTTATATACTTTTTATTATTTAATTAATAACCTTTATAATTAATATAAAAAAGCTTTTTTAATAAGTAAAAATCTTATTTTTAATAAAGCTTAATTACTTAATAATTTACTAAGTATTAAATAATATTTAAGATTTTTAATATTAAAAAGAAATAAAAAGAATTTATATAAAAGTTTATAAGAATATATTAAGCTTAAAAATAATAAAATTTAAGTCTTAAGGTAAAATTTTAACTCCTTTAAATATTGCTTTAATATTATTCTTTTTAAAGATTTTATTATAAGCTGCTATAAATATAAAAAAAAACTTAAACTTAATAATATAATTAATAAATACTTAAATAAAGAGGTTAATTTAATTATTATATATATGCTTTAAAGGCAAGTATAATGCAATATTTAATAATTAAAATAAATAAAAAGAATATAATAATATATTAATAAAGATAATATTATTATTTTTATAATATTAATTAAATTTAATTAATATATAGCTTTTATAATTATTTAATATTAATATTTAATATATACTCTTTATTTATTACTTAATATATTTATTAAAATGTTAAATTTATTTTAAATTAATTTTATTATTTATTTATTTATTTAAAGTAAGTTTAATAATTTAATTATTTAAAAAATTTAACTTTATAACTTAGCTTATAAGATAATAAATATATAAAATAATTATAAATAATAAAATATATTAGCTTTTTATATTAATATATTTAATAATTATAACTTATTTTTAATTATTAAGTTAAATTAATTTAACCTTTTTATACTTATTAATATATATAATTATTATTAATATAATAATTATATTATTATAAAGCTAATTTTATTAAAGTTATAAAAATTATTATTTATAATCTTATACTTAATTATTATATTATAAAGCAGCTTAAATTAATTGTTAATAATTTTTAAATCTTTATAAAAAGCTTTTTAATAATTATAAAAATAATTAAACTTAATTTTAAAGATAAATTATAAATTTATAAAGCATTAAGCTTAATATTTATTAATAAATTTAATATATATAATATAATAAAAAATTAATTATATAGTTTATATTAAAAAGTTATAAAAAAAATCTTTAAGCATTTTGCTTAATAATATATTAAATAAATATTTACTTTTTAATTTAATTAAATTTATATATATATATATATAATTCTTTATAAAAGAATTATTAATTTATTTTATAATAAAGTATAATTTTAAGAATATAAAAAATCTTAATAGCTTAAATTATAAGCAAGGGTTTTATATTATTTTTTTTAAATTTCTAAATTACTTAAATAGCTAAAAGGATTTTATTTTTTTTAAATAAAGAATATATTAATAATTATTAATTTTTAATATATTAAATATTTAAGTAAGTGGATTAAAGTAATATTAATATAAAAAATTAAGATATAATTAATATTAAAATAAAACCCCTTTATTAAAAGTTAATTTCTTTAAACTTTAATGTAATCACCCTTAATTACTTTAAATTAATTAAATTAATTAAAAATAAGGAATTAAAAGCAATTAATATTAATTAATGCTAACTTTTTATTTATTTATTAGCTTTAAAGTAATATTAATATTAGCTAAAGTTAAGTAAAGTTATGAAAATCTATTATTTATTAATATTTACTACTTATTAATAAATTACGTTATTATAATATTATTAAATAAAATTACCCTTATAAATATTATATTAAATAATTAATTTTAAATTATTATATTAAATAATAATTATTATTATATTATTATTTTTAATAAAGAAATATATATATTTTATTATAAAATTATATATATATATATATATAAAAGTATAAAAAAAGGAATAAAGTATTAAGTTTTTTATTAATTAAAAAAGATTTTAAAAATTTATTTATTATTAAAAAAATAATAATTATTATTTATATATATTTTAAAAATAATTATTTAATTATTTAATTATTTAAGCTTTTAATATTAAAGTTATAACTTTTATTATATATATAAAATTTATATATATAATTTTCTATATATATATATTTATAACTTTATTTATTTATATATACCCCCCTTAATAAGGAATTTTTAAAAAGCAAGGTAAGGATAAGTATTAAAATATTATAATTTAATAATTAAAATCCTTTATTAAATAAAAAGACTTAAGTTTAATTCCTAGGAATATCATTACTTTATACCTTCCTTATTAAATTAAATATTAAATTATTAAATTATTAAATTATTAAATTATTAAATTATTAAATTATTAAATTATTAAATTATTAAATTATTAAATTATTAAATTATTAAATTATTAAATTATTAAATTATTAAATTATTAAATTATTAAATTATTAAATTATTAAATTATTAAATTATTAAATTATTAAATTATTAAATTATTAAATTATTAAATTATTAAATTATTAAATTATTAAATTATTAAATTATTAAATTATTAAATTATTAAATTATTAAATTATTAAATTATTAAATTATTAAATTATTAAATTATTAAATTATTAAATTATTAAATTATTAAATTATTAAATTATTAATTATTAAATTATTAAATTATTAATTATTATTAAATTATTAATTATTAAATTATTAAATTATTAAATTATTAAATTATTAAATTATTAAATTATTAAATTATTAAATTATTAAATTATTAAATTATTAAATTATTAAATTATTAAATTATTATTATATTATTATAAATTAAATATATTAAGTTAGTATATATAATATATAATTTATATTTATAAGTTTTAAATTTAAAGAAATTAAAAATATTAATATATAAATTATAATATAATTAAAATTTAAAGTTATTTATTAAAAATTAAAAAAATTAAAAAAAAAAAAAAAAATAAAAGAAATAAAAGAAATAAAAGAAATAAAAGAAATAAAAGAAATAAAAGAAATAAAAGAAATAAAAGAAATAAAAGAAATAAAAAAAATAAAAGAAATAAAAGAAATAATAAAATTAAGTAAATTAAGTTTTATTTATTTATTTTCTTATTAATATTTTTAATTCTTTTAATTCTTTTTACTTTTTTATATATAAATATATATATATATATATTTAATTATTTTTATTAAAGTTAATTTTAATATATATTAATTTTTATTTTCCTTTAATATTTATATTTTCTTTCTTTTATTATTTTATTTTTTTTAAATTTTATTTAATTTCTTTAATCTTTTTTAAAGAATTCTTTTCTTTATATATAAATTTTATATATATACTTTATATTAAATATAATAAATTAAATTTAATATATAATTAATTATAAATATTATATCTTTATTAACTTAAAAAATAGTTTTTAATATATTAATATTTATTATATAAATATTAAAAAGATAATATTTATTATTTCTTTTAATTTATATAAATAATTAATAATATTATTTAATTTATATAATATTTTAATTACTTTTTAAGCTTTTATTATAAAAGTTTTTTAAGATTTATAAAATATTATATATAACTTTTTAAATAATATTATTATATAAGTAAATTTTATATTATAATTATATAAATATTTACTTATAATTTTTTAATAATTATATTATTATAATTTTATTTTTAATATTAAAAAATCTTTTTTTTTATTTATAAAAATATATTTTTAAGCTTTTATATTTTAAAAAGAAATATTATAATAAACTTAATAAAAATTATAATTATTTATAATTAATTTATATTAATTATAATTATAAAGATTTAAAGCTTTATTAATATTATTAAGTATTTTTAAAACTTAATTTAAATATATTTTAAAAAAATTAATATTTTAATTAATTATATTAATAATTTTAAAAATTAATTAATTATTTTATTAAAGATAATATAATAATAATAATAATAATAAAATATTTAAAATATAATTATTTTTTTTTAATTATTAAAACTTTTAATTAATAACTTTTATTTATAATAAAAATAAATATTAATTAAAGCTTTATAAATATTATATTTTTTTTAATTATATTTATATAAAATAATATTTATTTTATATTTATTTTTATATTTTTTAAAAATATTAAAATATATAATTTTAATATTTTATTTAAAAATAAAAACTTTTTAATATATTATTAATATTTTAATATTAATTTTATTAAATTTAAAATATAAAAATTATTATTTTTATAAATTATAAATTTCTTAAAATTCTTAATATAAAAGTAATTAATTATTAAAAATTATATATTTTCTTCTTAATATTATTAAGTATTATAATATTATATTATATATTATATTAATAAAATTAATATTTTTATTAATTACTTTTTTAAGCTATTTAAAAATATAATTTTTAAATTTACTTTATTTATTTTTAAATAAAAAAAAGAAAAAACTTATTTAAATAAATTTAATATTTTTATAAGCTTAATTAAGTAAATTTATAAATAATTTTTAAATATTTTTAAGAAAAACTTAATCTTTTCCTTATTATTAACTTAAAATAAATAAAAAAACACTTTATAATTATTTAAGAATAATTATATAAGATTTATATATATAAATAATAACTTAATAATCTTTCTTATAATATTAATATTATTTTAAAGGTAATACTTTTTTTGTTAATTTTAAAATATATTAACTTACTTAATGCGGTACGGATGGGCAATGGTGGATTCTAGGTGAATTCACCGTCAATTCACCGTGAATTACGAATTCACGGTACTTTCACGGTAAATTCACCGTGAATGCTAACATTCACGGTGAATTCACGGTGAATTCGTCATGAATTCACTGTGTGTATGTATATATAGGTAGATTCCCCGTGTATTCCCCTGGAATTCACGGGGGCATTGAATTTCAAACCTTTGTTACCATCATTACTTATAATTATAAAAAAGCTATATTTAATATATAAGTATTTAATAATTAATAATACTTTTTAAAAAGCATTAAAAAAGTATTAATATTTTAAAATTATTTTTATTATTTAATAAATTATTATTAAATATATAAAGTATTAATTAATAAAGATATTTAACTTAATATTATTAAATTTTAAGCTTATTATATTATTAACTTTATTAATAAAATAAGTTATTAACTTTATATAATTAATAATATATTAATTTTAATAATTATTAAATATATTATTAAATAAATTAAAATAAAGATTATATTAAATTAATAATTTAAAAATACTTTTTTTTTATTAATTAAAATTATTAATATTTTTAATATATTTAATAAATAAATTTTTAATAATATTAATTACTTTATTAATAAAGTTATTTTAACTTAATATTATTAATATAAATTAAAGCTATATTTAATTATATTAATTAAGTTAAAAAATAATAATAAAGTTAAAAAAATTAATAAAAACTTAAAGTATATAATTTTATAAAAATAATTAATTAATTTAAATTAAAATATTTAAGCTTTAATATAATAAATAATTATATTATATAATTAAATTTTAAAATTAAATAAATATAGCTTTTATTTCTTTTTTTTAATATATTATTATTTTTAAAATATAAACCTTATATTACTTATATATAAAAATTTATAAAATAAAAAGAAAATAATTTTATAAGGTAATTAATTAATAAATATAAGGCTTTATTAATATAAAATTATATTATAAAATTAAAAGCCTTTTATAATTAAATATAAGCATTTCTTTAAAAAAATAAAATATTATTATATATATTTATTTTTAATAATTAAATTTTATAAATATATTAATATATTTATAAATATAAACCTTATTATAATAATTCTTAAAATATTATTATTTATTATATTAATAATATTTATATTTTTATAATTTTAATAATATTATATTTAAAAATATATATAATAATATAAATCTTCTTTTAATATATATTATAAATAATTATTTTATTAAAAGCTTATAATATATAAATAAAAATAATATTTTAATATAATTATAATTAAATTACTTAATTAATATAACTTAATTAAAAATAAAAAATAATAACTTATTAATTATTATTAATTATTTATTAATATTTTATTAATTTAATTAAATATTATATTTTTAAATAATTTATATTTTTTATATTTAATTAATTAAAAGAAAATAAAAAGAAAATTAATTAAATTAAGAATTAAATTTAAAACTTTTTTATTTAAAGAATTATTTATTAAAAGCTATTATTTTTTTAATAAATTTTTATAAATAAAAACTTACTTTTCTTAATTATAAAAATATATAAAAGTATATTATTATTATATTATATTATTATTTATTATAATAATTAAAAAGATAATTATTTAATAAAAATATAAATTAAATATTTAATATATATTTTACTTTTCTTTATTAAAGAATATAATTTATATAATAAAATTAAAAATACTTTATTTAAAAAAAGAAATAATATAAATTTATAAATAATAAGTAAATATTATTTATATAAATAATATTATAACTTAAAATATTAAAAGCATTATTTTTTAAATATAATTAATAATTAAGCAACTTATATATTTATATTATATAATTTATAATATTCCTTATAATTATTATAATATTATTTAATAAGTTAAGTATATAAAAAGTATATATATAATAAAAATATTAATAATTATAAATATTTTAATATTATAAGTTTTTAATTTTAATATTTTAAAATATATAATAAAAATATTAAAAAGCTTTAATCTTTATAATTATATTTAAATATAATTATTATTATAAATAATAATTAACTTAATTTATTATAAATAATATTAATTTTATAAAAGATTTTTATAATTATTAAATAAATTAATTATTAAAAGTATTTTTATTAATATTTTATATAATTATATATTAAAAAATACTTATTTATTTAATTAAATATATAATAAAATAATATTTCTTTATTATTAAAAAATTATAAATTATATAAAATATTATAAGTAAATTTTTAATATAAAGAGTTTAAAATTTAAATAATAAAAAATAACTTTATAATATTTATAATATATAATAAATTTTATAAAGCTTTTAATTATAATAATTCCTTAAAATTAATTATTTAATGCTTATATAAAAATAAAAATATTATATTAAATAAATTAATAAATTTTTATTATAAATTATATTAATTTATAAAGTTTATTAAAAAATATTTATATTTATTATTAAAATAATAATTTATATATTTATTTAAATATATTTAATTTAATTTATTAAATAAGTTTTTAATAAAATTATTAAAAAGTTTTTAATATTTTATTTTATTTATTAATAATTATATTTAATTTTATTAAATTTATTTTATTATTTAAAAAAATAATATTTTAAATATTATTAAGAAATAATAAAATATAATTAAAATTTAATTTAATATAAAAATTAAAATATTTAATTTAAATAATAAAAGTAAATTTATAAATAAAATAATTATTATAATATTTTAAAAATATAAAATTATTTATAAAAAATTATTTTTTTATTATTATAAATTAAATAATATATTTATAAAATTAAAAATTATATTTAACTTTATTATATTAAATAATATTATTTAAAATACTTTTAATTATATTTTTATCTTATATATTTTTATATTTTTTATTAAAATTTATATATTAAAAATAAAATTATTAAATAAAGTTAAAAAAATATATTTTATAAAATTTAAAATTAAAAGTAAAATTATTTTTTTTTATTTATATATATTTTTAAAAAGTTATTATAATTATAATATTAAATTATATTATTTAATTTATTTTAATAATAAAAATTATATAAATAATTAATTAATTAAATAAAAATATATTACTTAAAATAAAAATATTATTAATATTTTAATTAATAAAACTTATAAATAAATTATTTAAATTAATAAAACTTATTAATAAATTACTTAAATTTATAAAATTTATATAATTATATAATTTTTAAAAATAATAAATTTAACTTTTATAAAAAGCAAGAAAAAATATAAATATTATTATAAATTATTTTAAAGATTTTAATAACTTAATATTAATTAATATAAACTTTATATTAAATTTTATATTAATTAATATTAATTATCTTAATTAAATCTTTATTTAAATATTATTTATTAATATAATAAATATTAATAATATTATTAATATATATATATAAAATATAAAGAATAATAAAAGAAATATTTAATAATAAGTTATTAAAAGAAAACTTAAATTTTTATTAAATATAAATATATAAATTAAAGTATTTATAATTATAAATTAATATATTATTAATCTTTATTAAATATATATAAAAAAGTTTAATATTTTTAATAAACTTATTTATTATAAAGCTTAATTTATTATTTATAAATATATATAAATTTATAATATAAATTATAATAATACTTATAACCTTATAATATATTATAATAATTTAAAATTAATTATTATTATTATTATAATAATAATAAATTAATAACTTTAATAATTTAATATTAAAATAATATATTTATATATTTATTTAAAATATAATATTTATATATAATTATTATAAAAATATTAAATATTATTTAAAAATTAAAAAGTTATTTTAAAACTTTTTAATATTTTATATAAACTTAAATATTTAATAAAAATAATATTTAACTTTTATATTTTTATTAAAAATTAAATTATTATTATTATTTATATTAATATTATTTTTATTATTAAAAGCTTTTTTTAAGTTAATAAATTTTATATTAAGCTTATATAATATTTTAAATATAAGGATTTTAATTTTTATAAATATTTATTTAAATTAAAAATTATATAAATTAATAATAATATTTATATTTCTTAAAAAAATATATTTAATAAATTTTAAAATGCTTTAATATAATTAATTATAATTAAAAATAAACTTTTATAAATTTAAATTTATTTTTATAATAAATAAACTTTAATAATATTATAATAAATATAATAATATATTAATTATTTATTAAATTTATTAATTTCTTTATTATTAAAATAAAATTTAACTTTATATTTTTATATATAATATTATTAATATTTAATATTAAGCTTATAATTTATTATTTAAATATTATAAAAAAATATTTTAATATATTTAATATATATTAAATTATATTTTAAAATATTTAAAATAAATATTATTATTTTAATTTATTATATTTAATATATATATTAATGCTTTTTATAAAATTAATTTAAATAATTTAAAAGCATTTAATAAATATATATATAACTTTTTAATAATAACTTAATTATTTAATTATTAAAGTATTAATTTATTATTATAAAATTTATTTATAAAGTAAAATATATAATATATTTCTTAGCATTATTATATTTTTATAAAATAATTTAAGCATTAAAAGATTTAAATATTAAATATATTAAATATTTATTTCTTTTATATATTAATAATTAATTAATATTAAACTTTATTTAAAATTATAAAATTAATATTTAATTAAAATATATTATTATTTATTATTACTTTATTTATAAAGAAATTAAAAAAATATATAATATTTATTATATTATATTTAAAGATAATTTCATTAATATTTATATAAAAGCATTACTTTATTTTATTTTTAAAAAAGCTTATATAAAATTAAAATTAAGATAAATATAAAATTTATATTATTAAATAAGCATTTAAATAATTAATTAAAAATAATATAAATAAAATATATAAATATTAAAATAATATTTATATAATAATTTTAATATAAATTATAGCGAAATATTTAAATTATATTTTTTAACTATTAAAACAAAACATTTCTTATTATTATTAAGATAGTAATACTTATAATAAGGGGTATATTAAAAGGTGCAAGAATTATATGCCTATACATTAACGCTAGCTTATAAATAAGCTCCTTTTAAGCATTTAATAACGGGGAAAATTCTCTCCTTAACAACACAACAATCAACTATCATTTGCTTAATTGCTTCATCAGAACGGAGAAAAGTTAATTGGAAAATCTGGCAGTGAGATTTTGGGTTTTGATCTTGGCCGTGAAAGAACTAGCCCCGTTAACGAGGAGACTTTCCGTCACAGCTTCAAGACGCTTACGAAAAGCTTTCAACCCACGAAGCGAGAAAAGAGCACGATGATGAGTTACGCGAGCGCGAGCGCGAAAGAGCTGCGCAGCGAGCAAGAGATGCAGCTGCGACACGACAAGCGGCTGCGTGGCAAGGGCTGCAATTGCCAGAATGGCCCGAACAACGAAGAAGAGGTTACCAGACGGGGGGAAGTGTTCTAGAAGATGAGTTTTCATTCTTCGAGAGACTATCTCAGTGGTTCATGTCCGGTATTTTGCTATCTCCTAGGCCTCATCCGCCGATTTTATCATCGAAGCTTCTACTCAAGACCCGGGAGAAACTGCCAGAAATCCACAGTCATCAGAATCATCCATCATTGCCCGAAATTCCAGACCGAGGAAACGCAGACTCGCAGCATTCAATAAAAGGACACGCAGGAGGTGCCAATTTTGTTAAATGCGTCGAAAAAGAAGGCAACCAAGTTACCAACCACCACCACCGGTGTTCCAGTCGGCACCAGCACCACCGGAGTTGGCGTTCCAGTCGCCACCGCCATCACCACCGTCAGCAGGGGCGTCAGCAGGGGCGTCGATAGAATCGAAGCCGCCGCCGTCGGCACCAGCTCCGCTGTCCTCGTCAACGTGAGGCTTGGTGCAGCGGACCTTGGTGTGGCCATACTCCTGACAGTTCTGGCACTGGACCCGGGAATCTGGGACATTGTTAGCATGTGAAATTTGAGGTCAGGAGAAACGAGACTTACAGTCACGAGGCTTCGGGCACTCGCGGCTGGTGTGTCCATAGTCGTCGCAGTTGCGGCACTGGACCTTGGACATGTCTCGAGGCTTGTCGCACTCCTTGGCCAAGTGACCCTCCTCACCACAGTTGCGGCAGCCACGAGAGCCACCACCGGTGGGGCAATCCTTGGAGAAGTGTCCGACTGGAAACTGTTAGCACGTAGCCTCTGGCAAAAAGCTGGCAAATGACTCACCCTCGTTGCACTTGCGGCACTCCACATTGGAAGCATCACGGGGCTCGGTGCCTGGTATGGGCGGTCAGTCAGTGAACAACAGCTGGCGGTTCACGAAGGACTCACAGTCAGCAGCCTTGTGGCCACCCTTTCCGCAGTTCTTACAGGCGAACTTGTCAACACGAGGAGTAGGACCTGGGTACGTCAGTCCAAAGCTTCGTAACCATGGTGCTGGAAACGAGACTTACAGTCGCGGACACGGTGACCCTCCTGGTCACAGTTGTAGCACTTGACGACGGTCTTGTCGGGTTCCAGCTGCTCCCCAGGGCAGTCCTTGCGGACGTGTCCAAGCTTCTCGCAGTTGCCACACTTGGGCTTGCCAACCCAAGGGACAACGTCGCCAGCCTCAGCCAGCCGCTGCATCACGACCTCGTGGTTCTCAGGCCAACCCTCTCGCTCAGACTGGCGAAGGGGCTTGTCGGAGAAGCGGTAGTTCACAGTGTACTTCTTGTTTAGGTTACCCTGGAGGTCCATGTTGGTCAAGGTGATGGACAGGTTCGCACGCTCCTTGGGGATGAGGTAAAGGCCATAGCCCTGAGAACGGAGGGCCTTCTCGATCTCGACAAAGGTGGTGGTTGGCTGAGCCTTGGCGTAGATCTGGATCTTCTCCTTGACCTCGTCCATGTCCCTGTCATTGATGGCCTGCTCCAGGAGCTTCCAGGCCTCCTCACCGGTCATGTCGGGAAGGTGGCTGCGGTCGACCTTGCGAGCGTTCTGGCACTCGGCAGCAGTGTGGCCTTCGGCTTGTGTCAGTTATCCAGGCAATGGGACGTTCGAAGGAGATTGGGTCTATCTTCGGACTCACCGGTCTCCTCGCAGTTCTTGCAGGTAGCGACATAGACGGGGCACTCCTTGGCCATGTGCTCACCCTCGCAGTGGTAGCACTTCATGGGCTCCGGACACTCCCTGAGCATGTGGGAACCCTTGCAGCGAGGGCAGACCAGAGGATCCGGACACTCAGCGATGAAGTGGCCCTCCTTCTTGCAGTTGCCGCAGCGGGCAGGACCCTTATCGGGGCAGTCTTTGGCGAAGTGGCCCTCCTTGTGACAGTAGCGACACTCGACCGGCGCAGGGGGCTTGGGGCACTCGGCCTTGTTGTGGCTGTGTCTGTATGTCAGCCGGTACCGTCACTTTCGTGAGTGCATGTGGATGATTGGAGTCAAACATACCCAGGCTCACCGCAGTTGAAGCAGGCACGGTCGCCGCCGCCTCCTCCAACACCCTCAGCGCCACCGAAGCTGTCACCGTAGCCACCGTCAAAGGCACCAGAAGCGCCGCCGCCACCAAAGCTGTTGCCGGCGCCGCCACCGCCGCCGTCGTTCCAAGACATCTTGCTGGTTCAGGCCTGGAGTGCTGTTGCAGTGTCTGCGGAGTGATACGTCAGGAACTAGAAGCGAGACCTCGACCACGAGATAAGAAATATTTTTGAAGCGTGTACTGAGAACATTTGGATGAGTGTGAGACAAATGGATAGGGTAGGTTTTGGAGCGGGGTGGGAGGGAAAGACTAGACTTGAAAGCGAAGTTGAGGCCACTTGCACCAAGGATGGGCGCCTCGCAGTGGTTTGTTTCGCCTCCAGCTCGAAGAGATCAAATCTTACTGAACGCAGGTTGCGACGTGATCACCGATCGCTGTAAGACTCGAGACTCGAGCACCGGTGGCGAAGGCAAATGACGATGAAGATTTGTGTACTTGGAAGAAGAGGGACTGGATGATTTTGAAGGGAATGAGGAAAACTGTGGTGCTTCTGTGTACAAGAGCGCCGACGTGCTTACCAGCCGTGACAGTTCCTGACGGTGCTGGATCAATGTTTAGGGAAAGAAGTCCGCGTAGACGAAGGGGTTCGACGCGTCGTCTTGTGATGTGTAGGATCGAGATGTGTTGTGAAACGAAGGGAACGGTGGAAGGAGGAAACAGAGGAACTGGGCGATGAAAGTCAAGAGGCCAGGCAGTGCTGCTGGCGAATGTGGGGCTTGCACCAGAACCTCGCTCAGAATCAGACTGGGGAGGCTGGTCTTGAGAACATCGAATGGTAAGACAGGCGAGCGGGTGAGGTGGGAAAGGTGAGGAAAGATGACAAGCCAGACACACAAAGGAGAGGAGGTTGCTTACCAAAATGAGAGGTCGTCTGCGTCAAATGCAGGATCAGCCTACAGTGTTTCGGATGCTGCTGAGACGACAAAGGTTAGGTACTTCAGGTATGGAGAAGGATCAGATGGGTGAAAGACAAGTAGTCGACCAATTTGATGGGGGGCGAGACGGTGGGAGGGAGGGATGGGCAAGCTGACAGGCGAAGAGGCTGTGAGAGTTGTGGAATGGAGCAGACGAGAAAAGGTCAACGTTGAGGACTTACTGGTCTCGACTCTTGGACACAATTGTGAACGGGAAAGAAGGCGCGCTTTCTGTTGACCTGGTCCACGCGGTTGGTGTGGTCGAGTTGGGAAGGGAGGTCGAGGGTGCAAGTGGAAGGTGCCTAGGTAGGCAGGCAGTAGGTTGGAGTGGGACGAACGAAGGAGCTCCAGCTACCCCGTCAGGTTCAGACGAAATGGAAAGACAAACTGATCAAGCAGGTCTCAGAAAAGCCCACCGCGACTTTGTGTGCCTAAACAAGCCCACGCCTTTTTCCTGGGCGACGCAAAGAAGGCACAACTAAGGCAACGGTGACGTGGTATAGAAGGGGGAACTGGGCACCAGATGGCCATGAAACGGAAGGCATGACACACACACACACACACACACACACACACACAACACAGGAGACGTCAGTGTACCGAGAGCATCAACCTCCGCAGAGGGGACTTCACGTGGATACGTTCGAAAGTCTAGAAGAAGGCTTCCTGTGCAGCTCGGCATGTCCTCTAACACAAGGACACTCATTCCATCCCTACCAGTGGCTGGTAAATGAGAAATCACGCGACAGTCAAGTGCCGTCTTCGTGGTTGCCACACTAGAGCGAGAAAGCATGCTTGAAAGATGAAGTCTCAAAGAATCGTTCTCTTGATTTACGTCCCGCTGTTGACAGCCCAAGGGTGAGCCAGTTGAATCAAAACAGCAGATGTGACAGCATCCATGCCGTCGACCTTTCGCGAACTTCATGGCCGCGATTTGACATTTCCCGACTGCTGGATATATTTTCCGGCTAAACGCTGCCAAACAGCCATGCCAATTTAGAAGCCAGCTGAGACCTTGATATCTCCAAGAACTATAGCCGTCCGAGAGCTGCTGGGTGTTGGCTGAGCGACAAGAGGATGACGGGGTGATGCGTGGTGGAGTTTGGGCATTCCAAACAGCCAATTCGACTTTGCAAAATCCTCGAAAGAATACATGAGAATAACTTAAAGCTTGCCACTCAAGAAAAATATGGCACCTCACCGGTCGCAAAGTCCAGTGGGCAGCGAGCAAAGGAGTGACGGGCCAGGCACAAGCTGCTGTTGGCCAACCAGTGTAATAACCACTTGTGCACCTACCTACGTGCATGATTCAACTCTTGAGTACATGCTATATCCAAAGCTAATCTATCTGTACCGAGGCCGGCTTGCCCAGAAGGCGAGGTCCTGCCTGCAAAGTGCTTCAAAACTCCCAGTTCATTGTATTTTCGAAAGCGAGGATGGGTCGCGGCAGAAACATTGCAGAATGGACCACACAGGCTTCATCTCTTGGATCCTTCACGATGAGACCCTCCAGGTTTTCCACGTTGATGCGAAATACTTGCGGTTCAGGTATTTGCCTCCTTCTCGAAGCACCAGCGTACGTAAAGAACCAGGCTTCGATATTCCATACGATCAAGACCTTATGCGCAGAGACACGACATGCAAGCTCGCCATCCCATGCCCGGTATTTGTTGCACGTCGCCAATGAAATACCAGGGTAGTCTCAAGATTTTGTGTAGAGCGAGATATTAAAGACTGAGACAACTGTAATGAGAGTCGGGCGTTGACGAACTTCTTCACAGTAGACAGATTGGAGCGATGTTGTCTGCATCAGGCTCGGTCTAATTCGCCACCCATGAGTTCGCATGCAGTGCAGCCCCCCTTTTCCACTGTGTCTGGAAAACGAAACGCTCCCCCCCTGTCAAATTAGTTAGCTGTCCCCCCCCCGCACCAAAATTTAGCTGTGAACGCGAAATATGCACTAATATTTTTAAGGACAACCTTATTAATATTAACTATATACTTAATTTAATAAAAGAAAGGTTTTAATAATATAATTAATTTAAGCATAGCTATAAATATTAAAGTTTTATTTATATTTAAACTTAATATTATTAAATAAATAATTATAAGTTAAATTTTATTATTATAAGATTATTATTAAGTAATATTAAAAAAAGGTTATAATTATAAATTTATAAATAATAAATAAATAGCTGCTTATATAAGCAGCATTACAGCTTAAAACATTAAAAGCATTACCCTTTAAGCATAATTAATAATTAAGCAACTTATATACTTATATTATATAATTTATAATATTCCTTATAATTATTATAATGCTATTTAATAAGTTAAGTATATAAAAAAATATAAAAATAATTATGTTTATTAAAAACGTTTTATTAAAGTATTTATTTAATAAAAATTATAATTATAAACTTTTATATTATTAATTAATAACTTTCTTTAAAAGTAATAATCTTTTAAATAATTAAAATTTATTAAATTATTATTATTAATCTTATTTCTTATTAATAATTTATTTTTAAAAAGTAACTTTATTAATTAATTTATATAATAATAATATTTATATTAAAGTTATTACTTATAAATAAATATTTATAAAGTTAATTAAAAATTATAATAATAAATATTATAATATTCTTTATTTATAATTAATAAGTAAGTTATAAAGTAAATAATTATTAAATAAATATTAATAATAAGAAATTTATTAATTTAATATTATTTTTATTAATTTTTTTCTTTTTAATTATTATTATTTTTACTTTATTTTAATATAACTTTTTTTTCTTTTTAATATTATAGCTATTTATATAAGTAATTATAATATTATAATTATTTTTATATATAATTATATTAATTAATTTATAAAAGAAATTATTATAAAATAAAATAATATATAAATTACTTTTATTATTTTTATAAATAACTTTAAAGTTATTAATAATAAATTTAATAAATAATTAAAAAATCTTTAAAAATAACTAAAGATTATTAATAATAAGGTAAATTAATATAATAATATTTTTTATATTTAACTTTAAAGCATTTTTATCTTTATTATTAAAAGTTAATTTTATTCTTAAAGGCAAAATATAAGCAATAAGCCCTTAAATTTATATTTTTATAGTAATAATATTACTTTTATTTTTAAATTTATAAATTATTATAATAATAATAAACTTAATTTTTACTTTATTAATAATATTTAAGCTAATTATTTTTATATTTTAATTAACTTTTAATTTAAAAAAGCTTTTTTAATAATTATTTTATTTAATAAATACTTTTATATAAAAGCTTTTATAAAGAAAAAAGTTTTTATTTTAAAAAAACTTTTTCTTAATATAATTATTATTATTATTTTTAATAAATTAAAAAAAATATAAATTTTATTTTAAATAATAATAATACCTTATAAAATGTAATTATTGAAAATAATTATAAAATTCTTTAATAATTTTTTTAATATTATTTAATAAGCTATTAATAATTAGCTAATTTAATTATTTTTTATTAAAGCTATTATTTAAATCCTTAATAAATATTACGCTCTTTATTTAATAATAATAATATTTTTTTATCTTACTTTTTTTAAAAAATAAATTATATATTAACTTTATTTAAAGAATTTATAATACTTATTATAAGTTATTAAAAATATAATAAAATATTTTTTTAATTTAATTAATATTATTAAATAAAACTTTTATTAATTAACTTAATATTTTTATTAAGCTTTTTAATAAAGTTTAAATAATAATTATCTTTATAATAATTAAGAAAGTTATTTAATAAATTAAAATATATATTAATAAGTTAATAAAGCAAAGCATTTATATTAATCCTTAAATAATTATTTAATTATATAATAACTTTACTTTTTTTATAATTTATAAATAAACTTAGCTATAATTAATAAGCTTAAAATAACTTAAATTAAGCTTATTAATATTATAATTATATAAATTAATATTTTTAACTTTTAAATTAATAAATATATAATTTATTTAATTAAATAATTTAAAGATAATCTTACTTATATAAATATAATTAATAAGAAAGATAATATATACTTTAATTATAATAAGTAAGGTTATTAAATAAAAAATTATTATTTTAAGTTTAATTAACTTAAAACCTTTTTAATATTTAATAATAGCCGCTTTATTATATTTAAAAATACTTTATATAAAAGTAATAAGCATATTAATTTAACTTTTTATTTATATAATATAATTTCTTTTTAATATAATAAAAGGCTTTATCTTTAAACTTTATTAAGTTATAAAAATACTTATATTTATATTATTAATTTAAACTTAAATAATAAAGATAAAAAGCATAAAAATTTAATTATTTAATTTAATAATAATAATAATAATAATAACTTATTTAATAATAATTTTAATAAATTAAATTATAAAAATGAAAATAATTAAAGTATTTACTTTATAAATGTAAATATTAATAATTAATTATTATTTATTTATAATAAGCTAGCTTATAAAAATATTAATATTTTTTATAATATGTTTTAAATTAACCTTTTTAATAATTATAAGTTTAATATTTTCTTTAATTATAATTCCTTTATTTATTATTATTTTAAATTTTTAATAATATAACTTACTTTATATAAATCTTCTTACTTTATTTATATAATAAGCATTAAAGGTAAGAGTTTTTATATTATTAAAAATATTTTTATAATAATTTATTTTATTATAAAAATTAACCTTATAAATTAATTTATTATTTCTTATAAAGTTATTTTTAATAATATTTTTTTAATAAAGTTAATGCTTAAAAAAATAATTTTTTATTAATAAATAATTTATTACATTTTTTAAAATATTATTTACTTATTTATATTTCCTTATTAATTAAAATTAATTTTATTTATTAATTAATAATTAATATACTTAATAAAGAAAATGGTTTTCCTTATTATAAATACCTTGTTTTTTACCCTTAAATAGCATTTAAATACTTTTATAAATAACCTTTAAATTTAACGCTACTTAAAAAAATATTATATTAAGTTTCTTAAATTATTTAATTTAAAAAAGCATTAAATAAACCTTTTAATAAAGATTAAGTATTGCATTAATATTAATAATAACTTATTATTTTATTAGCCTTTTTAATAATTTGATTTAATATAAAAATAAATTATTTACAACTTTATTAAAATATATAAAGGAATATTAATTAAGAAGAATAAGAGTTTTTATAATAGCCGCCATAAGGGCAATGCATTACAAGCATTGCTAATAAGGTATATAGGCCTTATGAGTTACATATTAATTAAATAAAGCATGCAAAGCCCTTAAATAGCCCCTGCTAAGAACCCTTAAATTAAAGTTAATTAAGCCTTATATTTATTATTTAATTATACTTTAAAGTAATTATTATAAATAATAATTATAACTTTATATTATAAAAAGGATTTCTCTTAATTATTTAATACCTTTTTAATATAAAGGATATAATATATAAATAATTAAATTATAAAGATAAAATCAAGATTAATTAATATTATTAAATCCCTAAAAAAATAAATTAACTTAAGTAAAGCTTTATTATAATATTAATTTTACTTTATAATATAATTATTAATTTATAAATATAACTTTAATTATTATTAATAATAGTTTTTAATTATATTATAATAAAAAATATACTTACTTAAAATTTCTTTTAAAATAATATATTATAATACTCCTTTACTTTATAATTATTTATATAAATAAAATAAATCTTAACTAAATAATAATCTTTTTTATAATTAAGTAATTATAATAGCTATCCTTATAATATTACTTTAATCTTAAATAACTTACTTATTATAAATATTATAAGTTACCTTAATTATTTTATACTTATTTAAAAAGTTAAAGCTATTTACCTTATATTACTTTATTATTTAATTTTATTATTTATACTTTTTTCTTATAATATTTAATAATTATTTTAACTTATAATCTTATAATTATTAAAACCCTTTTTACCTTAAAAAAACTTATAATAATTTATTTAAAGCCTTATAACTTAATTAAGCTTATTTAAGCACTATATATTTAATAATATAAAGCTCCTTAACGCCGTTTTAAGCAAAAACTTATTTTAATTAAAAAAATTATTAATTAATAAAATTAAAAGCAAAGTTAATAATCTTTTTATATATAAAAATATAATTATAAAGGCTAAATACTTACCTTTATTAAAAAAGCTGCAATCTTTTTTAAATAATAATATATTTAAATAATACATTCTTTATATTAAAGAAAAATTTAATAAGTTAAAGATAAAAGCTATTAAGGCTTAGCAAATTAATAATTAAGATTTAATAGCAATATAAAAAGTTAATAATAAAATAAATTATATAAATAAAATATTAAAAATATTAATTAATAATTTAAATTTAAATATTAATAAGATTAAAAATGCTTTAAATTTATATTTTAAAATAAATAATGCTAAAAATAATAATTTATTTTTAAAAATGCAACCCTTATATAGCTATAAAGATCCTTTTAAAGGAAGAGAAAGTAATAAAGGTAATAAAGGAAATGATAAATAAAGAGGAAGTAATAATAATAAAGGCTAAAGAAAAAGAACTTTAAAAGATAATCTTAATAACTTAAATTTAAATAACTTTAATAACTTTAATAATAATAATATTAATTAACGCTATTTATTATATAATAAAAACTTAAATTTAAACCTTTATAATTAATATTATAATACTTTCTTCTTAATAAAAATTAAACTTACTTTTTTTTCTTTAATAAAGCTTAAAAAAAAGAAAATTAAAGTTTTTAATTTAAAATATAATAACCTTAATAATATTAACATAATTATAATTAAAAAAAACTTAATTTTTATAAATATTTAAAGCTTTATTAATTACTTAAACTTCTTTTTAAACTTAAATAACTTAAGTAATATTAAGAAAAAGATTATATAAATATTTTTAATTTTATTTTAAAAAATAATAATTTATTAATTAAATAATAAAATAATTAAATTAACTTATTTTAAGCTTTATATAAAGGAATATATTAAGATTATAAATATATTAGCTTAATATTTCTTAAAAAAGCTAACTTAAGTTATTTATAAGTTTTATAAGGATTTCTTAATATTATAAAATATTATTAAGAATAAATTTATTCTTTAAAAGTTTATTTAAAAAAACTTATAATATGCTTAAGTTATAAATATTCTTAATTAAAAAAATATTAATTCAAAGGGAGTTATTAATAATATTTAAAATAAAATAAATAAGTAAATTTAAATATATCTTAAACCTTTTTATAAATATAAGTTATTAAAAAAGTATATAAAGAATATTAAAAAGATAAAGAATATTTTAATTAATATAATTAATTAATATTACTTTAAGTATTATAAAAGGGTAAAAGCTAAATATTAAGTTAATTAATTGTTTATATATCATTATAACTTGCAAAGCATTAAAGATAAGCTTATATAATCTTAATATAATAACTTTAATAATTATTAATGCTAAGATAATTGCTATAATTATAAGCAAACTTCTTTTTAATGCAACTTTTTTTAATTACCCTTTTATTATAATAATTATACTTAATTATATAATAATAATTATTATTATTATAATTATTATAATTATAATAATTATAATATTAAAATATATAAAAATAATAAGTTTAAAGATAATTATAAGGAAGTTAAAAAAAAGTAAAATTAATTATTAAGTTTTAATAATAAAAAGAAAGCATATAATATAATTAATAATAATAAGCAAATTAATTATAAAAAGCTATATATTTTATTATTCTTTTCTTTACTTAAATATATATATTAAGTAAACAGCCTTTAAACTATTTTATTAATATTTCTTTTTTTAAGGTTTCTTAGCTTTAATTATTATTTATTTATTAATATAATTATAAAGGAAAATAATAAAACCTATAATTTTTATAATTATATATTTAACTCTTAAAACTAAATATTTAAGCATTTAAGTAAGTATATTAAATAAAATAAGTATATTAAGGTTAGCTATAATTATTTTAACCTTAATTAATTAATAAAAGCTTTTTATATTTATATAATCTTTATTTAATATATTAAAAATAATATTATTAAGAAAGTTTAGCTTTAATTAATAAAAAATACCTTTATTAAAAATTATATTTACTTATAAATTAATATTTAAGCTAAGTTTAATAGCTTAAAGTTTTAAATATATATTAATATAAACATAAGTTATAACTTAATAAATTATAAGTTTTTATAATATTTTAATAATATAATTATTATTAAGTATAATACTTATATTATTAATAATATTAATAAAGGTTTTATTAAATTAATTAAGCTTATATAATAATTATTTTTAACTTATAAATATTAAGTTAATAATAACTTTAATCTTTTTTATTAAATTATTATAACTTAAGTTATTAATAACTTATTTATAAGTATATTGCTTAGCAATAATTAACTTTATTCTTTATAAGCTAATATTTAATACTTTAATAATATTATTATATATTTAAAGCAATGCAACTTTATTATATTATTTATTATTAAAAAGTAAGCACTTAATTTAATAATGTAAAAAGTTATTTTAAAAGAAGCTTATATCTTTAAGTTAAGATAATTTGCTTAAATCTTAATATAATATATTAACTTATTAATAAAATATTTCTTTATATTTATATTTATTTATTTATTAATAATAAATATATTAATAAACTTAAAAAGCCCTTACTTAATAATTTTATATAATAATATTAATATTATAATTAAAATTAATTATTATATAAAGCTAAGTATTATTTATAAATATAAGGATTTAGCTTACTTTATAACTTTATTTATAAAAGTAATTAAAGCATTAAAAATAATAGCAGCTATTAATATCTTATTTAATTTAATTTAAGTAATTTATAATGGGCTTAAGCTATTGCCCAAGCTATAATGCATGCCCATGCCAGGCCCACATTACACCCAACTTTCTTACATAATAAGGCATATACTTAAAAGATAAATTTAAAGTTAAGCCCTTTTAAAGCTTAACTTATTTCTTAAATATTATAATTTATAACTCCTTTTAAATACTTTTTAATAAATGCTTAAAGCTAACTTATAATATTAAATTATAATTTTTAAATTATATTAAGGAGGATACTTATATTATAAAGATAAACAACCTTATATTTAAGATATTAACTTTTTTATAAAATATATAGCTAAAAATCTCTTAACTTATTTTAATATTAAGCTATAAAAACGCTTAAGAAGTGCCTTAGCCCCCTTAATTATTTATAATAATATTTATTAATACTAATAATAATACCGCTATATCTTTTCTTATAGCAATGCTTTATTAATTTATAAAGCTTAAAGCATATATAAACCCTTTTAACTTATCCTTAATTTAATATAAGCTGCTTTTAATTAAGCCTTTATTTAATAATATTTAAGATAGCTTTTTAACTTAAAAAATAATAATATAGCATAAGTTATAAATTAATATAAGCTTTATTAAAGGTTTTTAAAAGTATTAAATCTTTTTATAAAGTTAATTATTTATTAAGATATAATTATATATTATAACTTTTTATAAGCAAAATAAGCCTTAAAATAGCTTTAATATAAATAAATTCTTTAAATATTTAAAATACTATTATAAAAACCTATATTAATAAGTAATTATTTTAGCTAAGCTTAAGATATTTTAAATATAAAATTATAATGGCTTTGCTTAATTTTATATTTAATTTAAATAATTAATAATATAAATTAAAGGCCTTAAGTAATTAAGTAAAATAAAGCTAAATTACTTTTATAATTAGCTTTCTTTATAGCTTTATAATAAGGCTATTAAGGCATTAATTTTATATATAAATTATAATAAAATAATAAATATATATTGCTAAATTATTTATAAGCTAAAAGTATAAAACCTTAAATATTAATAATATATAAGCTTACCTTTACGCTTTTTAAAGCTTTTAACTTAAGAATAATAAGCAATAAATTAAAATATAATAATAATAAATATAGCTATAATAAGCATAATAAGGAGCTAAGGCGCTAAGAATAAAGGGCTATAAGGGTAGCAAGGCATTTTTTTCTTTTAGCTAGCTAGCAGCTAAGTTAAGGCGCCTTGAATTTTTAAGTTTAAAAGAAAGGCTTAGCAAGGATGCAAGGCATGCCTATATTATAGCTAATAAAGGTACTTTATAATAAATTATAAACTCTTTTTATAGCTATGCTAATTTAAGTTTAAATTATAAAGCTAACTATACTTTATAAGGAAAACCTTATTAACCTTAAAGAAAAAGATTAATTTTTAAGTAAAATCTTGCTTAAAAGCATAAGCTTTCTTTATAAGCTTAATTTATATAAAAATAATATTAATAAGTATAAAATAAATTAAATAAGCCTTCTTTCTTAATTCTTATTATTATAAATTATAAATATATTATTATTACTTAAATAAATAATAAATATAATTATTATATTATTATAAATAAGCAATAAGCATAAAAAGCAAAATTAAAGCTAATAACTTTGCTTATTTTAAGAAACTTAAAAATAATTATTAACTTATTATAAAGCCAATATATTATATATATAATATAGCTTTCTTTAAATATTAATATATAGCAAGCCCTTATTTTAACTTATATAGTTTTAAGCATAGCTTATCCCCTTTTTACTAAGCTTATTTTAATTATGCCATTATAACGTTTTATTAAACCTAGCTTGCAGCTATATAGTAATTAGCATAGTTTAAGGAATAATTATAAAGAAAAAGGGTTAGTAAAATGTAAATAATTTAGCTTAATTAATCTTTAAAATAATTATAAGGGCGTAAATAAATTACTTATTTTATAATAAAATGGCAGATATTACCTTAATAAAAATAAGCTTAAGTAAGATTATATAAATTCTTTAAGTTATAGCTCCTTAAGAAAGAAATAATAATAATATAAAATAATGCAAAGCTAAGCCCTTATTAAAAAAAAGTATAAGACTTTATTAACTTTTTTAATAAGGATTAAGCTTTTACCCTTTTATTATATTAAGATTAATTTAATTATTATATTTATTTATTATTAGCAAAAAATAAATTTATATTAGCATTGCTATAAGGCTTATTATATAATATACCTTAAAATTAGCTATTTAAGTTATAGAAATAAGTTATAAAACTTTATAATAAGGGTTAAGTAAGGGCTAGCTTTTTACTTATAGCAACCCTAATCTTCTTAATATATAAAATAAGTAAGGGGTAGCGGTTTTATATAAACTACCATGCCTTAAATAAGATAACTTAGCAAAATCATTACTTCCTTCCCCTTATTAAAGAAATATTACGCTCTCTTTTTAATACTTAATAATTTATAAAGCTAAATATTTATGCAGCCTTTTATTAAATATAAATAGTAAAAAGGTAAGAGCATTTAATAGCATTTTAAACTTAATTTAAATTATTTAAATAGCTAGTTTATCCTTTTAATTTATTTAATGCGCTTATTATATTTTAATAATATATTAACTTAATCTTAATTAATATTTTAAAAAATTATATAATGGCATACTTAAATAATATATTAATATTCTCCTTAAGCTTAAGGAGAAACTATATAAGGAAGGTATAAAAGGTTTTATGTTGCTTATAAAATATTAAGCTAAATTTAAATTAAAATAAATGCAAGTTTATAATAAAAAAAGTAAAATACTTAGGCTTTATTATTATAGCTAAAGTAGGTATTTAAGTAAATTTAAAAAAGGTTAAGGTAATTTAAGAGTAAAAGGCATTATAAATAATTTATAATATTTAAAGCTTTATAGGGTTTGCAAACTTTTATTATAACTTTATTAAGAACTTTTTTAAGATTATTAATCCCCTTATTTATTTTATTATTAAAGGGATTTCTTTTTAATAAGAAAATAAAAAGAATATAGCCTTTCGCTATTTTAAAATAATATTTATAAAAGCATTAATCTTAATTAAATGGAATTTAAACTTAGGCATAATAATAAAGGTAAATTGCTTAAAAATAGCTTTTAATATATATTTATTAATTTAAAAAAGGGGGGCCCTTTACTTAATTGCTTATTACTTTATAAAGTTTTCTTTAATATAATAAAATTATATTATTTATAATAAAAAGCTATTAATAGTAATTAAAGCCTTAAAGGTATAATTATTTATATTTTAAAGTATATTTTACTTATTTATAATACTTATAAATTATAAAAGCCTTAAGTACTTTATTAGCTTTTAACTTCTTTTAAAAAAGCAAGCTTAATAAGCTAAAATTTTATCTCTTTTTTGCTATAATCTTTAATATTGCTTAAGGATATAAGTATAATATCTTAATACATTATTATAATAAGAATAAGATAAAATAACCTTAAAAGAGGATTGCATAATTAAGATATTTTAATTAATCTTAATAGTAATTTTTAATGCTTATGCTATTATGCTTATAAAGCTATAGCTATTTAATAAATTAATATTAATTATGCTTTAAGATAAAAGAGTTTAATAGAATTTATAATATAAGATTTATTATAAGGCAGTTATATTTAATTAGCGATAATTCCTTAAGAAGGCTAAAATAGCGGTTTAAATTACTAATTATACCCTTAGCATATACAGCATACTTTAATTTTAAAGCTGGCTATAGCTCTTAAGCTAAGAATTGCTTACTATATTAATATTATAGCAAGCTTATAATTTTCTTATAATAAGGCATTTAAAATAAAAAGGGACTTTTTAAGTCCTTTTATGCAACTTTTATTAAAATAATATATTATAAGCTATTTAATATTTTATTTAAAATTGCAATATATACTGCTAAATTTAACTTAATTAATAATTATAATAAAGCTTGCTTTGCCTTATCCCTCCTTTAAATTACTATTAATCTTAAATATTTATTAACTTTATAATAAACTTATTAGCTTATAAGGGCGGCTTATATTATTTAATAATTATTATAAATTACCTTTTAAAATAAGTTCTTTTAAAAGCAATATACTTTATAATTATAAAGAATTATATATAATGCTTTATTACTTTATAATAGCGTTATTATAGGTTTTCTATATTTATTATTAATAATTAAGGCTTTAATTAAATAAAGGCGTTTTAAGCTTTTTTATACGCTTAAATAAGCATAAAATACCTTTTATTTATAATATATTACCTTAAAATAAATAATAGTATAAAGCAAATAAATTAAGAAGTATAAAAGTACTTATATAATATTATTATCTTTTTATAAGATAATTAAGCTAATTACCTCTTAACTTATTAAATAATGCTAAATAATAAGGATTTAATAATAATTAGTTAAAGCTTAAATTAGCTAATAAATAAATTTAATATATAAGCAATCCCAGGCCCCTTAAATATAACAGTATTTATAGCTAATCCTAAGGGCTAAGTAGCTACATTTTTAAACTATTTTTAAATTAAAATGGATATTGCTTAGGCTATTATTATTTTTATTTAATAATAATAAAAATAGGCAATTAATAAATACTGCTAAATAATAAAAAGGTTCTATATTAATAATTAAGTATGGCTATCCTTAAGGTACTTTTAAACTATTTAATTAATAAAGAAACTTAATTAGCTATATTAAAAATATATTATAGTAAATATTTTTATACCTTAAATAGTTATTTTAAATATATTAAGCTAAGTTTATTTTACCTTTAATATTAATTAAATTAAGTATATTATAAAGGATTTACTATTTATTTAAATATTTATAAATACTTAGTTAAGTACTATGTTAATTTTAAATAAAATAAATAAGGGCTAGAATAAAGAGTATTTTATAAAGGAAATCTTAATAATTAAGAATATGCTAAGGTACTTATAAAATGATTTTCTTAAGAAGTAGGTTTATATTAAATAAAAAGGCTAGGATATATTAATATAGGAACCCTTTAAGAACTTATAAGGATTAATAATTCTTAATTTATTTAAGGCATAATAAGGAGATGCCGTTATTTATAAGGGATTATTTATTTAAGGTAATTATAAGGTGGGTTTGTATTAAGCTTAATAGGTTTATTTAAAGGTAAAGTGCAAGGTAATAAGGGTTATAAGCAAAGATAAGATAAAGATAAGTAATTTATTTTTATTATATTATTTAGCTAAAAAGATAGCTTTATTTATATAAGTTTTAAATAAATTAAGTAAAATAAAATAATAATAAAATTTAAACTTATAACCTTATTTATAAATAAGCGCTTTTAATTAACTAAGACTTATTATATATTTATTTTAAATTTAGTTAGCTCCCTTTTTTAATATAACTTAAATTATAATAATGCATATTTTTATATATTAATAGCTTATATAAAATTTAATGCAGTACTTAAGCTAAGTTATTTAAAAAGTAAAAAATTTATAATCCCCTTAAAATTTCTTTGCTTATTATTTTATTTAAATAAGTATAATATATATTATTTTATTAAAGCGTTCTTAAGGTAGCGTTAAGATAGGAGCGAATTATATATATAGTAATGAAAATTAAACCTATATTATTATTAATAAAATATAATGCTTTTTATTACTTAAACTTACTATATATATAATTAAGGTTTGTTTAATAATAATAATAATGGCAGCGCTTATACTTCTTAAAAGGGGATAGCTTATGCTTATTTAAGTTAGGACTTAAGGTATAATTATAATAATAAGACTTATTTAAACTTAGCTAAGCATTTTAATAAGAATATATAAAAAGGCTAGGGTAGCTTAAGTTAAATATAAAGCATAAGAAATAAAAAATTAAGCGGGTAATAGCTTAAATAGCTTTAAGCATTATAATAAACTTTTAATAATAATAATCCTTAAAATAGTTAAGGTGCTTTTATTTTTATTATTAATATAAATTAAACTTATATAAAGAGCAAACTTTACTTTAAGATTTATTATAATATATTTAACTTTTTATATATTATTTTAAAGCATGCTAAAAATATTAATTATGCCTTAAATAACTTATTAAAGTTAGCTGCTTATTATAAGTATATTAAGATTATAATATATAATAATATTATTATAAATAAGGGTTAAAAGCTTTATTATATTAAGCATACCTTAGGAAGTATAAGGAGCTAAGATAGTATAGTTATTATTAATAAGGTTAATAATAAGAGCTGGTTTATATATATAAGTAGTTAAAGCAAGGGCAAGCATAATTAGCAGGGGTTTTTACTAAGCTAAAATAAGTAAATAATTAAATGCATACATAGCGGCATTAAAGGGGGTTATAAACTTAATAGCATTACCCTTAATTATATTAAGTTTATCTTTATATTAAGATATATATAAAATATGCTTATAATTAGCATAATGTATATTTAAAAAGGTATAAAAGGCATTATATAATGCAGTTAATTTAGCAAACTTTTGCTTATATTAATAGTAAAAGTTATAATAATAGCAGTAATTAATATATAAATCTTTATAAGTATTGCAAATATACTTAGGAAAAATATTAATATTAGCTAAAACTTAAATGCAGCCCTTATATAAGAACTTTTTAATAATAAAAAGCTATTAGTTATTATTATTATTATTACTTAAGATAAGGTAATTATTAATAACATAATAACCTTTTAAGCCTTAATTATTATTATTAAAAGGATAAAATAAATTTTCTTTAGCATTAATAATAGTAATACCTTAATTATTATAGTTTTTATTAAATTTATTAATAAATATTATTTTATTAATATTAAGATTATAGCAGGGTTAATGTATTTATATTATAAGCGTAGGTTAAGCATAGGCTAGGTGTAATAAAAATGTTATTAAATATAAGTTAAATGCATTATAAGGTAAGTAAGTTAATATAGCAAGAAATTATATAAATATCGCTATTAATAATATAAGGGGGGGCATTATTAATTAAAAGGTTAGGTTTATAATATAAGCAATAAGAAATTATAAAGATATTGCTAATTAATAGGAATATTTCCGCTAAAGTTATTAAGGCTATGCATTAAGCATAAGCTAAAAGGATAATAAATTAATAATAAGAGCAACTTATTTAATTAATAATAATGATTAAGGTAGGGCAAAGTAATTAATAATATAGCTATATAATAAAGTTATTAAGAGAAGGTTGTAATGTTTTATAATTATAGCATAAGAAAAACTTAGGCATAAAATGGCTATATTATAATGCAAACTAAGATTAAAGAATTAATGGCCTGTAATTATTGCAATAAGCAAATGGCAACAGGCTAAGCATATAATTAATATGCATTATACTTAGTATATATTATAGCATAATGCTGGCTTAACGCGTTATAATGCCGCGGGGTGCATAAATATTAATAAGGTAGGGTAGGAATATGCAGCTTATACCTTTTTAATTAAATATAAATGGGCCTTGGTATAGTTAATATATATAGCTTGTGTATAATTGCAATGTATTAATTAAGAACTGCATATATGGTAAATATGCAATTAATATAAAACTATAAGAGCCTTAGGTTTAATCCTTATTGCGTATAATGTAAGAGCGAAAAGAAAGCTATGTAATGAGCTTAAGTTATTACCTAAGCCGTAATGCATGCTTATGTTGGGCCTATATTGCACTTAACCCTTTTATATAATAAGGCATATACTTAAAAGATAAATTTAAAGTTAGGCCCTTTTAAGGCCTAACTTACTTTTTAAATATTGCAATTTATAACTCCTTTTAGGTACCTTTCAATAAATACTTAAGGCCAACTTATAATATAATTAAAGATAAGAATATTAATATTAAGCCTTTAAATGCTTTTTTTAATAAAATGTTATTTATTATGCTTTTTTTTAATGTAATTTATTATATTATTAAAGGTAAGAGTTTTACTAAGGATTTTAACTTAAGTTTCTTATAAAAAATGCTAATAAAGTAAATTATAATTATTTAATGCTGCTTTATAATTTTATAAGCCTTAAAACACTTAATAATATTATAAATATTATTATTAAGGATAATATTTATATTTATATTATAAATTTAAAAAAGGCTTAGCAATTTTAAAAGATAATTAAGAAGGTTTTAAATATATAAAAATATAAGGCCCTTATTAATATATTTAAGGAGTAAATAATAAAGGTACCCTTATTTAATAGTTAATAATATGCTAAGCTTAATTATTTACATTACTTAATAATTTAATAAAATAAAAAGTTTATTAATTAAATTTATAATAATTTTTAAAAAAGCAAGTAATTAAACTTTATTAATAATATTTATTTTTTTATTATATTTATCTTTATAATTTAATATAATATTTATAATATTAAAAAGGAATAAGTAATTATTAACTTTTAACTTTTTAATAAATAAATAATTCTTAATAATTATTTATTGCTATTTTAAAAAAAACGTTATTAAATTTATTTATAATAAGTTATATATTATTATTATTAATATTATTACTTTTTTCTTTTAATTTTTAATTTATTTAATTTATTAAAATTACTTTATAATTATAAATTATTATAATTTAAAACGCTTTTAAATAACTTTAATAAGATTTTAAAATTTGCTTATTTATATATAATATTTTATAAATTACTTACTTTATAAGCATTATAATTTTTATTATGCTTTTATTAATAATATTATAATCTTTTTTAATATATATAAGGAGTATATTGCTTATCTTAAATAAATATTAATATTATTTAATTAATATAATGTTTTTCTTTTTTTAATAAAGTTATATATTAGCTATTCTTTTATAAAGCTGCTTAATTTTTATATTAATACTTTTAGGTAAATAATAATTAAAAAAGAATTAAAGCTTTTTAAAAGCTTAAGTTTTTAATATTGCTTAAAGATTTTAAAATATATCTTAGCATTATTAATTTTCTTTATATAATAATTTTATATTATATTTAAATATTTAAGCTATTATAATATTATAAGGTAGCTTTATTAATTAAGAATTATTAAATAAAATAAGTTATTATTAATAATAAGAATAAGTATTAAGTATATATTTATTATATTTATTATAAGCTAATACTTAAGGAAGTTAAAAGCTTTAAAACTTTTTAAATCTTTATTTATTAAGATATATTAAATTTTTATATAAATCCTTATAAAAAATTATTTTTATAAATAAATAATTATTTATAATATAGCTTTAATATAATAACCTTTTAATTTAAAAAAGACTTTATATAAAAATTAAATAAATATATTTTAATATAAGTAATTTTACTTATTATTTTTCTTAATTATTATCTTATTAAAGCTAAAGCTAAATATAAATTTTTAAAGTAAAAGGTTATTTATTTAATATAAATAATAAAGTAATTATATATAATAATTTTATTTAATTATTGCAAGCCTTTAATTATCTTAATAAATTATAATATTATTAAGGGCATTTTAAATAATACTTATTTAAATACTTTTTTAATTAATTATATTAATTATTGCCTTATTAATGCTTTAATTTATTTAATAAAATATTAATTTAATATTTATTATATAATAAATTAATTAAACTTTATTTTTAATGCCTTATTATAATTAATAATAAAGAGTAATAAGGTAATTAAGTGATAAAAAGGCCTTAATATATTAAATATTATTCTTAATAACTTGCAAACTTATAATTATTAAAGTAATAAAAAAGATAACTTAATTTTATTCCTTTTAAAAGTTATTATATCTTTATAAATATATATATGCTTTATAAAGGCTTATAAAGCCTTATTTACTTATAATAAAATTATTAAAGCATTATATATATTAAATATTATAAAATGCAAGCTTGCTATATAATATTATAATAAGAATATTATTTTTAATTTAAAGCTTAATTATTTATTATTTATATAAATAGCTATTATATAATATAAATAATAATAATAAAAAGTAATTAATAATTTTATAAGCTTTAATTTAAAAGTTTTTTTATAATATATATAATAATAAGCATTATTTTAAGAAAGATTATATAATAAAAACATTAAATAATATATATTTTTTTAAGGAAGAAATATTATATTATATAATATATACATTATTGCTATTAATATAAAATATAAAGAAAAAATAATTAAAAGTTAATAAAGAGCCTTTAATTAATTTAAGCTTTATTTAAATTAATATATATTATTTTTATTAACTTTATTATAAGATTATTAATTATACTTTTAATAAATATGCTTTATAAGCTAAAGGATTTTAATTCCTTTAATGCTTTAATATTTATTATATATAAAATCTTTAAGTAAATATTATTAATTTTAAAGTATATAAAATATATATTAAAGTAATAAGGCATAATGTTAAAAAAATAATTATTTTTTAATAATTAAATTTACTTATACGTTATTATCTTTAATTAAAATACTAAATTTACCTCTTAATTTTAAATAAGTTTATAAAAAAGTTTTAATACTTAATTATTTATAATTATAATATATTATTTATAATTTAATAATGCTTTTAAATATAAAAATTAAGATATAAAAGTAGTTATTTATTATTATATAATAAAATATTTAAGTAAATTATAAGTAAATGTTTTACTTGCTTTATAATAAAATTTAAATAAAGCTTATTAATATTTAATTAATGCTAATTCTTATAAGTTTTTATTTAAGTTTAAAATCTTATCCCTTTTTAAGCAACTTATTAATATTACTTAAAAGCTATTAAATATTTAATTTATATAATAGCATTTATAATAAAATACTTAATTTATTATAAATATTATAATATTAAAATTTAAAAGGCTATATAATATTACTTATTATTAAGAATAATTTAATATTAGCAATAAAATATAGCTTTATATAAGTAAAGCTTATAAGCTTTTCTTTTAATAAAATAATAAAACTTAATTATTATAAAAGGGTTTATTTATTATTATATATAAAGTATTTTCTTTAATTTATAAACTTAATTTTAAGATTAATGATTAAAATAATAATATTTAAGTTTATTTAATAATAAGTATATAATACCTTAATTAATATTAAGCTAAAAATAATCCTTTTAATTATAAGTTATTAAAGCTTAACTTAATACATTATTATGTAAAAAATAATAAGCTTAATATTAGCTTACCCTTAAAAAAAGAATATAAGGTTAAGCAAATATTAAATAAAAAAATTAAGTATTAAAAAAGAGAAAATATATTAAGATATTTTATATATTAAAAGGGTTGGTTAATATAATATAATTATTAAAAGTTGCTTTATAAATTAATTAATTATTAAGAATTAATTAATATATATAAGGCCATGCATTTAAATATAATAATAATAAAGAATGTTTTAAAAAAGTAAGAATAATTATAAAAATAAAAGGAAATTAATAAAATATTAATAATAATAATTATAATACCTTTATTTATGCAATATTCTTAATAAATTTAAGACTATTAATAATAAAGATATTATATCTTTTTTAATGCTTAGTATTTATAATAATTATTATAAAGGTAATGCATTATAAGCATTGCTAATAAGGTATATAAGCTTTATAAGTTATATATTAATTAAATAAAATATGCAAAGCCCTTAAATAGCCCTTGCTAAGAACTCTTAAATTAAAGTTAATTAAGCCTTATACTTATCATTTAACTACACCTTAAAGTAACCGTTATAATCCTTAAGCATTAACTTTATATTTAATTTTAAAAAAACTTATTTTCTTAAGCTAAAATATATTTAAATTATAATAAATACTTTAATAATTTTATTATAATTATTAAAAGCTTAATAAGCATATTAAAAATATATATATTTTATATTAAATATAATAAATTAAATTTAATATATAGTTAATTATAAATATTATATTTTTATTAACTTAAAAAATAGTTTTTAATATATTAGCATTTCTTATATAAATATTAAAAAGATAATATTTATTATTTCTTTTAACTTATATAAATAATTAATAATATTATTTAGCTTATATATTATCTTAATTACTTTTTAAGCTTTTATTATAAAAGTTTTTTAAGATTTATAAAATATTATATATAGCTTTTTAAATAATATTATTATATAAATAAATTTTATATTATAATTATATAAATATTTACTTATAATTTTTTAATAATTATATTATTATAATCTTATCCTTAATACTTAAAAAATCTTTTTTTATTTATAAAAAAATGTTTTTAAGCTTTTTTATTTTAAAAAAAAGCATTATAATAAACTTAATAAAAATTATAATTATTTATAATTAACTTATATTAATTATAATTATAAAAGTTTAAGGCTTTATTAATATTATTAAATACTTTTTAAAACTTAATTTAAATATATTTTAAAAGAATTAATGCTTTAATTAATTATGTTAATAATTTTAAGAATTAGCTAATTATTATATTAAAGATAATATAATAATAATAATAAAATATTTAAGATATAATTACTTTTCTTTTAATTATTAAAACTTTTAATTAATAATTCTTTTTATAATAAAGATAAATATTAATTAAGATTTTATAAGTATTACCCTTTTTTAATTATATTTATATAAAATTAAGTTTATTTTATATTTAATTTTATACTTTATAAAACAATTAATAAATATATAAACTTAATACTTTATTTAAAAATAAAAACTTTTTAATATATTATTAATACTTTAATATTAATTTTATTAAATTTAAAATATAAAAAGTATAATTTTTATAAATTATAAGTTCTTTAAAACCTTTAATATAAAGATTAATTAATTATTGAAAATTATATATTTTCTTAATATTACTAAATATTATAATGTTTATATTATATATTATATTAATAAAATTAATATTCTTATTAATTACCTTTTTAAATTATTTAAAAATATAATTTTTAAATTTATTTTGCTTATTTTTAAATAAAAAGAAAAAAAGAACTTATTTAAGTAAATTTAATATTTTTATAAGCTTAATTAAATAGATTTATAAGCAATTTTTAAATACTTTTAAAAAATTTAATCTTTCTTTTATTATTAACTTAAAATAAATAAAAAAGCATTTTATAATTATTTAAAGTTAATTATATAAAATTTATCTATATAAATAATAATTTAATAATTCTTTTTATAATATTAATATTACTTTAAAGATAATATTTATTTTATTAATTTTAAAGCATAATAATTTACTTATAATTATAAGAATTTATATTTAATATATAAATATTTAATAATTAATAATACTCTTTAAAAAGTATTAAAAAAGTATTAATATTTTAAAATTACTTTTAATATTTAATAAATTATTATTAAATATATAAAGTATTAATTAATAAAGATACTTAACTTAATATTATTAAATTTTAAGCTTATTATATTATTAACTTTATTAGTAAAATAAGCTATTAACTTTATATTAATTAATAATATATTAATTTTAATAATTATTAAATATATTATTAAATAAATTAAAATAAAGATTATATTAAATTAATAATTTAAAAATACTTTTTCTTTATTAATTAAAATTATTAATATTTTTAATATATTTAATAAATAAATTTTTAATAATATTAATTACTTTATTAATAAAGCTATTTTAACTTAATATTATTAATATAAATTAAAGCTATATTTAATTATATTAATTAAGTTAAAAAGTAATAATAAAGTTAAGAAAGTTAATAAAAACTTAAAGTATATAATTTTATAAAAATAATTAATTAATTTAAATTAAAATATTTAAGCTTTAATATAATAAGTAATTATATTATATAATTAAATTTTAAAGTTAAATAAATATAGCTTTTATTTTCTTCTTTTTAATATATTATTATTTTTAAAATATAAACCTTATATTACTTATATATAAAAATTTATAAAGTAAAAAGAAAATAATTTTATAAGGTAATTAATTAATAAATATAAGGCTTTATTAATATAAAACTATATTATAAAATTAAAAGCCTTTTATAATTAAATATAAGCATTTTTTTAAAAAAGTAAGATATTATTATATATATTTATTTTTAATAATTAAATTTTATAAATATATTAATATACTTATAAATATAAGCCTTATTATAATAATTCTTAAGGTATTATTATTTATTATATTAATAATATTTATATTTTTTATAATTTTAATAATATTATATTTAAAAATATATATAATTATATAAATCTTTTTTTAAAATATATTATAAATAATTACTTTATTAAAAGCTTATAATATATAATAATGCTTTAATATAATTATAATTAAATAAAAAATAAAAAATAATAGCTTATTAATTATTATTAATTACTTATTAATATTTTATTAATTTAATTAAATATTTTATTTTTAAATAATTTATATTTTTTATATTTAATTAATTAAAAAAATAAAAAGAAAATTACCTAAATTAAGAATTAAACTTAAAAATTTTTTATTTAAAGAGTTATTTATTAAAAGCTATTATTTTTTTAATAAACCTTTATAAATAAAAACTTGCTTTTCTTAAAATAATTAAATTAAAAGGTAAATTATTAAGATAAGTAAAAGTATATTATTATTATATTATTTTATTATTTATTATAATAATTAAAAGAAATAATTATTTAATAAAAATATAAATTAAATATTAAATATATATTTTATTTTTCCTTATTAAAAGATATAATTTATTTAATAAGATTAAAAATAAATTATTTAAGGAAGGGAATAATATAAATTTATAAATAATAAGCAAGTAGCTGCTTATATAAGCAGCATTATAACTTAAAATATTAAAGCATTACTCTTTAAGTATAATTAATAATTAAGCAACTTATATACTTATATTATATAATTTATAACATTCCTTATAAGTATTATAATGTTGTTTAATAAGTTAAATATATAAAGAAGCATATAATTATAAATATTATAACCTTTAATATATTATTATTATTATTATTAAATATTAATAAATTAAAGTAATAAGCTTTTAAAATATATAATTCTTTTTAATGTAATAAGCTTGTTAAGCATTAATAATACTTTATTATTATTATATAAAAGCTTAAAATTCTTTTTCTTAATAAATTAAATATATATCTTAATAAAATATAATGTTTTTTTATTAAAAGATATTAAATTAATATTATTATATTAATTGTTATAAAGGCTTTTAAGGTATATAATTAAATTAATAAATAAGTATATATATTAACTTAATAATATAATAAAAACCTTTAAAATCATTATTTTTTATAAATTTTAAAGTTATAATATAATGTTAAGATATTTATTTTTTATATTAAATTAAGATTTAATAAATATAATAATATAAGAAAAATAAGCTAAGTATTAATTAAATATATTTCTTAAATAAAAAGTTTTTTTAAGTAAGATACTTATTTTTATTTATTTTCAATAATTATAATTAATACTTTCCTTAATATTATAATATATAAAAGGTATATAATAAAAAAGTTCTTTTTAATATACCTTTTAAAAAGGTTTTACCTTAAATAATTGCTTATTTAAGCTTATAATTAATCCTTATAATAAATAATGCTTTATAATATTATAATAATGCTATTTATAAGGTTATTAAGGCAAGGAATATTTAATTAATATATTTATTATTATATTCGCTTAATTTTAACTTAATTAAAATATATTTTAAAGATTTAAACAAATATATTTATTATTAATATTAATATAAATAATAATAATAATAATAATAATAATAATAATAATAATAATAATAATAATAATAATAATAATAATAATAATAAATAATAATAATAATAATAATAATAATAATAATAATAATAATAATAATAATAATAATAATAATAATAATAATAATAATAATAATAATAATAATAATAATAATAATAATAATAATAATAATAAATAATAATAATAATAATAATAATAATAATAATAATATAATAATAATAATAATAATAATAATAATAATAATAATAATAATAATAATAATAATAATAATAATAATAATAATAATAATAATAATAATAATAATAATAATAATAATAATAATAATAATAATAATAATAATAATAATAATAATAATAATAATAATAATAATAATAATAATAATAATAATAATAATAATAATAATAATAATAATAATAATAATAATAATAATAATAATAATAATAATAATAATAATAATAATAATAATAATAATAATAATAATAATAATAATAATAATAATAATAATAATAATAATAATAATAATTTATATAGATTTTTTATATTTAAGTATTTAAAAGATTAACTAATATATAAAGGTAATTAAAAAATATTTTTATTATATATATATATTAAAGAAAAGTTTTAAAGTTAAAAATTATAATAACGGTTAATAAAAATATTATATAATTAATTAAGAAAAAAAAAGAAAAAGTAATAATAATAAAAAGAAAAGAATATTACAATAAAATTAATTTAATATATTAATTAATAATAAAAAAGTTAATAAAAGAATATTATTAAAAATATAAAGGGGGATAATTAAGAATTTATTATAAGAAATATATTTAATTTTCTTAATTAACTTTTTAATTACTTATTTTAAAACTCTTTTTATTATATATAAATGCTTTATTAATTTTTTATTAATTATACTTTTTTTCCTTTATAAATAATAATAATTACTTTTTTAAAAATTATTAAAAAATACCTTAAACTTGCTTTTTATTATTAATATATTATTAAGTAATATTTAAAAGCTTTTTATATTTCTTAATAAAGCATTTTTATAAGTAAATATATAAGTAAGGGACTTTATTAACTGCAGGCATTTACTAAGGCTTTAAGCCTTACACCCCTTAAGCATAAAACCCCTGCCTTATGATTTTCATAAGACTTCTTCCTTATATAAAAGGTAGCGCCGTCTTAATTTAAATTAATATATTAAGAATAGCTGCCTTATCTTTATATTCTCTTTTATAATAATTTTAACTTAAAAAATAACTTAATATTAAGAAAAGTTACTTAATTAATTAAAGGGTTATATTGCTATATATATTTTTAAGGGCTTATTAAGGATTATAACTTTTATTTTATATTAATATTAATAATAATAATAGCTTTTCTTTCTTATTATTACTTTTAAGGAGCTTAAAATAGTTTTTCTTTTCCTTTAAATATAGCTTTATAAATCTTTTAATTAATTTAATGTTATTTAAGTTTTTTTTATTAAATTAAATATTCTTCTTTAAGTATAAAGCTTAAAAATTAATGCTTCTATATTTTATTACTTTTTATAACTTTATTAATTATCTTTTTTTATTAATATATAAAAATGTTATTATAAAGCTTTAAATATAAAGTTTTTATTTAAAGCTTTTTAATTATTAAATATTTATAATAATAATAATAAAAATATAAGTAATTAATAATAATATATAAAGCTGCTTAAATAAAAAGTTATTAATATTAATAATATTAATAACTTATAAAAGCTTTTTAATAAATATATTAATAATAAGTTTAATAATAATATTATTATTATTAAATGTTTATATTTAAAGTTAAGAGTATAAAGATTAATTAATAAGTTAATTATTATATTATTATTATTATTATTTTATTTATTACCTTTTTTAAGCTTTTTTATTTATATATAAAGTTAATATTATTAATATTAAGTTTTTTATTATTTTTATTAACTTTAATAACTTCTTTTTATTTATTAAAAAATATTTTTAAAAGCCTTTAAATTATAACTTTATTATTAATTATAACTTATATTTAAATTAATATATTAATATTAATAATATTTATAAATATATTATTTTTTAAAATATAATATTATTATTATAAAGAGTTACTTTTAATATAATAATAATAATTAACTTTATAGTAAATATTTTTAAAATATTATTATATTTTTATTAACTTTTTATAAATTTCTTATAAGAAATGTCTTTTATTTATTATTATTATTATTATTATATAAATAATTATTAACTTAATTTAAGGGCTTAAAAATAATAATAACCCTTTTATTAAATTAATACTTTATATATATTTAATAATTAATAAATTATTTATTAAGCTAAACATTAATTTTATTAATAAAAATAACTTAAAGATTTTAATATTTAATTATTTTAATATTATAATATTATAAGGTATTATTTATATTATTATAAAAGTTACTTTATAAATATATATAATTATAAAATAATAAAGTTTTTTTATTAAAATAAGCATTTTAATAATATTATTATTAAAAAACTTTTTTTTAAATATTTTATAATTTTCTTTATTATATTTAATTAAATTAAAAATATTTTTATTTATAATTAATAACTTATTTTATATAAAAACTTATAATAATTTAATTATTATTTTCCTTATATTAATAAACTTAGCTTTAATTTACTTTTTTAATTTTTAAAAAAAATACTTAAATAATATATTAATATTAAAAGCTTTATATTTATTATTATTAAACTTAAAGTTATATTACTTTATTAATAATATAAAAAAAGGTTATATATTAATAATGTTTATATATAATATAAAAAATGCTTTTCTTAATAATTTTCTTAAAAGGAAATAACCTTTTAACTTTTTAATATTATTATTTATATTATTATTAATTAATAATAATAATTTAAATATATTTAATAACTTTTAACTTTATTTAAATTACTTAAAGCATTATTTTTATTAAAAATAACTTTAAAAATAATCTTTTTAATATTTTTAATAATATATTAAATAATATATTAAATAATATATTAACTTATTATAAAAAGTTTTTAATTAAGTTATTAACTTCTTTTTTATAATAATAACCTTTACTTTTATTATTAGCTTTTTTATATATAATAATATAATTAATTAATTAATATATTATTTATTAATAAAATAAATAACTTAATATTATAAATAAATATATAATTATAATAATTAACCTTTTATTTTTTAAGAATTATTAAAATAAGCTTTTTATTAATTTAAATAAGATATAATTACTTTAAGCTAAGGTTAATAAAGCTTATATTTTTTTATATAATAAGCTTAAATAAACTTTATTACTTTTAATTATTTTAAAGATATATATAAAATAAGGTTATAATAACCTCTTTTTTACTAAATTAAGTATATAATTAATATTAATAAGGTTGTCCTTAAAGATATTGGTATATATTTCGCGTTTATAGCTAAATTTTGGTGCGGGGGGGGGGATAGCTGATCAATTTGACAGGGGGGGGGAGCGTTTCGTTTTCTAGACATAGCAGCTCCTCGGAAGCTTTCGATTACTGTACACAGACACCCCTGAACATCCCTCGCCATGTGGCACGGGCCTATGCCAGTGATTGGTTCTAGACTTTTAAGGGTCTGCCCCGCCAAGAGGCAAATCTACCCATGCATGGGTGAACATGCTGTGGTACAGGTAACCATTGCTATGCTGGACCGGTAGCTTGGCCTCTCGCACTTGTTGAGCGTCTCATTCACTACAACTTTTTTGTTTCTACTCTATGTGTAGTTGCAGGTAGCTGAAGTGCTTAAATTTTGGCTTGTCTGTTAATCTTTTGCGTCAAGGGCACAACCCCAACAAAAAAGACACAGCCGACTTCTGTATTTTCTAGGTTGTGACGCAAATCGCCCAATAACCCACCGCCCGGCCGGACCAGAGTCATCCCAACCCGTCTCCAAATCGCATGATCTGGAACGCGTCTTCCCGAAGTCTCAACCCATCCCTGGGCCATCCAACGCCTACTAGAGCCGCTGGAATTTTCAGAAGCTGGACGACTTTGACCACCTTCTGAACATACCACACGGCCAGACACAATGGCAAACGCATCGACCACAACGACGAGTGCCGGCGCCGAAAGGAGGAAGGCCGCTCCGAATGGCGAGATTAGGCTCAACGGCGCCGCCGCGGCAGACAAGGCACAGGCAGAGTCGGACCAGAAGGAGCATGACTTCTTTTGGACCTACACGGAGGAGCCGCACCGGACAAGACGACTTGCCATCATCAAGGCTCATCCAGAGGTAGGCCATCCGCCCTCGTCGTCGTCCTGGGTCCAATGCTAACGCTGGAGCTTCTAAACAGGTCACCAAGCTCTGCGGCCCCGAGCCGTTAACCAAATATGTCGTCGCCTTCGTCGTCGGACTGCAGTTTCTCTGCGGATACATCCTGAAAGACACCTCATTCTGGTCATGGAAGTTCTGGGCGCTCGCATACGTCGTCGGCGCGACCGCGAACCAGAACCTCTTCCTCGCGATCCACGAGATCAGCCACAACCTGGCCTTCAGATCACTATTGGCAAACAGGCTGTTCGCCATCTTCGCCAATCTGCCCATCGGGCTGCCCTACAGCGCGAGCTTCAGGCCCTACCACTTGACACACCACAAGTCCCTGGGCGTGGACGGTCTGGATACCGATCTTCCTACCGCCCTCGAGGCTGTGGTCCTCGACTCTATCCTGGGCAAGGCATTTTTCTGCACCTTCCAGATCTTCTTCTACGCCATCCGGCCCATGTGTGTCTTCCAGATCACCTTCACCTGGGTCCACCTCCTCAACCTGGTCGTGCAACTTGCATTTGACTACGTCGTGGTTATGTCCCTGGACAGCTACAAACCTATCCTGTACCTCCTGCTCAGCTCGTTCCTGGCCGGGTCGTGGCACCCCACCGCCGGTCATTTCATCGCGGAGCACTACGTCTACGAGACCGTCGTCCCCGAGGCCAGGGACCCCAACAACAACATCCCAGTGCCGGAGACTTTCAGCTACTACGGCCCGCTCAACGTGCTCACGTACAACGTTGGCTACCACAATGAGCATCACGACTTCCCCGCTGTGGCGTGGACCAAGCTGCCCAAGCTCAGGGAGATCGCGGACGAGTTCTACGCCCCGCTGCCGCGCCACGACAGCTGGGTGCTCGTGCTCTGGCGGTTCCTCTGGGACGAGAATGTCGGCATCACAAGCCGGGTGAAGAGGAAGAACGGTGGGCGCAAGGTCGGTGGCAAGTCAGAGAGAGTCGCCAAGGTGGCGGATTGGACACCGCAGGAAATCGAGGCTTGAGAAGCTGCACGGCAATTCTTGATGGGTTGGATCTGATATGATTATGATGGACTGTAAATGCATTTATCGCCCGTACATATGCCCAAGTGGCAATAGTTGTGGACCGGCTCTCTTAGGAGTTATGTGAACATGATAGACAAAAAAAGGGAGATATCATCTAAACGGTGTTGAATAGCATCTTCGCCGATGCGAGAAACAAAAATTGCGAAGAATAGACTCCTCTTGCTCTGGACGGCCACTTTCAAGGATCGTGTTGTGCCTCGGCCTAGCCATGAAACCGTGTTAGCTGCCAATTCAGGATGGAGAATCTCCAAATTGCCAGCATTCACTCACGACACACACATCCCACAAACACAGTTCGGGCAAGAATAGACTTCACTCAAAGTTCATCGGAAGTTACATTGATCATTTGCAGCCATGTTATCTTTCCAGGAGGGCATCGCCATAACACAGAAATCCTCTCATGAGTATGGCGCATACTTCCACGATAATTGGTGCATCGGCTCAGGTCAGTAAAACGTGCCGAGGTCCCCGATGAACACGGGGCTAACGCCGACTGTGTAGTCCCGCACGGCGGATACATCACATCGTGTTTTCTACAAGTCGCAAAGACACACTTCTCAAAGACACTGTCCAGCCAGAACCAGCCGCATACGATAACACTGCACGTCGAGTTCGTGAGGAGGACCGAGGTCGGCCCCGCAACGTTCAAGGTCCGCGACGTCAAGGTCGGTCGGCTCACCTCGACGGTCCACATCTCGCTCTTCCAGAACGGGCGCGAGGAGGTCATAGGGTACCTGACGAACTCGAACATCCCCAGGGCAGAAGGGCCCTCCTACGACACGCGGTGGCGCCTCGAGCCGGCCCCTCGGCCGCTCGGCAGCACCGCCGCGCTGGAGGCCGGGTCTGACGTCGAATGGAAGGAGCAGAAGTCGATGCCCTTCTCTGACTTCAGGAAGGCATCGCAGAATATCCGCTTCTTCTTCCCCGCGCACGGGCAGCCGGCCCCAGGCATCGCCGACCAGTGGATGGCCTTCCGCAACGGGGAGCGCTTCACCAACGCCAGCCTCGGCATGGTGGCCGATATGTTCCCGCAAATCCCCGAGTCGTTCAGGGCGCGCTCCGACCCCTATGCCGTCGGAGGTGCAGACTCGGCGGCGGCGGCGGCGGCGAAGGAGAAGAGCGCGGCAAAGTTCTGGTACCCGACCCTGCTGCTCAACCTGGACGTCAAGAAGGCGCTGCCGGAGGAGGGCGTTGATTGGCTGTTTGTCAGGACGAGGGCCAAGCAGATCCGGAATGGTCGCTATGATCTTGAGGTGGTCGTCTTGGACGAGGTTGGTGATATTGTGGCCCTTAGCCACCATGTGTGTATGATCCTGCCGGCAGCGCGGAACCTCGCAGCACGGAATGGGGCGAGCAAGGAGGCGAAATTATGATGCGGTACATTTTTAGATGTGCGTTTGTACATGATAGACTACGTTAAGACGATATGGTGCCATTGTAGACCTAGTGGCAACCGTCCTACTTAGAACGCAAGCAATCCAGATGCTATCCTTCTTTATATGTTCAAGTGCATTTATAAAGAGGGGAACTTGAATCGTCTCGAAAATCACTGTGCCCTGCTATGGCTAATCAAATGGTCTTGCATGTTCATGGTACTGGGCCTGCAATGCGTTATTAGGGTGTGGATATTGGGACTCGAGCTCCGGCATGACGGTTTCGACAATAAGTTAAATTGACCGACAGGCACCACACCATCGCACTGCGGTCTTCCTTGTTCATCCTCCTGGAAACGCACGTTGCCTTGGTTTCGAAATAAGTGAACCCGAAAGAAGACAATCATTAAAAGGGAACACCCTAGACTGCTAAGAGCGCCTTGGTCGACGCCGCAACGTAAATACATGATAAACTACCTTCTCAAAATCTTCGGCCGTCAAAGCAGTCGCTCCTGTCCTAGTGTCCGTCTCACTCGCCATCACGTTGTTTCGATGGCCGCCCTTAGGCGCCCTTAATCCAACCTCGTACTAACTGCCCGCATCCATCGAGTCTCACGAACGCGTCGAGACAGAACTTGCTTCCGTGGTATCTCCAGTCCGAAGACAAGCCAAATCGGTGTGCCTCTGTGTTATAAAATATTGTTCCAAAAGTCTCTCGCTATTGTTCTTCTCCGCTTGAGACCCGATCTTACAATCAAAACGACAGCCACGCCGCACAGGATCTGCGCCTAGAAGAAGAAGTACGCCAAGAGAAAGCTGACAAGACACAGTGCAGCGACAATCTGGATGGGGACGCCTTCTGTACCCTGTGGTATCGCGGCAGTAGCGATTTGGGCTGCCTTGGGAACGTCGGCGGCGGTAGGGCCCTTACGCTGTCGCAAGCCCTCTTGTTCCGCGGGCACAGCAGCAATGCCCCCTGAGCTTGCGAGATCACGCTTCACCTCCTCCTTAGAAGTATCAGTCGGCACCTGGGGGGAGGCAGCAATCGGTGCGGTGACATCTGGGTCGTCCTTGTATTCGGAGGCGCCCTCGGATGGGGGAGCGTTGCTGCTGGTGGGTCGGTGCTCGTCCGGCGAGGAGTAAGCAGGAGGCGGGACGGTATCCGGAGTTTGCTCGACCTGTGGTTGTCCTGATCAACTTGTGCTCCTTACGATAAGTGTGGCAAGGGTACTTACGCCGTTCGTGAAGTTCTGCGGCCTGATGGGAGTAGCAGCAACACCGCCAGCGGAACCTGCACCACCAGCAGGCAGGAAGACGACTCTTATCTTCTTCTCTTGGACCTGCGACTTCTCAACAGACTCCCACTGTAGTTTCGCGTGGTCAGTATCTGCACGTGAGCACCGGGTTACGTGAAGGATTAGGCGCGACTAACGATCGTTTGCACGTTGCTAAACTCCAGGTCTCCAGAGATTGGGACGGACTGGACCAGGAATTTGTCTCGGCACTTGGTATCGGCAGGAGGGTCCTGCTTCATGGCCTGGAGGAGGACTGTAGATACCGCATGTCAGCTCGGTACTTGACATGTGATACACTGGACAAGCTCTGGGTGGGCGACGAACCAGTGACCTCGACTTCATGACCGGGCTCGATGCGACCCGAGTTTGGCCGCACGCAGTACCTAGATGTCTCGTGAGCCTTCTCTTCTGCAACGTATTTCGGCGTGGTGGTTGATCGTACTGCTTGGGGGCGGTTGTTTTGACCTGGAGACGTCAGCAAGATGCCGATGCGACACGATAGTCCAAGAGGATCTCACCTTGAAAGCCACCGGGGACTTGTTCGGGTTCTTGAGTTTCAGGAGCTGGGAGACCTCGACGGTAAAGGGCCCTGGATTGGGGGGACTGGTCAGCCGGGCACCCTCATGGTGGCAGAGGACGGGACTCTTGAAGAAAAGCAGTCGGGCGACATACGGCGGAAGCCAAGCTCCTGGGGATCGATTTCAACAGACATGGTGGTTTCGCTGGGCACAGAAGCGGATGGCGAATCTGCAGATTGCGGTCGCGTGGCCGTTCAATAATCGAAGCGGGTCGGGGTTGTGGATGGGCAGATTGATCAACAGGCGGAGGTTCGGAGACCAAGTTGATACGGCTGGATAGAACAGAAAGGGCAGGAGACCCGACTCGGGTGAATAATGACTCCAGGGGTTCCGAGGGTTGTCTTTGATGCGCGATTGTTACCTGCGGGAGCTGGCAGCACAATGCAAGATGGACGGACGTGAAGCTGAAGAGAGATGCAGGATGGGCTGCGCAAAGGTGCCAGAAAAAGGTGAATGACGGCACAGGTCTTACGAGATTGGTGCTAGAGGCAATCCGTACCTTGAGTGGACTGGGGGAAGAACTGGTTTGGGAGGCCAACGGGGATCAAGGCAGGCCTGGCCAGCCGCTGGAGGCCAAGTTTCAATTTGCAAGTGGCCTCCTTCTGATGAACTCGGGCCCTCCCCAAAGTGAGGTGGCCCATGCCTGTGACTCTAGCGCATCTCGGCAATCTCCTGTTGGCACCCACCATTTCCCTCGGGATCATCAATTAGGACCAAAGACTGCCTTGACTGCGCACAAAGAATACCTGCGTTTCTGTGCGATGTGCTATGCTTACCTGCCTAGGTACTTGACGGCAGATCTGCCCTCCCAAGATCTGCTCTCCAAGTCTATGTGGGGGCTAGGACACAATACTCCGAATACAGCAAGCTGACCAAGTTATACATGATAATCTCGCAGACGTTGTTTGGAAGGTTGAACAGTCCATTCCTCAGCATGCAGAGAGCAAGACTGCATGTCAGGTGAAGGTCTAGTGTGGGCAGTGAATGTCTCACCTCGCTCAAACGTTCAAAACGTCTTTCACATGAACCTCTGGGACCTGCTTACAATAGCAGCCCGTACTCAACGTGTCCGCCCAGGGAAGTACACAGGTACATCCCAGAGCTTGCCCCACAGTAGCTGCCCCTCTGACGTTACCTCTGGGTGCCTTGCCAAACACACATCGTTCAACTTCATTAAGTGCTGTCCACTTCGAACCAGCAGGTTGTCTTCCACAACATTCTAGACTCAGTTATCAGGTCTAGGCAAAGTCAGCGTCCGGACCAGATCCGAGTGAGTATCTTCGTCCTTCCTGCATATAGACTCATTACTAAGAAAGGCGCTTGAGGTAGGCTGCACACGCTTCGCCTCCTCCCAAGGACACGCCACTTCGTCCCTGTCCCTATCTCTCATTCCTACACCATCTCTCATCTTTATTTCGTGAAATCGCTCTAGTCAACACCATGGCGCAATCAGACCTCGACGCCCTCCTGGAAATGGGGTTCGAGAAGCCTCGCGCGGAGTTGGCCATCAAGAAATCCGGCGGGCTTCAAGGCGCACTCGAGTGGCTCGAGAAGAACCAAGACACACCCATTGGCGAGCTTGAGGCGCCCCAAGACGACGACGAAGCAGCAACCCAGGCGGCGATCAAGGGCTTGGAGGAGGGCCAGCTTGCAAAGTCCCTCGCGTGCGATGACTGCGGCAAGAAGTTCAGGACCACCGCTCTCGCCGAGTTCCACGCCTCCAAGACCGGCCACGAGAACTTCTCCGAGTCGACCGAGGAGCTCAAGCCTCTGACAGAGGAGGAGAAGAAACAAAAGCTGGAGGAGATGCGCGCCGCCCTTGCCGAGAAGAGAGCCAGACAATCCATCACCGACAAGGAGGAGCAGAAGCGGAACGACAGGATCAAGCAGAAGGCCACCAGAGAGACCCAGGACGCCAAGGAGGAGCTCCAACGTAAGGAGCAGATCAAAGAGGCCGCGCGCAAGCGTCAGGAGAAGCTCGACGACCTGGAAGCCAAGAAGCGCATCAAGGCAAAGATCGAGGCGGACAAGGAAGAGAGGAGGCGCAAGGCCGAGGAGGCCAAGGCCGCCAGGGAGGGCAAGGCCCCTCCAGCTGCCGCGGAGCCTGCCGCCGCCGCAGCTCCACCGCAGCCTAAGCCCAGCACAAGCTACACCGACGCCAGACTGCGGTTGCAGACCCCCGGTGGAGTGCTGCAGAAGAACTTCCCCGCCGAGACGACTCTGTTCGAGGTGGCGCAGGCGATCGAGTCGGAGCAGGGGACCACGGTGGCCAGCTTCACGTTAACGTTCCCGCGCAAGACCTTCGAGGCGGGCGTCGACTTTGGCCAGACGCTCCGGGAGGTCGGTCTCGTCCCTAGCGGTGTGCTCATCGTTAAGTAGGTGCTGCGGTCGGAACTGACTGGGGAGGCTTTCCTGCTGCGCCCGGGGAGATCTCCTCGGAAGAGTGGTGAGAGTGGCGTGAGGCGAGAAGTTAGCATAGATGAGATGCTGCAAAACATGGATCTTGATCAGAGCCAGTGAGGGCCAAAAGAGCATGTTTATGTTTCTGAGAGAAGAGGGCGCGATGCTCGTCTGAGCCATAGCGGAACTTGTGGTTACCATGCCTATATGGTTCTTATCAGCAGCTCAGAGAGTCTTCACAGCTCTGTTGGGGAGATTGCCTGACTAGTTCCCTGGGCATTTCAAGTGGCAGAAGCCGGCGGTTGCCGTGCAGCGAAGATAGCCACTCTCATAACTGGGGTGTGGCGAAGGGGCCCAGCATCAACAAAAAGCATCAAGGCACATGCGCTCTCGTGCCTGGTCTTCTACGTTGTTTCCTTGCAATGTGTGACATGTGACTGTACCAGGTGGATCAATTCCCAATTCATTCATAACACGGCCAGCATCTGAGCAAGTCCCCAAAGCAAGCTCCACAATGTCTGTTGCAAATATAAACTACATCATTTCAAGAGGAACATGAAGACGTACCTACTGTCCTTTTGGCACGACACCGAATTGAGTCACCAAGTATATCAGACATGTTTATGGGCGCCAGGCCCAGACACCAAGATACGGGCAATCGGGGGCAATCGGGAGGAAACCACTTGCAAGGCGGGCTGCACTTCAAACATGCTCTACTTTAGGCATCGTCACTATACTTGCCAGATCTTTTAAGGCACTCGGAAGGGGTGTCCGCTGGCACCAGATTCATCGCGCCTTTTTGCTGATGATAGACGGACATACGCGATCGGCTTTCAAAGTCTACGGTCAACCTCTCCAGGCTGGCTGCAAGTCATCATTGAAAATTTCGTGGTCGATGTTTCTCGCGAAGCAGCAACGAAGATCGAGCCAGTACGCACTGCTGGCTCAGACGGGGGCTCTGCGTTCGGTTTGCGAGACTGGAGGCTCACGCAACTGACGACCTGGAGGGCTAGGTGCTTGGCCCGGCATCCGGTCTCGAAACGTACTGTCAAACGTCACGACCTTGCAAGGCTAATCATGACTGGGGCCAACACGTGAGGGCGCAAATTTCTCTTTTGATTTGCATGATCATCAAAATCCGGTTCCATCAAGTTCGCGCTACTCCAGTTCCCTGCGACCATATACCGTGGCCTCCATCCCTTAGTCGTAGATGGTATTTTAAAGACCCGCAACCCAATGCAGAGAGATTTCAAAGGAAGTACAGCGAGGAAGTCGTCGTAGAGGTGGTGGTGATCGTCGTTTCGGCAGTTGGAATCGTGGTGGAAACCGCTTAGTCGAACAGACCGAATCCCATGTCGTCGTCGGATTCCTCCTTCTCTGTGCCGGATGTCAGTGGTCAGGTCCTGCTGCTCGCCAACGTGGTCGCCCAGATACGGGATGTACAAACCCTCAGCCTTTGCCTCCTCCTTAGGGGCCTCAGCGGCGTCAGCGCCACCAGCAGCGGCGGCACCAGCGGCAGCGGGTGCGGCACCACCACCGGAGCCGACGGAGGTCAGGAGGTCCTTGACGTCCTTGCCCTCAAGAGCCTGTGGGCGCGTCCTCGTCAGCATTCATTGTCCTTGAATCCTAGATCCCCAGGTTGTCCTGCGACTCGAATATTTGCAGGGGTGGGTCTTCGTCATATGTCGGTCGGTGGATTTGGTCGTACCTTGGCGAACAGAGAGGTCCAGATGGGCTCGATCTCGTTGCCGGAAGCCTTGATGATGGCTTGCAGCTTGTCGGCCTGTTGTAATCCTCATTGTCAGCAAGTCTGCCGACATCATGGTGGATTGCGACGACATCGCGAAAACGGTGGTGGGTCGGGTCGGGGGCTGGGCTTTTCTCGTACGGTGATCTCAACACCCTCATCAGCGAGGATGAGGGCGGCGTAGGAAGATGCCAGCTCAGCGTTAGACATTGTGAGTGTCGGATTGTTTGTGGGCTGCGGGATGCAAGGAAACGATCGAGGGTATCTCGCGAGGTGGTTGTTGACAGTCGTCGATGTCGGGGCTGGCGGTTGGTCGACGGCGTAAGAGGTGGTAGTCCTCCTCCAATTTTTCTTTGTGAGCTTCGGTGCCCTGAAAATCTTTTCTCCGCCGGGTCGGTCGGTACGTACCAAGGTACCGTACGTACCAAGGTACCTCAGGCGCCCGCCCGGACGGCCGGCTGCGTGCTGAGCTGGGTGCTTGGGCTGGCAGGCTGGGTGGGCCAAGCACTGGGCCTAGGCGCTTATCGATTAGCCTGCTGGCAACCCCACCCAGAGCTTAGCCCCTTGGCATCCTGCCATCCTGCCACCTGCCACCTGCCACCCCTACGTACCGTACAGGTACTGTGCATTCCTGCCTGCGCACCCCACTATACTGACGTCTGAGGTGCTTCCGAGGGGTTGCTGGAAACGTTGAACTGAGTTCGACCATCATCAGTCAATGCAGCTTGCGAACCCCATTTTGCTTTTGCAAGACCATCGTGAAAGCAACCTCACCAACCGGCCATTTCACGTGTTATCTACCGATGCTGATCTGAGTGACATCCAGTGCCACTGGCCCCAGACTACCGGGAACTACTTGCGCTGCCCATCCTGCGCTTCCTTTGTCATAACCCCGTGCGTTCCGCGTACCTGGACACCACCTTTGGGGCGCCGACCTTGAGCTGCTGTCCACTTTGAGCCAAGGACACGGAGCACGCGAGATCTTCATCTTCTCCTCACGGCGCCGGAACTGCAGACGCCGCATCTCACATTGCTGGAATCCCATCATTTGGTCTTGGAAAAGAGCTTCGGGGCGCTCGCAATAGTCTCGCTCTGTTTGTATACGCCACAGTTCAAAGAGTCTGTCTCATTTCACCACCTTCGACCGGTTTTTAGAGAGGGGCCCGTCAGTCACCCCAGCCCATCATGGACACACCTGTCATCCCACCTCCCCAGGATGCACGGGAGCAGGAGGTCATGGAGCGCCTCGCGGCAATCCGTGACCAGCTTCTTCTTCTCAAACAGGACCGGACAAAATACATTCGGTCCCAGGATGTCATCGGATTATACGAGCAAACCATCGAGGAGATCCGCAAGGTCAACGAGATTCGGGGAGACGCCAAGGATCAGGCCGGCGAGAACCGCCTTGATAAGATCATTGAGAGCTGCTTCCAGCTCGTGTCGCTCTTCTTCATGACGATCGGCAGGACGAATGAGGCGCCCGCGGCATACTCCCTTACCTCGACCATTAAGCGCCTGCTGAAGCACCTCACGGAAGCCAACCTGTTCTCTGCGAAGGACTTGGATAGTATGGCCAAGACGCTAGACCAGCTTTCGAGAACCGTCAACGATGCGGACGCGAGGCACTCCCCGTACCTGCTCAAATTGTTGTCGAAGAGGGTTGAACTGTGCCAATCATCACTGGCAATGTTGCAGAAAAAGCTGGACGACCTGGATGAGACGTTGCTTACTGTGCATGAGAAGGTTATCTCGATTTTGAGGTCTCTGTCGCTGGCAAACACGAAAGCCAAAGTGAGTTCATGGGCTGTCCGGGGTTGTCAAGACAAATTACTGACGTTTTCGTAGTTTAACACTTCCGAGGTCAAGAAGCTTCAAGCTCAGTTGAAGGAAATTGACGCACAGCGGCAAGACGGGAAGTTTCTTGCCGCAGATGGTCAAGTCGCCAAGGGCAGCGATGTGGTGTCTGAGCTCCTGAGCCGGGTTCTTATGTGGTCCGACATTGTGTTGGAGAGGAAAGGCGTTATGCCAGAGCAGTGGAGAAGTGTCTACGATGTCTTGATTGGCATCCGCAATGATCTCGATAAGTTCTCGATCACACCGGCGTGGTCTCTCAGAGAGACCGATCTCTACGATTACCAACGGCAGCTCGACAAGATCGACGAGGCCAGAGTGGATGGCAATTGGTTGGACGAGGAGGGCAAGCCGGCAGAGCTCTATGTGCAGAGGGTACGTACCATCCAGTCCATCTACGTGGATCCACCGGCAGCTGACAAGGCTTGTAGACATTGCTCTACCTGATTAGGCGCAGTTACGGCTACATCTACCACCTTATGGTACTATCGGAGCCAGTGTCAGAAGCATTGCTGCCAGTATATAACCAATTGTCGACCTTGAAGCGGTGTCTGCTCGAGGTCAAGAACTCAGGGGGCGGGAGCTCAGTGAGGGAACTATACCCTTACAGCATGAAGGTGGGACCAAACCTATGATATCTCAATGCCCGGGCAAAATTACTGATTGACCATAGCTCAACTCCATCGACAACATGCGCACCGACGGAAAATTCGAGATCAATGGAGACATCCCAGAAGGTCAAGCAGCAGTGGCGGACCTTCTCGCGGAGTGCTTCGAGCTCAACTATGAACTGCGGGTCGACGCCGAATCTCGTGCGGAAGCGTCCGAGAATGCTGATGCATAAATAACGGCGTCTTAGAGCCGTGACGGAGGATGGATGTACAAGATTCACAGAGGATAAATCCACAGGTGCTGGTCGTTGAGGGGCCGGGAGTTGGGTTGTGGTGTGGGTGAAAGCTCATGCTGCAGGTATACTGGCGAACTGAACTCGTGGGGGAAGGCAAGCCGTGCCGCAGTGCCTCCTACAGCCCAGCGATGCAGACCAGGGCGGCCCTCCAGGTCAAAGTCACAACTAACTTTGCATTTGCTCATACTTTTGGCGGTGACGAGAACTAACCAGCGATTTGAAACTGCTTCCTTGTATCGACAGCCAAATTCATTACGGAGTATGGTAAAATGAGCTCAGGCCTGGGTTGGCTGCATCTGGACGAACCAGCGGGTTGTGAAACGGCTCTGGGGCTGTCGCATGTTTTGCTGGCGCTCGGGACTGACGGCCCCAAATCACATGGTACGATGGTGGGTTTGGTGGTTGATACTTATTTACTGTGCTTGTGGCAGGAGTGTTGCGGGATTAGATCAGGGCTCTCGACAGAGGTTGTTTGCAATAACATGAGACGTGTGTTCCCACAGAACAACTGGTGCCTTGACTGTAAGACAACGCTCCATCTCCATGGTTATGGTTGTTGCTCTGGGCTTTGTTGTGGGGCATTAGCTGGGGATGACCCCTTCGTGGTATGAATTGCATGTTTCACTGAAGGAGTGTCACAGATTCAGTAAAGGGCGTTCTCATGCCTCCTTTCATGACTTGATACCTCAGTCTGCACATTCTGCTCAAGCCCGTGCCTGCCCACATTCTCAAGACAGCCTGTCTGGTGCGTAGTTCTAAGGGAACCTGAAGGCGATCTTGGCGGGCCAGATCTGGGCCTTCTCCAGGTCCCAGACGCCGGACTTGACGTAGATGTCGTCCTTGATCAGGTCAATGACCGCCTGCTTGCTCTCCGCCACAACCATGAGGGTGGATCCGCTGAACTTCATGCTCGAGACCTCGTCATCCGGCGGCATCTCTTCCAACACGGCACCTGAAGGGCTATCAGCATCTGGTTTCGAGTGCCCGGTAGCGGGGAGAGAGGTGGGGCTGTATTACCTCCCATCTTGAATGCGCCTGACTCCTTCAGCTTGGTCAGGCCCTCGAAATGTTGGCTGGGATGTGTTAGAATTGGTACACAAGCAGGCAGTTACATACATGTATGAGGGGAAATAAGTTTTGGGAAAACTGGCCTAGGAACTTACGGTCGAACTTCAAGTCGCTTCGCGAGAGCGCCCGGCTTGTCAGGGACCACCACCAGCCATTCGTATGTCCTCGGGGTCGAAGATGCCATCCTGAATTGTGTTGTTCCGAGACAAGCTTGGGACGCTGCGACAGAAATTGCTGGCCGTGGTGCTGCTGTGATTATCCTTGCTATGGAGTTCAGGCGGGCTGCCATGTCTGGTGCGTTGTGAAATGGGAACTTTCCTGGGCGGACGGGCTCCGGTGTCGTCGGAGGCTTTCTCCTCATCCCGCAACTCGGAAATAGACAGCCGGCATGTCTGCGCAGCGCGCAGGTGCGCGGGGGCGCCTGTAACGGCGACTGCAGCTGTGAGCAACGCAACTTCACAATTTGGTTTGAATCTATTTGCCCGCTACAGTAATATACAATGTACAACATGGTTAATTCATAATTCTAGCATCAGCTGTCCTACTACCTTCAGGCAAGCCCCTAGGTAACTCGAAGGATCATTTGGCCCCCCACTGCTGGACCGCAGACTGCTGAACGCCGAACAGGGGGGTTAAACCCCTGTGCTGTGTGGCCTGACCACAGAACAACCCGTCCAACGTCGATCGCCAGCAGCTCCTTTTCTCTGCGCTGGTGCTCTGGCTCATCACCTACAGCAACACACCGGATTCTGCCGGAAGACTGCGATATCACCTCTGATTTCATTACCCTAACCACAGTCATCATGGCACCTCAGAGAGGCAGTATCAACCCGAGGGTACAGGGCTTTCTACCCACGTTTCGCTTCTCAGCACGCATCGCTGACATCTCCACGAGCAGAACCTTATGGCACCCCTGGCAGCTTTCACCATGGCGTGCGTTCTCTTCGTGTGAGCCTCTCTAAAGCTGTCTGAAGCTTATTGAACATATGTATGCAAGTTGAGGTGTTAATTTGAATGACCCAGCTGGACACGTTCTTCGATACAGGCCGCCAAAGTGAACCGGGTACGCATCCTGTAGCAGTGGCTCCCCAGCCGTCAACACACACGCATGTCTTCCGCTGTTTGCTAACCCGACACACAGGCGAACAAGGCTCGAGAGTATCGCAATGATGGACCACCAAGGCCAGAGGAGTAAAGCTCGCTGCTGCCCTTACGTGGGAGAGCCTGACACCATTGAACGCCGCCCTATCATTCCTCCCGCCTGCGGTTTGTCCAGGCACATGCTGGAAAGCACTCAAGCGCTATTCAATTCATTCAGAATTGTTCGCTTGAATCTATTTCACGCCGCTTTGCAGTCTTGAAGCAGAGAGACGGTGGCACGCCTGAATTTCTTTACAGCCATTTGACTTGGAGCCGCCAGTCATCCACGAAAGTCCTCAGCAATCATTACCTCATACCTCCTGATTCTGCAGAGAGTGGTAAGATTGGCCGTGGTATGCGAGGAATCATGGTCGGCATGCGATAAGAAGCGGATTCCCTAATACCAAGAAGTTGATAGAGGCGAAAATCAAGATCATCCGGCAGCGATCATGCTGTCGACCAAGTCAACGTCATTTGATGATATTCACTTGGGGACCCAAATTCGATGTGCCACAGACAATAACGAGAAACACAGAAGTGCGTCTTTCACGCGCTCCAAAATTTCTTGTCACGCCTCAAAAGTCGGCATCATGAAATATCAACGCGGACAAACAACAGTCATGACAGAGTTGCCCTGACGTTTCAATGAGCTGGAACCACGACTTCCGGAAAAGACGCCTTGTGAGCTTGTCCTACAGGAAATTAAATTACAGGAGGTTAGGGGGTCATGCCGCTAGATTGCTTATATGCCCTGGTGCCGCCTGACGGCTCCCTCCCCAGTGAATATTAGTGAGCACGCATGGCAAAAACCAAGCTGCATTGAAGACTGTTGTACAAGTGAGAATGCCCGAGACCTGTTCAGCGAGACAGAGTGCCAGACCCGGGATGAATTAGTACGTGTATGATGTTAGTCTGAAATCTATCTTGCTTATTCTCTTGCTTCCCTCACTTGCTCAAGACAACTGTGTGCGACCCCGATTAAACGGCACAGGTATGAAAAATCATGGAGGAAAGATACTGAGCCTTGATACCACCGCTCCCTCGTCTACAAGAAAGGCTTGACCTGCTCCTCGCTCCACTCCCAAAACTTCTCCGCTGTGCCGTTACCTCCTTCAGAAACCGGCTTGCTTCCATCCAGCAGGTGCTGTCGGATCTTCATGAATCTACCCCACGGGACCACTGGACGGGCATAACAGTCAGCTGAAAGGTGTGATATCAACGAGCCACTGGGACAGCTTACCCCATTCACCAGATCTCTCGATAGACACCTGGGGTGAAAATGCAGCAAAGAGCTGTGTGTAAGCTCCAAGGATGGGTGGGTGCAGCACGAAGCTCCTCAAGAAACCCTGCGCCCCGCTACCGAACGAACGCCATAGATCCGAGTTGAGGTTGCCAGGGTTGAGCGGGATACTGACGATGCCGTCCTCCTTGTGACGCCGGGCGAACTCCACGCCCTGGAGGTAGTTACCAGCCTTGGACACACAGTACTTGTCGAAGGGGCTCTTGTCGACGTGGTAGTCCAGGTTGGACAAGTCGACGCCTCCACTGGGCACCTGGATCGACTCGGCGGCCGACGAGCTCACCCAAACGACACGCACCGAGGACGGGTCCTCGGCCCTGGCGGTGCGGGCGAGAGTCGGGGTCAGGAGCTTCGTGAAGAGGAACGTGCCTAGGTTGTTGACGCCCAGCTGCAGCTCGTAACCCTGGGCCGTCTTGGAGCCATTGGGCGGCTTCATGACGCCGGCGTTGTTGAAGAGGACGTGCAGTCTGTCTTCCTTGGAGAGGAAATCCTCGGCGGAGGCCTTGATAGTGCTCAGGTCGGCCAGGTCGAGGGGCAGGAAGATGAGCTGCCCGCGAGAGTTGGGCCAGGCTGCCTTGATTGCATTTATTGCGCCCTGGGCCTTCTCCCTCGAACGAGCTGCGCAGTAGACCTTGGCATCCTTGGAGTAGAGGATCTGAGCGATCTCTTTGCCGAGACCTGTGTTGGCACCAGTGACGATGTAGACCTGACCTCAGTTAGTGTTGCCCTTGCTCCCGTTAACTTCCTTCGATTGGCGCCAGGTAGGATGATTACCTTGCCACTCAGATTCCCAATGTCCTTCTCGGTGAAGCTGGGCTTGGGCGGAAACGCCTGCGATATTGCGCTGAAGATGATACCCATAGTACTGTGTCGTCGAAACGATGGCTCGGTGAGAAAATATGGTTTTACTCGAGGGATGTCCTGAGGTCTTCACAGGATCACTTTTTGGGATGAGGTCGACTGCTTATCACTTGTGTTGCGGCTTACAGGAGCGCGATTGAAAATACAGGTCCTCAAGACGATGGTGACGGCGAGAGGTCAGCCACGGAGGTCAGCCAGGAACGTCGCGATACATGGACATATATACTTCAGAGCCGGCTGATTGCATCACGGCTGTAACCTCAAATGTGAACTCATGTCACTAGAACGAGCGGAGACAGCCATCTCTGCCGCACGGCGTCGGCCACACGTTGAAGCTTGAAAGCCCGGGCGATGAACGAGCAACTGCAGTGGGCTGAAGCGACGGAGGTCGACGAGGTTATGCCGACGGTGTTTTGGTTGGCTTAGCTAGCCAAGGTGGTCGCGGCTAAAAGACTAGGTCAAACCAGTGGAAGCGAGTGCGAGCTGACCATGATGTCCTATGGCCTGTCAGCCGCTGGATCCTGCCGACGGACTTGTTCAGCGTGCTGCGGCGTGGCTCGAGAGTCGGCATGTCCGACACCACTTGGGCAATTCGCCGGTGGGTTTTCAAGGAAAACCGTCGTTTTGGAGACACCATGGCCCATCCCAGCTGTACTGTGACTTCCTAAGTAAATACTCGGCGTTCTGTTAGTCCAACAAGGCAGTTGCCAAGTGGGAAGAGGCACTTCACGGATGGGTGGACGGGGAAATTATGGCTCCAAGGGATGGGGTCCTTAATAACCCTTACCCTCCTTGGCCCAACTTGCCTCACTAGCAGGTCACTATTAGAACTGTCCCACTGTGGACCTCAGATTTGCAGTGTCTCTGGACAAACACAACTCGCCCAGAGAATCGACTCGGTAGGCCTTGGGAGATGCGGTCTCCTGTGTGGACTATAACAGTCCAAGGCAAAAGAAAATAAAACCTCACGGTCCATTCGGATGGGATTCCTGCCAATGCCCAGCCTGACGTCTTGCTGCAGGTTTGTGCCACGATGCACGAGACATTTGTTGCCCACTGCCACGCCTCGCTACGAGATCGACGCTGACGTCTCTCTTTTGGTTGACATGCCCCTAGTCGATCATCGTGCCAGCGTCGCCAGAATGCAGACGGAAGTCAGAGACAGAGACATTCATGGACATGACATGTCCGACCCCTGCAGTCCTGCTGGGCACCAGCCCATAGCAAAGGCAACCCCGCTGCTGCGGTGGGTAGTCCTGTTGGTCAAGTGTCAAAGCTTGAGCATCCGATACGATGAGTCGTTCCCGGTGGGTATCTACATACCCAACAAACAATGTAAATCGATACCATTGACCGCAGTATCATCTGTATGGCCGCCGCCTGGGAGTCACCATATCATGCTATGCAGTGGCACCTTCCTTGGGGTGACGTCAACCAGTGGTCATGCTGGCGACAAAGCTCCGCGTGCTGCACGAACCCTGGGGCCCAGCCCGATTCTGACGTTACGCACGAGAGAAGGAGCTGAGCTCCGCGTTCATCTTTACCACGAGCGGAACATCTTCTCCGGATTTCAAGGGCGGTTGTTGCCATGGGGTTGAGTACATATATATATCGAACGTCCTTCATGGGCGTCCTGGCCTATGGAACTGACCCACGCTCTCTCATTTGAAAGTTGACCTCGCTCCCATAAACTCCCTATAAAAAAATCTACAAACCAGAAACATACCAACAATCGTCCAGACTAAACAGCCCTTGGTTTCCTTGTATGTCTTTGTTGCACTTGACTGTGCCAGAATCCCTTCAAATCTCCATCAGGTGAAGCCAGTGTAAACATCACAATGGAAGCCACCAACTTCGCAAACCGCCATGAAATACTTGGGGTAGGAACTCATAGCTCTCCTATATCTAACCACACTCCTCGCCGAACAGACGATATAACCAACAACACGGTGAGCCCAGGACCGACGCTGCGTGAAAACACCGGCACTCGCGACTTTGCACACGACCCAGGTAACAACGTCACCTCGCCAATTCCCAACTCCAAGTCCGAGGAGGCAAGGATGAATGTTGCGCGGTCCACTGAGATAGGCGACCCGAACGGCCGCATCCCCACTGCTCAGGACACGCATAACCAGCTGAACGCTGCCCAAAGCGAGTTGGCAGCTGCCCAGAGGAACGAGCCGTCAGATGCATCTTCCCACATCGTCCACGGTGTACCTCGAACCCACATGGGCGACGCAGATGCTGGCGTCTCGACGTCGGAGCGCGGACATCGTAACAGCAACTACGCCCCCGGCTACGAGGGCGCCGCCGACGCAGTTAGGCAGAAATCATACAATGCCGACGAGCATCGCCCATCACTGCTAGCTCATGAGCCTGTCACACCCTTGTCAGAGGTCCCGCCCGACCTGGGCAACAACACCCAGCAGACCTCTTCCAATCAAGGGCCGGGTAGGATTCCCGGTCCAAGCATTGGCCAGAAGGCCAAGGCTCCCTTTGCTAAGATCCATGTGAGTAACAGGTCATCTGCCTTCGTGCCGTCATCACTCAACTGACATACCCCAAAGGGTGCTGGAGAGGTGCTCCGGGGAAATCTCGCCGCCGCCGCCGACAGCTTCACGGGGGACACGGCCAAGCAGGCCAAGGATGAGGCAATCGTGAGGAAGGGACAGGAGGAGTTCACGCATGGAAGGTTCGACAAGGCTCAGACGTCACGGGTCGAACACTAGAGGGGGGAACCCGGCCCGGATCTCGATCGAAGCTTGGTACAGAAGGTCGTTGGATTCTTTGCCTGGGCAAACGGTGCTGGAGAGGTCATCCGCGGCAGGGTCAACGCCAGCATCGCAAAAGTGATTGGAGAGGAGGAGACTCAGAAGATTGAGGAGGAGACGGCGAGGAGAGGCAAGAGGGAGATGATCAACCAGGAATTTGAACCGGCGCCCCCTCCCTTGCCTCCGAGGGAGAGGAGGGTGTCGAAAAGGGCAGAGAAGAAAGCGAAGAAGCGGGATAAGTCATCGGAGTGATAAAAGAACTCTCTTGGTCGGACGGATGCGGATGAAACATTCGATGGTTGGAAACGAAGGTGACAGGAGGCAAAGTTGAACCTAGGGTCTAGTTCTCATACCCACCTCGTGCCATTATCATAACCGTGCCTCATCTCTGGTCGTTTTACGGACATGTACTTCAATTCGAATCTCCGATTCAAAGAGCTCCACCTGCAATGGAACGCTCCTCTGCTCCCAAGACTCTTGTTTCTGTAAAGACTATGATGTTGTGTCGGTGCCGCTCCTGAATGGCCGTCAGAGACTGGACGCTCCTGTGCGATTTTATAATTGAAGAGACAAGAGTGGTCTTCTTCAAATTGAAGTCTTTGTCTCGAGGAATGTAGAAAATAAACAGTATTGCCCAGCAGGGACTCGAACCCCAATCTCCTTTGTGCTGCCACCAACCACCCAAGGTATCTGAGTCTTGCCATTAGACCACTGGACTTAGGAAAAGGACTGAAGATTTTTTTTATATAGGGTGAAGGCTTTGAAATTGTTCGTCAGGCTAGTGATGTATCTCAACGACAGTTGGGTCCGTCTCAATTAGTAAGGCGTTAAGAGCGACTACCAAACAGAGCCTTGTATGCGGACTACAGTAGAGCAATGCCCAGTCAGTTGTGGAATCGAGACTAAGGGTCATTATTTCAACTTACTTGGACATAGAGTATGCTTCAATCTTTAGTCCTGGTCAAAAGCTTTGGCATGTGACCAACGTCTGGGTGGCCAGCAACAGCCACAGGTAGGCATGCCACGGAACTGAACCTCTACGGAAAGACCTGATTATCAATGCAGATAATGTTTGTAGAGATCATCTTGAGAGTAAGTGGGCTCAAAATTCGAGATAATAGAATATACACAGATCAGGATTTGCAGAGTTCTTAGGCTACAGGCACCCTGCCAATAAAATTTGTGACGAAACCCACGACACTCCATCACTGCTATCTCAGCGTTAGCCACGGTTTTGAGTACGGAGAGAAATGTGAGCCCCGTTCAGGATGCTCAGTAGGTGCTTCCAGTTAGAGGATGTTGCCCACCAGATAAGACAGCTGAAAACACAGCACCCTCATTCTAGTGGCACGCCGCTTGACCCACGCTACACCTATGGGAATTTCGGTAGATGAGATTTCGTCTGTATAACTCTTGGCATACACATCGATTATTCATTCACGTAGATTCAGCCCCATATTTGAATAATATGCCTTGACAAAGCGTTCATCCACATGCAGACTCGAAAACAACTAGTAATCAACATTCGCGATTACATTGTACCGCAAGTGTGCGTAACACAGCACAGAAACCTGGCATGTCTGGAAAAATTGTAAAATACACCCTTATATCAGTAGGGCTACATTTCGTCTGATATTTCTGTCTGTCTCTGAAAATCGGATAACCTATACTGCATACCCATGTGGTATGGAGCGATGATTTTGACCGAGGACGTCTGCGGATCGACCGAGCATAACGAATACTGTGCATGCAAGATTCCATTTAATTAGCTAGAAATCCTCAAAACATCTGATCATGCGTTCAAGAGGCTCGTCGGACTGGCGGCTTCCACTGGAGACGCTACTAGCCGGTCGTGCCGTGTAATGCGAGCCCTGAAGACCAATTCACCACCCAATTATTATCCACGGCCAAGATAATAAACCTTCCATCGCCCGTAAACGTTTCACGGCGTGATCGACGGCGCAACGAAGGTTGTGAAGCTACGGATGTGCTTCAGTTCCGTGCCGGAGCAGCCTATCGCCCGCCGCGAAAGCTTCTGATTATTTCTCGTCTTCACTCGAGCACACGAGTTTACGAACAGGACGAGCCGGGCTTGGGGCTATACCACGAGGGACAGACGAAAACATCACAAGTGAACGATATATGCTTACGGAAAACTTCCAAAAATTCCATCGAAGATTCTTCGACCTCTTCATGCATGGAGAGCGAGTATGTGAAGGCGTTGGAGCACTGCCCGCCGATGTCTCATTGCGCGAAACTCTAACCAATCGCCACTCGAGCTCCTGAACCCGTCATCTCTGTTCAAATAGACTAGTCAACCCTCAGTCGAGATTATGCCTCGTCATCGTGCCTCGGTTCCTTCTCATACGAGAATTCGTTTCATCGCATCCAATGTTTGCAAGATCCCCTCCCCCCTCCTGCACAGCCCCGGTCCTGCCGACGTGGCTGCTCCCGCCCGTCAGTGCTTGGGGCCCCGGTCTACGCTGGAACAGGAAACTTCTTGAGAGATTTTTCTCGCCCCCGGCACGCTGATGGATCCGGTGGAAGCACATGCCGCCGAAGGGTGGGATCTTCGGACGCCGTGTGGGGGTGTTGTCGAACGGATGGCGGATCGCAGACATGGGACCAAACAGACCTGAACCGAGCGGCTCCAGTGTGACAGTCTGGTCTGCCGAAAGATTTGACATATCGAGGAATTTTGTTGAGACGAGATTCGATCGTGGAATCCGATCACGAAAATGACACTATGGTTGGTATAACACCAGCCCAGACCCTTTTCCGGGGTCCTCCGCCAGTTCCTCACCACCATGACACTACTACAAATGCAAGGGAATAGGAATATCCCACCGCCAAAATGCTTGTCGGGCTGTCCAAGCCCGAGCTCATCTTCGTGAGGGTCACCGCCGTCTTGCTGATCTACCCCGGCCTGATATGCTTCGCCTACTTCGTACTGGCCGCCCTGGCAGGCGGCGTCCCGGCCATCGCGCACCCGTTCTCGATCTTCATTGAGGTGTATGGGGCCATCGAGATCCTGTGGTACCTCTTCTGGTTCCTCCCGTTCAAGCACCGGCTCCAGAAGCCCGGCCCCGCGCCCTCGCGGATGACGAGAGAGGAGAGGAAGGAATTATTCACGAAGGGCATGAGTACTGTACCGGACCTTGACGCCTACGTACGCGGGTGGTTCGACAAGGCGCACATGGAGGACATACGGAGGGACAACCTGAAAGAGTGGCTGCTCTGGAGTCTTTTCGGCCGGGATGGCAGTTTCGGGGACGACACGGCCGAGCTGGACGAGTATATTCAGGAGCTGGAAGAGCGGATGGCGGTGACGTTCAAGAAGGGACGGGGTGATGCGAAGGCGCTGAGGCTGAGCTTTGATCCGGTCAGGATGACGCATCGCAGCCTGTTATTTTACTCTGTGAGTCGAAGACGACGTGCTCTCCAGGCCCTCAAGGAGACACTCTTAGCTGACTTTGCCATAGCTCACTGGCTTCGCCGACTCTTTGACGACAGTCTTCCTTCTATCTAAAGGCTTCAAATTCTACCGCCAACCGCGAAAGACCTTCTTCAGCGTCTTCCCTTTCCGACCTATGACCCTGTTCTCTTCACAGCAATCCGCAGCGCCGGATATGTCCTACTTCTACCGCCCTCACACGTCAAAAACACAGCGGCCTATTGTGTTTATCCACGGCATTGGTATCGGCAGTAAGTGGCCCGAGTGAGACTGGTCATCTGGGGCCACAAAAAGAATAGCATAAGAGAGAGAGAGGCAACTACGTTTGAGCACATGCTGGAAGTAGACTGCGGTACTGACATGGCGCAAGTGGCACCCTACCTCGTGTGGCTCAACTCAGTCCCAAAAGACGTCGGCATGATCGCCATCGAGCTCCTCCCAGTATCAAACAAGATCTGCCCGCCAATGCCGTCCTCAGGCGAGCTCATGGACTCCATCAGCAAGATCCTGGCGCAGCACGGCCTCGAGTACGACAGCTTCGTGTTCGTGGGCAACTCGTACGGGACGCTGCTCCTCTCACCGATGCTGAGGCGGGAGGGACTCGCGGCTAAGATATCCTCCGTGGTGCTGGTCGACCCCGTCGCACTCCTCCTGCACCTGCCGGACGTGGCCTGGAACTTCACGCGGCGGCGGCCGCGCACGGGACCGGAGTGGGAGATCTACTACGGCGCGGCGACGGACCCGATGGTGGCGCACACGCTGGCGCGCAGGTTCGACTTCCGCGACGCCATCCTGTGGCGCGAGCAGCTCCGCGGCCGGCGGGCGACGGTCGTCCTAGGCGGGCGTGACTGCGTGACGCACCCCATGGCCGTGGCGAGCTACGTCTACTACGGGGACGTGGAGATCCACGACTTCACGGAGCAGCGGGTCGAGGCGTGGAGGGCGACGCCGGGGATCTGGACGGGCCAGTGGGAGGTGGAGCTGCTGTACCTCGACGGCCTGGACCACGGGCAGGCGTTCCTGAAGCCGGGCTACGTGCCCACCGTGCACAAGGTTGTCGACACGTATTGCTATAGGGATGCGTCGGGTGGCGAGTTTAGAAAGAGCACAGGGGATTACGAGAGCAGCTGAGTGTTCGGCAGATGGACAGGATATGCACCCGTGTTTGCGGCGCTGCACATGGGGCTTCTCTTTGGCGTTCTCTGAAACAGAAACGGGCAATCATAATATGTTGTGAATAACTTCCCCCCTTGCTGAGACGTGACCTGGCAGGCGAATCGGAACAGACCTGTCAGGTGTGAGCCGAACTGCGGGAGAGGCTTCCCAAGATGCCAGCGCCGATCCCCGGGATTGGCGAACATGGAGTTGCGCACGCGACATCCAGAAAGCGCTGCTGCCGGGCTGCCGGGCGCTGGGAGATTGAGAGCCCGCAAGCTCTGGCCCTCGAAATGTGGAGGTGGATGTTTTGACGGATCCCGAGTGTGATGACAAAACGACGAGTACGAGGGCCGTCTGAGCTCTAATGACGTCGGGCCCCTCGCATCGAATTTCTCCCGATGTCAATCTTCATCTTGAGTGATGAGCGAGCCTGCTCAGACGGAACTTGCCTATCAAACCTGCGCAAAGCTGGCGGCCGTCGACGTCAACAAGTCTCGGACTCGGGCGAGCAGGCCGGAGCCCACAGGCAGCAGCAGCAGTCGCAGTTGCACATGCTTTCCCGTCTCATATTGTTGTTCGCCCTGTTTTGGGAGGGCCGAGGCCAAGGCCAGCTGCCCGCGCAAATTACACACGGCGTGCCTCAAGATTCAGCCAGCAAGACGGCAAGTGAAAGAGTTAATTGCCCGCGAAAGCCCGCAGTTCAACCTTGGGGCCCACCGGAAACTCTAAAGTGAGTCGCGGCTCGTCAGCCGTTGCCTCGTAGGCCTTTCAACGAGCGGACCGGCGGCGCAACCGTCTGTCTGTCTTGTCCCCTGAGCTGGGCTGGGCTGGGCTGGGCCGTGTGCGGGGACAGGGGGGGAGCGAGGGAGGCAAGGGCAAGCACTCGAAACAAGCGATTCTCATGCAGCCCTGCAAGCGCGGTTCGCACAGATGAACAGCAACCTATTCGTGGCATGTTTCAGATGCACAGCGACGAGGTACCGTCCTACCAAAGGGGAGCGAGGGGGGGGGGGGTTCCGCAGCAGCGCCCCCCCCGCTTGCGAACCCTTGAAACCCGGGGAGACGCAGGGGGTTCAGGTCAGGGTGTGAGCACAGATGGCCTCTGGTCGCACTGACGCAGCGCGGCGCGGCGAAAGCGCAGGTACAGTAATGTTGTGCCTGTGCCTGTGCGATGCGAATGCGGTGCGGTGCGGTGTGGTGCAGTTGGCAGCTGCCCGTGGGGGAGGACAATTGTGGGCGCGGCGCAATGCAATGCGACCCAATACGACACGACATAGTACCGAAGCCAGGCATGGCTGTTCACATACGAGAGCCAGTCTGCTGCGTCCGGGTCGCTCTGCCGTTGTGAACGCGCAAGTGTTACCCGGGACTGGCCCGAGGCACCGTGGGCTGGAGCCGTGTGCAACATCAAAGGGCCTCGAGCCTGTCTTGTCCTGTCTCGCCTGTCTCTGGCGCTGTCTGTCATTTTACACAATCCCAGCCTGCTCATCAAAAAGAGCAGCCCAGCATGGTTTGACAGAGCATATATACTAATCAAATGACATGACGGTGGTGGTGGCTGAGAGGACGATCGGAAGATTATGCCCACCACCACATGCTGCATTGACATGACACGGACTCCTGCCCATCCCAGGAAATCGGGAAATCATGTCGGCAACCTTAGTTTCTGGTCGATGCAATCTGTAAGCGATATCGAACCGACAGATCGCACTCATTTCGGATGTTTTTTTTGGTTCCTTCTTCCACTTGCGCTGACGGAAGGATTGGCTCGCAACGGGGCAATATAACGGGCAGTCGAGTGAGAAAGAGTCAGGACTACATAGGGACCTGGGCCCTTTGTCTCGCACGCCACGTGCCCGAGTGGGGTAGGCGTGGAGCTGAACCGCGCCCTTTCAATCTCCTTGGGCGGGTGGTGTTCTAGCGCGGCGGAGGCATCGGGAGGCAATGGGGTCTGTTTTGGGTGACGAGTGACGAGTGACGAGGCCTACGACGAGGAGTCCAGTATCAGGTAGGCAGGGAGTCCGGGAGCCAGGGCAGGGAGCGAGGGGAGGAGGCCTACGGGATGTGGATGCTGGGTGCTGGATGGCGAGGGCGGTGGGATTGAGAGGGATCGAGGGGCATGGAGTTTGGTTGATCGTGTTGCTCTCCTGGCCGCGTGTAAAGTAGTCGCAGTGATGTTGACTATACGTGCTCATGCCTCCCTTTTCATGCCTCCCTTTTCATGCCTCCCAACCCCCACCCCGACTTGGCCCATACATTATTACTCACTCAATAGTCACTGTTCAGAACACTGATCACATCCCACTACATCCTCTGGCGGTGGCCCCCCCCCCTTGCGTCTGTAATTGATTGGGTCTCCTGATTGGGCTAGCAGCATTGAAATGAGCATCTGGTGTCACGGCGATCCAAGCCGCATTGAGGGCGGGAGGGTGTGCTGGACCCTCCCCCCCGGGGCAGACGGGTCTGCCAGCACCGGGGTGTCCCTCGCCCCGAGTCGCCCAAAAAAAGAACGCGTTTATATAAGGTTACGCTTTTGTAATAATCCAACACTGCGCGGGACATGTCAACGTGTCGGGTACGATGCTGTGCTGTCAAAGCGGTGTCATGGCCAGGGACTCGGGGCCCAGGGCAGGACAGGGCAGCGCGGGTAGCCTGGTCGACCCGAGAGCCTGGGCGGATCAATGAAATGAGAGCTGGTCACGAGCGTGAGCGAGTTTGAGTAGTGAGCGAGAGGGCTGCGGGATGCAGAGTGCAGTGCAGAGTAGCAGCGGTTGTACTGTAGTGCGTGCTATGGGTTTCTCTGATGTTGGTGAGACGAAGCGATTGGCCACGGGGCTGAGTTGGTCGAGAGCATCTCGCATGCATCCTGCATTAGGGCTGGCCAAATCATCAGGATTTGGCGCTATTGCGTGCAGATTGGGGGACCCGACTCGACTATTCGATCAATCAATGCCTCCCGCTACCCGCTCATGAGGCGCACTTGGGACGCGGCCAATGCAAGCTAGAGGTTGCATGCATGCACACATGGGCTCGCCAGCGAGGGCGATGGCGACGGGCCGGCCTTCTCTCCCATTGAGTGGCATTTGCGGCTGCTGCTAGGTCTTGGCAGGCGACTCAGTGCTATCCCACCGCCGAGTCGGGCCTCCAATTGTTGCTATTGCTGTTGGCGTTGCCGTCGCTGCTGCTGCTGCTGCTGCTGCGCTTGCTTCTGATTCCCAATGCTTGTGTCGTGTCGTGGCTGGGTGGTTGGGTTGCGCGGTTGCGTCGTGTCGGCTCTTGCTGTTCTCGACACCCCAGTTCTCGAGGTACAAGCAACCTTGACCTTCCGGGAACACAATGCAGGCGGTCAGGTACATACTACCCGCACATGGGATGCAGGCCTGCACGGCGGAAAGTGTGGGGAAGGTATCAGGATAGCAGCTCCTGATTCCAACTTTGGAAGGTTGGTTGGTTGGCGGTGGGTTGGTGCCGGGTTTACTGGGTCAAGTCCAATCCACTGTCGATCAGGCTGCTCATCCCTCCCCCCAGGAGCTGGCATACAGGGCCACAGAGCCTGAGAGCCAGAAAGCTAGCACCCACCACACACAGGCTCCACGTTCTGGACCCCCAGTCGCTCCGCCAGTCACAGCACCCCGTCAGCCCGTCAGCCCGTCTTGCGGCCGACTGTCTCTGCGCAACTGCAAGAAGCCCACCTACCCACTCGGCTGGGCCCCCTGTCCCTGCCCGGCCCAGCCCTGCAAGCACTCTGGCACTCTGCATCTCACGTCTTTCCCGCGCGTGTGTCTGTACCAACCTAGGTACCTACCTAGGTACGGTAGTGAGCGCAAGAGGAACAGAGAGTGTGTGTCTGTGTGTCGGGTTTTTAAACTTTTCCTCTCGTTCCTCCATCGTCCCTACCTCCCCTGCCACCTCGCCTTCTTGCCTACCACCACCCTTTCTCTCTCACCCCTTCTTCTTTCGACCTTGTCTTGTCGCGTCGCCGTTGCTGCTACTGCTACTCCTCCTCCTCTCGCGATTCTCGTTGTTCGTCAAGACAATCTCGACACATCATTCATTTCCTCCCCCTGTACAATTGAATTCACTTTTGCTTTGAGAACCCTCGCCTGGAAAACAATCAAGATACCCCCAACATACCCCCAAAGTCAACCACCGAAAAACATCGTCATTTCATCCCATCTCATCATTCCAGCACAACTTCAGTCCTCCGGCAACGACCAAAACGTTCGACTGCGCGCGCCCGGGTCATCTTGAAGAAGTCCCGTCCTCTCGCAAACTCAGACTCTGACTCTATATCAACTGTTCTAATCACTGTATATTCTACGCTCGGCACCGTCTTCATTTCTCCGGCTCCCCCTGCCTGCTGCCTGCCACATTGTTCCTGCGCCTTCCAGCTATCATCCGTCCGATCCGTCTCGATCATAATCGATTCCCGGAGTCACCAGTCACTCCAGACCCCCATCAGTGTCTCCGGACGACACTCTCAGACCGTCCCTGCGAAACCAGAGCGAAAGACTGAGAGGCCCGCTCACCACTCGCATCGGTCCAGCACAGTGGATTTGACTTTACAGTGGTACCACCGTACGGGGTACTCGGGCATCGAATCGTATTGTCCTTGTCCAAATCGAGCAGTCGCCAACAGCCGACGGACCCGCTTGGGCTGGAGCCTGTAGCCATTCCCGCTGGCACAAAGCACCTCCGATTGACCACGCCGAAAATTCCTTCAGTCGGCTTTTATCTTTTTTTTTTTTCTCTCTCGCCGTTCTTCATTTCGTCTCACCCTCGTACTCCTCTTCCCTCACCTAGCCTCGCCTGTGGTGACCAAGAAAGAGAGAGTGAGAAACGCGGTTCGGGTCCTTTCGACAAAGACCTCTCGGCCTTTCCGTTCACAGCATTGAACTAGCCTCCAGGCCTGCCCTGCCTGCTTGCTCGCCTGACTTGCAAGGTCCTCCCGGTCTTTTTTTCTGCTCACCCACACCCACCTGCGCTGCAAACCTTGCGCGCCTGCCGCTTGTGCACCACCGCCTTGCCAGCCAAGCAGAAACCACAAAAAGACCCGCCCGTCTCGTGTCTGCCAGCAAAGCCTTCCTGCCTGGTTTTTTTTTTCTCTCGCGCACCTCGCATCGCAACCACCACCCTTTTTCCTTGACTCTCTTCCACCTAGGAGGATTTTAGCATCGCGACTGCGTCATTTGCCATTCTTTTCAGCAAGACCCCAACTACCTCACTTTAATATCATCGGCCTGTCCTTTACGTCGTTCTTGCTCTCGACCAAGCCACCCGATAGACTCCCAAAGGAAAAACAACAACACGCGGCCTTTAATACTCACAACATCGCCTGTCGGCAACAACCGATCGGCGACAGACGCCTCAGCATTTCTTCACTTCTCAATATTAGCAGTCCGTCTTGGATCTGGTCTTTTTGGGTTCGGCAACTTCGACAATTTGCATCATTTCGCGACAGTCCACAACCAATAGACAGGTTTTCAAAAAGAGTTCGGTGCTTCCTTTCACCTCAGCACAGATTGGATCAATCGACACACCACGACCGCAAGCCCGACTTTGGCACAATACCATTCATCAGTCAGCTGTTTGATTGTATTTCTTCGCAACTTACCTCCTCAGCTCGGAAGACAACGGTCGCTCTCGATTGTCGATTAATAACTCACTTCTCGCCGGCTCTACTGGAACACGCTCCGATCGCGTTCTCGGCCATTCCCTCGAACCGACTCAAAAAAAGTCACCACAAACATCATTCGAGTACAAGACACTGGAGGTCTTTGCTCAAATGGCTCAACAAACTTTCCCCACTCCCAACGGCTTTGCCATGCAGTCCTCGGGCCTCGCTTCTAGGCGCGGCGGGCAGTCCATCAAGCCCCTCTCGGTCGATGCTCTCAAGTCCCCTGTTGACTCGAAGGAAAATGCCATCCCCACGCCCCGAACGGCTCGCGGCCATCTGCTTGCTGGTCTGCGAACCGCTCCCAAGTCTGCCGCGGCGTCCACTTTCGCTGCCTCTGGCGCCAACACATCCCCGACGAACAAAGCTAGGAACAACACTTCCCTGTATGGCGTCCAGGAGAATATGCTGAACAACGGGCCGAAGACATCCCTGCCACATTTCGGTAACCAGCAAGGCTTTAACAACAACTACGGGCGACAGCAGTTCACTCCTGAACAGATCCTGGCTCCTCCGGAGATTCCCATCCACGAGCAAGCCGTGGATGAGCAACTGGATCCTGACCTGTATGCCAAGCTGGTCCAGCAGAACTTGCAGCTGGCTCAGCAGCGCCAGATGTTGCAACAGCAGCTGTACGACCTGACCCAGGCCCAGCAGCAGCTCAGCGCCATGAACCTCAACGGACAGCAGAGTTACCAGAATCTGTACCAGCAGCAACAACTGCAGCAGCAAGCCCTTCAGATGCAGAGCATGCTCAACAACACCATGGTTAGCCAGCAGCCGACAATCTACACCTACATCGACCCGGCTACCGGCCAGCAGGCTTACTACGTTGACCAGTCTGCGCAGCTGAACGCTCAGTTCGTGGACCCGTCTCAGTTGAACCTCTACCAACAACAGCAACGTCAGCAGAACAGCGCGACCCCACGTGTGCAGGTCTCACCTCCAAGGGAGGCCGCGCAGCCGGTTTTCCGCAGGAACACCCCTCCCCGGCGCAACGAGTCTCCTCTCATCGAGAACCCGGCTCCTCTCCCCCCACCATCAGCCAATGCTTTCCGACGGGGTCATAAGAAGTCGTCGTCTCTGATGCTCTCTGGAATTCAGAATGCCAATGCTAGCCTCGCTGCTTCCCAGGAACCTCCCAAGTCCGCTGGTCCTAAGACTGCCAACTTCCCCCCTCACGCCCCTGACCGGAGGCTATGGGCCTGGTCAGGCACGAGCTGGTGAACACCCGATTCGCCAGCCACGCGGTCCTCCTTCGATCGAGGAGCTCAAGGCCAAGCCTTCGGCCAAGCATGAGGCTTCCAAGAACTTCGCAGCGCGCACCCGATCAGCTCTTAACAACCTTATGCGGGCTGGTCTTGAGCGTCGCAAGGTTAGCAGCACTGGCAGCAGCGGATCCATCAGTCCCATCTCGGAGACGGCCGAGGAGGCTCAGGGCCTCCTGACGGACAACGAGTCGGAGTCTGGTCGGTCCGGATCTGGCAGCCTGAACGGCGAGGAGGTGGAGCCTAGCGTGCCCAGCTCCCGGACCAGTACTGGCAGCTGGGGCGCGATAGGATCAGACCGGCCCAGCTCACGCCAGAAGGCTCGAAAGAGCGCTGACAGCATCAGCAGCGGATCTGGCGACGAGACTGCTAGCAATGGTAGCTTTGCCAGTGTTTTCAAGCGGACGGGAAGGAACGGGAGATCCGACAGCCCCAGCCAGAGGAAGTCGGCCATGATGGTCTTGACATGCGCAGAGAAGCGCAAGAACGGTGTCATACTCTCATGATCCGCAATCCGACCGGAGATGACTACAGCCTTTTACTTCGACACACTCCCTCTCTCACTTACGTAATGACGATTATGGCACCACTTTGCCCTCCACTCGAAGCAAAATCTGCTCCAGCAGTCTCGAGAGGTCGATCCTCCACTGATTTGCCTGGATGCGGACTTATCATGAAAATGAAAAGGTGGACGGATATGGATGGCAGCTACGAGTTTTCCTTCTTTCCTTGTTTTGTTTTCTGGCTCAGGATCTTTTCACACTGGGCACCCCGAGATTGGCCCTGTGGCCTCCACCTCTTCGTGAGGTTGGCGTGGGGGCTGCATCTTCATGCTCTGCTGTTGTCAACCTCAGCGAGACAGTGGGCCACTTCCAGAATGGTGGAAGTGGTCTCCTTTTGATCCCATTCTATTCAATCATTTACGCACGTGGCTACGGTGGAGGAAGAAACACACACGTTGAGTGATGCACACAACATAGGGGACGGAGGTAGAGACTATCAAGACTGAGTGCAAGGAGCAGCAAACAAGCTGGGCCCCCCGCGAGTATTCAGGCTCGGGTCGGTGTAACATCCAGACTGGAATAGTGATGGATGATTGAGGGGCGCGCTCAAGTCGCGGAGTGGTGAGGTGTCAGGCCTGACCTGTCACTCACTTTGCCCGCACCACATCATGTGCGATGTTGTATCTAGGTAGAAATACAGAATTCACAAGCCAAGCTCTTGAGCCAGTCTCCAGCTACTCGCGACGTCGTGATGAGAAACACAACGTAGGTAGTGACCGGAGCGTCAAGCCTTGGGACCGGCCGTGCCCCTCATCATGGCGTCCAGCTGCTTGAAGGCCGCCTTCTTCTCATTGTCGATGTGCCCCCACCTCTGCTTGACCTCTTGCACCATGATTTCATTCTCGTTCTCGTCCCACCGGTCCAGGGCAGCCCAAGTCTCATCGATGAAGGCCTTCAGGGGCATTCCTATCTGGCCCTGTCCTACCGCCACCAGCTCGGGCTGGAGTTCGTGCAGCTCGGTCTGCACGGCGGGAGGGAGGATGTCCTGAGTGGCAAGGATGCCAGCGTCAGCAAACCCATCCACCGGCAGAAAGAAGAAACACACACATATATACAGAGACAAGAGTGAAAGATAGGAACATGGAATGAAATAGACTCACAATGACGCGGACGTGCCGGGTGGCCGGGCTGGACTGCATCTGCGACCGGAGCGACAGGCCGAAGTGGTGCAGGGCGGACTTTGTGGAGCAGTAGTTGGCGCAGCGGGCGATGGGCACGAGGGCGAGGCCGCTGGTGACGAGGATCACGGAGGCGGCGGCGGCGGAGGAGGACGCCCCGAGCGAGATGAGGTGCGGGAGGAAGGCGGTTATGGTCAGCAGCGGGGAGGTGTTGGTGTCGACCTCGCTGGTGATCTTGGAGGAGAGCTCGTCGTACGAGGGGTTGGTGAAGTCCAAGGTGCGCTGGATGCCTGCGTTGAGGATTATGGAGGACAGGGTTGGGTATTGCTTGGTGATGCTGGTGATGATTTGTTAGATGACGAGGCTCCCCCTCTCTACTGACGTTCCCCGTGAGGGACGCAGGCGCGGCCGACGGAGCCTTACCGTTGAGCCCAGGCCTGGATCTCGGCTGTCTTGGTCATGTCGAACTCCTCGGCCACCACCTTGTCGCGGCCGTACTTGGCCTCGAGCTCCTGGAGGCGCTCCCTGCGCCGGCCGACTGCGATGACGAAGACGCCGTTCTCTACCATCCGCTCGGCTAGCGCCCGGCCTATGCCGGCGGTGGCGCCGGTGATGAGGACTGTCCTGTGTGGGAAAGGCATGTTGGTTGACTTTGTTTAGCAGAGCGAGAGGAGAGTGCAGACGAGTATGTTGTGATGTTGAGATGATAGTTGAGGTGTTTATATCGGTATCTTTATTCTGGATATGAACATGGGGGCCGTGTGTCAGTGGGGAGACCGGTGACGTCCACGACAGAAGGCCGGAGCCGTGATGAGCTTCCCTGCGCAAGGCTGTCTGCCTTCTTGTTGCCACTCCAACGCCTTTAAACATTCAGGAGGATTCTTCCTGTCGTATTCTCGCTCATGCAGCGATGTTCACCGTATGCATGCACAATCCGCCGAGCTGCAGTACCAAAGCCAGCACGCCACAAGCCTATGCACCTCCATCCGTACATTCTTCTCCAAATCACAATCACATATAGCATCTGCCAGCTTGCATGTTAGATGTGTGCGGATACATGTGCGTGTGTGGGTAGCTCCCGCTTGGTCCAATCCATTTTCTAGTGTGCCTGCGTAATATTATCAGGTTCTTTGAGTGGTGTCACATCTAAACGTTTTGTGAGATGAGATGATGTGCGGTGGTGAGAGCATCCGGGACCAGATGGATGGTGAAAGCAGCAAACAGCCAATATTGTGCCTTTTAGCTTGGCATATGCTTCGGGGCCCGAGAGCATGATCAGGAAAGGCTGTAAGCCTTCTTGACGGACCTGTTGGCTCGTATGATTTTGCTGACGTGAGATACTGTTGGCTGCTGTTGGCTGCGGCGCAGTCGAAATCAAGTTCGAGCTCAGCTCTTTTACTACTTATTTCTGCTGGCCGGGGCGCCACAACGCCAATCAGCACTTGTGGCCTCACGATGAAAGCTGCTCCGAGTTATTGGCCTCGTCTTACTCTGTACCTCCACAGCTGAAGCCTTGCATGCAAAGCGGTCTTGTCTCAGCCCGCCAAGGTCGCGTCCGAACCGCTGTCCGCCCCACACCCCAACCGCAGACATGCCCAGCGTTTGCGTGATAGGCTCCGGTATGTTTGTTTGCACGGCTGCTGTCTGATTCACCTCTGACACCCGACGCGTTCAGGCCTTTCTGGCATTGCCACCCTCAAGGAATGCCTCTCGGAGGGGTTTGAGGTGCAATGCTTCGAGGCCCGCCCGGAGATCGGCGGGCAGTGGGCTCACCAGCCTGACGCGTCGCCGTCCGACCCTGCCGGGAGCGTACAGTCATCCATCTACGACGGCGTCGTGCTCAACTCATGCCGCGATACTTCGGCCCTGACGGACTTCCCACTTGACCCGGCGAGGTACGGAGACTACTTTGGGCACAAACAGCAGCTGCAGTACATGAACGAGTATGCGGAGCATTTCGGCTTGAAGAAGCACATACGGCTGAGCACGCGCGTGCTCTCTTCGGAGCCGAGAGAGGATGGCTCATGGACTGTTCGGGTCCAGGAGGATGGAAAGGATGGCGTGGAGGAGCTCACCTTTGACGCGGTATTCGTCTGCGTCGGTCACCTGTCCACGCCTTCGGTCCCGGAGTTGAAGGGGCGGGATGCGTTCCAGGGCCAGTTCATGCACAGTCACTTCTATCGCCGCCCAGGCCCTTTTGATCGCAAGAAAGTTGTTATCATAGGGCTTGGCAGTTCCGCGGTTGATATTGCCTGCGAGATAGCCCCTGGTGCAGAGGAGGTGCATGTCATCACTCGCCGAGGAGGGTTCGTTCTTCCGCGCTACGTGCTGGGCAAACCGGTTGAGGCATTTGACAGTGAGTGGACACCAAGAGGTTCCAAGCCTAAAATCAAAGCTCACCATCGTGCAGATCGCGCAACGCAGGTCTGGCTGCCGATCGGGCCAGCTCAATGGCTGCAGACGAAGCTTTTAGAGATTGTTGATGGGAAGCCGCCGCAGGTCCTGCGACCATCGCACAAGATCCTCGAGCAAAGCCCCACTGTCCGCGGCGACTTTATCGAGAAAGTCCGGACACAGGTTATCAATATCCACAGAGGCAGCGTGGAACACCTAACCAAAGACGGCCTTGTCATCACCGTGCAAGGCGAAGAAACTACCACCGAGGAGCTCAAGGCGGACGTCATCATCGCCTGCACCGGATACGACCAGTTCGACCACCCCTTCCTGCCGAAAGACGTGGTCCGGGGCCCAGACACGCCCGCCAACCGCGTCGACCTGTACAAGCTCATCGTCCCGCCCCGCTACGACAACCTCTTCATGATGGGCCACGCAGAGACCGTCGGGCCCGCCGCGCCGACGTTCGAGGCACAGGCGCGGTGGGCGTGCGCGGTGCTCTCGGGGCGGATCGAGCTGCCGCCCAAGGCCAAGATGAGTGAGGAGGTGCAGAAGTTCCAGGCCTGGCAGGAGAAGCACTTCCTCGGCACGGAGCGCCACGCCCTGATTGTGTACGCGGTCCCATACAACGATGAGCTGCTCGAGCCGTTGGGGGCGGTGCCGTCGTTTGGCAAGTGCCTGGGCAGCGTCCTGACGAGCGGGCACCCGTGGCGGGCCCTCAAGGTGCTCAACGCCGTGTGGTTTGGGATCGCCAGCGGGGCGCAGTGGAGGTTGTTTGGCTACGGGGCGAAGGAGAAGCTGGCCACGGAGACGTTGCTGAGGATTGGCGCTGGAGGAAAGGCGCTGAGCAAAGGAGAGCTCAATCAGCTCGCTGTCAAATGATTAGTGGGCACATTCTCATATGCATTATAGCTTTATTTTGATTCGAGTTGCAGATTCCCGCATTAATACACTTTTAATGGAAATAATATTTGGGAGATGATATTCGTCCAGCTGTTGAAAACCACCTGGGCAGTATTGTTGCTCAAAAGTTTCGTGTGGGAGGCGGGAGGGGGGGGTCATTGTTCCTTCTTCCAGCACCGTACTCAGGGTTAGGTGTAGACCGTGTCCGTCACTTTGCAGACGCGAAATGGGTCGCGTCCTCGTCTTTTGCTGCGCCGGGACCGTGTCGGCCTGGTAGTCCTCCAGGACCACTGGCGAGCCCGCTGAACAGCCCATCACAGAGTACGACCAAGCTGGCTCTTCAAACACCCAACTGCCCAAAATGTCGAGGCGCGCCCCAAGAGGAGAATACATCGAGACAGTTCGTCTCCCTTGACTCCCACTTCTCGTGTCTCCAGGGATGTTTATCCTAATCCTGCGCTCGCATCTAGGACACCGGCAACAAGGTAGCCCGTAAAGCTACTTTGGTCGGCACCCAGAACATCATGCTCGGCGGCAAGACCGTGATCCAGCAGGAGGTCATGATCCGCGGCGACCTCGCACGAACCGCCAGCAGCTCCAGCGGAGGTGCCCCGGCAAACAACACGGCCGTCGCAATCGGCAGGTACTGCTTCCTCAGCAGAGGTAGCTGTCTGCGGCCCCCAGGACGGATGTACAAGGGGTATGCCTCGTCCCTGCCTCTCACCACAGCTGTGTGGACCGAGACTGACCAGCGAGCCTCGCACCGCAGTATCTTCACCTACATGCCCCTCCGCATGGGCGACCACGTCTTCGTCGGGCAGAACACCGTCGTCCAGGCGGCCAGCGTCGGCTCCCACATATACATAGGGAACAACGCGGTCGTCGGCGAGTTCGCCATTATAAAGGACTACGTGCGCATCCTCGACGGCTCCGTGGTCCCGCCCAACATGGTCATCCCGAGCTTCAGCATCGTCGCCGGCCAGCCGGCCAGGGTCATCGGCGAGATCCCCGAGGGCGGCCAGGAGCAGTTCGAGCTCAGGGAGCTCTATAAGACCGTCGGGAACAATCCACAGCCGCTGCCTGCTTGATGGGTATCAGGACAGACGGATTGATCCTTGTCGGATCACCAGGAGACTCGAATGAGTGTACGGAGCGAACACTCCGTTGCTATCGCGCCCATCACCAGCCGGCCAACCCAGAGAGGCCCAGGTGAATCTTGTGCTTGCCTCAACTCCGCGTCATTATCTAACTTCGGCATTTCGTTGCGCCAAGATACAGATGATGGGTACGACTCATCGAATGGCTAGGGCTGTCTGAGAGCCCTATCGCGAGTCTGATACCTGGCCTTGGGTGGTCCTTCGAGCCGCCCAAGTAGCGTCGAGGAAAGGCTTACTGCGTGGAGCATCCATACGTCCAGAGTAAACAGGACCCAATGAGTGCGAAGTCTGTCGACTATCGGTGGTACGCCATTGTACGATGGAGCTCCTAAGCCGTTCTTCGGCGCCCCGGCTTCCCCATTGAGGGTACTGGAAGGCACAGCGCGTTGCGCGACGTTCGGCCAGCGTTGCAGACACTGTGCCCCCAAAACAAGACAAAGCTCTGCGATGGTTGAGATTTGCGGCTGTGTTTTCATAAATAGCAGGAGCTACAACATTTGCTGGCTTCTGTGCCTTTCAAGCTTCTCACGTTTTCACCTGCATACCCCTTTCACTGTGGCTATTCCTTGCCATATCTCCTACGCTTTGCATAGTGCTCCTCTTTTGCAACATACTGTGCCCCAAGGACAATTTCCCTCTCCCACCAACCGGAGAGCACGAATAATTGGAGGGTGATTGATCTCGACTGGCGTGGATACCATCGGAGCTGGATAGTTCCCTCTGGTCGTATCCTCTTCCCCCTCGGAAGCATAATCCAGGTTTCTTCGTCATCATCCTCAAGAGGCTGGACCAAGTCCAAGAGACCCAACTCACTAGCACGGATAGTAGTCATGAAGTTGAAGGCCTGTTCTGGCTTGATTTTGGCGACCACCGCTATTTTATCCCCGTCTCGGTATCTGATGTGTCCTTGTTCTATCCGCTTCTCGGGGGACGTCACTATCTTGAAGGTCTCCCGAGTGGACGCCGATGAAGTCGTCCTCGCTGCGGATGCTTGGGCTTCGGGGAACGACCGGAGCTTGCGACGGCCCTGCCTCTGATCCTGCCCGGCTCACGACGCGGCTTGCTGGGGCATCTGAAGAATTCCGCGCACGGGAACGCGTTCTCGATGACACCTTGGAACGGCTCGGCAAGACGTGAAGAGATGACACAGAGGGCAGCCTGGGCAGCACTGGGGGGTCCGGTTGAGGCATGGGTTGCTCGCCTTCGTAATTTCGAAGTTCTAATGTTCTTCGAGTGCTTGCTGCCGACGTACTCAGACTTCGACTCGGACTTGAACTTGGGCTCGTTCGACTCGACTGCGGGACCATTTCGGTCCTTCTGATTGTCCCGGCTAGCTTCAGGATGTAATGCAGCTGGACTTCGATCTCCAACTGCTGCCCAAAGGCTGTCGAATATTTCTGGTCAATCCCTTCGATCCCAGCCGATACACTCACGCGATCCTTGCTCAGCCTCCTGATCTCCTTCTCTTTTTGTTTGATGCCTCGTTTATGATATTCGCTGGACGGGAGTGGTTAGTCTCTTCATCATCAAACACTCGTGGGAAGAGCTCAACTTGCATTTCGGCTTCGTCTCTCTCCCGTCTGTTCAAAGCTATTTCCAGTTGAACGCAAGATAACAGCACATCCAAACCGACTTGGATGAATTGCATATCATCTCGCAGATCTTCTACCTGTCCTTTGATGAAGTAGCGCCAAAGCATCGTAGCCACAGGCGCCCATCGTTTTTTCAAAGCGTAGACTCCTTCTCTGAGTTTGTCGACATGTTGACCGAGGTATTTTGATTCCGACTCCAGGAAAGCTGCAGTCCAGTGGTCCTCTATGAATTGGACGACTTGTGATTGTGATGCTATTCCACCAGGCGCGCAATATCTTGAAAGCGCGCTCTGGGCTGTATCGATGGTACCGGCAGCGAAGTAGATGTGATGCATTGATCTTCCCGTCTCCTCACCAAGGCTTCTCATACCTCTTACAATATGTTGCGTTTCTCCGACAAATTTCAGTACGGTATGCGCGAGGCCAGCAAGTGCGACGATACTCGCCGCGAGTCCCACGGCCTCTGCCATCAAGCCTAGTCGAGCGAGTGAGGAACGCTGGATGCAAGAAGACACATGGTCGATGCTTGTGGGGTTCCCAGATGTGTCAGATTCGACCTCAATGCTTCTTATATCGACAAGGCTCTGACACAGCAGCAGGCGGCTCAACTCCCAGAAGTGATTCCGTGTTTTTCCACCACGTGAACCAAGAACATGCCAGTGGCTATGCTTTCAGACCTCACAATCACTCGCATTGCGGGAAGTGTATAATTTGAGGAACCAAACCAGCGACTGCTTTCGTGAGCGGCACATCTGCAGTGTTGCCATGCGGACTCAGCCTGCCAGTCTGCCTTCAACGCATTAGATAATGGATGATCCAATATACTGCGAATCATATCGACCGGCCCGACCCCAAGAAGGCTGCTAGGCCGCATTTGCAGGCCAATCCTGCCACTGGCAAGCGCAGATGTCCGCATGCAAAATGCAGGCTGCTACCACCAGACTTATCTTCTAGCCAGGGCTGCACCATCCGCCACTTTCCAACGCGGCCGCAGGGTAATATGAGCATGGCGGGGTTCACTTGTCATACCATACTTGCACCAGGGTAAGTGTAAGCCAAGCCTGCGGGACTGCCGTGTACTCTATTCGCTGCCACGGTGACCAGCATGCAGCGTGTGGGGCAGGGCAGACTTCACGAACCCCTTCGGAACCAGCATTTAATGCATGCATCTATCCCACAGCCGTCTAAGTGGCCTGACCGAGGTTTACTCGGGATAGACCATCTTCCGGGTCACTCCGCCATCGACAATCATCTCCGTGCCCGTGACGAATTCTGCCTTGGTGAGGTACTCGACCACCGCAAGGATGTCGTCGACCTTGCCTACCCTCCCATTCAGATGCCACTTTTGATCGTCCTGCGACAGCCCCTCCTCCCACGCCGTGCCTTTCTCATCGGCCTCCTTGTACTCATCGCCCACGTGTATCCATCCGGGGAGGATCGTGTTCACACGAATACCCGCGGGTGCGAGGCTGACGGCCATGCTGTGCGTTAATCCAATGAGACCGGCCTTTGTAGCAGCATAGCCCTCCGAGTCCGGCTCGCTCTGATGAGCGCGTGTGGAAGACATGTGTATGATGCTCCCGCCATTCTCGCGCCCACGATCCGGCTGCTTTTGAAGCATGGGCAAGCACGCCCTACTAAGCAGTAGCGGGGCCGTCAAATTGGTCTCTAGGCTGGCGGCCCACGACGCCGTGAACTGCTCGTCCGTGGAGTCGAGGATGCTTGGCCCGCCTACCCCCGATGTGAACGCGGCGTTGTTCACGAGGACGTCCAGGTGGTCCGCGAAGAATTCTGAGGCTGCTTTCGCGGCCCTGTCGATGTCGCCGGGCTTGCGGAGGTTACAGTGCAGGGCGTCAAAGGCCTTGGCCGCCTTTGGCGCAGATGATGGCACGGATGGCAGCCTCGTGAGCGTTTCGCACGTGTGACTGAGCTCTTCCTGGTTGTTGTCTACTAGGAAGACGCGGTGGCCCTTTTGGACGAGCAGCCGGGACAGGCCTCGACCTATGCCGCGGCCAGCGCCGGTGATGAGGAAGTGTAGGGGCTTGCTGGAGCTCGCCGCCATTGCTGGATGGTTCTTGTCGTGATTAAGTGGGCAACTTTGCAAGGAGGAAATTAGATGGTTCTCGTTAAACCGCTTGAGATAGTACACGGTATCTTACAAAATATCACCGGCGAAATCTCGAAAAATGATGATGTAGGCTGTTGTGGTTGACTTCGTCTCTTATTAAGCAGGCAGGTCTCCATCTGTGCACGGGCCACAATCCCGTCCCTCGTCCTCGTGGCCCGTGCAATCTGTCCAGTCGCCGATTTGAGAACACGAGTTTGCAACAGCAGCCCATTTGACGACGACTACATCCAGAAACGCCTGGTATTACACCCATGGGCCACCAGGAAAAGTGCAACGGCATTAATAACTGCACCGCCGTTTTCTCGGTGCCATCCGGACGAGAATGGCCTCACATGTGGCCAAACGCCCAAGGACAGACGATGGACCATCCTCTGCTGCACATCAGCATGAACCAATGCTTGCTCCGACTATGACAACACCACAGTCCTCATCAGCAGACTCTCATGAGGTACCAGCACAGGCCTCACAACCGTCGTCGGCCCCGGAAAATATGCCACTTCATGAAGCTCTAGCATATATAGACCCCGACGACAAAACCCCCCATGACCTTTATCTTGTCCTGATATATGCAGCGGCAGCGCACTCAGACGTCGCCGAGATGGTGGACCGCTTCGCCTGCACCCACCGAGACCGGATTGTCCTCCAGCGTGAAATGCGTGAGCTGCCAGGTGCTATGGGGTCAGTGGCCCAATTCGTGCCAGTGTTGCCGCGACCCCCTCCAGGACGGCCAGGTCGTCCTCACGGCCCCGCGAGACCCAAGGAGGTCATCGAGGCGGAGAAGGCAGAAAAAGCAGCCAGGATTGCGGCAAGAAAAGAAGCACAGGGGGCAAGAAAGGCTGGAGCTGTGCGTCGTAAGGTGAACATCCCAGCAAAGGACAGGAGTTTCACGTATCTGGTCCGCCAGATGGAGGAGGAACTTGGGTGGACCGGCAAGTATGATGACAGTGGCCCAAAGCAGTATTGGTCCCAAAAGAAGAAGAGACAGCATTGGCACAGCAAGGCTGTTGACGTGGAAGCCAACGTGGCCTGGATGCAGGAGCAACTCCTTCAGAATATGACCGACCGCGAGCGTCGGGCTAGGAACGGAGTCGTCGTGGATGTTGCGACATTCGGAACCAAGAAGAATGCATTGTTTGCGATGAAGGGCATCATAAATACCATCTTGGTTGATACGGGGGAGATCGGGGCCCAGCTCAGGGAGAACTGGTTCTCTACGTTTTTGGGCAGATTCAAAAAGGCTCTTGATTTGCTGAGCCCAGAGGAATTAGCCATGCTGAGAAGCGATGGGAAGTGGGTCAAGGAACTGGGGTTACTGATTCGAGCCGTCAAAGCGAAAGGGCTCACAGAAGAGGTACTGGAGGAGATCCTCATGAGCTTTGCTCCTGGCACTGCGGTTGAAGCCGACTCGAGCAGTGACGAAGAAGAGGGATCGTCGGGGTCGGATAGCTCAAACGGGTCGGGGGATTCCTCTGACGAAGATTCTGACGGAGCCCTAACGGGAGGGCGATTCCTCGAACAGGTTCACTTTGAGCATTTTGATGCTTCAGAAGCGGAGAGCTTTGAGGAAGAGAGCTCTGAGATAGGCTGATGACTGACACAAGCCTATGTGCAATCTAGGATGATTGCCAGCAGATGCCCACCTTAGGAAGTTGGCAGAAACAGTGCCCAGGTTTTAAGACTCCCAAGTCCACCCAGTTTGCACTTGAGGTTTGTGATGCATTCGGGAACATCCATTTCCCACAAGCACTTAGCCACTGGCCGCCATTCACTATTTGGATAGATGGTCCCAATCACCGCCTGAAAATGATTGACAAGCCATCGATGGACAACATGCAGCTAGCCTGCCTCAACAACCAAACTGACTGACCTTGTCTCTTTTGTACCAGTCCATTGATGCACACTCCGTCTCCATTCAACTGCTTACCTCTGAATACAACTGAGCCTGTATCCAGAAGGTCTGGCAGTGCACCCTACCCAGGTATCCCTCTACACAAGGGGCAAGACATCTACATCTCTTCGACAAGAAGACAATCTCACCCCCTGTCGATTAACCCCAATCAACACCACCGCCTCAACAAACGCGTTGGATCGTTTATCAAAACTTTCCGTCACAAATCAGCCCCAAGTGAATACGGTCTTTCGATACTCATCTCAGTTTGGCATAGCAACTGTCCAACTCAATCAAGGTTCCTCTTGTGGCCAAATATCCCGTGGGCAATTCTCCTGCGAGATACTGACCTTGGGATAACCTCCTGTGGGATAATCTCCTGTGGGATCATATTTCGTCAGACAACTTTTTGTGCGACAAAACCCGTGCGAAAACCACCTGTGGAAATATTTTTAGTGGAAAAACTTGCCGTTGGATCAGCACCCGGCAGAATGGCTGAATCTAGAGCTTACGACGACAAGGAGGAGCCAGCGATGCCGATACATACGAACACGCCTGGCAGCCTCCCAGTGGTCACCAAGGAAACGGATCAGAGACCAAACGACTCGAGCGCAATCTCCCAGAACGGTTCGTTCAAATTTGAGAGGCTCCCAGCTTCACTGCCCAGCGACATCGAGCCCCAGTCACTCGGCCAACTCGGCATTTTGGACCTTGCCGACGAGCTGTTGATCAACATATTCGGCCATGCGAAAGACTCTGCTGATATCAGAAACATTCGTCTGACTTGTCGTCGATTCTGCAGCACAAGTTCCCATCTCTTGCTTGACTGCCTCGACCTGTGTTTGACAGCAGCTTCGCTGGCCCGTGCTCAGGAGATATCCTGCCACCCTATCGTATCGAAAGGCATTCGCGTCCTTCACATCAGTCTAAAATCCCGCAGAAATCTTAGAGATACCACAAGGTTCATGTACTTGGCCATCCAGGATCTCCGGGGAAACATCAATTCGGTGCTGAGGAATCCCCAGAGTGCTCTCGAGAATGGAAACTTCGCTTCCTCCGCCGAGTTTCAACCAATTTTTGTGGAGAGACAGCGTCTCCTGGGCTCCTGGTGTCAGTATACGGAGACACGGAAATGCTCCACACATCAGCAACGCCTTGACGTCGAAGTCCTACGCCGAGGCTATGAGAAGTACCGAATGACGTATGAATGGCAGCGACGTACTATCAAGGACGGAACATATACGCAGGCCATTGCGGCGGCAGTAGGACGGATATCAAGGGTCACCAAGCTTCTCTTCACGAACAAATTCCGATACCGAGAAGGGTCACCAGGATTTCACGCAAATCTGTGGAGGCATCATACTAGCGCTTCTGATGTTCTTGATGAGAGAATGATGCTGTCCATCGGTGCGTCCTTGGGCCCAGAGGTTAAGCCGACAGAGCTCACAGCCCAGGTGCCACTGGCACTCCACGCAGCAGGTTTCCCAGCAGCCGAGGTTGAAGTTCAATACGTCACTCAGTCTGGAATTTGGCCTAACTCTACATGGATTGGCGATCAAGCCCAACTACATGGTCTGAAGGCTGCGGCTGAGAGCCTGAAAGTCTTCACTTTCGAGATTCGCATGTGGTGCTCGAGCCCCTCGGAGCACATTTCCAGTGCTTCAACATATCTTCGCGCTGTATTAGAAGCAGCAAACCTTGAAGTGCTTACACTTTCGGTTCCTTCCACATTCGATTCGGATGAACATATCGGATCTTTGTTGGCGTCCCTTCGTTGGCCTCATCTCCGAGAAATCAATCTGGCCTTTATTTCGTTCCACCTCAGCGAACTGAAGAGGTTCGTGGAGGGTTTTCGACCTGGAATTTTCCTCAACCTCAAGCGGGTGGAGCTGCGCAGCGGGTCCTGGGCTGAAGGGTTGGACGTATTGCGTACTAAAGCGAATCCAGAGTCCCAGGTAGGCTCTCTTTCAGGTGCAGAATGCAATTCTATGGCTTCCGATCAACTACAACGAATATTGGATGGTGGACAGGCGAGTTTGGCCAGCCAGTACGTTCAAGGTGTCCCGATCCGCAACCCCTTTCTAGTGACGCAGGACGAGACGATAGATGAGGAAACAAATACCGATACCATTTGAAGCAGCCGGCGAAAATGGTCCCGGGGACACTTTGGAGGAATAAACATCCAGTCTGTTTCTATTCGATGGGAAAAATGACAGCAGGACGGTGGAAATGACTGGAGGGCGGGATGTAAGGAATCCATCGTGGGCGTCCTTCATTCCTCTCTCAGGATGAGAGGCAACCATAGTATAGTCTGAAGATAAACCATCTTCAGTGGTGGCTTCGTAGGAAAAGTTAGGAATACTGTAAGACTTGGCGGTTTATGTCGACAAGTGGAAATGGGTGTACGATATGCAGAACCTGTGGACTGTGACGAAGTGGTTCTCATCCAATCTCGTGCAGTACTCTCTCGCAAACGGATTTTAATCACTGGTCAACTGTGGTATTTAAGAGGAATACGGAGATTTGCAACTGAAAGAAACGATGGGTATACCGGTACATCACAACTCGCACATCCACACTCAACACCCACACACCCACACACCCACACACCCACACACCTAACCAACACACCTAACACCCAATGCCTACACACCTAACACCTACACACGGAACACCAATACACCCAATGCAAACACCTAATTCATGTGGTTTAGTGCTTGCAATGTACTGGTGTACCGTCCGTTTGTAGGTGCGAGTCTCTGCTTTCTTTAAGAGCACAGGTCGATTTGCACTTGCTTGCAATGTGCCAATTTTGTTCTCCAGGCTACGTCAGGCAAGCTTCCTTCACTGCGAGGCAGCCACCGTCTTCAAGCAAAAAAGCTTCTACCACGGAGCCTGGACCACGCGTGAGGTTTACCAAAACATTTCATCCCAAGACACTTCAAGTCGATTCTAGGCCTACGCCTGTTGGCTTCCCTTTCACTTTGTCAATTGAAGCACCCCAAAGTCGGCCACCAAGACTTGTCTAGATCTTCTCAACGCTGTGACTTCAGACCAAACAGTCACTGCTGTCACTTGCTCAGCATCTGGTCTTGGTGGAAGCATCAAGAGTTGCACTCAACACGTTCCCAGGCAACCAACCCGTCTCTCTCCTATTGGAACCTATCTGGTCTCCATAAAAGCGCCCGTTCCTTCAGTCAAAGATTTCCAAGGTCATTTAAAGGGAGAAGCCACTCCTTTGGAACGCCACCCTGCCGTCGAGATTTTCTACAAACGGCACTAACGGCAGTGAACATTTCCTGCTTACGGGTAGGCTGCCCCCTCAAATCTACAATGTCTGATACTGACACGTACACTCGAACAGCTTCGCAAGTCTCTTCTTTGCAGGCCCAACCGTCAAAACTGCAGGGATGGATCCTGCCACGCTCACGCGTGAGAGTCAACAGACTCACTTGGCTCTCCTTCGCGCGCAATTGGACAACATCGACTCAATGAAGCAAGATGTGGGGTCCCAGGTCGTGGAGCTGGAGGCTAGTAGCCTCGACGGCCTCATTGACAAGCTCCGACTTGTGTCGCTCAAGCTGGCAGATGCCCACATCGCTTTGCGCCAAGTCTTTGATTCCCCTCGCCAGGCCGCTTTTACGGCCTCTCAAGATACACGACCTACCTGACGAGCTCCTCATGGACGTATCTGGCTACCTTCGCAACCGTGCTGACATCAAGAACCTCCGTCTATCCTCCCACCGCCTCAATAAGACCAGCTCCCACCTTCTGATGGATACAGTATATGTCAGTCTGAACCCGAAGTCGCTTGAGCGCCTTAGCGAGGTATCCCACAATGCAACCATTTCAAGAGGCATCCGTCGTCTCGTCGCCTCTGTTGACGTCTACAATGCCGACTTCGCTCGTAGCGTGCAGTCTTTCGCCGCAAGGTGCATTCGGGAGATGGACGATCTGTATGAAACCATGCCTTCGGACAGCCCCAACAGCAGGGACACTTTCCGCATCCGGCATTCTTGGATTGAATTTACCGAAACATTTACCGACACTTGTGATGATGGGGCGCATCTCGACGATGAGAACATCAACGCCCTATACATTGGCTGGCTACGATATCACGTACTGTATCATGAGCAGCAGATGGTCCTCCGCCATGGTCGTTTCCCACAAGGCATCGCTTCAGCGATTGGCAGAATGCCCTGCCTCGAGGAATTGGTGATCAGAGACAGGTCACGTAGCTCCGACGACGAGCAGCCCCGGAGTCCAAGTACTTTCCACAAGCTGGGGAAGTTGGTCCGGAATCCTATCCGTCTAGTTGAAGAGATGACGCTCCATACTTTCTCATGGCAAAAGGCGAGAATGATGGGAGTGGAAAACCCACCCACTCAACTCCTCTACCAAATCCCCCTGGCAATCCACGACGCAGGTCACTCAGTGGCTCACCTCAGATTCGACCTGACACCTCCTCGCTCCTTCCAATTACAACTCAGCAGCGGCCAGATGTCTCGACTGAACCTTTTTGCCCAGGGCTTGAAATCTTTCAAGTTCAGTGCCAGAGCGGAGCCGGCGAGCATTCGGAGGCCCTCTCGAGACACAGAGGAAAAGGAGAATCTCAACTTCTTCTGGACCGCTTTCATGAAATCAATGCGTTTGGATTTTGTGGCACTAGACTTTGCTTTCGAAGAGCGAGACTGTCTCGCAGCAAACCGCACGCATGATCCAAACCGCACTTCCGTCGGCCCCCTCCTGGCTAATTTGCATCAGCCCCAGAACATTCACCTGAAGAACTGCTCAATCACCCTGAAAGAGCTTCGAACTTTCGTCCGTCTTCCAAGGAAGGAGCCTGCCGTCCTCGGACTTTGGTATGTCTACTTGCTGGATGGGGACTGGGCTGATGCTGTGGAACTTCTCCGCTCGGGAGTGCAGCGCGGAGGACTCAGCCAACAATCGGTAAGCAACCTTGTTACTTTACTTCCATTTTCCCTTTGCACACGCCATCCCATCTTCGCATTTTTCTTCACTATTTGCACCTAAACTGTTTTGGTTGGGGTCGACTTGCGACACAAGTTATAGACAGATCGGACCATACCCTCCACCTTTTCTTGTAATATATTTCTTCATTGAGGCGGGGCCTAACTTTGAACGCCTAGTATGTGAGGTGCCCGTATGGTGCAGAGTGCTTGACCATGTCGATGACCGAGAGGGAGAGGATTTTCCATTTCAGACGTCATCGACGTCCTTGCAAGGACTCTATGGTCAACTGTTACATCAAGGGGCATGATGATGGTTTCGTCAGCAACCCACTGCGAGGCTAAGACAGCCAAACCACCCAATCAACAGCGGCGTGAAGAACTCGAGGACAACAAGTAGGGGAAGCATCCAAGCATCTCTGGAATGTTGGAGAAACTGGCTTGGAATTGAATAGGACCGGGCCGCCAGACGCATTCGATGATCTTGTACCAAGCACATGATCAATTACAAGAGTTGCCCAAAAAGATGGGCTATGGGGCTACCGAGCCGTTCAAGTCACGTTAGGTTTCAACTATGTAAAAATTTAATTATGGAAGTATCTGTTAGGAGTTAGAATAGGACATGTGTGTGTAGTGAACAGTTTGGACGGTCTGAAGCGCGTGTTCCTGGAGACCCATCGCATGTGAATGTGAGACTGTCATGACGGCATCAAGAGGTTTTTTTTCCCCTTTTCTTGCGCGACCTTGTAAGATTTTAGGGCAAAGATTCCTTTCCCCATTTCGACGCATGAGGCCAGGGTAACAATGTGCATAGAGAAGACAACGCTTTTCCACGAAATCTACTCGTGTTGGACGAGAATCCCCTTCCTCGCAATGCTCTCATAAAACGGCAGGGAACACAGCCTTGTGTGATCTCCTTATGCCTCACCCGGCCAGACAGTATCTGCCAACTTCCGCACCAGCTTCAACTTATTGATCATATCCTCCCGGGTGACGCTGTTTCCCAAGTGGTGGCTCGCAAACCCACACTGAGGACTTACGCCGATCCGCTTCAGCGCCTCCTCCCGGCTCTGGCCCGCGCCCTTCGCCACAAAATCTGCCGCTTGGTACACCCTCTCCTTGAGCTTCTCCAGGTCCTCCAGCTCGGGGAACTTGCTGGTTATGACGCCCAGGATGACGTTCTTGTACGGCGGCAGCTCCTTCAGGGGCTCGAAGCCGCCGGCGCGGTCGGTGTCGTACTCGAGGAAGTAGGTGTCGGCCTCGATCTCGTTGAAGAGCTTGGTGGCGATGCGGTCGTACCCGCCCTCGCTGAAGTGCCGGCTGTAGGCGAAGTTTCCGCGGCAGAGGTGGATTCCCAGGTGGAGGTCGTCCGGGCGCTGCGAGATGCAGTCGTTATAGAGCTTGATATAGCTATCCAGCAGAGCATCCGAGTCCTCACCCGCGTCCTTGAAGCCTTGAAGCATCTTCTCGGAGCAGAAATCTTGTTAAAATGTTAGCAGCTTACCGAATTGTGGGCGGCTCTGTTCAACAAGCCTGACAGACTTACAAGCCAGGTTTGGGTCGTCGATGGTGACATTGCGGCAGCCAGCGTCGTACAGGACCTGCAGCTCGGCCCTGTACGCCTTCGCGATATCGGCGAAGTACTCCTCGTCGTTGGCATATACCTCTTTCGGGTAGGCCTTGCCAGGTTGGTAGCGAAGATGGTACCACTCAGGCGCGGGTAGGGTCAGCTTCGCCTCTTTGACGTACTCGGCCGGGAGGAGTTTCTTTAGGTAGTTCCACTGGTCGACATAGGTACTGCCAACATGCCTGATCTTGCCCGTGCAAATTACAGACTCGCCAGGTTTGTGGCCGGCCTCGGCTGGAACGACGGAGTTAGTTCACTGCCTCACTGTAAAGCACTACTGAGCCTCAAATGTTACATGGAAGACCTACTAAAGGCAGCCAGGTCAGGAACATAGAGACGGAATATTTCCAGAGGTGGGTTTTCAATCTCCTCCATCCCCTCAAGAGCAGGGAAGAAGGTGCCCCAGAACTGATGGCGACGGTATTCTCCATCATTTACCGCATGGAATCCTAGGTCTAGCTGGACCTTGACGATCTCATTGATGGCCTCATCTTCAATGCCGTGAAGCTCCTTATCATTGGCGATGGCTTCGGTTTTCACGCCGTCCAGGGCGACACGTTTATCAACCAGCTTCTGTGGCCGGAGAAGTGAGCCAAGGTGCTCAGCCCGGAAGGGCGGGCGTTGATGGTTCTTCTTTGCGACCATTCCGTAGGAACGTAGGTGGTATACCAGCGACGGGTCTTTTGTAGGGAGAAGAGAGGTTTGACCAAGGATATTGGCCTGTTAGGCAATGGGCGGAGGTTTATATTACTGCGTAAGTAGTGCTGTCGTCGCAATCACCCGGTATTTACATTGCCTCCGCCCTCCCCCGCCTTGGAGATCATACCTCAAACTACATCAGACGTCGGGAGTATTGCCGATGGATCCCTGCGTACCCCGTCACCATAGTACCATCCCAAGTATTGCCGGAAGGCAGAAGTGTCCGGTTCGTCGGTAGCCTGTGCCCGCGGATCAACGTCCCCGCCATCGCTTGGTCAAACGCAGCTGGAGGGTGCGGTCATTGGTGACATGGCAGCGGGGTTTGGAGGAGGAGAGGGAGGCTGCCCCAAACATTGCACCTCTTGGCTGCACTATGACTGAACTGCAATGCAATTGGTAAGGGATGACTTATTTCACTCGTATGAGGCCCGGAGAATAGAAGTCCCTGGGGCCTGCGGTGCATGTACGTCATTGCGTACGCCCTTTTTGTCCATGTGAGCTCTATGTAAAATGTGGTAAGATGGGAATTACCCGCCGAGGTAGGTAGTTGTTTTGTAGACGAGGGAGGGGCGGGCGGGCGTGCCATCAATTCGGAATGGAACGGAAACCAACGAGAGAGAGAAGAGACACAGAGATGCTTGTTGCAGCTGTCGATTTCTTCTACTATAGGCACTTGCACAGCATCAGCTGCAGGCTCCTGAGAGGTTCCTTCGCGTGCAGTGCAGGTGTGGCCCTCGGTGGGACATCGCCGTCGCAGAAGGATAGGGCGTCTTTCTGGAAGCCGCAGGGGCTGTTCTTGAGAAGTGGAGGCCCACTTGACCCCGCCAAAGCCGTGCCACATGGGCATTGACCAGGGGTTGCGATAACGTCTCAGGGTTGCTTATCGGCCGCCGCCGCTTGACGTCAACCCGTCTGCCTCTGTCTCACTTGACAACCACCACACTCCGAACCCCACGATGTGTGGTTGTGGTAATAGCCCATGACACACGCAGGAGTCTCCGTTTACTTGCATTTGTTTAGCCTGGCGATCCGGCAACTTCCGCAGCCATGACTACCACAAGCATCCACGATCTCCCTACGGAGATGCTGTCTCACATCTTCAGCTTCCTCGACAGTCCGGCCCCTTCTGACGAGCGTCTCCACGACCAGCCCCATGCACACATGCTCAAGGAGCCCGACCTCTCGTCCCAGAACCTCAAGAACCTGTCACTCGTTAACAAGCAATGGCGTGCCACTGTTCTCCCCCTTCTGTTCCGGAACGCGGTATGGTACCTGGACCAGTCCGACCTGTCTCTGGTTGATCTCGAGCAGTCCAGTGGTCCTCACTCTATGATACCCCTGTTGTCCTTTGTACGAGACAACAACCTCACACCATATGTGAAAACCCTGACTCTCGTAGTGGTAAAGAGCACACGAGTTAGGTCCACTGGCGGGGCCGGCGTGGAACTAAACCGGCCAGGAGACGACGAGATCAGCCCAGACCCTTTCGGCCCCTTGAACCGCGCTGGACGAGAGAGGGATATGGTCTTCAACGAGGACACAAACTGGCTATGGAACCTCATTTTTGACCTGCTCGACCCTCTGCGTTTCACAATCATTGCGTCGCCCCGGACGCTAGCATCACTGCTGGCCAGAATGCTCTTCCTCGGTGACGCCTGGAGCTTTTACCAGTCACATCACGTGCTGTCTTTGTCCCGGACCCAACCCAAGATCGCGAGTCCCGGCAAGGAAGACGAAGTTGTGGCTACACACCAAGAGGCAGAACCGTCCACTTCCCTCGGTCCCGCAAGCGCAGCCCAATCCTCGTCGTCGTCGTCGTCGTCGTCGTCGTCGTCGGTCACACACACAGCAAGACGTATACCTTGCTCTCTCTTCACCATCCGCCCCTGGAAGGCGCTTCTCCTCAACGAGGGTTCTTCAACCCGCGTGTACAAGACATACGAGTACTATCACAGACGCCCACCATCCATGCTTGGTGCTCTTCTCGGGGCTGAGGAGTTCCCCAACGACGAGGCCCTGATCCCTTCAACGATCCGCGATCTTAGTTATGTTGGAATCTTTCCATTGTCCACGCATTTCAATACCCTGGTGCAACACCTCCCGCGGATCGATCGGCTTTTCGTGCAGCTCGTACCAAGAAACGATATTCTCAAAGACAAAAAGGAGATGGAGCATCTGGACAGTAAGTAGCGCCTGGGGAATACCTCCCACCTGCGTCTTCCGTAATCGTGGACCATCTTTCTGCGTGTATAAAGTTCGTCGTTGCGCCTAAGCTTGTTGGGTTGACTATAGCAATTCCATGGCCCACTGTATAATATTTCACGAACAAGATTTCCATGCTGGCTTGATAGCTGACTGCGGATGTTACAGTGGACGATCTATGGGCTGAGCGTAATACGAGCTAGTATGTTCCTCCTTAAACATGAATCCCCTGCACGTATTTTGCAATCAACTTGCCCCACATGACTCTCGAGATGTGTCCACAGACTCGGCTCTGGGGAAACTCGTCATAGGGAACTTCCAGTCTTTGACCGTACACGCGCTGCGACAAGCAGTACTAACAAGTACTAAAGTAGCAAGATCATGCCCAAGTTGTTCGATAGCTCCAGCTCCGCGGGCAACTGGCGCCACCTCCAGGTCTTTGAGTCAGGAGATGCAGCAGATCGTGAGAGCTGGGATATGGCGGTGGAATACGTGAGACACTTCGGTGCCGAATGGAGGGTTGAACGAGAGGGTGTCTTTGTGAAGCGACAGCCAGGGGAGGACGAGAACGATGCGAACCATGGTGGGCAGTTCTCTGCCACGGGGGCATCTCATGCCCATCACGATGCCGAGGAGACGGACACAGGCTTTAGTAGCGATGAGGATGGCGTGGACGAGCCTGGTCCGGTGTTCTTGTAAGCCCCTCTCCCTTCCCCAACTTGCCTCTCGTCACATCGCCAATGCCTTCCTGTTCGAGATCTTTCAGCCAACCCTTGTTCTTAGCGGTGCTGGAATCATCCTCGACTACCTGTACTACCTATGACGACTGCCCCAGCCGAGTTATATCCTGCTGCTGCCCCGAGTGCACAACACCAACATATGTACTTACACTCTTCCGAGCAGCGACTTTGCCCTGGGTCAACCATGAACAGATGCTAACCTTCAAATCCCCTCCTGCACAGCCAAGGCGCCCTCCGCCGTTTTGCCTTCGCAGGTGTCACTACTCTGCCCCTGAGTAGTGTATGGCTCTATCTCCAGCATACGGACCCTTAGGAGGAGTTCGTCGAGTCTCTTTTGGTCTTACAGGCTCTGGCAGCTGATGAGCTGGCTTGGATGGGTCACTTCTTGAGTGCTCGACATGCTCTTGGTGGTGACGATGGCGAGAGCCCATGGATTAACGATCTGTCATCAAGTGTGGACTGGGATGGTCAACACATGGCTTCCTGTCACAAGTGGTGGAGAATATATGTTCTGGAAAGCAATTGCCTGGCTTCGGTGATCCTGGTACAGCTGCCATGGACTGACCCTTGAGAATGCTAGCTATTAATAGGACTTCCTGTATATATACAATACTCATACCTAATATTGCTTTAACTCTCGGTCGGGTATCCCAATGTATGAGCGCACGTTTGGCACCAATGTCCTAGGAGTTGAAATTCAACAGCTTCACAGCTGTAGAAGTATAGACCAGATCCATTGCGCGTCAGGACCTCGATGAATACATGCCAGGATGCCGGCCAAGCAAAATGTCAAGTATACATGAGCTCTCGACACTTCCAAAGCTGTCTCTCGTTTCCCCTTACCGTGTCTCTCCAACTCGTGGTCCTATCCGTCTTTTGAAGTTCTCACCCAATACTCATTTCGACAGTGGAGTCGTTGAGTCTTCTGCCAAGCCGCCCCTGACCTAAGTGTCATGCACCACGTTGGAGTTGGGTCAGAAGTCAACGATCGACGTGTTCAATACCAACAAACCAGGCAACACTTTTTTGTTGTCCCAACTGACCAATGGCAGAGGCTACCATCACGATGACACAGCCAATCTGACCCCGTGGGGTCATGCGCCAAGGGTCTTTCCTGGTTGGGTCACAGCAATGCTACTTGACAAGTGAGGCGGCCGTGCAGCCGCGTCGCCCCCCCCCCCCCGAAGGACCGACTTCCACGGCACGAAGCCAGCAAAGGCAGGTTTTCCCGGCACCGGAACTCGCACCCACAGACCTCTGGGCGGCGTATGCTAGGCGAACAGACAACAGCTCGACAGCTGCTTTTTTGCTTTCGGAAATCTGAGGGGGCGAAATGCTCAATCCGACGTCGAAAAAGCGGGCCAGGGCTCCATCATCCCCAGAAAATTTCTACCGCATCACGTAACTTTTAGCAAATCTGCGAGAATTTCCCACCGTGAGCCGACCGCGCAACGGCTTTTGCCCATGGCCTGAGGGGCCACGACATCTCGAGGACTGGCCTCTGGGATGGAAAGTCGCGGCTTAACGGCGGCTTGCTCGATCACATCGGCGGCTTCAACACGACATGTCGACTCGGTGCTGGCTGAACTCTGTTTCAAGTGCCGGCATGCCTAAAACGGGGCCGTCGATGGCCTCACAAACCTTGTTCCCGCGCGCCGGTCCGCCGCGTCGGCGTCAGCTGTCCCGGCCGGGGTTCTCCGTTCCTGCGTGCCCAGCCTGCAAGCCCGTACCTGGGCTAGACCCAGCCTATATTATGGAGCCCAAGGCGGCGAGTAAGAAAGAGTCATTCGGTTGTGTTTGCCATCAGCTGTCGTATCCGATTGCGGCCCCGGGTCCAGGATTAATCATGCCTATGACCGAATGCAAGATGGCTTTTCTTTATATCCCAAGCTTGCGTCGCCTGATGATGCGCTGAGCCCGGCGTTTCTTCACTTTTCTCGCTTTCCTTCGACGGCCTTCGCGGAGTCACAAGAGGTTCTCCCTTAGACCTGCCGGGTTCTCAACTAAAGTGCTAGCCTGAGCACGCACCAACGGGCCTCGGAACTGAAAAACCTGTCCTACCGTTGCAGCAAACCCCAAAGTGGAGATCCGAAAGGAGACCCAAGGTTGAGAATGGCGCCCAGAGACCAGGAAAAGAACGCCCTGCCTATCGACATGGAGACGGGCTCCAACACATCAGGCGACGGATCAAAAAAGGATGATTCGAGCCCCCCACCAGCATACCGGACAGACGATACCAGGACGACACACAGCGTGGCACAAGAAGATGGCGCAGAGATTGACCTGACCCCACTGTCCTGGTGGTGAGTGCTCCCGCAATTTCACGATCACGGGATGAACGGGGCTCTGACAAGCTCGAACAGGAAAGCCGGAACCATCCTCTTCGCAGAGACGGTGTCCCTCGGTATCCTCTCGCTCCCCTCGGTCATCGCAAGCGTGGGGATCGGGCCCGGCATTGCCCTGATCGTCGTCATGGCCATTCTCTCGGGATACTCAGGCCTCGTCTTTGGCGAGTTCTGTATGCAGTACCCGGAAATCGAGTCCTTCGGCGGCGTCGGCCATATCGTTGGAGGGGCCGTGGGCGGACCTACCCTGGGAGTCGTCTTCGGTGAATTCCTGGGCTGGGGGCAGACCATCTTCCAGATCTTCGTGATGGGGAGCCATATCTTGACCTGGACAATCGCGATGAATACACGTGAGCAGCCCCCGGATTCCACAAGCACCTTTCAGGGAGAGGAACACAATGCCATATCCATAGTCTGTTTCACTACGCGCCCTGTATCGCTTTGAACAGGTTGCAGATTTTCAGACAGGCTATGGCGGATAGTGTTCTGAACCGCCCATTCGTCAAGAACAACTTTTGCTGACTTTGATACCGCAGTGACCAACAGCTCCCAGTGCACCGTCATGTGGGCGGGCGTCGGGCTGGTCGTCTTCTGGGTTTTCAACCTGCCGCGCAACCTCAACATCGCGTCGTACCTGTCGGTAGCGTCCTCGCTGTCCATCTTCTCGGCGGTCATCGTCACCGTGGTGGACGTGGCGATCGAGAAGCCCATCGGCTCGACGTCACTGGACGTCGCGAACCAGCTCGGGTTCACGGGGGCGTTCCTGTCGGTGACGAACATCGCCATCGCCTTCTGCTCGCACTCGTGCTTCTTCAGCGTCATCTCGGAGCTCAACACCAAGACGGACTGGCCCAAGGCGCTGGTCATGCTGCAGTCCCTCGACACGGCGCTGTACATCGTCGCGGCGGTCGTCATCTACGTGTACGTGGGACCCGATGTGCCCTCGCCGGCGCTCTCGGCGGCCGGCTCTGTGGTCGTGAGGAAGGTGATCTGGGGCATCGCGCTGCCCACTATCGTCATCGCCGGCGTCATCTACGGGCACGTCGCGACCAAGTACATCTTCACACGGATCCTCGGCAAGACGAGACACATGCACAAGCGAACGCTGATCGGGGACGCGGGATGGGTTTGCGTTGGGCTGTCAATCTGGATCATCGCGTTCGTCATCTCGGAGTCGATTCCCGTGTTCAACAGCCTCCTGAGTCTGATCTGTGCCTTGTTCGTGAGCTGGTTCTCGTACGGCGTCCCGGGCATCATGTGGCTGTTCCTCTACCGCGGCCAGTACTACACGAACTGGAAGATGACGGCGGGACTCGTGTCCAATATCACCCTCGTTGTCGTGGGCTTCCTGCTCTGCGTGCTGGGGCTGTGGAGCACGATTGACAGCCTCGCGAGCAACAGCACACACACGCCGTGGAGCTGTGCCAGCAACGCATAGGCGCGCGTTGTGGCCTTGTCCTTATATAGAGTTATTTGAGCGGCAGTGGTGATAATAGGGAGCGAAGCATTGACACCGCACAGAGGAACGAATGCGTGATTGTCCGCCGTGATACAAACCGGGTAGGCCCGACCCGTCTCCGGGCAAGCATGCGGCTACCGCATCATTTCAACATTATCCACGTTACTCGTAACGGCTGCATCTGGCGGATGTCACGGGAACAGGCAGCAAGACTGATCCGAAGGCTCTCGAGGCAAGATGCGGCAGAGTAGACGCGTGACGAGATGGGCTGAGGGAAAGAGAGGAGGCGAACAAGCACGTATTCAATCAAGGTCGCGAAGTTAAATGGTCGCGAGCTTGAGTCTCTGAAATGTCTTGGCAGGCTTCGCCTCATGACTGGGCTGAAGAGTTGGGACGGGACGGTGGTTGTGACCAGGACAGATGGAACCTTGAGAGCCCCTATTTCTACACAGTAGATCACACCGGCCCCGTCACGGAGGGTGCAGGCCCCGCCGCGGCTTTAGCGTTCTGCAGCCCGGCATGGTGGTAGTGGGGGCCCGCACGCAGACAGGGGCCACGATTGGCCGGACCCTTCCATCGGGACTCTGCAAATGCCCTGAGGACAGAAGGGCAATCGTGCGTGATCTCCCAAGGGCCTCGATGTTTGCCATGTGATGGCCGATTCAACAAACGAGCCCCCTTCCACCGCCCTGTCGCCTTTCATCATCATCCGGCACCCATCACCACAGGGCCGCTCATTCATTCCTTATCTGTGCATACCTAGTTCCATCCTATCTTGTCCCTACGGCTCGTTGATCCCTGATGATCTCTGCCTCTCGCTGCCTTGTCGCAGATCCCATTCTTTCCCCTGCCATCATCCTTCGCTGAGAAAGACCTGAGAACAGTGGCACACAAGGCCACATGGCTCACCAGAGTCCCCAATTCCAGTCAGAGCAAATAGTACAGTCCCATCTACGCCCTCGCCGTCAATAACCTTCAGGGTCGTCTTCGAAAGCCAGCGCTTCCGACCTCAGCACCCGGTGATCCTCCCTGCGCCTCAACGGTACAGGAATCTATTCATGCGCAGCCGGGTCAACCCCTAACACCGAACATCGACCCGACAGCCCGTTTCCAAAGGCGCACTCCTATACTGAGCCGACCACGCCTCTCCTATTGACCACGTCTCTTACTTCTATTCACTTGCGAAGATAGATTCACCCACCAGCCATGGTAGACACGCGGAAGTCGTCCCTGCGCGAGGGGACAACCTCAGGGAAGCCGCTGCTCCACAAGCACAAACAGCGAGACTCCAACCTGCCCTCAGTTGATGACTTCGAACATGAAGACAATCTCGACCGTGGACGCTCCCAACACAATGGCTATGCCGGGATCCCTGATCGACAATCCTCTCCGCGTCTCTCGACCGCATCCTCCCGCCCAATGTCTCGACACAGCCAGGCATCCGGGAGCGGTGCCGGCACTCCCCAACATCCATCGTTCTCCAGACGAAGTACGCTGCGGAGTCGATCGCCAAGCACGAATGCCCGCCTCGCCGCCCGTAAGAAATATACATACGCCGCCATCTTCCTCATCCTCGCCCTCGTTTCCTTCTGCGTACAGACCGAATTGGGCGCATACGTCCAGAACGAGCTAGGATGGAACAAGGCATACTGCATGCTGTACCTGACACATGGGGAGTTGGATCATACTGTGGCCGACCCAGCTGCTTATCCTACGCCTGCAGAAGCGCGACATGCCCTGGAGTGTATTCTGGAGTAAGCACGTCTGGCTCTGCCGGACCACCGCGCAGATGGTCGAAGGCAGGACGCTGGAAGTTCCCCATCACCACTCAGCCCGGAGCCCCGTGCGCTACATGCTCACCACCACCGCCGTGGTCACGAGCGCTCTCACCGTGGCCGGCCTGGGCTGGTATATAGCCGTGGACATGACCACACCGGACCTCACCGCCATCTACAACTGCTCTGCCTTCTTCGCATATGTCTTCTCCGTGCCGCTGCTGAAGGAGCCTCTGCGCCTGGACAAGAGCTTCGCCGTCATCATCGCCATCATAGGCGTGCTGATCGTCGCCTATGGCGACTCCAAGCCCACGGACGAGGAGGCCGACGCCAACAACCGCTTCCTTGGCAACCTCATCATCGGCGTCGGCTCGGTCCTCTATGGGCTTTACGAAGTCCTGTACAAGCGCTATGCATGCCCGCCCGAGGGCTGCAGCCCGGGAAGGGGCATGGTGTTCGCGAATCTTGTCGGGAGCCTCATTGGCACCTTCACGCTCTCCGTCCTGTGGTTCCCGCTGCCTATCCTCCACATGCTCGGCATCGAGAAGTTTGCGCTGCCCACCGGCGCGACTGCATTCTGGCTCTTCGTCTCCGTGGTCATGAACGCGACCTTTGCCGGGTCGTTCCTCGTGCTCATCAGCCTGACGTCCCCCGTGCTGAGCTCCGTCGCCTCGCTGCTGACCATCTTCATCGTGGCGCTGAGCGACTGGTTCCTCACCGGCGAGCCGCTTAGCTTCGCCGCCATCGTGGGCGGCATCATGATCATCGCCGCCTTCCTCATGCTTAGTGTTAGTACTTGGCGTGAGATCCAGGAAGAAGAGAAGAGGAAGAGCGTCGAGTTCGACGAGGCCGACCTCGAGCCCGATGAGGACGACGACGACGAGAGCGACAAGGCTAGCCTTGTGAGCCACCACGGCTAGGAACGGGTAGATGGCTCACCGACTTGGGAGATTGCGCCGCTGCCTCTACTTTATTGAGCTTGGATGGCTGTCCGTTTGAATAATTTGGGGTCTGGTGACGGCGTTTTTGGGTGATCGACATCGTTAATAGACGTGGCCTTTTTTGGGCAGCGCGAGGCAGCATCAGGACAGTTTTGCATCTCGGGATTGCACTATTGGATCCATCTTTTGGGGGACTTTCTCGAAGGGATCTGTATGTGTGCGTGTGCATAAGTGGGCGATACCCTTGGATGGCATCTATGGGTTATTTTTTTATCATCGCCTCAGGGCTCGGCGTTAGGTACCATGGGACTGGACTGGAATTGGGTCTATATAGCTGGGCCGGGATCCTACAGTATAGTCAATATCACGTATATCATTTGACGGACCATTTTTTGGCCTGTGTCCCGCTTTCCGGTGATTATAGGTTCATACGCAGCTATTTTACTTCTTCCAGACAGTGTACCGTACGAAAATCCAGCAAGCTTGAATGACCTTAACAACGCACAACTCGGTTGACGCGAACTGAGACTAGCATAGGATTATGTCATTCGGAAGCGTGCGGGGAGGACCTGTTCTACCAAATGCTCTTGTGTGTGATCTTTGACTGTCTAATTCTTCTAGGTGTCTTTCAAACCCCGAGCTTTTCCCAAGCGCTACCGTTATGACTCCAATGTATGCTGATTGCCGCGCCTGATTAGACCTCATCGCGGCCGCTCATTATCCCACACACCTGTTGACACCCTTTTACCCATATACACCCAATTACTAGCTCTCTATTATGTACAACGAATGGCGTCGACAGCCTAGTACACACTCGCCCTGCTCCACTTGCTCCTAGCCCTGATCCTCTTGCCAAATACATAGAAGACAAACGGCACAGGGATCAACAGAGTCGCAAACCCGGCGAAGATGCTTTGGCCAGGGCCCACGCCCAGGGTGCGATATAGCGGGCTGATGGCCAGCGGCAAGCCCGCCGCAAACATCGAGCGCAAGAACGTGTTTGCAGCAACGCTGCTCGCAGCATTGATTCTGAACGTATCGACGAGGTAGTTCAGAGCCGCCTGGAAGATGGTGTTGAAGCCGCAGCCCATGAAGAAAAGGCCAATGACGGGTGCGATCCAGGGGGCGTTCTGCGGCTCCGCTGTCCACGCGGTGATGAACTGCCCACCGGCGAACATCACGGAACCCAACATCATCGGTGGGAGCCGCTTCTCGGGGACGGCCCTCTGACCGGCTGCGTCGTAGGCCTTGTTGTAGGCAATCTGGTTGAATATGTTGAGTGCTGCGCCGGTAATACAGCCCAGGGTGATGGCCAGGAATGGCAGCTCGCTTTGAAGGAGGCTCCAGCCCCTGATCTCGCCGAATATATAAGGGATGGCGCCCAGCTGCATGTATAGAATACCATAGCAGAAGGAGGCATATAGAGCCATCAGGAAGCAGATGGGCGTGCAGAGCAACTGGATGGGCCTGACCAGAAACTTTCTTGCGAGCTCGGTGATATTCACATCCCACTCCTCGAACTTGGCGTGCAGCGCCCAGTTCCCAGACTCGTGTCTCAAGCGTCGTGCTTTTGTTACCAATAGAACAGGCGGATATGTCTCGTCGATAAAAATGACTGCGCTCAGCAGCATAAACGCCTGCAGGATGCCGGTGAGGAACTCGGTCCATCTCCACCCGAGATATGAGACCTGGACCACAGCAGCAGAGACTATGGGGCCGACCGTAGGGCCCCCTACCACGGCGAGAGCGTACCCTGCCATAGCTATGCCCCTGTGTGCTGGCGAGAAGAGGTCACCCAGCACACCACCTGTATTGGTCACAGGGGCGGAGGCGAAGAAGGCGCCAAAGAAGCGCGTGATCATGACGGTCTGGATGTCCTTAGCCGTAGCTGTTCCGAACGAGAAACATGTTGCGACGAACATGGGACTGAGAACCGCGGCCCGTCGTCCAAAGACCTCGGAGAGCGGAGCCCAGAGTAGAGGCCCCAGCCCGAAGCCGAGCAGGAAGATGGTCGTCCCCAGCGTCGCGACCTGGGAGCTGACGTGGAATTCACCTGCGACCTGGGTCGTAGCCGCCGAGTACGCCGAGGAGGCCCACGTGGCAGACATTGTCACGAGTCCGTAGAGGAGCGTGGTGGTGACCTTCTTCTTGGTGGGCCAGTTCATGGGCTTGTACGGATCATCCGGGCCGTCGAAGTCGACGAGGTCCGCCTCTGATGTTTTCTGGTGGACGAGGGGGTGGGTGAACTCGCGTACGGCTGGCCTAGACCGTATCCTAGAGAGGACTGTGTCGCGCCGGGAGACGGTCGGGTTGAGTGACAGACCACTTGCGCTGGCATTGGCCCCTGGGCTTGCACCTGCACCCGCGCTGTCCCGCCGGCTCCTGCTCCGTCGTGACCAGGTCGGGCGCATCTCCAATTGGCAGGGTCTGTGGCCATCGTGATGATCTTTCTCGTCTGGGTCATCGCAGTCCTCGTCGTCCGTATAGTCATGGCTGCCATTGGTGTCTGAACCCGAAAGTCTGTGCCGAGATTCGACGTCCTCGTCAGGGCGTTGGTGGTCATAGTGTGGATCATGATTGTGGTGTTTTTCCTGGTCCTGGTCCTGGTCCTGGTCCTGTTTCGTTTGTTGAGGTTTTGGATCAGACAATGGATCTGTGCTGGATCTCTCTGGTGATTGTCTAGGCTTCTCTGATGTGGACGGAGGCGTGGATGAGGGAGCGCGGGTGTTGGTGTCAGTGTTGGCGCCTGACCGAGGCACATTGGATTTCTCCATTGAGTTCAGGAACTGCTTGGCAGTGAACCAATCTATGCAAGGGACCAGATATAATTAAGGTACACAAGGTTACTTGATGGGCCGATAGGGTTACACAAAAGATACTGCCGTGAAGTCAAATTCAGCACTGATTCAATCGATCAATCGAGCAGTTGTAAGTGGGGACTCATCCTTCTTTTATCGAAGCAGGACAGAATGAATTCGACTCGTCGGACGCCTCCCCGGCCGAAACAGCGAGGAAGGTTCCCTCGAGTCCATTTCTTCCTCTCTTTCCTCTGTAGATCGGCCACTCTGTGGCTCTCCTTCCTGCCATGTCTGTGTTTCTGCGGACTTCGGCAACTTGGAATGACGTCACCTGGCTATGACAGACTCCTGACATCGTCGTTCGGTTTCTTCGACGGCGAAGACGATGCAACCCTGGTCAGGACTCGAGCGACATTCTGGCCGATCCGGCACCGACAAAACCCCCAGGTTCGGCCCGATGATTATCTTGCCTTCTCTACTTCGTTTCCGATGCCGACATCGCTAACATTGCCGGCATCAATTCCAGCCGGTACACCTGTGCGTTCAGTCGTACCTTCCTCGCCACGTCGGCAGGGAGGTCGCAGTTGACGGCCACGTTCTTTCCTTTTTGTCTCCAGTGTCTCCGTCTCACAACATGAAGAGGCAAATTCAAGACGGGTGCCAGCTCACCCGCCACTTTTTCAGCGTTGCTTTTTCTTTCTCCGTGGTGACTTGATCTGAGGCCGACACTATGGATCTACGTCTGGCGTCCAATATGCCTCAGCATGTCTGTATCTCCAGCACACCCAAAAATGAATCGTGCTTAGCTTTCTCGCTAGGGAATGTCGCCAGCGTGTAGACAGCTGCCAGCTAAAAGCATAGACTCCAGCTTCTCGCGCTTTCGGGCCCCGGCCCCTCCCCCTCACACCGCTTTATCAGATCGAGCCTTACGAACTCCCTCTCCTTGATGATGCTCCCTGCGTGTCTTCCGAGGCTGTCTCTCCCTCTCCATCCTTTGGCAGGCCGTCTTTGCTGCAACCAAAGCGCCATTGCCTCCCGAGACTTGCAGTTCATGACAGCTGAGACACGCCTCACCGGGCCGATGCCGTGTCACTCACCACATATGTAGCCGCCCTTCAGACAGAACGAGAATGTGGCTGTTGCCAAGTCTCTTCATTATTCGTCCACTTCCATACGCTTGCCGCTGGAGATCCCATCCCCAGCTCCTATCAAGCTACATGTTGGTGCTTTTGGATCTCCCTTGCACCTCATATCTTGGCTTGGCCAACCCGTCTCATTCCTCCACGATATATCCGTATATCATCCCGCTTCAAGTAGTAGCTGGGGGATACCCCAGTCTGAGTCTGGGCCATGAAGTGTCTCCCTTGCTGTGTATTATTATAAGAGAAAGTAGACTGTTGATCGATTATTTGCTTCTGCTGTATCTGAAAGATGCTCTCGTTCTATAAACTGACTCGTCCGCGTGAAGATGCGTGATGAAAAGTGAGATAGACTGTACACATCACAATATTTCTTTTTGTTGAGCATGTCCATGCCTCAATTCAAGGATCTTGGAAACGATATCTGGCTGTACGAGCCTCGAGACAATGAAAAGAACAACCCAGAACACCGGACCGAATGGGATCGCCCGAGTGGAAAGGGACACCCGCCGGCTCTCATTATCCTATGCACATGGTTAGGAGGAGCGACTACCAAACGGATCGACAAGTACACCGAGGGCTACCATCGTCTCTGGCCTTGTTCCAGGATCCTTCTCATCCGTACCACCCTCAGCGAATATCTTCTCCAGAGCACCACTTCTCTCCGCAGGAGGCTTCGTCCAGCCCATCATGAGATCAGGAGGCTCGGACAAGAGGGTCAAAGACAACGTCAAGATAAACCCACGAGCGAGCTTACCAGCGGGGAAATCATTCTCCATATGTTCTCGCAGGGTGGAAGCAACACGGCGACCCAGCTACTCGAGTCCATGAATGCGATCTTGTCGACGCTGGGGCACAAGGGACCACTGCCACTGAGACAGATCGTTCTCGACAGTTGTCCGGGGGACCCTGGTATCTACAGCACTTTTGCAGCTGGTGCCTACTCCTTGCCAGAAACCAGCCTCTTGCGTCCTTTGGGTAGTACTGCCTTGTTCATCTTGGCCGCGGGCTTAGCGGGCATGGAAGCCACCGGACTCAAGACACCTTTGGCCAAAAAGATGCGCTCGCAATTGAATGATCCTGAAATCTTCTCGGCCAGGGCTACCAGACTGTATTTGACCTCAGAAGCGGACACTATTGTGGACTCTCGAGATGTTGAAGAACACCGGGATCAGGCTGCTGCCAAGGGTCTGACGACAGATATTTTGCGGTTCCACCGAGCAGGACATTGCTCCCTCGTCCTGGAGGATGGCGCCGCTTATTGGAATGCGATCGCGTCCGCGTGGGAGAAGGGTGCGGTTCCCGGTACTGCGCAGAGCGCCGGAGAGGGCGAAGACAAGTTAGTGCCACAGTTTCCCCCTGTGTCTATCGGAGCATCCAGTCAGTCCAGGAGTCGGCTATAAACCTGGGACGGTTTGAGTACCAACATTGCGCATGGCAAAGTAGGATCAGAGGAGCCACCAGCAGCTATGAGAGCTGTGCTGTGGCGTCGAATATTCGGCCAGTCAGGAATTCCTGAGGCCTTTGTTTTTCTTTGTAATCCATGTACAATTAGAAATTACACTCCGCTCCGTCAACCGTAAGAAAGTCAAAGTCCACGCCCTCCTCAGCTTGGTTCACATGACGCTCGTACAGCCCTCTGTAGCCTCTGGCTGGCTTCCTCCTCACATCGGCCGGGCCCCGACTCTCTTTGCTCCCTTCCAGTCTCTCCCTCCTATCTGCTATCCTAGCTTGTATCTCTTCGTCACTCAACTCCACCTCCAGCCTCCTATTCTCAACATCACAATTGATAAAATCCCCATTCCTCACAATACCGAGCACACTTTCTGGCAGCGCAGCCTCCGGCGAGATGTGCAGCACTATGCTCCCGCTAGCAGTCCCAGACATGCGACCATCACTCAGACGCAACATATCCTTAACGCCCTTCTCGCCAAGCTTCCGCGGGATGGGCACCAGCCCAGCCTCGGGCATCCCCGGGTTCAGGAAGCCGATGGGGCCGATCCCCTGCAGCACGAGCACGCTGTCCCCGTCGACGTCCAGGTCCGGGTCGTCGATCCTCGCGGCCAGGTCCGCGGGGCCGGCGAACACCACGGCCCGCCCGCGGTGGGAGAGCAGGTGCCGGTACTTGCTGGCGCTGGCCTTGATGACCGCGCCGTTCGGGGCGAGGTTCCCGCGCAGCACGCAGAGCGACGACGCCGGGTGCAGGGGGTTGTCGAGCGGCCGCACGATCTGCCGTGAGAAGGGGAAGGGCCTGAACGGCGTCGAGTCGAGCAGCTCGCCCAGCGACTTCCCCGTGACCGTCAGCGCCTCGAGCCTGAGCAGCGGGCGCAGGGTGTGCAGCAGGGCCAGCACGCCGCCTGCGTTGTGGAGGTCGGTCATGTAGTTGTCGCCGCTCGGCTTGAGGTCGACGAGCAGCGGCGTCCTGCGGCCGATGTCGTCGATCGTCTGGAGGGTGATCTTGCCCGCGACGTCCGGGTGCCGCTTGGCGATGGCGAGGAGGTGGACTATCCCGTTTGTCGACCCGCCGATGGCTTGCAGGACCGTGATGGCGTTGTGGAAGGACGCCTCGCTCAGGATGTTGGTGAGGGTCAGGGGCCTGGCGGAGCCGTCGTTGACGGATGTCGCGGCCGCCACGGCGTTCTTGCCCGTCTCCTCGGCGACGCGTAGGCGGGCGCTCGAGACGGCCGCCGCGGTTGCGGCTCCCTTTGGGTCGAGCAGCCCCAGTCCGGCCGTGACACACGCCATCGTCGATGCGGTGCCCATCACGCCACAGGTCCCTGCGCTGGGTGCGAGCTCCTCGTTCAGCTCTGAGATCTCCTCGATGTTGATCTCGCTCCCACGGTAGGCCGCCCAGTTGTTCCTGCAGTCCGTACAGGCGCCGATGCGCTGTCCCCTGAAGCTGCCAGCTAACATTGGACCTGTTATCAGGGGCAGAACCGGTTTACCGGACGAGATCCCTCCCATGATCTGGGCTGGGACCGTCTTGTCACATCCTAGTTATAATCAGCATAGGCGTTGGTGGAGGAGCCCAACATCACCACTCGGGTATATTGTTCATGAATCTTATACAACAGAACAAGCCTTACCTCCTATAACAATACACGCATCGACGGGCTGGGCCTTGATCATCTCCTCTGTATCCATGCTCATCAAGTTTCTCAGAAACATACTTGTGGGTGTCGAGAAGCTTTCATGAATAGAGATGGTGGGAAACTCCAGAGCCAGCCCTCCACTTAATTGGACGCCCCTCTTGGCCGCCTCGATGAGCTGAGGCACGTTTGCATGGCAGGGGTTGAACGCGGAATAGGTGTTGATGATGCCCACGACAGGCCGCGACAGTGCATCTTCACTGTACCCAAGAGCCTTGATGAAGACTTTCCTCAAGAAAAGTGCGAAGTGAGGATCTCCATAGTTGGGCAGGCCCTGCCTCATGCCCGTGACAGGTTGGATGGGCCGGTTGAGATTATAGTCGGCAAGATGGTCTGGGATGGTGTTGTTCCCCTCACCTTGCGTCACGTCCTCGGCGCTCTTTCGAGACGTGCTGGCGTTGCTATTGTCTGCCATTATGTTGGTGATAGGTCTATTGTTGTGTCCAACCGAATCAGAATTAAGAAAAGTTGTGAATATAATCCTCGTTGCGGTCCTGGCCAGAAATTGGTCATGTTACAATACCCCATCAACGATTGGCCAAGTGCACATTTAAGTACTAGTCCAGTCAGTAGGTTGCGTGCTTGGGGCTGCCGGGGATTTCCCGACTACACACACCATCATCGCCGCACTGTGCGAGCATCGGAAGATGAATAGACCGAGGCCTCGCTCTCCTCAGTTGCTCATCAAATTGATTATTCCCGTGATTGTTACAATGCATTGCTTGACGAGCAGATCGAATTTGGGATGTGAGCTCCCCAGAATCAATTGTGTTGTGTAACACAAGCCATTGGCCTCAAAAATGACCACAGTTTGCCTGCGAATTACGTCGGTGTCTCATTTCGCCACAAAGATTGAGTACAAAGGATAATCAATTATACACGGTATTGAAATATCATGAAATTTTATACAAGTGGCTTCACCCCAGCCGCCTCTGCCTCCTTGTTCAGTGTCTCAATTTCGGCCTTTGCATACGGGATGCCTGATCTGAGCCTTTCTTCCCTCCGGACGATCTCAACTTCTCCTGGAAAGTAGATACGATCGATGCCAGCCATCTTTTCAGATCCTACCACCCTCTCGTACACGTACTTCATACGATCCCTGAAATCCTCTGCACTCATGAACAAATCCGGCTTCAGGGCCACAATGAAATGGCCCACATCACTGGGTCGTGACGGGTCGTACGGCCCAGCCACATTTCCACCATACGCCGAGCCGGAGAGCACGCCCGAGAACACATCCATCATGATTGCCAGCGCCGACCCCTTGGGGCCTCCCATGGGGAGCATCACGCCGCCGTCGAGTGCCCTGGCTGGATCCGTCGTGCGGTTGCCTTCCTTGTCCAGGGCCCAGCCGTCCGGGATCTCCTCACCCCTCCTCAGGGCCTTATAGATCTTCCCCCGGGCCGCCACAGACGGGGCCATGTCGAGGATGAACGGGATTGGCTCCCCCGGGGCGCCGCAGGCGATAGGGCTCACGCCCAGGAGCTGCTCCCTCGCGCCCCACGCCGGCAGCGCGGGCGAGCTGTTGGTGAAGACGAGCGACATGAGCCCCGCGTCCAGGGCCTGCTGCACCGTCCACGCCGACATGCCGAAGTGGTTGCTGTGCTTGCACGAGACCATCCCGATGCCGTAGACCTGCGCCATCTCCACCGCGGCGGCCATGGCCTTCTTGGCCACCACGGCGCCGAAGGCGTTCTTGCCGTCGACCTGGGCGACCACGGGCGTCGTCTGCTCCAGCGTCGGCTGGGCCTTGGGGTCGAGGACGCCCTGGCGCACGCGCTTGATGTACGATGGGAGCCGGTTGATCCCGTGCGTGTCGACGCCGCGCAGGTCTGCGGACACGAGGTTGTCTGCGACTATCGCCGCGTCCGAGGATGAGACGCCATTGGCTTCCAGCAGGCGCTGGGCAAAGGCCCGGGCTGTGTCTGATGGGACGTTGACGAGGTCGGACTGTTCAGACGACATTGTCGAAGAATTTGTGACGCGGCTGTATGCCAACGTTTCAGGAAAACGTCCGATTTGTGCTTGGCGGTCTGGAGTGCCCTTGTCACGATGGTAGGCACGGTTGATATATATTTGATCCCACTTGGATTATACAGCGCTCGACAACGGGGTGAGGCCGTTGGTCTCGGACGAAAGCCGACCACGGACGACTTTAGGAGCCAGCGACTGCGGCTGGTGTAAGGGTAGCGGCGATAGGGTTAGGGCTAGAACATCCGGTCGAAGTTCAGAGGATTGCAGATGGTTAATTTAAACGGTCCTCCTGAGTTTCTCGAAGAGAGTATATCATGCACGCAGAAGGAATTTTGGGATCGCTGGAACTCAGCATTGACTCGCTCGTTCACATCTTTTGTCAACGCTGTGTAGAACATCCTCAGGTGATTTCAATCACTCATGTAAAACTTGGTTCCGTTTAATCGCAGCCCTCAACGACCTCGAGGCACAGACTTGTTGAAATCAAAACGAGGTATATTAGACTTTTGTTAATTCATGGTGGTTTTATTCTTTACAAGGATGAAGTACATGACATTATATGTATGACTGCAGACTCCCAACACCACCCCGAGAACAAAACGTCAACTCCTCGTAGACCGTGGACTAGATCAAAGACTTGCTCGATTCCTCCTCTGTTGTCTCGAAGTCAAAGCGGCACACATCTTCGTGAAACGGCCATAGCAACTTGCTGGTGACACTTTGGTAATGACCAGTCAGTTGAGTGTCTTCGCTCAGAGACGGGTATTTGTGACCAAAGTCTTACTCGTGATGTTCCTTGGATGCCTGGTACTCTGCTAAAGCAGCTTTATCTTTGTGTCGGCTGACGAGCGCGAATTCGAACCCCTTACTCCTTTCGATGGGATCAGTGACAGAAGGCCCGCCAACAGTGAGTTGGGCGTCTTGAACACAAGGCAGGTTTTTCAATTTCTTCAGCTCAGCCACGAAATGGTCCTTGTGTTCTTGAGAGACGTCGGGCCGGAACTTGAACAGCACTAAGCTTTCCGTCAGCTTTTTGTCACACAAAGTCTGAATATGAACGCAAACATACCTATGTGGATGATGGCCATCCTGGATGGAGTGGAACCACGCAGTTTAGGGAGGATCTTGGTAGCAATGTTTCTCGTGTCGAGAATAATTCAAAGTGACTTAGAGCTCGGAGTCCAGAAGTGGGTGCTTACACGATTTTAGTAGTCTCGTGCATCTCCAGTCTAGGTAAGAGAGTTTCTGTAGGCGAGTTGTTGGAAGAGGTATGTGATCCGGTAACCGGCTTTCCCCCGCTATCTCGGCGATAGTTTGCTACCCGAGAACTAATCTATGCGAACCTTGGTCGGAATCAGTCATAGCACGTCGAGGTTCGGGCTTGCCCCGACTCCGTCCCCGGCGTGCAAGCCCGGACACGGCTGTGTGGCCACAAAATAAGCCGAAGTTTTATAAATTCAATTTGTCTGAAGTCTCACTCCGGGCTCCTCACTTGTGGGCCTCGCCAATGTGCTAAGCATAGTGATGCCCTCTGTGAGCACGAAAATGAATATTTCATTGATCACCAACATCATTAGGGGATTCAGGAGGGGATCATATCTTTTCAGGTCATGTCCTTTTGATGTATGCAGATTCCCTCCTGATTCTGGGTCTTCTGGAGCCAAACGCTGCTCCTTGAAGCGTGTATAATTGCAGCTTCTGGTCTCCTTCCTCGGTCCTGACTCGCCTTTGTCATTGCTATATAATCTGCAGGAATTGGTCCCAGATGGTTGACATCACGGGTAAATCGTCTTGTCAAGATGACTTCCAAAAGTGTTTTCTCCGAGCCGACCTCCCTCCAGTGCTTTGAATACTTGATAATGCCTGAAACACGATTCTGAGATCATAAAATAAATAGCCTTTCCTATTGTCTTATTAAGATTTAACTCGCACATTCCAAGTGAAATGAGACGGCAGGAACATTTCACCTGTGGTGAGCACCGCAGTGTGGTGAGAGCAGATAGACGGGCAATGTCACTTACAAATGCCTGTGTGCAATATTGGACCTTCCCGATGATGCGGGGGTTACGGTCAGCTAAGCCTCACCAATAATCGAAGACAACACCAAGGCTACCAATATTGAAGAAATCATCGGCTCTACCGGAAATACAATGGCTGCGTCACGGCAGTTGAGACGACTACGGATTGCCATCCACGCAAAGGCAATCCAGTAATTCCCGAACAATAATGACGTTGAAAAGATGAGCCGTCGGTTACGTCACGACTGTGAACGGGTCTAATTTGGTGTACCAACGAGTGGCCGTCACCCGCCTTCATAGCACATGGACCCGGTTTAACTGCTTATAAAGTGGCCCAGGAAGATTATAAACTGCTTGCCAAGAACTCTGTTGAAGGACATAGACCGAGGATTCTTAGAAGTTTTATATTCATACCGCCTGGTCAAACTTTATCATGTCGGACCCAAACTCACCTCACATCAAGGCGAGAAATGACCCATCCTGGGGTCTCTACCAACGTGATAATTTTTGGAAGCTGAACGGTGGGGAAGTTCCCCTTTTCAATACTCGTTAGTAGATTGCTTTCTCATGTGGTGCTGATGATGCAAACAGCCAATGCTGACCTTTGGCTAGATCCCGATAAACTTGAGGAGCTCGCCAGAGAGAAATTGACGCAGAATGGATGGTGAGTTCAAAGCCCTCTTGGAAACGGGCTCGTGTGGAAAACAGAATCCTGATAATCTTGAAGGTACTACGCATCGTCAAATGCAGGCCTCTCCCATACACACCTGGCCAACAGGCAGGCCTTCTTCAGGCACAAGATCGTGCCCAAGCAGTTAGTCGATACCAACGAGCGCTCCCTGCGGACTAAAGTCTTCGGACACGAGGCTTCTGCGCCAATCGGGATTGCCCCCATCGGCATCAACAAGATCTACCACCCCAGGGGCGAGCTCCCGGTCGCGAAAGTCGCAGGCGAACTGTGCATCCCTTACTCTCTGTCCACGGCCGGTTCGTATCCCATCGAGGACGTCGCCCGGGCCAACGACGAGGGCCGTAAGGCGACACAGGAGAGCCACGACCCGCAGGCCGAGAAGATCCCGCCCGGGCCGCGGTTCTACCAGCTCTACATGCCGCACGACGACGAGCTGACCATCTCGCTGCTGACGCGGGCCCACAAGTCCGGGTTCACGGCGTGCATCCTCACCACGGACACGTGGCAGCTGGGGTGGCGGCACGACGACGTCGCCACGTCCAACTACGCCTTCTACCGCGGCATCGGCGCCGACCTGGGCCTGACGGACCCCGTCTTCCAGAAGCGGCTGAGGGAGCGCGGCATCGACCCCGAAAAGCAGCCTGAGGAGGCCGGCGCGATGTGGATCGACAGCGTCTGGCACGGGCGGGCGTGGTCGTGGGAGAAGGCCGTCTGGGCCAGGAAGAAGTGGCAGGAGATCAGCGGCGGGAAGCCTTTCCTCATCAAGGGCATCCAGCGGGTTGATGACGCCGAGAAGGCGGCTGAGTTGGGGTTTGAGGGTATCGTGGTGAGCAATCATGCAGGGAGGCAGGTTGACGGTGCCATCGGCAGCCTAGACGCCCTGGAGAAGATCGTGGATAAGCTTGGGGGCAGGGAGGGCTTTGTCATCACTTTTGACAGTGGCGTCCGCGGGGCCGCCGACGTGGTGAAGGCGCTTGCGCTCGGTGCAAAGTTTGTCTTCGTTGGGAGGCTTTGGATTTGGGGGTTGTCTATTATGGGTGAGACAGGGGTGAGGCACGTAATGAAGGGATTGCTTGCTGACCTGGATATTCTGATGAACTGTGCGGGTCTTTGGAGTGTGGATGAGATAGACAGAGGCTTGTTGGAGAGTCTACCCAAGGCTTATGGACTTCTTGCAGAGAAGAGCAAGTTGTAGAAAAGAAATATATGCTCAAGTCTTCCTCGGAAGACATGTAAAGCCTGTTGTACTGTTGAGAGAGATAATATGTGTTCATCTATGTTATAACTTGAAATTGAGTAGCTCACTAAATTCAATGCTCAGAAATAAAACCAATGTCACATGTTGAATCATACTGCTGGAGTATCCATGTCTCAATTACAATCACATGCTATTTTACATTAGTATTCACAGGATAAAATCTTTGACACGCGCGACACAAAAGATCCTCTCTGTCCTCCAGATCCGACACTGGTCAGCGAGATGCCCGACTCCCTTCTGTCTCTTACGAACTTCGGCCACGTGTTGGTCAGGACCAGGTACTTGATGCTGGTCTCGGCCTTGTCAAAGATCGTCGCGTCGAAGTCGGCCGGGATTTCGCCCCAGTATGCGACCCGGTCCGTCATTGCCCGCAACTCAACATGGGTGTTGCTATTTGACCTCGACCCGATGATTGGCCTCTCGGATGCGTGCGAAGGACGTGCCACCGCCGCCTCGCCACGGGGCCAATCCGTCCCCGGCGCAAACGGTGTAGCCGGACTGTTGGCCAGCCCCCGATCCCCATATAAGACCCTCGCGGCCTTCTCGAACATGGCCTCGAGGCTGGTCTTGACCTGGAACGAGATGTTGATGGGAAACTCGGCGTCTTTGGAGCTGATGAAATCCACGTAGATGTGCAGGGCCTTGTTGTATGCCTCTCGTGCTGCTTCGCCCTTGCCTACAGTCCGGTACCGACTCCTCCACTCAGCGACGGCTGTGAGGAAGGCGACGTTCTCCCCTGAGAAGTCTTTGAGGGCCGAAAACTGTCGGAGTGGGTCTGGGTTGTGCTCCAGCACGTACTCCAGGGCACCCATGCTCAACATGCTCTCCCCTGAATAGGCGGTGCCTACTGACTCAGTCGTACTCGCCTTCTCCATCGCGGATATCGTCTTCCACGTCTTCTGAGATGTGCTTTTCCCCAAGACGCTGGTAGCGCCTAGTGTTGACGAGCCTTCGCCATGATTGTTGTGCTTAGACTCCCAGGCGGCAATCATGTCGATGGTGTCTTGTCGTAATGATTGATGTCTCCATACCTGCCAGCACGGGAGGAATATGGAGAACATCTCGAGGAACATAATCGAGATCGCGATCCTTCAAACTCGTTAGTTTTAGAGCTTCAGATGTAACCTTGTCGAAAGGATTGTGCATATCTTGAGGCGAATAGACAAACAACCAATCAACTAGGGTTAAGACGGACTCACCATTGTGGAGGTATCCAATATCTGTTGACGCGAGACATACCCGGCACATAAAGCGCTATGAGCCACATGGGCGTTGCGGGTAGGCTGAGACATGTCAGTATATCATCCACATCAATGTCCATGAATTGGTCAGCCAGGTAGGTATACATACCCTGCAAGGCAACAAGCGAGAGTCTGCGTCCTCCATCCTAGAGTATCATGTACTCGTCTTGCCCGCCACAGGACCACGGGGGCTACTATCCATGACCAGAAGAATTGCCAGATTATTGAGGGCCACCTAGAGGGAGCATCAGCACTGCCAGCCACGTCTGGACGTTCTGAACATTAGTAGAACGTACCATTCCCAGCCCCGAGCCTGCTGATTATTCACATCCCAAGGGCTACCTTCGGCCTCGGTGCCTGGCACTCCAAAAGACGGGTGGAATTTCCTCGACAGCAAGTACATAAGGACGGTAAGGAAAAGCTGAATGATATTAGCCCAGACGTCGGGAACGGGTCTATACCTGTAATGCCTCACCTGCAGCACCATCCCCAGGCCGATCACCACGAGCATTTTCCGAGTATGGCCCAGCCGCCGGAGACGACCGAACAAGGTCGTAGGCGTGGGTTCCCCATGCTGGTAGCTCTTGCGAACGAACTTCCTCCTCTGCTGCCTCGCGATGTAGAGGAAGCGGGTATTCGAGGCGTGGAAGAGCGCGATGCCAAAGGGGGAGGTATATCCCCATGATCCAGTACTCGGCTTTTGGTGGGAAGGGGTCGGCGATGTAGGCCATCTGCACAGCCATCCAGTAGGTGTGGAGGAAGCCGATGGCGGCAAACGAGAGGTTGAGGCCGCGGATCCTAAGCAATGGCGTGTCCCGGCGATACCACAGGAATCCCATTCCACTCCCCACCAGCAAGGTCCATATGCCGCACCATGATACCCAGAATATGCCCGCCGCGTCCAAGTTCAGTCGAGGTTTGGTGTCGTCCATGTTGACATTGGGCTGTGTGCTGCTTTGCTCAAGGCGGCGTCTGTCGCTGTGGGACGCATATTACCAGCGCAGATGTGCCGATCAATATAGTAGAGGGGTCTTCACGCTCTATTATTCAAACTCGGCTTTCCCAGGGCCTCAAACCTTCCACCTGGGGGGCCCAGACAGTGGCCAGGCATGCATCCTGGACCCTGCAACGACAGACATTTGCACTACCAGGAGTGGCTGCGCTCTCGTGATAATAATTACTCGGTAATAGCAGAGCCTCTGGCGCTAGGAACGTGATGTACCATCCGATTCGCGTGTCTTCAGCCCCCACTAGGCAAGATCCATCTGGACGCTCGAGATCGCCCCATGGTCAGGCCGGGATACCTCGAACACCAGCCTGCAACTCGGCGAACTCGCGCGCCTCCTTGCCCAGCCCCGAGGCGTCAGGACTGCTCCGGGTGGGAAGGGACACCCCGTAGTAGCTTGTGCCCGTGTCATGGATGGGTGGTCCCCCCAGGAAAACCTGCTGGAGTGCTTACCTGACCGACAAACTTTCGGCCACAGGAGCATGCATACGCAGCTCAAGCTGCGTGGCCACGCGGGAGAAACATGTCATTGCCATGCCGAAGTCCTCGGCCGATTCACGAGGAAAAGGGTAGCGGTTAGCTTCTCGATTGGGATGTGATTGACGCAGACGCAGATCTGCGCCCGAGTAGTCAAACCTTGCCACTCGAGCTACTGCATCTCGAGAGTCAGGCTAGCCAGGCGGACGTTGGTTTCACCTCGCCCCTTTTTTGGTCCCTCGTCCCTCTCCCACATCGCGAGGATTCAAGGCTGGCCGGTATAGCAGACGACACCCCTGTCTATACTCGATCGGTCCCGTCTCCGTGAGATCTTGTGTGGGTGGGTGGGTGGACTGCCCAGCAATTGCATCGATCCACAAAGCTCGTGAGCCGCGATATTTCTGTGCGGTGACACTGCTATTACCCCCCAGTACCAGATTTTGGGATAAGTCTGGAGCCGTCCCAGTCTACTTGATTCCAACCTCAATCTCAAGGTGGTATCCGGCTGCCCTGTGGACCGCGTCCTCGGTTTTGAAGAAAGACGTAGATCAAACACACGGCGCTGAAGGGCAATTTCGGCAGTACCCTGTCGTTTTCGCGCCGAGATGGCAGCAGCCTCAAAGTTCATCAAAATCTCTTCAACTCTAACAGCTGAACCTAGGCCCAGAAGCCTGGCAGCTAGGCCGAACGCATCCACTCGCTAGCGCCCCTGGCTTCCCAGGAGACAATCTGTCTGTCGACCACTGAAGATGGGATGGAAGGGCCTGAATGGGTGATCGCCAAGATAGCGTCCGCCCCTAGAGCGCTGGGCGGCATCCATGGTGCGCGATCCGAGCGTGGCCGTTGCCAGGAACACGATGCCAGTGTGCAGCACAACTGCATGCTCTTCCTTCTCCTCCTGTGGTTTTCACAAGCAAGAGGGCCTCCCGCATCCGACGCAGAGCCCAGCGACATGGACCTGGGGATTACATCCCATGCCGTGACCCCACGGAGCTGAGTTGTCTAAGCCGAAAGAACTCGGACCAGAGTGGGACGGGCACCTGGGCAATCACCCACAGCAATATACAGTATCCACGTCCCCAAGTCCCCAGTCCCTCAGGGATCAAGCCATGCCACGCGATGCCAATAGTCCAGATCGCCGGCAACAGCCCTTCCCGCCGCTCCCCAAGCCCTGTTCCCTCGCTCGAAGCCGCGGAATCGTCCACCAGCGGGCAACCTTGCAGCAGCAGCCAGGGCTCGAGGTCGCTGGACAGACGAACCTGGACCCCTTGGTCTCGTTCCTCTCCCTCTCACGTACAGGACCGCGCACTGACTACCGCCCAGCAGTCAGTCACATCGGGGTCCCTCCCCTCCACCCTGATGGCACGGACAGTGAACTCTGGCTGCAGCCAAGGCCACATCGGGCCCTGTGATGATGACGAACGCGAGCTGCACGTTGACGCCGGCGCCTGTCACGCGGTGGTTGCATCGGTTGATCATCTCATCAGCCACCGGCCGTGCTCGTCCACAAGCCTGGACAACACACCACGCCCTCTCGTCCCTTCGGGGTTTGCTCGCAAGCAACTCGCAACATCAGCTCTGCTTGCTGCCCGGGGCGGGAAACCCGGCTGCCTGCTGCTTACCACGTAGGGGAGCTTCCAGCAAAGCCCGCACATGCCTGTCCGCGTGCTTCCCAGCTTGCTCCAAGACATGCGTCCTCAGCCTCAGACAAACGACGGGGGACAAGGGGCTTGTCACAGAGAGGCTGAGACGTCCAGGCCTGCGCCGCCCATTTCACCAAAAAAAAGAAGAAGAAGGGAGCCAGCAGCAGCAACAGTAGCACGAGAACCCCTAGGTCCCCGGCGTATGGGTTTCTGTGGCCTCCCGTGGATGCTACGCTGCGCGGTGCCAGTGCAACGTGCCGGGTCTCGCCGGGGGTGACCCAATCGGGGAGCCCTGGGAGAGGGACAGTCACAGCCGCCGATGGACCACCTGGTAGTATTCGAGACGTCAGATATGGTCCAAGGGGGTGATTGGGGCTGGAAAGCCGCATCAGCAGAAAGGCCGGCCTTGCTGTATGTAATGTATGCATGCATGCATGTATGTATGTAGGGGCAAGGCTCCAAGGCTGTGTGATATCTGGCATACATACATGTGCGTAGGACGGAGGATGGCCGTGCCCACGCGTCAGCTTGATTGTTCACGTCTGTAATAACAGGAGTCCACTATCGTTAATCGCGGATAAGCCGCGTAGCACTTCCCTGCTGGACCCTACCCATCAAACAGGCTGAAAGGTGCAGCCGGACGCCTCCACGTTGGTACGCCAGTGCACGTCTAGGGGGGTCACTTTATGCTGAACACTCCCTCGAACCCTAGCAGAGTCAAGAAGTCCACAAGAGAATATCTCCCATGACTCTCTGGAGGTGGTCACGCGGACGTTGGACAAGGGAGGACAGTGAAAATTTTGACATTATGACTGGCTGACTATCTACAACCCGTTCGCCCTCAGGCGTTGGAGAGCTCTACCTCGAAGCCCTCGGTCAGGGGCTTGCCCAAGCTGAAGCTCAGCGACCCGCTGACGGCGTCCTTGACCGCGGCGGTGGCGTTGCCGGACCCGGACTCGGACCCGAGGATGGTGACCTTGGAGATGTTGACGGCGGTGCCGTAGCCGAAGGACCCCGTGGCGGCGAGCTTGCCGTCGGCGTAGGAGAACTGCACAAACGTGGTGGCGCCGCCCTGGTCCAGGCTGACGCCGTCGTCAAGGTACAGCTGGCCGCTGGCGGTGCCGTCTGCGCCGAGCGGGATGAGCAGCTCAAAGTCCTTCTCCCGCAGCTCTGTCGTGGTCATGGCCGACTCGGCGCGCAGCGGCACGATTACGCCGCCGCGGAGGAACAGCGGGATGTCAGTGAGGTTCTGGTCCGCGATCGTGGTGTAGCCACCGGTCGTGTTGACCCGCGCGCCCGTGTACCAGTCGTAGAAGACGTCGTCGGGGAGGTAGACGTCGACGCTGGTGCTGCCCTCCTCCGTCACTGGCGCCACGAGAAGGGCGTCGCCGTAGAAGTACTCCAGCTCCAGGCCGAACGTCTCCTCGTCCTCCGGGTAGAAGTAGAAGACGGGGTTGAGCAGCGGCGTCCCGTCAACGGTCTGCTGGTACAGCGCCGTATAGATGTAGTCGAGCAGCCGGTAGCGGATGTCGATGACCTTGCGGGCGGCCTCGGCGACCGAGTCCCAGCGGTAGAACTCCTGAGGAATATTTGGAATGTACCCGTTGTGGTTGCGGAAGAAGGGCTGGAAGGCACCGAGCAGCGCCCAGCGGGCACAGAGCGACTCGGTCGTGTTATCGCCAAAGCCACACACATCGGACCCCACCATCGGGACTTGATAGATTGAGGCGAAGGCTAGCATTGTCCGGATAGAGTAGCGGTAGTGATCCCAGAGTGACAGATTGTCGCCCAGCCAGTGGCCCACCTTCGTGCCAGCGCCAGCGAAGGTCGAGCGGGTGATGATCAGGGGCCGCAGCTCGGGTCGTCGCGCAAGCATGGCCTCGTGGGATGCCACCGACATCATGGATCCGTATAGGTTATGCGTGTCATACATTGTCAGGCCATTCTGGTGAATGAGGTCCGTGTTCACGGTATGGTTCGAGAGCCCTCCTTCTGCTGCGTTCCACTCTGGAAGGTAGGCGGCTTTGTTGTGGATCGCATACTTGGGATACAGCAGGTCGCGCCCAGGGAGACCAAGCTGCTGTCCTGGCTCCTGGCGGGCACGGAGACCAAGTTGCTCATATGTCGGTCCCCGAGGTTGGCCTCGGAGCGACCCGCGAGCCTCGAGACTGCTCTCGTGAGCACTTCTTGACCCAAGCTGTGCAGTTGCGTTGCAGTCCGACCCTGGTGGCTGGAAATCACAAGGCCAGCCGGGCAGCGGACGCGGCCACGTCCGCACAGCTGGTGGCTGAGGTGGGTTGCCGCTGGTTTCTGCCTGCTCGTAGGGGTTATCGCAGGGGAAGTTGCAGGCAAAGTTTGAGGGCTCATTCATATCGATCCACAGGGCGTCGATGTCGACCCCAGTCTCCGGGTCAAAGAAGAGTGCGAACTCGTTGTTCCAGTACGCCGAGATGTTCTGGGCGAACCAGTCGGGGAACGCAGTCACACCTGGCCAGACGACGCCTTGCCAGACGGAGCCGTTCTCACGGAGGAGGAAAATGTTGTCCTCGACTCCACGGTTGAAGGCTGGGTAGTCGTAGTAGGCGGTTGCTGGGTCAACTATGGTAATTACGTGTCAGTACACGCATAAAAGGTGTCATCCCTCTTCTTTACGCGCATCATGGCCAGAATGCACTCTGACCGCCCGGTATTCGAGAAGAAATTCCACGCTTTCGGGGCTCAAGCTTTGATACTGCTCCTCAACCCCAAGGGTAAAATTCTCGGGATGGTCAGAGAACAAGAGCAAGAAAAAGCCAGGAGGCTCAATCTCGGACTCTTCGCACGCAGATACGAGGTTCCGAGGCCATTAATCTCCACCTCAATTGCTTTTTCTCTTTCCAAGTACAGAAAGTTTTCGCCTCATTCAGAAAAAGGAACTCACTCACCCATCACAATATAATGCTGGTCATTCTTGTGCAACTGCTCGACAAGCTGCTGCATCAGGTCGAGAGGGAATCTCTCCGGGTCGAGGGAGAAGACCCTGCGAAGCTCCATGTAGTCGATGTCAGTCCACATGGTCTCCAGGGGGATGGCAGCCTGGCTGTAGTTGTAAACAACCTCAGCAACGTCATAGACGTCCTGATAGCCGTAGCGGCACTGGTGATACCCAAGACCCCAGTATGGCATCATGGCGGGCAGACCGGCGACCTCAGCATACTGGCGCGAGGCGTCCAGGGGGCTCGGGCCGGCGACGAAGTAGAAGTCAAAGACACCGCCGAGCGTGTTGTACTCGAGGTACTGGCCGGCCGACTCGGTGCGGTTGATGAAGACGTCCATGCCGTTGGAGTTGAGCAGGAAGACGCCGTGGGTGCCGGCGGCGCCGCGGTGCTCGAAGTAGACCGGATGGTTGCCGTACAGGTTGGCGTCGTTGGGGATTCCATACGAGTCCTGGGACCACAGGGTGCGGATGTAGTCGGTCGTGTTGAGGCGGAAAGGGTCCGAGTGCTCGCCAAGGCCGTACAGATTTGGGTTCTCGGGCAGCTTCGTCCGCAGGCGCAGGTACTGCGACTCGAAGACGAGGCTGGCTGCCGAGGTGTCGAAGAGGACCTCGCCCGTGTCGGCGCGCGAGATGTTGAAGGAGAAGGGCGACTCGACGTAGCCGAACTTCAGGGCGGATGTGGCATTGCCGCCGGAACTGGCGGACGGCCGTGGGAAGACGGACTCCGGGACCTGGTAGACGGAGTTGGCGGCATCCTGGATCTTGACATGGACGCGGGTGGCAGTCTCGTAGGTGACCTCGAGGGTCAGGTCGTCCAGGTCGTCCCCGTACACGTTGCACGCAGGCCCTGCCAGGGTCAGATCGGCTGTGAGGCCCGTGGCTGTAGTCTTCACATTTGAGGCCTGGTAACCCGGGCAAGCAGCAAGGAGGTCATCGCTAGGGGCATCTCTAGGACCTAAGGATAATGATGACGATGATGCAGCAGATACCAGGGTGGCGAAGAGCCAGTGGAGGAGGGCTGGCTTTGCCATGGTGAGGAGAGGTAGTGATGCTTGTTCTGCCTCTGGCTCTGGCGGTGCCCAGGACTGGCGCGTACAGAATAGAGCGAGGAGGGCGTCGAGTCAGATGCAGAGCAACATGAGGCCTTCTTGTATTGTCTTGTGTCTGGAGGCTGGGCTGGAGGTTTTATTAAGCGAGAGCCTGTTCGAGGTGAGCTCGTATCCACATCCAAGGACTGTATGGTCGGTCTGCCGAGCGTGTCCACATGTGCGTGGTCTGCAGCTTCCCCTCATGATCCTTAGACAGGGAACGGCTGACGGCGAATGGCGATCATGTCACGGTAGCGACGAACATGCTGGTGTGCTGCTGCATGGTGTTAGCCCAGCATCCTAGCAGTTGGGTGCCTGGCTGCAGGGCCTGCAGTGCCCTGAGTTCACCGTGACACACACTCAAAATTGACACGCAAGTGGCAGATGTACATTGACAAGGGGGCTATTGCCAGTTCATCTCGCCGCGCCCGGCCTTGGCACGGAGAAACGGCGCATGTCTTGGGCAAGGAAAAGAGGCCGAAGACAGGGGAATTAGTGACGAGAAGCTGCTTCTGCCCGATCATCAGACTGTCGTTCGTGCAGCGAGGATGGTGGCCGTCAGGGCCGAGGGCGAGGATTTGAGCGACATGAGGCCGACGGGGCTAGTGCGCTTGCAGGCTGCGAGAGGGAGGAACGGGCTGGTTGTGCTGGAGCTGTTCGGGCCTGATTTGGCTGGGCGGGTGAGGTCGCTGCGCTGGGGGAGCTGGTGAGCAGTGAGATGTGAGGAGTCGTCTCCCGCCCTCCGTTCCTGGGATCTCCCTTGCCCCTGGGCCAATCCTCCGCAGCCCGCTGGCGAATTGCAGGCCGGGGACGGCCCCAATGCGGTATCTAAGTCTTGACCATGTACCCCGCATTTTAGCATTTTCTGGGTGGGGAAATTGGGAGGAACACGGTCTGACAGCGCGCGCTGTGTGGGCAGGCCGTCAGGAGGATTCCGCACGCAGGAACTGAGCAACTAAAGCTTTGTTGTATTTTTGTCCTAAGCCCACGCTCTCGACCTCCTCTCATACTCATTTTCACTTTCAATTTCACTCTGGCTCTCATTTTATGATTTGTACTGTAGAGTCATGCTGTCCATCAACCCCCGCCTGACAGCACAAACTCAAACCCGGGCGTGCCGTCGGAAATCGTGTCCCTTGGCTTTGATGGAATCGGGTCCATTCCACGCCCCTCGACACACGACGCGGATAGATCAGTCAAGAGCATCTCAGCCGAGACTGCATATGGGTACTGGATCAGAGACTGATAACATTGCAGAAAATACTGATAGCTCCACTGAACACATACAAGGTCCCCTAGCTCGCAGGCACCATGATCCTGTCCACGTCAGGCCCATAAGTCCCGTCGGTCTGCGAGACAACAACCACATTGTCACTCCCCGACCGCAGCGCACAGTTGACCACGCTCGACCCGGGCGTCCCGTTGCCCGAGGCCGTCGGCAGGAACGCCACCTTCTGCTTGACCCCGTTGCACGACACGTCCGCGTACCGCTGCGAGCTGTCGCCGTTCTGGTACTTGATCCGGATCGAGCTCGTCGTCGCCGCGCTGCTCACCACCCCGTTGAACGTGACCGTGCCTCCCGTGCTGCCCCCAATATACCCGGCCGCCGAGCCCCCGCTGCACCCGCTGCAGGTCACCGTCTTCGCGCCGTTGGTGAGGGTGGCTGCCTCGCCCTCGGCCTGGCTCTCGCTCGGCCCGACCGTCCAGGCCCCGCCGCTCGCCACGTTGGGGATCCAGTTGACTTGGTTGGCCATCGTGACCTTTGTGCCCGAGAACGTGAGTGGCAGCCACACGTATGTCGACGCCATCAGGTTGGTCGACACCCAGCGGTCGCCCATGTACATCGTCAGGCTGTTAGACACGGGCAGGACGTAGTTGGTCTGCGACGTGTATGTGTTGCTGCCCGCGGTTGCGAAAGTCGCCCAAGCAGACCACCCGGATGAGAGGCTCGTCGAGTATGTGTAAACATTGTCATTCGCGTTCCATCCCGTCAGCTTCGACGCAAACAGGAAGTAGTAGCCATTTTTCTTGACGATCGCTGGTGCTTCGTAGCTGCCAAAGGTGTAGACGGCGGACGAGACGTTGAGGTAGTCCGATGTGAGTGCGTCGATCCGGAGGCCATTGGCACGCTGCGAGAGGGTGCTGGTCAATATAACATCACGACAGAGCAGTCAGAACAACAATAAGAAGAAGCAGGAAAAGACTCACGTCTTCCGTCAGCAGGTACGCCTTCCCATCATCATCCTGGTACAGCCCAATATCGCGCGACTGGAACCCCAGCGGCCGCCAGCTGCTAATGTAGGTATACTTGCCGCAGACCGAGTCCCCCGTCGCCACGCCGACCTTGGCCTCGCCGTACGAAGAATCGTCGATGTGCAAGTACATAACATACTTTCGTGTCGAAGAGTTGTAGATGACCTTGGGCCTCTCGACGACCCGGCTGGGGCCCAGGTCGCCCGACGCGGTGCGCGACAGCAGCGCGCCCACATACGTCCACGAGACGAGGTCCTTGGATGAATAACAGTTGATGTTCTGGAACGCCGAGCCCGTGGTCTTGTCCTCGCCGATCAGGTAGTACGTCCCATCGACCTCGATGACTCCTGCACCATGCGCCTGGACATGGGCGCCGGTGTTGGCCTACGCGACAGTGTGTCAGTAACTTTCGATTCTGCAATTTCATAGGGCTGCAGTGTGGAGGAACGGGCTTACACCGGTCACCGTCGCCCCGGGCACGATCTGGAGCGACGCGTAGGCCGCTCCCGCTGAGAGCAGCAGCGAGAGGGAGCGAAGTAGGTTCACCATCGTGAGCGGTGGTGGCCGGAGCACGCTGTGTGGTGTTTGTACAGTAGATCCAAGCACGCGCTGCTTCTTTGTGAGTCTCAGGGCCCCAAGACAGACAGACGGGCAGACGCTCTGCTTGGCTCACCCCGGGAGACAATTTTCCGGCGTTTCTCTCTTTATGTATTTCCCTCTCTCGCGAGGCTCGAGCAGGTCCCACCCAGCGCATTGAGAGTGTGGCCACCCCCCACCGCGGTGCATGTCAATACGACAATCAGGCTCATTGGCTCCGACACCCCCGAGGGGCGGAGTATAAACGTCCGAATCCAGAAGTTCGCTGCGACCCGAGGCCACCCCTCGTGACCGCGTTCCTGGCGAGGGAATTCGATATTTGGGGTTCCATCGCAGTAACCGGCAGTCGCACGCACGGAATCCGGGGGAAACCGACCGTGGCAATGGGCCGGTGGGAAACAAGAAATGTGTAGTCTAACAAGTGCCCTCAGTTCGGTCCCGCGGGGCCATGACAGGGCAGGGTTACAATGCGGCGGGGTCCCCCCAGGCCATCAATCAAGTGATGATCCTGACGATCCGGGCGGACCACGCTGCCCCTGCCGAAGAATGGGATGGCAGCTGGTCCGTTCGTCACCATTACGCCGAGGCTCGCGTCGCCCTCGGTCACCGCTTGTCCATAAACACGCGGGTAACATCTCAGCCGGATTCCCGTGGAGCCCTGGTGCTGCTGTTTGTGGCCTGGTGAGTGTGAAAACAATTGACCAGAATTGGGAGCATGAAGCTGGGAGAGCTCCAGCTCAGCTGCCGTCCGTGATGTTCGATTCATTCGCGAGTCTCGGCAAGAGAGAATATGTACAAGCGAAGGCTCCGCACCGCACAATAGAAACGAGCCGCTATGCCAGCAACCAACACCAACGAAGTTCTGACGACAACGTGTGGGTCGACGTGTATGATCCCAACTCCAAAAAACAGAAGAAACAAATCAGCAATGCCTTTTCGTCACGTCAAAGTACGCCATGCGCAAGAACATAAAACAAGCATGCGATCCATCGTAAAGGACTGTTAAAGTGGTTCCGTTTTTTCCACATGTCAGTCAACTTGGGTAAATGATACCGCAGCAATGCATTAAGATGAAACCCCCATTTCAAGGGTCTCAGGATGAATCCTCCAAGACTTTTATATACTCTGGGGGCCGAGACCTTGCCTTTCAGCCTCAGCAGCCGCTCGCTTCCTCCTGGTGAGTTTCACTCGAAGCCTCGTCAGAGGTGGAAACGGTACGGCCCATTGGTGGCACGCCGTGCTTGCGCACCTCAAAGCCACACGCCTGTTATTTAGCCATGGGGTGTGCGCCCGAAACCTCGGCAGGTTTATCTGCAGTCTGTCGGACTGCTGGCATTTATTGGACACGGTTGCCGAGTCCAGTTCGTCGCCGCCGATTAATGTCGTGTTGCCCGGTGAGGCACGCATGCTATTTGATGCCTTACTTCGCCCTGACCACATCTTTTTCTCAGGGCGTTCCGTGTTGTGACTTGCAAGAGTTGAACTGGCACTTGTGATGCCATTCAAATGTGGGGGGAAGGATCTCTGGCAGCCTTTTCCTGCGGTGTGATGTTTCGAGCCTGTGGGTAGGAACCAGACTTGCTCGTAGATGGAGGGACAGTACCTCCTTGGTCCGATGAAGGAACATGAAAGCCTCCGGTCGGGGGACGTAGTGCTATACCCCCCATCGGGCAAAACGCCTGTTCTGGCCCCTGCAACCGTGAGGGAGATCTCCCACCAAGTCCCAGGTCTGGAGGAGGGGGATCCACAGTGTTTGGATCGATGTGTTCCCCGAGTGTAGGGCTGGGAAGTAAGGATCCGAAGACATGAACACCCCTAGAGGTATCCATAGCCGAAGATGTATTCTGAGGTGCTGCCTGCGCGACCGCAACTCGGCCGTTCTCCTAGTCGTCCGTGTCCATCCGGTCGTGCATCGCGGTCGATGTGGCCACTACGATCGAGTTTGGATCATGTTCGTCGTCTTCAATGTTGTCTTCGATGTTATCTTCGATATTGTCTTCGGATTTATCGCCGTTCGCAATGTCATCCAGCTTGTCCACCTTCTCCTCCAGCTTGCCTCCGTCCGAGATGAAGGAGCTATTGATGATGGAATCACGTCGGTCCATATCTCCTCCATTGGCGGCATTCTGTGTGGAGAATCTGTATCCTCCACTTTCATCCCGCTCGATGATGGCTTCGTCCAGAGCCCACTTGGCCAGCATGGGGTCGACGCCGAGTCTGATGCCATCTCCCTTCTCCATGTGGCGACCTACGTGCTCGGTCCACTCGTCCCATGCGATATGGCCCTCAAACTCCTTCTGGCAATCATGCTTGGGACAAGAAACCTGTTGAGGCGGCTCCCGGCGCGTGACCAGGCAAGATTGCTGCAACTCCTTGACGTGATTGTCCCACTCAGAATTCAGTTTGCTGTCGACTTTTGTCAATGCTTTCTTGATGGCGAATGGGGCGTGCATCCTCCTCAGATGTTGCGTAAAGAGGTCCTTTCGGTTAAACTCATTGCCTTTACCCTCGGCGGCACTGGATGGGCACTCCGAACAGCGGTAGTATTGAAGACACAGGTGTTGGGAGGCAATGTGTCTCTTCCACTCGTTCTTGGAGCCGAATGTACTGGTACATCCGGCAAAAGAGAACGCACAGGGGAATGGCCGGGTGTGAGCAGCGGCGATGTGTTTGCGCAGCGATGAGGAATCCTTGAAAGGGGCGTGGCTGCAGTGGCTGCACCGGGTGTCCTGCTTCGGCTGCGCCTTTGCAAGAGGCTTCCGCGCCGGTGTTGTCGGCTTCGGTTTCGAGGCAGAGCCGTTGAGGTCTGCAGAATAATGAACGTCTTCCATCCCAGATTCATTGGCACCATTCGACGACGGCGAATCCCGTTGACGAGGGTCAGAGACGGCACTTGCCGCCCCATCGCTCATGTGCCTGACGTGACTCAGTGCTTTGAGCTGCTCAGCTGCCTCCTTCATCTCGGCTGAGTCCTCGCCGTCGTCCCTAGCCGAGGCTGTGGTCGCTATCAGGCTCGCTGACGGGGCTGAGCTCGGAAGAGGGTTCCTAGTCGGCGCCTCTTGCCGCATTGGCAGCTCTGAGTAGCTGGACGCCTGCTGGGCTATCGCCTCGTGCCGCCTCTTGCTGGCCGGGCTGCTTGTGGCCGCCTCTCTGGCTTCGAGGAGGATGCGGCCATCTTCCACTGCCTTGTGGTTGACAGGTGGCACAGGTGTCGACTTGACAAGACCATTGTACAAGTCCATCATGTTGTGAGAATTGATGTAGCCCAAGAAGCAACAAACCTTGTCATGTTGAAAAATATTCCAGATAGACTGGGGCATTGAGATCAGGAGCATGGTTGGGGGCCCGAGGAACATGCCCTCCATGGTTATCTTGGACGCAATGGGTGGCTGTTTCTGTAGCCACTGATTGTAGAACATCATATCTGGGTTGGCGTCACCAACAAAGGTAGTGCAGACAAGCACTCTGGCGTCGTCAAAAGTAAGGTCAGGCAATGCGCCGGATCCAGGGGCATCTTTAGTCTCTGTGTCATGAGCGGGAGTACGCGCTGGACGAAGAGGTGCCAGGGTGAGGTTCTGGGTCTTGCCCGGGGTGAGGGTGAAGAAGGTCGGCGTCCTCTCAGGAGGTGGCTTTCCTGCCCCGCCATTGCTTAATTTCGCGGTCAAGTCATCATGCCTACGGCGCATAATCTCCTCGTATAGGCGCTGTACAGGGAAGGGCCGTCCGGAGCTGAGCTTATGAAGAGACTCAACCAGGTGAGTTGTGAAGGAGCGTGTGTGATACTCGGCGTCCCTCTGACCGGGACTGTATGCTGCGATGGCCTGCTTCACTCCGTGGCTACCAGCCACTGGGGCGTCGTGGATGGCACATGTGTCCAGCAGGAGCAGGATGTCAGATGAGGCATCCTCGAAGAGACACCGCACGCCGCTCCACTTGAGCTTGCAGGCATCCTCTCGGGTGTTGCTACGTGATGTGGTCAGTCTGCTGGACGGGAGGTTTGCCCTGAACACGGCGGCATGGCACAATTCGGCACAAATTTACTCACCTTGCCCAGTGCAGCTGCTTGTCAGCGCCGACGTAGCCGTGACCAGCATAGTAGATGATCAGCAGGTGGTCGCTCCTGGCGTTGTCCATAAAGGCGGCCATCTGGACACCGAGCTTGATGCTGGGGTTCGGCACGGTAGGTATTGCCCACTTGTCGGTGTGGTAGTTGTACTTCTCACGGAAGACCTTCTCCAGGGCGACCAGCTCGTGCTCTACGGACGTGTCCTCCTCCCAGCGCAGGAGCAGGACGGAGGCGCTAGTGTAGGAGGGCGCCTTCTCCATCTTGCGGTATATGTGCATGGCAGCATCCTGCAGGTGGCGGGCAAAGGACTCGAAGTCATGGCGTTCAGCCGCGTGAGCCTGGGCGTGGGCATGTTCCTGCACGGGATATTGTGGGCGGGTCTGCGTGTGAAGATGTCGCGGTCAGTCTGGGAACGGACGCGTACCAGGTGTCGAGTGAAATAAATTGATTCCAGTGCTCACCTGCTCAGGACTATACTGAGCCTGCTGGGGCGTGGTCGCAGGGGTAGGAACCGTGGCGGCGGCAGCAGTTGCCGAAGCAGTGGGAATAGGGGCAGGCTCTGGGACCTTGGGCGCAAGCCTACGGCGCTTGTTGGGAGGATCCATCTCGAGCTGCGCCGGGCTGGGCTGGTGCTGGTAAGCGGGCGGCAGGTTGAGGCGAATTGCACGGCTTCGACCCGGGCTGCAAATTATTCGAACACCATGGAACAAAGTGGTGTTGGCGGCGGAAAGGAGGAAAGGAGGAGGCGGGGAAGAAAGTGGGCGAGGTTTGTGGTTGTGGTTGTGTGTTGATTGTGGTGGACAGGCAAATTGTGGTCGAGGGTTGGGTAAGGCTGGGGCGGACTGAAGGGGGCGGCAGCGGTAGAAAAAGAGAGAGGGAGGGAGGGCTGAAGCCTCGTGGGCGGTGGGCGAGCAGGGCGAGGCGGGCAGCCCTTTCAGAAGGGAAAGCGGAGTAAGGCACCGCGCTGCTCTGCTTAGGCCTGCCTGGGGTAGCTGGTAGGATAGCTGCTGCATGGGCCCAGATGGGGGCAGGAGATGCTGAGAGGTGAGGACTGGAGGAAGTGAGGAGTCGGCAGCGCAGCCCGGTGGGAACAGTGACCCACCTGCCCAGCCTCTCCACCATTCAGCAACGGCCACAGGCGGGCGGCACGCTGACCACGGCGGTCTAGTGGAGGGGGAGCTTGGAGCTTGTGCTGCGGTGGCTGCGGGTTGCACGACAGCCTTGTATCTCTACTTTGAATTGCGCGCACAACGGCCCAATGCCACAAGTCACTCGACCTACCGCCTCCGCAGTGGTACAATCCAATAAGACGAGGCCACCATCCCCTCGAGCCAATCATGGCAGGCCTGGCTCTTGGGTGCAGCAATCTGCGTTTGTGGTCCTCACATCAGGCTTCGCCTTCTTCTCCTCACTTCCTGGCCCTGCCACCCGTCCTGCCGTCTCGCCTCTGGCTTCCCCCCGCTCTCCTCGTCTCTCGGGCTCCTCTCTCCCTGTCCCTCTCTGCCCTCCCTCATCTCTGTTCTTGTGTCTCTTGTGTGTCTCTCTGCTCGGGCTTCACGATTGGGTTCCCGGCGCCCCGATCAAGAGCGAGACCAGGCCACGACTGCATCATATTCTCGACACGCCTAGCCCTCCCCTCACCTGCGCCATGGTGTGGCCACGTCAATTCCAAGCTCCCCAAGGTTCCGAGGTTCCAATCAAAGTCCCACTGCCCGGGCTGCTTCACTTGCTCCTATCTCTCTCCCTCTTGTGTTTTGCCAGCCCCCGAGACCAAATGTCATGCTAAATCAAAATGCCGCCTTTCCACAGCGACGGTCATGCCAATAGCCGCTCAGGATATATCGCCCCAGGTGGGGGACTTCCCACCACACAGACACACACCAGCCAGCCAATCAGCGAAAAGCCGTAGCCTGTTGCACTCACATTAGACTAGGTATTAGACCGTGCATCGTTCGTACATTCTCAGCACATAGTCAGCCGTTCCCAGGCCTCGGCCTCGCATTCACCCTGCCAGCCTGCGTAATCGCCCAATCCCCGCCACCTTGGTCGTCCCTCCCCCCAAACACCAATGACGGCGCACAACCCCAGCAGCTCGTACTACCTGCCTAGGGAGCCACACAAGCCCCCAGGACGCACCTCTTGTCATTTCATCATTCTGCCTGCCGCCGTGTCTTGTCATTGAAACAGAGTCGCCCATCGTGCGACATGTTCCATTCCCAGGCATGATAACGTAAGACATGACCGCCGCCTCGGGCCATCATTCTCGGATCATCATCATCATCTTGGTCCCTCCTCTGCGGCCCGCCACTGTACTACCGTGGCTGCGGTCGCGTTAATCATGGCGCACATTTACATCATTAATGGTTGGCAGTAGCAACGCCTGTAAGCAATCAGAGCAAGACCGATGCGTGCGTGCAGAGGCAAGAAGAAAAGAAGGCTGAAGGACTATCCATGCGTAAGAGTATTACTTTTGTGAAATAGAAAACCTAGCCAAGTACTCTTTAAGCAACACATTACCATGCTATAAGAGTCAGGGTTGTAGAGATTCGAAAACGCTACCCTTGCCTCTTATGAACCCTAGGGTGCTTGTTGTCATCGATACGGATACTGCTACACAAAAGCAAAACAATTCGCTAGAGCGGAGCCTAGGAGTTGGCCTCCTTGCTGATGATCGTAATTTGTGCGTTTGGTTTCATCGGCTTCAGCCACCAGAGCATGTGGCCGTACCGTGAGTCTGTGGCATTCAAACGGGTGAGGTTGACGCAATCCTCTGCCTTTCTACTTGTATACTCACATGGCCTCACGATGCTGTACAACGTTGAGAAGTCGAAAGAACAGTATTGACCGTCCAGTCTGATTGACCATACTGCTACTTCTATCTGCTTATTACCGCTGGAAACCTGTCTACAGAAGTTTCATTCGACCACAGCTTTCTCATGGACTGCGCCCAATTTATCTGCTTCTAGAATGCATGAACTCAATTCACCCCTTCGGGCCTGGAATTGATTGCATCCTTGAATACACAAAGAGGACTGCATTTGCGTAAAAGTCTCCATATCTCACGCACTTAATTACAACACCTACTCATAGCGATGGCCCATTCCGTCGTACTAAATAATGCAGCGAGTTGATTGCGACCAGGTGCGTGGCTATACACTGCGAACCAAGGCAATAGCTGTTCTGTGCGCAGAATTACGTGTCGACGGGTCATCTAGTCAGACTAAACTCAATGAAGGAGCAGAACACATGCATTTTCATCCACTCTCAAATTACGAGATATCTTGTTGAAGAGACCTGGGTGTATCTTCCTTCCAAAGTCTAGATCGTCCATTGGGTGTCTCAACAAGCCACCAGAGTGAAAAGCCTCCCACCATACACAAAGTTTATAGAAAGGTGTTAATACACCGCAGTCATGCATTGAAGACATAATCCCCTGGCTATAATGGTACCATACAGGAGCAGCCAGCCCTTCGAGGCACAGCCGCATCCAGTGTTGGGTGGTGGAAAGACCCATAATTACACGCGCGCCTGGCTTTCGCGAGTGCTACCTCCCGTCACAACAAACTCTTGCCGAAAAGGGCGCCGCTCAACAGCCGCAGGGAATAGCCGTCCAAAGCTGAAAGAGAGCTATGGCCGGCGGGTGATCGTCAATTTCCCACCCTCGCTCCCCTCGGCGTTTGGGGTTGCGGGTGTTGGCAAGTACGACCCTCGCACTTAAAAGGCTACTTTAGTTATCCCCTCCGGGGCACGTAGCCTCTCAGAACTTAAACAAAACAACACCAATACACAATTGCTTCCCATATAATTATTATACATATAAGAAACCTATTAACACTAATTAATAGTTATAGGCATTATAAATTAATAAGGTAAAAAAGGCAATCTTATAAGGATTTTCCTAACTTAAAAATTATATCCTCCTTATTAATAAGCACTATATAATAATAATTACTTATTTAAGCCTCCCTATATTATTAAATTCCCTAAGCAAATATTATAAAGATTAAATAAATTAAATAGCATTCTCTATGATATTTATATATATATTTATTGCTATTTAAGAAATATATATTTATTATATATAAAACTTTATTAAAAATAAATTTATTATAAACCTATTTTTAACCTTTTTTTAAAACTTAACAAAACTTAATAAAAACTTTATTTAATTAATAAATAAAGCTTATAATTATTATAATTATAAAGCTAATATAACGTTATATTATAAGCAAGCATAAGTTATATATTATATTTTTAATTAATATAAAAAAACTTAATAATAAAAGAAAGCTTTAGCTTTTAAAGCTTAAAAAATTAATAATTTCTTTTTCTTAACAATTATAACTTACTTATTATTAAATTATTATTATTAACTTACTCTTAAATATTACTTATTTTATTAATATTTCTTTATTTTATTAATTTTACTCTTTATAATATTTATTATAAAAACTTATAAGCATAATTAATAATGCTAAAAAGCCATTAACTTTTATTAAAGAATATATAATTAATAAAATACTTACTTAAACTTTAATTAACTTAGCTTATTATAAATATATTAACTTAAAATTATAATTTATAACCCTTATATAAAAAGCATTAATAAAATATTTAATTACCTATTTAATAAGTATTTTAGCAAATTATATATAATAAAACCTTTATAATAATAATTTTTTTATTACTTATTATAAGGATTATATAATATAAATATAAATAATATTTAAATTATTGCTAAATCCTTATTAATAATACTTAAAAATCTTTCTTTAAATGCAAGGCATTTATATAAAATATAATAATTAATTTATAATATTATAATTAATTATTATAGCTTAAGCTAAGGAAAGATGTAATTATAAGTATAGCCCTTATAAGAATTATAAGCAAGCTTTAAATAATAATAATTATTAAGAGAATAATTCCTAAGATAACTTTTATTATTATTGCTAGCTTTAAGCATATAATTATAAAACTTAAATTTAATAATATAATTTATTAAAAATTAATATAATTAATAAAGTTTATTATTATTAATAAAGAAATAAAGATAAAGCTTATATTAAAGATATATATTATACTTAATATAATTTTAAGCTACTTTAAAAATACCTTTATTAAATAAGAAGTATAACTTATATAAAACTTTTTCTTTATAATATATTTTTAATAAATATTTAAATTTAATAAAGTTAATATAATTTATAAAAATCTTTAATAATTTTTATAAGTATATTAAAAACTTATATAACTTATTAAATAATAAGATAAAAATATTTTTTAATATTTATTATTATCTTAAAATTTAGCTAAATTAATTTTATATAGTTTTTCTTTAAATACTTAAAGATTAAGCTAAGGCCTATTATCTTTATTTTATAAATTAAATTAATATATTTATAATAATATATTTTAAAATTAAGATATATTTTAATATAAATTTTAATTATTAATATTATTATATAAATTAAATAATAATAATGTTTATAAAGATAAAAGCATAAAATTTAAATAAAGATTTATATAAGGTTTTATATTTAATGCTTAATAAGTTGTAATTTTATTAATAAGTATTAAGTTAAGATTATATTAAGGAAGATAACTTAAGAATAATAATAATTAAAGCTTATAAAAAAGTTTTTAAGCTAAAAATAGCTCTTTTTAAGCTAATTTAATTATATAAAGAGTTATTTTTAAACCTAAGATTTATAATAAAAATGCAACTTAATTATATAATTATAATTTATATTATAAATAAAATTTTAAATTAATATTATATTAATTATAGTTTTAAGTGTTTTAAGGAAATTAAAGATTTAATTAATTAAATTTAAGCTATTTAAGCTTTAAGTAGCTAAAATTTTATAATATTAATTATAAAGCTTAAAGTAATAATGTTTATAAAAAAGGAAAAGGAAAATAACCTTAAAAGAAAAGATATTATATTTATAAGAAAAAAAATATTAATTAATTAAATATTTAGTTAATAAGCAATATTTAATAAAAAAAGCTATTTAATATAATATAAATATAAAGGTTATAATAATAACTTTAATATTTTTTTAAGTAAGTTTAAGGAATATAAAATAAATAATAAAGATAAATTTTATAAATATAAAGATAAATAAAATTAAGATAATAATTATAATAATAATGCTTATATTATAAAAGTAGGACTTAATAAGGAATTTTATTATATAAATATTAATTTCTTAGTTAATAAAGCATTTATATATTAAATTATTAAAGATAATGTTTTTTAAATAAAAATAATTATTATAATTAGTTAATTTATTTTAAAGAATAAATATAATTAAACTTATTTTTAAGAAATTCTGCTAAATATAAAAGCATTATTAATATTTATAGCTAAATATAAGCAATTCCTTATATTATAATAAAAAGATTTAAAGTATTAAATTAATATAATTATTATAAGAAAAGCTAAAGTTAAATTTAATAATAAAATAATTATTAATTTACTTAGCATAATAAAGGTTTTTATCTTAATTAGTTATATTAATTTTTATATTATTTAAGCATAAACTTTATTCTTGCTTTGCTTAATAAATATAAATAAGCTTTAAATATATTATAATAATATTATAAATAAAATGATTTCCTTTAATAATGCAATTATTATATTAATACTTAAAAAATAAAGTTACTTATAGTTTTTTTTAAATTAAATTATTAATATTATATATTTTCTTTTAAAAATAAAAATAAGGAAACTTTATTATTGCTTTAAATACTTATTAATAAATTAATTATGCTAAATGCTTAAAAAAGCTAATAATTTAAATATTAATAAATAAGTAATAATAAAGATTAAAAAGATATATTATTATTATTAAATAAATAAACCTATATTTAAGCGTTTTAAGTTTATATTATATAATAATTATAAATTTAATTATAAAATCTTAATTAATGTAATATATTTAAGTAAACGCTTAGTTCTTTATATTATAAATTAGGTTATTGCTTTTTAAGGAGCGAAATTCTTAAAATTTATATTTATAAAGATTATATAATAAATATTATAAATGCTTTAAATTAATATATATTAAGAATTATTAAATATTATTAAATATAATATAAAAATAAACTTTGCATTTTTAAAATTTTATTTAAAGGCATAAATAATGGGAATTAAATATAAATAAGTTTTTATAAAGGCATATTAATTTATTAAGAAAGTTAAAAAATATTATTAAGCTTTAAAATAAGTATATAAAATCTTATATATTAAATTATATAATAATATAAATAATAATATTATTTTATAAATAATTATAAAAGCTATTAATAATATTATTAAATTAAATAAGTTAATTCTTATACTTTTAATTTTTAATGCCTACTTATAAGTATTATATAAGTTATTATTATTATTATTAATATAAAAGTAAGTAAAAGCTATTTTAAAGGCTATAAAAATGCTATAAAAAATTATAGCTAAATAGTAAGTATAAAATGCATTAAATATTAAGGTTAAATTTATCTTTAATATGGAATATTTACTATAATGCAAAGTTTATATATAAAAAGAAAAAAAAGAATAAAAGGGTTTATATAAAGTTATTGCCGTAAATAGCTATAATATAACCTTAAATATATTAAATAAAGCCGCGATATTTAAGTTAATAATTATTTAATTATATTATTAAGATAATAATAAGAAAATGCAATTTTTATAAGTAAAAGACTTAGCTATAAAACCTTAAATGCAACTTATTATATAATTATTATTATTAAAAATAAAAGATTATATTATTATATTATATATTTTAAAAAAAGAAAATAAAAATTATAATTTAATAATTAAATTAAGATAAAATAAAGTTATTATAATATTAAGCTTATTATTTAAAGAGTTTAATAAAATAAAAATTAATAACTTTATTGCTAAAGGTATTTTTTAAATTAAGAAATAATTAATAAAGTAATATAATAAATATTATTTCTTTAAGTTTTATATAATATAAAAGGTAAAAGGTAAAATTATAAAATTATATAAAAAATCTTAATTTATTATTTAAAGTTATAATAATAATAAAAAGAAATTAATTTTAATATAAAGCTTAATTATTTAAAGAATAAGTTAATAAATAATCTTTATACTTACCCTTTTATTAATTTAAGAAAAAGGCATAGTTTTTATACTTTAAGATATTACTTAAGCCTATCTTTAAGTAAAGTTAAAATTATATAAGATAATTCTTATAAAGTTATTAAAAAAATTAAAAAATAAATACCTTTTAAACATAATTATTTATATTATTTAACCCTTATATAATATAGTAAAATTTAATATTTATTAATTTAATATATATTAAAGATATTATTAATAAAAGCTTAAAATGAATTACTTTATATATAATTCTTGCTTAATAATTATAAAGCTTATATAACCTTTTAAGATAATAAGTATATAAATAAATAATATATTAATTTTATTTATGCTAAAATTTTAAAATAAAAAGAAAATTAAAATAAAAGCTATAAAATTATATAGGAAATTAAAATAAGAGTTAATGCTTAAAAACTTAATAAATTATAATAAGGCTTGCATAATTATAAATATTATTAATTTAATTATTATTTAATAAAAAGGATAAGCTAATAAACTTACTTTTATTAATATAATAATTAAAGATGCTTTTTAAAAATACCTTAAATAAAGAGCTTGCAAAGTATATATAGCTTTAATTTATTAATTAAAAGCTTTATATAATTTTTTAATAGCTATATAAATGCAAAACCTAAAGGTAAGAAATTATAAGAGCTTAAATATATAATTATTATAGTAAATAAATAATGCTATATAAGGAATTAAATATATGCTTTTAAATTTTAAAATAATAAAACTTTTTATATTTATAAATAAATTATTTATAAATAATTAAAACTTAATATCTTAACTTAAATATATTATTATTCTTATAAATAAGACTTATAAGGAAATTAAGGGATTTATAATAATGGATAATATCTTTTATTAATTATTAATAAAGTATAAATATATTACTTAAAGCATGTTAATAAGTAAAATTTATAATATAATAAATAAAGTAAATATTAAAATTTCCTTAGCTATAATAATTAAAATAGCTATAAAATAATTATTATTACTAAATATATTTTTAATTATTTATATAAACTTATATAGCTTATATAAATACTTTATAAAGTTAGAAATAATAAAGGAAAAACGCCTTATAATTAATATTATATTATTATAAAAGTTATATAAAATAAAAGAAATTATTAAAGTAAGGTAGATAAATAGGAAAGATAATTTTATTAATGCAATAATAAAATTAACTTTAAATATTATATTATAAAAGCTTATTAATAATAATAAGCTTTATATATAAGTAAATGGGTTAATTAAAAAACTTAAAGTAGCCCTTTTTTATTAAGGAAAAAGCAATTTATTGCTAATACCTTTTCCTTTTAACCTTGTTATTATTAGCTGCAAAACCTTATACCTTTTAAATTTAAACCCTTAATATAAACTTTAACCTTTTATATTTTAATTAAGACTTTTTTAATACCTTATTATATATAAAGATAACTTTATAATTATTAATATTATTAATAATTATTATTTTAAAGTTAACTTTATTATTATTATTACCTTTTGCTATTATTTATTAGTAATAATATTAAAACTAACTTTTATTAAATTTATTTATAACTTATTAATTTTTTTTATAATTAAAAAATAAATTAATAATTATTATATAATAATTATAAAGTTTTATATTATAAATATTTATTTTAATTATTAAATTTTTATAAAATCTTTTTCTTTTTATTATAATAAAAAATATTAATAATGATTTGCAAAAATTATTTAATATTTTTATTAATATGCTTTATAAGGATAATAATAGTAAGTAAAATTATCTTATAAATATTATATTTATTACCTATGTTAAAGATATACTTAATATAATTATTGCTATAATTATTATTAATATAATTAATATTAAAGGTAGCTTTATTGCAATTCTTAAATAAAATTAAAATTCCCTTATAAATATTATAATTATAATCTTAATTAATAAAATAAATATTATAATTATAACCTTAACTAATAAAATAAATATTATAATTATAATCTTAATAAATAATAAAATAAAAATCATAATTATTATTAAGGCTATAAGAAGAGTTAAAATTGCTTTAAATAATAAGGATAAAGATAAGCTTATTAATTTTATTAATTTTTATAATAAAGTTATTATTAATAATGCTTATTTAATAAATATTAATAAGGATATTAATAATAATAACTTTTATTTACTTATTTATTTAATAAATATTAATAAGGATGTTAATAATAATAACTTTTATTTACTTAATATTAATAGCAATTTAATTATTATTAATAATAAAGATAATTAAAATTAAGTTAATAAAATCTTAATAAAAATTATAAAAACTACCTTTAACTTTATTATTATATTAAGCATTAAAAAAAATAAAATGCTTATTAAGATAAACTTTTAAGGACTTATTAAAATTAATAAGCTAAAGGTTATAATTATAACTTAAGTTAAAATATTTTTCTTAAATAATATTATTATAATAATTATTATTTAAATTATTAATAACTTTTAATATTAAGATAAGTAAATATCTTTTAATAATATAATTAAAAAACTATATATTTATATTAAAAACATTAAAACTTTTAATATAAAATTATATAGCATTCTTAATAATAAGAATTATTAAGATAATTATTATCTTAAATATTAAATTATTATAATTTTTATAATAAATAACTTAAGAAGAATTTTAATTTTAAGTATTTTTTATATATATTAAATTAAAAAAATTAAGTTATTAAAGAATTAAATTATTATATTAACTTAAATTTAAAACTTTTTATATTAAACTATTTGTTGGTTTGGCTTTCATATGGTTGGTAATAAATAAATAGAGTGTGTAATTGATTTAGCTATGGTGTGGAGGGTAGGTTGCAGCGAAGTTGCAGCCTTCCCCTATCTGGCTATAGGCTAGCTATGGTAGTTTATGCGTAGGGCATATAATCGCTAGTTGGCAGCCGGCTGGCACCGGCTGGCAGCTATTATTGATAAGACTAATCTAAACCTTGCACCTTTAAATCTATGCATTGCCTATAGCGTGCTTATTGCGTAGGCACACTGTATGTAATGCATATACGTATTATTCCCACACTGGCAGTCTTTTATATGTGCGTGTAAACGCTTTAAAATCGTGCTTTCCTTTAGATTATTGCTCGGCTAATTAGATTGCTTGGTTGATGTGAATGTCTTGTCCTTTAAGGGGCTATAGGGGGCTAAGTGCTCTGTGGCCGTTGCTTTAGTGGGTTGAATGCAAGTATTTAAGTGTAAGTATACCTAAATGCTTTAAGTGCTTAAATTGCTTGATTAAATTATTTAATTATTAATATTTTAAAGCTTTAAAGTATTTAAATGCTATGCTTTAATTAATTATTACTTTAATAGCTTTTTTCTTTTTATTATTAAGTTGGCTAAGGTGCTTAAGGGATGAATTAAGCCTAAGCTAATGGTAGCTATTGCTATTATATCTTTTAGCAAGGAGGTTATTATTGCGAAAAAGGCTATTGTTATAAGGCTTATGTTAAGGGCATTGCTAGCTAATAAAGAAGTTATGATTAATAAAAAGGAAAAGGTGGTTGCTTTATAACGGTTAGCTTTGTCTTAATTAGCTTGGGCTTTTTTTAACGTTTATATGCCTTTAATTATAAGTAAAAGGTTATTATTATAAACTCCTTTTAAGGCTATTAAAGTAATTCTTAATTATTTAATTAAGCTAAAATAATTAATGCCTTTGCTATTAATATATAATTGCATCTTATATATACTCTATAATAATAAAGTATTTATTTAAGCTTATGGAAAAGCCTTTAATTAATTTTTTAAAAGCGTTTCTTTATTTATTTATAAAAACTTATGTTAAAATTTATTAAAAAGATTTTTATTATAACTTAAATAACCTTTAAGGCTTTTAATTATATTAATAACCTCCTCTTTACTAAAAAAAGGAGCTATTATTAATGCAAAGGTTATCGCTATTAAGGTAAATCTTATAATAATTAATTATAAGGTAAAAGGGAAAAGGAAGAGAACGTTCTTATGTTATGCTTATAAGTTAATAATTAACTTTTAAACCATTTACTTATAAGTAATAGCGCTTAAATGCTATTATTGCTTAGCAAACTAACCTTTATTAGCTTTTTAAGTAATTTATGCTTAAGATCTTATTAAAGGGCATTAATAAGAAGGGCATTAAAAAAAGAAAAGATTATGCTTATTAATTAAATATTAATTATCATTAAAAGGTAAATATTTTAAAGGTTTAATTAAGTTATTTATATAATTAAACTAGCAATAAATCTTAATTATTCCCCTTAATAATTTTAAGTTAACTGTGATGGGCTTGGGCTATTGCCCAAGCCTTATATAGTGTGGCTAGATAATCCAAGGGAGCTTGGATTATTACGTACCTTTTGGCTTAATGGTTAAAAGGTTGCTGCTTTGCAGCTTATGGGAGAAGGCGCTAGCCAGCCTGGAGCCCCTTTGGGGCCAGCCCATAACATTAACTAAGCAAATAAGATAATTGCATTAATTGCTTGCTTTTATTAACATTCTTTAAAGTATTTAATTAAACGTGCTAATTAAGTGCGTAAATTAATTAAAAGAAACGTTATTTACCAATACTTTAAAGCGTTTAAAGTGTTTTGCATTTCATTAAGTGCTTAGGGGGTTTTTAAAGAGTTATAAGCCCTAGGGATATTATGCAAGTACCCTAAGGGGCATTAATTGCAAACAAGGGCTTCTTAAGGGTGCCAAGCAAGGGCTTCTTAAGGGTATTAAGCGAGGGTTTCTTAAGGGTGTTAAGTAAGGGCTTCTTAAGGGTATTAAGCAAGGGCTTCTTAAGGGTGTTAAGCAAGGGCTTCTTAAAGGTATTGCAAGGAAGGTTAAGGGTATAAGGGCAATATAATTAAAAGTTAGGTATTTACTATAAATTAATTAATTTTACTTAAAAGTTAAGTATTTGCTATAAATTAAATAAAATTAAGTAAAGCTTATTATTAATTTATTTAATAATTAAGGGTATTGTAAAAAGGCTTTTAATAATTAGGGAAGGTTATGATTGCTTAAGGGTATATTAAGGAAGGCTTTTTAATTAAGGCTTTTTATAATTATTATTGTTAATAATCTGCGTTAATAAATGCAATTAAAAATTAAATATTATTGCTATGGATTGGTTTTTAATGCTTAATTAGGCTTTTTAATAGCTTATAGCATTATTATTAATATAAAGTTCCTTAATGGAATTATTGCAAGCAAATGGGCTTTTAAGGGATAAAATTTATTTCTTTAATACCTAACTATTTATGCTTGCTAAGCAAGCATTAATTAGTGTTGGTTTAGCTTTTATATAATTAATAATAAATAAATAAAGTGTGTAATTAATTTAGCTATAATGTAAAGGGTAGGTTATAGCAAAGCTACAGCCTTTTTTTATTTAGTTATAAGCTAGCTATGGTAGTTTATGCGTGGGGTATGTAACCGCTAGCTAGCAGCTAGCTGGCACTAACTGGCAGCTGCTATTAATAAGACTAATTTAAACCTTATACTTTTAAATCTATGCATTGCCTGCAGCGTGCCCACTATATGGGCACGCTGTACGTAATGCACATACATACTATTCCCACACTATTAATAAATATATATAAGGCTTATATATAAAAGGACTTATTAAAAAATATATATTATTACTTAAGCAATTTAAATAAAAGATAATTATTAAGGAAATTAAAAAGAATAATAAAAAGTAAGAAAAGAAGTTAATAAATAATTAAGCTATTTATAATACTTAATTTTAAGAAAATAAAAAGTAATTAAAAAAAAACTAATTTAAAGTAATATTAAGTATATTTTAATAATAAAAGTAAGAATAAAGATAATAATATTTATATTATAAAAATATATAATAAAAATAAATGCAAGCTAAAGAATTTAATATTAGCTTTATAAATATTAACTTTCCTTATAAAAAAGAAATTTAAAATTAAGGCCTTTATGCAAAAGTTAATAATCTTTATAAAAAAGCAACTTTAAAAGCTAAGTATTAAAGATAATAAGTATAATATTTAAGGGATAATATAATAATAAAGGTTATAAGTTTAAGGGATAATATAATAGCGAAAATTATTAAAACTTGCTTTAAAACTTATAAGTTATGATTTTAAGCCTCTTTAATAATGCTTTCTTATAATAAGGATTATATATACTTATTAAAAGAAAAGAAAAACTATAAGTATTAATAAATACAACCCTTGCACTTAAAAGGCTACTTTAGTTATCCCCTTTAAGGCACGTAGCCTTTTAGAACTTAGACAGAATAATACTAATATACAATTGCTTCCCATATGATTATCGTACGTACGAGAGACCTACCAACAGCGGGGAAAGCAGCAGCCGGTACTCGCCATCCTTTACGTGCGCTATATAGACCAGGAAATTAGACTTTGGCGTTTCTGCAACTGCCTGAGTCTCTCGTGCATTGCAACTTCTACGAGGTATTCGGCTGGGCCAGTGGTTCACGCCCTTCTTTAAAAGCTTGCCAAATCTCTCCCACACGGTCTTGCCGGTTCATTTCCATCGCTTCACCGAAAGTGCACTCCTTGTCGTCTTGCCCGCTCCGGATTCCGAACCGCCATGGCATCCACAAGCGATGAGATTGAGGGAAAGGCTCCTCAAGTCGCTCATGAGGACGTTGGCAAGTCACAGGCGGTTTCGTGGGATAGCGAGACTGAGAAGAAGCTGAGGCGGAAATGTGACCGTCATGTATTGCCCTGCATTACTCTTCTCTTTTTTATGTCCTTCCTCGATCGGACGAATATTGGTGAGCGCTCTCCAGTGACTCCTTCTTTTGGAAGGCCTCCTTAAGACCGGCTGCAATGTACTAAACAGAAATGACAGGCAACGCGAGAATCCAGGGAATGGTGGAAGATCTCAATATGACGGGCCACGACTACAACGTAGCGCTTTTCGTATTCTTCGTGCCATACATACTTTTCGAGGTACCTAGCAACATTATTCTCAAACGGGTTGCTCCTTCCACGTGGCTCAGTATCATCATGGTAAAGTTCCGCGCATTCTGTGTCCAAAACGGTTGGACGGAGTTGATTGGAAGTTGACTTTTCCAGGTCTTGTGGGGTATTGCTACCGTTGGCCAAGGCCTGGTCAATAACGTCGGTGGCCTGATTGCCTGTCGGTTTCTGTTGGGGCTCTTCGAGGCCGGTGTCTTCCCCGGTAATTATGGAGCCCTGATGCGTATGCCGAAGTCCACGATTAAAAGCTGACTGCAGTAAGGCTGCGTTTATCTGATCAGATATGTACTACCCCCGATTCGAGCTGCAATGGCGCCTCTCGCTGTTCTTCTCCGCGAGCATCATGGCAGGTGCGGTCTCTGGCCTCCTGGCTTATGCTATCGCCAATATGCGTGACGTTGGGGGTTACAACGCGTGGAGATGGTGCGTATCTATAATTCATTCCTGGTGGCTCCCGTGATAAGCGCTAACGTTTTCATACACAAACAGGATCTTCCTTATCGAAGGGCTGGCGACAGTAGTCATTGGGGCCGCATCAAAGTTCTTTACAGCAGACTGGCCTGAGACAGCCAAGTTCCTCAATGACGACGAGCGAAAGATCCTGATTGCTCGACTTGCACAAGATAGGGGCGAAGCAAAAATGGATCACCTAGACAGAAGAGCGGGAAAGCGCATCTTCAGTGACTGGAAGATTTACTGTGGCATTTTTATGTATTTCGGGTGAGCAATATTGTTGAACTCATCCCAGCTCTGCCCAGGCCCGAATACCTGTTTTGCAATCCTGATGTTCCCAGCTAACCACGAAATGTGAATCTTGCAGCATAGTGAACACCGGTTATAGTGGATCGGTAAGGTTCCTGCTCTGGCTAATGGGCACTGGGGTGCTAATCAGCACGCAGTTCTTCATCCCGACAATCATCCAACAGCTAGGTTACAGAGCCGAAGAGGCTCAGGTTCGCAGCATCCCGATATTCGCTGTCGCAACCGTATGTTGTATCACAACAGCATACCTGACTGATCGGATGCGCCACCGGTACACCTTCACCATGGTCGGCGTGACAGTTGCGAGCATTGGCTACATCCTGCTCCTCTGCCAGCACAGCATCTCCGTCGGCGTGCAGTACTTTGCTCTATTCCTCATCGTCAGCGGCGGCTACATCACTCAGCCGGTCACCTTGACATGGCTGCAGAATAATGTCAGCGGACACTATAAGCGATCGGTCGCCGCGGCCATGCAGGCCGGCTTTGGAAACTGTGGGGGTATCGTAGCAAGCAACATCTACTTCCAAGCAGAAGCTCCTGAATATCGGACTGGATATGGTGTGAGCCTTGGGCTTGTGTGGATATGTGGCGCTGCGTGTACGGCTTTGTTCTTCGGCGTGCGGAGGGAAAACAAGAAGAGAGATCGGGGTGAGAGGGACTGGAGATTGGACGAACCCGACGTGAATAATATGGGGGATGACCACCCGGAGTGGAGATTCACCGTTTGATGGAACTGTCGAAACGTGGGAACAGTGCGTAACTGTCGGGGATTCACCTCGTGTGAGAGATTTTGAGGAATGGATTTTCACTTGCAAATACAAATATGAAGCAAGTCGCATTGAGTGCATGAGTATCCATATGTATTTATTATGGAGTGGCAGAAAATGTAATCGTGGAATGAATATCGGTAGAAACCTTTTTAGAAGTAGTGCTCCTCTCCAACTCTCGGTTGACAGTATTCATTTTATTATCATCATGCCTAAATTTGATCAAATAGTTGTTATCAGATGAAATGCCACACTTCTTTCGCATGGCTGATAGCATACATGCTTCTCTCGAGATGCCACCCAGGAAACTGAGATATTACTGTCCTTGCTTTGTCACTTAGCCCCCTTCCGACCTCGCTGTGTAATTTCAAGCAGAAACTGGGTTGCAAAATGATCTCGGCAGTGGTCCCTCCAACCGCCAGCAGGGTGTCTCGAAGTCCGGAGTCCACTTGAACAATTCCGGGATGGCCTCGCAAATCCATGTATCCCATCACGTATATCAGGCTCGAAACAACTTAAAAGAGCTTCTAAGTTCTCTTGGTTAATTCCATTGATACTTGGACAATTCGTCTCGGAGCTCTGCGTTCACCCAAGACTCGACATAGATCTTGCATCTTTTTGCGCTGCGCTGGGACTGTACGATCTTTGCGAGTCCTTGATTTCCCTCGTGGAGACTTTCAGATCGGTCGGTCCATGTCTATGCCAAACACGAGTGCTACAATTTCTCCACACCGAGGGAGATAGGTCGGGATGATGGCCGGGACTAGATAGTGCATCGATTCTCCACCTCGCCTGCAAGTCCATCGCAGTCTTATCTCGTGGCTGTCTGCCGTTTCTCCCCTCTATGCCCCAAAACGACTTCCCCAGCTTTTAGCGGCAGGTAACCGGCTGCCGCCTATCTCGGAGGTTGCCATCCGGGGGCTTTCATGCCCACATGACGTGTGACTTGGCGACGACAACTGGCCTCTTATCTGGCCCAGATCGCCTTTCAAGATTAGCTTGAACTCAACTGGCAGTTGTTGCCGACTCTTGCGGCAGATAATCATAAAAGGACCACTCCGTTTGCCGCAGCTGACAATATCGAAAGTCTTTTTTAACGTCCTCGTTAGCGATGACCTCGAGTCCTTTCTTTCAGCTTTCAAGCACGGATTGAGTTGCTAATTGACCACAATGTACATTTCAAAGCCAACGCTCTATGGGCTTTTCTTCCTCGTCTCTCTCATATCCCTAGTGGGGGCTCGCCTCATCACAAAGAATCGCCGAGCAAGACTGCAGACACCCCGCCAGGCAGATCACGAGAAATCCGGCACACGGACGCCAGAGAAGAGAGTCCCTGGACAATGGACACCCAGCAGCTTCCGAACCCCCAAAGCCCCTCCCTACCCAGACTGGTCCCTAGAAACGACCAAGCCCCTTCCATACAGGGCATTCCGCTACGGGCCAAAATACAACGTTACCATGGGCCTTCGCACAGTCAACTTCGACGACTGGATCCAGCTTGATAATCATTACCCTCGTTACCACGCCGACAAGGCCCGTCGGATCGCAGAGCGAGGTGCCAAGAGCTGTCTCACCTTGCCCGAGGCCTACCCTGCCGCCGTCGAGCTGCTCGAGGAGTTGACCGAATACCTGCCCGCACGGTACCCCACGCTCTACAAGCGGGCTGAAGTTGGCCTCGATAACCTATGGTCCGGCGAGAAGTTCAACATTGTTGAGCGGCCCCTCAAGGAAGACCCCATACAGATGTGCGCCAGGCTCGTCCAGGATGATCTGGCTCTGATGTTTGAGAAGCCAGACGGGCAGTACTACCTGCTTTCAGGTGCCATCCTCCTGCCCGGCTTCTGGCGCCTAGAGGATAAAGTTGGAATGCCTCTGTCGGAGATCCACACCTCGGGCGACGTGCCGCAGTTCAAGGAGAAGCTGGAACGCGGCATGATGAGCTTCTTCAGGAGATTGAAGTGCGAGGACCTTTACGCGCGTAACAATTATTTCATCCAGGTCGACGATGACCTCGCCTGGAGCTGGAGCATCGGGCCCGAGGACAGCCCGGCCATCAGCTGGGACACGGCGCAGAAGGACCGGGCTGTCGAGCACCACATGTTCCGGTCGGAGAGGCAGACGCTGAGGAGGCTACCGAAGACGGGGGCTGTGGTCTTCACAATCAGGACTTACTTCCATCCTGTCACCGACATTGCGCAGGAGGACTACGTTCCCGGGAGGCTGGCGAGCGCTGTGCGCAGCTGGGGCTCGGATGTGAGGAGATACAAGGGCGTGGAGAAGTATGAGACTGTGCTCCTCGAATATCTGGACAAGGAGCATCAGAAACAACTTGATCGAGGGCTGGATATCTCAAAAAATGAGGATGCCAATCAATATCCTTGGTGACTTTTCGAATCGAGCATTTATTACAACTGCTAGTTACCCATTCGGGTGACCTTGCCATATAATCATAGCTGATGTGCTACTACGAATCCTTTTCCATGGGGCCGCCTTGCTGAGTTCCAGATTCAAGTGCGATTTTTAAAGGCTCAGCTAATTGCTAAGTAAACGCTAGAAGAGCTGGGCACTATTCTCTACACCTAACTCTAGAATTCAGCTGTAGGTATGGTCAACATTCAGGTTGCCAGGTGCACCAAAACCGCTGAGCTCTGACAGATTGTGATGTTAACCTGACCATTCTCCACAGCCAAAATTTTAGTATCATTCCTGACACCCGTAACCTCCTTCCCCAAGCTCTCATACGTCCACTGACTCCCTCCGTACGTGATCGTATCGGCGCTCGCCCCAGCTCCCAGCGGGCTACTCAACAGATCCACCGTGACACTGGTGACGCCATCCGGCAGCCCGACCGTGACAGTCTGGCTCGCCCTTTCTGTCGTGGAGCTCGAGCTGTTCCAGTAGTTCAGGTTCACGAACGCCAGCCTCTTTGGGACGTCATCTTCAAACGCCGCATACCCGGCCCAATTGCCGGTGGCCTCGTCCGTGATGTCCAGCTGCGAGACGCGGGCACTGCCGCTGCTGCCGACAAAGTCCGTCACGAACGGTTGCGCGTAATAGCTGGCGAACACCTGCGGCTGGGAGTCGCCCGAGGCGACGGGCAGCCACAGGTCGAAGCCGCTGTGCATGATTTGCTGGAAGTTGAAGCGGGCGATGCCGATGGTCAGGCTGTACAGCTGGAAGTCAACCTGCCAGAGGGCGGAGCCCAGGACGGCCTGATAGGAGTAGTCATGGGTCGGGTTCAACGAGTTGCCGATTTCCGACATGATATAAGGGATGTGCGGTTTGTTCTCCTTCAGCCAGTCGATTGCGGGCTTCAACAGGTCAAGGCGCCCGCTTATGGCTCTGTGCGACATCAGGCCAGTGGCGAGGTCTCCAGCTGTGAGGCAACAGTCCGTCTGGTAGTAGTGGTGCGCCACTGTTTTGACGATGCTATCATCGTCAATGCCGAGTCCGAAGCCCGTGGGCACGTCGAGGATATAAGCATCCTCGAGACCAAAGTGGGCACTGACGTCGAAGGCCTGGAAGAAGGGCTCGGACGGGGCATTCACTGCGTCGGCAGTGGCAGCTGCGTACGCTGTGAAGTTGCCAACGTAGGATTCGTTGTCCTGCTTGCCTTGGTAGGTCGGCGGCCCCAAGTTGCCTGAGGGATAAAGGTCGGGCTCGTTCCCAGGCTCGAAGGAATGGATCCTGTCGATGCCGATATGCTCCACCGCGGTCGTGGCCCAGAGTACCGTCTCGTTTATATCCGTGATAGCGAGAGGGGTCTGAATGATATATAAGGCATCGGGGAAATTAAGGCATAGGTCCCAATACGATGGGCCGATTGTGGTCCCCCCGACATCTTGGTAGTTGTATACTTCAGCTCTGGGCTCAGCTGGTGTAGTCTGATTCTCGAGATAGTATGCGTAGTCGGCACTGCAGACAAGGGAATCAACGACGCTTGGAAACATTTGGATAGAGAAGTGAAAAGTCCTACCTCGTGCCACCAAGTCTAATCAAGGGCTTTCCACCTGTGCGCTTTGTGACCTCGGCAATGAGATTCTGGGAGAAGACGTTCGGGTTCCCATCCAGGTCTAGCGCATAGTTCCAGAGAGAGGCTTGCTCGAACGCGAATCCGGCAAAGTCGGGGTCGACGATGCTCGACGCGTCGGCTGGCACACTTGACGGGACTGATACATAAGGAGACGCTGCAGTGCAGACCGCGAGCCACCCGATCAAGTGCTGCATGTATTGAGGCATCATTGCAGCCACAATGTCAACTGTCCTGGAGCAGATTGTCTCGCCTGCAAAATCCGTTGATGCTATGGCAACTTTTTGGGAAGCCAATGCCAAAGCACTTTCCAGTGGCCACATGATGCGGCAGCCCAGGTGACTCCTCAAACCAGTTAGACAACTCCTCACAGACTCTCTCTGTACGAAATGACTGGGCTCACGCTCCTGCAGAAACTCGTTGGCGGATGTGTACATATGCGCCTCACCTTGGCCGACCATTGTGCTTGTTAGGTGTGAAGACCAACAAGGCTTGATTGCAGTCACGTTTGCACTCGTCCAAGATCGTTGTCTGACCCTTCGCAGAAAAGGAACGTTCGTCCAAGCTTGGAGGGGCCACATATGCAGGACCCCACCTTCAAGGTCATGGCTGTCATCATGGTCCTCAAGATCGGCAATGATCTGTGCCATGATTGCGTCGCCTTCTCCGGGACCAAGATGGGGGTTCTGCGTAGACGAATTCTAGACCCACAAGTGTCGGGGCGAGGCCTTCCCCGCAGGTCGGTCAACCGCAGGGACTATTGCGTACGTCACGCAGAAGCAGGGGTGGGCTGAGGGGTGCATTTTGTGTGATGATATATTTGCTGTATTTCTTGGAGGCTGGAGCGTTCATGGAAGGTCAGGTAAGCTGCCTTGGGTCGTAACGTATTTGTGACTGTACAACTGCCACCGAGGTGACTTGGTGGCTCATGCATTCGAGCGGCGACCACATCCGGATGCCAGCGTCCCAAGATACATGCATGCCTGACAGTACCAAAATGGTGTGTTCAGTTGAGAGGGCGGTGCTCTTTACTTGGCAAGTATTTGAGTCCATCTAAGTGATCGGAACCTCGGATCCAGCACTGCGCGTCCTTCTCATTCGGTCGTTCAGAGGAGCCCCAGGGCTGTCCCAAGATCATACCCTGCATCTTTCCGGCATTGCTAGGCAAGTAATTCAGATGCATGGACGTCATCACGAGGGGCTGCACTGGTAGCCACACTCCACATGGGGATCAGCGATGAGTGTACGCCGGTTGGCAACAACAGGGTGGCCATGAGCTCTATTGCGCTGAACGTGCGAACGTGCTATCCCGCACGGGTAGACCAATGTGATATGCTGAATACTGATATTTTGTGAATCTTCCCCAACGCGCGACTGAGGAATCAGGCTCGTGAATATTAGTTATGGCAAGATTCGTGTTCTTTTGAACTGGAAAGAGTACACTTGCTCATTCGCATGGGTATCGAAACATGACGTGCTTCTCTATCACGGACAATGGGTTGCGACTGATCATATGGTTTCCCCGTCAAGTTCTCTATGTGTAAATTGCAGCCCGAGTAGGATATTGAGCTCGGAATCTGTAGGCCTTTCTTGGACGCGCCTGCTGTGTAGCTATCTAATAACCGCTTCGCGTTGCGCATACTGCAGAAGTCGATGACTTGATTATGAGAGAAAGTGTTTCGCGCATCTGAGGAAGATGAAGGAAGAGGAAATCATGTCCCAAGCATCAGCTTGACACCGTTGCAAACAGGCGAGGTTGCTGTGGAGTTCGTACAAGTGACGAAGCTCATCAACACTGCTTTTGCTTTGGAGCATTCTCCCAGCTATGATTGTCCTTAATCGCATTCACCACCTATGGGGTCAATGCACCCATCCAGGCTCAGTCGCTTGGGTATCAAGTGGCACAATTAAACAAATCCGAAACAGAGAATATTTGGCTGACGCCGGTCCACCCCGTCGAGATACAATGCAAAGTTCATGTTCATGGCATGCCATTTCTATGACTATTTCTCAACAGTACTTCCCCAACAGGTGTGCATGAGATCTGTACAGCTTATTGTCCTAGATGACAAATAGCCACACAATATGCGACAAACCTACTGCATTGGATTCTTGACCAGAGGTCCCCAGGAATACACTCATGAATTTAAGACAAGATCCCATGACTCCCACTCCTTCAGTTCATCCCCTTTAATTCCCACTCTCAACAGAGACACGGCAGATGCAGCGACTGGTAATTGCTGCAGGTGCCTCCACTGGGCGTCGCGCTGCCTGTCTGCAAGTAGACCTGCCAGTAGTCCCCGTCCAGTTTGCAAGCAAGGAAGTTGAGCTCTATAAGACACGTAGGGGAGAGCCCATCAGTATACACATTTTCGCAGCGGTCTGCAAACGACCACCGGGGGATGGCACCCGCAATTTGGCAAGATCGGAAAACTCACGCCGGCCCCAGGAACTACTCTGCGCGGTGATGATTGTGTCGCCCTCGAGGGCCCACGCGCTCGTCGACGCCGCCGTGCCGAACGTGAGTGTCTTGTACGAGGTGCTGTCGCTGCCCACGTTGAGGTAGAGGCTTGTATTGGCGGACTGGACTGCGGTCTTGTCAGCAGGTTTCTTCATTTTACAAACCACGGGTCTGTCCTTTTCCCGGGCGACCTACTGCTGCCGTTGATGTTGAAGAACTCGGATGAGGCTTCGGGCCCCATGACTGCAAGGGAGGCTATTTCACAAACAAGTTAGGAGGCCGGTTCATCCGAGGCTAGTCATACCCATTTCCTGTCTTCCTCGCTTCTTCTCTCAGGTCTTTGAGGAGGGCCATGAACTTGCCATTCTTGGGGTACGACTGCAGGTAGAAGTGAAAGATGGGGTCCTGCACGGCCCGGATCTGCTCTGGCTTAGCCAGGGCGACGCCCGCGCAAGCCAGCATGTACGCGGCAAAGATGGAAGACAGCATGGTGTGAATTATGACTAGACAGGCGTTGCTCGGCGGTCACGCTGCGTATGGATCGTCACCTACATATGAGTAGATGAGCGCAGGCAGTCCGAGGTTTTATGACCAGTTCCTAACATACAATCACTCGCTTGCCTAGGATCGCGATTGGGCGGAATTCGCGTATACGTAACCCCTTCTTCATTTTTCGGAGTGTTGCTGTCCCGGATAAATTGAATGGCATTCCGTACTCGACGTTCGGAGCCACAGGTCCGAGTCCGGAACGACAGTATCCAGCCCATATCTACTGAAAGAGACAGTCTAATTGTGCAAATAACAAAGTATCAATTCGTTCATATTCTAATAGACACCGCGCTCGAACGTATAAGTACACTGAGATACTTTACAATCTAGAAACCGGACAATTTTGCCAACCAACCAAGCCATACATGCTTTTTTTGTCGCAAATAATGTCTGGTCCAGTCTAGTAAGATGAAAAGTCGTCCGCTCATATGGTATCACGAAAGACATCGAGGCCGCCCAATAATACATGGTACATAGGAAACAGGGTCACAGCGCAGTATTCCCCATGACCAGGATGAGCAACATCCCGTTGAGGACACAAATCGTCGCGAACGTGACCGACACAACCACCTTGTTGCCGACGCCCAACAAGTCCCACCGTGCGGTGGTCAGAGCCAGCGCGGTGCACGCGCAGCCCATGGAAACAACGCTGCCTATCGTCACGCCCGCATCGACCTCGACGCGCAGCTTGTGACGCCCGGTGAGCATGAGGACGGTCGAGATGCCCAGCAGCAGGAACGACATGGCGTACAAGCCGCTGGTGACCATGAACATGACCCGATCCTTGTACATGGCCATGCGCTGGTCGCTGACGGACGGCAGCGTCGCCCAGTGGGTCTCATACCCGGCTGGGAATTCCTCAGAGCTCGCGTACCCAATATCTGCCTCGAGATCGAGATCGGCGTCGGCGTCGTCCTCGCCATCGGTCGCAACCGCGGTGTGGGAATCACTCCCACTGCTCTGGAGCTGCCGAGCTGCGTGGCTCGCGAAGTAGCCATCCTGAGGCGGAGAGTTGTTGCTATCGGTGGCGCCGTAGCTGGCGCCGCTGCTCTGTCTTCCCAGAAGAGACTGACGCTCCCGCCCCCGAACCTTGACCCAGGAGCGGGCTTTAGAGAATGGTGCAGCAATGGCATTGACCAGGGCCTTCAGATCCGCGCCGTAGTCGGTCTCTTCGTCAGGGTTGATATATATCACGTATTCGTCGCCCGCATCTCCGTTTTCACTTCCGTTCTCATATTCGTTCCAATACCCGGCTTGTCGATTCAAAGAGTTGAATGTGCGAGTTTCGGGTGGTCCGGCGTGGATAGTCACTCGCCGCAGGGACTGCCGTGGGTTCTCTGGTGCCCCGGAATTAGAGGACTCGCCGTCGGTGCCCGGGGACTGAGGGTAACTCTGCGCGGGTGATGATGCCTGGATGATCGAGAGCAGCTCGTCATATGCCTGTTGCAGGGGGTGGAAGTCCCTCCGAGTAAAACTCTTTGGTTGCGTTAAGACATCATCTCTGAAGCGATTCCCCAATGTGCTCGAGCCCGTCCATTTCTAACCGTCATGTTAGCGGGAAAGGGGTATGCGAGGCGCGGAATGCTGACTCGTACCCTGTATTTCTTCAGGATCTTTCGGAAGGCAATGGACTGCGCGCTGACGAAGCGCCGAAGATCCTGTATATCGTTGCCGCACTTGAGAACATCACGTTCGAGCTTAATAAACCTGCGCTGCCTTTTGCGTGGAATTCGCTCGGGGTCCTCGTCGTTGCATCGTGCAATGAGCCGTTGGACCTGGCTGGACAGGTGCTCTGCAAGACGAAGTCAGTCAGACTGGTTGCTCAGGGGAGGGCAAGAGATGCCGTGAGAGCCACTGGTGTGCATGTGTAACCAGCGGTGCAGGGGGGCGGGAATGTGCATACGTAGTCGGCGTGTTATCTCGTCGGCCTTGGCGGAGACGAAGAGCCCGGCGCTGTCATGTTGGGCGCATAGTTCGTTGTAGAGCTCGTCTTCGACCTTGGCAAGGTGGGTGTCGGGTTGGCCGGGTATCGCTATTGCCTTGGCCTGGTCCCTGGTGGTGTTGGCCTTGATGAAGTGCTTCAGGGAATTGTAGTCGATGTTATCTGTGTGAGGGAGGCGTCAGCCACAGGCGCAAACATACTCATCGAGAAGGAAGACGAGACTAGATAGAGACAGGACATGGTGGGACGGGACGGCACAACGAATTGGTTGGGCGCATTACCACGTACGGAGGCTCCATTCTGGTACTGATTCCTTCTCGAAGTTCTGGCCGTACTTCATTGCCGGTGCACCGGATATGCAGAGCAGGGCAGAGCAGCAAATGGTGAGGCAAGTCAGTCAAGCCAGGTCGAGGTGAGATAAGACAAGACAAAGCAAGACAATCTTCAGTGTGGCTGCGGGCCGCAGGAAATTCAGGATCCGGCGTTCAATTGATATTGCCCTGTTGCAGTTGCAGGTCTGCTTGGCTGTCGAGTCACAGAGGGTAATGGTGTGCGAGGGAGTTGAGGCCTCTGCGGGATTGCAATGCCAAGCAGGGGGACACGGGACCTTGGATGTGAGTCGCTGGCCGTGAGGCTGTGATAAAGGGCGGCCGAGTGGGCGTCAAAAGCTTTTATTTTGGACAAAGGCTACATACAGTCTCGCAATTACGTATCTTTGGCCAACGCAGGGTCCGGCTGTCTTCTGTCGGCGTGGCTGCCAGGGTCGACGGGGGGTGGGACCTGGGACGGTGGGCACCTGGGCGCATGGGCAACCCCCTGACACAGGCCGTCATCGAGTGGGCCTTGTTTTGGCTGGTCTGGGTGGTCGCCTCAGCAGCGGTGTTGGCCATCCTGCTCTGGTCCTCTGCTGGAGATAAGATACACTGTGCACGGTAGATACGATACCAATGCACCAATGCGTGCTAGAAGGCGACGATGTGGAATACACGTAAAGGGTACTGTAAAAAAGATACACACGAGCCCATGTCCATGCCCATGCACATGCACATGCATCGCCGTGTGGTCTCCATCCAACCGTTGCAAGCAAAGTGGTTGGCTGTGATGCCCACCATCCCCTCCCTCCACCACCCCCTCTCGATCGATCAATTGACCAGTAGGAGTTTAACCAGGCGACACACACACACACAAACCCGGGTAGACCGCATACTTCGGTACAGCCCATGGATTGCCTGGGCCGGTCTCCTCTTTGTCCCCGTTCAGGAGGCGGCGACGAAACAGGCCGGTGCCCTGTGGACCCCCAGGGCCATGCGGGGGACCCTTCCTCTGTTTCTCAAGAATCCCTGCAAAAGTGGAAGGCTGGAAGCGTTGCCTCCTGCGGCCCTGCGGCAGTGCGGCCGTTTTCCAACATTATTGCCGCTCTAGTAGTACAGCCTCCTTCCGAGAGGCCGACACAGATGGCCCCCACCTAGAACACAATACGGACTGGTAGACTAGACTACATGATTATGAGATTTGACGACAGAGTTTTCAAACCTTCGTCTGGCCAGTGCCTGCGCTGTCGTGATAATTTTGGAGTGCATACCATCCCTCCAAACCGGTCACGGCACTGGCATGGCATCATATGATATGCCTATCACATCCACCAATCCACATGCCCAAACTAGGTACTGCTAGGTTAATGGCCGGGATCTCAGAGCATCCTTGGGTCCTGTTTCCCTGCCCCGTCAGTGGCCTGGATGGTGAATGCCACAGCACTGTGATCATCTATCTCTTGATGGCTTTCCTCGTATCACATTTCACCCTACACGCCCCGCTTGAGGCTCTCCCATTCCTGGGAGCGGTGGATCCCAATTTCTGACCATGCCTCTCACGGTGTCGACTTCAAACGAGAAGTCTTAAACTGGTAAGGAGAGACTGATGAAAAATCCTCGTCTGCCCGCGTGCATGCATCAGATCCGTGCGGCCACTGTTACGCCGTTGAGCAAATTCGGCAACCTTACTGCGCGTCAAGGTTCCCCTCTTCAGACCACAGCGGTGTGGGCTCTGCGACAGATCGGCTGGGCCTCCGGATCGGTCAGGAGTCGTAGAAGTTTGCGATTAAGTTTGATGAAGGCTGCTGAGCTCCAACTCTGTCCTCGTGCACTCCCCGTCATATAATGCAACGCTCTTATTCCCGGCTAGACTCGTGCTGACCGGCTAGCCAATTGGCGCAAGTCCGGTTGCAGTTGCTTCCGATAGCGGTACAAGATGCGATCCCTCAAGAATTAGGTGACCGGTCGCCAAATCCGTGATACTGGCATGTTTGAGGCAAGCGTCCTAGACCTCAACCACCGATACGCAGTGTACATTATTCCTGTATGGCGCTTATTGTCGGCCTCCACTGTTACGAGCCTTTCCGCGGCCACCGACCCAGTTACCCGTGGAGACTCACGTCTGGACTCTGGAGATATCAAGGATGTTAGCGGGGGAGGCTCTCTAACAAGTTCGGCAAGATCCAACGCTGCCGCGGCTCCGCTGCGCTCCGTGCTATGGGCCCGGCCAGACTAGCCGGGCGATAGCTGCTAACCCGGGCCCCGCTGTGACTACATCAAAGGACGCAGGCTCTCTCGCTCTGCTGAAGAGAAGACCGCATAGCTGCCACTTGCGGCAATTCCGCCTGTCTTGCACGAGGGTGACGTCTTGCCGAACCTGTTGTCTTCCGACCTGGTGTCTTCCGAACTTGTTCCTTCCGATCTCGTATGGCGAAGTTCCTTCCGATCTCGTATGGCGAAGTCCCGAATGGAAAGGAAATGCAGTGACCTCCCAGCGGCCGCCCATTGGCCCGGTTGAAACCCTCCGGAGCTGATGAAGTGATGGGCCGTTTGCCTCGCGTTTCTCGGTACGACTTTCAACTCCGCAGTAGCGTGATGATCCCCTCGATCTGCGTGATATACATTAGTTCTGGTGGCCTCCTCAGACCAGGCCTGCTTCGGTGGCTCAAGGACCGGCTGTCATGGACATGGTGCGCCTGCGGACGGTAGCGCTTGGGCACGGCCTCGCGGAGTCCGTTACTGAATCGCCTGTTCCGCAGCGGCCAAGATTCGGCCGCCGGGATCTCAAGGACGGCCTCTAAGTCATTGTAAGAACCAACCATGCTCTGCGGTCTAGAATGCACAGACTGAGTCCGCTCCACACTGATGTGTCTCGTGGTTCGAGCGTTGCTACCTCTGTGGGGCTCTTGACCGCACTCGCAAGGCAAGTTCGTGCAGAAATACAGCCCAGACTCGGCGTCGTCATTGTTCAGCAGGTGACAGGTTGATGTGCTACTGACGCGTGGAACGGTTGTAATATTCATGCAGGATGCCACATGCTCGCAGAGGTGGATTCGCCTCGAGTAGCAAGCAAACGGACAAGCAAACCAAAGCGAAGGACAGCAACCACAACATCCCAACAGCTGCTCGCGTGACCTCCTTCCTTATTTGACTCACAATGGCCGATGCTCGTTGCTAATGCACGTCACTGACAGGAGTGGTGTGTAGCAAGAGTCAGTACAGCTGCTACAAGTGGGCCTTTCCTTCACAGGATGCTGGTGTTCAGGAGATTATTGGCGGCCGCTGCTGGAGGTCGCTAACAGTCAAGTGTGTTGCCCATAATAGATGGCGTCAGCCTTGGATGGGTGCATGTGTGCGGCACTTGTGAAGGTGGCGGAAGGAGAGACCACCGTACTTCCGCGCTCAAGTGACAGCGTGAGAAGCAATTATTCAATAATATCAGTTAAATGGTACGCAATGATCCTTCGCCACTCGACGGAGATAACAGGAGATCCCTCAATGCCGTGGTGTCTCTTTTACGGAAAGCGAATCGTCGCAGGTGGGCAGCTTGTGCAAGGCCAGATGCAAATGCAATGCAGTCGAGTAACCAAGGCAGCCGCAGCCAACAGCCGCATGGGAGGTTACTCAAGTGACAGCTACTAAACGCAGACATCTATCTCCACATGGTCCCAATTCTCGACTCCTTCACGAGGGTCTGGTCGAATTTCTCAGTTCCGACGTTCTTGATCCACTTTGCGGGCCATGTACCGTATCACCTAGACTGCAATAGGTAGACCATGCAAATACCGTGTTCGGTATGTGAAGTGTCCAACGGTACAAATTATACGCACAGTACCTAGGTACCAGGTATCTAAGCAGAAAAGGCTGCACTAGGCAGGGGCCCGCACTTCAACGGCCCACACCGCCCAACCAATCAACTCGTTTTCCCTTGCGACGGCCAAATTTTTTTTCTGCAGTTGCCTTTGAAGCCTCGCCAAACCGCCGCAGCTGCACCGAAAAATGCAACCAGAAATCAACTCACCCCCAGCCGGCCCGCGAAACCGATCGTGACGCCGCACAACCCCTGCCGAGCATCGCGAGACCGAAAATGGCTGGAGAAGGCAGCACCACCTCGTCGCTAACCTCCACATCGCACACGCTCACACACCCCGCGCCGACCAGCAACGCCATGGCCGCAACCACCACCGCCCCGCTCGAGGCAGCTTCCATGTTGGCCTTCCTCGATTCCCTCAAAGCGGAGAACCGCCATGCCTTCCTCCAGCCTCCGGCCTCAATATCCACGGCGTCTCTGCATTGGGCCAAGCAGGCGCTCGACGCCTTCGCCGGACAGGTCAGCGACGAGCAGCAGGCCGCCCGGCTGCGGGACAGGAAGAGGAAACGAGAGGTTGGGCCAAGTGGTGACATGTTGAAGATCCGCAAGGTTCATGTGGATGGCTTCGAGACCGGCCAGGTCTGGCAGCAGACCAGGAGGATCATAAACAGCGCCCTCAGCCTGTCTCAAAATGTCCTGCAGGAGCTGGAAGAGAATGGTCAGATCCAGACAGATGAAGTTGAGTCCAGAACACCGAACGGCGACGCACAAACGCTACCGAGCGACGAGGGTGAATCTGAAGACGCCTCGTCCCAAGGGGACGAGTCAGCCAGCGGATCGGACGAGGACGGTGAGGAAAAGTGGGAAGACGCCGAGTCGCAGCAGGGTCAGAGTGAAGCCTCACTAGATGGCGACGAAGACGATGGCGAGGATATCGAGGATATTGAGCATGAAGGGATACAAGATGAAGATGACGAAGACGGCTTTGACGACCAACCAAACGATGTTTACGTCGAGGATCCAAACGGGCTCAATGACGGATTCTTCTCAATAGACGACTTCAACAAGCAATCGCAATACTTCGAGGACCAAGACGCCAAAGCTGATCCGTTTACGGACCAGGCAGACGACGATGACGAGATTGACTGGCACGGAGACCCTTTCGCAGGGCCCAAGGGCAAGGCGTCAAAGAACGCCAAGGGAGAGGAAGCGTCGGGGGCCGAGGATGAGGAAGATGACGAGGACGAAGATGCTGGCCCGACGTTCGGAGACATGGACCTGAACGCCCCGGAAGGTGCAAGTGATGACGAAGGCGATCTGGCAGACGGGATTGAGGGGGACATGGGGCTCGACCTCACAGCGAACGATATCTTCTACAACGACTTTTTCGCACCTCCGCCTAGGAAGGCAAAGAAGGGAGAGAAGCAGAGAAAACCCAAGCCGACGAGGCAGGGGACGCCAGATGGGCAGGAGGTGGAGTGGGCTATGGACAAGGTCCGACGGGATCTCTTCGACGACGTATCAGATAACTCGGACGATGAGGACGCTTTGTCAGACGCGTCTGCTGGCGACCCAAAGTCACGCCGGTCAGCACATGAACGTAGGCAAGCCAAGCTGTCCGAGGAGATTCGCAAGATGGAAGCCGAGCTCGTGGCCAAGCGCGCCTGGACGCTCTCCGGTGAGGCTTCCGCGTCCGCACGCCCAATGAACTCGTTGCTGGAGGAGGATCTGGACTTTGAGCACGCGGGCAAGCCCATCCCCGTCATCACGGAAGAGGTCAGCGAGGAGATCGAAGACCTCATCAAGCGGCGCATTATTGTAGGCGAGTTCGACGGGGTCCCAAAGCGGAGGCCGGACGCGGACGTGCCTGCTGACGTCCGGCGCGGGCTTGTCGAGCTTGACGACGCCAAGGCGAAGCAGAGCCTGGCGGAGATCTACGAGGAAGACCACGTCAAGGCCACGAATCCAGATTCGTACGTCAACGCCAAGGACGAGAAGCTACGTAGGGAGGAGAAGGAGATCGAGGCAATGTGGAAGGACGTCTCAGCAAAGCTCGACTCCCTTAGCAGCTGGCATTACAAGCCCAAGCCAGCGGCGCCGTCGCTGCAAGTCGTGGCGGACGTCGCCACGCTTGCCATGGAGGACGCACAACCCACGACGGCACAGGGCGTCAGCGGTGGCGAGAGCATGATTGCACCTCAGGAGGTCTACAACCCGGGCAAGGACACGGCAGAGAAGGGCGAGGTGGTGGCCAAGAGCGGGCTGCCGGTCGCGAGGCAGGAGATGAGCCGGGAAGACAAGGTGCGCAGACGCCGGCGGGAGAAGGAGAGGATCAAGAAGGCCCGGCGGGGAGACGAACAAGATCGGCAAGAAGGCGCAGGAGAAGAAGGATACGATGGCAGAGCTCAAGAAGGGTGGCGTCAAGGTCATCAACAGGAAGGGCGAGGTCATGGACATGGAGGGCAAGAAGCCGCAGGCCGCCAAGGCTGTCACCAGCGGGAGCTTCAAGTTGTAGATGCCAAGTACTGTATTTTCGAGGTATCACAGGAAAGCATCATTCACGAGGTCAGCTCTGTACTCATTTGTCGGGCGTCGAGAAGGCGAACAATTGCTATATCTGCCCATCCTCAATACGCCGAAAAGGAGCCGCGGTTGTGCAAGCCAAACGTTGGCAGGCTGTACTGAAGACAGCCTAGGATGTCTTGATCAAGTTCGAAGACCATCCAGGCTTCACAGGATATTCAATACAGCCCGGCTTGATCTCATGGAGACTTAGGAATAGCGCTGCTAGAGCGTTATTGCTATATACGAGGAGGTAACTAACGAATTCGTACAATCCAGATCGTCATGGAATTGTGTCTGACGTCGAATTGTCGCCATCCAACTCGACCTAATGAGGACCTTGGATATGTGCCGTCAACAATTCTGCTCTCACCAATGCGAACATGTCTTCAATTTTTTTTTTTTTTGGACTATCAGATTATATCTGGTGTGTGAACGGTATTTTGTATGGACGCTGGTGCATGGCAAAGTGATCTCAAAATAGTCTTGTCGAATCCACACAACCGTCTTCGTGTGGCACTGGAAGTGAGAAATTGTTAGTGTTCTCGCCGCTGAGCCGTGGTGACGTGCACGATCCGGACGGCAGCGATTGAAGGCCGCGGCTCTTTGGACCCACCCGACAAGGCCTGACCAATCAGGTTCGCCAGGTTGGTGATCAAGCGGCGATTTCTAGCGCGCACCTCACTTCGCAACGCTCTTCCCCAGACCGAGAGTGTGTCTTCAGCAGCGTCCCTAGCCTTCGACCGCAGCAACCGACCTCCCTCTCCACTCCTTTTTTCTGTTCCCGCCGAAGACTCGACCGGGTATCTCACATTCAGATCCACAATGTCGGGCGCATTACGGACGTCGGCCTCAATGGCTCTGAGAGGTGTGTAAAAGCAGCAGCACATTACAGCCCAGCACGAAACGATCCCGACCTCGATAGACACAGCCAGTGTTGGCGGATGGATGGAGATCATGTAAACTGACAGGCATATTGCCACTGCAGCCAAGCCGACACACTTCCTCACCCCCTACCGCGTCGCCGTCGCCTCCATATCCTCCTCGACAAAGAACAACGCCGCACAGGTCCAACCCCACGGTGCCTCGACATCGCTGCTCAAGCCTCAACGGAAGGAAGTTCCCCTGGCGAGCCAGGAAGGCACAAAAGGCGTGGTTCAATATGTCCTGTACGTCCCAGAGCTGTCTTATACCCGGCGTTGAAAGCCCAGAATCCACATGGCAGGCGGTGCTTCACCAAGAGCAAGAGGCTAACAAGCATCACCGAACAGCACGACCCTCGACCAGATTGTCAACTGGGGCCGGCAGTCATCCTTCTGGCCCGTGACCTTCGGGCTGGCGTGCTGCGCCCTGGAGATGATGCATCTCTCGACCCCGCGTTACGACCAGGACCGCATGGGCATTATCTTCCGTGCCTCGCCCCGGCAGTCGGACGTCATGATCGTGGCGGGGACCCTGACCAACAAGATGGCGCCCGCCCTGCGCCAGGTCTACGACCAGATGCCCGAGCCCCGCTGGGTCATCTCCATGGGCTCCTGCGCCAACGGCGGAGGCTACTACCACTACAGCTACAGCGTCGTCCGCGGGTGCGACCGCATCGTCCCCGTCGACGTCTACGTCCCCGGCTGCCCGCCCACCAGCGAGGCCCTCATGTACGGCATCTTCCAGCTGCAGAGGAAGATGAGGGAGACCAAGATTACGAGGATGTGGTACCGGAAGTAGGCTATTCGTGCTGGGGGCTGTGTTGGTGATGGTTGTGACGAACTGGTGGTGCCAGTGGTGGCTATGAGACGGGTTATGAGGACAGAGAGAATGATAGTGTCCCAGAGGAGGAGTCTACGGAAAAGGCAGTATGGCCAGGCCGCAGGTTTTCCCAGGCATGGCCGTCATTTTCAGCGGATAGGGCCTATCTGGGTCGAGGATGGAATAAACAAAAAACACACAGCTGGCATACATCGTGGCCGCTTTCTTTCATTTGTTCACCACGCGTGTTCTGTACATAACCGTGTGGGACTAGTCGGGAGGGAACGGAGTGCTGAGCAAGGTAGACATCGATATTGCAACTCATTAACCGCCGGGCTTTCTTCACCACTTTGGGGCGGTGCAATAGCTGCTTAAGGGGGCGCAGTATGTTACCTGCGTCGTATTCCGCTTGAGGGTGTGCCGGACACTCAGTCACACTGCGAGACTATCTGGAGGAGGCCTCGGCCACCTCAAGCCAATTGCTGTCTTCAGAATACGTCCGCTCGAGGACACACAAGCTCCACTGTCCAAATAAGTCAGATAGCAACTGAATATGGAAGGGCACAAGGCTCAACCGATGGGTCCCTGGCTGGGACTCGACAGCCAGCTACGGAGCAGCCTCCTCCTCCTGCCATGCGGCTTCCAGAAGGATCAATATGCAGTGTGGCTTTTCCCCCATGCCGGTGTCCCATCCCTTATAGGTGCAGACCTGTGGTAACTTGTCACTCATCCTCACTCGCCTCTGCAAATCTGCCCATGCTCCGAGAGCCCGTCACCGTCTCCGTCTCCGTTTCTGTGCGCACCTTCCCCCCTCTCCCACGGTACCGTGCCAGGGCACAGAAGCTCCTACAACCAGTGCAAAGGGCAAAGGGCGGGTCTCTCGAGCCAGCCAGATCTCGTCTGTCTTTTTTTGTCTTTTCATCCCGGCATTATTAGGTGGCCATACTGAGGATCGCCAGGGGACCGGTGGAAGTGGGCGTAGAGGATTTAGTGTAGGATCCAGAACGAAAATATCGAAATACGACGGTTATGAACGCGCGTATAATGCAAACGGCGTCAGTACCGTTAAGACGAAGTAGGCCGGGACACTTGTGCCCCATGGGACGGACAAATTACCCTGTCCTCATGCCTGATTGGGGTGAAGATCCGAGAATGCACCAAAAGAGATATTCACGACCTCGCTCCAGACATTGGAGTGGAAGTACAGCGTTTCTAATTCCTGAAGCTTAGAATGCCCGCCCTCGCATCCGCCCAATTTGTCCCTCGAAACAGCGTTGCTATAAACGACAGACTCTGTGGAGACTTGTGTGTCCAGTCTCGACTAAATGTGTAATAAAAAAACGAACACCATCCTGTTTCTCTCCAAAGCAGTGTGTGGATGATGGCCAATGTCTCCGTACTACAAAGAATACATGCTGTCTGTGTCGGTCCAATGACGCCTGAACGCCTTCCAGTAGTAGTTATAACTTCCTCTCACGCGCTCGCGCCCCTTCCCTCTTCGTTAGGGCCGCTGTATGCTGCCCGTCGCTGGTTGTTCGTCTTTCGATCCCTGTGAGACTGTCCAGGACGCGTCCTCTTTTTACGTAAAGCACAGCCTCCAGTGTTTATTCTTGTCCGAAACCCATGGTCTCTTCGACCGCGATGGTGAGTTTCTGCTGTAACTGCTCAAGAGACTTGTATGGCGGCAAGTCCAAGCGGTTGAAACTGTGGATTGGTCAGTAAATTGATAGTAGATGTTGTGCAAACAAGTCTGAGAACGTATACGTACCAAGTGTGGGCCTTCGGCAGGTTGTTGACCTCACCTGCCTTCTCGATAGTAAATCTACGCGGACCATCGCTGCCTTGCAGGTCCTTGAAACCGTTGACTGGGATCCTCGATGTGCCAGTCGTGAACTGCAGGAGTCGACTCTTCTGCTCTCCATCCCAGCTGCGCACCGTCTGCCAGAAGAACTGAATCACCTCGTCACTTTCCGTGTATCCACGGTAGTCGGTATGCTTCTTCCAATCATCCACGTCGATCTCAGCGATACCTCCAATGAGCAGCTCGAGCTCACGCTCATCAAAGACATTGATGAGGTCTTGAGGGATGAGCTCATGGAACCCCTCTCTGAAGGCCTGGAATTGCTCCGCGATACGTTTCTCAATGCGCCATTTGACCATCAAATCAACATACTCCTTCTTGTTGTCATTGGTGACGTCGATATCGCGGCCACCTGGAATAAGGTCCTCGACGGTAATGACACCGAAACGTTCGTCTTCCGTGGAAAAGGTCTGTTCCAATATGCCACCAGAAATATCGTTGTCCAGCATCCACTGGAGAGACCTGTGGAAGTCCGCATCCACGCCCTCCATGTCTGCCAAAACCACAGACTTGCCGAGAATCATCTTGTATAACGCGCCGATGAAGAATGCATCGAGGAAACGCCTGTGGAAGATGGCCAGGCCCACCACACGGCCGATGAACTTGAAGTAATTAAGATGCTCAGGGTTGATGCCTGAGTGAGGGTTGATTTGAAGGGTGTAATTGTCGTGTGCCGAGTACTCGAATAGGCAGTAGAAGGGATTGAACATCTCGTGAGAGAGAAGGAAGAAGAACTCTCGGGACAGGCCGCCATAGTCAAGACCATCCTCGCCATCAAACTTGATCATAAGTCGCTTCTTCAGGTCAGTAGCAGACTGGCGCGAAATTTCGGCGAAGGAATCCTCGAAGATATGTGATCGGCGAATCTTGATATGGCATTGCCCGGAGAGTATTCGCATGGCGGGTTGGGACCGGAAGTAGATGAGTTTGCGCCGGAAGTCGCGCTTGTACTGCGGCACATTTTGATCCAACGAAGACGGCAAACGTGGATCGTCCCAAGTCGTCGTTTTGGTGTTGTGATCGACGAAATAGACCCGAGCAGTGTTCGTAAGCCGCATTTCCCACCCGCTTGGAAGGGGACCCAGTTGAGACACGGGCTGCTGCTGAATGGTCCCACTGGCGTTGTTTTGGCCGCCATACATCCTAATGTATTGCTGCCTCCTAGGATCAACCCATGTCGTGGTCCTGGTGTTGTGGTCAACAAAGTAGGGCCGCCCTTCGGGCGTAAAACGCTGCTCCCACCCAGGAGGGAGTTCGCCCGTGCCGGGGCTCGTGGCCCCAGTGTGCATCATTGTCTGCGCATTCGCACTCTGCGCCGCCTGCTGAGCCTGCAGGGTAGGGGAGCTAGAACCTGTTCTATCTTCAGGCAGCGTCCGGTTCTGATGTCTCTGTCGCTCGACTTGTGTAGACTCCTCTTGTCTCGCCGTGTTAACCGCCCCGCTGGCGCTGGGTCTGTTCCAACTCGTTGTTCGCGTGTTATGGTCAACGTAGTAAGTACGGCCCAGATTGTCTTCTCGGCGCTCCCAGCCAGGTGGGAGACGACCTTGTGCATCCTCGAACGGGCTCAATGTGCTATTCCCACGTTGCTGGGCGGCACCATTCGGGGCTGGCTGCGACGAGGACGGCGCGGTCATACTGGCGGGTCGATGCGGAAGATTCGCCGGGTTGCCGTTTGCGCTGCCACTGGGGGTTCCCATGGCCGAGGTCGGTCGTTCGGACGAGCGATCGGGGTTGAGCGACCCTGCAGCGGAAGGGTGTGGGCTAGCCAGCGAGGGACGGTTATTTGCCGCCTGCCCTCTTGGCGGGCTGGACAGGTTCGTAGATAAGTTGATTATCAGTTTGCCATGGACGACGAGATTATCGGTCGACTTCTTCAGATCTCTGGTAAGCATCTGGTCTGTTGCGGCACAGTTGTTTGTTAGCATAGTTATCGACGGGCGCGGACGTGTCAAGGGGGCGGATTACCATCAGCGTCCGGAGCAAGCTCGATCACATCGCCAATGCGAATGTTGATAACACCCAGGAAGCCTTGGTCCTTCTTCTTGAACTTCTTTTGGTCAAAGACTTGAACCGCCAAGATGCTGTCCTCGTTTACTTTGCTGTGGTGACGGTTAGCTATCAAGCTCCGTACTCGAACTCGGAAGTTGGGGTTGCACACAAGTCGAAGCTCTCGTTCCAATAGGGGCAGAGAGTCCTCTTGGAAACAGCGGTTGTCTGCGTCTGTTCGCCACTGATGGTAGCGACGGCGAACGGGTCGGGAAAGCCTGTAGAAGGGTTAGTACATGTCAATCATGGCATGTCGTTGTTATGTTCTTGGGGTGACGCATACGAAATACATCGCGTTTGTAAAGACCGTCCGCGGCGATAACTGCGTTCAAGTCAGTATACAGAGCTGCACATGTGCTCGCATGGTACTTTACTCGTCACTCGAAGATTGGGCTGGTTGCTGTAGATGTTATTCTCGTCAGCGAATGGTCTCACGAACAGCATCACCCTCTGCAGACGGTCGTGTGTGCAGCCTGGGATCTTGGGGGCGGGATGCTCGCGTGGGCCGGGGGTATGATGAAACGTACGCAGGAAGCCCGGAGTCGTTTCGGCGACTCATCTTTGCAGTGGCAGCAGGTTGTCCTGCTGTGGTGGACGTCCTCCTCTCGAAGTCAAAAAAGACAAAAGCGATGGAGGGATCAAGGGATTGGACAAGCGAGAAGAAATGGCTCAGGAATCCACCTGTTGGAAAAGGAGTAGCCAGGTGAGGACTGCAGGATGGACGGGCGCTAGAATGCTGACAATGACGATTTGGTACGGTTCAAGGGCGACGACGCAGGCGAGTTGAGGCTGTGCTCTCTCGGGCCCCCCGCTCCCAGATGCGCGAACCAATCCCGCGGCCAGGCCAGGTGTGTCAATACTGGCAGGATAAAGGTGCCGGTAGAGGGGGTTGGAGCGGGCAGCTGCTACTGTTGTCTGCGGGTTTCGATGCGGATGGGTGCAGCAATGTGCGTGCAGCGAGTCGCTGATGGATGGAAGGCGTTAAAAATGTCAGACGGGGGGGTTGGAGGTGACAGTTGAAGGAGGAGTGGGTACGTTCCAGCCAGCCAGCCCCTCGCAGGCGAGATGTGCCTGCACCGACTGTGAACGGATGATGAGGTGAGCACCGGACAGAGCAAGCACTGGGCACTGGCTGGCTGGCTGGCTGGCTGGCTGGCTGGTGGGCAGTCTGGAACTCGCACTGGGCCGGGACTGCCCAGACTGGGCTGCCCAGGGGGGCGGGAACGACCTCGGGAGGGGTGCCAAGGAAGAGGGAAGTGTTTGCCGTGCACCAGCCGTGGCAGTGGAGAGTACCGCTTCTCGATGGACTGGCTACACCTTGTCGGGCGCGCCCTGTTTGGCCCAAAACACGCTTCATCGCCATCCCCAAGGTTCATGCGACTCCGTTGGCCAGACATCCGGCCAAACATGCCCCCAGGACTGAGCTCCGAGCAGAGCATCCTGTGCGACCTGGGTGGGGTGTATTGATTGCGCATATCTATTTCAGGTATCTGTCAGACAAGGTTGACTCCGGTTATCATCAACTACAGAGAGTATCTAGTCTAGATACAGACGTACCCCACTGCTATAGAAGAGATGTAGGTAGTTGGATCTACAAGTACGTTCCCGCTCACTTATGCTTGTGGGAAATTGATGCGACACGTCTCAACCCCCTTCTCCCTGCTGGGAGCCTATTTACAACGCTTGTTTGACCTTATAATTCAGATTCCACTCACGCGTTCAGCATCTCCTGCCGCATCATACTCTATTGCAGCTGCATGCCTTGGCTATCCCAGTCGATCTCTCTTCAACAGGCTGTGCTGAACCGGGTTGGTGGAGCAGCCTATGACGTTGATCTGCCTTTCTGGATCCGGACTGCCGCGGGGCAAGCAACTGGGAGCAGTCTCCTACCGGCCTTGTCTGACACAATACCGCGGAAGACATCAATTGATATCTCTTGAACAACCCTGGGATCCTTGCAGGCAGCGAAGGACGTCTGAGAGAGGCGGGGACCCAGTCTACATCAGCATTTCGACCCACTGTAAGGGTCAGACGGCTTCTCAAGGTCCGCGCCCAACTGTGAAACCAGTGCACAACTTGCGCATAGGCAAACGTCTTGTGGCCATGGCAATGCCCAAACATATCCCCCCTGTACCGCTATGCCTATGTATCGTGGGTTCCATTTGCTAAGTAGAATAATGTGATGGAGAAGCCTGTCCTTTTTCCCCTTTCACCCGATACGCCGTAGGCAAAAGCAACTGCAACGATCGCTTCTGGCAGGCCAAGCCGTGTGCAGGCTGGGGATTCTATCATACACCCAGCGATTCCTCGTGCCACCTTGAATATGCCGTCGTCTTGGAGTTCTCATTGGAGATGGTGGGCGAACCACCGCATCCAACCACCTTAGTAGGGTGCAAAGCCACGGGGCGCACCCCGGAAGCCTCCACGATAGCCTCCGCGGTAGCCACCTCGTGGGACGAACCCGCCTCGTCCACCGTAGAACCCTGGGCCTCCACGACCACCCCGGAATCCCCCTCTTCCGCCGCCGCGTCCCCTGCTCATTCCAGGCACGTTGGTGCGCTTCGGCACGACCTTAATATTGCGGCCCTTGAAGACACTCTCGTTGAGGACCAGGGCCTGGGCGACCAGGCTTGGTTCGGTGAACTCGACGTAGGCATAGCTGCAGCATCGTGGTCAGCAGGGGCCGCTGTATTGGGGGACGGGAAGACGGCCACAGCGGTGCGAGGCGCCTGTTGGTCGCACTCACCCTTTGGGCTGGCCGGTGAACTTGTCCAGCAGGATTGTGACACGGTTGATGGACCCGCAGCTCTGGAAGTGCGCCTGGATCTCCTCGGGAGAGGCCGAGTAGTCGACGTTGCCGACGAAGATGCTGCGGCTGTCGACGTCGGTCTTGCTCTCCTGGGCGTTCTCGGCCTGGTTGTCCAGGCTGGCTTGCATCTCGCGGAGCTTGGCGGCCTCCTCTTCCATCTCTGCAACCCGTCGCTTCATCGCAGAGATCTCCTCCTAAAGCGCCAGCTCTTGTCAGATTGTTTTTTTTTTGAGACGCCAGAATCACCGTATTTTGTAGTAGCCCACCTCTTCATTGCCCTCTTCCTCGGCAGGGCGAGTCTCCTGGACCGGTTGCTCTGACTTGACGTCGTCCATGATTGTATCCTGTCGTTAGTACGGGCGACTGCAGTAGGAAGAAGAAAGAATGGGAAAGAACTGTCGACGGAGTCAGCAGGAGCCTTGCGCGCAAAGGGAGACGTCTTCGGCTTCTTTGTTGCGGGGCTCGCCTTTGGCCAGGTAGCGAGCGACTCAGCTTGCGCCACCTGTCGTCGTACTCTAGGGATGCACGGCGCAGATAGGTGTAGGAGCGGGGGTGATAAAAGGTTGGCTTACCTCCCAGGACAGGATAATACAGGTCGAGTTCACGGACCCTTCGCAGTGGAAAAGCAAAATGAGAGAGCCTGGGATGGCGCGGAAGGGAAAATGGGAGTCAAGTGTTGACTTGAAATGAAAGGCTCCCGGCGCGAGGCTTATCGCCGATAAGAGAATCAGTCCAAGAGCTCCTGAATTGCCTACAGGGGTCTTCGATCTTTCCGCCCGCTTTTTAACCCACCTAGGTACCTACAATACCTTACTTAGGTACCTAGGTAGGTACTTAAGTTCCTAGTGGGTACCTAGGTACGCACTAGCTTTCTCCAACAAACACCACAGCTGCATCACAACAAGGGACAGCGTTCAATGTCAGAAAACTTGCTGGCACTTGGCGATATCGAGTCCAGGGCAGTAATTCCTCCATGAGAGCCATGGCAGTCATTCTATGCTATTTCTGTGATCCTCCACAGTATGATATCTAGGTCAAGCTGATCAGAAGCTGAATGGCTGTCCTTCGCAAGCCATCGCTTCTCAAGACCAAGAAATACTACGTGCAATTCTCAGTAAACAGAGTCTTGCAGGTCGGGCTACCAGTGGGAAGACCCCCTATAGAAAATGCTCATATGTCTTGGAGATAGTATGTAAGATTTCAAGGCAAGATGACGATTCCTGACATTAATTAAGCATATCCCAGCACCCTTCCATTCACTCTTCAATGCCTGGGCAAAGCTTCAGGGGCCCATGCGAGCTGCCGGTCGGTATCTGCAACACGCCCAACTGCCTTCGTCCCAGGACCGTTTGTGTTTGGGCATTCCCTTGTTTGGCTTCACTTGAAGGTACCCCGCTCATGTACACCGAATTGTCAAATACAAGGCACCTACCTACCTTATCGCCTGCTACGCAACTCTTGATCCGCAGCCGGAGAAAATCACACACACCATTTCCCCTTGCCTCAGATATTACACCACGGGACATCATGGCCTTGGTCGCTCCCGTTGACAGAGTCGGTTTCTCCTACGCAGGAGACTCGCTCTTTCGTGAGGCAAGTAACCTCAACCGCCACCGTCGGGCGACAATCCCAGAGCTCAAGGCACACTTCGCGGGCAAGGACACTGAGAACCGGCCTGGTCACTGGTACAAGGCTCAACTCCTCCACTATGGCTTGCCTCCCAGCAAGGTCAAGGGCACAGCTCACAAACGCCGTAAGTTGCTTGCACACTGTCACTCAAGCGGCCCTTTCCAACGCTTTCTACGCAAGATGGTCTATCAAATGGTCTCGGAGAGAGTTGCGACCGCTTCAGGCCTTCACATGCATGCTATTTAGTGATTTAATAAATAGATTAGCTGACTCTATATGCCCTAGTCTTCGATGCTGTGATGGCCAAGGGCGGCCTCACAGTGCCAGCCCACAAATCCAGAAAATCGAGGCCGACCTAAAGAAGGAGTGGAACAAGAGAGATCGGGAGGCAAAGAAGGTCCTCAAGGCGTCTGAGGGCAAGGGCACCAAGCGCAAGACTGACCAGGTCTCTACCAATGTCAACGTCAACGTCTCTGTCCAGCTCTCCAGCACTGGGGCAGTCCAGGTCCAGGCCTCTACGCCGCCAACGAAGCGACCAAAGGTTGAAAAATCAGGTTCGGCGGCAACGTTCACCTCAAAGAAGACGGCTACTGCTGCTGCTCCCACAGTCAAGGCTAAGAAGGTACCTGCCACCAAAGCTGAGAAGGTCAACCCCGTTCCAAAGCCAGTAAAGGCTACAGACAAGAAACCGGCGGCAAAGAAATCAGCCCAGCAACCTCGCCCGCCCAGACCAAGCACTGCCCAGGCGTCTGCATACACAATCGGAGGCCCGAGTGGAGGCTACGACGACGCTCCCCCTCCTTACTTTGAGGCTGACCCCGGCTATGGCCTTGCATACCAGTCCAGCCCTCGTCGGGGTCTCGGTTTGCTCAACGGAAGATACGAGGTTGACTGCCCACACATGGAAGGTAATTTCCCCGACTTCAGGGACGACTTTGGCCTTATCGCGACTCTAGACGGCAGCAAGCTCCGGTTGAAATTTGACTTGGGCCCACTCGTCGAGATCATGAAGGTGGACCGACCGTATGAGGCAGATGTGGATGACGAAGGAACCGTGCTGCTCTGGCATGGTGAGTCCACCATCGAGCAACAGGACATCAACATGGACACCTTTTCGCGTGCTGGCGATGCGAACAGGCTACATTTCTTGGGTGGTGGACATATTCGGGGCACCATTGCGTATGGTTGGCACGAGATCGAGTTCGATGCTTACCGAACTCCTGGTCAGTCAATGACCTCCGAGATCAGTCCCAGTCAAGCACGAGCCGAGTGGTCAAGACGGGGCTAGCACTCTTCGGTCGGAACAGTCCCTGGGGAACACCGCTAGGTCGCAGAGGATTGAGGTTCAATTGAGCGCGGCCAAGGCGTTCGGCAGTGGAACGAGGTCGATGTTGTGGGACATATCTGTCACAGCATAATATGTTGTCTTGAGACCTTCACGTCGTCTTGGCTTTTAATAGAAGTGAATTTGGACAGGGGCTTTGGTCCTTATAGACCACTCAGATGGCAAACACGGAATCACGATGTGAAGGATAATCAATCAAAGTATTCTGGAACTCATAAAACAGCACGATCACATCAGAATACTTGGACGTTGATGGGATAGAATTTCCAATTTCCCGACAACCTTTTCGGAATGCCTGCGGTTGAGACGATCCCCAACGGAGATGATGAGTCCCTCAGAAAACAGAAGGGTAGATGTGCTAGTGACTCACAGACACTCTGAATCCATGGGCGTGGATTAAACTACCTGCCTAGGTACCAATGAATTAGTTGAGACAAGTCACAGTTTGGTCTCGACCTCGGAAGGCGCATGTCAGACATGCAGCCCCCGCAGACTCGCCAATGCTGTTGGCTGCCGTGTAAGTACCCAACCAGGGGAGACGCTAGATGACTTCACTGGCCAAGCAGCAAGATCCGCAACAGCTATGTGACCACAATCAACACCAGCGACTCAGACAACCAGATTTGTCATCTCTGCCTTGCGGCACAATACATCAGATATTTGTGTTCCTAACGGCAAGAAGCACAACTGATTTCTGGATTTCCGCGGCAAGAACAGCCCCACCTGTTCAGAAGCCACGTCCCCTCGTGTCCTTCCAGGCAGTCCTCAGCATCCCCTCGCGTATCTCATCACAGTCAGCCAAAGACACCCATCGACATCCCCCACCATGGCTCCAGAACGCCACCAGCCCAAGTCCAAGCTGCAGGAGTTCTTCCCAAATACCAAGCTCCCCATAATCATCTCGGCCCCCATGCTCGGGGTGTCAAACGGGACCCTGGCCGCCCACGTGTCCAAGGCCGGGGGGCTCGGCATCGTCCCGGGCGGGCTGGACTTCAAGCCCGGCAGCGCCCAGCTCGCGGCCCTCGAGGGCGAGCTCAAGGCCGCCCGCTCGGTGCTGGGCCTGACGGAGATGACGCTCACCCCCGCGCCGGTCGGCGTCGGCTTCCTGACCTTCGACCCGTCCGCCGCCCAGTTCCGCGAGACCGTCCTGCCCCTCCTGGAGAAGTACCTGCCCCAGGCCGTGTGGCTGTTCGCGCCCGACCCCAAGACGGCCGAGAGGGCGCACCCGGCCATCATCGAGGCCTGCCACGACCACGGCATCAAGGTGTTCGTCCAGGTCGGCACGGTGGCTGCCGCGAGGGAGGCGGCGCGGGACGGGGCCGACGTCATCGTGGCGCAGGGCGTTGATGCTGGTGGGCACCAGTTCGCTGCGGGCGCGGGGGTTGTCAGTCTTGTGCCTGAGATTAGGGCCATGCTGGATGACGACTTTATGGGCAAGGGCATTGCGTTGGTGGCCGCGGGAGGTATTGCTGATCCGAGTGCCGTTGTGGCTGCCATTGCGCTGGGCAAGTGCACCTCATTCCAAGAATGGTGCTGGAATTGGGCAACGAGCTGATGGTAATATAGGAGCCGACGGTGTTGTCATGGGCACAAAGGTTGGTTTTGGGTCACCCATGGCTACAGCTGTGAAACAGATTTGCTGACTATCAGGCTGTAGTTCATACCTGCGAAAGAGTCGCTCGCCTCTGAACGTGGCAGGAAGGCGATTCTTGAGACTCGAGATGGAGGAAGCTCAACCGTAAAGTAAGTTTTAAGTCAATAAGTGGTTACTGCTTCCTTGCTGACTGTCGTCAAACTATAGGTCGACGTTCCATGACCAGGTCAGGGGCACGACGTTCTGGCCAGAGCTGTATGATGGCAGGGCTATTATTTCGGACTCCTACAAGGACCATCTCTCTGGCATGTCTATCGACGAGAACAAGACCAAGCTGGGCGAGGCTGAGCGCGCTGGAGACGCTTCACGGCAGGTGACATGGGCGTAAGTTGAACCAAATCAAACACGCTGTTCCCACATTTGCTGATGGTTTGCAGCGGCACGGGTGTCGGTTTGGTCAAGGACGCAATTCCTGCTGCCGATATTGTGAGGAACACGAGGGAGGCGGCGAAACAACGACTGCAAGCTCTCAGATTTGCTTTCGACGACGAAGGTAAGGATTCAAAGGACAAGTCGTGGGTCAAGGAGCTAGGTCACACTCTCTACAAACACAAGTGAGAGGTTCGGGCGAATAAGAAGCCAGCCAGGAGGCCGAGGTAAGGAGCCGGTTCATTCGGTGCGTTTCTGATCATCAAGCTTATTCGTACGAGTAATACTGCTGTCGGGCGAATTTCACGATAGGCTTTTCGGCAAGCCCGTTAAATACGTCGTGCATGGAAAAATTCCCATGTGGCATAGTTTGTGGTGGGAAACACAGAGACCCGAGACGCTCGGGAGCACATCCGACTGTCAGAAGACGGCAGACTCCATTAGCCCCGGCACAAGCGAGCTTTACCAGGCGTATGACTATGATCTAAGTAAAAATTCAGCTACGATGGCGACTTACTAAACCATCCATGGTTCTCATGAGATGTAACTGCAAAGAGCCCCCCTTCCGACTGTGTTTCGGCTTCTCGGCTCATTCCCTCAGGTAGACCCGCTGGCCAGCAACCCATGTCTCCTTCACTTTGAGATGACGAATGTCCTCGACATCCAGGCTTTCTAAAGGTTCGTCCAGGACGACCCAGTCCGCCATCGCCCCTGGCTGGATCACCCCGGCCTCCCCCTCTAGGAACGCACCATGTGCAGGGCCCTCGGTGAAGCCCACCAGCGCCTCGCGGAGCGTCAGCGTCTCCTCGGGGTGCCATCCGTTGAGGCTACCATCTGCGCCCTTTCCTGTGTGGGGACTTCTCCTCGTGACAGCCGCATAGATTCCCTCAAAGGGGTTGGGAGGCTCAACGGGGAAGTCACTCCCTAGTACGGGCTGTAGATCGAGCAACGAGCGCATCCTATAGGCCTCGGTGGCGAGTCGCTTGCTTCCCAAACGCAGCTCCGCATAGCTCATATCGGAGGTTGCATGGGTGGGCTGAATCGATGGTATAATGCCTATGGAGTGCATGCGTTCCTGGTCTTCAGGGTATATGATCTGTGCACTATTTGTCCTCTCTGATCAGTAACGCACCCGAATGTATCAGTTTAGGATGTTCTCCTCAGGTGGCGCGGGGCGCTGAAGGATGAAATCCATGCTTGGGAGTGATGTGATACTAGATGGTGAAGGAAATGCTTCTTACTGCTCTATTCGAAAACGGCGTTTCGCCTGACAGACTGACAGACTTTCTCCTGGGCAGACATCGGCAAGGGCGGCTTCCATCGCGTCAATGGCGAGCCAGTTCGCGAGATCTTCGGACAGTGTCAGTAGAATGTCCTCTCATATCAAGACTAAACATATCTTAAGATAATTTGTGAGGCCCTCAAAACCCATTCTCCGCATCTCACACACATCTCGCTTGTGTGCCGACTCGAAATGCACCTGATATGGGCTGCCATAGCTAGACGAGGGGAACAATAAGGCAAGATACGAACCACCAATCGCGTGAATGTTGACTTGGTAGCCTTCTAATGACCACGACTTCGCTAGAGAGGTCAGTGTTGAGGCGCTGACTAGGAGGGAACCTGCTGTATCGGGACGATCAGAGTATGGCTCGATCATAGCACTTCCCCAGCTACCCAGGGCTCCATCTGTTATGATATATCAGCATAGTTCCGAGACGTCGTATAAGACCGCAGTTGGCTATTAGTAAGTAAGACCACGACATATTGTACGCACCGGCGAAGAGCTTGACGCTCTTGACACTAAGGAACCCATCACCATCAGTGAATGCAGGCACCTTCTCAGGGCAGAACGTGTTTCTTTCCTCGCATTCAATCATAGCATAGATACGCAATGTCCAGTCATCTGCACTGAAAATCTCCTTGTATAGCGGCAGCTCGTTAGTGTAGACGCCAGCATCGTGCACGCCCACAAGTCCGACTTGGTGGAGGCTGGCCATCGCAGACTTGAGGAATGCTGTCTTTCGAGCATCATCTGGCCGCGGCCAGTACTTCATGACGACCTCCATGGCATTGTCACAGAATACCCCCATGCCAGGCTCTCGGATAATCTCTCCACCTGGAACATCGGGCAAGTCGTCCGGCAGCAGATCAAGGACGGCTTGGGAGACCCATACGCAGTGGACGTCAACGCGGTCAAGCATGATATAAAGCCCGTCGAAGTCGGCAAGCATGGCCTAAGGAAAGGAACAGAGTCAGATACCACAATCTGGGAGCTGCTAGGGCGACACCTACCGCGGTTGGCATCTCCCCCATGACCATCTGATCCCAGCCCACGCCCCTGATCCAGTTTTCCCTGGAGCCCACACCCTTGTGTGCCAAAACATAGGCTGTCAGACGGTCTTTGGCGTCTTTGACCGATGTCGAGCCAAACAGGTCCACGGAGTGAAGGAACTCCCCATATTGAGCCAAGTGGCCATGCTAATAGAGCATTAGTCACTAACTTATAAGGCCTCCGAGCAAGATCTCTTACACCGTCCCATAGGCCGGGAATGGCGTGACCAGGGCGAAGGTCCGCAGGTTCTGACACAGGCGTGAAGACTTCTCCAAACTGACCGTCCTCGACGGTAAAACATGCAGCCGAAGACTTGGTTGAGAATCTAGTCGTGACGCCCTTTGAGTAACAGAATGTCTGGCCCTGGGGGTTCGACGTGAAGACCTGCTGGAGTGGGCCTTGAAGCCCAAGGTAGACAGCCACCACCACGACGGCAAATGACAGCCAGATGCCTCCTCTCAACAGAAGAGAGGACATCTTAAAGAATTTCGGGGATGGCAAAGGTCAGGCAAGCAAGGATCTCATTGTATTTGCATGACTTTTTTGTGACTGAGTAGTGAAACGTCGGTGACCATCCTCGAACCAACTGATTGACAGTGGGGATCATTGATAGCAGATAAGGTTGGTGTCGCTGTCCCTGTTGACCGGCGGCACGGATCAACACTCTACAATTTCAATGACGTACCGAGACTCTTGACATTTGCTGTCGACTTTCATTCAAAGACAATTTGTTGAGGTGTCCACCTTTCAAAAAAAAAAAAAAACCCTCATGTTGTTGTGGCACCAGAACATCTTGGTGTGCCTGCGCTTCCGTGAGCAATGACCCCCGCCCCTTCCTGAGCCGCCCAACGAATTTGAGGAAGCAGCATCCAGGAGGGGCAGCACAAACCGAGTGAATGGTTCACTCTCCAACTACGTTGACTGCCATCCTTGAAATCAGAACACAACCAGGTCTCGGTGGAAACGGGCAAGGTAAAGCTGATGAGTCCCCTTTGATTGCACAAAAGAGCCGGACCTGGGGAAGGCCACGCCGATCGCACAACTCCAGAGCAATCAAAGGGATGTCTTCGGATTCTTTGTCAAGGAACAGAAGTACGGTCGCCGGGGCAATCTCATCCTGATATCTGTCCATGGCGACACTGCCCTCGACCGGAAGATTCGAGAGCGCCGCGCAGGATCTAGCTAGCGACTTGCCACCATTGTCAGATATTTTCCAGCACAATCTTGAACGAAATCAAGCTGACGGCGTCCCAGAAGCAGTCATTCGACGGACAGACATGATGTTACGCGACTGTGCTTGGCGTGATCTGGGGCCCAGCAGCAGCTCTCAATTTGAGCGTGGGACCATTTCTCGACAGGGCGTCAGAGTCTCCACCGCAGACTTGGATCAATTATCCCGTGGGAGTCCGTGGAACTCCCTGATTCCCATCCACAGCTCACCGGATGTCTGACTGCGAGATCGGTCCACCACGGTGCGACCCGAGACCCAGGAATTGGCCGGCATCCACCTGCCTCAGGGTATGTGTTTAACCCCGTACGTCAATATTCACAGGTCCGCCTGGGAACTCCATGGGCTCTCTGCGCTCTGTGAATGTCATTCGACGTTTTACCAACGGGTTGACCGGTCGTATTGTGGGTAACGGCTGTGTGTGATCTCTGTTAGGCGCTGGGTAGACAGGCTGCCTGCCTGCCAAGGTTCGCAGTTGGCATCAGCATGAAGCCGGACGCTCAAGATGGAACCTTCGCGGCTCAACAGCGGGGCGAAGCAGGTGAGAGAGTATGGATAGTTGGTGGACGGACAAGGAGGACATACGGCCTGGCAGATCTATCCAAGGGCACGGCGACTTCCCGAGCTCAGACCGCAGTTTGCTGATAAATCTCATCAGTCTAGACCAAGACTTCGAGCATATGAGTATGCACAGGATGAGGGGGCACACATCATCGAGATCCTTCGACGTGGAATTATCACCACCACAGACAGCCAGAAGTGCGTTCGGGGCAAGGCCATGCCGGGCTACAACAAAATTTGAGACCCGCGACTGTCTTGCGACGACTACCAACGATGACTGATCTGCTTAATCCAGCTGATTCGCAGACAATCCGAAGCCGGCGAACACTTGGGCATACGTGCTCAAGCAGCCAAGCTGTTGATTCGGGCCTTCCAGAGTGAAGGAGACTTGCTTTTGCAGAGATCACCATGGGCCTTGGAAAACCTCAAGGCTTTGATGTGTCTCCTTGCAGCTACCACTCACATCCAGGGCGTGCACAACGACGGTGCTGCGCAACTCACAAACATCGGGAATTGGGCTGCGTTTCCACCAATGCCTTCCACCAAGACCTACGTAACATCAACGTGAACAAATCGACGTTAAGGCATCTTTGTCGTGCCTCGGCACGAGACAAGAACGTCGTCTCCAATCTCCGCCCCGTCCGAAGCCTCTCGCCCGGAGAGACTGGCTTTGTGCACGATTCTTGCCAATTGGGTTTTCGACGGGCTCGAGAGGAATGTGGCGCCGAATTCCTTGGGCTTTGTTGCGTGCATGTGCAGCTCCATGGCTGCATTCTGATCGGGCCTTCCCTTGGCAACACAGACCATAGGCGGAAAAACTGTTCTTGAACGACAAAAGCACCTTCTTCTTCCTGATCGTAATATTCCTGACGTCGAGGAATCCAACGGCCATTACACACGCTACAAATTGTGGCGGGGAAATGAGATCCAAGCCGTCTTGGAGAAATGGCGAGACACAACCAAGGTTAAGCTCGTTGCTGTCTCCATCTGAACCAAGAGAAAGTTTGGTAGCCTAGGGGCTAGAATCGTTTGGTTTTCCTTCTCCATTTGTCGCCGAATTATTGAACTCAGTACACTGGGCTGGGGTGCAATGGCAGGTTCGCTAGGTTCGGTCAATTCAGCCACATTTCAGCCGGCCGCTGAGCCCGTTTTGGCAAAAATCCACGACCAGGAGTCAGCCGGGTCAATCGATCGGATCATCGTTGTAGGGCACTGGCTGTCTCCCTCCCTCAAATCTCCAGCAGCGCAGGATAGATGAAGCTGCTCGACTTGGCAGCCGCTGCTCCCCGCGTCCGGCAGACTAGTCGCACAGGTTCTGTAAGTCCGGGCTGCCGGGTCCGTCTCGGGGGACAAGCTTTCAACTTAGAACCTGCAGGATCCGACCTGGCGTTCGCACTTGAAATGCACTTCGGAGCGATCCGACAAGGCAACTCTGGCGCACTGATGAGTGTACTGTCGTCTCGGGTAACAACAGGACACAATGTCCCGGATGTTATCTACCTCGTCATGGCCGATACGGGCACAGAACAGCCGCTGCCTGTCTGCAGAAGCTGACGAACAGTCCATTAGGCTGATAGGAACGGAACGTTGCTCCAACACCGCTGTTGAGAAGGATGGTTCAGAGAGACGCGATGTCTCATAGAAATATAATGGCCCGCATGGCCGAGGCACGCTTCATCTAGGCTCGAAGCAGCCTGCCAGTCCAGGAGCCAGTCAAGAAGCGAGCCTTCGACCGGCATCACAGATGTCACAATCACATCAGGGCCCTTCTTGTGTGTGGTGTGTATAATGTCTGGTTTGTCTGCTCTGGCCCATGCTTGCTGATCATCAAGCGGCGTTCGCCAAGCAATGTGCCGAGACGAGGTCAGCATGTGGTGATTGGCGGAAGATCTCGGCTCGCAAAAATCCAGAAATAGGGGAATTACGGCAGAAATCAGTGGTCCAGATTCCGGACCACCCCTCGCCCCACGTTCTTCCCCAACCTTCTGGCCTGGGGAAACTGGTCTGGAGCACCTGGGCGTGCTCCCCGGCAAGGGCCCAAGGAGTTTTGTGTGTCGGGGTGTGTCCGCCCATCCACGGGATCAAGCTCTTTGCTTAGGCAGTACAGGCAGGCTACCCCGCGATGTCACGTCCCCTGCTGTGAGCCTGTGACTCGGCAACGCGGGGGGCACTCGGAGCCTCCTTGCCAGTTTGGATCGCATCCTTTGTTGCGGACCAAGTTGCGCGTATCCTCGAGCCACCCATCACCAGTTGTTGCCCTCCAGGCCGCCGGACCATGTGGATCGGCGACAGGCGGGGCGGGTCGCAGGTCTTGCATTGCATCTCCACCTGCAGCCCTCACCGTGGGCGACCACAGCAGATCTCACTGGCAACTGCTTGCTTGATCACCAGTTTCGGCGGGTGGGCCCACCACCGACAGCACTGCGCATCTGGCCCTGCTGGGCCCAGCTGGGCCTGGCTGAGGGAGCGAATGCCCTGTGCCCGCCTGTGTTTGAGAGGCTCGTGGGCCTGGTGCGCCGAGATCCGCATTGTAGATCTGTCGAGCTTCATCCATGTCATGTGGTGGAACAATGGAGTGCTCTCAGCCGCGGCACGTCAGTCACTGGGCACCGGCAGAAGTCATCGTGATGCCCGGCCGCCTCCTCCTGCCTTGACCAGCTTAGCAGCCTGGCTTGTATTGCCCGTGTTCAGCACAAGCCTGACGGGCAGAGCTGGGGTTTTTCCTGGCAATGTTTCGTCGAGAACGCTCGTAGCAACCTGATGCCACAATAGACCCCTGCCAAACCCGCCGATATCCCAATGAGCTTAATTCTAGGCTAGGTCAGGGATAATCGTTTCCAGCGTCGGCGAAATATTCTGGCTGACTCCTTGGCGCTGCGACTGCTCGGGTCCCTGATGCGGGAAGCCGACTACTTCTACTTACCCACTACTCCAACATCACATCATTCGGCCTCCTGACATCTACTTTTCCCTTCGATACCACACGCATGCGCCTGTCCTGTCGGCCTCCAGCACACGCGACATCCATTCGCAAACATCCCGGGCCTTGGGCTTGCGTGACTCCCCCAGAGAAAGACGGTCTGGACCCAATGTCACGAGATCCGTCTACGGCCGCAATGACATGACAGGAATGCGCCGGAATCATATCTGGAATAACGTCGCCTCTGCACACCAACCAGCGTCGGCCAATTGACGCTGTCAGCTCCAGACAACCTATTGAGAATTTCTCCAGGCCCTTCCTGTCGCTTGGCCCTGCATATCCAACCACAAAATCCCCGGGGCTCGGAGGACGTCCTGATCCGCGCCGCCTGTCATTCAACTGGCCAAGCCGCATACCATCTATCATCTCACGAGGAGAAACATAGCCTGTCGCGCACCACCAAACACCGAGTCCAAGTAAGCTTGCATCGCTCGCCTGCTTCCTGGCAGGGGTTTTCCTACTCAACCCGCTTTCGTGGGTTCGGACCTTTCAACAGACACAACTTGCGTTGCGGTGCGCTATCCTTTATCTGCCGCCACGCGTCCCTCCAAAGTCTGCCCTACACGGGCTGTTGATCTTGAGGTCAGGGCTCCGCTCTGTACAATCTTTTGCACTGCCGGCCACTTTGCCATGCGCGGTTGGGAACACAGATACAACTCGCGATTACAGTGGCCAACTAACGAGTGGCGCCACCGTGATTCTTAACCCCTGGATACTGAGAGCAACACATAGAACTCGGCAAGTCGACTGTTTGGCGCTCGCTGTCCTGGTCTGCTATTGCCAAGACGACATCACTCGCACAACTCGCAGGACTCTCGGCTGGTTTATATCACCGGGAGGCAAAGGATGACGGCGGTCCAGCAGCTTGAACCAACGCCGACGCCGGCGAGACCTAGGAGCATGGTCGCCGGGTTTCCAAATAGTGGTGACACGGACATGGAGATGAACGGGCACTCACCGCCCATCTTGGCCACCACGACGTTTGGCAGTGGACCTCAGAGGGGCGACACGAGGATTGTTGTCATCATCTACGGACCCGGGCAGGACAAGATCGTGTCCATTTTCGCGGAGATCCTTGGAAAGCCTCAAAGATTGATCGAGGCTTTCAAGGATGTCAACGAGGCGGACCAAGGGCTGGTTGTCGGGATTCCAGCGGACAAAGCACAGACGGACATTGCGGAACGTGATCGGGGGCTTGTCGTGGCTATCAACGCACACTGGGTGAACCTGGGCATGCCGCCGGACGAACTTCTATCTGTGCAGTGCGACTATGAATTTCTCTACACCGAGACTCCTTTCTTTAGGCGGGACCTGTCGAGGTTCATCTCCTTCACCCTGGGCCAGCTCAACCATCACGAAACACTCATGGCGAAGGCGAGAACATACTTTATATCAACCACCTTTCCCGACGTACGAGCGGCTCTACCAAACCTGGACATCCTGACTGTTGGCGCCGACGCTGTTGAGATCCGAGTCGATCTGTTGAAGGAACCGCTTGGGGACGGCACGTACTCAGACCTACCCAGCTTGAGCTACGTTGGTCAACAGGTCATGCTCCTGCGACAAAGTACGGAGCTGCCCATCATATTCACGACAAGATGCACGAGAGAAAACGGACGGTTTCCTATGGATAACCCAAACTTATACTACGAGTACCTTCACCGAGCCATCAAGTGGGGTGTAGAGTACATCGACGTCGAGCTCTGGCTGCCAGAAGCCATCAGGAAATCGCTCTGGGAGCAACGGGGGAGCAGTCGAATCATGTCTGCGTTTCACGACTTCTCTGGGACTTTCAAGTGGCCTTCGAGACACGCCGAGGAGATATTCGTGGAATCCCAAAAATACGCGGACATCATCAAGATGATAGCGATAATCAACGATCACAACGAAAACTTCGAGCTTGAATATTTCCGATCGAAAATGAAGGCTGACTACCCAGACTCGCCGCCCTTCTCGGGCGTCAACATGGGCGAGACTGGCCAGTTCTCCAGGACCCTGAACAAGGTCTTCACTCCTATCACGCATCCGCTGCTGCCAATCATAGCCGCACCCGGGCAGATGAGTGCGGCCGAGATAAACGCAGCGCTGTCTCTGCTCGGCCAGCTGCCCAAGAAGAACATCTACGGGATCAGCAGTCCAGCCAGCCGCAGCGCAACGCCGCAGGCCCCTTTCTACGAGAAGTGCTTCAACGAGCTCGGCTTGCCGCACCACTTCGCGGTGGTGGAGAGGCAGCCCAAGGGGAATAGCGGCATGGAGGCATGGTGTAACCAGAAGAACTTCGGCGGTGCCTACCTCCAACCGCCGGTCTCCTTCCACAGCCTGGTCGGGAGCAGCCCCTTCTTCGCCTCCATCAACGGCGGAGCCGGGCCGATACTCAGCGAGGCCGCCCGGGTGATCGGCATGGTCGACACCATCGTCGTGCGGCCGGGGGTCTCGTCGCCGTCGCCGTCGTCGGCGCCGGCGTCGATACCCTCGAGCCCGCGCAACGGGCACGCCAGGATGGACTCGCTGGGCCACCTCGGCGGCGGCGACGCGGGCCTCCCGCCCAACACGACGCTGATCCTCGACAACGCACTCTGGCGCGGCGTCCTCAGCACGCTGACGCGCGACCTCGCGCCGTCGGCCTACTTCGGGCGCGCGGCCGTCGTGCTGGCCTCGTCGTCCGACGACGCCGCGAGCGTCGTCTTCGCCCTCAAGGCCCTGCGCGTGGGCAAGATCTACACCGTGGGCTTCAAGACGCCGCCCGCGCTGGCCTACGGCCTGACCATCGAGCCGTTCAACTCGCTCGAGTCCCTCCAGCGGGCGCGCATGGTCGGCGCGACCGACGACGCCGCCTCGCCCTTCGTGGTCGTCAGCGCCCTCGGCCCGGAGAAGGCCAACATCGTGGGCATGCTGATCCGGGTCTTTGGCGGCGGCGGTGGGGCCAACAAGGGCCCCGGCTCGGGCTCGGGCCCCGGTCCAGCGCGCAAGGTGTTCCTCGACCTCGCCGACGGCGGCATGGGCGTCCCCCGCAAGGCCGACCCGGGCATCGTCGCCGAGCAGAGCGGGTTCACGGCCTACGGCGTCGCGGACACGGCCGCGTTCGCGACGGTCGAGACGCTCAGGCTGCTGGTGGGCCAGAACGTCCCGTACAGCTTCGTCAGGCTGGCGAGCGGGCGAGGCATGTTCTGAGTACCTGAGAACCGGCCCCGAGCCTGAGCTTGTGGTTGACTCGCAGACTCGTTCTTGCGCGCTTCGCCCTTCGCGCTCCGCGGACCTCCCTCGCTGCCATCGGGCTGCTTCAGAACCCGTATGCGGGCTCAACCTTTTGCCTGACGGGTCTTCGATGTCCGTTCAGCTCGGGAACATGCATGTGCGGGACCCTGTGGGTATCGACGTGCCTCACACGCCACAACCCACCCACGCACATGGGACCCAGAAATGCACCTCGAGGCAAGGAGTGTGTTGCATCTAGAAGACGGCGCTTATTGAGAGCGAGCGTTCGGGCGACTGAATCGTGTGGAATGGAGCTTCTCCTGCGTGGTGCAGGAACGAGCAATGCTCCATGCTCCTAGCCGCTCCATTTCGTCTGTCTGCTCCCAGCGGGCCACCCTCTGCGGGATGTCGACGAAATGTGCGCATTTTTTGAGCACACTGTTCCACTGCTGAATCAACCATAGGCGGTGAATAGACGGGTGAAGGTCATCCGGGGGGCGGGCGCACGACAGTGTGGTAACGGGAGGGCATCCCCATCAGGGTGATTAGGGCAAGAGTCAGCGGTGGAGTCAGAGGCCCCATGGGGTAAGGGAGCAAACATAGTATCGGCCCTTTGCTGACAGGGGTGAGTGACCAAGACTCCTTTGGAGAAGGGGAAGGGGGGTGCAGAGTGTGGGTAACGTTCGCATGGGCACGGCGTTTCGGTGATGAGTTCCGGAACTACTACTTCCTTATTCTTTTTTGTTCGCTTTTTTCTTGCTATGTTTTTTGATTCCCGCCCACCTAACCGGGCGCGTATCCGTCATTGTGCATCGTCTGCGAGCATCCTGTACATATTCCCCGTCGGGTCTTTTTATGGCAACAAAGTGACGGATGGGTTTTCCGAACAATTGTGGTGCCAATGCACAAGTCCGATATTTGCAGGCTTGGGCAATTTGCGTGCTGGTGATCATGTCCCCTGCGAACGGTTGCGAGTGGTTAGTATCTCGCATCATCACATCGATACCTTGCCAGCATGTACGCCTGTGCCCCCGGTCGGCGAGGCTGTGGGTGTGGCCAGAGGCCCCCTCACGTCGAATGCATTACGCTCACAAAAGATTCCAAAATAGACCCGGTGTAGAATGTAGTGTAGACAACTTGGTGTAGACAAGTCGGCTCAAAGTGGACACGCCGCAGAAGGGGGCACAGCAATGAGTTAAGTCACTGACGCGTACTAGCCGACCCTCCTCGCTTAATCATTCCCATTTTTATGGTTCCGCGGGAGTGTCCATTGTGCTGTTCCTGCATGTGGATAATGGTCAGCGACCGGCTCCGAACGATGCTCGGCTCACGGAGGTCGGCGATCACATTCTGCTGGGCCTCGCCTCCTCAGACGGGGGCAGCAGGCCCTGGGAGGAGGCGCCGGGAGCTCCTGGACAAGGGCTGAGCTGTGAGAGCCAGGCCTTTTGGTGGGCGACACGGCAGAGAGGGGAGGGGAGTACCAGCCTCAGCCAGGCCCCATTTCCAGTCAACGTGTGGCTTGACCCCGGAGACATGCGGTGGGCAAGATCAGACGAGACCAGGTGCAAGTGAGTCAATGCTGTGCGACTACGAGGCAATCACACCGAGGGTTTGTGACTGTGGCACCACCGCGATCTGACATCCCGCACAGTTCCGCGCTTGCACAGACAGGCAGACCCGACAAAACTCGCGAGAAGCACGATCATGTACAGCCTGCAGAAGCGAGGAATCCGATCGCATCCCCCAACCCCCACTATCTGAGACAGCCTCGTTGTGCCACCGTCCTACCGCGCAGGCGATCGCGCCCCGGCTCCGTGGGCCAGGGAACGCAGGGAACCTGGGTGAGCACTGCAGCATGCATGTGGTGACGATGACGACCAAGACAGGGCGCCACCGTGATACTGCAGCAGCCTCGAGATCCCTTCACGAGGCGCCGGGCAGATATTCACGGGGCACAACCCGCGAGACATCTGTTCAACGTGCATCGCCATGTCGCACAATTCCGCGCCTCCGTGGGGTTTCCGAGACATCGGACTTTGACGAGGCCCTCGCACGAGACCCAAGAGATGCTGGGGCCCCTAAGACAATGGGTTGAGACATAATAGAAGCTGCTCCGAGCTATCTCGACACCGCTGACGACGCCGTCACATAAGGCAGGCCCGCTTCTCAGCGGTCGGCTTTTCACTGGTCGACAGCCTCGTCGACCTGGGCTGACCGCCTCCGCCTAGAGAACTCCTCGTGGCTAGACGTTGTACCCCTTGCTGCCGCCAAACAGCAGACCCAGAATCGTGAATCGAACAAGGTAAGGAGGCTGCAGGGGCCCAAAGCGAGGCGAGCTCTCAGGACCGCCGACCCCATTACCGATCCGAAGCTGCAAGGTCTGAGTCCAGATTCAGTTCGAGAAGAGCCAAGCAAGTCCGATCTCGTATTGCAGAAAGGGACAGCCGGTGTGCGCTCTGCTGCCGTTCTCTTCATCGTCGATGCCACGGTCTCAATTGCGGCCGTCACGACCGCTTTCTCCCGAACCACTCGGCCAAACGCTCGCTGTAGGACGTGTGACGAGATGCTTGTTAGTTTCCGGTATCCGTTTCCGGGGGGGTGCCCTTCGATCCACCTCCATGTGCCGACGTGATAGATCTCACATATCTCGAAAACAGGATCCTTCCAAACCGACGGGCTGAAGCCGTAGACCGCCACTGTGTCACGCCAGGCATCGGACAGGGCGACTTTGTGAAATGCCGAAGGGACCCACGGCACTTGCCAACCCTGTAGACAGCTCATCAAGGCTTGCGACCCCGTTCCGTAGGCCCGTAGAATGTGACGTGAAAGCTGACACGGGTATGACCCGCACTTTTGTCTATTTTTCTTGTGGCCGAAGTCGAGGCCCACTTTGCAGCTGAAAATATAGGCCCGAGATCTCGCATACGCACCTTTATCGTACCAACGGTTAGCATCCCGTGGTTCCGGGTAAGCTGTCGTCTAAGCAGACATCATAGAGGTACTTACCTGGTCTTACTAGTCATGCTAAGGTCGTACTCCGGGCGGTCCAGAGTCTGGGGTAGTGAATAGCGGCTCTGAGTGGTCAGGATGGCAAAACGGGTAAATGAAAGCAGCCGGGGATGCACGGGTGAAGGTCCATGTGATTTAGCATCGCCCAATTCGAGGTGGTGAGCTGTTACATCCTGGTGGTGAGGGTCCGGTCTGTGCTGAGGCTCAAAGGAGCAAATATGGAGAAGGAAGCGAACATTCTGAAGTGTGTCCTGGCCACCAAGCCGCGATTGGTGCGCATCGATCGAAGCGCATATGCACCCCAGATGAGGCGCATTGCAGATCTCCAATCTTGGCTTGTAGGCTCGGGAGTACTGTACATTCCCGTGTACCGAGAGGGAGGGTCGAAATGCCAACCGCCAACTTTACGCTGACCTCGAACCTGCTTCTGGTATTTTTATGTCGTCGAGAAATTCGAATGGCTATGGATTTGATGATGACTCTCGCGCTGCATTGAGCCGACCCACGATCCCTGTGGGAGAGGCTACCTACACAGTGATATCAGATTGGCAGGATTGATTACGGGGCCAAGAAATGATATCACCGTTGCATCGCAACAACTGCTAAATACCTTCCAGAACATGACGGCAGTCATGATAGCGGAGCAAGTGATGTACGTCGGTGGCAGGTCATCGCCAGCCCTGCTGTCAAGAAACAGGGGCAATCCACCAGGAATCGAGGTTCTCGGACATGGGCCAGGGCAGGCCACGGATGCCGCGAGATCAACACGTCCAGCCGTTGTGGCGACATCTCCCGAAATGCTCCTCTAACGAGGCTGACTGCAGCAACCGCTGACTGCCCTGGCTGCATAGCTTCGGTAAACTACTGATTCTCTGATACCGGTCGCCAGGTGGCTTCAAAGAGTTAAAGAAGACAACGTCTCCATGTAGATGCCTTCAGGTTTATTGGCTCACCGTGATTTGCCATGTTCGCAGATATTTGGTATGGCTAGGCTCTTACGGGCAGGCCATGGGAGATAGGAACCTCGTGACGCATACAGATAGACCCGATGCTCAGGCTCACGCACTAGCCGCCCTGTTGCAACAGCATGGGTCAGTCCCACCTAGGAGTCTTACGTGCGGTACGGTCTGTGACATTAAAATAGACGGCCTTTGGACGAGGTGTGGGTAGTCCACAGAATGAATCACTCGGTTGAGTTATGAGCATCCTAGCATGAATTGCTGGCCCAGTCCAGGTTAGGCTATAGCACAGCTTGTATACTGATAAGGCGTGGTCAGTACTGAGGCGCCCGAATGTTTGAGCCCTACCTTCCCTTTGAAACCGTCTTGATCAAGTTGGTGCCGGCTGTAGAATACCAGAGCAACTTGGATAGGAACCTGACATTGGATAGACCTGCTTCAACTGAGTTGGCAGTCAAAGGACTCCTGTTGCCTGACTTGGCCAGACGGATCTTCAATCACAGTTGGTTTGCCAATGGTGATGGCTTGACAATCCGATCCCGAAGCCACGGCCCGTTATCCTCACACAGCAAATGTTGTGGGAACAACTTGCTTCCACATCCGGGGATGTTGTTATCCGAGGATGGTGACACTACGCCACTGAAGGAGCTGTTCAGGAAAGGATGAGCCAGTCAGGATCTGCCTCTAATCAGGCCATTCTGCTGAAATGGGAAGAACGTTGGGAAGCAAAGATCCAGACTCGTCTAGTCTGTGTAGGATATAGATTAACACAATGTCGTTGGTGCTGGGGCTGGACCCTTGTTGCGGCAATGTGGATGACCCAGACGTCTGTTCCGGTGCCCCAAAATCGTGATGGTGTTGCCGATCTTGCTTTGGCAGGGCTACCTTGGTGGCTCCGGGCACGCGCGAGATTGTGGGCCTTGGGTGGGAAAGGAACTGTTTACAGTACCTCTCCGTCTGCGTGGAAGCCCAATGAAGGCAAGGAGGCTGGGCTGACCAGGCCTTCTCCACGAACAGCAAGCTTCGGACCGCATCACTGGTCCGCTGGTGTTGGTGCATAATGCAGTGGTGGAAGCACGAACAAACGTCCTGCAGGGCATAGCATGTCTTGCCCTCGGCGCTGACTGGATCAGGCGGGATCATGTCAAGACTTTGCTGTTTCGGTATGCGAATGCGGCACCACCGCCTGCAACTCCTATGGGGAAGGTCGCATCAAGATCGACTTTATCTGGTCCGATTCAGGAAGTACACCAATGGACTCGAGTGGGCGCCACTGCGACGCTCAATGTCGAATGCCGGCAAGAAAGAGTCGGCGAACAATGTGGGTAGGAGTCGGCGCTAACCAATGCCGTGTTTGAAAGTGCTTCTCATTGTGCAGGCTGGCTGGCTGGCAGGTGCAGTCTGGCAAGTGCGAGCGGTATCGTGGGAAGCTGTGAACTGATCGACGGTGGATCAGACAGAGCGAACGAACGAGGCCTGACGAGATGAACTCGTTGGGGTCAGCATGATGGTGTACGGCTCCTCCAGGCTGATTCAATGCGTGCACGGTGCATCAACCAGCCTACGCTGGCTTCTCGAAGTAGATCACTGGCATCTGCCGTGACAGCAGAGATTGTGCAGCAGCAGGCCTCGATGGTCGCGGAGATTATCGTTTCACGAGGTCGAGGAATAAAACGCCGCCACGCACGTCCGTCTGAACTACAAACGACCTAATGTAGCGATGACACGGCTGAGGGCAGCGCTGAGGGGCCCAGTGTGTATGCTTCGTGATCCCACAGATGGTGGAAAGACGGCCCTGACGCGGCGGTTTAGTCAAGATCCGTCAAGATCCGTCAGCGATCGGTAAGGCGACACCAGCATCACGGCACATGCGTCATGATGCTTGGAGCCGTCAGCTTAACCGAGCCCGTTTTCATGCAATTAGATTGACATGTTGAGAGAAGACCGGGTTCGACTGTCGACAGCCACGTGAGCGAGCAGAAGTTGCCCAGGTGGGCCTGGACCTGGACGTGGGTCTGAGTCTGGTTCTGAGTCTGGTTCTGAGTCTGGGCATGGGGTGTGTGCGTGATTTGAAGTTTTCGAGATGCAGAGGGGCGGCCAGTCTGCCAGGACTGGCAGGAGGGTGATATCCCAGAAGTGGGGCTTCTTTGGGAAGGGCCCCTTGGAAGTCTCGGTGCTGATGGGCTGGCGGGAGGGGGTGGGTTTGGATGGGGTGGGTGGGCAGGTGGTCTAAGCCAGGTACGTACCAGGTACGTACCTCGGCTCGTCCCTTCCTCCCCTTCCACTGCTACCCACTCGCTACCGTCTTACCGCCACCTCCCCTCTGCAGATCGGTGACCGTGCAGTGGCCCAACACCCCAAGCTGCCCCAAGGTCCAGCCATCGTCGCGTCCCAAACGTGCTCATCCAGAGGTGAAGCTTCTGGGCGCGTCACCACTCTGACCAGCATCCAAGAACAACAGGAAAGCACCCCCACGATCCTATTGATCCTGTCCAGGAAGCTGCTGACCCTGGCCATCTCGCGGGCAGATTCATCATGCATCGTGCAACGCATGGCTCTGACAAGCCATGGTCTGCATGTCATCTCGAAGTCTGCACAGTCTTTGCAACATGGCACCCCACCGTTGGCTGTTCCGGTCGGCGCAGTTGTCGGCAGCTTTCTTTACTTTTCGGTTCAGAAGAAGGAGCTTCCTCGCCAGGTTCCATTCGGTCGGCTAGAACCTCGAACGGGGTCCGGCATAAGAGAAGGTGAAGGCTCGACGACGGCAGCGCTTCTCGGCGAATCGCAATCCCTCGTGGCTTGCTCGAGATAGATGAAGTCTGACGTTGACCAGATCTTGACACCTCAAGTCCCGGGGCCCCGACGCGGCAGCACGGGTACAATCACATCCCGATGGTCGTCCGCACTGGTCCTGACCTGCACTCTGCCCGTAATAATACTACGCAACTGTAATGAGCCCTTTTCTTCTTCTCGATTCGACGTTGCACTCGAGGCATCGAGGCATGAGCTTGACAGCCACCTATTGGCAGTCTGCTAAGTTAAGACTCATGACCGTCAGGGATGTGCCTGCTGCATGATCGGCTGATCATCTCCTTAGACGATCAGCAACATTGGACGACGGCTTTCATGGCAACAAGCAGTATAGCATGCGAACAACTCCACCCGCCAGGCCCATACTGACAGAACTGGGAACAGCAGCTTTCTATTTGTTGCCGCGTATTCAGGGCTGGCTTGGTTAAAACATGGGCTTCTAGCAGAGACCAAGAGCTAGGCGTCTGAAGAAGCACTGCGATGCGCGAGCTCCTCGCCCAGACTAACGAACTGCCCCAGATTGGGTTAGAGCCATGCTGCGGCAAGACTGCTCGCTGCCTCGCATTATTCCTTCCCAATTGTCTTGCTTCACGGTTGTCTTTCGATATATCTCGCCATGCCCTGGTCTCCCATCATATGGATTCCTTTGCCCAGCCTACCAGGATTCGACCCCTCCGTACGTGGTAGCCGTTCCGCGGCGCTGGAGCTTGGCACGAATCAGGGCCAAAGAGCTTGACCACTCCCGGCCCAGCTGCCGGTCGGCCCAGCTGAGAAAGGGAATGCTCACGGACACGAGAACGACACTGCATGTGGTGGACCTTGTCTGGTACGAGTGGATACTACGGTACTTGTATTCCGAACAGCAGTCTGGAAGTGCCTCGACCTAAGACAGGAGTGACCCAATGGCCCGGTGTCATGTCACTGTCGATAAGCCACGTCAAATATAGTGCCGGGGCCAGAGCCGCGGGCTCGCTGGCGGCTGCTGGTAGGAGCACGGGCTCCTCTGCGCTCTGAACACCAGACCCCCCAGAGCAGTAGCATGATGCGGCTGTTTCTGAAACTCGGGAGGTGGTGCAATCTCGACGAGACACGTGCGATTTCATGATCTTCGAATCGCGACAACCTATGGATCCAGCCTTATGGCCTCAGTGCCAAGATCACCCGTCTTTGCCCCGCTCCTTGTTGACTCACTCGGTATATGTGCCTGGCCAGATTTTGGAGATCTGATCCGGCCCTCTGTAGAACTAAGCCCCATGATGGAGTTTATGATCGACTTTTTGTGTCAGATTACCGAGACCGAGCCGAAGACGGCGATGGGCGGGACCCGCCCGCAGTATTGCTCGAAGAACATGGCGGAACAAGCCGACAAACTATCAGTCTGGCAGCAGATGGGCTTGATTTTGTGACAACAGGCCCCGGAACTGAGGCTCCTTCAGTCAGCTCTACTTCCGCAAGCGGTTCTCAGGTGGCGCCATGAACAAATTCCTGGAGGTCACGGGCTCAGGCTCTGGGACGGCCCGATATGGAGTCCGCCGAGGCGACGCTGCTATACGCGAAGGACACGAAATACGAGTCAAAACGAGTCCCAAGATCTCTAGACTACAACAATTCGAGAGCGGTCAGGCACAGTCAAGATAGCTCAGCCGAAATACCGGACTGTTCGAATTAGAAACGACCAGCCCCAAAACAAAACCACTGTGCCCAGGATTTTAGGATGCCGTGCCCCGGACTGCGATTCACCGGTACCAGAGCCAATCACTCCATGGTACTCCGTAGACCTCGGAACCTTTGTCAATGCCTCCGGTAGTTGCCTCCACAACCTTCTGCATGCACAATAGCCAGGTGCCGGCTGGGCGGGAACTGGGGTTCAGGAAGACATTCCTAATGGTCCCGGGGTCTGCCACGCGAGTGGGTTGCCGGGTGTCGAGTTCATTTTACATCAGACTCTGGAATCGGATCTGATACCAACAGAAGCCTGTCACTGTTAAGCGCGTTGGTTTGTCTCCTATGCGGAACCTTCCTTCAAATGTCAGAGGTGATGCAGTAAAAGATTAAGGGTCTTTCTGCTCGTCACACTGCAACTGCCTGCCATGGGGGCCCAGCTTTCATGCCCTGTGTGGGCAAATGAGACGCAATCTTGGCGGATGAGCTCGCACATGGGATGGCCAACGGTGCCTGAGGATGTGACAGATCCGGATAGAAGCATCATGGAGTGTCCCTGAAGCTGAAGATGCCGCGGTTTGGGGATAACTGGTTTGAGAGGTGCCTGGTGGCAGGCTGTGCGACCGTGACAGCACACGATGAATAATGGGGGGCGAGCGGGGCCTGTGGAGGCTCACCTCTGTTCAGGGACCCGTGCAACAGCCCCCAGTAGCCTGGCAATCCCGACCAGGGCTACTTCACAATTTTCGTCAACCCAGTTCCCGTAAATTTTCAAGGTTTCTATCCCCGCCTGCCCTGTTGCTCTGCAAAGCAAGCAGGCAAGTTGGTTTTGAAGCAGTGAACAAGAGCGGCACAGTCACAGCGAAACGCCTCACAGGAGATTAAGCTGCACCTTTCCCAAGACCATCACACCCGGGGCTTTGTCCACTTGGGACACTGGACGCTGGCGATGCCGACAGCAGAAGCAAGCCGCACTGTTGTGGCTGGCCGTGCAAGACGCAGGAGGTGCATCTGATATCCCTGACGTGACAGTTCGTCTACCGGCATGGCAATGATGACAGACGTGTGGTGCGACCCTGCTCTCGTCAAGATCCTTGCCCCGAGTGCTTAGATTCTAGAGTTGTGTGCGTGCATTATATCGCTTGCGAACTGCGATGTGCCTTTGGAGCCGCGGTAAGAGCCTACGTGCGAGACAGGTACGACATTAGTTAGAAGGTTGGCCAGGCACAATTTTAGGTTCAAAAGTACCGGTACAAGGCCAGGCATGTTGAGGCCGGCTGTCGTTGGTGCAAGGTACTCAGCGCCAGGGAGCCCAGGCCGATCCTATCACAGGCCATCCCTGTGGGCCGAGACCCACCTGCCCGGCGGGATTCTTCTGTCCCCACCATGGAAGGAAAGAAGCCTTCTCGCCCGCGTGAGCCTGTGAGTTCTGTTCCAGTTTGGACCGGAGCAGGCAGGCAAGCTCTCTCGTCTTGTTCATTCTTTTCCCTCGCCAGGCCTTGTTCGTTCCCTGTACTAGCTACACCCACTTTCATGCCCGCCCTGGACCGTCATACTATACCGCAAAAGTACCAGACTTCTGATGCGCTGCCGGCAACAGCAAAGTGATGAATCCCGTCCATGCTCAATTTCGTCACGCTCCTCTCGGCATGCACCCATCCCTTTTCATCTCAATCCCTCGGCAAGGCCACGGTATCAAACCTGGACCCGCAGCTGCTGGTCCTTCCATGATGACCGGTTTGACAGGGCAGGAAGGACTAACTCTCTCGCTGGGGGGGACCCCCCTCGGCCAACAACTCCCAAGCACAGTCGGGGTCAAGGTGGCGCCCGATGCCTCTGCTTGCACATTGACATCTCATCATGTCGCCTGACCTGGTATCCTGGCATCCTGACGGTGGGCACGCCCATCCACTGGGATTCACGGGAGAGACAGAGCATGCAAGCGCTCTACTTGGTATGGCATGTTCCGTTGGTTGCACTCGGCTCAGTCTGGGGATAGGCTCCGCCCGCCAACGGCCACGGCTGCGTGGTCCCGGCGGTCTAAACTGAGAGGCAGAGGCGCTGCTGGGCTGGGGCACGAGCAACGGTGTCGACCACCTCGGTGGACTGTGAGTATGGATTGCGAGGGCTGCAACATCACGAACCCCCAAGGCGAGTCGGGTATTTCCTTGGGGTGGGCCCTGTCCCCATGACCTCCTCCTCAGGCGGCTGTGGTGTTGCACCTGCGCCTTTGCCTGCCCTCACTCCATTCCAATGAGCTGGCTGGCCTCCAGGTTGTCGCTCCGCGGGCCCACGAACCCTCGACCCTCACTCCACGCTCGCTCACCCTCACGCTCCAGTCGAGCCCGAGGCCGAGCCCCCCTCCCTGCCCTCCATCCTCCATGGGCCATGATTAAGCTGTATGTACAGGCCCGGTCCTCTTGCCTCATGCAGAGTAGGCCCATTGTTTGGGGGCTGCGAACACGCTGCGCGACATGCCAGCATGCCCGTCTGCTCCTGTCCCTCGCCTGCGCGTGCAGTGCAAATCCTCCCAGAGAGGGTACCACAAGCTTATCCGCATCCTCGCCTCACGGCCCAGATGGCCAGAAGGAGTAGCGTCCTCTCCCCATCCCCCTCACCCCAGTTGCAAGCGCGGTCGAGTCCCTCCGGCGTGCCTCCACACGTGCGTCGCTCTCTCGGAGTCTGATTTCTGGGGCATCCTGCTGAACCCCCGCTCCGCCTCGCCTGCCATCTTGCTTCCCTCGTTCGAGTGCCTTTCATCATGGAGAGCTCGCCCATCCTTGTCCTACGGGTACCCAGCACGTCCTGCAGGTCAAGGCATCCTTACTCTGCGACCTGATCTCGACCAACCCTGCAATGCTCCCCCCTGAGTGCCGTGTACTATGTACACAGCTCGCCGGCCCCCCTCCCCTACCACCACCCCCTGATGGGGAACTGGATTGACTCGTCTGGTCTCTTTCTTGTCCGTTATTTACCATGTCGTCTTGGTCGCATCGCAGCAGCGTCAACCCCCGGTCCCTGGGCTCACTAGCCACTCCTGCCACCTCCACACCAGGGTCCACCACGCGTACCGGGTCCGGCTAGCCTCCCTTCTCATCTGCTGCTACTCCACACTCCCAGGTCGCCTCTAAGGTCACTTGCTTGCTTCATATTTACCGTGCCATCTCCTTTGATAGTCTCCTTCTTACCTTGGTGCTCTTCTCGAGTCTCCCAGAGTGACCCCCAAGCTCAACACCCACCACCATCACCACTACTGCTACTGCTACTGCCACACGCTGAGGACTCGTTGTCGTCGTCGTCCTCCTCCTCCTCCTCCTCCTGTATACACTTATTAGAGCAAAGGCCTCCTCGACGCCTGATACGGATATCAGGGAACCTTCATCAGCGATATCTCACGCTTGCGACCGGCACTGGAGGATGCGTGTGAACCACTGGTAGACTTCAGGGAGGACAACGGGGCTAGATCCCGCCATTTTGATCTGATATATTGGCACTGGTTGTCTTCTGCCCCGACGAATGCCCTTCATCACCCTGGGAATGACTGTTCCTTTCGAAGCGACCGGTGTCGCGCCACCTCCCCCAGGAGTACACTCAATCACAATGTCTCGACCCCAAGTCGGCATCGAGAGACTCCCTGCTCGGCGCATGAGCAACGAGCCTCGAGAGTCAATGAACTGCAAGTCATGCCGCAAGCGCAAGGTATGGAAGCCTCGGATCGCTGAGTGCTTTGAAAGCAAATTGTTGTTCGATTACCCGGTCCCACTCAACATCGACTGATTGTGCTACGATGTCTAGATAAAATGCAACCGGCTACGACCATCTTGTGAGGCTTGCCAGGTCTTCCAATGCCCCTGCGTCTATGGTACGTGAATAGCAGCGCATGTCAATGCCAAGGCCAGAAATTCTCCGTCTTAGTGAGGCGAGCGTGGAAGCTTACCATGTCAACTCTCCCGCGAGCAGATGCTGTGCCGAAGAAACGTGGGCCCAAGACAGATGTCCTAGAGGCACTCTTGAAAAGGGTAGATGGGCTTGAGGCCAAGTTGAAAAGCAAAAAGGAACAGCCGGGCCTACCGAGTTCAGAAACCGTCGCCTCTGCTACGGAAGAGGCGTCGTCGTCGGCGGTAGCAGAATCGGTAACAACAGCGCACCCAACCAGCACGGACGACGATGAAGCGAAACCTCAGCCGGTTATTGATACAGCACGGACGGCGGACGTAACAGAATCGGCTGTGTACACACCTACCTCGAGCAGGTATGTTACTTTTTCTTGCACTCGAGGGTGATAGCATGACTATCACGGACAACTGAACTTAACCACTCTTCAACAGCGCTCCATCGCCCCCAGGCATTCAACCTGACGCCCTTCTCGACACGTATTTCTCCAGATTCCACGCCAAACCGTTCTACATCCTCGATGAATCGTCCGTTCGGCAGAGGCTGCAATTGAATCAGCTTCCAACGTACTTGGTCCACGCCATATACGCCGTGGCTGCCCGGTAAGCAGCGTGCAACTGATTCTAATTTAGTATGGCTAATCCCCGAATAGGTATACACCTCATCCGAGCGGATACCAATCTGCGGTTAAGCTGAGCGAGGAACATGCTACACGCGCAAGGATGGAGATCGACCTTGATGAGCCATCCATCGATGCTTTGCAGGCTTGTCTTCTTCTGGTTACGGCCTTTACCGCAGCTGGAAAGGGGAAGAAGGCATACATGCTTCTAAGTACGATCTTGTTATTGTTGCTCTGTATCAACTGCTAATAAACGTAGCCAATGCTGTCGGAATGGCCATGGCACAGGAGCTGCATCGAGAAATGGATCCACGAGCAGGCGTCACGCCAGTCGAACGCGAGACGCGACGGAGGCTCTTCTGGACGTGCTACTTGCTTGATCGATTCATGGCTTGCGGGTCAAAAAGGCCATGCTTGGCTGGCGACAAAACCATTTTGCTACGTCTACCGTGCTGGTCACCGAATCCAGCAGCACTACCGATCGAAGGAGAGTTCTTCCAGAGCGCTTCCAGTCTTCAGTATCTGCAGGGCGCTGGAAAGAAGTCACAAGGGAGCAGTGGGATGCTGATCGACATCAGCCGAATTCTCGGCATCACAAACCGGTATCTTGCAGCAGGAGGCGTCAAAGGCGACTCCCATTTCCCATGGCACTCCCTCTCCAACCTGTCGAAAATCCGACAAGACTTGGACATATGGGCTTCTGGCACCGAGGACGTTTTCTCGAGCCTCGATACCCTCTTTGGCCAGAACGACTCGACCGTTCTCGTGCTCAGCAAGCTGATCTACCATCTGATACACTGCCTGATCTACCGGCCTTTCCTCCCGATCGATCTGGCGGAGCTGGCGGGCAATGGCCAGCACCAATCGTGGCAGATCGAGGCCACCAACATGTGCTTCCTGCATGCCAACGCAATCGCCGAATTGGTAGAACTCGGGAAGCAGACGGCGACCATCGAGTGGCCTGCATTCGTGGGTTACTGCATCTGCACGGCCGGCACGGTTCACATCCACGGCGCACATTACAGCAAACTTGGCCCTGGTGGAGAGATGAGCGTCTTCAACTCGTCCGCCGAGTTCCTCTCCAGGGAGATGCAGCAACTGAGCGAGTTGCGATATGCTTGGGCCAGCGTGCAACACCAACGCGAAACACTGCAGAGCATCTTCAACGCGCACACCGAACTAGTCAAGAGCTTCGCGAACATGCGGTATTCTCCTGCCTTCCAACTTGAGGATTTCTTCGATCGATACTCGAACATTGGTGGGCCAGGTGGCCAGACCTTTAATTTTGACGCTGCCAACCTCAGCCTAGCTGACGTCGTGGTTGACTTCACCGCTGACGCATATACTGGGCACGACTTGTACGCACCGCGGGATCAGGGTTCTGAACGACCAAACCTCAAACGCAAGCCAACCCTGCAAGGAGGCCGACGGAGAGCAGACTCGAAGTCGCTGGCCCCGTTGGCCAGCAATGTCAATATGAACACACACATACACACAGGCTTGCCAACGCCATCACAGCCCCGACACCCGGCATTTTCGACACACGGCATGCCAGTCCGCCCGCCACATCCCTCGCCGGCGATGCTCCACAGCCCTGCGTCGATTGCGTCCCACGCGGGGCTTCCAGAACATGGACACATGAATGGTATGCAGGACTCCGACGAGATCGCGAACAATGCCGCCATGGCGGCTGCTGCTGCTGCTGGCTTCTCCATCCCACAACATCCACAACATCCTCCACCTTCGCAGCCCCAAGCCAATCCTTTCAGCCCCCCTTATGCGAGTTTTGGTCACATGCCTGGTTCGACCCCCGGCCCCGCCTCCCCACCGAACAATCAGAACAACACGAGCGGAACATCCTATGACCCTATGTTCGGTGGTTTGCCTACTAACGCTTTCTCAAGTCCCGCCGCATGGAATGGCAATGAGGGAACTCCCAGACCAGCAGGGGTTCAGCTGGCACCTAGTCCAGGTGGAATGAGCAACAACGGCAGCACCGGCACAGGGCCAGGCGAGGAGAAGGACCCGTTCCTCAGCCTACTGGAGCAGCTTGCAGAGAACGAGAATGCACGCGGGCCGGGATCCGAGTTCGACTTCTTCTTCGCAGGCACAGCTCCGCAATGAGAAACTGAGCTCGATTTTCACCGGCACATAACGGGACACTTGAGTGTTGGTTCTACAACGAAGCATCAACACGATCCCGTCTCTTCAAGAACTCTACCTCATTTATTTTGTTCTTCCGACCACCACCACATTATTACGCGGCGCTCAAATTGATTTGCTTATGGAGCGGCACTCGGTGTTTTAGACGGAGGGAAAATCCAAATGTGAACGGGATGTGGCATGATTAGCACCGGAACTGGCTTCTGTCGTTGACAGCAGCTCGCCACCAACTTGGAATGAATTCAAGCAGTGTGCCTTGGACTGCAACACCAGCTTGCATAGAACCTGGCATAGTCTTGGATATGATTTGTGAGGGTCCTGCGCGTCCAAGGCCTGGAGACCTTGGAAAGCAGGGGCAAGATATTTTTATTCTCCAGTCTGGCCTGAGATGGAGGACAACGACGATGATGATGATGAGGTCTGACGATGCCCATCTACGTTGAGTTTGGCCCGGTATACCAATGGGTCAACAAATATATGTATCATATTATTGCCTAGTATATAGTATGCCACGAGGCTTCGGATCAACGGAGCTTGATACCCCCAAGGGTAACGACCTAGACGTACTGCAAGACATGTCTTTGGAGAATACACTTTCTCCGCCTCAACTCAACCAACCTCAAGCATCAAAGCGGCTTCACCAGTGAGAACAAGCATCATCTCTGTCAGCCGGGAGCCGGTCCCCAGCCTGCCCAGGGGGTGGGGCACAGGTACCTCCCTGCAGAGGGCCCAGGACGGGCTGAAGCCCTCCGTGGCCCTCCAATTATGGGGGCCGGTCAAGAGAGGCAAAGAAGTCGATTGCACAGTACCCAAGGCTTGGTCGGGCGGGCTGGAGGGTCACAGCCGAGGCTTTTCCGACCTCTGGCGGCGATCATGGGGTATCCTTGCGGACAGGGGTGCCACGACTTTCCCTCTCCCTAACCCCAGACAGGCTGACAGGGGCATTGTACTCTTATCTGTCTTTCTGGGGGAGAGCCGCAGGCGGATCCAGCGATGTGACCTCTGCGCTTGCTCGGCGGAAATGCGACCTCATAGCCGAGGCCTGCTATTGCCTGCACTGTACTGGTACCTGTACCTGCTACTTTGTGCCTGGACTGGCTTTTTTGCGAACAGACCTGAATTATTTCCTCTCTTGGACACGGGCATGGACACGTATCGAAGAGGTTTCCCACGGAATGGTCGCATTGGTGCGCTTGTCTGTCAAGTCACAATAGGGGAGGCTGTTCGGTCCACACGAGAGCCTACTTCTGACTTTGTGTGATGGGTGATGAGTTATGGGTGATGAGTTATGGGTGATGAGTTATGGGTGATGAGTGATGGTTGTGTGGACGACTGCAGGTAGTCTGTCTACTCATGCATGTGGTCATTTAATGCCCCGGCGCCGCGTAGTCTACCAATGTTGAGGTGCAAGCTCTACCGGTAGTTAGCGGCGTCGGAATTCTCTGGTTCATGCGCTGGTAGTGGCATTCGAATCTTTGGTTCGACGGGTTCTAGCCCAAATGGCTCAAATACCACCTCGATGGATGGGCACTGCGTAAAATATATGCACGGCATGCTTGATTGGGAGCCGCGTCCAAGTGGACTGACTACACCACATCGCGCGTCCAAGGATAGATGAGACTGCATACACAATGCCTGTAAGATGTTTACTACGCGCGCTGCCGTGCATACCTATGGACCCGAGCGTCCCAACAGCACAGGAGATGCACGTCTTCGTTTGTTTGGCAGCTCTTGCGAGATGAGACGAATTTCTGTTGGGAGCGGTGCCCCTGCCACAACCACACCAAACTGCACCGCACCTGGGCACAGAAAACGACACGACCCCAGATCCCTGGGCAGCCCATCACCTCCACCACCGCCACCACCGCACCACAACCACACCACCCATTACAGTGTCAGTGCTTTGCACAACTGCTCTATCGACCGGCATTCCATGGCTCTCCCAGGCGTTACTGATGACGCATTGTGTCACCAGCGTCACACTGGACAAGGTTTGACGGGCCGTCTTGACATCGGATGTGGGTCTCCGGCCGCCCTGCCATGCGGTAGCAAAGTGCGAAAGCTGGCCGCCGGCGAAGCAGAAGCGCAACGCCGTCCCCTTTCCCGCCAGCGTCTATGATAAAGGGCCCGCTGTCACCCACTCCTCCTCGGGGCCTCCTCGGGGGAGCCGGGCTTCAGATTCATTGCCAGCCGCCTCAGATTCGTGTGCCCCGTCGTCAGCCACCAAAACACCTCCGGACAACAACTCTGAATATCGCAGGCACAGGAGAGGACGACGGGTGTGTGTCTAGGGTGCTTGCTACCCGCGCACCCAAGCCGTCTTCCCGTCTGATATCGCAATCCCGGCCCATATCGCGGCGTACCTGCGCATCGGGAGCGAGGATGTTCCCACACGTCAGGCTGCTGTCAACCCAGGGGCGTGGGCGCGAGGAAGAGAGCCAGTTATAGATTGTCGTGAGTCACATAATGATCTAGTTTTCCCCAGGGGGCGGGGGGGGGGGGAGCGAGAAAAAACACTCAGTTGATCGATCATCAGACGAGAGAGCGAGGATCTCCTCGGGGATCTGTAAATCTGCCGTCGTTTCAAGTCCGTCGAGAATCTGGGACTCGCATGTGGAGCCCACCCAGCCCGCGGCTCGTTCGTGGGCCGCCCCCCATGCCAGCGTGAAGGGCTGATAGGGAACCGACGAGGGGGAGTGGGTGGTTGCTGATCTTCCAATCGCAATTGATATATCGTCGTAAACTTCCCGAGCCACTCCTACCGCCGAGACGAAAACCTTATTTATAGCGTTCCACGGCTCCTGTCATCCCAATTGGTAGGATGCCGTCTTAGTCCCGCAAGGCCCTGTGCGAGGCGTTCTCGACTGCCGAGGAGACAACCCGGGCCCTCCTCCCCGGGGCGTGGTGACGTCCAGCGATGAGGGCTGGACATAGGCATGAAAAGATCCATCAGGGTTCGAGCTCCTACGTCGCCAGTGCTTAAGCAGCTCGCGTGCGCGGTCCAGCGGAGAGGACGCGTTTTGGAGTGCGTGGTATGCTGCCCTCCGTGTCCTGGCCTCGATCACGTCCAAGGGCCTCTTCCGACAACCGTCATCGGCACCATCATGAAGCCATCTCTGTGACAGCTGCTACACCAGCCCACCCTTCCAACGCTCTCTAGGTGAGACGGCTCCACGGCACCCGGACGGCTCCGCAAGCCCCCTTATCATTAGCAGGCTGCTCCGGGTCTTCCGGCGGAAGCAGGACCCGGCAGAATGACGCGCTCCCTAACAACAGGATTTCCTCCTCCCCGCTGCCGGGATCCCGAGTGGAGAGTCCCGCGTCGTCAAGGAACGGCCCATCTCGCGTGTGCGTCTCACGTTTCCCGGCCCTTTGCTTGTCGTGACTCTGAGGTGAGAGCTGCTGCTATCCCTGCCATAGCATCTTGTCCAGGCTCTACTTGAACTCTAGCAGGCGTCATCTCCCTGGCATCTAGCCGCGTCTTAGTCTACCTTGTGATCCTGGGGCGGTTGAACGACCTACCCTGCCAGTTCCTATATGCCACCCGTCTTATCACTGCATTGACGAGCCGTTGATTCATCACTAGGGCTTGGGCGGGGGGGGGGGTGAGTTCGTTTGCACGGGTTTGTCGGGATCGTCGTTGCGATGTCGGGCTCGGTGTCTGAGCTGGGAGACTGGCAGGGGTCTGACGCATGGCAGCTCATGGCCGGTACATGTGCGAACATGTGAGAGTTTTGTTTCGTGTGTGGGTGAAGTGGCGGTGCCGTTGGATGCCAGCTGAAATTGCGTACTCCCCAAGCCGTCCATCCGGTTATCCACGCTAAGGAGGGGCTTGGGAACTCGAGGAGTAGTTTGAAGACAGCTCTGGATGGCTAGCACTGTTTTCTTCTGTTCTGCCAAATCGAGCGACCTCCACTTCGCGTTAGAGTCAATGATGGTGGCCTTATCAAATGACAGATTTCTCGAGTCGACAGTGAACAATTACTTGCTGCCTTAACCTATAATAGTCAAGGAAGGAATCAACTTGACGGTTTTGATAGACATGGCTTTGATCCAAGTGTAGAAATTGCGCCCTGGACGATTGTCATGATTGGGTGACGCAACGTTGGGTGTTTTGGTGTCATGTCGTCGGGCTGAATTCAAGAACAAATTTGAAACTAGCCTTCCGGAGTCTGTGTGCTGATCATGTTACTTCTCACTGCTAATATTCAAGTGAATATCAATTCCTCTCTCAGCAGTTAGTTCGGTCCTCAGTGATCAAGGTTGGAGCCCCGAGAACATAGTAATTCGGGTTTGGACAAGACATTTGATAGATGCTTGGTGATAAGTTGGAGAAATACACTCTGCTATTGGAGGCACGATGACGGAGCTGAATTAATCCCAATCGAGGAAATCATGTACGTAGAGAGTATATACTATTGAATTCTTTGAGTTCCTCTACTACGCCGGAGCGACAATGATAGTCCTAGTGGGACAAGAGACAATGTATTCTGTAGACAATTATACACACGTACGTAGAAAACACTTCTTTGAATTACTTGAATAGCTATCTCGATGCGATCGTACCCAGAAAGGTGGCGAAGGACGAAGCTATCAGATAATCAAGTGCAAGAAAGCATAGCATAGATACCGATGCTATGCTCTGGGAAAAGAGCTCTGTCCATGGTTCAGTTCGAGAGTCTGACCATATACATCCACCCAGGTATCACTTATATCTTGACAGCTGTAATCGAAATCATGGTGTATAAATTTGATCATTTCCACAATCAAACGTGAATCAACTGGTTGGTAAGACTTCATCCTGCATCCTCCAGTTTGATGAATGTGAGATACATAGAAATAGGCCGTACTCAAGTGCTCTAACTATCGGTAATAAGTCATCCTCCGGAATCGGAAACATCTCGTGAAACTACAAGGCTGCGGAAAGACGAATCCCATTTCTCACAGAGCCTGTGAGCAGGACAGACTAGGTCACACCACGGTCAACAGATATCTTCAGCCTACAGAGTCCGGAACCCTAGACCACGTGCTCTAGCCCATGCACTTACTCTTCCTGAACAATGGACTAGTTAAAACGTATTACGGTCCTGGCCCATCTATTAAGCAATTGATAGCTAATATCAAGAGTAGACTCATTAGGAATTGAACTCTCAGCCTTTGACAATCTGGGAAGAAGAACAATTGAGTTAAAAAACATTTTAGTCATATGGAACTGCTCTTAAATAATACAATGTTATGGCAATCAAGGACGAGCAATATTGTACCATATAAAAATCGCAAAGTTTTTTTTACCGTTCATAAAAGATGTATCCTGCTCTCCCTGCATGAAGGAACGATTTCTTCACTCTCTCAGCCAGAGAGTGTCGATGGTATAGGTCAGTCTGAGACAAAGGTGACTGTTTTATCTAATTTTGTCTTGAAATGCACCCCGAGTCTAGTCCTAGACACTGTAATCGAAGAAGGAGCCATCTAGGGCGTCGCAATGTTGTAACTTGGACGGATATGAAGTACTGCCTCGCCGAGAGTCACGCCTTCGTCAAGTCCCAACTTTGGGATTCAAATTCCTAATAGCTTCGACGGAGCATTCGGCAGATATCCATGGTATTTCCGTCAATTACCGAGAACAATGGTGTGAAAAGTTAGCTACACAAGGCGGCAATACGAGCAGCCCTTGGGAACGGAATCGATGAAATAATTGAGAAAATGGAATGTCCCGGACCAAGCATAGAGGCGCAACGACGCAGTGTACGCGTCCAAAACCATAGGGGGGCAATAATAAACACAAAAGTTCTGCTATGCAAACTGCCCTGAAAACACCCGATTTTGTCGTTCGTGGTTCAGCTCGTGGTTCAGCCTCGTCACAATGATACAACTCAACTGGGACTGGAAATTGACTGATTTCCAATGGCGAAGTGATCCAGGCGGTTTCAGCTTTTTTTCATTTCAGATTTCAGAGTAGCTACAATTGCATTACTGTCCCTGATGAATCTCTGGCCGTAGTCAAGGGACGGAACCAAGAAACATCTATCATGTCAAGGGTCGTCCCATGGAAGTCATCAGGCGGGAAGTCATCACACTTGAATCATCTCAACGGATACAAACGGAAGGTATTTACCGCCACTTCGGGGGCGGGCTCTCCTGGTAACTAGCTAGCGGGGTGTACGTGGCGGTTGATTCCTCGACCTCGGTTTGACATTCTAAACTAGCACGTACCCTCACCCTTCCAACACGGCGGCTACTTGGGTACATTCATAGACGGGAAGATATGGACGACGGGAGCACGAAAAGGACACGGACAGGCGTGGACGGACACAGAGATGACGGCAGTTCCATTATACAACAGAAGCAGCGGCAGAGTGAGCTTCGGGGCAGAGAGAGCCCACAGCACCCAAGCAGGTGTTACTCCTGTCCCTGTCGACAAAGCACAACAATCTAGGAGAAAGTTGTCATCACTGACTACGCATCACACAGCGCCAAACACAGGTGGGCTTGTCTTCCGGCTCAACTAGGACAAGTCGTTGACGACGACAACATAGAACGTGATCCAGGTCCGCACGCAGATCACCCTGGAGAAGCACAAGAGATGCCACAATCTGTGGACAAGCCGAGATTTGAACCACACCGAGGCCAAGTCCACCACCCGGGGACTTGCGGACATGACATCGGTGGACGCCGATGATGAAGATATCGCCAGTCTTTGCTGCGATCGATCAAGTTGCTGCTCTGCTCTCAACTGCTCAGCGCCCACCACACGCCTCGCTGCCAGCACCTGCTAAAAGGTATGCCTCAGTCACGAGGGTCGTGTAGCCCGACCTTGGGGTCTTGCCTCTTTGGCGCGGTCTAGACCCGTCCTCCAATATATTGTATCAGCGGTGAGCTCCGCCGTCAGCTGAAAATATGACACTGCCCTACAGACGTGGTTCACCAACGATGCAGCCCAATTGGGCTGCCAGCCAATATTTCTGACTGGCCTGTGGTCAGGCAGAAGGGAATAAGAAATGGCATCCCTTGCAGGATGCCCCAGATTCAGGGCGTCAGATGTGCATTGGATGCTGACCGCATATATTGCCTATGAAGCATACCAGTAGAACAATGGCCTCGAGTGCCTGCGAGGGAGCACCTAGGGTCCCCAGCACATCGTGCATTAGGTCCGCAGAGTGGCAGGTCATACCTACTATTGAATAGCTTACAGGTTGGTCTCGCTTGTGTGGTGGGCGGTGCGGCAGCCTTGAGACCTCTGACGCTGTGTGACCCGAGGTTGTTCCTCGCCCTGCATTTCCCTACCGGGCTGCTCTGTAGCTTCACCAGTAGCACAGCTAGGCACCACGCGTGAGGAGAAACCCCAACCTGCTTATCCCTCTCACGGCTACCGACCAGGCTGGTAGGACCAGTGGATTTGCTGGCTCCTGTTTCCGTTGACAGGACCTCTGGCATATGTCGTGTGGACTTTGTCAGTCCTGTGATCGGGCGCTGTGCGTGTGACGGGGCCCACCTTGAAGCTCGGAGGAGGTGTCTGGACGCCGAGGGGTTGGCTGTACTTAGCTAAGTGCGCATTTCGCAGCTGCAAGTACCCGAGCAGGGAATTTTCAGAGCCAATGAGAATATAGCATTACCCTTTGGGAGGCTGAGACGGGTTCCATGGGGATTACTGCTGACAGCCCCAGAGCAGACGGAATAGGTTGCAGATGGACGTCTCACGACTTTGCTTGTGCTTGCTTACTGTGCGCAGCGCTGCGACAGGCTTGGCTGTGCACCGGTGTAATGTGGGAAGCCAGGAGCGGGCTAAAACAGCGGACCAAAGACGCTGCTGCTGCGAGGTCGTTGTTGTTATTGTTGAAGGCGCATGCCAGGTGATGACACATGCTCGCACAGCAAGACACGCTCGGGTAGGGGAGAGATGGGGAAATCCTAAGCGGCGGCGGGGCGTCGGGAGCGTCGAGATCGTGGATCATGGGGACCCATTGCGGATAGTCTAGTCTCCTTTGGAGTGCAGGTTCCACCGCCTCGCAGGGGGAACTTCGTCTCCAGCGTGAGAGAGAAAAAAAAAAAAGGAGGGAGCATGTGCCAGCTCATCAACAGGCGTCGATTCAGGAGAGTAGGATGCGCCGGCGCGTGTTGCTATTGGGCTGGCGCGGTAGCTTTTCCCTCACCGCTGGGGAGGGCCACGCATGAAGTCGGCATGCAGCTCCAAGGGTGACGATGCGAGGCAGGGAGCCGTGGGCTTACGGAACATAGCCGTATGTTGCGATGAAATGCATTTTTATTTGTCCGTCGCGAAAGGCACTGCAAGTACGTGGGTAGCGGTCAAGGCCTCTTGTGTGTAGGTAGTTGAGACCAAGAGTGTCGTAGAGACAGTTGTGCGTGGAGAATGGGCACATATCCAGTGGCATCCCCAGGGCTGTCTGTGGGCAATCTGGCAATCAGGCCAAATGTCTTCTGCCGTCGGTTGGACCAGCGGTTCAAGATGCGGTTTCCTTTGCTGCAGGGTCCAAAGTGGAAAGTTTGTTCAAGATCGCTCGGCAGGCAGGGGTGGCTCGGATCAGGGCGAGGCTTGCTACAGTGCAACCGTACGTCGGTACCACAGTGTAACGGTAAATCAACCCTCAGATGTGTCAGGCGTCTGAGTGGCCTTGGCACGCCATCTCTGCCTTTAAAGTTCCCTAAGGGAAAAAGCCTCAATTGACAATGCGGGGTCAACGGACGATGACGTCGCTGGCGGTTTGAAATGCTCCTTCCCAGTCTCGTGTGCTGCCAGGGTCGCTGTGCTGGTAATGAAAAAAAAAAAATGCAAGATTATGATCAGCAATTGTGACCAACCTGCCAAGGTTCCATGGATACTGCGTAATGTTGTCCTTGCTGAAGGAAGTACGGTGGTCAGGCAGACAGGCGGGCAGAGTGCAAGGGGACGTTGATGATGAAAATCCTGCAGCCAATGGCAATCAAAAACCTGCAAGCCGCGAGACACAGACAGATGGGGGGACGCAGCACACCACGTACTGGTGATGCTGTTTGGCGAGCGAGCAAAGTACCTCTGTACCTATCCACTAGGTACGGATGTACACGTGTGCTGGTGCACTCGTGCACTCGCGCGTACTCGGGAGGGCGAGCGAGCAGGCCCAGCGCTATTGTTCGCTCCTTCCTCCAGGTGCCCGTGCTCAAATCCGGGGTAAGAGCAAACTTCAACCGGCTGCCCGCCACCAAACAACGCGAACAAGTGCCTTGTCGCCCCGCTCCACCCGCTCGGCTTCAGAGACTGGGACGAGAGGACCATTGGCCCACAGGCAATACCTGAAGTACACACAGGGCATACAGTACCCAAGTTGTTCCACCTGGCCGGTGATCGACGCTGGTGGATGTCATGGCCGAGTCACAGCCCATCGCATCACACAGCTCACGGCTCCGACAATCTCACTGATCGAGGTGATCTGCTGCAACGTAACGCCGTCCTGCCAGGCTGACGGGCTGGCAGGATGTGCTCGACAACCCCATTGCACGGGCAGACGGGCAGACGGAATCGACCCTGCCTCGCCCTGTTCGGGCCTATTTTGCTGGTCGGCCGGTTCAGATCAATGTTCCCTCACCTGACCATTGGCGAGAGCTCGCAGGGCTTGTCGGGTGGCAGCCAATGCCAAGCTTTCCCGGCCTCTTGGGTTTGGGACAGGGACAGCCATCATCGACATCGGTTCATCATCGACGGACCGGCTTCCATCCTGCCGTTGACCATCCTCGCTCGCATCCTCCGATTCTCGTCACCTGCAGTGCCACTGAGGCGCCTCTGTCACTGCCAGCGCCAGTGGGCGGCGTAGTAATCCCGCAGCCTCCTAAGGTCCAATGCCTTGGTGGAGGGATTATCTAGTCTATGTTTCTCCCATGTTCTTCTGCTCGCTCTCCCATCCTCATCCTCGTCCCTCCCCATATCCGTCTTCCGCTCCCACTTCCTCTAGCCACCACCTAGCCACTGCTTACGTGCTTGGCTCAGGATCCGATCAAACCCAATTCTGCTTTTGTCTGCTCGAGTCGCATTTTCGTCCCTTTTTCCTCCTTTCCGCCCAACTTTCTTCGATCGGCTAGTCCTCCGCCGATTCATGCATCCATCCTTGTATTAATCCCTCTGCCCTCCTGCACTGGCTGGATCGTGAGCTTGCTGCTGCTGCTCCTCGTCCAGTCCAGCACCCTTCACCGAATTGAGGTGGGGAAGGTGTTGAAGAAACTAGCTCCGGCGGCCCCGCCGCTTTAGGCGCTCTAGGGTCAACCGGACATCTGGGCCCCAACTTTTAACACGTCTTGGACGTCTCGCCCCAAACCACACCACGCCCCATAGCCCACAGCAGCCTGCACAGCCTGCTTCTGTATACCTACCGGATTATCTGCTTATACGAATCGTTTGCGTCAGCCCCCCTCGATCTCTCCTTCAAGCGCACGGCTACGCCTTTCGTCCTGCCAGCTGACAGTTCCCCGGATTCTGCTGTCTGCGCAGACGCGGCTGGCGGCATTGAGGATCGACTGACTCCTGTTTTAGCGCTGCCGTCACAATGAACTTTGTCTGTTATTATTAAGCAAGGCATTGTATAGCAAAACAGACGAAATTGCGCCTGGGCCCGCTCATCACCGTTGAGGACAAAAATAGCCTGGCCGGCTACATCAGCCATCGCACGTGGCCACCGAGTCCCGCCCAGCAGACAATACCGACGCTCGGCTGGTGATTCCAGCCATTCGCGCCCCCGACTTATACTCGGTCAGACACCTCACAGACCGTCCAGGGCCGGCGCCATCAGCAGCCCGTTGAAGCGAAACAGGATCGGCCTCGGCCGCGCAATTCTATCCCACCAGGTCGCGGCCGCCTCCACGGCGCAGTGGACCTGCCCAATCTCGTCACCGTCGCCTTTCAGCCTCATCTGATGCGCCCGAAATCTCAATCATGGCGCTTTCGCTCAAATTATCGCATTAGGGCCCCATCGTATCTACGCAGACCTCCATAGGCGGCATCTGCGCCTTGGTCCTACGCAATGTCCGATATGGCCGTTTCGACGGACCATATCCCTGATCGAGGTCCCGCAGTCTTCGCCGTCACCACAGCCACGCTGGTGGTCGGCACGGCTTTCTTCATCGCCAGGCTGTTTTGTCGGTCACTGATCGTCAAGCGCGTCAGTTGGGACGACTACTTCATTATCCTGGCATGGTTCCTGGCTGTCGGCCTCAGCACCACCATCGACATTGGCACGAGCAAGGGCTTGGGGAGGCACGATGCAAACATTGCTAGTGGAGACCGTCTTCCGCTTAGGAAGACGGAGTATGCCTTCTCCGTGCTCTACGTAAGTCTCGCTCTCGTACATACAGTTTCAAGCCTTTTGGCTGACAAGGAAACAGAACCCTGCGCTCATGGCGCTCAAGACCAGCATCCTCATCTTCTACCTGCGTCTCTCCAAGAACACACAGCAGATCCTTCGCATCGCGTCATGGGTTGTGCTGGCTATCGTCAATACCGCAGGAATTGTGCTCACCTTCCTAAACATTTTCCAGTGCAACCCGGTCATTGCGGCCTTCAGCCTGTACAGGTACCAAGCCCAGTGCATACCCCTACTCACCGAGTTCATTTGTTCCGCGCCGGTAAACATCGTCACCGATCTCGCGATTCTGGCCCTCCCGATCCCTGTTCTCACGGGAATGAGGTTGCCTAAGCGACAGAAGTATATCCTAGTCTTCACCTTCTCCCTGGGTATATTCGTTACTATTGTGGATGTCGTCCGCATCTACTACTTGCAACAAGCCATCTCTTTCGTCCCAACTACTCCGTCGAACGATCCGGATGCGTTATTTGGCGACAGCCCAGAATTCGCTTGGAATGCGTCCTTGTCGTTGATGTGGTCGGCGGTAGAGGTCAATGTGGGCATGATTTGTGCCTGTATCCCAACGCTCAAGCCTTTGATACTCAAGATCTTGCCCACGGTGCTTTTTGATCCAGACGGGACACACGATTCCAGCTTGTCAACGTACGCTACCGACACACAAGACAAGGAACCAACTGGAAGTCAGAATGCCACCGCACCTGCCGAGTCAGGCGAAGGACCCGAATCTCTTGCAGTACCCGCCCAAGCACAGCAGCAGGACTCGTCCGCAGAGCAGATCTCCTGCCTCGATTTTCTTACGACGCCGGATATGGTCAATCCCGCTTCTCCGAACTCTGTTCCGCCCCAGCCCGGCTCTCCGGCAACAAGACTCACCTGGATGTCTGGGAGGTCCCGAAACGACAATGCTATTTATTTCGGGTTTGTTAACATGAAAAGACCCAAGAGCATGATCAAGACAGCCCCTGCCGAGTCCTTGCGGTACTGTGTGGTTGTCACCATCCTCTTCCTGCTCTGGGGTTTCTCTTACGGGCTTTTGAACACGCTTAATAACGTCATTGCCACCATTTCCGATATGAGCACGGCTGAGACATTGGGACTGACCACTGCGTACTTTGGCGGCGGCTATTTCTTCGGACCGCTTGTTGTAGGGGAATGGGTCCTCCGTCACGACGAACATGCTCGCTTCCACAGGAATCGACGCAGGCACAAACATCGGGACGCGGTCGGCGGTTTCAAGGCCACATTCATCCTAGGACTTTGCATATATGGCATCGGAACGATCATGTTTTGGCCATGCGCCGTTCTGACCTCGTTCCCCGGTTTCATGATCAGCAACTTTGTTGTTGGGTTTGGGCTGGGTGTCCTTGAGACGGCAGCGAATCCCTTTATTATCCTATGTGGACCTCAGCAACACGCCGAAACTCGGATACTAATAGCGCAGGGTTTTCAAGGTGTTGCAAGCGTCATAAGTGGACTGCTAGCACAGAAAGTCTTCTTCGACGACATCGCCGACAGCGAGGGAAGGCGAACCAGCCTGGAGTTGATAGACGTGCAGTGGACATACCTGGCCATCACGCTTTCTTGCGTTGCTTTGGCCCTCTTCTTCTATTACATGCCACTGCCGGAGGTTACCGATGCTGAACTGGGCCGCGTTGCGGATCGTCTGCCCGTTGACGCGAAGAAACGGACCATTGGAGGACTGCAGCTTAGGACGTTGTGCATCATCCTCGCTGTGATGGCACAGTGGTTTTATGTTGCTGCGCAGGAGTCCATGTCGATTTTCTTTGACGATCTCATGACTTCTACGTTACCAGGTGCCTCAGATGCCGATCATCCTAGAGGCCTTGTCCTCTCCGTATCCGATTACCTTCTCGTTGCTCACGCCGCCTTCACGATCTCTCGCTTTAACTCAGCCCACCTCGCATGGCTGTCGGTTAAGCACCCACAGAGCCGACTCGTACCGACACCTCGCACCCAGCTCACCATCTTTTCTACCCTATCTGTTATATTCGCACTCCTATGCGTCGTGCTGCGCCCCTCGAACTCGAATCTTATCGCCATCCCCGCAATCTTGTTCTTCTTTGCCGAAGGGCCCATCTGGCCTCTCATCTTCGCAATGGGCCTCCGTGGTCAGGGTAATCGCACGAAACGCGCGGCAGCATGGCTTACCATGGGTGCAAGTGGACCAGCGTTTTGGCCGTTCGTGATGTATGGCATTATGAGCAACAATGGCGCGTCCGTACAGCTTGCATTCGTGATACCCGTCATTTTGCTGCTCTTCACGCTCGCGTACCCGGTCTTCTTGACATTATTGAGAGACGCGAGAGACCTTGTGGACCCACAAATACCCCGGGGACGGCGTGCTAGTGCAGGTGGCGGTATGGGCGGAGGAGAATACCCGGAGAGCGGGCGCAGCACAAGGGACACCAGTGCCAACATGGACGAGATACTGCGGCAGAGGAGGATGAGCAACGCCACTACTAATTCCACCTCCAAGGATGGTGGGGCGCTTGCCTTCGTCATGGACAAGATAAATACATTCAATGAGAAAAGAAGAGAAAAGAGAAGACAGGGCTCTTCAACGACGACAAGTTCGTCACCGATGTTTGAGCACATGGAGCTACGTCGGGAGAGCGACGGGGACCGGTCTGGAAACGGTCAAGGACAGCCCAGGGGAAACAGGACACCAACGATACCCGAGGAGCGATGATGTGGCGTTGCCGTTGAATCGGCATTGCACTTCCTGCTTTCTCATTCATTTGTGTTTCATTTCATTTACCAGGTTTTGTTTTACTGGCGGCATGTTTGGGTTCAGAGTTGGAAAATCTGCATATACGCATCTGGGCATCTGTTTGACCAACGATGAATTCCCACTATTCTATATTTCAAGACCGCTTTGAACATCGTATATATTACATCCTCAGAAACCAAGTCTCTTGGCTCGAGACATTCTTTCAGTGACCCAAGTACCCGCATACGTCCAGCCAACGCTTCACGTCAAGTAGATCCTTATAGGATGTACTCCGGATACCTTATAATAGAAGATATTGATTGTAAAGTAACTATCGAATCCACACATCTTGCGTGCGAACAGGAGGTCTCAATGCAGATGGACTGAAAAGAACCGCGAGCAAGCAAGCATGTTGTAAAGCTCACAAGAAATACTGCTGCCAAGCCACCGCTTTGTCCATCACACCATGATATTTCCTGGTTCAGCACACCAAAACACACAAACTCCGTTGAGACCGCACCATATGCAGATACAGCTGACACACCGACGCACCACACCCTGCCAGACACTTTTCAGTTCGGGGCCCAAATGCCCTGAAGATTGCCCTCGCAGTCGACAAACCTAGCCAGATATCCCATGTCGCCTCCGATAGCCGTCTTCTGCCTGTACCGAGTCAAATTCATCATGCCTCTCATCACCCGAACGCACCAACTATGCAAATCGTAGTCGTCGCCGTGCGAGAACAAATAAAGAAACGGCAAAGGGGGGGGGGGAGGACACAAAGGTCCAAGAAAAGACTCTGAAGCACTCACAGGTGCACCGTCCCACCCAAGCCCTCGACCATACTCAGTGTCCTCTCAATACTGTCCACAGTAAATGTCGTCAGGATCGCCATGTTGACTCTGCCGCCCGAGCCGCCTGATCCCCACGCCTGGACCAGGCAGTTCTCCGGCACCTGGATGAAAGCGCCGTTGAGGGCGGCGCCCTTCCGGAACATGTGTATTGTACTTGCGGGGCTGCTGCTGCCGTTGGTGGAGGCGGAGGTGGACGAGAACGACGGGTCGAAAGTCGTGCATTCCCACTGTCCCTCGGGTCAGTCAGCCAGGTGTTCTGTTGAGCTTCTTTCCACCTCTTGGAGGATATTGACCTCCCCTCCTACCGAGGATATTTGCTTACGCCGAAGATGGAGGTATAGAAGGCTGCGGCTCGAGCGGCGTCTATGACGGGGATCTCGAGCCAGTGGATTGTGCCGTGCTGTTTTGTAGAATACCTGGCGTTAGCGAGAGGTACACATAAGAGAGGCGTAGCAGCGGGGAAAGTAGAGCCGGTTAGCAAGGGAGACTATGATGGCTTTCGTTACCAGAGACGACGACATTATGCTGTGCGAGTTTTCTTGTGGTACTGCAGTTATGTGTATGGGTGACCCTTTGATAGAGAAGAGTACTGAGCTCAGGCGGCATGGGGACAGTAACAGCTTTTCTAAGTGGTGAGCGTCGCTCGATAGTGGTGAGAAGGAATTTCTGTATATAACTGCCCTCTACATCTTTCTCCCGGCATCTCAGTGTTTAAATTACTTGAGAACCATTGAGTCATCTCCAGAGCGAGGAGATAGTCAATTGTCCGGTCTGAATGTCTCAGAAGAAAACGGCGGGGATTTGCTGCTTGAGAAGGGTGGCGCCGCGGGATTCAGCAGCTCTAGCGCTTTCACGAGCAAGGATATCAGACGCGGTCGCGACGATATCGCGCCTGAAGTTCTCGGCGAGGTTCACAGAGTCGTACGAGGTGGGCCGTAGATTTCACCGACTTCTGGCCATGCGGGGATGTGCAGCCACAGAGTTTTGGGTCTCGGGTTGGAAAACCAGATGGCAAAGGCCACACGTGCCTTTGAGATAAGGCAGCTTTGTCTTTTCCGCCTGGGGTTCATACTTCGTCTATATCTCTACTAACAAGCCTGAACATCGTTGTGAATCCACCGAACCGTCAGACGCCTTCCCGCCGCTAGGACCCAGAACTATCCTGTTCCCGTGTCATGCACGTCACCTAAGCCTCCATGCGCCCGTCGTGCTCCGCGATCTCCTCCTGTATCTCCTCCTCGGCCTCCTGGTTCGCCGGAGCCGTCCAGCCCGTGCCGGCCTGCACCAGCAGTACCAGGACCACCAAGGCAGCAGCGGATGTGTACATAACGCTGAATGCGGTCTCGTATCCCTTGACCGCCACCTCCCTCTCCGCGGCGCTCAGGTAGCCGTTGAAGACAAAGTTTGGGCTCCCGAGGAGCCTCCTGATCAGGGCCACTCTCCCGGGGGACAGGTCGGTCGTGCCGTCGAGCGCCTCGAAGCCGGCTGTCAGGTTGGTCCTTAAGCTCCGCGTGAAGATGCCGCCCCCGATGGCCGTGCCGAAGCTGCCGGCGAAGCCCCTGAAGGTTGCCAGCAGGCTTGTGGCAATGAAGTGCGTTTCCGGGGTGGCGAGGTGGAGGAGGTGGGCCAGCGTATAGTTCAGTGCCGCGCCGCTGCAGAAGCCATTCGAGAAGATGAGCAGCACGTACAGCCACGCCGGAGAGCCGGCGTTGCTTGTTAGGGACAGGCCGAAGAGGGCCAGGCCGAACAGGAAGATGGAGACCATGCACGGCAGCCAGAAGGCCCCCGAGCGGCGGATGTGCAGCCAGCCAACGATGACGCCCCCGAGGCCAAAGCCCAGATTTGTCGGGATGAGGACCGAGCCGGCCACGGTGGGGGACAGACCCCTTACCGCGAGGACGAAGATGGGGGCGTAGTAGAGGACGGTCCAGCGAGCGGCCATGAAACCCAGTTGGGCCAGGCACGAGAATAATATGCCGCGGGATTGCAGGACGCTGACGGGGATGAGCGGGTCGGATGCTACTCTGTATTCGACAATGACGAAGAGTACCAAGGGGATCACCGAGAGTACCATCGGGAGGACCTGGATCGAACCCGAGAGGCCGTAGAGGAACAACACGATGGCTGCCGTCAACAAGACAGCGCCAGCATAGTCGATTGACTTGAGCTTCTGCAGGACACTCCTGTCCTTGGCCGGGCCCGCGGTGGCAAACGCCGGGATGCTCAGGAAGACACCAGCCCCGGCAAGGATGCCGATAGGAGCCTGCACCCAGAAGAGGGCCCTCCAGCCCAGCACGGGCAGGAGAGCGCCGAAGACGACGGCGCCAAAGGACACGCCGAGGGTGAAGCCGAGGTTGACCATGCCCACAAACAGGCCACGCCGCCGCCGCGACGTGAGCTGCAACACTAGGATAAGTGACAGCGTCATGACGCCGCCGCCACCGATGCCCGTCAGGACGCGTCCCATGGTGAAGACGGCGAAGGAGCCGGCCTGGGAGGTGACGATGCCCCCGACGGCGACGGAGAGGCCCGAGGCCAGGATCATGAAGCCCGGCGAGAAGATGGTGGCGAGGCGGCCGGCCAGCGGCGCCGACGAGGCCATGGCGATCATGTAGGCCGACGTGAACCACGTGGCAAGCTCGTAAGCCTCGAGCTCTTCGGCGATGGCGGACTGGACCATCGTCATGCCGCTCATGTTGCATGCTGTATATGGGAAGTCAGCGTACATGCTGTGTATGTCCTGGTATCCCCCCTTTTTTTTTTTTTTTTTTTTTTTTTTTCCCACTTACCCTGCATGAACATCAGCACCCACATGCTGAAGCAGATGCATGCGGCGCGTGTGGGCGTGACATAATGCTGGACAGCATCATCTTCGTCACGGTCTTGGACGACAGTCCGCCGTTGTAGAGGTGGGCTCGGCGAGCGTGGGATGAGAGGCGTGTGTTCCGAGGCATCTGGGGCGGTGCTGCCATTGTTGAGGGCGGCACTGCCCGCGCCCGGAGTAGGGAGGTCAGGCACAGCCATAGAGAGGTGGCTGTAAGGCTGGATAATATAGCGATTGAATATGGCAACACACACTATACCACTTGGGGTACGACTAACGGGGAAGGCTCAGGGTTGATAGAGACGAACAAGCTTCAGGAAGAAGTGACGACATGGCCCCGGGGGGATCGCGACATTTCGGAGAAAGGGACATGGGGACCTGAGAAGGACAGTCATTGAGTAATCGATGGGGATGGGACAACACACCCTGAACCTGTATGAGTGCCCACGCCGAAGGAGCCGATAATGAACGCCCCCTGGATACGAGGGCGTTGTCCAGTATGCCCGATCTGATTAGGTGATTGGTAATCCGGCACGGACAACGCGGTGCAACCCCGATCCTTGGCCCCCCGGCCCCCCGGCCCCCAACAATTCCGGGGTTCATCTCACCGGCAATCAGCCCGGAGTTGAACACAAGCGTCTATTCCGATTCTCGCTGCATCGCCATGTTTGATGTCAGTCGCGGGACATGCAACACATATGGCTTCAAAACACCCCAAGTCAGCCGCTGCAAATAAGCAACAGACAAGGGTCATGAGCTTCAACTCAAGAGTTACGTTTGCACTGCTGCTCTGACGCCGAGGGACCGAAGACAATGTGCCTTTCAGTCACTTGTCGCGGCCTTTTTTTTGGTAGCATGACTGAGCTATCGAGTCTGTATCACTTTTCATATACAACGTCATAACATAGTGGGCACATTTTGAAGAGTAGTCCCGGAAGTGGTTTTGATTCTGAACTTTATTGCAGCCCAGCGTGGCAGAAGCTTCGCATCCTCCCGCTCCCAACATAGCACACACTGACACAGACCGAGGAGCATCGCCCTCCGCTGACCATCTAGGCCCTGTCGCTCGACCAGATCATTAAGCTCGGAGTAGCACCACCCACGACCCACCTAAACCCTCTCACTCACCCAGATCGCGCCCCGGCACCCCAGCCGGATGGCGCCCGTGAGCAGCCAGTGCGGCTCCGCCTTCTGCGCGTCGTGCTCGACGGCGTGGTCGAGGTGCTCGAGCTCCTCGTCGCGGATGCGCCGCAGCGTGCCCACGAGCTCCCTGATCTCCCCGCCGACCTCGTACCCCTCGTCCTCCCACCCGCGCACCATGGCGAGCAGCTCGCGCACCTGCCCGTTGTAGTGGTCCCCGATCTCCGTCTCCACCGCCTCCGTGCACGCCATCGCCGCCTCGTTGCCCATCGCCGCCGTCGCCCACCCCAGCCCGTAGCTCAGCGCCGACCACGCAGGGTACATGGCCGTGGGGCGCACGCGGTGGCGGGCAATCAGGGCGTTGAAGGTCGCCAGGTGGCCCTCCTCCTGCTCGTACATGTGCCGCATCAGGGGCCGCAGGTGGGGCTGCCGCCGCACCACGGGCGGCGTCTGCGCCGTGTAGATGAGCGTTGCCGCCAGCTCGCCTGCCTGGTTGACGCGCAGCGCGGACGAGAGGAAGTCGCGCTGCTCCTTGGTAAGCGGCTTGCGCTTTCCTCTGTTGGCTTTGGTGGGCCCGTCGTTCTGGGATCTCGCTTGTGACGGTGATGGTGCTTCTGGTGTGCTGTCGGCGACTTCGGCGCGTCTCGTGGGTGTGCTGGACACCAGGCGCCGCGATGAGGCGGTTGGATGGAAGAGCGCAGGTGCGAGGAAGTCGTGGACTGGGAACTGTCGTGCTACAGTCAGGTTGCGCCGTGCCGCGCGCAGCAAAGATGCTGGTGGAGGCATGTTGATGATCAATGCTGTTCCCAGTAGCCCAGCCAGTGCGCGGTGCTTGGGCCAAGGTGAGTGGATTGTGCATAAGAGATAGTTGAGAAGAAGTCTTGCACATCATCGAGGGTGGTCTGAGGTCCGCTAGCTGCCGCGTTGCGCCGGGAACCTCGACAGGGTTCAACCCTCGGCCCAAACCACGGCGGACCTTGCTACGTCATTGCCGACTAGACTCTCACGACTCTCAAAAGCGCACTGAGGCCTACAACCGTTGACGGATGGATACCTTTGAAATATCTACATGACTAACAATGACTTGGTTGAACGGAGGAAATTGGGCCTCTATACCCCGGGATGCAACCACAGAAACTTTATGCAAATGCGCACAACCAAAACGCCGATTGCTTGATGATGATGACCACTCCTTTCTCCCGGTTCGAGACGGTGCTTCAACGGCGAGCCAGGCCGTGCGATCAGCCTTGGCCAGCTCGCACCTTCTTGTCGTCTCAGTGAGAATGTGCATATGAAGCTGGTGGAGGGCACCAGAAAAGGACCATTTCGTAGGAAACCTTCTCACGCCTCCATGAAATCAACCCCGGAGCACACAACCCGGAGCCATCTTAGTTACTATAGAGAGGTCAGCTTTCATGCGCAACACCCGGCTCAACATGTCTTGAAACTTACTAGATCTGCAACGGAGCAGCCTGGTCCACCAACGTAAGCCAGTTGCCCTTCTCGTCCGCGCCCACAAGCCAGTCGTACGGGAATACCACGAGGTGGCCCTGGACCATCCCAAGCAGCCCCTCGCGCTGCTCCCTGGTCAACAGCTCTTCTACAGGAGGCCGGTGGCGGCTGCCCCTGGTGTTGGCGCGTCTGCGTCGCTTGACAGACCCCTGCACCCCTTGCGCAGGCGTCGTCGAGGCCGAGCTGCCTGGTGGCTTCTCCGAGATCGTCGGCGTGTTGTCAGGGGTGCTGAAGGTGGTACGCCGGTCACGCTTGTCCGGCGTCGTCGCCCTGCTGGTCTCGGGTACCACGAGCTTGGACGACGGTTCCACTGTGCTGCCGTTCGTGTTGCTGTCCTCGCGCGCTGCCGCGGCTTTCTCTGGGTCTGCAGGTGCCGTCGGTGCTGGAATGAAAGGGCTGTTGGCCGGAGGGCTGAATGCAGGGCTTCCCATGGGTGAATTGATGGCACGCGCCGCGGCGGCGGCTCTTTCCACGTCAAGCCTGGAGTCCTGTCGAGCATGGCGATGCGCCGGTGACTCATTCTCTGTTGGGGACTTCTTCAGACCGCCAGCCAGCGGAGGCAGGTTCTTACCAGCGTTGCCTTTACCTGGGAATTTGCTTGAGAACGAGCGGGTCGCGGGGAGCGGACCTGGGGCTGAGATGCCGGCGCCGCCAGATGTGGCTTCCGGAGGCGGCTTTTCGGATCCACTGGGGTCACCTGCTTCGCCCTGCTCACCCTTCTGCGCCTCTCGTGGTCCTTCTTGTGCCACCTGCAGTCGTTTCTGGTGGTCTATGTACTCCGTGTACTGGTCCCACTCCCTCACCTCGTTGTCCGGCATGCAGTGGAACACCTGTCTGTAGATCTTGGTGTTGTTGTCCGCAATCCGGTACCAAACGTCCTCGTAGAAGGCCGGATCCAACGGATCACGCATGCAATCCTTGTCAAGGACGGCAGGCTTGATCTCAGCGGCCAGAGGATGCGACACAGACAGGATCGGCTCTCCGTCTGCGTCAAGAAGTGGCGGCCCGCCAATATCCGTGTCGTCACTGTGTGGAAGGTCAGGGAGCTGGTTGGCCCTGGGAAGTCCTAGTTGGTCGGTATTCCGACGGTCCAGGGGGGGCATCACAGCTCTGCTGGGGCCTTCTCCGACCGAATCCGTCGCAGCAGGCCGCGGGCTCTCAGACTTCTGGCTAGGGGCTGGACTTTCGATAGTTCCTTTGCCCTCAGCTGAGATATCACGGGCGAGGTATTCTCGGCCACCGATGACAACGGTATCCCTGCCTTGATCTAGACCTTTGCCCTGTGCCTCCTTCCAGCGATCAGGACCAAACCCCTCGACCTCGTTCTTTTGTTTGGGGTCGGCGGGTGCATCCACGCTTTCTGCTTCAACGACATTCGAATCCGAGTTGGAAGACTTGGACGAAGACTGGTCGCTGTTGTCCATTCGTTGGAGGTCGACGTCATGATTAATGCTGTGACCTCTCTCAATTGGGGGACGTGGTACGTTCAGGTCCCCGTTGGCACCTGACCGCCTTGAAGTTTCTGAGCCATCCGAGTCGCTGTGGTAGATTCGGTCCATGTCAGACTGGAAAGCCTCCTCGTTTTCCAGGTCTGCGTTCCTCTCCTCCTCAATAATCTCATCCACTGGAAGACCAACATGCTCCCTCATGAGCCGCATGCGCAGGGTGTGTGCAAAACGGCCGACCTGAAAAGGTTTCCCTGCCATAGTCGACCATATCAGGTCAGTGTCCCTAACAACTGCAGCACACTCGGAGTCACGGGAGCCCAGCATGGATCGCTCATTGATGTTGGCCGAGCCTATCAAAGCTACGCGGTCATCAACAATGATGAGCTTGGCGTGAATGTAGAGCTGTTCGGTGACATGCATCTTATTGGCGCCGATCTCGCCCCATTGCCGCAGGCTGAAGAACTGAATATAATCTTCAGGATCAATGCCGGCAGCTCGTAGTCTGCCGAATATCGAGGACTCCCCGCGGCAGATGCTTCGGTATTGACACTCCATGATGAGCCGGACGCTGGTACCCTCCTTCTCAGCCACGGTGTTCTGGAAACCGGGCATCAGAGGGATGAGGATGACGGCCTTCCAATCCTCGTCGTTTTCGTAGGCGCGCTTGATACGGTCCACGAGTGCGTCGCCAATGTTGTTGACGATTGGCACGCCGAGCGCCTCGGTGCTTGAGATAAAGAATTGGTTCTCGATGTAGACGAAATGCTCGGACTTTTCGATCATTTGAAGATATGCGTTCTGAATACTGCACTCGGTGTGTTGTATTCCTAGCGACCAGGTCGACGCGGATCGAAGAATCTGGACTTCGCATGTCCCCGTGAGGCCCATAGCTTCCAAGTCTTCGTCGCGGAAGTCAGGCGGTGGAAGCAAGTAAGGCAAAGGCCGTGTTGGCTTCCGCCCACGACGGAGATAATTCCACCGCTGCACGAAATGTCTTGTGAGGTCACGAGCGGGCTGACCAACCACTTGCATCGAGATATCGTGCCACGGCATCCTTGGAATCTTGGATCGGTCATACATCTCCTCGTATGGCCGATCCAGGTTGAAGAAGTCCTGCACCCTCGGGTTGGTGTAGTCCTTGCCCGGGAACATCTGGACGTGTTCGGCATCCCTGGGAACGTTCTGCACCTCATCCGGCTCGAAGCCCGTCGGTTTGTCATCCGCAAGTTTGTGCTGGGGCGTATCCCATCTACCAAAACACAAATCAATACCTCCAACGAATGCGATATAATGGTCGACTATGCAGATCTTCTCGTGATGAGCATAGAAGTACTGGTTCTTCTTGTACTGGTTTGGTGATCTTTGCACAAAGATGTTTGGATGCAAGTTGAGGAGGGACCTCTTCGTGTACTCGGAGTTGATGGGAACGGCGGCCTCGACGTTGCGGTATACTATCACGAAGATCTTCACGCCTTCTTGCGCCTTCGATTGGAGGAGCCGATCAAGACGCCACCGCTGGCTGATACAAGGTGGCCTTCGCATGTATATCTCGGGGCTCAGCCACCAGTCGTGGATATAGATCACATCCTTCGCCATGGAAATAGCCCGCGAGACATTCCACATGTAATCGCGCGCATCGACAAGCCACTGAGCATAGACGTTTCGCCGAACGGGCGCAAAGCTGGCAAATCGAATTTTGTCTGAAGCCCAAGGCGAATTCTGCTTCATCAGCTTGATGGACTCCTCAAACTGCGGCAGGTCATGCTGCTGAGCATAGAGCTTGACCTTTCGCTCAGAGTTGATAATGGTCAGTTTGTGGTGGTGATTTTTCTTTGACGACTCGGGATCGTTCAGGAAATCGTCATCGTCGCCGACATCTGGCCCGTCCTGGTCAGACTTGGCCTTCTTGGAGCCCTTTCGCCCGACCTGCTTGAGGCCTTTCTTCTTGGCAATGATCTCGAATTTGAAGTCGACCAGGACGACATCACATATGTCGATGCTCTCTGGAGAGTCAACACACGCTATGTAGCTCTGTCGGATCAGGAACCACTTGCGATCTCTTCGAGTGACAGCCTTGGCCGGGTTGACGATGCCATTAGCTGGCCGAATCTGCATGAAACCTTCTTTCCCGTGGTAGCCGCCCTCCGCCGCGAGGCGCACCCCCAGCGCGGACAGCTCGAAGAAACGACAGAGGCGGTTGCTGTCTGGCCTGAACATGAGCCAGCGTATCATTTCTCGAAGGTATTTCTCAAGTGACCGTCGCTGGAACCCAATATATTTGCGCTTTGCTTCATCAGCGTCCTTAGCAGCCTGGACTTGGGCGTCAGCCATGGCGCCAGTACCGTCCTCAGGCATTGTGGTGTTGCGTCGCGGACTGAGGACGTTCATACGCGAGCCCTTGCGTTTCTTCCCAGAACGGCCCTCGGCCTCGGTGCCCGTACCCTCGGCAGCAGTCATCTCGCCGGCTGTGGCCTCGCCGGCTGTCATTTCGCCGGCTGCTACAGCCTCGGGAGTCTCAGCAGGGCGACCCTCGTCTTCTTCATCACTGAAGTCCATTGCTTTGATACTCCGCAAGTAGGGGAAGGCCTTGGCTGGGAATTTGGGTTGCTTTGGTCCTACGCGGGCTCCGGGACGCTTCAGTCTCTCGGTGGTGACGCTGCCCTTGTACTTGAGATGCATGCGTACAATGTCTCCGATGCTCTTCTTCACTGTCCATATCATGCGATTTGGCCCGTTGCCGTACTCCAGATGGATGGTGAAGAGAGTGTGTCGTTCGCTATCGCCTCGAACCACGCTGTCGCTGATGTTCACGCGGACTTGCTCGAGAAGCACAGGGATCTTCTTGTGGCCATGTTCGTCACGCTGGAGCATGCTAGCAAACATCACTACGGCCGGCGCACCAGCCCGAAGTTCTCCCATGAGTTCCGTAGACTTGAGGTAGTCGATGCGCTCGCCTTTTCTGTGCCGCAGAAGACCCAAAGTATTCTTAACTTGTTTCCATCTATGGCCACCGAACGTTGAGTATCGCTCCCCTCCGAAGCGTGGCCGCCGGGGCGTCTGCAATGCATCGCCGTCCGACATGCCTCCACCTGTGAAGACGCTCATCCCACGGAAGTGGCTTCTGCGGGTCGTGTCTACCACATCGTCTGCCTCCTCCGCATCGACTGATCGACCCAAGTGTGAATGGCCTCTTATGGCGGGAGGCCTAGAAAATTCGCGGGCTTCGGATTCTGACACAGCCCCGCGATCGCGAGGGTCTGGCATGGTCGAGCGGCGCGGCAGGGGAGGAAAGCGGCGTGCGCTGGGAGAGCTTGTGCGCGTCTTGGGGGTGGAGGGAACCGAGCCAGAGAACTGTCCTATGCGCCTCGGCAGGCGGCGCTTCTTCTTCGCGAACGCGCCATTGGATGGCCGTGGAGTTGACTCGTCCGCCGTCTCCTCCACGTCGGCATCATCGACATCGCTGGTGTATTGATGGACATGCTGCGGAGGCTGGGGCCCTTCTGCCGCCATTGGAGTTGGGACGGGACCTTTGGAAGCGTCACCGGGACCGTGGAAGTCAATCGGAATGCTAATTGCTGTACTATGCTATAAGGATGCGGCTCGTTGATGGTGTTGGCAAGGAGGTGCAATGTTGGAGCGTATGTCGCTGGGTCAGTCCCAGGCGGCCCCTTGCAGCCAGCTCTTGTGTGCGAGACGGGCGTTGGAGGATGCTGGAGACGATCATGCAAAAGAGTCGGGGCGGAGAAAGACGTGAACACTTCTCGGGCTTTTCGAGTAGGGCGCGTGCAAACTGAAGAGAAGGCGACAACAAGGACGGGGAGAAGACCACGATTTCCGTAGTCTTAGAAGCTATGGAAGTCTCCCTTTCCAGGAGATTGGGTGGTGGTTAGGAGGTCCAGCAATCTGGCTAACAACAAGCTTGTGGAGACTAAGTAGGGGTCGTGCAGGGGTGTTTCAGTGGAGGCAGGGGACCTAGGTCCACCCGGGCTGCTATCACTCCAGTGGTGTTGCTGGCAGTACACAGCAGCAATGTTGCATGCAGATGTACAAGTGATGTCACCCACCGCTACCCAAGTATTGCGGTATATGGAAACCCTAGGTAGGTACCTGTGTGCTTCTTTATGCACCTAACCCACTGAACAGCACTGCAACGATCACGAGGGACGCTGTAGACTGTGTAGGTTGCTTGGTTGCTAATTACGCTCAGAGGGCAGTGCCTCTGGTGTTTTGGGCTGCAACGCTGCTTATGTAAGCAGCTGTCTGCCCGCTATCTACGGATCCACACCTGCCTGCGCAATATGGAGCAATACCTGGCCAACGATGCCCCGCGACGTGGTTGACGCTTCACAAGCGACGGACAGCCCGCCAAAATAGCTTCAAGCTGAGAGCGAACGTCCCGTGACGTGTCTGTTTTCTACGGGAGCAGATGACCTGAGGCTAAATTCAAATTCCCTCAAGCATCAGTTGAACACAAATGGGCAGCCCACCCTGCGCAATCTCCTTGTTGATATCAAGGACACTCCAATCCCCACCGCTCTCTAGTTCTCGAGATTGAACACATTAAGCCCTGAAATGGTGATGATCCGAATAATCTGATGGCCAAGCCACAACATGTCTGGGCTCACACCAACTCGGGTCCGTCCATCCGTCGTGCTCTAGCTTATTTGTGGCCCAGCGATAGCTGGTATTTTTGGCCTGCGGCACAGCCTTATTATATTTAGCAGCAGCTGATGATGGCTCTTGGTGCCAGTCTGCGACCCACGAACGAGCTGCAACTGTCTGGCTTTCCGTGCATGGTTTCGTGCCACGCACAAGTCCGCGGTGTACCGTTGCAACCTGGATTGAAAATCCGAACGATGAGACAATCGCTAGCATATAGAGCAAATATTTCCTGGCACATGAGACAAAAATCTGATGTACCTCATGGACTGGAGAAAATTCAAGTCAAGCCTGTCCACAATCCTGAGGATGCGGAACCCCCCCCCCCCCAAAAGCAACAAAAAGTTCCGACCCTAACCCAGAATTCGAGCTGGGGCCCACCCCGGACCCCGAGCAACAATCGATGGCCGGGGTTCCAGTTACCGACAAGAGGGCCGCTTCGCGTCAAACCGAGACGCGATGTGCTAGTGAGGTATGCACCACATTCACGACTGGCGCAAAAACCCAGGTTATTCAGACAACCATGCCCAGGTAAGCCCCCGCGCATCCCAGACTACGATGAAATTCTACTGACGCCAAGAAGGGAGATCATCACGGTTCAGGCAGGCCAATGCGGCAACAGCAGTCAGTAACTCATCCTGCCATACTGACCCCAGAGTCTGGCCCACTACACCATGGGCATTCAGCGCCGGCCGTTGCTGACGGCTCCCAGTTGGCAGCCAATTCTGGCAGCAGCTTTGTCAGGAACACGGAATCGGCCAGGATGGCAATCTCGAGGATTTCGCGACCGAGGGCGGTGACCGGAAAGACGTCTTCTTCTACCAAAGCGACGACACACGGTACATCCCACGGGCCATCCTCATCGACCTGGAACCCCGCGTCATCAACGGAATACAGACTGGCCCTTTCAAGAACATATACAATCCTGAGAACTTCTACGTTGGCAAGAATGGAGTCGGCGCCGCAAACAACTGGGGCGATGGGTACCAGACGGGCGAGACCGTGTGTGAGGATATCATGGAGATGATAGACCGCGAGGCCGACGGCAGTGACTCGCTCGAGGTAGGCTCCAGCCATGGTACCAGGTGTGAAGGTCGTCGCTGAAATGCTGCACAGGGTTTCATGATGCTGCATTCCATCGCTGGCGGCACAGGTTCTGGTCTGGGGTCCTTTCTGCTCGAGCGGTTGAACGACAGGTTCCCCAAGAAGATCATCCAAACATACTCCGTGTTCCCAGACACGACGACTGCCGGAGATGTCGTTGTGCATCCCTACAACAGTATGCTGGCGATGAGGCGGTTGACGCAGAATGCCGACTCGGTAGTGGTCCTTGATAACGGGGCTCTGTCTCACATCGCCGCCGACAGACTACACGTGCAATCGCCGTCTTTCCAGCAGACCAACCAGCTTGTCTCAACCGTCATGTCTGCTAGCACGACAACACTGCGGTATCCGGGCTACATGCACAACGACCTCGTCAGCATATTGGCCTCGCTGATTCCCACACCTCGTTGTCATTTCCTCATGACCGCATACACTCCGTTCACGGGCGACCAAGTCGAGCAAGCCAAGACAGTGCGGAAGACGACGGTACTGGATGTCATGCGGAGACTGCTGCAGCCCAAGAACCGGATGGTCTCGACCGTACCGGGCAAGAAGAGCTGCTACATCTCCATCCTCAACGTCATTCAAGGCGAGGTGGACCCGACAGATGTGCACAAGAGTCTTCTCAGGATTCGTGAGCGGAGGCTGGCGCAGTTCATTCCCTGGGGCCCGGCCAGTATACAGGTGGCTCTCACAAAGCGTAGCCCCTACATCCCGATGAGCCACCGCGTGAGTGGCCTCATGTTGGCTAACCACACAAGCATTGCAACTGTACGTACACATCTGGTCGCAGTTACTGATAAGTGATTCTAACATGGTATGCAGCTCTTCAAGAGGATCATCAGGCAGTACGATGGCATGCGAAAGCGCAACGCATTCATGGAGGGATACAAGAAAACCGCCCCATTTTCAGACAACCTAAACGAATTTGACGAGTCGCGAGAGGTGGTGGCCGACTTGATTGCCGACTACGAAGCCGCCGAGAATGCAGATTATCTCAATCCCGACCTGGGCGAAAAGGCCACCTCGGCAGAAACCGACAGACGTGTTGCCTAGAGATAGTGGGTCCCTGCGATGGTACCAAGATTGATTGATATTTGGCCAATGGCGTTTATGAGGGATTAAATCCGGAGTTGTTCGGCTGGCATATGACTTTCTGAGAGACATTGGAGTGCATTGGACCGGTGGGCGTTTGTGGTAAGATACCAGGCTGAAAGATCCATGCCAGGACTAATGATTCTCATGGTTTCGGGATGGCCCGCCCCTCTGCGAACCGCAGCCTACCATCTTGGTCAGGCAGAGGCCTGCACGGGTTATGCCTCATGTGTCATCGCAAGCTCTGTGTGACAATTTCCTGGCATCAACGATTCCATCCGATTCTGGTAGATGGTGGCGTGTGGGGCAAGATGCGGCTGCAATTCTGGGCTGGGGCCCGAGTGGGTGACCCACCATTTACGTCAACTGCGCGTAGTAGAGTGACGTAGTTTCGCTGAGCGCTACACCACCATCTACTTATAAGACGTTTTTCTTTCGGGCCAGAACAGCTTGTCCTTTCTTCTGCCTCATCATCATCAAACAAAATTCCTGGAGAAGTCAGAACGATCCTCGCAAATCAACCAATTCAATCTACCCAAGATCACACTCTCAATCAGCCAACCAACGCCTCATCCACCACTCAGTAAGCTGCCAGTTGCCCGTCCCTTTCCTCCCCCGCGATCGAGCACCCCGCAAACAAGTCCACATTATTAGAATCGAGGAGCTGACACCACCGCGCAGAGATGACTCAGTCCAAGGCCGACAAGATCAACGAGGCTCAGTCCAACCTGCCTCTCCCCGAGCAGCCCGTCGCATCTGACTGGAACTCTGCCGACGCCCGCAACGTCAACGTTGGCTCCGGCCGCGACGTGGCGAGCGACATCTCGACCGGCGCCGGCTCCACGGCCGGCCTGCGCGAGCCCGCCACCAAGTCGTCAGGCGAGACCGATATGAGCAACATCGGCCGTGAGGGCAAGGACAATCTGGACGGACCCCCCAAGGATGCCGCCGCGCGATAGGTTGTCCCCAAACAGCCCTTTCGCCCCCGCCCCCAAACAAGAGCGGAGCTTAGCTTGATTTCTCGTGGTTTGGCGTTCTCTGGAAGGGAGGGACATTAATGGAATGGGATGACGACACGAGCATGATCATGCCGTGAGGGTCTGGCCACATCAAGGAACCTCATACGATGAGACGGCCTTTGGCATGTCAAATGGAATACATTGCATTGACCAACCACTTTTCTCTGCTTCCGTGAATTGTCCGTGACTTCTTCACTCTGGAAGTGTTTTAGTCCCGCGTAATACTACACTTGTAAAGCGGTCCGAAGGCTGAGACCGGAAGTCTCGCTGTCGGCGACAGCCGCTTGACAGATAAGTTTGCTGGAAGTCTCCTATCATGTACTTTTCAAAACGTGTCTTCGGTTCTGGCGACCTTAAAGCAATTGAATATCCGTAACTATCAACGCACAACTGGGTACACCATTTGACCATGTGAACGGAGTTGAACTTCCACAAGGGAGTGCCGTATCCACTCGTTTAACGAAACAAATTACTTGAGAGCACGCTTCGCACTCAAACGTATCACAAAGTCTTCGAGACCAGTTATTGCGATGAGTCGGACTAGAGCGAGATTAAAAATCACCGCTGTTTCCCTTCTCCAGAATGTAACCCCAAGCCTGACTCAAGTGTCAAACCAATTTGAGCATTGAGCGGACTGGCCTCCCCAATGACGGAATGCAGAACTTATTTACCTATGTACCTACTATACATAAAATCACAATTATGGTTGGACCCAAGTTTGAGCATAATTTGAAGCGTTGATTCATGTTTCTCAATTCCTAGATCGAAGGTGTGATACGAGTTTGATTTAGCAACAATGTTGACTGAGACTTGGAGCTGTTTATGTCTACCCAAGGCCTGAGTGGGTCGGTGGACTCATATGGCTCCGGGCTTGAATTTCATCATCGTGGAAATGTCACTTTAAATATGATTATGTGCACATGTGCTGGCACTCAGCTTGCCCATACATACCTGGAGTGTCAAACAAGGCAAATATTGGCAAGCATGGACTAAAGTAAGCCTTGATTCAGTACTGGGACGTGGTAGTCCAGCATGATGAATACTTGGCGATCGACGGTATGAAAAAGTTCCGACTGAAGTCAGAAAGAGATGCTCCAGAGTATTGTGATATACACCTCCTCTCCTTATTTTGTCTGTTTCTCATATCAGGTTGAGAAACCTGCAAACCCCTCTGCACCGTAGTTGGAAGAACCTCTCTTGTGTTGATCTTCTCTGTCTATCCATATGATCGGTCAGAAGATCATGCTCGCGTTCGGATATTGGAGCAGTCTTGCGAAGGCTGAGAACTTTGTGAACAAGTCCTAAAAGGAAGGAACGATCCTGAGCCCACTCCACATCTTGTTGCCCACAAGGCTTCCTTAGCTGTGCAGCAAAGATGTGTGAACAGCCCAGCGTAGTTCCCTGATCAAAATCACTCAATGTTCTTGTGTGTAGGCCCATGAGAGGCCCAGGGAGAGTGGAGCCCACATTTCCATGGATGGTAATTTGCTCGCCTGCAGCACTTGAGTACCTGGCATTTTAATACCCTGCTGTCAGGCTGGCATCTGCCAGGTTGGAGTCCCGTTGTTTTGCTGCCAGGCCAACCTGAAGCCCTTTCTTACAGTGAGGCCGCTGCATAAGAAAGCCTGACACTGGCAACAGCTCCCAAGCTTGCTCCACAACATAGAAACCACACCAGCACCTAGGCAACCACCCACTTGCCTCAAGCATCAACTTCAAAACTGCCCAGGTGGTGAACACCAAGTCCCTCCTTCCCATTTGACACAACTTTCTCCCCACACCAAGATCTCTTTGTTCAGGACAAGATCTATCTCCTTTCTTCATTCATCATCACTGAACCCTCTGCTGACCGTGTCACGATTGTTAAGCACCAACACGACACAACTGCCCTTGTTCTGACACAGAACCCAACCGTCAAGAGGGCTCCTTGTCACGAGAATCCCTTCCCACGAGAAGACTCCCTTACCGTGGTCGAGCACCCCAGTTGAAGCTTCTGACGACCCAGGTCAACAGGCAGCATCGTCAGCCCAGGTAAGTCCTGTTCATTCCTCCCACCTTTTTTCCCCCAGGTCGCAGCTTCCCAACTCGAGCACATTACCACGCCTTTGTGTTTTCGTTCGACCATCAGTTCCAAGACACACCATTTCCTCCCCTCGTTCTCCTTACAAAGGCACCCATCAGAGTTGGGCATCACAACCAATCTCTTCTCACACCTCCAAGGACGAGTCCGTATGCCCCACTCCCAAAAGCGCAGTACCTTCCCTCCCACACCCAAACAAAACTGAAGACACCTACTACCTTCTGTACCCTTTGAGCCAGCAACACATTGGCACTTTGCTTCTTGGGGTGGTCCCCAAAGCATCTCCTGCATACCTTTGGCACAATGAGGGCTGGCAGTCCGTCCATTGTGGCAATTCTTGCACATCCAACAGACACCTGACAATCACTGTCCTTCCAATACCCTCCTACCTTTTCGTACCTGGCTCCCAAAAGTCGTGGTTCAAAAAGATAAAGCTAATGCTTCCAGATAGCAGGACATTCGATAAGAGACTTGAAAAAGAAACGTGGGACAATGGCACCCAAAAACGCGCAGAAACGTGAGCTTAGTGCGGCCGAGCTGGCCATGTTGGTATGAAGCCCCATACCTCACCATCGGGACTATCCCGCACAACAAGTTTGAGAACTAACTGGCTACCCACAGGATGACATCGGTGCTGGCCGTATCGATGAGCTCCCCTTGGAGGACACCGGCAGGGTTCCTCGTAACGTCGCTGCCATGAACAGCATTGAGAGCGGCCGAACCGGAACGGACAATAGATGGAACCAAGCCATTGCCGGAGGCGCCTTCGAAGACGATGACGCCGCTGTTGTCGCAGGACAGAGGGAGCTTGCGAATGGCCAGCTTGCTCGTATGCGTCGAGCTGCTGACCTTTCCTACATGGCTGTCAACCGAGGCTTCGACTACAACGATCGTCGTCTTCGCCAAAACCACAACGGCCAGGTTGCCCCGCGAGCGCAATTCTTTCGAGGCGAGCGAGGTCCTGCGCGGGCTGGCCTGGCTCACACGGGAGATGGCCCTGTCGAGCTCCGCGGAGCGATGCGCAACAGCCGGCATGCACCTCAGCCTGCGCCTGTGTCAAATGCCAGCACGCAGCGCCCTGCTAGGTCCTCGACGAATGACATGTTGCCATCCGTTGTTTCTAGTGCTCATGGATCGGACCAAGCCTTGCCCTTTCGCGCCCGACCTTTGGACGCAACTCGACCTCCGCCTCAACCCGCAGCTGTTCCCACTGTCAGCAGTGCTCCACAAGAGGAAGCCCAAGTGCCGTCGACCACTGTGTGCCTTTTACTGCCTGAAGGACACTCTGTATTGTTCCAGGCAACAGTATCATTTGCGTCACCCGCCTTCCTCGACCGAATTGCGGAGTACCCTGGGACTATTTACCTAGTTGCTGGACCTGCCACGAACGAGGATCAGATCATCCTCCACATCGATGAGGATCGCGTGGGGGATGTGAAGCGTCGTACAGAAGAATACGTTGACTACCTCTCCGATGCCGACCGACTAATCCTGCAATTCAAGGACGAAGTTGGCTACATCACCTGGTTCGTGGTTATATTTCGCCAGCGGGATATCATGGTTGCTTTCGTGGATGCTCTTCGGAAGTTCGTCGGCCGCTTGAAAGAGCCATCCCCAAGCCCAGCTGCTCCAAATATGGGCCCTTCCCTCGTCGATACTTCAGCTCTGCCCGTTGAGCCTCCGCATGACATCTCGGCCCCGATCATCGAGAGCCCCGTTCTGCCGAACGAGACTGCATACGATCTCACCACGGCTGGCAAATCCCTCGCGGAGACGACTTCGCGGAGCACAGTAGCTCGGCAACCAGACACCCTAAGGACGATCTCTATGGTGATTCTTGAGGACATTGTGTCATGGGCTATGCACATTGTTGCTTTCGTTAGAGATTCTGGCCCTGCGGAGTTGGCGAATGCCGATGCACTCCCTGGCATTATTCGAGGAGCGGCTGCTGCAGTTTTGATGGAAAAGCATGCTGGATTCGCTGACCTTGATTCTAAAGAACGGGTTGCTTATGTCGATAATATCTGCGCCCCGCAGGTATTCGAGAGATTCAAGCGGCGAATGCTTGAAGATGCAGCCAAGAAGGGGCCTACGGAGGCTGTATCGACAACTGAGCCCAAGACTCAGAAGTCCCCAGATGTGCAAGAGACCTCGCCTCCTAAGCGTCCTCGGCCGAAGTACACCATCCAGAAGCTATTGCATCTAGAGTCCACAGCCGTCGACCCACCTGAGTTCTTGACAGAGCTGAGATACCTGCCCGAGATGAATCCGGAGAATCGAGCCCTGATCGAGCAGATCATTCGGCAGGCTCATGGGCTTCCCGGCACCTCCCTACCATTGCAGGCGCCCCAGGTCTCAGGGCGCGCAACTCCTCGGACTACACACATGAATTGCCCGAGGGCAGGAACTAAGCTTGATGGTCATGTCTCTCCAGCTCGTGCGCAAAACGTTGGCGGTCGCAACTCTGACGCTGGTTCAGTACATGCTGCACCAGCCCTACCAACCCACCCACCTAGGGTCACAGTGACTGCTCCGGTCGAGATGCCTCATCCTGAGGAGCCTCTCATCTCCATTCATGGCGAGATGAACGGACTGAACTCTTCGAGACACAACAAGAACGGTGTGGATCTACTTGGACAGAGCGCGGGTCAGTTCACCGGTGCGCTCTCAAAGAACAAATCTCACCTGGAAGATTTGATGTTAATTGATCGAGTCGAGGACTTCGAGGTTATCCGTGCCAACGACCCCGAGGTCGCCGAGATTGCGGACCGGTTTGCACGAGTCCACTTCGACGACGGACTACCCACTTAGTGATGCTGCATGTTGAAGACCTGGGCCGATGTTGGCGAACGTGTTTGGGATGAGGGGGACGATCGTAGTGGCTGGTGTCGAAGCGTTGGTCGCCAGTAACCGATCGGGGAAGATCATTCTTGACTTTTGTTGGATCCCGGTATTGGTGTCACAGGCTTGAGACATTTCTGGGGATCTTTCGCTGATGGGAAGCAATCGTATTGTTGTCTGTGGTTAATGTAGAAAAAGAACTCTGGATCGAGGAGCCTGGTCTGGCTAATAGTGGCATCCCACATAGTTCCAGCCGATGGACTTGGAATCGCCTTACGCTAGGTAGTGAATGGCAACTTATACTTGGTAGCCGTCATCATCTCCAGCTCGTTGAATGCTTGAATGTTCAAGTATTGAATCGTCAGGTTGACAGATTTCTCGCAGCCCACAAAAAACCAGGCCGTGATCGCAGTGAGAATGTCCCTGAGCCTGCCGAGATGCCACTACTGTGTCTTCAGTTGTAACCGACAGTAAATTTGGCCTGAACGAGCATCAGCGGCGGGAGCACCTGGACTGTGCCGTGCTAAGTCCGTCAACAGCCATCTATATATTGCCCGTGTCGCTCGTCGCGCAGACTGTTCTGGCAGAGGATACTGGACAACGGGCACTCGTCTTCCAGACCGAGCACTCGTGTCCAAATGAGGCCCCTCCCTGGCAAGTCACAACACCGTGTTAATACTCCAGCCCCAGTCATTCACTCATGCTCCCACGCCGTGTCCTCCCTCGAGACGATGACCTCGTCGACGGGCAACCGCTTCCCAACGATCTCGTCCCCGTTGGGCAGGTCGTTCTCGACAGCGCGCCTGTCTGCCTCGGCCTCGTCGGCGGCGATGCCGGCCTTGACGTGGCGGGCGACGAGGCGGCGGCGGGCGACGGCGAAGTCGACGTCGACGAACCAGACCTCGTCCATGAGGCGGGCGGCCGAGGACCAGGGCTCCTTGTCCAGCGCGACGTAGTTGCCCTCGAAGACGACGATGCGGTGCGAGGGCAGGACGGCGATGTCGGCGTCCTTGGGGTCCTTGACGGCGTGGTCGAACGAGGGGGCGAAGACGGTCCCCTGCGGGTAGTCCTCCGGCCGCTCCGGCAGGTCCAGCGGGGCCGGGGGCGCGGGCACGGGGAGCGGCTCGCGCAGGGCCTGGATCAGCTTCAGGAAGGAGGCGCCGTCGAAGGTGAACTCTGCGCCGCGCCGGGCGTGGGCCGTCGCCGGGTCTGGCATGGCGGACAGCTGGGCGCGCGTCAGGTGGAAGCCGTCCATGGGCACGAAGGCGGCTACCGGGCTCGGGCTGTACGATGCGTGCGAGGGCTCCAGCCTTGCGTGCCTGGCGTTGAGGGCCGTGGTCACCATCTGGGAGAGCGTCGTCTTGCCTGGATGGTTCCGGTGTGTGAGAGCTTGCTTGACCGGGCATCACCGGGCACCCAGGACTGCCCTGGGGCGACTGTCCCTCTCTCCGGGAAGCTGGGATCGCTACTTGACTGACCTGAGCCTGGGATTCCGCCGATTCCAATCACTGTTATTCACTGTATTAGCCATTACGCTTTAGATGCATGCCTAGTCGCGAGGGCATCCCATTTCCTGCGCTCGCTTGAGCCGTGTTACTCAGGTTTCCATGGGTTGTTACAAGCTGCAACCATCACGAACTGTTTGCGTTCCTGCAGTCTCCCTCTCCTGCGGTGTAGCCCCTGATTCCCCTACCAACTCGATCAAATCACAATGTTTACTCACTGAGTCGCCGATCCGGGGGCAGTGGCAGGAACTTGTCCCAGGCCTTCTCCACGAGCCGTTCAACCTGGCTATCCATGTCCGCCTGTCACCAAACTCGGATTGGTGTGATGCAGTCTATGAGGCCGAATATACTCAAAACAAAATAATCACAAGTGGAGTTGAGGAGCTTGTTTGTAGGAGCAGGTCGAGGTGAGGAGGCGGAGGGGCGCAGCCGCCACACTGGAAGTTCTTCCCATGGACTTGCATCACCACCAACTCACCAAGAGCCCCACCTAAAATAGGACCCTTTTGGGACCCAAACCTTGCGATTTAACGCCCTTTCGTCCACTTTCCTGGGCCTGCCTGCCTGCACACTGATGTCAACGCCTGCAGCCCTACCGAGATTGGACTGACGGGATCCCAGATCCAACTTCCCACACCGTCTGTATTGTTTCCACAAAATTACAGCCACCTCCCTGAATACCGGATTTTGCAAGGTCGCGGCCACCCACTCACCATCTTGCTGCCCCCCCCCCGCCTAACCCAGCGCGGCGACTGCGCGAGGGCGCCCGGGAAGGAAAAGAAGAAAAAGAAAAGAAGATGGCCCAAGATGGGGCGGACAACGAGCTGGGCGGCCTCTTCAACATCTCCATTTCCGACTCGGAGGAAGGCGAAGACGGCGGCATCGACACGAGCCACGGCATCGCGAGCTCCTCCAAGAAGAGCCGGGAGCAACGCACCGGCCAGTCCGAGGCTGCGTTCCGGGCCGTGAAGAGCGGGTACCGGGCCAAGGTCGAGAACGGCGAGGTGAGTTAGCAAGCAAGCAGTGATTTTCTGATGAGGGTGGTGTTTCTGCTTTAGTCTTTCGAGCTGCGAGGAGGGAATGAACAAGAAGCCCTGACGATGAGAAATCCCTTCCAGGTATGGAAGTCCGTGGATGTCCCGCTTGGCACGCGCAGGGTACCGAAGCACGAGGGCCAGGAGCTGCTGCACGCCGTGGAAGAACTGTACTTCTTCCGGAGGTTCGAGGAGGCTGTCTCGCTCGTCGGGAGGATCTTTAAGGGTGAGGGCGGCGGGAACGGGCTTGATGGGGACGTAAGGGACTTGCTGAGAACCTACAAAAGGAAGTGCAATAAGAAGCTTGGTCGGTAGAGACCTATGCCTGGCACGATACAGCGCATCTACGTGATTCATACCGTCTACGTCGTGGAACGCTATGATACGGTCCTGTTGGTCACGCACGTCGAATCAGCATGGTCGACTGTGTAGATTGAGTAGGAGTCATTTCTTGTGATTATGACTAAGTGTCTTTCGTGGTCTATTGTGAGATCAAGCCTCCTGGCGATCACGAGCGTATAATCAAACCCCACTCAAATGGAGGTGTCCGGAACGCCGCAATCTAAAAACAACCAAATACTCCTTTTGCCGAAATCTAACCCGTCTTCGCCCTTTTTGTGGTGTCAAAAGCCAACGCTATGCTGAATGTCTCAAGGTCGTGTGTTGCATGTGCAGGTCGTAGCACCACGGTGGTGGTGGTGGTGCTCGGGTGTCTGTGTCTGTGTGGGTGTATGATGCCCAGGAGCAGGAGGGGAGATAGCCGCAACCTAGGCAGCCAGGGCCATCTTCATCTTCTCCTTTTCCCTCTCCTCGGCAAACACCCGCCTGCTCATCGCCAGCACGGCCTCGAAGCCCTCCTTGCCCTTGATCGCGTTGTCCCTGAAGCGGTTGACGGAGAAGTCCTCGATCTTGTTCTTGATGCGCTGCCAGCCGCCGCACAGCGCGGTGATCTTGGCCTCCTGGGCGAACTGGGTCTGGTGGTCGCCCATGGGCTTGTAGACGACCGTCTCCTGGCAGTTGATGAGGTTGGCCCAGGTCAGGTTCCAGGACACCATGGTGACCGTCTTGTGGGCCGGGTCGACGTAGGAGGTCTCAAACACCTGGCTGACGTCGCCGGCGCCGACAATGGACTTCATCCATTCCGGCGCTGACTGCTTGCAGGTGATGAGACGCTCCGTGCGGAGGATGCCTGTTGATGGCTCGACGGAGCGGGCGAGGGTGTCGACTGCGACGACGTGGGTGGATTGCTCGTTCCAGGGGCAGTACTTGCGCCAGTTGGCGGTTGTCACCTCCTCCCAGGAGTAGTTGAAGGTGTGTGAGCTGGAGAAGACCTTCATCTTGGAATACGGAGGCTTGAAAGGTTTGAAGAGTGGTGTTTCGAGCGACGATAGTCGAGAACTGAGTCTCTTGTGACCTCTGTTGGCGAGACCGGATGTCTTCGGTATTCGCTTGTTGTGCCTCTCGGCGGACGTCGGGTTTTGGTGGATCTGCTTGTGTCTTGTCTTTTTTTTTTCTTGTTGTCTGGGTCGACTCTTTGTAGGAAATCAACGTCTATGAAAACGACTCGAGATGTGAAAGGTTGAAAGGAAAGTAACGGCAGTCCAAGCCTTGTTGTGGGTGTGTGACTGAGAGAGGGAAGATTTTCACAGGTCGGCAAAAGATAGCGGAGAGCGAGCAGGGTGCGCGTTTTTAATGGGGCCGCTGATTAGAGTTTCGAAAATTCTGGCGGCGGCGAAAGGGCGACGAAAGCAGATCGGAAGCCAGGCGCTATCCAGCCAACCAGGAGGCGCCGGTTGACCCCCAAGAAGCTGGGGTCGACAAAGAGTGCAAGGGGGGGACGAACCGACGGCGGAGCGGAGACGGCGGGGAGCCGGTCTGTGACAAACACGAACCTAACAGTCTACCACGTCAGCCCCGTGGCGATCTGCTAGCCAGGCAATAGAGAAGATCCCTTTGTTTTTGCGGGTCATACCGGCTCCGCGAACCATGCATATGATGCACCTGAGCGAATGATGAGCGCGATCGGCCCGCCGGAACGTCGCGAACAGGGGCACACGACAAAAACATCGACGTCGATTCGAGATCGTTCCATTTCTTTCAACGGATGTATGCTGTCATATCCGCGTTTCCTGACGTCTCGTCCCTGCAGTCGGCCGTCTACGCTGTACCGTACCGGCATCTGCTGTCTTCACCAGCAGCACACACTTGCTACTCGGCTGTCGAGTACGAGCATGACGTTACAAGTAGTGCATGGAATGTGCATGCCATCTAACGATCGGCAATTGCGGTCGAGGTATGCCAGCTTACAGTACACGATATCAAGATAGTCGAGCGGGCAGTGCTGCAGAGTTGCACGTGCAGCAGGACAGTCTGGTCACAGTTCCTTCCAAGGGACTTTCCTGTGGCTCTTCACTATGCCACCCTGTTGGGTTGTCCGAATATATAGAAGATAACCTTATCGCCCACAAAGGGATATGAGGCACCGCGAAGCAGCCAGCGCAGACCCTATCCTGGTTGGGTTTATAACGTTGATTCATCATGGGCATGGGGCTATCTAGCCCAGTTTCCGAACTCCATCCCAGTGCAGATCAATAATCGTCTCCCCGGCTGATGATCTCCTTGCAGCTTGGCTTGATCAAGATGGTCTAATCGCATGTCAGCGTCCAGTACAACAGTATCGTCACAAGCGAAGACTGGAAACACTCACGTGTTCGAACTGCGCCGTGTAGGAACCCTTCTTGTCAACCAGGGGAGGGTAGTCCTGCACGATGCCTGTGTTGACAAGGTTGTTCAGCCCCAGGAGGTACTTGTCGCAGCCAATGCGATCCAGGTACCGCCGGCAGAATGGCAGGGTACCGAAGTTCTTCTTGATGGTGTTAAGCAGTGACCTGGCCGAAGATAGCCTCAGGTCTGCCTTGGGCGCGTCCGCCATCAGGGCATAGTGCGACACCTCGCCCTGGTCTCTCACGTAGCCGTTGCCGGTGCTGCCGAACGTCTCAATGGCGAACACGTCGCCCTCCTCCATCTTGGTCTGGTCCTCGGTCTTGACAATGGGCACGCTCTTGTCGCCGTGGATGCTGTAGTGGTGTATCGTGTGCCCGTTCAGGTTGCGGATCGACTTGATAGGGTACGTCTTGCCGCCCAGTTCGATTTCGTAGCTCTCCATCGTCTCCTGGATGGCCCCGCCGATCTCGCCGAGCCGGGCGTCGATGCCCGCCTCCATGACGCCCGTGTTGGTGGCCGCCTTGACGGCATCCAGCAGGTTGTCGTACTTGTGGTCGAACGCCATGGTGAAGGCACTGTCCACGATGCGGCCGTTGACGTGCACGCCGATATCGATCTTCATGACGTCGTCCTGCCCAAACACCTTGTTGTTGATCGCGTTGGGCGAGTAGTGCGCCGCGATGTCGTTCAGGTTCAGGCCGGTCGGGAAGCCCATGCCCGCCACGATGGCGTCGCCCTCCTCCAGGCCCGAGTGGCCTACCAACGCCCGCACGCTGTCCTCGATGCCGTTGGCGATCTCGGTGAGCCCCATGCCAGGCTGGATCCACTTCTGCGCCCACTGCCGCACCTGCCGGTGCGTCTCGGCGCCGTGTCTGTAGTCCCGCAGGAAGTCATCATTCATGAGCAGCCGCTCGCGCTCCCGCACCTCTGCGTCGGTCGTACGCTTGAGGTTCTCCTCCCCGATGTACTTGACCTCCTCGCCCTTAGGGTAGGTGCCGTTGGGGAACAGCTGCGACAGGAGGACTCGTGGAGGGTCGGACTGGGCTGTGGCCTTCTTCTTCTTCTTCTTTTTCTTGTTCTTCTTCTTCTTCTTCTTGGCTGCGCCCTCGCCCTCTACTTGGGGATCGGCGGCGCCTTCGTCTGCCTCGTCATCCGAGCCGTCACTATCCTGGTTGGCGGCATCACCCTGAGTTGCGGCTTTGGTGGTAGCCTTGCCATTCGCGCCGGCGGCGTCCTTGACTGTAATTTTCGTCAGACCACCTGAAGACAGCGGCCAATCTGCAATCTCTTGGGGAAATTACCTGTGAGCTTGTCCAGCTCTTCTGTAGGAGCCTGAGCCGCCATTTTTCTTCTGCCTTTCTGGGAAAAAGCAGGAAGTGAGATCAGGCTACCTCAGACTTGGATGTGAGAAAAACCCACCCCACTGAGTCGAGAAATGTTTATATGGAAGGGCGCGCGCTTGAGCTGCAAGCGGGCGTATTTTACCGTAGTTTTGCGAAAAGCACCGCAGCTAAGCGAAGCCAATGCCGTACCATTTCGCTACTCCGATGTCGTCACTACTTCTTACTTCTTACAGCCTTTACACGGGGACGCGCTCTATGGACTACCTATATCCTACCCCACGATCCAGTATTTCACGCCCTCTTCCCTGACACCAATTCTTCAATGGGCTCATCCTGAGCTCTGCCGGACTTCCAGATATTGGCTTTAGCTAGCCAGCGAGGTCGGGATGAGGAATGCCACTCCGCATCGCCCCGTTCCGTGCAGCAGCGGCCGCGCACCTCGCCGCCGCAGCAGACCGCCGCACGCGACCACCACCCGGCACCCTCTCCTGCTTCTTCCACAGCACCCGGGCCCTGCGCCGCGATGACATCGACAGCAAGAACCACTACGAGACCCTCGGGGTCCAGACCAGCGCGTCCCCCAAGGACATCAAGCGGTCCTTCTACCACCTCTCCAAGACCCACCACCCGGACCACAACCGGGACGACCCCCTAGCCTCCAAGCGCTTCATGCGCATCAGCGAGGCCTATAGCGTGCTCTCCCACACCGACCGCCGCGCAAAGTACGACCGCGACGTCCTGCGCCTGCACGACCAGCGCGCCGACGCCGGGTCGCCACAGCACCACCGCGGCGGCAGCTACAGCAGCACCGGCCCGGCGGGCGGGAGGCCGGCCTCGGGCCTGTCGAGGAGGCGAGGGACCTTCCGCGGCCCGCCGCCCAGCTTCTACCGCAGCGGTGGCTGGGGCGCGCACGGCGCCAAGAGGAGCCAGGCGCACGAGGAGTCGACGAGCGGCACGGGCAGTAGTAGTAGCAGCGGCAACCACCACCACGGCCATCATCACCATCACCATCACCATCACCACCACCAGCAGCAGCATTCAGCGTCGGGCGCGCAAGGGTTCGGCAATTTCGGCGGCGCGGCGGGCCCGGGCCAGGAGCCCTTTGGTGGGAGCAGCGGTGACATGCCGCACTTCGACCGGACGGCCAAGGCGGCGCACACACGGACGCAGGGCCGGGTCGACGAGATCCTGGCGCGCAACGCCGCCAAGAAGCCCCGGTTCCCGTCCGCGTCGGGCGACTACGGGGAGGTGGGGAGCTTCTTCGCCGTGCTGGCTGTGCTGGGCGTCGCGGTCGGGCTGCCTTACCTCATCATGAGGGGCTGGAACCGCACGCAGGAGAAGAAGCGGAAGAAGGCCCAGGGATAAGAGGATGAATGAAGGCCGCCGCGGGATGATTGTTGAGAGGGTAGGAAGGTACATAGATTGATACCCGGGCCTTTGAGCCTACGTCGCCCAACTGCGGATGCTTGTTGTCGTGTCTGATAGACGAGGACAGACCTTATCTTTAGAGTGCTACCTAGATAAATACACCGTGTCGATGTGAAATGCGTTTTGCATGGGTGTATTATTCTAATCTACACCTCCGAGATGACATTTACACCCGAATGCTGGTTTTCTAAGCTGCAAATTGGTATACATGGGGGTTTCAAAGTCTAGAGGAAGAGTATGCCATCCATCCAAAACTCTGAAAGAATCGCATTCGGACGGGTTAAGGGCCCAAGACCTCCCTGCTTCTAGATTTCGCATTTAACCCTCGAAGGTGAAGCTAGCACCGACCTGTGACATCGAGGTTAGCATGGATCGACATGGCCAGTTTCATGCTCCAAGAGAAGAATACGCACCTTGTGGGTGGCCTGGTCAAGCTTCTGGGTATCGAAAGAGGCACCGATGCCGAGAGTGACACCAGGGCGGAGGAGGACGTTGTAGGCAATGGCGGTGACACCGCGGTCGTTGATCTTGCCCTGTAATCATGGTCATCAGCATCAGATCTCCCATTGATATGAATCTCGACCGCAACAAACCTTGACGAAAGAGACGGGGTCGATGCGGTACTTGGTGGCAACCTCGAGACCGACGGCGCTACCAGGAGTCTTGGAGTCCCACTGAGCCTTGGCACCGGCCTCAACCAGGGGGTTGACCTTGTGGTAGTAGGAAGCGGCGAAGACGCTGCACTTGTCGGAGGCGGTGATGGCGGCGGTGTAGGTGGGGTGGGCGAAACCGACGGCGGCGGCGAAGGTGGTGATGTTGGCGTTCTGGACGTCGAAACCGGCGGAGGCACCAGCCAGGAAGCCCTCGTGGCCGACGACGGCGTCAACGTTGGCGGTGGGGCCCTTGAGCAGGTCGAAGAAGCCACGGAAGTGGAACTTGGGCTGCTTGAAGTACAGGTTGAACTTGGCGCCCTTCTTCTGCGACTGGGGCAGGAAGGAGAAGGCACCCTCGAGCTTCAGGCCCTTGGCGAGGTTGTCGGCGGCCTCGACCTTGGTGTCGAGGGCGTTGAGGGTGTTCCACGTCTGGGTGACGGTGATGCCTGGTCGTTGCCCAATCTTAATCAGCAGAAGTTGAAAACCAGGGACAAGCACGGTGCCGAAGTGGACCGGGTAGCGGTACTATCGGTACGCGGCGCCAAACAGCTCGAGTTTGCCCCAGAGAGGTGGCCCTGCACGGGGGAGGACGCGCTGATGTTGCGGGAGGTTGGAAGTACCGTTTGCCTTGTCCGAGAACTTTCCCTCGATCTGTTGGTCCGGCGAAGAAGGTCAAGTCAGCCGCCAGGTTACGTTACATTTGTGTCTCCAACGCAACTGGTTCTGTCGCATGTTCTTGACGAAACTGATGGGGCCGGAGGCTAAGCGTACCGCGCCAGAGGTGGCCTTGTCGTGGCTGCTCTTGCCAGTCACCTTGAAGGCAACATTGTTGGGGGTGTTGCTCTTGACCTCGATGGTACCGGCAGACAGGTGATAGAAGTCCTTGTTGAGCAACTAGAAGGGACAGGAAATGTTAGCAGGAATGCCTTGCGCGAATTGGCCTTACCCAGCTCATGCCCTCGTCAAGGCGAGTGTGCGAAAGCAGGGGAAGGTTGTGGAGCAGCCGAACTTACGTCGTTGGCCGACTTGGAGATGTCGGAGAAAGCTGGGATAGACATTTTGGTCGGTGGGGAGGAACGAAGAGGGAGGGCCTTGGGATTGAAAAGACGAAAAACTGGGTAGAGCAGCTGAAGAGTTGCTTTCGAAGATGTTGAAAGTCAGTCTTGCTGATGGCGGAGGTGACAAGGCTTTGTTTGTTGAGCTGGCTGAAGCTCGGTAGCTGCGACTGACAACCGCGAAATTTGATTCCCGCGCCGGAGCCATTGGCCGGTTTGAGCCGACCAGGCCCCATGAGACAGGGGGCCGGGCTGACCAGACCATTGCTGTATGGAAAGGTCGCAGACTCAGGGAGCAGAACAAAGACCTCAGCCCCCCCCCCCTGCTGCATTGACACAACTACAACCACGTGCTGCACCAGCGCATTTGAATGGGTCTTCATGCATGGGCGATGACTCCGATTCATGCAAATGCCTACAAAACATGGTAAACTCTTGTATTCAGCATTCCATACTGACTCAGACTGTTGGTATAGTAGGCGAGTTCAGCAGCAGAAGCCAGAACGGCGCCATCACCAATTACCTCATTTGTTCTTGGACGGCATTCGATGTCTATTCGTGGGAAAGAAAGAAGGCCAACAGCCATGTCTACGGAATTTTCACACGTGGTCATTTGTGGTATCAGATTCCCTGGTAGTCTATCTTCTATTCCATCCCTGGACCATATTTTCCTCACAAAATCTCACTGCAACGCGCCTCGAGTCTCGCATTACTGTGCGCCCCCTTACTCAACATGGTCGTACTTCTGCTGATGAGAAGCAATCGCACTGATTACACAGATTAGCAACACAGACAGATATCACAGACCGGGGTCGTACTCACCGTCCACTGGGATCAGTCTGCTTCACCCACTTCGGCACCCACCGCATCACGGTCGACGCGCAGCTTGGGGGGAAGTGCTCGTCGAACATGCAGCGGTACCAGTAGGCCTCCTTCGTGTCGGGGATGTCACTGCCCCACTCAGGCTTGGGGTTCTTCATCATCTCATCCGTGACATGCAGCTCAGCGTTGTCCTTGAGCGCGTCAATCCACCCGTAGCCCACACCGTCGGAGAACTGCTCCTTCTGCCGCCAGAGGATCTCGTCGGGGAGGTATGGCTCGTTGTCGGGCTCGGCAGATGTGTCGAAAGCCTTGCGCAGGATGTACTTCTCCATGCGATCCTTGGTGATCATCTTGTCCGCGGGGTCAATGGCCATGGAGGTCTCGAGGAACTTTGAAGGTGGTCAGTATGCATTGACGGGTGATGCGCCCAGGTTATTCACATACCTCCTTGTCCAGGAATGGCACTCGCGCCTCAAGACCCCACGCCGAGGTGGACTTGTTGGCCCGGAGACAGTCGGCCAGATGCAGAGCCTTGACACGGCGGACACACTCGTCGTGGAAGGACTCCTTGTCGGGGGCGTGTCCGAAATACAGGTAACCACCAAAGATCTCGTCGCTGCCCTCTCCACTGAGCACCATCTTGATGCCCATGGCCTTGATCTTGCGGGACAAGAGGTACATGGGTGTCGATGCGCGGATGGTCGTCACATCGTAAGTCTCGAGATGATAGATGACATCCGACAATGCGTTGAGACCATCCTCAATGGTGAACGTCATGACGTGATGTTTTGTTCCAAGGAACTTGGCCACCTTGAGGGCCGCCTCGTTGTCAGGCGAGCCTGGCAGACCGATGGAGAAGGAGTTGAGCTGAGGCAGGTACGTGACGGTCGACAACTTGTTCTCGTCGTCGATACCCACAAGCCCCTCGCCCTTGTCCTCGTCTCCAGACTGGGGCTCCGCGCCGCCGTTGGCCTCCAGAGCAGCCTTCTTGAGGCGTATCGTCTCGCGCTGTGCAATTGATGCGACAAGACTCGAGTCCAGACCTCCTGACAGGAGAACACCGTATGGGACCTCAGCCATGAGTCGTTTTCGGACCGACTTCTCCAGGCTCTCACGCAGCAGCTTCAGGTCCACAGGCTTCTGTGGCACCTTCGAGCCGTCCCACCAGTTTGGCTCGAAGTATCTCGTCGTCTTGCCGGTCTGGCTGTCGTAGATATGCCCGGGGGGGAAGGCCTCGACCTTGTCACATACTGGGTGCAGGCACTTGAGCTCAGAGCCGAAGTAGACCGTGCCGGGCTCCTTCGACGACCAGCCCTGGTACAGTGTGGTAATGCCGATAGGGTCGCGGGCAGCTATCGTGCGGTCGAGCTTCTTGTCGTACAGCACGAACGAGAACATGCCATCGAGGTACTTGGGGGCGTCGAGGCCATATTCCATGTACTGTGGGGCGATCAGCCTCTTCGTCTCGCTCCTGACCAGGTTGAGTGTGTACCAACCAGAGGAATGACGACCTCGCAGTCGGAGTGCGTCTTGAAGTGATATGGTGTCTTGAGGGTTTTTCGGATTAACCTGTGGTTGTAGATCTCGCCATTGACGGCGAGGATGATGCTGTCATCGGCGTTGGTCAAGGGCTGGGCACCGCTCTCTGACTATGTGTCAGTCCGGATTCTTTCGAAGGCGGTGGGAGCGCAACGTACCGACGCCCACGATACTCAGACGTTCATGGCACAAGACTGTCGCAAGAGGTCAGCAAAGCTTGCGCTACTCGTTATACTGCATATACATATCGGGTATCCATACTGGTGTCCTTGCAGATAATGCTGCCGCCTGTAGAGTCACCAATGTCAGTTTGCTGCGTCGCGCAATCGCGCAAAAGTCCGTGTGACCCATTTCTTACTCCAATCGGGTCCTCTGTGCCGGATTCTGCAGCGATAAAGTCAATTGAGCTGCCCCTCAACTAGAATCGGTAGTACATACGCTTTTGAGAGTTTCAATGCAGTCGGTTTGAACTTTTGCACCTCGGGGTGTCTGCGCGCGCATGCTGTCAGTCGAGCTCAGTCCGCGATAATTCATCGCGATGGTGGGGCTCAAAGCTGCCCCTCCAAGGGAGATCGCCCCAAGCAATTGACGCGGGAAGGGTGGAGATTCGTACCTATGACATGCGAATATACCACACATTGTGACTGAAGGTTGTCTCGGCTCTGGGTATACGGGAGAGAAGAGCGAAGGGAAGGGGAATGGCGATCAGGACGGCAGTAAGAATTGTTGAAGAAGAATGTGGGAGGTGAGAAACAATTAGCCAGGTCGAGCAACGGGTCTATCTATCCAGTAGCAGAGACGTCAGTTGAGTCAGAGGTCAGCGAGATTCGATTTGATAAAATGTCCTGATACAGCCCACCGCGAGGCCCCATGCGAAACGTAACGCCCGTGATTTAATTTTGGTCAGAGCTTGGGCGAGCTGGTTCCGATCTCGGGCGAGGTCTGAAAGAGTCATCTACCTAGGTACTGGTCCAACGCTTATCTAGGCCCCTGAGACAGTGCCACGCTCCCTGAATTACACACATTCCGTGTGCCTCAAACAACGCCAGCGGCATCCCCAAACCGCCTACCTTCCAGTGCCACGGATAATTACTTATTTAGCTAGACCATACGTAAAAATGGGTGCGTGATCTGGCGAGGCAGCGCACTCTAAAAGTTTGCATGCCCCATGCATCTATCTAGCTCCAGGGCATCGCGGTCATTTTTAAGTAGAGCAGGAGAAGTGCAGGTCGACGTCCTCAAAATCCAGGGTTTATACTGAATGCTGCAGTCTATGAAAAAGGCACTGCTCCAAGTCTCAGCGATCCACCTAATGAGAGATGGCACGTCGTCAGTGACGGCTGCAGTTCACCCTCCGAAAGACATGGCCAAAGCTGGGTCTGGATGGGCAGCTCTCTCGGCCACATGTCGAGGACACATGCGAGGATGTAATCAGCGGAGGTGATTCTTGACAACGTATAATCATGCACGTTTTCACCCCACGCGATGCAACAACGTTGATCTCGTACTGCTGATCGCATGGTGATCGTGTCTTCGTTGATTTAATTCAGCCCCTTGCCCTCGCAAAGATGCTGCGCAGTTGCGCAACGACATCAAATCTCAAAACTCCTTGTAAATGAATCACCTGGGCCGACCCTGCCTGGTATCCGCCCTTCCTAGAACTCCGAAAAATCCTGCGAAAGCACACAATCAAGTGGGGAAGTCCAAGCAGCGCATTCAAGCCATCGCCTCTCAAGGGGCTGGGTTGTCGCGCACCACCCGCTTGACCCGGCGCTCGTACTCCGCCCGGTCTTTCTTGAACAGGTTGTAGGCGTCTGCCTGCGCAGGCGACTCGGGGTTGGGGTCGTTAAGGAGGTCCTGAACGCCGATGAGGATCTGCTTGACAGTGATGGCTGGCTTCCAGGCCTCCTCCTCGTTCAGAATGGACAGGCAGACGGTGCCACTTGGGTAGACATTCGGGTGGAACAGAGGTGGGACGAATTTGCCTGTCCATCTCGTTAGTCTTTCGTATCCCCCTCGAAGTCATGCTTCGGTAATATTCGGCTTACACTTGGGAGGCTTCGTTGGGTACTCTGAGTACGTAAACAAGTCGAGGGTCAGCACTCTGATCTTCCAGTCTCATTGGGTTGGGCAAGTTACCGTCAGGGAACTGCACGGTCAGTTTGAACTGGCCCCCCTCCCAAATAGTCTTCTCCTTGCCAGGTATACCGCACTCCCAGTTCTTGAGATCCAAGATGCCCTCACTGTTGCGCGTTGGTCGCGCGTAGAATCCAAAAGGGTGATCGCGCCGCCAGAGCTTTCTTTTCAGCTATCTCGTCAGCCTGTTTGCACATGCACATTGTGTTCTGAAGCTCTTCGTCGCACGTACCGCTCCTCCTGGAGGCGATTCATACACAAAGACATGTCTGCAACAGGGTGCTGGTTTGCGCAATGGATAGGGATGTCGGCGCACAAAATCGACGATGAAGATCTTCGGAAGTCGCGGGTTCACAGCGTTGGGTGGCGGCAGTTGGTTGAGCGAAGCTGTCACACCAGAATCTCCGAGGTGCAATGGAAGGGGCGATTTATCCAGATGGGCAGAAGGGAAAAAGCTGGCAGTCTAGCACCTTGGGATGCTTCCTGGACGGGACAAAGGCCAGGTGAAACCAGGAAGCCTGGTGGTAGAGAGCGGAAGTGTGGAGTGTGAATCTAGAAGTGAGGCTCTGGTGGTTCGTCCCTCGCCCTCGAAGATGTTCAACCGAAAGCGCCCACCCTTGACAAGGATTAGGCAGAAAACGGCACCCACAAGGTTGCAGTACACCCCTGAAAGAGAAGGCGGAAGGCCCTATAGGCGATCTTTAGCCTAGAACCCTGGACCTTTTGCCCCACTGTGCCACTGCACCGATTGCGGGGATTGGCCTTTTGAGTGGAACCCTGCCACTGCCGCTGGGTAAGACCTATTGGATCAAGACTGAGTGAACTTCCTCGGCATTGATCGACTGCCTTCACACACCTGCTAGCAGCCTAGGTATTCGGGTATTTTCTTTAGCATCTTCTCATTTTACACTTGTCTTATATCAAGCTATTCATTTCTTCTCTTTCACCTGTAGCTTTCACATCAGCGCTCAAAGATCAAAGAGACCGGCATCAAAGCGAAGAACTGGAGCTGCGACGATAGCTGAATCAGTTGCCCCTCAGTCACTACTTCTCATTGATCAACGCCCCTCCCCCAAACGAGAGCCTCCATTCCGGACTTGGCAGCACGGGAAGATGGCAACTAAGCCCGGCGACATAGAGGCCTCAAAGGAGGCCTCTAAGGCAGCACAGGAAGCGAACCTGGAAGATGTGGGCGATGTGCCGGATCCCGATGAGGACGATCTGGACGACCTCGATGGCATGTGATAATGAGCCTTTTGGGAGGATCCCGATGTGTCTGACCTACGAAACACAGATATGCTGGATGACTTCTCTGCGGTCAAAATTGAGTCAAAACAGCCCGAGGCATCGGCTACTGGGCCGGGCAGGCCTTCGACGACATCAGCTCCAGCTACAAAAGAGAAAGCCGCAGCGGCCGAGGATGACGTCCTCTCCGATGACGACTTTGCGAAGCAACTCCAGGCTGGAATGGCCGAGTTAATGGGGGAGATGGAGAACTCGGTACGCTGATCCAGTCTGCGTCATGGGGACCTTGCGATACTGACATTGCCAAGCCGGAGATGCAAGCCCAGTTCGAGAGCATATTCAAGGAACTCGGCGCCGCAGCAGCAGCTACTACCACCGGCGAAGCCTCGTCAAGCGGCGCGGCGCCGGGCACAGGGTCCGCCGCGAATCCGCAGGCATCATCGTCCAGTGGGGCGGATGCCTCGTTCCAGGACACGATCCGCCGCACGATGGAGCGCATGCAGACCTCGGGCGACCAGGCCACTGCCGCTGCCCAGAGTGAAGGGTCGGACGACTTCATGGCGGAGCTTCTGAAGCAGATGCAGGCGGGCGGCCTGGGAGAGGGCGGCGTCGAGGGGAGCGAGGAGGAGTTCTCCAAGATGCTCCTGGGCATGATGGAGCAGCTGACTAACAAGGACATCCTGTACGAGCCCATGAAGGAGCTGAACGATAAGTTCCCTGGATGGATGGAGAAGAACAAGGACACCGTTTCGGAGGAGGACAGGAAGCGCTATGAGCTGCAGCAGGGGTTTGTCAAGGAGATAGTAGCCAAGTTTGAGGAGAGTACATACTCGGATTCAAACGCGGCAGACCGGGAGTACATCGTGGATAGGATGCAAAAGGTAAGTCACCACTGTCAGGTGTGGGCAACATCGTCCTCGCTAACATAAGTCTTCTCTCTTTAGATGCAGGCTGCCGGGTCACCGCCGGCAGACCTAGTCGGTGATATGCCCTCCGCACAAGACGCCTTGAACGCTCCTGACGCAGAATCTTGTAACCCTCAATGAGATTCCAGCATCTTTGCAGGAGGTACTGTCATCTGTAAATACAAACGAGCCTATGCTGCATAATGATTCCCTGATCTCAAAACGCCATTTCTATGATATCACATGAAAACGCCAGCCTATCTAAATACAGTGCAATAGGCAACACTTCTGACCGGGCCCAGTTTCAGTCGTAGGCAGTAAGAGCCGGAGCAAGAGCAGATAGCAAATACTCGAACGACATATTTCCATCATGACAAATCCATCTCGCCCGAAGAAGGGGGCGCCTGCTCCAGACCATGGTGATCCTGAGATAGGTAGTCCATGAACAGCGCATCGTAGTCGTCGTCGTCAGACAGGTGGGGCGAATCCGGCGGCTTTTGCTCATGCTGCTGGCCCCACTGTAGCCCGTCAGATCCGCCGTCCCGTATTGACGCCATCATGGCCTCGTACTCCTCGACCTCGGCTCGCTGTTCTCGCTCCAGAGTGTCCACCATCATCTCGTCCGCATCAGGATTGCTCCGCCCGGCTGTTCCCCATGGCGCAGCCGCTGATGAGCTGGTGGTGGCGGCGGCGGCGTCCTCCTCCTCGCGCAGTCGCGCGGCCTCTTCGATGTCCGACTCGAACACCAGCCCGTCGAGGTCGGCGTTCTTTGCCTGCCGCAGGTCCTTGTTCAGGGAGAACCACTCCAGCTTGAGCAACTACACCCGGGAAGTCAGCGCCGCCTCCACGTTTCCGGCTCTGCAGCCACCCTCTGGCGGATTGTAAGAAAAGAGAAAGGGCTACACATACCTCCTGCTCGCCGCCCCTCCTCTCCCACCTGCTGTCGTCCGCCCTCTGCCTTACGTTCTTGAGAAAGAGCTTCCGCCTGCTCTCCTGCGCCGCCTCGCGCTTCTGGCTGACCACGGGGTTCGGCCGCGTGGGGCGCGCCGCGAACCTGCTGACGGGCTTGGAGGGGCCCGACGATGACGACCACGACGCGGGTATGGGCGACGACTGGATCTCCCTCCGCGCGTTAGCGTCACATGCCGACAGCGGTGGCGGCGGTGTTGTCGCGCGAATGGGGCTGGACGACAAGGGCGAGGAGATGGCAGGTCTGTGGGCTGATGGGGACGAAAAGGTGGGAGGCGCTTGGGCGGCGAAGTCGGGGAAGATTGGAGGGAGGCCCATCGTGGTGAACATGGCTCTTGGTGAAGTATAGAGCACTGAGGCGGTAGACGTGGTTCAGGACGGCATGTGCATGGAGAATTACCTAGGTAGGTCGCCTTGCGCAGGTAGTGGTGCGTCCGGGGTCTTTGTCTTGATGGCTCGCACGTTCAAGTGTTGATGGCCGAGCCGACGCGGTCCAAGTTTAATGGGCCAGACCAAAGCGCGTCACCAGGGGTCCTCTTACGTCGCTGCGGGACTAGCAGTGTTCAGAGAACCCCAACCCTTACTACCACCCTGCTTCTTCCCAAGCAGCCTAGCATCTAAAGTTCCCTAGCTATAAGCTTAATTTGTAACGTAAATTTTCTCTGAAGAATACTTGAACGTTTGTTCATTATGGGAAGTATATTCTTAATGTTGTACCAAAATATGATTGCATGTTCTCTTTTAGACCTTGTTGTGATCACAGCTTATCCCAACCTTGTGTATGAGATCCTCTACTTGGCTTTTCAAGCTGTTCCTGTTATTTATCAGCAGCGGGGTTGGAGTACCTAAGAGAGCGAGCTTCTATTAATTGCGGTCATCCTGGGTTTCCTCTCCGCCTTCCTGGTGTGCTCTCTTTCACTCTGGAACAGTATAAGAAACGCCTGGGGACAAATAAGAGCGTCCCTTTGCCGGACTACACTCCCACCTATAATCCTGGGTGCAGTCGTCCTTCCGCCCTCGCTGCTTTGATACGGATGGTTTGGCAACGTACACTAGATGTAGCAGGTTTTGGCGAGCTTCTCCATCGGCTACAGCCTTCTGACGATCTTTCTTGTGGGCATCGTATAACTACGTCGTCGGCGCATACGGTGAACATGCCAACTCCGCCGCGTCGATTTTTAAGGTCGTCCACAGCTTGGTCGCCAATATAATTCATGTACGACCGTCTTAGAGTAGACTGCGGCTCTTCGTTTTTGGCGTCTGCCTGTGTTTTTATGGTTCCGGTTCCACTTGGGCTGAATATATATGGCGATAGGACCTGGAGCTGGAGCAAGTTTTCTTTCAAACATTAGGCAATGATTGAGTGTCCAGGCAAGGATGAAATATCTACAAAACAACTCTTATCCGATTTGTCAGGTGACGAATGTCTCTATTTGTATTAGGTTCACACCTCTTTAATGTACAAAAAGTCAACGGAAGATTTGCACAAACGTAGCAGGCCTTAATTCAGCCTTGTTTCAAACCTCACAGGTCTCAACTCCCACTCTTGTGAAGCACATGGATCGCTACTCGGCGGCGACGCGTTGGCACGTGGGTCTTGACTGACAATTACGTCGTGCTGAACGTGAATCCTCTTCCAACCCGAGCCAGTGTCGTTAGAGCCCGACGTACCAGCGGAATCCTTTCTGCTCGAGGACCCGAATAGCCTTTCAATGAGAGGCCGATAGGTGATAGCGCAGCATGCTACGATCCCTGTGCAAACTTCCAGTCCCGAAAGTATTCCCGGCCAGACAGCTTGCCCTAGATGTTACTGGTTAGGATTCCTTTGTATCAAGTCGAGCACCCATCATGATGATCCTGAAGGGTGAAACAGTAAATAAAGAAGCAGCGACTCACAGCTTGGGTCGTAGATCGAGGTCTGTTGGCCGCTGGATGTCACCACGCTCGATGAGCTCATCGACGCCTCTTTCGCGTAAAACAGTCGAGCGATGCTCACAATGCAGGCACTTCAATCGACATATGTTGGTCTAGCGTACAAGTGCATCTGAGCGACGAACTTACATGCAACCCACAGCGAATATGCCTGACAGATATACCTTGCGCCTAGTAGACATGCGTAATTTCCACAGTAGAGGCATTGGGAGACTCAGCATTGCGAAATCGATGATCACATTCAAAATGCCAATCGCCAAAGTCACAACCCCGTAGTCGATGCACCGTCCAGGGATAGAACTATCCCAGGCCTTCTCAACAGGATAGCAGCTCATTATACTGGGGAAGAATGCAGCCATAGCCCACGAAAAGACTATCGCACCGGCGACAAGGAGGACGTTTCGAAAAGGCTTTCCGGGAAAGATTCGGTGGTACAGAAAGAGGACTGCGGTAGCTAGAGTTAGCTTTCGAAATCACCATACATGCAGCCAACAACTCTTCAGAAGCGCTGCTGGTCGATGATGCAGGGACCCAGGAAGGGAAAGATGGCTTGGACTACTGACTGGAGCACTTGACAAAGGCCATCCCAAAGACATAAAAGCTCGCTTGGAGTAGGTTGATCTTCACACGGTCAGCTCATTCTGACGAACGGGGCAGCCAGCCAGCATGCAACTCGACTTACTATGGCGTAGGTTCTGAAGTCGGTCACGAGGTTGACATGCCGTCCTTCCCCATAGCGCGTCGCCGTTCCAAGTGAAGCTGCAAAAGCCACGTACAATACCTAAGCGACATATGAGTACACTTTTTCCTTCCCGAAAAGCAGTGGGTTCCGGATCTCTTTCAACTGACATAGGCGACAAAAAGACAGTAGTCATCTCTTCCCAAGCTGGCGCCGCCTGAGCGGCGAGCCAAGTACCTCAAGATGACCGAGATGGTGGCTGCGGCTACACAAGTGCCGTTTGCTATGTGTATCGACGGAACGAGTGTATCATCAGCATGATCCTGCAGGTACTGGATCTGCTCTGGCGTGAAGGCAGCAGACATGGCGGGTTCGCAGTGGCGACGGGCTTGGATCTCCCAGACGACGCATCCGCTCGATCACACTGCACTGAGCGGGTCCGTAAAACTCCTAGGTTAAGTTGGGTATGAGAGAGAGAGAGAAATGGACCGGGGGAAATTTTCTATATCACGTCAGCCACTTTTCGAATCCTTTTTCGGCTACCGGCCTGCCCAAGACAGTGTGCCCTTGGCTGTTCACGCTCTGTAAGCTGACTGCAGCGGCTCCATTCGTGACACCTCGGGTTTTGCAGTTAGTGACTCCCAATTGCGTTGTGATCTGCGAGTTGCGTGAACGTGTGTTGCACTTCAACCGAGCAACCCGCCCCGTTGATGCAACCGTGATATGTAGGAATGAGGAATCCTTCCGAAGCTGGGGTAGGGATGCAGCGATGGGCCCTCAAAGTGATACGTCGCACAATTTGTTCATCAATATTTCGAAGGAAACCCGCCCCCACTCAGTAAGCCAACGGCATACTCGGTACCTGTTGGTATGCAGGCACCTGGGCTGTGCCAATAAAAGTGGCTACCAGCATGTCGAAGAAAGACACTTTCGGGATCTCGCGTCCATAGAAGAACGCCCTCTCTTCCTTCAGGATCTTCTTTTCGACTAGAGCCAACATCGAATATTTTTTCTTCTACCATTTTTTTCATTCAGTCGTCAAAAACCGTTGCTATATTCTACTCGTGCCACAATGACATCCATCGCCAGCAGACTGGGGCGCGCCGTCGTCGCGGTGCCCTTCCTTTTGGTAGCCGTCTGGTGCTTCCAGTCGATGGACCTCGAGAAGATCGACGCGAATGCCGAACCATACGCTGAGTCCGGTGTCATCCAGTGGGATGATAACGAGATCAGCATCCTCGACAACTTCCATGGCGTTCAGATCTTGGATGAGATTTGGCGGGGAAGCATGGCCACCTTCTCGACCTCGACCTTTGGATACGATTCAGTCGGAGCCTGGCAGGTTTTCTCATTCCTCATAGACTTGGGACCTGTATTCGCTATTTGGATCTTGGAGTCGAGCCGTGGGGCCAATTCGTGGTCGCCTGCGTATATGTATGTCCATCCATGTTGCCATCCGATACGATCCCTTAGATCCATTGCTTGAACCAGTCACTTACTGTTTGTGGATACCGATCTAGCCCAACCTTCTTTACCGTCGCCGCACAATTGCTGGGCATAGGAACGGTGGCGCCTGTGTTTTACTTCCTTTGTCTCACATTCGGTCCCACGGCGTCAGAGCTGGCCACAGCTCCACGACAACGCCGGACTGTCTGGCATGCGCGCCAGTCTCTCCTGGTGCCTATCGTGCTTCTCCTCCATACGTCCATGGTGCTTGGCATGTTTGTCGCCCCAAAATTCACCTCGAGGCATTACTGGACGTGGGCCTGGCAGCTGGTTCCACTGTGGATTGGTCTAGGCAACATCGTTGCCAGCCAGGCCATCCAACTTTTGGGAGTCAAGCGCCTACTGTCCCCAAAACCAATGCTTTTCGCGCTTGGCCTGATCTCGTTCGGCGTCTGGGGCTACACGCTCTTATTCTCCCCTCATCCAATGACGACCCTCTTCTTCCCTGAGGCTGGACCACAATCTGGACTTGTCCTACACACCCGAAAAGCTCTTCAGGCTGACGAAGTAGGGGTCTACGTGGCTACCTTCCTGTGGTTGGCTTATTCGTTCCTCGACCTTTACATTGCTGGCTTCGTCGGAAATTTATCCCTCTTGTTTGTTGCAGTGCTACCCGTCCTGACTGCTGGTATAGGGCCAGGGGCTGCGTTCGTGCTTGGGTGGTATGTAAGGGAGAGGGTCTTCGCCTCCCCTAAGAAGGACTGATCAGGATTGAGATCGATATCTACACTAATTAGGCACCAGCCAAGATCATTGAGATTGGAAACCCAATAGAGGATATCGCGCATGGAGCATAGAAAATTGTAGGATGACTGCAGCATTCGTAGCTCACCACGGAAAATTCCAGATGAAGCTACAACGTACAGATTGACCCACTCTAGTTCAGTGTCTGCGTAATTCCCTCACCACATGTACAATGTACACTCGAGCGGCTATAACTTTTTAGCCGGCATGAGCATCCACTTGCCGTTGCTATCAGGTTGAATTGCATCGCCTGCCTGCCTGATCCTGTGAAATACCCTCTTTTCCTCGGATATCTACAGCGTTTGAGGATCCCGAATGTTTCCCTGTAGATGCGTATTGCCCTTACCTTTTTTTTTTCTTTCTCTTTTTCTTTTTTTCTTTCGGAACAGGTATCTATCCCATTCAATTTGGCTGCAAAGTGTACAGACCTTCAATTATTCTGGGGAAACCCGCTGTTCCTCGACATGTTTTTCCAGTAAGGATTCTTGGTCAGAAGGACTTCAAAATGAACTGGCCAATCAAATCTTCGTTGCAGGGTGCATTTTGGGATCCTCACACCAGAATTTGTGTGCAAGCCGCCCTTCATGTCGAACAAATAAAATTAAAGCCGGTTGAGTGTACACCCCAGAGTTCATGAGAGATTATCTACCCTGTATATCATGCAGACTAACGTACAGGGAGCATGAAAGAGGTGTCAGCCGCCTTGCTAGACTAAGTAAATATTGGGGGCCGAAATGGAGAGTCCCATTTCCAAACTTGACATCCGGCCCTCAAGCTGCAAAGATCGGCAACAACATCAGAGCCAAAACCCAAACAGACCACAGCTGCCAAGCTCGGACGTCTCCCGCATTCGTTCGGTCCAACATCAGATTCGCAATCAGCAGGGCCCCGGTGACCCACGGTGCTGACCTCTGCAGCCATCCCGCGCGCCAAAACCGACACGTCAGCTCGGTCCAGCATCCCACTCCCGCAACCGCGAGAACCCGGGCGGCCATCTCGTCCATCATGAGGGGGATCGTGCTCCGACCGCCGGCCCTGTCACCTTCCATGTCCCGGAAGTCCTGTACGTGGCTGGTCGTGCCGAACGCGGCCATGAGGAGTCCGACCCAGATTGCCCCCTCGGCATTTCCCGAGAAGACCGAGTGGCGCGTCGCGACCTCGAGGGGCCCGGCGAAGAAGCACCCGATGCCGACGCCGTTGAAGATGTTTTTCAGTATTCCGTTGGAGGCCGCCCCAAACTCATTGTACCACACGTGAAAGAACGTCAAGACTGCGTAGGGCACGAAACCGCCTACGTACATCCCGACGAGGAAGCAAAGTGGGTGCATGAAGTAGAGAAGCCGGACGGCCTGGTCTGGAGTGAGGCGGCCAGACGCCATCGGCCGCCAGGGCTTGTTTAAGACATCCTCGGCCATATTCCCAGGTTGTCTCTGGTTGTGGAGGCAGAACAAGACGATATTGCTGCAAGACCACAACAGCATGTTGGGAGTTGCCGCTACAACCTGGGGCAAGGTAAGGGCAGGTCCCATAGAAATGTGTGGAGCCGCAAAGGAATTGATAGTGCCGAAGAGAAATCCGCCGATTACTATGTCCCAAATGTTGTTGGAGCATAAGAGATAGACAGTGTGAATGTGGTAACACAAGGAGGCAGACAGCTGGCGAAAGCGAGCCAGGGAGCCATATTTGGCCCTGGAAAAGGACTGGGAGGCGTGCAAAGGCTTGGTGGTCACTTCCATGGTGGATGATGGCAAAGTTTGCATATTTGTGTTGACGATACTCCTTGAGAATACTGTCCCGACCTGGTCGCCTTGCTGCCAGACGTGGCTACTTATACCCGGAGAAGAGAGCACTGAGCCTCAGCGACGCGCCTGGGTAGCAGTTCCAAGGTAAGCAGACCCCATTTTTGCTTATGCGAAGTCTTACCGACATGACTCCCAAGTCTTCACGACTGCCTATCGTTGGTGGGGAGGAAGGGGGGCTGTGGGATGGTTGAATACTTGAGCCTCTGATAACACTCGTAGGCAGCCAGCCTCCGTCTCACCTGAGGGCCACTCTTGCTTACGAGGCTCTCTGTCACATCTCTGAAAAATCTAGTACCGAGGTGGCCATTCAAGATCTCTATGTACTCAGCCTTACGAGGTTTTGACCAACGCAAATCACTCACCACTTGGCCTGTCTTGGAAAGGAAGAGCTGTTGTTGAATTAAACATCTTTTGCTCCGCTAGACTGGCGCCCTGCCAAGCCGGCCGGTACCATTTCTCACCCCAACACACCACTTTTTCGAATTTTTATTTCTCTATAATAATAGTAATGAACATAATTTCAAACGTAGTATCTTTATAAATGCGTTGAAGCTAAGTATGTATTTTATTGTTATTTAATAACTAGAATGCAGTAGGGTGGGTGTGGTTGAAGGAAGGTACTGTAGTACATGAAACCCTGTCAGCTGTGTACTACCCTAGTCCTTGCCGAGTGCGAGTCGGGCCGGAGATCAGCCCCCAACTCAACCGCCCATCACGAACAAGCATTCATTACCTGCCGTGGCACCGTCGTATCAGGCACAGATGATACCTGACAGCGTTCGTTTGGGATGGCCAGATCGAGGCCACGTCTCTAAGCCGACGCATGAGGCCGGGTTAAACGGCATCCAGCCATGGTAACACCCCTGAGCTCAAAAGCTGCCCGTATGTTGTGCTAGTTGAAGTCAGCTGATGCCCTCTTGAATCCCCGACGTCTTACATTGCCGAGGAGTGACGGAATAATCACGATGCAGGCCCTCATTTTCATGGTCTCAGGATCTTCACCATCCGCATACGGAGCTTGCTCATGTCACATCGAATCTATCGTCTATTTGGTGCTACGGTCCTTTGGCAACTGCGGACTACAGCTGAACGCACGCATTGCAAGTATCACTAATCCCAGACGGTGACGCGGACTCCTATGTCTCGTTGAGAGCTAGCATTTGACAAGGCTCATCTGCTGCGCTTCATACTTTGAACTTCGTTCACTATGTTGCCCTCCTAAGTCTGCCAGTCACCACCCTCCTCGATGGTTAAGGCGGAACCTCTGACTCCGAAATATATACAAAAAAAAAAAAAAAGCAAAGTTGTTTTACACAGAAGGACTCCTGGCCACAGATCCTTTGAATGGGAGGTATTCTCAGAGCATGCTCAGGAGAAATTCGAGGCCGCGGTGACCTTCGAGTCCGATGCAACTGAGACCTTGCTCACTTTGATACTGCCGCCAGACGCGCTGGTCAAACGAACATCAACGGTGCTCGTGCCGAATCCGCTCGACTTCTCAAAGAAGTTGTAGTTGGTCCGAGTGGTGGCCTGCCAAGTGCTCCCACCGTCGGTGCTGACCTCGAGTTTAGACACGGGCGTGTTTGAGTTGACGGCCTGCATGGAGAACCAGGAGGCACTGGCGCCAGACTTGTTGTGGAGGACGATGGGCGATGTGATGCCGCAAGGAATCTTGGTGTACTGCAACGACTTGAGTCAGCCATGCGATTCTTGACGTGTCAAATACAAGGCAACAAGTCTGTCTAAAGCGTTCCGGAATCTCAAGGAATGGGAAGGTCTCGAAGTTTCTTTTCAAGGATGAACAGGGACGCTTAAAACGGCTTGGAACCGACAACAGGGAACTCATGGGCTGCTTACGGATGTGGCAATCTTGCCGGCGGAGATGGATCCGATTTTCGCGAAACCGTCCTGGAAGAGATCCAGGTGGCCCTCCTCACACTCAGGGCACTGATCGACGACCTATGGAGACCGAATGAGCTTGTGGCCAACAGCATGGAATGTTAACAGGGGACGACTTACCATAACTTTGATCTTGCCGTTGGGTCCGGTCACCTCGAGACAAGAACCACACTCGGCAGCACTGTTCCAAGCGGAGCCAGAAAAGGCCGTGCCGTACAGCCCGGATGGGAGGCTGGACATTGTGGTGAAGGAGCACATTCCCCCGTTGAGGTTGCCCCCGTAGAAGGTGGACGTGCCGGAGACAGCAGCGGCGCTCAAGACGTTGGCAGAGCTGCTGGAAGATGAGTCGTCAGAGCTGCTGGAAGATGAGTCATCCGAGCTGCTCGACGATGAGCTAGATGACCCATCCGAGTCTGCGGAAGAAGGCTCAGCTGCAGCCGCAGCCACCGGGACCTGGGAGGGCAAAAATGTGGCAGTGGTTGATACCGCCGCAGAGGAGGACTTTGGCCTCTTTCCCGAGGGGCAAGCCGCGGAAACACAGACGGCCGAGATGGCGAAAAGCACGACTTGGAGCTTCATATTTTCGAAGAGAACGTGATGGCAAACCAGTATGCTCGAATGTTTGATATAGAGATTGGGCGAGGATTCTATCCGCTAACGAAAGGAAGAAACATAGGGTTCGGATGAAAATCTCTTGGTCAAAGGAGCGACAGCGACATCGGGAGAGAGTATAAGGACACAGCGAAGACGTAGAAGTCAAGAAGGAGGGACGCAGACAAGACGGCTGTGTGATATAATCGATGCCCCGGATCCAAGAACAACCCCAAGGGGATCCATCCAGGGGCCCGGGTGGCGCCGTCGACATGTTAGTCGAGCAACAAGCTTCTTTACCCTAGACTGCAGAATTAGGAGGATCGAAGAGTGGCCGGTGGATGGTGAGAGGGCAATTTCCTCCCAAGGACCAACAACAAGCAACAATGGCAAGGGGTTCACCACAGCCGTGCCGGCGGCCGGACCCGGTGGGTTTCATGCGCGCTCATGACTCTGACTCTGACCAATGCTGCATGTCGAGGCAAACATGTTTGGGTTCACCCGGCAGCTGGGTGGCCAGGCCTTGCTTCTGCTGAGGACGCCCCGTTTCGTCTTGATGGAGTGGTGCGCAATTGGCCTACGGGAGTGGGTGGGGGGTGGGAACGGGGGATGCGATGTGATGTGGCTTGGAGAGTGAAAGAGGCGGGTGTGCGCAGATTCCCACACAAGTTGTCCAGAGCACGCAGGAGCAGGATCAGGCGGCCATTTGTGATTTGGGCTTCATGGTCTCTTCATTTGCTGCACCACGACCGTGCCATGATGGGCAGATTCCTCTGGGCAGGGGTGCCGTTCCGAGAGGTGTCAGAATCGGGAATTATCGAGCAGTATCCACCCTGCAACAGCCCATGCCCGTTTCCAAAGGACCCACCTGCTTTTGCAAACAATGAGACTACTCCGTGCCCTGCTGTATGCATTGCAATTTATTAAGCGGAACCCCGTCGTCTTTTCAGCCATTGTGGGGCCTAGAAGCAGGTGTGGTTCACCACACATACTGCCCAACCTCCGAGGGTAGAACAGCACTGCAGTGACAGCGTCGAGATCGTCGCCATTGCCCGTTATCCGCACTGAGCTGTGAGAAAAGGCCCTCCACCACCAAGCATTCCAGGACCATACTCATCAAGCACAATTTCGAATTCATCGTCGAGGACAAAGCACCGTGCCCCTCGAGTCGCGCCCAGAATTTGGGCTCGACGTTATCCTTGATCCATTTGGAGCCTTCCGGGTCCATCTGGGGGTGCGAAATATCATCCTGAAAGATCTTTTGCTTGAGATGCAAGCTATTCAGGGTTTTCTCACGGCGAGCCATTGGCGGGCCAATAATAGGTTGTGTGTGCGTTGGTAGCATGGGGAAGGGGTGCTTCTTCAACTCGGATTGTAGCTCATTTGGGAGCGCACCCGGTAGCCGAACTCTACACACTACATCAACGTCAGCTCGAGTGCCTGTACCCGGGCTGTTGAGCGCCACGAGCATGGCATTTCCGGTCCATCGGCACCACACAACCTGGGGGTTATCTGTGGGTGGGATGAAGATGTCAGGGTTCTAGGCTTTGGGAAGGGAAGGGTGTCATCTAAGTATTCCTTGCACACCACTCAATCATAGGCATGCAGCCTGCACCAGACTATATCTTGATGAAGCATACGGGGCGCACATACAGGGGGAGGGAGAGACTTGTATCTTTTGCTGGCCATGATTGAGGGAAGGTTCGTCGACGTATTGTGAAGGAGGTCGAAGTGAGGCGAGCATCAGTCCCACATCCAGTGGGCCCTCGGGGAAGATCTATACCGTAAATAGCGGTGTCTCTCTCCGGAATCAACAGAGCAGCAGGGCTGCATGCTAAACGACATCTTGACAGCGCTTGGCAGAGAACTGCATGATCAGCAACACAAGTATGTGCATATGCCTGTCCGCCTGCCTTCTGGCACAGACATTTGCGTGAAGTTTGTTTTTATCCATGGTTCATAACCGGAACCGAGAGCTTGGGAAGGAAGGAACGAGGTAGCGACTCACCCTGTCAATTGGTCGGTTCGAGCTGCCTGCCCAAAGGCGACATCAAACATCAGACGCCGCAAGCAGTGCCCAGCAACGATAATGCTGGTCTCCAGACGTCATGCGTGCCGCCTCGGCTGTCGAAGCGCAGCTCTCAAATGGCCAACACATCCGCGCAGTGTCTCACCTGTTTCTCTCATTGACTGGCCCTGTACCTTCTCGCAGTCAACCGAACCGAACCTTAGACGATCTCGTTTGCCATTAATTGGTATCTGACACCCACCAGTGCTTTCCCTTCTCAGACAAGCTTACATCCATTGACTGTCAAGATGGCCTCAGTCCCAGCCGATAAGTCACTACTTACACTTCCGGTGGATGTTCTCAAAGGCATAACCAACAGCCTCGATGAGTCTGACGAGAAGTCGCTCAAACAAACGTGCCGCCGGATGAGTCTGCTCCTTGCACCACCACCAGCGGCACACGTCCTCGCTGGAAGCAACCCCGCCAGGGACGGAAGATCAACCCCGCTTCCCCAGAGCCCCCTCCCCGAGAGCGCAACAATGACGCTGCGCGGGCTGGAGCAGGAGAACCACGAGGTCGAACAGCGCGATGCGCAGAGGGGCATGGAGCTCTCCGATACCGAGGATGGATACGGTGACGAGGACACCAGGTCAGACATGGGTTCAAAGCCGACCAAGTACAAAGGCAGCAAGATCCTGAACTGGACGGCGCAGCTCGACTCCGCACCCTCGAGCCCGAAGCTGCGCAGCCCTGCGTCGTTCCTGCACAGCCCCAGGCCAGAATCCCCGCGGCCGGCAGAGGTCGAGCTGCCGACGAGGCAGTAGGTTGGCTGTCTATCTGTCTGCTGGCCTGCGACAAACGAATGAAATCGTCCTGGCCAGAGGTGACCGCAGCCAATTTTGTCTGTTTGGGCCATCTCGCAGCGCTCAAGTTCCTGTTCAGCTACATCACTCTCAATGCAAAAGTGGAAGGCACCCCCGTCTGTGCGAGGGCCCTTGGTGGCGCTGTGGGGATTTGGGGAGCGAGAGCCGTTTGACGAAAAGCACACGAGCAATTTGAGCATTGCGCTGATGAACAGATGAGATTTGCCCCGACTTTCCAGCAAAATTCTGGAGTTGAGCGACGTGCATCTTAGAAACGAAACTACAAATGAGCACAAAAATCAAATAAAAGTTCTACATGGCTTCATGATTGGTGCTGGTTTCTTCGGTGCAAAGCGATGCTAAATTAGGAGAGCAAAGGCGAGCCAGTAGTCGAGTCTGTAGATGGACAAGCCTCGGCCGGGACAAGGAATCGGAGCCGCCAATGCCACGGCCCCCGATGGAGATTGTTGGGGAACAGAACAGAACTGTCGGCGATCGGCGGCTGCAGCTGGCAAAAACCCGCATGTGCAAGACGTCAACTTTGTCCGAAATCTGGCTAGTTTCGACATTTTGTTTTTTTCGACCAAATCGCCTTCCGCCTTTTTCCTTCCTCTTGTTTCCATGATGACGAATTGAAGCCCTGTTTGACGCATTCCAGCCGTGCTTTGACGAACATGCAGCACTCCAGATGACCGTCCAACCTCGAGCATGAACACCTCAATATCGTCAACGTTCCTGCGGCGCGTCTCGACCAGCCCAGCGCATTGGACATGCACATCATGTCGTAATTCCTCATACAGGACGGCCCCCAGCCAGTTAGCGATACGCCGACAACTCGGCTCGGGGAGGAGATTCCAATCCAGCAGCTCAACAAAACGACCGACGAAGCCGAGAAGGAAACTTGTCTTATATGCAGGGGGTGCGGCTGGAATAGGTCTCCTGACTGTGGCAGACGATATCAAGGGCACATACGAAGGCGCAGAAAGGGCAGGGAGGGTGGCTTCCGCCCTGTTCATCTGTATAAACGAGTGCGTCGCCCCTTGCACTGCGCGTCATCCCCAGAAGCTGACCTGGCCTTGCCCAGCTACCGAACTACGTTGAACCAGCGGGATCAGGTCCAAGATGAGGAGGAGAAGAGCTCGTTGCTGAAGAGCTGCCACAAGAGAAGTGCTGAGAGGACTCTTAGGGTCCTGGAGAAGAATGGAGGAATATTTATTAAGCTGGGACAGCACCTGGTATGCCCTGCACCGTCCTCACGAGGGTGTTTCGGAGCGAAGCGGCTGACTTTCTCACAGAGTGCCATGAACTACCTACTACCCACCGAATGGACGACGACATTCATCCCCTTACAGGACAAGTGCCCGGTGTCCTCAATCGAGTCGATCGAAGAGATGTTCAAGAGAGACACGGGGGAGGATCTGTCAGACTACTTTTCCGAGTTTTCCCGCGAGCCAATCGGTGCTGCCTCGCTAGCCCAGGTACACTTGGCCACGATCAAGGAGACGGGTCAGAAGGTCGCGGTCAAAGTGCAACACCCAACCCTGGCAAGCTGGGCGCCCCTCGACTTGGCCCTGACAAGGTTCACCTTCACGACATTGAAGAGGTTCTTCCCGGAATACGATCTAGAATGGCTGTCCAAGGAGATGGACGCGTCACTTCCCCAGGAACTCAACTTCCAATGCGAGGCTGAGAACGCCATGCGCACGAAAGCCTACTTCGCGAAGTACCCGAAACTACCGCTCGTCATCCCCTCGGTCATCTGGGCAAAGAAGCGTATCCTCGTGATGGCCTGCGAATCGGGCCACCGGCTAGACGACCTGGAATACCTCGACTCTCAAGGCATTGACCGCGACGAGGTATCGGCTACCCTGGCCCACATCTTCAACGAGATGATCTTTGGCGAAGGCGCACCACTTCACTGTGACCCGCACGGCGGCAACATCTCGATCCGCAAGAACGACACGCGGCGGTACGGCGCCAACTTTGATGTCATTCTGTACGACCATGGGCTCTACCGCGATATCGAAACCGACATGCGCCGTTCGTACGCGAAGATGTGGCTGGCGCTCTTGGATGGCGATTTGGAGCGCATGAAGAAGCACACCAAAGACGTGGCCGGCATCACGGACGAGCAGTTCCCGCTGTTCGCATCCGCCATCACGGGCCGTGACTTCACGGTGGTCCAGTCGTCCATCATGAAGCCCAAGTCGCCGGACGAGCAGAAGACCATGTCCGGCGCCCTGCAGGAGGGCCTGCTCGAGGACCTGATCCAGCTGCTGGGCCAGGTGCCGAGGATCATCCTCCTGATCCTCAAGACGAACGATCTCACCCGCAGCCTCGATGAGAGCCTGCATACGCGGCAGGGGCCGATCAGGAACTTTTTGATCTTGGCGAGGTACTGCATGAGGACGGTGTTCAACGAGCAGCTCGAGCAGATCAGGCAGCATGGGTCGTACCTCTGGCCGCCCAACACGCTGAGACTCATTGCTGCGTCCCTGGGCTTCATCCGGGTGGAGGTCAAGCTGAAGGCGTTTGAGCTCTGGCTCATGATCAAGAGGATGGCAGGCTTCAACACCACAAACATGATGGGGCTGTGAGCATTGGGAGAATGGCGGCATTGCTCATTTACGATACAGAATAGACTTATAATACCTACTTTCCTGACCGGGAGTCTGGTAGACGACAGGGGTGCATGAAACGAATAGACAAAATATAAATATACATTTTCGAGCGAGCAATACCGAAGCATGCGCTGTGTGATTTGGGGCTTGGTCTATCGATGGTATCATAGGGCAGGTGACAGGGATGCCTTCGGAACGGTGTCAGACCATTGGTCACGGCCATGAAGATGAATGGGGTTGCGCAGATAGTAAGCAGGCAGCCCATTCCCACCCTCAATGTCTCTCTCAAGTCTTCTTCTATCTCTCCTACCGGCGCGGGTTAACATTGTGACGGGACTTACACGCCCCGTTCACCCTTATTCGCCCGTGGTATAAAAGGATGCGTGTTTACCATCCTCTATATTTCTCTCTCGTCTGGCCCCCTTGCCTGCCCCCTGTTTTCCTTCCTCGCTCTTGATTTCCAAATTCCCCCGGCGCCGGTGGTACGAGCTATCCACCTCCAAAGATATCTGGGCCCATCTGCGCCGAGGTCAGCTAGGTGTGCTCTTCAGAAGCAGGGACGTTCGTGAGCACGCCTTCGCCGAGTTCTACCAGGCAGAACGTGAGTTCGATCGCACTTTTCTTCCTCCTCCCAATCACCGCTGCACCGGTAATTCACCTCCATGCATATTCCTGATTCGGGCACCCGGCCGGAGACGACCCTCTCAATGCCCTGCCACTCCCACTTATGACACCAATTCAAGCCGCGTCTCAACCCATATTTGCCTTGGCCCCTCGACCTCATACCACGGAACACCAGCTCACCCCAGAGAAAATGCCCATAGCATCACTAACAAGCGCACCCCCTCCCTTAGGCCACAACTTCATCGCCTTCGAATCCACAACCCCGGTTCCCTCCCTCGTCGCCTCAGCCCACGGCGTGGTCCTGGACCTCGGGCCCGGGGCGGGCACCCAACTGGACCGGTTCAACGCCTCGCGAGTCGAGCACGTCTACGGCGTGGAGCCCAATACGGCCTTTGCCCCGGCCTTCGCCGACAGATTGCGGGAGACGGCGCTGGGACAGGACGGCAAGTACACACTTGTGTCCTGCAGCGTCGAGGACGGCGAGGCGCTGGCGCGGTATGGAGTCATGGAGGGGAGCGTCGATTGTGTGGTCAGCATGCAGGTGCTGGTGAGTTCCTCCTCCCCTTTTCTTCGCGGAATTGAAACACGTTTGGTGACGCCCGGTGGGCGGGCAGTGCTCTGTCCCGGACCCGGAGGAGCAGGCTCGGCATCTTTACAGGCTCCTGAAGCCCGGTGGTGAGCTCATTTTCTGGGAGCATTGTCGGAATAAGGACGTCGTGACGAGGTCTGTCCAGTGTGAGTCCGCCCCCTCCTCCCCGCCCCCTAATCAACCTAACACGCGCATGTATCGTCTGTCACCAGACATGGAACAACTAACCGTCAGCGTTGCCTCTTCCAGGGCTATGGGGCCTCGTCTGGCCGAGCGTATTCGGTGGTTGCCGGCTTGACCGGGTCACGAGGGAGACGCTGGTCGGGGCCGGCGACTGGCAGACTGTCGAGATCGAGACGAGCATGGAGCCCCACGATTTGATGCCGCGTGTCTGGGGGAGACTGGTCAAGCCCCGGGCAGCTTGACATCCGCCTACCCCATCTGCGCTGCGCCGAGCTAGTCTTGCGGAGCGTTGGAGCGAAAGAGAGACCGGAAATCCATTTTCACCTTACGCCTTCCTCGTGCTCTATATATGTCAGATTGGTATAAGATGCGTCCAGACAGTTTTAAATCCTTAAATAAAGCAACAGGATAAGTCTGCTCCGTCTAACCCTAATCACGATAACGATCCTTCTCGCTGACACCAATCATACCGGTGTTCCTCCTCCGTCTCTTTCCCCATGCCTCCTTCGCCCACTCCGAGAGCGTGAAACCCCAGTGGCCGGCGACAAGCGCACCACTGAGGATGTTGATAACCTTGATGAGGAAGACCAGGAAGCTATCCCTGGACTCCTCAATCTGCAGGAGAATGGGCTCGATGTCGTACTTGACAAACATGCCAGGGATCACGCGCTCGTTGACCTCGGTGCTCTGCTCGGTGACGGCGTACTGGTTAGTGAACAGGGTGTTGTCGTTATATGGGCTCGCCGGCCCGACGCTGTAGACAGTCGGCACGATGGAAACGAAGTACTGGAACTTGTGGAAGTTGCTCGTGGCCACGTTGACGGTCCGGTCGAGGGGGTTCTCAAGCGATGGGAAGAAGCTGCCAAACGAGAGCTCGTTGACAATGTGCGAGAAGTTGAAGGCTTGAGGTGCGACCGCCAGTCAGAAATGAAGCCCCAAGAGCATGACACAGGGTGATTTGGTTGATCTCAGCGTGACTTACAGTTGTGGTCCAAGTGTTCCCCAAACTCCATGTACCCGTGACCCCTGGCAGTGATGTGGAAATCGCCCTGGACCCTATTCAGATCCAAGCTCCCAAAGATGCGGCAGCTGTCGCTGGGCCCGCGCAGCTTCGGCGTCTTGGCCCACTTGGCCCTCTTCCCGCCCAGCCGCACGATGTCGTGGACGTGCTCCTCGCCGAATCCCTCCTCGTGGCCCTCACCCGTGACGATCTTGCCGTGCTGGTCCCTGTTGAGCCTGTGGTTGCCCTTGATGTCGACCCACTGGGACCACGAAGTGGGGTCGCGCTTGAACTTTGAGGCGGCGAGGATGCGGTCGCCGGCGGCGTCCTGGACGTTAATGTGCAGGTCGGAGCACTTCATCCTCACGACCGTGTCCAGATTGATCTGCATGTCGTGGCCCACGCCCTTCTCGACGGCAAACGTGTGCTGCTCGGTGCCGCGCCACCACCGCGAGAGCTCGGACCAGACGAGAATGAGGGTGACGAAGATCATGGCGACGGTCCATTTCCCACCGCCCGAGGTCCGGGTTACATATTGGGGTTTCGATTTGGCTACGAGGAGACGAGGCGTGTGTTAGTTTCCAATGCGCCAGTGTTCTGTTGCGGGTGGGAGAGGGGTAGAGCTTACGAAAGGCGTCAAATGCGCTGACGATGTTGCCGGGTGCTGGGCCAAAGGCATCCTCGTCCAGGTTCTGGTCCTTGAAGCCGTTCATGGGGCTGTTGGGGCCCGCATTCGGATAGGGACTGTCGTAGGGGCTCTGCCAAGCCATGGCTGGCCGAGAGAGAGGCCTCTTTCAGGTCGGAAGGATATCGTGTTGGGTCCCGTCTTCGTAGCTGGGTTGGCTCGTCGTGCTCGGTCGGGCGGTTGAAGTTGTTGGTCGAGGGGAGCGTTGCGCCGCGAGGTTTGGCAGCCGACCCACGGTGTGCACACTTCCAGAAAGTCGTAAACTGTCACCTCGTCCCCGGAAATGTCTGCTCAGAGATTTGGATCATGCAATTGAGCCCTCTGTGGAAAGATGGGCGTAGGGGTCTGCGTCGTCAGCTTGTGGAAACCGGAGCTCTTGGGACGATTCTGTCAATCAAAGGACAGGTCGCCAAATTGTATCTCCAGGGACAGGGTCTTGATTGGGGCCGTCGCTGCGGGAAGTGGCGTGCGGAACTGGAGCTGTGCAGCGTGGTGCCGTACCTGATTGCGGGGAGCTCCACTGATTTGCTGCAGGGGAGTGACTTACACAAAGTACTTCCTCATGTACCTACCCCTACCCCACACGCAACCCAGACTGGTGACACCTCAATTGGATATTAGCCGGGCAGGGGGAATTGGAAAAGCAACCGAGGGATCAAATCACCTGTTTTGCCTACTCTGCCATTGCCGATTCGTCGCTCTTAGGATTGCCAGTGAGGATTGAGACGAAGGGCGGAGCTTAGACGGGGTCTTCAAGGTTGGGAGAACCCAAGTATTATTCTTCTACCTACCTAGGTAGTCTATCAACTGAAGCCGGTACCAGACCGTCTCCGAGTGCGCCACTGCCAGACACAAGCCCAACATGACAATATTGAACTCAACCCCTCGATTTCCCAAACTTGACACGCCATTTATTGACAAGTCTTCGATGTGCTGGGGCTCTATATCGTGTCGGGCAGTCTCCTCCCTGGCGTAATCGGATCTTCTCTGCCCGCCCAAAAAAACATCTTTCGACTCCGAGACATATTCTTGTTCTTGTACAGGATTCTCTGCTCATCCGAAACCACCACCGCCGCCCATTGCGCCGGGGTATGGCCAAGCCAGGCCATGAACTCAGGCATGTAGCGAACAATGGCCTGGTCTCTCCACAGATCATCCGCTGTAATCCCCAGATGTTCGGGAAACGTAGCACTTGGAGGCTTGAATCGCTTGAGCGCCCTCGATTACCTCAGGTGTTGAGTTGCAGTCTTGAAGTCCGCGTCGTTCAGGCTGCGAGAGGTGACGCATCTTGCCTTGAGCACACCAAGCTCGTATGGCTCCTGATAGAAATCCTTCATGGTTGTCGTCTCTGTCCGTGAAGTCTCGGCTCGCTCGTCGCTGAAGCAGCGCCACGGTACGACATCCAAGTTGAAGGCGTCTGGGTGGAACAGTAGCCAGGGGTTGCCAGGTGCGTCTTTTTCAAGCTCATCTGCTGCATCATTTCAATAATAATCATCTGCCGTCCATGGTCTCTGTTGGTAGGTCTCTCGTACGTACGATAATCATATGGGAAGCAATCATATATTGGTATTGTTCTATCTAAGTTCTGAAAGGCTATATGCCCTAGAGGGAATAACTAAAGTAGCCTTTTAAATGCAAGGGTTATACTTATTAATACTTATAATTTTTCTCTTCTTTTAATAAGTATATATAATTCTTATTATAATTAATTTAAAATTATAATTTATTATATATTATATATATATAATCTTTATTATAAGAAAGTATTATTAAAAAGGCTTAAAATTATAACTTATAAGTTTTAAAGTAAATTTTAATAATTTTTATTATTATATTATTTTTTAAACTTATAACTTTTATTATTATATTATTTTTTAAATATTATACTTATTATTTTTAATATTTAACTTTTAAGATTATTTTTTTATAAAAATTATTAATTTTTATATAAAAACCTTAATTTTAAATTTCTTCTTTATAAGGAAAGTTAATGCTTATAAAGTTAATATTAAATCCTTTAGCTTATATTTATTTTTATTATATATCTTTATAATATAAATATTATTATTTTTATCCTTATTTTTATTATTAAAATATACTTAATATTGCTTTAAATTAATTTCCTTTAATTACTTTTTATTCTCTTAAAATTAAGCATTATAAGTAACTTAATTATTTATTAAATTCTTTTCTTACTTTTTATTATTTTTTTTAATTTCCTTAATAATTATTTTTTGCTTAAGTTACTTAAGTAATAATATATATTTTTTAATAAATCTCTTTATATATAAGCCTTATATATACTTATTAATAATTTAATATAAAAAGTTTTAAACTTAAGTTAGCATAATAATTTAATTCTTTAATAACTAAATCTTTTTAATTTAATATATATAAAAAATACTTAAGATTAAAATTCTTATTAAGTTATTTATTATAAAGATTATAATAATTTAATATTTAAGATAATGATTATCTTAATAATTTTTATTATTAAGAATATTATATAGTTTTATATTAAAAATTTTAATGCTTTTAATATAAATGTATAACTTTTTAATTATATTATTAAAAAATATTTACTTATTTTAATATTAAAAGTTATTAATAATTTAAATAATAATTATTATAATAGCATTATTTAAGAAAAATATTTTAGCTTAAGTTATAGCTATAACCTTTAGCTTATTAATTTTAATAATTTTATAAAAGTTAATCTTAATAAATAGCTTACTTTTTTTAATGCTTAACATAAAAGTAAAATTAAAGGTAGTTTTTATAATCTTTATTAAGGTTTTATTAGCTTAGTTTTAATTATCTTTATTATTAATAATAATTAAATTACTATTAATATTAAGTAAATAAGAATTATTATTATTAATATTCTTATTAATATTTATTAAATAAGTAAGTAAATAAAAGTTATTATTATTAATATCCTTATTAATATTTATTAAATAAGCGTTATTAATAATAACCTTGTTATAAAAATTAATAAAATTAATAAGCTTATCTTTATCCTTATTAATTAAGATGATTTTAGCCCTTTTTATAGCCTTAATAATAATTTTAATCTTTATTTTATTGCTTATTAAGAATATAATTATAATATTTATTTTATTAATTAAGGTTATAATTATAATATTTATTTTATTAATTAAGATTATAATTATAATGTTTATTTTATTAATTAAGGTTATAATTATAATATTTATAAAGGAATTTTAATTTTATTTAAGGGTTATAATAAAGCTACCTTTAATATTAATTATATTAATAATAGCTATAGCAATAATTATATTAAATATATCCTTAATATAAGTAATAAATATAATATTTATTAAATAATTATACTTATTATTATTATTTTTATAAAGTATATTAATAAAAATATTAAATAACTTTTATAAGTTATTATTAATATTTTTTATTATAATAAAAAGGAAAAGATTTTATAGGAATTTAATAATTAAAATAAATATTTATAATGCAAAACTTTATAATTATTATATAATAATTATTAATTTATTTTTTAATTATAAGAAAAATTAATAAATTATAAATAAATTTAATAAAAGTTAATTTTAACATTATTATTAATAAATAATAATAAAAAGTAATAATAATAATAAAGTTAACTTTAAAATAATAATTATTAATAATATTAATAATTATAAGGTTATTTTTATATATAATAAAGTATTAAAAAAGTTTTAATTAAAATATAAAAGGTTAAAGTTTATATTAAGGGTTTAAGTTTAAAAAGTATAAGGTTTTATAATTAATAGCAGTGAAATTAAAAGGAAAAGGTATTAGCGATAAGTTACTCCTTTCTTAGCAAGAAAGAGCTACTTTAAGTTTCTTAACTAACCTATTTACTTATATATAAAGCTTATTATTATTAATAAGCTTTTATAATATAATATTTAAAGTTAATTTTATTATTATATTAATAAGATTATCCTTTTTATTTATTTACCTTACTTTAGCAATCTTTCTTATTTTATATAACTTTTATAATAATATAATATTAATTATAAGGTGTTTTTTCTTTATTATTTTTAGCTTTATAAGGTATTTATATAAGCTATATAAATTTATATAAATAATTAAAGATATATTTAATAATAAGAATTATTTTATAGTTATTTTAATTATTATAATTAAGGAAATTTTAATATTTACTTTATTTATTATATTGTAAATTTTGCTTATTAATATACTTTAAGTAATATATTTATACTTTATTAATAATTAATAAAGAATATTACTTATTATTATAAATTCCTTAATTTCCTTATAAATCTTATTTATAAAAATAATAATATATTTAAGTTAAAATATTAAGTCTTAATTATTTATAAATAATTTATTTATAAATATAAAAAGTTTCGTTATTTTAAGATTTAAAGGTATATATTTAATTCCTTATATAATATTATTTATTTATTATAATAATTATATATTTAAGCTTTTATAATTTTCTACCTTTAGGTTTTATACTTATATAGCTATTAAAAAATTATATAAAGCTTTTAATTAGTAAATTAAAGCTATATATATTTTATAAGCTCTTTATTTAAGGTATTTTAAAAAAGCGTTTTTAATTATTATATTAATAAAGATAAGTTTATTAGCTTATTCCTTTTATTAAATAGTAATTAAGTTAATAATATTTATAATTATATAAGCCTTATTATAATTTATTAAGTTTTTAAGTATTAATTCTTATTTTAATTTTCCCTATAATTTTATAGCTTTTATCTTAATCTCCTTTTTATCTTAAAATTTTAATATAAATAAAATTAATATATTATTTATTTATATATTTATTATTTTAAAGGGTTATATAGGCTTTATAATTATTAAGTAAGGATTATATATAAAGTAATTTATCTTAAGCTTTTATTAATAATATCTTTAATATATATTAAATTAATAAATGCTGAATTTTGCTATGCTATATAAGGGTTAAATAATATAAATAATTATGCTTAAAGAGTATTTATTCTTTAGTTTCTTTAATAGCTTTATAAGGATTATTTTATATAATTTTAACTTTGCTTAAGGGTAAGCTTAAGTAATATTTTAAAGTATAAAAACTATACCTTTTGCTTAAATTAATAAGGGGGTAAATGCAAGGATTATTTATTAACTTATTTTTTAAATAATTAAGCTTTATATTAAAATTAATTCCTTTTTATTATTATTATAACCTTAAATAATAAATTAAGATTTTTTATATAATTTTATAATTTTACCTTTTACCTTTTATATTATATAAAACTTAAAATAATAATATTTATTATATTACTTTATTAATTATTTCTTTATTTAAAAAATACTTTTAATAATAAGGTTATTAATTTTTATTTTATTAAATTCTTTAAATAATAAGCTTAATATTATAATAACTTTATCTTATTTTAATTTAATTATTAAATTATAATTTTTATTTTCTTTCTTTAAGATATATAATATAATAATGCAATCTTTTATCTTTAATAATAATAATTATATAATAAGTTGCATTTAAGGTTTTATAATTAAGTTTTTTACTTATAAGGGTTGCATTTCCTTATTATTATTTTAATAATATAATTAAATAATTATTAACTTAAATATCGCGGCTTTATTTAATATATTTAAGGTTATATTATAGTTATTTATAATAATAACCTTATATAAACCCTTTTATTCTTTTCTTTCTCTTTATATATAAATTCTGCATTATAATAGGTATTTTATGCTAAAGATAAATTTAACTTTAATATTTAATGCATTTTATACTTATTATTTAATTATAGTTTTTTATAGCATTTTTATAATCTTTAAAATAGCCTTTGCTTACTTTTATATTTTAATAATAATAATAATAACTTATATAATACTTATAAATAAGCGCTAAAAACTAAGAATATAAAAATTAATTTATTTAATTTAATAATATTATTAATAACTTTTATAATTATTTATAAGATAGCATTATTATTTATATTATTATATAATTTAATATATAAAATTTTATATATTTATTTAAGGGCTTAATAATATTTCTTAACTTTCTTAATAAACTAATATACCTTTATGAAAACCTATTTATATTTAATTCCTATTATTTATACCTTTAAATAAAATTTTAAGAATATAAAGTTTATTTTTATATTATATTTAATAACATTTAATAGTCCTTAATATATATTAATTTAAAGCATTTATAGTATTTATCATGCAATCTTTATAAATATAAATTTTAAGAATTTTGCTCCTTGGAAAGCAATAGCCTAGTTTATAATATAAAGAACCAAGTATTTACTTAAGTATATTATATTAACTAAGATTTTATAATTAAATTTATAATTATTATATAATATAAACTTAAAACGCTTAAATATAAGTTTATTTATTTAATAATAATAATATATCTTTTTAATTTCTATTATTATTTATTTATTAATATTTAAATTACTAGCCTTTTTAAGCATTTAATATAATTAATTTATTAATAAATATTTAAAGCAATAATAAAGTCTCCTTATTTTTATCTTTAAAAGGAAATATATAGCATTAATAATTTAATTTAAAAAAAACCATAAATAACCTTATTTTTTAAGTATTAATATAATAATTATATTATTAAAGGAAACCATTTTATTTATAATATTATTATAATATATTTAAAGCCTATTTATATTTACTAAGTAAAGCAGGAATAAGGTTTATGCTTAAATAATATAAAAATTAATATAATTAACTAAGATAAAAACTTTAATTATATTAAATAAATTAATAATTATCCTATTACTAAATTTAACTTTAATCTTTCTTATAGCAATTATATTAATTTAATACTTTAAGTTTTCTTATTATAATATAAGGAATTACTTATATTTAATTATAAATATTAATAATGTTTTTATATTTAGCAAAATTCCTTAAAAATAAGTTTAATTATATTTATTTTATAAAATAAATTAGCTAATTATAATAATTATTTCCATTTAAAAAATATTATTTCCCATAATTTAATATATAAACGCTTTATTAGCTAAGAAATTAATATTTATATAATAAACCTCCTTATTAAGTCCTACCTTTATAATATAAATATTGCTATTATAATTATTATCTTAATCTTATTTATCTTTATATTTATAAAATTTATCTTTATTATTTATCTTATATTTCTTAAACTTACTTAAAAAATATTAAAGTTATTATTATAATCTTTATATTTATATTATATTAAGTAGCTTCTTTTTATTAAATATTGCTTATTAATTAAATATTTAATTAATTAACATTTTTCCTTCTTATAAATATAATATCTTTTCTTTTAAAATTATCCTCCTTTTTCTTCTTTATAAGCATTATTACTTTAAGCTTTATAATTAATATTATAAAATCTTAGCTACTTAAAGCTTAAATAGCTTAAATTTAATTAATTAAATCTTTAATTTCCTTAAAATGCTTAAAATTATAATTATTATCCTTTTTTTAACTTTTAGCTATTATACTTATAATTAATATAATATTAATTTAAAACTTTATTTATAATATAAATTATAATTATATAGCTAAGTTATATTTTTATTATAAATCTTAAGTTTAAAAATAACTTTTTATATAATTAAGTTAACTTAAAAAAAGCTATTTTTAGCTTAAAAACTCCTTTATAAGCTTTAATTATTATTATTCTTAAATTATCTTTTTTAATATAATTTTTACTTAATGCTTATTAATAAAGTTATAATTTATTAAGCATTAAATATAAAACTTTATATAGGTCTTTATTTAAATTTTATACTCTTATCTTTATAAATATATTAATTTAATTTATAAAATAAAGGTAATAAGCCTTAGCTTAATCTTTAAGCATTTAAGGAAAAACTATATAAAATTAACTTAGCTAAATTTTAATATAATAGTAAATATTAAAAAATATCTTTATTTTATTATTTAATAAATTATATAAATCCTTAACATACTTATAAAAATTATTAAAGATTTTTATAAATTATATTAACTTTATTAAATTTAAGCATTTATTAAAAATATATTATAAGGAAAGAGTTTTATATAGGTTATATTTTTTATTTAGCAAAGATATTCTTAGGGCAGCTTAAGGTTATGCTAAATATAATATATATCTTTAATATAAGCTTTATTTCTATCTTTTTGCTAATAATAATAAGCCTTATTAGCTATATTAATTTTTAATAAATTACATTATTAAGTTTAAATTTTATAATTATGCATTTAAAGTTAGCGGCAGCGATAAAAGTTATCTTAAGGATTATTCTTTTAATAATTATTATTATTTAAAGCTTACTTATAATTCTTATAAGGATTATATTTATAATTATTATTTTTAAAGTTATATGCAATATTTATTTATACTTAATTTTAAGGCTAATAAGGTATTATAAAGCTTATTATTAATTTATTTTAATCTTTTTTTAATTTAAATTATAATAATTAATTATAATATTATAAGTTAATTATTATATCCTATATAAATGCCTTGCATTTAAAGAAAAACTTTTAAGCATTATTAATAAGGATTTAATAATGCTTTAAATATTACTTATATTTATATTATATAATCCTTATAATAAGTAATAAAAAGGTTGTTATTATAAAGGTTTTATTATATATAGCTTGCTAAAGTACTTGCTAAGTAGGTAATTAAATATTTTATTAATGCTTTTTATATAAAGGTTATAAATTATAGTTTTAAGTTAATATATTTATAATAAGCTAAATTAATTAAAGTTTAAGCAAGTATTTTATTAATTATATATCCTTTAATAAGAGTTAATAGCTTCTTAACGTTATTAGCCATTTTTATAAGTTTTTATAGCAAATATTATAAGGAATGAAATTAATAAAATAAAGAAATATTAATAAAATAAGTAATATTTAAGAGTAAATTAATAATAATAGTTTAATGGGGAGCAAGTTATGGTTATTAAGAGGAAGAAGTTATTAATTCCTTTAAACCTTAAAAACTAAGGCTTTCTTTTATTATTAAGTCCTTTTATATTAGCTAAAAGCATAATGCATAACTTACGCTTACTTATAATATAGCGTTGCATTAGCTTTAGCAATTACAATAATTATAAGCTTTATTTATTAATAAAACAAAGCTTTATTAAGTTTTGCTAAGTCCTAAAGAGGAGTTAAAGATAGGTTTATAATAAGTTCGTTTTTTTTTTTAATAAAGTTTTATTATGCATAATAAACGCATATCTCTTAAATAATAATAAATATATATATAAATATTATAGGAAATGCCACTTAATTTATTTAATCTTTGCAATATTTACTTAAAAAGTTTAATAATATAGGGAAGCCTAAAGAAGCAATTATTATTATATAGCGCTTATTAATAAAAAGGATATAATTTTTAAGTTAAGGAAATCCTTATAAGGTTACCTCTTTTACCTTATTAATTTATAATACCTATAACTATTAATTAATATTAATAGGTCTCTTATATATATAATAATTATATAGAAAGCAATTATATATTAATATTATTTTATCTAAGTTCTAAGAGGCTATATGCCCCGAAGGGGATAACTAAAGTAGCCTTTTAAGTGCGAGGGTCGTACTTACCAACAGTCTCCGCCTTAGGACCTATTATTAAACTGCATTTCTCAAGATAGGTCATAGGGATATGAAGGACTATGCCTCCCCAAAGTTACATAAAGTTCTTCACTGTCTTGATAGCTAACTTTAAATGCTATGGTGGAAAAAGGACTCTTTACTGTGCCTACATCAGCCACCGCAGACTTATGGAGGGTTCCTCCTAGGATGCGATCTGCACCGCTCGAGGCAGAAGACATCCTAAATTCAAAGCGGATTGCTGAGCTGTTCGTGTCTCCCAACTGGAACGCCGAGGACGCCGACGTGGATATACAGCTGACGACAAACTGGATCGCGGGATGGGGCTGGACGCGTTCTCGCGACGTCGCAGGGCCAGATCAGAACGGCCTTACGGAGAAAGAGGTCGAGCGCATACATTTAGCCCTGCGTGACCAGCTAGCAGACAGAGCCAATAGGGAAACGGTCTCCTTGCTGCCCGGCGACATTCAGTCGAGCGTGTATGGATTTGAGTGGCTCTTTTGGAGTTTTACTCTCCTGAGAGTAATGGAGAGAATCACCGAGTGGCAAAGCGGTAGAGTGGAAACGAGGGAGATTAGGTTTAAAACTTAACTTAAATCGTCATTATCCTGACTCCTAGTTATTTATGTCATGCTGCCTAGGTGCAAATTGTTCTCACTTTTCTTTGCGCATTTTCGACGACCAGCACTTCTTTTCTACTCCTCATCAGATCGCGCTGCAATGCAATAGGTTTTTATGAGTCTTCGGTAGCTGAGCAAAATACAGAAACGTCCATGTACCCTGCGAGTAGGGATCTTGGGTGATGCGCTTGTCCATGCTGTGCTGCTCTGCACACCTACGTACAGTCTTATATCTTGTGTACTTTTAGAGCGAGCCTCTGAGCGTTGTCATGTTTAGTTTTGAGGCACATTTTAATACTAGTCTAGCAGGTTGGTATCCAATCATGCCTGAATATCTGCCGTCAAGTAAGGCGGGCAACGATCTCCACCCGCCCTTAAAATCTTCCCCGCAGGGAGTCCTCCCAGACTACCGAGTAGTTATGACGCCGGTCATGGACTTCGGTTCTCTGCTCCGGCACCACGGAAGCCTGACGATGGATAAAGCTTTGATCAGTCAATTAAACAACGTCACAAAAACTTGCCCTGCATTCCCTTACTCTACGGTCAACCATGTATAATTCACAAATATCCTTCACCCTTGACACCATCTGCCCCTGGACATACCTCGCCAAGAAGCGCCTCGACCTCGCGCTCGCCCAGCTCCCACCCGAGGTCTCCTCCAAGGCCTCGTTCAAGGTCCAGTTCCTGCCGTACCAGCTATACCCTTCCTTCGGCCCCGCGCAGGACAAGTACGCCTGGCAGCGAGACCGCAAGTACGATGGGTCAAAGGAGAAGATGGAAATGTACGTCGAGTACATGAGCACGCTAGGCGAGGCCAGCGGCATCAAGTTCAGCTTCGGCGGCGACATCGCCGACACCCTGCAGGCCCACCGGGTCATCCAGTACTTCCAGGAGGAAGCGGGCGCGGAGACGGCCAACAGGCTCGTTGATGCGCTGTACAGGATGTACTTTGAGGAAGAGAGGAGCCCCAGCTCCCGCGAGACGTTGGTCGCGGCGTGTGTGGAGGCTGGCATTGACGGCGAGAAAGCGAAGGCGGTGGTGGAGGATGAGAGCGAGGGTGCGGCGGAGGTGAAGGCAGCGTTGAGGGAGTCCGTGACCAACGCCATTGATTCAGTGCCGCACATTGTGTTTGAAGGGAAGAGGAGAGATCTCACGCTGGTGGGCGCGAAGGAGGTACACGAGTATGTAAAGGCGATGGAGGCTATTGCCAAGGAAAGTTCATAGCTCACAGCCAGGTGGACTGAGTGAGGGTGGAGGGCGCTCCTCTCCTGTCTGGCCGTCTTTGCGCCATTTTGCCACCAAGTTCTGCCTTTGCGCTTTTGCTCCCGATGAAAAAGATAGTTCGAATATTCCAGTAAATGGGAGGCTATAGTGTGCCAGCCTTCGCTGAGCTGGAAAGCTAGATGACTTTTCGTAGAAGGCTAAGCAAGCCTCTGCAATATCCCGACGCCCGAGGAAATAAGATTATTTCATTTGCCTTTTTAAACTCCAGACGGCGGTTCCACTTTTTGTTTCTAGTACCGCGCAATGAGAAACTGCCTCCTCTCCTCATCCTTCATTGACCCTAGGAAGTTCAGCTCGAACTGCTTGACAGAAGTGTACTTCTCCACCAGCTCCGAGCCTAGCAAGTCCGTCAATTCTTCGTCATCTTCCAGAGCCTGCAAAGCCTCCTCAACGCTTGACGGCAACATCTCCGAGACGTTCAATTCCTTACGGTCGTTCTCTGTCAGGCTCGCCGGGTCGACCTCGCAGTCCTGCCAGACCAGCTTCTCCTTGGCCATTACACCACTCGTCCCGGCGAAGAGGACAGAGGCCAGCGCCAAGTACGGATTGGCAAGACCATCAAGGCATTTGAATTCCCAGTGGCTGCCTTCGATCTTACGAAGTGGCGCCTCGCGGTTTTGTGTGCCCCACGTCACCCATCTGTTCCCAGGAGTCAGCATCATTGGAGTTAATTCTGTAGGTGGTTTTGCCACAATATGTAGCGTAAGGTCCAACTCACCTGCCCCCAGCCCATGCCCCATCAGCCAATCTTTCATAGCTCGCTGGGTTGCTATACGTAAACGCCGCGATCGCGCGCAGATGTTTCAGGACGCCCGCATAGAAGGGCTCATACGTCTCCTTCTTGTCGCCCTCAGCCGAGGAAACGGAGATGTGAGTATGCGCTGCCGTCCCACAAGTATCGGGGAACAGTTTCGGGTATAGCGTGAACTTGAAGCCTGCTGCCGTGGCCATGGCAGCAATCACCTCTCTGGCGTGAAGTAGGGTGTCTACGGCCTGTACTGGAGGCAGTGGTGGGAGAACGATCTCGAACTGGCCCGGCGCGCTCTCGGCGTGGACTTGCTCGACAAATATTTCCATCGACTCCAATGCCCTGGTTATGTCCGCGAGGAGCTTGGGGATCTTCTGGTCCGAGAAAAAGCGACTCACGGACCAGGAATGCCCGTCGTTGGCCAGCGGCTCAAACTTGCCTGATTCGCTGCGCCCAAGGAGTAGGAACTCGATTTCAAACCCCACCAGGAAGGCGAGGCCTTGCCGAGCCCCATGTTCTTGCGCCCTTGTCAACTGCGTTCTGGGGCAGACTGAGATCTGTGATCGTTAGTAAGACCTCCCGCCTTCTTGCAAACAACAGAATGTCAGTGTTGGCAATTTCCTCAAGCCACTTACTGTAGACCCATCTTTCTCGCGAAAGTCGCCATACATGCTAAAGTGTCCCGGTATGGGTCCACTCTTCAGTGACGAGAAGTCTGGGTGCAGCCTATACTCTCCACTGGCACTGGTTCCGGGCGCCATCCAGTCATGCTGCAACAGGCCAAGGCAGGCTTTCGTGATGCCAATGTCTACGGGCTTACCCTCTTCCAGTGATGTGATGAGCTTTCTGAATGGGATCATGCGCATTCGGGGCATGGCCGTCAAGTCTGTCCAACCGATGCGGATAAAGTCTGGGGTCGGCTTGCCTCGAAGGACGTGTGTGAAGATCTCAAGGTCTGTCGCTTCCTCTTGCATTGCGGCATCGCCTTCATAGTCCGCCTCCCACTCTGAGAACGAAAGACCGAGGTGGTACAGCTTGTTGGAGTTCTTGTATAGGATGTCTCGGACGAGTTCGATCGCGGCTTTCCAGCCCATGGCCCCTTTGCGGACATAGTCGCACAAAACCTGGCGCGCGGTCAGTGTTTTTCTTTGCTCGGTGGAGAGCATGGGGCCAGACGAACTGATTCCAACACTTCCCTAATCTGCAGTATGGCGAGTGCGTAAGTCTCGGGAAACCAGTGACCATCGGTCGACCAGATTATCTTGGACCATGGGCAGAGCTCTAAGATCTGGCGCACCGCTTTCGCCTGGCCGTCTTGGCTGACGAAGGGGAAGATTTCGCCAATGTCCTGCCCATCGATTGCAGTCAGAAGAATCCGAGTCAGACAATCTTAGAATTGCTTGGGCTTGAGGATCACTGATAAACGTAATTCCCAATATGATTTTACAAAAAAGAGAGTGGTAGAACGCACAGCGTACACATTCGCATATACCGTCGCAAGATAACCAAGTTCGCGTACGAAGGGATAGCTGGCATGTAGCAGCACGATCGGAACCTTGGGATATGTCCGGATGAACTCTTGCAGGTGCGCCGGGGACGACTTGGCGAGCGTGAGATCGTTATCTCCCAGTCCAGTATGGAATTGCAGCGGCTTCCTCTCCCGGCCGGGCATCTCGCTGATCAGCGCAGCTGCTCGGTGGACCAGGAGGTCATTGAGACCTGGGTGCTGAATCCTCGCCAGCTCAGCCGGCCCAGCATAGCCTGTCACGATCTCGTCGAAGGAGGCCTTCGCAACCGTCAGGTCGACCACGGCCGGTATGTCCAACCCCGTGCGGTAGCATATCACGCTCTTGAAGCCTGCCACCTCTGGGTCCTCGAGGGCTCTTCGGATCTCGGCATCGAACTCCTCAATCGCTCGGTCAAACACATCCTCGGAGTTATCACCCTCCTTGAACTCAGAGGCATGCTTCTGGATGATGCGCCCTGCCACGGTCTCGATCCTCACGATGCGCTTGCATCCGCTCCGCGTGAATGAGTTGTGCCATTCGTAGTCATACGCATCATCAGGTGCATCCAGACCGTCATCCACAAGGATCGTCTCGATTCCGTCCAGACACTCACTTATCCAGTCATCGTAGTCCTCCAGCCGCCTCTGCTCGATGGCAGCTACGACGGCCTCCCACGTCTGCGCGCAGTCAAGCACGTGAGCCAGCTGCTTTACCCCGCGGAGGTGTGACAAGCTCGTGAATGCTGCATGGATGGCGTCTCCTGATGCCTCGGTCGTGATGGAGATCAGAGGATACTTAGCAAGGGCCTCTGGCTTGAGCAGCGGGTGAGCGTGATTGTCAATAATAGGGGTTTTATGGATCGCCCGGATAACTTCGTTCAGCTGGGCCCTGGAGACGCCCGCGGCGGGGGCGGAGGTGGCCCAGGTCATTGTGATCACATGGGCTCGAGGGGCCTTGACGTGAAGATGATTCAGATGCTTGATCTCAAATAGCTCCCTGCCGTTGGTGGTATGCTGTTGACCTTGGTCTCCTAGAGGCGAGCAGGGTGAGCTGATGTTGTAAGTGTGAAGTGGTCGCCCCCGCTCCGCCCAGCTGGGCGATCGCCCAAGCCCCCAAGTGACTGATATGTACCGTGCACTATCCGTCGTACCAAGGAATTAAGGTATTCACAAGGTCTCCAAATTGTACAACCACGACCAACAGCCACAAAGATTGCTGGAGCCTTATGCGCTCGTCACCTAGGGTTTCGGTGGATCCGAACTCGTAACGCTTGCCACCGGGACAGACCAGGACAACTAAACCCTGAACCCATGCATGTCCGCCCTTTCTCAACCTCGGAACTACTTCGTAGTAGTAAGGAGCCTCAATTTCAATCTGCGAATTGATTCGGGCATACACTTACTCTGCCATCTGCATGCGAGCCTCAGAGAGACTTTCTTTCAGTTCGCTAACAAATAGGAGAAGCTGCTCCAAAGGCACAGTGGATAACGACTTACTGTAGGACGCTGGACTTGTCCAGGTGCTTGGATTCGAGGAGACTAGACATGTTCTTGCAAGTGGCCTCGTGGAAATCCAAGTGTCCGTAAATACTTGCGGAGTCACATGACGTTGTTTCATCAATTTGCCAACGTCAACTCTCAGTTTTGCTGGACCCTTGCAGACGTTTTCGCTCATCTTGCAAAACTGCCAGGGTAGACCATTATGGGCAGTGCCTGGGGGCGTAGCGTTGATATAGGTACAAGATGATCTTCTATGTAAGCACTAATAGGAACCGGCTTTGATGCCCCTGCTGAGAGACTTTGATTGCACTTCCAACACGTTGCTCACACAATTTCCATCATCCAAGTGCAGCTGCTCAAATAGGTGGGTTACTTGCTCTCGACTGAGTGCTCAGCACCGGGAAACCATTGGTGGGCTTTCTGCAACATTCCCATTTGAGCCAAGTCAGCGAAGGCGCAGGCAAGATTGAGTGGTCGTGGCACAACAGCACTCTACCATTTTGCCTCCAACACAGCCACAACTTGCTGCAAATGGACACATTCGTGCCGGCCAAGACACTAGTCTGCCTTGGGGTATTGTATTGGACCGCCTGACCATTGTGACCTGGGACAGATTGTCAAAGGATCCCCATCAACACCACCTCGAGACTTAGTTCTCGCAAGCTGCGGCCTGAGCATTGCCACGGAGGCGAGATCAGTGGACGCTTGTCCAACTTTCTGCATTAGATATAATAGCTAGGGGCACTCTCCATGACTGAGGTCAAAACCTGGACTTTGGCGTGCCCCCAGTTTTGTACGATACACAAAGCAGTCATTGTGAACCCTTGTATGACGCAGGCGAGTGCCAAGCAGACTGAGAAAACCGTCCAAAAGACGATGGCAGAATATCAGAAGGCAGATCCAAGCATCACAGTGTAAGCTCGATCACCCGATACTCAGTTAAAATCGAGGTCCTTGAATCTCATTACTATCAAGGGAGACGACGACATTGTCGTCTACCGGCGGCAAGCACAGCGTCGCAGGCAACGACCAGGACAACCCACTCGAGCTCCAGCACCTTGGAAAGAATGAAGCCTGGGTAGACTGTCCTTTCTGCCACAGCAGAGTCAAAACCAGGTCTGAGAAGCATGCGAGGAAGGAAGACGTGTAAGATGACCTGTCCTTTTTTCACAAGCCGTCACGTAGTGGCGGGTTGCGTTGAGCACAAGACCCATGCTGCACAGGTGCGCATTCAAACGGCCGGGCTGACAAGACGATGCAGGGCGTGGACTTCTTTCGCATTCCTATTTAGCTTCTTGTACATCTCGGGCCTCTTTACAGGGGTGCACACCTCCACGCACTACTGCTCTGCCTGCGAGGAGGCAATCGCGGTCAGGAAGCCTGGCTCTCGATTTGCGCAGACTTTGGAACAGTCTGAAATCAAGACGCACGGAAGTCAGTAGCGGGTGATTGTGACAGTGCACATAGGAATTTGTCTATAGCAGCAGAGTTTCTGGACACGGTCCTAGGCTTTCACGCCCCGCCTTGCTCGTGGCGCTTGATTTTTGAGGCATTTGGTTGTTGTGACCGACACCAGTGGATAACTATCACTGCACCCTCACGCTGTCGATCAAGTCCTAATCGTGCGTCAGTCTCGTACGCAGCCCTGACAAATCTGGACGCCGTGAATCCCGGTGTGTCTATTGTGTTATGAACTTATAGCCGTGGACCCTAGGGAGCTGAACCAAAGGTGGTATTCTGCAGACCACTCCAAGCCTCTGAAGTAGATATCTACACATTTCGAGGTGCAGCCAAGGTACCTTGCCCTTGCGTCAGACAAGGTAGGCCACTCGGGTCGAAGTATCTCAGACGCTTGTCTGATTCAAGAAATACTGAGTTTGACCAGAGTTGGCCCTGTTGGATGGCGCCGGATTACGTGCTGAAGGGTGACTCACAACAGGCTGCATATGTACTCGTCAATAGACACACGGGCCTCTTCATGACATAACAAGGACAGAATCGTCACCTATCTGCCTGTCTGCACAGGTGAAATGTCCAGGATGGTGGGCAGAACTCGGTGTGGATACATGCGCAGCGGTAAAGTACCTAATTCATTCCCTGAGCACTGCTGTTGCACCTTCCCCTAACCCTGGCTCATGCTTGCAACCACGGGTGTGAGCCTGTGTGATGTTCTAGAGTAATGAAAATAGCCGCCTGGTTTAGCTGTTGGGGATAAATTCTTGCTGGCCACCGCCCTACTTTGGCGAGTGGTGGCGAGGCGTGATATTTGGGCTTGGACCCCAAGGAAGTAAGTGTGAGGCTGTCATCGGATGTGGGCCCTGTATGCACTGAATCTCAGCAGGCCTGCGTGGGCTGTAAACTACAACCCAAGGCTGGTTCAAATAATTGGGTTGGGTGCCTGTTCATGGCTAGGTGTGAAGAAGTGATTGAAATTGCGAATGCCAAAGTGCATCTCTGGCCCGGCTATTATTAGTCGGAGTCACACACAAGCAGGCGGTAATGTGATGAGGCGGACGTGTTGATAGTCTCTGAGCGTGAAAGGGGATGCAGGATCGCAGGTACAGTTTTGCGGGGCGACACAGATGCTGATATGAGAAGAGAGTGAGGGGCCAGGAGGGTTGGCACTTAAGTGTACCTGGCGGGCTGCACATTTACACGAACCTGACACGGCAGGCGTGTCGGGCCAATAGGATCAGGCCCCGACGCGTGTCTGCTGTAGAGTGAGCGGCAGTGGGTGCGTTGGCGGTGGGGTCCTTCGGTCAGGGCAATGCAGGGAGTCGCCGTTGGGCTGCAGTATGTCTTGTCGGGGTCGAGTCTCTCTCTCTGTTGTTCGTGTGTTTGCTGTCGCTTGTTGACGCCCTAATTATGGCCCTAAGTATGGCCCTAATTATGCGAGGGGGCTTTGGACGGTCTGCGTATGTCATGCATGGATGAGGGAGGGAGTGAGTGAGTGAGTGAGTGCGTTTCGCTGATGTTGTGACCGGGACAGCTATCCACCACCACCATCCACACCTTGGAGGGAGGGAGCAGCAGCTGGGTTCGTTGCAGACTCGCACCTGCACTTCCAAGGTTGTGCTACCCCCCACCCCCCTCCACCTGTCCACCCCCGTTCCACATCCCCATCCCCCATCCCACCCATCTCACGCCTCGCCTTCTCCTCTTGAGCGAACAATCCCAACCTGCCATCGCATGCGCCATCCTCTGCCTCGTTTCCAAAATTCGTCAGCGCATTGCCGCGTATAAATATCCAGCGTCGCCACATTCCGCCGCAGCATCTCCCAGGCTTCACCCTTCCAATGTGTCAGTATCTGCCTAGGGATCTCTTTGGCCGCCGCATGGGCCGGACCACCAGGCGTTGGGTTTGCGACTGCGAGACTGACATTTGCTGCAGCATAGATATAGCGAGATGCCCTCTTAGCTCCGCCTATTCGCTCGCTGCCGCCTAGCTTCGTGTCGCTTCAATCGCCCATATCTACCTCGAACTACCCAACTCGCTCCCGCTCGCCTCGAGTCCTCGAGGCCCGACTTCGTCGCACCGGTCTCGATCCCGACGCCCGCGCATAGCTGTTCGCACGTCGTCGGCGCTTCCAATGTTACTTGATCCGCCAGATCGCTGGTTAAAGACATGAGCTCTTCCGTGCTCAATGGCCGCTACTCCGTTCCCTCCACCCCTGGATGGCAGCTTCTCCCATTTTAACATTTTCAATGACGGCGGCGCTCCGAGGAATACACCCCCTCCTGCAAGTCCTGGTCTGCCTGGAGGTCCATGCAACTTTGTCGACCTGAGCCATGGGCCCAACGGCCCAAAATGCGGCTGTCGCCGTTTCTGGGGACGCCAGGTCGCCGGCGCAGGACTCAACGCTGCGGACCAGGCCGGCTGGTGCATGTGCTCGCACCACGCCTGCTTTCACGACGATGGAAACCACACCCAGGTCACAGCAGCGCCCGCTGCGCCGGTAATGGACAACATGCCAGGACAGGAGAATGAGAAGCCAAGGTCAAACAGGGCCCCGCTGAGTCCTGTCCAGGATTTTGCTTCTTTCCAGATGCCGTCCAGCCTTGCAGGAGCCGCCATGGACTTCGCTGCACTCAATTTTGATTCCTTCGCGTCCAACATGGGATTTTGCGCACCTCCACCGCCGGTAAAACCACCTGTTCCGGCACATGATAGTGATTCCATGCCGGATACATTGAGCTGGAGGAATGTGCCTTCCACCCAAGGATGCCCAACACCGCTCCCGCCCATTCCATCGCAGTGTCTGATCCCAGACTCGCAGTCGGCTTCTACCACGGCGTCCAGCCAAATGAGATATTTACGGCCATTCCACGGGGTGGGCCTTAACACACTAAGTAGTGTGACCCCAACCAAGGAAGTCGCGCAGGCCGGCAAAGGCACCGGTGTCACGCCTGAAACCAACCTGGATGGCCAAATCTGTGACGACGCCATCACCGTTCCGTCTGGGGCAGCTACTCCGAAACCAGGACCCTCCCAGGTGCAGAGCACAAGCCCTGGTATCTCAATCTCATCTCCTGGCCACAGGAACGATGCTCTGCGAAACCTGAGTGACACTGTCGAGGACCACAACCAGCGACTTGACAAACTGGAGACTGGATCGATTTACTTGACGGCTCATGAGGAATGCTCGGACAAACATGACGTGACTGATCTTCGAGTGACAGAGCTCGAGACACGCATGGATGATGCCGAGAAGAGGCTGAATGATGATACCGCCAGCCTTGCCAGCACACGTCGCATCACCCAACGTGATGACGACGCCACTGTCAGCGATGTGTCCTTGTCATCCAATGCCACAGTGCGGGCTGCTGAGCGTGCTGCTCTGGCCAGCCAGCTCGAGGTATTACAAGCTCGGGTCAATCAACTCGAAGCATCTGCACTGCCGTCCTACACCTCTCCTTGGGAACTAGAAGTGGTGTTTCTGCCATTCCCTCTCAAGGGAATTTGGTTAGAAGCACATGATTTCAAGAACTCTCGCTCGTCTGGCGGACGAGATGAGTGGACGCCAGGGCCAAACACAAACAGCAGAGCCACCCCAGAGCCCCAAGGACTGGCGTCGTATGATGAATGGGTTGGGCAGGGCACGGGATGGCTGTTGCCTAGAGCTTGTGCTCCGGGCAGGCTAATTGATCAGCGCCTCAAGAGCCGCGGTCTGATCAAGCAAGTCCAAGTCCGGGGTGCCGACTCTCGCAGCGTGCAGATTGCCATCGGAAACGCCTTCCAGGACATTCTGCGGATGAGTCCCCATCCTGCCAGCCCTAAGTCTCCATGCGGCTCAGACACCAGAGTGCATAGGTTCTTTGGGCTGCAGCAATCCTGGGTGCCTCTGCGCAAAGTACACAAGGATTCTCGGCTTCGATTCCTGTCGCCTCCGGAGCTGCTGACCCCTACGCTATGGACCGCGATGTTCTTGATGGACAGCGTAGTCATGAAAGCTACGGGTTTGCATCGGCTTTACATTACGCAACCCGAAGCGTATCTCCAGGACAATCATTCCTTGAACTTCCTTGGTGCCAATCCTGGCTGGACTTGGCAGAAGCTTCGGGAACTCGATCGCGTCTATTCAGACTCGCAGACAACCAATGGCAGTTTCGAGGTCCCCGAGGCCGATGCACTGGAGGAGTACTGGGCATTCAACGCGCGCCTTGACGACCCTCCCAGTGCTCGACAGTCTGTCATGAGCCTTCAGCAGTCACACGAGAAGGCGATCAACATGTCGCGGACAACAGACGGGTCGACGGAGCAATTTTTCACAGTGCCTTCGCATCTAAGCACATCGATGATGAGTCCGATGATGGCCAGAGGGCAATCTCCATTCACTCAGAGAGAGCGTCAACGCTCCAGGCCACCATTTGTGCGAACTGGTTCTATGCCGCCAGTGAGCGCCCCAACCATACACTCTCCCGCACGCAGCAGCCGTCGAATGTCCTCCTTCGCCATCATGCCCACCGTCGCTGGACCTAGTTACCAACGGCACCCGTCGCCTCTTGTTACCGGCCGCCCTAGCCCTCGCGTGTCCCTGGTCTCCAACGCTCCAGCAGTGGCCATGGTCACCAAACACAGACACCGAAACACTCGTTCGCCTTCACTCCGGCTGCATAACACACCGCGTTGGAGTAATCGGTCCTACAGCCGCAGTCCAAGCGTGAATCCCATGCCCTTCCAACATGCACTCCCCGAGCAGCCAATCCGAGGAGATCGCCGCCCAACGCCCATGGCCTACATGACTCCCTACAGCAATGCACCCCCAGAATTCCCACCTCAAGGGCTCCACCCTAACCGGAGTTACCATGTGCATGGAGACGATGGGATGATGGATTTCGACGACGACCGAGGCAGCTCGACGGATCCATACGGCGAGGAGAGTGATGGCGACGTGCCAGACGAAGACGACCCTGACGTGGACGTTTATGAAGACGAAGCAGACATGCTTGATGATCTAGAAAGTGGCTCAGATGGGCACCACCACTCTGCCGGGCATTCGCAACATCATCGGGCACAGAACCAATCTTCGCAGCCTCAAGGAGCAGAAGACATCCCTTGGCCAGGCATTGAGGACAACATGTCAGATGGGGAGAACCTGGACCCGCGCGACGTTGCCAGCGACGGAGACCACGATGACGATAGAAGCGATGTCTCTTCACAGCCTTCGGAGTACCCCAGCACCCAAAGGGCATGGCGAGTACCTGCTGGGGGCGATGGGAGAGAAATGACACGAGCACTTGAGGATGATGACGTACCCGCGGGCGTAAATTTCACCATACATGAGGACCCGGACGGAGAGGAGTCCGAGCCAGAGGCGCAAAATATATGGTGAAAAGATAACAAGGGGAGTTTATGTCTTGTTTTACTTGTTTTTGGATACAGCGAGGCACTATGTGGCACATACAGCCGGAACTCTGTGTAAGCATTGGTGTTTGGCGTTTGCAATGTACCTCAGGTGTCTGGGCGGCGTCGAAAGTAAGACATCTAAGGCGCTCTTTGGGACTGTACCATTTGAAGCGAGGGATATTTCATCTCCATTATTACCCAGTATATCAGTCTACCTAACTCAACACTTATGTCTTTGTACACCAAATGAAAGAAAATACACGACAAGGACAAGCATCATGAACTCCGCGTTTGGCTCATCTGCCCGACAGGTGACGGATCACCTGTCGTGTCCCTGCAATCGACGACCGTCTTCACGAATATCGCACCTATCGGGACCTCGTCAATCACCACGCTCTGGCTTCTGCTCACCTGGGCCTGGTGCCCAATGCCAAGGTCGCCATGCCAGGACCACCCGCGGCCATCCGGGACCAGGCGCCCGGCCTCGACGTCCTCGTCCCGGAGGTACTCGAGCGACTCAAACGACGACATGGTGTACTTGGTCGTGCCGCTGCCCTGGCTCTTCTCCCTGACGTGATGGTGGCCCGCCGCGCCCTTGCTGCCGGGCACCGACGACCCGCCTATCGTGTTGAGCGCGGCGTGCTTGTTATACCCGGCGCCCTGGCTGCTACTGCTGCTGCTGCTGGTCCCCGCGCTCGCGCCCTTGCTGCGTATGCTGCTCCTGCCGACTGTAAGGTGCGACGCGATGGAGCGGTAGAGGGGCGAGGCCAGGATCATGGTGATCAGCGGCCGCATTACGGGCAGGCAGGCGCAGATGACGGCCATGTCGGGCTCGAGTGTTAGCCACAGCTGAGGTTTGAGGAGGCCCACTGTTTCGGCGGTGGCATCAAAAGTCAGTCACTCGGTCAGTCTTGAAACAGTCTGTGGTGCGGCACCACACGTCTATGCCGGGGTGGGACGTCCTGAGGGAGGAAGAGCTCACGGGTGAAGTCATAGTTCCCTTCGCCGCTTTCTACCAGCTTGAGGTGGTAGTGCATTCTGATGCCACTTGCGGAGGTGACGGCGGCGCCTAGTAGGAACACGCCCGCCAGGGCGAATCTTTGGCTACGGGGGAGGTGCTGCAGGGTTTGAGAATTGGTTATCAAGAAAGCGGAAAGCGCGCAACTTGCCCGAAGCCAACAGTCTCACAAGCAGCGGCAAACCAAGTGCTTTCGATGCTCTTGAAAATAGTACAGGGGGTTCGAATTGCAGATGAGACTCCATCCGAGGGTGAAGACCATTGTCTGGAATTTGCTTACCAGCTTGGAGACCTCGAACGTCGGCAGACACAAGATGACCATGTCCATCAAGACATTGGGGATGATCACTGCGGCATCCAAAGTCAGTTATTAAAGTACTTTGGGAGAAGTTTCGTACGAGGATGTGAGGAGTAGGCCATAGAGTGGGTACAGCCTATCTCAGGATTTGCAGTCTTGAGAGGGCCATTGAGGAACAAACCACACGTGGCTGAGATTTGAAATTTTGAACGAAAACTACTTACTGCCCATGCAATACGCATTCTGATCGATACAGCCTGATGGGTCCATGGCCGGTTTAAAGGCCTTGCTGATAGGCGAACACTGAAAAATATCCATGAGTACGCCGGCGATCCACCACATCATCGTGAGGATAGCCAGGATAATACAGCCTCGCTTCATGAACCTGGTAGGGAAGAGCCGCCAGTAGAGCGAGAGGATGCTATCTAAAATAAACCATTTATAAGCAGCCTATACGCCGTTATTTAGTTACCTTTAAGCTACAAACTAATAATTAACACGAGGACTCGATTTTGCTAGCTATTTTAGTATTAATTGGGAGACCAAGACTTAGCCGAATGTTTGTCTATATATATGGGTCAAATCTCCCTCCTTTGAATAGCTTGAATATACTCTATTATCGTCCTGAATTCTTACATGCTAAGCTTGGCTGTCATGATTGCCGTTGGGTAGACCATTTGACTGGCACAGAGGAGCTGCGGAGTGGTCAGTCACTCACACGCCTGTTTTCATAACAGGGACACGCCCACGGGCTTACCTTAAGGGTGTTCTCCAGCCAGACCATAGAAGGGTCGGTAGCCATGTTGTCCTTGGAAGGCGTGAGAACAGAGATGATGTACATGCCCCATGTTAACATTAACGAGGTGAGGATGAGCCAGTCGTCCAGCCAGAGTCCCGCATGCCGTGAGATGCGCAGCGAGATCCGCACGCCGACCACTGCTGTGACGAGAACGGAAACCGGCGTCAGGGCCTGGATCATCCATTCGTCCCCTCGGACGGGAGTCTGACAGCATCTTTGGGGGCGGGGGAGGGTCAATTCCGACCGTGGTCAAGGGACGAGTCGCGTATGTGAGAACATCGAGGGATAGGCCAGGCCATGGTGGACACGGCGTGCTCAAAAAATAACCGGCTACTGCTCCACATAAGACGCAATACTGCGTGAACAAAGAAAAAGGTCTTGGTTATACGTAGATGATCGCGCCTCTAGCGCCGAGTATAACTTGGGCCTCGTCCCTGTCAGAATACCGGTCCGCTAGCGCGCCGTGAAACGGCCCTACGAGCGTGCGCTCGGCCACACGCCCGGGTCGGCTGCAACACGCGGTGCTGCCGTGTAAATTGAGTTTAACATCTAGAGTGACAATGCCGATCTGGGTGGTCGGGTCCTTGAGATCTTTGGAGCAGGCGACCGGCGATCAGCGTCAGTGCGCCTCGCGGTAAACAGAACAAAGTCCCCGCCGCGGGGAAGCTCGACAGAGATCCCCGTCCATAGATGGTCTAGATGGAGGGTGCCTACGGCGGTCTCGAGCTGACAGTGTTCACAAACCTCAAATTGGTCACTACGCCCACCCCTAGCTTCCACATCCACCCTAAGGCCTATAAGCCCCGAGTTTAAATTATATTATAAGCAATTTTTATAGTTTTTTTTTTAAAAAATAATTTTTAAATAAATAAATAAATAAAAATAAATAAATAATAAATAAATAAATAAATAAATAAATAAATAAATAAATAAATAAATAAATAAATAAATAAATAAATAAATAAATAAATAAATAAATAAATAAATAAATAAATAAATAAATAAATAAATAAAAATAAATAAATAAATAAATAAATAATAAATAAATAAATAAATAAATAAAAATAATAAATAAATAAATAAAATAAAGTTTAATTATAATATTATTTTATTAAATATTTAATAAAATACAAAATATTAAATAAATCTTTTTATAAATATAATATTTATTTTAATAATTAATAATATATATATATAATTTTTAAATATAAATAATATAAAATATAATATTTTATAATTATTTTAAATTCTTTTTAAAAAAAAATATTTTTTTATTATTATTTATTTTTTTATTTATAATTTTTATTTTAATATTTATTAAAAAAAGAATTTTTTTAAAATAAAATTTATAATTTTTAAATATAATTATAAATATATTTATATTTTTTAAATTTTATTATTAAATTAAAATAATAATAATTATTTAATTTATTTTTATAAATTAATATTAAATTATATTTTTTATATTAATATTTTTAAGAATTATATTTAAGTATTTTTATTATATAATTTAAATATTTAAATTATTTAAAATAAATAATATAAAATTATAATTTTTTAAAATAATTTATTTTTATTTTTATAAATATATAATAATTATAATTTTTTTAAATTATAAAATTATTTAATTTATTAAATATATTTTAAATTAATATAAAAATAAATTAATAAAGTAAATTAATAAAATTAAAAGTAATTATAAAAATAATTATTAAATATAATAAATAAATTTTTTTAAAATAAAATTTATTTTAAATAATAATTTAAATTTAATATTATTTAAAATAATTAATAATTCTTAATATATTTAAATAATTATTTATATTATAAAAATATAAATAATAATATTATGTATTTAAATATTAAAATTTTAAATATATATTATAATATAAATATAATAATATAATAATATAATAATATAAATACTTTTTAAAATTTAAAATATATTTTATTAATAAATATTAATTTTTTAAAAATTATTTTATTATATAATTAATATTTTAAATTAAATTAATAATATTTATTTTAAATTATATTCATTAATTTATAATTATTTTATTAATTATTTATAAATAAAATTTAATATTTTATTAATTATATATTTTAAAAATTAATATATTATTTTAATAATTTATTTAAATTTTAAATTTTTTAAAATAAAGTTTTAAATTCTTTAATATAATTAAATAAATTTTATTTTATTTAAATAATATTAAATTTAAATTATATTTTAAAAATATATTTATTTTAAAAATTCTTTATTTATTATATATAATATTTATTTAATATTTTTTTTAATTATATTAATTATATTAATTATATTAATTTTATTAATTTTACTTATTTTACTTATTTTACTTATTTTACTTATTTTACTTATTTTACTTATTTTACTTATTTTACTTATTTTACTTATTTTACTTATTTTACTTATTTTACTTATTTTACTTATTTTACTTATTTTACTTATTTTACTTATTTTACTTATTTTACTTATTTTACTTATTTTACTTATTTTACTTATTTTACTTATTTTACTTATTTTACTTATTTTATTTTATATAAATAAAATTATTTTTTAATTTTAAATATTTAATTTAATAAATAATATATATTTTTAAAACATTAAATTAAATAATTAATAATTTAAAATATTTTTAATTATAATATTTTAATAATATTAATGTAAAATATATAAAATATTAAAAATAATATAATATTAATTTATAAAAAATTAAATAATTATTATTTAAAATTATATATAATAAATTAAATTATAATTAATTATATTTTTTATTATTTATTAATTAATTAAAATAATTATTATTTTTTTAATTTAATATTAATTAATTAAAATAATAATTATTCTTTTAATTTAATATTATAAATTAAAATTTATATTTTATATATTAATTAATATTTTTAAAATATATAAATTATTAATATTTTATTATAATAATATTATATATTATATATTTTAAATTTCATTTATTTTTAAATAACGTAGTTTATTAATAAGTGGCGGATATTAATAAATAGTAAATTTTCGTAACTTTACTTAACTTTAATTAATATTAGCATTATCTTAAGGCTAATAAATAAATAAAAAGTTAGCATTAATTAATGTTAATTACTTTTAATTTCTTATTTTTAATTAATTTAATTAATTTAAAGTAATTAAAAGTAGTTGCATTAAAGTTTAAAGTAATTAACTTTTAATAAAGGGGTTTTATTTTAATGCTAATTACATCTTAGTTTTTTGCATTAATTTCGCTTTAATCCACTTATTTAAACATTTAATACATTAAAAATTAATAATTATTAATATATTCTTTGTTTAAAAAAGATAAAATCCTTTTAGCTATTTAAGTAATTTAAAAATTAAAAAAAAATAATATAAAATCCCTGCTTATAACTTAAGCTATTAAGATCTTTTATATTCTTAAAATTATACTTTGCTATAGGATAAATTAATAATGCTTTTGCAAAAGATTATGCATTAATATGCATAAACTTAATTAAATTAAAGAGCAAATATTCATTTAATATATTATTAAGTAAGATGCTTAAGGATTCCCTTTGTAACTTTTTAATATAAAAAATATAGCTAACTTTTTATTAGCATTGCATGATATTAAACCTATTAATAAGCACTAAGCTTAATGCTTTATGGATTTATAACCTACTCTTAAGACCAAGTTTAATTATTTTTATAATTATTAAAGGGCCCTTTGCAAAGATTTAAAGATTATTAAGAATTAATTTAGGCTGCTTTGCAATATAATGGCTAAGTATGGGATTATAAATGATAATCTTTATAACTTTAATGAAACTAGCTTTATAATAGGCATAATTACTGCGTTAATAATAGTTATATGCATTAATAAGTATGGAAAGGCTAAATTAATTTAGCTTAATAACTGGAAATAAGCTATAATTATTAAATGTATTAATATAAAGGGTTGGTATATCTTATTGTTTATAATTATTTAAGGCGCTTATTACCTTGCAAGCTGGGCTATAAAGTTGGGTTTTTTAAATAATTAAGTTATTAAACTTATTTTAAATAAATGAATAAATAATGAGATTGGTTTGAAATGAATTTAGCATTTTAATAAGCATATTAAGTAATAAATAAAGGGTATATATTAAATGTTAATATTAAATGGTTATAAAAGTTATATGTTAGCTAAGTTTAATTAATATTATAAGGATAATAATATTATTTTTATTAGCATGCTGCTATATTTTTCTTATTTACTTTAGCTATTAAATATTGCATTATACTTGCCTTTAAAGCATGCATATAGCAATTAAATTAATCTTTTTATTTAAGCGTTTATTAAATATATTATTAAGTTTAAGTTTTTTTTTGCGTTTATGGTAGCTTATAATAAGACTTTTAAGAAGGATAATATTAAGGCAGCGTTTAAAGGAGTTGAAATTTCGCCTTAAGACCTGGATTTTATTATTTTTAGGCTTAATGTATGCTTATAAACTCTTATATAAACCCTTCTTATCTTTCCTTAGCATTAAGAGTCTTAAATATTATTTAATGCTTAGTAAATTATTAAGCAATTAAGCTTTATTAAAGGCAGGATTTCTATTTATTAAGGGAGCTTTTTTATATTAATTATAAAGGTTATTAATTAAATGGCGAAGGGTATATAAGTAATGGCATATAAATTTATTATTTTAAAGAATTGGGTTTATATTTTTAAGGATGTTAATATAGTATTTATAAATGTTAAAGGGCTAAAAGAACTTAAGTATAGCTTAAAGGAGCATTTATTATTAAGGAATTTTAAGCTTTTATTTAAGAGAAATAAAAGGGGAAGCGGCTGGTTGGTAAAATGAGTGGTGGTGCTAAGGAGGCGATTTGCAATGAATTAATTAAATAATGGTATGGTAATTACGGCGAGATTAGGCATAATGTAAAAACTTATGAGAAAGATAAAGAAGGGTTAAGTTAATTAAATTTTAATTATATTATAGTAAATCCAGCTTAGTTGGTATTAAATGGTGTAAATATATTTATTTTAATGGTTTGCAGTGGATTGCGTTTTTAATGGTATAGTTAGCATTATTTAGTATAAAATGCGGGTTTCTTATTAAAAGTTGCTTATCTTAAACCTATATTACACTTATATTAATTACTTTAAATTAATTAAATTAATTAAAAATAAGGAATTAAAAGTAATTAGCATTAATTAATGTTAACTTTTTATTTATTTATTAGCCTTAAGGTAGTGTTAATATTAGCTGAAGTTAAGTAAAGTTGCGAAAATTCATTACTTATTAATATTCGCTACTTATTAATAAACTACGTTATATTTATTTATATAATATAATATTATTTTATTTTATTAAATAAATATTTTTAAAATATATTTAATAATCTTTTATTAATATTATAATATTATTATTAAATATTATATTTAAATTTATTTTTAAATAATTTAATTATATATAAATAATATAAATAAATAAAATATAATTATTAATTTTAAAAAATAATATTTATTTTAAATTTAAAATATAAATTATAAATAAATATTTAATAAAAATTAAAAATAATTATTAATATTTTTTTAAATAATATATAAAGTTTTAATAAATTATTAAATTTTAATTATATATAATTATTAAATAGTATTTTTAATTAATTAATAAAATAATATATAAATAAATATTATATAATTTTATAAATATATTAAATAATTATATTATATTATATTAAATTATATAAATATTATTTATAAATAATATTTTAATAACTTTTAAATGTATTATTATAAATAAAATAAATAACATATAATTATAATTTTATTAATTTATATATAATTAATATATATTAATTTTATTTTATTTATTATATATATTAAAAATATTTATTATATAATAAATTTCTTTTAATAATATCTTTTATATTAATAATATTTTTATATAATATAATAAATTAAAAGAAATAAAATAAAAGGTACTTATAATATAATTTAAACTTATAACTTTCTGCTTATAACAAAGGGTAGATATATTAGGTATGGGGTAGGCGTAGTAGGTACGTGGGTTTGTGAACACTGTCAGCTGTAGACCACCCTAGGTGCCCATGCGATTAGGTCCTTATCCGGCCTCTGTCGAGGGCATAACAAGCTTTCGCGAGAAGGGCGGCGTTTGAGAGAAGACAAGGTGATCCTATCGAGCCTCGTGCCTCGCAGCCCAGCGCCCTAAGGCAGTATGTAATGTGTTACCGTACAGAGACCAGAGAAAGAACAGGCGCAGGAACCACTATGCGAGCACAAATTCAGCTCAAAGTCAGATTGTGAGACGCGGTCAGTCAGGTGTAGTGAATACCAATAGCAACCTTACATGTTGTGTCATCCAGTAATGGCCCTTCCTCCTGTCGGCCCTGCGAGACCTGGCCCCATGGTAGGCATCCTAAGGCACTCTTAGGGCACCAGTCATCGGTCCAGTACATAAGTCACCGTGAGCTCTGTTAATCGGGCTTACGCCTTTTGTTCGATTTCCAAGTATGCGCTAACGTGGTGGGTCATTGCTACGGCTGCAGAAAACATAGATTGTAATCTACGTGACCATCCTAGGGGAACATAGGTGCATGTTTACATTGTGTTAATGAACCTTTTGTAACTCTTGTGTACTCAAATAATTTCAATCACTAAGCTGCTATAAGCGATACAGGATTTGGACTCCATACATCTATATGATGACTTGTTGGGCTTTGAATTCCTCCATTAGATCATCACTACAATGGCTGTTTTTCTTGGCTTCACTGTTGAGTCAGAGAAGAAGAAAGTTGCCGAGGACGATCTCGCTTAGACATCGCAACAATTGTCTCTATCTTAAATTATTCATGGGCCGCATGGATTGCTCCTCGGAAGAGAAGATGGAGTTAGGTGTTATAAGTGCACCAGGGTTTCAGTCGAAGTGAGTGTAATGATTACCTTGCGAACCCATTTCCGCAGGCCAGAATAGGCTCCAAACCCTCAAGTAGAAAGTAACGCTGTGTGAATGGTACATTGGCTTCAACGCTATATCACGCATACCGACCATTTTCTGTACTTTCCATTTGCGGGCTGTTGATCTTTATAATCAGCATATCTTATCGTCACAACTCCGATCCCTAACTCATAGGGACTACTACGGCGTCCTTTTTCCACGCAATATCATTTTAAGATAATATCTTCGTAAATTTCAGACTTCAGTCTGTTAAGAACCTGGCGGCATGTGAGGTGGCCATTTGTGAGTCTAAAAGATGCATGGTCTGCGCTCTGTCTAGTTTAGCACATTTTAGCTGGAACTAAATATTGGGGGATAAACTAATTTAGAGTATTCTTGTCTGTACATCTGAATTATAGCCCAGCTTACATGGAAAGGTCTCGCGGTCCTGCACTAGTGTGTGGCCGCATATTTTCCAATTCTTAATTGCGGTTAGTTATCTCACTATATATACACTGTGCATTTTGGAGTGGAAGCAACTTCCCACTTGGCCTGTAGACTCATTCTATCCTTTGCCAGAACTTTGATTAGTTGAATCTACTATTAACCATAAGATCGCTGTTTTCATACCCAACCGTTAGAATTAGTTACCTCTTCGGCGTGAAGCGAGCTTCGACAATGGACACATCCACTCGTGGCAAATCCACCAACAATACTAACCAAGCTGTCCATAACAACTCTCCGTCTCCATCCACAGGAGGCGAAGCGCAGATGATGGAATACCCCGACGAGCCTCCAAAGAATGGAAAGGATTATAATGATTTGCCTCAAGAACTACTAGACTTGATATGGAATTTTGATCTGGAACCCTGGCTGAAGAAACGTGTAATTGTCCTTGACTGCGTCAACTGGACCAGTTACATGAACTCGCCTGAGAATTCGACCGAGGACACCATGCGGACCAAACTATATTTCTCATTCGAGTGTGCAAATTCAACAGATGGCGATGCGAGTGAGCTTGTCGGAAATATTAGACGAGTCAACAGAAAGGCAAGAAGTACTGTCAGCCGCTCCTTGAGCAGGGCAGCTAGGGACATGTTCCCAGAGAGGCCCGATATGTCTCGCAGGCACCTTGGTAGGTCCTTCAGAGCACAGCATGCGGACTTTCAGCACGTGGGCTCTCGAGGGAATTTATCGACGTGCGTTTCATGTACATCTCACGCGTCAGAAGAGGTGACGTCCATCCGGATATGCTATCTCTCAACCCGCCACAGCCTTCACACATGATGCTAAGTCTGCGGTACATGCTGGCTATCATGGAAATGGTCTTCATCAGAGATACGCCATGTCTTGGTCGCCATCAATACCATGAGCCGACAGGATCTGATGATCCACTGTGCGACTTTCATCGCGTGGTTCAAATGAATAGGGTCGAGCGATTGCGGACCCTGACTGTGTTACTTCCGCAGAGCATTGATGAATGGAGTGGGAAGGTTGATTACGAGGTTCTGGAGCATAGAGCCTTCGGCAAGTCGGTCGGGGAGAAAGAATCAGTGCTCGAACTGGCATGGAACCAGACGAGTAAAAGCCAGCTTAAGGAAATCCTTATCTATTGGTCCGATCTGACCTCTCTTGCGGAAGACCGCGGTATGGATCTCCCGGTTCTTCAATTCTCTCGTCGTCGGTCATAGGATCAGGAGGGAGGAGTGTGTGTACGGGGCATGGTAGTTATGAGGATTCTCTCAGCACCATCTGAGCAAAGAAGACTGTATTTGCTATGGATCAGCCTGGATCAATTAGGGGATTTTCAGTGGTTAGCCAGTGTCTCGCGTTTTCAGGTGCGCGAGGAGTTGGGACCGAATCGGGGACAAGTTTAACCATCCCTTTGTAACGAGCGTAATCAGTCGGTGCTTATAGTTTAGACCACAGGTCTCCGTGCCCTTCAAGTCTCTACCTATCTTTGCGTGTGATGTACTTCTTGAGTTATTTTGTAACTGTGAAGATAAGTATTGACATATAGAAATATTGAGAGAGTATCATGCTACCACAAAGTCAATCAGGCAGAATTCGAGCGCCTCTGAAAGGCCAATCTATCAGTCAACAAGGTTCTGGAAACTTGGAATCTTCGTTCTGTGCCCTCCCAGACGTGCCGTCTTCTTCATCGTCGCCCAGATGTGTATGAGACTTCTGGTGGGAATCTGTACGACACCCAGAGGCTCCGATGTGGAATTTCGTATAGGACACGGTGTAAACACCCGCTACGATGTGGTGACACTGCATTTGGCCCAGGAAGTACAATTTGATCCTGTCTCTACCCATTCCAATGATGTTCCTGACAGCAAGTGTATCAAGCAGAAGGAAGCTCGTCACGGTCCGATTGTCCTTGTTGTCCTGCTCCGTCTTCTCCTGCTCGACCACCTACAATACTCTCCGTCATTCATCCGTACGGCCAAAATCTCATCCCCCACCCGGTAGTTTTCCCTGAAGTAATCTCTTGGCATGTTCAACGCGCACCGGCGAAAACATTTGGGCTCGTTTTTCCGGCGCTGGTATGGTACTACTCATCGCAACTGAACAGCTTCTTTATCCGAAGGCCTTATTGCACAAGCGACGTACGGCCCAGCAAAGCCGAGCGCTACACGCTCGTAAGAGATCATTGTGTCGCTCAACGATCCTTGAATCATCTGGAGGTGGCGAAGGGATACTTCGGCTGGTGCATTCCATTCAATAGCGACATTGCGTGTAAGTGGAGGAGCTCATCCTGGGGCGATACAGTGTTCGGCCAGGTGTATGCGCGCTCATAATTCTGCTGGCTTGGGAGCAGCAGTCTTCTTGGGCGCCGCCGTGTTCTCGGGCACAGGTGTCGTGGGTGCTTCCGGCTTGCTTCCGGCTTGCTTCTTGCAACAATCAAACGCTCCAGAACACCTTCTCCACATACGGCGGAGGGCCTGCCGACGTCGGTCTGAATTCCAGCTGTTGTAGACTTGATGAAACTTGCTCACTGGGTTGTTAGGATTGACCCGTGTCCAGCACCAGATGTTTACGTCGGTGGTGGCAAGTGAGGCATTGCCTTTCATGTTATGCGCATGGAATATTAGAGGAGATCAAGTTGTTCGCGTTCTTTCGAATCTCCTCTTGAGCTTTCTCTTGAATAGGAGGAGAGCGTGATGACAACAAAGCTGAAGCAGTCAGGACCTCTGGGATAAGACCGGAGTGGCCTGAGTGTTGTCGGCAGGGGAAGTCGGCATCGCGGTGTCTGACCCAACTGATTGCTGCCCATCAGCTTGTGGTGACTTGGGTGGTGTCGGCTCAGCCATCGGCCCAAACGACGGGTAGCGGTGAGACCGTTGTTGCAGGGACGGGAGGTCTCTCGCGACGATTGTCACGCTCGTGTACTCGGCACAAACGGCATAATCGTGACATTCGTGAAGGAAAACTATGTCGTACGGTTGGTTGGGACCAAAGTATGCAACTGTTGCACTTGACCCAGGCCCTGTCGTGAGTTTTCCTATTTGTGGTTGATCTCTATGCCGGCAGGCCCACGGACCTTTTTCAGCCTTCTACGAAGTCTGTAAGTATTGGTTGAATTGGAATCGATCTCTGAAAGGGTTCCTCCAATTGCAGTGTGTTATAGTAGAACGGCAGACGTGCATACTGAGCAGGAGCAGGACGTATGAACTGGAACTGATGATGATCGGTCTGAACTGGAGTAGTTGGGCCGCCGGTGGCACCAAATAAAAGCGCGGGTTGGAAGTGCGAGAGTCGGTGGCAGTGAGGGTGAAGTTGTGGTTGGCGAGTGGCGATGTGGTCTCATCGGTGTTGGAAGGGTTGTTGGATCGGCTCTTGTTGGCCGCCTTCTTGTTGTCAGGGGTTTTCTTGTCCGCCAGTCAAGTAAACGACGAAGGCCGTGATTGAATGCGCAATGTCTGTCTCGCGGAATGGGAGATTTAGAGCAAGCTGTTCCAATACCAGGTTGTCACCCCAAGGATGAGGACAAGAATGGTACAGGACTGGGAGGGGCGGCCCAGGGACACGAGGAGGACGTCTTGCACCTCAGGCAGTCTCTGCATAGAATTTGGGGGGCGCCATGATGACGCCTGTCGATGTCGACGATGTCGACGATGTGCTGTGGTGGTGGCGGTGCAGAAATATGTTCCGCCCAGTTGCCGTCCCTGTCCAGTTGACGGGTTTTGACAAAGGCTCAGCGTCGCCGCCACAGAGTCTCCGTGTGCCTCGGGCGACCTCCGCGTATGACTTCGGAGGCGCCATTTTGACGCCATGCAAAAGACATGTGGTATTGGCGGTGCAGGGCTTCCGCCTGATCTCATACGGCCTTTATTCGATGGATATTGACATCAAAAGCCACACCGCTGTCACGGGGTCCTCTGATCCCTCGGACAGTCTCGGCGTATGACTTCGGAGGCGCCATCACCACGCGAGAAGGAAGATTGAAGTGTGGTGGTGTGTTGCTGGTTCTAATGTTCCGCTGAGCCGTCCGTTCGAAAGATTTTGACGAAGAGTTCCGCACCGTCGTGAACAGTGCTGTCGCCAAGGTGAATATCCTCCTGGTTCTGCCCACTACAGACCCCGATCTTGATACCGAGATCGAGGCTTTGGAGATGACAGTGTCGTTTTCTCGTGAATAAAAGGAGCCGGTCTCTTTTGAAGGAGAGATGATCGTATGGTTAGTTTCCTAAAGTGTGAGGAACGATTCCATAGAAACGAGAATAGCCCGGTAGGCGGTGCGCTCGTGGGGGTCGAGTTTCGCGCTCTGCAAGCATGCTGGTGTAATGGTCACCCGCGACCTGGCCTGAAACGCGGACCATAGTCGCAGAAAGAGCTCAAGCTGTGGGTATGAACCGTGAACGCCCCCAGCTCTTCACAAGCCAGCTTCATGCGAGGCGAACAAGCACACGGCGTCGGCTTCCTTCAGCAAGTATCACGTCTTGCTCGCACAAAGAGGATATGCCCAGCCTTTGTAACAGATGACGGCAGCATCAGACCAAGAACCTGGAGAAGAGGACATCCAGCAAAGAAAATCGCCTGGCAAGACCATCCCGCAGGTTCAGGCGGCTTAGATCGAGCAGTTGAACATCTTCACTGAGCAAACACTCATCTAGGGCGTCCATGAGCGCGTCAATTCCGACCTTGGGCTCAGCCTTCTCAAAACAGAGGCTGATCTCTTCCAGCCCCCGAACTCTATCCAGGCATGCGCCAAGCATAGACCAGCAGGTTCTCTCATAACCTCTGGTCCAGGGCCGCCGGATGCGTGTATCAGTTGGGAGACTGAGGCAAAGGTCAATCGACTTGAGGTACTTGAACGACAGCCCGTGCTGATGTTTTCAGGGAGCACCTGAGCTCTCTCATCTTGGCACCTAGGCCGCCGCCTTTGACGAGGTGCTGCGTCGCCCCGGAATGAGCAGAGGTGTACTCAGTACCACCCCAGACATTCGTGACCGGTGCGCCGTTGTGGCGCCGTTGTGTGCTGCTTATCTTCAGGCTGACTCTTGTTGTGCTCGTTCTTGTCGAGGCTTATCTTCGCCGGCCAACCCTAGTCTTTAATCAAAGATACTCTTTCGTGGAATCAGAGTGCGGGACCCCTTTGAAGGATCAGACATTCTGCGGTGGACCATCGATGCATTGTATTCGTGCAGCTATTCCGTGTCTGGGATGAGGGACGCCGAGGTTTGACAGTCCATCTGGTGGTACCCTCCGCCTTTCTTTGGCCGGCCGTGTTGGAGACAGTCAGGTTCTCAAATACAGCTCAGCGGGTTATCCCACCTGTGTTGTGAGTGGCTTCATCCTTTCGATGTTCCTTTGGAGGTGGGTCACGGCCTCCGGGTGAAGCTTCGAGTTCATCGGTCAGAACGGCTCCCTTTGTTCACCGCCAGTCTGAGGGGGCATCGAAACCCTCGGGCGAGAACTTGCTGTTGGTTCTGTTGCTGCTAGCTCCGCTGCGTGTTGTGTCTGCTGTCTGTCTTCGGGTTCCAACCGAAGTCGATCGGAGGCGACTCGGGAGCCATGATCCCATCCTAAGCCTGCGGCCGACATGGCTATAGCTCCAGATAGCTTCGTGTGACGCGCAGGGCCGGTAAATAATTGTTTAAGCCGGAAAGAAGGTCAACAAAAGAGAATAGTCTTCGCTGCAGTGAATACCAGAACCACCGTCTGATATACTCAACCGCTGTCAGCTTAGATACCGTTTAGCACGACCTGGATGAACATGCCCTCAAAGTGTCTTGCGATCGGCTTCATTTGTCCGCGAGTTTGACGGGCAATATGGTATTCTGAAGATGAAGGTCGCACGTGGAAACATTAACATGACGAAATCGCATTGCTGGGATGTGCTCAAAGTCAAGAATGGTGAAGGCATGTAAACACAAGTTTGCAGAGACTTTGTGCTCAGTACGAGGGTTGTCACACTCAACCGTGTGGTTATGTGTGCTCTCCAAAAGACTATCCGTTTGCCAGGTTGAGGGGGCTTGTTATGTTTTCGAGTGAGAGTGATGGTGAGAGAGGGAGAGAGATGAAACGGTCGAACGAGCGTGAGAGGGACCCTTATCTCTGCTGATGAAGGTGTGCCAGTCGAGGCAGGGAATGGTAAGAAAGAAGGACAGGGTTTTGAGATTTCTGAGGACGAGGAGATTTAATTTATAGTTTTAGGTCATGACCCGGTGGACTTGATGCAGTCATTGTAGAAGATTCCGCCCCGTTCCGCTCCTCCAAGCTTCTAAAGATCAACCGCGGTCCCTTCTTACAATGTTCAGAAGTGTGACTTTGCAATTGGCCGAATGGGGGAGGAAGAGGGATCGCGATCGCGATCTCATGTTGCAATTGGAAGGTAGTATGAAATCACACAAGATTCACTGAATGAGAAAGCTCATTGGGCAATGGCTGGGAGAGTGAGGAAGTATCATAACCGCGATCCCATATTACAGTGGGGACGGAGTTAAAAGCCGGCCCATGGTAGCCTTCTGTGGGAATTTGAAGATCTTCATTCATTCTGTTGGTGGTTGATTGGCCTCTTGGGGAAGCGGAATCATCCAAAGGAAGCTTCCTGTGCAGGTATTGGCTCAGCATGTCTCTCTTCTGTTTGTCTTGGGGTGTGGGTCACGGATCTCATTCCACCAGGCTTTGGAGCCGTGGGGAGCGTGCTCCATTGGCTTCCGGGAGAGACGAAAATAGAACTTTGGAACATGGGGCATGAGATGGAGGTGCTGCCAACTGTCTCGTCAAGCAAGTCAGTGACATCAGGTGCCAGTCTTCCCTGTGTTGTGCAAACAGAAATCATTTGCACTTGGGTGCTTGATACTGCACTTGTTATTGTGTGTGTCTCGCAAGCTGAGTTGGGGCATGTCAAAGCCGAGAAGCTTTGGAGCTGGACGACGGCGGCAGCTCAACCAAGATATGCCCATTGTTCTCTGGAGATTCCATGACCACCTCCTCACAGTCCTCAATCCCAACTCCATTAGCAAATTGGGTGACCACGTAGTCGACCGTTGATCCCTCGGGCCCAAGGGCCACCATGGGCGCATGCCACACACCGGCACCGTAGGTGACTGCCTGGTTTGTCGTTGCAACAAAAGCCTTGAGCCGCTGCAGATCTGGCTGGCTCTGGGCCTGGCTGTTGTAGTGGATTCCACGGCCTGTCTGCGCGGTGGCCTCTGTATGGCTGGGCGTTCGGCCGGCAGATGAGCCCGAGGGGGTCTGGAGCCCAGGGGCCACAATAACGAGATATCCGTGCTCGCCCAGCAGCGGGCTGGCAGGGCCGGACGTGCTGAGCGGAGTAAAGGTCTGTGTTGTATAGGGATGGCGTTCGAGTATCCCCACTTCGAAAATGCGGGAGGACGGTGTGGTGCTGTGAGATGTGCTCTGGCTCGTCCCCAGCTTCCGCGCCGCGCAGACGAACATGTTCATGACGGCGACGCCAGGCCTGCCGCTCGGGGCCTGGTCGTACGTGTTCACCATGCGGGTGACATGCTGGTACTTGATGGCAGAGCCCTGGTTTGCCGACACGGCGGCCAAGGGCAGCGGACCGGCAGCGGCGAAATTGGAGGGGTGAAGGCCAGGCCTGGGGTTCTGAATAACCTCGCCAAAGGGCGCAAAGGCGCTGGCTCCCAGCGGCTGGGCCGTGACCACCACGTCTACCCCGCGGATGGATATTTTGAGCGGCGCCATCATCACAATTGCCGTAATAAGAAGGGCGCCACGATGCCACGATGGCCTCCTTCCGGGTTCCAGGCCGGCGGTGAGTGGCAGAGGTCGCCAGCGGGTTTGTGGTCGGTCTGGGTGCGGCTCCACAGACACGGAGAAATTGGGGCGTCGAGGACGTGCTAGTGGCTGTTAGCCAAGACCACTCCTCTGGCAGGAACCCACAGCAAAAGCGCCGTCGGCTAATAACAGGACGCAGCGCCCCTGCCAGCAAACACGAGAAACGCTCGAATTCCCACCTCGGAGGATCCGAGTCCATGGCCCAATCTCGCTGCACCTCTCGTCAAACATCGACTGCCAAATTGATCCCGCCCCTTGCTTCGACTCCTTTTTAAATATAGCGTCCGTTGAAAACGGCCAGAAATGGACAATCTCGCATGCCTACCAGTGTGGGTCGGCACAGGTGAGATATATCAGCTCGAGGCGTCTCTTCAGGTGAAGCACGCACTCTGCGCATTCTCGTCTACGTCTCCGTTACTCGACTGCACTCTTGCACTGAAGCCACAAGGTGACAAGAATAATTCTTTCAAGTTCCCGAGAAATCCCTTTTTGTCTCTCTCTCTCTCTCTCTCTTGGACGGCGTGGTCTCACTCCAGAATCCAATATCATTCAGAGCGCTTGACTGCATCTCAAACCCTGCACCTTGCGATATCCAGAACGCCTCTCTGAGGCCTGGTTGATCTTCACCTGCCAGCTTCTCTACCGCATTGATTCGAACACGACCACTACTCCCCAGCCTTCGAAATGATGGGCAGCTCTCATAGCGACGGCGCCGCCTTGATCCAGTCCAGTACGGCCTGGATCATAGGCGCTTTCCTCGTCCTGATCCTCATCGTCGTATTATTAAGTATCGGTCTGCGAATTCTGTACGTTCGCAAATGGAAGCCACGCTACGAGAAGGTGGAAGACCCTGCCAGAGATGTAGAGGCAGCCGGAGGCGCTCAGACCCGGCAAAGAACCCTCTCTGAGATCGACACAAGCTATGCACCAACAACGCCGGCGCCTGCAACCATGGCGATGAGGGCGAGCGTGGACGAGGGGGAAATCGCCCGGAGCGAGGCTCTCCACGGCTACTACCAGGCGCCTTCCGAGGTCAGATACAACCCAGGTCCTGAAAGTGGCGAAGACAGGAAGACCATGTTTACTTGATCTCGAGGGGGGAGCTGCGGATGGGGATTTTCTATGGCTTCAAGGTGCTGGCAGGGCCGGCTCAGATGGAATTTTGCTTTGCAGCACTCGTCAACAGCACTCCGGCTTCAACGGAGGTCTCAGTGGCCGACACAGCTATGCATGACGGCGATTCGGCAGGGCACAACCAGACGCAGCAGACATGGCTGTCGAACCAATATCGGTACGTGGGTCGACAACCGAGGAGTGCCTAGCTTCGGACCCGTGATGAGGGAACTCTAGCAACTCGAGTGTTGTATCGCAACGGATGCTGAGCCTATGAAGAGGAGAGGCTGTCTTAGAAGTGGTTCAATGCCCACAGAGCGCATTGCCTGCTCCGCACGAGCTACACCGGGGGAAGGGTAATGCTTGAGGATCCCACTTTGACCGTCTTCGTCTGGCAAAGGCGAGAACAATAGCACAGCCCGATCAGAGCAAACAGAATACACCACATGCCCAGACATCTTATGAGCACTCGACGGCTAGTGTTGATCAGGTGTTTCGTCTGGCTTTCAGGTCTGCGATGGAGTCTGATTGCTCTACACTACCAGCGCATTCGATCCACGAATCAACGATGTTCATAGGTGTTGACCGGACTTCAGGCTGGGTGCGCACACAATTACTCGAAGATAGTGCCACGCACTTCCATGGCTACTGCTTAGCATACATGCTTGGCAAAGACAAGTAGTGCTTATCTTGTGCTGAATCTGTGCGGTGCAGGGTGATGCTTCAGGCAGAGTCAAGGATGATCTGTGTGTCTTCATCGACCACCTGGGCACAACGCAGCCAATTAATTCAACTTCCGATTCCGGGTCTACCACTCTGGGAACATTAGGAAATAATTATCAGTGACTCGAGTTATCTTTCATAATACGTGTTTAAAGTGAAGAGAATAATTCTACCACAGTGTATTGATTTGAACTTGTCTGTAAGCTGCATTGCTTGATATAATTATATACGTAACCGTAAATACCAAGCCTCAGGCCATAATTATTCGTCATAGGTGCGTGATAATATGCAATGGGTATAATGCCTAGGTACTTGGCTTGCGACCTGTCAATAACGTGTTCCGGCCGTGCATACTTCTTTCTCAGTGCCTGCAGATCAACAGCACAAAGCAAGTTCCAATTCGTAAGCAACTAACCTATAGAAGCTATTTATCATGATCCACGCCCGTAATATTTTAGGGCGTCTTGGGCTAGCTCAATGCCTCGGCACTCTCGCTCCCTTCTGCTGATCTTCGCGAGAACATTTATTTTGCTTCAGTCATATTCCTCGCCCACTAAATCAAGGAACCACCACGAAACAACAACTCCATGACAAGTATACGTGGTGTGCTGCACTCCGATCACTTCTGCCATAACTACGCCAGATGAACCCCTTGGTCTGGAGAAAGTCCGACCGGGGTCCTGCGACCTCTTTTTAGCACAACCTAGGGACGGCAAGTATCATGAACTAGTAAACTGATCAACGAGCCATTGGGTAGACCACATTCGATCTACACCTGATGCAGGACATTGAATCCCATTGCGACACTTGGGCTTACTGATCCCACTACCACACGGATCGTGTGATAGGTTGCGAGAGGTTGCCGGCCCCGGAAGTTGCTGCACCGAGAGGAATCATCGCCGTAAGCGAGCCTAGAAGAGCTGCCCAAATCTGCAGTGTAACACATAAGCTGCGGGAAGATGAAGCACCTAAGAGGTTTCCGCATCGTGAACGGAAATACTACTCGTGCAAGCCGGTGCTAGTCACATGCATGATGGTTTGGTTCAAGAAGATGGTGGCGTTCAGCGACAATCGAGTATTTCTACGAGAAGGCGGCGGCTGCATATACAGTTTAAGTACTATGATGTGTAGACTCAAAAGGCCAATGTTTCCTGTTCTTCGATCCATCTGCCTCCTGTAATAAGAGACTTTTGCCACTCGCACTTCTACCAAGCTGGATGTTGGCAAGTACGACCCTCGTCACTTAGAAGGCTACTTTAGTTATCCCCTCCGGGGCACGTAGCCTCTTAGAACTTAGATAAAACAATACCAATACATGATTGCTTCCCATACGATTATTATATATATAAGAAACCTATTAACATTAATTAGTAATTATAAGTACTATAAATTAATAAGGTAAAAGAGGTAACCCTATAAAGATTTCCCTAACCCAAAAATTATATTTTCCTTATTAGCAAGCGCTATATAATAATAACTATTTCTTTAAGCCTCCCTATATTATTAAACTCCCTAAGCAAACATTGCAAAGATTAAATAAACTAAGTAGCATTCCCTATGATATCCATATACATATTCATTACTATTTAGGAAATATGCATTTATTATATATAAGACTTTACTAAAAACAAACCCATTTTTAAATCCTCTTTAAAACCTAGCAAAACCTAACAAAGCTCCGTTTTGCTAAATAAATAAAGCTTGCAATTATTACAACTATTAAATAAACAAAGCTTATAACTATCGCAACTGCTAAAGCTAATGCAACGCTACATTATAAGCAAGCATAAGTTACGCATTATGCTTTTAGTTAATATAAAAAAACCTAATAATAAGAAAAAGCCCTAGCTTTTAAGACCTAAAAAAACCAATAACTTTTTCCTCTTAATAATTATAACTTGCTTATTATTAAACTACCATTATTAACTTGCTTTTAAACATTACCTATTTTATTAATAGCTTACTCTTTATAATATTTATTATAAAAACCTATAAGCATAGCTAATAATGCTAAAAAGCCACTAGCTTTCATTAAAGAGTATATAGTTAATAAATGCTTGCTTAAACTTTAATTAACTTAGCCTATTATAAATACATTAACTTAAAACTATAATTTACAGCTTTTATATAAAAAGCATTAATAAAACACTTAGTTACCTACTTAATAAATACTTTAACAAGCTATACATAATAAAACCTTTATAATAATAACCTTTTTATTATCTATTATAAAAACTATGCAATATAAATATAAATAATATTTAAAGCATTACTAAATCCTTGCTAATAATACTTAAAAATCTTCCTTTAAATGCAAAGCATTTATATAAAATATAATAATCAACTTATAACATTATAATTAATTATTATAACCTAAGCTAAGGAAAGATTAAAATAAATTAATAATAAGCTTTATAATGTTTTATTAGCCCTAAAATTAAGCATAAATAAATATTACATATAACTTTAAAAATAATAACTATAAGCATAGCCCTTATAAGCATTATAAGCAAGCTTTAAATAATAATAATCATTAAAAGGATAATCCCTAAAGCAACATTTATTACCGCCGCTAGCTTTAAATATATAATTATAAAACCTAAACCTAATAATGCAATCCATTAAAAACCAATATAGCTAATAAAGCCCACTATTATTAATAAAAAGATAAAAATAAAGCTTATACTAAAAATATATACTATACTTAGCATAACCTTAAGCTACCTTAAAAATACCTTTATTAAATAAAAAGTATAACTTATATAAAACTCTTTCCCTATAATATATTCTTAATAAATACTTAAATTTAATAAAGTTAATATAATTTATAAAAACCTTTAATAACTTTTATAAATATATTAAAAACCTATATAACTTATTAAATAATAAAATAAAGATATTTTTTAATATTTATTATTATGCTAAAATCTAGCTAAATTAATTTTATATAATTTTTCCTTAAATGCTTAAAAATTAAGCTAAGGCCTATTACCTTTATTTTATAAATTAAATTAATATATTTATAATAGCATACCTTAAAATTAAGATATATTTTAATATAAACCTTAATTATTAGCATTACTATATAAATTAAATAATAATAATATTTATAAAGATAAAAGCATAAAATTTAAATAAAAACTTATATAAGGTTTTATATTTAATACTTAATAAGCTATAACTTTATTAATAAGTATTAAGCTAAAATTATATTAAGAAGGATAACTTAAAAATAATAATAATTAAAGCTTATAAAGAAGTTCTTAAGCTAAAAATAGCTTTTTTTAAGCTAACTTAATTATATAAAGAGTTATTTTTAAACCTAAGATTTGCAATAAAAACATAACTTAGCTATGCAATTATAATTTATATTATAAATAAAGTCTTAAATTAATATTATATTAATTATAAATATAATAGCTAAAAGCTAAGAAGAAAATAATAATTATAATTTTAAGCGTTTTAAGGAAATTAAAGGTTTAGCTAACCAAACCTAAGCCATTTAAACTTTAAGCAGCTAAGATCTTATGGCATTAATTATAAAGCTTAAAGTAATAATGCTTGCAAAGGAGGAGGAAGATAACCTTAAAAGAAAAGATATTATATTTATAAAAAGGAGAAATGCTAATTAATTAAATATTTAGCTAATAAGCAACATTTAGCAAAAAGAAGCTATTTAATATAATATAAATATAAAGATTATAATAATAACTTTAATACTTTTTTAAGTAAATTTAAAAAATATAAAATAAATAATAAAAATAAATTTTATAAATATAAAGATAAATAAAATTAAGATAATAATTATAATAGTAATACTTATATTATAAAGGTAGGATTTAATAAGGAGGTTTATTATATAAATATTAATTTCTTAGCTAATAAAGCATTTATATATTAAATTATAAGAAATAATATCTTTTAAATAAAGATAATTATTATAGCTAGTTAATTTATTTTAAAGAATAAATATAATTAAACTTATTTTTAAGGAATCTTATTAAATATAAAAGCATTATTAATATTTATAATTAAATATAAGCAATTTCTTGCATTGCAATAAAAAAACCTAAAATATTAAATTAATATAACTATTATAAGAAAAGCTAAAGTTAAATTTAGTAATAAAATAATTATTAATTTACTTAGCATAATAAAAATTTCTACCTTAATTAATTATATTAACTTTTATATTATTTAAGCATAAACTCTATTCTTGCTTTGCTTAGTAAATATAAATAGGCTTTAAGTATATTATAATAATATTATAAATAAAATGGTTTCCTTTAATAATATAACTATTATATTAATACTTAAAAAATGGGGTTACCTATGGTTTTTCTTAAACCAAATTATTAATACTATATATTTCCTCTTAAAGATAAAAATAAGGAAACTCCACTATTACTTTAAATATCCATTAATAAATTAATTATATTAAATGCTTAAAAAAGCTAGCAATTTAAATATTAATAAATAAGCAATAATAAAAATTAAAAAGATATATTACCATTATTAAATAAGCAAACCCATGCTTAAGCATTTTAAGTTTATATTATGTAATAATTATAAATTTAATTATGAAATCTTAGTTAATATAATATATTTAAGTAAACATTTAATCCTTCACGTTATAAACTAAGCCATTACTTTTTAGGAAGCGAAATTCTTAAAATTTATATCTATAAAGACTACATAACAGATACTATAAATGCTCTAAATTAATATATACTAAGAACTACCAAATGTTATTAAATATAATATAAAAATAAATTTCATATCCTTAGAATTTTATTTAAAGGCATAAATAATAAGAATTAAATGCAAATAAATTCTTATAAAGATATATTAATTTATTAAAAAAGTTAAAAAATACCATTAAGCCCTTAAATAAGCATATAAAATCCTATACACTAAACTATATAACAGCATAAATAACGATGCTATTTTATAGATAGCTATAAAAGCTATTAATAATATTGCTAAACTAAATGAATTAATTCCTATACTCTTAGTCTTTAGCGCCTACCCATAAGTATTGCATAAATTACTACCATTATTATTAACATAAAAGCAAGTAAAAGCTATTTTAAAGGCTATAAAGATATTACGAAAAACTATGGCTAAACAATAAGTATAAAATACATTAAATATTAAGATTAAACCTATTTTTAATATAAAATATCCGCTATAATATAAAGTTTATATATAAAGAGAGAGAAAGGGATAAAAGGATTTATATAAAGTTATTGCTATAAATGGCTATAATATAACCTTAAATATGCTAAATAAAGTTGCAATATTTAAGTTAATAATTATTTAACTATATTATTAAGATAATAATAAGGAAATATAATCCTTGCAAGCAAAAAACCTAGCCATAGAACTTTAAATGCAACTTATTATATAACTACTATTATTAAAGATAAAAAACTATATTATTATATTATATATCTTAAAGAAAAAAAATAAAAACTATAATTTAGTGATTAAATTAAAATAAAATAAAGTTATTATAATACTAAGCTTATTATTTAAAGAATTTAATAAAATAAAAATTAATAACCTTATTGCTAAAGATATTTTTTAAATCAAGAAATGGTTAATAAAGTAATATAGCAAATATTATCTCTTTAAGTTCTGCATAATATAAAAGATAAAAGGTAAAACTATAAAACCCTATAAAAAATCCTAATTTATTATTTAAGGTTATAATAATAATAAAAAGGAATTAATCTTAATGCAAAGCCTAACTATTTAAAGAATAAGCTAATAAACAATCCTTATACTTACCCCCTTATTAATTTAAGAAAAAGGCATAATTCTTATACTTTAAAATATTATTTAAGCTTACCTCTAAGCAAAGTTTAAACTATATAAGATAATTCTTATAAAGCTATTAAAGGAACTAAAAAATAAATACCCTTTAAGCATAATTATCTATATCATTTAACCCTTATATAGCATAACAAAATCTAGCATTTATTAATTTAATATATATTAAAGATATTATTAATAAAAACTTAAGATAAACTACTTTATATATAATCCTTACTTAATAATTATAAAGCTTGCATAATTCTTTAAAATAATAAGCATATAAATAAATAATATATTAATTCTATTTATGCTAAAATTCTAAAATAAGGAAAAGATTAAGATAAAAGCTACAAAATTACAAGAAAAACTAAAATAAGAGCTAATACTTAAAAACTTAATGAATTATAACAAGGCTTACATAATTATAAATATTACCGGCTTAATTACTACTTAATAAAAGGAATAGGCCAATAAACTTACCCTTATTAATATAATAATTAAAAACGCTCTCTAAAGATACCTTAAATAAAAAGCTTATAAAGCATATATAACTTTAATTTACTAATTAAAAGCTTTATATAATTTTTTAATAACTACATAAGTATAAAACCCAAAGGCAGGAAATTATAAGAGCCTAAACATATAATTATTATAACAAATAAACAATGCCATGCAAGGAATTAAATATATGCCCCTAAATCTTAAAACAGCAAAACTTTTTATATTTATAAATAAATTATTTGCAAATAACTAAAACTTAATATCTTAACTTAAATATATTATCATTCTTATAAACAAAACTTATAAGGAAACCAAGGGATTTATAATAATAAGCAATATTTTCCATTAATCATTAATAAAGTATAAATATATTACTTAAAGCATGCTAATAAGCAAAATTTATAATATAATAAATAAAGTAAATATTAAAATCTCCCTAGCCATAATAATTAAGATAGCTATAAAATAACTCTTATTACTAAATATACCCTTAATTATTTATATAAACTTATACAACCTATATAAATACCTTATAAAGCTAAGAATAATAAAGAAAAAGCACTTTATAATTAATATTATATTATTATAAGAATTATATAAAATAAAAAAGATTATTAAAATAAGGTAAATAAATAAGAAAAATAACCCTGCTAACGTAATAATAAAATTAATTCTAAATACCATATTATAAAAGCTTATTAATAATAATAAGCTTTATATATAAGTAAATAAATTAATTAAGAAACCTAAAATAGCCCTTTCCTATTAAAAAAAGAGCAACTTACCGCTAATACCCTTTTCCTTTCAACCTTATCGCCGCTAATTACAAAACCTTATACCTCCTAAACTTAAACTCTTAATATAAACTTTAACCTTCCATACTTTAATTAAAACCTTTTTAATACCTTATTATATATAAGGATAACCTTATAATTATTAATATTATTAATAATTATTATTTTAAAGTTAATCTTATTATTATTATTACCTTTTACTATTATTTATTAATAAAATATTAAAACTAACTTTTATTAAATTTATTTATAACTTATTAACTTCTCTTATAATTAAAAAAAATAAACTAATAATTATTATACAATAATTGCAAAGTTTTATACTATAAATATTTATTTTAATTACTAAATTTTTATAAAATCTTTTTCCTTTTTATTATAATAAAAAATATTAATAATAACTTATAAAAGTTATTTAATACTTTTATTAATATATCTTATAAGAATAATAATAATAAGTAAAACTATTTAGCAAACATTATATTTACTTTTTACATTAAGAATATACTTAATATAATTATTACTATAACTATTATTAATATAGCTAGCATTAAAGGTAGCCTTATCACAATCCTTAACTAAAATTAAGATTCCCTTGCAAATATTACAATTATAACCCTAATTAATAAAACAAGCTTTATAATTATAACCTTAATTAATAAAATAAACATTATAACTATAACCTTAATTAATAAAATAAACATTATAACTATATTCTTATTAAGCAATAAGATAAAAATTAAAATTATTATTAAGGCTATAAAAAAAGCTAAAATTACCTTAACTAATAAAAATAAAAATAAGCTTATTAATCTTGCTAATTTTTATAGCAAAGTTATCGCTAATAACGCTTATTTAATAAATATTAATAAGGATATTAATAATAATAACTCTTATCTACTTACTTATTTAATAAATATTAATAAAGATATTAATAATAATAACTCTTATTTGCTTAATATTAATAGTAATTTAATTATTATTAATAATAAAAATAACTAAAACTAAGCTAATAAAATCTTAATAAAGATTATAAAAATTACCTTTAACTTTATTTTTATGCTAAACATTAAAAAAAATAAGCTACTTATTAAAGTTAACTTTTATAAAATTATTAAAATTAATAAGCTAAAGGCTATAGCTATAACTTAAATTAAGATATTTTTCCTAAATAACGCTATTATAATAGCTATTATTTAAATTATTAATAACTTTTAATATTAAAATAAGCAAATATTTTTTAATAATATAATTAAAAAGCTATATATTTATATTAAAAGCATTAAAACTCTTAATATAAAATTATATAATATTCTTAATAATAAGAATCACTAAGGTAATTATTATCTTAAATATTAAATTATTATAATTTTTATAATAAATAACCTAATAAAAGTTTTAATCTTAAATATTTTTTATATATATTAAATTAAAAAGATTTAATTATTAAAGAATTAAATTATTATATTAATTTAGCTTTAAAACTTTTTATACTAAACTATTAATAAATATATATAAGGCTTATATATAAAGAAATTTATTAAAAAATATATATTATTATTTAAGTAACTTAAGCAAAAGATAATCATTAAGGAAATTAAAAAGAATAATAAAAAGTAAGAAAAAAACTTAATAAATAATTAAGCTGCTTATAACGCTTAATTTTAAAAAGATAAGAAATAATTAAAAAAGAATAATTTAAAGCAATATTAAGTATATTTTAATAATAAAAGTAAAAATAAAAATAATAATATTTATATTATAAAGATATATAATAAAAATAAATATAAGCTAAAAAATTTAATATTAACTTTATAAATATTAACTTCCCTTATAAAAAAAAGATTTAAAATTAAAGCCTTTATATAAAAGTTAATAATTTTTATAAAAAAGCAATCTTAAAAGCTAAGTATTAAGAATAATAAGTATAATATTTAAGAAATAATATAATAATAAAGGTTATAAGTTTAAAAAGTAATATAATAATGAAAATTATTAAAACTTACTTTAAAACTTATAAGTTATAATTTTAAGCTTTTTTAGCAATACTTTCTTATAATAAAGATTATATATACTTAACATACAATAAATTATAATTTTAGGGCTAATTACAATAAGAATCATATATACTCATCAAAAGAAGAGAAAAACTGCGAGTATTGGCAAGTACAACCCTCATTACTTAAAAGGCTACTTTAGTTATCCCCTCCAGGGCACGTAGCCTCTCAAAACTTAGACAGAACAATACCAATACACGATTGCTTCCCATACGATTATCATACGTACGAGAGACCTACCAACACTAGACGTCATAGCGCTAATATACTACGCTTTCGTGGCCATTGCGCTCATCGTGATCACTATCATTCGAAGACAGAATGCTTCCTCCTTCCAGAATGCCCCGTTCCCAAAAGGGCCGAAGCCCATCCCCTACCTGGGTAATCTCCACCAGATACCTCTAAACAAAGCCTTCCTCGCCTTCACATCCTGGTCCCGCTCTCTCTCGACCTCCACCCCAGACGGCATTGTCGGCCTACAACTCGGGCCCAAGTCCCGCCTCGTCGTCCTCAATAAGTGGACGCAGGTGCGCGACCTGTTTGACTCGCGTGGCAAAGGCGTCATCTACTCCGACCGGCCTTACTTCCCCATCGCTGACTACGTGATACCCAGCCCGGGGCCGGACCTGCACCTCGCTCTCGCGCGGTACGGCGCGACATGGAGGAAGGAGCGGCGGACCATCGTGGAGTTCCTGAGCGAGAGGGAGATGGAGAGCCTGGTGAGCATCCAGGATGCCGAGAGCAGCCAGATGATGTGGGAGCTTCTGGGCCTTAGCAACGGCGGTGCCGGCGCCGCTGAGCTGACGGCGTATCATCGATACGTGCTGCGATACTTCGGCGCGGTGATCCTAGCCAGCGTCTTCGGCGTCAGAGGCAAGGATTCGGACGCGCAGAGTAGAGTGGGAAGGTTCTTCTCTGTCCAGGACGAATGGGCGGGGATCCTCGACCAGGGCCAGACGCCCCCTCTGGACATATTCCCGTGGCTGAAGCACGTGCCTGATTTCCTCACGCCGTGGAAGGGCTGGAGGGAGCGGGCAAAGTTTCTGAGGACGAGGCAGAAGAGCCTCTATCGTGAGCTCCTTGCGGAGACGCAGGCGAGGGTCAACGCCGGCAAGTCGGAGGACTGCTTCATGGGCAAACTCATTATCAACCAGAAGGCTGCTGTCGAGTCGGGCCGGGCCAAGGATATATACACACAACAGGAGCTAGACTACATCGGCGGGTTTCTTATGGAGGGAGGGGCGGACACAACAGCTATGTGAGTACTCCTTTCATACTTAAAGACATCACTCCCCTCTTTTCTGTGTCTTGAAACATCTCGGGAAATGGTGCCCCGAGATATTTGCGGAGCGAGACTCTTCCTCGAGCCCCTGGGAATCTCGGGAGGTGCCTCTAGGGACACTTCAAACTATGACGATGGAGGTTTGCTGATTAAGAATGGCTGGATAGGGCCTTTGAGACGTTCTTACTCGCAATGGCGGCGAACCCTGACCTGCAGGAACAGGCGCAGGAGGAAATCGACCAGGTATTCGGGCAGAACGAGATGCCGCACACGGCTGATGGGAATAAACTGCCCTTCCTTAAGGCCTGCTTCCTCGAGGTAACTATAAGACCATATTTAGCTGTAAATATCGGTTATTAATGCTTTCCAACAGGCCTTGCGATGGCGGCCGCCTTTTCCAATCGCCATTCCACACGCCAACACAGCCGAAGACGTCTACCAAGGAAGCTTGGTCCCGAAAGGAACAACCGTAATCGCCAACGTGTGGGCAATCTCTCACGACCCGGAAGACTTCGATGACCCTGACTCATTCATTCCGTCCCGGTACCTCGCCGATCGCTTCGGGTGCAAAACCAAGGAAACCAATGCCGGGAGCACAGAGGCAGGCGAAGGCATAGATTCCGATGCTCTTAATGCTGCTGCTGAAGTCTCCAGCTCTGGACGAAGGCAAACATATGCCTTTGGTGCGGGGAGAAGGGTTTGCGCAGGCCAGCGCATGGCAGAGAATAACGCCATGATGACCATGGCGAAGCTGATCTGGTCTTTTGAAGTGGTCTACGGTGGCGATGGGAAGCCTAATGTGGACGTCCGAAGCGCTTATAGGGATTCGATTCTCACCGGGCCAAAGTTGTTTCCGGTCAGGTTCGTCCCTCGGAGTGGGAGCAAGAGAGATATCATCAGGAAGGAGTGGGAGAAGGCAGATCAATTTCTCAGCAAGTTTGAGTGAGCATTTGAAGAAGCCATACGTGTATATTCCTTAGTTTCTGGCTGGCCCTTGCTTCTCCTCTTTCAGTAATCTAGGACGCCTTGCTTAGCTCGTATTTATCAAAAAAAAAAAAAAAAAAACCTTCCCAAATTCTTCCGATACAAATTACCAATATTACCTATCCAACGACACCTATAATCATGCACGAACCCTTTATTGGGTTCTGCGTGGCCGCAGACATACCCAACTGCTGACAGATATGGATGTTGTCAGCACAGGCTTGGGCGCATCTGAAAGCACACTCGATTATGTAGAGCAGGCCTGATCATGGTACCTCTTCATGTTTCATATCACCCATTCATATGCAGCCTAGATCATCGTCCGCAGTGGCGCTTGAACCATTCGGCTGGCATCAGCTGGTATCCTGGTTGCAATAGCACGGGCTGTGTCGACTCCACACGTCGTTATCAAGGCGGTGATGATGGCCGTGACGAATGCGGCCAGGAGCAGGTGTTCGAGCCCGTAACGGTGGGCATTCTGATAATGTGTGGGTGCCAAAGGACCGACCATCTTCTTCAGGGGCTCGATGTTGTCCTCTTTTCGTGTCTTCTGCGCGATGTGAAGTGCCGGGAGGCCATCCATGCTCCAAGAGTTCTTCAAAGCCCAGTATTTAGGCATGCTCTCCTTCTCATTACCCTGCTTGAACCTCTCATCCTTCCGTTCAAAATGTTCATTGAGAGTCTTCCTGTGCTCCTTGTACTCATAGAAGGGCACTGAAAACCCGCAGGACGTGCCAACCTGGTGAACGTCCACAAGCACGATCGCTCTGGACCCTGGGATCGTCTTCACATCATTCTTCTTGGCGAACTCATCAAAGGCACTGGTTCCGCTCTCGAGGACGCGTCCGTGGCCAAAAATCCGCAGTATGCGTGCTGGTCCCTCGAAAGCATTGAACATCACCGTGATGCGGCCGTTGCCAGGCTCGTACAAGTGAGCGATTGTTTCTGACCCTGAACCGGTCAAGTCCATGTACCAAAAGGTCCGCTCGTCGAGCACTCCAAAGTAGTCACCGCCTTTAGGTGAGATATTAACATGACCCGATGCCGACAGCGGCGCGGTGCTGACCCAGAACATGCGCTGCTCGAGGATCCATTTGAAGAGTGACTGGGGAATGGTTTCGTAGAATGCGCCCATTTTGCCAAGTCGTGTGCCATTCAATGGCTGGCGATGATGTTGAAGAGGTGGGGTTTGACGTGTCGGGCGGCAATGATCTTGGAGACAAACGGTATTAAAGGTATCTCGAGGATGACGCACCAGCGACATCGGACGCCTGAGGCGCCTTTGGCAGAGAGCTTGAGGCGTAGGCGCTCTGTACCAAACTTCTACAACATCTGTGCGATTTGAGATATCATACTGGTTGATGCTCATTGAATTGACTGCTCGGAAGACTGAATAAAAACACTGTCATTTCGATGCTCCGCTGGAATCAGCCTGGTCATTGTCAGTGACATGTTGATGGAGGAGAGCGGAGCCATGCTTTACGCGGAACCCCGCCTCCAAAGGAAGTTGCAGGATGAGGGGCCATTGACGTTAGCCTGCCATTGACATCCAGCCAGCCCCATATCCAAAAATGCTGGGGTGATTCATTTCTGGAATGCGTCGTTCCGTGTTACCTGTCTCACCTGACGAGCCCTCTGACCCCTCCCTGCCTGAGAAACCACATGCGATAGTCTGGAAATCACACAATTGAGCAGCAATCAAGCTGCTTAGACAGATAGACCCTCGAATTCCCTCCCCCCCCCCATCAAGTATCGCTTCATTCACCATGTCGACCCCAACACCTGCCCCAATCGCCATCATTGGTGGAGGTATATTTGTGAAGGAACAGCATCTGGTTTGTGCCTCTCAATGCCACTTTTGGCCCCACAAATGGCTGAGTGAGATGCTGACCCAGAGATCCAGCCCGCTGTACTAGCCACGCCTCTGCTGTCGCTGAAGGCCATCTATTCCCGCTCGGTCAAGTCTGCCAAGGAGACCTCGGAGCTGCTGCCAGCCTCGCACGGCGCTGTCGACCTCTACTCGGAGGATTCTGGCCCGGGGAAATCCTTCAAGGACGTCCTCTCGCGTTCCGATATCGTCGGCGTGATCATTGCGCTCCCGATTCGAAATCAGCCCGAGTTTATCGAGGCCGCCCTCAAGGCCGGCAAGCACGTGCTGGCCGAGAAGCCGGTCGGGCCCGACGTAGAATCGGCCAAGAAGTTGATCTCCTGGTATAGAGAAACTGCCGCGGAGAAGAAGGTTACCTGGGCAGTGGCCGAGCAATTCCGGTTTTTGCCCAAATATGTCTGGGCCGCCGAGCAGGCGCGGACGTTGGGCAAGGTGATTGGCTTTAATTTCAGAGTGTTCCAGCTGTGCAGTCAAGGTGCGCGCACACACACAAAACACCGGAGCCATGGATATGAGACTGACGAATTACAGACAACAAATATTTTAACACTGCGTGGCGAAAGAACCCAACCCATAACTATGGGTTCATTCTCGATGGCGGCGTTCACTCGACTGCAGCCGTCCGTAGTAAGTAGTCTCAAGGCGTTGTGACTGTCTTACTCCGCTACCTGTGCCCTGATGGGTCGCAGCACCTGAGATGGCCCGTGGGCTGGTAGTGGCCCCATTCCAGCACCCATCTGGATTGACCTTGGACTAAGTCCCGAAGATCGCTGACTTCTGAACGCTGTAGTGTTCCTCGGCCAAGATCAGCCCCAAACAGTCATCGGCTACTCATCCCTTGCCCAGCAACACCTTGCGCCAGTGGACACGCTCTCAGCCGTCATCAAGACCAAGTCTGGAGCAGTGGGTAGCTTCACCTGCAGCTGGGGAACAACTATGAAGGCGACTGAGTACACTGTTGCTTGCGAGAATGGCAGCGTTACCATTGAGGGCGACGCGGGCTGGATTCTCCATAAGGATGGTCGAAAGGTCGAGAAAGACTTCCCATTCACTGTTGGTTCTGGGGTGACAGAGGAGGTCCAGGCTTGGGGCGCTGCAATTGCGGAAGGCAAGGAAAATCCACTGCTAACGCCTGAGATAACCTTGGGCGATCTGGAGCTCCTGGAATCCATGCTGAGAAGTGCCGAGGATAATGGTGCTCCGAGGAAGCTGGAGCTTCAGTAGACAGACTTGAGCTTGAGCTCCCACGTGTAGCCCGAAGTGTACTGGGCCAGAATTAGGCCCAGCAACAAGATGCTAGCGATCGATACCTTCAAAGTTGCCCTTCCGTGCCCCTCCTCCCAAGCAGTCACCCCCGGCGTATTGGTAGAAAGTGGTTGCCGTCATGAGCTGATCGTGATGGGAAAGAGCCGGAACCATAAGACGCGTGGGATCCGTAGACAGGTGCAGCGCGCACGAGGCGCTATGTGCCCCTAGGCGGGAGGCGAATTTCGTCCTGGCGTCCATCAAAGCTTGGCTCGTTCTCCGACAAGGATACGTTCCAGACCTCGTCTCATCGTATTGTCCATTCCGTTGGCGTTTGGCCGCCCTGTAGCACGATCGACAAACACATGGACGAACTCGCCAACGCTCTTCACATCATCACAACCCTGCTCGAATAGCGCGACCTCATAGGTTACTGACGACTTGCCGAGCTTGTTGACGCGGAGGGCTAGCTCCGCGACCGCTGGGAAGGCGATGGAGCTGAAGTAGTCGTTATGAGAGTGAACTGGATGGAGATTAATACGCAGACGGGACTCGACAGCTGCTGGCGCTGTTGACGGTGGACTGCCTTACCAACTAGTCCATACTGGTCCCCATCTTTTGGACGCAGGCCACAATGCTGGATGAGGTAGGTATTCACCACCGAATCGTACAGAAAATTGTAGACAGAATTATTCATGTGTGAATATCTTGTAGAGAGGAGGTTAGCCTGCTTAGCCGTGCAAGCTGCTTGTGTGGCAACGCGCAAGGGCTTTCAGCCCAGGAGTCTAGTATTTACTGGTCATTGTCCGACCACCTGGTGCGGTACTCCAGAGTGAAGTAGTAGTCACAACGGCGGCGGGTCCTGAGGCTCGCGTCGAAGCTGGACATGGCCGATCGCGGGTCTGACTGTCGCTGGCGTCAAGAGGAGCTGGGGCCCCGCGACTGGCGGCTGGGTCGTCCGCGTCTTTTATATACCTGGGCACCAAGTCAGGGACAGCGAGCTCGCGCTGGGAGGCTTATTCAAGCTTGTTCGGAGGGTCGGCTGCTCGGCTGCCAGATCTGGGAGCCCTGAGTCACTGTCGACGAGCTGATGACCCGTTCTGGGAAGGGTGAAGGCGGGAAATAGGCCGGGGATTGCGCGAGGGACAAGGCTGGCGACTCATGCCGTGGGACTTAAAAGTACGTACGTACGGATCCTCGCGCCCTCGTGGGTCTCTGGGTAAGGGGACGAGCAGATGTGCCGAGGCGTCGTGCATGAACGATCGAGTTTGACACTTGACTTTAAATCAGCCTTGAGAGGAGATCTCCCCCATACCCTGCAGGCCCAGATCTGACGCCAATATAGCGTATGTTGGGGTCCAACTTCATCATCAGGGCGCGATGGGGAAGTTGTTGATCTCCCGGCAGTATCGTCCCGTCTCTGCCAGTTCGCCCCCCTCAACAGCCGAGGCTGAGGCTTTGTCAGCCGCCGCGCTAAGCCCAGGGATTCTGCCGCCACTCGCCCCTGACCGCCCAAAAGTTGACGAGACATCGACGTCGATACTCCAGCCCAGACTGAGTGTCAGTCCGCCACCTTCATTTCTCCCGTCACTGACGCAGTACGTTAAATTGGTCCTGCCGTCTTGCGGCGTTGTTGACTATCCCGTCCTTCCTCGGCTCTCTGCGGCGCTTCCAGGCTGCCCTACGGACGGCAAACCTGGCGACTCCGAACCGGCTCCTCGCGCAGTACCTTGTGCGCGTCCAACGGGCCGTGACGACCCCGATACCTGTGAACGTCATGCAGGCAGACGAGGCTGCCGGCAGAGGATCGATCAACTCCCCAGACGCCCCCCCGAAAACCGACAATGGAGCACCCGTCGATGGGAATGAGCCAGGTGCCCAGCCCTCAGCTCCAGCGGCGACCCCGAAGAAAGGTCGGGTGAGGCAGAAGCAGAAGCACAAATCGCCTGCTGCCAGCGCCACGCACGCCGACCCGTGGCCTCGCCCATACTACTTCGAAGACGGCCTCCGTCGAGTGAAGCCCTACCACTTCACATACTCCACCTGGTGCAAGGAGCGCTGGCGCCAGAGGGAACTCATCGAAATTTTCGAGTCTGAGTTCAGGGACCGCCCACTCGCCTACTACAGGCGGGCCATGGAGGGTGGGGAAGTGGCAGTGAACAACAAAGCGGTGGGCCCTCATTACGTCCTCAAGAATGGAGACTGCATCACGCACACTCTTCACCGACACGAACCTCCAGTCACCGCCGACCCCATCGCAATCCTACACGAGGACGATGACATGATCGTGCTCAACAAACCTTCTGGCGTTCCTGTCCACCCCTCCGGCCGCTACAACTTCAACTCCATCACCGAGATTATGAAGTCCGAGAGGGGCCGCGACTGGCTGGCATATCCGTGCAACCGGCTGGACAGGCTGACAAGCGGCATCATGTTCGTCGCGAAGAAACCCCAGGCCGCCGTCAAGCTGGGCAACCAGATCGCGGCACGGACAGTGCGCAAGGAGTACATAGCTCGTGTGATTGGCGAATTCCCTGACGGAGAGGTCGTCTGCAACCAACCCATTCTCGCAATCTCGCCTAAGCTGGGCCTGAATCGTGTCAGGGCCAACGGGAAACACGCCCGTACCGTTTTCAAACGCTTGGCATACTATCCGCCCTGTGAGGAGGTCCCCGCCCCCATCGGCAAGGCAGACCAGTCTGCGGGACATGGGCAGCCACCGGCAAGGAAGAAGGGATATTCCATCGTTCGATGTATGCCCGTGACGGGCCGCACCCACCAGCTGCGGGTTCACCTGCAGTTCCTGGGCTATCCCATTGAGAACGACCCAATTTATGCGAACCAGAAGGTCTGGGGGTTCGATCTTGGCTGCAACGATTTCGATGCCAGCCTCAACAGCGACGAAGATATCGTCAGCCGGCTATCTCGGATGGGTAAGGAGGATGTGGCAGAAGCTGTCGCATACTACGACGAGATGATCGACGACTATGAAAAGCGCAGGGCGGAGAAGATGTCTGGAGAGATCTGCGACGTCTGCCAGACACCCCTCTACACGGACCCGGGCCACCACGAGCTTACGCTGTGGCTGCACAGCCTGCGGTACGAAGACAAGGACGGCGCTTGGAAGTACGTGAGTCCCCTGCCTTCGTGGGCACTTCCACCAGAGGGTTACAGTGGGCCGACAGAAGTTGGTGGTATGGAGGCCCTTGTCTCAGCAGTGAAGGACTCGAATCCGGAGATAGTTGGACAGGCGGACACCGAGATCCCGTGAACGTCGACACCTTGATCTCATTGCGTTCATGCAATGCCACGATCAATTCGACCGGTGTGTGGGCGGGTTATCCGGGGAGCGCGGTACATCAAAACCAATCTTGCGGGCCGCTACTGAAAAAGGGGCTTGGTGTTGACCAAGAGAGACGCGGCGCTAAGCAGACGCCATTGAGCCCTACGCAAAGGCCAACTTGAGGCCCAGGGCCGCGCGCGCCTCCTGCGGAGCTGAAGGGTGCCATGGCCACCAACTTCCGACGGGTCTCCGCCTTGTCGTATCCATGACAATAATACCTCTTGCACAGTACGAACTGCTGCTCGCCCAGGTCTATCTATGCAGGAAAATCAGAATAAACTTTCGTCAAGCTGCAATTCCAAGCGCATCTTGTTTCATAACGCGCGCATTACCTCACACTGCGTGTCAATGGGACCAGCCCTGTAATAAGCTCATATCAGCCCTCCTCAGCTCGACTCCTGCGATCTCGGTATGCAGCATTCAAGGTCCACGTGCCAGCTCCCACACCTCTGGGCGGCTGAAACCTGCCCATGGGTCCCGACAAGCGACAGGAAATGAATGATCATCTGGAGACGATAATAGCACAACACCGTTCCACAAATTCGGGACAAGCAGTAATATCACCCCGAGCCGCCGAATATTGGAACGAAACTTGCCAGCTGCAGTTCGAATTTTGGTCTGCTCTGCATCGATCCCAGGTGACCAGGCCACCTGAGGCGCATGCCTGCCGGGCTTAGATCGTTACATCGTTCTAACGAAGTAGACGGATTGGGTTATCTCAAACTGCTTTATTGAAGAGATCATGAAGGACGGCGGAGGGGGGCGGTTTGCCTGCCCGGTCGATGGGAACGGTGATCCTTTGGCACCGGCGGCTTGTCTGCCGGAGACATTCTTTGTTGGAGTCGAGCCGATCTCGCGTCTGCGCTATTGTGACTAGAAGAACTCGCCGCCTTTTCGGCCTACCTGCCGGACGCCACTTCCACCAGACTTTTCCCAAGCGATTATGCCATCAAGACGACGGAACAGTGACGGGACAGTCACACGTGTCGACGCCGAAGACTGATGAATCTTCCTTCCAACCCCTTCCACTGCATTGTGACATCGTCTCGGGGCGGCGGCAAAGTAATCATAGTCGGAATGGTTGGCATCGTCTAAAGACAGAAGCGGGCAGTGTCTAGCAGCCCCTCACTGTGGGTTTACAGTCCCATTTTGAGACGCGCAAGAAGCAGGGCCCAGGGGACATCAGGGGGCAACGGCCAGCCCGTTGCGTTAGGACTGGACGAAGACACCCGTACAGTCTGTTTCCGACGACATGAGCTCGAAAAGGCTTGTACAGCGGATCCGCTTCGTCACAGCTGGGACGTGTCTCCTCCCTCCTGCCCCTGCCTTCCTCCCCACTCCTCCCACCTGCGGGAATCTTTGACGAAAGCGACTGTCACAGGGCACTGACCAGCCATACTGTGGTGCTCCCTGGCACTGGAGCCCGCAGGGTAATCAAGAAGTCGGGTCGGGTCTAACATAAATTTGGAATAGCCCGAAAGTTTAATTTGCCCAGGGCCCGGAGACTGCCAAGCTGATCCCTTCACCATTGGGTGTCTTTACGCACTCACTGGGTCTCCCCAGCCCTCATGGGGCCACCTTCCCTTCCGTCACCAGCCGGGATCCGCTGCACTGGCAGCTTGCGACTGAGGTCTCGAGAGGCTTGCGCAGATGCCCGAGAGAAATACGACGAGGCGTGGGGAATGCCAAAAAGTCTCAGCGTGCCAGAGGCGCAGAGCCACAGAGAGCTCCTGCTGCTCCCCCGGACCTCTGCCCCTCCTAGCCTCTGCCCACCTCCCTCTAGCGGTCACGGCCCTGGACCATGGCCTCTGGACACACCCCTCCCTGGTTCTCCACGCCCCGTCTCTCTGGGACAGAGGGATCTGTATGTTGTTCTCGATCCGTCCTAGCTCGACCGCTCCCTCTTTGCCTGTGCTCCCAACTTGCTGGGCCTGTCTAGCGATCCCTGGACATCTCAGGGAACAGGCCATTGCTCCCTTGTACCCTGCAAATACTGCGGTACATTGATGCCATGTTCCTTTGCCGGCCGGGGGGGCGGTCTACCACTTCGAAGGGCACTCGTGCAAATCATAGTAAGGTAATATAAGGCCCAAGGGGTCCCGTAACGGGGCCTTGTGGACCTCGACGAGATATAGCTTAGGTCGAATCATCCTCTTTGTGCATTCTTCTGTCCCTCTACTCTACAGCTCCAATGGCTTACGCAACGACATCTCACGTTCGAAGCTCAGCACCAGTCCCAGCACCCATCAATACCAATATGACCATGAAGGAAGACGCGGCGCGCCAGACATCCGCGGAGCCGCCCAAGACCACCAAGCGGAAGGGTAAGAGAGGACCCATCCGTACCTGACGAGTGAAGCGGAGAGAGTGGACTGACTGACTCAACGGCACCACCAGGAACACGAAGCGTGTCTACCTTGACACCCTCACAGCTTGCTCGTAAGAGGGCGAATGACCGTGAGGCGCAGCGTGCCATCAGGGCGAGGACAAAGGAGCACATCGAGCGCCTCGAGCGGGAGCTAGAGGACCTCAAGGGCAAGCACAACCGAGACGACACGGTGCAGGACCTGATCAAGAGGAACAAGGCCCTCGAGACCGAGCTCAAGCGACTGAGGGAGAGTATGGGAATCCCACACACTGACCCGTACCCAAATTCTGGTGAGAGACGCGAAATAGCCCTACCATTGCCTTGCGAGACCAAATCCAGTAAAGTGCGCTGCTAACCACAACTTTAGTCTATGAGCAAGGACTTCCGTCAATGCCTAGCTCTGGCATCCCAAGCCGGTCTTCGTCTTATGGCCACTCGATCAGGGCGTCGCCAGATGGATATGGTTATTCTCACATTCCAACGCCTGAGCCAACCGAGCCGTGGGCAGCTTCCATTCCAGTCACTGTGCCTTCGACCGTTTCGAGCCCCTCGTCATCGGGACCCATTGAGGATTATGGGTACATGCCCACGAGCGTGCCGGCTCCCCTGATGGATGGAGTTCCCGTGGCTCCCACCAGCGCACCGTACCACAATGATGTGGAGTATGAGGATGGCGTCGACTCAGGTAAGAACGACTCAATCACACAGCCCTACAATTGCCCGCCCCCCCTGTCACAGCGAACTGCGGGTCCCGTACTGACACGTTATACAGATCACGGTTTCCACAGACCAGCTTCAAACCACGTTTCCCTGCCCCAGTCTTACCCGATGCACCATCACCAACACCAGCAATGGAACAACATGTACGGTGTTTACTACCCGCAATCACCTTCGTTGTGAGGGCTTAGAGGAGTGACATCTGAACGCATACGACAGCCACGAAAATACGACCACCAACGGGGACGCGTTCCAGAAGCCTGCCATGTCGATCACACCGCTGGCATGCAGGACACTGACAAGTAGCGAAGGTGCGTTTTGATGGCGATTTGGAGACTAGGCGCTGTCGGAGAGAAGGCCGCATGTGAGGAGATGCACCTTTCGGGAAACCAACACACCCCTTGTCAAACCTTATTTGGCCTCTCTCTCGACTGTGGCGACCAGCCCAGATGGCAAACCTCGAGGGGGGGACGCAACAGCAACGACACTGCAGCAGCAGAAAGTTCTCTTGGGCCCCGCCTGCGCGAGCCTGCTCTTGCCTGCGGGCATCTTTCGACGTCAAACCTGACAGATAACAACAAACTCTATTCCATCTGACTTCTACGTCACCTTGTCAATTGGGAACCTGGCCACCAGCCTCCTCGACGACCTCTCTTCCCTGTCTCTGCCGCTCGGATACCTCCTCCCCCTCCTTTCCTTCACCTCTCCAAGCTACCCCTCGTCAACACATGCAACCTCGACCTCTCCATCTCGCCTCCCCGAGCGATCACCGACTCGGGCTCCCTCAGCACCTCGAGTCAGGAGCACGCTATTAGCCAGGTGGCCATGCTACCCTGGGCCGCATAGAAGCCTGCGCAGAATATTCGAAGAAACTTCTTCGAACATTCCGTGGCACGAGGCGACTTCTTCCTAATCCCGAAGAGGAAGGCTCAACGAACAGTGATCGATTCAGTCAGGGCAGAGCCGGTCTCGAACATGAGTCCCGGGTCGAGACCTCTCAGCAGCATTCAACTCCTCTCATGAGCGGTGTCCGAGTCGATCACGTGTGTCCGAGCTTCTATCCAGCCGCCTCCCATCGTCGCCCGACCCACGGGGCATCCCACCACGGCCCCGTTTCAAACTAAGCAGCAGTGTTGTTGTTCTGGGGCTAGTGTGGTCTGCCTCCGCGGCAGCGACAGCGGGCAGGGGTCACACACTTCGCACACAGACGCTACCACTTCGAAATCATCTCTATCTCACGCACTCCCGCAAGCATACGCACGCACACACCTCCACACCGCATTCAGACACACAACAAGCATGAGGCACTGGGAAATCTAACACCTTGGCGTGCCGGAGCAAGCATAAAATGGGCCGGCAATTTGGATGGGAAGCAAGCAAGATACCAAGGCAGGTGGATTTTATGCTAGGATTGGACACTTTTACCTTTTGATTCTTGTTTTTCGTTCTATTCCTTTTTTTTTTTTTTTCATGCGGAGGAGTTTTGGAACAGGGGGTTGATGTGGGCGCCTTGAACAACAACAGACAACATTCATCTTATCTTCCAAACTCGCTTTTATGCGGCACAGCATTGGAAAAGGGCAGGAGGGGAGGTGCACTAGGGCATTCTGGTTTTACGATTCTTGCTTGTTGTACGAGTTGATGGTCTAGGGCGAAGGCTGGTCTAAATTGGGAACGTTTCGCGCATTGCCTTTTTTGTTTTCTTGTTTTCAACCTTTTTATAAACCACACCAAAGTTGGCACAGCATCTTAGATACCTTGCGCACGGCATTGGGGAGCGGGATGATCCTATAGCTCCACCTTAGCCGCGTTTTCAGTACTGTCTATATTTGAATCTCTAGCGGAAATTACAAATTATTGCAATACACACACACACATGTACATACGCTCTGGTTCATCCCACTAAGACAATTCTCAAACGTCGGCCATTGGTAACTCCGCAACTCCGCTGGCGTGCTTCATGGAAGATTGCAGAGCCGGAAATGGGGGCCAACAATGGAAAAACCACGGCACATGAGGGAATAGAGCATTGCCATTGTTACAAGAGAGGAAAGAAAACTGAGGAGGAGGGGTGGCCGGGTGTCCAATCCAAGGAGACGGATTTCACAACAGGAATCGCTTGGCGGCAGGCACTCAAACAAGGAGTGCTGGTTGTAACCCGCCGCCTTGCTAACATCCGTAGCCGTTAGAAAACACAACCTCGTCTGCACCACACTCAAAACCCCCAACCCCGAGAGGCCGAAATCGTGGCATTGGCAGTGGAACGCTGGCCCTTCTGACGCGCTGAGATCGCAGCTCTGCCAGCCCGCGCATCGTCGTCACATGGGATGCGCCCTGGTGGGGGCGGAGAAATGGGCAGACAGACACAGCAGGGGCCAGTCCAGACAATCCCACACACACACACACACTAGGTACTTAGCACACTTGTTGAATGCAGAGAAGAACAAAGATAGTAGAGGGGCAGACAGGCCAGGGCCAGGCCAGGCCAGCCCCGAGCAGGAGGCTGGGGGGGGGGGGGGCGAGCAAGGGCATGAGGGCGGCGCAGTTCAGACGATTTGAGTTTGTCAAATTACATGGGGGTTAGGCGGGTGGTGAGATGGGGCCTCGAGCATTACAAGCAAGCAGAGCACAGGACAACACCAGCGCAGCCAAACAACGAAAGCTGGGCACCTGTGGTTCGCGGCTTGCCTGCCACGGGACGAGGGGCAGACAGACAGACACGCAGGTTGCTGCGACCCTACTGTGCCCTTTTCCGGGCCCAGCTAGCTCACCATGTCCCTTCACCTTAGCTGCCCGACCTAATACCATCATTCGAGATCTGGGGAGGGGTGTTCCGATGCGTGGTGCTGCCACATTCCTCGCCTCACCGTGGGGTGGGGGCAGCGACGCTGCGAGGAGGCCAAGCGCGTTGTGTTGCTGGTACCACACAGCACACTACCCGGGGAGCATGGCGACCTTGGATCACCCTTGGGCCGGCGCCGCACTGGTGTGGGCTGGGTTTGCCTGCCGCGCGCGCGGCGACAAGGAAAAAGCCAAAAGATGAAACCCGTACTGCCATCGTCACATCGTCAACGTTTTTGGCCTCCCATCCCTCAGCTCCGGGTGGTTCGTTTGCCTTTGGGATGATGACATGCCATGCAAGCTGCACGCTGCTCGGCCGTGGGAGTGCGCGTGTGACAGGCCAAGCTTCGGTTCCGGTGGCGAGTGGCAGCACCCCCTTTTTTTTCCTCATTGTTTCGCCCATGAGAATTCACAGAGTTCTTCATGTTTGGCCACATCGTAAAGTTTTCTGCTCTCACAGCCGTGTGTGCGTGTGTGTATGTGTGCGCCAGGCAATCGCCGCTGACGTGCCCCGAAGCTTCTTTCCCGAATCTCCATGGCACCGTCATAGCAAAGTTTAAACAATGGCCCAGGGGACCACTCCACCACACCATACCCGCAGACAAGGCAGAACCGGATGGGGCGAGTGCAGAGGGCAAAGAAATCAAAGTTTTGCTTATATTGCGGCTCGCATCAGAACGCCGTCCGAGAGCGGAAAGAATTGCAGGTAATCAAGGCAATCAGGACAAGCCAAAGAGGGTCGCCCAAGGAGGGGGTTTGATGAACACTCCTTCGAGGTACCCGTTCGCGGGCCTACCAGCCAACTGGAAGCATCGAGGATTTAGAGTTTAAGAACCTTGTGGATAGAAGCGGGAAGTGTCGTCACAGACAGGTCATGCGTGATATCCGCAGCGAGAACATCATACTGCAGATGCTGAACGACTGTATCAGGTGCTGGAATCGTATGAGCCCGACAGCGCAATACTCGGAAGAGGATTGAATTCTGTCTGTTCCCATGGTCGGGCGCAAAACAGAGGGAAAAACGCCATCTGAACAACGGTCTCGAGATAACTAACTGCATGGGTGCTAGGCCGCGGACGGTAAAGCCTCGGTTAGGCTCTGGGGCAGAGGATCAAGAGGCGCACAGTCGAGAAAATGCAGCTGGGGGCGGTGACCCCTCCTCGTTGCCGCTTCGTCATCGTGCTTGGGAGCTTGGGAACAAGGTTCGAGCAGCTGCACACCACTCCCACTGGGTCCCGGTCCCTGAGCTGGGTCCTGGAGCTCTCTCAGTGGCTCTCAGCCGCTGCCTCGAGCATCCCGTCTGCATGGTGACAGGCATTCCAGAGGCCCCACCGGAAGCAGGCCGGCTTCCGTATCAGGACCTGCATTTAATTATGAAAGTGGCGTGAGAGTATTATCGAGCCCGCGCAAGCAAAACCCTGCCAGCCTGTGATTTCTAGAAACCTGCATAGAAGGTACCCCGAGCAGCAGTCCAAAGTTTCCCGTGCCGCTGGGCTCCTGGTCGCAACGATCATGCCTCGACGGGCTGAGCAGGCCCCATGGCGTGCGTGCGCCCTGCGTGTGGTGCGGTGGTGGTCTGCTTTGACGTTCCCCTCGAAAAAGGCAGATCGAGGTTTCGGCATGTGGGACTCGAAACCCAGTCTTTTGCTTTGCGGGCCAGCGTAGTGTCGGGATTTCCTAATTCAAAAGTGGTGCCGCGCCGCAGTAGTGACAAGTGATACATAATATCAACTCCGTGAGCAGGGGGGCTGGTCGCCTGTCTGGCTTTAACCGCCTTAGGCGCGGTGGGCTTTTCTATTTTCACCACGCGCGTCCGGTCCTCGGGCGGCCGTTGCAGGGCATGGACTGCGAAGGCGCAGCGTATTTTGCGGGGTGCAAAGTGTTTTGCCGAAACTTGCGCAAGCGAGACTGGGCCGCTGTGACAGTGGAAGGATCGGGTCGCTCAGACAGTGTGGGCTTTCAGCTGTTTGTGATGGGGACCCATAAGTCACTGTGATACCGTGCGGACACGGTACACGTGCGGTAAGGCTCCTTTCACCACACCCCGTGAAGCAGGCAGCGGACGTGGGGACACACGCCGTGTGGGGCAGAACCGTGACGTGCACCGTTGAGCTGGGCTCCTGTGCTGCAGTAGTCCCAGTTGTACTGTTAGTGTGCGCTCCATGAGGCTTCGAGAATGTCCCGGATCCGCAATCTCGCAGCAAGCCTGATGTTAGCATCGCAACACCGGACGTGCAGGCTCGCGTTCGCACAACGCAGACAATGTTCCTGAGCGTGGGATCCCGGCCACACCGCAGCTGTCCGGGCTCTTCAATGGGCGCAGGGACGGGTTCCGGGAGGTGGTTGGCGTGAGGTCGTAGCTCGTCCAGGGCGATCAACCACGAGATTGAGGCGGGGTGGATGGGAGCCCGGCCCCTGTCCAGTGTTCCCACCGGACCAGTTCTCCAGAAGCCATGTACGTACCTGTGTTGCCATGGTACTGCGCGTACTTCGCACGCCTCCAGGCCACAAGCCCGGCGGGGTGGGGCTCAAGTGCCGCGTTGTGGCCTGCTCCACCCCAGTGCCTGCACGCAGCATGCATGGACAGCCCCTGACAGGCCGTCTCCCTGTCTCCCAGATCCTAGGTTTCCAGGTGTCAGGACGGGCCCGGCGCAAACTAACCAAAAGGCGGAAGTTTCCGAAGTTGGGCCCAGACGAGGGCGCACGACGGATGGAGCGAGCAGTGCCCCAAGCCCAGTGCCCATCACGCTTCCTGCGCGGTACTGTGCTGTGCTCCATCGACAGTACCCGTGTGGTGTGCGTGTGTGCCCCTGGGGCCCCGTGACATAGCTCCGAGATTTCGGCGAACGCGGCTCCGAGCGGCGAGATTATCCCAATGGGCCACGTTGATCAGGCGGATGGACGGCAGAGTGGGCTGGCTGGTCGCCTGGGGGCCTGGCGGGCCCTGGGTGACCCGGGTGGGAGGTAGATTAGGTTGGACGGCCGACAAACGCCGTCCAGGGCTGCCAGGTCTCCTTGTCTGTGCATTGCCTGCCCAATGCCGTTAGCCTCGCACTCGTCGAGCCAAATTCTGCCTGCCGCCCGCCCAGGAGAACAAGAATAATAAGGTTTACTCGCATTACTTGGCGGTCGTCGATCGTCGAACGTAAATAGCTCTCGACGATCTCAACGTTCATGGGCACGCCTCTGCCCAGCGATAGGGCACTTGCGGAGTAACTCTAGGAAGAGGGAACTCCGTCTCATCTGCGTTGCAATGCTCCTCTCGTCGCGGCCTGCCACCCGATGTCGACGCTTCTGCATCCGAGTTGATCAAGACGGACGGAAATGCTCGTCCGTTCCGAGGTGTGTTCCGAATTTGCTCGTTTCCGACGAAATCAGCTTTGACTGCACGTCACACCGTGCTGCCGGCAGCACCTGCACCTTGTGCGTCCGCCTGGGAGCCGGTGTCCTTCACCAGCCAGAATAGAGTTCGTCTAGCCTGCTTCACTGTCTTCCATGGCACTGTCTACACGCACGCAATCTCCACACGCCTGTCGATCCGGTGACAGCATCGTCGGTCGCTGAACTGTAAAGTCTGGATCAACCTTGCGCCAGGCTTTCTAGAAGGCTTCCATAGCCCGTGACAGCTCGATCGCCAACACCGTTGCAATGCAGGTTGACGTTGACTAAGGAACCATCACCTCCAGAAGTGGTCGAGGAGGGGGTTGCGGCATGCATTCAGTGGTTGCGGAATCTCGCAGAACTTTTAAGGCTACTGCCGTTGAACTTCTTGTGGCCCAGCGGCCAGCGTCATCGCGCAAGGTGGTGCGGGTCGTGACCAAGACCCAGCCTCATTGGACCATGTTCGCAAGATAGACCTTGATGGGGCTGTCTTCGACCCTCAGGGCTCGTCGAGAAGACCGGCGGTGAATATCATTACATGTTTCATGTCGCAAGGACGTGGTGGAGTGCAGCCACGAGCGATCCAAGCTTCATGCAAGGCGAGCGAAGAGGGCCATGTCGTCGGTACTCCGGGCTTTGACAGAGCTGGGATATCGCAACCAGACGATTGCCAACATCTACACAGCACTGCCTGCTCTGTAGCTACTACCATGTGCCACTCTGAGCTCGCCCAACCTCGATGGACCATGCAAGCCTGGATGCAAAGGGAATGGTGCCCAGCGCCTGAGCACTACTGTGTGTGGTGTGCCCAGATGCCAGTACCCGGGCAGACCTGCTATCATCCAAGATGTTTCGGTCGCAGGAGGGAGGCACTCCCGCAGACAACTCCTCTTGGCACCAAGTTGGCCAGATTGAACCCCGGTCGAGAGCCGATTCGATGCTCCAGAGAAGGCCTTGGGAACGAATCGCATGGCGCGCCGAAGCTCATGGACAGCTGGGCCACCAAAAATAACGAGTCGTGGTGCGGCCAAGGCATGAATGTGATAGCAGACGAACAGACAGTCGTCTGAAGAGCACAGAGGACGTGCGCTGGTGATTCAGGGTCCTCAAGGCCCAAACACAAGACGCTCCCACGGGAATAGTTGCACGAAATAAACAAAACAAGGCAGCCTTGCACTGGAGTGTGCTCTGGCCATTGGGCACGCATCGTGAGGCTAGAGCGCACCCCGCTAGTCATTCATCTGTCACGTCGTCTTGGTCTAGACCTCCATTCGTCGACGAGGCGGCGAGGCAAGCAGAAGCATCCCATCGCATTGGACGCAACAGGGCACGGACAGTATCGTTGTCGCTGTGATGATGTTGGTGGTGAGGGACCAGGACGATGAACATGGGCACCCTTATGCCATCGGAAGCAGTGCCGGGAAGATTATAGGGCTGGCGAGCTGTTCCTGGCCTTGGAAGGTTAAATGTCGGAAATGGGGCATCTGGAACGACGCCGCCGCCGGCCAGGCATTGAGCACGTCAGCTACTGAGACTAGTGTCTGCTCTAGCCTAGCCTCCTGGAAACATGGCCCAACTTGGGATGATGCCCTGGCAATGGCGGACAGGGCGAGGCAGTTCCTCAGACAGGGGGTTTGGACGACGGGAGCGTAGTACTGACTTCCCCGTGCAAATAGAAGCTGAAGGGCCGGGTTGCCATAGCCGGGCCATCGTGGAACGAGCTGCTTTTGCCGAGGGGGAGTGCCGTTCCTTGCGCTTGACTGCTTCTCGCCTGGTCTGCCTCCCGGGCTGCGTACAAATAGGCATGGTGGCTTTTTTGACTTTGGCCGAACCAGGGACCTGAATCCCAGACGGGAGGCATGTGTCTGGGCATGGCTGGCCGTCAAACGTCGAGGAGCAAGAGAAGGAGGCTGGCGAGGCTTGGGCTTGGAGGGGGGGGAGGGTGCGGTGACAGGCCGCAGGTGCACATTGGCAGTGCGGTATTCCTCCGTCCCTCGTTTGCCAAAAGAGAAGGTGCAAGCGCAGCGTCGAGTAGCCAGTAGCGTAGCGTCAGGGTGGAGTCGTCGACACCGCCATATTGTGCGTCTCGATAGGTTGCGAGCGGTTGGCAGGCTCGCAGCACACTCTGTTTCGATTATTGGGAAAAATGCAGAGCAGTACGATAATGGCAGTAGAGGAGGGCGATCAGCCAACCAACCGCGCGTCGCGCATCAGCCAGCTCATACTACAAACCTTGGCCGTACCAAGGTGCAGGTATGCTGCGTTGGGTATGTGTGTGTGCGGGCTCCGGGTAAAGATTCTAACTCGAGCTTAGCCTCCCGCATGCCGTGTTCGGCCGTGGACAGACAGTCGGGCGAACAGACCAGCCTAGCACGCAGAACAGACAGACACACGGACAGCCAGACGGGAAGAGAACGTACTTGGTAGGTTTGGCGTTTGGCTTGACGACCCCTCCGCGCCGGCCCTTGCAAGATGGATGCTGTGTATGATACGAGAAAGGCGGGTGGTGATTGGAAGGTTGGGCACTTGGCTTCCAGGAATCCAGAGCGGTGGATCTGGCAGTTCCGATTGCAACATGTCCGTGCATGAACGAACCCTGGGCCTGCCCTGTTTACCCCAAGGGGGGAGGGGGGCTGTCAAGGATGGGTTTCCAAGGCAGGTGTCCCTTCCGAAACCCTCAACCCTGCAGCCTGGGTGTACTTGTACTGTGTGCGCAAGTACCTCTTGATGAGACGGGGCAAGACCAGGTGCGGTCTTTTTGTTGTTCGGATCCGACCCTGTCTGTCGCCTGCCTGCAATCTGGGGTCGACCAACTCAGATGTTCAATCTCTGATCGGTCACTCAGTCGCCTCCGGTCAGTCGCGTCGGCCGCCTGATGGGAAGGAGCGAGAGGGCTTCAAGCCTTTCCTCGTCAGTGACCCTTATCACGCCCCCGTCGCGCTCAGCATGCGGGACGGCCCAACGTCGCAGGCCTGATCAAAAGAGTAAGGTGGCATTGTCGACAGCTTGAGTGCCGGGCCAATGAGCTGCCAGAGCTGCGCCATCACAGGCCCGAGGGGGCAAGAGGGGGGGGGGGGCCGTAGCACAGTCGCAAAACCTCGGGAGGCCGTGGACAGGTTGATCCAATCCAAGCGCCCAGCAGCCCTCCAGCGGCCGACTTCCTCGACGCCCGCCAGGCAATCATGCTGCCACGCCCAATCTGCTGAGGCCTCTACAGGCCTATAGTCGCGCCATGGTCCCTACGGTCCCCCTTTTCGCGGCCTGCGCACGCGCGGGGGAAATGTGACGGCCTCCTGCGCGTGGCTCCTGCCTTGTGGGAGCGTGGAGTAGATGCACCACAACTTGACCCTAGCTAGACGTGTAGGTCGGGATGGTATATGAAAAGGAGACGAGGCACATATCGTGAATGCCTCCCCTTCGCCCGACCCTGTTGAGGATCTTGGGCATCATCCAGACGCGCAAGTGAGGTGTCACTCAACGCCAGCGCCAGCGCCAGTCCAAGCACCGTCGTTTCACCGCCCTCCGTAAGGTTCCAGACGAAGCAGCTCGCCGAAAAATGCCCTCGCTCCTTTCCCTTGGTGCGGCGTGGCTCGGCCTAGCGACAGTCGTCCTAGCCGCCTGCAACGGGCAGGACGCGCTCTGCAGCCGGCCCTACAGCAACGTGACGTTTGTGGGCTCTCACAATAGCGCCTTCGTTGGGTTGCTGCCCAGCCAGAACCAGCTGGTCTCGGTCGCGGACCAGCTCGGCTTGGGCGTGCGCTTCCTGCAGGCGCAGACTCATGATCTGGATGGCACGATCGAGATGTGCCATACCAGCTGCGTCGAGCTGGATGCCGGCTCGCTGACCGACTACCTCAAGCCCATCAAGACCTTCATGGATGCGAATCCAAATGAGGTTGTCACCCTGCTCCTGTGAGTAGCGCATTGGAACCTGAATATATTAGAGTTACGCGCGACTGACAGCTGGGCCAGCACCAACGGCGACGATATCCCTGTGTCCAAGTTTGCCGATGTCTTCTCTGCCGTAGGGTTGGAGCAGTATGCCTTCACCCCGAGCGGTGCGCTGTCGCTCGACCAGTGGCCAACACTGCAGACGTTGATCAACGATGGAACGCGACTAGTTGTCTGGATGGGTAAGTTCTTGGGCATACATGCTTTGGGCCATGCCCGGCCGGCTCATCTAGTTTGATGAAATGACGCGGGACACATGCGGGCTATGATGAAGTTGGAAATGGGTCATTAACGACGTCTTCAGATTACAACTCCGACACCGCCACTACTCCCTACATCCTTGACGAGTTTGCATATTGTATGTGTACTTTCCGCTTCTTTTATAGCCCTCCACTAGGTCCTATTACGGCCCACTAACCCATGGTAGATTACGAGACATCGTACGAGGTCACAGACGATGCCTTTCCTTCGTGCAGCATCGACCGCCCCTCCGGAGCAAGTGCAGATGGCCGCATGGGGCTTGTTAACCACATGCTTCATATCGACATCTTCGGCATTCAGATCCCGGACCTTATCAACGCCAACAAGACCAACTCGCTGAACTCGATCGATGCGCAGGCAGGGATTTGCGAGGGTCTTCATGGTCGGACGCCTAATGTTGTGCTGCTTGACTATGTGAACTTGGGGGACGCTATGGGCGCTCAGGCCGCGCTCAATGGTCTGTAGATACACGGCCGGCTCTTTTTCCGTTCGAACGATAGTTGCAGTCAGAGTTTTAATTCCAAGCAAAGTGTGGATTTATGACATACCACAACTACGAGGTCCGGGACGTAAGGACGTCCGCTTGAGGGTGACTGCTCGTGCTCGGTTTGTGGACGCGGAGGGTGGTAGTAATCACGAGAACTTGACCTGGCCATATGATCGGCTCGGTATGGGAGCGTCAAATGGGAAGATAGAGAGTACATGTGCAGAGGTCAGGTGTTGCTGTGAGAACACAAGAGCACAGTGCATGTCCGGCATCAGACGCAGCGCGCTTCAAGCGACTCCGTTGTTGATTCGCATAGGGCAGCAGCCAACTCATATAGTCCCACAGTTTCTGATAGGTCAGCGTTTGTAACCACATGCATTGGCCGGTGACTCGATTTGTGATCTCACAAGGCTCCTCGTGAAGGGACTACTCTTGGTCGTCAGCGTGGTCAGGTCTTGGTAGAATGCTGGCACGCTCACCCCTGCATGCTCCTCATCTGTGGACTGGCCCCAGTGTGTGTGGCCCTGTAGACCTTCATGTCGCGCCACTTACTTGCTGAAGACAGTGAGCCTGGATGGTGGCTTTTCACAAGTGATGCTAGTTGCTGCTCCTGTTTCGGCTGTCGCCTTTCCCCTTCTTAATGGAGGCCGTCACAATACGCAACCACTGATAGCCCTGAGTCTCAGCTTATTGCTGATTCAACAGCTGAATGGGGTGATAATTTGATTTGGTGTGCCTCTATTGTCTTCGTATGTATAGCGTTATACAAGGTCAAGACTCGATGGCTTGACCTCCATCCGGCGCACTGCCTATCATGTTTTGGCATCCACGGTTCGAGTCATGTTCGTCCTCGCCGCCGACTTCGCTCAAAGAAATCAACGTGAACCACGATCAAGCTGAACCGGAGGTTTTCGGTCTGGAAGAAGCCCTATAGACGAAGGCGTCTGCCGGCTTGGGCTTTCCGCGGTACTCCCACCAATTCAGGCACCTCTTCCCTCGCTTTCCTCGTAGCCATGGCTTGCTGGATCGTTTGAATACCATCCACCAATGTTCCCTCTTCCTGCTTTATCTTGTCCGCGAGTGCCGCCTGCCGACGTTGTTTCGTCAATTCCGTAACCCTCTCCTCTGACAGTCGCCACTCTTTTGGAAACTTTGGCTTGACCTTGAAAGTGTGATGTCTCAGATCGAGCGGTATGTCCTCAAATGTGTCTTTCGGGTCCTATTTGTTCGTCATAGATTAGCTATCTAATGTTTCTGCACACCAATGGCGGGTTCAAGGATAAGTGCTCATGGAGGCATTGCCTCGGCCACTCTCATCGGAGATCCCATCGCTTGAACGGACTTATCCAGACTTCTGCTCTAGAAGCGAGGCCGGGGTTCCTCGACCACTATTGAGCGATTCGACCAGCTCATCCACTGGGTGGAGCTGGAATCACAAACCAAGGTTGCCCTCACCCCACAAGGGCAGCTGTCGAAGGGGACGTCCACGGCGAGCCACTAAGCGGGTTCCCAATAAATGGAGTCGAAGTGTACTGAATGTGTAGCAATGGGCGTATTTCCCAAATCTCTCAAGTCATTGAAGGAGTAAACACATACCTTTGCCTCCGTGACCAGCTTCTCGACCAGCTCCGCCAAGTAACGCTTGTTTTGAGCCTGGTGTTCAAACGACTCGCAGCTCATCTTGATGGTCTCCTTCTCCGGGTTGTACCGCGGACCGGCCAACTTCCTCAACTTCATCTGTTGGACCTCAGTGAGCCCAAAGTCCTCCGGGCTGAACTCGACAACCACCTTCTTCTCCGCAGGGTGGAATTCGCCCATATATGAGGTGTATCGGAATCGCAGCGGCTGGTCCTTGGTTGGGAGCTCGAACGGTTTAGCGAATTCTGTAGCACATAGTCAGATATCAAATGCTCGCCGCGTAATAGATCGACCATTGTTGCTCGGTCCGCTGCGGTCTCTCCCAGCCCGCCCGCCAACTCTCCCCAGAGGCAGGGGGGTCGGCCCCGAGCTTCTCTTCCTCGCAATCTGGTGATCACTTACGGGACAACAAGGGCATCTCCCATATAGCCAGGCGGGCATACGCTCTCTGCTCCCTGTGTTCCTCCAGTTTTGCGTGTGCGATATCGGTCATGTCGTTCTCGTCGAACTCGTCGCTGTCGTCGTTGCTGATGAGGTCCTTGTCGTCCTCGTCCTCGTCCCAGAACGCGTCCCGCCTGGGCTTGACCACCGTCCTCAGCGGCCTCGCCAGTTCTCGCGCGGCGTCTTGCTCCTTGCGGATATCGGTGTCGCCGATGCTAGCCAGCTCGGAGGCGAGGTCGCCAAACATTTCGCGCTCCTCCTCGCTGAAGATTTCCTTCGCGATGTCGCTAGCCTTCATGTTTCGGTATTTCTGGTCCTCTTCTATGTCTTCTTGGCCCCAGTGGTCGAAAGGGGTGGGCTTCTGGCCATCGGTGCTGGATTCCTTGACCTCCTTGATGGCGCCGCCACCTACTGACTTCCACGCGACAAAGATTCTTGGACTAACATTTTGGATAGGCCTTTGGCTCCTGCAGCTGCGGCATGCGAGCCGCAGTGATCGGGCTGCTGAAGCCATGGCAGTGGGTTTGGTGGTGATCAGGCGTGCCTCCGTGGATTGATCGAGGTCGAGCTCCAATTCGCTCCAGAACTTTTGAGAAAGCACAGGCCACCTGCAGCACTAGTGCCAAAATCATTCAGATGCTTCACCCAAAAGACAGCACAGGCTTGCCGCTGTTAGCCGCCTCAACCGCTTCAGCCGCCTCTAAGCGCTCTACCCGTCAACCTAAGCTCTACTCACACACATTCATGCACCACCCCTCGTGTTCCTAAGAGAAAGGAGATTCAAGATGCCTAAGAAAGTCAAGGGCAAGAAGCTCAAGGGTGTCAAGAGACCAGCCCGACTCAGAAAGCTCAAGAAGGCAGCACGTGAAGCAGCCAAGGTAGCTGCCGCAGCCAACAACCCTACCCTCCACCCAGTTGATCCTCAGGACAACGCTCCCCAGGACGACTTCGTCTCCGACGGCGAGGACTCGTACGCCGAGAGCATCAACCCCAATGAGCGCGAGCGCTTCAAGCGCGTGATCCGCCTCCCCCTCCACATCGACGACGAGACCATGGGCCGCCGCCTTCTGGTCACCGGAGGTGCCACCGTGCCCTTCGTGGCCCTGCTCGAGGAGGCAACCGGCGAGGACTTCCTGCAGGTGCTCCGTGACCACGGCTTCACCCACGTCTACCTGCAGTGCGGCGCCGCTCACGACCAGATCAAGGCGCGCCTCAAGGGTGACGGTCGCGGCGATGGCGGCTTGGAGGTCGAGACCTTTGACTTCTGCCGCGAACTCAAGTCGCTCATAAGGGAGCATTGCCGCGGCGAGAAGGGCGTCCAACCTGCTGGTGTAGTCATCGGTCATGCGGGTCAGTTTACGACAGGGGCCCTATTTATTCACTCTACCTTGATCAGAGGGGCTGAAGAACTAACCGTCTATTCAGGTACTGGCACTATCTCTGACACGATGGAGGTCGACTGCGCGCTGGTGATTGTCGCGAACACGACTCTGATGGACGACCACCAGTCCGCCTTCGCGGCCGAGATGGCCAGCGAGTACCCGACTATCATTCAGGCGCACCTTGGGTGAGTTGTAGCCTTACTCCACTGGCTGTTCTCATTTCATTTGCTAAAAGCCCGTTTTCAAGCAATATCGCCAAGTCCATCCCCGACATCATAGACGTCATCAAGCAGAATGGCTTGGACGACCTGGAGCCCTACGAGGAGCCAAGCCTTCCCGAGGAGCAGCAGCTCACATTTATCGACGAGGTTGTCGCCGGTGCTACGCGCCCTCAGTCGTACTACGGCAATCGCCCATTCCACCGTTGCATTGTCCAGTAACTCAAGGCAGACGTGATGGAAATGATTCCATGTTGGATTCTCTGATGGCGTTTTGGTTTGTTCTTGCTCAGTGGTTCAGTGATACCCCGAATGGCGTTCTCGTAGTAGTGTGGTGAGCAGTCAGTCTTCAAAGAAAGATAGACTCAACATAGAAGATATCGCACACAATTGATTGTTCTTCTAATACAAGGCTCAAGGCTCTACCCGGATCTTTTCAATGGCTCTTGTCCATGAGAACCGCTCCAAAGCAATGCTGTCGGAGTTCATTGCAGGCCAGACACGTTCCAGATCTTGACCGCCGCATCACCTCCTGTGCTAGCGATCTTGGACGAGCCCTCGACCCAGCTGACGCCATTTACTCCATCCTTGTGCGCGTTCAACGCCTTCACCCGACTCGCAGGCTTCGCCAGGCTCCACACGTAGACATGTGTATCCAAAGCACCGCTGGCAGCGTGGGTACCAGCATCGTTCCAAGCTATGCTCATGACACGCGCGGTGTGTGCAGACCATCGGTCCGTTGCCACGCTCCAGTCATCCGTCTTGAATGCGAAGATCTTGCCTTGGGAGTTGCCCGCCGCCAGGTGGCTGCCGTCCTTGGAGAACGCCAGGCTCGAGATCTGGGCCGCAGACTTCTTCAGGACCTGGAGCTCAGAGAGCTTGTTACTCGAGTCGAGCTCGTAGATCCGGACGTCGTTGCCGTCTCCAACTGCTACTGTTGAACCCGAAGCAGCGAGAGATGTGGGCGTATAGTTGGTGCTGAGCTCTCCGACCTGCTGGTCTTTGGAGTATATTGCGATTCCTGAGGCAGTGGCGACGACGACACGACCTCCGTCACACTCACACCCTTGGGCTGTGCCTCCAGCTTTGTTGATGATCCAGTAAAAGTATTGGCACCCTCGTCGAGAGTCCTCAATGAGTCATCCCAGCCGACACTGAAGGCTTGTCCAGAGGTAGCTGCAATTTGTGTGACCTGGTTTGTGTGTGTTTGCCCGTCAATGACAGCGCCAACCCCACTCTCGACATTCCAATGGCATACACGGCCGTCGAAACTGCCCGTGTAGACATCCTTGCCACTGCCATCAGAGCCTGTCGCAATTGCTGTAATGCCCTTGTTGTGGCCCTGGACAGTCTTGGTCGGCGCTGCACTTCCCTCTGACAGGTAGTTCAGATCACCGTCCAAGCTCAGAGCGATGATCAAGTCATCCCGAGGCCAAGCCACACCGACCTGCTGATCTCCGACGTTCACAGCACCCTCCTGGCCCAGCTTCCACGTCTGCACGTTCTCGCCAGACTCGACATCCCACACTCTCACAGACTGGTCCGCACTGGCGGTCACGAACCGCTTCGAGTCCTTCGCCCAGCTCACAGCAAAGATGCTGCCCGTGTGCACGCCCTCGCCGATCTGCTTCGTCGGCTCGCCCGTCTTGCCGTCGTACAGCTGGATCCTGCGGTCCGCGCCCACTGTGACCAGCACATTCCCGTCTGGGCTGAAAGCAGTGCCGTACACGAAGCCCTTGTGAAGGTCGTTCGACTTGCCCGCGAACTTGAACGGCGCGCCGTGGAGGAAGCACATGCTGGCGTCGTCCGAGACCGTCGCGGCACGTAGCGGCCGCTGCTGTCTCATAGCCACGGCGTTGACGACTTTGCTGTGGCCGGTGACCTCGCCGACCGAGTTCCCACTGTCGGCCGTGATGCAGGCGCCGAAGCGCTCGCGGCCGTCGCCCACGGCGATGATGCGCTGCGAGTCGCCGTCCCAGCCGATGTCGTTGATGCGCCCGCTGATGATGTGGTACTCCCCCTTCGTGTTGACAGCCTCGACGGCATCCCAGACGCGGACCGAGCCGGACACGTCACCGGATGCGACGTAGAAGCCAGAGGGCGCGAAGCGAGCCACGGTGGTCTGGGCGGTGTGGCCGTTGTACTGCTTGCATTGGGAGGGGTCGTCGATGGAGCGGAGGAAGATGGATTTGCCAGACTGTTGAAGCGGTAGTGATCAGCTAGCTGTCTCAACCGTCCAGACACTTATATACTTCTAACGATAGAGGGACACAATTGGACCTACGGCATAAGCTATGCGCTCTCCTTTGGCATCGCAGGAGAGCTGGGTGGGCTGGCCCCGCGTGGTAACGGGGGCGGCAGCCAGGATCTTGTCGATGGTGATGGACATTGCTCGAGCTTCTGTTCGGCAGTCTGATTGTGCGAATGGATATCAAGAGCAGAGCAGTAACAAGGAGAGAAGGCAATGAACAGCAAATGGCCGTGGCGTCCGCAGCTTGTTTGATGGAGCTGATCACCCCCTTTTCTATATGTGTAGAGCTGCCCTGCCACCTGCCAGCTGGGCAGTGTTGGAGGGGTCGAATGCCCCAATGCCCCATGCGTGACGCGCTGCGGGGCAACCGACCACTGACGTAGCAGTCTGGGTGAGACGCAGCACCGAATGAAGCAATTTCATCCCATCTCTTTCTCACTCTCGCTCAAATCAAATATGCTGTCCCGTTCTAGTCGTGTCTCAAGAATTAACTAACCCTCCCTCGAGACAACTTCTGTGTTGCGAATATGTAGCGGTTTGTAGCTGGCGCGCCACAGAATAGACGCCCACGTTCTGCTAGATACAATATCTCCAGGTACGCATAAGCTTTCAGGAGGCCGTGAGAATAGCAATCTCAGGGGTACCACCACCTCGCCTGCATTCAATTCTCGTCGTCAGGCAGAAGGCTTTGGAGCCCCGCGTCGACGAGCCAGAACAGGGGATTCAGGCAGCAAGGTATCGCCTTCACAAGACGACAGCTTTCAGCTGGGTACTTTAGTCAAGGCCCAATAGCGTGACAGCAGACTTTGCTGCCTTGGGATGTAGGAATATAGATAACAAGTACGCAGCCCCGATGGCTCCGTCTTATATCGACCGGGCAGTACAGCATCCAGTAATGCCCCCAACTGAATGGATTTGATTGTGCATGGAGACCCAATTGTTGGTAGGCTGTCTCGGGTCCGACTAGCCAAAGCAGTCTTGATGACTTGCCTGAGAATGTCAAGCTCTTGCGGGTGACTTTGGATAGCCTCGCTGATATACAGTGGAGCATGCTATCCCACACCCGGGGACTTGGGCCAGTCAATGGCATCGAATTGAACAAGCAAGATGACGGTATGCCTCTTCGACATCGGCCAGGGGAGGGAAGAACGTAAATGGATATGATCATTGTGCCATGAGTCGGCCTCAACGTCCGTAGGCTTCTCAAGGTACCTTGACCCGTGGCCAAATGTGCCAGAAAGTGCTATGGTGACCAAGGGAAGAAGACAACTCGATTAGGCAACTGGTCTTTAATTGGTTAATTCCAAGTCAGATATTCCCAAAACAACACACGTTGCCACAACGGCGTTCTCTTTCCTGCATACCTCACTGGGTCACAAGCAAGATCTGGTGACCGTATCTGTCCATTTTAACTTCCATCGAAGTCGAGTAGTAAATTGCACTCATCATCGTGAGTTGCCCGACAGCCTAGGGCGAGGGTGAGGAAAGGGGGAAATTGTACACTCAGACTGAAATTTGTGCGTAGATGTGTCGATGAGACCTGCAGGCTCTACCAAGACTTCGTGTAATGGACATTGTAGTGGAGGAATGGCTTCTTCCAGAAGACATGGTACTAATAGGCCATTACTTTGGGTCAAAATTTGAATCCAGTTGATCTGACGCAGGTTTAGGAGCTACTTGGCCTCTGTTGCAGCTATTGTTCATGAGTTTCCAACTTGTAATCGAAGTGCAGGATTGAAGTATTCAATTCTGAGTAACTGAATGTCGTGACTGGACTCAAAATCTATTCACTGCGTTTCCTGTCTCAGGCTTGTCACATCGACAGTTTCTTATCCCGCATTCGATTGTTCAAATGAAACGTATGTACGAATTGAACCCAGAACCGCCCCCACAATAAGAATGTTCCTATAATCATACAGCTGGAATGGCGGGGCTCGTTGGAGAGTCAAATCCACACTGAATTGACTCACCCATTCGCCGAGTCCCAAACCAATCCATGACTGTCAGTGAGTCCATTCACAATCACAATTGGCTTATAGTCATGACGTTTGCCTCGAGTCCGTGTTATAAAAGGCCGAGGACGAATTTCATCGACACTTCCTCTGGCTTGCAAGCAAAATGGTCAATTCTGTCCTAATATTCGAGCAAAAAGAAGAACCTAACTATGTCTTGTATATTTGAAATACCTTGTGGGGTATTTTTAGCTTCAATCCCTGTCTTGGTTCAAATAGATACCTGTATGGCCACACGCCTTGGCCCAACTCGGGGAGTCGAAGGGAACGTTCCCATCTTTACGCGACAACTTAGAAGCCATGATAATCATCCCCATGGAAGACGATATCGTAGCCTTCGTCCACAACTCAACCAGTGGAGTGGCACCCCGACCCTCAGTAGCCTGGCTGCGCCAGCATCATTAGCCGGGAATGTAGACTTTCTTCCTTACCCCTTCCTGCATGACACAACTATCCTCAATTTGAGCAGGTCTCTCGGACTGTTAGGCTTGGAACCTTGTGATAATGATGAGTCCGTCGACCGGCAACCAAGCAGAGAGCGTAGTTCTTATCCTACGGATGCCGTGAATAACAACGCAGATCGTCCTACCAGCGGTGACTTACCTCTCAGCGCAAACACCAGATCTCACCATCGACGACAAGATTCTGATGGAGAGGGATCTCCACCACGACAGGGGCGGGCTGACAGCAGGTCATTCAACCCGTACGGGTCGCCCAAATCGACCCTCGAGACCAACAACGCCATCAAAGACCTCCTCCTCCGCCACCACATCGACGCCGACGAAGGCTACGTCTACGGCTTCCAGCACCCAGAAGACGTGGCTGTCGACCCGCTATCACCAGGGGGAGGCCACAACGGGAGGCCACATCTCATCAAGATCGGCCGCTCAAAGAACCACCAAGCGCGGATGCGGCAGATCAGCAAGAGGTGTAAGTATGTGCCGCACACCGTCTTTGCCCACCCCACCCCCCAGCACGCCATGGTCGAGCGCGTGGTCCACACGCAGCTGCACAACTCGCGGCTGAGAGACGTCGGCTGCGCCGGTTGCGGGACCAGACACGAGGAGTGGTTCGAGGTGGACGTCGGCCGTGCCGAGCACCTGGTGGCGCTGTGGAAGGCGTTCGCGGAGTGTCACCCTTACGACGAGCAGGGGGGGATGCTGGCAACGTGGCGCGAGAGGCTTGAGCAACTCGACCTGGGCGATGCTGACTGCTGGGAGCACTTTGTCCATGGGACCGCTTCGGACCGGTCGATGACGGGCTCGCCTCAGGAGCTGGAGGCTGAGACTGCACCTGTCGGAATGGTTGCTGGTCAAATCGGCTGACCAAGCGATGGGGATTCTGGGAGGGTGAATCGGGAAGAGGACCGGGAAGTAATTTGATCCTTTCACTGCTGATTATGCAGAAGTATCTGCCACAGAGCCTCAAAATCTCTCAAAGTAAGTAGGTAGAAACCATTTATAAATTCCTTGCATGAACGTGTACATGTCGCTTAAAAGCTGTCTTCATTCGTTTGTGAAATGTGTGGACCGTTTCCTGTCGCCTATCAAACTTCCCGACATCACATCAAGCAGCCACGATCTTCTCAACAGCCGCCAGCAACTCCGCCGGCACGCTCAAATAGGGGCAGTGGTTAGCTTTGACGAGGATCTTGGGCGCCTCAGGCTTGAGCTGTGCCGCCATCTGCTGCTGAAGCGCGTACGGCAGGGTGCCGTCGTCCTCGGTGAAGATGTAGGCACACGGGATCCCATCATTCCAGGGCTCGTACTCGTTGACGCCGGCGAAGAGGGCGGCGGACGTGTGCGTCATCTCCTTGAGCCACTTCTGCCGCTCCTCCGGCGGGAGGTCGCTGAAGCAGAGCTCCGACACCACGTTCGGGTCGCCCGTGACGCGGTCGCCCTGTCCCCTTGGTTAGCACACCAGTCTTGTGTGTGAGATAGCATCGAGTCTTGGAGGAGTATCTCCCTCGCCTATCCCCCTTCGACACTCACCTCAAGGACCATCCAAGGCGCCGGCTTCCCACCCAGCATCTGCAGCAGGCTGCTTCCCTTGGGGACCACGAAAGCTGCCATGTAGATGATCCTGGCTACCCCGCCAGGCAAGCCAGCCTCCTTGCGGGTCTTCAGACCCAGGCCCTTGGCCGCGCCCCCGCCGCTGACGCCTCCGGCCGAGTGCGTAAGCAGCACGAGCTCCCTCCCGGCCTCGACCAGCGGCTGGATCACCGCGCGCACGGCCGCGATGTCCTCGGGGAGGCCCGTGAGCGGCAGCTCCGTCCCGCCCACGCTGGGCATGTCGACGATCTCCGTGTCATACCCATTGCTCCGCAGCAGGTCCGCGAAGGGGGCGAAGGTGCTGGTGAGCTGCCACGCGCCGGGGACGATGACGATGGTCGGTTTGGTGGGTGACATTGTGGGCTATAGTGCGAATTGACGCTGTGATGTTTCGATATTGCAGTCTCTCTCTTCGAATGTCAATTGTCAACCGTGTTGCCCGCTCTGGTGGAGCCGAGCAGCAAGAGTCGTCGTGTCCTGTTCCCGCCTGCGGATGTGGGCCCCCTTTCCCGATGGTCCCGATGGTCCCGATGGTCCCGATGGTCCCGATGGCTCTCCTGAGCTCCTCACTGGCTTCCCCGAGGTGATGTCGCGGCTAGGATCATCTCCCGCGATCGTCTTCCGTCCCCGGAAGCGTGTTCTAGTGCGGTACCCGATGGTGATTCGCGCTTCCCGGAAGCTTAAATCAGCCACTCAGCAGTCCGGCGCGATCGACCACAACTCGAGCGGCGTTCTTGAGCAGGTCACAAGAGCAGCAGCGTATGCCATCTTCATCGCCGGCGACCATCTCACAGCGTGATGGTAATCCGTGACTCCACAGGACCGAGCATTCCCAGCGCGAGGCTCCGTCTTTCGAAGGCAGGGATCAGCTGGTCCTCGCGTGGAATTCCACTGACACGGACGGGTGCGGGGATGGACGAGAATCGGGAACTCCCAATGCCGTGACCTGAACCGTCTCGTCTCGGTTCGACTCAAGCAACGGGCCTTTGCTCGCATTTGAGGGGTTTTTTGTTCTTGAGGGCGGAAGCGAGGGTCAGGAAATGAGGCTGTCACGCTGTCACTTGACATCCCGGTAGCTATAGCAAACCACCCAAGAGCACCCCGACGACACACCTAATTAGCCTCGAACAACTTGGCGGGCCCCAATGTCTAACATCGACGACGATGGACGGATAGGAGATTTCCCAACCGATGTTGATGTAGATGGGGCCGTCAGCAAGGGTCGACGCCACTTCAATATCAACGGGCGCTGATCCCAGATCGACGCCTGGCCCGCCTCAACTTTTCGGCCGAGTTTCGTCCGCTGCACACTTTCATCGCTGCTTGCTTTCACGCTGCAAGGGGGCACCGCACGCGTCTCTCGGCGGCTCTTCCTCTATTAAGCTGGAACCCGCCCGGCCCCCATGTGGAGAAAAATCTCCGACGCGGTGTTTGGATCAATCGCCCTGTATTCTCCGACTGTCACCGCCCGCCCCGTGGCCGGGACACTTGTCGACGTTTCCCCGCAAGAGGGCATGGCGGGTTTCGAGACGAAAGAAGGCCCCCTTGTAAAACGTGGGCGCTGGTGAGCGCCGTTGTATTGCATCATATGTCTTACCTCACCCTGCTCGCACCGTGTCTCGGCGCGGCTTGCCCCCGGACAGCAATTTGGGAAGGGTTTATTCCCGGCGTGGGGACCGCCCAGCGTATCGTCTTGAATCGCAAGGTCAACGGTGTTGTTGTTGTGGCGACAAAAATACTGCGCGCGCGCGCGTCAGAGAGAGACAGAGACAGCGCAGTATCCGGCCTCGCCATAAACTCAATTTTGGCTGCAAGTGCATTTTGGGCGGCAAACTCCCCATTTAGCAACGGCCCTTCCGAATGCTTGGTCGAGCGCCGGCATTGCACGCGCGGCCGCCACATGCACGCCCTGCATTGCATGTCCCAGCCATCCGGGTCAGTACCACGGTGCCTATTCGCCCTCCTCGCTCTTGTGTAACGCCTCCAGGCACAGGTAGGTAAAGCCTCGCCGCTCGGGCAGTCGGGGAGGGGCAAGCCGGGACGGGAATGGCTTGCTGCGCGCGTCACACAGCAGCCAACGGAGTCACACCAGCCGGGGAGGGCACGTCAATGGGAACGTCATCACCGTTGAGGACAGACTCAGGACGAGGGTCTTCCCGATCCAACTTGTAACGGCTGCAAGGGTTCGGGGAGGAGACGGGAGAGATATTTTCGTCATCAAGAGGGCATCAGTCAAACCCAGACAACCGCACACGCACGTCGACATGTCAGTTTCGGCCCGGTATCGAGGCTCGTCATCGTGGTGCGATAAGGAACTTCTGGAAACGGCACTCCAACGGGGCGAGCAACACACACTGCCGGCAGTCAACATGGGGCAAGCGGCACAGCAGGGGGTTTGGCAGGCGAGGCTGTGCAAAGGGTCCAGGATGTTTGGTTTGGTTTGGACGTCGTGCAGGAAAAAAATCCACTGCGCTTGCCCGGCCGGGCAGAGCACAGGGGTCGTGTGTGTGTGTGTGTGTGTGTGTGTGTGTGTGTGTGTGTGTGTGTGTGTGTGTGTGTGTGTGTGTGTGTGTGTGTGTGTGTGTGTGTGTGTGTGTGTGTGTGTGTGTGCTGGGGTGCATTCCAAAGCTGAGACGAAAGCCCCCTCTCATGCAGGTAGGGCAAGGTATGTACATGTAAGATAAGACAGACCCTCTCACTTCATCTTGAAAGAACGGTACATGGGGCGGCTGTGTAATTCCTCTTTGAGGACCAAGGGTCCGGCAGGGCAAATTTCATCTGCTATAGTACAGTACAGTGCAGTATTGAATTCTCATCACCCAGGCCCATCGGTGAATCTCCGTCTGAGCTTTTGTAAATTCACAATCGATTTTCTGAGTGGATAGGTACAAAGGCCGTTTTCGCGCCTGCGTGCCAGCGGGTCTTGACGGGGTAGGTTGCCATGGGCAAAACAGCGGAGACAAGAGAATGTGAATGGCATGGGTTGAGCTTCAATATAAGTGGGGTGACAAGGTGAAGTACCTAGGTAGGAAGGTCTATCACTGAGAAGCTATTGCGACAAAATTGTGGGTGCGAGCGGAAATCACAATCGTTGAGGAACAGGTAAGTACATGACAATAAGTGGATATCATTCAGGTCATTCCTAGCCGTAGCTTGGATGGGTATTTGTCTAACTCGCGACCACACGCGTCTTGTACATGCATACAGTTGTTTTCGGCAAATTGCGGATCATTTTGTGAATCGCACAATTTGTGCCCCGTTCCTGTGGATGTCCCCCAACCCCCTGCCACTTCCCGGACAGTTTCTTCCACCCTTTGAAACGTCTTGTTCGCCTGCCGTTGAAGAAAAGAAGAAGAAAAAAGAATCCACCGTCTTTCGTTTTTGGAGCTTTTCCGGTTTCATTCTTAGTGAAGAAAAAAGAGCAGCAACTCCTTGAATGCACCCAATTGCAATTACATGAAAACCGAAGGGGACTATATTACACTGAAAAAAGAGGAGTCGTCCTTGGGCCGAGACAACGGGTGGAGATAGATGGAGAGATTGAAAGAAATAAGGGTAAGGAGACAAGGCTATTGCTTGTGCATATGCGAACTTTCTATAATGAGTGTCGAGAAGGGTATCAAGTTGAAAAAGAAAAAAGCAGATGATGCGGTGGATATATTGAAAGACAGATGCAGTGTGGCCGTGGTGGTCATGAGTGAAACGGCCGTGAAAATCATAAAAGATGGGATAGTATGATGAACATAAGAAAAGACATCCCCGTGAGGAGCGAATTAGAAAATCGGAGCAGGCTAGAAAATCGGAGCAGGCTAGTGCTTCACTCCTTGTTTTTGGTGTTGAATGTTTTTTAAGGCTTGAAGACAGCATTGGTGAGAAGGAATTCGCCCGCTGCCGGCTCCTTGGTTTCGGTAGCAGTCGGCGTCGCAGTGCGGGGCGTGGAGTTCGGCGAAGACGACTTGGTCGTCGTGGTGCCGGTGACGGTCTCGGCACTGGAGCTTGAGGAGGATGTCGTGGGGGCGCCTTGCAGCTTCTCGTGACTGTGCTGGCGGTGAACCTGCTTGCGCTCCTCCTCGGACATGTTGGCGTTGAGCTCGGGCAAGTCAGGCACGCAGGTGTCCTTCCCTCTGAGGGCGGCAGCGTCATCGGCAGCTCTGCTCATCCGGTCCATTTGAGATTCGACGTCAGCAAGCAGGGCGGCAACCTCATCTCCAGCGTAGATACGAATGGACTCGACGTCAGCACGCCTCATGCCAGAAAGAGGGTGCTGAATGGTCTCCTTCTCCTTGGCCGGGGGTTGCTTCTCGCCGGTCTGGTTGATACCGAGACCGACAGTGGCGGCATTCTCAACAACAGGCTGCTCGATGATGGTCGAAGGTACCTGAGCAACCACACGCTGGGGCGAGGGCGATGAAGACTCGATACGAGGAGTGAATGAGCTCTTGACAGGGGACCGTGGGGGCGTGGACAGGTTAGTAGGCGCGGTTGGAGGAGCGGCGCCGACACCCAAGGCAAGCTGGAGGCTCTCACTGACACCGACAGCCCCCGAGACGGGTAAGGTCACGGCAGCAGCAACATGTTCCAGAAGCTTCTGCCGGATTCGAGTACGGCGGTTCTCAGCCTGCTCGAGCTTGTTGACCCAGTCGTCGATGGAGGAGTCGAGTTCGGCAAGTGCCTCCTCTTGCTTAAGCATGGAGTCGTGGCTGAACTTGGCCATGCGAGGAGATCGTAGGTATTGGCAGATACGGGAGTGCAGGTTTCGACGTCCAGCCCTCAGTGAGTGATACGTGCGGCGCAGGTACTCCGTGCGCTCATCCAGGTTCCTCAGTTCCTGTGCATGCATGATTAGTGGGGTGTTTCAACCAGTAGTGATTGGTTGCAGGACTTACCCTGGACAGACTGTCCACATCCTCCTTCCTCATCACCTCGAACCTGGCGGCCTGCTGCATAGCCTGCTTATGAAGGGCAGCCCTCTCAGCCTGCTCGAGCATCTGTGCGGCGTCGGTCACCTTCCAGCCCTTGGGCAGGGTCTCGAAGGCACGACGCTCAGCACTCTTGCTGGTCTTGGAAGCTGACCTCTTGAGTCCGTCGTTCCTCTTCCTCGGGCGTCCACGGTCCATGATGCTGGCGGTGACACTACCGCTCTCTGACACATTCCTCCGATGAGTGGAGAAGCTGGAGGCAGAACGGGGCTCCACTGCCGACCTTGGTGTAGCCATGTTCTGTACAAACTCGGTGCCCTGCTCCTTGGGTGTTTCAAGCCCGGCCGGGTTGCCTTCTCCTTTCCACGGTTTAGGGGAAGCTCGAGGCTCGGTATTACCTGATACAGGTGTTGGTAGGCTAGAGTTGGAGAAGGTCGAAGACGGCGCCGAGGACATGGGTGTGCTAGCCGTAATAGAGGCGGAGTGCGGTGTGTAGGGAGATCTCGTTCGGGGAGATTCCTCTGTTCGTGAAGGCCGGATGCTGGACTCGGCGCTGCCTGTGCTACCGGATCGAAGACGGCTCAGGGAGAGTTGCCTCGTGAGTTTAGGGAGCGAGGAGGTCTGGACGGGAATCACGAGGGGCGGGAGGTTCTTGGGCGACTGAGGCTGTGGGATGGTTGTGGTTGATATATCGGAACCAGAATCTCCTAGAGGGGACAAGTGGGTTTCGTTCCTGTATGCGAGATGATGCATCTTCCACCCGTTGCCAGGGGCACTGATAGACCGCTCGTGACAGGCTGGGCGGCCGGGTATTGTTGCTGGAAGGAGGTCAGCCCCGTCTCCTCCATCCGACGACAGCAATAGTTTGGTTGACTTACGAGAGTCCATGGCGACCTCGTGAACGGTGGTCATAGGGCCCAACTCTGGTACGCTGACTTTCCGCCGGCGGATAAGGTTGTGCTCCTTGATCCTCAGGCGCAGGCCGCCTGCACAAGGTTTGTCTGCCTTGTCGCCGTTCTGTGCCATGGCCAAAGCGAACGCCTGCTCTGGGTCCAGCCCCTTGCCCTGAGGTCCAGCGGCCTGCTTTTCCCTGGGAAAGAGCTGGTACTTCCTCGTCTCAGACTGGGACATCATCCTCCAAACCCAAGGCTTTGAGGCTTGCTGCTCTACCTGTGGGACACGACGATAGTGAGCTTCGGGGTTGGTCCAGCCACACAATTATTATGAAGCGGAGGTAGGAGGAGGAGGCTGAGGGTGCACACAGGAGGAGGACACAAGTATGCACTTGGTCATAAAGAAGACAAGATGTTTCAATATATGGAAACACACTTACCTCGTCCACGACGGGTAGAGGTGAGACGGACCTTGCTATATAGCTCCCGATGCTCAGGCGATCGACATCCGCATCTGACATGCAGCTGGCTATGTGAGCCATGCTTGAGCATGGACCTCTTCGAGTCGAGAACGGGGGACCCGTAAATTGGGACTAGTGGCGATCCAGATTCTGATGCAGTGGCTGCCCAGGAGTTCCGCGACACGGACAGTCCCCTGCTCGACTACTGTAGTAGACCCCGGCGGAGTGAGCCGGCCGGTAGCAGGAGGAGTAGGGAAAGGGCGAGACAAGTGCCCGCTGGAGCCAGAGAGGGAGAGAGGGAGAAGGGATAGGGAGAGGAAAAAGACTGTCCAATACAAAGACTCAGAGATGCATGGATCCCCCCCGCGGTGCACTCCAAACAGTAGGAGCAGGGTGAGCTTCGTTAATTGTCGGGTTCTGCTGTGTATAACTGGGGACAGGACGGGCGCACGAAGGGAAGCAGAAACATCCAAAGGAAATGAAATAGTCCCTAGACAGACATGCGCGGCCCACAGCAGGTCTACCGGGCTGTCATGTCCTTATCTTCTTTTCTTGAGGAGTACCAAAGAAGCGACACTGCGCCCCCCTCGCGGGCCCCTCTCGTCGACGAGGCAAGTACTTATTACCGACCGACAAATTGCAACGGTTGGCAAGGGACCAAAGCAGCCACACTAGGCTCTTCCTGATCCTGATGAAGAAAATCTGCACTCGCCAGGAAGATGAGCAGCGATCCTTCGCCGTGCGTAGGTAGTAGTAGTGAGAAATGAGTACGCGATGTACTGTGCTGTACTGTGGGCTGTGGTAGGTCTGGGCTGGGCCCGCATGCGTCTCCGTCGTATCCATCGCCCCCATCGTCCCCATCGTCCCCGGTCGGAGAGAAACTCTGCAGTGCCTAAATTAACAGCGCAGGGGCAGAGTCTGAGACGTGCAATAGATGCAGTTCCCATGAGGATGGCATTGGCTTGCCATGATGCGCGGTACGAGGTGCTCACGCGGATGTGCGGCCGGCTGGTCATGTACTGCTCTGTTTCCCAGCACCCCGTCTCGGGCATCCAGGGGACGGAGGTGATAGCAGAATGGGGGTTAGCGACGCAGGCGAGCTACACGATGGCAACCCACCGCCATGAAGTCGGTTACTTTGACTGTGTATGCCCCAGCCCCAGCCCCAGCCAGCCCATCGAAGAGGAGGGAATCGAGCAGCAGCAGCGCAGCAGAGCAGGGCACAGCAGCTGTGTGTGCCCTGGCGTCCTGACGTCCTGGACAAGGAGTGGGACCGGATGGGGAGGGGGGGTTTGGTTTGGTCGAGAATGCTTGGGGATGTCCAGGACGCATGGGCAGACGGGAGTCGTTGTCGCTCGAGGCAAAGTGACAGGGTGAAACCGCTTCCCTGCACGTTGACGGAGGTGTTCCACGCCACGGCCGCTTGGAGACAAAACCCCACCAAAACGGCAGGGATCGCCTTCCAAACTGGGATGCCTGTCGATAACGTGCGTCCCCCTGTCATCTCCATAACGATAATTCCAAGTGGCTTAGGCCCTGTCCACCATGTACCTTCGTACCGACAAGCTTCCTTTCCTTCCCAACCCCTCCTCCCGCCTTCCTGGCCTTCGAGTTATCGACCCAGCGAGCCAATGCATTTTGCTATCGCCAGCATATCCTTCCGGTTGAGACGTTCGTCGTGTGCTGTCCAGCCCAGTGCGGTCCAGACCCAGCCCAGGTCCAAGGCCAATCTCCCACGGGCAATGCACAATGGGCCATATGGACACTACATGTGTGGATGTGTGGGTGTGAGAAATGCTATCCGAAATCATGAGACGACGACCGAGACGATCAGCTCTTTGCCGGCTTAGATCGCATTGCTGCGACGTCCGTTGACGTCCATTGACGTCCGGCCTCTGGGCCTCGGGCCCTGCTTCCAGAGCGATGACAGTGACGACTGGTGCAGTAGCTTGGGGTGACGAGCTAGGACGAACTTGCATGGCCGTCTCCGCAGCCAGATGGATACCATGCACAAGTCAGTTGCGGTAGCAGGCAGCACGAGCAGGGAGCACACACGCACGCACAGTATGGGCTGCCGCTGCGGCATGCGTACCGCGCGTGTGCATGTAGTAGTCTATGTCTGCGACATGTCAACCTTGAAAGGAGCCCACACAAACATGCACCTGCACCGCAACTGCACCTCTGCACGTTCTGCACCTGCATAGCTCGCAGAGTAAATACCCGCACCAGCTCCCCACTCCTCAGCCCGCAGCGACTCAGTGTCTCCAGCAGCATGACACCGGGTAGGAGGGCCCGTGCCAGGAGGCAGCACCTCGACAGGAGGCTCAAAGTGCCGGACGGAGAACGGAGAAGTGGGCCGGCTCCAGTAATCTCTTGTCAACGCCCATCTGCAGCACCACCCAAGGGGGCCCACATCCGCTGTCTACCCGGCCGGCCGCCCTCGTCTGGCCGTGCTCTGCTCTGCCCTCTCTCTGCACTGCTCTGCGCCTTGAATCAGGGCCCCCTTACTCGCTACCTGTTAAGCTTTGAGATGACACCTTTGGCCCTGGGCCCGTCTCTCACCCCTCCGATGGTATCAGGGGAAATAAAATAAAAAATTATGCTTCTTCTTCCCGCTGCGGAGACCTAGGGGACCAGCTGCCACTTGCCTCGGAGGCTCCACATGAGCACCACACCACACCACCACTACCATCACAACCACCACCACCCACAACCAGAAAGGGTCCAAACCCAAAAGTCTGCTCTGCCAGAGTACCTAGTAGTCAGAGAACCTACCCAAAATCCTATCGGGGCTTTTTTGAGCAGTGATCCAGTGCAATCTTTCCGATCTGTCACCCGCATACACACACATTCACTCTCTCACGCACACAAACCTTTACTTTTCTCTTGGGGTTTATTTTTCCTTTCCTTTTCCCACTTTCCACATCCTGGATGTGATCGCATAGTCCCCGCTGAAACACAGTCATTATGCCTTGCGATGTTTCGGCAGGCCCGGTGGTGATGCCGGCGTGACGGTGGCTACCGTCGCACAGACGAACGACTTCAGTCGATACGGGGTGACCGACCAATCGCGGTGCCGCAGGCAGGCAGCTGCCTCCTCAACGAGAGGGCATTGATATATGCTCCCCGTATGGAGTGGGGGTGGATGGGAACAAGGCGCCAGAGCTAACGAGTTTTAGCAGAGGACATTACATTCCAGCAACTGGCCAGACGATCCCTCGTTGGTCACTTGGTCACTTGTCAAGCGACAAAGCGCAGTCTAGTGAATCCTAGCCTCGCCTGAGTATCTCGTCATGGACATGTCACTGCTTCCTTCCTGTCTTCGAGTCCCTGCCCTCCCTGACACTTGGGGCCATGAGAGTTCTTCCAAGAGTCTTACCACCCGTGGCTGCTTCACATCGAGGCTGATGAGCAAGTGTTCCGAGGAAGTCCTAAACGGCCTCGCTTTGCTGGGTCCTGCCTGCGAGGAGCTCACGAGTTTGCTTCTTGTCACCTAGGCGGCGGCCGCCGCCCTTGGGTAGAGAGGCGAGGGGCAGAGGTTGACAAGGTGTTGATCACTTCGGCATAAACGTCGCGAGGGATTTCCACAGGGATATCAACAGGGCAGCAGCATAATGATCGGTCCCATGGTTCAAGTATGTGGCAAGGCGTCCTCCCCGCTCGTGAACATGGAACCTTGGTACATATTTGTCGTCTCGTCGGCGGTGCCCTACGTGTCGAGGTTGGCACCTGAAAACTCTTGGTCGCCACCGGGTGTTCGCGAGACATATTGTAGCAGGTTGAGTAGAACATTTGTGAAGCTGTCCGGTCTTACATCGGTGAGTCAGGGAGTTGTTCATGGCTCTTCCCGCGGTTGCCAGACCAACCGTCGAGGAATGTGGTACGCTACGTATTAAGGAGGCAAACGGCAGCCTCAGCAGAGTCATTCAAGCACAGGAAATCTCGGTGCAGCTGCGAGATGTCAGGCGCCGGCCAGGCAAGCTAAAACGGCTGGACAAGCGGGTAGATGAACTGAGCAGGGATGCAGCCTCTAGGGATGACAGGTTTCGTCCAGCGGCGACTGACGGTCCAGCCAAACAGGCTCGCGGGTGTCAATCTTCGGCACGACCGCCGCCGACCGGGAAGAGCCCATACCACTGGCCATGCTTCAGGGTTCAAATAGGGGACCACCGAGCCACGATCCGGATCGCATGCCAATAGCCATGCAGATCCCCCTCAGAGTCTTGGTATAGCTTACCATCTCTTATTCCCGTGTTCGTGCGGCTGGGGGCGAGCGTTCGTACGGTGATGGCGAAACTACGAGTCAAGCGGCGTCTTCGATGGCAGTCTCTGCCTTTTCGCCTTTGCCCTTTTCCCTCCCTGTCACCGAGTGAGCCGCCCTTGCATGATGACTGCGTGGCGACTGCTGCCAGGGCTGCCAAACCTGCCAGGGAGGATCTGTGCGTTCATGGGTTGAGGCAGTCTACTCCTGCATTGATAACTGCATCGCCGCTCAGCAGCAAAGCATCAGCTTCACCTGCACGCTCCAAAATGTACGGCAGCAGCCCTCTCGGTTGAGCGGGAAGCTCAGGTGCCCGTGGGCTAGCCAAGCCTGGCCGCTGCAGCCGCCCTCGGCTAGCCATGAGGTGGGCCGTCCGAGGGACGATGCAATGCGAGGCGAGGGGAGTGAGAGCCATCAACCCAGCGACATGGTGCCTCCTGCAGACGCCAAGATGCAGATTCCAAGTTGCCAGATGCCCTTCGGCGCAGGTTGGGCCAGGGGTTTTTTGACAAGCGGTGGGTCCGATCTTAGACATTGATGTAGCCGGATAAAATCGAGCATGGGACGGGGGGTTTCAGCAGCGCTTCTGCCAGATTGATGACGGCGATGAGGTTGGGGTGGGTGGTGGAAATTCTTGGGTCCAAGTTGTTTCGAGGTTGTTGATCTGCTCGATTGAGGCTGAAAAATGGACTACCCCAGGACCAGAAAAAAAGAATGACGAGCAAACTTTGGAACTGTACGACGTTGGGAAAAAAACAACCCGAGATCGGCAGGATTAAGTTAGCACTGCAACGCGATGGCGCTACGAGCGACTAACAGAAGAGCCGAGGGGCCTAGACTAGGTAGAAGTAGCAAGTAGCAGCAACAGCTTGGTCTATTCTCCGTGTTCGTCGTCCCATAGAATGCACCTACCTCTTCGGCACCGCTGCCGACACGCCACAGCAGCAGCAGCAGCAGCAGCAGCAGGCCACGGAGACATGACTGCCACTAGCCACTGTTAGATAGCTATTAGATTAGCTCTTATGCTGTTCTCAACACCAATTCAATTCAATTCACTACTGGACGAAATGCATGCATCAAACAGTGTGGGAGAAGTGATCACCAGGCACAGATGGCGCAGACCACAGCTCCACTCATGACGCCCGCTCCCACACACACACATGAGGAGACACTCGCCTGCCTCATCACCAGCATTTCGATCGCATCGGGAGTGATAATGCAGGTCTGGGCAGCATCCATGCCCGATCCCAACGCAGGTTAAAGGGATTTGGTTCTCACCGCCGCCAGCAGGTGCCAGCCACACCCAGGAGAAATAAATAAAGAGGTAGGTCGCACGACCCCATCACCCATTCCCAATACGCGGTATCGAGCCGCAGCTAGCTGGCCATCGCTGCCATCGCTACCGCACTTTGCGCAACGCCCGGCCTGGCTGGCAAAGGGGGGGGGGGAAGGGGGCGACGGTCACATCGGGGGCAACCCTCCATGCACCCGATTCGTGTTGCCCTGCCGTCACAGTGCAGTGCGGTGCAGCGCAGTGCTGATCCTCGAGGCCGTCTGCTCTGTTTTGCTGTCGCCGTTGCATTTCGTCCCATCGTCCGTCCCCCCACACCCAGCCCTCCCAACCCTCCCTCCTCCTTCCCGCCATCGCCGTCCCATCGGCTGATCATGAGTTCTTGGTCCCCTCCTCCCGGCAATTAACTCGGTGCCCGGGTGCCCTGTGCGTGCTGGCTCAACCCAACCCACGAACCTATCCACCGCATGTGCTGCGGGTTGGCAGAGAAACTCGCACGGCAAGCATGGCTATGTTGCAGCTCACTATGCCTGGACCCCAACCACGGGCCACTGCACCTCAACATCTTATTCTTATCTCACTATAGCCCCTCCGTTGCGGCATATACTCTTGTTAAGCTTCTGCCACCGGTTCAATTGTCGTCTGGCAACGACCTCTCAGAGAGGCCGTTTGCCTGAATTTTGATTGTTCACTGTTTCAGGCCCTCAGATGTTCCAGGCCACGGCTCGGCACTGGCGTAGCGCGGAGGAGTCCACTTTAGAAAGTACACGCTAGTCATCAAGATACCGATCTCCAGGGATTAGACTGTGGGATCCGGCTCAGAAAAGCGCCGCACAAATCTTGATTCCCCCCTGGCTGAGTTGTTAGCGAGTAGAGCACTGGCGGCAGACGAGTTTGTGTGCCTGAGCGGCGGGCCAACCTCTCAGCAGGGTTGGTGGTATCAATCAGATGAGGGTGCAGCGTTCGTCAGAGGCATATCGATAAACCCCTCAATGTGTTGTAACCGTGCAGCAATAATATGCTCTCTTACACCCTTACGAGAGCTGTTATGCTATAGCAAGGCCTATAACATAGCCATATCACAACTAGAGCTTAATCCGACGACGGCAAGGGACGGGAGATACGCGTATCCTAATGTCCTTGGCCCCTCGTCCAAATGGCGAAACAAATGAGCCTGCAAGTTGATAGATATCCATCAAGGAAACAGACCCTCGATGGCAGTGATCGGATGAAGCGCCCGAGTGCGTATGCTGTTTGCCGTTGTCTCTCTCAACTTGGCGGAGCGTGGGGGCTTTTTGGCTGGGACATCTGACAGCTGGTTCAGGCGAGGTGATCCACACGGGAGCACCTTGCTCGTCACCAGCACAACCAGTAAATGAATTTCAGAACCACAAATGGGGCTGGCTGGTGAGCGAATAGCCGCCCAATGCGGGCGGCACGCACAGTCGGAAACCGGTACGGCAGTAGTTCTGGTTGTTGCAACACCCAGGATACGACTCTATTGCCTCGTCCATTCAGTCGGCATCGCTTCGCAGATCAGATTGCCTAGAGCGGGACGGGGCTGCAGCTTCTCGGTATCATCACTGCCGTTTTCGAATAGAAAGAAAAATGAAGTACAAGAAAAAGGCAAAAAAAGAAAAGGCCGGCCAGGCTGCTATCCGGTTCGACGAGCACTTGTGCCTCACCGTCGCCTCGCCGCAGAATAACTCGAAGCGAGGCGTGATAGAAATCTTACTTTCTGGCCTCTGTGTCCACGTAGATAGCACGGGAAGGGGGTGGGGGCCAAATCGGCGCCATCCCCGGCCGTGCCAGACCTGTGCCGCCAATGAGCCCTTCCAGGCCGGAGCCGATTGTCTCGGATTGGCCAGGATGCATCTCGTCTATCTCATGCCCACCGATCACCCACGCCGCGACACAGCACTTGTAGCAGCACTAGAAGATCCTGAGATCCCAACGACGTTTTTGCCCAGGGGTAACGCGGCCTGCCTGATCCCGCCCGTCTGGCATAGGTTGATGTGCTGGGTGGCAGGTGAGACACACAGCTGTCGCCGCCGCTCACCCACCACGATCCCCTGCCCCAAAAAGGAGCCGCGGGAGGAGTCCTTCCTCTTCTATTCCATGCCATGTCGGACAAAAAGACTGGTCCAGACTTTGTCATCGTATTTGCATCGCGATGCACTGGATCGGTAGCAGGCCGGTTCCTTGACGTCAAAGGCCGAGCTCCCACCAGCAGGAGCGCGGTTTCTGATTGAGAGGGCCGCCTAGTCCCAGGCACACTAAGAATAAGGTTTCGGTTCTGTAGGCGAGACCCGCAACTCATCGATTCTTGGGACCTTCCGCACAATCCACGCGTTGTTCGACTTCATGGCTGCCAGAAGTGAGCGAACGGCTCATATGCCTGGGTTGGGGCAAAAGCCGTCCGCCCGAAATTTTCGTTTTGGGCTGTTTGCCTTTAGTGCGACTGAATAAACGTCTCGTCCCCATCGTCTGAACAACCCCAGAGGAATCGGGCCCAGGCTAGAACAAGAATCCTCCTCGCTGGGCCCAGCTCCGACAGCTCGGCGCCAATCTCCGGCGCGGCGCAGCTAGTAGAGCCAGCAGCTTGGGATTTTTCTTTGGACGGGCCACGCTTGCTTCCCTGGGCAAAGTGCGGGGCGAGGGAGAACAATTGTTTCAGCGCCTTGCCAGGCCATTTCATCTTCTCGTTTCTCTTCAACCCCCCCACCCTTCGACGCCTCTCGTGTGTGTCTGTAATCGTGTTCGGCCATTGAAGATGCCTGGGGTGCCCTGAGCAGATGCTCCTTGCTGATCAACAACTGGCATCAGTGCACTCGGGCCCGGGAGACCGTGTGTTACGACATCAGCTTGAATTTGCTGGGTCGACGACCAGCCAACGGCATGTGCTTCGTTTTGGCTTACGAGGTGAGCGCACCTCGTTGCTACTCCGCGCACGTCAAGAGGTCCAGGAATATCTGACCGGGAAGCCTGATGACGGTGAGCCCACAGCAGCTCAACAATTCTCGTACCCAACGCCCGCACCTGCATTCACCTACGTAATAAGCAGTCAGCAGAGAAAACCTGTCACCGAAATGCATGCCAGGGGTTTCATTCCTCTTCAGCCCCTTCCCTCGCCCCCAAGCTCCTACTGTACGGGGGCAAGGGACCCTGCTGTCTGATGCTGTCTCCAGTGACCTCTCATAGGTCGATCAACTCGGACGTTTTCCTGTCCTGTCCACCGCGATAAGAGGTTGCCTGCAAGATCAAGGAGCACACGTCTTGGGGAGGATGCGGGCGAGTCGAGCACCTCTAGACGAGGACAAGGCAACCCCAGCCACATGGAGGGATCTGCGCAGCTCCAACCCCAGCCGAAGATCTCAGGCCCCTGCCAACCGGCCTTGTCGGAATAGAGTTTGCCTGGGGACCCTGGGCCTCCCCCAGTGCCGTGTGGTTTTGGCTTTGACACAGGATCGTGGAGACTGTCCGTCAGCGTCAAACCGACCCTTGCCCTGGGGGCCTTTCTACCTCTGACGTTCTGCACCCTCCAAACAGCCTGCTCTGCATGCAGGACTCCCTCGTGTGCCCTGCAGGTCCCCCAGTCTCCAACATCTGGAACAGAGCTAATAAGCGTGGAAATATCCCGAGGAACCATGAGGGGTAGCTTGAAAAGCTCTCCCTAAAGTGCTGGCCCCCTCCCAGAGCTCACCTTGGGAGCTCCCCCATGCGCAGTAGACTATACACTATAGCGTGCCATTTTAGCGTCCTGCAGACACGGAGACAACCACGTTTCAACGGAGAAGTCAAGCCCTCGATGGTTGAAGAATTATCCTGGATGGGTGCCGGGGCACTAACTCGGTCAGTCGGAGGCAGGGCGGCCTGGCTTCCACCGTGCGTGTCGGTCTGCCCCAAGGTGGTCTTGGTGCTGCAGTGATTCAGCTTCTCATCGCACCGGGGCCTGCACGCAGATCACAGCAAAAAGGCTTCCCTCCACCTCCGTACCAGGTGATCACTCGACTACACTACGAGTCGTGATAGTGGCTTGAGTGTCCACGGTCGGTAATTTCCATCAAAGCGCCCCAAGCGAGCACTGAGGGCCGGTGTGGAGGCTGTGCCGGGAAATTGCTACTGCCTTCCTATGTCCATGTCAGGCCTCATCGTCACCGTCGCCGTTGCAGTGGGGTCGAAAGGTCGCTCCCGGTGCCTGGGCCGGCGAGAAAAGCTTGACGCCCAAGCCAAGCCCCGGGACTCCTGAGTGCCAAGGGTCCTGTGACAAGCTGTTATAGGGGTTGAGGCGCACTCTGCCAACTTCTGCAGTGTTAAGAATCTCGGAACATGTCTTCTAGAAGCTGTCATCGCATGGACGGCTATGACCTGCCAACAGACAGCCCAACCGTCAGAGATATTTTCGTTTATCCGGGAGGAACACACGGCCTATACTTTTGAGTCAGTGATTCGCAAACCCGTTGCAGTGCGTGACAGTGTTAGCCCACAAGCACCCTAGGCTCGACGAGGATGAGTTCGATATCCAGAGCACGGACCGCTTGGAGGAGTGCTTCCAGTTGATGTGGAAATTTGCTGGACGATCGGGAAGATGATCCTCTCTGGTTTCTGCAGTAGGTCGAGACCTCCGGCTATAGGCCGGGTCCGGTGATATTTCCTACGGTGTGCGAGTCAAACCCGGGGAGCTGTTCACAAAAGCTCGCTCAATCTGCTCAGTGCATCTTGGGCCACAGTGTAGCGGTTGGTAATGTCTCTCATGAAACCAACCGCACGACAAGGGAAGGGATCGACTCTGTTCATTCATCTCATACTAGGCGGGGTAAGCTCGTGCCTCTGGTTGTCTGATGTCTTCGTCAGCCAAGTCCAGCATATCAGGGCTTGCACACAGTTATCGAATTCTCGGTGGTTACCGAAAAGCCCACGAAGTTCGAGTTGACGATATCATCTCTGGTTTATGCCGCAGCATAACAAGCTCCATGCCGGTGTCTGAGACAGTAGCCTGCATCTTGTTGCTATTGCTCGTCGCTGTGCCGTTCCAACGAGGCGAAGTGCACGTTCGATGGCCGTGCCTCATGCAGACGTGGAGCCCTCTCACGGGGGTTGAGCATCCAGTCCGCAGGTGATCCATCGCCGTGGGTGCCCAGGTGCTGTGCCCAGGGGGGGATGCAGCATGGTATCCGGCCGGGCACGACGCCTGTGGTTGCCGCAATCATGTCAAACAATGCCGTGATGGTAACCGCACAGTCCTTCAGACAAACGCCACATGCAAGGCACCCGGCCCCAAGGTCGATGGGTTCTGGGACGAAGCGGGGCAAAAATAGCACACGATGGATGACATCCGAGCGCTCATCTCCTCTCGGTCACTTGACGCAGCCCCAAAATGGAGAGATAAGCAATGCGACTTATCGTAGATCGTCGAGAACATCACCACTTGAGATGAGGGACTGGATGCAATGCCGTATGCGAGCTTCGAGGACGTCTGACACAGCCACTAGGCGTGCTGGATGCCATTGGTTGCCGGGTAGGCCCTGCGGGCATGTCATCTCAAACCGCCAGTCGGCATGAAGTTTCGTGTTGCAGGCATGGGGGCAGTCTTCTCTCTCTCATGCTGTCAGTCAGCAGCTGGTTCGGGGGGTTTTCATCCCAAGTGCAACATCCCCCAGTCTGCCCCTCCCATTGGAATAGCTTGGGAGCTCACATCACCTCGAAACGAAATCTTCGGGCTGGCCGTTTCCCATCCCGCAATGCGTCCAGAAAGGATGGCTGTTTCAATGCTCAGTCAAAAAAAAAAAAAAAGGCGTGACGAAGACGGGATGTTGCAGGCACCGGCCCTCTCGTGTTGGTGAAGAACGGGAGTTAGTCGAAACATGTTCGGCACACGCCGGCTCGGACTTATTGTTTGCTGGATTCTCTCAGTAGCATTGCAATCACACCCACGACTCAGACACATAGCACTCTGGGTGCGACGAGGCCCATGGATCACGGACAATGGGCGAGAGGGGGATCAATGCAAGTGGGCTGTTGACGATGAGAGTCTGGTGGGAGTTCGTGGAAAAGCAGGCGATGGCAGAATGGACCCCAGGGTCCCTGGAGGTGAAGGGTGGTGTTACGTAAGCAGAAAAGCGGTTAGGCTCGCTGCTGTCGGCCTGAAGCCGGTGATAGCCTTGCTGCTGGGCCAACAGAGGCGACAAGCGTCGTCGTGCCACATCGCCGCCTGCAGGAAATATTCTCTATGCTGCTGCGGGGAACCTCTCTGTTCCAGGGAGTCAAGACCAGCCCTCGCATCTTCTCAGCCGCCTCCCCTCGTGCTTGCCGTCCAGCCCAGGCTCCATATCGTCTCCCAGTGATCGCCAAAGCCTCAGTCCAGGTTCGCTTCTTCTACAAGCCCAACATGGCTGCCAGGGACCCCAGCACCGTGTCCAACTACGACGCGTGGCGGACAAAGCATACCACGGCCAACCTCAGGCTGGACTTTAAGGAGAAAGTCCTGCGCGGGGTGGTCACGCTCGAGCTTGAGTCGCAGACGGACAAGGGATCCAAGGAGATCATCCTTGACTCTAGCTATCTCTCGGTTTCCTCCGTCAAGGTCAACTCAAACGAGTCTGAGTGGCAGGTCAAGGACCGAGCGGAACCACTGGGCTCGCCCGTCCACATCTCCGTGCCTGCTGGCGCGGCAAAGTCGGAGGTGGTCAAGGTGGACATCGAGCTGGCCACGACGGACAAGTGCACCGCGCTGCAGTGGCTGACGGCCGCGCAAACCTCAAACAAGAAGGCCCCCTTCATGTTCTCGCAATGCCAGGCGATTCATGCGCGGTCACTCTTCCCCTGTCAGGACACTCCCGACATCAAGTCCACGTACTCGTTCAGGATCACCTCGCCCCACGTGGTCGTGGCCAGCGGTGTCGCCTCTGGTGAGCCTGAGGCGCAGAGAGGTGGTGACAAGCTCTACAGCTTCGAGCAGAAGGTCCCCATCCCTTCGTACCTCTTTGCTCTTGCCTCGGGAGACATTGCCACTGCGTCTATTGGCCCCAGGTCTCTGGTGGCCACCAGCCCGGATAAGCTGGATGGTGCCAAATGGGAGTTTGAGCATGACATGGAGACCTTCATGGAGGCAGCCGAGAAGCTGGTGTTCCCATACCAATGGGGCCAGTATAACGTTCTCGTCTTGCCACCGTCATTCCCGTACGGAGGCATGGAGAATCCCATCTATACCTTTGCTACACCGACTGTCGTTTCTGGGGACCGCCAGAATGTGGACGTCATTGCTCATGAGCTGAGTCACAGCTGGAGTGGAAACTTGGTGACAAGTTGCAGCTGGGAGCACTTGTGAGTTTCCTTTGGGCGATACACCAAAGTCTAATTACTAACAGTGACAAGCTGGCTGAACGAAGGCTGGACAATGTACTTGGAGCGTCGTATAAACGCCTCGATTCATGGTCCCGCCCACTTCGACTTTTCTGCTGTGATCGGATGGAAGCATCTTGGTTAGTTGACAGTGAATCCAACAATTAAAGGAAGTAACAGACGGCTGACTCTACATCTAGAGGACGCCATTCAGGAGTATGGCAAGGACCATGAGTACACACAGCTTTCCATACCTCACAAGGGTATCGACCCCGACGATGCGTTCAGCACCGTGCCTTATGAGAAAGGCTTCCACATGATATACTACCTGGAGAGACTAGTTGGCCGAGCGAGCTTTGACAAGTTCATCCCCTACTACTTTAAGAAGTGGTCCAGGAAGTCTTTGGACTCATACGACTTCAAAGCTACCTTCCTCGAGTTCTTCGACGCACCAGAATACTCTGAACTCAAAGACAAGATCGCCGGCATCGACTGGGAGACACGTTTCTACAGCCGTGGGCTGCCACCAAAGCCCGAGTTTGACACTTCCCTTATCGATGTCTGCTACAAGCTGGCAGACCAATGGAAGGACAAGGTAATTGACACATTCCACCTTGTCCACTCGTGCTACTAACATGAGAGTCCAGGATTTCACACCCTCTGCCAAAGACGTAGAAGGCCTTGCTGCCAACCAGAAGCTCGTCTTCCTCGGAAAGGTCCAGGACTTTAGCAAGCCCCTGAGCGCCGCGCAGGCGGAGAAGATGGGAGACGTATACGGCTTCCTCGGCAGCAAGAATGTCGAGCTCAAGGCCGCCTATTTCCACATTGCCCTTGGATCCAAGGTCACAAGCACGTACCCTCTCGTCGCTGAGCTTCTGGGCGAGGTTGGACGGATGAAGTTTGTGCGCCCGCTCTTCAGGTCCCTTAACAAGGTCGACAGGGCGCTTGCCGTCAAGACCTTTGAGAAGAACAAGGATTTCTATCACCCTATCTGCAGGGCTATGGTGGAGAAGGACTTGGGTGTTGCTGCTGAGGCCACATAGGTGATGATCAAGCATATCTACGGAGGAAATTCAACCAGGTAGATAGAAATGCAAAACAATTAAGCACACTGCTCAATGCGATATGTAAATGATCCATTGTCTTCGTCTCTATCCCTTGTGTTGGCCTCCGTTCAGACGGTGCGTGTCCCTTCTTCATTTTTCCGGTTGAGGTGGAGTGGGAACAGCACCGGATGCGCATGAAAGTCGAAATTTGATCTGATTTGCAAATTCTGGCTAACTAGGTCGAATGGCTTCAGACACATATCCACTCAATGATTCGTCGGAGAGATATGTTCTTGAGTGTGCTCGACGGGACCATTTCAGTGACAGGCAATTTAGGTCGGGATACCAAGTTTTGTACCACAAAATCAACAAGGCAGCTGTTGGAGGCGTCTAAGGAGCCATCGTAATCAGCTTTCCTACAAGCTGTTTCATGAAAGCGTGCAAGACCAACTTGTCTTTCGGAGATATAGGAAGAGTGAGTAGATGTTGTCTTGCGAAAGGCGAAAAGGAGTATAATCACTGCCCAGGTGAGCCTCAAAACATATGCTTACCTTCTTTGATTCCATGTTCACTTCCTCGATAGAATTCGCTGGAGCACAGTTCGAACGCTTATTCAACCATAGAGAAAAGCTTCAGCAATGACTTCTTCTGGATAGGCTCTGAAAGTCCGAGTGATTCCACGACAAATTGTCTTGCAACTGGCGGCATGCTCTTGAAGCCAAGACGATCGCCACACATTGCGAGCCCTTAACTTGAAGTGGCCTTGGTTCCTGCGATAGCCTTAACTGAGCCTTGAAGTAACCTTGACAGCCAGATCCCGCTCGTTACGCGCGTACTTGTATTTGATTGTGATGCCTTCATCATTGGGTGGCTCTACATAGGAGTATGGCATCTATAAACCCCTTTACTCAGTCCGTATGTGACCGACACATAGTACCAAGTGAGGAGACATTCGCTAAGTTTTGCGAGCAATAGAACAAACATAAAAGACTCGTTTTGTCCGCGGTTCATCCCAAGGCCGGTCGCACATATTTTCAAGAATCAAAAAGGGACTTTCGGTGCAAAGCAGGGCGCTGTATGACCTGTTGAGTTGACAGGGGCTGTTAGGAAAACTTCTTGATAGGTTGCGAGCTGTCACAGCTTGGGGGCTCTCACGACATGCTGCGCCAGACGCAACCCGACTTGTCAGGCGCCACCTATTTCGAGGTCCAGGGGCCACTAACTATCAACAGCTAAGCGGCGAGTATTCGACTTGGACGAAGTACAGAGCAATTCAGACTTGACGATGTATTGAGAAATGTACAATGCAATTTAAGGGACACACTGGTGAAGAAACCAGCCTCTTAGCAACGACTGCTGTTGGCTTGAGACAAATGGGAGCATGATCTTCTGCCTGATGGATGTATGGAGAAGCAGTCTACCCAGGTAGCTTCTCTGACCAATTTGCCAATGTCTTGTGAATACACGCCTGAGGACTGCTTGGAAACTGAGAGATACAATACGAGATGATGGAAGCCCCTAAGGCCTAACTGCCAAGCCTGGTGTCCACCGCAGCCTGTCACTATGGAGTGAGTCGCAGGTTTGGAAGAGGGGAGGATTCGAAGGTCATTAGAGGCAGGAGGAATTTAGTAATCACGTTTGAGGTCCCTGACGATCCAATGGCCCACTGCACCGGGCGGAAGTGCCCTTTCTTACCCCGTGGGGTAGGCGGCTTCGGGTGGTGGTCATCCTCGGCGAGTGGCGAGACCTTCCCCCGGCAGAAATCTCCCTTCCAGGTGATGTCCAGTCGCGACCATATCGTCATACCGGCGACCGGCCAGGGCGCATTTCGACTCTCGCGCCTCGGGGGAAGATGCCATGAATATGCGATTCTGGGGTAGGTGGACCGCTTGCGTGCAGGCGGTCAGGAGCTACAAAACCGCTCCGAGCCCTTCTTCTCGAAGTTGCTGCAGGTCGTAGAATGCATAAATCCCTGAATTGATTAAGGCAGCTGTCGTGAGTGATCGAGCAAGCAAGCAGAGACACATTCAGATTTTCCTACTCGCTTGACTCTCTTACAGACGCGGAGTGCGCTCTGCGGGAACGTCGAAGATTGGACAACCAACAGATCACCAGCGGTCCTTTCGCAGGAAGTTGTCGTGCTTTTGCAGTCGCTCAGGCGACGAGTCTCTTCGGGAGCCTCCTCCGAGAAAGCGCTTCGCGGAAACCTCGTCCACCTCACCAGCGCCTCGAAGTGCGCCATTGAAGACGCAGCGCAAAGAGCCCACGCCACCTAGTACCACACCCCTTAATCCTACCGAGCCCCCACAGGTCCCATCACCACAGGACTCGAGCAGTCCAGAACTCACTGTGGCAGCGCCGGGCTCCACCCAAGCAATCACGCACATTGTGCTCTTCAAGTACAAGCCCAGCATATCATGGGAGGCCTTTGAGGAGCACTTCGAGACCTTCAAGGCAGTCCAACATCAATGCCTCCACCCGGTCACGCAGAGGCCCTACATGGTGTCGATGCGCATGGGCAAGAACCGTAAGCCCCATTCTTGTCCTTTCACGGATCCCCGTCTATCATGTTTTGGAATGTTCCGGAATGTATCAGTTCAGGATCCGTAGCAGGTGATTAACAGGTACTAGGGAGCTGGGAGCCCTTCTCCAAGGGCATGACACACGCGTTCGTGCCCGAGTTCGCCTCGCAGGACGACCTGGACTACCACTTGACAAGAGACCCCGTGCACCTCGAGTTCAGCCGCAACGCGCACCCCCTGATCGAGGACAGCCTGGTGGTCGACATTCGGGACGGGGTGCTGTTCGGCCCGGCCGCCAAGAGGCTGCCCGGCGTGACGTTCCCCGGCGAGGGCGGGAGGACATGGAAGGGCGCGTGCCACTGCGGAGGGTGCGAGTGGGAGGTCAGGACGGACGGCGAGGACCTTAAGCATGTGCTTTGTCACTGCGACACGTGCAACAAGCTCGGTGGGGGCCCGTACTCGTGCAACTACATCGTGCCCAGGGAAGACCTGAAGGTGACCAAGGGGAAGCCGAGTGTCTATACGTATCAAGGCGCAAGTGGTAAGTTCTTGGATGACTGTGAACTGTGAGGTGAAGAGTGAAGGCTAATGACTTGAGGATAACACAGGCAAGGACGTGAGGTGCTTCTTCTCCCCCACGTGCACCTCGCATATCTACCACCACCAAGACGCCATGGCCGACAAGGTTATTGTCCGAACGCTGCTGCTTGAAGGTGGAAACGATTTCGAGGCCGGCGGCGAGATCTTCCCCGAAGGCAAGCTGAGTTGGGTGCAGGACCTTAAGGATAGCTTGGAGCCTGTCCCGGTGAAGAAGGCTGTCAACGGAGTCAATGGAACAAACGGGGTGTAAAATGACCGGCAGTGGGAAGTCCTCCAGTGATATGGCTTTTAGGATAATCCCGTGCAGGGAAGCCGATTAATAGAGAAATCATTGTAGAATCATTTGTTCCCACCTGCCTGTGCCTGAGCATACAAGTAGGTCAGGATCTTGCAAAATTAATGAGCTCTGCAGATGTGTTGCATGAGCAGGTGTGCTGAACCCTGGGGACCCTGGAATGCGGGACAGAGGGACCCCACAGTGGGGTTAAGCTTCACTATACACGCTTGCAGTGAAAGCTTCCAGGCACTTAAAGCGCGTCGCATGTGAACGCCCTTTTCTTTCAACGTCATGTCGGGTTAGTCTTTAACAGACCACAAAGCCTGCGGCGCGTCTGCTCTCCGTGTCCTCCCTTGGCAAGGTATCCTGAATGAAGGCCTTGAACATGTCGACAAATGTTGTCGCAGAACTTTGGGATCGAGGCGTCTGGTAACCCAAAGTCAGTCCAACACAACAGACGCGTTCGCGTTCCCCGAGCTCTCGTGAGCACTGCCAGCCACCATGGCGTCTCGACGACAGTCAACAGAACCCATGGAGCTCTCCGACGATGCGACTGCCTCTACTGCAGACAACAGTCGGTCGGTCTCGCCCAGCCTTGGCAAGCGAAAGTTCGAAGACCCGGGCGACGTCTTTGCCGACGACCCCGACGATTTCTACGAAAAGTTTATGCAGAGCAAGAAACGCAAACGAGCCAAAGGCAGGGTCTCCAAGGCCAAGAAGGGTGCCGGCGCGATATCTTCAAAAGGCAAAGGCAAGAAGGAGAGTCCTGACACACTCCAAGGCGACGACGACGACGGCGTCGAATTTCTGGACGGAGACGGGCTTGTCCGCGAACTCGTGCCCGAGCACGTTCGTGAACGACGAAGGCTATTCGACGAGAACAGAAAAGAACTGTCCGAGGCCGGGCTGAAGTTGCCACCTACCTATATGGACATAGACTTCTCCGATGACGATAGGGACCCGGAGGAATTGGAGCGGCGACCCAAGTTCGACGATATCGAGCCATGTAGGCCGTACGAAACAATCAACTTGGACATTTCCGGCGGCGAGATCCCGGCGTCTATTGCACAGTACCTTCGAGATTACCAGGTCGAAGGTGTCCAGTTCCTACACTACCACTTCGTGTACCAGACTGGATGCGTCCTAGGAGACGATATGGGCCTGGGGAAGACTGTGCAGGTTGCTGCGTTCCTCATTGCTGCGTTTGGCAAGACCGGAGACGAGAGGGATGCAAAGAGGCTTCGAAAGATGACTCGCAATGGCTGTGGGAAGTGGTATCCTCGCATCCTCGTCATCTGTCCCGGGTCGCTCATCGAAAACTGGAAGAATGAGCTTAACCGCTGGGGCTGGTGGAAGATCGCGTTGTATCACGGCCCTGGAAAGGAGGATGCATTGAAGTCGGCCGAAAACAGTTCCCTCGAGGTCATGATCACGACCTACGAGACGTACAGGCACGACGAGCAGAAGGTCAACCTGATCGAGTGGGACGCCGTTATTGCTGACGAGTGCCACAAGATCAAGGACCCCCGCACGCAGATCACAATAGCAATGAACAACGTCAACGCTCTCTGTCGCATTGGTTTGACCGGGACAGCAATACAGAACAAGTACGATGAACTCTGGACCCTTCTCAACTGGACCAACCCTGCTCAATTTGGCTCCAAATTCGAATGGGATCAGACAATCACAAGGCCGCTCACAGTGGGCCAGTCTCATGATGCCACCTTCCAACAACTGAGCCGAGCGAGAAGAGTTGCCAACCAGCTGGTACAGAGGCTCCTGCCGGAGTTCTTCCTCCGTAGGATGAAGTCATTGATTGCTCATCAGCTGCCAAAGAAATCTGACAGAGTTGTCTTTTGCCCATTGACAGACTACCAGAGCCTGGGATATAAGAATTATCTGGAAAGTGAGGAGGTTCAGATTGTTCGAGGAAGTGCTGACCTCTGCGACTGCGGCGCAGTCGGTGCCAACGGCAAGCCGAAGAAGCGAGGGTGGTGCTGCGGCAAGACATTACCAGATGGAAAGCGCTGGGAGGAGCTCGTCTTTCCCGCAATCATGACTATGCAGAAAATCTCCAACCACTTAACCCTTCTCTTACCGAAAGATGAGGAGCCCAAGGATAAGAAGGAAGCTGCTTTGAAGAGGCTCTCAGAGTGCGTCCCGGACTGGAAGACCCTCTACAAGAACCGAAACTCGCTCCAGCTACTTGCCGATTCCAAGTACTGCGGCAAATGGAGGATTCTGAAGAAGCTCCTCAGCTTCTGGTATGAGAACTCTGACAAGGTTCTCATATTCTCCCACAGTGTCCGTCTCCTCAGGATTCTTCATCATTTGTTCACGAGCACAACGACATACACCATGAGTTTTCTCGATGGAAGTCTCTCCTATATCGACCGGCAGAAGGAAGTAGACAACTTCAACTCGGATCCGGACCGCTTCATTTTTCTCATCTCGACCAAAGCGGGCGGCGTGGGTCTAAACATCACGTCGGCGAACAAGGTGGTCGTCTTTGATCCTCACTGGAATCCATCATATGATCTCCAGGCTCAGGACCGAGCCTACCGCATCGGTCAGATTCGCGACGTCGAGGTTTTCCGCCTCGTCTCTGCTGGAACGATAGAGGAGATCGTATATGCCAGGCAGATCTACAAGCAGCAACAGGCCAACATAGGCTATAACGCCTCAAGCGAGCGCCGCTACTTCAAGGGCGTTCAGGAGGACTCATCTAGAAAGGGCGAGCTCTTTGGGCTGCAGAACCTGTTCACGTTTCAAGCTGACAGGGTCGTACTGAAGGACATCGTCAACGCAACCAACATCGCTGAGGCGAGAGCCGGTGTGCACCTGTTCGATGTCGATATGGCCAAGGTTGAGGAAGACAACGAGTTCAGTCAAATCAAGAAAGAGACCACAGGCGATGACGACGAGGACAACGGTACCAGCCAGCTAGCCGCCCTGGTCAAGTCAGAAAACTCAGACGATTCCGCCAAGCGGGCTAACGAGCCCAAAAAGGATATCATCCAGGCAATCCTCGCCTCGGCAGGCGTCGAGTACACTCACGAGAACTCTGAGGTCATCGGGTCCAGCAAAGTCGAGGCGCAACTATCAAAACGCGCTGAACTCGCGGAGGAAATGGACCTTGATGACCCCGAAAATCGGAGCCTCTTGTTTGCAGACAAGCTAGTGAATGAGGCTTTTGAAGATGGTCCCGGCTTCACGTATGCGTTTAATCCTCCCGAGGATGTCATGCGCAGACAGTTCTGCACGATGGCACAGGATTTTGGCTACCGCAGCGCCACGGAATTCGCCGTTGTTGTGCAGGGCTGGACCCAGTCGCAGAGGCGAGACTGCCTGGACACTTTCTACCGGAAGCGACTGGAGAAAGTGCTTGGAGAATTCAAACAGGAGCCCGTTGACGAGACAAAAGTCAAGGCAGAGTCGGGAACTCCAGAGGACAGCGAGATGGATTCGAGGACTACAGTTCGCGGTGTTGGCATGAAACGAGAGCGAGCGGACAAGTTGAAGATCGAGGAGGGTGACTCGACTGTCCTTGGTGGCTCGAGGACAAAGGTCAAGACGGAGGCAAAGCAGGAAGTGCATCAAGAAAGAAGATGAGGCCACAGCAAAGAGGATGTCCTCGTCCATCTTCATCTATGATGACGACTCCGATGTGCTTTGAAGCAAGGGTGTTTATTTACGGGAGTCGGAACGGTTGATACCCAAATCTTTTGGAATGATTCTGCATATTGCCTGAGACGCTTTTTCTTCTCTACAATCTCGCCTGAGCTCCCAGGCCTTCTGCTTTCCCCTTGCGTGACAATCGGCAGGAGTGTTGTCTCCAGACCAACAACATTTTTTTCACAGCACACTGTGGGCTGTTGCCTTTTTGTCCAGCCCCGTGTCTTGACACGCCCAGATTGGCAGAGAATCCCAAAAGCTCGCCTCAGTTTGACTTTGTGGCTGTTTCTCAATATTCCCTACATCCAACACCACTCTCGGGCAGCGTACTTTCCACGGAGTTGTAATTTGCCTCGTCTCACCACTTTTGCAATGCTCATACACGATAGATGCATGAAAAAGAACAAGGTCAAGCGCACACACACGCAGGCAGCCGCTAGTTCCCCCCATCCTCTCGAGAGCACCTGCAGATTCCCTTCCACAACCCGCAACACGAGGCGCGTGTATAAACATGCAACCGCGCCAGGCCGCCGGTTTGTCTGCCCTCCCACACCTTCACCGACATATATATACACGCACACACACACACCAGAGGGCCTGCCCTTGTTCTAGTTGCTTCTGGACTGACCAATCTTGTATGACCAAGGCTCGTCACACACGCGCGGATGCCCACATGTGTGCTCGGCAAAGTCACGAGCCCACGGTGTACCGCCGTCGCTTCTGCCCTCCGGGCGACGCACTCGTGGGCCTGACATTGCTTGCTTGGCCAAGAAGGAACCCGTCCCGCCCTTCGACCTCGCTGACGCTTGCCGGCGGTCAGATTCTCGCGTCCTTGTGCGGCTAGGAGCATCGTGTTTGCGGAGCGTCAGGGTACGGCACTTGGCCATTTCTCACCTGAGTTGAGCAGGAGATGGACAGAAGAGATGGATGCAAAGGGCGCGACTCCTTCAGAATGATTCCCTGCAGCCACTTTTGGCTCGGTGTACCGCCTAACTATCTGCGCCCTCGTGTGGTCTACTTGTACGATCGAACTGTCATGGCATGCTGCCACGCGGCGGCCCGGGTGATCCCCCCGCCGTCATTGTCCACCTTTAGAGCCTCCGCCATTTGATGCAGGTTGCCGTCCGATGCTTCGCTTGACCAGCCAGCAATATCGCGGTCCTGGTGACTGGAGCCGGTCAGGACAATCATCCAGCAGCCTTCCCGGGAACCATGCCCCCTCCCTCCGCCCCCACGACGGCCACCGACAGCCAGCTCTCACCGTGGTCATCGCAGCCCGCGGGAGCAGCCAGCCAATGCCTCGTCGCCGATCAACACCGGGCCCTCGTGCACGCCCACAGGTCTCCTCCACGTGCGACCCAAGAAAAGCCCTCGCCTGTGCAACGGCTACACAGCAGCAGCGTCGCCACCAGTACCACCGCCATCATCACCACCACCGATATCTGAATCCTTGACAAACCACGCCTTTTCAGCGGTACCGAGATGTCGATCACGCCCCATCCCACCATTACCAAGCAATACGCCGCTGTCCTACATCCAAAGATGCCTGGGCGGCTGTCACCGGGTTCACGAGGTACAAACTCCCCGATAGGCCGGCCCACCCACTCAACCACTCTTCCCTCCCCCATCCTCCAATGACCTTTTTTCTTCAATCCCACAGGAGAACCCGCGATCAGCCATTCCGCCCTGAGCGGTGCCGCTGTGCCTCCCCATCTCTCGACCACGGTGAGATGACGCGGCCGCCCGGCGGGTCGGGCCACCTCATCATCGATACCCGTCTCTCACCTCCCACCCCTGTGTGGAGGTTGTGTGGCGCATCGATGAGTTTCACGTCTGTACCCCCGAGAAGGCAATACGCCCTCCCTGGGAAGAGGGGAGCACTATTAAGTCAGCATACGCTTTTCCTCTACTTCGGTAAGTGACCGGGACATTTGGAGGGGGGCGGCGTGGTGCCCGGGCTGGTGAGCAAGCAAAACCCCCTAGGGGCCAGGTAGGCGAATGAACATAGGAAGGTGGCCTGAGGCCTATCAAACACACTGGTGGGCAATCGGTACGTGCAGAAATTAAGTCATCGAGGGAATATGTGTGTTGTGTGTGTGTGTGTGTGTGTGTGTGTGTGTGTGTGTGTGTGTGTGTGTGTGTGTGTGTGTGTGTGTGTGTGTGTTCTCCCACGCGTGTGTGGCTTGAGGGCTCCTGTCACACAAATCCATCCACGCATGCATGCACATGCACATGTAGCCGTCGTATAGATCCCGGCATGGGAGGCTGAATGGTAACACAGAATGGGGGACAGGCTTACGGCTTGGCTGTCTAGAACCTGTAAAAAGCGTGTCTGACGACTGCAGGGCCTCTAACTCCAGTTGATTGCACATGTCACTCCCGCAATAACAACCGGCTCGGTCGGGCCCATTCAACTTGAATGTGGTGGTGGTGGGCCAGCGGGAGAGATCGTGATGGTTTGGCCGTTCTCAACCTAATACCCATTTCCCACAGTTCATACTAAAGCTTAGGCGCTCTCGGCTGAGCAGGTTCATACGCAGAACTGGCCCACGCAACGACGTGCGCTCCTAGTATCTTCATATCTGTCCTACCTCTATCCTTGACCGCAGCAGTGTTCAGTCCCTTACCCATCTATTCTATTACGGTCGCAGGTAAGATCCAGCATCTCTCGTGAGGGCTAAAGAGTTGAATGGCACACACAAAAAGGCTATGCAGTCATCATCAGCCCTGTTCCAACGTTCATCCCACCCGTCGACGTCGAGGCGTTCGCCCACCCGCGCCCGCGGTGGCCCGCCCGACCTCAGAACCCGCCCTAGCGTCGCCCTGCTACGCACCCACCGCTCCTTGTGACACTTCTGAGGACTGCGTCTTGCAGGTAGGATTAGAGAGTCATTGCAATGTAGTAGTGGTGCGAAATCATACCCCACTCGAGGTCTGGTCGTCGCCCGTGTAACAGATACTTGTGCTTATGGTGAAGATTTGGCAGTGGCGATTGGTTGTGGGTCAGGGGCAAACCTCACACTCTATGAGACGAGGATCAGTCCACGAGACGGCATTAGTGTGATAGCTTCTTCTGGTGGACGTCATCTGAAGATGGGCACAGGCACCGCGGCAGACCACAAAGCAATCGACCACCGAACCCGGTCACTGGAGCGGGCAAGGCTACATTCTGACCGTATCATTTGCCAGCATGGAAACGGCATATCGGGCCAAATTCTGCTCAAGGCCAGACCGAGATAACTTCCCGCTGTATCCCTCAACGCTTGTCATCCAAAGACGGGACCAGGTGAGGGAGGCGCCAAGTTGTTGGGAGACGATCGGGGTACCCTTCCTCTCGACTCTCCTGACTCACCGGCTGATGGCAACAGAGGTTGACAAAGTTGCCGAAGGTCGGCCGCTATGTCAAAGTCCTGTGTACCAAGTTTTGTTTGCCTGGCCTCACTGTGATCCGTGCTAGTCACTCTTCGCCCCCCCCAGTGACCCTGCTGTCCTCGTCCGAGGACGCATCTCGATCCCAGCTTCCGCCCACCACCTGCACCCAATTTGACAGAACGATGCGAGGCGGAGCAGTGGTTTGTTTCAAGGGAGCTGTTTGTTTCAAGTCCCTTTGCCCGCGAATGTCACCTTATGCGCGGTGAGCATGACATGCCGTCTGGGTAAGAAGCTCTCACCTCACGGCAGTTTGTTTAGTTTGAGCCCAAGACAGAAAACGGGACTAAGTTTGCTGATCGTTTCGATCTGCGTTGCAATCCGTTAGCGATCCCATTGCCGTGGTCGCATATCACGACATCTTCACCAGCCAGTGACGGATTGGTGTTGAAGAGGCAAAGGGGGAGGCAAATAGTACAAGGCGGTACCACCACCGAATCGTCCCCCGGACGCCTTTCACACCAGTAGAAAGCATGCCTAAACTTCGCAACCATCGCAAGGAGCGATCGAGTCCCTGCGCGTCAGCGCTTGACACCCCGGGATGGCCGGAAGGTTGCTGCAAGGCAACGTGCTAGGGCTTCGAGTAGTCTCACTCGCTTTCGTGGACCGACTCAGGGGCCGTGAGGAGGAGTGTGAGACGATGCGTGTGCTGTGACGCTTGAACTGTGCTGGGTAGGTAGCCCACTCAGCATCCGGTCCTCGGACGACCATTGCCAGGAGGCCAAGATGCTCTCTTGCCGTCCCCGCGCCCCCCCCCCCTCCTGATGGGAAGCTGCTGCAGCCCAACGGATAGTGCTTCCGACCTAGGACGAACGCCGTTCAGATCGAGGTGGGTGGTCCCCCCAGGCCAGTGCCTGTCTTCTCGGGTGTGGCGAAGTGACCGAACCTTGCTCTCTCTTCGCAAGTCCACATAGAGAACCGAGTTGGGTCTTGGGCGCCAGTGGCCAGTCGCAGCACCCTCCGTGGCAAGGTAGTACAAGCAGACCCACCCTCGCGCACTCGCAAGAACATAGACAAAGAGCTCGTAGTGCCTCGATTCTCTCCAGCAGAACGCTGTCTCGGCAACTGGGAGCTCGGACACAGGAGGCATGGGACCAAACATTGGATGTCGTGAGAATGGGGGCACGTGCTCCTGGTCCAAACAATCGGCAAATTAGCTCTTCGAGAGAAGCCGAAAGTGTTTTTCACGTCTTCATGAGACTATGGATCAATGTTTAGTTTCAGTCACTGACTTGCAGGAGAAACAGAAGGGCTCGCGAAGAGTTCGGATGCCGGATAGGTTCGACATCTCTGACAATCTTGGAGGTGATTTGGGATGCGCACCAGGGAGAGCATGGACGGGAGGGCGCCCACTCGGACTCCCGGCGAAACAACAGCCGGGAGGCTCTTGTCAGGCTTGGCATCCAGTCGTAGAGGTTGTCATCGTATCCTCAAGAACGGTGTGAGTCCCAAGTGAGAGTGTCACCGAGGTGAAGAGACCCGATGATGAGAAGCGGAACTGTAGCATATCTCGTTAGCCAATCGTAACCAGTGTATGATTGCGACCAAAGTGGAACTGGCCTAGAGTTTGGACGGCTGGAAGCGTCCGAAGCTAGCACGAAGCTGATTCGTGAGTGATGAAACCTATAGGGCGGGACCGTTTAGCTGACTTGACGGATGAGATGTTGGTCGAGTGTTGATCCCATGTGCAACCCCGAGTTTTGAGTCGAGGGTCACTCATCTGGTAGGAACCACCCTGGCTGTAACATCAATCATCGTGGCGCAGCCTTCATCCTTAAATCGATGTTTGCACCCAAGAGCGGGCTGGCAAGGCTCGAATACGGGGGAGAGCGCGGAGTTCAATTGGGGCGCGCATGACAGCAACGACGGCATAGGGGACGTCAATCAAACATAAGGGCGATCTGCTGGCGCCCCGAAGTTTTCGAGATGGGCACCAACGCGACTGGTTCGCCAAGGAGGGGCCAGGGTGAGCGAGGAAGGGCTAGCAGGCGAGGTGAGGTGAGGTGAGGAAGGATGCGGCGGGAGGACGGACATCGCCTGGGACTCGGCCGACGGTGCGGCCAGGGAGCGTGCGGGTGCGACTGTAGGGGCAGGCATGCATGTAGGATTCGGCAGACTGCCGAGCCTGTCGGTCCAGGGCGTCAGCTGCCAGTCGCGGCTCGTCTTTCTCTCCTTGGGTTTCACGAAGCCCAGGACGAGGGAGCTGCCGCTGCATGACAGAACGCCAACGGGGGTTGTTGAGGAGGAAACTCGGGGATCGTGGACGATCATTGTTTGGGGACCCGCGAACACGGGTGAGAATGCCACGCTGTGGTTTAGCGGTGATGGGGGACGAGCTTGGGGAAGCTGGCGGGTTGGGCAAGAGAGCACGGGGACGCGATTGGTTGCTCATTGCAGCTTCACCTGGGAGCTGCCGGTCGATCATCCGTTTCCATCGCGCGGGCTTCGGTGAGCTGTGGAGAGACGGAGGGCCCAGGTGGGCAGGTGTAGGGCTGCTGCGCCCCGGTACCCGTTGTTGCTGGGGGCTGCCGGGCTGGGATCTGGGTCTGGGAGCCTGGGTCTGGGTCTGCGCCTGGGTCCGAGTTCATCGCATGGGTTGGTACTTTGGGTAGCGTTTGGGCTTGGATGAGATGGGCCAGGGTTGGGGCGGCCCTGGGGATGGGGAAATGGAGTATGGGGTGGAGGGGGCAGAGCTACAGATTAGCCTGTAAGAGAGCCTCGTGTTAGGTAAGCATGAGACGGCCACGCGAGGATGGGCGGCACAGACTCAAGACTGGACTCTGGAGACACACGAGACTGGAGACTTCCAAACCCAGGACTGAAGAGGTAAGGTGACGGTGGCACAGACTTGGCTTACCCAAAAGAGAGGATTTGGCCTGACCCCGGCCTGACCCTCGAGCCTCAGGAGACATCAGATGAAACCAGGCTGGCGGCGGCTTCTGCAGGTCAACCCTTCTTGTTCTTCCTTCCTCGGTCTTGGTCTTGGTCTGAAGATTTGTGAAGGGAAGGGCAGGCACGAGGCACGAGGGCACGAGGCACGGCTGACGGCAGGACATGCTCTCAAGGTCGGCCTTGCTGCATCTCATCTGCCGAACTTCAGCACCCAAAGACCAGACCGGACCTCCGGGCCAGTCATGGCCGCTGAACCGTATCCGCACCCAAAGCATGTACCCGGGCCTGTACAGCATGTCAGTATCTGACCCCACGATGTCTGCGTTTGGTGAGGGGAGACCGAGGGGCGACGTCAAGGGTCGACGTCGGACGAGGGTCAACTACGCCAAACAGCAGCCGGACGAGTCGCATCCCAAATCGGATGCGACCAGAGCGAACCTTGGCCGAAAGGAACGTTGAACAGGTACTGCACAGTCAGTCCTGCGGATGTGGATGTGGGAGTGGATATGGATGCGGATCTAGCTCAATCTGATTCTGAAGCAGCGCCCGAACCTGGACGAAGCTCGCCAACCGGATCAAGCTGGTCGAAAGTGATGTGTGGAGGTTTGTCCGTGGTACGGAGTATTGCAGGTCTCTGGAGTCGCATGCCGTCTTCGGCACCTGCCCATTCTGGCCTGCGCGAGGCTGAGGGAGGAGCCATCGCATCGACATGCTCGACAGGAAGGAGCCGGACACGACTCTGCCCTGCACTGCGCCCGTTGCACCTGGGACTTGGACTTGATCGGCCAACTCTATCATTGTTGTCTACTACATACCTGTCGAACTTACCTGTCGAACTTACCTGTCGGACATGGTACCCGGGTATCTGTTTTTAGTCGTTATTACTGGACACCCATTGTTAAGAAAAGCTGGCCCACTATACAGTACCGTGGTACTGCGAAAGGGGACGTCAACGTCTTTCTTGCTGTCTTGTCTGTCTCTAATTTTAGGAACCGCCCGCGCGTCATGCCCACCCTCGGCCGGGTTGACAAGCCCTACGAGTAATCTATCACCAACAGACGCCTGCAATCGGGAGGTTTTTTTTTTTGTGGGTGACGCTGTGCACAGCACCACGTACCACAGCCCAGCACGCGGGGGTCTATACAGCATCTTACATACAACTCCTGCCCGCCGTGCTATAGCGGGCGACGGCAAGGACCAGCCCCCCCCCCGTCCCTGTTCAAGGGCTCCATTTTCCGCGGTCATGCTGCCCATCGTCGATATTGACAGCCGGTGGCTTTCTTATTATTAGTATTATCAAACTTTCGACGCTCGTCCATCTTACGCTTGCCCGGTTCACATGACACGACTTGGACTGATGATTGACAGGCCACCAACCGTGGAATCATCGCATGCCTATCTGGGCATGTGCAAGGGCTATCCGTGGCACTCCAACGTCAATTGACATCTTGGGACACCTCCCAGCCCGAGCATTGGACGATCCACATGCCCAACATGCCAGCGTACCAGAGTACCAGAGGCGGCGGGCGACGACGCATGAATGTGATGACACCTGATCCCTGGCGCCGACGAGTTTCTTCAGACTTCGGCTGAAACACAGGCTGAGCACTCCACCTCTGCCGTGTCCACCACACCCGAGCCCTCCTCGCACACCACCACCTGCCCTACTGCTACGCTGCGACCTGAGGATACCGCGGGCATGACGGCCAGAGAGGGACGACGAGCAGTCGGACAGACAACCGCGACCTGCGGGCTGCACACTGCAGGCCTGCGACACAACGTCAACCCATCAACTCGATCCCATGCCTGCATTGCAACCCATGTCATCAAGGGCCCGGGAATCTGACAGTCGCCGTTGGCCCCGCATTTGCTCAGCGCTGCTCTGCATACTTGCGACCCTAGGCCCAACCTTGCCCGGCCGCTAGTCACCCACTCACAGTCCCTTGCGCGTCCGACCTTTCTCAGGTCCCACACACGCTCTCACCTTGGTACTGTAATGGGCACTGACTGTGCAGCAGCGCCGCACCACACCCTTGCCCAGTGCCTGACCCGTCATCTCTGCCTCCCACCCCCGGCTCCAGTCATCTGCACCGTCGTCCGCCTTCCAGCTGCCTCAGGTTCTTCTGAAACATCCAGCAAATCCCACGGACCAATCGCGTTCGGCCTCAGTTCACCACCCATCAACGACATCCCATGTGTGCTGCGCTGCCGCTGGCCCATCCGACGCCGAGCCTGGTTGACGAATCTCATGTCAAGTGTCTGACAGCTATCACGGCACTTCTCGAGATCTATGCTGCCATCTCGGAATACAGATGATGGGAAACGCCAGGCCAGCGGAAACGTGCACAAGCATTTTGGCAGGCCCCGTAGTCACCAAGACACAGCTCACACGGAGGCACCTGTCAGCTTGTGGTACTTGGCGGCTGTTGTTCTAGGCCGGCCCGGCATGTCAACTAGAGTTTTTCCCGCTCAAAGCGCATCAAGGGACGCGTGCTGTTAACCTCAGCCGCCCGTTTCCTCCGTTGATCGACGCAACGGTATTCGATGCAGATCTCTAACTATGCCTCAAGCTTCTCGGTGCCGTTATTAACAAAGAGGGTTCCGCGGCTTGAGCAGCGTCGTGGGAGGTCATCTCACATGTGAACCCCCACCTTCCATTCCTCGCCTGCTGGGGCAGGGCCTTACTCGCTGCAATATAGGTGCTAGACTAGCGATTCACACAGATGTAGGTCCCATACTGCACAGTAGTAAACTAATAGGTTCCGAGCGCAGCGAACCGCTTTTCGGAGCTCGCTTCCACGAGACCACGGCCGCGAAATGACACGTTGGGACTGGCAGCCATGGTCCCGCTGTATTCTTCGCCCCCGTTCGGAGGTTTTACTGCACCTCGTGCGGCTTCTCCCGTGCTCACCTGCAGCGACTCTGATGCTGTCGGTAAACCCGTACAACTCTTCAAATCTTCTTCGCCCGGCGACAGCACACCAAGTCGTGTCTGGAACTTGGTGCTTCCGGCTGTCGCAGTGCTGCCAAAAGCCGGGAAACGAATCGGGATACGATCTCGGGCTCTCCCAGATCTGCCTCATCTTTCTTGCCGGTGACAAGAGCTGTCGTCCTCATGTTTATCCGGCCATGACGCGAGAGACAATGCGACCAGAGACTAGATGGTGAATGGCAAGTCGCTGAGCTCCTCCCCCAAAGTGCTTCGTGCTATCAGACGAGTCTGCCCACATGAATGGTTTCAAGCCCCATCCCGGGTCTCAGTTTGCAGATCTCCCCTGCTGCTGCGCCTCGAGACCGAGTACGTACCTGACCACGCTGCCCTCGCATGGCTTCCACAAAGGGAGCAAGGGCTGGTCCGCAGTCTGCGCAGCTAGTGGTCGACCGTGGATTTCCCTTGTGGTGATCGCTCTTCGGATCAGACGAGCATCTGACGCCATGATCAACCGGAGCCAATCTGATACAAGGACATTATTTTCAAACGGCGCCGGCAAGTGGATGCACTACCCTCAGGGCGGGCCTCGGCGAGCACGTATCACCTACACCCACACCAGAGATCCATACCCATGGACGAGACAGGGACCACCACGCTGGGCGGGTGCACCACTCGGGAGGCTCAAGAGCCCCGGTCAAAACCTACCTGTGGGGACTGCTCAGGATTCTCTGAAGGCTTTACCTCAATGCGTGAGGCGCCCTGCTCTACCTTGCCGCAACTGGAAACTCTTTGCTGCACTTGACCTCCCTTTCCCTTTCGTACCTATTGCTTGCTACCACCGGAGAGCTGGCCTCCCTTCCAAATTCACCCTCGACGCATTGATTCCGGACAGGGGTAAGTTACCCTCAGCGCTGTGTGGCCCGTTGCTTGCTCTTGGAACATGGACTGAACCCTCCCCTCCTCCCCCAGGATGTCAGACTTGCTCTTCTCGGATCGCCAAACAGATCTCCTTTTCAGCTACCTCTCCACGCTTTATGCGTTGTCGGCACTGCCTTGTTTCTGTTCCCCTGGCGCCGTTGCTAGTTCGTGCCTGGTGGTCGTGGCTCCCTCCTGTTGAGTGACTTCTCGTGGTCGTCGTCTCCTCCCTGAGAATCGTCACCGCCGACGAGACCCTCTAGCCACTCGTGCTTCTTCTCTGTTCACCCAGTATTAAACCCACTGTCAGTGTCATCAGGCGATCCTAGGACCGTACTGCAGTTGGGACCGGACTCTTGACCACATCTGTTCAACGCATCTCTTCACCCGATCCTGATCTTGATCTCATCGACCGTGGCTTGCTCTGGCAACTTCATCGGGCGTCGCTGGCTGGCCCACATTCGATTCCAAAGTCATCGTCCCAGCGTGTCTCATCCGTCTCAAGGGCATCCGTTCAGCTAGCCTGGACAACTGCTTGTTGCTTGTTTCGTTCGGCTTCTTCGGTTTCCGATTCGATTGGGGGGTTCAAGCCGTATCTTCTTCTGCCACCTTTCGGATGGCCATTGCTCGACCTCTCCGGCTCCTGGGATTTGGTGTTTCAAGTGTTTGAATCTACTTCGGAACTGTCAGTGCCACTCAAACGCTGATCCCGTCCTGGATTTCGACAACCTTATTCCTCTTTGCTATCCCTGCCACGGATCGCACTACAAAGAACTAAGATATCCCATCCCGTCCACGTCCAACCTATATGGTGACACTTGACAACATCCCCACCTGCTTCATCAGACAAACTTACAACACTTAATACCGAGACCACCCCCACTGAGGCTCTTCGCTTCCTACACTCCTCGCCTCCAGTACCACCCACCGGGAAACGACGACCTTGGATTACCACTGCCAGATCAAGCACCACCGGCTGGCCTCTCAACGTGATCACTTCCACCTCGTGTCACTGACCCAAGTCGGCAAACATCTTCTCATCTTTGTGGCCCTCGATGGGTGAATAGTGCTTGCCTAACACATCGACAACGAAGCCCTCCTCTGGACATCTGTGTGAGACTCACATAACGATCGCCTACCGAGGGACTTGTACGACATCTCTTGACAATCAGTGTTTGTCAAGTGGACCAGCGGAGTACTGCGAGGATCACCCAACTCAGTCTGGCGTGACGAGGAGTTGTTTGCCATTTTCCTTCATAAGACAGCTGGCTGCCCAAGAAGGCCGGAAGTGCTCATACCAGGGTATTTCCAAAACGAAGAGGTGGTAAATATAAGTACGGAAGGACCGGACTGTTTGCTGTCCTCGCCGATCAGGCTCTCACACCGTGGCACATTTTCACAGCAGAGGTCAGTCGTCCATTTGTATCCTTGCCTTTCGTGACTCGAGGCTTACGATCCGACAGGTATTACCTCTACCACAAGTGACTCAATGAACGTCACGTCACTACTAAACACGTCGGGAGCGGCGCAGGCCGCCGGCGCGAGGCGCGCTTCGGGCCCGGTTACCTTGGGTGGCTATGAAGGAGGAGACAGGATGATGCCGGTGCGGACTTCCAGTGAATCAAGGTTGCCCGGCCGAAGCAGGACACCGTGGGATGCCGGAGGATACTCTCTACCATTGACTCTGAATGTCAAGAATGTGCAGAACTCACCAGCAGCCAAGCCCTCCTTCTACACGGAGGCGACACCGGTTGACAGCGTCGGCTCGACCAGCCCAAAGTCACCAAAGCACAAGTTCTCGGACAGCCGCAGCAGCCTCTCCTCGTACACGACGATGTCGTCAAATACCTCGAGTCACTCTCGATCGCACTCGAGAATCTCGTCACTGTCCACAGTGAGCGAGTATCAGCCGATGAACTCGTTCATGTCTGACTCGACCCCGACCGAAAGGAGGATGTCCGATCCCGACTCTGGGATGACGTGCCCTACTGTGGTTGAGATTCAGCCTCCTTCGCCATCTAGGAGAGGGTTCGAGGACGTGTCGCCCGATGCCTCGGACAATGATAGCCCAATGCATTCAGACCGACCTCGATCACCCTCAGATGCAATCCTGGTTCGAAATCGAGGGCTTGCTGGAAGCGCAAGGTACGTTGAACTGAAATTACCGTTGCTGTCATCCAGTTTCGTCCCATGTGCCCCTTCTATTTTTCGCTTGTGAATAGCTTCGAGATTGTGGGGACCCACCCAAGCCCAGTCACACTCTGATCCCTTGTAATGTTCATCCCATTGTGCGCCATTCACTCTGCTATTGTTGGTCATGGATTGTTCAATGGTATTCTTGTCGTCGTTTGGTTCACGCAACAGCGCTGCCAGAATTATTTAAGATCGCGGAAGTGGTTCCTCGCGATCCCTTCTCTTTCATCAACAACTGGCAACGTGTGCTGACTTTCACAAACACAGTCCAAGCGATTCCAAGATCATCAACTCTTTCCTGAGGCCTGATTCACCCTCGGCCTCGATTTCCAGAGCACACAAGAGAACCGTCTCAGCTCCTGATTTCCCATCCCTTCAGCAACGGTCACACCACTACCCGTCGTTTGGGCCGATGGCTGAGCCGACACCCCCCAAGTCACCGCAGGCCGACGAGCAGCAATCAGTTGGGTCTGACACCGCGATGCCGACTTCCCCGGCCGACAACACTCAGGCCACTCCGGCCACTCCGGTCTTGCCTCGCTCTACCCCTCCTGAGCCCAAGTGCATGTTTGTTGACCCCTGCACTACCGGATCTTCGCTCCGCAAGGCCATTTCTCACATCTTTGGCCGAAACAAGCTTTGCACCAAGGCCATTCCTCATGGCATCTGGGTCCACTACTGCCGCAAGCACTACCAACGGTCTCGGTACCGCAACGCTACCGACTACGCCATTCGACAAGTCGAGCTTGTCTTGATCCAGATCGAGAAGGTTCACGGCTGGAGTGAGGAGAACATCAAGACCGGCCGTCGAGGAGAAGGCGTGCTCAAGCACTGGACTCTTCAGGCTCGTAAGCGCGAGGCTAAGCGTCTTCAAGAGTCCGACTCCCGAAAGCGTCGTTTCAACGACGAAGACGACGACGACCAGGAGTTCAGCAGTGGAACCGCGATTCCCGGCTGGCTGCAGGACAAGCTGAACAAGGATTACGGAACGGAGGAGATGCTTGCAATCATCAAGGACGTCAAGGCCCGAATGGACTCCGGAGAGATCCAGCAGATTCCCGACATCGAGATCCTGCCTGAGATCATCACTGATGGCAACGAGGCCCGGCCCAGGGCAACTGTCCGTCGCACCGGCAGCAACAGCAGCGGCCACCGTCATACCAAGTCTGAGGTCTACCGTGCCCCTCCTTCCATGAGCAGCTACAATGGCCGCCCTGGTATGTCCTTCGGTCAGGATAACAAGCGCTTCCGTACAGGCGCCAGCACTTACCAGATGCCCATCCACAACCTGGCCCACCGCTCCCTCGGTGGAATGAACCAGGGTTATCCATACCAAATGGGCAACGGTTTTGCGGCCATCGCGGAGAACCAAGCCGACCCCAACTTCTGGAACCCCCAGCCTTACAGCAGCAACACCGTCCTGCCTGCTCCTGTACCTCAGCGCCACGTCAGTGTGCCCATGACCCCGGACAACAACGCCGTTCAATCCTATGCGCCTCAGAGCCGTCCCATGCACGTTAGAAGCGTGTCAGAGAACCCTGTGCTGCACAACTCGGGACATGGCCCCACCGGATTCCGCCCTTACGCCTCGCAGCCCAATCAGGGCTTCCAGCAGCAGGAGATGTTCGCGAACTACCAGCCGCCTCAGGGTTATGGCGGCCCTCCGACTTACCAGGGACAGGGATATGACCCTAACATGGGATCCAACGATCCTAATGCCCGGTTCTTCGGCCCAATCGATGGAACCTTCGATGGCTCAGCCGACTGGGACAGCCCGCGCAACGGCCACGCTCGCGTCCAGAGCACCTCTTCTATGCACCCTGCGCACATGCAGCGACACCTGTCCATGTCCGGTGGCCCTCCCTCGATGAGCTCCCTCCCGTCGATGAACGGCATGGGAAACAACGGCATGCCTGCGTACGGCTATGGAGAGTACCAGCAGCACCAGCAGCAGCACCGCTACTAGGATGTGCCGTCCTGGTATTGGCACCTCGTGTGCTCCAATTCTTGGAAGTCAAATTCTCCAGAGGTTTAATTAAGATTCAATTCTCGAAAGTCGAAGTCTGGATGTTCAAATCCTGGGTGCTCAACTCTTGGACTCGTCGATAAGCTTTGGTATTACATTCGGCGTCAGGACATCCTGTGTTTTTGGAACAGTCGGTGACGGGACGGCGAAACTGGAAAAAAAGGGCGGGAGTCGGTCTGGTCAGGCGATTATTCGAGATACCACGTGTTGCGTTTCCTTTCTTTTATCATTATGGTCCTACCTAATATCCAATGTCAATGCTCCTCTTGCACCATCACAGGGGTATGGGGGTTGCATTCCTCCCTCAACACCCAGTTCTTCCCATTCAACAAAAAACGGCGAAACGGTTGTCGGCGTCGGGGGGCCTCACGAGGAAATGATTCAAAGACACAACTCGGATTTTGAGGTCTTAAATTACATTCCTTACATTAATGAACTATTTTCCCCACCTATCTGGCCGAGCAGTGGAAGCTTTGGTGGTAGAGAAGGTGCGAGGCTCCACTTGAGAAGGATGATAGTCAGGGTCCGGCTTGGTGGTATCAAACCTGCCGGCGGACAAGAAGAGCCTGTCATTTGCAGTGGTTATTGCTATGCAATTGCGTTGCCCTGATGAACATTATTCTTAGACTAAGGACTCAAATCATGATTATGTGAAAACACTTAGCTGCCGTGTTTGTGAAGCTGGTGATCCGTCTTATCTTGACCTCGTCTGACCTGACAGCACTGCGAGAAGGTAGAGGTCGAACACAAGATTATGGAGGCATTTACTTCCCCTCTGGTTATCTCGAACATGACAGCCTACTACTACCTGCCACCCTCTCCCAAAGGAGCCTTGATTTCTTCAAGATGACTGCCCCAAGAAAACCTCGTTGGTCCCAGTTGAACAGTCACTTGACACCATCAACCCGTCACTATTGTGCGATATCGTCCACAACTGTTTCGAGGTGCTTTCAAGGGGTTCCCTCCCCCTTGGGCGAAAAGACGATGCCAAAGTACAGTCGTCAACCTTTCCTTCCCACTGAGACTCCAACCCCGGTGCCTGATCTCTTGCTGGAGCTCCTTTGTAAGACGGGCTTGCAATCTGGAGGGGTTGACAACAAGGTCCAGCTCACAGGGAAATACATCTAACTTTGGAGACAGCACGACACCATATGGAAGGCCATGACCCCGAAGCTCCTATTAAAAGGCAAGCAGCACATCCTTTCTACCGTATCACTGTTCTCACCGACCGAGAAAGGCCTGCATGTCACAAGCAGTCGCTGGCTGTCCGGAGAAGCACAGAGATTGGGGAGTCTCTGTCTGTAGGTACCCTAATCTGGTGTAGTGTTACTAAGGACAGGTACGTCGAGTTGTAAAGATGCCACCCACGACGAAGGGGGCACCAAAATCACAGACACCCCGCAAGGCGCAGCCAACACTATCCTGCCTCTGGCCCTTCCTGGGACTTCGGCTGGCGCTATTGAGATCAACTAGTACGACCCGCGACAGAGACAAGGAGGCATGAGGACAGCGCAGAGGGGGAGATACTCGGGGCGTTTCCCACCGCCAAGAGGAGGATCGAGAGGATACACTGCTGGCACAAGAGGAAGAGCAATACCCCAGGGGAAGAGAGCACCTGGTCTCGAACAGCAGAGGGAATGCAGGGTGGTGCGAAGGTCTTCGCACCACACATGAGCCGAAGCCCCGCCACGGTGCTAAGCAAATGGGCCGTGCCGAGGAGGCTGCGTGTTGACGACACACAAACCCAATCTGGGACGAACGAGCGAGCGAGCGAACGAGTAGAGGGCGAGAAGCAGAGAGCGCGCGCGCGCGCGGGCAAAGGACAATGCGACGTGCTGAAACCTGGACGGAGAATAATAAGTGGCCGCCGGGTCATTAAGAGAGCAGTCTGTGGGTTGGGGGGAGGGCAGATCGGACGATCCTAATGCTCGCGAATCGGGTGAGGCCGATCCCTCGGGGAAAGGAAGAGGGCCGCACGTGGGAGGGAAAACATCGGGGATATTGGCGTCCTTGCAATTCGTCGGCAGCGGCAGCAAGATGGACGGCCGAGTCGGGACGTACCCACGGCAGGATGGCGTGGGCATCATGGTTACGTTGATTAGGGGGACACGGGCATGGGATGGACGATCATCAAGGGCTGAAGGAACGTCGATCGAAACTCCAATGGAGAGATTTATAGGCTCGTTGTTTTCTTGAATGTGATGCGATATAATTAGATGACAACTACTTGTAGTCTCTGAGAAGACGAGAGCCTGAGGACCGGACCAGGGACACGAGTCCCGCTCGCCGTCAGTCCCATATGTACTATTCTCCAGGAAAAGAGGATATTCAATAATAAATCGGGGATAGTCATATACATGTACCGCCGTGCAAGGCAAAGGGTATCTTAACAGATCAAAAGTGCAAGTTGGCCGAGTTCTGCAGCAAGAACTCAAACTGCGGCTGGCGGAAGTCGTCGGGTATTAGGCTGGCCTTGTCGGCGTCGAACTGGATCAGCTGCTTGCTGGAAGCCCAGTCGGGCCAGTTGATGAGCTGCTCGCCCTCAGCGGCCTTGGTGCCGCCAGAGGCAGCGTTGGGGTCGAGGTTGTAGGCGAAGTTGAGGAAGTAGTTGAGGATGGCGGAGGCGGCGAAGTTGTCCTTGATGCCGTAGAAGACCTGGATGAGGTCGCTTCCGTGGAAGGTCCCCAGCGCGGCCGTCCCCTGGTCGTACTGGCTCAGGTACGACCAGCGCTTGACGCCCGGCTGGAGGCCCGTGGTGATGTTGAGCACCGCGCGGCGCGACATGGTAAAGACGGCGTCGCCGAGGAGGGCGGCCACGCGCTTGAACTGTGGGTAGATGACGTTCTCGTTGCCAGTGTCGAATGGGGAGCCCTGGGCCGGGTCATCGGGGTAGATGTCCACAAACTGATCGACGATCTTGGGGTCCGTGTTGGTGAAGTACAGTGTCTTGAGATAGTCCTTGAAGTCGTCAGAAGTGGAGATGTTGCTAGTGAAGAGGCCGAAGAGGGTGCCCTCGTCCTTCTGGTCGCCGAGGATAAAGGGGACCTGAGGGAGGTTCCCAGAGGCCGCAAACGCCTCGGGCGACGACACCAGGAACTTGCCGTCTGGTCGTGGCAGGTAGGACAGGGCAAGGGCATTGAATGAGAGAATCCCTGGCACGGAGTTCATAGAAGTGAGGAGTTTCTGAGGGAAGGCTGTGTCAGTAAGGCTTATGATAACGGCATTCCAGATTGTAGACTGAGCAGCAGCACAGTTCTCGCGACATTGACTTACCTGGTACTCTGCCTTGCGAAGGCATTGCAACGTGTCTGCCTCTCCCGCACATCCCACTCCCTGGACTACGGCGTCATAAACTTGCTGTGCTTTGGCACTGTCAACTGGATCAGTCGGTACGGCGGAGCCAGAATTCATGATCGCCCCTCTGAAAAGCGGCTTTCCCTTGTACGTGATATCACCTGAGAACCACAGTCAGCTTGCCGAGTTCAAGCCTATGAGAGCACAAGGGACCTTACCATTGTTGCCGATCAACTGATCAAAGATGGAGATTGAGCCAGCACTCTCGCCCCACAGAGTGACTTTGTCGGGATCGCCACCGAACGCCGCGATGTTATCAGCGACCCATTGCATGCCCAACCGCTGGTCCAGCAGGCCCAGATTGGCACTGCCCTCAGCAAGAATCTCTTTGCCGCCCAGAAATCCGAACCCGCCGACCCGGTAGTTCACCGCGGCGAAAACGACGGGCTTGCCCAGCTCAACCGACCGCGCGACAACATTCGAACCGTCATACATAGCCGTACTGCCGAGCTCAAATCCGCCCCCGAAGATCCACAGCATCACGGGCAGCTTGTCCCCTTCCTTGGTGCCCGCAGGCCGCTGCACGTTGATGGTCAGGCAGTCCTCCTGCCCCCCGATGATGTTATTCTTGAGCAGCGGCGAGTCGACAACCGTCTCCAGGACATCAGCCGCGACCCCCGGGACGTTTGGGATCTGTATGTCCTCGCCGAGCAAGAACTGCGGGCACTGCTTGGGCAATAACGTCGTGGCATCCACGTTTCCCAGGGAATGGTTCGGGTCCAGCGGCACTGGAGGTCTGAGGCGGTTGTTCCCCACGGGAGGCTGGGCGAAGGGGATCCCTTTGAAGTTCTCGACGAAGCCGCCAGCGGAGCCGATGAAGGGGAGCGCGCTCCCCTCGATGATGGCTTCGGGCGTGGTGATCTTCACCGTGGGCCCGAACAGCCGCTTCTCTTTGGCAGACTTTATCCTCGGGGCTGCCTGGGCCCCCATGCTGAGGAGCAGGACGCAAACGAACGTTGAGATCATCCTGAGCGTCTCGGAAGACAAACAGGGATTCAGCTGAGTGCAACGAGGGCTGGGTTGGCTGGACTGGAGTGAGTGTTAACAAGCACGATGGGGGGTCGGCGTGATCACCCCTTCTCTTTGGGAGCATCAAATCGTGGACGGGATGAAGTCTTTTATTATTCCATCAACAACCCCCACCGACATCTTCAAGATTGCGGCATTACATCACGTTGGAGATCATGCACACGTATGATGAGCACGGAGACGACGTCCAGGGCATTGGGAAACTTCCCGAGGCTGCCATAGGGCGACTACGTCTGACAGCTGACTGGAAGCCCTGCTTAATGGAAGAGTTATCATGCCGTTGTCTGAGGGGTTTCGAATGGAATTTCCTCTTTAGGACACTCCCAAGCCACAGCCCTGGAGAGGGCGCGCCGACGGAGCGACCAAAGGGAGGGGCAGTGGATGAGAGATCCCCAGGGCCTCGTGATCGCCTTTTTGCGTGGCCTTCGTTAATCTACGACCCTGTCGTCGGTTGGGACAAGGCGGACACCAAAATCAGATGAGGTGAGGGGAATGTGGCTGTCAGCACCACCACCATTGGACTTGGGGATTGGCCATCTGTCTCTCGCAGGGTTGGGGAGTGCCCTAGCTGGCCGGCAGTGCGCGGAAGCCAGATGCGATGAAGATCGCCTCCACGGGCCCAATGAGAAATTGTTTAGCCGGATGGAGGAACACTCCCTTGTCTGGATCTGTAAACTTGAGGCGATCGCCAGGTGACTGGACGACAAAAAGGGCATTCTTCAGCGTCGACCATGCCCTCGTATTCGTATGAGGTTTTGTTGCCCATTGTGTATCATCCAGGAAGGCCGAGCATGATTTACGTGAGACTTCGGCAGGGCAGCCCGACGAGGACATGCACGAGGGTAATGAAGTGAGAAGACAAACGTGTGCTAGATGAGGGGCCAGACCTGCACCCGTCTCAACGCTTCGGATCGTCAGGAGCGGCGCATGTGAAATTCCGGGGAAGCACACATCCATGATTCGGGAGAAGAAGCTTGTCCACCGTGGTGGCGGGATGATGGTGAGCGGTGTTCCCTGCCTCGGCACGGGCGCTGCGAATCACGAACGGGAGTTTTTATCCTGCCGAAGGCGCCTGCGGGGGTTTGGACGAGTTCGCGCGGCCGCGGGAGATGCAAGGCATACACGTGCATGACGGAATGCTTTTGAGAGACCAGAAGAAGTTGAGAGCGGATCAGATGGTGTAGCTGACGTCGATGAACCAGAATGCACATTTAACGAGCCCGTAGGACGTTGGAATAACCTTTTGGAAGGATTGCTTATGTCTGTGACTACCCGACGATGCGACCGAGACAGTACGGCCGTGCTAGCGCAGACACCCGTCATTTTCAGTTCTGCGTAGATGGCGCATCAGGTACATGCCCTCAGAACCAAGTACACGGATCTCACTTGCAGTAGGGCCCGCTGGCCGCCCCCCTCCCTCCAGGCCGTAGCCCCCAATCAGCGCCTACTCATTACTCCTGCGTCCATCTCGTTCGATTGATGCTTGATCTTCAAGGACAGCTTAAAGGGGCTTCCAGATCAGGAAATGCTTGCACTATGATGAACGTCCTCACACGCCTATTCGACCAGGTGTTTGAACGCTCTCCAGCATATGCAAAAACCCAAGTGCACGCGTCTCTCTGGCTCCTGTTGTGATGCTGGTGAACGCAAGCAATGCAGGGCAGAAGGTGCCGTACTGCGTGGGTACCCACTGGCTGTGTATCAGGAAATGAGGGTGCACAGCATGGGGTAAGGAAGAGTCCTCATGATAGCTGCAAGTCCTTGCCTCTCGCGCCTCGAATCCCAGCGCAGCGTCTAGCTGAATAGGCGCTTCTCCAAGGCTCGAACTACCCTTGGCCTTCATCGCGTTGGGAGGAAGGACCGCGTGCACCATACCAACAGACATTTCATTCTCTTGGCACGCCCGCATCCGGGCCGTCTCGGGGATGAAACACTACCAGTGCCACCCGTGGGTCTCTGGGGACCTGTGCGCTAGGAGACGTCAATGACGACCCTTTCTCATGGTGTGGCATTTTCTGAACACGACAACGTTCTGCGTCGACTGAGTGCTGGTTTTCACATGCGATAGCCAATCTTGTTTCGCTTACACCTCATTTTTCTAGCCCAGAGCTGTCATCGTTCAGGGTAGTCTTCCTCGAGAGTGGTGATCCCCAGCATAGCGTCCTACTGCAGACCTGCCGCCGTAGACTTCTCTTTCGCCTGCGCCGGCCTTTCTGCAAGACTGGCACGGCGATTAATACGTCCCGAGAAGCTCAAAATGCTGTCCGCATTGTATGTCTTGGCCGGGGCGGCCCTGGCATACGGTGCCTTGACTTACTTCAATGGCTTGCGCTCTCACATTGCGGCTGCGAGGCGGTCAGGACTGCCATATGTTGTTACTCGTCAGCTCACACACCTCCCTGTCCTTAACAAGCTGAATGTTACTGACTCTTGTGTCTTAGCTATATCGCCGTTTAGCCATTATTGGCTGCTGATGTTTTGGATATGGACGCCCATCATCAAGACCCTACCCAAGTCCTGGTGGGAGAGCTGGATAGAGTAAGTCTCGAATGCAAAAGTTGATTGGTGTTTTTACCACCATGTAACACAACACGGCTGACCAGACCACCAATTAGCATCATGCAACCTGACTGGTCATATCGCCTTCTCCGAGAGCCTTGGAATCGGCTCGGCGATACCTTTCTGGTGGTAACACCATTCAAGACCATCATGTGGACATCTAGCGCAGAAGCCATTCACCAGGTTACGGCTCGGCGCGAAGCCTTCCCCAAGGAAACCTCAGCCTATGAGATCCTGGCCATCTTCGGACGGAACATGCTCACGACCGAGGGTGCTGAGTGGAAAATGCATCGCAAGGGGGTGTCGCCCAGCTTTAACGAGCGAAATGCCGCTTACATCTTCGGCGAGTCAATCCATCAGACACAGGGCCTGATCTCGCACTGGATGGGAGATGATGCAGAACACAAGCAGAGGATCAGTAGTGCGACCATTGACACCGTTGAGCACGACACCATGACTCTTGCCCTGAACATCATAGCTCATGTTGGTTTTGGACTTAGGTTCTTTTGGCCGGGCCAAAAGTTGCCTGATGACCTGAGTGTGCAAAACAAGAAGTATGCCAGTTTCGAGCCTCCAAAGGGCCATTCTTTGACGTTTGTGGACTCACTGGCAACGGTCCTCGAGAGAATTCTTTTGCTCCTGCTCCTTCCTCAGTGGCTTCTGAATTATCTTCCATTCAAGGCCACCAAGGAGGCGCTAGTCGCTTACAAGAACTACGACACGTATATGCAGGAGTTTCTGGAGGACAAGATCGAGGAGGCTCACAGGGGCGCCAGCAGTGATGGTATGGACATCATGGGCCAACTAGTACGAGCCACGTACGGCGGCAAGGGCAAGAACGAGAAGAAGGCAGACGAACCACTGAAGATGTCCGACGCGATGATCAAGGGCAATGCCTTTATCATAATCGTCGCCGGCCACGAGACGACGGCCAACACCCTGCACTTCACCCTAAGCGAGCTCGCCAACAACCCAGCGGCACAGCGCGCCCTGCAGGCAGACGTGGACCGCCTCTTCGGGCGCGACAGCGACCCGCAGACGTGGAACTACGAGAAGAACATCAACGCGCTATGCGCCTCAAACGTCGCGGCCTGCATGAACGAGGCGCTGCGGCTCATCCCCTCGGTCGTCGACATCCCGAAGCACGTCAGCCCGGGCCAGGACCAGGCCATCACGCTCAACGGGAACAAGCACGTGCTGCCGGAGAAGACGATGATCGTCCTGAACACGGTCGGCGTCCACCGGAACCCGAGGTACTGGCCGACGAAGCAGAAGGGCGGGGCCGCCGGGGAAGAGAACGACCTGGACGAGTTCCTCCCCGAGCGGTGGTACCGCCCCTCGCTGACAAAGGCGGCGGAGGCGCAGGAGGACGACGAGGCCGAGGACTTTGGCGGGTTCAAGGGGCGCGACACCAGCGAGCAGCTATACAGGCCGGTGCGAGGCTCGTTTGTCCCATTTAGCGACGGTGCCCGCTCATGCTTGGGCCGACGGATCGCGCAGGTCGAGATGCTGGCCGCGCTCGCCGTGTTGTTCCAGAAGTACAGCGTCGAGCTTGCGGTCGACGAGTGGGCGTCGGACGAGGAAGTTGCGGGCATGACGCTGGAGGAGAGGAAGGAGGTGTACGAGAAGGCGAGGACCAAGTCCAGGGACACCATTAGGCAGGCGACGTCGGTATTGACGCTGAAGCTGCACGGGAAGCTCAAGGTTCCTGTGCGGTTGGTCAAGAGAGGGGAGGAGAGGTTCGTGAATGCGGTGGATGTCTGAGATGATAGACTAGGCGCGCACTGAGTGCTCAGACTGGGGAATCTACAGCACGAGAAATCTATAGCATATGCGCAGTCTTGACACCTCGAGAACTAAAGACAACACGTCGTACGCATTTATCATCACTATGTTGTAGCCCGACTCTCGAGCGAGGCACGTTCGTAAGAGCCCTCAATGTTGGGATACGGCGAATAGTACCCTACCGCATTCGAAATGAGATGTAACCGTGAGATGGAATGGTATGCGATCGGCAATGACTTGTTAGCCAGCGAATGAGCAGTTTACCAAAAATGGCCTCACTTTGGGACAGGCTGGCGAAGGTTCCCCTCCAGCTCCCACCTCCAGCCCCCCTGATTTCCAAAAGGGTACAAGGTGTGGCCCAAGCTCCAAGCTGGAGAAGCTAGCTCTGTCCCCGACGGACCGCGCTTTCCCTTTCCCATCTCCACCTGCTCAGAGGTCCACAGCACCCAGCCAACTGGCCACCCCCCCCCCTGTCCACCAGGGTCACCTGCCAAAACACGCAGACACCCCCCCAAACATTGAGATCAACAACATAACCCGCCCACACCTCTCGTGTCTTAGGTACAAACACACGCCCAGTCCAACATCTTTGTGCCGTTGATGCCCATATACAGTAGATAATCTCGTCGCAGAACATCTGCCTATCGCACACAGCTCACAAGCATCGCAACCTCGTCGCATCGTCTACGCGATCACAAGCACCCCGCCAACGGCACTGACATCATGTCCAGCTCGTCCAATAGCTTCCTGCGCGGCCAGCGCAAGTCAGACCTGCTCGAGTTGGCCGAGACTGTTGGTCTGCAAAAGTACGTCCAGAATCTATCTCTTGTTAAGCTTTCGCGTCTCCTCGGGAACTTCTTTGCGATGCGCGAGCTTACATCACGGCCTGCCCATCGCTTCACTGCCGGCCTTGCTGGTGGAGCTGTCGCATTACGCCCATCCGGCACGACCGTGTTGCGCCTCCGTGCGGACGCGCGCTGTCGCCATATGCGCAAACCCAAGCTGTACACTGTTCTTCCAAGGGTGACCGCCCAGTGACTAACATGCGATGCTGATTCCAGCACCGACGGCCTCAAGAAGAGTGATCTCGAGGTCGCGCTCGACGACTTCCTCGCTGAGAACTCGAACCAGTTCAGCAAGAACCCCGCAACCCTGCCTTACTACCAGGCACGCGCTCGCGCAATAGGTTCACCAGTAAAGAAGGAAGCACCGCCTCCTGCTGAGGCCCCCAAGACCGCGAAGCGAAGGGCTGCGAAGGCAGCTGAGCAGAACATCGCCGCCACTGCCGGGTGAGTTGCGCCGTACAGTCCGTCCATGGCGCGTCTTGTCGCGCCCGGGGACCGCACCGTGTAAACAAGACCGAATGTACTGACAATGCGCTACCAGAGATGATTCTGAACTCGCCTTGACCTCCGCAACACCGGGTCGCGCCCTGTCCCTTGCCCGGCGCATCCCGCTCCCCGCGTCGCCGGCTGACGTTGCCCGGGTTGTCGACGAGCGCACCGTCGCGCTCCGAGAGCGCGTCGTGACCCTTTATGAGGACTCTGGCGTCAAGGAGGTCGCATACAACACGCGCGACTCGCTGTCCACTGTCAACTCGATCCTGTTCTGCATCAACGCGTTCGAGCTGTACCACTTGCGGAAAGAAATCCTCTCAGACCGATATGCTTTCACCATCCCGGCCATCGCGGCGCTGGGGACGTCGGACTACCCTGTCGAGGTTCCCGACATGTTTCTGTTGCTGACGAGCTCGTTCTGGAACCCGGCGCTGCTCTGGGCTTTCACAAGCGTGGTCGTGCCCGCGTTCTTCGGTTTCTACTTTAACCTCTCGGCCGCGCACTCGCAGCCTGGCCGCGGGAGGAGGAGCAGCTCTCAGCCAGAGAACGTCATTGACCCCTTGACCTTCAGCATCGCTAAGGCGGTCATTACGTACGTGGTCTACCAACAGGGTGTCACCTTTGGTGGCTGGGTTGACCAAACGTCCGTGGCACGCATCAACTCGGCCGTCTACGGAGGCTGGAAGGGCGTCATTGTTGGCGCCGCAATCACCGGCATTGCGAGCTTTTACGACGCCGTTTTGCGCAAGTAGAGCTCTCGCTAGATGTGCGCGGTGAGTGACCGTGGGCACCGCCATGACGGCGCCTGGCTCACGCCACTGTTGCATACTAGCCGCCCTTCTACTACATGTTGAACTATGCGGGGCATCGTTGCAGTCTCGGGGTGTGGTGGATCCTACTACACCCTACTACACCCAGAGAAGGGTGTTACAAGGCGTTTACGGCGTTGTGGCGTCGCAGGGCCTACGGCTCCCTTTTCGACCAGATACCTCCCTTTTGATTCTTTCTGGCTATGTTCTCTCAAGAGAGCAAGACATGGCGCCTTTGTGACCGTAGGAGTCTGTTTTACGCGGGGACGCCTTCCTCGGCTTGTGGTTGAAGAGGGTTGGCGGGCATTGGATGAACACACAAAGCTGTTGGATCCGGGGGTGGCCTTTTTGCGAATACTGAGTACTTCTTATTCTCGGATCGAACGTACTGGTATTATTTTGATCGGTCTGTCTTGTGTTGGGGGTTCGGAGGGTCCAGCGATGGGAGCGGTATGCGTACTTTGGTCTTTTTGCTCGCTCAGTAGCTGGTAGAAACACGTACAGCATGGGACGAGGTTAGGTGGGGATATATTGGGCGGAAGAATGTGATGTAGCACGGCTCGGCTCGTTCAAAGTTTTGAATCATTGTTGATATCTTCCCAAGGAAATTGCCATTGGCTATGCGAAGTGAAACTCACAGCCGCGTTGTTCAGCCATGGATGTCCTGCAGAGCAGCAAGCGTCGAAGGTCGGACGGATGACACGTGTGTTGGCGTTCAAGGGGGGCGTTCCGACAGCGCGGTCCGGACGACGAGCGCATGAGTGGGCTCGAACCCCTTCTTCTTGATCGGAGTATCCATCCTGTGGGAGGTGACGCAGCCTCGGGAATTTCAAAAGGCGAAGGGCGAGCGAGCAGAGAATGCGCCGAGCCAAATGCAATGCGCACGGCGGGCAGCACTCACCTGGGCGCGCGGCATTTGGTACGAGCGGTAATGTTCTGGGTGCAGTGTGTGCATTTTAGGGCGAGTGCTAGGTGCTGTGTGTCGGCTCACATGAAGACAGGAATGCATATTACATATTACACAAGATACGCTCATTCCCCGAGGAAAATACCCGGGCGGTGGTCTTGTTTGGGTCGGTCGCATGTGCCTTGACTCTCGGCGGGCTTGGTAATAAAGCCGCGTGGCCGGCCGGTGCATCATCATCTATCCCATCGGCATCGGGAGAAGGGCCCCAACGAACAGTGCTTCCAGAAAACGAGCCACAGGAAAAAAAAAACAATACTGTGTAAGTGCTGCTGGGGGTCTGCGTCCATAGGTAGATGGGACCGCCTGTCCGTCCCGGGGGAAGGGGGAGTGTTTAATGCACTAGGAAGCCCAGTGAGACTGAATCGGTCCTTCACTGCTACCCTCACCGACCCTCGGTTGAAGAGACTAATAAACAGCAATGGACTGTCGGTCGCAGATAGTGACGACATTGGGGTCCCGGTTTTTTTTTTTCTGTCGTCTCCTCCCGATCTGAGGGAACGACCCTACGAAGATCTTGAGGCAGAAGCAGGATCCTGGCCCCCGAATAAACTTTTTGTGAACCCCTGAGAGCTGTGAGCCGGATGCCCCTCTCTGGGGGCCAGCAGATGGAGGCGTTGTGTGCCTGACGAGGCGCTATCTAGGTGTCCGGTGTGATGCCCAATATCCACCTGCTCAGCTACGACGCTGAGTGGGAACGCTGGTCGCCAGCTGCACGAGTGGATGGCTCGCGGACGCTCTTGGCTTCAGTCAGCGATAGACATCGCGGCCAGCTCGTGCAGTGTGACAGAAGTTCCTCCCGTAACGCACTTGCTCGGCACGGGAGGCCCGATAGCAGGCTAATTAGACTCAAGACCTGGGGGATTATCGATATCGCCGACATACCTAGGTAGAGAGGCGGATGCTGCGCCATGCTGTGATGTGAGGGCAAGGATCTATTTTTACCGTTGAAGAAACAAGATAGCAGCCGTAGAAATGTGACGTGCCCTGCGCCGGCGGCCACATCCACATTTGGGAACAAACACCTCCTGAAATTCATGCGGTGCCCGTCGAACCCTTTGGGGGCATTAAAAGCGTGTGGCAGGGTCCCGAGTATCATGCGGCAGGGGGGCACAAAAGCTGGTTTTTTCGCGCGGCCACTGGCGACGACGATGCAAACCCAACATGGGGCCAAGCATGGGGTCGACCAAGGCAAGGCGAAGCAGGGCGAGGTGAGGCGGGTCGGTGTCGGGTTCGGTGTCTCGAAAGAAGGAGACACCGACCGCAACCAGTGAGGCGACGAGGGGCCGCGGTCAAGGGGAAAAAATGGGAGGACAATTGAAGAAACAGATGCAGCACAAGTGGACAGGACGGTGGGATGTTTTGTCAATAAGCTTTCGGCAAGGCGCCAAGCAAAGTTCTCGAGCAGCACATCGCTGAGCTATGATGGTCGCACTCGTGCTCATCAATCGTGGGCGGGACCCATCACGAGCTTTCACAGCTGACTGCGGGCGAGCTGGATTGATTCCATTGTAGGCAGCCCCCTCGTATGTTCCGCCCTGGAGGAAGCTGGAGGATCGAGTGTGGGTGTGCCTCGCGGGAGATTGGAGATTACGTAAGGGGTCAGCTGTGCAGAGCGGCAATGTGCCAACTGCCTGCTGTTGTCATGTACCGTAGTAGCCCCCCCCCCCCATCCAATCCCGCGAAACTCTATTTTATACTGTTGTTGTTCAGAGACTGTTCCGTCGGTTGCTCTGGTCGGGTGGCACTGAAGGAACATGCCGCGGACTTTTCATATGAACAGCTATGTGAGCGGCATAGGACTGTGTAGGGTAGAGTGACTGTCTGGTAGCGGTAGAAACCTTGGAAGATGGTAGGTACCCCGTGGGGACTGGGCGGCCGTGCCTATTCTCCCGATCCACTCATTATCTACTCGCGGCCTGTGGGAGCCACTAGTCTGAGTACACAGCTCTGTTTTCCGATTGTTTGATGCCTAGTGCCCAGTGCCCAGGGCTGAGAAACGAGAAACAAAGTAGTGGGTACGGCCTGACGTTGGGCGGCGGTACCGTTCTGCCACGGCATTGTTGTACTGTGCTGTGCTGTGCTGTGCTGTGCCATCATCTGGAAAACCTGCTCGTCATCTTGGTCGTTGATCTTTTCCCAAGACCACCTGCTCTGCCTCTGTGCAGCCTGCCCCTGCCTGGCCAACCAACTGTCTACCTGTTCCAAGCATCCCGAGGTCTACCGCAATAGGTATCCAGGTAGACTACTTACCTCCCAGTCCATCACTGTCCTGCCAACTCTCCAAGGCCCCTCCTTAAATTGTTGATCTGTCAGGGCCCCGTCTCCTGCCCACGGCCCCTCCCTGCTGCCCGCGCCAAGCCCCAGTTACGCAAACCCATCGAAGCTTTCCATCAGGTCGAGCTTGCTCTCTCGGGCCCTCTCAGTCTCTCTTTCTCGACCCGCCGGGCCCCCGACAGGCACTTCCATCAGATATCTTTCAAGACCGTTTCCATAAAATATCCCACCACCTGGCATCTGTCTGTTTCCGTTACCCGCGCCTTCGTTCCATCCTAGCATATCTACCATCCTTGCCCGCACTTGACCTGCAAGACACTGCATGCCTACACACATGGCCTACTGCAGGTTCGCACATTCAACGTTCTCGACATATCTTACCCAGCATATTTGAGACGAGAGAAGGAACCGCACAGAAACTAGACCTCGTTGACAAGCAGACCTGGTCGCTCGCTCTCGACCGACCAACGCAACTCTGACGACGACAACGACGACAACGACAACAACGGCCAGTGCGACCTCGAGGGCACCCCCAGCGACGCCCAACCCGTCCCGCCATCAACGACGGGGCTCTTTCCTGGACCGAGCACCACGAACCACCAACCTCCGAGCCTGAGTCTGATCCCGATCTTGAGCCTGCAGCTAGACTTCCTTGTCTCTCTGCTGCAGCTTCTCGGCGGACCCACTGCGAGTTGTCGTTAGTGGCTTCCAGACCCGTCCCGCATCCATCTCGACAGCCCGGAACCCACCGCACACCCTGCACTCCCCAGGTCTTGTCCAGTTCAGTTGACGGGCACAGCAACGTGTGTCCTTGCTTGGAGGTGCGTAGGTCAGATCGAATCGTATCTTGTCTCCTTCCCACTGCCTGGTTCCTTCTTGCAGCAGTGGAGAGTGGCCGGGTCTGGGCGGCAGAAGCCCCCGGAGCGCCTGGGAGGAGCAGCCTGCGAGCGGCGGGATTGGTCACGATCTCGTTCTATCTTGGGAAGCTCCCAGGCGGGCGAGCCGCCCACTGGGACCTTTCGACCTCTTTTTCAGGTCACACGCCGCCGCAGGTGCTTTTTGGCGATAGTCTCCTACCCACATCACCGTCCATTTCCCCTCCCTGCTTGCTTGCTCTGTTTCCCTTCGCTTATCTCTCCACTTTCCCTCCCCGTCCCAATCAGCAGCCGCCATTGTGACACCACTGGCACAGCCCTCAGGAGACCCTGTTTGTTGACATATATCGTTTGCTTCCTGCAGATTTCCCGCAGATCCGGCAGACCGCAAGCTTCCAACCTACAGCCTAGGACTGAGACACCTTCCCGCGCTGACCATACTCTCGGATACCTCCCCACACGGTATCCTCCTGCTCTGCCCTGCAAGACCGCAACCTGCACCTGGTCCCCTGCAACTACGATGAGCCTCGCCAGTACCGCGCCGCTGCAGAGCGGCTCCTCGAACCAGCCCGCCCCGGCGCTAGCTGAGCCGTTCGAGCCGAAGTCGCAGAAAGCTGAGAAGGTACGGACCGGGTCAACTAGAGGGGCTGCCGAGGAGGGTGCTAATGAGCCTGAAAAGAAAAACAAGATGCGAGGGCTGTTCGGGCTCGGCAAGAAGAAGACGGACGAGCCCGTCAAGGCGCCATCAAGATCAGATCCCGCCGCCAATGCTGCCAGTGGCACGAGCAAACAGACCAGGAACCCCCCGACACGACAATCCACAACCTCACCCATCCAGACGCCCTCCTCCCCGGGTCGCGGGGTCTCTTCTTCGTCCCCGAGGCTTGCGTCACCGGCCGGCAGCCAGATATTCGAGCGCGATGTCCAGGAGGCCGCACATGTACCAAACTCGCCTGCGATCCCAAGCCACATCATAACCGAGAACCACGTACCGCCTGTGCTCGACGATGCCTCCAAGGCCATAACCGATGACCATCTTGACCCCGATTCCGTCGAAATCATCACCCACTCGAGCCATCAACCAGCCGCTGTCGCGGTCACCGGCGTCCCTGACCACATGTCCAATAGCTGGCAGGACGACCTGGCCTCTAGCCTGGCCGCCTCGGACTTCAGGCCAGTGCATGATCACACTGACTCTGGCAGCAATTACGGCAGCCTGGACAACGTCGACATCCGCCGGCTGAGCTTCATCAGCTTCGCGGACGTGGTCCAGGCCGAGCACCAGGGCCATGCTGGGCTGGGCGGGTCCAGGGAATCAATTCACCTCGCGGGTCTCACCAGCCTCTCCTCTGCGGGCGGTGGCTTGAACCGATCACCGTCACCAATCCGCTCGCCCGTCTCTTCGGCCGGTGGTGCATCACCACCACGTAGCAAAACGGGATCCCTTAGAGGTATCGAAACATCACCCAGCCGGAAACCATTGGCCAGCCCGGTGTCGACAAACCTGTCCATGTCACCGTCCATACCGGCCATTGGCCTTCCTGGTGAGCTCAACGTTGAAACGATGAGTCAGGCACTCGGAAGGACGGGCTCGGGTGACCTCAACGGGATGAGGAGCATCCCGATCAGCCCCGTGGAGGGGGCGCCGTCGCGTTAGCTGCGCGTGGCGAGAGGCTGCGAGATTCGCAGTTGTCCTTTTCCGCATCGGCTGGCAGGTGAGAGGATTGACAGGGTCATTCGGCCGGCCTCGGTGCCGCCGCGGGTGTGATCATGGGCAGGGCTTAGGGAGATGCCCATTCAGTAGGGATGGAGGAGGGGGTGGCGTCTTTTGAAGAGTCTCTGGTTACAATTGGCAGGGTCAACCCAAGAAAGACTCGGAGGAAAGCCACTATTTCAATTCTTACGGACTTTTGAAAACTCGAAACAAAATCCGGCTGCTTACGACGCCTCATACATCCAAGAGGATTTTCCGAATTCGCAACAACATACCCATCTACGAACGATTACCCATTTGATTTCGCGCAGTCGTTACTTCTATTGCACAAGAGAGAGGGTGGAAAGTGTCGTTTCACGGTCGGCGAGGCACTCGTGGCATCAGGGCTTGTTTTCGTGTGTCTGGCTTCGCGAGGGAGAACGGAGCTGGTAGGAAGTGACAACATCGATGGGCTCTTCTTTGCTATTCTTTGCTGCCGCCTTTTCCTGATTTTGAGTAACTGGCCACACCTGATTGTTTCGCTAAGAGGGAGAAGACGAGGGGGCCAAGGCGGCTGCTTTTGCTTTTAACTTATGTTGTTTTTGGAGAACAGCTGATTGATAGGCTACCTAGAAGATACCTGGAAATATGAGGGGAGCTGCGAGGGCAAATCGAACATTAATTTCCCCGTCGGCTTCGGCTTCGGCACCCGTCCTTTATCATGAATGTCGAGTATCGTCGAGTCGGTGAGCAAGGGATTGTGAGGATGAGCTGGTGTCCAAGCAGCCCAACCGCTGTGGTGCCTGACCGCCTCTCCGCCTGGTCTCGCCCTTTGCATATCAGTCAGTGATTTGCCGCTCCCAGGCAAGGATCAGAAGTGCGTGGGGGCAGCCGGCTCCGCAGTACACGTGTGAGCATATATGGTGGACCACGCGCGGCCTAGCCTGGCCCTACATCCAGCCGGCCTCGCCGGCCTGGCCGCTGTATTGGCATTGTATGGATTGGGTGAGAAAGTCAGAAAAAAGGGGACCGGAAAAAATAGCCAGGCAGAGGTTTTACCGGTGGTTGTCGTGGTGGTGGTGGCCGACCTGCCGCAGCTCGGGACCGGAATCGGAGGCGCCGTGCTGAAGAAGGAAGGGAAACAAACATGATCGAAGGGGGAGGGTTGGCTATCCTCTCGGTATTGCTTAAATGACGGGTTCCGGAGCATGGAAGGCGTTCTTCCTCTGGGTATTGAAACATCATCGAACCCGGGCATGGCTTGAGTTGCTTGTCCCCGGAATCTTCGCGACGAAGAAGGGAGGAAGGCAGCTAGGTGTGCCTTTCTACCCCTTCCTTCACGGGCCGAGACATGCGAGGCTGCGATGAGGTTCGCTCGTGGCCAAAAGGGGCGGCCTCAGGCTCTGTGTCACCTCTTCTGATGCTGCTTCTGGCTTTGGGTCTGGCGCGCGTGCCTTTCCTTTTCGCCGAGTCCCACAGAGTCTGTGGGGGAGGGGGGATGAGGATGAGACAGGTCGCTCAAGGTCGAGAATAAGTTTATTTGCCGTGTGTGTCTTGCAGTTGTGAGTGGGCCGGTCCGGTTAGATGGACGACGGGCTGGGTCACCAGCTCTGCGTGGAATATTGTGGAGTGAGCCTGTGATGCCTTGATTCCATGTCGTAGTCGAGCATGTCTTTCTCAGCCTCGCTAGTCGGTCCGCTGGGACGAGGTTGAGGAACTCGCATAGTTGATCCCACCCACGCGCATGTCCCTGGTGTCTGGTCCCTACTACTCAATATGCCGTGGTAGTCGTAACAAGACGTGACACGAACATACGGACTCGACCCGTTGTGATATGGCGATGTGTTACTCGGCTGGAAGAGCCCAGATGCCGACATGGCTGGCGACCTTCACGACCGAGTCGAGTATTAGCATTCTCGAGGCGGTCACACAGTTTTCCGTGCACAAGAGGCCAGGGTCTGTGTTTTGTTGGCTGTGCCAGTTCCCTTCGCGGTCTGGATCTTGATGGGTTATTCGGCTTTCTGCCGCCCTAACAGCCTCCACCAGGCCCAGCACCATCATACTGCGGTGATCCGGTCATCGAAAGGTTCTCGCCGGGGCCAGCGCGCCCTTTTGGTAATTCCCAGAACGTCCTGATGCGATCCAACAAGGAAAACGCCGATTGTCAGCGTGACTCGGGGCCGCAGTCGGACAGTCGAGGCCGGAAGTCGGGAGAGCAGCCGGCCAAGTTCCATTCGCCCTTGCCGTGCCCCTGCCCCATCACATCGCCCTGTGCTTGACGATACGAGCCATACGACATACACGGGCCTGCTCACAGCATGCCCGTCTCGTTACTTGCAATACGGCAGCGTCAGTCCTAAGAGGTCGAATGGCAGCAGAATCTCTCCTGTACGACACCCGATCGAGCAGGCCGCCCGCCCACGGGAACCAAACATCCGTCACCCGTCAAACTGCCGTCCCACCCGTGGGCCCGTAGGACATAGACCATGACGAGAGAGGAATGGTGGGCCCCAGAAGCACACGGCGACTCGACTCGACTTCGACTCGGGCCTAAGTATTAGGCTACTGGGGCGCGGCTATGTCACGGCAATAGGCCGCGGATAACGGCCGCCATGGCACCAGGAACAGGTTGGGTTTTGTCCACGGCTGGGCTCTTGCTATCACACACCACCTCGGTTTGGCGCAGATCCTTCTTTTTTCTCCTCGCCTTCCCACCACGCACCCATGCGGCTGGCTGCTGTTGGTCAACGGCCGCCCGGTCATGTCTTGCAACCTCTTGATCCCAGGACATTCTGTAACTCGCTCCTGTCTGGCTAGATGCTGGTCTTCAAGCCGGACCTAGTGGCCAACTTCTCGTGCTTGCCGCTTGCCCACCGGTGCTCGGACCGCAACCGCCATTAAATCAATGTCATTCTGTCAGTCAGTCAATCATTCTGTCTGTCTGGGGCGAGAAAAATGTATGCCGGGCCCCACCCCCATCCTTTGGTCGAAACAGGAAGCTATTCACGATCCACCGGCGGATCTCTCGCTGCCCGCAGCCGATGACTCTTTGGGAGCATGGGGCCCTCCCTCCTGGACACAGATGCCACCTCGCGCACACCCACCCGCACAATGCGTGCATGCACACGAGCGAATACAGTCTAGCAGTCTAGATAAGGCGAGTGCCATGCTGTCACCCAGATAGATGGTGGATCGCCCCCTGGCTAGCCCTTTCCTTTTCTCCTCCATGCTTGGCTTCGCCCTACCGCTGCGACATCGTCTCCCCATTGTGCGGGAACGTCCCCCAGACTACATCGTCTTGTCTCCATTCTTTCCCGGCTTTGTCCCGAGAGACGGCATTCCCCCGAATATAGTCATTCTTGTCCACCTTATATGCGCCGTCCTCTCTCAGTAGCGGAGAGGATACTGTTGACCTTTCTTGGCAAACGAGAAGTCTCGCCTGCGATGATACCCTCACTTTGCCCCTGTCATCCTCAAAAACAAGCCTCTCTCTAAGTCAACCCCATCCCATGACACGTCATGATGGCCAAGACCGAGAAACAACCCCATGTCCCTGCCGTCATGGGAGAACAGCACAGCAGGGGACACAACGACGGGTACGACCGTGACCTGGAAGCCGGACGAACAGAAAGGGAGGAAGGGGACCACCGGTCGACGACCTTCACAGACGACAACTCATCGTCCTCGTCATCCTCCCCCTCCTCCCGCCGGCACAGCACCGCCAGCACGACAAGGCCGGGGCCGGCCCAGCGGACGCAGAGCCCCGGCGGCAGCCCCGTGGCCCGCATCTCGACCAACGTCTCGCTCGGGCCGGACAACCCCGTCGAGCACTACACCTCCTTCGTCGAGGTGCCGGACTCGGTCTACGACCGGATCCCTCAGCACCGCAAGCTGGTCATCGTCGCCCTGCTTTCGTACTGCGCCTTCCTGGCGCCCATCTCCTCCACCACGGTCCTCTCCGCCGTCCCCGAGGTCGCCGCCACGTTCGACACCACGGGCTCCATTATCGGCCTGTCAAATGCGCTGTACATGCTCTTTATGGGCCTCTCGCCCATCGTCTGGGGGCCATCCAGTGAGGTCTGGGGGAGGAAAAGTGTGAGTCTGACTTTTTGTAATGAAAAATGTGTCTTACGGTTGAGCGTAGGCATGTGTTCGCGCATGGATTCGAAGCTCTTGCTGTAGCAGAAGCGGCCCCATGAGAATGGGCACTGTCATGCTGACCTTTGTTTTGTGGCGCACGTATAGATCACTTGTACGACGGCGGTCCTGTTCTTCGGGTGTAGCATTGGGACGGCACTGTCGCCCAACCTGGCTGCGTTCTTTATCTTCCGCATTTTGACGGCCTTTGAGGGAACGGCGTTTCTCCTCGTTGGGTCTGCATGTCTACAGTATGTGTGCCTATTATTATTGCACGTTGCATTTCCCATCCTTGTACAAAAAGAAGAAGTAAGAGAAAACATAGTTTCGTGATTCTGGACTGACATGTGGCAAACAGAGACATCTTCCGTCCCACGGAACGAGCCACCGCCATGGGGTGGTTCCTCAGCGGGACGCTGATCGGGCCGGCCATCGGCCCGTTCGTGGGCGGCATCATCGTCACCTATACCGACTGGACCGTCATCTTCTGGGTGCAGGCCGGGCTCGCCGGCCTAGCGGCGCTTGGGGCCTTCTTGATACTGCCCGAGACGATACACCACAAGAAGCATGATGATCTCGAGGGCTTGCCCGCGAGTAAGAAGGTTACGATGCTTGCGAACATGATCAACCCCTGGAGGGTGCTCAAGCTTTTTCTATTATACCCAAACTTGTATGTTGAAAGCCTTTGACCACGTTAGATTCCCTTTTGCATGAGACGAGTGTGGGCAGGTCTTGCTTTTAGAATCACCATGAGCGGCCTCTTGCTTTTGCTTCCGTTTATCGCCGCCGCCTGAGGAAGTCCACATACTAAATGAGTCTCTAGAATCCTGACTGGCATTGCCTCATCATCCCTTGTCTGGAATATGTACTCACTCCTGACGCCCATTCGCGTAAGTAGCTTTCGGATACTATTTTCACTCACTGGAGCATGGATTCATTAGGCCGCAGCTTGGGAGACTGGCTTTCGGCGGGATGGATCTCAATCGTGTCCCTATATCGGGCAATTCTTTTCCTTCCTCTGGACCTTGTAGCTGACTCTGAGCTACTGCAGTACGTCCTCAACCCGCGCTTCGGCCTGACAACGCCGATGCAGTCCGGCTTGTTCTATCTGGCTCCGGGGGCGGGCTACCTGCTAGGGACCTTCGTCGGTGGGCGGTACGCGGACCACGTGGTGAAGAAGTACGTCAAGAAGTCGGGGGGCAAAAGGATACCCGAGGACCGGATGCGCTCAGCACTCCCATTCATGGGTGTCGTGATCCCGGGCTGCGTGCTCATTTACGGGTGGAGTGTGGAAAAGAATGTCGGCGGGATCCCACTGGCCGTCGTCGTGCTGTTCCTGCAGGGCGTGGCGCAGCTGTTCTGCTTCCCCAGTCTCAACACCTACTGCCTGGACGTCATGCCGAGCCAGGGCAGCGACGTGATCTCCGGAAACTACATTGTGCGCTACCTGTTCGGATGCCTCGGCACCGGCGTCGTGCTGCCTGCTGTTAACAGCATAGGCGTTGGCTGGTTCAGCACTATCAGCGCCTCATTCTTGGTGTGCAGTGCCGGGGGTATCTGGGCTACCATCACGTGGGGCGCCAGGTGGAGGGAGGAGGCTGACCGGAAGAGGAGGGCAAAGAAATTCGCGCGGGCGGAGAGAGAAAAAGGCGAGGCGAGGGAGCCGAGGCATGCGGAGGGTCATGCCAGGCGCTCGTCGAGTCTTGCGGGGCGTGATCATGAGCGGGTAAGGGAACACGTGGATCCTGAGAAGGGGCGCGAACCAGCGTCGGTAGACGTGGGCGCCTCGGAAACGAGAGACGATAACCCAGCACGGACGTCATAAGGCAGACTGTAGAGGGCAAGCTCTTAGGTATCAATTTACCACATCCTCAAACCTATGACCAGCCGGTCGGTCGAGAGCCGCCGCAGAGAGATCGTGAGGCGACCATTGATGTCAACACAGGGCTTTTCGCCACTCGCTCATCCGGTGACAACATCTCCAGGAGATCATGCCGCCGTGAAGGTTGATAGAACGGGCTGAGGTCTCGGTAAACTCAAAATGAGATGGAACAAATTGAAACTAACCAATCAGACCAATTCCAACCACCTCAAAGTGCGGACTGTTCCGATAATACAGGCCCCAAGTGAAGGCCGCGGTCTTCGAGCTTCGAGCAAGCGACAGAAGCAGACACGACTCGGACTACAGCTCTGTGATTCCAAGACTGCACTGAATGATGATCAGAGTTCTGCTGAAGTTGGCCTACCAGGCTCGGACCAGAAAGAGTAACGACAGAAAAATTACGTATGCCTCTGGCAACTGAGCTTGAGAATTGCGTCTGCAGCTCATCAGCCCATCTTTCGGAGGGCCGCCGACGGGTAGCAGACCGCCCGGCTACGTTGAGTGTCGTATGTCGTGTGTGATGAAGTGGGAGCCGCAACACCCCTTCTGCCCCAGTGTATGTCACCCAAGACGGAGTGTATTGTGGTCCGTGGGCCACCGTCCGTTCGGATCGTTTGCCCGTTCGACAGTACCAGCCGTTTCCCGCAGACCTGACTGCCGTTGCCTGTTTTTGCTTCTGCCCTATCGCTGTACAAATTGGGAAGATCATCAAACGAGGTGTTCTGTATTGCGTCTTCGGGCCGGACCTCGCGTCAACGTCGCTGATCGGGAAACCATGGGCGCAGCTGGCTAATCGGCCTGTTTGAACGGGCTGGTTGATATGGACATGGGGCTCCCGCAATATCTGACTAGGTACTCCGCCTTTGTGAAGAATTCGGACGAAAGATGGAGTCGTCTAATCAGAGCACATGATAACGCGGGACATAGGCAGAGCATGGCCGTCGGCAGCTCGGTTGACAGAGGATCCGGATGAATTGAGGGCCTGTGAAAACGGAAGCGGTCCCCAGCCTGTGACAGGTCGCTCGGTCACTCAGCGAACTACAGCCCAAGGCGGTACAGAACTATCACAATCTCCTTGTTGAGATTTGTGCAACGTACTGCCCGAGGTGCCAAATCGAGAAGATGCCGGTATCCGTCGCTGACAGGGTCCTAACGGACACAATCCCACAACGTACTAGCTGGGTTGTAATGGACCGCCGAGTAGCACAGGCCGACTTGAACGGACCAAGTTGAACATAGATGTTGCGAGTCTCATTCTCATCCTACCTACATGTAATTGCCATCCGATGAGAAATGATACCTCGTTCGGGAAATAGGAAATGGTGTTCTCGTTTTCAACTCGCTGACTCGGTCAATGGCTGTACAGGACTGCAGCCCTGTGTCAGAAGCCGGGGTTCATCTGGGCAGAGCAAAGTCGCCTTGGCGGTAACTGACGTCACGAGTGCTGGTCTGAAGATGCGCTTTTGAGAATTTGTCAGTACAGGGACAGTGCGCATGGGCCGGTATCCACTCCAAGTGTAAACAATCGCAACAGAAGGGACGAATGCCTGGCTGGGGGGGGGGGGGATAGCTGGGATGTTCAAGCGCTGCGACAGGTGGCGACGATATTAATAGACAAGACAGACTGGCAAACAGACCCACGGGCGAGCAGACGGGACGGTCAAATGGGTGAGAAGCGAGAGCGTGTGAGTGAGTGGGAGAGAGAGTGGAAATGCTGGGAGTGTGAGAGTGGGTGGTGGTGGTCGGTTCTCTTGCTCGTGCTTAAGTTTGAAACAAAACCTGCGGCACGAGCCTGAGTCTTGGCAGGTTGTCGCATGTTTCACAACCCTTGGGAGTCACGCAGTGGCGTGTGCCTTCCCTCCTCTCTGCCCCCACCCCCGATCAAGGTCTTGCCGACAAGTGGCCGAAGCCGGTTTTTGACAATGTCAAGATGCTGCGGCGCTCTTGGCTCTGGTGTTTTTATACGTGTACCTTCCTCGACCGAACAAAGCACTCTGGGCCTCGAGAAGCGGCCGAAGGACGGAATGCGGAGGTGGCATGGGAGAAACAGGCAAGGTGCAAGAACGCACCAGAACCTTATCGCAGCGGACCGTGACAGGCTTTCTAGAAGGGCAATCCTCTAACTCTAACAGGACCTACCCCATCGGTTGTTTCGGAAGGGGGACATGTCAAGTCATGTAATGCACAAGCAATTGCAGTAACAGATCTAACCTCTTGTCTCGCCTATTTAAGGTAGTGGGGAGCGCTGGGATCTGTTAGCGCTAATGTATTCTGTCATCCTGCTCCCCGGCTTCCCCTGCAGGGGCGTGCCAGGCCAGCGCGCGCCCCGGTCGGCATTAGCGGCTTGGCTTGAGAGCCTCCTCGCCTTGGGCGCGACGACAGCTGGACCCCTTGGACCCCCGGATTTCCTGCTTCGCGATCTTCTTCTCGTCTTGTTGCTGTGTGATTGGCCATTACTTGTGTAAGTTACGTGAGATAGATGGATGACTCCACTGTCCGCCGAAGCTGGAGCCATCAATGCGGCTATACTTGACTTTGAAGTTGGTTGACTACCAAGGTAATGTTCTCATGCCGTGTCGCCGTCTTGCATGACCTTGAAGGCACACAAATCTCGAGTGCCTGGGCACAAGTCATCTCGTGCCCGTCTGGTGTCACTTGTGGGCCTCGTGAGGCTTTGATTTCTAGGTTGGACCAATGCTCGCACCTGTACATGTGCTCCCATCGCCCCTGGCCGGGTGTAGCATTGCTCCTTGTGCCAGTGCAGTGCATATGTCCAGTATGCCTAGTGAGCTCGGGCTCGGGCTCGGGCTCGCCGTCCATGGATTACAACGCTGGGACGCGGTTGTCGAGCAGCTTTGAACCTGCCTGCTTGGTGCGCTCCTTGGCCAGTGGGTGCGTGGGCGAGGTGCTGTAGCAGACACGTGGGGCCAAGCGAACCTGGCCTGGATCGAAAACACTCCCCACCCAGTCGGGACGTCGAGGTGGGCTACTGCTGCTACTGGACGCTGCGTTTGTAACGGCAGGTCCGCGTGTTAGACTGCATGGGCCTTGCTCTGCTAGGGGGTGCCGGCAAAAGGGCCAAGACTGAAGCATGTTCATGTCGCGGGGGGCGGAGCCGCCTCGATGATCGGCATGCCCTGGCGAGGGACCCATTGCGGCCGAGCTCTCCCATTGTCGGGACTTGGAGCCACCCAGCACGATGCGCGATGCACGATCGGGAGCTACCTGCCTAGACCGGGACGTGCGACTCGAGCCAACCCGGCGGGAGATCAATGCGCTTCTGGGCTGCTGTAGTAGACCAAACGGGGGCGCTGGTGGGAGGCACCGTCGTGCTGCTATGGGCAAGGCCAGGATCTAGACTGACTACTACTGCTGCCCGTCCTCATCCGTAAGGGTCGGATCCACCGTTACAGCCCACGGCGATGGCGTACGGCAAATTCTCCTAGCCTGTTGTCGTTGCACTGTTGCACTAGAGTTTCCTGTTGGCAGTTCCGTACCATTTCACCGGGCGAGCAGTCCAGCCCATCTGTACCTGTGCCTAGGTTGGTGGCATCAGTCATTCATCCAGTCAGTCAGTAGTGTCGCATTCACCTCACTTCGAACTCCGTCTCCGTCTCCCGTCTTCGTTCTCACTCGTCTTTGTTCTGCTTTGCCTGCATTTCATAATTTGCCTTCCCCCCCCCAATTCACGTCTGGTCCGCTGTGATGCTGGACTGGGCCATATTTTAGATTTTAATTCCCGGGGTAAACAAGAAAGACCGGTCAACCCTGGCGGCAGGTCTGTCTATTTGTTGGCTTTGTCCCCACCCGTACTGTATCTTCCACCACCTGGACGTCTACTTGCGGCAGGGCGTCACAGCATCGTCCCATCCCGTCCCGTCCCATCCACCTGGACTGCACCTGCCACAACCGACGTCTCTGTCTTGCCTCTGCCTGTGCTTTCCTTTTCACCTCGTCGCCCCGCCTGCCCTTCTACCCATTCTCTTCTCTGATCGGACCAGATCAAGTCAAGTTAGCCCAAATCAGCGACCCGGCCCTCTTTCCACCATCTCGAACATTCAACCGATTCCTTTCTCTCTTTTTCCCTTTCTGCCTTTGTCTTGGCACACCTCGACCTCCTTCTTCCGCACGCCACCTCATCCAACACAGGCACACAGCTTGCCTCGAGGCGCGTTCCCCCAATCAGTAATCAGCATTCCCTGCTCGGTGATCAAACATCGAGGATCTCGAGCTTGTGCCCGGCTGCACTGCGCCGACCTGCATAGACATCATCACATCAACCTCGACGTATACCGGGCTCGTCATTCATGTCAAGTCACGCTCAGATTTCCTGAAGCTGCTCCCCATCCTCGCCACACCTCGCCGTGAGCAGCTTCACATCACCAGCCACCCAACCCCTGCTGGCTACTACTATGGAGAGGACGTCGTGCCTGCCAGTCTCCAAACCAAGTTCGAGAACGTCCTCGCCGGCCTCGCGAAAATCCGAATTTATGTTGCCCCTACCCGTTCAAGCATCCCCGAGGTTTCCCATGCGGGCCCTCCTCAGCCACTGCCTCTACCGGCGGGTCATGATATGGGCTATCACCGTCACAGTACTATTGTGTTTGGTGCTGTTCTCGAGTGGTGTGCAGACCCGGCATGGAAGGATCTTGGATTTGGTAGACTTCAGGAAAGGCAGCCATTCCGAGACCCCTAAGACCGGCCTCGGCACAGCACCTGCCACCATCGAGCAGCAACTGACCATCGAGAAGCCCAAAGAGGAAGGCAAAAAGGAAGAAGGGAAAAAGGATGATGACAACGGCCGGGACCCTCTCCACTGGCTCGAGTACAAGCAGTAAGTTCAGATTCGAGAGCTGTATGACAGGGCTTGCCAGAAATCTAATCCAGCTTGTAGTATGGACGGCTATTTCAATGGCATCAAGTCCCTCGTGCCTCTGAAGGACTACGTCCCTGAGTTCCCAGCCAAGCCGGACACCCCGCCAGTCATCACCGTTTCCCTGAGCACCGCCCTACCGACCCCCACCCTCTACGCACCACAACCCGACTACCAGTCAACCGAGTATAAGCAGAAGCATCACCCTGTGCAGACATGCTACCTCGACGAGGAGCAAACCATCCCACCCCCGGACTTGTACGTTTATGACGGACTTCCGCAGGGCGTAGCAAGGCCTGCCTTGGGATCATACGAGCTTCTAGGTATCCGAGATGACATCTGCTACGATCGATTCGGCCGGTATGGACCCTACGGTCTAGGTTACAGCCTTAAGGATGGCGGTGTCGGCGAGGGTATGGATACCGAGAGCGAAGGCAGCGAGCACGTGTGGAACAAGACCGGAAAGATCGACTACCACAACATGAACTGGGGAAAGCTCCAGAAGCGTTGTGTCGAGAAGAACCGCGCCAGATTTGTGGAACCCGAGGACAGGGAAGTCGAGCGCAACGACAGCGAGAAGGATGCCCAGTCACGTCTCGGCAACGATTCAAAGCAAAAGATCGGACGTATCGCGATTGTCATTCGAACGTATGTTGGTTTCCAGTGGACACATCTTGCCATTCTTAACTTCCGCGCCATGATCTCCGAACTGTCCCTGCGGTCAGGCGGAGAGTACGACGCGCACTTCCTCCTCCACGTCAAGGACAAGGAACAACCGATCTGGGCGGACGCGGAAACCGTCCAGAAGATACTTGACTCAAACATGCCACCAGAGTTCCACTCCATTACTTCTCTGTGGTCTGAGCCGCAGATGAAGTTGCTATATCCTGGGCACTTTGGAGACGCATTCGAGAACCCATCGAACGGAGATGTCCACGGTGTTTACCGTTCTGCGCACATGCCACTGCAGCATTTTGCGATGATGCATCCCGAGTACGAACATTTCTGGAACTGGGAGATGGACATGCGCTATGTGGGGAATTACTACGAATTGTTCGACCGGCTGGGGTCCTGGGCCAAGAAGCAGAGCCGTGTCGAACTCTGGGAGCGCTCACAAAAGTACTACATTCCTGAGTACCACGGCAGCTGGTCCAACTTCACAGAGGTCGTTCACGAGGAGACTGAGGCTTCTGGCCGTCAAACAATCTTCGGTCCCGTCATTTTCCCCGGTCGCCAGGGTCTGCGTGCCCAGGAGCGGGGATTCAGTTTCATGCCTGACACATGTGCCAAAGGCGGAAACACCACCGAATGCGGAATAGGTGAGGAGGCCGATCTGATCACACTGAACCCTATATTCGATACCGACGAGTCCGGCTGGGTGTTTGCGAAAGATGTCTCTGGATACGACCGCAGTATGCCTGTTCCGCCTCGGCGTTGCGCAATTGTCACAGCCTCCCGGTTGTCCAGACGCCTTCTCCAGGTCATGCACGAAGAGACATGGCGTCTGCACCACAGCATGTTTTCTGAGATGTTCCCTGCCTCGATGGCATTGCACCACGGAATGAAAGCTGTATACGCGCCGCATCCTGTTCTTATTGACAGGAAATGGGACATTGAGAGAGTCGACTGGGCCTTCAACGGAGGCCGTGATCACAGCACCAGCGGCCGCGGTTCTCCATACGACCTCGACAACGAGCACAACCACGCAGGCACTAGTTGGTATTACAACAGTGAGTTCGCAGGCCTTCTATGGCGTCGCTGGCTAGGATATGCCCAGTACGACGGACGCGGCGACAACGGTGGACGAGCAGGAGAGGGGACCTTACGCGGCGGAAAGGCAGAAGAAAGCCGCCCGGACAGCACGGGCCGCCTGTGTCTGAGGAGCATGCTCGTGCATCCCATCAAGTGGGAAAACCCGTCGGAGAAAACATAGGAGTACACCCCCGGGCTGCCGGGCAGGCATGAATATAGTGAGGCGACTACATTTTGAAAGCACAGCGAGACCGAGACGACCGACTTGATCCACTTGTCGGAAGCTGGACGCATTATCATGTCGGAAACCGCTCAAGAAGAGAGCATTGTCAAGTTTTGATCCAAGTCTCATGGTTTCTCGGCACACTTTTGGACCTTGAGGAGACATGCATTTCAGGCGAATGGCGCAACTAGTACATTCTGAGTACTGTATGAACATAGTGTACATATTGATGAGCACTGGGAGATAGAATTTTCGAGATACACACATGACGACATACTGCCGCAGGCCAAGTTCCACGAGGCAGAGGTCAACGGATGGCCCTGTCATTGATGGCTCTGTCGGTCTGGCGTTGGGGAAATGCAAGGGTAATTGTTGGTAGGTCTCTCGTACGTACGATAATCGTATGGGAAGCAATCATGTATTGGTGTTGTTCTATCTAAGTTCTGAGAGGCTACATGCCCCAAAGGGAATAACTAAAGTAGCCTTCTAAGTGCAAGGGTCGTACTTATTAATACTTGCAGTTTTTCTCTTTTTTTAATAAGTATATATAATCCTTATTATAATTAATAATTCTTATTATAATTAGCCTAAAATTATAATTTATTGCATATTATATATATATAATTTTTATTATAAGAAAGCATTGCTAAAGAGGCTTAAAATTATAACTTATAAGTTTTAAAGCAAGTTTTAATAATTTTTATTATTGCATTACTCTTTAAACTTATAATCTTTATTATTATATTATTCCTTAAATATTATATTTATTATTCTTAATACTTAGCTTTTAAAGTTGCTTCTTTATAAAGATTATTAATTTCCGCATAATAGCCTTAGTTTTAAATTTCTTTTTTATAAGAAAAATTAATACTTATAAAGCTAATATTAAATCCTTTAGCTTATATTTATTTTTATTATATATTTTTATAATATAAATATTATTATCTTTATCCTTATTCTTATTATTAAAATATACTTAATATTGCTTTAAATTAATTTTTTTTAACTATTTTTTATTTTTTTAAAACTAAGTATTATAAGCAACCTATTTATTTATTATCTTCTTTTCTTGCTTTTTATTATTCTTTTTAATTTCCTTAATAATTATCTTTTGCTTAAATTACTTAAGCAATAATATATATTTCTTAATAAATCCCTTTATATATAGGCCTTATATATACTTATTAATAATTTAATATAAAAAGTTTTAAAGCTAAGTTAATATAATAATTTAATCCTTTAATAGCTAAATCTTTTTAATTTAATATATATAAAAAATACTTAAGATTAAAACTTTTATTAAGTTATTTATTATAAAAATTATAATAATTTAATATTTAAAATAATAATTACCTTAATAATTCTTATTATTAAAAATACTATATAATCTTATATTAAGAGTTTTAATGCTTTTAATATAAATATATAGCTTTTTAATTATATTATTAAAAAATATTTACTTATCTTAATATTAAAAGTTATTAATAATTTAAATAATAGCTATTATAATAATATTAATTAAGAAAAATATCTTAATTTAAGCTATAATTATAATCTTTAGCTTATTAATTTTAATAATTTTATAAAAGTTAACCTTAATAAGCAGCTTGCTTTTTTTAATGCTTAATATAAAAATAAAGTTAAAGATAATTTTTATAATCTTTATTAAGGTTTTATTAACTTAATTTTAATTATTTTTATTATTAATAATAATTAAATTACTATTAATATTAAATAAATAAAAATTATTATTATTAATATCCTTATTAATATTTATTAAATAAATAAGTAAATAAAAGTTATTATTATTAATATTTTTATTAATATTTATTAAATAAGCATTATTAACAATAACTTTACCATAAGAACTAGCAAAACTAATAAGCTTATCTTTATCTTTATTAATTAAGGCAATTTTAACCCTTCTTATAACCTTAATAATAATTTTAATCTTTATCTTATTATTTAATAAGAATATAATTATAATATTTATTTTATTAATTAAGGTTATAATTATAATATTTATCTTATTAATTAAAATTATAATTATAAAGCTTATTTTATTAATTAAAGTTATAATTATAATATTTATAAGGGAATCTTAATTTTAATTAAGGATTATAATAAAGCTACCTTTAATATTAGCTATATTAACGGCAGCTATAGTAATAATTATACTAAGTATATCCTTAATACAGGAAATAAATACAATATTTATTAAATAATTCTACTTATTATTATTATCCTTATAAGGTATATTAATAAAAATATTAAATAACTCTTATAAGTTATTATTAATATTTTTTATTATAATAAAAAAAAAAAAGATTTTATAAAAATTTAATAATTAAAATAAATATTTATAATGCAAAACTTTATAATTATTATGCAATAATTATTAATTTATTTATTATCTTCTTTTCTTGCTTTTTATTATTCTTTTTAATTTCCTTAATAATTATCTTTTGCTTAAATTACTTAAGTAATAATATATATTTCTTAATAAATCCCTTTATATATAAGCCTTATATATACTTATTAATAATTTAATATAAAAAGTTTTAAAGCTAAGTTAATATAATAATTTAATCCTTTAATAGCTAAATCTTTTTAATTTAATATATATAAAAAATACTTAAAATTAAAACTTTTATTAAGTTATTTATTATAAAAATTATAATAATTTAATATTTAAAATAATAATTACTTTAATAATTCTTATTATTAAAAATACTATATAATCTTATATTAAAAGTTTTAATGCTTTTAATATAAATATATAGCTTTTTAATTATATTATTAAAAGATATTTACTTATCTTAATATTAAAAGTTATTAATAATTTAAATAATAGCTATTATAATAATATTAATTAAGAAAAATATCTTAGCTTAAGCTATAATTATAATCTTTAGCTTATTAATTTTAATAATTTTATAAAAGTTAATCTTAATAAGCAACTTACTTTTTTTAATACTTAATATAAAAATAAAGTTAAAGATAATTTTTATAATTTTTATTAAAATTTTATTAACTTAATTTTAATTATCTTTATTATTAATAATAATTAAATTACTATTAATATTAAGTAAATAAAAATTATTATTATTAATATTTTTATTAATATTTATTAAATAAATAAATAAATAAAAGTTATTATTATTAATATTTTTATTAATATTTATTAAATAAGCATTATTAATAATAACTTTACTATAAAAATTAATAAAATTAATAAGCTTATCTTTATCTTTATTAATTAAAGCAATTTTAACCCTTTTTATAACCTTAATAATAATTTTAATCTTTATCTTATTACTTAATAAGAATATAATTATAATATTTATTTTATTAATTAAAGTTATAATTATAATATTTATTTTATTAATTAAGATTATAGTTATAAAGCTTATTTTATTAATTAAGGTTATAATTATAATATTTATAAGGAAATCCTAATTTTAATTAAGGATTATAATAAAGCTACCTTTAATATTAACTATATTAACAGCAGCCATAGCAATAATCATACTAAATATATCCTTAATATAGGAAATAAATATAATATTTATTAAATAATTTTACTTATTATTATTATCCTTATAAGGTATATTAATAAAAATATTAAATAACTCTTATAAGTTATTATTAATATTCTTTATTATAATAAAAAGAAAAAAGATTTTATAAAAATTTAATAACTAAAATAAATATTTATAATGCAAAACTTTATAATTATTATGCAATAATTATTAATTTATTTATTAATTATAAAAGAAGTTAATAAATTATAAATAAATTTAATAAAAGTTAATTTTAATATTTTATTAATAAATAATAGTAAAAAGCAATAATAATAATAAAGTTAACTTTAAAATAATAATTATTAATAATATTAATAATTATAAGGTTATCCTTATATATAATAAGGTATTAAAAAGGTTTTAATTAAAATATAAAAGATTAAAGTTTATATTAAGGGTTTAAGTTTAAGAAGTATAAGGTTTTATAGCTAATAATAATAAGGTTAAAAGGAAAAGGGTATTAGCAGTAAATTACTCCTTCCTTAATAAAAAAGGGCTACTTTAGGTTTCTTAATTAACCCATTTACTTATATATAAAGCTTATTATTATTAATAAGCTTTTATAATATAATATTTAAAGTTAGTTTTATTATTGCATTAATAAAGTTATTTTTCTTATTTATTTACCTTACTTTAGCAATTTCTCTTATCTTATATAACTCTTATAATAATATAATATTAATTATAAAGCGCTTTTCCTTTATTATTTTTAGCTTTATAAGGTATTTATATAAGCTATATAAGTTTATATAAATAATTAAAGGTATATTTAATAATAAGAATTATTTTATAGCCATCTTAATTATTATAGCTAAGGAGATTTTAATATTTATTTTATTTATTATGCTATAAATTTTGCTTATTAACATACTTTAAGTAATATATTTATACTTTATTAATAATTAATAAAGAATATTACCTATTATTATAAATCCCTTAATTTTCTTATAAGTTTTATTTATAAGGATAATAATATATTTAAGTTAAAATATTAAATCTTAATTATTTATAACTAATTTATTTATAAATATAAAAAGTTTTATTATTTTAAAATTAAGAAATATATATTTAATTCCTTGCATAGCATTATTTATTTATTATAATAATTATATATTTAAGCTTTTATAATTTCCTATCTTTAAGTTTTATACCTATATAGCTATTAAAAGATTATATAAAGCTTTTAATTAATAAATTAAAGCTATATATGCTTTGCAAGCTCTTTATTTAAGGTATCTTTAAGGAGCGTTTTTAATTATTACATTAATAAGGGTAAGTTTATTAGCCTATCCCTTTTATTAAATAATAATTAAGTTAATAATATTTATAATTATGCAAGCCTTATTATAATTTATTAAGTTTTTAAGCATTAGCTCTTATTTTAGTTTTCCTTATAATTTTATAGCTTTTATCTTAATTTCCTTTTTATCCTAGAATTTTAGCATAAATAAAATTAATATATTATTTATTTATATGCCTATTATCTTAAAAAGTTATGCAGGCTTTATAATCATTAAGCAAGAATTATATATAAAGCAGTTTATCTTAAGCTTTTATTAATAATATCTCTAATATATATTAAACTAATAAACGCTAAATTTTGCTATACCATATAAGGGTTAAATAATATAAATAATTATACCTAAAGAGTATTTATTCTTTAATTCCTTTAATAGCTTTATAAAGATTATCCTATATAATTTTAACTTTACTTAAAGGTAAGCTTAAGTAATATTTTAAAATATAAAAACCATGCCTTTTTCTTAAATTAATAAAAAAGCAAATGCAAGGATTATTCATTAGCTTATTCTTTAAATAATTAGGCTTTGCATTAAGATTAATCCCTTTTTATCATTATTATAACCTTAAATAATAAATTAAGATTTCTCATAGGATTTTATAATTTTACCTTTTACCTTTTATACTATGCAAGATTTAAAGAAATAATATTTACTATATTATTTTATTAACTATTTCTTAATTTAAAAAACACCTTTAGCAATAAGGTTATTAATTTCCATTTTATTAAACTCTTTAAATAATAAGCCTAGTATTATAATAACTTTATTTTATCTTAATTTAATTGCTAAGTTATAGTTTTCATTTTCTTTCTTTAAGATATATAATATAACAATACAGTCTTTTATTTTTAATAATGATAATTATATAATAAATTGCATTTAAGGTTTTATAATTAGGTTTTCTGCTTATAAGGATTGCATTTCTTTATTATTATCTTAATAATATAGTTAAATAATTATTAACTTAAATATTACAGCTTTATTTAGCATATTTAAGGTTATATTATAGCTATTTATAATAATAACCTTATATAAACCCTTTTATCTTTTTCTTTCTCTTTATATGCAAACTTTGCATTATAGCAAGTATTTCATGCTAAAGATAAGTTTAACCTTAATATTTAATGCATTTTATACTTATTATTTAACTATAATTTTTTATAATATTTTCATTGCCTTTAAAATAGCTTTTATTTACTTTTATATTAATAATAATAATAGCGACTTATATAATACTTATAAGTATACGCTAAAAACTAAAAGCATAAAGTGTGATGAGCTTGGGCTATTGCCCAAGCCATAATACATGCCCATGCCAAGCCTACATTACACCCAACCTTTTTATATAACGGGGTATATACTTAAAAGATAGATCTAGGGTTAAGCCCTTTTAAGGCTTAACTTACTTCTTAAATATTGCAATTCATAACTTTTTTTAAGTACCTTTTAGTAAACGCTTAAGGTTAACTTATAATATTAAATTATAATCTTTAAATTATATTAAGGAGGATACTTATATTATAAAAATAAATAACCTTATACTTAAAATATTAACCTTTTTATAAAATATATAGCTAAAGATTCCTTAACTTACTTTAATATTAAGCTATGAAAATGCTTAGGAAGCGCCTTAACTTTCTTAGCTATTTATAGCAATACCTATTAATGTTAATAGTAATGCTATTATATTTCTCTTTGCAGCAATACTTTATTAATTTGCAAAGCTTAAAATGCGCGCAAACCCTTTTAATCCACCCTTAATTTAATGTAAGCCGCTTTTAATTAACTCCTTGTTTAATAATAGCTAAGATAGCTTTTTAGCTTAAAAGATTATAATGCAGCATAAGTTGTAAATTAATATAAACTTTATTAAGGGTTCTTAAAAATATTAAATCTTTTTATAAAGTTAGCTATTTATTAAAATATAATTATGTATTATAGCATTTTATAAGTAAGGTAAGCCTTAAAACGGCTTTAATATAAATAAGTTCTTTAAATACTTAAAGCGTTATTATGGAAACCTATATTAATAAATAGCTGCTTTAGCTAAGCTTAAAATATTTTAAATGTAAGATTATAATAGCTTTGCTTAATTTTATATTTAATTTAAATAGCTAATAACATAAGCTAAAGGCCTTAAATAATTAAGTAAAGTAAAGCTAAATTACTTTTATAATTAGCTTTTTTTATAACTTTATAATAAGGCTATTAAGGCATTAATCTTATATATAAATTATAATAAGGTAGTAAATATATACCGCTGAATTGCTTATAAGTTAAAGGTATAAAACCTTAAGCGTTAATAATATATAGGCTTAACCCTGCATTTCTTAAAGCCCCTAGCCTAAGGGCAATAAGCAATAGGTTAGGATATAGTGATGATAAATATAGCCATAATGAGTATAATAAGGGATTAAGGCGCTAAAAATAAGGGGCCATAAAGGTATTAAAGCACCTCTTCCTCTTAGCTAGCTAATAGTTAAGCTAAAGCACCTTAAATCTCTAGGTTTAAGAAAAAGGCTTAATAAAGGCATAAAATATGCTTATATTGCAGCTAATAAAGATACTTTATAATAAACTGCAAACTCCTTTTTATAGCTATGCTAATTTAAGTTTAAGTTATAAAGCTAGCTATATTTTATAAAAAGAACCTTATTAACTTTAAAGAAAAAGATTAGCTTTTAAGCAAAGTCTTGCTTAAAAGCATAGGCTTTCTTTATAAGCTTAATTTATATAAAAATAATATTAATAAGTATAAAATAAATTAAATAAGCTTCCTTTCTTAATTCTTATTATTATAAATTATAAGTATATTATTATTATTTAAGTAAATAATAAATATAGCTATTATGCTGTTATAAGTAAGCAATAAGCGTAAAAGGTAAAATTAAAGTTAATAACTTTGTTTACTTTAAGAAACTTAAAGATAGTTATTAGCTTACTGCAAAGCTAATATATTATATATATAATATGGCTTTCTTTAAATATTAATGCATAATAAGCCCTTATCTTAGCTTATATAGTTTTAAATATAGCTTATCCCTTTTTGCTAAGCTTGCCTTAATTATGCTATTATAACATCTTATTAAACCTAATTTGCGGCTATATGGTAATTAGCATGGCTTAAGGAATAATTATAAAAGAGGAGGGCTAGTAAAATATAAATAGTTTAGCGCAATTAATCTCTAAGGCGGCTATAAAGGTGTGGATAAATTGCTTATTTCGTAATAAAATAGCAAACATTACCTTAGTAAAAATAAGCTTAAGTAAAGTTATATAAATTCTTTAAGCTATAGCTTCTTAAAAGAAAAATAATAATAATGCAAAGCAACGTAAAGCTAAGCCCCTATTAAAGGAAATGCAGGACTTTATTAACCTCTTTAATAAGAATTAAGCTTCCGCCCTTTTATCACATTAAGGTTAATTTAATTACTATATTTATCTATTATTAATAAAGGATGGGTTTATGCTGGCATTATTATAGAGCCTATTATATAATATGCCTTAGAATTAATTACTTAAGCTGTAAAAGCAAGTTATAAAACTTTGCAATAAGGGCTAAATAAGGGCTAGCTCTTTGCCTATAATAGCCTTAATCCTCTTAATACATAAGGTAAATAAGGGGTAGCGATTTTATATAAATTATTATGCCTTTAATAAAATAACTTAGCAAAATCATTACCCCCTCCCCCTTATTAAGGAGATATTATGCTCCCTTTTTAATGCTTAATAATTTATAAAGCTAGATATTTACATAGCCTTTTACTAAATATAGATAGCAAAGGGGCAAGAGCACTTAATGGCATTTTAAACTTAATTTAAGTTATTTAAATAGCTAATCTACCCCTTTAATTTATTTAATATACCCATTATATTCCAGCAATATATTAATTTAATCTTAATTAATATCTTAAAAAACTATATAACAATATACTTAAATAATATATTAATATTTTCCTTAAGCTTAAAAAGGAACTATATAAAGAAAGTGCAAAAGATCTTATGCTGCTTATAAAATGCTAAACTAAACTTAAATTAAAATAAATACAAGTTTATAATAAAAAAAGTAAAGTATTTAAGCTTTATTGCTATAGCCAAAGTAAGCATTTAAGCAAACTTAAAAAAGGTTAAGGCAATTTAAAAATAAAAGGCGCTATAAACAATTCATAGCATTTAAAGCTTTATAAGGTTTGCAAACTTTTACTGCAACTTTATTAAGAACTTTTCTAAGATTATTAATCTCCTTCTTTATCTTATCATTAAAAGGACTTCTTTTTAATAAGGAAGCAAAGAAAATAAGGCCTTTTATCACTTTAAGGCAGCGTTTATAAAGATATTAATCCTAGCTAAATAAAACCTAAACCTAAGCGTAATAATAAAGGTAGATTGCTTAAAGACAGCCTTTGGCACATGCTTATTAATTTAAAAAGAAGGGGCCCTCTACTTAATTACTTATTACTCCATAAAGCTTTCTTTAATGCAATGAAATTATACTATTCATAATAAGGAGCTATTAGCGGTAATTAAGGCCTTAAAGGCATAATTATTTATGCTTTAAAGTATATTTTGTTTATTTATAATACTTATAAACTATAAGGGCCTTAAGTACTTTATTAGCCCTTAGCTCCTTTTAAAGAGGTAAGCTTAATAGGCTAAAACTTTATCCCTTTTTCATTATAATCTTTAATACTGCCTAAGAATATAAGCATAGCATCTTAATATATTATTATAATGGAAATAAAATAAAATAACCTTAAAGGAGGATTGCATAATTAAGATGCTTTAATTAATCTTAATAATAATTTCCAATGCTTATATTATTATGCCTATAAGGCCGCAACTATTTAATAAACCGGCATTAATTATACTTTAAGATAAGGGAGTTTAATAAAATCCATAGTATAAAATTTATTATAAGGCAATTATATTTAACTAATAGCAATTCCTTAAAAAGGCTAAGATAGTAATTTAAATTATTAATTATATCCTTAACATATATAGCATGCTTTAGTTTTAGAGTTAGCTATAGCTCTTAAGTTAAAAACCGCTTATTATATTAATGTTGCAGCAAGCTTATAACTTTCTTATAATAAAGTATTTAAAATAAAAAGGAACCTTTTAAGTCCTTTTATATGATTTTCATTAAAATAATATATTATAAACGGTTTAGCGTTTTATTTAAAACTATAATATATATTATTAAACCTAGCTTAATTAATAGCTATAATAAGGCCTACTTCGCCCTATCCCTTCTTTAAATTGTTATTAATTCTAGATATTTATTAACTTTATAACGAACTTATTAGCTTATAAGGGCAACCTATATTACTTAATAATTATTATAAACCGCCTCTTAAAATAAGTTTTCTTAAAAGCAATATACTTTATAACTGCGAAGGACTATATATAATGCTTTATTACTTTATAATAGCGCTATTATAAGTTCCCTATATTTATTATTAGCAACCAAGGCTCTAATTAAACAAGGGCGTTTTAAGCTTCTCTATGCGCTTAGGTAAATATAAAACGCTTTTTATTTATAATATACTACCTTAAAACAAATAATAGCATAAAATAAATAAATTAAGAAGTGCAAAAGTATTTATATAATGTTATTACCTTCCTATAAAATGATTAAGCTAACCACCTCTTAGCTTGCTAAATAATGCTAAATAATAAGGATTTAATAATAACTAGTTAAAGCCTAAATTAGCTAGTAAATAAGTTTAATATATAAGCAATCCTAGGCCCCTTAAATATAACAATATTTGCAGCCAATCCTAAGGGCTGGGCAGCTACATTCTTAAACCATCTTTAAATTAAAATAAATATTGCTTAGGCCGCTATTATTTTTATTTAGCAATAATAAAAGCAAGTAGCTAATAAACGCCGTTAAATAATGAAAAGGTTCCACGTTAATAATTAAGTATGGCTATCCCTAAGACACTTTTAAACTACTTAATTAATAAAGAAGCTTAATTAGCTATATTAAAAACATATTATAATAAACATCTTTATGCCCTAAATAATTATCCTAAATATATTAAGCTAGGTTTATCCTATTTTTAATATTAATTAAGTTAAGCATATTATAAAAAATTTACTGCCTACTTAAATATTTATAAATACTTAATTAAGTGCTATGCTAATTTTAAATAAAGTAAATAAGGGCTAAGATAAGAAGTACCTTATAAAGAAAATTCTAGTAATTAAGAATGCGCTAAGGTATTTATAAAATGATTTCCTTAAAAAGCAGGTTTATATTAAATAGAAAGGCTAAAATATATTAATATAAAAACTCCTTAGGAACTTATAAGGATTAATAGCTCTTAACTTATTTAAGGCATAATAAGGGAATGTTATTATTTATAAGGGATTGCTTATTTAGGGTAATTATAAGGCAAGCTTATGCTAAGCTTAATAGGCTTATTTAAAAATAAAGTGCAAGGTAATGAAAGTTATAGATAAGGATAAGATAAAAATAAGTAGTTTATTTTTATTATATTATTTAGCTAAAAAGGTAGCTTTACCTATATAAGCTTTAAATGGATTAAATAAAGCAAGGTAATAATAAGATTTAAATTTATAACCTTGCTTGCAAATAAGCGCTCTTAATTAACTAAAACTTATTATGCACTTATTTTAAGTTTAGCTAGCTCCCTCCCTTAGCATAACTTAAATTATAATAATGCATATCTTTATATATTAATAATTTATATAAAACCTAATGCAATACTTTAACTAAGTTATTTAAGAAATAAGAAATTTATAATCCCTTTAAAATTTCTTTGCTTATTACTTTATTTAAGTAAGTATAATATATATTATTTTATTAAGGCGTTTTTAAGATAGCGTTAAAATAAGGGTAAGTTGCATATATAATAATGGGAATTAAATCTATATTATTATTAACAAGGCATAACGCTCCTTATTACTTAAACTTACTATATATATAACTAAGGCCCGTTTAGCAATAGCAATAATAACAATGCTTACGCTTTTTAAAAAGGGATAGCTTATGCTTATTTAAGTTAGGACTTAAGGTATGGTTGCGGCAATAAAACCCGCTTAAACCCAATTAAGCATCTTAGCAAAGATATATAAAGAAGCCAAGGCAGCCTAGGCTAAATATAAGATATAAGGAATAAAAAACTAAGTAAGTAATAACTTAAATAATCTTAAGCATTATAGCAAACTCTTAATAATAATAATTCTTAAAATAATTAAGGCATTCTTATTTTTATTATTAATATAAGCTAAACTTATATAAGGGGCAAACCTTATTTTAAAATTTATTATAATGCATTTAACCTTTTATATACTGCCTTAAAGTATGTTAAAAGCATTAGCCATGCCTTAAATAACCTATTAAAGCTAGCTGCTTATTATAAGTACATTAAGGTTGCAATATATAATAATATTATTATAAATAAAAATTAAGAGCTTTATTATATTAAGTATACCTTAAGGAGTGCAAGAAGCTAAAGTAATATAATTATTATTAATAAGGTTAATAATAAAGGCTAATTCATATACATAAGTAGCTAATATAAGGGCGGGCATAATTAGCAGGGGCTCCTACTAAGCTAGGGCAAGCAAATAATTAAATACATACATAATAGCATTAAAGGGGGCTATAAACTTAGCAGCATTGCCCTTAATTATATTAAGTTTACCTTTACGCCAAGGCATATATAAAATATATTTATAATTAACATAATACATACTTAAAAAAGCATAAAAAGCATTATATAATGCAATTAATTTAGTAAACTTTTGTTTATATTAATAGCAGGAGTTATAATAACGGTAGCAATTAATGCATAAATCTTTATAAGCATTATAAATATACTTAAGGAAGATATTGGTATTAGCTAAAACTTAAATACAGCCCTTATATAAAAACTTCTTAATAACGAAAAGCTGCTAGTTATTATTATTATTATTGCTTAAGATAAAGTAATTGCTAATAACGCAATAACCCTTTAAGCCCTAGTTATTATTATTAAAAGGATAAGGCAAGTTTCCTTTAGCACCAATAATAACAATACCCTAGCCATTATAATTTTCATTAAATCCATTAATAAATATTATCTTATTAATATTAAAATCATAATAAGGTTAACGTGTTTATATTATAAGCATAAATTAGGCATAAACTAAGTGTAATAAAAATGTTATTAAATATAGGTTAAACGCATTATAAGGCAAGTAAGTTAGCATAACGAAGAACTATATAGGTATTGTTATTAATGGTATAGGGGGGGCGTTATTAATTAAAGGGTTAAGTTTATAATATAAGCAGCAAGGAACTATAAGGGTATTGCTAATTAGCAGAAATATTTCTGCTAAGGTTATTAAAATTACGTATTAAGTATAAGTTAAGAGGAAGATAGGGCAATAATGGGAGTAATTTATTTAATTAATAATAATGGTTAGGGTAAGGCAAGGTAATGTAAATATATAATAATAATAAGTAATTAATACTATAGCTATATAATAAAGTTATTAAAGAAAGGTTGCAATATTTTATAATTATAATATAAGAGAAACTTAAGCATAAAATAATTATATTATAGCATAAATTAAGATTAAAGAATTAATAGCTTATAATTATTATAATAAGTAAATAGCAATGGGCTAAGCATATAGTTAATATATATTATATTTAGCGCATATTATAATATAATGCTAACTTAATGCAATATAATGCCGCAGGGTGCATAAACGCCAATAAAGCAAGGTTGGGATATGCAGCCTACATTTTCTTAATTAAGCATAAATAGGCCTTAGCATAGTTAATATATATAACTTGTGCATAACTGCAATATATTAATAAAGGATTGCATATATGGTAAATGCGCAATTAGCATAAGATTATAAGAGCCCTGGGTTTAATCCTTACTATGCGTAATATAAGAGCAGGAAGGGAGCTATATAATGGGCTTAGGTTATTGCTTAAGCCGTAATGCATATCTATGCCAAACCCATATTATACCCAACCCTTTTATATAACAAAGCATATACTTAAAAGATAAATCTAGAGTTGGGCCCTTTTAAAGCTTAATTTACTTCTTAAATATTGCAATTTATAACTCCTTTTAAGTACCTTTTAACAAACGCTTAAGGCCAACTCATAACATAAGGATTAATTTATTTAGTTTAATAATATTATTAATAGCTTTTATAGTTATTTATAAGATAATATCATTATTTATGCTATTATATAGTTTAGTATATAGGATTTTATATGCTTATTTAAAAGCTTAATAATATTTCTTAACTTTCTTAATAAACTAATATGCCTTTATGGGAACTTATTTATATTTAATTCCTATTATTTATGCCTTTAAATGAAATTTTAAAGATGCAAAGTTTATTTTTATATTATATTTAATGATATTTAGTAGTTCTTGGTATATATTAATTTAAAGCATTTATAATATCTGCCATGTAATCTTTATAAATATAAATTTTAAGAATTTCGCTTTTTAAAAAGCAATAACTTAATTTATAATATGGAGAACTAAATATTTACTTAAATATATTACGTTAACTAAGATTTTATAATTAAATTTATAATTATTATATAATATAAACTTAAAATGCTTAAGTATAGGTTTATTTATTTAATAATAATAATATATCTTCTTAATTTTTACTATTGCTTATTTATTAATATTTAAATTATTAACTTTTTTAAGCATTTAGCATAGTTAATTTATTAATAAGTATTTAAAGCAATAATAAAGTTTCCTTATTTCTATCTTTAAGAAGAAATACATAGCATTAATAATTTAATTTAGGAAAAACCATAAGTAACTCCATTTTCTAAGTATTAATATAATAATTACATTATTAAAGGAAACCATTTTATTTATAATATTATTATAATATACTTAAAGCCTATTTATATTTGCTAAGCAAAGTAAAAATAGGGTTTATGCTTAAATAATATAAAAATTAATATAATTAATTAAAGTAGAAACTTTTATTATGCTAAGCAAATTAATAATTATCCTATTATTAAATTTAACTTTAGCTTTTTTTATAGCAATTATATTAATTTAATACTTTAAGTTTTCTTATTATAATGCAAGAAATTACTTATATTTAGCTATAAATATTAATAATGCTTTAATATTTAATAAGATTCCTTAAAAATAAGTTTAATTATATTTATTCTTTAAGATAAATTAGCTAGCTATAATAATTATTTTTATTTAAAAGATATTATTTCCCATAATTTAATGCATAAACATTTTATTAATCAAGAAATTAATATTTATATAATAAACCTCTTTATTAAGTCCTACCTTTATAATATAAGCATTATTATTATAATCATTATCTTAATCTTATTTATTTTTATATTTATAAAATTTATCTTTATTATTTATCTTATATCCCTTAAATTTATTTAAAAAAGTATTAAAGTTATTATTATAATCTTTATATTTATATTATATTAAATAACTTCTTCTTATTAAACATTACTTATTAGCTAAATATTTAATTAATTAACATCCTTCCTTCTTATAAATATAATATCTTTTCTTTTAAAGTTATCCTTTTCCTCCTTCTTTATAAGCATTATTACTTTAAGCTTTATAGCTAATGCCATAAGATTTTAGCTACCTAAAGCTTAAATAATTTAAGTTTAATTAGCTAAACCTTTAATTTCCTTAAAATACCTAAAACTATAACCATTATCCTCCTCTTAGCTTTTAATCATTATACTTATAATTAATATAATATTAATTTAAAACTTTATTTATAATGTAAATTATAATTACGTAACTAAATTATATTTTTACTATAAATCTTAAGTTTAAAAATAACTCTTTATATAATTAAGCTAATTTAAAAAGAGCTATTTTTAGCTTAGGAACTCCTTTATAAGCTTTAATTACCATTATTCTTAAATTATCCTTCTTAACATAATCTTAACCTAATGCTTATTAATAAAGTTACAGCTTATTAAGCATTAAATATAAAACCTTATGCAAGTTTTTATTTAAGTTTTATGCTTTTATTTTTATAAATATTATTATTATTTAATTTATATAATAATATTAATAATTAAGATTTATATTAAAATATATCTTAATTTTAAGGTACGTTATTATAAATATATTAATTTAATTTATAAAATAAAAATAATAAGCCTTAGCTTAATCTTTAAGCATTTAAAGAAAAACTATATAAAATTAACTTAGCTAAATTTTAATATAATAATAAATATTAAAAAATATCTTTATTTTATTATTTAGCAAATTATATAAATCCTTAATATACTTATAAAAGTTATTAAAGGTTTTTATAAATTATATTAACTTTACTAAATTTAAGCATTTATTAAAAATATATTATAAGGAAAGAGTTTTATATAGGTTATACTTTTTATTTAATAAAGGCATTTTTAAGGCAGCCTAAAGTTATGCTAAGTATAATATATATCTTTAATATAAGCTTTATCTTTATCTTTTTATTAATAATAATAAGCCTTGCTAGCTATATTAGTTTTTAATAAATTATATTACTAAGTTTAGATTTTGTGATTATATACCTAAAGCTAGCGGTAGTAATAAAAGTTATTTTAAGGACTATCCTCTTAGCAATTATTATTATTTAAAGCCTACCTATAATGCTTATAAGGGTTATGCTTATAATTATTATTTTTAAAGTTAAGTATAATATTTATTTATGCTTAATTTTAAGGCTAATAAGGCATTATAAAGCTTATTATTAATTTATTTTAATCTTTCCTTAGCTTAAGCTATAGCAACTAATTATAATACTATAAGTTAATTATTATATCTTATATAAATACCTTATATTTAAAGGAAGACTTTTAAATATTATTAGCAAGGATTTAGCAATACTTTAAATATTACCTATATTTACATTATATAATTCTTATAATAAGCAATAAAAAGGTCGTTATTATAAAGATTTTATTGCATATAGCTTGCTAAAATACTTGCTAAGTAGGTAATTAAGTATTTTATTAATGCTTCCTATATAAAGGCCGTAAACCATAATTCCAAGTTAATATATTTATAATAGGCTAAATTAATTAAAGTTTAAGTAAGCATCTTATTAACTATATATCCTTTAATAAGAGTTAATAGCTTTTTAGCATTATTAGCTATTCTTATAAATTTTTATAGTAAATATTATAAAGAGTAAGATTAATAAAATAAAGAAATATTAATGAAATAAGTAATATTTTAAGAGTAAGTTAATAATAATAATTTAATAATAAGTAAGTTATAGTTATTAAAAGGAAAAAGTTATTAATTCCTTTAAGCCTTAAAAGCTAAGGCTTTTTTTTATTATTAAGTCCTTTTATATTAGCCGGAAGCATAATATATAACTTGCGCTTACTTATAATATAGCATTACATTAGCTTTAATAATTATAATAATTATAAGCTTTATTTATTTAATAATTATAATAATTGTAAGCTTTATTTATTTAGTAAAACGGAGCTTTATTAAGTTTTATTAGGTTTTAAAGAAAAGTTAAAGATAAGTTTATAATAAGTTTATTTTTAATAAAGTTTTATATATAATAAACGCATATCTTTTAAATATTAATAAATATATATATAAATATTATAAGGAATGCTACTTAGTTTATTTAATTTTCGTAATATTTGCTTAGGGAGTTTAATAATATAAGGAGGCTTAAAAAAGCAGTTATTGCTATATAGCGCTTATTAATAAGGAGGATATAATTTTTAGGTTAGGGAAATCTTTATAGGGTTGCCTCTTTTACCTTATTAATTTATAATACCTATAATTACTAATTAGTATTGGTAGGTTTCTTATATGTACGATAATTATATGGGAAGCAATTGTATATTAGTGTTGTTCTGTCTAAGTTCTGAGAGGCTACGTGCCCCGGAGGGGATAACTAAAGTAGCCTTCCAAGTATGAGGGTCGTACTTGCCAACAGTAATAGCTCTCTGGATGGTTGGAAGAGATGGGACCCTTGAATAGAGTCAAGATCTGGAAGGGGAAAATATCAAAGAACTTCTCAAAGAGCCGTACTTCGGTGTTCCCAGTGACATGTTATCGTGCACGCTGTTGTGCAAGCAAGCATCAGACTGACGTAAATGTCATGAAGCAATACGTGAAACAAAATTCTCTTTACTCCCAATGGTCTCGTAGAAGGAAGGCAAAAGATACCACGGTTGCTGAAAGGGGCTTTTGTGGCTTATCTTCGGATGTGGAGTGAAATTAAGATCCCACTGCCAAGCGTGTGGACTTTGGAGATTCTGGAAACCACGAGCGTACATGCAGATCGTACATGCAGATGAGATCGCCACCTGTTCGAGTATGAAGCAGTCCATACGAAACTGTTTGTTTCCCAATGCGCCTTCAATACGATCCCATCGCAGAAAACCCATCCCCACATACTGACAGACCCAAAAGATCCAGCATTGACGTTCAAAACGCTTCACATGTTGGCTTTAAAGGCGATCAAGGCACAAAACAACAAGAGAAACACCAAGCCAAAACAGAAAGCGGGTGTAGACAACACCGAGTGTATTAACGCTCCATGCCCAGTTTCCTGTCCTATGCCCGACAACAAAACATCCTCAGGGCGAGATTCCTACGCCTCCACCAAAATTGACTGGGCGACTAGAAAGCATGGGGCATGTCAACGGAAATTTTCTGGTACGTAGCCTGCTCAGTTGACCCAGCCCACGAGCCGCTGCGCGACGTCGCTAACATAGGCCGGGTTTCCGGCCCCGTTCGGAGCAGTGCTGAGATCCGAGGCGATTACGCTGCCCGAGTTGTACTCGCGCATGGCCGGGTAGATTGTCTGCTCCGAGTTCTGGTTCCCCCAGTTTCCGAGGTTGAGCTTGAAGTGCTGGGTGCCGCAGTCGACCATGTAGGTGATTTCGGCCTGTAATTGTATTATGTCTGTTAGTCAGGAGAATCCTGAGGTGAGCTGGATGGAGTGATTTGAGGAGAAGGACCAGGAGGAAGGACCAGCGGGAAGGGGTAGGGTGAGTGGGTTGTCCTTGTTACCTGAGCGAGGTTCTTCTGGCCGTCATAGCCATGGCAGCTGCTTGCCTGCATTAGGCCGCCGGTGGGCACACCGTCCGCGTCAAATGTTGTCACCGCGCCAACACCACCATGGCTCTCCTCCATCATCATTCCGAGCAGCACGCGACGGTCAATGCCGTAGGTCTTGCCGACGCTGGTGATGGCGACGCGGATGCGGTCCACTGGAACAAGTTATGTCAGCGGCTTTCGTTTGACTTGTCTTGGGGTCCACGTGAGTTGTTTGAAGGCCAAACAAGTCTCTTGGACGATCAAAGACCGCAGTGTCCAATTTCAAGCCGGCCTTATGAAGACCAAACGATCTCCCAGGTATGGGTTTGGATGCCAATGTGGGCTAGGAACTGCAATGAGACTTGACCCACCATCTTGCTGGGTGCTCCCAGAGGCGAACATGGACGGCGTGTTTGCATTGAACTGTTCCAGGACAATACGAGTCAGTAATCCCATTCAGTTCTCCAGAGGACGTGTGGCAGGCTTTTCGCCCAGACAGGGAATGAGCTGTGTGAAGAAGTGTTTTAATGTCTGAAGGAACCCACCATGGTGTCGAAGGCGATCCATTTGTTCATGGCCGGGAAGCTTGACCAAGGGCCAGAGTACAGCTTCTTGGCTGGAGGGATCTCGTCGGCCAGGTTCTTTGGCGGAGCGAATTGCACGCCCTCTGCTTTCGCTGAAGCGGTGGGAGCCGCAAGGGCGACGATAGGGCAATAAGCCAGGACTGCGAGGATAATGTGCATGACAAACATCGCGATGGTAGAAAAGTGGCATATCAGTATGTGAATCGATGTGAAGAGTTGGGCCAGTTACTCTCTACCGGTCTTGGGAAAACTCGGTTGTTGTTGAGGTGCTGGTGAAGGCTGTCGGGTGGGTAATGGGAGCTTGGGGTTTGGGGAAGTTGAAAGTTCCTCGACCTTCAGTATCTAGATGCCTCAATTCAATATTGACCGCTCTATGAATCTGTCACGCTTAACTTGCGAAGTGATTCATCGTAGATAAGTGAGCCACTACCAGAGTTAGCATTCTCTCATGATGACTTGACTGAGGCTTGCCACCGTTGGAAACGAAATTCCAAACGATCAAGTATATCTTCTAGTGTTTTAACGGGGACAGAATCCATGCTGAGACCCATCATTCCAGCCAACATCGTTGTCTGGAGGTAATTGTTCTTGAACTGAAATAATTGTGTTCATCGTGAGTGAGAGTACATCAGAACACTCCTGATTTGCGTGAGCAAACATTCCACTTCGCCATTCAGATCCTTGAACGACACGCTTAGAGAAATGCACTTGCTTCGAATTAATCTATAAATTTACATATAAGTGTTTTTCAAGCTCGCTGTCAATACTGAGAGTAAATTATGAGAATTGCTGAGTGAAACTGACAGTTGACTTGTATCCAATGGTAGTGGTTGCTCACTTAACTCGTCTGGTTTTGAAAACGGTCCTGCTTTTGAGCTTGATAACGGGACCTTGGAGCAATTTCTTCTCTGGAATGAGACATGAGTTATTGGAGGGCAGTCCCCCACGATACCAAAGCACTTCTTTGATGGCATCTGGGTGGATAGAATTGTTTCTGTAAATGCACGTATGATGCCATGCCAGAATTGGAGATTGACGGCATATATCTCGAAGCTGCGCTGCTGCAGGCGAGCAGTGAATTCATCCACTGGCACTGAAGCTCCTGGCTACACGTTCAGGTAGAAGCAGAGCGGTCCGGGGTACGTGTAGATATGGAAACGCCCCTAGTGTTAGACTCAATTGGTTGGGCTTGGTGTGTGTTGCTATGCGGTAGAAGGTGAGACAAATAAGCGAAGAAATGAGTTGACAAGGAGACATGAGGTTCTATTGTGCACCAGGGTTCTCAAGCACAATGCTTATTAGGTTTCACAGTACTGTGTTCCTCTCTGCACACTTGTACTCAAATCTGCACTTGAGCTTTAGTTCATGACACATGTGTATATGTCAGATTAAAATAATCAACCACAATCTTTGGGCCAATGTCACCAGAGAAGTAACACGCACACGAGACCGAATCATATTGTAAGCATGTTTGGAATTTTGCTTGCCGTGCTCTATTCTCATGTGGATTCCGAAAGCTCAAACTTCCAAGTTGTGTGAGTGCAATTGTTTCAGGAAGTGATGAATGTTCGTGTTGACAAATAACACATGGAGATCTCATGCGACTCGCATCCAAGGCCGAATTCGCTCTGCATCAAAAGAGGCCACTCCAACGCTGACCTGACAAGGCTTCGTTATATTCTGTTAGAGCCCTGTGACTTCTGCCTTGCTCCCACGAGTCTGGTATCAGTAAGGCCATGGTACAAAATTTCAATGCGTCAAGTTGAAATTGCCTCAGAATTCAACGATGCTGAGGTGATATGGGGTTTCTGATCGTGTTGGACTCAGAAGTTTGATTTACCAATGTTGATTTCACGATGGCGAATTCAACACTACCTCTGTACCACGTAAAGGCTTGTGCTTAGGAAAGGAGGCACACCAAAGACCAATGACAATGTTGCCAAGGCGGGCGTGCCCGTCATGGCTGCCGGTCCGCAGCCCGCCATGAGTGCCGCTGAGGACGTGCGGATGCATGCAGGGGAAGCAGGTTTTCAGCGAATGGATGTCCAGAACAGGAAATGATACGCAGTGGCTAGCCTCACAACTTGTCAGTCACCCAACGCGCCAGCAAGCCAGCAGAGCGACACCGCTGAGGCCTCCCGGATCATGAGACTGCTCTAGATCGACCTCGTTGCTGGGCTCCCGCTGCCTGACGTGTGAGGTGATCGAGGCGGGCTGGGTATTGGTTGGTTGTGCAGAGCCGGCGTGGTCGTGACGAGAGATCATCAGCACCGGGGGATCGACTCTTCGCATGGATGGGCTCAAGCACATTTTGATTACTATAACAGCAAATGACAGCCGGTGCCCAGGCTGCCAGGCAGTCTAGAGTAGAGTACGTAGTGCAGCAGAGGGAGCGAAATATCCGCGAAGCCACGAAGTAACGTCAGTATTTCGGCAGGTTATGCCTATTCGCGGATCACCAGAGTACTGTTGCAATGTCGTCTCTTGCCTCGCATGTCGTTGAAAGAAGTTTGTGGCTGGTGCAGCGGGCTGCAGCTGAGTGAGGAGGACCCGCAGAAAGCCGGGAGCGGTTGCAGTTTCAGGAGGGGCCCAATCAATCACAGCAGAAAGCTCCGAAGGCCCACCGGTTTGTTCTGGGCTGGTGTGGGCGTGGGGATCTGCGACATGGCGCCACACTTCCATCTCTCATCTTGGAGGGGCGCGTCGCGACCCAAGCTATGATCTCACCGGGCAACCGTCAAGGCAGGCCAGGTCCCAGGTCGAGCTTGGGGCTGGAACAAGTGAAGATGAAAAGTGACAGGGATGGAAGGGTGACGAGGTGAGTACTGTAATTAGTCCAGCTGCTGTGCCGACTAGGCCCCTCGGAAATTGCTGCCCTGGTCGATGATTTGAAGATGGGCTGACGAAGAGCTGCCACGAGGACACGGCAGATCTGGACGAGTACCCAATTGTGGCTCCTGAGCCAACTGTCCCGACCGGGGTGCGGGCCATGACGTACCACAGGGGGCAGAATCTTGGAACTGGACGCAGGTCTCACAGCATCAAACAGCGGGCATGGTGAGATGATAGGTAACCAGTACTCATCCGAATAGCTTCATGGCCATGCGCCCAGCGGTTGCAACGGTTACGTGGGTACCTGGGACCCATCTCCCATCTCGAACCGACCCCCTGGCAAATAAGGGGCCGGCGCACACGTCTGGACCATTTTACTTGGATGTGACTGTGACTGGTCCAGACTGGCTTGCAGCCTGTTGGGAGCAGCAAAGCGTGCGACTCGGCGTGACTTGGGAGTAGCACCACAGGCCAGCCAGTGTTGGATGATAAATAGCCTGGCTATTCTTTGCGGTACCTTCCTGTGCAGTTTCCCCTCCTCCTCCCCTCGCAGCCTTTCCCAACTTCCACAGCGACGATACTGCTTAGCAGGACTGAACCAATTTATACCCATCCTTCACTGCCGACAAGCCCGTCACCATGATCCTCACCGATCTTGTCTCTATGATATTCCGCCTAGCGGAGGTACGCTTCACCTTGGCACCACCCAAGCCGCACCCTGATATGCTTGCTGACTCCCTCTGTAGCTGGTCTTCGCGGCCATCGTCGCTGGTATAACCGGGGAACCACCTCCACGCCAGCCGAGGACAGTCGTCTTGGACACTGGGTCGCTTCATCTACGCTGAGGTCGTCGCGGGCATCTCCATCCTGCTGTCCCTCCTCTGGCTGCTCCCATTCTCCGGCAGCTTCATCCACTGGCCTGTCGACCTCATCATCTCGGCCGCCTGGTTCGCCGTCTTCGGTCTCCTGGTGGACTGGCTCGGCGGCAGCTGCGGCAACACCTTCGACTGGAGCGGCCTTGGCTTCCGCGGCAACGACTGCGGCTCCTGGAAGGCCGACGAGGCCTTCGCGTTCCTATCTGCCATCTGCTGGCTTGTCTCGGCCGTGCTTGGCATCTGGTGGACGCGCCGCCGCACTGCAAGCGGCACCGAGGCTACCACCCGGAGGAGGCGTTGGTACCGCTCGCGCGCGCGCGTCTAAGGTGGAGGCCTGACTGTGTTACGGTTTGACATCATGGACGACAATTGTTGTTCATCTGTCGGCCTGATGCGTAGACCTGTACTGTATGTGGATGCGAGTGGCTTCATACCGCATCCCACGGGCTGGCTCGGAGTTTTGCCTCCATTAAGGGAAGGCTACTTGCCCGAATCCTTAATTGGGGTGCAATGCTGCAACTTCCTGGACCTGGTGCTCTCCCTGATGCTCTTTCGTTTACACTGCGGAGGTCTGGCAGCTTATTCTGGAGTGGCTGGGGATGAGATTCGGAAGAGATGATACCACAAGCACGATGTAAAGATTGATACCCTTGCTTGATACCACCTTAATAATAGCAAAGCAATTAATTTAACAAGTAACTGCTAGAGAAAGCGCTGAGTTTGAAATTCAAGATACTTTTCCTCTAGCTCCTATCTGCTACAAAGTAAGACGGTCTGAAGAGCCCAGTCAACTACTTCCCAAGTGATGCCTGGGTCCCATGTTCCGCAGGCACAAGACACGAGGCACACGCAACTGCCCAACGCACAACCAAGTACACAAAGTTTTTGGAAGAGTGCAGTCACTAGGCACCTGTTGTCGACTTCAAGTCGGAAGCCATAACGAACACAATCCCCCAATCCCTACCCAATTCACTGAGGCTGCCGCCGTTTGAGCACCGATTCAATAGACGCGTTTACGATCCCCATAAATCACCACAATGTCGTTCCTCTCCTTCCTTGGCTCTTTACTCCCGACACGCTTTTTCGCTGACAACATTAAGACCGCCCAGACCGACGAGATCGACGAGGACGTCGCCACCATGGAGCAGTCCGAAAAGTTCCCTCTCTTTCCCAGGCTGCCCGCCGAGCTGCGCCACATGATCATCAACGAAGCGCTCTACGAGCACGAGGAGGAGACACATCGCGTCGCGCTCTTCGATCCACTGACCTGCCGCATCTCCCCTACCAAGGAGCTCGCTTCCATGGCCTCCCCTCTTCTGTTCGTCAATACCGAGTTCCGCAGCATCGCGCTCAAGGTCTACACCAAGGTCGACGTCTTCGACCTCGGCGCCCCAACGGAAGACCAGTACGGCCATGAGAGTGACTGGTACATGGTGCCAATGAATCGTGAATACTTGCTCTACTCTCACGCTGTTTGCGAACAGATGGAGGAGGAGCTAGAGGATCAGAGCGTGCAGAAGGTGAGATCAGCCCCACGAAAGCAGTCCCGCTCTTCTCCTAGCCTCTGTGGCTTCACTTCCGATTTCTAACTGGTTGTACACAGGGCTGCCTGTACATCAACCCCAAGAAGGACACATTCATCACCGGTAGTGTCCCACGGCAGGTCGCGCTCACGACTACCTTCCGCTCCCAGCCCGGCGAACCTGACCAACCTTGGAAGATACCACGGGACTTCGTGACAGAGCAGCTCGAGGAGGACACCTGCGCCAAGATCACCACGGTGCGGGAGCTCGAGTGGGACCTCGACGACAGGTGCCTCGGCTGCGGCACGTGCCTGCTCTGTGGGCGCATCAGCCGCCCGTGCTGCACGGAGGACTTCTTCGATGAGAGGGGATCAGGGTGGAGGCCTTTCCACAGTGAAGATTTCTTCACCGGCGTCGAGTCCTTCGGCTTCTACCTGTTGACCGCAGGGGACGACATGCAGCAGTTCCTTCACAGTCTGACCATCATGAGTGGCAAGGACTGTTTGGAGGAGGAATGGGACAAGAACTACCTGGAATTTGATCTCGGACGGCTTCGGGAGTAAACAATCTCAGGGATTCAGATGGCTTTGGGCCCGCGACTGTTGACCAAGACACATATCAGTGTTTGCTATCGCCGATTGGCTAGGCCATAGTCTGCGTAGTGTTCAATCAATTATCGCTTCGCGGCTTCGTCATTATACTCCTCAGCTTTAACCATCAGCGTCAGGACGGCATTCAAGTGCTCAAAAGACTGTGAGAAGCCAATGTTCGTTTCAAGTCTTGGAAATCTCTTGACAAGTCAGAAGACGAGTCAAGGTGGTCCACGTGTTGCCGAAACTTTATCCATGACTGTGAGGATGTCGCTACTAAAGGTAAAATGGCAAATTTTGGGTACCCTTGCTCTCATTCAACAACCCACACGCTGAGAGTAAGAGCTGCATTCAAGGAGTAGCCGGCCGCCCCGCCACCTATGCAAGCTAGAAAGGCAGAGAATCGAGCCAATGTGATACAAGCATTCGATCCTTGACTTGGAAACCCTCTCAAATAGTGGCAAGCTGTTATTCACCCGGCGCTGAATATAGTGCGCACCTTTTGAGCAAGGTAACAGGACCTGGCGAAGCGAGCATTCTCCTTGGAAACCAACTCGCCAGTGAGGTCGTGGCATGTGTCCACTGTAACGCCTTTGCCGCGGCCGGGCGGCTCCTTCACCAATAGTAGTAGGTGCACGGATACTTAGAAGTAGTCTGGTAAGGTATGAAGCAGACGGCGACGTCTCGGCACAACACATAAGCGGCCCTACCTCCTATTCGCTGTTCTGCCCGGCTCTGTCGTTGAAGAAGTTGTCCACACATATACCAATCGACCACTTCCCGTTTTTTCTTGCAGCGTGTCACGGCCAGACAAAATCCCGAGGCTTTTGGGGCCCAGGCCACATGGGAGTCAGAATGCGGCGTGACCCACGATCCATGCTCTAGAGGCGGGCACGCACATTAACGAAACTGTGTGCGCTGGCCCGCCAGGCAGAACTTGCAACTTGTGAGACACTGTCACACTATACCAGCAGGTCCGCCTGCCTTCTCTTTTTGCCTGCTGGATCGAGCCTTTGCCAGTAACACCGTGGCAGCCCTCTGTGCTCCCACACATGCGCGTTTGCTCTAGCTTGCAGGGCAGCTTTTGAACGGCTCACGGAAAAGGCAGCCATTCGGGTTCAGAAGCAGCTCTCTGTGCTTCCTTCGATGGTCCAAGTCCCTGAACAGACGGTCGTGTTCGACCAAGCCGTAGCCCAACGGACAGGATGGCTGAAGGGCAGACTCGCGAGCCAGTCAGCCAAGCAAGTCAGTCACACGAGGATGTCGGCATTCCGACGGACGACCATGTCAGGCCAAGCAAATGCTTCATTTGTTTTCGCAACGGACACCGCAGAGCCAGGCCTGTTTCCAGCCCGAATCCGAGAACTCTGAAGCCGTGCAGAGCCCAAGCTCAGCTTGCCCGCGGCCCAGGTAGCCTTGATGGGCCAGACGGGCGCCTTCTGTGCGACATTTGGATCATGGATACTCGGGTACATCTGTGTATGATATTAATCAGCGAGATTGTCGTGAGAAGACGTCTGGGAGATGATGCTTTGTGATGGGATGATGGGGGACTATGCAACGTCTTCCTGCCTCCATCATCTTCATATCTAAGCCCCCGAGGCTGTGTTCAGTATCCCTTGTCTTCAATATGGTGACGGACAGCTTGAGTCATCGCAGCTCATGTCTCGTCTCGTCTAGGTTCATACGGCACACCGAGACACTCTCTTCCTTCAATCTGTGCGCGTCACGATGCAGCAGCTGGGGCTGAGCAGCGCGGGGGTGGCGGCAGCCTCACCACGAGCTGTAACATAGGTCTCACGTAGACTAACTGTCTTTACCTTATGGGACTGTCAGCGAGCATACCATGCACAACACTGTCTTCTGCTGACCGAGTCGAGAAGACACCAGAGCCATGGACCTGCCGTGCTCGGCACAAGCTTGCCGAAGAGCTGCGGCACATTTCTGGCCAGCCCCTGTCCGGAGCAGGCGCCCCCTGTCTGGCCACTGTAGCAGTACACTCACGAGAGTCTCATCTGCCCCTGCCGTCACCAAAACACAGAGTGAGGTGACGTTGATCTAGCGGGCCGCCAGACCGAAGAGGCATGGGCGTGAGGTGGTTTGCCGTCGTGAGTGGCGGAAATTGCGTAGGACGTGCCCGACAGACTCCTAGGTACAGTAGCGAGTGCCTGGAGCCTTTTGCGACATGTCACGAGGGCAGGAGACCAGGCAGGGCCCGAGATCTAGGCCTTCCCAAGATGCGCATGTTGAAAAGTCCCGTTGATCATCTCGATTGACGTCGGCTGATGACGTGAGTGTGGGGAACTTGGAAGCTCGGGAGGAGATTGGCGTGCCAACCTGCGTGCCTGCCAAGCAGTCCAGGTGCTTGGGGCTACGTAGGTGCTGCTGTGAGCTTGCTACTATGTATGAGCTGCTAACGTAAATTAGTGCTGAATGGGGAAGTTGCGGCACAGCTCACGCCACACGTACCCCGCGGGAGTGGCTGTGCTGCGCCACAGGAAGGGTGATCGACGTTCCCGAAGGTTTGTTGTCGGTTGGGTTGCATTGCAGGCCGGGCTGGGAGGACCCAGCCCGTCAGCCCAGATATGACCCCCGTCTTCGCTCATACTGACGACGTCCGCCTCCCAAAGCCCAGCAGCTGCGTCCCGTTTCAGCAACAGAGCAGCGCACGACATCCCCTTCCTGGAAGTCGACTGTGAGTACCGTCAGCATGCCACCTCTCCCATCAGTCTCTCAGTCTCGACCAAATGGCCTGTTTCGCTTCTGCACACGTGGTGGAGTCTAGCGGCTGATCTCTGCCCCTAGAGCTCGCGGGCTAACCCTTCGCGACGTGCACCTTCGTCATTGCCTTTGCTTCCGCGCCGCATCTGTCTCAGGCGAGAGCCCTACGGACCAAGGCCAGGCAGGCAAGACAGGATGGCCCCGACCTGAATACGGTACAGATCAGATTAGCTCGTGGAGTTGCATCTGCCCATCGCCAATATGGCCCCTTGCCACTTGTCGCAGGGCGCGAGGCGTCTTTGTGGCGCGTCATGACGCTAGATTTCGTGCTCCAACCGTAGTAGACAGGTACCTGCTGCCAACTTTACCAGGCCGGCTCAAAGTTGGCTGTGAGATTTAGCCATCCCGCCGTCATGTCTTGGCCCCCAGATGCGAGCAACCGGGCAACATACTCGCAGGCACACGTCAGATTGGCACAGCAGAAGGTCACCATTCCGCGCTGCACACGCCTTCGCGCTGCGGGACTCTGTACCCTGCCAGCCTCCCTCGGGGTTCTCTAAGCGGCAAGTCCAGCGCCAATGGTCGTCAGCTATGGCCCACCGGCCTTGTCTCGTCTGTTTACATGGCCGCTCCCCTGTCTTCTCTCCTTCCCGGCCGGGATTCCGAAGGGAGCTCTGGGTGACTAGCCCATCGAGATGACGGAGTTTCTGTCCCGGTGTACAGCATCGCTCGCGAAGGTACCTCCTGTTGGGTGACTGGGACGGCTGTCCACGGGTACTCTGGTACTCTCGTATCTGGTATTATGACGACTGCGGGGTGGGAAGTACCATCTCTGGCCCAAGAGGCTAGGAGTCTCGACAATGCAGGTGGACATGCATGAGACTGCTTGCCTTTGAGACAAGCAAATGAGAGTGGGTGCCTTGTTCCCCAGGCTGTTCCTGCCGTTGATGGGCTTTCAGATTGAGATCAAGATGATGCAATGGAAGGAAGTCGCCCATGGCAAAGCAGGCTGGTGGCACTTCCTACCGTCCTGAAGCCAACGCTCGATGTTTATATAACTGGGCATCTTCCCCTCCCTCCTCCACGAGAATGCCATCATCCATCACACAACCTCAAACAACAGCCTGACTTTTGAAACCCTTCTCTACTCAATTCAAAACAATCGTCTCTTACTACAAACAACCCCCAACAACCAAACAAACAACCACCCAACATGTCTGGAATCATCAACAAGGTGAAGGACGCCCTCCACTCCGACAAGGCTCACGAGCAGCCCGAGGGAACACACGGCCCTCACTCCAGCCGCGCTGCCAACACCGCCGACCCCCGCATCGACTCCGACCGGGACGGACGTGCCAAGTAAGCCTCCTTGTCCTCCGTCATCCTAAAGAGTCAACAGCTAACATCCCTCACAGCCCAGCCACTGGCACCACCGGCACTCATGGTACTCATGGCACAACCGGCACTGGTGTTGGCTCAACTGGTGTCGGCTCTACTGGCCACACCGGAGGCATCGGCTCCACCGGCACCCACACCGGTACATCTGGTCTCGGCAGCACTGGCCACACCGGCACAACCGGTGGCAGCCATGTGACGGGCTACAATGACCCCACCGGCACTCACGGACCTCACGGCCGTGTCGGTAACGCTGTCGACCCCCGTGTCGACTCCGATGCTGACCACCGCGCTGCTGGCGTCGGCTCGACCGGCCACACCGGCGGTCTTGGTTCTACCGGCACACACGGCATTGGCTCTACCGGCACTCACACTACCGGAGGTATCGGCTCCACTGGTACTCACACCGGTGTTGGCTCAACTGGTCACACCGGAGGCATTGGGTCCACTGGCACCCACGCCGGTGTTGGCTCCACCGGCCACACCGGAGGCATCGGCTCCACTGGCACCCACGCCGGCGCCGGCACAACTGGCTACGATGACCCTGCCGGTACCCACGGCACCCACAGCTCCAAGGTTGCGAACGTCACCGACCCCCGTATCGACAGCGACCGCGACCACCGTGGTGCTCCCGGCGCTGCTGGCACATCCCACATCGGCTCTGGCCCTGGCCCGGCGGCCAACACTGCCGGCCCTCACAAGTCCGATGTCCTGAACAAGGCCGACCCAAGAGTCGACAGCGATCTTGACGGAAGCAAGACAGTCGGTGGCAACAAGACCTACCAGCAGTAAGTCTTCGTGAGTTCACACTTTCATAATGTCAGCCCAACTTGTAACCGGGCGGTAATGGATCATGTTGCTAACCATGTAAATAGGACTGGCAACTCTTCAGTCGCCCACAAGGACCCTACGGATGCTGCCCAAGTTCCTCCCTCGGTGCTCCGTGAGCATGTCGGCGATCCCGACATTGTGCACGACGACCACCATCACGGTCGGGAGGAGAGACACAAGTCTGTGTCTCACCAAGAGGCACACCCTGGCATCTAAGCTTGAGAAACGATACGACGGATTAGCGATTTGATTTTTTGGGATGGATGCGCCTGCACCATAGTGTTTATGCTCCTAATTAGTCTCCCTAATACCAATACCCATGTTTTTGCCTTGATATCTTGTTCTTAATATGGCCTAAGTGACATGTTGACATACTTGTTTTACCTTCGCTTAACTGAAATGTAACGCTGATGTCGTTCAGGCTTTGTCCACACGATCGATTAGAAACAAATCAATCGACACGCCATCCACAATTTAGCTTCGTTCAATAACGACAGTCGAGTTAGGATATGTGTCTCCCTGCATGCAGACATGGCATCGAGTCCGCCTTCGCATATTTCGCGTCAATGGGAATATCATCACGTTGGTACCCTTCGGGGTAGTCTCTTACATAGACTTTCGTGCTTCGGCTTAAACCCTTGAAGTGTGCTAGAAGAGACGAGCAATGCTTCCACGTCAGGAAAGTTGTATCTTTTCAGAAAAGGGTGATCATTTCAACGTGATAAAGAAGCGAGCGGGCGCCTCTCTGCATAGTCAAAAGGATGCGGCGCAAGTAAGGTTAAGCCTGATTGAACTCCTGCCCAGATATTTGTCCTTGTGCCTTTGCTTTTGGGTCGTCCAGACGTTGCATTTGCAAACTGCTTGAAAAGTCATTGCATTCTTCGTTTGGTACCCAAAATTCTTTTCGTATCTATTACGTCGCCCGGGCTCCTTCGTGACAATACGGTCACAACACTGTCGAAATTGCAATGGCAAAGCAACTGGTCATGAATTTCCAACAGACCGTTTTTCAAGATACAAAATCAGAGCTTGGACCTAATTCTTCTCTTTTCACTGGGCGACGAAAATGGAGCAGTAAGGCTGTATAGTGTGCCAGGAAAAGATGGTCAGAAATGTGCTTGAAAGGTTTTGTGGGTTATTAGGTTATCCTTTACTAACTAGATGAGAAGCTCTCAATTCGAGCACTTCAGAACTTCCGGTGCTTCGGCCATCACTCGTAAAGCCTGCCCTTAATCAGTGGTCTAACTTGAGGAGCGCGCTCGCCCCACGCCAACCATGCCGACAGATTTCCCTCCGGCAACATCACCAAGCCGGACCCTCATATCTCTCAGCAACTCCGCTCTTCTGTCGGTATCAAGCGAGCTTCCCGGGGTTGGCAAGCCCAGAGAACCGTTGTTGTATGTCAAGCCCATTAATGGATCAAAAACGTCCGGCCCTCTTGTCCGCAGCCCCGTGATCATCCCAATCGAGCCGATGATAGCTAGCGCTGTGGCCGAAATCACTAACACAGTCCACCAGGCGTAGTTTACTTTGTAGACGTTGTTGTCTCGCGTGACCGACGCCTCGGTAGAAGCGGCGACGAATGCAGCGGCGTCATTGATAATGCTGCTGACATATGCGCTGGCATGATCAATACCTCCGCCGGGGGTTACGTTGTATGCAGCAGCTGCTGCTTACAAACCATCTGCCGGGCTGTGAGGAGGTCCCCAATCTGCAGCCTCGACACTTGGCAAATCACCCGCAAAGCCATAATAGGAGTAGAGCAAGTGCATCGCCGTATTGAGCAGGAGGGTGGCCCTGCCGGACAACGTCTCTGGTTCTCTGTGTGCAAGGTCGGTGTAGAACCAGTCGTTCCCCCCTCCCAGCGTGTAGGCGTTTGCGCGATACACGGGGATCGTGGACGTCTTGTTCATGAAAAGCTCCAGCACGGTAGGGCTCCACACACTTTGTCCGTTGAACTGGTTCAGCATGTCAAGTCGAGGGACTTTGGGGTTGCCCCAAGAGTCTCTGGGTCCAGATTTGGTCTCGAAGTCTTGCATGAGCGCGGCGGCGAAAGAGGCCGTGATTGGAAACGGAAACTCGGTTCGGTAGGGCCCCATGTCGTAGCCTTCGAACAGCGTAGCGTACGTGTACAAGATTCCGAGAGGCCCTGTGTCCATATAATGAATACTGGTAGAACTGACTGACGTCTGATTTGTTCGGTACAGCATCCTCAACGAAGCCTGGCCTCCAGCTGGAGACATTGCCCAGAGCAACCCCACGAGAATCGTGGGAAGTGACAAGGCGCCGGCTGACCATTGGAGAAGAACCGCGTCGAAAACCGTCTTGGTGGGCAGGAACGCCCACAGCGTCTGCATAGGACAGCCCATTAGCATTTGCCCTCCACCCTTCTTCCCCGAGGAGTAGTGTACTAGTTTCTTCACCTACCGAGAATTTTATCCCTTTCTCGCTTTTGAACCTGCCGATGGCTTTAAGGGCTCGACCAACCAGTGCCGCGAAGACGATGGGGAATACTGTCGGTCCCAGTCTCGTGGCTCCCTCGACCAGCTCTCCACTTTTGTCGCCGATGCCTCTAACACTAACAGCGACAGCTCCTGCTGCGAGTGCAAGAAACAAGAGGGAGACAATGAGATGAATCGATTCGAGGAAAATTGAGAGAATTATCGATGTGCGTGTTTGCGTGAGTGGACGTGGCCCGTCTGGCCACCCAGGAGTCTTGGATCCCGAGGGCGGCTGCGGACTCAATGGGGGATCTTGGTTCGAAGCCACAGCATCCACAACCTGACCCTCTTCTGCATTGATATTACTGATCGCTCGCTGCTCGCTGACAGTTTAGCCTTGTATATCTGTCCGTTCGGGCAATAGCTGCTCGCGTACTCCATGCGATGTATCCGTCATTGTTGCTGATACAGCCCAGAATCAGCCGGGGCTCTAGACTGAATACAACTGTACTTTGGGGCGATGTCAATAGTGCTAGTGACAACAAAGGCCGAGTCTGTGGTGAGATCCGTCGAGATTTGCAATTCCAGGCCACCAGAGGACGAAAGGCGAGATATACTGATCATGCGGCTCATACAGTTTGGACACAGCCCCGGCTGAACAGAATGTGTTACGCGAACTTGTCCTCCGTAGCTTACACAGAATGCATCTAGACTGTTTCCCATGGAGTAAAGTTGTGGCTTTCTCGTGAAACTGTGTCGACCAATTATCTACCCATCTCACGCCTGTGATACCGGAAAGGCCATGGCAGTGCACCTGAGACCAGAAGCCATTTACGGACTCATTCGCAGCCCCCGATAAAGGCCATAGCCGTCATTGGTGACTTTCTGCATACTGTACACTGGTGGAAACTTAGCTAATGTACGTCTCCTAATTTCTCGGAATTGAGGTGTGACAAGCAGATGGCATCAAACTTATTCAAACAAGCGTTTTCTTCACGCCTCGCGTGACCATCACGATACGAGTCTGCGCACCTCGCTGTGGCCAAGTGAGAACCTTTAACATATCAGCGTGATTTATAGAGAAATCAACTGAACTGTATAAAAGTCCTCTAGGAGAGGTGCAACATTTTGTGCCAATTTGAGGGACTTAGCCTTGAGCCCGGGGACCTGTGAAGATATCAGGCCTATGTTCAGTGGCTGTCCACAACATTGCTGCCTGGCAATACGGAGACAACAGGTCATTTCTTGGGTTTGCATAAATTGTTCGAGATACATAATATCAATCTGATCACTTCATGAGACGAGTGGCCATGGTGACAAGTTTTATGGGACACGGGCTGTTTGCATGCCACAGTTCTTGCTCACTGACGATCTAAATGAGCCTGTCCATCATGATTCACTCACTTGTACCATAAGCATGAGCTTCAGCTTAGAACCGGTTGGCCGCAAGCAACCACTTTTTACACTCATTGTGCCGGCCAGGTATGAGACAGACTTTGAATTGCTACCAATAAGTTTGTCCCGTATGGATGAGCCGAGAGTCTCTCTAGAGTCTCGACTGGGAATATATGTCGGCCCTATCTCTGCTGGACGCGTCCAGCTGCTTGAAATGATCAAAATGATCACGTCCAATGCGGAAATCGGCAGCCACTGCAGCGCTCCATATGAGGTACGCTAGGATCGAGGACGAACGTGTCATTGTTAGGCTCGTCGTTTTCGATTATGGCAAGACTTGACAAAACCTGCTCCATATTGGCATCTTTACCGCATCTATGTCAGCGATAGATAAATAGTTTTGTGGTTAAATTGGCTAAGCGTGTTCAAATTCCATCGTCTATCGAGTTTTCATGGCTCTGTGGTACAACATGCATTGTCTGTCCTCGCGCACAGAGAAACAGTACACTGAGGGGAAAGCTGCGTGTCTGTAGATCTATGCGCGCTGTAACCGTAATGATGCCAAAAGATGGCAGGCTACAAAATGATCAACTTCGAGTATGACTGCTTCGTTCCCAGGAATTCTCGCTATTGCTCTTCTATCCAGGCCCTGGACTCTATTATCGCGTCTTGGGCAACGCTGCGTGCTGGCGTGGGCCAACTATGAATCTTGAAGCCATCCTAATTCCCCCTGGCCCTTCATACCTAAGCAGGACGCATAGCAAAGACGTTGTTCTATTGCTCGATATCGTCACAGGCAAATTCAATCGTAATAGTGTCCTTGCCACTGGAAGATCCAGGTGATTACTTCACGGTCCGGCGCTCTGTAACTACTGCTGAGCGTCATACTCATTCGTGACAATTAGCCAATGTAGAGGGCAACTTGAAAAATTGAAGCCCATTCTGTTGAATTTGATTCTTATTGCTGCACATAAATTGATAAATTGTGACTCTGGGGAACCTGCTAGCGCAAGGGTGCGTCTTCACATGATTGGCAAAGGTGCTACATTTACAGGGCCTTCGTCGACAACATGTCAAGCCATCTGGCGTCGCAGGCACAGCAACTCGGCCGCCAGCACAATCGGTCGTCGCGATAATGAGCTGACAACACATATCGGGGCATGTTTGCCCAAAGCTTAGCGCCACTGTCGCACTCCACAATGATGACCAGTCGAGCATGCAATTAGCCAGTACCAAAAGACACACTGTGTACACTGGAATAGACTTCGCATCGAGAGCGAGTTGGAGAGCAAAACAGCACATACCGACGTCGACGGGCTCGAAACGGTCGGTCGCGAGCAAGCTTCCGTGGGGTGGCAACCCTCGCTTATTTGCTTTGGGAAATAAGGTTCAGTAGGCCAGGCACCCCCGAGACCCCCGCGCAGATGTCGATCCCTCCTTCCCCTTGCGTGCGTGTGCGTCCCTGCGCCGCAGCGGAAGGGGCGGGAGCGAAAGAAAAGAACAAAAACACACACCTCTTCTTAGCTCGTGCGGGCGGGCATGGGGGGTCGGGCATGGGGGCATGGGGCCCTGGCTGCTGGCGGTGGCTGGACAAGTAGGGCCCGCGGTCGTCGGTAATTGCGTAGAACGCGTGTGTGTGCGTGTGTGTGTGTGTGTGTGTGTGTGTGTGTGTGTCTGTGCACGGGGCGGGGTGGATTTGATTCCCACCGGCAGAGGTTGCATGTCTTGTAACACGAGGGAGCGGAGATTAAACTTTGTCGTCCCTTGGGGAGGATGGATGGTACGAATTGCCTTTTCCTCCCTTAGTCTTATTGCATTGACTCGGGAATTGACATTGGAGGGATTTCGGCGCACGCATGCGCACGCCCCATCCTACCAGCCGTCCTGCCGTCGCAATCCCTGCTTGGGAGCTTGGAAGTCTAGACTCCGACGTTGCGGTGACTCACGGGACGCGACGGGATCGACAGCTGGGGGCATCCCCAGGTTTGGTCGTTGTACCTGGTGTACTGCACATGTTGCTGTCGTCCGATGATGGCCAGGCGAGGTCTCGAAGCGTGGCTGAAGGGTACTATTGTTTTGACGTGCTACGCAAATAGCACATCCCCGACGCAGATCATACCCTCGCTTATCTCGCGTCTCGCGAGGGCCAGCGGACCGGCGAACGACAGCACCTGGCTGCGGATTGCCATGTGCACGGAGACGCCTCAGGCCGCACCTGTTACAAACCACAGCAAACGGGGCGTATAAATCCCGCGTATCAGATCCTAAGACAAGATTTGTTGGGGGCGCATTTGGCGCACACTGTACGCGGCGTGGTGGTGTTTCCCGCCCCGGTCGAGGTGCGATACGAGGCAGTTGCTCGGCGCTTGGACTGACAACTGTCATAAGAAACTCAATTGGGAGCGGGCGTGGCAAGGTGGTTGTCTACCCCGAGCATCTTTGGAGCTTCCGTTGGGCTGTCGGCTTTGTTTCGACTTTTCTTCGGGGGGGAGAGCAAGGCAGCAGGTCAGCAGGGTCGAAATGCCCGAGTGGCTTTTCGGTATATAGTTTGAAGCCGAAGAGGTCGGCATTGCAAGACAGAGTGGTTGCCGGCTGGGCGTTGACAGGCGATCCCGCGAGGATGACTGTCAATATCGAGAGGCTCGCTTCCGTTCCCTGCTTCCCGCCTAGACTCCACAGCCACGTGGCCTTGGCAGCCAATTTCCTGGGTGGGTGTAACCCTTCGTGCTTTGAGCCAGCACTGCTTGAGCATGCCCCGGTAATGATCGTGTCTCACAAAAGCCAATATGCGGCCCCAGCTCGCAGGAAGCTCGAGGGCAGGGCCCCATGAGGCCGCCGTTGCACTGTGACGAGTGCTGCAAGGTTGGATGGTGAAAACGGGCGTGATCCACATGGCGGCAGTGTGTGGGATCTGCCGTCGCCAGATCAGGTGGAACGTCAGGGCTCAGGCCAAGCTGCAGAAAGATTCTTGTTGGTTTCCTGCTGATGTTGGTGGTGCTGGTAATAGGCCAAGAGGAAGCCAAGAGGAAGCCAAGAGGAAGCCTCGAGGCAGAGCGGGTAGGGCCGTTGACCGTTACGCTAGACCGTCCAGAGACGGGAGGGACAGCGGGAGCGGCGTCCCTTATCGTTATCGCAGCGGTTATCGCGCGGCAACAGGGCGGTGGCTGTGTGTGGCGCGACCTCGAGAGCTCCTGCCTGAGGTCTCCGCTCCGCCCTGCCCGGCTCACTGCACGCAACATGTCACCTGTCAACATTTGCTGTCCCGAGACCCCATGCAGCCCTGCCGCCCAGGCCTGACTTGACTTGCATAGCTCGCACGTCACGCCACGCCAGGCCAGAGACTGCTGTTGCTGCTCTGCACCTGCCCGCCAAGGACGGATGCGTCGCCAGTCGTCGACGGGACGCGGCTGGAGATACAGTGACGCAGTACAGGAGCAGCACAGGCATGGCCAGCCCTGAGCGCTGCTCGTCTCGGAAATAGCATCTTACGCAGCCCCCAATCAACTCGCCCTGTCCTCACCTCTCCCTATACCATCACCGCGTACTGCCGGGCAGCCAGGCCATTCGGAAGTCTTCAGGCCCCATTGCCACCGCGCCCCCTGTCTGGCCTCGCCGACCACTCAGCCTTCTTGATTGTCCTCGTGCCCAGCCGCCTGCATACCCAGAGTATCAACCCGGTGTCGACCCGGCCGCGCGCCCAGGGTCCAGCAGCACTCATGGCCTCATCGCCCTCTCCATTGTCGCCTGTTCCCGGCCAGCAATCAGCAGAGGCGCATGCGGGTGCGGGTGCGAGTGCGGGCATCCCGCAGACGCTCTGGAGCCTACGCGTGCCCCTTTACATCACGCGCAAGGCGGCTCCCAGCACCCCCTTCATCACCTCTGTGCCGCGCTTCAGCTACCTGGCCCAGCTCCTGCCGAGATTGTCGGCCTTCTTTGGCACCCCCTGCAGCAGTTTCCACCACGAGGAGGTCCAGATGCGGAACCTGACCGTCGGCCTGCTTGTCGATCTCTACCAGCCTCAGCTGCCGTGGAAGCTGCAGGTCGGAGACGGTGACGAATGGGATATTGGGGACACGTTTCTCAACGGCGTCAAGGAGGTGAGTGCCACAGTTGCCGCCGCCCGCCCTCCCACAAGGGCGATGGGTCATGGATCATGGCCAGACCAGGCACTTCCTGGCCAGGTCCAAGTCCCATCCAGGGGTGTCGACGGATTGGGGCGGCCGAGGCTGACCAAATGACTGGGCTGCTCTCCCAAACAGGCAGACTTCGTGCGCAACGGCAACGCAAAGCAGATCATGAGCCTCTCAAAGGAGCACACCACCGCCCTTTGGAACGCGGTCCAGGACAGTACGTGTCATGCTCTCTGACCTCCCCCACCCTTCCTCATTTCATCCGTCCTCGTCCTCGAGAGAAGTATCCACACAGTTGCAGCGCTCTTGCCGCTTTTCGTCCATCTGCTCCGGCGCTCAGATCTCCCCTTACCCACTCCACCTCGCTTAGGGCGGTCCAGCATCATAGCATCATGCACGTCACCGCCGTCAAGCCGACTGACAGGTGGCCTGCCCTGCTCCTTTCATCTCTGAGACGGTGGGGGGTTCTGCGGGGCCCCGTCACGCCTGTCAAAGTCCTGCACGCCATCCCGGATCCGCAGCTATCTGCGCACGGCAGAATGGAATCTGCTGGGCTTTGACCCTGCTAACTGCTCGCTTAGACGACTACGCCTCCTTCTCAAAGGTCAACTCGCAGCTCTTGAACCCGCCGACACCGCTCAAACACGTCCCAATTCGCATCTACATCCCTTCCTCACCGCCAGACCCCTCCACCAGCGGGGCGGCGTCCGCGGCGCCTGGCAGCTTCAGGGTGATGCAGTCGCTCGTGCCCCTTCGGTCGGCAAATCGTGAGTGACACCTGTCCCGCGCCCATCATTTGCCTCCCCCCACCCCTTCGCCTTCACCTGCCTCCTCTGCCCTGCCATACCTTCCTCCCCTTTTGCCCCCCCCCCCAATATCATGTTTCGTTTCACGCTTGACAACTCACCTCTCTGGCCCCCACCTCTCCAGGTAGCCCACAGACCCTCGGCCCCGTGCTGCGCGGCCTGCTGCCGTCCCTGTTCCCCAGCAGCCGCGACCCCGTGCTGGCCAACGTTGTACTGCACGGCGCGCCGGTCCCCTTCTCCGCGCCCCTGGAGGATCTGATGCGCGAGGCGGCCTACCCGGACGGGTGGCTTTGTCTGATCATCACGTTGCTGTGAGCAAAAGAAACGGTGACATTTACATCCAGCGCCCCGTCCGTCCGCGGAGCGAGCTGGGCCGTGTGTTGGGTTTTGGAGGTTTGAGGTATGATCGGGCTGGGTTTCAGACAACTTTATTCATAGGGTAGAGATAGGCAAGGAGTTATTACCTCCCCGCCATGGGGCATTTCCTGCCAGGCCTCGAAGTTGGTGGGATTTGATCAATACGAACAAAGGGGGGCCGGCAGGGCCCTTCCCCTTTGCAACGCTAACGTCCATCGCGCAGGAGCAAAAAAGGACAGGGAGGACCAGGACCTGGGGGGCAACATTATTATCCAATTACGGACCTCGAGTTCTAAATCTGGGGTTGTTTGTGTGCGCGTCATGGTGCCCCCAGCGCGTCACTTACACTGACCGCCCGCTCGTTCGTTCTGACTTGTTTGCGACGAGATCTCTGTTGTTTCCCAAACTTCTAGGTCTCCTGTCAACAGGCCCCATTGCACACATACTGCTATATCAACACACATGCGCACGATCCCCCTCCCCCCTTTCACTCCCACTTGTTAAAAGGCACAAGCGACCCAAGGCTAGATGATGCGGGAGAGCGCGCGCAAAAAATGACATGTAGAGGTTAAATGTAAACCAAGTGACCAACAGGAAAACGTGTCCGGACATATGAGTGGTATCTCCTCCCATCCCACCCTCTCTTTTCAATGATGATGATGGAACAGGGAACATGATGCGATCCATGGGGAAAAAACAAGAAATAAAGAGAAAAATGTCCAAAAACCGTACAGACCAGACCATACCAGACTGCCCGCCAAATGTTTTGTTTTCGCTATGCAAACCGTGCCAGTTTCCTCCTCTCCCACCATGTAGAACCCCCAAAGTACCAGTTGTTGATTCCCGTCTCCTCCCCATTTGTCCCGTTGGGTATTATTAAACGAAGCCAGAAAAGCCCGATGACTGTTTGTTGTGCGAGTGTGACGACGTTGCTGCTCAGACTGGGTGCTTCTTCCCCTGGGCGCGAACCCCGAAAGACTTTTGTCGATATTCTACCTTTCGTTCCATTCCGTTCCGTTTCCTATGCTGTTGTTCCTGATAATTACCCCTCTTTCCTCATCTCCTTTGAAGCCGTTGAATCTCTGCCAACAAGTAATGTTTTATCGTAACTTGAATAACGATTCAATGAGCATTATACACACAGGCTGGTTGCCCGACCCCGAGTAACAGGGATATAGAGTCGCGGGTCGCCAGTGTGCTTCATTGTCCTCCTTTTCCCTCGGTTGGGTCGGGTCTCTCGCTCTCCCCGAGCCGTTTCGCCAGAGGGCAAGCTCTCACCATCTTCGATGTGCCGAGTTGGCTCTGCGTGCGAACACAGCGTCCTAATCGTGGAACAAAGGAAATTTCGCCTTCCGAGTGGTGGCATGCTGCCTGGAGCCAAACACAATTCCCATCCCTAGAATTCCATCGGAGTTGAGTGACCCTGGGTCAGATCACCTGGCGTAATCGGGCTGGGGCCAGCTCCCGAGTGAGGTGTTGGCCCGCTGGACGTGTACGACGGCATTGCGCGGTTGTCGTAAGTTCCGGGGGGCATGAGGTTCCTGCTTGCGCTCAGCTGCTCCTGGGAGGGCAATCCCTCCTCCAAGCCTTGGAGGACCCGAAGGTCTACAGCGAGACTGCTAGTGTCCTGGGCCACAATCTCAAAGAACTCAATCGTTTTCCTCAAAAGTTGTCGTAGCAGTTTTTCGTCGACAAACTCTCCGAGCAGCGGGTCATGGTAGGCAGCAGCGAGCGTGATCAGGTTGCCCCATTGCCTTTAGCCAAGTCAGCATCAAGAGACAAGTTGACATGAGTGTTGGGGATTGGGTACATACGCATGTGCCGTTCCAAAAACATTGGTGATAATGAAGCGTTTGTCCTGCAGGCCGTGGAAAGCCATAGTACTCTTGATGACGGCATCAATCCCCTTTCTTGCGTTCTCGAAAACTATAGGGTCAATGTCACTCGGACTCCTTGCGTCGCTTCTCACAGTAGCCCATCCGCCCGGGTCTTCATGTGGAATGGCTCGCTCCGAGTCTTCCGAAAAGGCATTGTTGCGCTTGTGTGAAAAGTCGAGCACGGTCTTGATCGACGGACGGTAGGTGATGACGTTGGCCCCCCAAAACTTGGCCCGGATGCGTGCGGACAGGATGTCTCTGGCCGGCGCGTCGCTCCTTTCAAACCTGTACATTCCGAGCCATACATGGCTTCGGTTTACCAGGTCTTCTTCGATCTCGGCCAGGATGGCCCTCTGTTGCGCAGCATCAGGCTTCTTGTTGGGATCATAGAGTGAACCGGAGATTCTGTTCAGCCGTTTCCGCAAGTAGAGCTGTGCGGCGTAGCTGAATGCAACGGCATCTGAGAAGCCCAGCTGGTCTTGCATTACCGCTAGGTTCGGGTACGGTAGTAAATCCTCGTATTGGAGAATCCCAGAGGGAATCAGGTTCAACTCAGCGAGAATGTCACTGCAGCAGTCAGAGGAATGGCTCGATACAACGGGGACCAGAGTGGACCACTTACCTCTCCAACTGACAACACGACCAGAACGCGATGAGAAGCTTGGTGTCTACAGCATTGTTCTTTTCTGGTTCGGAGCCCTCCTGTGGTTTAGGAAGAACTTCCTGGTCTTCCGAGCCCCATCCAGCCTCCCGTTTCAATCGGTCCATGGACCTGCGATTGTCAGCGGGTATTCTATACAGGAAAAAATGTCATTACTCACGGCTGAAGCTTGTCAATGATTGCCGAACATGCAAATCTGATGTGACGGAAGCTAGGTATCACGCGTCCGAGCTGTCCATAATAGAGACAGGCAAGAATGTGGGCTTGGATGTAGTTCAGCTTGTAACTGCCGAAGTGGTTGCCCAGGATATCAGTCGCATATGCGAAGTACTCGAGACCCGGTATGATTTCATAGTTCTTCTTCGGTGGCGCAGGGGACGCGGCACTGGTTGGTGCTTGCACCCCGGAAGCTTGCATCGACGAGCGTCGGCTGGCACCTGGGCGCTCCTGGTCCTTCGGTGATGGCAAGCCAGCTTGCCCAGGAGACTGAGAGAGAGCACTGGATGGCGGGGAGCCATGATTTGGTGAGGTTATATGGCCATTTCGGACAAGCGGGGACCCTGAATTTGGCATCTCTTTCTCTGGAGGGTCTGGTAGCTTTCGGTCCCTCCACATGCAAATCTTTCCCAGTGCGAGAACGAGCAGGACCAACGCATGTTGGACAGAGCGTTGGGGCTTCGGCCTCTTCGGCGCCGGTCCGGGTTCCACACCGTTAGGGATGGGCGAACGTTTGCGCTTCTTCTCGTGTTCGAATGACGGTTGAGCCGGCCTTTCTTGGTGATTAGTGAACGCGGCAACCCTGCTGTGTTTTTTGGTACCACTTGGGTTATTGGACACTTCCTCCAGGAATGTGTAAACCATGGCGTCTAGGTCTCCTGGGGGGATCAAGGGGTGCATGTTCTGTATGTAGTTCTTGTAGTGCTCCACATAACTGTGAACCTTCACGGCATCGAAATCCAGAACGCCTTCCGAACGATTCTGGGCTCGCAAGTCGGCTGGGTAGCCACCGGGTGGGGACAGACCCCCAATCGGGCCCCAGTCGGTACCACCCGACGGGGATGGGTGATCGCCAACCGAGGCATCGTCTGGTATGTCCATATGATCGTATGTGGAATCGCGGTCTACTGCACGCGAGGTTGACCCTTCACCGCGTCCGAAAAGAGGTAGTTCGCCGCGGTCTTCCTCGTATCGCTGCGGGTAGATCTCGATGTATTTGATGTGCTCGCGATCCAGCAGCGGCTTCACAAGCTTTCTGACAGCGGGCCACATGAGAAGTCGCCCCGCCGGAGTCGTGTGGTTGTGAGGGAATGGTGGTGGCGCCGGCTGAACTGGGTTTCCGGGTGGTTCCTCGTTTCCCTCTTCGTCCTCCAACAGTCGCATCCTTTTGGCTGCAGAATGTGGGTCCGGCGCGCCGTTCGCTATATCGTCACCGGGCGAGGAAGAAGGAGTTTCGTCAACCTCCGCAATCGGTTGCGGAGTTACTGCTCTCGGCTCCTCTTTCACGTAGTCATCCAGCTCTGGTGGCTCCTGCATGCTATGAGAAGATCCTGTTCGGATCTCGCCCCTGAGCTCCCGGATTTCGGATCTCACTTCGCCCAGACCAGCAGTAAACTTCTCGTCGTACGACTGCAGCATGCTCTTCATGGCATCCAGTATGTCTTGCGTTGCCTTGTCTTGCCTACAGGGTTGCGGGTCAGAGAAAACAGGGAACTTCCCCACAAAGTTAGACTACACCACTCACTGCTTGGGTGCTGGATCGCGATATTGACAGTTTATGTTCTTGTCAGTACAGTTTTTGCAGGGCTTGTTCTCGTCGCATTTTGCCTTGAGCTGTCGGCAGCTCTCACATGCCTGGAAATTTGTAAGTGGGCCGTTCACCTCGCCTGCCTGGTAGTTGTCGAGAACGTACCTGCGATGCTCTCTGAGACTTCCGTTTGCTCGCGGCTGTGTATGCAGTGATGGGATAGGGACCGTCCGGTCCCATCGGCGGGGGGTACATTGGACTCTGGTCATACGGGGTAGGTGGTGGCTGAGGATGAGGCGGCAACGGTGTGGGAGGCGGGGGAGGGTAGTTCTGATGCCGGTACATCTGCCCCGGACCGTTGTCGTAACTCATGTGCCTCCTCTCCTCCATATGGCCCGGAGGATGAGGGCCAACATGCGGAGGGGGAGGCGGGAGAGACTGCTCGGGGCCGTTGCCGGTGGAGTTGGGCCTGCGGAGCTGGGGCAGCGTGACGTCGTCGGACTCTCTCTTCACCATAGACTCTCGGTTCGCAGGTTGATATCCAGGGGGCGGGTACTGTTGATGCGCTGGAGAGGGAGGGGGCTGGTGATGGGTGTCCTGGATGTGAGAGTACCTCTCTGGCTCATGTTGTCGGCGGTCATCAAAGTGCTGCGGTGGTGGCGGCTGCTGATGAGGCGCGTGCAGTTCTTGAGGACGGTGAGGGAAGGTATGGGGAGGGTGAGAGAGATGCGGTGAGGGCGAGTACTGAGAAGAGGTAGGAGGAGGAAGAGATGGTGGGTGTGGATGGTGGGCAGCAGATAAAGGTGGCCCGGGATGCGGCAGCGAGACACCATGATGTGATGGCCCCGCTGGCCACGAGGGAGGACCAGTCGAGAGGCGCGGCCGCTTGCTTTCATGCCCTTGGTCCATGCTTCAAGGAGGTAAGGTATATGTGAAGCAGGTACATGAATACCTGGACCCCGGAAAAAAGAGATGAAATTTGAGAACGAGTTAGGGCACCGTGTCTGGGGGGGGGGGGGCGGAGAGCAGCTTCAGCACAGAGCAAGCCTCAGAGCAAAAGGAGCACAGCCAACAGCAACGGCGCAAAGTCAGGCAGCAAGCGCAGCCGCGGAGGCCATGGGGTGGATGCCCGTGTGCGACTCTACGGGCAGATCGCCCAGGACTCTTCTTTTGGCAGCACTGGTAGGTACAAGGAGCGAGGGCGGAGAGGGCAAGTCTCGAAGGGTTGACGACAAGGAAATCTGGGCCTGAGACCTGAGACTTAGAAGCCGGGGCCGGGACCGGGAGCTGGGAGGAGCTGGGAGGTGGAAGCTGAGGAGCTGGACGTGCTGCGCCTGAGAGCGAGAGCCAGAGCCAGAGCCAGAGCCAGAGCCAGAGCTTGGTGATGGTGAGCCGGGATCAGACCGGACAAGGGTAGAGAGATTCGAGAAGGCCAAGGTCCTGGTTGGTAAGAGGTACGTATCCGAGGCGGGCGCGGCAGTACGTAGTAGTACTGTGAGAGAAACTGGCCCTGGACCGTACGGGTTGGCGATGGAGGAATGTGCGCAGGGCCTCGGGGGCGTCGAGCGATCAAGGCACAGTTACTGTATGATCGATCGAGTCCGGGGTTGGGATGGATCGTGGAGCTTGCAGTCTTATTGGCCTGGACAAAGCGATATTTGACCAGCAGATGCCGAGATATGAGAAGTGCTTGTGCTTGCCTGCTTGCTGCTGTTACGGCAGCAGGCTGGGTCTGGGTAGAAACGGCCCAGGTAAGGCAGGGTGAGGCAGGCCTGACTGTGGGCTTCCGGGAGGTACGGATGGACAGGCCAGGTCAGGGTGCAAATAAGCGCACGGCGGATGGAGGGCGAGCTTGCGAGGCCTGAGGGTGACCCTGACTGGTACGGGGACAGGATCAGGATCTCGTCAAAACGTGGTCGTTGGCGCGTGTGCGAAAAGCCCGGCAGCTTGTAATGATTGTGCGTCAGAGGTCCAGGCCGGCACAAGGTTTAGGTTTGAAAGAGGCAGACAGTGAGTGGTATGTGGTAGTGTAGCTGGACTGGGCATAGGCTTGAGCCTGCATGCGTGCAAGGTAAGGTAAGGTAAGCTTGAGGCGCGAGGTAGTGCTGCGTATCGAACCGTAGCGTCGTCCAGAGTCGTCGCGCGCGGGGGGCAGGATAAGCACGAGATTGATCGACGGTTGGGCAGCGACGAGCCAGAGACAGGAACAGTCCCAGATCCTGCTTGGCCAACAGGGTACGAGGCACTGACTTGCTGCGTCTGCTTGCTTGGGCCGACTGATGCAAGAAGTAGCAGTGGCAGTAGCAGCGGTAGCAGTAGCAGTGGGAGGCGGGCAAGTGGGCAGTGGCAGCAGCGGGCAGGGACGGCGACGGTGCCGGTGACGGCGACGGTGGCACTTTTGGACAGACCACTTCCCAAACGCCCAGGAACTGACTGGATCAGGAACAGGAACAGGAGCTGGAAACCGAAAACTGGGCTGGGCTGGGCTGGACGGGACAGGACAGGACAAGCCACAGCACGCGCCAGGTTTGACCGGTCAAGTACGCACTGGCCGAGGAACAAACGAGCTAGGGGTTTGGCAGGTCTGTGGATTTGAGAGAGGTGGATCCTGGCGAGATGGAGGAAGGAAATGCCGAAATCGAGGGCCAAGCGAAAACTCAGAAAAAGAGTCGAGCGTCCGGATGGGAGAGGGGACGTCGACAACGAGCTTCGTCCGTCAGTCTCCGCCTGTATGTCTCTGTCTGTGTCTGTCTAGCTGTCTGCTTGCCTGCCTGCCAATAGACTCGACTGGGCTGGCGACTGGGCTGGCGACAGGGCGGGACGAGGGGTGAGGGAGAGAGGTGGGAGGGAAGGGGGGAAAAAAGCCAGAGTGCACGAACGTTTCGCGACGCGACCGGGCAGTGCGATGCGATGCGATACGTACGATGCAATGCAATGCGATTTGATGGCAGAGGACCAGAGAATTGACTCGGCTCGACTCGACTCGAGCGACAGGCCAGGGCGGGACGGTCAGGGAGAGAGAGGCTGCCCGCTTTACTTCTCCAATCAGTCCGTCAATCAGTCAATCATCAATCGTCAACCATCAACCGACGTCCAGCCCCAGCTCCAGGCCCAGCTCAAAAAAGCATCGACGGTACCTGCCCGGCGTGTGATACTGTGCCGTGCCCTGCGGTATTGCGACGGTACTGGACGGTAGAGTACGTACCTGACCGGCTGGGATGCTCTCGACCGTGTGCGTGTAACGCATATGACATGACAACGGAGGATCGCTGAGGCACAGGCACAGGCACAGGCACAGGCACAGACTCGCAGAGAGAGAGAGAGAGAGGCAGGAGGGCGCGCAGTGAGCCCACCACAGGAGGAAAGCGAGGGGCCCCACCGTGACAAAATTTGCACTAGCAATGCACGCAGCGCGCCAGGTACCTCTGACAAGGTTGGAGCACGGGCAGGGGCCCCACGGGCCCAGGGAGCAGGGGTTGGCCTGCCGGAACGGAGTCAAAACGGTGAAGCTTGTGGAGGCAGCCATGACGAAGCACGAAAGCTAGCCAACCAGTCGCTCACTCGTTCACTCAGTCACTCACTCAATCACTCGCCATCAGCCAGTGCCTGCTCTTGCTGAGGGGGAAAAAAAAAAGGTGCTTGCTCGCGCTTGGTCCATCACCTCCCACCACCCACCCACCCCTACTCACCCCATGTCGGGATTGGGAGGCACAACCGTGCATGGCAGAATTTGCAGCATTGATTCCGACAGTGGGGATGATACGCGCCCTCTGTCTTGAGATTGCCCCGGCAGAGCCTTTAGGGCCTGGACTGCGGCGCCCTGATCGGATGCTTCTTCTTGGACGGCTGATGCCCTCCTGCACGGCATAGGTAGTCTGCCTGCGCTTGCGACTGCTGTGCCGTGCGACACAGCAAGATAGCTCACGGTATGCTAGCACTGCACAGCAAGCTCTGAGCAAGATAGGATGGGATAGTCAGCCTACTGACTGGTCTTTGCGGGGTCGTGGGACAGGGCGGTGAAAGGCAATGGTCGCTTCGGCTGCGCAGCATGCATGTGCGTGCAGCAGCGCGGTGCAGGTGTGTGGTGCATGCTTCCTGGAATGGGGTGTGCTGTCCCACTTGACTGTCTCGCCCATGGAGCCCACATCCACACCACTACACCACCACGACGTCTCGCCTTATTGCATAAAGCTACATCCGCGGCCCTGATCCCTGGCCCTGGTGCTCATGTGGTGTTTCCGTGGATGCGAGGAGTGCTGTCCACACGATTACCACCCAGCCAGCCGCTGCGACTCCAAATAGCGGAGGAGGCGAGCTCATTTCGTAGTCAAAAGGCTAACTTGCCAACAGCAATGGCGAAAACTTTTGAAGGGGGTACGGCCCGTGTTGTATCCCCGGGCTTGACACGCCACGGCTTCTGCTGTTCTAAGAAAAGACGAAACAGATCTAGCGCAGCCAGTCCGTCTGGAATTTTCTACGAGTGGCAATGGATAGGCGGACCGGCATGAGGCAAAAACGTGGCCGACGCTGCCCCAGAAAATGCAGGTCGATGGTGGCATCTAACAAGCGGACAGACCCCGTCCCAGCACTATGTATGGACAGGCCGGTGGGCGCCTCCCTTTTTTCCTTTTTTTTTTGCTTCCCTATTCACCCTACCCAGTGTCAAGGGCTGGGACGGATCGCGCGGAGCTTGCTGCTGGAAGGAAGAGCCCTGAACATTGCTAAAGCTCATCTGTGTGACGTCTCCGTAGAAGGATGATCCTGACCAAAGAACGGGTCAAGAGCGTCAGGACAGCCCGGCCGGTGGCACCGAGGCATCCAGAGAGGCTGTGAGTAAACAAGGGAGAAGTGGGAAAAGAACACTCCGGCGTCGTCCAGCATTGCCGCAGGGCGTGGTGGACCTCGTGGCGTGAAAGGGGTGCTGTTCTTGCTCATTACAGCTTGCAGGCAGGCATGGGGCATGGTGCCTGGCCATGCAAAAAAACACAGCACAGCAGAGCACAGTCCAGTCCGCATCTTGCTGAGCAGCTGGGGTGGTCAACCCATTCCCGCTTGCAATGGATCACGGTTTAGCTGCATGGCCCTGCGCTTGTACCGTGCTGTGACTGTAGTACGGGGGTTGCGCCGTAGACGAGCAGCTGTCACTTCTCACCCCGGGGCGATCTTGACGTATCAGATCACATCTCCGATTGAGGCCGGCTGGCTGGACTGCTGACGGGCGCCCGTTGAAACGCAGAATTGGGGCTGGCGAAAGCGCACAGAGCGAGCCAGACTCGCCCGCCCTGTCCGTCTCTTTCTCCACGCAAATCTCAAACAAGAGACTGGACAAGCGGCGGAGCGGGCACTGACGGCCCAGAGGGGCCCAGAGGGGAAGGTGAATCACGTCCTGCGAGGGCCCCTTGGTGCCATTCCCGACAGGCGTCCTGGACAATGAGCTGATTTTGACCTCATCGCGACGGAGGCGGCGGCGGCGGCCCTAGCCAACCCTGCCGGTGAACCTTGCAGATGACCGCAACGGTGAGGTGTCACTGATCGCTTTGGTCGCCTGGCATGTCAGATCCGGGCAGGGGTATACTGAGGCGTTGACAGCTTCAGCTGAGATGTCAAGGGCTGTGGTGGATTCTGTGCCTGTCTGGACCGCCTCGTGTGCGTGCGTATACGTGTGATGAGGCTGGCGGCGCGCTCGCGTGGTGACATTATGACCTAGGTAGCACCGCGCCCATATGGCCATCACAGCTGTGGCCTAGCCTAGACCAGCCCTCGCATGTGTGAGTTGCCGCTGGCTTAGTGCCCCAGTCACTCAGTTTTGTCCTCGAGAGGACGATACCCAGGTCGGCTTGGGGTTGGAGAGACGAGGCGCGGCCCGCTGTCCGAAGATGCAATGCAGGCACAAGGACAAAGTCGCCGTCAGGAATAACTTCGGGGGATACCAGGCGGCGACGTAGTTACCAAGGAAGGTAGGCAGGCAGTAGGTGCTGCGCCGGCAAGCCCTGTGAGCCAGGCAACTTCTGTTCTGGACCACTCGTAGGCTGTTTCAATTGGCAAATCGCCTCTGTTTCTCAGCCCTTCATTGATGGTCATTCTCGCCTGGTTCGACAAGGGCTCGCCCTGAAAGTGGGGATGGCGTTGAAAATCTCGTCACAGTGCAGACGTCAAGATCACGGCTTTTCATTCCGCACGCTGCAACCTCGCCAGTCTTGCATTCTTGCAGTCGTGCCGTCTTGCCAGCGCTCTCAAAGATGCTTCGGTAGACTGCCACCCGTACGTTTCATCGACCGCGACAACGACCACCCACCGCCCAGCAGCAGCAGCAGCAGCAAGAACAACAAAGTTGGATCGAGACAACGAACGATCCGATGCTGGCGTCCCAGCGACCCAGCGGGCCCCCCGTGACCACGGCCTCATGCTCGTCAACGAAGCACTGACCGCCACTTACCCTGGTTCTCGGTCAAACCTTCGAACCTGATTCTCTTCCTGGCCTGGCGAAGATCGGGGTGGCCTGCGCATAGTGCCCTGCGTGCGAGCCCGTCAAGTGGGCCGGTCATGACCTCGAAGCGAAATCACGGTTTGGCTTTTGGGGAGGGCGGGGGCCTGGGCACCGCTTGTTCGTTGCGAAAGGGAAAAAAAGTCCCGAACCCTTCGAAAGAGCGGTCCGAACGCCCAGGCTTCCTTTTTTTTTTTGCCCCTCCAATTTTTCCTGGCTCCTCTCGTCGTATCCCCTGCAACTCCCCACGCCGGAGCAAGCGAATATTGGAAGCGGGCAGGGGTTACTCAAGCCCAGAGATCACAATAACAACCGACGGCATGCCGATCAGCCAGCCTGCCCAGCCTGCCCGCTACCCACCCATCCAACCAGCAATACGTGTAGACAACTCAGAGGAGCAAATATCTTGTAACCGACCGACTGACAAGCGGGCGCTTTCCCTTTCTCGGCAGTCCATTGTCGAGGACAGACCGCTTCTCAGGTCCCGACAACTGTTCCAAGGAACACCGTAGGGCGCAAATACCCACCGGCGGGCCGCGTGCTTCTGTGGACTGGCATCTTTATTATTTGCTGCGTCGAGAACCACCGTGAAGGCTCGGCAAGGTCAGCAAGTCAGTGACGGCTTTGAGGTTAGCCAACTTCGCCGGCCCCTGGTGTCTTGGTCGGTGATCCGGCAAGGTTTGCTTCTGCCGTGGCTCTCGCCACCATCGACGAGGTCGCTCTCAATCAGAGGCTACACTATTGGCTTCATTTTCTTCTGGTTGATGTGGCCTGCCTCGTGGCCGGGCCAACTAGCCCAGCAAGTTACATGCGACACAGTATCTTTTGAGGGGAGACCTCGGGGGCGACCTTGCTTGTCGAGCTTCGAACGGTGGGAATACGGTAGGGATGGTTCGCACCATTGATGTCTGTGGGGCCCCCTCCCTCGTGATGGATTGATTGACGCAAAGCCCCCACCCTTAGAAGCATTATGTTTCTTTTCTGGAAGCTTGCGAAACATCGAAGCCAAATTCGGCCGTGGGGCCTTGGTCCGGGGGGCCTGCCCAGCCAGCCAGTCTGCCCGCGAGTCCGTTCGTCCATCGCGATGACTCTTGGTGATGACGAACCATGCTGGCGCAGATGAAAGAAAAGTTTTCCTCCCAGAAGCATCCTGAGTCGCTCCATCTCAGCCCGAGGTGCGGAGCACCTCATTCACGAGCAAGTATGGCTCACGAACCACGGCTACACCGGCACAACCGGGCGGATCGAAGTCAAAGGTGGAGCTACCTGACCTGGCCTCACCGACCCCGTGTGCCTGCTCACCTGATGAGAGCTGCAGCATCGTCATTGGTGTGACTGGTCGACTCTGTCCCGTGGCAGCCTCGGTCCTCGACATCCTAAATTTATTAAACTTTTGACGCAAGAGCACAACCAATTGTCGCGACTTTTGGCTCTGTTTGGTCACAGATCCTGGACGGCCACATCATAGCTGGTAGACTAATTCGGTAGGTGGTTGACATTGGCTGGCAGACTGCAAAATAAGCCGACCGTACCTCAGTACCAGAAAACGTACCTTGCGGTTCTTCCATTTATTTATCCACCACAACCTTAAAATGTATCTAATATTTTTATATCACCAGAGTTAGACGCTAATTCTAAACATTTCAGCTCTATTAGAACTGAGCACATACTACTTGGTTGTTAAGCAATTCGCTATAATGTGAAGGGTTTTGGTGGGATACGGGGTCCCGGTCGGTTTGTTTTGCAGCCTGCCAGATTGGTTGCCTGTGTCTGCCTGTTCGTGTGTGGTATGCAACGCTTTGGGCATTCCAGTCATTTTAGAGTCGGGTCTAGCAGTCGGAGGAGCACCGCTAATTGAGTTGGGACGGCGACGGCGGGCGGGACAGGCAGTGGAAAGTGGGGGAAGAAGGCTGGGGGTTTGATGGATTGTATTGGCAATGCAGTGGTTGCCTCTCGTACTGCAGATCCCAGTGTGTACAATCAATCATACGCAATGGGTGACCCAAGCAGCACTATTGGTGTGTACCGTATCTGCGCATCCAAGGAAATGGATGAGATGGTTGTGGTTTTGGGAGTAACCACAGGTCCGGATAATTGCATCGACAATCCTCGAGCTCACATTCTTGGTGCCCCTGTGCGTTTCGAGCAGTCAAGACACGAAGGCGCATGTGGTCCAAAAAAGCCCCCAGTCTCTGACGACGGGCTGCGGGTGTTGGCTCTGCTGCGGCGCGATCTTGCTATCATCTGCAGCTGAAGTTCGATTCATCGATTCTTCATGCGCCTCGAATGACCCGATGGTCGTGTCTCTTGCATCTGCCCACAGTCACTCAAGTCTCCGCTTTGTGACATATCAAGTGCAGCCTCGCATCTTAATCTCTTCGCAACAATCACCCTGACAGGCAGGCCTTTTCGCCTATCTTGCTCAGATATGAGGCTCCATCTCGCGTACGCGATGGTATGCTGGGCCCATGTGCGTAGGCGTGCGAACCTAGGTACTGCTCGAGAATCGTAAGATAACCAGGAACTGATTCAGCCACGAACTCATTAGGGCGGTGGGTGCACATTCCTAATATGTAACCGATGGTAACACTGATGACATGCATAGGCGTGGTCACAGAACTAACCGTTTGTGAGGCACCACAACGGCGGGGTGCGGGAGCGGAGAAAACTCCTACAATCCAGGCTTTTTCCGGCACTGGTCACCGCAGCTGCATATGCAATACCACTCGAGGTATCGTCGCAAACCGGCTGCTGGAGGTCGTTCCTGTCGAGTCTTCTGGTAGGCATTGTAGCACCCGCAAGACGACAGGCAGCCAGCCATGCAATCTCAAGACACGGAATGTGTGGCCTGACTTCAGATATCCCGGGAGCGTAGGATGCGATGGCTCTGTCAAATCCCCGGGACGATGGCTCTGTCAAATCCCCGGACGATGGCTCTGTCAAACGATGGCTCTGTCAAATCCCCGGGACGATGGCTCTGTCAAATCCCCGGACGATGGCTGTCAGGATCCCACGCTGACTGAAGCTTCCGTCCTGGGCCTCACAAATAGGCACCGGCTCCGACATCGCCCCATCCAATCTAGCTCCAGTCTACCCCAGCTTTGGCTGTGCGGCTCTCGGAAAGCTGGAGGGCGTGTTTCAGCTCGCGCCATCAGCAAGTGCAGGCCGGCGCCGTGGGATTTGGGATTGAGCACGCTCAAGAACAAGCCAGGAGGCCACGAGGTGCCTAGGGGCTCGAGCTTGCGGCGCGGCCCTCCCAATCGGTGACCGTTATGCGGTTTAGGACGGCTGGTTAGTGGGAGCTATTGCTGGACCAAAACGTCAACCAAACAGCTGGGCGAAACGAAGAGCCGCTCTCTGAAGCCACGGCTGACTGCGGTATCTTGGCGTACCGTGAGGCTGGCACTCGACGCTGAGTGGTTTGGCTCGGATGGCTGTCTGCTCTATCCTTTTCTTTTCATATCGTCTTGAAACTATCCATCAATGTCCTCAATCTCGTTAACGGCTCAGATCCTGCACCTCTTTGCGACCCGCACGGCATCGTTGGACCCCTTTGGACCCCTATTCGTTGGGCATCAACGCGGTTCCTGGGGCCCCGACTCGAGATCTATTCCGGGATTTTATGCGTCTTGATGCCCAGCGAGATTCTAGAACGACGATCTCCTCCACAAGGCTGCGTCTGTCTCCTGACAGATCCGTCGATAGACAAGTTAGATGTGCTCGACAGGCTGCTAGAGTTGAGCTCTGTTCACCTGGTGACGCGTTTTACAGCATTTATTGGTCGTCGCATGGCCGAAAGGGGAATTAGTTGAGAAGGGCAGCACTATCTGCGATACCCTAGTTGCCCCCCTAGAGGTGCCAGCGGAAATAGAGTTCACGCTATATCATGATAGACTGAAACTGATCGACCGCGGCAGCCGGCATCATACCTCCAACCTTGCGGTGGGACAGGGTGAGGGCAGGCCTCACCTTGCCTCTTCCCGGCTGACTCGTCGCCGAGTCCTCTCTCCTCGGTCGTGTTCGGATGCTCCATCCAAGCCTCGACCGGAGAGACTCGGATCGACTGGTCAGCGCACGCAGTCTGCGCAGCCGGTCATTTCCGGCTGTCATTCATCGAGCGGAGGCAAGACCGATGTCACGTCCTGGAGGGGCTGCCGCCTCTACTGCAGAACTGACGTCGGCGCCGGCTCGGATTCTCATCACCGCCTCTTTTACGGCAGACGTCGACGACGAATTGAATGTGGACAACTCAGACCGCTCGACAGTTGATGCGAGTCGATGTTCACCTTGAAAAATATGGGGGGCGGGACCCGTCGCGCAATTGGCCCAAGTGCCCGATCTTATGCCGGCGCGTGGTCTTGGTCCAAACTCTACTCTATAGCACCTCTGCTTGACCGCCGGGTGAAGTCGTTGGCGGTCGACACTTATTACGCACGACAACTACACAGCCGACCACGGCAGTCAGACATTGGCTCTGGCTGAAGCCACTGCATTTGATCGTCAACAGGCAGTGAGCTACCGTGGCTGGAGAATGTAACTGAAACGGGGCGAGGATGAGGAGCAGGCCACTCATCGCCGTCGCCTCAGCTTCAGCAGAGGTTTCGCACGTGCATCGCATCGGACATCATCATGGGGGGTGGATGAGATGATGGCCCATCTCCGCCGCGATGACACTGCAGCCCAAGGTGCTTTCTGCGGTCTGCGCGTGGCATTAAACATTGGGGACCGCAACCTCAGAAATGCGTCTCACAGGGTACGCAGCGTTACACCGAAACACCGTGATCACGGATGACTGCAAGCCATCGTCCATCACCGCTCTAGATCTTCGTCCGTCGCGTCCGCAGATGCGACCTCACAGACCGGCCCACGTGACGGCAAGCATCAAGTGCCTCGCTTGGGCCAGGCGAGGGTATCCTGGTCGCGCCCCCGCGCGTCGAAATCTGTTCGGCGTACCCTCGCCGCCGTCAGAAAAGGGGCCTCTTAGCGATTTTCAAGATAATTGCAGCACTCTGACTTGCGCAGCGTCCCAGCGCTGCCGATCTTCCTGCCCAACCTTCCCAGTGTCGCCCGGTAGGTCTCCACTGCAACCTCATCTCGTGGTTCAATCTCCGAGCCGGATTTACGACACACTGCCTGTTGGAGCGTCACCAATGATCGGGACACTGCGGCCGAGGGATGAGAGAGGGGCTCGCAAACATCCCGTCGTTTCTCATTAGGCTTTCTTCGAGGTGGTCGGTAGTGGCACTCCCTCAACCTCAAGACAGGGACGGCTGGTCGACTTTCCGATCCGGGGAATTCGGCATACTTCCACGCAAAGCAAAGGAACGCATTCCTCGTCTAGCTTGAACGTTGTGAGAGCCCTTGGCGCTCAAGTGGAAGTCTTCTTCAGACGACGGGAAGACGATTTCCCTCAACTTCAAACATCTCCGCACGTGGCATGCGTGAGGGTCGCACAGTGTCTAAACATGAAGTTCGCACTGTCTTGGTGTCCCGATAATTGCATATCGCCTTGATGTGTTCATAGCCGGGTATGCTGTGTTTGCTTTCCCAATATCGACGTGTGGTCACCAGGCCCAGGCAAACAATTTGGGCCCCTGAAGGACTGCAATGGAGACCCGTGATGACGGACAATCACGACACTATTGCCTCGCCAGACCTGCCGACCTCATTCGGAGTTGACATGTCAGTTGATTTGGGAACAGTTTTATACAAACAAGTGGACAGCACTTTGCAAGGACCCTGCGGTGACACCGCCAGAGGCGGTTGACCCGAAATTGCTTTTCTTTCATCCTGTTGCCATTTTCTTTCGGGATCGAGTTCAGCCACGAACACTGCAAGTCCCCTCGGTAGGCTGTGTCGTGAAAGGATCGCCGCTGCCGCCGAGTGGCGTTTGAGCGTTGCGTTGCTGTACCCGGAAAGGAAGCAGATGGAGGCGAGCATACCGACCTGTTGGGTAGGCATGGGCAAGACAGGAGCCCGATGAAGCAAGGGAGCGATCCCATGCCCCGAGATCTTGGTTTCTGAGTTACCAGGAACGCGGCTCGCTAAGGCAAGCGGCGGCGAGGCTCACCCGTTCCCTTGGCTGTTGTGAGTTGTCATTTTCCCGCTGCGCAGACCGAACCAAAACTGGATGTCATCTGACAGTGGCCGCCAGCTGTCACATTCCAAATGCGCGCGATGTCGACTGAAGTGAGGGATTGGTACGGATCGCGGCAGGCTGACTGGGTGAGCCGAAAGACCCCCCATGGGAAGCCTCGTGACAGGTGGGTTTAGGCAAGTTCTCTGCAGATCAAGGGTGATTATGAGGCAGCGCCTGGCCCGATTCGAAGAAGCACACACGGCTCTGCTCTTCTTTCGGTCTCCGTTCTTCCACCGTTTCGAGCCTCCTGGGCATTAGTCCATCAGATGCCGATTACCGGGAACATACACGGATATTACTGCATGCTGTGCTGCTTGTTGGCCCGCAAGCCACAGAGTGAGATTCGGCAAGGGCATGAGGCTGTTCAGCCTCAGGTGTCTGAGACGCGGCCGATTGCAACCTCGAGCATACGACTTCAAGACAGGTAGCACACAATCCTGCTACGAGTGTGTCACACGCTGCCTTGCCAACCCCGCCCTCTCTCTCTCCACGAAAGATGGGGTCACAGGATACGGCGCGGATGAGCAAGTGCCTGTCTGGACCTCGCCCGGCCGGAAAGCTCCGGGCCTCGGAAAAGTACCGTGCAGTACAAGTTTGGCGAGCGCAGGAAAAGAGGGCAATAGCGCCGCAGTGGCATCGATGCGGCATCCTCTACAGGCGATGCGGCCAGGCCGCCGAACACATTGCCTTATCGGATACCCCAATCAGTGTAACCACAACCACAAGCATTGCCAATGCTGGCGAAGAGCAACGGCTTGCGAGATATGACAGCTGCGAGGTATGTTTGCCCCAAGCGATCCTGCCTGGGAGGAGACGTGGCTGGGCATCGAAAAGAGTCTGGGCCAAGCGGGAGGAAAGCCACAAGGGCAAACAAAGCAATGCAAGCGCATGGTGATGGCGATGGTGGAGAGGTGGCAAGCTGGAGGCGTCGGATCGTGGAGGGGTAACTCGTCTCAAGTCGGACTCGCTTATCTCGCCAGATGGCAATCCAAGATGCATGATGTACTGTAATGGAGATCTCCGGTAGGCCAAAAAATTTACCTGGTTGCTCAGCCCTTGAGATGTGCCAATGGTGCACCGTCGGCGCGCATCAGGGGGGATGCGTGGCATCGCGAGAGCCTTGCTTCTTTCTTGGCTGTGGCCGGGTGGGGCGTGAGTTGTTGATGAGCAGGCCACGAGTTCGTCTCGTCCCACAAGTCATATAACGATATATGATATGGGAACAATTCTGGGTTGCTTTTTGGCTCGTGAAATTGGTCCCGACGTTGCAGACGGGCCCTGCCTCTCTTCCCGAAGCTAGCAAGCTTCCTGCATCCATGCATACCATCGCGCTGGAGCCATGCAAGACACCCTTGCTTCGTCCCTTTTGGAATGCCACACCTGCAATGATAGGTTGGCCGCAGGACAGCAAACAACCTGGAAGGCTGGAAGGGCACAGTTTAGGATGAGCCGTCGATTTCGACCAGCCGAGGAAAACAGGGCAGTGTTACAAGCTTCGTATCAAAGGGCGGCTATCGCGCAGTAGGTCGGTGGAGCTGAGCCGTGGCCGACCGGTAATGGCTGCCTCAGGTCCCGACAACCTGGCTGACGGCGACAGCTGAGGTGCAGCATCTCGGGCCTGGACTTTATCCCACGACGTCGAGCAATCTCTTCTGCCAGATTCGGCAATCCCAACGGCAGAAGTTGCGGTAACTAGCTTTTCAGTGTCCGCGAGCAGCCCAGCACCGATGTTCTAGTCTTTCTCGTCCTTTACCTTCCTCCTCTTCGAGTAGGGTCTCTTCCAGAAGGCCTCCTCGCCTTCGAACCCAACAGGAGTTTGCGCTCTACGAGAGTTGGTCGCTTTCTGTTTTTCTCGGACATCCTCACCGTCATCGTCGTCCTGGATGCCCTCGGTGAAGACCATGTCACCGTGCTTGCCCAATGAGTCCTGGGCAGCCTCCTCGAACAGGATCCCAAACGTGAGGATCGCCGTCTCATCCATGCTTCGCTCGTTGACGCGTCCTATATCACCGCGTGGCTCCCCTGCACACCGGCGACCTAGTGCCTCGTAGAAATGACTCGCGTAGCCATGAACAGCCTTAACCATGTCGCTATCGGGTAGCAAGTTGCGACCGGCTTCGGGCAGGGACTCGTTTGCGAAGTATATGTCCTTCTCGGCATATCGCTGCGGGGCGCGCTTTCGGGAGAAGAGGACCTCTTCGGGGGCTAGGACAGGGTCGCCGAGATGATGTTGCCCTGAGGCGGTTTTGCGGCTGCCAGTGGTGGCATCGTCTTTTGAAAACTTGTGTGACACCCGACCTGGAATTGGGCAGATGTCAGCAGGCTGTTATGTGCAACGAGCGATTGCAGTCGTAAGCATCGGGGCAAGTTGTCCCTACCTGCGACTGCATCATACACCGTGGCCTCTCTCTGCTTTGCCGCCTCGTGGTCGTTGGACAAGGCCTCTGCGCTGTCCTCGCCGTAGGCGTATGATCCTCGCTGACGGTTCCGAGAGGCCATGTTCTCGTATGCTGGCCGATGCAGAGCGAGGATGGCAGCCTGGCCTTCGTCGGTAGTGAGTATTGTGCTCTGTCAGATCGCAGCGCATTTCCGGGGAGCGTGTAATATTCGACTCTGTTGTGCAAGCGAAACCCGTCAACGACGCGGTGGGGACTAGACAGAGTTTGAGCATGTTCTGCTGAATGGCATGCGCTGAGACCCCCCTCCTGCAGCCAACGGGTGAGAAGACGTGGTCTGGGAAGAGACCCAGGCGTGCCAGGCAGAGAGATGGTGCGGGGTTTGCCTGGAGCAGCACCTTCCCTGCCTGGCGTTCCTGGCATTCCTGGACTTGTCTCAGCTGACCCAACAACCTCGATCCTCTCAGTGCCACATCACCTGTACAGCAGGCGTGATTGACTTCTAGTGCAGATGCATGAATCAACTCTTGTTTGAACGGGCCACCGGTGGCCTCGGTGCCAACACTTTCGCCAAGCTCGAGACCACGCGGCTGTTGCGATCCTTCCGGCCAGCGCCTCAGTTTCGATTCGATGGCGGCGAGAAGGGCGCGGCTGTCGACAATGGCGAGGGCAGTTCCAGCTCTGCGAATCCCAGTAACGACCATAAATCGAATATATGGGCTCATCAAGCTGGTGTAAATGCGCTCGCCCTCGAACGCTTTGATGGCAGAATGTTTGTCAAGCTGTTTCAGTCGATAGAAATCACTCGGATTTTGACTAAGGTCTCCTCGCAGATTACTCTCTGGGGGCTCAGATGCGACCATCAAACTCTGGGATATCGAGCAATGCGGCAACCCAAACAACTCGCATGTCTATAAGCCCGTCGCGCAGATCGCGCGATCCGACGACAAGACCAAGTCCCATCGATTCGGTATTACGCATCTGTCCTTCTACCCCTTCGACCCGGCCGCGTTCCTGTCGAGCTCTTATGACCAGACTTTGAAGCTGTGGGCGACGGACAGCGTGCAGCTGTCAGGTTCGTGGGACCTCGAGTCCAAGCTATATACGCATGCTATCTCACCCATTGCCGACCACCTGTTGGTAGCATGTGGCACGGCTCATCCAGCTGTTCGGCTTGTCGATCTGCGCTCTGGCGCAGCTGTACAGTCACTTGTTGCGCCCGGACAACCAGGTGCTGGGGGAGGCGCGGTCCTATCTCTCGCGTGGTCACCGCGACATGAGCATGTTCTCGCAAGTGGAACTCTAGACGGAGCAGTTCGAATATGGGACGTCCGTCGCGCGAGTGGTCTGATAGGTCTCCTGGACCAAGAAGATAGTCTGGGTATTCTCCGAAGATGCGGAGACGTCAAGGGGAATCATATTTCGGATCGAGGGGTCCGATCATCGGCTAAGGCGCACTCTGGCCCAGTGAACGGGTTGACTTGGACAGACGACGGTGCCTACATTGTTTCAGCAGGCCACGATAGACGCATACGTGTGTGGGACACCGCTACAGGCGCGAATACTCTTGCGTCGTTTGGGCCGAGTATCAAGAATGGCCAACTGGCTAACACCCCAATGTTTACAACGCCTGTGGGTTTGACGCCGCGCAGGAAGGAGCTGCTCTTCTGGCCAAACGACACTGAAATATTGGTCATGGACCTGCATGAGGGTACCACGGTCTCCCGTCTCCGGGGCGTAGGCGCCAACATCTCGGGTGTGAGGGCACAGCGCGGGGGTGAGAGAACAGTGAAGAATCGGGTCACAAGCGTCGTGTGGAGGGGTGCTGGAGGCGCCGGTGGCTCGAGTGGCATTGTTCCTGGAGCATCTAATGTTTCCGGTGGTGTTTATAGTGGGCACACTGATGGCCAGATTCGAGCTTGGGTGCCACAGGTGCGGGGGCTGGACGAAGAAGATGAAGATGACACTTCTGAAGTGGCTCAGCAAGAGAGGGTTCAGAAGCGGAAGGCTCTTGACGATGCCTTCAAGAGTCTCATGGGCCAAAAGATCACTTTCAACTGAAATACTAGACGTCGAGGAAGGATCGTCATTTGCAGTTGTTGGTGTTTGTCTGCACCACTGGACCGTTTTCCGAAAGGAGCAGATACGAGGATCCTTGCAGACCATGCACGCGTTCGGATGAAAACCCAATTGAGTTCGCACCCCTGTGACGAGTCTCCCCCACGTTCTCGGTTGATTGGTTGACGTCCCTGGATTGACAGTGGAGGTGGATCTGGCAACGCCAGAACTCCAAATCGATATTTTGATAGCGCCTCAACTCTGAGGGGAACCTGCGATGGGCCAGTGTCAGGCGAATCCCATTCCACATGCAACGGCTCAAATACCATTGCCGGTTAACGTGCCAAGGCGCGATCCTAAGAAATACGCGTGCCAAAATGTACGATGTCAGGGTATCAAGGTGGTGGCGATGGTCAGAGGAAAATACAAGCCCATTTAAGGGACTCACTCGACCATTTTCTTAGGTGCTCTGCTATCTTGTGATCCCAATCAGTCCACACTGTCATCATGGTTGCCCTCGCCACTTCGCTCCTCCTCGCCCTGGCCTCGGCCTCAGTGGCCTGGAAGACCGGAGCAGAGAAATGCGATGCCTACAGCCATTACATCAACTACACCACAGTACCAGGGTTTTTCCTGCAACATGAGGCCGGCACAGATGCTTCAACATTTGACTACGTATGCTCATATCGTTCAGTACATTTGACCACACTATGTGCTGACAAGTGTACAGACCACAGTCAGCTTCGGTCTCCTTAATAGGACTTATCCCACGGACTCATTCTACGGAAGAAATCTCCAGAACCAGACTCAATGGCAGCGTTTTTCAGCCTACATTGACGCATTGAACGCAAACTCCAGCGATGATGTTGCGTACAAGGTTTTGTTCCTGGCAAGGCACGGTGAGGGCTACCATAACGCGGCTGAGTCTTTCTATGGCACTCCTTCTTGGAACTGTTACTGGGCTGAAGAAGAGGGCAATGCTACTGTCACCTGGAGAGATGCTCTCTTGACGTCAGACGGCATTGCGCAGGCTCAGAAGGCGAACGCGTTCTGGAAGAGCCAGATAGCCACAGCTGGGCTCCCAGCGCCCGAGTCATATTACACCTCACCACTGCGGAGGTGTCTCTATACCGCTAATGTCACATTTGGCGGCCTTGATCTCCCCACGGATAGACCGTTCACACCAACTATAAAGGAGTTCTTCCGCGAGGGTATTAGCATCCACACATGCGACAGTCGCTCCAACCGCACCCACATCTCCAGCCTCTTCCCCGCTTGGGGGTTTGAGCCCGGCTTCCCGGAACAAGACCCCTACTGGAACGGCATCACGGGCGAGGACTCCTCCAGCCAAGCGGCGCGCTCAAAGATCGTGCTCGACCAGGTCTTCAGCGAGGACGACGCAACCTGGCTTTCCGTCACGAGCCACTCAGGCGAGATCTCGACCATCCTGTCCGTGCTTGGGCACCGAGCTTTCCGCCTCGCGACAGGCCAGGCGATTCCGGTGCTCGTCAAGGCGGAGAGGCAGTACCAGGCGTACCCGTCTACAACTGTTGCTGGCTGGACGTCTCGGGCGACCTGTACTGCGCCGCCGGTCACTAGCCTTGCTACTGGCGGGTGCGTCTGTTCTAGTGCGACGGCGACGGCTACGGCGACTCCCACGGCGGCGGGGGCAGCAATGAGAGGCTAGCCCGACCAGGGTGGAGAAGGCCCCCGTTGTATATAAACACGCTTCTGTCTTGTAAAAATTAATCAAATGGCAGACCTGACGAGATTTGTGCAAGGCTCAGTGATCCCCAGAATAAGAGTCAGGCAGACTCTTCACTTCAGCATGGCTGATCAGGCTCAACACCTGTACCATCCCCAAAGGGTCTCACAACAGAAACGATGAGATGATATTCAGCGGGATCAGCTCCGTTCACAATAGTCGCGGTCTTCGTATAGCTCTCCGAAATCATCAACACCTGTATATGGCCTTTTTCATCCATTCCCTCTGAAATGACCACCCACAGGATAACCACATCAGGGACAACCGCCTGTAGAATTATTTCTTGAAACTCTCATGTCTAGGTGGGTTTTCTGTTTCTTTCTGAAAATTCTTGAGAATCTGGCGACTCTCTGAAATCCTTGACAGCTGTAAATGATCCAACAGGGGCATCTGTGCCTTCCCGGCGTGCAAGCTACCAAGACTTCGGAGCTATTCTTCGGAAGACCCCGCAAAATTTGGCTGTAATATCAGAGGTGATTCTGGTAGCAAGGCCGTCATGAAATGCAATAAAACGAGTCAAACACAAATCTTGATCACCTCGATAAGACGAATCATGGATCTATGCCCAGAGGTGCAGGAACCGCTACACTGTGTTAGACCTAGAGCCATCAAGGTCCTCCTCGACAAAAGAACCTGGGACGGGACTGCTTGAACGAAATGCGTGGCTTGCTTGACATCGTTTCGGCTTGAATCCAGTACCCCTCTCCCTGAAGAGCGCCAACGTGCCTGAATCTTCAAACAGAACCACGACCACCACCGTGCCGACAGGGCACCCCCCGCATCCGAGTGGCAAGGATTGGGCAGCAACAGGCGCCGGAACGCCAGGGGACGCCCACGAGGGAGGAAAGGTGGGGGAACCCGTGATCGTGAGCTCATGCAGGTCGAAGCAGGAGTTTTTCTAGGAATGCAACGCTGACGGCCCCCGGGGGCGCCGTCTCCCTCCAGCCCCTGCTAGCCCCAGCCGTCTCATCTGTTCAGCCTCAACAGTGTTGGACCTGCCAAGGCAGGGGCCTTGCTAGGCATCTGGATGGGCACCCTTCAGCCTTGTGGAAAGAGTGACAATCTCCCGGGGGGGGGGGGGGGAAGCGTTGGATCGTGCAGCCGGTTCCCTCCGTGCGCCCCATGCTACCTGCCTGGGCGGACGCCGTCCGCCGCGAGAGCACCCAGCGCCCAGCGCCAGCGCCTACCATGGTACTTGACAGTCGTTCCATCGCCCACCATTACCCCTCAACGTGCCGTCGCCCATCGAATGAGCCTTGGCATCCCATCGTTTGACGCTCGAGTGACCGAAAGCTAGAGTGACGGCGATGCTACTTACGGTAACTATGGCACATCCGATGACGGACAATTGATGGTATCCGGTCCCAGACACCCGAGAAATATGTCGTGGTACTTTTGGGACCACTGAGGAACCGGGATGCCGACGCAAATCTCACTTGTCCGTCACAGCTCCGTTTCCCCTCCCTCCCGGGCCCTCCTGTCGTGTTCCTGTGTCCTACCGAGCCGACCGAAACGGTGGCCAGCGTTGCATTCGCAAGCCCGCTGCTGCGCGACATTGCTGCCCAACTGGCGACAGCGTCCACCGCCAAATGTCCGATGTGCAGGAAAGACATGAGCCCCTTTCCGAACCGCATACATAATGTCTCGCTCATCGTGCGGGTCAGGGGCGCGCGGAAGCGGGCAACAGCAAGAAAAGCGCCCTCCAGCACAAAGTTTGGGCATCGTCGGTCACATGAGGAGTGATGCATGCGTATCATTCGATCCACTCACATCACCTGGCCCATGTCGTCGCTGACAGTTCGGGTGCTGTCTGCCTTCGTGGTGATCCGCCGTGACAAATTGCCGACGAAAACCTCCGCATTACGGCTTGGCCATGTTTGCCGAAAGTATTTCGTGAGGAGGAAAGGAGCGGATCCGCAGGTGGCATACACGTTTACTCCAACACTTGTAGCGAGCTCGCATCCGGCCTTGACCGCAGTTGGGCAGAGTTCATGTCGGGTCTGGCACATCCATGCACCCTCGTAACATGTTCATATACCCTCCGTCCGGAGATAAGCGGCCACTATGCTGGTTGGGCTCGTGCCATGGAATATCTTTGTGCCTTGGTGCTATGCTTGGAAAGCAGGAGATTGCGAGGCATGTGGCCATTATGACGCCCAGGTTGTTCACACGTGCGCGCGGTGGACACATGTGGGAATTATGGTGCCTTCGATTCTCTGAGTAAGAGCATGAAACGAAACACCAAAGGTCAGTCGTAATGGTGACAGATGCCGCGTATGACCTTGACGGTTTGTGTACAGAAAGTCCACAGGACTTGAGGCAACACTCTGGGTCGAAGTACTGTACCACGCGGTCCTAGCCTGCTGACTGCATTGCCGAACTTGCATTAGCAATTTGAGCCGCTGCTTAGTATTTGATGTTGAATCGCGATCACTGAAGAAGGTGGGAAGAAGAATATTTCAGGATGCCTTCAAATTCTGGACGACATGAGCTCTCCTGCTCGTCTCAGATGTTCCCAGTTTCGCCAGCACAATCAGGTGATCAAAGACAGCGAATCAGACTATTGAAGTCCCAGACCACAAGTTCCACATCAAAAAAAAAAGTTTGAGCCCTGAAGAAGGAGTACGCACAGATTGGCACTGCTGATGACACTCAGCCTGCCTGTTCATTGATAGATCCTGTGATCTGGATCGATTGAGATCTGACTAACGGTAGATCTGGGAGCAGGACCCCTGCTGGACAGCTGCAGCTAGGTGTAGCTTGCCTACCTGCAGCAGCCTACGAGCCCCGCGTGCTCCACTGTCAGAGAACCCAGGTAGAGCCAGCCTCTGTTGCCTGCCGGCCAGCGTTACCTGGCCAGCTCCCTCGGCTCCGACTATCCAAACACTGCGCTCCGGTCATCATCAACGTCACCTCCTTCAACATCCATTGTTGGTGTGGCGCTCATCATCGTGCCCCATACCCACTGTCCCCGCGGAACCACCAGTATCAGTCATTGATAGAAATGGCAACGCGCCGCCTTTGCTGATCGTCTAGGTGTCCAAGCTCGACCGTCTGCGACCTGCCCATAGCAACCTCGAATCCGCTCAGCACTCGCCGAAAGCCTCGTCTGAGAAGGCGATCACGATGGCCACTCCGCAGTCCATGAAGCCCGCGCCTTCGCAGCAGGGCAAGACCCCGCAGCAGTCGCACCATGGCGCGATTGGTACTCCTGGCGCGTCGGCCTCGACCCCGTACTCGAACCTACATGCCTTCTCCCCTCATGGACCGAGATCGTCTCCGCAGCAGATCAAGAAATCGCCTGCGACTACGGGGACCCTGATGGGCAGCAACAGCCAGACTGGCGCCGCGCCCATGAATTTCGACAGCCCCTCCGCCGCAGCCTTCATGGCGAGTTTCGATGCGTCTTTGGTGGACAACATGGGCATCACATCGATGGGCATGCCGCGGCCCAGTGGCGACGAGGAGCGGCAGAATAGGCTGAATGATGTACTGCAGATATTGAGGGTACTTCTCCGCATATGACACCCTGACGTCGGCTGACAATGAGCTAATGGTCTTGCAGCAAAAGAAGGGTGTCGTCAGCAACGAGGGCCTGGAAAGACTGACTAAGAGGGTCGGACTGGACTGCATGTGGGAAGACGTCCCACCCATCAAGAACTTTGTCATTGCGGGTGATACTGTCGCCTTGGAGATTGGCATGAAAGACCATGTTGCGCAGACGGTCAAACTGGACTTTTCCGTGTCGAAAGACCCTGTGACGAAATACGCGAGCAAGGCTGAAGCAATACTCCTCGATGACCTGAAACTGGCACCCGGACAACACCCATGGACCAAGTCTCTCGACAAGTTTGCCGCGAACCTGGAACGTCTCGCAGCCTTGGACAAGCTGAGCGTCTTGGGTAAGGACGGCGCGAAGCCTCACCTTGTAACCCATGATGCTGTAGCAGGACTCTATGAGAGTCTGGAGAAGTTGCATGAATGGGACGTCAAGCGACTACACGACAACGCAGAGCTTATTACAAAGGGTGACGAACACATCAGAGTCGTCGCGATGTGTGAACGGAACGGCCGACCAGTCATGCACGAGAGAGGACATGTGGGAATGTGTCTGGACTTCTGGCGCGAGAACAGGCTATACATCCCACGTGGCGAGCAAGCCAAAGAGAAGATCAAGAGCGCAAAGACCTGGGGCATTCTGATCGGCTGCGCACCAAGGGACCCGCTCTATCCTGCTCCTGTCAGAGTGTCCAGTGAGTGGCTGGCGGATGACATCGAGATGCCAGCCACAGATGGGCTGCAAGAGCCTATGTTGGATTGGCAACAACCACCGGACTGCATATTACCTGGGGACGACGGCTCACAACCTCATGACGGCCTGATGGCACTGACGGGCCCGAAGCTGCCCGATATCATGTTCATGGCCGCATTCGACCCGCCCGTCACTCTCCCGTTCAGCGTGTGGATAGAGATGCGACATGTGACGGGAGCACCTGTTGGTGATCCGCCGCCATACATACCGACATTTGACAGTCTTATTTTCCCTCCCGGCCCTGACTACAACGCAGCAGAGCCGCGGGTGATCACAGCAACGAAGTTGGTCAAGGCTTTTACCAAGGACAAGAAGCCGGCACCAAAGACATATGAGAACCGACTGTTCATACACAAGCCTGTCTACGGGCAGGCTTTGACTGACCTGCCTTTCTCACACCCCTCGCAGTTGGTTGCCATGCTTCCCACCCTGCGGCAGTACGCTTTTCTTCAAATTCTCCTCGACAGAGCATTCGGCATTGGAGAGGAGAAGCCAATGGCATCTGCGAAGACCAGGTTAGATGTACCGGCCAAAGTGGTAACCGCGAAGGCAGACGAGTTCGATGCCTGGATGAGCGAGGGCAACAAGGACACGAGGGCACAGGAGAATGAGCAGGTCACCGCCGACGCATCGTCAGATCAAGGAACTGTCAAGATTGACATCACTCTGAACGCCCACCCGCAACCAAATCCCAAGCTACAAATCATGTTCCCTTACCGAGGACGGCCCGCGCAGGTCACGGTCGACATCGAGCGCAACGGCGTGGTACAGGTCGAGTCGTGCAACATCGTCGACGACGAGGGCCGGGCGGTCGATGAGACGGGCAGCCCGGTCGAAGGCGCGGCGCCGAACCCGGCGTGGAGCAAGGAGCGCTTGGGCCGGCGGCTGATGTTCTTTGAAGACATCGGGCTATGGTGCGAATGGATACGGGTCAATGTTGGGCCCTAACTAATAAGCCAGTGCGTCTGCACCTACAATACTGGAAGTGGAGTATTTGAAAGCTCTCATGCAACACAGCCAACGTGGAGGCCTGCTCGATCTGAACAAGGGCTAGACGGCTATGAGAACCAGATCTCTACATTTCAACAGTCCGGCTCTAGCTTCATGTATGTTGCGACAGGACAAGAGCAAGCAGATCCCGGGTCAGGTAATTAAGAGCTCATCAACATGAGGGCGTATGCCTGGTGCCTGGCAGGTCAAGATAAATGGCCATGGCTGAAGAGTTATTAAGACAAGCGACCGGGAAATGAAGGGGCCGATTTCAATAGTAATTGACGAGATGATACCCACCCTTCTTGTGTTCTACGTGAAGCCACGGAGTGAAATAAAGGTGCGCGTTGACTTTGCAGGAGGGGGGTCAAGGCGATAGTCCCGTCCACCCTATATTGGAACGTAATCTTAAAAGTCAAGACAAGGTGGTCAGTGCAGCCATGCATGCTCGTGTCCGAGACGTTGCATATTTCGTCCGAACTCCTGCGTCGTCCTCGGAGCCGTTGGAGCCGAGTTTGGTGGGAAAAGGGGGACGGGCCGCTGGACCCCTGGCTGCTGAAGAAAGAAAGATTGGGGCGCGGCCGTGCCGTGGGATTCTTGATTGTCGATGTGCATGGGTGGGGACCCACCGCGGCAGGAGAGGACCCTTCAGTCTGGGGGAGGGGAGATGGGAGGGTTGTTGTGGTGCTTCAGCGAGAAGGGGAGTGTTGACAGAGAGGAAGCAGGAACAAAACGTGGCATGAATGTGGCGAGATTGCAATGTGATGCCATATGCGGGATTTTGGGTCGTTGGACGGGCGGACGGAGAGACGGACAGATAGCGAAGGTGAGGAAGGGGGGAGGGCGATGATGTATTGTTTGTTTTGATCAGCGTCGTGTAGAATCCATATTTGTCCAGCTGACAACAAGCGACAAAAGGGGGCCAGATACGGAGTACTGTACTCCGCAGACTTGGTTTCCGAGAAGCCATCCGGGCTAGCTGGGCTGACAATGTATTGAACCTAAATTTGGGCTCGAGTAAGTGTTCTCGTCACCTTCCTGTAGCCATTTCCGGCCGTTGTTGTCATGCGTGCGCGCGAGATGCTGCGTGGCCGCGTCTGGCAGTCAGGGACAGCCAGGGCAGCCGGTCAGCAACGTGGCCTCGTGTCGTTCATTTTAGCACAGAGTTTCACGAAATCCTGAGAGCAAGCCAGAAATGGATATCGGCCGATGCTCCGGTCCCCCTCGATGACCGAGGGCCACGATGATGTCGCATTGTAAATAAAGGGTCCTCAGGGTACACGTCACAAGGCAGAAGACCCTGAGGTCCCCTACTCGGTTAGGTCAAGAGCGTGTCTGCGTCTCGTCTCCTGAGGAACCAGAGCAGAGTCAACACACCTAAGTAGCCTTTCAGGCACACATTGGGAATTTTGTTAAGCTTCACGGCACTGCGTCATTGCTTACGGGATGCCGCGGCGAGGAGGACGAGTGAACAGCATCTTTTTGGCGGCTTCTGGCGCGTCTTGTGCTTCCGAATCGAAACCTGACCAGGGTTGCGCAGACGGGCGGATGGTGGGCTGCAGAGAGTGCCGTCGTGCCGCCCCTTCTCATCCACACAATCCCACCTTGCCACTTCCAGGGCGTGTGATTGATTGGGCAGTGAGCAAAAGCGTGCCTGATGGCTCCACAGGCGGCTTCGACCCAGGCCCATGGGCCCAGTCATCCAAGTCCGGCCTGGACGGAGTAGACCCTCAGACCCTGAGATGACCCCGAAAGGAGGGACCCAGGGGTCTCGGGAGTGCTGGAGAGGCCAGAGAGGGTCTTGAGGATGCGGAAATTCCGCCACCCCAGAAAAGGAGGGGGTTGGTGTTGTTATTGTTTATTGTTGTTGTTGGATGGTCTCACTCTCTTACACCAGGCCAAGACCCCCAGTTGTTCGAAACAATAGGGAGACCTGGTTGTTTTTAGAAACTGCTTGGCTGAGGACTGACTGTGTTTGTCCACCTGCAAAAGAAGAAGACAGAATGGGAAAAAGGGACAGGGGAAAAGGGATCGTTTGTTTGTTGGGGCTGCTCTGATGGCGACAAGGGCCATTCGAATTTGAAGGGATTGAATAGTGCCCGGGGCTACCTACCTAGGTAGGTACCTTAGGTAGTACTAGAGATGCATGATGCCGGACTGCTAAAGATTTTCATCTAGTAGAAGCACGTTACTAGTCACCCGGTGATGAAAGGCTCCTCTGATAACACTGCAGTAAACAAGCTGTCAGCCTGGCAAGGGTTGATGGGGAAATCGAATCTTGGGAGGGATATGCCATCTCATGCATGCCAAGACCACATGCCAAAGGGGAAAGTGACAGGGGTTGTGTCCACCGCCTTGCAACTGCCCCCACAAAAACGCGTCTTGCAACCGCGAATGCGGTGTCCCAATAAGGAAAGGGGTAAACAAGAGCGCGACTTCCACTGCTGCACGCCGCATGAAAGAGCATGAGCGTGAGGCAGAGCCACATACACACACATACACACGAGCAGAGACCAGGCACTCTAACAAGGAAGCTGCCACTTTTTTAGCCTGCTCTGCCACCACTCCCACCTGTTCCTGCACCTCCTGCGCCCGCACCACACTTGGATCTGTCCATCCATCCGCCCATCCATACACCCATCATCCTGTCACTCCCCTACCAGCACACCACACCTCCCAACCCATCTCATCTCGATCGAGATCACGGACGCTCCTCCTGTGGCACAGACACCTGTGACGTGCTCTGTCCATCTCTTACCGCCAAGGCCTTGCCTACACTCACGCGAAGAGGGAACAAGATACACCTCTTGTCGCGAGTCGCCACTGCTTCAACAGACATCAGCAGTCAGCCATCCTTACAACCAACCCAAATATCCTGTGCTGTCGCATCTGGGCGCTTCCACCGCCACGCCCATTTGGACCCTGAGCCAGGCTGTGGTCCTGATCGCAAGCAGCAAGGCTAGAACGGAATCTCATTATCTCCTGCCTTGACTGTCGCCTCCACTATCTGCATCGAATCGCGTCAACCCCTCCTCGTCACCTGTTTACGGCGCCCAAAAGTGCTTTACTTTGTCAGCAGTCATCGAAACATCGCCACCCTGGGTCAGAAGTCGTCGAACACCTTCGAAATGGTCCGAGGCGAACCGGACCTTTCGTCTTGACCCTCCCTTTTCCACATTGGCCGACTTACTATCTCCCTGTCCTATTCATTCTGTTGCCTGAGCTTTTGGTTTCTGCCTGTCCCATCATTGCCGCCTGAACATCAACCACCACGAGCCGAAAGCGTGTGCTATTTACTGCGCATCACTAATACTCCCTACTGCGACGAAGCCTAGAATTCATCTTTGACATTGACATCCAAAGTCATGTCGTATTCCAACGGCAGCGGCGGCACTCTTACCCTCCCTTCACCAAACAGTGTCCATCACGTTGATGTCACTGCTGCGGTGCGCTCGTTGAGACGCTCCATCTCCCGTTCACCTTCAAAATTCAATCTCGTGAGGGCAGCATCTCAGAGCTCCGACGGCTCCCTCTCATCTCCAAATTCACCGTCGCCTTGTCGCGTCATTCAACGACCCATGCCACCAGCGTCTGCTCCTCATCTGTCGCATCAATACTCGCAGTCTAACCTCGCAACACCTTTTCGAGCCGGTGTAAAACTCTCCCTGCGATCCGGCAAACCGAAGGCCGCATCTGCCAAACCGATTTCTCGAGCTCATCGCGTTTCCCCCAAGAGCCCGATCAAGCGCGCCTTGAGCAACACGACGGATTCTGGAAACTCTACCCTCTCGTCTTCACCGCCCGCCGCGGACACGTTGACGGGCCAGGAAAACGACCTCTTTGGCAACGTCCCGATGACATTAAGCCCCACGTCACGCAAGAGCTCTGAGAAGCACCACTCGCGCCACTCCATGCATCTGGACGTGTCTGGTGCTTCCAAGAACACCTTCCCGCGCCTGTTCGACTTCAAGACGGACTCGATCCCCTCGAATTCGATCAGTCCATTGAAGCGCAGCGATGCGGTCATGAATCCCGACCAGGCCCATGTTGACAATCCGGTTGCGAAGCGGCGTAGTCTGCACGGAATTTCGAACTTCCCTACGGAGGGCTCTGACATATTCGACGTTTCCTCGCCTGCGCCTCAGTGCTTCGAGATCCACGAAGACCCAAACAAGGAATACGAGCTGGACAACCAGTCCTTGATCTTCCGCGACAATTTGGCCTCGCCGACGCCAGCCGCAATGCCTCGCCGTTCTGACTCGTTGCGCAAGTCAACTCTCCAGCAACGGCAAGACGACAGATCGTCTTGGGGACGACGACAGGGCGAAAAGCACCTGGCGCAACTCGGCGCCGAAGCGTCTACTCCAAATGCCCGGAACAGACCGCGCGTGTCCCTGGACCAATTCGTACAACCAGCTCTGTCCCGCGACAGCCCATTTTCTACGCAGCCACCCTTGCCGAACCCGTCACTACACATGCTAGACCGACAAAATGCTCCGCCGCAGCCGCATCCCTTGTCGCGATCGCTCACAACCTCTTCCTCCAACTCAAGTATTGCAGACGAGTCTCCTACCCATATTCCTGTTCAATTCGAAAAGCCGAGAGCCCATGCGTTCGCGAAGTCCCTGCCCCTCGGGGCGCGGCCTGCACACGATGGCGGCAACAGGAACACAGCGACGCCAGCCTACAAGTCAGCCAGGCCGCTTCAGGATGCCTTTAAGTCGACGGGGTTGATTTCGAAGGTGAACCGCAATCCAGAAAAGGAGCCTTCATTTGGTGGATCGAAAGCAGTCATGCCTGACACCCCATGCAAGAAGCCGATCTACCCTTCCAATACATACCCGCCCTCATCCGGCGGCGGCAAGGGGCGCCACCGTCATTCTTTCGGGTCGCCCTCCAGTCCATTTGCCCCGGGCCGCAAAGACAACAACTTCGTCCTCGGAGAACCTGAGAAGGTAGCCAGCTTGTTCAGGCCTCTCCAGACAGGCCACACTCGCAAGGGCAGCATATTCAACTTCGACTCGGATATCGACCCTCAGAGCTTTGCTGATATTGAGTTCCCACCCACGCCAACCAAGTCAGTCTTGTTCAGGAGCCTGGGAAATTCCAGATCGGTCGGTGCAGTAGGCGAGACCCCTTTTGCGAGGGCCATGCCAGCTCCAGCCTCTGCTGTTGGCTTCCGTGATCGTCGCCCAACGCCCGATCCAATGTGTAAGTCGGCACCTTTCAACAGAAGCGCAACAGCCACGGGCAATGCGGATCAGACGTCCTCCGGGGCAGCCAATACCAATGCTGCGCCTGAAGGCGGTCTATCTTCGCCATTCTCAGAATCGTTCCTCTCTTTCGGAGATTCTCGAGCCCGGCGAGGGTCCCATCTGACCCCGAAGCCGCTCAAGCTTCGTTCTACCACCCCGACTCTATCTAGTCAAAAGAAAGTTGAGTTTGCTGAAACAACCTACGTGATTACAGCAAGCCCATTGGGCCCTCTGGACAGCCTCAGAGCGAGCTCTCCGAAGACTCCGTGCAGCAACAGCAACCTCATCCCTCCCGATCCTAGTTCTCTCTCCATATCTAACCATGAAGCACCGGGTAATACGACATTTGGATCATTCCCACCGGCAACACCGACCTCGAGACAGGCTGACCACTTTGGCTTTGCTGACCGTCGCATGAGCATCACACCTATCAATGGCCAAGGCCCAGCCGATGTTGACATGGTTCTCAACTCTGTTTTCGACCACGTCGAACTTATCGGAAAGGGAGAATTTTCTCAGGTCTTCAAGGCCACAGAGACCAGTGAGCAAAAGACCGCGGCTTCCATTAGCGGCACTCCTGGCACACCCCCAACGCCGTCGCAAGCACGCGTGTTTGCTGTGAAGAAGACCCGCCTTCCTTTCTTCGGTGCCAAGGATCGCGAGGCTAAGCTTAGAGAGGTGAACATATTGAAGGCCCTTCGAGGATATCCCCATGTCCTACAGTACGTCGACAGCTGGGAGAAGCAATTCCATCTTTACATCCAAACCGAATATTGCGAGGAGGGTAGTCTCTCGGAGTTTCTGGGCAATGTCGGTTCTGCAGGTCGACTGGACGACTTCAGGATCTGGAAGATATTGGTCGAGGCCAGCATGGTATGTACTTTGAAGTCGTTCGAGTCCAGTTTGTACGATCCACTAACAAAATCTACAGGGCCTTCAGAGCATCCACGAGGCTGGTTTTATTCACCTCGATTTCAAGCCGGCAAATGTTCTTATCAACTATGAAGGTACCCTCAAGATCGGGGACTTTGGCTTGGCGACCACTTGGCCAGCAGCTCGTGGCATCGAAGGTGAAGGAGATCGACGCTACATCGCTCCGGAGATCCTCCAGGGCAAGTACGACAAGCCTGCCGATGTTTTCGCACTTGGCTTGATCATGTTTGAGATCGCCAGCAACGTCTGGCTTCCTGACAACGGACCTCACTGGCTAGCATTGCGAGAAGGCAACTTCTCTGCTGTCCCAACGGGTCCTCTGACTGGGAGTGAAGCCGATGCTCTGGTCCGAGATGCGACAGGAATGCCCATCGTTGGGGATCTTGACACCACGACTGGTGTCTCTCCGCTCTCTCAAGAGGAGCACACCGCCGGCGAGGCACGCTATTATGCAGATGACAGCCGGCAAAACTTCCCCTTCAACTTCACAACCTCGTCTACCCATGATGCCAGCAATCTGTTTGGCACTCCCAAGCGTGTCGAGCTTGAGCACCCTCCCGATTTCATGGTCGACGCGGGACACCTGAACTCGCTCGACAACATCGTCCAGTGGATGCTCGCCCCAGAGCCCTCAGATCGCCCTTCAATTCAACAGGTGCTCGACGTGGAGTCTGTCAGATGGGTCACTACTCACCGCCGCGCAGGTGCTACCGTCTTTGAGGGCAACTGGGGACCTCAAGAGGATTACCAGGACGACAACCTGAGCGATACGGTGATGACGGATGCCTAGATTACATCACCATTTGGGGAATACTCGCTTTCAAATGCCACATATCGTGGAAACATTTTGATCGACCTATCTGGATAGGGCCTCTCGGTGAGGCACAAACGATCTGGACATGGACGGTTGAGCCTTTGTCCCTTGAATTCTATAGGCGTTCTGGCTGGATATTCACCATGCTGGGGCTGGGAATCATTTTGCCATGGCGCAGCTCGAAGGAATACTAGGAACGCGGGAGTACAGCACGCATTCCCACATCTTCGGCATTATCGACCGATTTTTTACGACCCATGAGATGACGATATTATGTCACGACCTTCCTTTCAACCAACTCGATGACCGAAACGTGCTTTCCCTTTGTTCTAAGCATTTGTCAAGCTCGGTCGCTATTCGAATACAGTACTCGATATCCTCGTCATATTGCACAAATCGCACAGCTCGGTGTGTGTCGGCCTGTGTTGATCACGAGTGTTTGTGCCACAGCATTTCACGCGTCTCACATGCTTTCGAAAGGTTCTGGGGATTTGGAATGTTTACTGGTTCTGTGCGGCGCCCAGATCTCATCATTTGGCCAGATGAGACATTACGTACGGTCTGAGGGTAAAGGAGCATCATCATGGCATCGGGACCCACGGCAACACGGCTAAGCACTTGTATGGACTAGAAAACTTTCATGGGGCTTTCTTGCTATTAAAGGTCAACGGTGTCTGTAGGACATGACATGTACATAATTATTTGTCGGCTGGCTCGAGAAGAGAGCCGCTGTAGTCCATAATCAAGATCTAGACAGCTCCCTGAAGGAGTTGGCAGACACATGAACGCCTCCATGCCAGTGAAGACACATCTATTGGACCACCTACTGAGACCCATTTGATAGCACGTATATGCCATTCCTGTCGCCACTTTGCAAAAAGAGTTGTCCGCCGTGCCTCAAGAATTCCAGTAATGGTACATAGGTACTCTGACCGTTCCGGGTGTCTACCACCGTTGGCTATCGGAGGAGTACAGCCTACCAGTCGGGCAAACGCGCATAATTAGGCAGTGTCGGGAGAAGATATTATTATTTCGATCAAAGTCATGGCAAAGCACAGCACTCTCTGCCCTCTCCCACGTAGCATATGCGACCACCATCATCACGGCATCTCAGGCCGAGCGCCGGGTCTGCGTGAGTCGCAAGCCAGTTCACGGTCGCCGTTCCCGACTGATGCTGTCCTCTCTTTGAGGTTGTCCCAGGAGACGGCGAAACGCTAAAGGCTTGTCCTTGCCTGGTGAGCCTGTGACTAACAAGCTGCATGTTGTCCAGCCATGGCATTGCGGCCAATACCTACCTGTCCAGAGACGCGCCAACTTGGCCCAGGAGTTCTGGTCCGGCCACGAGCGGCATAGCAAGACGCCAGCGACTGAGCAAACATGTGAGCCAAGCTTATAGGGCCTGCCGGTTCTCAACAATATAGCTCAGCATGAACGGTCAGTCGGTGGGCCGATCATGGACTGAGAGGCGTGTTCACGCAGGACATGTAATACCATCGGTGTAGTTCCAGCCTCCTCTTCATCTGACTTTCAGCTGATGATGGGGTGACATCAGTAGGCTCGCCCTACTGATGAGAGAAGACATATAGCGGTGTTCTCAATCAAAGGAGGCTGCGCTTTGCACCAGGAGGTCGAAGTCATGTCAACAGGTTCGCGACCCGCCCTGGGCCTTGTCCAGCACCGGTGTCCTCTGAAAAGCACACAGACAGTATCGATGGCTGATGTTACGTGCCTGTGCCGCAGGCTTCCCTTTGTGCCCAGCTGGAACCGCAGGATCCCGCTGTCTTGGAGCCGTCACCCAGCACCACGTGAGCTGAGCCGCTCATCACATAGACTTTGTCTTCCGAAAGGCACCGATTCCCCGTCAAATCACACGGCTCGGCAACGTGAAGAAGCCGCGAGCTTTACCCACTCACACGCGCAGTCAACCCAAGCCACATGGAAGGAGGAAACCAGGCGCGGGAGGTACTGGCCAGCTTCCTCTACGCTGCGGGCGGACAGCTCATCACGGGGACACAAGGCAACCAGGCTGCCTGCGTCGCCAGACCGCAGCACCAATCGGCGGTAGAACGTGAGCAAGGGAAGAGGGCCGGAAGGGCTAATGCCCACTCGGACCCAGAGATCCTGTGGAATCCTTTTCCTTTTGGGGGCCTCTTGTGCAACAGACAGACCAGGATGCGGTGAGGCTTCCATAAGAAGTGGAAGGGCTTTGTGAACGAGATGCGCGAATGGATTCCTTGACCGAATGACGTAGAGCTCAGCCCTCAGTTCTGACGAGAGGTGAGATCTTCTGTGTGATGAACTACAACACCCGGATTGACCGATATTGGTGTATTGGGCTGCGCTTCGAAAGCGCTGTGTTACACTGTCAGAATTCTTCCGCGGGCATTTCGCAATTGCCACACAACGCCCAGCCGTTTTTCGCGCAGCGATGCCGGCACTTGTCGGCAACGGCGATGTCGGTCTCGCCTTGTTCAGAGATAGGCAGTAGGTAACGCAGCCACCAGGAGCGCAAAACAAGGGGCAGTCAAGGTGGCCGCTCCAAACACATCCAGGCCGAATGTCACCTTCAGATACCGGTTGAGTGGTGCTCCCCGCGACGTCTCCAATGGACGGATGCCGATGTCCCGTGCGGCTTACCCGGAAATCGCACCTGAGACAACAACAGTAGCGGCGTAGATGTTTTCGCATGCCCCAAGTTCCTCTGTTGCTGATGCTGAGGCTGATGCTGATTGCTATTTTCCGAGCAAAAGCGAGACTCAGACGACCAGAGATACGTCTCCCGTCTGGGTGGCAATTTCCCATTATGCGCGCCGGAAACCAGCTGCAGTAGCGCCAAGGTGCTAGTGACCGAAGCGGGTGTGGGTCCCGGGACTTAGAAGAGAGACTCAGTGACAAGGCTGACGATCCTGCCGTCAGCAGGCTAACGGAATTTCCCAGGTTGCGTTCGACGATCTGCAACAAGGGCCGGAAGCCCTCCTTGATTGCTGTGTGCGAGCTACGGTTTTATTTTGTATCGCAGATCGAGAGTGCATTCCATCGTAAGCCCGGCAAGCCATGAGATGGATTGATGGCAGCAAGCAGCCAATCGGTGACGAGGGGCGGCTTTCTGTACCGGTATAGTCGCTATATGCCGAAGGATTATAGGTTTTCCGCCTGCGATCCTGTGTCGTGAGCCTGTCGCGAATAAACTGGTTCCTCAGGTTGCATCTGGGACCAGAGTTTGTGAAGGTCAATCGACAGTACTTTTAAGGTTCGTTCGTGTCCAATGCTCATTTGCCAAACCTAGTGGCAAATAGCTCTCCAGCCTGTTGGGTTCTGTTTGCACACGGGCGCGAGCGCAGGGAAGCTGGTCAAAGTGGTAGATTTAGTCTTCACCCTCCCAAGGGAAGTTGCGACATTCGGAAGGAAGCCAAGCGGTTCTGATGTCTTGTCCCCAAGAACGACCGCACCCGTCCGTCTACTGTGTGTGTACCAAGGGCCGACTTGGTCCTTGCAATGAAATTCTCGAGACCGGTGTGCATCGCCCAAGTTCAGTGCGTCGATTCAAGCGAGGTTGTGCCTGTGGCCCCGTCATTTGGCGACCCGGCCTTGGTCATTGACTCGAGAGATGCTGCACTTTGAAATCCGACCACGACATTTGGCGAATGCAGATCGCCAAGGGTGCTGTTCGAAGGGACGTGCGACGTTGCGTTGACCTGCTCGAAGCAGCAAGCAAGTGCTTTGACCACTCGCAAGCCTCTGCGCCGGCCTATTCATCCCGTCATGAATGATGACTCGCAGCGACTATCGCCTACGAAGTCGTATTCACATGCCAAGCCTGTAAAAGCATTTCCCAGGTGCAGTGCAGCTCAACATTGGTGCCTGCGAGGTCACGGAGCCGCCGTGTGCCGTGGATTGCTGAAAAGTCAATCGCACGAGCCTTCGAGGGTGAGGTGCAGGCCCAATCAGGTGACGCGCAGCGTCTGTGCCAAAATGATCGGGACTGCACAGGTGATGGATCTCTTGGGAGGTCCTGCGGCAGAAGATCCGAAGATCCCCAACATCAGACTCGTCAATGCGTGCCGTCCTCGCCTTCCGGCAGGGTGTTTCCGTAGGGCAGGAAATTGCAATGAAACCTGGGCTCCAAATAGTATCGGCGCGATCAAGAGGTTGTTGCTGTTGATGTTGTTGATGTCTGCTGGGCGCAGTCAAAAGGCCCCACGCCACCGCCAGAAGCGAGCACGGTCGCGAGTAACACTATCGCTCGTGCTTTGGGATTATTGGGGAACTACCCGTTTTGCGCCGGTACCTTGCAGCAGACCCGTCGCTGGATCGCACACCGGAACGGTACCAATGGGGCCGCTGGCCGCTAAATGTGCAGGTTTTGGTACCGGACATGGCAATGGCGGCAGGACCCCCTATTCCAAATCCAGATTGCGCCCCGTTTGCGTTGTTGGTGGGAGCTGTGTCGTCCGTAGCAGATTTGAGTCGACATGCTTGGAAGTCTGCGCCCTGCTGTTGGATGACAGGCCGAGGAGATCAAGGTGTGCGCGTCGACGACTGCTCGACTCGCGTCGCCTGTCACCTTTGGGTCGCCTGGGACGGCTCGATCGATGTCGGGTAGGGCAGCAGTTCCGAAATTTGTGGTGGTCGACACACATCCACACATGTTACGAAGAGAGCTGGGGGACGGGGACCACGGGTCTGTCTGTCTGCGTGCGTATCTGCGCGTCTGCCCAGACCGAGAAGCCATTAGCCCCAGGTGGAGTGCATACACAGTAGTGGTGGTGCACGGGAGCTGTTTTGGGTCAAGCGGTCCACCACTGTAGCATGTCTCAGTTGGAGATGGGTCCGGCCCACAGCCGTCAACAGGGAGGCCCCCGGTCAGCCCGGGGCAATTCCCCTTTTCCTAGGTACAGAAACGAAGTCTGAAGTCTTGAAATCCACAATAGAGGCGTCTGCTAGTCGGGGTCGAAGGTGTGGTCGACGTTGACGGCGTGGTAGTCTGCTTGACTTTGGGTGAGGGAGGGATAGACCGGACGGAACGCGGTCCAGGTGCAGGTGCAGGTGCCGGTCTGGGGTGCTTGTCAGCTTCCTTTTTGCCTCTTGGCCCCGGCTGAAGATGTTGTTGAGGTTGCTGCTGTGCTGCTGTGCTGCTGTGCTGCTGTGCTGCCGTGCTGCAGTCGGGCAGTCGGGCTGGTGACGATGGGGTTCCAGGTGCAGGTGCAGGTGCAGCTGCAGCTACAATACAGGAGCATCTGCAGGTCAGGTGATTGGCAGCATGGGCGATGATGAGGACGGATGGATAAAATGGGGAGTCAAGTTGCAGGGTCGCATTGGGAGGGGAGAGGCAAGATTGAAAGGAGATGTGGAGGATTGGACAGGCCCACAGGCCCCACTTTCCCATCTGCCATGTTCATAGTAGATTGCTAGACGGTATCAGAGCGAGGAGGCACCTGCCCCAGCACCACGCGAGTCCAGTGGGTGTTGGGCCCCCTTTCAACCAATTGAGGTCGCTACCCTGCCCGGGTATGCCCAGTGCTATAATGATCTAGAGGTAGTTAGAACCAAGGTAATAAGGTAGGAGAACAGATGCCCAGGTGGGGTGGGAGGTGGTCTCCATCGTCTCTGATCCATACCCTTGGCTGCTCCACACGCATGCAAGTCGGTCGTCAGTCAGTCAGTCAGTTCCTCAGTCAGTCAATCAGTCTGGTTCTGTTCACAATCCTAACCACGACACGAACACGGTGCAACACCATATGTTTCTTCCTCGCCGTCTGTCGGGCTGTCATAACTTTCTTCCTGTCACGGGTTTGAGAGGGAAGACGCATACGTGACTGTCACATTTTTCTTTCTTTCTCGCGATAGCTCTACCTGTCCCCTTTAAGCTTCTCGAGGGCACGTCACACCTCCATCCAACCCTACCGGCCGCCCATCCTTCCCTCTACCGTACCTTTTTTTCTCCAGCATCCATCCAATATCTACAACGACTTTGGAGCCGCTTGGTCGCGCCTCCTTGAACTCTATATCTTACTGCAGAAGCCGAGCTGTTGCTAAGCTCAAGCTTTGTTCGGGTGCCGCACGACACGATCCTGGGCTCCCTCCTGAGCAGGTAAGCATCCAGTGCTTGGGTTCTGTGCCCCGTCCGATGTCATGTCGTGATGCCTCATCATCCACGCAAACATCCCTCCCCTCCCTGCGCGGAATGCCGCTGTTACACTTGAAGTCTCCCAAGGGCAGTCTCTTGGGACAGGGTCGCTCTCGGGGTCATGGTCGGGGGTTCCAGTTCGTTTTGGGCTCAGAGGCGAGACTCAAAGTGGCTTGCTCGCCTTGTACCTAGCCACGGTGTGTGCCGCCTCGATGGACATGGACAACGAGAGGAGACGGTACCTCGTCCTTGGCGCAGCTCCAAACCTCAGCAGTCAGCATCAAAGCAGGTCACGTCGCAGCAAGTGTCAATTCAAAGCCCGGGCCAGAGCCCAGAGTTCAGAATCGAGAGTCGAGGCTGATGGCGGAAACCACCCGACTCGACTCCTCTCGACCCGACCCGACTCAACTCAACTCGACTGGGCTGGGCTGGGCTGGGCTGAACCTTGCGCTGTGCAGGCTGGCAATAAGCCAGCAGTCGAGCCCCGACCATCTGTCCCCGGGGTGCCGAGCAGCCCATCCAACAAGAGACAGCAGTCCGACAGTGTGCCGTTCCTGAACGGCATCCTGCTTGCGACGGAAGAAAACCACACTGCAACCGTCCTTGTGGCCCTGCTCTGTTCTCATTCGCCGCTGCCACATGCTGCCCTCTCTCCCTCGCCCTGAATCCTCGTCTCCTGCGCTCCTCCTGCACCTTGGCAGCACCTACCGCTCCTCTGCGCCTCTTGTCAGCGTCCAATCCTCCCATCCTCCGCCACCACCCACCCTGCCACCCCGCCCCACCCTCCCTCTATCAGTACAGTACACACATAGGCACCTGCCACACATAGCACCTCTGCATACACACGCACATCCATACACACACAAATCCACGCTCACTTAGAGCGATCCCGCCCCCATCTGTTCCTAATTATGGAAAGGCAAAGTCCGCCTCTTCCGTCATACCAACTCTCCAACACTCTCGCATCGGGCGCAGCACACAGCCGGTCCAACTCTACAAGACGCGAGAACAACCAGGCAGAGGCGTCTGCAGTGCAACCCTTCTCTGCATGAAGACCAGGACAACCAGGACGACCCCAAATCCCAGTCTCGCTGCTGATCACACACAAGCCCCGATTCTCGCTGTCCAGCCATTCCCTGCTCCTATTTGTTTCAGTACGCCGGCTCACCTCGCACAGCACTAATATTCCAAAGCAGCTTGCCGTGAGCCCGTCGCATTTCTTTTACACCCACATTGCGCCGACCACCTTAGCCGGTCACCCTCCACCTACAAACGCCCTTCAATCGCCCCAGACGCCAGACGCCTGACCCGACCGCTTCATCCACCCATTGGCCACCAGTCACCTCTGTTTGCATTGTTCGCCATCCTTGGCGGCCCCGCGACTACGGTGCGCTGCCGAGCCGTCAAATACAGCCTTGTGGGACGTTAGACCCGAGTGTTAATGGTCAGCCCCATAACTTCGCCCGAGCATGCCCTCCGCGCTCTCGCTTGAGCAATAAGATCCAATATGGCGTCCCCATTCGAGACTGGCATGTCTCGATCCTCGCCTGAGATGACCACCGCCTTCCAGAGACCTGGCTCCTCCAGGTCAAGAACACACAGCATCTCTAGCGACAGGCCCTCGACCGCCGCCCTGAGCGTCATGTCACCCCCCTTATCCGCGTCACCAGAGGCTGCCTTCATCGCTGCCTCCGCTGCCTCCCAGATTGTCACCAACGACCACGACAGCCACGCCGATACCTGGTACGACCAGCACGGCTTCCAGCCGTCTGGGGAAACCGTCTTGGTCTCCCTCGCCGCCCTGCGTCTGGTCAATGGCTTCCTTGACCACCTCCTTTTCAACTTCCTCTCCAGGTCTGGCTCCACCACCCTGGCTGCCCTCCGGCCCGCCGTCACCGAGGTCCTTAAGCCGAAGCTGGCCAAGGATGCCATCAACAACGCTGATGAGGAGCTTCGCGAGTACTTGGGTGGTGGTGACGACGACGAGTTCTTGCAGTCCCAACCCTCGCCCTCGCCCAGAGACTGGGACCTGGAGCTCGTCTGGAAACGAACCAGGTTGAGGTGCATGGTGTATTCGTCCTTGGGCGACATGGAAGAGGAGGACGAGGATCATCACATGGAAGAAGGCTTACTCAGTGATGATGATGAGAACCTTAGCGGGGTTGTGTCTCCGGCGGTCGCCATCTTCCTCACCTCGATTCTCGAATTCTTGGGCGAGCAAGCCCTGATTTCGGCCGGGCAGGCAGCCTGGCATCGGATGCGCGTCAAGTACGAGAAGGATCAGAATGATGGCCTCAAGGGTCGTTCGGACGTTGTTGACAGGATTGTTGTTGAGGAGGTCGATATGGAGAGGGTGGCCTTGGACCGAACGTTGGGCAGATTGTGGAGAGCCTGGAAGAAACGGATACGATACCCGGTATACAGTTCCGCCGAGATGTCGCCGCAGTCTTTGTCACGAGAGAGGCTTCTCCATTTCCGACAGAGTAGTGTGTCTGCCGAGAGCGCCGTGCCCCCTGCGGTTCAAGAGTCCGCTCCCGAGTCCCCCACCGGAGAGGACCCAGAGTCATTGGTAGGCAAGGCTGCCGCAGGGGAGGATGACATGCAGGCCGCAGCAGTTCCACTCCCGATGAGTGAGAGAGACATCGACGAAATCGAGGTGCCTGGCCTCGTCCATTACAGCGATGACGAACCAGAGGAAGATGAGCCGGAGGAGCTGGATACCGTCACACGACCAAAGAGCATGATGATCTTCCCGGTTACAACCAAGGCTGAGCCTCCGACACCCACGTCCGAACCACACACTCCAACAAGAGCGACGAGAAAGCGCGCAAACTCACTCCCAACCCCGGCTGCCTCGCCTCAGCAGCACAGGAAGGCCGCAGCCCAGGCAAATGATAACGCTGAGGAGCCGGAAACAGCAGATCAGGTTGATATGAACGGCTCCCGAACCGAGCCAGTCGACGGCAGCATCGAGGACAGCATCTCCAGCCCAGAAGAGACGGAAGTCCACAACACGGAAACAGTCCACGGCGACAACAGCAATTCCACTGAAAAGGCCCTTGTCGATGGATCAGAGCCTCAATCCACAGGTCTCATCCCCAAAATTGTTGGTGTTGCTGCGGCTGCTGTTGGGGCTGTCACAGGTGCTGCGGTTGCGGATCGGAATGAGCATGCCGGGACCAAAGACGATGCGGATGAGTTGGACTTCGAGGTTGAGGAGGCCCAAATACTGACCTCCTCAAGGATTTCGATCGGGACCAACATCTCGAACAGGAGCAATTCTCCTGCGAATTCTGACAGAAGCTCTCGACCACCTTTGTCCGTCCAAACTCTCCCGGTCAGGTCGGGATCTCTCAGGCTGGTAAACGTTACGAGTCCACGGACGCCCTCAGTCAGGTCCCAGATGAGCTCGGCCCAGGAGCAGAGCAACAGCTCCTCCTCGCGCTCCGGGGATGTGTCGAGGGCTAGCAGCATCCGGACCCAACCCAACTTGGAGGAGCCACGCGTCGCCGAAGACAGCCGTGGCGTCCAAATCCCTGTTACGGGCTCATCAGGCATGTCACGCGCAAAGGTTGGACAGCCAATATCTGAGGCCGAGGAGAGCACGGAGCCTGCTGTGCGGAAACTCCCGGCGACCTCTGGCCCCGCCGCTGCCGTAGCTTCTCGTAAGGAGACAGCAACTGGCCCCAAGGCATCAGAAGCACAGTCTACTGTCAGGGAAGAGCACCTGGGACAGCAAAAGCAGGCTCAATCTCATGGAACGCAGCCTCTCTTTGGTTCAGTTAGGCGTCAGACGCCGCACTCACCCCCGCCCGCTAGCCCTGACCAGCCGCAGCAGCAGCAGCAGCAGCAATCTGTAGATCAGCAGAAGTCAACTGCTCTGAGCACACCTCCCGATTCTGGGACATTTTTCGAGAATGACGTTGCGCCTCCACCACCGAGGCACCCGAGACGGTCTCCAAGGTCATTTGGCAACCAAACCAACAGCCCCGCGAGCACCCCAATTCCGGAGGAGAGCATTAGCACTAACCAGCATCGACACGGGCATTCGCTGGGTGGTGCATCTCAGCATGGTACCATCGGTGTCGTCTCCGTGGACCGCCCTGATTTGCATCGTGAATATGGAGATGCATCCCGCCCTTCACAAGACCAGAGCACAATCCGCCAGCTACACACCTCCGGGTCATCGTCTGCGTCCTCTCACAAGGTACGGGCCGCGCGAGGTTCTCAGGACAGCACAGCCACTCGACCAGAGGACGTTGCGCGAAACTTTGAGGAGCTCATTCATAGCAACGAGACCATCCAGTACACGTTGACGCCAGAGAACATGCGTGAAATAGAGGTAATGTGCCGAACTTTGGACTGAGCCTCGTGGAATACGTGCTAATGGTTGCGCAGGGCTCGCCGAGGACTATGCAATCCGGCGTATCTGGCAAGGGAAGAAAGAGCGAGGATGTTCGTCAGTCAAACAGGGACCGAGCTGCTTCTGCTGCTACGAGCAAGTCAGGTGACGTGAAGAGGTCGGGGTCCGTGACGCGCCTATCGCCATTGAGTTCGCATCCCGTCGACATGCCCGAGGCCGATTCAACAGCCGGGCCTTCACCGAGAGCTCCACCTGTCTCAATGGCAAACAGGGCCCGTGGGGCTGCGCCTCAAGCTAGAGACGCCAGGGTCCCTCGAGAATCACTGGTCGAGTTCGCCGAGTTCATACGTGCAACTGGTCCTTCTGGTGCTGATCCTGGTCCGGCACCGCTCAAGCGGAACCAAAGTCTCATGAACAACAGGACAGCTCCACGTCAGAAGCCGAGCGCCAACATGAGTCTCGACTACGGACGTCCTTCAATGAGCGGCAGTGTCAGCAGGGCTCGTCTGCAGGCTAGGGGCGCTACAGTCGACAACGACAGCGACAACTCCGACCTTATTGATTTCATCCGCCGTGGCCCACCCAGCGCTGGTGGCAACCCTCGAATTCCTCGGACTGTGGCGCCTTTCCGAACGACCATGGACTCAGACTTGTTGAAGTCAGCCGTTGGCGGCAAGGCCATGGATGCCACGCTGCCCGACATCCACGACACGCGCTATAGCCAGGCCTCCACAAATGTGACGGAAATGTCTGCGCCGTCTGTCCAGTCATCTATCAACTCCCAGAGCGCTCTTCTTGGAAGAAAACAGCCGTCAGGACAGACCGGTAACCCATTCGACGAACCAGATATGATGCCGCAGCGCAAGCAACACCGGGTGCGGGATCCTTATGCCATTGATATCAGTGACGAGGAGGAAGAGGACGACGAATTTGACCCCCAACCGAGGAGAAAGGTACAGCAGCCGAAGGAGGAAAGCTTGATAGACTTCCTGAACAGTGCGCCGCCGCCGCCCGAGTCGGCGCCAGTTCCTTTCAATCTTCCGCGGACACAAACCATGCCTGCACAGCCTACGCAGGCACCCAAGAAAAAGGCGAGTGCGCCTAGTTTAATGTCACGATTCCGACAGAACAACAGCAGCAGTGGTGCAGCTGCTGGAAACTCGAACGGGGTGAAGAGCCCCACGAAGTCGCAGAAAAACCAGAAGAGCAGCGCGCCAGCAGCGAGCAAGGGGTACATCCCTATCCAGGTCAATATCCCCACCGGTGGTGACCTGTTCCCGAGCTACGGTTCAAGCAGCGCGGCCCCGGCTGTCCCCAGCGTGCCGTCCAGCACGTCCTCGTCCCGACCCAGCGGCCGTGTGCCGATGAAGAGATTCGAGCCTCGCGATGCCGTCTCCGTGCCATCGCGTGGCACATCCGACCTGGCCGATTTCCTCCGGAGCTCTGGGCCTCCACCTTCAATGAACACGGCTCCTTACGCTGCCGAGCAACCCGAGACCAACGGTGGGTCTAGGTTGTTTGGCCGCAGGAAGAAGTCGATGGGTTTCGCATAAGACGTCACATCACCTGTCCTCTAGACCAAAGCGGCAACAGGACACTGGACGTTGAAGCCCATCACGACACAAATTTTGGCATCCACTACAACGGTGCATGCCATGCCCCCAAAGCTGAACGGGGCTTCAGAGACCTGTACATACGCCGATGATCGGCGCAAGATATACCTTCCCTCCTCTCCCACGCATTTACTTTTCGCCTCACTCCTTGAGCGGTTCGGCCTCTTTGAGCATTTTACCCTTGATACCACTTTGTTGGACAGGTCATTTTTCTTTCCCTGTTGACATTTTCTCACAAAAAGACATGGTTGTGTGGCCTTGCAATTTGAAAGGAAACAAACGGTGGTGTTTTCTGGTTTGGTGTCATTTGATTTATGAGAGGGAGCCGACGGCTTGTGAGGGTTGAGAGAGCTCAACTTGCTATACACTGAACAAAGGGTTCCTGCGGGAGCATTAACTTGCTGCCTACGGCTCTCGAACTTGTTTGGATCGTGTGTCGTACATGCTGTTTTGTATATGTATCTGGACTCGGCAGTATGAAGTGTTGCAGATAGTGCAGATCTGGTATCGGATCATTCTCTGAGTATTGTGCATGACCGTGATCAAAAGCCCCGCGAACCTCTCTTGCCATTATAAGCATACCAATTGGACTCGCCAACCCAAAGTAGCAAGACCCTGAGTGTGTTGTGGTGTGTTTACAAAATGTGTTTACAACATGTACGCGAACACAGGCATTTTCGAACGGTTGGAGTCACTAGACAGACATGTAAACCTTCGCATATCGAAACCTGTTGTGATACTAAACTGGCTCCTTGGCTGACATGCTGTAGACAGAATTGCCCTGTATTTCGTGGCAGTGACATTCGCCAGCGCTGTCGTGATGAGCTTTCTCCGCTCATGTTGGCGGTGAGCCGTTTTCCGCCCCGCAATTCCCGCCGTTGCTCCCTAGCACCCTGCAACGGCGGGAGGTTCTTCGCGACCACAGCCCACGCAGCCTCTGACACATCGAGCCGCAATAGATATTGAGATCCCTCTTTACGCCCCCCCCCCCCCCCCCCCCCCGAAACCTCAACCCGTCTCACTCCGCGCTCTCCTTCGGTAACTGCCTACTTAATCTCTCACTTGGACGCAGAGTCTCCCCAATTGGCCCGACCTGCCCACCAGGAGAGAGACAGGAGCGTGAGCGAAAAGATGGTACGTCCTGTCACTGCCCCGAGTGAACGAGCAACTCTGCTGACCCCGGCTGTCACCCCAGGTCCACGCCGACGCTTCGACATTCGCCAAGGGCGTCTCCAAAGAGGAGGCCCTCCAGCAGGTGCTTGACCAGGCCGCGGCGCTGTTCGAAGGCCAGAGAAACTGGGTATGTCCAACTCCCCAGGCCACGCACACTTGTGGATATCCGGCACAGGCTGCTTTGCTCCTGCTGCCGCCGCCGCTGCTATCCGGGACATCCGGATTTTAAAGAAGACGAGGTTCTGATGGGGTTTCCCTTCATTGCAAAACAGGTTGCGTAAGTTTTGGATGAGCCACAGTGAGCATTGCGACTCACCCACCCCCTTTTCATCTGTTGTGAGGGCTGTCTCGGCCGTCACAGAAAAAGAGAGAGAAGGAGAGAGAGGGGATGTGTGTGTGAAAGACGGAGGAGAGTCATTGACATGGATTCTCTTTTCTTCCATTCTCGCAGGAACCTGGCAAACACCGCATCGTTACTGTGGCACGCTTACAAGAGCCTCCCTTCCCCGAGCAAGGACGTGAACTGGGCGGGTACGTTCAACGCCCATCTCCCTGCTCCTCTTCCCACCACACCCGGGGTTTGGCTTCGACATGCCCGACGCAGACCTCTACGTTCCAGATAGATCAGTGGTCGGGCACACCTACCACGGCACACTTGTGACCCAAAGGCGCGCACAAACACACACGCGCCTGCCCCCCCCCCACCTCATCCAACAGCTCACTCACCATTTCCTCCACTCCCATAGGGTTCTACGTCCTCGACCCGACCTCGCACGGCAAGAGCCTCATCTTGGGGCCCTTCATGGGCCAGGTGGCGTGCCAGACGATCGACTTTGGCCGCGGCGTGTGCGGCACGGCGGCGGCGGCGAAGCAGACGCAGCTCGTCCCGGACGTCGACGCGTTCCCGGGCCACATCGCGTGCGACGGCGCCTCGAGGAGCGAGATCGTCGTCCCCGTCACCGTGGAGGTGGTCAGCCCCGAGGAGGGCGGGCATGTGGAGAAGAAGGTGGTTGGGATCAGTGAGTTGCCTCTTCTCCTCGACCTCTTGTTCCTATTCTTCTTGCTCCTACTTTGGGCCGTCGGGGATATGCTCCCCTGTTGGTCGGTTTTGAGCTATTCTGGGTGTGGGCTGCTGTCACTGTGCAATGAGGAAGAGCCTTGAGGCTCTGGTGATGATCAAATCACAATGCCGCAGGCCGCCTCCAGGAGCGCCTGAGGCGTGGGGAGTGACTGCTCTCAGCCCCAGGACTACCTCGGACCACGCATGGAGGGAGCGACATTCAGGAACAGCCGGGTCTCTGCAGCGCTTGCCCTGCCGCTGCCGGGTGGGCATACGAGAACGGAGCAGAGGCGCTAACTTATACCTCCCAAGTCGACATCGATTGTGCCGAGAAGAATGGGTTCGATGAGACGGACAAGAAGTATCTGGAGGAGCTGGCTGCTCTCTTGGGCAGGGCGTGCGACTGGTGAGTGCTCGGCGGGAGCATCGTGCGCCAACGATCCTCGCCCAGGCTGGACTCGAGGCTCTCCACGAACGGACTCCTGCGAGGTGCTCAATGAGACCATGGACAGCTAGTAGCCAGAGACGAGGCCGCAAAGCCTTCACTGCGTCACGAGCTTGGAATATGGGCCGGGCACGTGGGTTGGCAGACCGGCTACGACAGCATGTTGTCCGTCTAGACTCTCGAGCTGCCGGCACTGGCAATTGAATGACATTGTCACCTTTTCCCGATTCTCGACTCTGCCTTCGACCCGCCGCGAGCTCACAATGGCTCTCGCAACGGCTCTCGCTATGAATTATGCAGGTCTGTCGCATTCATTATCAACTTGAATATTGCTACTAGGTGGCTTCACGGGATACGTCGTCGATAGCATCTTGCCTCACCGCCTGTCTGTCCCTATAATGGTCCCAATATCTGTTTCCTCGAGGCTACCATTGACTCTGCACAACATCATGGCGAAGCACGGTTTGGAGACCGCAATGCCGAAAGGCTTCTGACCTAGCAGTGAAGATCGCAATCACAGCAGGCACTATTAAACATGTTACGCAACTTTCCGGCCACGGCAATATCAAATCACAACAGACTCGGACCGGCTCCTACACTGCCCGTTGAACAACCCCGTCAGACAAGCCCTATATGAGCTGTCATAAGGCGGTCCCCCCATGGCCCCCCCTCCCCTTTATCCGTCGCTTCTGTCTTTCCCGCAAACGCCATGGCCACCCCCACCCGCCCAATGCCCCTGCGCTTTGGTCCAGGCCCCCAAAAAGGTGTGATCGGCCCGGAGACGACGACCGCTTCCGGGGGGTGCGGAGCGTGCCCATCACGAACCCTAACGAACCCGCTTGGGCCTCCCTATTTTGGGAGGGCGCACTCAGCTCAACGGTTGAATTCTGTCACGCCTGTCATGGCGGCTGCCAGAGCCGTAATACGTGCGCCTATGCACACACACACACACGCACCGTTACAACGTCTCATCAGTCACGCGTGCCCCCATGACGTACTTCTCACGTCCGTCCGGCTCGGGTCCGAGAGCACGGGGCTGATGCGCGCATCGTCCTCCTGCTTCAGATGGGGTAGCCTGTGAATTGCAGGCCGTTCGACTGCCACCTTATTATGAATGAGGAAGTTAACTGCCGTTTCTGTTTCGTGGGGGGTTGCCTGCCCTTGGCCCGGACTGATGGGCAGACAGACGGCACAGTGCAATTGAAGGGAGCGGGCTGGCGGACCGGTACCCGCACGTTCGAGGCGGGATCGCGAGGTATCGTGAGATGCTGAGTACCTGGCAGGAACCTCGTGGGATACATGACCTTGTCTTGAGACAACGTCTGTTCTCGTCCCATCGCCGACATTGTGGCAGCACCCAGCACTCGGACTTATTCACGGTCATAATAATGGTGGCGGGGTGCGTCAGGGGCTTCCTCTGGTGGATGGGCTGGAAACAGCCACGTTTAACCGCCCCTCCTCGATCGTCTTCACACCCTCCCCAACCCCCACCCCAGGCAGAAACACACTTGTGTGTGTGTGTGTGTGTGTATTTGCCGTATCTGAAGCTTACATTGGCACTCCGCAGGACAATTGCAGGCTGTGAGGCCCTCCGATGACTGCGCGAATGCCCCATCAGCTTACGGCAGACACATGTGAATGGAGGGGGACACAAAGGGTAACAGAAGGCCACTGCGAGGGGGAGGAGGCGGCATGGCCGTCCAAAAGCAGAAGCAGGTCGCGGCGGTGACACAAACCACCCAGGCGCGGCCCCAAGAGAGCGTGCATGTACATCGCAGCACACCGTCCCATGTTTGGGTTCCCAATCATGTGGCCGCGATCGTCTTGCATGCAAGATGGGATCGAGGGAAAAAGGAAGGAGGGGGCGTGTGGGTGTGCGGGAGTTGCAGGCCCTGGGTGGGTTGGAAGGGAAAAAAGGAAAGAGGGTGGTGGTGGGCCCTCTGCCTGCCCTGCCTTCCTGCCCTGCCTGCCTGCCTGCCTGCCTGCCTGCCTTGCTTGGAAACTGACCACCACCTGCCTTCACACACATACATGGAACTACAACACACACACATACTTACATCCTGACATACATACGTGCATGCATCCATGCATACATGGACTGACTTACTTACATGCGTAAGCCGCATCCCGCACGGCCGAGAGAGAAAGAGAGAGAGACAGTCAGCAGGGCCAGGATTCCTCGATGCCGAGCAAACAAACCGGAAACATCGATCAACCGCCCGTGCTCGGGCGGCCTTTCCTTCAATGCCTATCTTGCATGTGGCCGTCCACACGATCCTGTCTCAGTCGTCCGGCCTCTGGGAGCGCCTCCCGCAGCTGATTGGGTTCGCAGGTAGATTGGGTTTTGGGGGGCCCCACGGGCGGGAAGGCCGCCCGAATGTGGTTGGAATGTGCAGTGTCGTACAGAGAGTCATTGTTGTTTCCCGCTTCTCTTGTGTGTGCCTTGCTGTGTTCTGTTCCTGGCGCTGCTTCGTCCACCACGCGAGACCCGAGTCTCTTCTCTCCCACCCTCCCGCAGTGCGTGGTGTCTCTGAACTGTCCGTCCGTCTGTCCGTCTTTGTCCAGCAAGACTTTTCTTCAGTGCCCAGCGGGTGTGTGTGTATGTGTCTTTGGCCCCGCTCTGCGGCCACTTCTCTTGTGTCTCCTGGCGGCAGACGCACCGAGAATGCAAGATGAAAGACGATCGGGTGCCACTACGAAGCCGAGGGATGATTGACTGACGGGAAGGCGAGGCCAACCCCTGATCCTCCTCCTCCTCCTCCCATCATAAGCCCTTCTGTGGCCCGCCAGTCTTCCCACCGCCACTGTCATGTCAGACCTTTGGTGAGATGGTGCGAGTCCCAGTCCCGTCCCGTTGGCCCAGCGGGTGGACTTGGATTGGGTGTCAAGACCCGTGGCACCTTTTGATGGGCTCAGGCATTTTCAGTACACAAGACACATATAGCAATAGAAACACACACGTACATACACTTGCACATGCACACACACATTCAATACACTCACGCACACACGCACACGCAGGTCCGTCCCCAGCCCCGTCGGTCCCGAGCTCCAAATCCTTCTAGAAAACCTGTCGAGCGGCAGAGAAGCGCGGAATGCGTCCCACCGTTGGCGTGGCACGAGAGAGATATACCTGTCTCACAGAGGGGTCGAAGGGGACTCTGCTGCTCACCTATTCGTCCCCAGCGTTAGCTGCTAGGAGCCCACCTGCGACCCTCGTGCCACCCACAGCCTTCCTGCCTGCTTTTTTTTTTTGTTTTCCCCTCTCTTCCTCCTTCGCCTTTTCGTCTAATAGCACCTCAAGTCCCCCTGAAACGAGGCCTGCCTCTCTTCGCCCGTTCGACTTACAACTACCGAAGCCCTTCTTTTCTCGGTGGGCAAAAGGAAGGATTGTCGTTTCAATGGTGTGGTCTCTCGTACTGTATAGCACGTGGTCGATAATGGGGCTGACGGCACCAAATACTACCGTAAACGGAAGTGAGGTCGACAGGGGATGGATGCCGAGCGACTGTCAATGTACAGTACATGGCAGGCTCTTGGTGCTTTCCCGTACCGTGCGAGAGAAACACAAAACATCCGACGACGTCTGTCAGGCGAGGCATGGCGGAGGGGTCTTCCCTGCTTGTCTCGCGGCTAGATCCTTCTCAGTGGCCCGTCGATCGTACCTCAGCGCCGGGCTTTACCTCCTTGTTCGGGTGTCGATCCCCGGTCCTGTGAGAGGAAGGGGGATGGGAGGGGGGGGGGGGGCTCCCTCTCGCGCGTGGCTCTTTCCGAGGGGGGCAGATCATTCGAGGCCCCCTTGTGTGGTACACTAGGCTGCGGCTGACATGATGCCTAAACTTTGTTTGTGGTGTCGCCTGTCTTGTCTGGTGGGAAGGGGCTCATCAGGTTCCAAGAGGCGGGCTGGCTTCCTCGTCACAGCGCGCCAATCCATAGTTTACCCGGGCACGCACGCAACGCTAGCTTTAGCCCCGAGCAACGGTCCTTCGTGGTGGGCAGAGACGGGTCGCTATATTAGACTGGCTGACAGGCCTTGGCGGGTCCCGGACACCAGAAAATCTTGGGAGGGCAACGCACACACCACACCCGTTCTGGACAGCTCACCACGCAGGAGACCGGTGTGAGATCTGGGTCAGAGATAGAGTTCCAATAGCTCCCGGAGACAGGACCATGGTTTGGGGCAGGAAGGGACGGAGGGGAGGGAAGGGAAGGAGGCGCACGCACACACCACGCGCACGGGGCAAGCAGAATTTATCAGCCGACGCATGAATTGTCATCGACAGGCCCTTCCTTCAGATTTCCTCCGAGATGAGATGAGATGCGATTTCGATGAGATGAGATGAGATGGATGGAGGGGCGGATGGATACCTGCCGCGAGATCCCAGATCCGGAGCTATGGCTTCGCATCGGACCAGATACATCGGCAGTTAGTGTGCGCAATGTTTCCCGGTTGGTGGGTGGCCGGCGTTGTTCGCGGGTAGCCAGGCAAAGCTGCCCAGTGGGAGCGGGCAATGGACGCCAGTCCCGGACGATTGGAACTACTGTGTAGCATTCGCATTTTTGCTCATCCGGGGTGGGGACGGGCAGATAGAATTGATTTCGTCCTCGCTGCTGGAAAGTTGTCCGCCAGCCCAATGCGGTAGCATCAATCTCCACATGTGGCTGTTGTGATGGTGTCTCGTCGATCGGCTGTTTGGGAAGCATGAAAGGGCGTCATATCCCTTCTCGTTTGGGCATGTGCCCCGTGAGAGAGGGACAGGAACGCCATTCTGTCCCTTCCCGAGGACAAGACTTATTTGCATTGTACTTGTAGAATGCAGGCTATAAGCCAAGGTTTCTGGGGTCGTCAGCATGCTGGCATGTGGGCACGTATCTGGCTGCGGAAAGCACCGCGTTGAAACGCCCGCCCAATGGGGCTCCCGAGATGAAAGCTGACAGGGTGTGGAGAGGGCTTGCCTGTCAAGATCTGTTGGCTTTTTTTTTTCTTTCCAAGCACTTTCTGGCCAGGCACGATGTCACTCGGCCGCGGCGGCGAGAGCGTGGCGCCGGTGTTTCTAGAAGCGAGTGCGAACAATGTGGACTCGTGCGCAGGTGGGGAGCGGCGAGCAAGGCAATTCCCGGCCGTGTACAGTATGTTAATCTATGTTGTGGGTGTCGGTTGCTGTAGGGCCCTGATGGCCCCCCCGGCTGCAAAGTTACGCCCGACACGCAGGCGATGGGCATCAGCAGATCTCAGCCACTTCGGCAAGCTTCTGGAAGACAGCGTCCAATGGCGATGGGGCGAGGTTGGACTGCGAAGGAAGATAGGGTCTACTGGTCCTGATGGACCGCCAGATTGAACCTGTCTCGGATGTTGTGGTCTGCCTGCTGCAACCTCTCACGCCCTGGTTCCGGCCTTGTGGGATGCTGCGCCGGTGAAGCTGGAGTGTGTGCCTGTCAGCTCGCTCGTTGTCTGACGTAAGTAGCACAGAGCGTTCCCTTCAAGCACGGCCCGGGACTCGCATAGGGGACTCGGAAGGCAGAAGGACGAAGCGAGCAGCAGGCCTTCATTTCCCTTAGCCGGTGCGAAGATCGACAGCGGGTGGAGAGCAAGCCGAAGCGGGCCTGCGGGTGAATCTCGTGCTAGAGCAAAGCTGTGGGACGCCGGCGAGTCTGCCTCACAGGCGGTGCCCTAACGAGGACGCTCTGCCGCATGCAAAGCTGCTTTGTCTCTTTGCTTTGAACTGATGTTTTTCGAAAATTTTTTATTTTTTATTTATTTTTTATTTTTAATTTTTCCGTGCTCGAAACATTCCATCGAGGCTGCTCCGCGTCATCAGGGCCAACACGGACGTAACGGCGGCTCCCGTTAAACATTACAAACGTGGGAGTGCCGAAGCCTCGTTTCGGCTCAGACCAGACGGGAAAAGCAAGTGCCTTTTGCTTGGTACGCGGTAGGTATAGAGGGAAAGTGCCAGCTGCCAGCTAGCTTGGTAGCTGTTGGGCAGTAGGGGTTGGAGGGGCACAGAAGGGTGCTGATCAGCGAGTCCTGCCGATGGACGCGCGCGCGCGCGGTGCATTCTCGATTGGGAAACCGTGGGCCGAGACCCTGACCCCTCGGCGGCGGGCAGGTAGCGCGCATGTACCTCGCTGGCGGGTGACTTGGGGGCGACCCCAGCTACTCGGAACCCTGACTTTTCGAGTGACAGCAGCTTTTGCGTGCTCACCACAGCGCTACTGCTGATAGTTCGAGTCGTAGTGGGCGACGGGGGGTGGGCAGCAGCCAAGGATGGGTGGGATTGCTTCTTTGAAACTCCACGAACGGTGGCCGGGCCCTGCACCACAATCTGGATCGTACGATGCAGAGTATATCACGGGCATTCTATAAGCCAGGTATCGTGGACTTCGTACCTGGGCATGCGCGGTACGAGTGCTGCGAGGTGTGGGCCCCGAGCCGGCGTCGACGAAGAGCTCCCACGATGCGAAGTGGAGACTCGGAGATCCAAATCTAGATCCGGATCTGGTCTCAAACTAGCCACCCCAGCTTGGCCCCAATTGCCCGCCCAGTCGCATTCTGGCATTGCTTGTCTCGATCACGGCCAATCCTTGCCTGGGGCCGCCCGCCGCACGCCTCTAGCATTCGACTAAACAACCGTACGCACTTGCAGTACGCCCGTAGTATTAGCGGGCGGTGTGACGGGCTGACGACTTGCCCGGGAGTAAAACACCAGCGCAGGAGCCAACGTCAAGGAGCAAGGTCCAGGCACGACATGTTTTTAATCTCGGGGCTGCTGTAAATCTGGCATGGCGTCAAGCCGGCTCGTGTCAATCGCGTGGCCTTCAGCCCACCCTGCCCCTGGCACCCGGGTTTCAAGGTCAGGCTACCCACGACCGCCCCAAGTGGGCTTGCCGTAAGTCATCAGTCATCACAGCCCGTCGTGATGAGGCCATTTCCACTGAGGGATCAACGCCTCTTGGCTGGGGCCCGCCACCAGGGGTGATGGAAGGTTGGTAAGCTGGACGCTGAAGCTGAGTCAAGCAGCAATATGGACAAGGCCGACGGCCTAGGATAAGCGTCGTTGCGGAAATCTCCCAAGAGCCCGACATTTGAGGCCACGCACCCAGCGGGTCGAGATCACCAGATCGTCTTCCACAGCACTGAACAGCGTAAGATTGCAGTGCTTCCATAGAGCTTAAAAACTGGGCCGGGCCGGGGGCGTTTCCTGCCGTGTTTGCTGGCCAGACGGGGACAGCACGAGTCGTGATGGTTTGCTGCGGAGGCCCACGGCTCGGAGAAAGTGGGAGCATGATCTGCTCTTGGACATGACTATACATACTGTACCGCACGGGTCTGGCTATCTGGGCTACCAGGCACTTTGGGAAATGATTTCGGGGACCCCCCCCCCTTCTCCCAAGGGAGGGTCGTCAGGATCCGGGATGATGAGCGCAAAACGTGGAATGGGGCCGTCCGGCTGGGCCCCCAGACGGACCCACGCTGTCGGAACCACAAGCAGCAACGCGCGGGACCCAAAGCGGGCTTTGATCTCCTCCACACTCACAGTACCTTCCTTGGACGCCGGCCGGCCGGGCAAATGAGAGGCGTCCACCTCGGAGTCCCGACGGATGCAAGGAGGGGCCTGAATAGTACCAGAAAAAAAAGCAAAAGAGTAAGAAACATGAGCAGCGCAGTGATCGCGAAACAAGCAGCAGCTATGTGTCTCGTTTTTGCTTGCCAAATCGAGCCAAGGAGTCAGCGATACATAGTCTCTCTCCATGGACATGAAGTCTGCCTCGCGCGCTAAGAGAGGGCGAGTGCGAGAGAGTGAACAAGAATAAGCGCACAAAAAAAAGGATGCCACGTTGTGATAACTCAGCAGCTTTTGCTTCTCCCAACCCAACCAGGCAAGCAATTCACAGTCAAAATGACGAAATATTCCCTCACCGGTCCACAGGGTCGCGTCGAGTCCCCCAAGACTAATGAGCTAAAATATCTGGAGACTGGACGTCTGGGCTGCCAAGTGATCTGGTTCTGTTGATCCCGAGGCGAGGATTGGCTGGTGCTATCCGGAAGCTCAGACAGACGCGCCTCTGCCGAGCAAATTTACACTACGCCTCGTATGCCCCTTCCGTAGACGGCTACGGGACCCGATGGTACAGAGCTTCGTCATGATCGTCAATTTTTTCCTCTCGCCGGCAGCTCCAGCTCGAAGAACCTAAGTACGGCAATTCACACTCCCGTCCGACTACTGCGTGCTTGGGCTCCATGATGTTAATGATAGCGGCAATAGCAGCGAGTGCCAGCTACCTGACGCCCTGGATCTGGCCTCTCGAGCACCCTGTCAGCCTGCCAGCCTGCCATGCCAGCCATGCCACGACAGACGTTGGAGGCGCGAATGGGTTGGGGGGAGGCGCGCTCTGGCTTGAGGACCGAGCACTGACGTCGCTACCAGCCGCGAGATGGAGAGCTAGAAAGCCCACACACCACAGGCTTGGACCCGGAGATGCGGGTGAGGTGTCATATTATAATCTCGAAAAGCAAACCCCGGCCGACTCTTGTTTCTTTTGGCGCGGCGGAAAGGGAGGGAGGGGGCCCAAAGGAAGCTGTACCCGACCCTCCTCCATGCGGGCCAGGGAAGGAAAAAGGGATCATACGATCGGCCACCATCAGCAAGCTGCATTGCATATTCTCTCTTTAAAACCCATGGTCTCGCATTTTCCTTTCGAAAGCAGTGGGGTGGGTTTCACGACGTGCTGCATTAGCCCAGCAGGGAGCGAAAGGGGGGGGGGTTGGAGGGTTCAAGCCAGATTCAGCTGTGTGCGGTCTCCAATTCCTGTGCCTTGAGGGTTTTTTGGAACCCGGTTCTTTTTTAGGGTTACTCAAATGCAAGCCTTCTTCCTTGTATAAGTGGCTCTGCCACTCTGCCACGGGAGTTTCTAGACATCACCTTGACTATGTAATGTGCAATGCTGCAGGGAACCGTCTGACTGAAGCGGCGAGGAGGGCTATGGGTGTAACTCTCCTTCGCTGTGTGGTGTGCAATAGACGCGGCTTCGGGGTTGCTTCACCAAGTCTTCTTGGGTGATTGCCCACGTCGCTGTCATATGTCAGGCTTCCATTGCACATACACACACGCGTACACACTGAGGCGTGGACACACACACACACACACACACGCACCACTGACGGATATCACGCGAACACATCGTATCTGCAAGCAAGAAAAGACCAAGCAAGATGACCAAGCACGACATCTGTGCGCCCAGAGGGAGCTTGGGAGGCGGTCTCCTTGCCAGGTGACCCTCCCGCCTGCTGTGCCACTGTCTGACAACAGAGCGAGATGGGAGGAGGAAGGGGAAGGAAGAGTCTGTATCGCACAGGTACTGATGCGTAACGAGATCTCATATACTGTACGGGTGCGCCTACGTGCATCTGAGGTCTCTGATTCTGACCCTCACTTGTGACACCGTTCGACTCCACCACCCATCTCTGGCCCCACGCCCCCTCCCACTGTAAAACCCAACTGCCCAAAAGGACCGCGGGGAGTTCGACGAGGTACAGCTTCTAAAATAGGCATCAAGCCGTGCCATGTCGTCCGATCGCCTTCCTGTCAGGCTGATATATGAAGCTGCTAAGGTCGTACTCCCCGATCTTCCCGTGCGGCCGCAACAAGGGAAGCCTCTCGAATAGAAAAGAAGCAAAAGGGAAAAGAGAGGAGGGAAAAAAGAGGCTGATGTGTAATGCTGAAGATAGGAACGGGCGTCCGGCCGCCTTGTCTCTGTACTACCCCTGGTCTTAGAACCAAAACCAGAGGTCGGCGACCAACTGCCGGCCATAGCATGTCCCGCCGTGTCGATTCGGCGCCATAATCAAACGTGGCCGAACTTTCGCTAAGCCCTCAGCCGCCCCGCCATGTATGGTGGATAATAGATTTATCGAGGTCCTGAACGGCAGAGACCTGATTACGTTGTTTCAACCTGCACACAGCATCATGCAGGCAGGCGTCGGGCCTATTGGGAAGTCGGCCAGGGGCTTTGTGAGGGTGGCCCAGTCCAAGGCGACCCGGCCCTGCAGATACTGCACAGTCTCTACCCCATCCGAAAGGCGTTCATGCAGGGTCGGCATGTGGGCCACGGGATCGTCTCTACAGGAGACTTGGGGCTGGCAGGGTCACGAGATTGTTTGACAGGTAGCAGCGAGCAAGGGACAGATACTCCGAGCTCCAGCCCGGACAGCCAGGTAGATAGGTGCCAAACATCTCACGAGGGAACCCCCAATGCTTCTGCTTCGTGCGGCGCGACCGACGCTTGCAAAACCCCCCTGTGTTGGATCGAATGGGAAGAGCACCGGGCTTTGCTGGTCCCGAACCCTTGCCCAAAAGGCCTCAGCCACACGGCATACGGTCGTATGATCCCCGCAAGCCTCTGAGAGCCGCCATCTCCCACGATATACGCGTAGTGGCGGCAGCTCGGCGATCCTGTAAGCGGGAGAGGGTCGCACCAGGTGGTGGCTTGTCCCTGTGAGCGCCCGTCGATCGGTCGTTGCGTCTGGCAAGAGAAGGCGAGGAATGCGATGCCCGAAAGGCGCGTGTACTCATTGCGGGCACATGTTTCCAGAAAATTCGCTCGCAAGGGCACTGCGGCTTCGCAAGAGCCTTCCACATCCCAGCCGGAGGCGGGTGACCAGGCCCAGCCTGAAGGTGTCAATAAGGCTGAGCAACAGCCTCAAACGAAGGCAGTTTTTCGTCTAACTGAGCCTTCAGACGGTTCCTCGGATGGATTTGAAACTCAATGCCTCAGATTCATACAGGACACCTTGAAGCGGAGCCGGGGCCAGCGCCGTGTGGGCCCAGGTCATGCGGTATGATGCGGTCTGAGGGAAAGCAAGACAATACTCGGTCTGCTAGCGCTTGAGAATGTCTGTAAAGTTTGAGCTGCAACGGAGCCTCTGCGTGCGATGATGGTGAATACAGATCTGTCTTGTACCACAAGGGTGGAAGGCCCATCTGGATCATCTGGATCAACATGTCCCTTTTCTGTGTTAGCTCCTGCCCTTCGGCACAGCATTGCACGACACAGCACAGCACAACACAGCATAGTCTTTTTGCAGCTGTACAGCGTCAATACGACAGATTGGAAATAGAAAAGAAAAGGACCAAGCACAGAGAAGGATGACCTGGACTAACTAAATTGTCAAGGGGCAGACCGGCTGCCCTGCCTGGCCGGTAAGGAAATGTGCAGCAGCAAGCAGCGGCAGCCCGCGTGGAGAGGAGCGGAAAGCGGCCGTCCTCTTGGGATTGCCTGCTGCAACCCATGTGCCGTTCTGACCAAGCCGGAGCGTCTTCAGGTAGAGTTTCGTTTCGGAGATTGAAAAAGATCGCTGCAGATGATCGTCTGTATTCCATGCACAAAGGCATCTTGCACTCGCCAGCTTCTCCCCCATCCGAACCCCATCCCGTCCATGCGGGTGCCCACCGGCGCGCGGCGGGGTGGTTCGTCTGGGGAAAGGGAGGGAGGGAGGCCGGGCGCGCTGCTGGGGTGTCCACGGCTCGGCCCTCTGGGCGTGTGGTGTCTTGCATTGCTTTTGTGTCGTGTTCTGGCGATGCGATGCGATGCGAGCCCGCTCCCGCGCCAAACGCTGGCTGGAAAGAGTTTCCGAGCTGATGGCCTGCCTACGCACGCCAGGTAGCAGAGCTGGACATGGGACTTGCTCAGCTCCTCGCAAGCGCGCCCGGAAACTTCCTGCAAGTCACCCCCAGATTTCCTGCAAGTCACCCCCAGATCTCGCCCTGCGGTGCACAGGCACCGCGTGTACATAGAGTGCAGCTCAGCTCTCACCTCAATACAGTCTAGTCCTAATAGGAAGTGACTCGTTCGTCACCTTGGGTGTGCAGTGTGTATAGACAGACTCATCATAGCACTGGAGGATTAAGGCAGGAGAGTGCCGCCGGGGAAGGCACTCAAAGCCTCAAACACACTGTGATCTGGTTGGTCTCTTCTCTCGCGCGCCTGACAGGTCAGGTCTTACAAGCGCACCCCGACCCTGACGGTAGGCTGCGACAGTTTCAACCGATTCCTTTGTCGCCAGCGCAGGGCTCACAGCAAGCTTGGCTTTGGTGCCGTGGTCCGATAGCAAGGCATATCCACCATATCTAGATAGCCGTCGAACAGTCGTCTCGGCAGGCGGGAGGAACTGTGGGTGGCGATGCGGGATGTAGATGTTACGAGGGTCAATTCAGGCAAGCAAGCGAGCAAGCATGAACGAGGGAGCGGCACCAGCGTTGAGGGCGGCCAGGCATCAGGCATCTATTCTTCATTTCGTTAGTCAAGCGATGGGGCCGGGGCCGGGGAAGATAGAGTTGCGATAGAGTTTGAGATTGGAGGGAGGATGATGGGTTGATAGGTCCTAGGCGATTGGATGTTTGCATCGAGGTCCCGCAGCGCAGCGACATGGCGTGCATGGGAATGGACGGAACAGACCAGACCAAGCTACGGCCAGCTGAGTACCTTAGGTCAGCCTGAGTAGGTAGGGACCAGCGCTGGTGTGTAGGGAGCACACGACGTAACGTAGACGTCCACTCTTGGCAGGCCGAGCCCTCCGCCAGAAGGAGCGACCACGGTCGGACCCACCGCGGCTGCAACCCGGCCCCCAGCAATCTGGGGAACAGGACGGCACTTGGTCGATGAAGCCTTTCAACTCTGCAGCAGCCAGCCAGCCAGCCAGCCAGCCAGCCAGCCAGCCAGCCAGCCAGCCAGCCAGCCAGCCAGCCAGCCAGCCAGCCAGCCAGCCAAGCAGCCCTCCTACACATCCATCCACATTCACACCCACCAACCCAACGCGCCTTTGCCCTCTTGGCCCTATTAGATTCTGGATGAAACCCACACAAACGCCCATCCTCATGCCCTCGATCCCATTCCTTGGCCGCTACAAGTGTGTAAGCTCACCAGGTCACGTCATGCTTGCATGAAGCGGAAAAGGATGAATGAAAAGCCTCATCAGAGTTCACCTCACCTCCCCTCGGCACTCGCCAGCCCAAGCTAGCTCTGCAGCGCCTTCTCAAGTCGCCCGATCGGGAATTGGATTTTGCCCCATGACTCGCTGCCGGAATGCGAGATAGACTTTGTCGTCGACGATGCAGCATCCGAGCGAAATGGCAGCTACTCAGTAGCACGTCACACCGCAACGCAACTCAAATCTATCAAACCCGGCCCATCCCAGCCCACCACATAGCAAGCAGGCCAGAGTAGGCCCCAGGCCAGCACACCCCCCCCCCTTCCCTGGCAGATAGATCTAGAGATGTCCGGACAGCGCGTCAGATGCCTAGTGGCGATGCACGCACACGGCAACCAGATACGAGATGCCCTTGTCCCATATGTGCCGACAGCAGGGCTCCTGGCCACTCCTACCGTCCCTTTCTCTCGTGTGCACACAACGTAGATAGGGCTGAAGAAAGGTGTCGCGAAAAGTGTGACTCGCGGCGGATCGGGACGCCGATGCAGGACAGAAAAACCACCGAGGGACCAATTAACAAAGCCCGAGCACCCTTGCCCCTGATGAACCACTGGAGGACAAATGAAAAAAGGGAAAAAGAAAATATCGGCCGAGTTTAATATGCAAGGTGCGGGAACGCTTATCGAGATTGTGATCTCGATATTACACTTTTGCTCTTGGGCCCTACCCATGTTTCACGCCCAAAGTATAATGCCAATTGTTGTCTTCAAAAAACCTTGGCCCACCCTCCCCTCCTCTCGAACCCGTCTGCCGGCCCACACCCATCAGCAGTAGATGAATCACTAGATCCCCCTGACTGTGCATGTCAGGCCGGTATTGGGCTCTGCCATTGGGGACCTCGTCCCATCCCGCAAGGCGCAAGGCGACAAAGGTGGGTACTTATTCTCGAGGCGATCCGGCGCGTCCGTGTCCATCGCGATCTCTCTCTCGTGTTCGCCATCATGTGTTCGCCATATCGGGTCGCAAAACGTTACACGGGGGCAGGCATTTGTGGGGTTCGTCAGTCCCGAGAAATATACTTTCTGGGTTGCACGGACGACTCTGCCGACAGACGGGTGTCCAATGTCGGATCTCAAAGCTGCCACGGCCCTGCCCTGCCCTTGACGAGGCTGGGTTTGGCCTGGTGATCCCGGCTGGGCCGTTTTATCTGAGGGGGCTCATCTTACGATTTTTGATCTCTGCCAGCGCGGCAAACAGGGGAGCATCGTGGAGAGACAATGGCGAGATTTCCCAAGTCCCGAGAGGGCGTGACGTGGGATGGGCGAGGCTAGCCGGAGAGCTAAGGCACGGGCCAAAGTCAGCTGCTGGATGATATCTTAGATTTAATCTCTGCTGTATGGCACGTCTGATGTCTGGGCTGTCAGAGATGGGCCACATGGAAAGCTGAAAGGGGCCGGAGGTGCCAGCGCCTCCTCGTCTTATTGGGCCTCGACTTGTGTCTCATCCAATGGACTTGGTAGTCTGCCTCGTCCGTGTATGCCCTCTTTCGCAGGTACCAGGGCGTGGCGTCGCTTGTCGCAATCTCGTCCCGGCACGCCTGCTGTAAGGGAATTGGATACTGCTCGTGTTAGGCTCCAGGTGGATTTCGCGGGTCATGCGTATCAATTGTTTCGTTCTGGCATGTGTACAGATACACAAGCACTTACAGTGTCACGTCAACACAGATCCCCCTCAGGTCTTCGTCATCTCGTGGTGTTGAGCACTAGCGGCGGATTGGTGCGCGTCCACATCTCTAGCGTACCAGAAAAAGAGAAACAGGGAAAGAAAAAAAACGAAGAAAAAAAAAGTACTAACACCCGACTTCCAACTAGCCCCCGGCCATCGCGCCGTCTGACAGCCCCCTTAGCTCGGCGCCGGGAAGTCGATCTGGCCCCGTCCCGTCTATAGCGCGCGCGCGTGCACTATTCCCAAGTATTTGTGAATCAGGCAAACGACGCGCGCGTGTTTGCCCTGACGATGACTTAGATGAGATCGGGTGCCATCCCAGCATTCGGCAGATGGACCAGATCTCTTGGCCGCCCATCATTGGGCAGAGTTCCGTCCCGTGTCGTTCTTTTCCCTGTTATCCATGGGCTGGCTTTCTGACTGGCATTGCGAGGGGCGGTTTCACCACGGCTCAGGCTACGGGGACCAAAGTGTGCGAGTTTGACACTTTCCTCTCTGGCGCCATTGACTGATGTTCGTCCGGCACTGCATTGGCCACGCACGGAAAGAGAGAATATGCTTTGTGCGGTTGATTTATATCGCTCTAGCAAAACCTGATGATGATAACGATGATGATGATGGTAGGTACATGCCTCTGCCAAGGGGTCCTGCAGCAGAAAAAAGAGCAAGAGACACTCCCCACAAAAACAGCTTCATGACGTCTGAACATCACATAGAGCAGCTCTCACAAAACGCCTCAGTCATGCCACTTATATACCTCCCCGAAAAAAGAAAATAACCTCGCGGCAGTCGGTCCGGTTCCCAGAGCTGACGGACTCTGTTGATGTATTTACAAAATCCTCCGGTGTTGTCGTGGGAAATGAAATGTACTGGTCGGATCTTGTTGCGTATCCTTCGTGTCCGACCTGATATATTTGGGTATAAAATGAGACATTGTGAGATGATATAGGCGTTTCCCTCCCAAACCCCACCCTCAAATTTGCGAAATGTGACCCGAGCCTTTTCCTTTTTCTTCGAGATGCCTCCGGTCTTGGTAGTGATTGTGGCCGGCGTAAGTTCGCTGGCAGATGCTGTTATTTTTTCGGCGACTTTTTGAAACCGCGACGTCAAAAGATGTTGGCGCATACATGATGTGTGGAATTCTTCATGATGCGTCGTCTCCAGGATGGCCGCTCATGTTCTTGGCCCAGTTCTGTCAGGGCTGTTCCTGGCAACTAAAATCCCGCCTCGCGCGGGCTAGCCTCTTTCAACCGACGGCCTGGGGCGTATGTTCTTGGCGTCGATTTGTTTCTTTCTCTCCAGTTTGGCGTAGTGAAGGCCGCAAGCGTTGCAAAGCGTTCGCGCGCCGTCGGGTCCACGGCGCCACTCTGGTGTGTCGATCCTGTTGCAGCTGTGACATCGGCCAGGAGGAGCAGCACGCTGTCGCATGATTAGTTTACGTTCCTGTTCGGGTCAGGGGCCCGCGTTCGCTTACTCCTCTCCGCTTCTTGACACCGGCCATCTCGTAAGCAGACTTCATGCCGTCGCCGTACATGGCCATGTCTTCGTCCTCGTAGGGTCCCTTGCCCCGGCTAGCCTCGCGTGCCCGGTCGTTCATCACAACGCTTTGCTGAACCATCGTCCGCAGGTTGTCCAACATCCCGCGCATCCACTCCGCCATGTTCAGCATGTCTCCGATTTCGCGTTCTGAAGGTAGCCGGGTGGGCATAGGGTGTGAGCCAGGGCCTTGCTCTTCCGCAGCACAGCGGCCGTAGGCATCTGCAAAGTTGAAAATGGTCCGTGACCCGGACGCAATCTAGTTACATAGTCAGCATTTGGTCCCGTGGTGGTCCAGGTGCGATGCTCCGTACCTTGGCAAGCGACTCCTGGTATTGCCATGCCTCGAAGTGTCTGCTCAGCGTCTGCTCGTACTTGTTTTCTCTCCTCAGGTATTCTGAGTCTTCATGCATCGATGACCGCGAACCATCAAAAGGTGAGGGAAGTGAGTGACCAGGATACCGAGGAGACATGGGATGTGCCGAAAGGGGCAGTTGCCCGGGAGGGAGCTGGCCCTGCTGTGCATAAGGGAGGTTTTGTTGTTCTGCGGCTGATGGTGGAAACGACCCATTTAGTCTGTGTGCCTCTGCCTGCCTTTCGGCTGGGTGAGACTCGGCCTTCAAAGGAGGGGGAGAGTGCCGTGCTCCAGGATGAAAAGTGTTGACTGGCGCGAGTGCCGGTGGCCTGCTGGACAATGGGGCCCTGGAGGGGTCGGAAAATGGGGGCATCGGTTCGCTCCTTGCGGGGAAGGATGCTGGGTTGTGTAACGATCTTGGTGAAGGATGTTTGTCCTGAGGTGACAGGTCGGCGAATGGCCGAGAAGACGTTGAGGATGTGAAGGGCGATGGCAGGCTCGGTGCGCCTTGGACCGATGTCGAGAGAGATGGTGGGAATGCAGAAGTTGGCGGCTTTGTGCCTGATATCACCTCCGATATCGATGGCAAGGACTGCCGCTGGGGCTCATTTTCTTCGGGCCTCCTCCTGGGCTCCACGGGGGAGATGATGCCGGGCATGTTTGAGCCAGCAGCTGAGCGAGAATAGTTGGACGGGTACGAAGGTTGTTGGGATTGGTAGTGAGGCGCAGGATTAAGCAAGGTTGCGGTCGCCATGGCCGGACCTTCCTTGTATGGTCTATCCCAAGAGCCTCTGGATCGGTGGTGGTAAGGGTCAGAGTGGTTGGCAGAAGTGAGACCGCTGCAGTTTTTGTGTTAGACAGAGCGGATCGAGAAGTACATGAGATATATGAGTAGAGTTTCCACACCTTTGCCTGCCAGCAGTGTTGCCCAATTCCATAACGGGACAGGATCAAGACAGTCGTGTCAACACCCCAGCGCTTGAATGCGACGTGCCCAGCTTAATTCATCTGACGGCGCAACGATCCACGCTGCAGGAGTATGCAAAGCTTGCAATGACTAAGGGGGCACTGCTTGATCTCGCAAGTCGATCCGACTCGATCAAGATGGATACCTGGTCTCCGATTGCCGCGGGCCCGGTTGGTAAGCTCCTGTCAGAGTTCAATGCGAGCGAGGTTGACCAGGCGAGAAAATCACGGCCGTAATTATCGGAAAGCCAGCGCCTTGCAAGAGGGCTGAACGGTAGGCGGCGGGCAATTTCACGCACACACACACGCGCTCTCGTCAAACACACAGAGTTTTAGTTCCCAGGTGTGGCGTGCTTGCAAAAACGGGAGGTTACAAGCCCGAAAAGCTTCTCTCGGAGGTCTTCCCGGGTGAGGCTCAAGAGCGAGATAGTGGTGAGTGGTGTTGAGAACTTCAGCGCTATCCAACGCGAGTAGTGGGTAACAGCTCGGACCACAGATTAGGTTTTTGACGAAGCCAGCGGGAGATCGTTGCTTAAACCAAGGTGAGTCAGTTGAGCGACAGGCGGTGGGCGGTCGGGTGGTGAAGGTGAAATATCCCGGGGCGGAGGCGGTTAGCCTTCCAAGGAAAGAACGGTTGCGACGCGAGTTGGGAGGTCCTAGTGGCAGCGGAGCGAGGAACCGGAGTTGCGGTCACCAGGATGTGAGAGGAACGGGGGATTGGTGTGTGTGTTTGTGTGTGTGTGTGTGTGTCTTGGCCAGGTATGCGCAAATGTGGCTGTCGCAGGTCGGGAGCAAAACAGCGTTTGAATGAAGCGTCGTGTGCGTAGCCGTAGCAGTTCCTTCGAAAGTTTCAGGCGAATCACGACGGATCGTGCGGGTGGGAAGGTTCGGCCAAGGGACAAAGTCAAAATGGATCTACTGCCGCTCGATGGTGATTTTGAGAATGCAGCCCGACTCGTATGCGGGGCCCTCCTTCCAAGGTTGCGATGGTGCAGAGAGCAGTTGCAACCCTGACGTAGTCGAGTCAACGCAACCACGGCTGCTGAGGGCGACGGGAGCCCAGATTCGGGGTGGGCGAGGACTGAAAAGACGGTTGTCGATGTGGGTTTGCCACGTGTGGGAAAGGCGCCAGATCCGATTCCAGATCCAGATCCAGATCCAGATCCAGATCGAAGGGGTTGGATGTGTGGTTTGGCGGACAGTGAGCAGCGCAGGAGCGGGCGTGGACGAGGCAGGCACGCTGGCGGGGTGGCAGGTCAGAGAGGTCGGAGAAGGTCAGAGGTCAGGCCAGAGGTGAGGAACGGGCGGGATCACATCGATAATAATAATAATTACCATTAACTGGCTGCAGAGAGGGGAAGGGGCAACTTGTCCAAGCTGCCGACGAAAAGGATACACGGCTAAGATTTAATAAACAAGAGGGAAGACAGGCCTGGGATCAGAAACTCGAGGTGCGATTTGTCTGGTTTTGGGGCGCTGGGGCAAGGCCCAAGGTCGCTCACGTCCAGCAAGGAATAGATAAAGTCCACAGTACCGGACGGTCCAGTGCAGTCCACCCCATCTGGGCAGTTTTGCGGTCCCCATGCTCAGTGCTGTTGGATAGGTAATAAAGTAGACCGAGTATGTATCTGCGCAGCAGGGAACCTTGAGAGGTACGTACCGTGTACCGATGTACCCGCACAAGTACAGGTGGGAAAAGGTACATGGCCAATACCCCCCCGCCCGCCTGCACCACAGGCACGCACCACGACACCGTGCCGGGGGGACCACGGGCGCCTCACCGATATCTAAAATCCCTGTTCCCTGCTCATGCACATGAGATGTCGATGGGAGGAAAACCGGGGCAATCTGAGAGAAGCAGAAACAAGAAACCCTGCAACACGCTAGTACCGCGACAGGACAGATTGGCGTGAGGTGGGGGAGAAGGTTCTCCCAGGGGGGTCTTGGGGGGAGGGGGGGTTTGATCGGGCTTGTTGGCCTCAGCAGTGAGCTGTGTTCCTGTTCCTGGTATCTATCCGCAACCCGTACAGTACATGTTCACGCACTTATAGCATAAGGCTGATGTTATGGGACAGGGTCAGGCTTGTTGGAGGGGAGGAGCCTAGCCATGGATCAGCATGCCGTGGATAATTCATCCTCCTCCTCTCCTGTCAGCTCTGCTGGTTCTATCACTGCCTGCCTGCCTGCCTGTCCGCCTTCACGCCTGTCACTGTGTTGTCGTCGTCCATGTGGGACTTTGACGAGAACGGCAACATTTGTCCCAAGGGTCCTCAGGGCCTGCCCGTCGCAAGCGGGTCTGGGCACCTGGCACAGAAAAGGAGATGCCGATTTGCTATGCGGGACCCGCGCAGCAGGTGGCCTCCAAGGTCACAGTCGGTGCTGCAAGTCAGGCAAGAGTGGTAAGCAAAGGCCTGGTACGGTACGGTACGGCGCGGTACGGCGCGGTATGGACCCCATCACCCAACGTGTGGCCCTGAGTAGGATTCGAGGCATCTCGTGATCAGGAGAAACACCACCGCGAGAGGCCGGTTGCATCCAGCCGGGCGCAGCCACTAGCGAGCGTTGAGCCGGCGCCGAGGGTAGCAAAGTATGGATCTTGAATAGATGGAACGTGGTTGAGTTTGGCAAGGTCGCAGCAGCCCTTCCCCCTTGGCCCTACCGTGTCGCGCTCTGCTGCGCTGTGCTGTGGTGCTGTGGCAGGTAGATATGTTGCGTTGAGATCCGCGGGAGATCGCAAAGTTTTCTGCGCCCGAGCTCAAGGCAACATGGCTGTCTGGGCTCGGCCGGAGACAGCTTGCCCGCGCGACCAAAACCCGAGGGTAGCTTCTCTGTGTCGTTCCCGTCCCCACGCCGTCTCCCCTGTCGTCTCCCTCGTGTGCGTGATCTCGCGCGGAGGTTGGGGCGGGCAGATGAGCGAGATGGACGAGATGGGCCCAGGTGGAGGAGGGTGACAACGCAGGGCATGCCCACCCGCACGCGGCGGTGGGTGACGACGACAGGACAGAGACGTCCCCAATCGATGTTTCGAGACGTTGGATAACAGGATGGGACAGAGGCAGATCACCCACGGCACCGTGTCGCAGCGCATGCTGTCAGACTGTCCGCCCACTAATAGCCAACCACGAGGTGGCGACCAGCGGCCGAGTGGCAGACGAGGCGGCTCGTGTCGAATGGACAAGAGGGGAACTATGGCCGAACAGCGTACCATCGGGCCCAGGGCCCAATCTGGGAGCCGGGACAGTGAGCAGGAGAGATCGCTGTACTGTCGATAGTATCTCGATTGCCTAGCATGATAGCAGGGGCCGATATGCAGGAGCGGTAATCTCTCATCTCTCTTGACAAGAAAGTGGTGCCATTTTTTGTGGGTGGCACTGGCATTGGCACTGGATGGGCCACGCCCAGGGCCGGCGTCAGGGGACAGGGGCCGGCCAGCGACGTGGTAATTGGACCCGACCCGACGCACGCCTTTCTGACAGCTGGATCGAAGGTGTGTCTGCCTGCATTTCGATTGATGTGGTGGTGGTACTGCAATGGTGGTGGTGGTGGTGGTGATGATGATGATGGTGTCGTAAGAAGGGTGGGCGGCTTGCATTGCATTGCTGCCATGTAGGTAGTCTACATCTGGACCCGACCCTGCTCTGCTCTGCTCTGCTCTGCACTTCGCAGGACGCAGTGCTGACTGACTACTCCTTGTCCACCAGTCTTCTGTGCTGCAGGGCCTACTGCTTCTTCTGCTTCTGCTGCAGCATATCCTAGGGCTACTCGTCAAGACTTGCCATCGGCAGTCCTGTGCCGCCTCCACGAGGCCTGGACTTTAGCATAGCGCAGTTATCCACGAGTTCTTGAGCCCGGGGAGCAGTAAGCGAGGCGGAAGGGATTATTTGATAGTGTGCCTCCCAGCATCTGCCGTGGTTGCGGATGAGGGAGGGCATTCCATGGCGCCCGTCCATCCACCCGGCAGGTGGTACGGGTATTCGGCGGGCAGACCTGTGGGCGAAAGGGGGCCATGGGCACATTTGCAAAGCCTTTGACCGATCTAGGCAGTGTTTGGGCCCCATCTGCAGCCCCGATCGGGCTAGCATCTTGGATCTCACAGCCGAGCGACCATGACCATGCTCCATGTCCCATGCCTCATGGCCCAAGCAGCGCTGTGTACACAGTATTGAGTGATTGAGATTTGGTTGACTACTGTATGGACAAAGATGCTCCGACACGCGCTGAACAAGTTGATTTCTCCGGCTGTTCTAGCGCCGTTCCATCTTCACCCGCGAACCTTGGAATCGATTGAGCCTGACGTCAAATCAACAAGGAGCATTCGATCATGGACAGGGTGCGATGTGCACTGCTGCGTGTCCCGGGAAGCGGTCCGGTGGGAGCTCAAGTATGTGCCTCGGGAGCCGGCCAGCACTGGTCGGACATGGCATCCGCGGCCGACTCCAGTCTGGTCTTGTCGTGATTTCTACATGTTCGGCTTCATTGGGCCTCAGACCGTTGTCACAGACGTGGTTGCCATAAACCCCCCACGAACGGCTGTGCCCCAGCGAGACCGTTCCTGTCGGCGGCAGCGTGGTCTCCCTCGCGACAAACGTTGTCAGGCGGCGAAAGCTTCCGTGAACTCCCCGGGGCCACGACAGCTTTTTCATCTCCCCGACTCGGGATGCAGGTACCTAGGTAGGTATGATCACGGCTGGGCCTGGTGTGCTGCCTGCCGATACAATCTGGTCGCTCGAGGGCGCGCCTTCTGCGTAACGAACGACAGGTTGCCATTGCCATTGCCATTGCCATTGCCATTGCCATTGTCTGCCCGCTGCCACTGCCCAAATCTCCAGCCAATCGCTCTTGCTCAGTTCCAGCCTGGTGCTGCACCCACCCCTTACCCCTTAGGCCCACCACCGAAGCTGCCTCGACTTACTGGTGCACACAATCTCGCCGCATACCTGTGTCATGCACTCTCCCCAGCTGAGCCACATCCTGGCTGAACTGCCTGATATGTACATGGCACAGCAGAGATCTCACCTCGCACCGCAGCTAGCTCTCTTCCCTTTCCAGGTGCCCGAGATTCCGCCCATGTGCCACCGGCGAGCACATGATTCCGCCTCTCGACAAATAGCTTGCTGTGCCGTCTAGACCTGCCGTCGAGACTGGGCAGTCCCGTCCCTGGCAGTCATATTTCACTACATGCGTACGCGCCATCGTGGTCACGCCACAAGGCATCTTCACAGTATTCCGTCCAACATCGGGCCCTTTGGGCTCCTCGCCCCCACGACTGTCAGCTATGTATGCACCTTGGCGTCATGGGGCTCCCCCCCGGAAACATTTTGGCACGCTGCAAACTCTTGGCGTACAAGCACCTTCAACGCCGCAGCCGGACAGGGCTGGGAACTCTGAGCCACGATGCTGAGACTTTAAACTGTCCCCGCAGAGAAGGCGACCTCTCGATGTCAGCTTTGACGGCACAAATCCTAAGCTTCATGGAGCAAAAGTCTCCAGACGCTCGTGGTCGGTCACCCTGACGCGAGTCTGAGCCTTTGGGGCCGCGGATAGCCAAGCTTCAATTCGCGGTTGGCGGCGAGGCCAACACGAGACAGGCCCACTCGGGTCAGAGCACTACCTACAGCACCTGGCATGATTTTCAGCCCGCGAAAACCGCTGACGACGACAGCAAACTCTTGAGCTGCACGCGCCAAAACCAATCGTGCCCATGAGACAGCCCGTAGAGCGTATTTCGGCAGGCCCGTGAACGGATGGATGGGCTGAATCGACCCAAGATGCTGACCAGATCTGGCAGCCTCAGACTTTCTCTCAGATCTGCGATAACGTGTTTCAACCCAACGACAGGCCACCTGGACCAGCCTATCGGGCACAAACCTCAGGGTCGGCACCTGAGCTGGCGGATCCTGAAGTTTCTCGTCGCACAGCATTTTGACTTCCCCGCAAGATCCTTTCGCAAACCTTCGTCCATGGGTCCGAACGCCATCGCGGAACAAGACGCATACATGTCAGATCCATCTCCTCAGATTTGCGACAAGACTCGCGGTCCACGGCCTCTTGACCATGCGCATCCTCAGATTGCAAGCTCAAGCCAAACCATGCTGGGGAAAAGCTTGTCTGGGGGCCCATCACGGGTCAACGTCGTTGTCATCAAGCTGTGTCGCACAGTCCCGCAGAAAGCCTTAACCAAGCACTTAGACGCACTGTAAAGCGACAGCGGACAAATAAAACCTCACCGCTGTGATCCCGAGCATGCCTTGCGCAACTCCACACACCCCCAATCACGCCTGGGATCTATGGTTGCAATCGTGTGCGAATGATCCTGCCACAGAATTAGCCAGAGCCGGAGCATGGGTCCGCAACTCGAAGCGACTGGCTCCGATCGCACCAAGATTATGAGCGGCAGTATCTCGGGTGTCAGAACAGTGTGCTCGTCGAAACATATATCTTGGGACGAACCAAAATCTTGAGGTCACGAGGCCGGTTTCCGGCAACAAAGCCATGGCCCCTCTTGCTCAATTGAGTATTCAGGGCGTCACGGCGAGAGCAAAAGCTTACATGGTTGATGGCTGGCCGGGTGCAATCCTCTTGCAGAAATCATGTTCGCGGTTGAGCCTAGGGGCGCACCTACTTACAAGGATGATCCTACTAGGCGTGCGGCCGTTGACGACACAGCAATATTTGAGCTGCTTCCGGCGCATATGTGGCTCACCGGACACTTTCCTCCTCCGTCTCAGTGATCAGGCCACGTCCGGGACGAAGGATGGTAGGTCACGGTCATTCTCGTTTGGACTTCCGGTATCCGCTATGCTGTGTTGTGCAGCAGCCTCATGCCGATTACCAAATGCAAGAAACAATCTGGAGTGCTGATTTCCGCGTTCGGGCGATTGGTGGCTCTTTGTTTCGCCTGAAGGAACTGCGTCGCCGTTGCAGAGAACCCCGTTGCACCCCCGATGACACGATACTACGGTATCGCCACATGACTGTTGGGATGAAAATACTCCTTACTTGATGTGATCTACGGCCCTGCCCTACTTGCGGCTCGGACCCTGAAATGGTGATCGATGCTGTGAGCACGGAAACCTGGTTGCCGGAACACTGTCTGCTTTCTCACTGAGAGAAGTTCCTCAGTGTCATAAGCCCTGGTAGAAACGTGGACCCTAACGTAGATGCTTAAGGCAGGTGGTATGGGGGCTTGCTGCCGCCTGCTTGGAGGTTATCGTCCCGACTCTGGCAAGCTGCAACCTGCACAGTGGTCTCGAAATAGCTGCGCGAAGGGGCCTGCAACAATCGACTTGGACTTTCCAAAGCCAGTGCAAAGCTCCGAGATAGCCCTGAAATTATGACCAACACAGTTTTGAGCAACAGAGTGCGCATGGTCAGCTTCATCCAGGAACCGTTGAGCCAGAAAATGGAGAGCAGAAAAGAAAAGAAAAGAAAAAGGGTCGCACAGCTGCAATCGGCATCGATTCGCCTCGTTCTTGGACCCAGCAACACGCTGGGACTCGGCAATATCCATACGAAACGCATCCCAGCAAAGCGATCTGACGGGGTCCATCTGGCATCACGGAGATTTTGCGACTCGCGTCGTACAGTGCAACGCAGCGTAATGCACACCTGACGAAACACAGATCCACTACCACCGCGCCTGGAACCCAGGCCTTTACCACAGCCGCTATAGAAGGAAGGATACCACAAGACAAGCTCCCCATGCCAGCTCTCTCGGACTTGTGTGAATGTCCCGTCACCAGGTTGAGAGATTGAGGACATTATTAAAGTTGCTAGGCCACAAGGGCTGCCTCCCATGCAAGTCGCTTAGATCAGTTTACCAGCACAAAAACCTCGGTATTATTACATTCGGCTAGGAGACTAATGTTTACGTACGACGAAGAAGACGAAAGTCACCAGGGTATGGGCGCAAGTGCCAATTCTACGATGGAAACCCGATCGAACTTCGCCGTAGAGCACAAGTTCTGTCAATGTGGACACCACGCGGCCTCCAGGAGGGCTTGGAAGCCTGGTCACCCACGGTTACCTCCGCCCACTACGCACGACATTGCAGCAGATCGCGATTGGCTTGTTCAAGTTCAAGAGTTCCGGAGGAGCAACAACGTCCGTGACCTCGGATATTACGACCATTTGAGAAACAGAGCTGCTGCGCCTCCTGGACGGAGGCAGAATGACACGAAGACATCAAGAGTTTGATTCAGGCCGGCGAGGACATCATGAACCTACGTTCACAATCTAAAAATGGGCTCGCCTGGACCCTGCCACTGCGTCCTGTCACAATCTGCGGATCTAAATCCCGATCTCGATTACCTCGTATGTAGCATCTGACGTTGACCCCTCTGAAAACTTTGGAAAATTCACAGCGGATCCTGTTATGCAATTCTCAGCTCATTTTGTTCTCGATGCAGAAGCCATCAAACACAGTGAGGCTCTACAGTACAAAGGGGTGAAATTGCCTTGGACGGGAGCCCATCCGGCAGTCCGGGACCCCACGGCAGTAACACGACGTGGCAGGGCGGACCTCGTCAGATCCTGGCCTGCCACTTTGTCGTCACCGCTCGCCCGCGGGCAAGATGTGGGCCCCTTGTTTGACAGCTGTTTGCACCCGCGTTAAGGTTCGTGATGCCCCTGTTGCTGCTGGATCTGGGGCATCCACTTTGGGATCGCAGCTCCTGCCCCTGATACTGCAACGACTCGGCCCCTTGGATCCATCCAACAGGCTCCTCCCTTCAAGCTTCGAGAAGATTTCAGGAAAGGATGTGCCCCACGTCGTCTTTCCGGACTGTGTGGGCACTTTCCGATCGCGCCGGACAAAGGGAGTACGAATTGGCGTGTACTCTACAACAGTGAAAGCACCATAGGGTTGTCGGTGAAGGCCTTCGCCGCCGGTGCTTCCGTCACAATTGTGTGCGAAAGGAGAATGATGGTAGATTATGTGTCTCGTCACCTTGTCCAACGTCTCGGGCGCTTGCGAGAACAACCTTTGATGCGCCTCATCACCTTTCTGAAAGCCACAACAATGCTGAACTTAACTGGCAGACAACACCGGTCACAATTGGCCCCCTCCCCTCCCCTCCCCGGAAATCACCCTGCGTCGTGCGCTTGACGCCATGACCTTTCAGCACACTGTCCTTGATGATGATCACATCCTCGATGCCTGAGAGACGATCACAGGCTGCTGTGAGTTTCTTGGCGAGAACTCCAGTCCCCACACGAGGCATGGAGACTTTGATGACAACGGTGTGGAATTGTCACATCCTGAATCTGAATCCAAATCCTGACCGCTCAGGATGGGGTTTGTGTGAACTGTATCGACACGATGGGGCCACCCGCGGGTGACCTTGTGATCTCGAATCATTCGACCTTGTGGACCAAATCCGGCTCCAGTGCCCACACCCCCAGTGGGAGCCCCTGCACACGATCCTCGACGACAATGCTTACAGGGTAAAAGTCCCAAGGCGGCCGGGAACAGCTGCCGATCTGGGAAAAATGTCCATCGAGAGCTGTCAAATCACGGCTCCGATCACTACGGGGCTTGATCTGCATTCACTGGGTCCCCCAAGAGATAGCCGTGTTTCCACTCAGATCCGGTCATGACCGCATAAAATCAAATCTCTCTGCTACCGCGACCTTTGCTCTGGGTCGCCTCCCGCTTGCAGAACAACAAGCGAGATATGTCCAGCGATCCGTTCTCGACTCAGCTGTACCGCCGACATAGGCTATTCGCCGTGAACTCTCTGGGCTTGAGCATTCGGTGATGAAGGGCATTTGTGCAGTGAGCTGTGACAAAGTACAACACATACTTCAGACTCACCAAAGCCTTGCCAGCGTATATTTGGTCACCTGGGTTTTCGCCTGTGTCGCGTCCAATGCCGCCCGGAGGCATGAGACTTGCTTCTACCTGAATGGTACGACTGTACCGGGGATCGACTGGTTGATGCTTCCAGAGCATCTATGCATTGTTGCCAGCCCTGTCAGTGTATTCAGATTATGCATTGCAGCTTGCATGTCCTTGGGGGCCACTGATTTTGGGAAGGTGGCCACAAGCAGCTGTCAACCGCCAACCTTGCATGATCAAGGTCCCCACGGCAAGCCATCTGTTGCTAAAAGAAGCAGGCACTTCCCACCTGTCACATTCGAAGAAGCAACAAGTTGCGAGGCCAGAACTTCCTGCACCACAATGACGAGGTGGTCACTGCCTCTGATTGATCGCTCTTCCTCCAGCTACCAAGCTTCGCTATCAGAAGAGCACGATCAAAAAGCTTAACCGCACCTACCATGGCACTGGAAGACAGAACGGCACTTTTGCCCCGGAGGCCGATGTGAGAAGCCACCGTGGAGCTATAAACGTTCCCTCGTCTCATTGTGAGTGACGGTCCGCAGAACCGTCAACGAACCTGCGTCGAGCGAGCGAGAGACGGGGCGTGCTGCCACGGAGTTTTCCCGGCAGTTTCCTGTCAGACACATCAATCTGGAACCCTTTAAGCATGCAGCCATGGTGCTCGTACGGAGCGGCAGTAGCCAGCCCATGGTTTTGCAGACCAATGGGTCGTCGTCGGTGTTGGCCTCAACCCCTGAGAAAAGCACCGTCCCGACCAGAACGGTGCTTCGCAAGTTCCCGTTAATTGTCCTTTTCTAGGCAGCCACCTCGTGCTTGTGAGATGATGGAAGCAGTGGACAGGCTCGAAAATTCTCCGAGTGTCACAAGCGCACAAAATTACATAGCACAGCACAATTCGACGTTGACGTGACGGCATTCAAAGGTTGTGTACCGGCTGCAACCTGCTGTACCGGCACGCAGCGAGCAACGAACACCAACACCTCGGTGGTACTTCGAAGGCACAAACTTGCACTACGGTCTCGCGAGGCACTCTGTCCGATTCGAACCCATGCAAGGCGGGGCTGGAAGGGAACACATATCTCGTATATGAGCCTGTGAGGACACCCTGGAAGGACAGCGGAATGCAGCATCTGACCTCTGTGCGATACACATCTTGTACCGCCTCCCTTATGCTGGAGGACAAGGCCTCTTGTGCTCTGGCGGCAACGGTATCCAAAGTGAAACCCCACGCCCTGCCGCCATTCGCTGCCTGAGTGAATGATGTCCAGTAGATGTCTCCGAAAAGACACCAGGGGCGAGTGTTTAGAAGCGGTTCGCCGGTTGCTCCAAAAGGCTAGGGCAGAGAGTCAACGGGGCAAGCCTACTGTACCCGATTTGCTGCATCTCAGCTTCCAACGGCTGAAGTCCCATACAAATCGAGGCCCGGGTATCTGTACGGACCCTTGGCCTCCTCGATCATCTCATCGGGCGTATCTAGATCACTCCAGACTGGCGGTAATCCTGTCAGAATCCTGGACTTGGCCCGCCGCAAAAAGCAAAGGGGAGATTGCTTCTGATGCGACCCTTGACAGAAGTCCAGGGCAGTGCAGGCTACTTACCTGGCACTTCCCGTTGCTCACGTCTGGTTCTGTTTCGCGCTGTGTAACCTACATGGGAGGGACCTACGAAGCAACATACAGCATTGCGAAAGGGGGGTGGGGCGTTTATATTGCTGATATATCATCACATCATCGGCACTAACGCCTGGGTCTCGCTGTACCTGCTACTTGTTCTCACAAGACTCTGAGGCCCTGAAGGGTTCCTCGTGTGTCGAGAGCGGATGACGCCTACGAATCTTCCAAGACTCGCTCACTTGGGGAGGGTACATTCCCTACCCGCCCGTGGTTGGCCATTGCGGTCATGGGCCTGAGAGACGGGCGTCAACCCATGCCCAACAAACAGCAGTGTGTGCCCACGTCGGAGGAAGAAGTACACGGCCCGGAGGCATTCGAATCGCCGGCAGTAATGTCGCTTGCCACGCAGGCTACCGTATGGTACACAAGGAAGCACGAGGCTGCTACGTAGAGGGAGAAGAGAGTGAATGTCAGCACTGGCTGCTCATTCCAGAACCGCGTGGCATCACGTCGCCTGCCATTGAACGATCGAGGCACCCGTCCTTTGGGCAGCAAGGGAGCCTCGGAAAGAGCAGGCAATTGTGCGACTTAGTGATCACGACTCTGCAAACTCGAGGCACAGGTACTCGCTGTGGACGCGGCCAGCGTGGCTTGCCAGCCCACAGGAACGTTGGATCCCTTGATTCGTGCCAACGGCTGCTGAGGAAATACAGTCAAGGACGTTGGTTGGGCGCGCGGGCAGCGGACAGGAGGCCAAAGCGATGACAGGCGGCACGGGGCGCAACAGACCAAGCCAGCATCCCGATCACTGTGTCAGTACCACCAAGACGCCTTTGCTGGAGCAGCGGCCCAACAACTACTCCCGGGCCAGTCACGTCTGCCACCAACGTTCTTCCGTTGCGTGTCCTGGAGGTGCACCACAGTGCGTAGGAGCCATTGTTGGCCTGCATCTTCTTCATCCCATGCAACCTCCTGCGGCTTGACAGCCGTTACACAGGCCCTCTCGAGCGAGCGAGCGGCCGCTGCTTGTCGCCAATGCCTCTTCCGAAAGATGCTCGGATGTTAACCAAGCCGTCGGGATCCCGCCATTGTGAGAGCTCAACGCGCCTGGTCGCTGCTCCCAGCGGCACGGCAAAGTCGTTCCTGGATACTGCTTCAGGGGTGTGGGCGAGTCTGACTGTGTTGTCGACCTGCCAGCCTGCTCGGCGCACCGCCGCTGGCCGCAGCGCCTGCCGCATCTTGAAGAGCCATGGGACGGGTGAGACAGAAGACGCGATAATTACCCGTTTATGTGTAGGATCTGACGATGCCAAACCGACAAAAGAACATGTGAGTAAGCACCGCTCGCTATCAGCCCTCGAGAAGAGGCAACAGGACCGACTTTGCGCTGCCAATCTTGGGCTTGTTGAAGGAAAGATCGGCTCAAGATCTGACGGGTCGCATTTTGGGTGGCCATCCCGATCACCTCCTTCTATTCGGAATGTAACCGACTGTGGGCGACCAACCTTTGTGATCTGTCACATTTCACCACGAAAAGAGGAGCAGGCCCCGGCCCACACGCGCCGTTGGCCCACGATGCTTGTCCACACATAGTAGCGCTGACGTCTTGACAAGTACCCGAACATACGATTTCCCACATGAGCCACCTTTTAAGGTCGCGAGCCCCGTCTGGCCATATCTCGCTTGAGCCAGCGCGACCACGGTGCCAGGTGCCAGTCCATCGTCTCGGTTGGACTTGTCCGCGACGACGCTGACCACCCACCCACGCGCTCTGCCCCCACATCCCTGGGAATCCTAGCCCGTTAAATCTTATCGAGATTCGACTTGATCTCGTGTCAGGCGGGGGGAGATCTTAGCCGCTTTCATGGAGATGTCGGTGTTCGATTCCTCCTGGTCATCTGGGGCGACAGACACCGGTGGTCGTCGGCGCCTGCGGGCTGAAACTCCTCCCTCCCCAAGCGGCACGGTTTTGATGATGGATCAAGGCTCCCTTATGACACAGAACGGCCGTCGTCCTTCGTGTCTTGGGCACGGGGCGCCTATTGCCCTTGCTTGCTTCTCTTCTTCCTTTTTCCTCGTGACTTGTAACATGGCTGTACGCAACGGGGATCGGACGGAGAGCTGAGACATGCGTTAGGGGACGTCGTCAAGTGAGACCACACGTGATGGAACACGTTGAGCTCTTTGTTCTTCTTCAACATTGCGCCGAAAGGAATCCCTCCCCTCCCCCCACCTGGCGCAGGAGTCAGCACGGAGCGAGCTCCTGACAACATCATTCGTCGAGCCCCATGCTGCTCCCAGATCCTGATCCGTCTCACGGGCTTGATCACAGCCGGCAAGGGCTGGCAGGTCTTACGCTCTCCGGATTCGATATGTGACAAGACCTGCCTCGAGGCCCTTGGCAAGCTGTCAAAGTCTCGTTTATTCCTTCCCTCGGGACGCCATGTGGCGCTCTTGGGCGGCTTCTTGCCTCTCCTGCTTTTTTATTCCCGTGCCTCTCACCCGCTGCGCTGTACGGAGCAGTGAGGTGCTGCTTTTCCACCTTCACCGAGCCCCCCTTCTACCCCCAGAAGGTGCATGTGCGCGGGCCGTAGACGACTGCATGCTCCAGGTAGCGCCGCGTCGAATAGATATAGAAGCCGTGCGCCGAAAAAAGGATGCCCGGCAGTCACGGTACCTGTACACCCGCATCCGACCATACCGAGATACCGGGTCGGATTCGCGGCCATTGCTCGAGCTGGACTTCTTGCGTTCTGGGCGAAGGCCCCTGGGAGAGCCAGCCGTCCCCCCCAAGCCTCCCAACTCACCTTCCTCATCAGGGAAACAGGTGCGGTGCTGACAATTTCTCTCTACCAGAAGGTGACCCGATATGACGTCCAGTCGAAAGGCAGGCAGGCCATGCCAGCCCAGGGCAAGGCTAGGCAAAACGACGAGCGCCCCACACGGACTTCTCCTTTGGCGGGTTTGGGGAGAGGAGGAACTTTTATGGGGTGGAGGGATGGTTTCGAAGTACCTCCTCTTGCTTTCTTCTTCTTTGCTTGCGAATGTGTCTATAGACTACTGCGTCATTGAAGGACACACTCTCCGAGGGCCCCCCTGTTTAGTGCTCACCCACCCGCTCACCTTTTAATTCTCTCAACACCACCCCCGGCCAGCAAGATCTGCCTCGGCTCGACTGTTTGGCTGGCCTCTGGGCATGTGTGTGCGTGCCATCGTGCGAACAGACCGTGGGTCTTGCGATGAAGGAGCCGGCCCCCCTCCACCCCCTTGGTGGCGTGGTCCTTGCACGGTCAGGGTGATGCGGCTGGCGTACCCGGGGCATGGTTTTGGACAGTCTGACGTCCGCACCTCCCTTGGTGGCCCGCGGTGCTCTGTTGTCACTTGGTTCCTGTGGTGTCGTTGTGGGCTTTCTTCCAGGGTTCTTGATGTCATCAGAGGAGGCAGTGTTGATATGGCATGATGGGCTTGTTGTTTTGGGCCTGTTCAGGAGGCCAGTTGACTGAGTCCTGGGATTCGAGCATTCCAGTAAGAGCCTGCGGGGCAATTGCTTGTTGAGAGGCCTCAATGGAACTACCTCGTTATGGGGGACTGGCTGAGGGAATTACATCCGCCATGCGAGACAGCTCGGTCACGTTGCTTTCCGACTGAATATGAGGTAAGGGAGCTGATGGCTTCTGCCTATGGGCGACAGCCCGTAGAGCTATCGTCTAGACCCGATGTTATGAGACCCTGGCCTGGCGATACTGTCTCAGCCAGACCTCAAAACGACTCATTGGAGCCGACGCGGCCAAGCTGGGAAATACCCAGAATGTTAACTTGTAACGACATTGCGACAAAGTTCCACAGTTCAAAGCTGGTAGTGCAGGTAAAGGTTTGAGAAGATAGAACACCAGGCAGTGATTCCACTCTCCATGGGAGGTACCATATTAACGAACTGCACGGGATGTTATCATAGTCGAAGCTGCCTCACAGGGAGCTGTCCCGTGGAAGGGAGCTCGGAGACTGGTGGTCGCAACACACGCTGATGACTGGGATTTATGAAAGCGGCGACAGCCAATGCGATGTTTCAACCCCAACGCCGTGTTAATGAACTTCATATTGCTGGTCTTGTGATGTCTATCATGTCTAGGAAATTGAAACGCTGGTCGCGAGGGCCCAAACACGCCATCCGGGTAGAGAAAAGTGCCGGCGTGACCGATGAGTGATTCCAGGGGCCTTGATGTTGGAATCCAGGAAGTCACCATATGAGGTCAAATCACACTCGGAGGGTGTGGGTGCACCCATTTTACTCTGTAGTGCAACACTTGATGGTAAACTTGAACCCAAATGCAAAGGCAACGCACCGCCCGGTGGGCGGCGCGGCCATCTTGAACCTCCCTATCGCCTCCTCATTCAACCAGCGGTGCCGCCTCAGGTACACCTCTTTCCACGGCGGAAGTTGCCCAGGAGGTTCGCCAGACCGGGGACGTGGCTTAGGTCCCCGAACCCCTTCCCCGAGCACTCCCGCTCCCCGATCTCGATGACGGCGCCGACGATATCCTTGTTGACCTCCTCGGACACGACGCTGTCACCCTTGTAGGCGGGGTGACCGGCGACGAGGTGGCGGATCCACTTGGCGGCGGTCCAGAGCTCGCCGCTGGCGCGTCGCCGGATCAGGTCCAGGTAGGTGGCCAGTTCGCAGCGCGTGACGACGTCGACGTTGACGCTGTCCAGGTAGCTCTCGACGAGAGGGATCAGCCCCGGGAAACTCTCGCCGTCGTCTAGGCCGTCGTCACCCGCGGCGTCGCCTCCCGCCGCGGCCGCCGTGCCGTTGATGATCTCGTTGACGCTCATGAGCCGGTACTCGTCCTCGACTGGCCCCAGCGGCGTGGGCGGCCTGCTGATGCCGCCGTTGGGGGTGTTCGCGCCGCTGGCGCGCGGCGAGCGGGTCGTGAAGGGGTTCTTGCGGAAGTAGAACCTCTCATTCAGGGTGGCGTCACGGCGATGGGCCGTCTCCATGTTCTCGTCGACCTTGGCGATGGGGATGTAGAAGTTGAGGTCGAAGGACAGGATGGCGCGGGTGATGAGCACGATGAAGACGGCGAAGGCGGCGTTCTCAAAGTCGGTGACCTGGATCTCCATGGGCCGGAACTCGACGCGCCAGCCGATGTTGTTGTCGGCCGGCGGCGGCTTGAAGCGCATGTGCTGCCAGTTGGTCGACTGGATGTTCTCGAAGTGGTCCGTCTTGCTCATGTCCAGGCTCTCAAGGTCCTCCTTGAAGATGACGATTGGGTCCCGGATGAAGAGGTGTGCGAAGTGCGTCGCCAGCCGGTCGTCCATGCCGCCGTCGAGGAGCTTCTGCTTGATAGACTCATCGATGACCAGGTCCGGGTCGAGTACTCGGGCCGAAGGCGCGAGTCGGTGGATATATATGTCGAGTTGGATGCGTAGCGGGACTTGGGGATGCGCCAACGGTCATTTTGCAGAGGCTTGGGAAATCATTTAGCGCGAATCAAGGACGGAGCGTCGGGGTTCAGAGGCATACCTTCTCGGCCAGCTCTTCAGGTGTCCGGTCATCGACAGCCCGGCTGATCTGGTTCCACCGGACGTCTGTGTCTGCCAGGAAGCCCTTGTAGATGGGGGTAGCCGCCGTCAGGGCGAGCAGGATGGGCCCAAGTGGACTAAGCTGATCATACATCTTCCTGCCCTCGGTGATATTCTTGGCCTGGAAGGTGATCTGCAAGCAACAACTGCCCATACCAAAAGCCATGGCGTCCATGTGAATAAAGTTGTCCGGAGCGGCTCCGTTCCTTACATCGTCGTCCTCTGGCCAGTTGTGAAGATTGTAATTCACAGTGGGATCTTTCCATGGCCAGGGCGTGTTCTTATCCTTGAAGACTGGTACATTCACTTGGACCTTCCTGCCTCGCCGCCAGCGAATGTTTGCAGCCAAGGTAGGGAAGCGGATATGAGGGTTCGCGATCTCGTCAGGCACGAACTGGGAGCGCAGCTTTGGCCCAGAGACCGGATAGTGCGGGTCGGTGAAGACACCGGGGCTTCCTATCCTGGGAAAAGTCGTGAGAGTGATGGGGAACTCTTCTGGTCTCATGTGGTCCTTTGCGATGGCTCGCCTGAGGATCATGTCTGGTTCCACTTTAAGGAGTTCTCTAAATTCAATGCCCCATGGCTTGCCCGGAGTGGCTTCCAGCATGAACCTTCCAAATTCGGGATGGAACACAGGAAGGGGCTCATTCGCACTGACGCCTGAGTTAGCTGGTGGTCTGGAGTGCGGAGTTGGACTCATATTACCTTGCTCCAGCTACATCTTGAAGAGCCGGGACGCAACCACCCTTCGCAGTGAGATTGGTGTCCGAGGCCAGGGCCTCAAGGATATCTGCCTGCCTGAGGGATAGGAGGACACGAGGGTCATCCTTTGAGTGTGTCACTACGAGATACTCGACCTGAGTGGAAGGTGAGAGGCGATGTCAGTGAGTGGCTTCTTGTTACATGAGACCGGGGACGGTGATGTTGGGAATAGTACCTCGTCACCCCAAAGCAGGGCATCTGACTCTTTCCCCTTGGCCTTGTTCCATATCTCCAGGAGTTGCTAGGCTGACGGTCAACATGGTCCTCGGGATGCTCCGAGTATTGGCCGGGGAATGGTCCTCACCTTGATGCCCCATTCGCGGACCTGATCGGCATTTTGCTTGGCTTCTGGCCAATCCAGAGGTGTGCCGAGAGCTCTTGACGGGCCGGCATTAGCAAGGATATTCTGAGACAAGGTTCTGGATGGGGTTGGGCATGAACGTACAATAACCCCATTGTGAGTGAGTGAGTGAGTACTGCCCGCAAGGCTCGACTGTTGGTGATGAGCGAGGCGGCAAGTGCAATCTGGAGGGGCGCTTCAGGCGTCTGGGATACCGATGATATCCGAATTTAGCCCGAGTGACTTCACTGCATCATCCGTTGAAGTTATTTGCCGGAGACTGATATGAGATGTTTGATCTATGACAGGGTCAGGACGCACTGCATTCGGTCAAGAGGGTATGAGACTGACGAGAGGGATCAAAAGGCTCAGATATAGGAAGTCTCTCTCAGAGGAGACTCTATTGTTGGAGAGACGATCTGCAGGCTTGCGGACTCCACTGCAGCTTGTGCATCGACGTCGGTGGTGTGCCCGCGCTTATTCCGCCTCGTGCAGGCAGGCCTGGACAGCGGCAGGACGGTTGCGCAATATCCCTGGACGTCGACTGGGTGATTGTGGATCAAGCGAGGTGGGCAGAGATGCTCCACGCCGCGCTCTGTGTGAGTGTATACGTAATGAGAAGCCGGGCATGGAATCTACCTAGTAGTCTTGACATGAGATAGAGGCAGGTGGGAGAAAAATTCCCATCGACACGGAATGGGCAAGCCCGGGAGCGGGAGCGGGAGCGGGAAACGGCAAGGAGCGATGGGGCGACTCGTGGAAAACGGCCCTGCAGCTTGCTGATCAGTCAGTTAGTCGGCCGGGACCGCAATGAACCACCCAGACTAGACGACTAGACCTCGGTGGGAGCAGAGGTCGTTCCCGTCTTGACGAGTGAGTCGCGGACGGTGCACCATATACTCTATGTGCAAATAAATCATCCTGTAATAGTGGGCCCATCTGCCGACGAATCGTGCATATCGTGCATAGATGCCTATTTATACAGCACCGTTTTTCATCCACAGTAGGCAAAAAGGTGCATGCTGCTTAGAAATCCAGGCGCCTTTATCGGACAAGCAGCCTCGCCCTCACGATCCTTCTGTGTCTCCAGGCCACTGCAGGTTTATCTGCTGGCTGTGACCGCTCGAGGACGAACCTTTTGATTTCTGTCTACCTTGCCTGATTTGGTTCCGTAGCAGGGTCAAGGTCCATTGTCCTTTGTTCAGAGACCGAGTTCGACACCGTCGCCTAACCCTGGTCTAAGGCTTGTCTAGGTGTGGGTGAGGGAGGGGGTGGTGTGGATGCCAAGTTGCCGCTCTCCAACAGAGGCAAAGAGAGCCCGGGTCAACGCCCAAAGCAGTGCTAAGCATGGGGTATCCTAAACAAACAAGGCTGAATGAATGCCTGGATTCCAGTCACATGGAGGCATAGTTCTCGCCATGGCCATACCCATGTGGCATTGGAGACTCTGGTAAGCAGCAGCATCGACCACTGTCCCATCTCGCCACAACTGGACAACAGCCCGACTCCCTCCGCCAGATTGCATTCACCAACCGGCTGCTGCATCACCACCCATCCCTTCTTGCCTGCCACGTCTAGTCTAATCTTTCTGTTCACCTTCCAACCCTTGCACCATCTCCTCGTCTTGGTGATTAAATTGCGGCGAATCTGTGTCTTCTGCAAAGGCCTGGGCTCTGCTTTCATTGGAGTTCATTGTTATACAGACTACTCTTCATTACAAAAGGAAGAAGGTTCTCGCCTACGATACAACAGGTCGCCAGCCCTGTGAAGTTGTGGCCTGAGGCGCCAATCCCCAGCCGCGAGCAGGCAAGTCAGTCAGTCGCCTGGTGACGCGACGCGCGACCTGTGGACCCACAACACTTTACAGTGGCAGCAGTAGCGTCTGGCCGCTAAGCTAAGGCAAGGCAAGCACGGGCAGACAGCTCCTCCTGCAAGTCTCACCTCGTCTTCGTCCTCGTCGACCGCAATCTTTCCTCGCGACGATCTCCTCCCCAACTCCATCGCAGCACCACCTGCTGCTCCATCCATCTTCTGACTTCTGACACCTGCATCAATCGCGGCGGCATCCGCAATCGCGTGCAGTCACAATGTCGGAGGCCATCAAGATCGACAACAAGCTCTTCCAAGAGCGCATCTCCCACTTCGTCAATGCCTGGAAGGCCGACAAGCGATCTGGAGATGCCCTCTTCGGAGGCGCCTCCTCCATCATCATCATGATGGGCAAGATGGAGGAGGCCCAGGGCTTCCAAAAGAACAACGCCATGCACGTACGTCTTGTGCCCTCGTCGCCCTCTCCCCTCTTGCCCGCTCTGGGCTTGCCAAGCTAATTGTTGCATTTCTACAGTTCTGGCTGCTAGGCTACGAGTTCCCCACCACCCTGATGCTCTTCACCCCAGAGACCCTGTACATCCTGACCACCCAGAAGAAAGGTGTGCTTTCCCAACGCGACATCACGAAAATGAGTGACCGAGCGAGACCTGACCACAGATAATAGCCAAATACCTCGACCAGATCAAGGGTGACAAATTTCCTGTGGAGGTGCTTGTGCGGGGCAAGGATGCAGAAGAGAACAAAAAGCTCTTCGTCAAGGTCGCCGAGATCATCAAGAAGGCTGGCGTGAGTTCTGGCCAGTTCAGAATCGCCCGTTGCATCTGCTGACAAGACTGGCTCTACAGAACAAAGTTGGCGTCATCTCGAAAGATGCCTCCCGAGGTCCCTTCGTTGATGAGTGGAAGGCGGTATTTTCTGAGGACTGCAAGGACGTGGAAGAGGTCGATATCACCTCTGCTGTCTACGGCGGCCTTCTCAACCAAGGACGAGATCGAACTTCGTGCAGTTAGGAACTCGTCCAAGGCCTGCGTCGCCTTGATGCATTCCTACTTCCTGGATGAGATGTCCACGATCCTTGATCAGGAGAAGAAGGTCAAACACCGTGTTCTGGCCGACAAGGTGGATAGCAAGCTTGATGACGAAAAGTTTTGGAAGTCCGTCAAGCTACCGTCCGGCAAACTTGCGTCAGACTTCGATTCTACCCAACTCGACTGGACCATCGGCCCAGTCGTGTATAGCGGCGGAAAATTCGATCTCAAGATGCAGGCGGAGTCCAGCGAGGAAAACCTCCATCCGGGCGTCATCGTTGCCGGTATGGGTCTTAGGTACAGGTCCTACTGTTCCAGTATTGCCCGGACGTACATGGTGGACCCAAACAAGACGCAAGAGTCCAACTACAAATTCCTTCTTACGGTCCATAATCTCATTCTGAAGGAGATTCGAGACGGGGCCGTGGCGAAGGATGTCTACAACAAAGCTCTCAGCTACGTTCGGAGCAAGAAGCCGGAGCTTGAGAAGCACTTTGTGAAGAACGTCGGATACGGCATCGGACTCGAGAACAAGGATCCGACCCTGGTCTTGAATGGCAAGAACGGCCGTGCTCTGAAGGACGGGATGACCCTCTGCGTTTCCACCGGCTTCCAAGATCTCGAGAACCCTCAGCCACAGGACAAGAACAGCAAGATCTACTCCTTGATCGTAACGGACACCATCCGAGTTACTGCCGAGGGTACGGTCAACTTCACCGGGGAGGCTGCTGCTGATCCTGACTCGACGTCGTTCTTTTTCAAGGATGACGAGGAACAGCAGCCGGCACCGAAGAAGGAGAAGAAGGACTCGCGCGTTGGCGCCGTCGCTGCCAAGAACATCACCAGCTCTCGTCTGCGGTCAGGCCGCGGCCACGACAAAGATGAAGAGGCTGAGAACAGGCGCAAGGAGCATCAAAAGGAATTGGCTTCGAAGAAACAAAAGGAGGGCATGGCGCGCTTTGCTGAGTCTACAACTGACCCGAACGGAGGCGAGGCCAAGAAGTTCAAGCGCTTCGAGTCGTACAAGCGTGACAACCAGTTCCCAGCTAAGGTCCGCGATATGGGCATTGTTGTCGACCAGAAGAACTCGACCGTCGTCCTCCCTGTGATGGGTCGCCCGGTTCCATTCCACATCCAGACAATCAAGAACGCGAGCAAGAGCGACGAGGGCGAGTGGTCTTTCCTTCGCATCAACTTCCTGTCGCCGGGTCAAGGAGTTGGCAGGAAAGATGACCAGCCCTTTGAGGATGCGTCCGCTCATTTTGTCCGAAGTCTTACTTTCCGTTCGACGGATGGTGACCGGTACACTGAGATAGCGAACCAGATCTCCAACATGAAACGAGATTTGACCAAGAAGGAGCAGGAAAAGAAAGACATGGAAGATGTTGTCGAGCAGGACAAGCTCGTCGAGATTAGAAGTAGGTCCACCTTTCCTGCCAGAGCTGATGAGTGTACATGTACTAAACTATTTCCCCCAGACCGTCGCCCGGCCGTCTTGGATAACGTCTTCTTGCGACCGGCAATGGAGGGCAAGCGTGTTCCTGGCAAGGTCGAGATACACCAGAACGGTATCCGATACCAGTCCCCGCTCAACCCCCATCAGAGAGTCGACATCCTCTTCTCCAACGTCCGCCATCTGTTCTTTCAGCCCTGCGAGCACGAGCTTATTGTTATTATCCATATCTATCTCAAGGACCCGATCATTGTTGGCAACAAGAAGAAGACGAGGGATGTCCAGTTCTACCGGGAGGCCACTGACATTCAGTTCGACGAGACGGGCAACCGCAAGCGCAAGTATCGATATGGTGACGAAGATGAATTCGAGGCAGAACAAGAGGAGCGCCGCCGACGCGCGGAGCTGGACCGTCTGTTCAAGGGTTTCGCCGAGAAGATTGCTGAAGCTGGACGGAACGAGAATATCGAGGTCGACATGCCCATAAGGGATCTCGGATTCCACGGTGTTCCGTTCCGCAGCAACGTCTACATCCAGCCAACCACGGAGTGTCTGATCCAACTTACGGAGCCACCATTCATGGTCATCACCCTGGAGGACATCGAGGTCGCACATCTTGAGAGAGTCCAATTCGGCCTAAAGAACTTTGACCTTGTCTTCGTCTTCAAAGACTTCACAAGACCGCCCTACCACATCAACACGATCCCGGTGGAGTCACTGGAGGACGTCAAGGATTTCCTCGACTCCTCGGACATTGCATTCACCGAGGGTCCGTTGAACCTTAACTGGCCAACTATCATGAAGACGGTCACTGCCGATACACACCAATTCTTCGCTGACGGTGGCTGGTCGTTCCTTGCGAATGACAGTGACGATGAGAACGGCGAGGACGAGGAGGAGCAAGAGAGCAACTTCGAGATTGATGATAGCGAGCTTGAGGACGCCTCCGAATCCAGCGAAGAGGATTCGGACTTCGACTCCAACGCTTCCGCCGAGGCTAGTGACGAGGAGGCCAGCGACGAGGACGAGGGCGAAGATTGGGATGAGCTGGAGCGGAAGGCCAAGAAGCGAGACCGCGAAAACGCCGCTGAGGAAGACGAGTCGCGCGGCAAGAAGACGAAGAAGCAGAGGCGTTGAGCTGGCGGAGCTGGCGTTGACAAGGCAGTGGCTCGCCATACAGGTTGGAGTGGTACCGACTGACGTGCTCTGCCTGCTTCTGGCAGTGATTTCTCGAGGCTGACACCGATTGTTTTTCTTAATTGAGTCAGGGAAGGAGACAGTCTTTTTGAGTGTGTAGGACTACGTGAAAGCTCACCTGCAACTTGGCGCGATTCCGAGAGAGCATACTACTTACTGTGCACTGTGACTTGAGGACAATCTTGGGTTTATGCACTTCGAAAATGGGCTGGGATAAACATTCTGGCCCTGCGGTCTGAGGGAGGAAGGAAGAAAAAGAATCAACATGGCAGTGTTCTTCAGCAGAAGGTAGTCTAATTCAGGAACGATGGCAGACCATGACTCCGCAGTGCCATGCATGCAGTAAGGCTTCTTTGACGTCAGCCTCGTCAAGCTCGTTACCCAATCATGCCCAAAAGCTGGAGCAAATTCGCATCGTCCAGCAACTGTCATCTCGCTGACTGCTACAAGTCTTTGGAGGCTATACAAGCTCTACCAAATGTTCAAAATTGGCATGGGTGTACTCTAGGAAATAAGGTGAGACTGGCTTGGTCGAAGCTGATCGGAGTGGTGGTTGAAGGCTGCTGATTAAGCATGGTCGTCATCGAAACCGAGAGAGTGACCTGGCCGTAGTACCGTAACCGCCATCTTGTAACCTCGATTATCATCAACGTAGCTGGTGATGGCACTACGTCGGGATTGATAAGAAGATGGAATGTCCTGATCATTCTTTTTGGCATCGGCGAACGAGGAGCAGCTCGCCGCGGGTGGCCAGCCCCCACATCTTCGTCCAACAAGCAGGCAGTCGCATAGGCAGCTCTGCTCTGGATACCTTGACCACGTTGGAGCCGATCTTTCAGTGCGCGCCGCCAGATCGGATTAGTTTTACGCTCAAGGACGATTGATCAAACATTAGATATCGCCTGCACAAGAGAAGAGCTACAACATCTTCTGGGGAAATGGCACCACCATCGGTCAGTTTCACCCACACGGGACCACATGCACCAGACGAACAATGACTTGGCTAAATCATGTCCAGACACCAGCCCAATCGCGATTCTTGCCCCCCAAGAAGGGCCAGCAGCCTCAGACAGGGAGGCAAGTGCCTCTGTCCCTGCACAACGGCCCGCGCCAATTCGCCTCGACCCCGCGGTTCAACACCTCCGCAACGCCCAGGCCAGTCTCTCAACAGCAGCCACCGCCCTTTTCAACGCCGCTGCCATCTTCGGCTAGGCCTCGTGCTACGCAGCATGAGCCCCTGAGCGACGTGATTGACACCTCTCCCATATCCCCAGATGCGGACGAAGATGGTGACGAGCACCGCACCCGGCTCGATGAGTCCATAGAGGTCGACTCGCTGTCGGCCTCCAGGTCTCCGTCTCGCCATTTCCAGACGAGCAGGCCAGCAAAGCGCCGGCGGGTCTCTCTGTCCCCGGAGATAGATGCCAGCCCTGATGAATACCAACGCGATGCACCCATGGAGGATGACGAACAACCAGAGGTCTCAAGCACACCTGTGTTTGATGACAGGATCGCGGTCCAATCTTCTTTCGACCGCGAGAAGTCCACGGCGGACTCTCAACCGCAATCGCCTCGGGCGGCAGAAGAGCAACCTCCTCGCCATCCAACATTCCACAACGCGCCGCGTTTCAAGACAGCCGAAATTACTGCAGAAGTCCAGCAGCGTCCACTACCTGAGGCCTTCTCCCCCCAGCGCCGCGGCGCCAAATACGTCGCCGGTGGCCTTGCAGCTGAAGTGCGCGACTGGCTCGTTCAGGTCAAGGGCGCTTCTGAGTATGACAGACCTGCCGGGTCTAGCATTGACGTGGTCGCTGACGACGCCATGTCAGCCCCTGGCATGCACGTCATTGCCGCTCGGCGACTCGATACTGCAGTCGAGGATGAGAGCATCCCTGGGAAGGTGTTACTCGCTGGGGATGGTCGCGTGACCGGACTCCGTGGCAGGAGCGCTGTTAATCGCGGCGGAGCGGTCTCGATGTCCCAGCCCATGTGGGATATCACTCTGGATGACCTGGGCCAATTTGCAGTGGCGTGTGATTGGGAGGCTCTGGGAAGGTGATACTGGTGCTTCAGACTTGCCAGTCCTCTTCCGAGCGGAAAGGAAGGTCCGAATCCGCTGCCTTCGACCATTGATTGGTCAACTCCAAGCAAGGGGAAGGTGCGTGTTGTTTTGAAAGGAAAGTCGTCTGGGCTTTTGCTGTGGAGGAAGGACAGCGATGTTGCTGCTGCATGATGTTGACACCACGAGCGATGAACGCTCGTCTACATAAGCCCAACTTCACTGAAACGAAAGCACCTACACACCTAAAATCCAATGTCGACAGTTCTTGTAACAGATGTTCAAAATGAGCAAATCATACCCCGATCACGAGGATGGAGGCTCTGACAGGTACGAACGCCTAGAGGAGCTTCTTCGACAGACACTCACGCTCGCCGGCGAGATCGCCGAGGATGAGGGATGCCCCCTGCCAGACGAGTGCATCATTGTGCGAAGGAGGTCAAATTCCGATGCTACAGGAGGACACCGACAAGATATCCGCTCTAGGCTGCTCAAAAGGAGGAAGGCTTTGAAGTTCGACGAGAGCGAAGACAGCCAGAGCCAAAGCCAGAGCCCAGCATCCTCGGTCCAAGAACCTTTCTCGCCCGGGTCTCTCGCAGTCAGCCTTGATGCCGTTGTGGAGAAAGGAAAGACATCGGATAACGACTTGTGTGTTCTTGACAATGCGCCAGGCAGTTCTGCCGTTGCCCGCTTTGCAGAGCTACCGAGCAATAGGAGTAGTCTTTTATCAACTGACGAGGTCCAGCATGGCTTGGCAGCCCAAACTTCGTTGCCTCAACTCCTGTCCAACGCAAATGCACCCAAAAGACTGCTGCGCCCATCTCTCCAACAAAAGAATACCAGTATGATTGTGCACAGTGGTCAGGAGTCACTAGTGGAAGCGTCAACGGAAACCCGTGTGCCTCAGCAGAATGCAGAAAATCCGAGACATGACCAGTCAGGAAGATGCAGGACACCCGTCCATGAGTCACCGCAGCGCTCACCTGCTCGTTCCAGAACCCCCAAATCTCACCAAAATTCGGATGCCGTCCTGAAGAGGCCGCAGAAGATCGAGGACGAGCGTTTGAAAGGCGAAACTACGGCACCGAATCAACCTTCGCCCCCGAAGTGGCACATCAGGATCATTCCCGTCGCCTCGAGCCGAGACTCGGGCAGCCCGGCTCCATCCTCGCCCACTCTTATGAAACTCGAGGCAATCTTCCCGCTTAAGGCCTCCGCCGAAGGCAACGCCACATCCTCACTGGCGTGCAGCGGAGAGACTTCGTACATCATCATCGGCAGGCCGCCGATGATTGATTCTTCACCGGAAAGCTCCCATCCCCAAGCCGACGAAGAAGACATCCTCGTTGCCCAGGAAAAGTCTCTGCAGGAGTTCATCCATGAGTGGCAACATGATGCCGAGTCGCCAGGCGTGGAGGAAAGGAGATTGTGAACTCAGTCCTGTATTTCAGGTACCGCGTCTAGCTGAGCCCTAACGTCAAAGAAGCATGATACCAAATCTGGTTTGATGTGCGCACAGATGATGTAACTTTGTGTCGTGACGCCGTCATCAACAGCGGGGCTCCCTTCTTTATGAGAACCCCTTGCATCCAGCTCTAGCTCAACGCCTGCCCTGCCCTGTCCGCTCTCGGCACCCGTCGCGCTCAGTCAAGCAACCTAGCCAAGCCCAGCCCGTCGAACAGCGGCACGAGGAACGCCTCGAGCCGCGGCTCGGCCACGAGCTTGTCGTTGAACTCGTGCAGCGCCGCGTTAAGCTCCCGGACGCGCTGCTCGCCGAAGTGCGCCACACCTTCCACGTAGTTCGGGTTCGACGGCGTGGGGTCGGCGACGGTGGCCTGCTGCAGCACATTGTCTGCCACGATGAGCCCGCCGGCCTTGAGGAGCCGGCGCCCCGGGGGGCTGCCTGGCGCTGACTTTGACAGGATCAGCTCCAGGTACTTGGGGTAGGCGTCCTTGTTCGCGTCGAGGAAGATCAGGTCGAAGGGCTCTGATGACTCTAGGGAGGCGAGGCTGGAGAGAGCCGATCGTCAGCACATTCTGGCCGGTGACTTGAGTGAAGGGGGGTGGGGGAGGGGCTGCGCGTACGATTCCACTGCGTCGCCGATCTTGATGTCGACATTCTCGACGCCGTTGTCCTTGAAGGCCTTGCCCGCCATGCGGGCGTACTTCTCGCTGAGCTCCAGCCCGACCACCTGCCCGTCCTTGCCCACCCCATGAGACCAGGCCATGGCGCTGAAGCCTATGTAGACTCCAATCTCAAGAACTATATAAGCCCAGTAGTCAGCCAACTGGAAAAGTGCAATAGGGGACGGGAAAAAGCACTTGTTCAAAGAGACATACCTCGCTTCGCGCCCACCAGCCTCGACAGGAAGACCAGCGCTTGTGCCTCATAGGTGCTGATCAGATACCTGGGGACCTCTGTGTTGTTGCAACCCACTCATGATACTTGAGAAGCCAGTCCGGCAGGTTAGTCGACTTGGAGATGGAGTCTGGATTCTCGTGAGTATCGCGCACATGAAACCTCACCAGTGTGTGCCTGTGAAAGCCAGCCACTTACAGTCCAATACCTTGGCGGACGTCTCCGGGTTTGGGTAGAGCTTGGCCACGTTCTCCTGCATTTTGTTCCTGATTTAATTTCTAGTATTTAATTCTTTTAAGAAATCGATCGGCACACGACAATGTTGAAGCTGCTGCTTCAATTCTGCATGGGCCCAGAGCGCATATCCGACTTTAAATAATGTCTCTGACACTCGGGGAAGTGGTGGGCCGCCCTAAATCCTGACACCCTTTCAGTGACAAGCACGTCAGGCCTGCGAAGCTTCTAGTCTGAGTGACCAAGAAGACATCCGAGGAATCACAGAACAGGAACTCGGTCACTGCCGATCAGTGCTTCGGATATCCGAGCTCGTGGGACAAGCTCGTGGGCACACCAGGCGCTCCTCCGAGCTTGTCTCCGAGCTAGAGAGGCCGGCTTGCGGGGCCGAACGCGGCTGGTGAACCCGGTAGCCAGACCGCCCTCCACCCGGCCCTCCACTCGGCTTGTCTGGCCATGCGATTCAACCTCTCAGATCAGCCCGCCAAACAAGGACCGGCCGCCTGCAGATGTTTGCGGTCGGTATTATTCTTGTCATGCTTAAGTCCTGCTCCGTGTGCCATGAACAAGCCGTACACGAAATCAGTGGTTGTCATCATTATGCAGCAAAAAAGACATATCTGATGATGTGTCATGTTGCACTGTTTTGAGCATGCAGAAACGGCGGCTCTGTCAATTTATCACGGAGGGAAACGGAATAAAATGTATTTTAGATAAGTTATAAAGATAGGTCAACCTTGGGTGCTGTCTATGCGTCCGACGGGGAGTATCTAACAAGATTCATCTCTATGTTCAATATATAATAATTATAGATTCACTGTCTAAAGTCATTCCAAAACAATCATCCAGGGGAGACTGTCCTTGTTGGTAGGTCTCTTGTATGTACGATAATTATATAGGAAGTAATTATATATTAATGTTATTCTGCTTAAGTTTTAAAAGGCTATATGCCTTAAAGGGGATAACTAAAGTAGCCTTTAAATATAAGGGTTATACTTATTAATACTTATAGTTTTTCTTTTTTTTAATAAGTATATATAATTTTTATTATAATTAATAATTTTTATTATAATTAGCTTAAAATTATAATTTATTATATATTAAGTATATATAATTTTTATTATAAAAAAGCATTATTAAAAAGGCTTAAAATTATAACTTATAAGGTTTTAAATAAGTTTTAATAATTTTTATTATTATATTACTTTTTAAACTTATAATTATTATTATTATATTATTTCTTAAATATTATACTTATTATTCTTAATACTTAGCTTTTAAGATTGCTTTTTTATAAAAATTATTAATTTTTATATAATAATTTTAATTTTAAATTTCTTTTTTATAAGGGAAATTAATGCTTATAAAGTTAATGCTAAACTTTTTAGCTTATATTTATTTTTATTATATATTTTTATAATATAAATATTATTATTTTTATTTTTATTTTTATTATTAAAATATATTTAATATTGCTTTAAATTAATTTTTTTTAATTACTTTTTATTTTCTTAAAATTAAGCATTATAAGTAGCTTAATTATTTATTATCTTTTTTTCTTGCTTTTTATTATTTTTTTAATCTTTTTAATGGTTATTTTTTGCTTAAATTACTTAAGTAATAATATATATTTTTTAATAAATCTTTTTATATATAGGCCTTATATATACTTATTAATAATTTAATATAAAAAGTTTTAAAGTTAAGTTAGCATAATAATTTAATCTTTTAATAGTTAAATCTTTTTAATTTAATATATATAAAAGATATTTAAAATTAAAATTCTTATTAAGTTATTTATTATAAAAATTATAATAATTTAGCATTTAAGATAATAATTATTTTAATAATTTTTATTATTAAAAATATTATATAGTTTTATATTAAAAGTTTTAATGCTTTTAATATAAATATATAGCTTTTTAATTATATTATTAAAAAATATTTATTTATTTTAATATTAAAAGTTATTAATAATTTAAATAATAGTTATTATAATAATATTATTTAAGAAAAGTATTTTAACTTAGGTTATAATTATAGCCTTTAGCTTATTAATTTTAATAATTTTATAAAAGTTAATTTTAATAAGCAGTTTACTTTTTTTAATATTTAATATAAAAGTAAAGTTAAAGGTAGTTTTTGCAATTTTTATTAAGGTTTTATTAGCTTAATTTTAATTATCTTTATTATTAATAATAATTAAATTATTATTAATATTAAATAAATAAAAGTTATTATTTGTGGGAATAATGGGTGTTGTTTGTATGGAGGACTGTTTAAGACTAGGCAGCTTTAACCCGTTAGGATGCCTGGCAGGCAGCAGCCCTGGCGCTGCATATAAAATAGCTAGCATAGTTAGGCCTTCTGCCTTTCTTCCTTTTATAGTTAATAATGATTAACCATTATACTAACTAAACGTTATATTATAATATATAACCTAGCTAATATTAATTAATAGTTATAAAGGTAATTATAAATTAGCAAGGCTTGAAGAAATAACCTTTTAATTATGCTAATTAATATTATTAACATTATAAATTTATATAGCATAGTTTATAATGATAATAATACTTAATGTATAAAGAGGTAATTATTATAATAAGAAATTATAGCGAACTCCCTTACCCTTAATATATGCATATTTATTATGCTTTAAGCAATATTAATAACGACTTTTAAATTTAATAGCTATAATTAAAAGAATTAAATTAATGTTTATTTTTATTAATAATATATTTATTTATATTTTATTATATAAATAAACTTAAAGAAAGGAATTAATTTGCCTCTTAATGGCTAAGTTATAAAAGTAACCCTTAACTTTTTTATTTTTCCCTTAATATTACTTATTTCCCCTTTTTACTACTTTCTTTCCTAAATTAAATATACCTTTATTATTACTTTATTAAAATAATAAGATAGTAAATATAATAAGTAATACTGCCGGTTAAAATGGTCCATTAATATTAATTATAATGAATTATATTCCTATACTTAAAAGCATTATTAAGATATTTAATCCCTTAGTATAAATAAATTCCTTAAGATTTCTTAATAGCAAATAATACTTAAATACCTATATTTAGGGCTAAATTTAAGCTATGGTATATATATTAAGTAATAAGGCATATAAGGCATTTATTAAGGACTTTTATGGCTAAACTAAGCTAATGTTTATGCAAGTTAATAAAGACTTGCTGTGCATTATTAAGAAGACTTTTTAAGTTAAGGGCATTTATATTTAGGAAGTAAATACTTTAAGGGAACTTATATATATTCTTAAAGTATTAAATTATTTTAAATAGCTAGCAAATTAAAAGCGAAAATACTGCATTATATTTAAAATTAATTAAATTTAGAATTATAATTTAAGTATTTATGTTATTCCTAACTTTAATTATGCCTTAATAAAAGATAAGAAACTACTTAATAATAATGATTCTCTTAATCTTAAATTACTTAAATTACTTAGCCTACTTAATAATAATAGTAAAGATAGTGGTAGCCCTTTAAAACCTTTTAATCTATTAAGAAAAGGCAATAACCTTCCTTTAGTTAATAACTTTTATATAGCATATAATTATTATATCCTTTTGCCTTTAATAAAAATAAAGAACTTTTTACTTAACTTAAATATAATAGTTAATTTAAGCAAATATTATTATAAAAATAAAATATTTATTAAAGAATTATATAATATTCTTAATAATAAGATTTTTCTTTTTAATAAAGCTTATGGCAATTTATAAATTTAGCTTTAATAATTTAAGATAGCTTTTTTATATATACTTAAAGAATTAGCAAAGATATATTATACTTAAGTTATTAATTAAAAGAATTTATTTACTTAAGTATATAAGAAACTTAAGAATTGCTTTAATATAAATAATAATTACCATAATTATTTTATAAATTAAAATATTTTAACTTTCTTTATTTTTTAATAAAGGAACTTAAATAAGAATTATATAAATAGTTTTTAAATGCTTATTAATAAGATATAGCTTTGCTATAAAGCACTTAAGTATATTATTTATAAAGATAGCCCTTTATAAAATATAATTTTATAAGTAATATAAGGCATTTTTAAATTTCATTATGCTATTTTAATAATATTAATAAATATTAAGCAACTTTACTTTATCTTATAATAATATATTAAGGCATTAAAAGCTTAAAACCTTATATTATAATATATAATTATAGGAAATAATTAATAAGCTTATAAATAAAGTTATGTTAATAGTTATAATAATTAAAATAATAATAATTTAGCTATTATAAATATTAAAGAGCAATATTATCTTAATAAGTAATATAATAATAATAATTAGCGCTTAAGGTATCCTTAACCTTCTTTTAAGGGTAATGGCTTTTAATTTAATTTCTACTTAAGCTAACTTTATTAATTTAAAGGTAGCGGCTATAATAAAGGACCTTATAAAGGTAGCTATAATAGTAAATATTAGCTTAATAAAGGTAATAATAATAATATATAATATAAAAAGAAAAAGTATTTTATATATTATAAAGAAAGATATTAATTAATAAATTATTTACTTAAAGATTAATAATATATTAAAGCTATATATATTTATATATATAAGGATATTAAATAATAAGTTAATAATAATAAATTTAATATATTCCTTATTAGCTTTAAAGATTTTAATTTTAAAGCTGCCGGCATTATAATAACTTTAGCTATTAATAATAGCGAAAAGAGGCATACTTATTATACCTTTTTAATAAACTAAGCCTTTCTTTATAACTTCTTTAATAGCATAAGCAGTTTTAATATTTATATTAATTTTAAAAACTATTTATTAGCAAAGATATTTATTATTTAAAATTAATACTTTTATTAATAATATTAAGGCATTATGCTAAATATAAGTATAGCAATATTCTTAATAGTTAAATATAAGCAATTTTAAGCTTTACAACGCTAAATATCTTTTATATATTTAAACATTATATAAGCCAGTAAAGTATAAGTATAATTTGGCTTAGGCTTATTTATTAAGTTACTTAATATAATATAAGTTAATACTTTAATAGGACTATTAATGTTTTATATTATAAATAAGCCTACTTTCTTCCTTTTTTATATTTAAAATATAAATAAGAACTCTTTTTTCTTTTAAAATATTATTAATAAGGTAATTTAATAAAAAGATAGGTACTTAAAGAAAACCTTTTTAATTATTTAAAAGTAGGAATACCTATGGATTTTCCTTAATATAGAAAGCAATAATATGCTAGTAATATTTTTAATAAAAATAAAGCTTTAGCAACTTTATTATAAGTTTAAATACCTTTTAATTAACTATTTTTTATATCTTTTTATTAATGCTAATTATAGCAATATTAATCCTTTTATTTTAAAAGTAATTTTTAAGTTTTATTATTATTATTAACTTTATTTCGCGGCATTATAATGTTTTAAGTTTAACCTTTGGGATAATATTAACTTTAATTATAAAATTATTATAAATATTATATATTTGCTTAGTTTGCCCGTTTTATAAATTATTGATTTAGCAACCTTTTTTCAAGCCAGGCGATTTCTTATTTCTCTTTTTATAAAGAATATATAAAAAGTTATTCAGCAGTGCTAAATAAATACTTATTTAAAACCTTTAAACTATATTGTTTATAATGCTGGAATTAACTTTACCTTAGCAAAATTTTAAAGCATTATATAAATTATGGGCATTACTTATAAGCAAGTATTAATAAAGGTATATTAATTTATTGGTAAGGTTAAAAGGTATTATGCTTTGCTTTAATAAGCTTTTAATATTTTTTATATTAAATTCTTAGGAACTTATATTAAGAAAGCTATTTTATAAATGGCTATTAAGGCAATAAATAATATAATTAGCTTTAACGGTATTATTTTAATACTCCTTATTTTTAGCGCATATTTAAAACTTATAAAAGATTTTGCATTAACTTCCTTAACTTTTAAGAAAGTAGTAATTATTTAAAAAGTTATAAAAAAGCTATGTAAGGTTTATATTAAATAATAAGTTAATATAGCTTTAAATACTTATAACGGCTTAAATATTATGAAAGTATTAAGTCTTTTATTATAAAGTAATGTATAAATATAGCGAGAAAAGTATAGGTAGCAAGGATTATATAAGTTGTTTAGCATTAATAAATATAACCTTATATTAAACCTTTTAAATGACTTAATAGTTTTTTAATTAATATTAATTTAGCTATATTATTAAGATAAAAACAATAAAGATAATATTTAGCTGGTTTTTAACTTAAATAATACTCCTAATAAGCCTATTTAATTTAAATTAAATCTAATCTTAGCAATATTAAAATCGCTATAACCTTAATAATATAAACGGCCTAAGGGATTAAAAAATAAGCTAAAAGAAATATATCTTACTTAATGAAAGGTTAAGAATTATAATTTCTTTTTAAAGCTTTAATATAATAATATAATTAATACCTTAAGTAACTTATTTAAGAAGTTTAATTATAAGGAGATTACGGAGTTAATTAATAATGGCGTCTTTTACTTTAAATGCTTTAATTTTAAGATATATAAAGGTATTTAACTTTTTAAGTTATATATTATTTATGAAATTAAGGGTAAGATTAAGAAGCTATATAAGAAATCATAGCTTATTATCGCTAAATATAGTAATAAGGATAAGTATAATATCTTTATATAGTTTTTAATTATTTAAAGAGCTAGCTAAAGGCTTTTAATTACTTTAGCTTTATTCCTTTTAATATAAGGCTTTTAATTAAAGCTTTAAGATATTATTTAAGCATATTCTTAATTAAAGTTTAAGCTTAAGCAACTTATTTTATATTACTTACTCCTTAAGATTTAAAATAAATACTTTCTTAAAATTATTATATAAGTTATTAAATTACTTTATAGCATTACTAAATTTAATATATATTAATAAGCAACTTATTATAAGTTTTATTATAATAATTTAAGTATGGTTATTTTAGTATATAATCTATGCCTTTTAATTATAAATTAAAGAAAGAATGTTTTTGCTATTACTGCTATATAAATTAATAATATGTTATTCCTTAATACTTTAGTATTTTTAAAGCTAAAAAAATAAAAGATTAAAAAGGTAGATATTTAATGTAAGCTAAAAGAAATATTTACTTTTAATAAGTTACTTATTTTTAATAGCATAATTATAAGCATTTTTAATAAAGGTACTTTATATCTTTATTAAAAAGGCTAAAATAAAAAGATTATGCTTATTAATAATAAGGTTAATAATTATGCTTAATAATATATAAAGCAATATATATAAGGAGCATATTTTGTTTTTATTTATTAACTTAAAGTAGCATTTAACTTATTAATAACAGCTTAAATTTAAAAGCCTTTTTATAAAAATTATAATAAGCTAAATTGCTAATTATAATGGTAAGCTAATAACTTAAAATGTAAACTTTAATATATGCCTTTAAATCTATTTTAAGCTAAATTAATAATCTTTATTAATAGCTTATTTGCTAATAATAAGGACCTTAGCTTATAAATTAGCTTTATTATTATACTTATAAATAAAATATAAACTTTATAGGCTTTTAAGTAAAATATTAAAAATAATATTATTTATTAATTTTTAATAAAGTATTAAAAAGTAATTTAAAGCATTTTAACTTTAAAAATTTATAATATAATTAATAGCTTTAATATAGCTATAATATTAATGGCTACTTTATGCTAAATTATTATATATTTAAACATTATAATAATTTCTTTTATAATATGCATTAACTTATACTTTTTATATAAGTACTTAATTAAGCTTAGCATAATAAAAGAAAAGCGCTTTATAATTAACATTATGGCTCTTTAATAATTATATAAAAAATATAAAATCTTTAAGATTTATTAAATCATTAAAAATTGCAATTTAGCTAATGCCTTTATAAAAAATACCCTTAATAGCACTTTTTAACGTTTTATAAGTATAAATAATATTATAATTAAAATATAAGGCTATATAAATCATAGCTAAGAAAATAAGGTAATTATTTAAATATAGCAAAAAGTTAGGAAAATTATAATATATTAAGGCTTAAACTTAAATTATTAAAGCATGATTTAATAATTTATTAATAAACTATATTAATATAACCTTAAATATTACCATTATATTATATATTATAAGGTTGTTATATTAATATTAATATAATTAACTTAAGTATATATATTATATAATTATAAAGATAAAAAGATTGCTAAAGGTTTTTAATAAAGAATAATAAAATAATTTCCTTAATAAAAAGTAATGTATAATAAAAGTATAAAAGTTTAGTTTATATTTATTAATTATTTATGAATTACTTTATAATATAATATAATTAGCTAACTTTAAATTATATCTTTCTTAAGGGTAAACCTTATATTTAAGATTTTTATAATAATATTTATGCATTAAGGGTTTAAATAATAAGAATTATTATTATTTTATAAATATTTAAGTTACTAGCTTATATTTAATAAGCGTCCTTAATTAAATTTTATAATTTAATATTTATATATTAAAATTAAAAGTATTATTATTTATTAACTTAATTAATAATCTTTATCCTATACCTTACTTTCTCTTTATTTAAATACTTTATTTATTAATCCTTATAACTTATTAATTTCATTTACTTAACCCCTATTTTAATAACTTATCCTTTAATTACACTCCTTAATTTCTTTATTTAATAAGTAATATTAAGTATAGCAAAGCTTAGGCTAAGCTAAAATGAAAAATTCTAATTATTTAAAGATTAAATAATTACATTAATAGTTTAAAAATTTAATTTAATCCTTATTTAATTTAGGCGCTATAAATAATAAAAGCATAAATTTATAAAATGCATTGCAAATAAAATATTTATATAATAATTATAACCTTTTAAGCTTTTTAACTTTATATAATTAAAATATTTTAATATATATATATACTTAATTAACCTCTTCCTATTAATTGCATACTTTAATAAATTAATTAATCTTTAACCCCTTAATAATAACCCAAGCTTTCTTATATACTTACCTTTTATAATAATATAGCGCAGCAAAACAATAGCGCACTTATAATTTAACTTATATACGCAATTAATTAATTACCTTTTAATCTTAAATTTAATTTAACTTAACATTTTCCTTTCTTTTATATTTTTTAAAAATAGCATGCACTTATAAAATAGAAATTATTAATATAGGAATAATAAGTATTATTTATATAAAGGACTATTTAAAACTAAGCAACTTTAACCCGTTAGGATGCCCAATAAGTAGCAACCTTGGCGCTGCATATAAAATAGCTAATACAGTTAGGCCTTCTGCCTTCCTTCCTTCCATAGTTAACAATGATCAACCACTATACCAACCAAACATCGTATTGCAATACGTAACCCAGCCAACATTATTATTAATATCCTTATTAATATTTATTAAATAAGTAAGTAAATAAGAGTTATTATTATTAATATTTTTATTAATATTTATTAAATAAGCATTATTAATAATAACCTTATTATAAAAATTAATAAGATTAATAAGCTTATTTTTATCCTTATTAATTAAGGTAATTTTAGCTTTTTTTATAACCTTAATAATAATTTTAATCTTTATCTTATTACTTAATAAGAATATAATTATAATATTTATTTTATTAATTAAGGTTATAATTATAATATTTATTTTATTAATTAAGGTTATAATTATAATATTTATTTTATTAATTAAGGTTGTAATTATAATATTTATAAAGGAATTTTAATTTTATTTAAGGGTTATAATAAGGTTACCTTTAATGTTAGTTATATTAATAATAATTATAATAATGGTTATATTAAATATATCTTTAGCGTAAGTAATAAATATAATATTTATTAAATAATTCTACTTATTATTATTATTTTTATAAAGCATATTAATAAAAATATTAAATAATTCTTATAAGTTATTATTAATATTTTTTATTATAATAAAAAGAAAAAGATTTTATAAGAATTTAATAGTTAAAATAAATATTTATAATATAAAACTTTATAATTATTATATAATAATTATTAATTTATTCTTTAATTATAAGAAAAATTAATAAGTTATAAATAAATTTAATAAAAATTAATTTTAATATTATTATTAATAAATAATGTTATGGGCTTGCCCCAAAGGGGCTGCAGGCTGGTTAGCGCCTTCTTCCATAAGCTGCAAAGCAGCAACCATTTGCACCAAAAGGTATATAATAATCCAAGCTCCCTTGGATTATTTAGCCACATTATATAAGGCTTGGGCAATAGCCCAAGCCCATTACATAGCCCCTTTCTTTAGGGCTCCCTTCTTATATATAGTGGTATAACTACCCCTAAGGCTTATTTGCAATATTGCCTTTTAAGCCAGGGATCTTCTTTATAAAAGGGGTGCTTATATTTATTTGCGGTAGATATAACTTAAACCCTTAACCCTAAAGCTTGGATTATTTATTATGGGCTGGCCTTAAAGGGGCTGCAGGCTGGCTAGCGCCTTTTTCTATAAGCTGCAAAGCAGCAATCATTTGCGTTAAAAGGTATGTAATAATTTAAGCTCCCTTGAATTATCTAGCCACACTATATAAGGCTTGGGCAATAGCCTAAGCCCATTATAAATAATAATAAAAGGTAATAATAATAATAAGGTTAACTTTAAAATAATAATTATTAATAATATTAATAATTATAAGGTTATTTTTATATATAATAAGGTATTAAAAAGATCTTAATTAAAGTATAAAAGGTTAAAGTTTATATTAAGAGTTTAAGTTTAAAAGGTATAAGGTTTTATAGCTAGCAGTAGTAAGATTAAAAGGAAAAGGTATTAGCAATAAATTGTTTTTTTCTTAATAAAAAGGGGTTACTTTAAGTTTCTTAATTAATTTATTTATTTATATATAAAGCTTATTATTATTAATAAGCTTTTATAATATAATGTTTAAAGTTAATTTTATTATTATATTAATAAGGTTATTTTTCTTATTTATTTATTTTATTTTAATAATCTTTTTTATTTTATATAACTTTTATAATAATATAATATTAATTATAAGGCGCTTTTTCTTTATTATTTTTAGCTTTATAAAATATTTATATAAGTTATATAAATTTATATAAATAATTAAAGATATATTTAATAATAAAAGTTATTTTATAGCTATTTTAATTATTATAATTAGGGAAATTTTAATATTTACTTTATTTATTATATTATAAATTTTATTTATTAATATGCTTTAAGTAATATATTTATACTTTATTAATAGTTAATAAAGAATATTGCTTATTATTATAAATTCCTTGGTTTTTTTATAAGTTTTATTTATAAAGATAATAATATATTTAAGTTAAAATATTAAGTTTTAGTTATTTATAAATAATTTATTTGCGAATATAAAAAGTTTTGCTATTTTAAGATTAAGGGGTATATATTTAATTCTTTATATAGCATTATTTATTTATTATAATAATTATATGTTTAGGCTTTTATAATTTTTTATTTTTAAATTTTATATTTATATAGTTATTAAAAGATTATATAAAGCTTTTAGTTAATAAATTAAAGTTATATATATTTTATAGGCTTTTTATTTAAAGTATTTTTAGGGAGCATTTTTAATTATTATATTAATAAAAGTAAGTTTATTAGCTTATTTCTTTTATTAAGTAGTAATTAAGTTAATAATATTTATAGTTATATAAGCCTTGTTATAATTTATTAAGTTTTTAAGCATTAGCTTTTATTTTAGTTTTTCTTATAATTTTATAGCTTTTATCTTAATTTCTTTTTTATTTTGGAATTTTAATATAAATAGAATTAATATATTATTTATTTATATGCTTATTATTTTAAAGAGTTATGCAGGCTTTATAATTATTAAGCAAGGATTATATATAAAGCAGTTTATCTTAAGCTTTTATTAATAATATCTTTAATATATATTAAATTAATAAATGCTAAATTTTATTATATTATATAAAGGTTAAATAATATAAATAATTATGCTTAAAGGGTATTTATTTTTTAATTTCTTTAATAGCTTTATAAGAATTATTTTATATAATTTTAACTTTGCTTAAGAGTAAGCTTAAGTAATATCTTAAAGTATAAGAATTATGCTTTTTTTTTAAATTAATAAGGGGGTAAATATAAGGATTATTTATTAACTTATTCTTTAAATAGTTAGGCTTTGCATTAAGATTAATTCCTTTTTATTATTATTATAACCTTAAATAATAAATTAAGATTTTTTATATAGTTTTATAATTTTACCTTTTACCTTTTATATTATATAGAATTTAAAAAGATAATGTTTATTATATTGTTTTGCTAATTATGTTTTAATTTAAAAAATACTTTTAATAATAAGGTTATTAATTTTTATTTTATTAAACTTTTTAAATAATAAGCTTAATATTATAATTATTTTATTTTAATTTAATTTAATTACTAAGTTATAGTTTTTATTTTCTTTCTTTAAAATATATGATATAATAATATAATCTTTTATTTTTAATAATAATAATTATATAATAAGTTGTATTTAAGGTTTTATGGTTAAGTTTTTTGCTTATAAGAGTTGCATTTCCTTATTATTATTTTAATAGTATGATTGGATAATTATTAATTTAAATATTGTGGCTTTATTTAATATATTTAAGGTTATATTATGGCTATTTATGGTAATAACCTTATATAAACTTTTTTATTCTTTTTTCTCTCTTTATATGTAAACTTTGCATTATAGTAAGTATTTTATGTTAAAGATAAGTTTAATCTTAATGTTTAATGTATTTTATACTTGCTTTTTAGCTATGGTTTTTTATAGTATTTTTATAGCTTTTAAAATAGCCTTTGCTTGCTTTTATATTAATAATAATAATGATAATTTATATAATATTTATGGGTAGGCGTTAAAAACTAAGAGCGTAGAAATTAATTTATTTAGTTTAGCAGTATTATTAATAGCTTTTATAGCTATTTATAAAATAGTATTATTATTTATATTATTATATAGTTTAATATATAGGATTTTATATATTTATTTAAGGGCTTAATAGTATTTTTTAACTTTCTTAATAAATTAATATGCTTTTATAAGGATTTATTTATATTTAAGTTTTATTATTTATGCCTTTAAATAGAATTTTAAAGATGCGAAGTTTATTTTTGCGTTATATTTAATGATATTTAGTAATTCTTAATATATATTAATTTAAAGTATTTATAATGTTTGCTATGTAATTTTTATAAATATAGATTTTAAGAATTTTACTTTTTAAAAAGCTATGGCTTAGTTTATAATATAAAGGATTAAGCGTTTGCTTAAATATATTATATTAACTAAGATTTTATAGTTAAATTTATGATTATTATATAATGTAAACTTAAAATGCTTAGGCGTAAGTTTATTTATTTAATAATGATAATATATTTTTTTAATTTTTATTATTGCTTATTTATTAATATTTAAATTATTAGCTTTTTTAAGCATTTGGCATAATTAATTTATTAATAGGTATTTAAAATAATAATAAAGTTTCCTTATTTTTATTTTTAAAAGGAAATATATAGCATTAATAATTTAATTTAAGAAAAACTATAAGTAACCTTATTTTTTAAGTATTAATATAATAATTATATTATTAAAGGAAACTATTTTATTTATAATATTATTATAATATACTTAAAGCTTATTTATATTTATTAAGTAAAGTAAGAATGGGGTTTATGCTTAAATAATATAGAAGTTAATATAATTAATTAAGGTAGAAACTTTTATTATATTAAGTAAATTAATAATTATTTTATTATTAAATTTAACTTTAGCTTTTTTTATAATAATTATATTAATTTAATACTTTAGGTTTTTTTATTATAATATAAGAAATTGCTTATATTTAGCTATAAATATTAATAATGCTTTTATATTTAATAAGATTTCTTAAAAATAAGTTTAGTTATATTTATTCTTTAAAATAAATTAATTAGCTGTGATAATTATTTTTATTTAAAAGATATTATCTTTTATAATTTAATGTATAAAGACTTTATTGGCTAGGAAATTAATATTTATATAATAAACCTTTTTATTAAGTTTTATCTTTATAATATAAGTATTATTATTATAATTATTATTTTAATCTTATTTATTTTTATATTTATAAAATTTATCTTTATTATTTATCTTATATTTTTTAAATTTGCTTAAAAAAGTATTAAAGTTATTATTATAATCTTTATATTTATATTATATTAAGTAGCTTTTTTTTTGCTAAATATTGCTTATTAATTAAATATTTAGTTAATTAATATTCCTTTTTTTTATAAATATAATATTTTTTCTTTTAGGGTTGTTTTCTTCCTTTTTTATAAGCATTATTACTTTAAGCTTTATAGCTAGTATTATAAGATTTTAATTACTTAAAGCTTAAATGGCTTAGGTTTAATTAATTAAATCTTTAATTTCCTTAAAATGCTTAAGATTATAATTATTATTCTTTCCTTAGCTTTTAGCTATTATATTTATGGTTAATGTAATATTAATTTAAGACTTTATTTATAATATAGATTATAATTATATAGTTAAGCTGTATTTTTATTGCGAATTTTAAATTTAAAAATAACTCTTTATATAATTAAGCTAGCTTAAAAAGAGTTATTTTTAGCTTAAAAACTTTTTTATAAGCTTTAATTATTATTATTTTTAAGTTATCCTTTTTAATATAATCTTAGCTTAATGTTTATTAATAAAGTTGTAGCTTATTAAGCATTAAATATAAAATTTTATATAGGTTTTTATTTAAGTTTTATGCTTTTATCTTTATAAATATTATTATTATTTAATTTATATAATAATGTTAATAATTAAGGTTTATATTAAAATATATTTTAATTTTAAGGTATGTTATTATAAATATATTAATTTAATTTATAAAATAAAGATAATAAGTCTTAGCTTAATCTTTAAGTATTTAAGGAAAAATTATATGGAATTAACTTAGCTAGATTTTAGTATAATAGTAAATATTAAAAAATATCTTTATTTTATTATTTAATAAATTATATAGGTTTTTAATATACTTATAAAAGTTATTAAAGGTTTTTATAAATTATATTAACTTTATTAAATTTAAGTATTTATTAGAAATATATTATAAGGAAAAAGTTTTATATAGGTTATACTTTTTATTTAATAAAGATATTTTTAAAATAGCTTAAGGTTATGCTAAGTATAATATATATTTTTAATATAAGCTTTATCTTTATTTTCTTATTAATAATAATAGGCCTTGCTAGCTATATTAGTTTTTAATAAATTGTATTATTAAGTTTAGGTTTTATAATTACGCATTTAAAGCTAATAGCGGTAATAAATATTATTTTAAGGATTATTTTTTTAGTAATTATTATTATTTAAAGCTTACTTATAATTCTTATAAGGGTTATGCTTATAATTATTATTTTTAAAGTTATATATAATATTTATTTATACTTAATTTTAAAGCTAATAAGGTATTATAAAACTTATTATTAATTTATTTTAATTTTTTCTTAGCTTAAGCTATAATAATTAATTATAATATTATAAGTTAATTATTGCATTTTATATAAATGCCTTATATTTAAAGAAAGACTTTTAAGTATTATTAATAAGGATTTAGCAATGCTTTAAATATTACTTATATTTATATTATATAATTTTTATAATAAATAATAAAAAGGTTGTTATTATAAAGGTTTTATTATATATAGCTTGCTAAAGTACTTGCTAAGTAAGTAATTAAGTATTTTATTAATGCTTTTTATATAATAATTATAAATTATAATTTTAAGTTAATATATTTATAATAGGTTAAGTTAATTAAAGTTTAAGTAAGCATTTTATTAATTATATACTTTTTAATAAAAATTAATAGCTTTTTAATATTATTAATTATGCTTATAGGTTTTTATAGTAAATATTATAAGAAATGAAATTAATAAAATAAAGAAATATTAATAAAATAAGTAATATTTAAAAATAAGTTAATAATAATAATTTAATAATAAGTAAGTTATAATTATTAAGAAGAAAAAGTTATTAATTTCTTTAAGCTTTAAAAGCTAAGGCTTTTTTTTATTATTAAGTTTTTTTATATTAGCTAAAAGTATAATATATAACTTACGCTTATTTATAATATAGTATTATGTTAGCTTTAATAATTATAATAATTATAAGCTTTATTTATTTAATAATTATAATAATTATAAGCTTTATTTATTAATAAAATGGAGCTTTATTAAGTTTTATTAAGTTTTAAAGAAAATTTAAAAATAAGTTTGTTTTTAATAAAGTTTTATATATAATAAATATATATTTCTTAAATAGTAATAAATATATATATAAATATTATAAGGAATGCTATTTAATTTATTTAATCTTTATAATATTTACTTAAAGAGTTTAATAATATAAAAAGGCTTAAAAAAGTAGTTATTGCTATATACCGCTTATTAATAAAAAGGATATAATTTTTAGGTTAGGGAAATTCTTATAAGGTTGCTTCTTTTACTTTATTAATTTATAATACTTATAATTATTAATTAATATTAATAGGTTTCTTATATATATAATAATTATATGGGAAGCAATTATATATTAATGTTATTCTGCCTAAGTTCTAAGAGGCTACGTGCCCTAAAGGGGATAACTAAAGTAGCCTCTAAGTGCGAGGGTCGTACTTGCCAACAGTCCCAGTGGTTGTTAAACCAGAGGAGGCTATCCCAGAGGATGTTGTTCCATATGACGTTTTCGCAGAGCAGAGGCGCATATTCGATCGATTTTCTTCAATTACACAAGACTAAATACCTTGTTGGACAACTTGAATTTCCATGTTAGCATGGAATTGCACGGGGTTGTACATAGTCACAGTATTAAGCCCGCATGTAATTGAATTGTGTCTAGCACATGTTTAGCCTTTCATTCAATGAATCGCTGTTCGATGCTCTATTGTCGCTTGTGCCCATGTAATTAAGATACACTCCGACAGTGTCAGATCACACACCCATGGCTTAAAGTGCGCAGTTACAAGTCTGGCCTCAATATTCCCTCCTGAAACAAATGACAATGTCTCGCGCCAAAGACCGCTTATGCTGTGCGTGAAGCAAAAACGGGAAAGTCCTTGGTGCCTGTGGTAGGTGCATTCAGATCATGAGAAACCCAAACCCACCAGCGAATATCATGGCCATGGCGGCAGCCGGCATTGAGAGCCCAGCGCCGGCCTTTGTAACGGTCCCTGGTGCCCCGACAGTTTCGTTTGAATGGTGATGCGGGCAGGGGTGCTCTCCAGCAGGGCAATGGTGACTAGGCGTCGGCGGGACCTCAGGAGCGGTCTTCACATGCGTAGATGGTTGCACTGGAGAGCCAGAAGGTTGAGCCTCGGTATTCGGGGACGCCGCAGGTGGCCGTCCAACGGCCGGTATGAAAGGACGCGATGGCGGCATGGGGGCAGGTATCGGTGGAGGCCCAGGATATGCCGCAGGTGGTGCTGGTTGCTGATTCGGTGCTGGTTGCTGCTTCGGTGCTGGCCGCTGTTTGGGAGGTGGCTGTTGTTCAGGAGGTTCCGGAACTGGTGCTGGAGCCAGCTTCTTCCTCCTCTGACACGAATGCCCTTCCGGGCAGATACGCGATGACTTCTTCGAGTGCGGCTTGTCGCACTCAGTCCAGCACCCTCGACCACCAACACAGTGATTGGCACAGCCAGGGGGAGCCGGCCAGGGGACGTTGGCTTCGCGGACGGCTAGCTTATTCCCGATGTAGTCGTCATCAGGCTGACATTCAAAATCCCGCTGGGCACGTTGCCTCCGGCCCAAACACGCTTATTGTGTATGTGGGTTTGTAATGCTTTTTCTTGTCACCCGGCAGATATGGACGCAGTCCCGTGGGGCTTCCGCGGGGGGTCCCACGGTGTCGGGCCCGGCTTCTTGCTCGTGTTGAGAACAATGGACGGGTAAGGCCGAACAGGTCTGTGTGGAGGATCCCATGTCGTAGGGCCGGGCTTCTTGCACGTAGTGTGTGTCTTGTGATCGATGACAGTGGCCGTGCATCCGCCGTGCTGGATGGTGGTTACCGTGCTCAACCTATCTTTGGTGACTGTGCGCGTCTTGCCATCGTAATCCACAACCGTTGTTGGCACCGGAACCAGGACAAGCCTGGTGATGGTCTGCCAGCGGGTCTCCTTGTGGCAACATGAGGGGTCGTGATGATCGCCATGGCACACGCATGGTGTCGCACTCGGGCTGACATCAACGACGGAAAAGGTCGCGGCGAATGGCTGGGAGACCGAGATGATCGTGGCAGGCGGACTTGAAGAAAAGTTGTGTGCCGCAGAGAATCCGGGGTGAGAGTGGCTCACAACGGATGGGCGAGAAGAGAGATTGTGGGTCGTTGGCGGGCTTGGGAGCGTGTAGTACACGATACGACGAGGGGAAGAAGAATTCTGTACCGGAGAAGGGATGGAGACAGAGTGGTCTACAACAGATTGGTGGGGAGAGGGACTGCGTGTTGTGGGCGGGCTGGGTAGCGTGTGGTACACGATACGTCTATGAGAAGACGACCGGTGTGTTGTTGGAAGGCTGGATACTGAGATTGCCGTACCGGGTGGATGTGTAGAGAGATTGTGCGCCGTTGGCAGGTTGGAGAGAGTGTGGCCTTCGACCGGTTGATGGGAAGATGAAGGACTCGGTGCCGAAGGGACACTGGGGAGCGAGATGGTCTCAAGTGGTGGAAGGGAGGAGGAACTATGCGTCGTGAGACTAGAGGCCCTCAAGGGTGAAGGCCATGTCGCCTGGCCCAGAGTAGCGAGAGCAGCAACGGGGAGAATAGTGGATGACTTCATGTTGGCTAGCAATTGCAAGTAGAAGCGAGTGGATAAAGCGAGTGGATAGAGTGTATCTTGGTATCAAAATCATTAATGACAACTGGTATGATGGGCGATATTCAGCGAGAGCGATGAATGAAGAAGAGAAGAATCCTGAATCTCCTCAACTGGGACGGCAAGACTCAATTTCTTTGTTGACCAAGGGAGCTAGGTGCGAGCGTATGGGACGGTCCTGCCATTTCTGCTGTGAGGTTTGCCCCCAGACGGAAGCCATGACCAGATCAAGCTCAAGCATGTCCCATTTGTCGCTCCAGGCCTATGCAACGCATGATCAAGAGAGAACAAACCTATGGAGATCGCGGATCCTTTCAAGACTGACCACATATGGGGCTCCAGAAAATCCGTATATGGGACATGCTCCTTGTGAAGACACTTCAACTCACAAGCAACTTGTTGTTTGGGTGTGTTCAAGCGCCAGGATGACCTGTCTGCGACCAATTGAGAATCCTGACAGGCGCTCCTCCCTCCCGAGTCCTTTGCCTCCCAGGCAGGGAGCAAGGCACATCCAAAGGGAGCGCCTCTGAGGAGTTGCAAATGGTGGGAGATGGGCGTCATATTCGATGTCATATATTCAAGCTACTAGGTATGAAAAGGTCTGGTCAGGGGCACTGTAGATTGGACGACCTACTCCGATAGAATGGCTTTCCGCTTGGATTGATTGAGAGCAAGTACTCTAGGGGACACTCAGGCGATGGGACCGGACAGATGTGTGGGATACTTCCCGTCGTCCCAACAAACAACCAATTCAGTTCTCTCAAGCCTCGACACCTCTGAGTCGGATCTCGAGACAGTTCTGTAGGCCAAAGGCCTTGTGCGAAAAAATTTGCCTTGCAATTTATGCTCGGTTTCCTGTAAACATCAGTTCTTTTGTGCAAGACCGGCGTATTTCACTTTTGAGGTCCCATAGACCCGTCGCTTCACGTTTGCCCTCTACCTCAACTCCACCCAACTCCAATCTGCAAGTGCTGCAAAGCCAAACGCCTGATTTCCATAACACAAGAACCCTACGCCTCCTCGGGCACACCTGAAAAGAGCCCAAATCGCATTCGGTGACTCTGCGTCGCGCGTGTCAGCTTACACAGCACAAGAAAGTTATCAACTCCAGGCTGAAGGGGGAACATACAAATGGTAGTTTGGGAATGACGACCGCAAGGACTGCGAGAAAGTTGATGGTGAAGTATGCCAGATCATAATGCGTGTAGTGCGTGCTGAGGAGGAACAGCACGATCGGGACGCTGAGCAAGAACTTCTTGGCGGGTGTGTATTGGGCTCCGTCGTCGATTTGCTCCCACATGTTCAAATTGTCGTATGCCCCGGCGTTAAATTCAAAAGGCACTCCTCGAACGTAGTGGAACATAAGGTACGATCCAGCCATGTACGAGATGTTCGTCAGAGTCCACGATGTCTCCTGCGACACGCCTGGCATGATATCGTAGAAGATCTTGAGACACATGATGAGGATGAGGTGGATTGTCCATGCCCCTGTTCGGATGTGAAAAGCAAGCCAGTGTCAGCCTTCATGTCCACCAATGCCTGGGGATCACCCGCCATCTTCTGTATTCGGCACAGCACCCACTCACCTTTGGCGTTGACCCAGTTCGCGTTTCCGTTGGGGAGTGCCGCGCGGTCACTGAGCTGCTCAACAGTCTCAGGGGGCTCGTGGTAGACTTGGAGGATGCTACTAGACCTTCTCCTACGGGCCGTGTTCGTTTCCGCCATTTTGTACACACTCCCCCGACGCGGCGGATTGGTCCCCGTGTCGTAGGAGACGGTCCGCTGCAGGAGGATTGGGGAAGACAGCTTGCCGGTGTTGTCGGGAATTGTGGGAAATTGCTGAGTTGTCCGGCCGAAAGGTCGGACGTACAATTTGGGCAGCGCGAGCAGTTCGTATGGGACGTGGAGATCGAGCGGAGCGTGGATGGGTTCGCGGTGGTCGGCCGAAAGGGCTGTGGCTACCGCACGGGTCGAGCTGGGCGTCTTTGTATGAAGCTTCGGCTCGGGGTGGGTTTCCGGCGATGGGGCACAAGAACCAATTGGTTGTCGGGACTGCGAAATGATACCGATTTAAGAAAGATGGCTAGTGAGTAGAAGCCGAGGTCAGCGAATTGCCGTCCTGTTCCAGAGGCAAGCGAGCTGAACGGAAAGAACGGCTGCTGTCTCGAAGTGCTGAAGCAGACAGTCTTGCTTGGGAGTACCAAAGTCCAGCTGGACTGCGGGCTATTGGCTGCTCTGTTACCCGAGGCACAGCTCTCGTAGTGCGCGTCAGGGCCTGTGTTGTGTGGGAGCCGGGTTACAGAGCACAGCCAAAGACCCAGATGTCCCGTCGATGGATCGTGGCCGAGACGCCTCGTGACACCCAGAGCGACCTGCGGCACAGCAGGCAATGGAAGGCGGGGGAGAGGGGAGGGGGAGGAGGAGGAGGAGGAGCACCTACACAATAGCGATGGACGAGAAGAGAAATTAGAAACCAGCCACGGTGATGGCAAGCAGCAGCGATCAGAGTGCTCGGTGGTGGTGAAGGTATGTACTGGTTTGGCTTGATCTGTCCCTTGTGACGAGAGAAGGCAGAGCCGGCGGTGGGAGAGCGGGCGAATGGACGGATGGGTTGATGATAGAATATGTCCAATCTTGGAGAAATCCAGGGCAAAAGAAAAGGGTCCCTGTTGGAGTTGTCAGTTGTCTAGACCTGCCTTGTCCAGGTTGTGCTGTGCTGTTGCTTGTCGGTCGGTCGGCCTGGGCAATCTGGTTCTAGTTCGGGCCAGTCCAAATCCAGGCTCGCCCCAGTCTGCCAAATGACGGGGCCAGCACTGAGCAGCGCAGGGCCCGACACGGTGGTTGTCGCCTCCTTTTTTGCGGAGCCGGTTTACAATTGATGTTACGCTGCAGGTTTGGCGGTACTTTTACGCCACCACTGAAAGTGGTACACGGCCAGGTATCTGCGAACCCGCCCACTAATAACCCTGACGCGACGGCCATGCTGGAGCTTGAGCTCACTCACCTGCACCAAGGCTTGCAAGCAAGGGAAACGAAACGGATCTCGGCAGGCACGCACACGCGCGCGCACGCACACACACACACACCACTTGCCGGTACTCTCTTCGATGGCAGAATTTTGATCTTGCTGCCCTGGCATTTCAGGTACGGCCGCTCAAAACAGACGACATAACTAACACCTGCAGCAAAGGGACCCAGGTACGGTGCACTCGAAATTCTCGACGCCAGAAAACCACGGGCCACCGGGAGACGCGACTCGTAAAGAGACACGTACCTGAAGAATTGGGTCGACTTTACGGTCAAAAGTCGTACGTACCGCATCGCATCGCCTTACTGTCAGGGCAGTCATCGCCACACCCTTGCGCGCCCGAGCCACTCTGAGCTCAAGTCACCTTTCGACGTCAGCCCATCCGGGCCATACCTCACTCCTGTCATCCCCATCCGCCAAGCACGGCGAAGTCCAAGCCACAACTCACTGGCGTTCACTGGCAATCAACAGCAGAGGGATCGTAGCTCATCCCAAACGTGGGGTGCCCCGCAACAAGGAAGGAAGTTGATAGTCAGGCACCCGACTCAGATGAGGGTTCATCGGGGCATGACATCTTGCCTCCAACCGGTCTAAAGTCGACCATTGTGGATCATGACAGACCAAGCCGCAGAAGGTCCTGCCGTCGAGGCGCCAGCTGTCGCCACCTCACCGTCGGCTGGCGCTGATGAGACAACTCACAAACGCCGGGCCGACGACAACGACGCTGCCTCTCCTCGCAAGAAGGCCAGGAACGACCAATCAGAGGGAGAGGCATCGGATGGCGTTGACGAAGGGGAGGTGAATTCTGACGCAGAGTCCAAGGCAAGCGCTTCAACAAAGCAGGCTGGCCAGACCTGGAACAGCGGCGTCACCACTCAGCTCCGCACCTCATTTGGAACTTCTTCCAAGTCGAATGCTGCTAAACCTCCACCTAAGCTTACACCTACTCTTGCGCAACAACGTCCTTCCTCTCCTGAACAGCTGACTCCAGAGATTCGCAAGGAGCTGGTTGCCGCTATCCAAGCGGGTGCGACCACCACTTTCCCGCCAGTCGAGGAGCATGAGCGCTCCTGGAAAATACCTGCATTCAAAGCCAACTTCAAGGGACAAACTTGGGACGGAATATTCAAATCGATGTTTGATCAGTGGTATGTCCCCCCGTTCTGTCTGTCGTTTACACTGTCTGTCTTGACGGGAGAGGTGTATTAACAAAGTGCGCAGGTCTGCAGATTTTGTCACTAAGAACCAAGGAAATATCGCTGAAGTTGGGCTCGACCCCTTGTTCTTGAAGAGCTTATATCTTCGAACGCTTGAGGAATCAGTGCCTGGCGCGAATCCAATGCTGGTCTCCTTCACTCAAGATCAACTAAACCGTACCTCTAAACGTAGCCCGCTGAGACAGGTTGCAAAAGGATGGACAGATCGGAAACGCGCGAAGCGAGAGGCCAAAGAACGGGCTAAGGAAAAAATCGAGCAAGAAAGCAAACAACCACCAGAGCAGCCGCCGACGAGACAAACGAGAAGTTCTGCCAGGATGAAGGAGACTATAGAGAGTGACGCAGGCAAATCGACGAGCTCTGCTGATCGGAAGTCTTCTGCAGCATCCTCCGTACCTTCCTTTCCCGATCTTCCGCTGGCTCCACCCTCAGAGCTTGCTGCTTCTCAACAGTCTCCCGCGGTCGCTGGAGAGGATGTCCCAATGGACGAGGACGACGGCGACGATGAAAATGACAAGGATTGGAAGCCCAGTAACATGAATTCAGCTCAAACGAAGACTGGGAGTGAGACATCCCCTTCTTTCCCAACGGAAGCCGCACTTGAGCAGCGTCATCGCTATTTTCCAGGTGTTCCAGATGATGCTGTCTTCTGCCTCACTTGTGCCACCTACGGTCACAACACACCAGATTGTCCAGAGACAACCTGCAAGTTCTGCCAGCAAGACCACTTCTCTTACTCGTGTCCATCTCGACAGAGATGTGCAAAATGCAAGCAGCTTGGTCACACCAAAGCCACATGCAAGGAGAAACTTGCAATGGTTGCAGGCGAAGGCTTCATGGAGTGTGCCTTTTGCCAAGCCCAAGACCACCAGGAGGAGCAATGTCCCGAGATTTGGGAAACCTATCGACCACAGGTAGGCCAAATCAAGCAGGTCAGGTCCGTTCCCACCTTTTGCTACTGTTGTGGGGCAGAAGGCCACTTCGGCACGGACTGCGGTCTTGCCGATCCCAAGGTGCCTCCCAGCGCGACGTGGAGCAACGCAGGAGCATCTCTGTACGTCGACCCTACGAGCTCAGAGGAAGCCATCGCGTTCCAAAACCCCATGCCGGCAGCCCAGGCGATCTCGGCGCCCATCATTCCGGGTCGGAGTATCAAGCCACAATCGCATATCATATTCGAGGACAGCGGCGATGAGGATAATGGCAGCCAAGGATTTCTCAGAGCACCTGCTACCGGACCGCGACGCCCAGGTCAGATTCAGATAACATCGAACATCAACTTTGGGGGCTCGGCCGGTCCTTCGGCTCAGAATGGCGGCGGTGGCCAGCAGGACTCAACGAATTCGAAGCAGCGGCGGAAGCAACGCGGGCAGAACGCGCCAGCTTCTCTGCCTCCCAAGCCCCAGGTCGCACCGTCCGCTCCTGCTACTGCACCGCAGGCTTCTAGGAAGGGCAAGAAGAACAACAAGAAGAGCGGAAAGACCTCTCAGCAGCAGCAACAGCAGCAGCAGCAGCCACCGCTGCCGCCTGGGCCACCGCCTGGAGGCCGCAACGGCTGGCGGCCCCCGGAGTTTCAGGCACGAGGTGGTAACAGCACAAGGGGACGAGGGGGCTTCAGCAGCCTGAGTAGAGGCGGTGGCGGTGGCGGTCGTCGTGGCGGCGGACGGAACTGAATGGGTCCCAGCAAAGGGCAGTGTGCACAAGCGGTGTAGGAACGTGGACCAAGTGTGTTCATATTTATAAACACCAAGCAGACGTCAGGAGCATTCCATTTCAGGGATGCCTACCTGTCCATGAGTGCTCCTGTGATGACGCGACGTCCAGTGATAATGGACGAGAAGTTCAGGGCACAAGGTCCATCCCGAAGAAGTTAAATTGATTAGAAGTGCCTTGCCGTGACTGTTCGTCGGCTTCATGCATTTCTCTTGGACGACGTGCATTCGTTCTGATGGAGGGAGTTGGTCCAACATTCCTGGGCCTGAATCTGACCAGACATGCGCTCGCCTGACTTCTTGAAGGGAGTGTGTGCGAGAGATAGACAATTGATCCTGCCCAGCCGTGGGACAGAAACAAGACACGATGCCTCCAAGCTACGCTGTACGGTATCCAAAGCAATCCAAGTGCTGCAAAACTGAAACTAGTTGTTTCAATCGTGATTTAGCTTTTCAGTAGACTTACATGTGCCTTTCTTTCATCACCAGGACGGAGGATGGTAGACGCTGCGGCTGAGGCTGACGGGCTACCATCCACCAATTACTGTACCCCACAAGCGTGGGCCTCCCCCGCGGTCTTGAGCTTAACTCGACGACGTCCCTGAATAATGCCTCCGTGCCGGTCGAGATTGGAACGGGAAGACCCCCCGCCACGGCGCAAATCCTGTCATAGCTGTGTGAAAGCAAAGCGGAGATGCGACCAGAGGCAGCCAACTTGCATGCGATGCTCTCAGAGGAGGATTGTCTGTTGTTACCCATCCCGGCCAGCCAGGTCCGAGGCGGCCCCAACCGACCCATCGCCCGTGACACTGACGGCCCCTGGATCGGACTTCCTTCTGGATTGCGCTGATGTAGACGAAACAATTTTAGATTTCCTTGTTCCGTCATGTCATGCCGAACCCGTCAACCATCCATGGAGCAGCCGGAAGTCGCCAAGTCTACACGACCCAGAACTGCCTTGGACCCCAGGCTTTGATCGGTCTACCGAAGTTGCCGACGCCACAAGCATAGGACTGGCTGTAGATGAGCGCGATATCCTTGGAGATGGAAATTTGGACACAGAGGGTCTCTTTGGCTTCACAGATAGCGCGCTGAAGGGCAAGGACATCGCAGCGAGGCCGCCAATGGGGGTCCCTGCTGCCCCGAGACGGCTCGACCTGGCAGATCTTCACGCCGCTCTGGAATCCAACTTTTCGTACGCTATGGACAGGATAAGAGCAGCGCCTTCGAATATGCTGCTGGAGAATCAAACTCCATGGTGTCACCCGCTGTTGTTTAGGGAAACTATGCCTCGGGTGATGCAGGGTAAGTATCACTAGTATTCGCACTGTTGTCTCCGTGTGTCATTGCAAAACGAAGAGCTTCGGGCTATTTATATGGATGATGTGGCTAATTCGACCCTCAGAAGCCGTCTCCGCGTGCGCACTGCACGCATCCATGAACGCAGTCAACTCACGCGTTATCATCCGCTGCATAGAAACCAAGGTGGACGACCTAATAGGCTCCGCGCCACAACCAGAGGCCCTAGATGCCCTGGCACGCACCCAAGCCCTGCTGCTCTACCAGACCATCCGCTTCTTCGACGGCGACGTGCTGGCCCGGTCATCAGCCGACGCTACCTTCTGCGAGCTGGAGTCCTCGATTCACGCCCTCCACGAGCACGTATCATGGGATATCGCCAGCTCACCGGACATGTGGCTTACAACCTCCTCGTGTCATGTAAATAATCCTAGCCTGTCCCTGCCACAGCCCTCGCGGGAGTTCTGGAAGGCGTGGGTATATCAGGAGTCCGCGCGGCGGACGTTCCTCGTAGCCTCGTTCTTTGTGTACATCTGGAAGATGCTCACGGGCCAGCCGCTAGTCCAGCGCTGGGACGACGAAGAGCTCAGGCGCCAGTGCTGGACGTTGTCGGCGCACCTCTGGGGGGCAGGGAATTCGTTCGACTTCGCGGCTGCATGGCGTGATAGGAAGCACCTTGTCGTGCGCAGGGGTGCGATCCGGAGCACGATGATGAACGTTGAGGCGGGGGACGTGGAGGCATTTGGGAAGATGTTGATGACTGCTGCCTTGGGTGTTGATGAGACGGAGGATTGGTTGGCTTCGATGGGTGCAAAGCTGTGAGCGCGAGTGCCTATGTCACGATAGATCCACGGCTTGATGAAGTCAGGATAGAGGTTATCGCTTCAGTTGTCGGCGCTGCCAGCTCAGAGATGTCTCTCGGTACAGTCATTTGCCTCTTGTGTCACATATCCTGTCCGTTTATGTCGTCAAACACTATGTGAAGATTAGGTTAATTGGGTGTAGAGCTTGGATGGCGTGCTTATGGGTGTGAGTGCTTGAGAAAACCAAGTTGACCATGCGTCATCCTAACTGGGTTTCTCGGCTTTTGACCAGCACTCATAAGGTCACGCATGCTGTGGATATTACCCCTCATCTCGAACTTTTCACGCTGTGAACTTCTCCTTGAAGATCATCATCGGTCACGAACTCATTCCAATTGGTTGTAACCGTCTCGATGCAAACCTGTGTACTCCTCAGGATCCTTGGGAAAGGCTGAGCACGCGCAATCATAGAATCTCGTCCAGAAGGGCTAGATCCAACATGTCTAAGGCCAGCAAGCACTCGTCAGATGCCTTCCAACCATGAACTGAGTATACGGGAACACAATGTAGCCACAAGACAATGGATGAGTGAAGCTGCTGGTGCCCGTTCAGCCGTCCGAGTGAGGCTTTGTTTCACTATTTTGAGTTTATGCTGTCGACCTATGCGAGATACAATTTGCCCCGTCAACGCTCTCACAGACTAATACACGTGACTTGGACCCTGTGCCACCCGTTGCCATTCCCCGAGAATTAAACTTTCGGATAGACTTTGGCACGGATGGGAGCCTCCCCTCTCGTCCACTCAATGGTTGCATTTTGGCAGGCCCCTCATGTGCGCACGAGTCGCGAAAACCAACAGGCGGTGATGAGGCGATGGCCATGGAGCTCGTGGACAAGCTAATCTTCTTGGTCCTCGCAACTCTGGCCTCGGGGAAATGCCCGTCGAAACCGTGAGGAGCGCCCTGTGCTCCGGAGGGCTGTCCATCACTGCCTGATCGCCACACGCACCCGGCCAAAATCTGTCCCTCCCCGCAGGCTGCTTGCTTTCGAAACCTCATGACACTGACGAGGGACGTGTTAAGCTGAGGTGAATTTCGCCCGGCCCACCTATTCCCGCGGCATACCTTGGAATCGCAGTGTTCTTTTATTGCTCCTCCTGGCCCCTTACTCCGGAACTGGGCGGATCCGCGATGGTGCCACCCTTGATTGGAGGTCTTGCGTCGCGCGCGGACAGCGATATCAGCTCCGAGCCCGGCCGCGGCCGCGTCGAAGAGACTCTCCCCGGGAGCATCACGGGCGTGCTGACCTCGCTCGTGGCTACGAGCTTCGTGTTTCACTTCCTCGGTGGGTTTGACTGAATTATTGTGCGTCTGCAGAGGCTTTGGCTGAGACAGAATACAGTACAAAGGTATCGACAAGTATCGCAATGGCGCAAGCTTTCCTACATCGACTGGCGTGAGTACTGCCCTGCCTATATACGCAGGCGATCTACTGTATGAATTCTCCATTACTGATCATGCCACAATAGTAATACTAGCCCTCTTTGTTGATTCGTGGCTGTTTTTCGCCGGCTCCACCGTCCTTCAATTCGGTGGCTTCGACGTGAACGTTGACTCTCGCGCCTGTGCAGCCGGCTCGTACATGTGTGTTGTGGGCTACTTCATCAGCAAGGTAAATCAATACACACGATCTACGATGTTAACTGACTAACAATATTCCAAAGATAGTACGTTGTCTAAGACCCGAAAACCACGAGACAAGTGGGAAAGCAAAGACTGACCGGAACTAGCTAATTTACCTTCTTCTTGTCGAGCGGTTTGTAAGTCCAAACTGTTTTTTTTGCCTTCATATCACGAGTGCTCAACCAATCTAACTATCGTAGTACGTTATAAGAGATAAGGGGCGTGGCCGCCTCAAGTCCAAGCTCTACATTCTTAACCTCGTGGCTGTCTTACGTATGTACTAAAGTACCTGACCCAGGTCAGACATATTACATTCTTCACAGTTTCTGACACCAACTCCTAGTTTGCTATGTCGCTTGGCTCCCGATTTACATGGTCTTCCATATCAGCCATAACAATTCCGGCGTCGTAAGTGGCCTCTAGGAACTACTGTCTCCCCGAGGACAAGCCTTCACCTTGTTCCTGGGCTTTGCAAAAGCTTCCTTGGCACATAACCAGCTAACTCTGCGTCTTTGCAGTGTATCATTGGAGTACACCAGCGATTCCTTTCTACAGCGTTTGCATGTGACGTTGGCATTAATGTAAGTACACCCCATATTTTCGCTCTGCTCGGCAGAATACAATCAAATTAGGACTGACATTTGATCGCTTAGCTATGGCTCACATCATGGTTCCTGTACCCATTGATGAGTAGGTCTCAGACTTAGGTCTTAGTTACCCATTGCAACTAACACGAAAATACTAGAATTGAAACCAGAGGGCGCAAACAGATTGAAAGCCATAGTCTGCCCGAGACGAGCAAGCCAGGATGCAGACTCTAGTGTCGTGCGCCTATATAATCTTGCGCGGAGAACATTCCTCGGTTCTGTCATCACTTTGACGGCTACTTCTCTGTGAGTCAATAACCTATATAATGTCAAGCAATAAAGTAGCACTGTACCTAATATTCCTAGAAACCTGGGTGTTTCAATCGGGTACGATGGGCTAAGCGCCTGGCTGTGTCTTATGCTCTGCAGGATCGATGGTAAGTCAACCAGAAACTTGGACAGCAGCTCGAGAAACACATGTACAAAGCTGACAAATGGGGTGTAGTCTTTATCTGCGCCGCTGTCATCTACTGGATCACTCAAAAAGAACCTGCGCCGCCCAGTTATCAGGACAGGCCGTGGGGTGTGCCAAATTATCGTGGAACTGATTTCACGACTCTTGTGGGCAACTCGTCCATGCCAGGACCACGGCCAGCGAGGGCCTTCGACGGCGTTGGTGGGGATGCTCATCCGGGCAGTCTAGTACCGGGAAGCTTGCATCTGGGGAGATTCGGGAACTCAGGCGAAGACCTTCAAGAGTCGCACATGTCGGTCAAGTCAGCTCCAGAAAGCCAAGTTTGCGCGACGGGGAGTGATGAGACGTCTATAAGACAAGACCGAAGTGACGTTGAATGCGAAATCAGGCAACACGGAGGATTGTGATGGGACTTAATGGCACTGGTCGAGTCCGCTTTGAAAACGACTCCAAGTCCAAGTAATTTAGGGGAGCCAGTCTCCAACATTATTTTCATACATCATTTGAATAACACGAGAAACAAATGGCCTACTCGTGTAGGTCGTAGGCAAGGGCTCGGTGCATGCATGGGGCCTGACCAAGAATATGTGGGGAAGGAGTGTGACACACTTCTATTTTTTATCCGTGATCGAACTCAACAATCTCTGGTACCCGACTACGATATTGATTGTGGAAAGCGGGTATCATCAAGCACTGGAAACGAACGGACGGAAGCATTTTGGAAGATGTCAATTTAAGTGTTCTATCTGTGCTTTTATTTCCAAAAGAGAAAAATCAATCCGCTGTACTCCTGAAACAATCCCATCGCTACTTAAGCTGTCTGAAAGGCTGCTGGTCTCTGAGTGGCATTCACCGCCGCTTGCTGTCCCAGCGCCTGGCTCGTCATGGTCCGAAGCTCAGGCTGCCCGAGGAGCTTATAGCGGTCCTCAGCCTGCAGCCTCTGGGTGGTGATGCGGTCCGGGTAGTTCCGCATGAACATGTTGGTGAAGTGGGTTCCGTAGTGGATGCCCTCCTGAGGCTTCTGGCCGTTGTTGTAGCCCTCGAGGGGCTTCACCACGGCCTGGAAGCTGGGCTCGTGGAAGTAGGCGAAGGCGAAGCGGTCCCTTGTGTTGAGCCCGACTTTGTGAGGGGTCGAGGGTAGGAAAGAGTCGGTCATGTATTGCATCATGTCACCTGTAGATGTTAGAGACCAAAGTCATGTGCTTATATCTCGGTAGTCTGCGTTGCTTACCTGGGAATACGGTGAAGGTGTCAGCGACGGGAGGCACGTAGACCCACCCCTCGTCGTCTTCCTTCATACCGGCCGCACTCTTCTCCCAGTTCGCATAGCTTTCGCCCTGGTACGGGGGACGGATGAAGAGTCCCCCGACATCATCCTGAGCGGCAATGACCAGGAGACCGTAGTCGGTGTGACTGCCGATGCCACGGCCGGCCTTGCCTTTTCCATTTGTCTTGTTGGTGGGAGGGAATCTGAAATACTAATCAGCTGCCATCCAATGAGTAGCGATGGGGTTTCTTCATGACTTACCGTAGTATCCTCATGTGGTGCCATCCATCTTGCGTATACTGCAGGAGAGCCCCCTTGGGAACACCTAGGCCCAACTCTGTCAAGGCAAGGAGTTTCTCTCCAGAGTCGCCGAGGTAGTTCATGTAAGACTTCATGGGGTCTCGCATTTCTGCGTCAGGCCAAGGGCAGGGTCCATGGCATGGCCACTTCTTAGCGACCCTTGGCTCTGCCAGGTCGAGGTCCTTTGTGACAGTGAAGATCTCTGAATAGTCCGCGATGCCGTCTGTGATCTCCTCTCCCGAGGCGATGTATCCAGCGTAGCTCTGCGAGTCAATGCAGGCTGCCTTCTCGTTGTGGGGCTTTCCGAAGAACCTCTTGCTGGCTTGCTCCGCGTACTTGTAGATCTCCCGTTGACTACTGTTCATGGCGATCTGGAAGATGCCGTCGCGCTTCCAAGCCTTGACAAGTGCTTGACCCATCGCCTTGTCACTGGCTGACCCGGTGACACGATCGGGCAGTTTGAATGTCTCTAGACACCCCACCTTTGCCTTGTGCCCAGGAGGCATGGTGGCTCCGGCGTCCCGGATGTGGGTATTGTGGACTGTGGCCATAGCTCTTGTGGCAAGTGGCCGCCCATTACGGGTAGCCAGGTGCCTGGCGGCTTTTGCGAGGGCAAGAGGCATGATGTGAGGATAGGGAAAATTGAATGTGTGTCTTGGTGGATTTGTCCAAGTGTGAGGAATGATGATCACCTTCCCAAGTGACGGTCGACAAGAGCCGCCTTATATACATTTTCTCTTCCTCCATAGCGAGCAGCCCAAGCCAACATGCTCTGTTAGATGCTCGGAATTTATCACAAATCCGAGCATCGACACAACTGAGCATGCATCAGGACGATTCAAGAGGATGGCGCCTTGTCTTGGACGGTATCCCCGCCGTAAGAAGCATGGCAGCCGCCTTGGCGACTTGACCCATCGCTGAAAGGCTGACGATACTCGCGAGGCTCTGGTGTCCATTATCTATGGACTCGTACCACTCTTGTAGCTTTGAATCGAAACTCATCAGTTTGTGCTGTCAATATCGTGTCCGTGCCATCGTCTGGGTCCTGGTGTGTACACATAAGTGCTAACGGGATGTTAAGGACTAATACTGATTCCTCAACGGCCTGCCCTTGGAATGACATCGCGCACACGGTTGTGGGATCATATGATCTATACTGGGTCCCATTTTTTAAGCTCTTTTTGAGGGTCGGCGGAGCCGGTGTTGGCGCGCCCCGTTTGCTCTGACGGGAAGATATCCATTCATAGCCTGGGTGTAGTGGGACTCAGCGGTATTAGGCGATTGTGGATCAACGTATAGTCAGCCAGCTGTAATGTGTACCTATTTCTCGGGCTACGCCGCGGGCGGCATGTGGACACGGGTCTCGAAGCGAAGCGCTTAATGCTGCCTCAGCGGTGTAGTCTCGGTGACTCGCTCAAGTGTAGGGTCAACGAGGCAATCACGAGTCGCGGTCGGAGTCGTTGTGCCTGTCTGAGTCGGCTGAGACGGGAACGATTCATCCATTTTTCCGTCGTGAAACCACGCTTCTAAAACTGCTTGAGCTATGCCACGTGTTTGACCAATCTCTAGTCCACCGGAGCCGGAGCAGAGGAAAGATATTTCCCTGTCATGCTTGTGGGCCTTCTGCTTAGAAGTCTGTGAGGCGGGATCAAGGTCTCTCGAGATATCAAATCACTAATCCAAAGACCCCTGCCGAGTCGACGAGTGAAAAGTAGAGCTTTCAATGTCTTAGGTTTAAGGGCGAGACCGCCGATTCTGGGTCTATTTGGAGATCTATTCTATCTACCTGGTACAGGGGTAAATGTGTCTTCCAATGAAGGAGGACAGCCCATCTAATTGTGCAGCAGAGAGCATGTTAAAGTTCTCGTACCTCCACAGTGGTGGGGAGCAACAGTGAGGTCCACTGGTCCACTTTCTGCCTTCGCGGGCCGCGAGATTTCCTGCTCCACAAGCACGACTCAATCGAGCCGTCTCCAGATCGTGTTAGGTGGCTTAGTAGCAGAGGCGTTTGAGGGGTCGAGATTCTGCCAAGGATGCCTGGGAACGCAAGATCTTACCGCAAGACCCCGAGTCGGGTCGGTCGGTCGCTTCGCTGATGACTCAGATGGCTTGCGTGTAGGATGATTGCACGTATGGCGACAGAAAAGAAGCCAGGCCGTGATCGATTGGAAGTCTTTCCTAAGCTCACGGTGACTATCCACATTTCTCATAATTGTATACTCGTTTCGTGCTTGGCATCCTCCGACCAGGGCAAGCCACAATTGGCAAAGTCTTTACGGACTTGAGCAACTCTTCGAGCTCAAATTGAGATGTCGTCTCATGTCTGCCAAGCTTTACCGACTGCTTATGAAGGGATTTACATATACAGATTTAGTCTCTGTATGATATCCATGCAAGACGGTGCTAGTCCCATGGAACGTTCTCGGCGAAATGTCGAAAATGGGCCTTGACCGTTACACGCCAAATGGCTTTGACCGTGTTGGGTAGGCCGGTAATTGTTACACGGAATTAAGCTCTGCTAGGATCTCATATGAACCTAACCTGATTGCTCCTGCACACAAATATTACGGCCCAAGATGCCGGGCTGCTCACAAGGCTTGCATGGTGAATAGATTCCCGCGTCAATTCCCGCGTCAGGCACTCTGGCTCTACTCCTTGGGGATCTGGATCGAGCCTTGGACCTTGAGGCTAGCGGCAATAACATATCACTTCACCGGGCCGCGGGACGATAATACTCACAAGAGCTCATGCTCCGCCGGCGGGTCTTGTGGTGGATATTAAAGTTTGTATGCTGCAAAGCCCTCAAACACAATCATGCCAAACGTGCCCCATTGTGCTACGGGGCTTGGGTAGCGAACCTATCTCGAGTGTTTTTCCGGCAACCTTGACCGGGGGTCCGCAATCACCCGGTCCATCCTCAGAATCATCGTGCGAGCACGTTCTTCCAGAGAAGGCGCGGCAAGGTTGTGCCAATGGCTTCTTACCGCTTTGTGCGCATGACTCCATGAGCCAAGGTCTTGTACTCGAGGTTCGTTCCATCGGGGTGAGGGCATTATCTTGTGTTGGGGACGAGAACTGCTTCAGTCAGGCATCCTTGTATTCGACCGGGCTGGGCCGGGGCGTGCCGAGCGTAAGTGGTTAAGCACATTACTCCTGGCCCGGGGCCGGCGACAATGATTCAGGCGGCTGCGTCCCGGCTCTCCCGTTCCGCGACGAAGGGGAGATGTCCACGACACAGACTGCACCAATTATGCTTGAGCTGTTGGGCACGAGACTAGCCATGCCATACCGTCGTGCAGACACAGCGGGACAGGGCGCAGCCACTCCGGATGATTTTCTATCAAGCTTCTGTTCCAACATGTTCCACGTCTTACACCTTTCTTGACCAGTATTTGCGATTGTTGATCACGTGTCTTCTGTATTGAGAGGCAGCGTGCGCAGAAATAATGTCGTACTAGAGACTGATAAATTGTGCCCCTGTTTTATCTAACTGATATACATCTCTTCGACAAGTTGCCTTCACACGTGGTGTTGTCCGAATCAGATCATACCAAATTGTACCGGGCGTCTAATCAGCTATGAACGTCCATCGAGTCGGAAGTCATGCCAAAGTGGTGAGCATAGAGAGCCTGTTGGTCTGCTACGGGCCGTGGTACATTCATGGAGATGCCTTCTCGCGACCACTCACTTGGGAACTAATTCGTTGCTCAGACTTGAGACAATGGAGGCTAGCAGGACTGGTGCAAGTACCGTAGTACAACAGCTTGTGCTAGAGATCCGGCTTACTGAAGCGTTAAGCTTTATTTAGGTTTATGGCGCGGCTTGTGTAACGCGTTTTAAGTCTACATGCTTTCGATAATCAAGGGAACATGTGAGGAATCTGCCTACGTCGAACTGTACCTCAAAAGCGCCTTCAGGACCTCCGCTAATACACTGAGCAGAGCAGGTAACACCCCGCCAAACAGCACAAAATTAGATCGAACGTTGAGGAAGATCAATCATTCTCTCGGTTACTGCCAAACAGCCAGCTGGGGCTCTACAGACCATCGCCCCACCCCTGCATGGCTGTATCAGTGATGATTACAGTCAAGACAACATGCTAGTGCATAGCGTACCGACGTTCTGGGTCGAGCTCGTTCTAGGCCAGCTAGCGGCGTTCTACACCTTACAGTACTTGCCTAGAGTATGTACCGATCGAGGTTATGAAACCGCCAGATGGCTCACGCGCGCGCTAAACAAGTTACTAGGAGCTTGTAGTCTCTCTACGGCGGAGAAACATACGGCCGTAGTGAATCAAAGGAAGCCAACTAGAGAAGTTTCGCGGGGAAGTACCCCAGCGGCTCCCAAGCACGGGTTGTGGGGAAAACCTGGGGATATCGAAAGTCTGGGGAAGGCGTCACTCCGGAGAAACCAGGAAACCAACAGCACTGGTCGGACAAGCGAAATTCAATGCACAATGCACCTCGGGTATTGAGTTGACTTGAACCATGGTATCAGAAGTTCGCAACTGCAGCGTTGCAGGCATCGGAGAAGCGTTAAGTGGGAATGCAACGCTAGGCTTGGCCACGTGTATGTCTGTGCCAGTGACGCCGATCCAGATGTCATCCTGCAAGCCCGCGTATGATGGCGGCGATTAGCTTGCAGCAACCCTACCTGTCACTTAAGGAAGGAGCGCCGGACGACGGGATCACCTTCAAAAGGTCCAATTGCCGCGCCCCATCCCGATGGGAGCTCTTGGGCAGCTCTCTCCGCACCTGAGATCCAATGGTGTACGGCGTTCGTGTGATCTACGGCCAGGGCTGGAGCGATAAAATTAGCATGTAGCATCGCCTCCAGGTTCTAAAGGAGCAGCCGCGGGTCTCGATAAATATTGTGCACACGTTGTCCGCAACCTGCCGGAGCTGTGAGTTTTCGACTGTACTGCCGATCCACTCCCAAAGCGGGCGTCTAACATTTCGGACGACTCTGCGGAGTTGCATTCTCGATTGCCCTGCTCAAGTATCGTCGCACCTACCCCATAGCGCGAGATTCGAAGCCGACTTTCTTACCTCTCCTCAACCGCCTCAGCTGGCCTCGTAAGATCGCTCGCCGAAAATGGATGAAAACCTGGACGAAAACACCATCCGGGAGCTGGAGGAGGTCCTCCACACGAAGATCTACCCCGGCACGGAGCTCATGCAAGATGTGGGAACTCACCACTTCGTCAAGGGCAACAATCGCTCTGTTCTTGTTCCTCAGCCGTCCGACGACCCCCGTGACCCCCTGAACTGGTCGCCGTTCTGGAAGGGTGCAACGATCTTCTGTGCCACGGCCGTCTCTTTCAGTCAGAACCTCGGGCCCCTTGCCCTTGCGCCTATGTTCGGAAACTACATCCAGCTATACAACCGCAGCCTTGCAGATGTCGTACAATTCACGGGAGTTGCCATCCTGGTGCTGGGATTCAGCAACTTCATCTGGGTTCCGATGAGCACCTGCTTTGGAAGACGCCCCGTCGCAATATTTTCCATGACGATATGTGTGATCTCCTCGATCTGGAGAGCCAGAGCCAAAGATTACAACAGCTTCATGGGTGCTTCCGTTCTCAACGGGATTGGCGCAGGTCCTTGTGAGACTCTGATGCCTCAAGTCATTGCAGACATTATCTTTTTGCATGATCGTGAGTGATGTCTCCTTGCCTAAACTTTTCCATTTAGCATTTAGATCTCCACGTCCTGTGAGACATTTCGAAAGACAACTGTCCAGACATTTCAGACTGTCAAATGGAATTTTCTAATTGAGAACGAATGTACAGGTGGAAAGTACCAGACACTATACTTCAGCTTATACTTCGGGTCTTTGATGGTTGGGCCAATCATCAGCGGTGCGATGGCTGAGCATACCGGAGTGGAAAGCTTCTGGTGGTTCAACACGGGAATGTTGCTCTTCACCCTGCTGGTCTGCATCTTCTTGTTCCCAGAGACTCGGTATCACAGAGCTTGGGAGACAGGTGACACACCGAAGCCACCGCCGGTCAGGGACCCAAAAGCGACTGTCGACAAGGTGGAAGGTTCACTCCACGAGAAACATAGCGGGACCGACCAAGAAGAAGCCCTGGGAACACCAGCCACCCATGCAGCAACGCAACACAGCGCCGCCGCCGGTGACAAGATTGCTCCTACCGAAACACACATCGATCCTTGCCTGGGCCGAGGAGGCCCGGGCAAGAAACAGTTCTTGCCCTTCCAGCCCTATTCAGGCAATTTGTTCCGCGAGCTCTGGCTGCCATTTTACCTACACCTCTTCCCAATTGTCGAGTTCGCCGCGTTCGTCGTCTCATGGAGCGCCTCCGGCTTCCTCGTCGTCAACTTGTCTCAGTCCCAAGCCTTCGCCGCCCCGCCATACAACTTCTCGTCCCAGACTATCGGGCTGTTCAACCTCGCGGTGCTAGTCGGTGGAGGAGTTGGTCTTTTCACCTGTGGGCCTCTCAGCGACTGGGTCGCTGCTTATCTGACCAGGAGGAACAACGGCGTCCGAGAGCCAGAGATGAGACTGGTGGCCATGGTCCCATACATCATCATCATGGTCATTGGCTCCATCGTCACCAGCGTTGGCTATGACTACCACTGGAAATGGGAGGCCATCGTCATTATAGGATACAGTTTCCTGGGATGCCAGGTCGCGGCCCTGCCAAGTATTGCCTCGACATATGCCATCGATAGTTACAAACCGGTGACGGGATCGTTGTTCGTGACCATCACGGTGTGAGTACCACCTCCCCGGACCAATTAGACAACAACTGACCGTTCAAAAGAAACAAGAACCTCTGGGGATATGGCGTTTCAAAATTCTTGACGCCATGGGCAGAGGAGAAGGGTTTCATCCCACCGATACTGACCAACATGGCTCTCATCACTTTCTTCTCCTGCTGCGGTATAATCTTCTGGTTTGCTGGTAAGAAGTTCAGAGGTATCACTGCAAACTCCTTTGTACACAAGCTCTAATAATTGGCTTGTGTCGGGGGAGTCATGGTTGGAGGGTTGTGCTTGTTGCATATACCATGCCTATCTACCTAGGTACCCAGGTGGCTGTATACTCGGCAATCTGGCTGTGAACTCAAGCACCAAAAATGACGTCAAGTAGCAGACGCATATTGGAGGATTCTGAAGGCTCTCCAGAGTCCACGGGAAGTAATGTAATGTCAAATTGGGCTGTTGGCAACATTTCGGGATCTCACATTTATGGTGGAGCGGGAAGACCCTTCCTCGATGACGCTTGTGTCAACATGTAAGGAAGTGAATACCTGCCCTGCGTTCCGGGATTCACAGCTGGCTGAGGCGTCCGGAATAAATGCAAGTCATTCCATATAGTGTCAAACTTAGTTGCGGTTGGTCATCCTGCCTCCGAGCAACTTCCAATTCATGTTGAACTGCAACAGGAAGGCACGGGCGTTGTAGGTCTCGAGTATGCCCGGGCCTGCCAACAAGTGTTTTACGGACAACCACCTGGACTCGTAATGGAAAAGGAAGGAGCTGATCTCACTGTTATTGAAATCAGCCTGGATCCTAGGACTCGGTTTGCCTTCACAAGATTCGGACAGTGCACTTTTCCTCCATCCCATCTTTTGAGCACTGGTCACCCAAACATCACTTTGAGCATTCGTTCCAACCCATCCCTTTCATAACAAGCACATCTTAGCATAGAGCCGTTGGGATTCAGCTCTTACGGACCGCAAAAACCTCTTTCTCTGTACGAGCCTTCACCACTCTTGCTGCCGCGCCACTTGCAACCCGCCTACGTCACCTTCGGCCCATACCTCGAAAATAACTATCGAAGATGTCTTCCAAGGCTCTCGTCTCCTTCCTTTTCGCCTTTCCGTGCGCCGTCGCAGCCGTAAGGCCCTGTTACGACGGTTTCGAGCTTGAGGTCGGCGAGAGATGTTTGCTGGAAGGGTTCGAGTTCTGTGACTGGAACTGCGAGAACGTCGTATGTCTCCGCCCCGTGGTACTCGTGCTTCTTGCAGCGACTGCCCCCAGACACGACTTCATTTTTACTGACCGGAGTGCCTCACTTAAACGTAGCTGGCTTGCACCAATGGGACCTGGCACCTGGTGGAGAGCTGCACCGTAACCGACGATTCCTACTGCCGGATCCTGGGCGCCGGCAAGGCTAAGTGCATCCTGGACGAAGACGAAGAGCCCGTTGAATACAAAACCTCCGGAGCCGCAGCCATCGCCTCCGAGTCTAACCCTGGATGTATGCCGTCGTTTAGGATCGGTGCGTCTTGTGGCAGCGACCCAAAGCTCGAAGGGACTATGAGGTGTGACGACACTTGCAGCAATGTTGTATGTGAACACCAGCCGCTTGATGTTTGATCCAGGTCCGTTCTCAGTGATTGACCTCTCATGAACAGGGTATCTGCCACAATGGCGTCTTCCAGGTGAACAGCCCCTGCGCTCCGGGACGTTGCCAGTGGAATGCAGACTCTGGGCTGCCCTTCTGCATTTGATCACGGCCTACTTGGGTCACATATGGGATCCGAGATGAATGGCAACTGACGCGAGAGTCAATGGCATCGGAGGCATCGGAGAGATCGAATGAACGATCGGATGTGTTCTTCTTTATTCATAACAAACTCACACAACCTGCCCTTCTAAGATAGCCCAACCAAAACGCAGAGAGATAGATATAAGCCCTAAACTCCTCGTCCACCACAGCCGGTTCTAGATGCTATTTCTCCCGCGACTGTGATTCATGATGTGTTCAAATGCAACCATGTAGCCTAATATCTCCAAAGTAGGGTAGATACCGCTCTCAGCATGTTTCCAAAGAACCATATCTCCCCAGATTGGAAACAGTGCGTAGGCCACACGGGAGTTGCAACATTCCGCGGATCCCACAGTGTTCAACACCCTTTTCTAACGGTGGCCCAAAACCGGCCACTCCGAGAAAAAGGAAAGTTAAGCTGCACGTCGTGAGTGCGTCGGCTTGGCCGTGCAGAACAAGAGCGTTGATAAGCTTGAGTCGTTTGGTTTGCGGACGACTCGTGGCCGCAAAGAACGTACTCATTACACACAGGCCTTCCGTTTGCTTCCTCCAGAGTGAACAGATGTTTTGATGCACACGTTTTGCAAAGCAATCTGTTCGCTGGGCCGTTCTCTAGTTGAAATGTGGAGAGTCTCTAACAGTATAGACCACTGCTGGAGTCAAGGTCTGGGATCATTGCAACGCCTCAATTTCTTATTATCCAACCCTCATTTCATGTTCCATAGCTGCTCCAAGTGGCGCCTCTGCGCTTGCTCTGCGTCAGCTTCTGCATCAAGGTGTCTATTCAATTGCCTACGCGGCTATCGCATCTACCGCACGACATAGCCCCCATCAACAGGCAGATTCACACCCGTAAGCCAGCTCGCATCATCGCTGGCCAGCACTACGGCCAGTTTGGCAACGTTCTCTGGCGTGCCCACACCCCCGAAAGGATGTCGATCGGCGAACACATCCGGAGACGGCCCATGAGCTGTCGTGTCCTCAAACATGGCCGTATCCGTGAACCCCGGGCAGATGGCATTGCAATGGATGCGGTGTTTTGCATATTCCAAGGCCACCTGCCTGGTGAGGCTTGAAACCGCTCCCTTGGAGGCGCAGTACGATGCTGTCGGCGTCAAAATCAGCACAGGCCGTTGGCATCAGACTAGGTGGGGGACTTGCGGCATCCAAACGTTACTATCAAAGCCATGATGCTCGACGTGTTGACGATCCAGCCCCGGTCACCGCTCTCATGGGGCTCTTGGGCCAGCATCTGCCTGAGGGCGAACTTGCACCCGAGGAAAACGGATTTTGCGTTTACGCGCATGGTCTTGTCCCAGATGTCCTCCTGCATCTCGTGCAGCATGGCTGGGGTTGTGGCCTCGGGGCTTATGCCTGCGTTGTTCACCATGCTTGCGTCTGTATATCAGCGTCCCAGTGGTCTTTTTGCCCTTTATTCTAGCGACGCCGGCTTTGAGGGACCTACATATCTAAACGACCGAATGTCTCTATCGCGAATTTAACTGCGTTCTCGACCGCAGCTGCATCTCCGACGTCGGTCTGCACAAAGGCTGCGCTCTGAGGCCCGATGAGCTCGTGAGTGGGCTGGCCTCCGGGCACCTGATCAGGGGGATTCTTGTGCACAGCGACGCGCAATGCAGGCGAGAGGTCGGCGCACACGACCTTTGCGCCCTCAGCTACGTAGCGGAGAGCAATGGCACGCCCTATGCCGGAGGACGAGCCCGTGACGAGGGCGACCTTGTTCGTAAGGCGCGTTCCAGTTGCCATTATTTATCCAAGCACGTTGATTTGAAAGCTAAAGAACGGGTGGATCAGGACCAGATGGCAGCAGACAGTCAAGCAAAACTAGAGTGACATTTATGAGAAGACGCTTTTATTATGGTTTGTTGTGGTTTTGGTTCTCGCCCGCCTCCATATCCACACAGCGCTTCCTGAGGGGGTGGAATCGCTGGTGAGGGGAAAGCGGGCAACGCAGCTTCACTACAGCCCGAGGACCTGCGAGAGCGCACCACGCTGGTGAAGCTTGGCTGGCGAAGCTTAAGAGGCGATGGTGGCCTCGAACTGGGGCTCCAAGGTACTGTTTCAGTTTGCGGTCTTTGGCATTGGGTATGCCTAATTGCTGACCATAGGTGATCTTGTGCCGTGCGCGAAGCCATACTTTCCGTTCATGAATGTCAGTTTTGGGCAGAAAACGATGATGGTTCAGGTCGCCCCGTGTTGAAGTCCTCGGTTCTTGTGGCACTCGCACACAAAAATCCGAGACGATTCAAGAAGTAGGAGGAACTGAATCGACAACACAGAGAGAAACCAGAACTGCCTGCAAGCACCGGCTCATGTGAAGTTGGAAGTCGATCTGGTGAGTGGGTGATATGTGACTAGGTAGAGATCCCGACGTCAGGAGCAGGACAGCGTCGAATCAAGCTGCCCCATGCTGTCGATCCCCGAGGGGGCTCTTATCTGCGCAGGTGGGCTCGCCCGGAGCGATTGACCGTCTCTCACAGGCCGGAGAGGTCAGGTGGGAACCATTTGTGTGGGAGTCTCCGGCGGGTTCCAAGGTTAGCTGCGTCGGACCATGCCGCATCGAGGTAGACGCCAGGAAAAGAGGCTGCAGGTCGCGAGAGTGGCAATACTGTCTCTTTCCCGGACACTACCTAGGTAGTTCAGACAGCCAATCTGACGGTATATGGCTTCATCTGCGCGAGCTGTTGTCCACCAGCCAACGGGCGGGACGAGGACTCGCCCCCAGCCCTTGGCGGAAGCATTTTGCAGCATGCCGTTGGGGTGTGCTTGCAGCTGCCGTGAGCTGCTCCTCGCGTGGTTCTAGCGATCAAGAGACAGAGCGGTATAAAAGAAAAAGGAAAGCTTTGGGAGGGATGTTTCCACAAACAAAAGTGGCCCAACACTGTAAGCCAGTGTGGGGGAACGGCGGTCAGGGCACCCCCAGCTCCTGGAGCTTGGGGCAATTTGGACTTGGATGGACGCTCTGGGAAGGTCGAGGTCGGGGTGTCTGGGGTGTGTGCATTACGGCCATGAAACCTGCCACCGTTTTCCATCACACCACATCGGAATCCCGATCCTAATCTTAGTCCCATCCCATTTTCTTTCCCAGACACAACTTCTCGTGCTGGAAGGACATCATCAAGAGTCGCTCTCGCAGGTCCAAGCCCTCTCTGCACCGATTGGTACAAACCCACGACCATGACACGATTATCAGTCTACGGCGCCTCCCTCGCCGTCTTTATCGCCGGTACGTAATCCCAAGTGTCCAGCCACCATGGGCGCACTTCCCGGCCGAATCCACTGTCTTTGCACCTGCCTCCGTCATCCAAGAGCCTCCTCTTGCACCAGCCACCAGCCACCAGCTCCCAGCTTCCCAGAAGACAGGGAAAATGGCAGGGAATCTGCAGCGCTCCCCTATATCAAGCTTCATTTTTGTGCAGAGTGAATGCTTCAGCGCGAAGCTCGACCAAAGGTGCCGCGTTTTTGGACGTGTGCCCCGCGTCGGGTGACCGTCTAGTCCTGGAGACTACACGAGTCGGAGTCCCAGGCAACGTCATATCATGTCGTCGAATACGCAGCAGGGCAACAATGCTCGTTCACTTCACCGCCGCAGGTAGCCCATCATGCATGGCTAACATCGCACTCCCCAACAGCGTCGGCATTGACCCTCACGTCCATACTCGTCCCACACTGGGTCAGCATGGACGTGGAATCACAAAATAGCGACACCGTCTACTCCCAACACCTCGGCCTGCACCACTACTGCAACACCGCCCTGCCCGACAAGCCCTGCCGCACGTTCCCCGACGAGGAGAAGGACTGCGACCCCAACGATAGGTATTTCTGCTCGATGTGGAGGACGACTGGCTTCCTCATGAGCTTCGCGACCGTCGCCGAGCTTGCTACACTTGTCTGCTTTGTTGTGGCCATCGGCGGAGGTTCTGTCAAGAGGGAGTATGGCTGGAAGGTCTTGTGCGGCCTTCTGACCGTGGTCTCTGTCGTACAATTCGCTGCTATGGGGCTTATTGTGAGTTTCCTACTCCGTCCCGAGGCTTTGTCACATTCGACCCGGACTACTTCACGATAGGCAAGGCTCTTGGTTTGCTGACTCTAGCTCCCCATTCTAGTCATTCCTCTACGATAAAGACGAGTATTTCTCCGTCCCAGGCTGGAGACTCGACACGTCTTGGATCCTATGTACTGTTAGCGCTAGTGTGGCTGCCATACTGGTTGGTGCCCTGGCATCATGCGCCTACTTCCTGCCGCCAGAAGACGATGGCTACAACTTCCTCGACGACCCCATCGACGTCTAGTCTCAACCAGGCAGAGCGAACGGGGGATTCCTGGCGAATCGACTTCATTCGCAAATTTTGTTTCTTCCAGTCACATTAGAAATATACACGGGGCGTTTCGGGCATACAGGACACGGGCATATCCATTTTCTCCTTGACGGGCTTGACACATTTTGATACCTTGAGAGTGAGTTTCTTTTCTGGGCAGCAGGGGCATTTGAGGTCGACTACGATAACCATATTTAAATTGGATCACTTAACCGGTGTCCATTGCACGAATTTGACACATTGAACATATTTGAAGGGCCTCGGACTGGCTGCTCTGCAATCGGTACTGAGCCTGAAGTCTCGATCTAGTATCGAGTATCATCGCTTTGAATACGCCCACATAGGCTACGAGTGATTCTTGCACGACGAAGTATGTTACACAGCTGGGGACGCGCAAGATTCCTCAGGGTGATGATGCCTGCCCAGGTGCGAAGCTGACGGCCACCTAAGCAGTATAAGGACTTAAGGACTGCCGTCAGGTCAAGTCAACTCTGGTCTTGGTTGCTATTCTGGCTTCGGGTGCCGGAACAGCAAGTCCACACGCAGTCAGATTGGTTTACACACCATAGCAATTTGGTGAGCTCCTTGTGCTTTGCGGTCACCGAGCTCAACATAGTGACACCCCCCTTTGAAAGTGCTTAAGTGTTCATATATGTCATAGTGACTCGCTCAGTGTATCCAGCTGGCCACATCATGTACACAAGCTAGTGTACTGGCCGCATCATCGAGATCCAGTGCTTTGATTGGTGTGCTGCTTCACAGACTTGACAGCAGCACCAACATCTCACATGAAGCAGTGGAATAAACGTAAACCGAAATATATATACTCCCGGGATGACAAAAAAGCGCCCACTGATGACATTTACCAGACTGTAGGGTTCGGTGTAACCTGGAGCAGGCATACAAGCCGCTGTACCACTCCCGTTGTCTCAGTGCGGTCGACACTTTGACTACATCAATACCTCACGGTTAAGATGCGAACTGAGAATTGACTTGCAGAGGCAACACAAAACACGGTCTTTTTGTTTTCAAATATTGGGTCTTATCATTAGATCTCATGCGCTCATTGCTAAATCATCACAAGCCCAGCTGGTATCATCCATTCCCACATATAACTCCGAGCCCCAGCAAGATGCAAAACCCAGGCGGTCCGCCCATGATGAAAGTGCACAGCTCTTCCTGTAGCTCCACTCTCTCAGAATAGAGAACCAGGCCGCGCGCTGGTTGGACTTATTTTTCTTTTTATGTCACCCCCACAAAATGGCATCTCTGACATAGAGACGGGGAAGAAGTAGTAAATATTGGCAATAGAAGGGAACTGGCCCCAGCAATGGAAAACAAAAGCACAAAGGATCAACCACATCAGAAGCAAACAATAAATCGACACCGTACAACGGCATGTAGCGCGTGGCATCACGCGTACCGCCTGGTGGCGTCCAGCTCGCCCAGCCCGCGGGCCGAGTATGTCGCGTGGCTGACGCTGGCGCCGGGGGTCTCGGGGACGACGCCCCAGCCGACGGGCTGCTTGTAGACGTCTGACTCGTGGGGCACGCGGTGGCAGCGGGCGCTGACGACGGCGCTGCAGGAGCCGCCCTCGAAGACGAGCGGGTTGCCGACGGTGCGGCCGTCGGCCATGGTGACGGCGGGGGCGCGGAGGAACCCGGCGCCCGCGGCCGCGAGGAACAGCACCACGAGCATGGCGAGAAGGATGGCGAGGGCGACGCCGCTAAAGCCCACGCCCAGCAGGTGCTGCGGCGAGGCGTCCGCGTCCGCGTCCGAGGGGTCCGGGGCCGCGCTCGCCGTGAGCGAGACGACGAAGCACGCCTGGCTCAGCACGAAGCCCATGGCCGCGAAGAAGACGGCCAGGCCCCAGCTCACGGGGCGCGGCAGCGTCATGTACAGGCTGGTGGTCTGGTGGCCCTCCGGGTCGGACGAGACGCGCAGGGGCCGGCGCTGGTTGGCGGACAGGACGGCGTGGAGGCTGCTCTCGCGCGAGAGGAAGTAGGCGGTCAGGAGGGCGTTGGTGGTGAAGTACAGCCCCGCGAGCAGGATCTGTGGCAGGGCGGTGACGATGGCGAGCGAGCCGGCGGGGATAGAGGACGCCGACGAGGCCGGGAGGAGGTACGTGGAGTGGGGGCTCGCGACGCCGAAGGGCGACAGCGGGTGCGACGACGGCTGGGAGGCGACGGTGAGCGCAAGGACGCCCGCGGCGAAGATGACGCACGCGAGCCACCAGAAGGCGGCGCCCAGCCAGTTGGGGAGCGACGGCGACCGGAACCAGAAGTGGTCCCGCTCCGGCGCCCAGTACTTGCCGTCGGTGAAACCCCAGCCGCCCATGCCGGTGCGGAGGTTCTTCTTGGACAGGAGGCAGTTCTTGCGCGTCGACGGGTCCGGGTCCCGGAGGAAGGACGAAATGGCGTCCCCGAGCGTGACCAGTGGCTCGAAGCGGCGCAGGACTAGGACCACGGCGGTGAGGACGAGGGTGACGAGGTTGAGGCCGACGACGACGACCATGAGGATGCCATTGAGCTGCAGCGTGCACGTCTCCTGTGCCGCCTCGCTCGGCTGTGCGAGACAGAACTGGACGAGAGCCCCGTCGAAGAAGATCTCGGCGTTTGTGATGGTGGTGGACATGTTGTTGCCGGTCTGGAGGTTGATGCCTGCCTGCGCGGTCTCCACGAGGGAGTTGCCCGAATTGGGGCCGTCGTTGACCACGAGGAGGACGTTTTGGAAGTCGGTGTTGAAGACCCCGCTGAAGAGGTCGACACACTCGCTAGTGGTGAGGTTTGTGAGGTCGTTCCGGCTGGCGAGATTTTGGAGCATGAGCAGTTCGTTGCGGCTGAGACCACCGGCGTTGTTGTCGGTTCCATTGCTGAACGACGCGCCGGTGAGGAAGGACTCGGTGACGGCGATCAGGTTGTAGCTCAGGCCGGCTTGTGTGGTGAATATTACGGAATTATATCTGCACCCAATCGTCAGTCTCGGCGGAGACAGGTTGGGATGAACCGCATCCGGACTTACATTACTTGGGTCAAAACAGCCACGGTCAGCAGGATGCTGGCCAGGACGACCCTTCCCTTCCCAATGTGTCTGAAGTTCCGCAACGACGGAACGCCGATCTCCAACCACCGCCTGCCCTCGTGCGCCACAGCTATCTCCGACCGGGTTGGGCTGCTCAGGACCTGGAACACGTAGTTTGCGCCCACAATCAGAATCACCACCAGGACGTTGATCAGCGCGTGCAGGCGCCAATCGAGCGAGGCCACGTCTGCGCACGACCCCGTGAACAGGTTCATATCCCCAACCAGTATGGCAATCGCCGTGCCGGCGTACACCAGGCACACGAAGCCTATGACCAGGATGACGAAGGCGAGGAGGGCGTTCAGCACGACGCCCAGCCTCCACCCGGTCATCAGCCTCCTCCTCTTCCTGGGCTTCTCGTTGGCGGAGGGCAGGATCATCTGCAGCTCGGTCATGGTGGACGAGGCGGTGGTCTGGGACATTCCGTCGTGCGCCCTGCGTGACCTATGCTCCTGCACGCCCTCGAGCAGGACCATGTGTGACTGCTGCGGGCGGTGCTGGTGGACGATGTCGATGTTGCGGGCGCCCTGGTTGCCGCCGTTGCGCTTGCGCCTCGCGACCGTCTCGGGGGTCTCGCCGCGGATGTAGTTGACGACATAGTCCGGGATCAGCGTGCTGTCGCGCAGGCTGCTGCGGGAGCCGTCGCCGCCGATCTTGGGGACCTGCACGGTGGCGCGGCGGAACAGCTCCGGTGCGTTGGCGGTGAAAATGGACATGTTGTCTGTGGCTATGCTCTGGAAGGGCCAATGTATCGTCATGCCCTTCCTGCCCCTCCGCGACGGCGGCGGGTCCAGCTGTTGTGAGTCGTCGGCCCCATGGTTGGTCCTCTGGCCCGTTGAGCGAGAGTGCAGACGTCTGGATGACGAGCCACCAGAGGAGGATGGCGGCACCCTATCGGTGGTCAGCGTGTTAGTCCCAGGACCCGCAGGAATAGGAAGCAAGAAGTCCCCCTCCCGGATCACTACTTACATCCTGATCTGTGTCACCGGGCCATCGTATGTGCTAAAAACGGATTGAGCGTCTCCATCGCGGGGCTCTGAACTGTGGTCCATCTGCCGCGCGCCTTGAGGGTTAAGAGGTGCCAGGCATTGACGACTTTGACTGCTAGGTTATGGTATACGGTAGATGCTGCGTAGGGGAGAGGACAACGGCTCGGAGGGATCACCACGGGTAGTAGTTCGTGTACTTGGGAATAATTATCTAGCGTGGAGATGTCGGAGTCGGCTGGGTGGTGGACGAGCACCGGTAAAAGAGTGACAAGAAGGTTGGGTGGCGGGCAGCGTAGTCCGGTAACACTTTGGGTCTGGGTGGTGTGGTGGGCAGGGGCCGTGGTTTTAGTACCGTGGTATGCACATGTAGGACGGCAGCCTCGCATGCAGCGGTCGAGAAGGACATCGTCACCCCTGCGCGACGATGGGGGGCTTCCCACCTTCCCACCGGGCTGGCGAGGAGAGAAAGTGGGAGCGTACCAAGGGACCTTGTTGGACGTGCAGGCATGGTGTGTGGTGTGGGGTGTTGGAAAGACGGGCTGGCGTGGAGGATCCCGGACCCTGAGGTTCGGCCCCCTGCCCCCTTTTCCTCCCCCTACCCCCCGGCGAATTTCACTGCTACTACCTAGGTAGGTACATGCTGCCGCTGCGGCAGGTGTATGCACGTGCATGTACTTGTGTGCTCACCTGGACGACCTAGATCGAGCCTGGGCGCTGGGCTGGACTATATTTAAACTGCGCCTCAGACGGATATGTCCAATCAGACACTGCAAGGCCCGTCCTGCAAGCACACCGACGGCCCCAGGTCCCACCAGGTGCAGATGCGCATGTGTGATGAGATGACCAAGGAGGGCGATGCGGGGAGAAACAAAGCAGCAGCTCGAGGCCCACTCCGCAGCGACGTTGAAAGTTTGTCCTCAGAGCCTGGCGTCGCAGCCAAGTGGTGGTCAGGACGTCGACATTTGACAGTGTTGATGCTCGCCGGCGGGGACAAAAGTTGGACCTTTGGACCTTGGCCTGCGGGCTGCGGGCGCCGTGCACCGCGATCTGCTTGCTGGGGGAGCCAGAGGGGCCTGGCTCTTGCAATCTTCCCGAGGCTGCTACCTCGTAGCTGTCGGCAGATGAGCTGCACCTGGACGATCCATCTCTTGCACCGCAGGCTGTGCGTGGGCAGGCTCTGCAAGGCTTGACCGGGCGTCACAGAGGTGGCATCATCGTCACAATGATCGACGAGTCCCAGTGCAGGACCTCGGATGCCTTGCCGAATTCGCTGGCAACGTCTCGCTATGTGGCAGCCTTGTCAGCCTGTCATGCGTGGGTGGTTTGGTCGTCGTGCTAAGTGATGATGGCTACGATTGTGGTGATGACGACGAAGGCAGCTAATGTAGATCAGATCACTGATTAACGTGCCTCGAAACAAAAAAGACTGGGCCGCATCGGAGAGTTTAGCTTATTAGCCCGCTGGCCCCCGCCGTCTCGTCTGGTTCCTGAGCCCGCACGGGTTGGTCTTCTGGAGCCTGTCAGGCCTGTGCAGGTGGTACAGCATGCGTGCGACCAGTGCGACAATGGCAAGAAGTGGGCTGACTGGTTACCAATGTAACAAGTGGGTTCCGTCTGATGGGCAAGCGCAACAAGAGAAAGAGAAGCATGGTGAATCATTCATGCAGGGGCGAGCCCCCAAGACCCGCAGAGATCTCAAATCAATTCTCCTGTGCTCCTCTTTGGGCCCCGTCGCCCCAGCGCCCGCCCTCCCTCATCCCGTCCCCGCCAGCCAGGGCAGAGGGGAAAATTCTCCTATACACACACGCGCACGCACACACATGCACCACCCCTACACTAAATCCGTGTGCACCCTGGCGTGCCTGGCAGCCTGGGCCTAGGCTGGCTCGGGAGGAGCAGCCACACTTGGGCATGTGGTGCCGGCATTCATGCATGTGCTGCGGGGATTGCCCTAGCCCCCTCTGGGTGTGTCGGGTTTCAGATTGGAAAAGCTCACCTCGCCCACGCCCTCTGCGGGCTCAGCGAATGGCTGGGCCGGCTGGGGAGGTAAGGGGGGGCTAATTTCCTGAGCTGGGCAGAGTTCTCTCCCGCAGTTCATGCCGTCGACTCGAGTTAATCTTACATTAGATATGGGATACCAGTCAACGGCTTTGTGGTTCCCTCCCGGCAGGTGAGTGGGGGAGTCTAAGTGGGAGTGGGACAATGGAAACAGTGGGCGGGTGGGTATAAGTTGGGTGAGTAGGTGATGAGCAGACGACAATCCTCAAGCCCACCCGCCCACTCACATACCAGAGTCCTGCACGGCAAATGCCATGCCCTGCGCGCGCATTAACGCCGGTGGTAACACCAGGGTTTGCAGCCCATGGCCCCATACCCACAAATCGACCCCCGTGCGGCACTGCAACCTTGGAACCGAGCGTGCCCAAAGTCTGGGTGACATGTTTCGTCCCTTTCTGCCCGCAGCTCAACGGCCTCTCTTCCAGTTTCCCTCGCCTGCCTGGAGTGCCTGCCTGGCTGTGTGAAAGTCTGGTGCTGGCTCTGGGTCTGTCTCGTCGGTGTGGCGCCGCCAAAAGTTGACCAACTACTGTAACGGTGCGTTTCGAACTGACCTCGTGTTGGACGACCCCACCCTGCCAGTGAGTGACCTTTCAGCATGTAAGACTACGACTTGGGCCTTGCATCTTCCAGGTGGGTGTGGACTTAGACCGACCCCAACCCTGGACACATCAACCCATCGTCGACCTCCAAGAACATTCACAGGTATACCTAGATATCAACACCCATGGTGCTTCACTTTAATAGGAGTTCCTTCATAGTCAGAGCATACTGTTGTGTCGGGGAAAATATCTAAAATCAGGCTACACATGGTGGCTCCTTGCCCTTGCACCTGGTTGATCACCTAGTCAGGCACATGTATCCACGCTACTGTAGACGGAACAATATCAACACCAGTACCTTGGAGCCCCGGACCATGATAATTCCAACATGATATACAATCACAAGAAATAAAGCCTATCCATCACCAGTCTTTTCCGCCTTCCAGAACAGCCAGCTCACAGCAATCCCCAACTTCACGGCCGCCGAGATCCACAGAGCAGCAGCAATGCCGCCCCGGCTCCTCTCCAGCCACCCGCCCGAGATGGCCCCGGCGAAGAAGGCGATAACCCCAGCTATCCTCCGGTCACGGTGCACATTCCTCCCCCGGAAGAAGCCCGCGTCCGCAGCCAGGCCGTAGTAGACGCTGGTGAGCACCACCGTAGGTACCTCCCCGACGCCGACGAGCTGCGCCGTAGAAAGCTGCCCGGCCGACTGGAACGCGAGCAGCGCCACGGGCACGCGCTCCAGGAACTCCTGCGAGTCCCGCCCCGGCCCGCTGCTGTTACCGTTGCTGTTAGAAGACGGCACGACGCCCGCCTGCACCAGCGCCGCCGCAACCGCCGTGAACGCAACCTGTACCGCAAAGCTGCCCGCCAGCGTGGCCCGGCGCGTGGGCCCGGCGCGGCGCGACGCCTGGGCCCAGCACAGCGAGCCGGCCACGAACGCGGCGATGGAGATGAGCGACTTGGCCCAGCCGTAGGGCTCGCCGCCCGCGGGGAGGCGCGACGCGCCCAGGCACAGGAAGACCGAGTTGCCCGTCTGCATGGACACGAAGCAGCCCCAGGCCGCGAAGGCGGACGCGTCGCACAGCCCGGAGGCGAGGCAGCAGAGGACGACGGGGATGTCGCAGTGCGCCAGGTCCACCGGGCTGGCGAGGTGGGCCCTGAGCCGCTGGGGACGGTGCCGTTGGTTTCGGCGCTGGGGTGGCGGCGTGGCTGCTGTAGCGGCGTGGTGATCAGAGCGTTGGGCGCGCTGGCTGCGAGATGGTGCTGCGATTGTTGCTTTTGAGGGGGTCGGCGACTTGACTGGGGGTCGAGACATGGTGGCGGTCCGCTATGGTGGTCAGGCTTCCTGGGGCGCGACCGTGGCGGCCGACGGAATATGGAATCTCATGGCCGAGGCGTGGACTGTTCGAGATGAGTAGCTCTAACGGTGTCACTGCGCAGAGGCGCCCGCCGCTGGGCGGTTATCAATTAGTATTACTGCTGTTGCCGGCTTGCGTTAGACGAAGGCTTGTTTAGCGTCACTGCAACCGTAACCAGAAATTACTCGTCGAGATAAGCCGTTACACTACTAATCTTCCAGATGTCTACATTCACTTTGGCCTCAGGAAAATACATTATGTTATTTCACATTGGCATATCATGAGACAATTTTCTCGATTTGTCACTTCGATTCAACATGGGACCGATGTGACCGATGTGGGCATCTGGATTGTTTCATCCGAAAAAGAGCAAGCCCCAGGTGAATTGGGTTCTGGTCCCGTCGTTGGGATGATCCTGATTTCTGGAAACCCATAGAGTGTCCGTCTTCGATATCTCTTGTTGTGCGAAGCCCCAAGTGTACTGTTGAAGGCGGCGCCCCAACTGGATCAATTTGGGTCCGAAAATGTATGTCTTTTCCCTGATATGCGTAGTCCTTGCCAACTGATTTCAAAAATTGCCACACACACTCTCTCTCATCGCAACACTAGAGCGTAATCAGCACAGCCTCTCCATCACCGACTTTAACTCTTATCTTGCCATCACCCAAGTCCTCGACCTCTTCCACAACCTTCTCCCCGGCTATGGCCCCCGAAGTGTTGTCGACGTGTTGGCCTGCAAATGTGGCATTGCTTGCTATCTCGACGCCCGGGGCTGTAAGACGGCGGACCTGAATATCGGTGGATGCGTTGGAGATATTGCCAATACCGGCTGGGAGCGTGAAGTCGAAGTTTGTGTACGGACGCGGCGTCGTGAAAGTTGAGTTGTAGATGTTGAGATTCAGAACAACCAGAGACGTCAACTTGGGCTGCCTGGCAGCGGTGCCTTGCGCGTAGAGAGCGGAGGACCCGCTGCTTCCGGCGTCAAAGACGGCGTAAGCGGTGAGAGATGTCTCATTTAACAGCACCTGGACCTGCTTGTTACCTCCTGACAACGCGGAGGCGGTGAGGAGGTTGCCGTAGTAGAGGGGCTTGGCAAAGGGCGTCGTGCCATTGACAGTAATTGGTTGCCATGGTGAGTACCGGTAGGCGGTACCCATGTGAAAGTACAGGCGCGAGACATGAAGGCTTGCGACATATAACGTCCCCGGCTCCGATCCCGGCCGCCCCTTGATCCCGGCCGGCCTACACCCGCGTACGCGCATAAATGCGTTTATACCCACCTTATATTAACTTCTTAATATCTTTATAAGGAATTTTTTTTTAATTATCAAACTTCTCCTAGATATTATTCTTCTTATTATAAAGTAATACTTTAAAGATAACCTTATTAATATCCTTATTATTATAAGAAATAAAATATTAATTTAATAAGCTTTTAAGATATAATATATTTCTTAAGCTATATTATTTAATTACCTTAATAATATTTAAAGTTATTATATTATTATTAATTTTTAAAGATTTTTTTTTAATTATTAAAAGGCTTTATTAACTTTATTTATAATTAATTAAAGTAGCTTAGGGTTAGCATTAATATAATTTAAAATAAGGGTTTTAAGAGCTTAATTAGCCTTTTTAAATAAAAATTACCCCTTTCTTAAAAGGAATTAGCTAAGGGCCTTTTTCTTTTATTATTTTATTTTTAAAAGTTAAAAAAGTTAATGCATAAAGGTTATTTATCTTTAATTAATTATTAAAAAGAATATTAAGTTTTAATTTAATCTTTTTAGCTGCTTATTATTAAGTTTATTTAATTAGCTTATTATTAAAATATTAATAAAGAAGGGTTAATAAAAGGTTGCTTAAAGAATGCTCTTACTTTTAGCTATTTAAATAATAGCTTTTTGCTATAAAAGAACTTTAATTTAAAAGCATAAACCTCTTTTATAAAATATATATTTATTATAAGTAGGTTCCTTAACCCTTTAATTATATTTAAGGAACTTAATATATAATAATAGTAATTTCTTATTACTTTTAAAGATTATAATGGCTAGCAATTTATTATAATAAAAAAAGAATAAATAAAAGAGAAAATAATTATTAAATAGCTTAAAAAAGTATTTATTTCTTAAATTACTTCTTTAAATTCTTTTAAGTAATAATTATTAATTATAAATAAGCATTATATATATATAATTATTAACTTTATATAAAAATGCTTTTTATATTAAAGATATATAATCTTTTTACTTATATATACTTTTCATATATTGCAACTCCTTAATATATTAATATTTTCTTTATTAAAAATAATATTTTAAAAGTATTTATACTTAATAAGGCAATATAACTCTTTATTAATAATAATAAAGAAAAAGTTTTTTTTTATTATTATAAGGTATAAAAAAAGGTATTTATAAAGTTAAATATATATTTAAGGTAAAAAATAATAAAGTTTTAATTAATATTTAAATATAAGATATTTAAAAGTTATTATATTCTTAAAAATTATTAAATTTAGCATAAATTATTAAAATTTAATATAATAAAGAGCTTTATTAAGTAATTCTTTATACTTAAGGTTTTTTTTTAATAATTAAAACTTATTTTTAAGACTTTTAAGTAATTATAAAAAGTATATTAATTAATTACTTATTAATATTATAATAAATATTTAAGCTTTATATTATAAATATTATTTAAAAAGCTTTTTAAAGTATATAATAAAAAAGAAATTTAATTAATTATAACCTTATAAAAAAATTAATAATTAAAAGCTTAAATTAAAATTAATTAAAAGATTATAAGGAAAAAGGTTTAAATTAACTTAAATATAGCTTTTATTAATATTAAAGCTATTTATAAGGCTTAAATAAAGGTAGGAAGGGTATTAAAAGAAAATAATGCCTTTAAAGAATTAGAAATATTAATGAAAGAGGGATTATGCATTATGGTGATGGGCAATTGATGTTGAAGAGAAGGCGTGTGTGGGTGCCGAGGGCGGCCGGGAAGGGGGGGCGGCCGGGATCGGGGCCGGGGACGTTAGCACGTAGTCGACTGCCCACAGAGCGGAGGCAAATACGTCGGAGACCAGATGCGTTCCCTGGCACTATGAAGAGGTCAGATAGTGCAGCTGGGAGCTGAGAGAAACTTGCAGAGGGTGGTTGAAAAGGCACGAAGATGAGAAGATTCAGAGCACTTACAGAGATCGAGTTGGTCTCGCCGAGCACATACGGCACACCTTGTGAGGCGCTGAAGTTTCCGAGGGCTTCATGATACCACATCAGGGATGTCATGCGATGGTGATTGAGGATATTGTCTTTGATAGTAGGAACCTTGGCACCTTCGCAGTTGGCTCCCATGTACTAATCATTTCACAACCGGGTCAGCTCTGTGATCCTTAAAGGATTTGATGTTGATTCAGATTTACATCGTGGTCAGCAACCGTTTTCAGCCGACCAGACTCGGCCATTCCCAGCTGTAGCACGCTTTGGACATTCCAGACTGAGTTATTCCCGGGTTCGATGTCGCGTGGTGCTGTAAAAGCACAACCTTGGAACAGAGGCTGGAGCTCTGCGTCGTCCTCGCCAAGAGCGTCCTTGCCAATGGCGTCTGAGTACTCAGTCCATTGGTCTACATACGATTTGGTAGTATAGTTCGCTGGACGACGACTGCCACCAGCCCAGCCTGGGATTCATGAGATTAGGAAGTCATCCAACCAGTCTGGGGTGGAGGGGTGGGTGGGAATGTAGCAAGTCAAGCAAACATTGACTGTTGCCCACCATTGACTTCATTGCCAATCTCAAATGCGTATAGATCCTTTCCAATGCCACGGTAGGCTGCACCGGCCTGAAGCACGGTCTGAGCCTTGCCTTCGTCGCCATCGTAGAAGTTGAGACCGTATATGTACTGAGTACCCTTTGGGAACTGCTGGAAAGACTCGAACCAGGCAGGCCCGACTGCCAACGAAGATGGCTGATCAGCACCTGGCGTTGAGTATCTTGCTATCAACGCCTCGACCTGGTTTGCAAGATAGGTGGCTCGATTCTGTGTTGTTCCGCCGGCACGAATAATGGGATAAGAACCTGCAATATCGCCTAGGTTCTGTATCATCTGATGAGAATAGGAGTTTGGATGGCTTTGTGAATTAGTCTCAAGGCTCGCTCTCAAACTCGCAACTTAGGTGCTACTTACCTCGCATTACCAGCGAAATCTAGCATATAAGAAAACTCAATGGAGTACGATTGGAAACTGGCGTCGACAATCTGACGGCCTTCCGGCGCAGAGTTGGGTACTTTAAGCTGGACATTTTCAGACCCCTCCTGTCGTCTTTGCAAATCGCTCGCCGGAGCCCCGAACGCAAGAGGAGTCAGTGCAAGAAGACGGAGCCAATTCATGATGAAGGGGATCGATGGAAAGAGGTGTACTAGTCAATTTGTGGTGAAGAGCAATCCAGAGATGTTACGAATGTCATTCGCCCAAAAGCAACTGATCAATCAACAACCTGGAAACCGGACAGCCGGCATAGCTGAATTTGGACCACCAGCTGGACCAGTCGATTCTCGTCTTTCTTATCCTCGTCGGCAGATGTCCCGACCTCCTGCACATTGTGCCTCTGACCCCGCGTCGCGCGAAAGGAACTAGAATTTCTGCATGCAGTGGAACAAAGTTGCACACCAAATTACGCAAGCCCCAAAGCCTTGATAGCAACCTGATCCTCCGTCTCCGCAGCCACGCTCAAAAGGTCAGCATCAGATTCGGACCTGCGGGACGCGACCACGCAGCGAGCCTCGCCCTCGTCGTACAGCTGAGCGACGACCAGGTCCAAGACCCACCCGCTACTGCCGTCTGCGAGCTTTCTGCGGCCACTTGCCATGAGCTCCTTCGTGGTGGACTTTCGTACCATCCATTGCTCTCCTGTTACTTGCTCAAATGCTTGTAGCAGCTTGTTCTGGCAGGTTTTGATGGACAGAACCTTCACGAACCGGTTCCTGGTCTCTTCTGGGTGGGTGAGGACACCTACGACACTCTGTGCAATGCCTTTTAGAGTCGTGCCTGTGAAGTCCTCCTCGCCGTTGTCGTATATGGTTGCCGAATGTTCGTTGAGGTTGAATCCCATCAGAGCAAACTTCCTGATCGCCTGCTCCATGGTCAGAATCGGGGCATGTTCCTTCGTTGTGCGTAGCCTGCTACAGAATCATCGCTTACCCAGTCAATAGGATTTCCCGTACTGATTCCAGTCCATGTGAACCCAGGATTGGCGTCCGCCCTCGCCTTCGCATGAGCCCATTGCGTCTTCCTCATAGCATGAACATCGTGAAATTCAGGCAGTCCACGAACATCCGGCCCCCATCCGAAATCATTCACAATGAAGCGCTTGACACCTGCGGCTCCCGCTGCATCGGTCATGGCAGTCTGATGATGAACACCGGCCGGCCCGACAACGCAGACAGCGGCATCTTGCCCGACCAGGGCATTTGTTAGGTCCTCTGTCGTGTATTCCACTTTGATAACATGTATACCAGGTGGGAAGGTTGCTGAAGACTCATGTCGGGTTATTATCGTCAGGTCGAAGCCGGCTTCAATGAGGGCTGCGGTAATTGGGGCACCGAAGTTGCCGGAGGCCTTGAAGTCATGTCAGCCACAAATGTGAACGTTTCTTGGCAAGGCGACAACTCACGCCGAATATAGCGACTTTTTTGATTGTAGTCATTGTTGAAGAGGGACCAGTTCTGGTAGCTGATGAAGGATATTGAGCTCAATGAGGTTGAGGCAGCCTCGCAAATCGATATTTGAGCTTTCACCCGGCTGATAGTGAAGCTGAAATGTTCCGAAATAATCGTATATTTCGCCGGGACAGCTGGGTGGCATCATTGTAGTGAAGGCTTTGGGAGAAAATAAAACGGAGTCTTTATAGATGTGTCGGGCCTCTTGTGTAAGCCCAACGGCGGAACTCCGCCAGAGGAATTCCGCAGCAGTGGAATTCCGCCACGAGAAGGCTGGAATCCCAATTATTGTATTTTACTCGAAAAGATCTAGGTGCAAAACAAGAAGCGAAACTGTCCGGGCAAAAGAGCCGTGACCGGCATTTCCTACTGCATTGCTATCCATCCTTATTTGCATTTCAGACCTCTCGGATCTTGTAGTCGAACATCTCGTTCGACGGACCGCCGTTTCTATCTCGCATCTTGTTCGCTATTGCTATTCCCGCGACTGGCACACGGTATTCCACCTGGCCGCCGCTCGATGATCCGCTCCCCTCTGGCAGCGGATACGGGAAGGGAAGGTACTCGGGCAGCAGACCAAGTTGCCTCAACACGCTGCCCTGGTCCCACGCAATATGTTCATGGTACAGTCTATCGCCACGGACATTTACAACGGCCGTGAAAGGAACCTCGACCCTCTTATTGGTGGGAGGAACGCCAGGTAAACTGTGTAGTGTTAGCCTCTGTTTTCTGAGATCAAAGCTAAGTGGCATTCTTACATCCAGTCAATCATTTGGTCGTGAGTGAATTTGAATATGAACTCGTCGATAACACGATCGATGCCGACAGTACGGCTCGTAAGCTCGAGCTCGGAATCGGCGGAATTGTTAAAGATGAAGTTGTGTTGATAAAAGTGGGAGAGCTTTGCACGACCAATACCGCCGGTCATCTGGACTTGGGTCAGCCTCACCGAATATTACTAGGACGACATGCCTGGGCGAGAGACTTACGGTCGGAACATGGTTCACGTAAGGCTCCTGTACCATTGTACTCATGGTATGCTCGACTGATCGATCAGCGAATTCGTAGTACGTGTGTTCATCCCATATCGTCTCCAAGTCGAAGTATGGGCCGTCCATTTCCTTCTTGAAGAGCGTAAGGTTTCGAGTGTGCGAGATCGCCTCGGTGTTGTAATGGAAGGAGTCCTGAAAGGGCGTGGCGAACTTGGACGAAGTGACGTTGGGATAGTAGTACTTCTTGGCTGGTTGGGAAGACTCCCCTGCTGGCTTCCCTGCAAGATGCAGCAACACGGGTATGGACACACCGGCGATAGAATCTGGTGATGACTCCTGTGATGCGTCCGCGTATACAGCAGCCACGGCAACGGAAGGATGATTGGCCAGCGTCGGGGCCACGATGTTCCACAGCTCCGAGTCGTATGCTACCGATGCTGTCAGATCGGTGACTCCTCGAGTGTTTGGCCATAAAGAGAGGGCAGGCATTACTCACCAGTCAGGCCAATCTTGTCCTTGGGCTCACACACATCGCACTCATACAGTGTTTCAATAGCACTACGGATGGGATCGCCATGGCCTGACTTCAGGGCCTCTGCCTTGATCTCCACAACCGTATACCCTTCTTCTGCCCACTTTACGAGCGGAGATGGGACACCGTCGGTAATCGCCAAAGAGTCACCGTAATCTATGGTGAGAATGATCATGCCCGGGCCCGTCCCCCTCCGGCTCAGTGGCTGAAGCAGCGACACACCAGGGAGAACTGCCGTGAGCACCGGACTCGGTAGTGCAGGCGGGGGCTTGCTGATGTCGTTGAAGGGCATGGCTGCTCAATTAGTCCGAGTTTCTGGATGCTCCGATAGCCAGAACTGCTTTGATGAGGTGGTTGTAGTGGCTTTTGAGTTGAAATTCTATTCAACCACGAAGCCAATTGCTGTTGTGGTGTTGAGGCAAAAGAAGACAGCAATCGAGGTGGAGCTTGTGGTTACTTCCAATGCCCAGTGGCATCAATGTGTAATAAGCAATGCCATCCTTGCTAGTCTAATCTTGTTGAGGCAGCTTATCCGGCGCAGATGAGGGGCTTGTTGCATAGCTGTGTCCAAACCTCCTGAACACCAAGAGCAGGGTCTCCACTCCAATCTTCACAATCCTACGATCACTCCTGGAGCCATCGAACCTCTGCATCATCCCCACCAAAATTACCCTCGTCTGCCCAGACGTGCCAGGGAACTATCTCCTGATACCCTGTCTTAAGTCAAAAATAGGTAAACTTCACATGCAGACCGCCCCGATTCTACAACCTGCCATCAGTACATCAAGCGCTCTCATTGGCCGAAACAAGCAGTTATGCTGCTTAGCCCTTGTGCGTCATGCTAGAGAAGAGAGCCTCGCTCAGACCCATGGCGGCTTGAACCACGCCGCCAATGGCAAATCCAGAGCAGGCGTCCACCGCGGCATCGACGTCTTCTTGGTTGGATACGTCGCGCCGCATTACCTCTACAGAAGCACCGGCCACTCGGACCCGATCCACAAGGCTTTGGGCTTTGGGCTTGTCGCCAAGTGCGACCGAGGAAGACGAAGTGGCGAGCACCTGGCGACATCATCCATCGGCTCAGACTGCGGCCAAGGCCGCCCAAGCACCCAACGAGCAGGTAGACCTTTTCGGAACTAAGAATCGTCTAACACAATGTAGGCATGACCTGTTGACTTTCAGTGTTGCTCTTTGCTACATGGTTTGCCATCCCGTGCGAGTAGAACAGACGACCTGGAGACCCAGTGGGGCATCATAAGATGAAGCATACCGGAATAAGGCTGCTTGAGTTCTGCATGGATACCACCACTTTCCAATGCGATCTTTTCTGTAAAAGAAGCGGTAGGCTTGCGATACCTTCGAAATGTCAAATTTGGCGATCGGCACCGGCTTGATTGCTCTCGTCCGACACAGCTCAAGCGGCTCCTTTGGTCTTTGTGGAAGAACAGTTCGGTGAGATCGAAGGTGGTGAAGGAGCAGTTACGTGTCAAGACGTGCGTGTCGAGTTTCCCGGTGTCGACAAGCTCATGCTTGCCGACCTCGACGAAACGGCCAAAGTCTGCTACCTAGGTATGCAGTCCTAGCTGTCATGCATAAGATCTTCAACAAGCGAGTTGATTTAAAGAACTATAAATAAAGCCCTCTTATTTACATATTTGGACATTTAATTTATATTACTGTATGAAATATGTTAATGCTTCTAGCTATATGATTAAGTAGTCAAGTTAGTGACTGAGATAGAACGTTCCTTGTGTGTTTTCTTACTCTCTGGCTATCATGGCCGTGGGCTGGACGCATGCCAGGCCTAGTTACTGGGCTTACTTATTCCGCTTATCTTGTCAGCCCAAATAGCCTCCAAAACTATACTACTGACGTTGCTTTGCAGCTTCCCTCCCTTTTCTTTTCTTTTAGTTACGCAAACCTAGTTGCAAATCAACATTTCTTCAACGCCAACTTGCGCCTTCGTTGCCACTAGACGTAAGGACCGTCTCCCTACTCTGGAAACTCTTGTTTCCGTAATTAAAAAAAGAAAGGACATCATAAGGAGATGGGGAAAAGATGTTGCCAGTCTTTTTGTCCTGAATTTTTGTCATCCCCTTGTTTCTTTCTCCTTCTAATGGGAGGGCAGCGCTTCCTCTATCTTGGGACGAGCTGACAAGCATTGGCAGTGAGACAAAGAGAAAAGAAAGGTGTCTACGGAATTAAGAATTTCAAAACACCCCAAACGCCGGTGGCACTAGACCAAAGCTGACATGTTGTTTCCGTCTCTCATTCCGAAGGAGCATCTCACGCCGGACAATACTGGATCAGCCCTCGTTATTTGCGATCAGAAGCTACCTTGCCATGGCGTGCCTTGTTCTGCCTGCATCCCTTGGCTCTGGGAGAAGTTGACGCGTTCCCAGCCTGCCTGATCCTATGCCACATACCGCGTACAAGTAAAAAAAGCACGCAGTCCGATGGCACATGTGCAGCACATAAAGTATATCTAGACTCGTCTATGAAGGCGACACAGCCCAGGTAAATGACGCGTCTTATCTATCCTTCCCCTCGGCCACCAACCCGCATCTTCACTATCATACGACTTACTTGAGTTCCTTGTTGCTTCTGCTTCATCCAAAATGGCCTATACGTATTCTGTCATCATCACGGGCGGAACCAATGGCATCGGCTACCACGCAGCCCTGAAGATTGCCAAAGATCATCCTGAGTATCTGGTCGTGATCGCCTCGCGGTCCGACAAGAACAATGCTGCTGACGCCATCAACAAAGCCCTGGGTCAGTCTAACACCATTTTTATGACCCTGGATCTGGGAAGCCCGGCCGACGTGCGGAGCTTCGCCAAGAACTGGATCGCCGACAAGACGAAGCCCCAGATCCAGGCGCTGGTGATGAACGCGGCGCTGCAGTTCCCCAAGACCCTCCACCTGACGGACGAGGGCGTGGAGAAGACGTTCGCCATCTCGCACGTCGGCCACGCCATTCTGTTCCATCTCCTGTGTCCCTATCTCGCCACGGGAGCCCGCGTCGTCCTCACTTCGAGCGGCACGCACGATCCCGCGCAAAATTCTGGCCTGCCCGACGTCGAGGGAGTCACGGGCAAGTACTTTGAGGGGTTGAGAGAGATCAAGTCGAGCATTGACAGCTACGTAGAGCGCAAGCAGGAGGATCTGTGGGAGTGGACCGTCAACTACGTAGCTGAGGGCGACGCGCGCGAGGTCGGGCGGTTTCAGTCTTTCAAGTGAAGCGGACGTCTATCATTCAACATATATATACCTCTCAATCGTACCGCTTTCCCGGGGTCATTAACAAAACGGCGTCAAACTAGCGATATAGGGTCTAATAATCTCAAATTGTCTCCTGCTGCCTGATGGTACTAATCCTGCCCGTGTTGCCTCCAACTATAACTAACCGTATTGCAAAGCCCTAACATTTCCTGTCCTCAAAAATCAAGCAGATGCGTTGCAAGACCGGCCAAGGAGTGTGGCAAATGCGCTATTCCGAAAGACTCAGATGGCAGTAATTTCACTGACAATCGTGTCTTTGGCAGGCTGATCCTTCCGGGTGGCCAGCATTGCCGCCATGTTTCTACCTCTAGGCGGCGACTCTGCTACGCAACATCCCCACGGCCCAAAGACAACAACTGAACGATTCACCTCAATGACCACGCGTAGCGTGGGCTGCCTGATCCGTGGAGGATGTAAGACCCGGGAATTGGCCGTGATCCTCCCCGACGCTAGGTCAGCACCACCATCCTCCAGATCGGCCTGCAAATCATCATACTGTAGTACACCAAAAGGACGTGACATAGCACGTATCCGTAACATGGTTAAAGCACATCACCCTGGTGGGAGCCACCAATACGAACGGAATTGAGCTACGACCTACACCAGCCTACCTACAGTACTGTGCAAGATTCACCGCCAACGGGGACGGAGAAGAGGGCACATTGTGCTGGTCCCCTCTGTAAGAGGAAGAGGGCGCCCCAGCGCAAGGGAGGAATTAAGAGGAATAGAAGGGGGCATATAATGCACAGTCACGAAGGTTCTTAAGAAATAAGCCCAGCAGATACTGCGTAAAATGAGAGAAAAGAGGGGACTGAATTCTAAGCGGAGAATTTCCAAGGCAACATTTATCTGGGGGCCTTTATACTCCCGTCCCCTGAGAAAGATGGTGTAACCTACTACACCCCAAAACAATATATTGATCATGACAGCAGGTTCAAACCTTTCAAGCCCCAGCTCTAGCCTAGCCACAGACTTGGACTACTTCCAGGTCCTGAGCCACCACACAGCCATCAATCTAGAGAGCCTGGTTTTCCTAGACGGACTATGCCCTGTCCAGCTTCCCCGCCAAGGTCCCGTCGTCCAAGAAACTTCCCCACATAGCAGCCTCCATCAAAAAGTTCACTTGCCAGGAATGGAAGCTCGCATGACTTATGAGCCAGTTCATCTCATAGACTAATCCGTCGTGCCAGCACTGCGCCAGTGCTTCATGCAGGTCGAGGCCGAGTTCTACCTCTCTTTCGGGGTTGACCACTCCGGCCCTGACGTACGCGAGCGGACCTGTCACCAGGAGGTCCCAGAGCAGCTGCAGCATCTCGCGGCGCTCATGGCCATTGATGACCTCGGCTGCCTGATCGCACGTCTCGGCACCGTCACAGGCGTTCTCGAGGGGCCGGCTGAAACCCGTGGTGTGGTAGTCGTCGTCAAAGGCTTCGTCGATGTCCGCCTCGCGCATGATGGGTCCCGCGCGGCGCACCTTTTCGTAGCCCAAGACGGCTCTCCTCAGAAACCAGTGTCGGTCGTTATGTATGTGCCATACGATGAGCAGGGAGCTCATGGCCGCTGACGGCGTGTTCCACCGCTCCGTCAGCATGCGGGCACATGTGTGGCTGTACGCGTCGTAGACGGTCCGGAGGACGTCCTCGCTCACAATGCCACCTGCAGTCTCCGTGATATCCGCGGTATTGAGGAAACTGTTCATGACCTCGCTGTTGCCTATATCACTTCCGACATCGACGACATCCGTGCCCTATAGCGTCCACATGTCAGGAGAGGTTATTACCGAGGCGCGGATTAGAGATGTCTGCTGACAGGGGTCTGCTGACGCAACTCGACCTGGGTAGATCGAGCTGCATTGACACAAAGCACATACCGGTGAGCTGAAGACCAAGTCACTCATGGTAGCGGCCGCGTCATGCCCGCGTGTGGCAGCTTCGGCTGCCAGTCCCATGAGGCTGCTTTCGCCAAACATTATACATTGCGCTGTTCTGCGATCAAACTTCGCAGACAGTCCAGAGAGGTAGGGCAGGTACTTGTGTTCGAGCGCGACCTTACCGCGGATATACCGTAGCCCCATCCTGGCACCTTCACGTCTCTCGGGTCCTCCGAATGTCCCCAGGGCGTGAGGGTCATTCGAGGCTGCCTCGAATAGTGGCTCGAACTCGGCAAAGACGCGGTTGAAGCCATGCTCATAGTAGAAGGCCATGTCGACACAAAAATTGCTGTATAGGACTTGGGGGTCGTATGCGCCATTCAGAAGGCTCGTCCATCCAACGCCAAATAAGGTGTTGGTTGTTAACAGAGGTGGAGGCCAGTCCTGTCCGTTCACCAAGTCAATAACTTTGTCGGACGCGCGCTGGATGCCCTTTCCCTTGGCTGGCAAGACCCTTCCTTGTCCTTGCTGCTTCCGCTTCCATTCCGACATCTCTGATGACAGACGCAGCTTGACAAGACCGATCCGCGAGTCGGGGTCTGGATAATCGATGCTGTTAAATATCCTGGTCATGGCTGCTAACGCCTCGTCGATGACTCTGCTGCAGGCGTCCACGCCTCCATCTCCAACAAGCTTCCTTGCCTCGACGTTCCCACTGTGGCTCGGGAAAGGCTTTGTCTTGCCTGAAGTGTGCTCAGCACCCCAGAAGTATGGCCCAAGAGGAGTAGAGCTGTATTTCTGCATGTACGCTGACGAGACTGGCTCGTCTGGCTGCACCGTGAAGGGCCTGCTCCAGAAGTGATTCCCATTTCCTTCAGTTGAGTCAGCGCTGATGTCGCCCATCTTCTGTTTGGTGATAAAAGCCGGAGCGAGCGCTGTGATAAGATGGGGTGTTCAGTAACGACAAGAAGCGAAAAATTCAGGGAACTCGAACGTGTGGGCCCGGGGCAATTGATGACTGAAGGAGGAGCCCTGTGACAGGAAAGACTGGGTCTGGCAAATATGCGATTGTTTGCATTCGAAGTGGGCGTGATGGCTGGGATCTGAGTGCTGAAGGGGCAGAGGGCACCCTTTTTAAAGACGTACGGACCTCCATTCACCTGAGGCCCCCAGTGACTGGCCTCCTAGTGACTGGCCCCCCAGTGACTGCCATAAGCTCCCTCTGTCGCGGTGCCCAACTGAGGTGCCATGGACTACTGGTGAAATTCGAAGTCCCTTACTAAGCAGCCTGACAGTTGAGTGGGTATCTCGAAAATACAATGGAGAGGTTGCGAGTTTCTGAGGTGTCATAATTGAGATGTCATAATACCCTCCCTACATAAACCCCACGGCTTCACCTATGAAATGTAGCTTCTAGTCTTCTTCTCTTCGCGTAACAACAAGTTCAAAACTATGACTTATTCTCCAGCTCTGTGACATCGTCAGTACTTTGTCCCATTGCGCGAAACTGATGACCCACCAATTTCGCTACGGGACGGTTCAGAGAAATAAGTAAATGGCCTCAATATGTTGACCCAAATGGTATTGAGGCCCACTTTTAACCGGTAGTTGGGAAAGGTACCGCGAGGCTCACTGACCACGTATCGCTCTGGACCCACGAGGCTCGCTGACCATGTACCGCTCTGGACCCACGAGACTGCCAGTGCGGCGCGGCAGACATAACCAATTACGATAGCGGCAGCGCGGACTGCATCACAAGTATTACAGTCTTATAGACCCGGAATCTTACGTCACCTTCTGAAAATTTTCTTATCTCTGCTCTGTTCGGTGACCTCCTAATCCCGGGACTCGGACTTCGCCGAGCGTGCAATGAATGTGGTGCCTGGGCTGTTTCTTCCACGGGAGCAAGAGTTCCAAGTTCGTGCTCTTTTCTTTCTCTAGCAAACAGTCCGTAAACTGGGAGATACCTCGTAGTTATCTGGATGTGTATGACACTGGACGGGCACATGCAGTTTTGCGAGAGGTTGGTGTCCTGAATACAGACTCCGATTCAAGCCGTATTGACATAACTTCCTACCTGGGTGACCCACTGCCACTTGAACATGTACAAAGAGCCGCCACAGGCGACAAGGGACAACATGCACGGCTGCGGTGGATTCAAGTACAGCGCAGAATTGAGCACGCCATCAGAAGCCATCTGGACCTCAACACAGCCACTTCCGACTCCCTATCAGATACGGGCGCTCACCCGAGCGGCAGGTAACTACTCCTGAGTGCATCAACCACGGACGAGGTGATCTAACCTAGTGAGCCTCTTGGTATTGGAGAAACAGCATAACTAGTCCCGAAGTTGAGACTTAGCTGACTTCTAATTTCACCTCAAGATGAGCGTGCCCAAGTTTAGACGTCTGTTCCTGGGCTTGAGAACAAAGGGGGGAGGCGGCATGCCGAGGCGTAACAAGGCTACAATAAGCTAAGCGGTGAACCGCAAAATCTTTTTGCACTAGAGAGTTGTGTCTACTTGGCAATCCGGCGGTGTGCGATCGACATACATCGAGCCCTGCATCCGATCCCAAGGGAAAGGATAGGTGTATTTGGCGACTTGGTTTTGAGAGAGTTCCTGTGGCCAACACAGTTCCATTCAAACGCGGGTTGATTCATATTAGCGCATATTTGGTAAAATAAACACCAAAGAAAAAAGAAAAAAACCGGTATGACATATGTGGCCGCGATAAGCCTTAGCTGGTGGTTACACAGCTTCACCGTAATCTACCTAGGAATTGGCTGACTGGCTGGCGGGCTGTTAGGCGGTGTGTTCTGCAAGCGGTCGTCAGGGACCGAAGTACCATACAATCCCGACGATGACCGCAGTATGTAGGTATGTACATCTCAAGAGCCACGGCAGGCGTGAGAATAGGCCATGCCTTCTTCTTTGCAGCACTCCTGCCATCAACATAGTGTAGGTTCAGCAGCGACCATGCAGTGCAGTGCACTACACTACAAACACCACACAGATTGACTTCCTGCGCTGCATTACATGTACATTGCATCGTGTGGCATCGTAGTATATTAATCACTGTGAGCCTGATCTTGGTCCGTTGGATTTTTATACTTCTTCCCTAGTATCATCATTGTCCTTATCCTTATCTTCGTATCTTACACAGTGTATATATGTATATAGCGAGGCGTCCTCGTTTATATGAAATCAGGGCTCAGAAGCTCGCGGAACATTAAAAGCTAAAAAATACGTAATAATAACAGACCTTCAAGATAACTGATGTACAGACCACATGACAGTTAAATGAAACACAGTAGTACTCTCTAGGCCACAACTCTTTTATCGAATACCAAGCATCTTTCTCCAGTCACCCTTCTTGGGGACGCGTACAAGCCAGTACAGAAAAAACGCAGCGCAGACATTAAAGACAGTGTATGCCCAGATGAGGGCGTAGTCGCGGTATCTGTTGCTGTAGAAGATGTCGGTCGAAGCGAGGAACTGATCCGTGCTGGCCATGGGGCAGTACTGGCAGTTCTCGGTCGCGGACGGGTTGTAAACGGCTCCCACGGGGAAGGACTCGAGGTATTCGGCGCACGTCTGGTTGGCGCGTGGCTGGAAGACCAGGAGCTCCAGCTGGGAGCACCGCACCGCGTTCTGGCCCACGCCCGTCGACAGCATGGCGCTGATGATGTACGTGATCGGCGACACCCGGTACATGAAGATCCAGAAGCCCGGGAGGTCCGAGCGAGGGACCATGACGCTGTGAAGCCGGTGTCAGTCAGTCTCTCTCTGTCTCTCGGGGCACCCAAGACCGCGAAGGATGGTTGGTCAACTTACCCGCAAAAGATCAGCGACAGCGCAAACATGAGCAGGGACAGGATGGCGCCCTCCTCAGCTGTGTTGGCGCCGGCTATGCACATGTCGGCGAATGTGGATTGGAACAGCATGAAGGTCCAGACAATGAGAAACATCAGACCGCCGCGCTCGGTGACCGAGTCGGTTGGTATCCCGTTGTTGTTCATACCCACCAGGTAATAGAACGGGAAGAAGATTAGAAGCGAAGCCAGGGTTGTCCACGGCAGCTCCACGACGATGTTGGACAGCATGAACACGTGCCAGGAGTACATGCGCGACGCAGACTCACGGCCCTCGTACTGTTGTCGTTGGATGATGAAGTGTGGCATGGTCTGGTACACCAAGAAGGCGAAGATGACGAGGAGCATGAATATGGAGAACATCTGGTTCTGGAGCCCGGAGATGGACAGCTCGGCCTGGTAGAAAGACACACCAATGAACAAACTCTGCTCACATGTTAGTCTGATGGCTGTAATGTCGTGAATCATCGGGCGTACGTACCATGCCACCACAAAGGAACAACTTGGCGTACAGATATGACGGGCTCCGCCAGTACTGCTGAAAGACCCTCTTGGTGCAGACAGCGACCTGAAGGTAGAAGGGCGTGGCGTAAGAAGACGACATGTCGACCTCGTTCCCTGGGTTGGATGTTGACGACTGCCGTGCCTCTAGCCGCCCGAGTTCCTCCTGCACCTCTGCATACTCGCCGCTGTTGCGCCAAGTCTCGTGCCAGTCCCGATCCGCCCGGGCTCCCGGCGCAGCCCCGATGGCCTTCAGCATCCACTCGGCCGGATTCTCGGCCACGCCGCATGGGGTGGCTCCGTGCTTCTCGAAGTAGCCGGTAAGCGTCCTGCTGTTTTCCCCAATGTCGCCGAAGTAGACCGTCTGGCCACCCTTGGCGAGGAGCAGGAGCCGGTCGAATTGCTGGAACAACATAGCTGAAGGTTGATGGATGGTACACAGGATAGCCTGTCCGTGATCCGACAGCTTCTTGATCAGGGCGGTAATTGACCAAGACGTCTGACTGTCGAGGCCCGAGGTCGGCTCATCCAGGAACAGGAGGAGGTCTGGTTTGGCTGCGAGCTCGACGCCGATGGTGAGCCGTTTCCGCTGCTCGGTATTCAAGCCTGCGAGATTGCACTCGTTAGTCTGATCGGCCCAGGAGAATCGGGGCCCGTTTCACTCACCTTCGCCGGGAACACCGACCATGGCTTCCGCGTAGGCCTCCATGCCCAGTAACCCAATCACATCCTCGACGTAAGCGTGCTTCTCTGCCGTTGGCGTGGTTGCGGGCTGTCGAAGCATTGCGCTGAATCGTAGGGCTTCCCGCACTGTTGCCGTTTCGAGATGGATGTCTTGCTGCTGCACGTACCCAGTCTGTCGTTGAAATGATTTCTGTCGGAGCCGGCCGTTCACAAGCATATCTCCAGTCACCACACCGACCGTCACCCGATCCGCTAGAACATTCAACAGCGTGGTCTTGCCAGCTCCGGTGGCACCCTGTTGTCCATCAGAATCAATATGTTGCCGGCAGCCCGTCGCGGGTACTCACCATCAGCGCTGTCAAAGTACCAGGCTTCACCCATCCGTCAACGTGATCTAGAATCCTTCTACGCTCTCCCTTGATGGATATGTCGTAGCAGACGTTGCTCCAGTGGAATATGGAATCGGACTTCTCCTTTTCATCCGAATGCCCAGCTGCTTCATTGTCTGATCCTCGATGCTCCTCTGTCGCCCTGCCCTCAATGCGGACGGGACCAACTGCTCCGGACTCCTCATCGTCGCTGGCGTATGACTTGGGCGATTTGTGGCCATGCCCCCGGCGGAAGACCAAGATTTCACCTTTGCTGGGATGGAGTGACAGGTATTCGGCTGCAGCAATGTAAATTACCATAAAAAACACGACGAAACCAACCAGGATGCCGAAGTTCCTGTTTCACACGGTTAGCGACCCGAGGATACCGTGCTTTCCTTGTCCGTCCTTACCTCCACAAGTGGGAGTGGTAATAGCCGTAAAGATTGTTGATATAGAAGTCCCCGTCAATGAAGTCCTGACCGGGGAGGGCCCCCGACGTCGCACAGGCCCTTTGTGCCGGAGAAGCATCCATATAGGGCAGGCCCATTGGAACGAACTGTGTACAGGGGAACTGCCGGCCGGAGAACTCGTTGGCAACAAGACTCTCGTACGCGTAGGCGATCGGGTCGATGTAATTGATCCAGCGAAGCCAGCCTTGCATGCTCCTTGTTGGGAGGACAAAGCCCGTGTATATCACAAGTCCCAGAATGAGCACGGCGGCTGGGGTCAGGGCTTGCTGGATGGACTTGGATCCTTGTGCGATGGTGCGGAAGATCATCGACATGGTGAATGTACAGGTGAAGCTGAACAGGAAGAAGATGAAAAAGGGGCCTGCCTCTCGACGTAGGTTTGTCATGAAGTACAACGGGACGTTGAAGCAGATGGCCGAGAGGATCTTGCTCGGAAGCTCGGTAATCATGGACGAGATTGCTTCGGAAAATGGGTGGTACAGGGCGTAGCGATAGTGCTTTTCCACGATTGGGCGCTGCGCATAGAGCGAGAATATCTACAGACGCGTTCGTTGATGATTAGCAAGCGACACACAGCACAAGCTCACTGCCAGTGGGTATACGACCAACCTCCAAGGCGCAGCTCAAGGCATTGAACAGAATGGCGAAGTAGAGCAGGATACACTTGCTGTTGAGTGTCTCGGCGGTGGGAGCAAGGTCGTAGTAAATGCTGCCAAGTGCAAGGGCGATGACCAGATTGGCTGCAACAGTGATGGTGAAGAAGGTTATGTCGCCCCTGAGTCGCTGGAACCCACGAGACATGCAAAGCTTGACCTGCATTGGGACCGAGATGGTGTAGGGCGACTTGTTTCTCGTCAACGAGGCTTGCCGTGACTTTTGGGCTGCCTTGAGATTCTCATGTTCCGGGCCATTGGTAGGAGACGCGTTCTCAAAAGTTGCGATATCATTGATCAGCTGCAGCCGCTCTTGACCGAACTTCCACGCGCTGGCGAAGTCATCGGGAGACTGCGGTACCGCCCTGACGTCCTTAACGTCAGACCGGATAATTCGTTCCTCTGGGTTCGTCATGGAGGTGAGAAAGTCTGCTGTTGTCTGGCGATCGGGGCAGTGATAGCCCAAGTCAATAAAATACTGCTTGGCCCTGTCCTTGGGGCCGAAGTAGATCTGTCTGCCTTCGTACAAGACGGTGACTTTGTCGAATGTCTGCGAAAACAGGTGAGTAGGGTCGTCGTGGCGATGTACCGAGGATCGGGATGCTCACATCATATGCAGGCTGGGAGGCTTGGTACATGGCCACAATAGCAGTAGTCCCCATCAGCTCGCTCGACAACCGGAGGGTCCTCGCAAACTCCAGAGCGGTCGCACTGTCCAGGCCTCGTGTGCTGTTGTCCCAACATTGAATGGAACCCTGGCTCAGCATCACCTCGGCAATACTGACTCGCTTCCGCTCACCACCGCTCACACCACGGACATAATCATTGCCAACCCGTGTGTTGATTGTGTGGGATATGCCAAAGACGGCCATGACAGCATCTCTGACGTGGCGAGCGTATTCTTGGCGGCTAACGCCAGGGAGCCGGTTCTTGGGGGTCCTTCCCAAAGCGGCAAACATGAGTGTCTGGCCTACAGTCAGCTGGGGGAAGTGGATGTCTGTCTCCGCTTGGTAGACGACCTCGCCGCGGAATCGACTGTGCATCACGGCCCAGGGCACCCCTGTTCGTCTGTTACCATACTGTTCTCTGGTTGTGAGCATTGAACGCAGCCCTTACCTTGATAGCTAAGCATTGACTTGCCGTCGAGATGGAGCCCCCGGACCTGGCCAGCGATTGTTTTGAGCAACGTGGAGACACCACTGGATTTCCCTCGTCAGCCTGGTCCAGTCGAACACCTCCGATGGACAAAGGGGCAAAGGGACAAAGGCACAAGCTTGCCTGCCTGGACGGCCGAGCACCAGGAGCATCTCTCCGCTATTGACCAAGCCGTCGAAGTCACTGAGAATCTGAATCTTCTGCTGCCGCTTCGAGATCCACTCCTTGGCAATCAGAGGCGCCCGCCAGAGCACGTTCATCACATCCTTTTGGTAGTCAGTATCCCTTCCAAACCCGTGGACGCTCAAATATCGCCACGAGACGCCGAGTGGTTGGCGAGGGTACTGATCAGGGTCCTTCGAGAAAGCATGTAGGAGAGCTGAGATCCATTTCCGGGGGTCAAAGTCGGCCGAGTTGGGGTCCAGAGAAGGGACCGGAGAGTGGAAGGGATTCTTGTCATGTTGAGTGCCGGCCGATCTGGCGCCCGCTTGACTCAAGGACCTGGCGAGTTCCGCAACACGTTCATCTTCTGCCCTCGACGAGACGTTGTAGGCCTCGCGTGCGTCCCCGTCGAGCGTATCCGAGTCTTCCGCTGTTACCAGATTGGCCGGGGAATGATTCGTACTGCTCGACTTCCGGCTAGTAGGCAGCTCTTCGCCATCTTCTCTCTTGGCCCGATCTGCCATTGTGAAGAGTTGCAAGATGACTAGTTGCAGCCAAATGTAGAGCGCGAGAAAAGAAGGAGAGAGAAAAAAAAAAAAAAAAAAAAAAAAAAAGAAGACAGAGGAGTGCCTTCACCTGGCGCAGCAAGCCATCCAGGGCCGTTCCAGGAAACAGGCCGGCGACATCTCCTTATACCCTCCCTCTGCCTTGAGAGAGATCGGTCGCTTACCATACATACTCAGGGCTCTGGTCGATCCGAGACTCCTTTGCTGACGCCATCTTCCGAGAGGAGCCTCCCGAGCCTCGGGGTGGAACCCTCGGTGCTCTTCAGACGTAATCCGCACGATAGGATGCAAGAGCTATGACGCCCACCAAGGCCCTGTCAGCAGCTGGGAACAGTCAACATTCTATGTAGATCTATGCAGTGAGCCCACTCAGCCCTGGACTGAAATGCCGGGCGGTCAAGGCCGAAGACGTTCTTTTTTGTTCTGCCGTGTGGTGTCTCGGAACCGACATGCCTAGAGGGGTTTAGTGGCGGTGGACCCAGGTTGGACTCGGTCCAAGCAGTGGCCGAAACACCACCGTTGTGGGTATTTTGGCGACGCTCCAATCCGCTTCCCTACCAGTCGAGTGCTCCCATCATATCCGAACCAGAATTATCCTGCCGAAATGTCCGATGCGCCAACCAGCCGTAGACTTGCCAGGACCTGCGACACCTGCAAGGCCCGCAAGGTTCGTTGCTCAGGTAAGCTTCCGTATCGAGGAGCAGCACATCGACACCATGAGGACAAGAAGACACGGCTGATCGTTGCTGCTCGCAGGCTATCCTGGCCCTTGCCTGAGTTGCCTCGTAGGTCTCTTGAGGCGTCCCTGTCTCCGTGGTGGTATCCTGACACTCCAAACAGCGCCGAAAAGAGAATTGTCACTTCAGTCCTGTGAAACCAGCGCGAAGACCCAATGGTAAACCCGTTACGCCAGTGCAGTATCGAAGCCAAAGTTGCCAACAATCAATGCATAGTCAATTTCGAAGTCACGGTCAACAACTCGCAAAGTCCAGGGGAACATAGCCCGCGCAGAAATGAATCCGCTGGTGGTCAAGTCAGTGTCAACGTGACCAACCCATGCTGCAAATAGCTGCTGATATAATTCTTCCAAGCCCGCCGACAATTTGCCAAATCTCTATGTCGACAAGCTTCTGTCTCAGGCTCGAGCCACGGGCGGCCTAAAGGACAGCAAACCATTTGCCGTTCAGGTATGTTGTGTTGGCGTTTCTGCCGCTAGGTTTTCTGTTGACGGTATTAGGGAAATGAGATATTCGGCATGTTCAAACGGCGCTCCCTGCCAAGACTCTTCTAACCATCACCGGCAGTTGGCAATTATAGAGTGACGTTCTTCTCCGATAACAAACTGCTGCATATATCGAAGCAGTTACAGAACAACAAAGTAGACGAGCTACTGGGAAAGATAACGTCACTAGTCCAGTCTCGCCTACCACGACATGACACGGCGTCTTCTAAACCGTTGCAACTTGCTAGAGAAAACCGCGGTATCGTCATCGGTGCCAGCGAGGCCAACTCTTACTTAGAGGGTGAGTGCTGGTACTTTCCACGGTTTCCTGCCCTTCCTCTGTCCACTGATTTCCAGCTCGCCCACTCATGTCATCTCCTCTGCCCTTTTCTGGAGACGTTGACTCTCATTCTCTGTACTTTAGCATACTTCACACGGGCTCATCCCCTCTACCCCTTCCTTGACAGGAAAGCCTTCGAGGACACCATGTTGGCTCCAACGTTCTCGCAGGAGCTCCAGCACAACAAAGCCTGGTTGGCTTTGTATAATGCTGTTCTTGCTCTGGGCTGTCAGCTCTGTGGCGAGGGAAGCTATCAACCTGGAAGGGGAAAATCATGGGGGTTATTTTCCACGTCTATGTCCCTATTTCCCGACCTGCTCAGCCTTCCTGACTCTATCCTTGTGCTTCAAGCGTTGACAGCAATGTCTATCTATTGCCTCTCACTTTCCTGCATGGCCATCGAACATGTTGTAATCCAAGAGGCTGCCAGGAGGGCACAGAATCTCCGGAGTCACAAACTTCCAGAAAGCAGTACCCTCAGCTATCAGAAGGCATTTTGGACCCTTTATTCAGTTGAGAAGATGTCCAGTTTCCACTTCGGCAGGCCTTCTGTAAGTCATGAAAAGCTGTTAAAAGCCTATCCCGGTTCCGCACATGTCCGGATAACTGGCCAAAACGAGGTGCTGATGGCCAGCAGGCGTTTGCTGATCACGACATCTCTGTCCCCATTCCAGTAGTCCCTGAAGCTATCTTTGGCGAATATGATTGGATGTTGGCAAACGCACGTTATGGAAGACTACTCTCCCGGGCGGCGTCTTCTCTCTTCTGCGCCGGTGTGACGGGGAAGACCGAGGAATACTTCCTAGAGGTCATCGACCAGCTCGAGAGCGAGTTGGAGCGTTGGAGGATGACGACCCCAGTGAACGGAAAGCCGAACGACACATTCAGGATCAATCTCATTGAGACCTCCCTCCTCAGGACGGCTTCTGTCTGGACCCACCTTATGTACAACAGCTTCAGGTTAGCCCTCTGCCGCGCGAGGCTGTATCTGGCGGCGAGGACACGCGGGCTCGTGAGTACGGCCAGTCAGGCCGAAAGCACGAGCATCATGTCCGAGGCCGCGCGGAACGTGCTGGAGTTGGCAGCTTTCATCGACGTGGATCCCTCTACTCCGTTTTGGTAAGGAAGCCCCGTCATTGCTTCCACGGTTAAGGCGACTTACTGACAGTCGTTCGTGCAAGGTTCGCTGCTGGGATCCCTATGGCGTCACTCCTGGTCGTATTCGACGTGGTGATAAGCTATCCGAAACACCCGGAAACAAACACGAACCTCGCTCTGCTGGACGTCGCGGGCGGCCACTTCAGCAGGATCGAGTACGCGAGTGCTGGTTGGCTTCCGGGCTCTCTCCTAACTCAGTTCTCACAAATCGCTCGAGAGTATGTGAGCAGGGGCAAGACTAATGACGGGAGCAGCGTGCTACCCGGCAAGCCACAGACCGAGAGAGTCACATCAACAAGCTCAGGAAAAGTACCTCAACCGGCGCTGGATGGCGACCTTGGAGCCACGAGCGGTCCTCCTCTGCAGCCCGCGTTTGATACGGTGCCGGTGAGTAACGGTAGCCTCTGGAAGATGATGATTGTTCGGCGCTTCGAATGGCTAACAAATTTTGCGCAGATTCCTAGTGGAGACCAGGAGTTTCAATTGTCGGATATGTTGTATTTCCCTATGGGCGATGACCCTTCCCAATTTGGCGATGGGCTACTAAACGGCACGGACTTGATGGAGCTATTTCATTCGTCCATTCCTTGGGACTACCGGATGGACGAATAAGGAGCGCTCAATGGCCATTATACCAGCGATACAACCGTTTGTCAAGCTCCCTCGTGACAGGCCAATCGTCTCACCAAAATCAAATTTGACGACACAGTTCCTTTGCTGAGCGACCTTCATATTAACAGAAAAGCGCCAGTGCCAATGAGACCAGGACGACTCTGACCTGCATACAGAGAACCAGATTAGTGCGATGGCCAAGACGGATAAATTATTTGATTCGACCTTTAACCATTACGTACTTTGCTTCTGAGCTGATGTTTGCTGCCTTGCTCTCCTTCATGAGTAGCTTCTGGTGTGATGTGTAGTAGGACATCAGAGTTTGTTATGCGACTAGAAAAGGAGCTTCTAGACGTCAGTATCTAGGCTATTACTAGTCTGAAATGACTTCGTTTTATTCTCTAGTTTAATTCAGTGCCAGAATTCTCCAGAACCGCTTCTGAAGAATACAGTGTAGCTTACATAGCCGTGCCGTCACACCTGGATTTGTTTCAGGGAGCCTTACACCGCGAAGGAAAAGCGAAGGTATAATTGACGGTCCTGCAGGTTCACATTGTACCTTGTTGCAGGTAGGATTTGAATGTTGGCCAGGTATCGAAGACAACACTGAAGCTGGGCAAGACTCGGTAGATGACAGCTTTTCGAGGTGAAAAATTCGGATCGAATGGAATGCTCGTACTATCAATTTGATACAGCTAATTAGATACTGAACGCAGCCTGGCCACCCGCAGCATTGATCAAGAACTCGAACACTGAAATTAAGCCTTTTGAGCCGCCAAACGAATGTTGTATTCAAGCTCCAGCGAGGCTTTCGGGTGGTCCTTCACCGGGACGAAGTCAACCACCAGGTCGTCCTTGACAGCAAAGACAGAGTCGTTGTCAAGATACTTTGTCTTTTTGTCAAAGATCTGCGTCACCAGAGGTGCGTACACGTCACCCTTGCCAGCCTGTGTGCGGGTCAGCTCCTGATCACGCTTTAAGCCCCTGGGCGAGGAAAGGGAGTCTTACCATGATGTGGATGTGGGCTGGGCGGTACGGGTGGCGATCCAGGAGCTGCAGAAGCTCTCCTGCCGGGCCTGCGGTGTGTTAGTCACGCTGAGCTCTCTTCCGGGCCGGTCAGTGCACTCACCGTCGTATGGGACCGGGTATGGTACTGGTCGGATACAGTAGAGCCCATAGTAGCCGTTCTTATCCGTGGTAAGCTTTCCCCTCAGGTTGAACTCCGCCTGGTCCGGATCCTGCTGCTCATACAGCCCGTTGGTGCTGCACTGCCAGATATCCACCGTAACGCCCTCGAGCGGCTTTCCCATCGCCGCGTCCGTGACGATGCCGTGCATGAAGACGACCTCGCCGTCCGAGGGCATGGTCTTGATGATGCTGGCGTCGTTCTCGGTCGGCGGCGTGTCCTTCCTGAAGAAGGGCCCCAGGATCGCGGTCTTGGTGCTCTCGTAGTCGGCGCCCACCAGCAGCTTATTGGTGATCTCGTCGACCAGGCTCTCCAGCCCGATGACATCGCAAAGCAGCTGGGTCTCGTTCCGCCGGTCGTTGGACATCTGCCCCGACCGGTTGAGAAGCTCGACACCCTGCATCCACTCGGACACAGTGATGTCATTCTCGCGGGCAAAGTCGTGCACGTGCTTGATCAGAGAGGTCATGACCTGCCTGATACGCGGGCTGGCCTTGGGGCCGGTTGCCGCGATGACGCTGTCTGTGAAGTTGGGGTCATATTGTGGCTTCTTGCTGGCACCTCCGCCGTTGACGGCACCATTCGTGGTGGAGGACATGGCTGTGATGTGTTTGAAAGGGAATTAGGTTGAGGGACTGAAGTGAAGGCCTGTTAGAGTGATGGCTGTACTTGGGATTTTGACTTCTTTGGATACGGTCGAGGGGCAGAAAGTATTCCAAATGGCTGACGAGTTCATGTGAGATATAAGTAGGATCGATGGTTACAAGTGTGTTTTCCGCCCCTTGTCTCCCTCTTACAGCATACGACTTCTGGGCATGCCGGAACAAAGCTCTGGCAAATCAGCAGCCTGCTATTTGTTGTAGAATCTGGGGTTGACGTCGGCTATGTCCTCCTCTGCGGATAAGTTAGCGAAGGGCGGCAGATAGGGGTGCTGGCCAGTAGCCGCTTGGCCGCCGTGGAGCTCTTGAGCTCCGGATGCCCCGCAGAAGCCCCCGGATTTCTGGGTCCACGACCTGCCGCCTTCGACACCAACACTCTCAGGGTAAGCGTCAAGCCAAGGATGTTAGACACAATGCAGGCTGACTGACCTTGACAGACAACTAGAATATCGGCTAAGGTCGAGAGCCAGTTGATGGGCAAATAGTTAGGCTTGTGGAAATCAAAAACAGTAGTCACAAGCTAAAAGCGGCCCTGCAGCGCAAAGGTCCTCTGGGAAGATACTCGGATGAGTACCCGGAAGCTTGGCGAGGTCATCGGATATGGCCCTGCAAGGGCCCACGTCTAGACAAGAATGCTCCCTAACTTCATCCTGTAAAGTGGCAACGGCACTTCGGGGCGACCGCATGCTCCTATCTATTGCGGTAAACCCACACAGCGCCTTCCTTTTGGATGAACAAGCCATTTCCCATAACCTCGTGATATTCATGTGTACTCGTCAGTGAAAGTTGGCCCTAGTACAGCCTCATGTTCGTATCCTCTGCAGGCGGACTCACACACACCCTATGCATTTACATGTATGGAAGGGAGGGTGCTAATTTGGTGGGTAGTTTTGTGAGGCGTTTCGTTGCGAAGAGGGTGCTATCGATTTCTTCTGAAGACAGCGTGAATCGTAAGAGGACACAAGCAGGAATGCGAGGTATTGAAAGGCGCGGGCAAAGCTGTTGACACAGGTTGTGAGTGAGGGCGCATGCATTTCAGTTTGGGCCACACAAATGTTCTTGAGCTGCTTGGGGGCTGAATCAGACTTGGCAGATGGGGCCAACTACCCATCTAGTCTATGTAGCACACAAAGTGTGAGGCGGCCACTTGGGTCGGTCTATATAGCAAGTGGCTAGGTTGTCCTGCGGATTCCTTGCCTCATGAGCTGGCGAGAACCCACCCTCCCGTGCTATGTACATACTTCAAATATCTATGCGCGTCACAAGTCTCAGATAGTGGAATTTGAAGAGCTATATGTTCTATGGCTGAAGTCTGCAACGAGTACTAATATCCTCATGTAATCAAGTTTAGAACAAACCGTTTGCTTGCGGAGTCATGACAAGATATCAGGGGCCGGTGTTGGCAAGTACCCTAGCCAGCTTGATGAACCTAGACAAGACGCACCAATGTGTTTAGAGCATACCAAGCCATTGAATTGTGTCCCAGCTGCGAAATAACAGCATACCTAGGTAGATCATTTGGACGTTTCCATCCTCCGTGTCACCTCCAAGTGCTTGTATGGTGGTCAATATCGTCCGAAGGGTACTGGTGATCCGGAGAGTGTGCGTTGAACCTCGCGTCATTGGGGGCCACGATAGAACACGGTCACCAGCAAATCTACATCCGGCTACACCTCCTGTTAGACTGGTAAAGACGCATTGCCATTATTGAACTGCCAACAGACTGCTGGGTGTTTACAGTACTGTGATGTCTACACAGCCTTTCTGCTCGAATGTCATACGCTAGATACAGCCTGGCTCCGCGAAGCCTCGGAGGGAGGGACAAAAGCAAATCGAGAAAAATATTCTCGAGCACATGGAAGTGCTGTCCTAGAGTATTATGAACCGTGCAGGGATCGAACCTGCAATCTCCTGATTCCGAATTCCTCATGAGGGTATCACGGGTCGTAGTCAGACGCCTTGCCATTGGGCCAACGGTCCTTGGATGAGAATCTTGCATTTTCGGCTTGCTCAGGATCACCAGACAAATCGAGCTCTTGTGCTCGTGGAGTGGGGCCGATCACCAGAACTAGCGTGCCAAGGCAAGGCCGACTGATAATCAACCGGCCTGGCTGTGTGTGTAACAAGAACAGTAATTCAGTAGGAAGAACAGTAGCAGTCACGAAGCTGATGATGATCAGGTTATTTCACGATGTTCAGATCGGACGCGGCTGTTGGTTGGAGCTCAACTTTATTATACAACGTTCTGAAGTCGTTGCTGGACAGGGTAGGTACGAGGGTACCCGGGCACCCGGGTACCGCAATGAGAACTGCTCCCACCCTAACCCCGTAAATGATCAGAGGACGGGGGTGTCGCACCGAGACTCGTGCACGGACCTATCAGCCGACGCCAATTGGGAGCTTCATCAAGGTCATCTACAGTCCGGCCGACCGTCTCCGAGAACAGACCAAATCCGGGCAATTGAAGGCTCAAGTCCACCAACGATTGCACCGCCCAACATGGCACACGATGAAGCAATCGAAGCGCCGCGTCGTAAGGCCTCCTCTCCCCGTTCCAGCCCGAATGAGAGAATCTGCGCTGACATGCATCGACAACCAGAGGCGACCCGCGAGGAGATGCGCGATGCGAAGCTCCCGCTGGCATACCGAGACAGCTGCGCGAACCTCCTGATTCCCCTCAACCGATGCCGGTTCGAGACATACTACCTGCCCTGGAAGTGCGAGGTAGGTCCAGACCCGACTGCCCCGACGGTCGCCGCTCCCAACGGGCGCCCAAGCCGGGCTGGACGGGACTGTCACCGCACGCCCGAGGATCGATGGGCAAACGCTAACACACAAATGCAGCAAGAGAGGCACAGCTACGAGAAATGTCAGTACGTCGAGTTTAAGAAGCGGGTGGCCAAGATGGACGAGCTCAGAGCGGCCAAGGGTGGTGCGAGGAGCAATTAGACGGGAAACCAGACGCAGGCGAGCTGTGCGCATGTTTCAGGCCGAGAAAGGCACTCCAAGACGCAATAGACGAATTGATCACACATGACTCTTCCAAGACCCGCGAGCTCGAAACAAGTGGACACGGTCAATATCACTGTGGTCCAAGGTCGGCCAGAAGGAAGATACCATAAGCTCCATGCAAGAAGGACAAGAGAAGGCTCAGTGCATTTCAAGGAACTGTCCCCATCACCGTGTGCCTTTCAATTCGTCCAGATACTTCACCAACCGCTTCTTGATGACCACCCCGAGCACTTTGGCGGTATCCTTCTCGACAATGACTAGATACCGCAGCCCCAGCTTGCCAAACATCTCCACGGCATACTCAACCGGTGCAGTAGACGGGATGGTCAAGGGGGTGCGATTGACAAAGTCCGAGATTGGCCCTCTGAAGAGGTCAGCCATATCATCATACCCAGTCCCGTCTTCATTGGCACCTTCCACGTGCTCCTTGAGCGTCAGAGCATATTGGAGTTCCGCCTCAGGTAAGTAACCATGGCAAATGCCTTGGTCATTAACCAACACCAACCCAGCATCCATCAGCCCCCTCGCCTTCAATTGTGCCAATTTACTATGCAGAACTTGCCTGCTTATGATCCCATCCGGCCCCATATGAACTGTAATCTCCTCCATCGTATTCGTTGGCGGTATCAAGTCCTCCGCCATTCCGCCTCCTGCTTCCCGTACCTTTGTCAATGAATGCTCAGCATCCAGATATGGGTGCCCCAGCAGGTGCTGGCTCAGATCATACACGCTCTCCCCGCTTATGGCATCGGCAACCCATTTGCTAGTAAGAATAGCCACCATGAAAGGTGGGATGAAATTCACTTCACCGGTGAGCTCGAACATGATGACCGCGAGACTGACTGTCATCCGAGAGACACCGGCAAGAAATGCTGCTGCGCCGACCATTGCGAAAATGCCTGGAGAGATGGAGTCAAAGAGGAAGGGGGCCTGGCCAACCATCCGCCCGAACAAGGCACCAGCATCCAGAGCAGGTATGATGATTCCCGAGGGGACTTTGCAGCCGAAGGTGATGATCATGAGTAGCAGCTTGACCAGCGCACCAGTTGCTAGCCACATATAATACCCAGATTTGTCCTGCAGCGCCTCCATCTCGCAAACATACGACATTTCCACGTCTTCCGGCTCATTGCAGTCGACCAACAACTCGGCCATGACTACATCGCCCGTCGACCTGATCAGTCTATTTGGATACTGTAAAACAGATGTCAACAACACAACCAGAAATATTTCAAATACTGGGTGATCTTTGATGACCGAATATTTCCGGAAGACCTTGGACCACCGAAAGTTTGCCTGACAGAAGACACCCCCGAAGATACCACCGCAGATCCCCAGGAGGATGAAGACGATATAGTGGACGGCGTCGTAGTTGACGCCGTAGTTCGTCTCGAAAAGAACGAGCTTCCCCGTCGCCGTTGGGTTGAGCTCCTTGAGGGTGGCGGCTGCGACGAGCGAGCAGAGGAACGCTTTCCACAGCACGGGACGGGGAAAGTACGTGCTGATTTCCTGCGCAGCAAAGGTAAACCACTTTGACCACAGCTCACATGGGACGAGGATGAAATTACGAGCCCAAGTGTGAGGACAACTTACCTCGTAACTGAAGAGCACACCGCCAATCGGTGCCCCAAATGCGACAGACAAACCCGAAGAACACGAGACACTGAGCATCTCTCTCATCTTCCTGCCATTTCCACGGTACTTAGGGAACCAGTTGGCGACCAGATATCCGACACAAGTAGATATGTGCACAAATGGCCCTTCCTTGCCCAAGTTCATGCCCGTACCGACAGCGAAAACGGCACCCATGGCCTTGACAACAAGCACTTTGAAATCGAGGAAGTGAGGAATGACGAAGCCTGACAGGATCGTCTTGATCTCTGGGATGCCGCTTCCAGCAGCCATGTACATGGACTTGCCAGTCGTAGTCTCGGTGAATTGGACCTCGGCAGGGGGCTCGCCTCCCCCGGTGCCACCATCAGAATCACCACTGTCTGCGGCTGGTAGGGTTGCCTTGGTGAGCATCGTGACACCACCAGCGATCAGCCCATAGAAAAGAGCAACGCAGACATATATCCCGTATGCTGTCCCCCGGGAGGCAGACCACGGCCTCCACGCGCCGTCACCACACCGCTCGCGATCCAGCCACCAGCCGGCGCCGCCGGCACATCTCCCTTCTTTCCAGTCTGCGACACTCGCTACACTGACGTCCACGAGGAACGCCACGCCGGCGGTCAATACGCCAATGATGAACGCAGCCACCCAACCTTGGGCCGCGTCCCACCACAGCACCAACCGGTTGCCCCTGAGGCCTGGTCGGTGGTGCAGCGCTCGGTGCCGGGCGCTGTCCTTGACGAGGTCGTGGAGCCAGTCTATGGTGGTGTAATCATTGTACGGGAGGCGCTCGCCGATAGACTTCGAGGAGAGATGCAGGCCCTGTTCGTCCTTGGAGATGGCGCTGGGGAGCTGGGATTCTACGTCGCCTTCCGTGCGTGCTGTCGAGGGGGCACCGAGCAGTGTCGAAGTCTCGGCGGGAGCGTGTCGGTTTTCACGATGATTGTTCATCGTGACGGACAGGAAGAGTTTCTTCGTGAAGTCATACGCAGAAGATATATGTACTCGGGCACATCGCTTGATGAGCTGTAAAGAGATCGCGGCCTACCGGATCGAAGAGCTTCCTTATCATCACCAGTTCACTCCACGCCAGACGCTCCCCTCAGAGCTTATCAGAACCAGTCGTACGCATTTTAGAAGTGACATCACCGGCAACCTTGGGATGCTGAAGCAGCAAGCCACAGAGATAAGGAAGGGGAGATAAGCCCGTTCATTCAGATGCGGTCGAGACGAGGTTGAAGGTCGGAGAGGGTACGGGCCGCCTGCAGTTGGAGCTGTGGTCAGTTGGAGTCGGACCCTGGACCCCCGGCCACAACCTCCACCGTACTGGGCTTGTTTCTTCTTGACTCTCATCCTCTCAGAGAGCTTTTTGATCTGCATTGCAGCACCGCCACGAGCGTATTTCGGGCATTTCAGGGGTTCAATGCGTCCTTGCTTGGAGACGTCCCTGCGAGAACAGGGAACTCATCCTCATCGGGGTTCGAGCTCTCCCATGCCCTCGGCCGTCTCTGCCTCTGACTGCTCCCGAGCGACGAAGGCGCTGATTTCGGGGCTCGGGGCCCACGGGTCTCACCAACCTCGACGTTCATGCGCGCGCGAGAGAGAGCTCGTATTCACCGCCTGCCCTGGCCTTGCGTGCATTTTCGCGCCGTCCAGGCCGTCTCCATCGATCCCCAAGCCAGCGGCAAGCCGGTGGTACTCGAGGTACTGCAGCGCCGAGTACTGCCATGTGCACGCCTGGACCAGCGGGTCCGGCGAAGCCCACCCCTGAATTATACTACATGCGAGGCTCTTGAAACTTTTGAGGCTCGGTAGGGTTGCACCGTTGGGACTGTTCCTTTTCCGGTTCGCCAAAGATGCCTCCCTCCCTGCAAAGCGGAGGACGACGTCCTTTTACGCCCTTCCCAAGCAGGCAATGCTCCCTCCTCATGGAATGCCGCCCCCATATTGAAGGGGCAGTGGCCCGACACTTTGACGAGTGTCGATCAGTTGTGGTGCCCTTTTGGGATGCCCATCCCGGGCCAAGATTGGTGGAGGCCGCTTTTAGTGGCCCTTGGCAACCTTGGAGGCCGCTTTTCGCGCCCGGCATGCCTGCATGCTCAAACCCCCTGACGGAATTCTGCCCGTGTGCTCGTTACCGCATGTAGATGCCAGGGGAAACATTGAATCGAAACAGAAAACAAAAAGGACGATCACCCTCGGGGGTTGGGATGCTTGTTTCTTTGCCATGACTTCATATTGTCTTAGGGTCCCTTATTAAGATTGTCTATCCACCTTTCGTTCATATAAAATATATCCAGCCAGACGCTTTGCCAATCATTTTCCCACACTGACCACTCGCTTCTTCACGATCTCCCAAGCCATATCCAAAATGCAGTTCTCGCTTGTCGCCGCCATCTCCCTCCTCGCGTCCGCCGAGGCTGCTCACCTGTGGAGCGGGCCCCGTGCGAAGCTCGTCAAGACCAAGCAGGCTGTTGCTTCCAACTACACATGGACCGTGTCTGGCTGGAGTGCCGGTTGTGCCCGGGCGGGCTGCTACTATGGTATGCGTCTAGCCCTCTCCATCTTCGTCTTGTTGTACATATATAAGTGACCACGGCTGACTTGATTCTTTAGACTTCAACATCAGTGCCCCGGCCTTTTCGGAGTCAGTGCCCGCATTCAACGCCTACTGCTCGGGCTCCGGCGAGGGCGCCCCCTACGACGACTGTCAGATCCTCGACGACAACAGAAACCCTCACCAGGTTGCCGCCCGCCTGCAGGCCGTCAACACGACCGGCACAGGGGCTCACTTGGCCGTGAGCTACGAGTTTGCCGACCCCACTGCTGAGTAAGTGCTACCTGTCTTGCGCGAGGTGAGGAATGAGACGTAGACTGACGATCCGAACTGTAGTGGGACATACTGGAACTACACGGGCTACGCTGTCTCGTCGTACAACCAATTTGTGGCGCCGCTGTTGACATTCAACGTGGAGCCCACTGAGATCTGGGGTGTCGCTTGAGGGGGCCCCTTGACACCTTGATGCCGAACTTTGTGGTGTTCAAGTGCTGAACACCATGATACTTAGTCTATAGCGGGACACCTACACAACACATCCCAGTAATATTCTAATATGAAATGACATATATGCTTGATGTAATTGAACAATATCTGTCTTGCTCCCTCCTCGGTCATGCTTTTGCTCATCCTTGCATCCCGCCACTTGTCTCATCTATTCCAATCTGACCCGAAGTGTCCTGGCCGTAAGTACAGTCACCTGGATAAACAATCCCGAGGGGTAAGCACATACAGAATCGTCATAGAAAAATGCTCGTTTAAGCCAACTGGGTCCTCGAGATAGAGAGCGCCAAAGCTGCAGGCTATACAGTCACTGGGACCTGGCGAACGGCAGTTCTCCCGAGGACTCGGCTTCCGATGATCGACCACGAGGGTATCGCCAGATTCGCCGTGGCGGCGTTCATGGGGTCAAAAAGATTCAAAGATGCCGAGATCGCAGTGTTCTCGCAGGTGAAGAACCCTGGGGAGTTGATGGAGATGCTGGGCAAGGCTACGGGGAGGACATTCGGCGTGGAGTTCATGAGTGCAGAGGAGATCAAGGAGGGCGGCGGCACAGTAAATCCGTTAATAATGGGTCAGTTGGCCATGCGGAACACTTGCATGGCTCGTTTTGCGGGCGAGTATGCACCAGGTACAAAATGGGGTTTCGAGATGACCGGATTCAATAAATTCCTAGAGAGGGAGTAGAATGCCTTGGATGAAACATGTGCTTGAACGTAGGTAGCATAAGAACCCCAGCGGGAAGCTTCTATGGATCGCAAATGCAAGAGTTGAAGGCTCTGCCGCATTGTCTATGGAGCGGGCCACGGCAAATCACTCAACCCTCTTAGGGCCTTTGGTCGCCAAAGCCCGGTTGTAAGGCAACGTACATATTACGGGGCCATCGTCGTAGTCTCTCTCCAGGCTGTTCTCGATCATCCGCACCAACCTCTTCGCGAGCGACCTGTTGCTCGTAACAACCGTCAGCCCGGAGGACCAGCCATACAGGTGAGTGGTTCGGTTCCCGGGCACGTTCAGCAGGTGTGTCTCAGCATTGATCGCTACCTTCGGAAGCCTGCCTGTTTGCACAAGATCCTGGGCGCGTAGATCAGTCTCCTCGGAGAGCACCTGCACCGGTAACTTGAGGTCTTCTGGCACGTGGTGGATGGAGAGCTTCTGAAAGTCTTTCGGCCCGCCAGAGTAAAGAAGCCGCGCTCTTTCCAATTCCGTGGGGCTTGCAATCGTGGCCGTTATCTCACGAAAATGCTCCATGGCTTCCTTTGTGCAGACCAGCCGCTTCCCTCGAAGTGGTGGGTAAGCCTGTGCCGTTAAGAAGTTGGTGCCATTTGCTTCATCTCGAATCTGAGCCTTACAGTCCTGGCTATGCCACGGCTGCACGTCCACAGTAGCGTGCGAGATATCCGATATCAGAGCAATCAAGACGCTTGTGTCTAGGATAACGGTTGATCCAAACCGACCCAAGTCCTCGATAGGTACAAGATTGGATAATGCGGTATCGATGTCCGGTAAGGTTTCACCAGAAGTCCACGGTGCGTCTGCGCAGTCGACGGTGACGGTTATGTCATCGCCCCCAGTACTGCGCAACTTTTTGATGACTCTGTCCATGTCTTTACTCTGGCCTTCTTGTATGCGGCTGAGTAGGATCCGTATCCTCGGACGGTGGTAGTCATGCCAATATTTGCGAGCGGTGTCTGCAAGTTCCTTTGCAGTGCGAAGAATGGGGATATCCTCGAACAGTTCAGAATCATCCTCCTCATCTGTGTCCCCTTCTTCGTGATCCCAATCCCACCCACCAGCAGCGAGCTCAAGGAGTATTCGTTTCTCGTCCTTGCTGATTATGCGGAGCCATTCGGCTCCCCCATCGACGACTGCATGAACATAGACCATACCCGTACTGTGGCTGGCCTGGCCGCCCCGGTTGCGATGGACAATCAGCCCACCGTTCTCCTTGACCTCTACCTTTGGGGTTTTTGGTATTGACTGCTCGATCGACACCAGATCGCGACAGCGCTTTAGGGTGTCCCAGTTGCGCTCGATAGCAGGCAGGTTGCTGAAGCGTAGACGAGACTCTGCAGGACGAGCCTCCACTGGGCCGCCAGCCGAGGCTGCCGAGCCGTTCGTTTGCTCGTCCAAGAATGATTTTGCGGCCTTTCTCTCCTGCCTGACGGCATCCATCAGAATTGTCAGACCAGGGATGCTCAGGTGCGGGCCTCGGATCTCATGATATTTCTGCCGCAACTGTGTCATTTGTTGCAACAGCTCGTCACTCCTCGTCACAATGTCATGTGCCAAATCTCGCGGGCTAACGCCATCGTAGTCTCTGTCCATTTTCAAATAATTATGAACAGAGTATTTTCCGTTGCAGGCGGGAGGGATGAGAAGTGGTAGGGAGTGAAGTTTGAATTGTGATGATTCAGAATTTCAAGACTTAATGCGCAAATGAGCCCACTCAGTGTGTGGGCCTGGTTATGACGAGAGGGTTAGGGTCGGTGCTTAGAGCTCTGAAGCACAGCCAAGACCCAATTCAATCCAAAAGCGAACATTTTGATTTCACCTAGATGAGCAGATTGGGATTGTTGTTTTGCACAATACATTCATGACAGTCTTCCTCAATCTGGTATTCCAAAGTTTCTTTTATAAATCAAGTAATTCACCAGAGTCTCGTTCAAATTGCGTCTAATTTCCTTCAGCAAGTACCGTTTGCGCAGCAAGCCGGACCATCGCAGTGGTTTTCGTCACAAACCTAAAATCCAAAACTCAGGTTAGTCCGTTGATTTGCCTGCTCGAAACACGAATGTCAACCAATAGCTTCGGCACACGTACGCATTCTCGACGCATGATGCGATCCTCCATCATGTTCTCAGGCACCGCCGCAGCGAGAGCAACGAGGCAAGCAATGACGACAGCGAAAGCACGCATTTTGAAGGTTTTCCGAAATAAAAAATGGTTCGGGAAGCGGCTCGATCAACGAGGTGGTATCAATTTCAAAGAAGATTTTGCAATTAAGAGCACAGCTGAAGAATGGGTGAAGCCGAGAAGTGAAGTGAATGGATGTTGGGTTCTGGTAGTTCACACAACACAACAGTGAAAGGCAGAAACATTCTTTTATAACTGATCGCCTTCCACAAGTCATCCTCACAGTTTCCACTCGGAGTGTTGACCGTCAACCTGCATGCACGTCCCCAACATCTACGTTCGATACCAGATCCCATGCTCCTCCCGGTCGCACCACTGTCGACCCTGTTGCCAAGTGTTTCCGTGAACCGTGGTCTCGGGCGCGCCACAGCAGGCCAGCAATCCCGGGAGTCAAATAGAGCCCGCTCAATATGCGTATTACGGCCCCTGCTCGGACCGTGCCAGAAACTGGAGACCCAGGTCGTGGAGTGGTCGCTAGTTCCACACTGCTGCAAGGGGGCGGCACAGCAGAGGCTCGAGACGACACACATGCCGTGGCACCGGGCTGAAGCACGGGCAAATCGATATCTGAAAGGATTTGAGGGTAAACATCGTCTGGGCGTCACTGTTTCGACCGGCTGGGATATGCGGGTTGACTGGGTCCCCGTTTCATCGATTAGGCGGGCTGCACTGGCACCGACGTCTTGTGAGGCCACCCCGCGAAGCTTGTGAAGGCCACATTAAGGTCTCAGAAAGTGGCAATGGGATTTCCGTGATCTAAATCTAGACATGCACGTAGTTACAGAGAAGTTCGCAACACGTGGGAAACAAGACGATATTGTCCAGAGGAATCTGGTCACGATATTAGCAAGCTGACTCCGAGCACATGGACGTAGAATTTTGTTGCAATGCAAATAATACAAATCATTTTTTGGAATCCATATTTAACTCCTTGAGCCCAAGACCGACACTACCGAAAGAATGAACCTGTGCTCACCTGCCCAAGTAGGAGGCAAACTTTCTACTAGTTGCCGCCGTTGGGCTGAGGTTGGGGCTGGGGCTGGGGCTGGGGCTGAGGCTGAGGGGACGGAGCCCCGCTTCGACGCCCACGCTCTTGTTCTTCTGACATAGTGTTCAGAAAGGCTGATGATTTGTGCTGTTCGTGTTTGTAATACTCTAGTGCTCTAGCCGTAAAGTGTGTGGTGCAGCAATGTGTGCTTAAGAAGATCTCAGAAGGCATGAGATGAGAGGATTTATATAGTGGAACAGATTTGGGTTGTCAGGGAATATTTCATCGTGGAAATGGCTGGTGACAAGAATTCAATCGTGAGAAGAGACAATAGCATTGTATGTTCTTCAAAGATTGCAGTCAAGTTCCGACTAAAGTACTTCATCCAGTCAGAGGGTTGGCCAAAGAGATTGTCTCCTTCTACGCCCTGTCACGGCCTGACAGAGCAGTCTCGCCTTGTCACAATGACCATTTTGTCATTTTCTTTTTAGAAAAATTCCATGTCCCCATTTCAAAAGACTGTCTGCAAAACAATGCATACTATAGGATTTCTCATGGCACAATCACCATTGGCAAGCCTGTCAAAGCTACAAAGAGTTCTTGTTGTCTTCTCTTTACCACTTTGATGTGCTACATGTAATTCGATATGATGGATCTAAAAATAAATTACACAAAAGGGTCGTGTTTAACGATCATTACATGACTTCAAATTCTGTATCATTGGCCAAAAATGTATGCGTGAGTATTATGGTCATCTTTAACTTTGCTCGTTGTCCTAAGTAGAGAACCACGGCTATCAGCCCAGAGCATTTTGCAGTGATGCTTGGTCAATCCTACAAGAAGCCAAGTCTTGAGACGTGTTCCATCGAGTTTCCAAGGAAGACGATGCGGATGATTCAGACTCAAAAACTGTATGTGGAATTTGCTAAAGCTGTCTATGAGCCAGTGCGTTTTCCAATGTGGCCTATCAAACTGCTCGAGGAAAAATATCCAGTGTGGCATCCAGTTGAGTCGAGGTCTACCCGAGCTTTCCATGTCCACAATTTTAAAGAGCTGTATGAACTTACAAACCCAATCACATAGGGAATCCAAAAAAAGAAGGTAGAGTGATAGGTAAAAGCAACAAGAGAGCGGTGGGGCGCGGCGTGTAAGGCTGGCCTGGCAAAGGCGGAGGACTTTGTGAATACACCTGGCATGGCTGCTAAAAAGCATTGTCACAGTTGGGAAATGTGAACTTGCAAAACTCATATCTGAATTTCCAGTGGCCTTCGCAGTGTGTATGAACTGGCACAGCACATGCAAGCCATCGCAGGTGGTTGTGCAGGGAAACTTGTATACCAAGGACGGAAAGCTTAGCAAGGTGTGTGACAAACTGAAAAATGTCGGCTCATCCACAGCACCAATTGAAACATACGAATGAAATAAAAGTATACCAGATATTGCGGTGTAAGTTGTACAGTTGTAGAGCATCTGAGGCCAAGGCTGTCATTGCAACCAAGCACTTCGAGCCTCGGCTCGGCCACGGGGCGAAATCGGCGGCGGGAAGCTACGTGTGGATAATATCCGCTAGTCAGTCTCACCAATTTGCAAAAGCACACCAAACCAAGCTCTCGACCGCTCGTCCACCGACGGACGTGACAGGACCAGGGACAGGGACGAACACGACTTCCCACTCCTTGAAGTCAGTCCTTCCTTGATGCCTTATCCCCACTCGTCGTCCTCCTCCCTTATAGCAAAGTGCGGGACTACCATCACCTGCGTGCTCCGCTCCGCGCCGCTCTGGGTCGTCGTGATCGTCGTGCTGCTCTTCGGCTTTACGCGGCGCCGTGTCAGCCAGCTTGTCAGCACATATAAATCGCCTCCTCCCCCGAAGGAATAGTAATCACAGAAACGCACACCTAAAATCCTGCGTCAAGACGGAAACACGCTGTCAAGATGGCATCCGCGAACGCGTTGGGCTTCCTCCTGCCGCTCGCGGCCGGCGCCGCCGGCGTCGCCGGCGTTTCTCTGCTGCACATCGACCTGAAGACGGTAGCGACCAACTTCGTCACCGGGCCCGGGCGCACGAGTCGCATCCTGCTGGCACTCTTCGTCGTCGCGAACTACAAGAACATGCCCTTCGTATGGACTGTGAGGCAGCCCCCCCCACCCTTTCCCCCTTCCAGACGACACACGCGCTGACAGCACTTGCCCCCCGTTGCGCAGTACCGAGTCTGGGCGGCCATCGTCAGGAACTACATCCCCTTCCTGCAGGCCCCCGCGAAGACGTCGCGGATGCTCTTCCACTACAGCATCACGTCCACGTACAACTCCCTCCTCGAGACCGACTACAACCTCCACAAGTCCAACGCGACCTACTTCACCGACCTCGACATCGCGCGCACCCAGTGCGTGACGTACCTCCTCCGCGACGGCCTCAAGGCCATCTCCGCCAACGCCAAGACAAAGGCCGCCGTGACCCCGGACGGCACCGTCGCGAGGGGCGGCATGGGCATCGGGCTGGGCGGCGTCTTCTGCTCCTTCAAGAAGGAGGTCGCGCCCTTCCAGGGCTACGAGACGTGGACGCGCATCCTCGCCTGGGACCGCAAGTGGCTCTACATCGTGACGTACTTCGTGGTCAAGGGCAAGGTGAGGCCGACGGCGTGGGACGGCGGCTCCAAGTCGTGGTTCGGCCCGCTGCGGACCAGGCGGGCCGCCGTGGCCGAGGGCGAGGCGCAGGACTTCCAGAAGTATGTTATTGCTACGGCGATTTCCAAGTACGTTTTTAAGGTGGGGCGCTTTACTGTTAACCCGAGCATCCTGATGGAGCACAGCGGCCTGCTGCCTGAGAGGCCCGGTGGCTGGAGGAGTGGCGCCGATGAGGTTGGCGACGAGACCCAGGACGTTGGTGTTATTGATCTCAGCGCGGATGCCGAGTGGGACTGGAAGAGGGTGGAGGGCCAGAGGCGCGAGGGCATGAAATTCGCCGAGAAATTCGCCGCGCTGGATGGCGTTACTGGGCTGTTCGATGGAGGGGAGGACGGCGCCTTGGGACGATTCTACCCTGGTTAAGCGAAACCTTGTATCCTTACAGACAGACTCCTGGCTTAGATCAAGGTTGTTTATAGATGGCGATCGGGTGGACAGAGAACAGACATGAGACAGCTATGTCACTTAGAGATGGACGGAATAATGGTTTTAGACGTTCAAGAGGAGGCTTTCGTATGATTTGAACGCCAGAAGTAGACGACTACTTTTTCTCCAAGAGCCCTGTCCAGTAGGGCCCAATTCCTTTGGTATATTGTCCGTGCAAAATCCCAAACCAATCGGTGCGCACCCATGGTCATCAACCTGAGTTTCCGTAATGTGTACCTGCCTCCAAAATAACGAAGGTCTTCCTGAAGTTTTGAATAGAAAATGGTCGCGTCCACAGACCAAACGTACGTACTCCCGCACGGTTCTAGGAATCTATTTACATGACCATGAGACCAGCAATGCCGGCGATAGCAGCCATACCGAGGCCGTAAAGCTCGGGACGAGAGCCAGCACTGGACCCGGCGGCGCCAGTAGAGGAAGCAGAGGCAGACGAGGAGGCGCTGGAACCAGTAGCCGAGGCAGTGCTCCCAGAGGCTGAGGCGGAAGTGCTGCTGTTGCCGCCCGTGACAGCGTCGCAGATCTGCTGAGACACGGTTTGGGTTTCTGAAGGTGGTATTAGTTGCTGTACGGGAGATCTTACTTGACTGGAATAAGACGTACTGGCAATATCATTGGTGTTGCACGAGCTCGTCAAGCAAGACGTGGCGTTGGCGACGATGACATCCTGCTTGCCGCACTGGCAGGCGTAGTCCATGGACTCGCAGTCAGCGGCGCTGGCTCCAGCGAGGAGACAGGTCAGACTGCAGGACGGCAGCTCGGTGACGAGGGAGGCGACGTCAGAAGACTGGGCGGCAACCAGGCCGAGAACGGTAGAGAGGACGATGGCCTTGAACTGCATTTTGAAGAATTGTGGGTCGTAGAGGTAGCTACAGCTGGGATAGGTCGAACGGTGCGGTGGTGTTTTGCGAATGAAGCTTATGCCAGAGCTCGAAGGCTGATTAGGTAGTTGTATCTGAAATGTTGGGTTTGATATAATGACAGTGAATTAGTGAGACGGGAGCAAGAGGCCTGCCTGGACAGAGGCACCCCTTGAAGTATTTATCGTTGAAGTCTGGACCTCGCCAACCTAGTCACAAAGCTAATATAAAAGTGGGCGATGTGAATGGATACTCCTGAACCAAACCCATGTCTCCCCTCGGGAGTACAAACAGGATTGCCTGTTCGCCGGGCACGTCCGTGACAACGGGAAACGCAGATTGGACTATGGGGTCTTGGCTACGGTACCAGCACGGACTGGATCATAGGCCTTGTCAAAGCGATCGAGCCGTTGCTGCAACGATGGTGATGGTTTTTCACGTCCTGGCAGCTAGCTGCCAGCTTTTACCAGTCCCGCGAACCGGAAGACGTTGGCACATCTCGATTAGCTCGCCGGGACAGCTCATAGCGCCCGATATGAGAACAATTCTGCCATCGGGCCGTTCCAAGGCTGACTGGCAAGTGTGCCTTTGTTCTCGGCCACAAGGCATCCTTGGCCGAGCTGGCTCGCGAGAGAAAATCCCCTTCGAGACACCGGTTCTGTGTCGCGTCAGGCTGGCAACTTCACTAGAAGGCGCGCAGGAAAGAAGGTTGTCGAAGAAAATTAACGTTGAAACAGCCAATCTGCCATCCCGCCCCCGGCCTGCCAATGGCGTCCAACCAATGTAACCTCCGGTCAGGGGTAAAAAGGCCCCATTGCCAGGGTTCCCAGCGAATGGGGTCACCCGAAAAAAAGTGACGGATGGCGGGTTCGTCCCGCCGACCCACCTCTAAATCGACCGGCAGTTCTGAGACGCTCGTGTCTTGCAGGGCTGAGCCCGGACAAGGCTGGGTGCTGAAACCTCGCCGGGTGGTTCCGTACCAAGAAGCTTGCTTCCAGCTCGCTGGTCCTGAGCAGACCAGTCTTCTTCGCACATAACTCGAGAGACCTGGTTGACTGGAGGTGCTGATGTTGTTTGCTTTGGTCAGATATCGATGCAACGGAAGAAATCTTCACACAATTAGACTGGGAGCGATCAGTAGACGGATTCTAGTCATGCTGGGCGGGGGGCATCGAACTTGGGGTCCCGGTTGTAGTGCTACATACACAACATGCGCATGATGTGAGCGGTGGGCAGCATGGGCAGAAGATGGACATGCGCAAAGGACGGCTCTTGTGATCTTGCGAGATTGGAGATGGGGAACAAGACTGGACCAGTCACCACGCGGTCCCATGGCCCGTGTCAGGAAGTCGTATTAGTGTATATATCTACTCGGACCGCATAAGCGGTCGTTACTGTGGTAGATCTTGTCCGCGAGGATCTCAGAAGAGGTCGTTGGTGCCGATTGTGGGAGTGCTGATCTTGTAACCTGGGGCCGTACCAGGCTGTTGGATTGGTCAGGTGCGGGCTCGTAGGCATAAAGCGACTCAGGTCGGCAATGGCCCCAGCTGGCTTGTGATCATCCTCATAAAGCTTGTCCAGTCCAGGGGAGATTCCAATAGTCTCGTTCCACGGATCAACCATGGGTTCCTGCTCACAACAGGCCGTCAACGGCAAGCTTCACTCATTGCTTGCCGACGACAAAAAAGGAAATGCCGCAACATCAGGCCCCTGAGTCGGCTCAGGGCAGCTTTGAACCCTTTCACTCACTCGCCCTTGCCTCTCATTGGCCTCTCAGTGGTGGAGGCGAAGGACTTTGGGGTCCATGTGGCTGCTCAGACATTGAAGGGAGAAAGGCGCTGGCGCTCTGGTTGGGAATAGAAGGCCATGCGCAGTGATGTGGGTTGATTGATGGAAAGAGCTGGACTGCAAGAATCCAGCTGGGCAAATTGCCTGCCCCGCTTCACTCACGCTTTCCAGGGTTGGACGCTGCTCCCGAGGGCGTCATCGCGGGGCACTCTGCTGTCCGGACAGCTCAACGGCTCGGCTTCGTTTTTCTTGGAATCTCTGCACTTCCCCGGAGCACCCGCCCGCGCATTTTTCTGATCGACAATAAATCGCCGCAACCTGTCGTCGATCCTAAACTATCGAATCCGCTCTTCCTTCATCCACTTCGAGACGACGACACTTCAGATCAACCACCGCGATCATGCCCGAACGTCAACCCATCTCCGTCCTCTTCGTCTGCCTCGGCAATATTTGCCGGTCTACAATGGCTGAGGGAATCTTCCAGAGCCTTGCGAACAAGCCTGCATACCAAGGACGCGTAAAGAAGATCGATAGCTGCGGCACAGGTGCATACCATGTTGGCGAGGGACCAGATGATCGAACTATGGCAACGCTGGAAGAGCACGGCATCACAGATTATGTACACAGGGCGCGCAAGGTGAGGAACAGATGATTAAAGCCCAAGCATGCTGGATTGTGGCACTGGCTAAGACTTGAGCAGTTCAACGTGAAAGATCTCGACAACTTTGACTACGTTTTCGCGATGGACCGAAACAACCTCAACGATCTCCAGAGAATGCACAAGAACAAGCCCGAGGCCAAGGCGAAGATCATGCTGTTTGGCGAGTACTCGGGCACCGGCAAGGCAGAAGTCGTTCAGGATCCGTGGTATGGGCCTCTGGATGGCTTCGAGACAACGTACAACCAGTGCTTGAGGTTCACCAAGAACTTTCTCAAAGACGTCTTCCCAGAGGTTACACCAGAGGAGTGATGGGCGGAGGAGACAACTGACGCATACTTGTTTTGACTGACTGCCATTGCATATTTGGAGCCGCGGCGTTTCTGGTTCTGCTTGCGGTGCATCGCGATGATAGATCATCCTATGTTTGATACCACGGAAGAGATGTTAGATCAATCCCAGAGCCGAGTCCAAGCTGCTCGATCCGCGTTGTCACAAAATAGAAAAGAATTTTTTTTTTTTTTTTAAAAAAAAGAGAAAATCGTAGACGCCCAGGTCACTTCTCGTCAGCAGCCAGGCAGTACTGAATTGACAGCGGGCTCTCACCAATCGGGCGATGTGAAGTGGTGAACAGAAGTTCCCGAGAGGTACTCCGTCCGCATCATCAGCCCTATAGCCCTTTAGTACCTTGCGTATAGCCCCCAATTGGCGTCATCTCAGTTTGGAGAAACGGGCTGGATTCCAGTGGGCCAAGGCGGTCATGCCCGGCGATAGAAGCCACTTGAGCGGCACGAGACATCAGACGAAGCAGCCCCGGCTGTCCGATGGGCTTTTGGGGCGCTAGTAGCATGCACGTTTGGTCCGATCTAGCGTCCATACATTATTATATTGTATGCATGCAGCATAAGCCTTAAGAGCAAAGTCTCCCTGCTCGTCCCTGCCGGCTGCTGCTGAGCCCCGTTTCCCCTGAACAGGATGGGTGAGAATGAGGCTGTGTAGCGCGTTGAGGATTCCCATTGTCAAGTGATACCAACTGGGCAATTCGTGCGCTCACCGAGAAGATGTTTTTCATCATCGTCACCTGTAGCTGCTGCGGTGAGAATTGTGGGTATCTTGAGCGAGGCTGAAGGGACCCTCGTGAGTGACGTCTGAATAGTGGGCTATTTCGCCAGTCAAACTTTGATGTGTATGCAGACCGCCAGGTGCTCGTTTGGTCGTGTCTTGCCATCCGAGACAAGGCTGGGTTGCGCATGACATTGGAACCGAAAAAGACAGCAAGCTGGCAATGCTGGAGGTTGTCGCGCGGTTACACGCTGCAGAAGGTCGAGGGAGTCGGCAAATCACATCGAGGCCGGCCAGAGACTTGGGACCAGCCTAGACCGGTCCTGGCGGTCCTTGTGCTTGCTGGTGGTGGTCAAGGTCGCAAGCTGGCAAGCTGGCAAGGACCAGAGTTCCAAGGTCAACCGTTCTCTTGAGGGTGGGGCACGGCTTACAGCGGAGGAGAGTGGGTGTGTGTGGTCACTGTGGTGCGGGCTCAGCCAACGGGCCAGGGTCTCTGGCAGTCCTGGCGGTCCTGGCAGGTCTTGGGTCCTGGTTCCCCTCCTTCGTCGCAAGTCCCGCACCGCAATAATTGTGGACTGGGCACAGCAAATGCGCGAATCTGATCGGCCGACAGACACTCCTGCACTGCACTGCACCGCACCGCACCCAGGAACAGGGCACAGGGCCAATCTGAAAAGGATAGACAGTTCTTCATTCATGTTATATTAGAAGGGGAACCTCTCTCAGCCGCTCCACCGACTCTCTCGTCCCGATCGTTGGAAGCTGCCATCACCCATCCCTTCCTCTGAGCATCCGAGCTGCCCAATGTAAGCTCCCCCTCCCCCTCGGCTGTGCCACACAGTCGACACCCTTCGAGGCAACGTCTCAACTTCTTCCGCGCACATGCACAGCTTTCTGACAAGGCTCTCCATTAATAGATATCTGGATACGCACGCAGCCTTGCCGTTCCTCGATCGAACAGAAGCTGCCCCCAACCGGCGCCCTTTGTCTACTACCTAGGTAGATTATCCTTTCACCAGTTTCCGACTTTGTTCTCGGCGCACCTCACGACCAGCGAGCTCATTCTCGCACCTTGCGCCCGACGAAGCCCATCGCTGAGTACGGAGACCACGCATACCAAGATACCTTCAACATAGTCGTCAAGATGGCCGATCTACAGGGACGAAAGGTCTTCAAGGTCTTCAACCAGGACTTCATCGTGGACGAGCGCTACACCGTTACCAAGGAGCTGGGCCAGGGAGCCTACGGCATCGTGTGGTGAGTGGCTGGTGTCCCATGCTGCTGGCGACATGTGTATTGGCAGGCCGTCGGCTAATGACTCCTCGTGTGTTCGAATAGCGCCGCTGTCAACAACCAGAGTAACGAGGGCGTCGCCATTAAGAAGGTCACCAATGTCTTCAGCAAGAAGATCCTGGCCAAGCGCGCCCTGCGTGAGATCAAGCTCCTACAACACTTCCGTGGCCATCGCAATGTAAGCTGCCGGCTCCCGTGTCACCACCTTGCATAGCCCGCGAGCACGCCAGGACCGCGCCGAAGAGCAATTCGACTGACGCCGCATACTGAGTAGATCACTTGCCTATATGACATGGACATTCCTCGCCCAGACAACTTCAATGAGACTTATCTGTACGAAGGTACGTCGACTGCCTTGGGAACTGATCTTCTCGATTGCAAGCCCTACAGAATGCTGACAATGATGATTTCGTCTGCGCAGAGCTGATGGAATGCGATCTTGCTGCAATCATCCGCTCAGGCCAGCCCCTCACCGACGCTCACTTCCAATCCTTCATCTACCAGATCCTATGCGGCCTGAAATACATCCACTCAGCGAACGTGCTTCATCGTGACCTGAAGCCCGGAAACCTGTTGGTCAACGCGGATTGCGAGCTGAAGATTTGCGACTTCGGTCTGGCGCGTGGTTTCTCGATCGATCCCGAGGAGAACGCCGGATACATGACAGAATACGTCGCCACGAGATGGTACCGCGCCCCTGAGATCATGCTGAGCTTCCAGAGCTATACCAAAGCTAGTACGTCAGGCCCGTTTCTCGATGGCTTGAAGCCGTGTTGCTGACTGCTTTCGCTTTTCAGTCGATGTTTGGTCCGTGGGCTGCATCCTAGCCGAGCTTCTCGGAGGCCGACCATTCTTCAAGGGCAGGGACTACGTCGACCAGCTCAATCAGATTCTCCACATCCTCGGAACGCCCAACGAGGAGACGCTGTCCCGCATCGGCTCGCCCCGCGCCCAGGAGTACGTCCGCAACCTGCCCTTCATGCCCAAGAAGCCCTTCGCCTCGCTCTTCCCCAACGCCAACCCGGACGCCCTCGACCTGCTGGACCGTATGCTGGCCTTCGACCCGTCCTCGCGCATCAGCGTCGAGCAGGCGCTCGAGCACCCGTACTTGCAGATCTGGCACGACGCGTCTGACGAGCCGGACTGCCCTACGACCTTCGACTTCGACTTCGAGGTGGTCGAGGACGTGGGAGAGATGCGCAAGATGATCTTGGAGGAGGTCTACCGGTTCAGACAGGTTGTCCGGACGGTTCCAGGCTCCGGCGGAGGCCAGCACGCTGGGCAGCAGGGCGGCGCGAGCCAGGTCCCCATGCCGAGCGGTGGCGCCACGGGCCAGTGGAGGACGGAGGACCCGAGGCCTGAGGAATACTTGGGACAGCATCCCGGTGGTCTCGAGGCGGACCTTGCCATGGGTGCCGATGGCAGGAGGTAGAGTCACTGCTCCATGGACCCGGAGCAGGCCGATTTGTGGACTAGGTCATGCCGATACCTGTTATCGGAGGGTGACAGAGATGTCGAGGCTCATAAAAGAAAAGAGCACAGCGAGGTGATGGACTGCGTGGTCGAGGACCTCAGCCCAGCGCAGCAGGACGAGTACTGGCTGCGGGTGCAGAAGAGGCTGGAGACGGTTAGGCGGGTGCTGGAGAAGCAGCCAGGCGTCAGGTCGCCCAAACCTGCCGTCTCCATCCTAGGTGCTGAGGAAGGAGGCAGCAGGTGCCTCTACGAAAAGTGCAAGGGGATATATATAGAGTAGGGCAGGTGGTGCAGTGTGGTGTGGCCTGGTAAGTGAGCAGGCTGAGGGAGGAGGCGGGCAGGTCGACGTCTCTCCATCTCTCCTGGATAACAATTTTTCTCATAGCATAGTATCATCGAAATCATTTCTTGGATGGCTTGGCATCTCTGGCGCCGGCTGGGAGAATGGGCATTGTGATTCCGACCATGTGTCAATCAGCTGTGCTCGAGTGTGAAGCGAAGGTAAAACTAGTGGGAGATTCGAGTTTGATAGCTCGAGCTCTTGTATGAAATCGTTAATGCCAAAAAGTCTAGGGGGAGGGAAGAGGGGCGCTCAAAGCCCACGGCAATAAGGCCCTTTTCCTTGTCATTATTAGCCTGTCTGATCGACGAAACGGACCCGCCTGCCGCCCAGGGACGCGGCGCCCAAGATCGTGAAACGATCTGTCGTTTTTCTCCGGAGCACTTCCGTTCAAGGGACTCACTCAAACAATGTTGTCATTCAAAAATCGGGTTTCTGCTCGTCGATCATAAACTTGTCTCATTACACTTGAGTATATATTATATGGTAGGTAGCATCGCAAGAACACTTCTAACCCCATGTTCTGGCGTCATGGAGGACCTTGCGGTTCCCGCTGAGCCCAGTATTCCCCCCGATCTCAGCCACCTCGTATCTTGTTCCTTTGCCCCTGTGGGCTTTTCAATAATACCTTTGCTCGTCGATCCATCCTCTATCGACGTGAAGGGGGTATATGCGATCAAAGAAAAAGCAGAATATGTACGGAAAACACAACAGCCGAACCCATCCAGCGCCGGAATCAATCGTTAGATCTTCTTTTTCAGGCGCCATAGAACCAGTACTGAGCGGTGTATGGTACGCTGAAGGCCTCGCCTGCGTTGCTCGCACCGCTCACCGAGCATGCCTCGGCCACGCCACCCGCCGTGACCACACGGTACACACCGGCCACGTTCTTGCTCAGGCCGCGCCCGTTGTCTCCTAGTTGAAGCCAGTCCACGGCACCGGTGTTCAGAACACCCTTGTCCGCGTCCGTGGGAGCCTTGACAACTCCGGTCTTCGCGCCGCTGAAGAACAGACCGGCCGGTTCCGCACCACCGGCGAGGTCAAAGGTGGGGCTGGACTTGGCATCGAAGTAGTGAACGCCCAGGTATTTGGCATTGATCCCCTGGCCATCTAGGGCAAGGTCAGGGATGGGATTAGGGAACGGGTTGCTCGCGTCAGCTTGGTACGCTGTCTCGGCCAAGGGGTTTGTGGTGCTGGCGCTGTTTGTGGGAATGCCGGCGGCTGGGTTGATCAGGTTGAGGGGGATGGCTTGCTCCCAGAGCACGGTAGAGGAGAGCTTGTTGAAGACATCGGCGGTCAAACCGGTGTTGGGCGTGCCAGGGTAGAGCGGCGTTACGTCGTAGAGGACGGCCAGGGCGCCAGTGGCCACTGGTGTTGCGTTCGCAGTTGCACAGGTGTAGTTCTGAATGCCATGGCCAACAGCAAGATATCTCAGCGTGAGATTTGCGTCAGGAACAGGGAGGTCAGTTGCTGCTTTGTGTTAGTGCGTGGAAGCCGTTGATAAGGGATTTGCTGGCCACTTACACCCTGTGCTTGGTAGTGTGATGGCAACTGCTGGGTCCCGCTTGCACCGCTTCTGGTATGGAGCAGCGACAACTGCTGTTGCGATCGACGCAACGACAATTATGCTCTTGGAAAACAGCATAGTGACTGACTGGCTTTCAAAGGGGTGGCAAAATGGTTTGAGACGGTGGGAGTGGGTCCAGTTTATATTCCAGAGGACGGCGCTTAAAGATGGGAGGTAGTGAGACTGGGCAGGCTTCCTGAGCGCTTAGAGATATGATACCGTATGGGTACGAGGCTGAGTAAACACTGTGGTACTGAAAAGATGGGACGGAGTCTCGCGAGGACTGCAGAGTTTGATTGTGCACGTTGGGATGGACTGTGATTTCCGAACGAGGAGGGAGAGGGGGATGAGAAGAGGTTTATATCAAGGGCTGTGCCGTCGGTGGAAGAAGCGATGGCGTAACTCAAAAGGCACCCGATGTGATGCAGAGCACGACGAGGTAGCAAGATAGGAGCGAATATGCTCACGGACCCTGATCAAGGAGATACGACCGTTGTGACGATGCAAGGTTGGACTCTGACACACAAGCCAGGGCTCCGTATGCATTCTGTAGTCTCGGGGGTGACTAGGTGCGCAAGGACGAAGAAGGCTTCTCTAGCAGATGTGCTCCGACACCAGGATCGGGACCCGGCACCCAACCTCTCCCAGAATGGGCTGTGGCGCACGCAGGGAAAAAGAACACAGTCACTAGACCCATGTCGACCGGGGAGGAAGTGCTGTACTGTGTGTGCTGCAGGCGAAAAGAAAAAACGACCCCTGGCCCCCGAGTTCGAGATGAACATGGCTGCATGGGCAACAAGGTTGATACCCTTCGGCATGCAGGAGGGTTACATCCACCACGCAGAGGGAGCAGATGTGCAGATGTGGAACAGGGGTACATCGCTATGGATGGTCGCCGCTCGGAGGCACGAGTCAATTTAAAAAAGGGATTCTAGCTCGTGGAAGGATGAGATGCGAAAAGGACGGCATGAAGACACGGGCGAGTGTTCCCAACCAACTTTGGGTTGGGTTGGACTTAGACTTGGTCGGCAGAGTAGCGCAACAACCGCGCCGTGGGCGACCAAGCGGCGGTTGTAAGACGGCAAGCCCCAGCTTTCCGAGTCTGCAAGTGGCCGGAACCCCATGGTCCAAGAAGGACAAGAAAGAAGGCTGTGCCCGGATCATGGCCAGGGTGTGAAGGACATGCAGCGGCATCAGGGATGACTCCTGCTGTGTCGGCTATTCTGCGCGGGTCGAAGAGGGGGGTCAGGTGGCCGCCTATTCGCTGCAGTAGGCGATGCCTCCGCCCGACAGTCGCAATATTGGAGGCCAGTGCTTCTCGAAGCGGCCTGGCGGATGGACCGCGGCCAGAATATCTGGCCGCCTTGTTGCGCTACTAATGGCCTGCGTTGCGCGGTGTGCGGTACGCCTCGTGGTTGCTGCCGTTGCCGATGCCAAGTTTAGAAGTATTGACTGCAAGCAGCGTCACCTTGCCTTCGGAAGACTGGACTGCCGAAGGAGAAGTGCTCACTCAGCCCGGGCCTTGTCAGTTTTAGACCCTCCCGCGAGCTGTTGGCGAGCTGTGAACAACCCGAGCTGGCAGGTGTCTCTCCTTGGACCGCCGTAGTGGGGTTCTCGGAGCCGTCCCCGTCTAGGAGCAAGCGCGGTCCAGGCTGGCGGGGCGACGCTAGCTGACAGGAGGACCCTGGCCGGCCTGATGTCTCCATGATGTGCCTGATGCACCAGAAACGACCGAGAAACCTTGAGTTTGTGCACTGATGATAAAGCATTACTCGGGGGTCCCTGTGGAAGTGTACCTCATTTCTCGGCTGCGCACACCATCTACTTGCCGCGAGCTGGTCAGGTTCGACTCAGCGCCTCAGTTTCAGGTACAATCCGGGGCCAGCAAAAGATAGTGATGGATGATTCAATGTCTCCGAGGAGCAGGCCCGGCTCATGGCATGCTGCCGACGGTAGCATAATTTTGTGCTCCTGTACACCAGGAGCGAGACCAGAGAGGGGGAGGAAGCCATCCGGTTCGTCTGTATCCAGAAGCTCCTGTAAAACGACGGGCTGCAGGTTACAGGCAGTGGGAGGCTGGGAGAGACACGAGCGATGGCGAAAGACTGGATGTCGGCTATCGCTGACTTGCAGCAGACACCTTGCCCAGAGACGGCAAAGGGAGATGATCATATGCCTGGGTGGGCGACTGCATCGTCGTTGGAGCTGGGCCGGCAGATAATGGGTGCCAATGAGAGACTCGAGATTCGAGATTCCAGATGGGAGACGGGCAGATCAGATGGAGGAAGGCATTTGGAGTGCAGTCAAGCTTCCAAGCTTTGCAAAGCCGGCCGACGGCAGGGTGCAGGCAAAGCGCAGGCAAAGCGCAGGCAAAGCGCAGGCAAAGGTGCAGTTGCAGTCGCACTTGCAGCCCAGTGCCAACCTGGAATCTTGGAAATGAACCTTGAAAGAAGCAGCTGCGCGGCTAATCCCATCCCGCCCATTTGCTGAAGCGGCTGAAGAAGTGGGGCACACGGGTCGCAGCCTCCAGGGTTGCGTGTAGGCCTTGCTGGATGGGGAAAGTCGACAAGCGTTGGGCAACCGTGCCGGCGTGCCTGCCTGGCTGGGGACAAATTTAGAATGGGAGCACAACAGAATGCACTGCTACTGTGGTACAATGACCATTCCCTTTTGCCGAAATGTGGCTGGCAGAGTCGACCTCTCAGGCCTCTCTGCCTTCATTGCTCATCAGTTCTCGCCATCCTCGCCTCTTGTCCATCTGGTCTCTAATCTTGGGCGGCCTCACCGTGTAAAGTACAATACAGTGTTCGCCCTTGTTGTACCCGCGGGTGCACGCACCGGTCCCCTCCTCGCGTGGTTACTTCCGTGCTCTAACCCACTCCGCCTGCCTCCTCGGAATTATCGTCCCAAGTCATCCATCATGGGTACGTTCAGATCCCTGATGGCGGCCTGGGGTTCCCGAGCGAGGGCCAGCATCTCGGGAGCCTCGCCAGGCGGAGCACAGAGGACAGAGCAGGAGGTACTGCACGTACCACACACAGTAGCCGTGCCTGTCTGGCAACCAACGCCTGACCCTTGTCGTGCCCGTCCAGCACTGACTTCGTCTGAAGTCCTGCTCGTGTGTTTCGCATTTCCTTTTGGGAAGAAAACTTGCAGCCCTCTACGCATACACTCGCAGACACTTGACTTGCTGCATCACACCTGGTCCTGCGCCATGTCTAGGAGTTCACTCTCCGGCGTGGGCAGTCCGTGACTGTGGTGGCAGACTCAGGGGCCCCGCGCGCGCGGGGGGCCACGGGGGCCCACAGAACACCGTACGGGATTAACGGTGGATGGACAGCTCGCCCAAGGTCACATTCAGGGCCATTTTCGGGAATGGCCTCAGATCAAGGTTAAACTTCAATACCGGACTGCCCACCCACTCTGCTTTACCCCCCTGTTTGAGATCAGAAACATGCCCGAGCCTTCGCTCTCACCCTCTACTCAGGTAGGCCCTCTCACCTGTCCGTCATTGCCATCGTCTCGACAATGAGCATCGCCATCCTGTCTGCTTGTAACCCGCAAGTTTGGCTCGCCGTCACCCCAGCACAGGGTTCCCCGCCGCGGTGGCTGGGCGAAGCGTAGCGGAGCGGTCCAGAGCAGTCCCACACCGGAAAACAGGCTCCACACCCACTCGGCCGGGGCAGCTCCGTGTCTGTTTGTATGCCGGGCCAACACTGCAGTGGATTGCATCCCCTTCCACTTTCTTGCCGATATACATGTACGTCCAAGTCGATATATTGATTACTTACATGGCATCCTGCTTGAGCACGGCATCTTCCCGAGGAGACTGCTCAGCCAATCGAGCCAGACTTGGCCGGGCCAGACTACTCTCAGCAAGCAAATGAGGACACGGACTTCACCTGTCAAGCTTGTCTTGATTCTTTTCGTCGCCTTTGACGCTGCTTCGATCAACTCGAAATGTACATTACAACACGAAATCCGTTGGCAACTCCTCTCATTGCTATCGCGTGATGAAAGGGTCGCATGCAGATCTTGAAGCAGTCGCTGTCAGCAACGGCCCACACTCGAGGCTCCTGATCTGACTGTCTCTCCCGCCTGCAGTTCCTCAACCAAGATCCCGAGGTGTGAGGCTCGGCTCAGCTCAGCAAGCAGGGTCTAGCAGGGGCTCGTCTACCAACGGCCAGCATCTCCAACGCTCTGGAAACTCGGGGCAGCCTTCTGCAGTGTGGTTGCATGCTGTGCCTCCCTCCTGCTGACCTGGCTCGACACATACTGATTCAAACGATGCAAGCCGTCCTGAGTCAAGGGGCTGTCAGGCCCCTCTACCATTGTCCTGGGACCTTCAATCCATCTACCTGAAATTTCTCGTATTGATATCAACTTGTCACGCCCTCCAAGGATTTCGCGAATCCAGCGTTGCTCCTCCCCTGTGTGTGTTTCGTTTCAAAGTCTGTGCAGAGGTGACGATCCAAAACACCGGTGGCGCACGGGCGCCCAAGCCCCCTCTTGGTCCCAAGAGCAACTGAGCACCAGAGCACCTGGCAATGACACCGTCAAAAGCCGCAATAGTGAGGCTAGTTATCTGTCACGACAGAATCACCTTCCCGAAAGAGCTTGCCAAAAACCAGGTGGCGGGGACCGAGTGGCCGGATGAGACCCCTGTCGTCAACGCACGTTCGCGACTCGTCAAAAGACGCCATGTTGGCCCTCCCGGTTCAGGGCCGACGTTTCATCAAGGAGGATTGCGCTCTTAGCTCAACTCCATCTTGCCCGATCTGCAAAGATGTTTGTGTGTTTCGGTCAATGTCTGCTTGTTGGGGAAACCGTCTGCGGCCATTGTGTACCGTCGACCGTTGTGGTCGACCATCAACGGCCCTCAACTGTTGTGCCTGGGGAGAACGTGCTGGCCCCTGAGAGTGATAACCGTCTCACTGCTCTTGGCTGGTCTTTCTTGATGGAAAGGCGGTCCGTGACCGAGAACCTGTTGGCAGGCCACGCATGGATCCTCTAGCGCTGCTGTGGGACACCTTCACAGCATCTCAGAGTTGAGATAGAGAACCGGTAATTCGACATCGCGCGACCTTCCTGTGTGAGTACAACCCGTACACCGATAGGCAAGGCATCCATCGGCCTAAGCTGCTGCCCACCAGCGCCGCTTGTGTTGGCGACAGCTCAGACGCGGTCCAGCCAGCCCGCGCTTGACAACAACCCAAGTCCTTCGCCTGCGGCGTCAACCGCGGCAGCTGACTTTGAGCGCGCCTGGTGACAGCTCTCCAACGGAATATCCATCCTATGCCCAGGATGGCAATCCTCGATCCAACAGTGTTTTTGTTCGCCCAGGTGACCACGTAGAGTTTGGCCGAGGTGATATGGCGCAAGTCCCGGCCTGATCCTTCGCGCGGAGGGTTATGCACGTTGGTGCTCAAGAACGCGCGGTCTATTATATCCTCTATATAGGTAGTGCGATGCGACGCCACGCCGCACCGAGCACCTGTTCTCCGAGAGCCTGGCCGTAATAATGTCGAGCGAAGGAATCCCGTCTGTAATCCCATGATGAGAAAAATATTGGTCTGGAAATGAGCGACCGTGAGGATTAGGGTGCGAGATGACGGGGCTAGTTGCAGATGTGACTTCAGGAGCGTGATCGAACCTTCACCGCTGCGTGTCGTCTAGGAAAGAAGGGTCCGTTGGTACTCTAAATATTCGATAAGATGAGCTATGCTATGAATGCATCTATTTATACATTTCGATCCCTCTGCGCCAACATCACATCTCCGGAATGTACATCAAACTTTGTCGTCGTACGACATTTGACTGTCTTGTAGGGTCTTCGAGTCCGTTGTATTGCTGGTACTCGGCAGGTTCCTGTAGAGAGAAGCCTCTTTATTATCACCTCGGACATCATGTGGCGGGATGTGTGCTCCGCCGCGAAGGTTGAATGCATGCGTGCTTACCTCCACTTCTCATCAGCGCCAGTGTTCACAGAATTGACAGCCGTAGTAACCGTGATGGGGCCCAGCGAGTCGAAGCTGGCCATGGTGTCGAGGCGGTGCGGCAGTGTCCTGTTGTTGTTCTTGCCCTGTAGCTTGCGCTGGATCGGCGCGAGGATGCGCGTGCCGATCACCGTCTTGTCCGCCCTCTTCTTCCAGGCCAGGAAACGGTCCGAGAGCTTGCTGAAGCCGGCGTGCAGGAACTTGCTCACGGCGGGCAGCGTGATAACGACGTTGCTGGCGGTCAGCTCGGCGCAGGACCAGATGAAGGTCGGGGCGAGGGTGCGGGTTATGTCGCGGTGGTCGCTGAGCTTGGTAAGCGTCGGGGCCCGGACGGAGGCCACGCTGATGACGCTGGTGAGGGGAGGATTTGTTTAGTCTCTACGGTGGTGATGGGAATGACAGATCGATGACTTACATGAGTCCGATGCTGAACAGCAGGAGAATCCCGACCTTCTTCGATCTGCCCATCTGGAGGGAGCTGACCACGGGGATCGGGATTGCGAAGATCATCAGCTCGGCGGCGATGTTGAAAGCCGTCCCTGAGATAGCGATATTGGTGATGCTCAAACACTGTTTCTCCTTGATTTCCAGATCGTAGACCGCTTGGACCGGTCGGCATTGGAAAATCGTCAAGAAGGTCACGACCACTTGTGATATCACGAGGAAGGCGATGCCACCATAAGCCAGGCTCTTTGTGAGCCTATCCGGGAAGATCCGTATGTAGAGGAACAGCATGCAAAGCTTGATGAGGGTGCTGTGGACGTGGTAGACGACTTCCGTGAGATAGTCTATTGGCGGTCGTGTTAATGTGAGGGTTGAGGTGTGTGTTCCCTGGGCTACTCACAATACTTAAAGACGTCTATGTAGGAGTGCTTGAAGTCGATGTCGTAGATGTGCTTCCCCAGTCCCTCGATGCTAACTTCGGCAGTGTCAGTGCTAAGCATCGGACATAGCAAATCAGGTTGTCATCCTACCCATGATTGCAATTGCAAGCAAAGGGATCATCACAATCTATCAAGAGCATATTCTAGTGAGTGAGTGAAACTCAACATTTCAGTTTGGTTCGACTTACAGCTCCCAGGATCTGGAACAGGTCGTCGAGCCACAGTTTGTTGCCAGTATAGTGACGGGCGACGAGCCTCAAGGCAACCATGGCGAAACAGACGGTTCCGGTCATAATTGAAACACCCCATACCGTCGGATTCACGGAATCATGAGGGAGTTCGCATAATTTCGCCTGCAATCGAGCCAGAACTTTTACTCTATAATCAGCGCTGCTTCGTGGAAAGAAACATCTGCGTTCTGGGGCAGGAAGCTTTTACCAACGGAGTCCTCCATGGTACAATTTGCCAAAACGCAGTCTGCCGCCGTCTTCGTGACAGCTTCGCTGTGGCATTGGCAATCAATGTCTGTGAGTGAACATGGCCCGGCAGGACCACTTTGTATCACACAACTCAACTGGAGGCTGTCAACCACCTGTGCACATGTTTTCAGGGCGATTGCAGAGGAGTGAACTAACCGAGCACTTAGGAAGGCCATAAACCATTTGCAGGGCCTCGGGCAGAGGAATATCCAACGCGTGCACCGCCGTCACGGTAGCTAGCGCGCAACCCAGGAGAGTCGGGAACTTCATTTTGTGTAATTCACAGCAGTTCTGATCTTTACCACTGGTTGCAAGCTGATAGCACACAGAATGCGGAAACTTTCTGTCGAATGATTTTTTCGGTGAGGGACAGAGTCGTCCGTTAATAAGTACTCATGCTCGTGTTGCCCTGGAAGCCTCCGGGCTGGGCGGTGGTCAAAGCCTCTCCCGGGGGAAGCGCGTGATGGTGCCTCGTCTGTGCAGTCTTCGGATCGTTCGCGAAGCCACCCAGACATAGGCGTTTCCTGTGTAGTCTCTGCACACACTTGTGAGCTTGGCGGCTTGCCGTGGTCTTGAAGATTCGTAGCGTGGCTGGCTGCCGGCGGCCAGATCTTTGATCGCGAATGTCCGCATTGACCTGAGGCACACGGAGTCTATCCCGCTCCAGAATTGTCCCAATCCCACAAGTGCCAACGATCTTTACGGAAGCTGGGAGCCTCGTGGAGCAAGCGTGCTGCTAAAGTCAGCTGAAGACGAACTTGGCGAAGGGGGAGTGTTAGCAGGTCGCTTTTCCGCCAACGTTGAACTACGGGAAACTTATTACGGCGCAAGGGACGCGCACAGTCTCGAAGCAGAACTCCACATGTGCACAAGCCGAATCTACCGGCAGCCGGGAAGGTTGAAAGATGGTCGGAACGCAGGCCAGCTAACTTGGCCTTTCGGTCTTGGCCTGATCTACCGGTATCCGGGCCAAAGACCTCCGCATGGAGCGGAAACGAAGACCGCGAGGAAGCTGAATCATCACGTAGAATAGGAAGTTGAATAAAACATGAAAACTCAAGATTGTGTGGTCCCTGAAGAGCTGCGTGTTCTATGATGCTAGAATTAAGATGTGAGTTATTCTGCGTCGACGAGGTCGAGTTGATATCTCGTGATTGGTGGGCGGCCTACATTCCTAAGCGCTGCTCTAGCTGCTCGCCTCGAATGTTCTTAGTAGTACTTCGAAGTTCTGACCGTATGTTTGTATGTGCACGGGCACCTAGATCTCCATTATCTGCCGTCCAAATCGTGTCGGCTCGCTAGTCCCCACGGTCACAACCAGTCGTCGTCGTCGTGCATGCCGTAGCCCCGGAACGGCACAAGCGCACCAGTCTTCTTCCACCACCAGTGGCTGCCGCAGGACCGACAGTTCATGTGCGGGCACCCGCCGTTCTTCTCGATCGCCTCGCTGCACTTCGGGCACCGCCGGATGTCTGCCGTCTCGAACAGCCTAACCATGTCAGGGTCCGACACGCAGTCCCCAGAGTGCTTGGGCGTCCGGCACTTTGCGCAGCTCCACAGCCCGCAGGAGCGGCAGAGGACGCCGCCGCCGCCTCGCTTTGACGCCGCCAGCCGGAGGGCTCTCTCGTCGAACCCGCCTACCAGCTTCCCGCAGTTCTTGAAGTAGCCGCAGAAGAAGGGATGGGCTGTGTCCCGCGCAATAAGCATTTGGGTGTAGCGCTTCAGGTCGTCTGGGTTGGGTTCGATGCGGGATGCGATCAGCTCCACGGGGACTCGTTCAAGGCAGCAAGTGTAAGGTTCGAGTGCGCTTAACGCAACGTTCCAGCCAGCTGTTTTGAATCGATCAGCCTCGAGACTCCAGAGTGGGCAGATTGGGGGGGGGGGCATACTGGTAAAGCAGGTCATGCAGTAATGACAACCGCAGGGAAGTGGGGCCATTCGAAAGGCGAGATCATCGTCCATGCAGACGGTGCAGGCCGCCTCAGCAGAAATGTTGCTGACATCCAAGTCATCCCAAAGCGTCCACTGCAGCTCGTCCACAAGACCAGGCGCTACACCATGTGATGTTCTTGCATCGGTCGCATCCAGCATGCCGATGTCGTCCAGAAGACTGCTTCGATCTGCCACGTATTCCAAAACCTCGTACATGCAGACATTTCCCGGCTCAAAAAGCTCATGGATGGCCACAAAAGTCAGTATGCAGATGTTGCGTTTGCGTGGGTGAAGTTGGCTCCACTTGCTGGCCTCCTTGAACTCGGGTCGCTCGTGAGGGTATGTCGAGGGCAGCACGATATTTAACGAGACGTCATCCTCTAATGCATCTTGCACGGGTGGCCTCAGCCTTGTTCGGATCTTGGAACTGCCGCTTTCGTTGTATGTCGTTTCAATTTCCCAGGTGCCGTCACCGTAGATGGAGTTGATGGCGATGATCTCTTCCTGTATTTCATCGGATATATCGACAACCTCGAAGTCAGTTGTAAACTGCGGTACGCCGATGACTTTCAACTGTCCTTGTTCAGCCATTGTGTCTTTGGTGTTTGCTTTCGTGAGGCAGAAAATGGCAACTTCAGGTATGTGCTGAGTCGAGGCCAAAAGGCAAGCTGGACGACGTTGAGGTGGGTGAGCTTATGTAAACCAGTGTTACAGGGAGCAATGGGGCAAGATCAGTAAAAGTGTTCTGCTTCAACGCCTAGGTGATAGATAATTCAATGCCTCAGTTAGCGCTAGGCAGCAACTTTGGATGTGAATGGACACACCCAAAACAAGGGCAAGAAACGGCTCAGGTGAATGCAATTTGGCAAAGAGCCCATCATCTATGGCAGAAACATAACTCGCGAGCCATACTTAAATCAAGTCTGAGTTAAAGAAAAACATGCTGGCGATGTTGATGCCTGGAGAAACAGGGGCCTTGACACAATCGGACAGTCAAGAAGCATCAGTCGCTGTCAGCGCATGTTCATTTGGTCGTGATTTCTAGGCCAATCAGTTCATCGAGTATGTTTGCAATGCCACAAACAAGAGTGGGTCAATTCCTGACGACCGATCAAAATTCGAAGTTCATATCCTACCTGGGGTCTGAGGCCGCTGCGCCGTATGCATGTAGAAATTGGCCTCAAAAATATGCCGAATGACTCACTTGGCGTGGAAGTGATTACAGACCTGTTGTACCTCGATGAAACTGTAAAGAAAATACACAAGCCTGTATGAGCCGAGTGTTGACTTCAGGATAAAAAGGCTACAGATGGAATTATCAATGAGTACGTTTCCTCTGTGGCTCCTTTCCTTTGGTTTGGAACCTGAGATTCCGTTTCACAAATGTGTTGCTAAGAAGAGGAAAAGTCCACACCAACCCTGGACACTTTCTCAACAAAGTCGATTTCTTATTCGGTACAGACTTTAGGGCATTGATTCATTATCTTCCCATAAAAATCATCTACTAGTTCTCATTTTGGACAGACGGTCATGAAAACATAGGCGAGGAAACAAAGTTGCAAGTTCCGAAGGTGCCGCTCCCTCGAATACGAGGTTCTCGCAGAATAGACCGTCCTGCTTCCGTTTACGTTCTCGTTTGAAGAAAAAGATCGAGAGCCCGTCTCAAATTGGGGACAGGCAGTCTATGGCTCAATCTATCGCCTAGCTTGGACGAGCCGCAGACTGGCTCCGGTGCAGGTCTAGATAGCACAGATTTGAATTATATTGAAGCAGTGATCATCGATTTTGCTAAGCAATAGGGCTAAACAGACTTGCAATCTCGCTTTTGCACACTGGGTCTCGTTTTTAATCTGTACACATTTTGCACACTAAAGACCGTGTTTATTCCCGAGACGGTCACTTCTTATCATCCTGCAACTCTAACAGCTCGGTATCCTCCACGTCAATGAGCTGTGCTGATGCTGCACCGTCCGATGTGGCACAGGTACCATGGGAACGGTCTCTGCCATTTGGTAGAAAACCATCGTCCAGAGATAGAAAGGTCTCTTCCCCTACGTCGTTATGGCCAACCAACCGATGCTGGAGAAGGAGGGTGTGGCGGTCGTGGCGGCAGCTTCCGGAAGCGTATTTGGAAAGGGGATCACGTTATCTTCGTCTCGGCCGAATTCGCGCTGCTGCAAACCACAGCAAGGAGAGAGGACACCAAGCCAACATGATGGCAGGCATCTTTGGCAAAATGGAAGTGGTCTACGCATTGTCGGCCCCGGTTCGCTTCAAACGGATATGGCCATTAATTCTGTTTTCTTGCCTGAGATCAGACATAGGGGCGTCCGATGCGTTGAATCGCCCACCAGTAAATGGCATTTCAAGGGCAATATAACAGCCTAAAGGCCCTAGAAGACCGTCCGACTCATTGAATGGACAGGCTAAGCAGGTAGTCGTCGAATTAATCAGTCCCAAAGGTCAGAATAGCCGCCAGACCACTGATCTCATTGAGTACGTAGGGGGGAACTTCAAGCCTGGGCGGTCCATTGTGACGCTTTTCGGATTAAAGGTACCGCCTGATCCACTGAGTCTGTACATGTCATTTATTCATGCTATCTATTACTGGGCACCAACGCACGAACCGGATAGTTCACCAATGTGACGACTACAACCTTTTGAGAAGGAGGCCTGGACGAGGTTTTGGGTTGATGAGAGGATGTAGGATGTAGTTGAGTCGTCGCCGTCCCATGAAGTTGTATGCCACATTAATATATACGCTGATATGGACCAAATAAGACAAAATCGTAGAAAAGGCAGTGTATCGGACTCAGCTTGGGGATCCCCCCGGGGTGGGGGCACAGTACAAAATACTGCTCTGCGGCAAATCCCCCGTGTCGACACTGGCCTTCCAGGCCGCTTGATTGAACGCTGTCGGCCCTGTTTGTGCGGGTGGTTGGAGAATAGCTATGAACTGTATGATTTATTGAAATTGTTCATAATACAGATTCCTTTCCTTTTAGAATGGTCATGCAATGAAGAAGGCTTATCCCTGAGTGTTCATCGCAGCTCCCCAGGCGTTCCTTGCTCGCTGAAGTCGATGAGACCTCCGGGCATGTATCCCACACCAACCCGATTGTAGATCAGGGACAAATCTTGTCCTTGTGGTGACACAGGCGTTACAAGAAGAACGTAGTGAGTTCTCGCATCGCTGGACTCCTTCTCCTGACCTTTCAACCTCCCGAGAACGACGCACTTCAGGAACGACTCCAGCTCATCCGTCCTGTCAGGGTCATCAAGTACGATGTTGGCACTATCCGATGTCATTGCTGATTGAAATTCAAACGAACGTCCATGCACAGTCAGCTCCAATGGGCACGTTAAGAAGTCACCGCTGTAGCTCCACGAATTCCCCGTGCCCCGCGACCACCGCGACCATATGTCTTTTTCCTCCCAGTCCACCTCGTTGAAGGGTAAGTCCATATAGTCGATGGCACCTTTGTAGGTCATCCATGACCATGAGGGTGGCGGAATGATGGCTACGGCCACACCTTTGAGCAGTTCAAACTCGATCCTTTTCAGCCCACTTGGTGCATCCCGTGCTCGCTGCCATAGCAAACTTCGCCATAGAAGGCCACGGTTCCCGTCGTCGAGGACGCCAAATCCTCCTCGGACCTCTAAGCTAGAAATGAGGCGCTTCTCGATACCCGCAATAGCGACAGGTCGGTCTGCGTCATGCGACAGCCCTAAACGCGAGTAGTTCGAGTAGAGATCTTGAAACAACCGAATCTTGCCTCCACGGTTGAATCTCATTGCGACTTCAGGGAACCTGGGGTCACCGAGAAACGAGGCGATTTTACTGAGTTTCCAATCTTTAGATCCCTTAATCTTGTATGCGCAGGGTTAGAAATCACTCACTTGTTCATGTTCATGGCGGTCTCGCAACGGACACCGGTCCCGCACTCCCAATACGTCTGCTTTTCGGTGAAGAAGATCGTGCGTCGCGCCAGCGCTCTTTCTTGTAGCACCCAACCTCTCGTGTTAAGATAACTGCCCAGCGCGTGCTGCTGGAAATTGTCGATAAAGTCGCAGGCATATATTGGAGGGCGGCCGAGGAGATTCTGATGAATTCTCAGGCAACTTCTCTCATCTCTCGGCTTCATGAACCCGTCTTGCTGGCCCTTGGCACAACTTGCAGCCAGTACGCAGTACGCTTGACCGAAGACTCCCTCCATATGCTTTGCTTGTTCATTGAAGTCGCCATTGGGACCCTGAATTATACAGATTGAGTCAATCCACAAGTATCGTTGATTCAAGCTTCTTGTTGCCTCCACCGCATCTTGAAATGTCTGCGGAAGATCATCGAGAAGAATTCCTTGGAGGTGGTGGCCTAGGTTCTCGGGATAGGTGCAGAAATGCGACGAACGGTCAGGTCCCCAAGCATGAGACAGAGCAAGGTACTCAAGCGCATCGTCGTGCTTGGTCTCGTACAGCTTCACAAAAGCTGCGCCCGCTTCTCCCACATCTATTAGTCTTGTGGGTAATCGATCGCCAGGATTCTTCAACGGTCTACAGTTTTCGTGATGCTCATCGCACTCTTCTAGCCAATTCCGAACTATGGTGAAATGTGCTTCACTACCAACGGTTGGCAGTCGGGGCAGACCAATTTGAGGCCAAGTATCGAAAGGATCGCTAATTGCGAGCCCGGAATCTATAAAAGAATTTTTTGTTAGTAGTCACTGACGACCTAGACATGTAGGTCATATTCTGGCCGATCAGGCGAACAAACGCACCTGAGTCTTCATGGCAGGCCAGGAAACTGATGACCGGTCGGTGGTTCAGCTGCAGATCGGAGTCAACTAGATCAAACAGAATACTCTGAACTTCGTGAGAGAATAAGTCCTTTCCCAGATGCCACCGCATTTTGCAGAAGTCACAAAGAGCAGCATCTCTCCTCAACTCCTGGAATGTGTCTGTGATCTGGAGTTTCTCCGCAAAGAAGTCCATATTCTCACACTTCATACACAGCTTCGCCTTGGGAACTGCGTCTGATACGATGGAATCTCGTAGTTCAGGATGGCCGAGCAGCGTCAAAACAAAAGTCTTATCTGCAGCTTTCTCCCAGGTGTCATTGAGCTATAGAACCCTGTTAGAAACACTGCGGTCTGCGTGACGGTTGCCGAGAAAACTCACGGTCTGAGAGAGGTCAGCGGGTCTCAGTACCTCAATAAGCGAAATTCATTGTATGTATTACTTACCGTCTATTCAAATGAGAATCACCACTTAGCTTTTCAATTCGAGAAATGTTGCAAACGAAGACGTCATAGTGGGCTTTACTCACATGCTGGATACATTTGGGTTAGAACTGGATGTTTTCATGTTTGGGCAACTTTGGGGGCTTGTTTTAATTTTTGAATAGAGACTCACATTCTTCAAGTTGAAACGAAGGGATCGATGGATTAGCAAGTATATAAAAAACCAGAAATTGTAATCGGGCTCACATACTGCGCGCTGTGTCAGTCATTACCTCGGTCAAACAGTTTCGTCACACGCTACTCACGTCCTGTATCAAGGTTACTATCATGTGACGTTGAATTTGAAATTCATGAAGATGAGCACGAGGAAGAATACCATCATGAGAATATCACAAATCAAGGAGCTAGAACTTACTTTGTTTCCCCTCTCAACACCCAGGTTTTGCCCTTGCGGCAGTTGCAGATGACTTGTCTGTTTCACAACATTTGCACCAGAGAACCAATAGCGTTGGTCCTCGCACGCAGCCTGTATTGCTTTTAGAGTGTGATGGAGATCTGCAGCGTTAGTTCGACAACCCGGCCTCGATATCATGGTCGTTTCTGGGAGCTGGACGACCAGGAGCTTGTCTTGTATGATAGACAACAGGTCTTGTAGAGCTTTCGAACCTTCGATGTCACGCTTCATTTGCGCCATGTGAGTCTTGACCGAGGGGTGGACATTGATGTTGTGATAGCCTCTCGTTTCGTTCCACGACGCGATCCAATAGGAACTTTGGTCTTTTGCGAAGACAGATTTGGTGTCCCTCGTAAGTTCGTCGACTTTTCTGGTGCCGTATAGTAGCCACGTCATTAGTTGCAACATGATACAGCCCATGGACCAAATGTCGTAGAGTCTTGAGGTCGGCGCAGATTTGGCATTGATGGTTTCAGGGGGTTGGTATGATATTGTACCGCTCCCCGCGTTGGATATGGTAGGACGTCGATCACCAGTTGCTGCAAAGTGGTGTCTTGCGAGTCCGAGGTCGGCCATCTTCCAGACGCCCAGGGAATTATGATTCTTGCTGTCGAAGATGAGGATATTCTCAGGTTTCAGATCGCCATGGCGGTAAGAATCTGAATTACCATGACGGAAAGCGTGGAGTCTTGTCAGTGCACCTGCCAGGCCGACCAATTGGTCCACAATATCAGGGATGTGTCGACGGGCGATGATAGAACGGTCGTGATGGCTGTCTCGTGACTTCCATAGATTCAGGAGGTTGCCGCCATCTGCCCAGGGGAAAACGAAATACTGTTTCTTCCCAATGGCGATCATAGCTGCAATGTCCACCACATGCGGGAGATCAAGCTGGCAAATCTTCTGTAGAGTCTTGACCTCTCTCTCCCAAGCTCGCTTTGCGTTTTTGTCCTCGATGGACTCTCGGAGTTCTTTGATAGCAGCCACACCGTGCGCCTAAAATGATTTGGTATCAGTTACTGATCACCTTTTCCTGCACCCAACAGATGACAAACACAGACTTGAGCAAATGACTGGTGGTAAACAGACACTGCAAGAGCAGTATGTATAATGGATCAAGTGGTGTTCATATCGTCGTACCTTGCGAATTGGATCATTGAAATCCAGAAACTCTTCGTGGAGTCTGACCTTGTAGACTATACCGAACTGTCCCTGGGATGTATGCTCAGACTTCAAAATTGGAAGGACAACATTTGGCTGAAGTTGGATAACGGACAACCTGTCCCGCATGGGAAGACACTGGGGCCTGAAGAGATGTTGAGAGTTTTTGAACAGCCGCCTTCTGCCGTTGTGCCGTGGTCCGGGCCATATCGCCCCCATTTCAGCGTCGGAGATTGGGAGGCTCCTGTCGGATATATCATGCCTCATGAACAGCCGCATCATATCTCTCAAACTCTGGTCGTGAACGTCCATGTATATTCCAATGGCGAAGATTTCTGGGGCGTCCCCACTAATGAACTCAACGACTTTCCTATCTGAGTCATCAAGAGACTCGAATGACTCTGAATCAGGCCAGATTGTGCGAGTGACAGAGGCGTTATGGATGGCCCTCAGTGTGCTTCTTGGTGCAAAGTATCCATTCTTGGGAGTTGGGAACTCGGACTCCCTCAAACTGTTGTTGATGTACTCCAACAGACTCTGTTGCAAAAGTTCCAGTGGCAAAGGATCACTTTGATGATCCCGTACTTTCTTTTCCTGGATTTGCTTCCATAAAGGCTTGCTGTCCCAAAAGGCTTGCACATCCTCCCTAGCGTCATGGCTAGAACTGATATTCTGTTCAAGTTCCAGGTCGGACCGCGTTTTGCAGTCGCATAGAGCGTTGCTGCACTCCAGCTCATACTGATCCCCAACTCCATTGGAGTCACGCTCGCTTTGATCGCCTCTTTGAGCTTCCGATTGTGTCTCGTCGAACTGACCGGCTGGCTCTTCTCTTTCCATAGGAGCTAGAATGAGGGCCACAGAGACAAGGTGATCTTTGACGTGCTTCTCCAATTTCCCAAGAGCTGATTCGTGATCCCATTTGGAAGAGTCTTTCTCGACCTCTTCGGGAAATCCACCGCAGAATGGACATTCATGTAAGGCGTGATTTGGGCGAATCATGCTATGCTTGACGACAGTAGGACGAAGTAAGTCCGTAACCTCAATTTGGTGTTTCTTGTCCGTAACCTCGTTTTGGTGTTTCTTCTCTAAGTGGCTTGCCAACTCTTCTGGGGTCGAGAAGGAGCTAGAGTATGAGGAGACTGTTTTGCAATACCAACAATGCCATCTTGGTTGAGTGTGCTTGTCGCGCATGTGCTTAAGCCAGCCAGTATAACTGTTCGCGCAGGTGAATGCTGAAGGACAGTCATCAAATACACAGAAGAAAGGTTCGAGATCATGAATGACGTGGCTCCTGATGAAGTTGGGCAGAGTATCAGCACACAAGCAACGCACCCGACTACTTCAAGGTTCACGGGTGGCACACTTACCTCCATTGTTTGTTGCTACTGGCCTCCTTCGCTGGGCACTCTAGAAGACAGAATGGGCAATTAAATGAAGTTCCCTGATTGATGAACTTCGGCATTGAAGGAAATTCCATGCCGCTCGAAAGTTCAACAGACATGACTGACTCCGTCCGCTTTGTCTTGTCCTGGGATGTGTGGAGTTTTGTCGGGTCCAGCCGCGTAGGTAATGTATAGCTGCTTGACTGTATCTTACTTTGCTGCTCTGAGTTGTCTTGGTTCGAAAGTAAGAATCTGATCGCGGGTTGCTGGTCTAGTTGAACTTCTGGTACAGACTTGTTCTGAATCTGCTGTAGTTTTGGGGCAGGCTCGATCAACGTCGAAATCTTCTCTTTGTGCTGCTCAAGGTAGCTGAATCGTGCTCGACGTGTTGCGATGGATTCGGCTGCACGTTCTCGCAGACTTTCGCTTGCTTTGGAAAATAGGATGTGATTGTTGACCTTTTCACGTGCGATTCTTTCAAGCATCTCATACCACTTCAGATGCCGACTCTTGAAATGTTGAATTCGCTCCTGGCGATGCGCAGCTCCAGCCAAACGCACAGTCAACTCTACTTGACGAAGGCTAGTAATGATACTCTGAATCGAACTCCACATTGTTGATTGAGGCCGAGGGGAGGATCGACTTTCATCGTGGTCGCTTAGGTCAGGATCAAGAAGCCTATAAGATTCAGACGAGCGATCTGACGAGCGATCTGACACGCGATTTGACGAGCAGTCGCTTTCGCTGCCAGAGCTATTTCCACCCTCTTCCTTGTCATCCCCTCTGAGGAGTCGCTTTTCTGCTCCAGGCTGATTAGAGTCTACCTACCGTGAGGTTGTCCTGGGGTAGAGGGTGGGGGCAATGGCTTACCAAGGTCAACCTTAAGCACAACAAGCAGTTGTTGGATTAGCTTGCCAATCTGTGGTGCACTTCTCAACCGAGAAGCCATTGACTGCTGACCATCGCGGAAAGCCCCCATATTCACCGTCCAGATGTTGAAGCTAGCCATCAGCTCTCTTGCCTCGGCCTGGTCCTTTGCGCCATTTTCGGCTGAAATTTGGTGCAGGAGGTCTCTGCATCGGGTTGACAACTCTCTGAGATCCTCTAGAGTCTCATTTGAGGTCCCGTAATCGGCCAGCTCTTCACTGGCATCACTATCTCGCATTGTGAAGCTCGAGGCACTGAGGCTTCGAGAGGATGGTCACGGGAAGCTTGGGTCGTAACTTCATCGAAAGAGGCTCGACTAGATGAGGTGATGTCTCCGCAACTTTTGACCATTCACACCTACCTCGTCAGACGGTGGGGGCCATATGCAAGACAACACCTTGTGCATGGCACGTGACCAGCCCGTTGACGAAAAGGAGTTGCCTGCTCACGCGCCCACATGCAGTCCTCGCCGCCCAATCCATCCGCGGATCCCAGCTCCATCGGTGCTTTGGGCCGGTACACTCATAAGCCTATCATCTCCGTCATCCATCTGCTGCTGCTGAATCTCAAGGACGGTCTTCATCAGCGCGACCAACACTTACTCGTGGATCCCAATCACGCGCTCCCACGTCTCCAGTTAGCTACCCAGCTACGCGCCAGCCAGATGTAGGGATGCGGTCCGCTACAAGTCTGTGACCCGCTTATACTCTCCATGAGGACACTCGAGAACGACATAATGGGCATTCTTTCCGGGTTCAGGCGCTCGAGGCCCCGAGTCACTGCGCCAGTCAAAACGGAAGACATATGGTATCTCCTTCTCTCTGTCTTACCCACTTTCGTGGATATAGCTGTAAGGGAACAAAGAGACCCACGCGACTCCTCGAACAGCGCGGAGAAATCCATTGGAAATATCGAAAAGTTTTACCCACGATTCATTTCTGTCATAATGGCCCTACATAGCATTCTATTTGCATATCGGGACACGATAGAAGAATCTATAACGAGATTCTCGATGGGGGAAGCCACGGTTAAAAGAAACCTGTTGAGAATCCTAGATGAGTTGGAGAACCGTTTCGTGTCTCGAAGTGACGAGAAGGCCGGGCGCATCGGTTTCCAATGCAGAGAGGACGAGGCTTACCCGAAGCTCCGTGCTCTCAGGAGGAGACTATCTGATGATGCACTAGAAGAGGACTTGGACGCAATCAATGGCATCATCCATATCTATGGTACTCATTCAGAGAAGCGAGAGAAGCTGCTGGACAATCTTGACAAAGCGAGCGACTTCTTCAACTTGTTCCACGACGAGCAGCTGCGTACATCTGGGCCGGACTCTCCGTGCACAGCAGAATTCTCGAATTATCTTCTCGTGCATATTTGGAACCTCACGAAGACACTTTTCGACGCAATAGAGAGTAACTGGCGCCTTTGCAAAGAGTCAGACTGCACGTCGCATGCAAGCCGCCAGACACGTCTGCATCTTACCGAGCATCAACGGTTTGAGACTGCCGGTGGAAGTGTCTCCCTGAACAGCAAGGAGCGATTCCGAATCTTGTTCTCGACTAGCCCTAGGGACCTCAGCTGGCAAAGCACGGAAATTACCGCCACTAGCCTGGAGTAAGTCAATATCTGCAGCTGTTTAGCCTAGTTAAGTTCTAACCAGATTCACGGTCAGCTATGCGAAGGAACGAGTGAAGGTGCAGCATAAGCCAATGGAAAACGGCCTCTGCGAAACCATACAAGGAGTGAAGGAAGACCTCTGCCCGCAAATGGCCATCTATGGACACAAGCTGTGGAATCTAGGGACACGGTCCGTCCGTGACATCACCCGCAATCAGCCGCCCTCTCCGGCTCAGCTTTCGAACCGCGATTTCAAGACCCTGACAGATCTGCTTCGCCCGAGTGAAAACAGACGCGAACACTCGCTATCATCGATGCAGGCAAGAGACCGCTTGATCCTTTCGTTTATCCTGACAACATCCCTCTTGCGCTTCTTCAGAGGGCCGTGGCTACAGGCCAGCTTTTGCAGCGATAACATCTGTTTCCTGGTCTTCAACGGATCAGAGCCTGATATTACCAAGCCCTACCTGACGACGAATTGTTCAGCTCCGCTCGAGAGTGGACCACCACCAGTTGACCTGGCCCAGCCTCATCCATTTCCTGATATTCTATCCCTAGGCATACTTCTCCTCGAAATCGCCAGGGGAGATATCATCGACATTCCGCAGCACCAGGATCGTTGTTCCATTGCCTTGAAGCACATGGAAGAATGGACTAGACCACAGGCAGACCGTATGAGACCAATCTATGGTTACCTCCATCAAGCAATCTCGGCTTGTATCAGCCCAAGCAACCTCCGAAACGATAGGCTTGACGAGATGGACGTCAACGAAAAGAAGGCCAGGAAGTACATCTTTGAAAGAATTCTGTGGCCTCTGGAATCTGCTCTCTCCGATGCCTACAACGTCAAGCCAAACACTTTGAATACGGATATTGCCCCAGAGGAACAGCCCATTGGGCTCGGTGCATTCGACCACAAAGACGAGGATTCCAGTGGGAAGTATGAATACAACCAAGCCCCCGCTATGCTTCAGTCTGCTAATAAAAACCTGTTGCCAGGCAAAAAGCTGCCGGGCATTGGCTCAAATGCTTGGGAGGCGTACATAATTTGTTGGACGAATATCAGGAAAGAAGCAGAAAATTACGAAAAGAAGCTGTCAAAGTTGCCGTGCTTGACACAGGTCTCCAGATATCTTGGAAATCACTCCAAGACAACTATATAGAGGACAAGCGCATCAGCACGGAGCAGTCTGAGGACTTTGTCCGTTACGAAGGGGAAGAATCCATCCGTGGCTGGGACGTTGACTGCGACGGCCATGGTTCTAGAGTGGGCGAGATCGTCTTGCAAGTTGCTCCAAAAGCCGTGCTACATGTTGCGAAGGTTTTCCGTCACAAAGATGACTTAACCGACCCCAAGATTTCTGAACAAGTTCACAAGCAGATTGCGCACGCAAGTTCTTTCGATGAGGTTGGAGCAATAGTCTGCTAATTCGTTTAGGCCATCGAGCGCGCCTCCTATGATTGGAAGGTCGATATGATCGTCATGAGCTTCGGCTTCGACAGGCCAATACCCTCGATTCGCAGGGTCATTGGAAAAGTTTCCAAAATGGAGAGTCCGCCATTATTCTTTGCCGCTACTCGCAATGATGGTGCCAACATAGGCATAGCATGGCCGGCAAAGGACTCTCGGGTCATCGGGATCAGCTCAACCGATGGCTATGGAGTGAGATCCGAATTCAATCCCACGGAGGATGAGACCAGTTCTCCAATACTCCATGCTTTTGGAGAGTGTGTCCCCGTTACAGCAGAAGAGCCTCAAGTCGGAGAGCACATGTCCGGAACTTCATATTCCAACCCCGGTCCCACGGCCAAGCCCCACGAAAAGCACGTATCAGGAACCTCATACGCCACCCCCATGGCAGCAGCACTGGTGTCAAACTTGGTGGCATGCGTTCGCATGATCGTGGCCACTTCAGTAGGCGAATTAAAGAGTTACGACCGCGTTCCGGAGCGCCTACGGAAGCTGAATGCGAACGACATGGTTGCGGTTTTAAGAACGCACATAGAAAAGAAACATAATAGCGGCAACAGGAGCTTGCTTCCTTGGGATTTCCTGAAAGGTGGGGACCAAGGAATTTTGAAGGATCTTGATGAGACATTGGAAAAGATCTTGGGCAAAGAATGACATTGAGGTAAAGTCTTTTTTTTTTTTTTTTTTTTTTTTTTTTTTTTTTTTAATAACGATGGTTGTGACTTAGCCCGGGAAGAGTATCATGTGTTATGCCTGAATGCTGGTTGAGGATACAGAACGAGATGATCCATCAGAATGATCAACACGGTCCCTGCATTGGCATGAGCCAAGAATACACCAAGAAAACGACTCATTCCTTGATAAAGGAATCTAGGTAGTCAGAGTGATACGTGAGTTTGACCAATGATACATAGCAAGTCTCACAATCCGCTCGCATCAGAACTCAGATTTTGTCTTGATCAGCCTGCACGACGGTGTCCAGGAACGCCTCATTAATGTCGTCATCACCTAAGCTGACCTCTTCAAGATCAAAAGCGTCTCGAGCCTTGATGTCGGTAACATCTTCCTCCTCGTCGCTCCCGAACGCCGCTCCCTTCACAAAAGCCTTGTTCTTGCTTCCGTCACCCCATCTACTCGGTTTTATCCTTGTAAGTCGGTAGGCAAATATATAGTCCGTGGACCCGCTGTACGAGACGCCTCGCGTGGTCTTCAAATCGTGGTCTATCTCATCTCCCATGTTGATCGGAATGGCTGAACTCGTCCCATCGAATTTCAGCTCGGCCTGCGTCGACTTCTCGGTGCTCGTCTCGGTGCTCGCGCTGGCTCCTCTTGCGATCTTCAGCCCAGTGATCAAATACACCGGCTTGCGCCGGCCAGTTACCTCGAAGTACGCCTGGACGTCTAGATCACTAAGTACTCGATCGAAATATTCGTCATCTGGCAGGAAGTAGGTTGTCTCGAGGGTATCGAACTTGTGATTCTCCAGCTTCGACTTGATTATGCTGAAGCTCACGCCTCCCTCAAGGTACTGCATGCATTGCGCCCATAGTCCGATTTTAGCCGAACGTATCTCGTCCAGGGTCGTTTGCCAGTCGGTTTTCTTCCCCTCGTATATCGTCGACGGCGCAATGGGGAAAGCGCGAAGCTTACTCTCAGGTTCATACGGGTCCTTGATCAGGCGGCCGAGGACCACAATATCACTGTCGGCGTGAATGTCCCAATTTGGCGACGGGATGTAGGTCGGAGTTAGAGCCATGGTATTATCTTAGACAATGAAGTCCGCGCGGCTGTAATGACAAGCAGTGTGGATGCAGAATGATGTTTACCGATGTTCCGTACCCATGCCAGATCAGATCGACCTGAGGAAGGATGCCGTGCTCGGTAAGGAGCTGGGGACGAAGGTGGTTTTCTGATGTCTGTATTGTGTGACGACGGTGGATGGCGCATGTCCGCCCGCACCACGTTGCCGAGGAGACACGCTGCAGGCATTTTTGAATTACCGGGACAAGCATAGCCACAACCGGTGTGGTCTGTTCCCTTCTTCCTACTCGTGTCTCATTCCGCGTTTGTGGGACCTGTGTCAGCGTGGCTGCATGTAACCCCTCTTCATATGCATCAATGTGTTGGCCAGAGACCTGCTTCTCTCGGAAAAGATTGGCTGGGGTCTAATGGTCAACCTACCGGAAAAGCAGCTTACCGAGTAGCAACTATAGGACAGAATAGAAGAACAGCACCCAGGGATCGCAAAGGAATTCTCTACCTGATATTTCATATCCTTCAAATATTTCCTGATAATGACTATTCTAGAAAGATAGCAACCTTGAAATGTTGATTAAGAGCAGTGAGGATACAGCTTGAGGCAGTACATAGGATCGTGGGTGAAGACTCTTGGTCGTAGAACTCATATCCCTTCGTTATGAGTACCGAATGCGGTGCACTAACAAATAGCTCTTGAACAGAAGCGACACCCTTCCCTATCTTTATAATTGCTGTTCTGATGGACAAAGTCTCAATATTCCAGAAAATTTGCGTATCATGTTTAAGGGGCGTCTAAAAAGTTAATGAAGTCTATAGCATGGCCCGACAGTCCTCCGTCTATGAAAATTAGTAAAGCTTGTGGTGTGTAGCAAGCAAAGAAAAGTGAAAGAAAACGCCTTCCATCACAAAGTCGACGCACTCGATTAAGTGTTAGTATGTGAAGTGAGATGTAACCCACAATCTGCAAAGGTCCTGGGCAATGGACTGTGTTCAGCCCTTGATGTATTGGAGCTTCCAGAAATCGCTAGGGGTTTCGAAACTGCTCTCACAACCCATTTGACCCGAGGCACCGACCTGTCCGTTGTTCTGGAGGACATGTTAGCACCGATATCGTGGCTGGAGGGCTTTTGAGTAAGGGACAACGTACCGTGAACCGCTTGATAGATTCAGAAATAGCAGCGCTAATGTCAGAAGATCCGATCTTCGCTCCGAGAAGTTCTTGCTGCCGGCTCCGAAAACATCTAACCCAGCCGTGAGGACGCCATGATAGTTGAGGGTGTTAGCCCACAGGTCGTAGGGTTTGTTTCGAAGAGGCATGCAGTCACCCAGGGTAGCACAGTCACTCTCGTTCAACCAAGGGGCCTTGGTAACTACCGCCGGTAAATGATGTACCTAGGTACAATGTCTCAACTTTAGAAGTAGTCATAAACTTACTAAAGGCCTTGCTTGCTTACTCCTCCTCCTATCTTGAGTGGTCTCGTTCTTAATTTATATACATATGCTTTTTAAGCAATATGCATTCAATCCTTTTACATAATAATAAATGTTTAAATAACTAATATTAATAAAATGTAATGTTAATAATAATAACTTTATAATAAGCTATAGCTATATAAATAAGGCTAATAAAAACCACTTTTAATAGCGTTATAAATTAAAAAGTTAAGCAATTAATTATAACGTGGTTTACCATTAAGTGGCAAATATTACTAAATAGCGGATTTTTCTAACTTTACTTAACTGTTACGGTTTGGGCTTTGCCTATTGTAATTAATTAGTGGGCTTTGGCCCTATAAGAATAGGCTTTAGCGCGGATATAAACAGGGAGTAAACCTTTTCCTTTGCACTTTAAATATACCCTATTTAAACACCTTATAGCAAATAATCCAAGGCTAGCCTATAATATATATTTAAAGTTTTCTTGCATTATAAACTTATAATGCAACTATATAAAACCTAATATAGCAAGACTTAGAAAGAATAACGGCAGCCTATTAAGCCCTTCCCTATTTAAAAGAACTCTTATTTTGGGAATACTTAATAATTTAGCTAATAAAGATAAGGGCTAAGTTTGCAATAAATAAGAAGGTAATTAGCGTTAAAAGGGCTTAATTCTTTTATATATTTAATTAATTAAGAATTTTTTATAATTAATTTTTATCTTATATTAATTTTATAAAGATATTTAAGGGGTAATTAAAGAGCTTTTTAAAAAAGATTTGCCTTGCGCTTAGGGACCTTTTTAAGCAAAAATATATTAAACTTAGCTTAATTATATTATAATAATATTATAAAGAAAGAATAATAAAATTTCTTATTTAATTTAATTAATTAGCTTATATAATGAAAACTTAAAGTTAGCTAAATAAGTATAAAATATTATTAATAGCTAATAGCTTAATCTTTATAATAAAAGCTTAGCTTAATTATAAAAAATAGCTAAATATATTTAAGGCCTTTTATTTTGCCTTATAGTAATATAAGGGCGTTTTTAATATTGCAATAAGAAAGGATAATACTTAACCTTAAAATAGCAAAGTAATAAATATTAATATTATAGTAGTTTTAATAAGTAAAGTTAAGTATTTTGCATATAGCTAATTTAGCTATTATAAGCGCAATTACCCTAATTATTATAAGAAAATAAGAATATAGCTTTTATTAATTAAGGCTAATAAGGAGAAAGAATTTATTTAAGGGGGTGTAAAATTCTTTTTATAAGGTAGGGTTTAAAAGTAATGCTAACTTAGCGCTAGCTTAAACTTAAAGTAGATTAGCTATATATTAATTAGTTTAGCCTTATAAAAATGCTTAAAATTTAGGAAATTCCCGCTAATAAAGCAGATTGCTTATAATTAAGCGCTAATTAATTACAAATTATATAATAAATTTATAATTTTAAAATTTTAAATAAAAAAGCTTATATAAAAGGCTTATATTAAAGGATTATAAGAATATTATTAATTTAATTATTAATTTACGCTTAAATAATTATTTTTTATTAGCTTGCTTTAATTAATATATTAAATTATAAGGGCTGGGGTATATTAATTATAAATAATAAGCTAAGCTTTTAGCATAATTAAAAGGCATTAAAGTATAATTAAATAGCTAAGCAAAAAGCAATATTTAATTTATAATTAAATTATAATATTCTTTATTTTTTATTATATAGCTACCCTTTAAAGCCTGCTATAAAAACCTAAAAAAAAAGGATATATTATGGTTTAAGCTTTGCTTATTATAATTAATTAATAGGCTTTAGCCTTATAAAAATAGGCTTTAACGCGGATATAAACAAGGAGTAAACCTTTTCCTTTACACTTTAAATATAAACCCTATTTAAACACCTTACAGCAAATAACTCAAGGCTAACCCATAACATTAACTTTTATTAACCATAATACTATATTAAGGTAAATAAATTAATAAAAAGTTAGCATTAATTAATATTAACTGCATTTAATTCTCCTTATTTTTAATTAATTTTATTAATTTAAAAGCATTAATATAAGTATAGTGTTAATTTAAATAAGTTAACTTTTAATAAGAAATATATATTTAGCATTAATTAATATTAATTATATTATTAAAAATGCAGTTTATTGCAAATTAATAAAATAGCTATATTTACATTAATTAATATTAATTAAATTAAATTTATTATAATATAATTGAAATTTAATTAATTAAACCCTTCTTTATTTTTCTTATAAGTTCTTGCATTATGCCTAATCTCATTATAATTGCTATATTATTATTTAATTAATTCGCTATGGATTACCTTCTTAGCACTACTACTTATTTTACTAGCTAGCCGCTTCCCCTTTTATTTCTCTTAAATAAAAGCTTAAAATTTCTTAATAATAAGTGTTTTTTTAAGTTATACTTAAGTTCTTTTAGCCCTTTAGCATTTAATAAATGCTATATTAGCATTCTTAAGAGTATAAACCTAATTCTTTAAAATAATAAGTTTATATGCTATTACCTATATACTTTTTACCATTTAATTAATAGCCTTTATAATTAATATAAAAGAGCTTTCTTAATAGGTTAAGATCCTGCCCTTAATAAAACTTAATTATTAAATAGTTTATTAAGCATTTAATAACATTTAAGACTTTTATTTTTAAGGAGAAATAAAAAGGGATTATGTTAAAGTTTATAGGCGGATATTAAGCTTGGAAATTATAAAATTAGGGTTTTAAGGAGAAATTTTAGCTTCTTTAAATGCAAACTTAATGTTTTTTATCGTGAAAGTCTTATTATAAGCTACCTTAAATGCAAGAAAAAACTTAAATTTAATAATATAGTTAATAAAGGCTTGGATAAAGAGCTTAATTTTATTGCTATATGCATGCTTTAAAGATAAATATAATATAATATTTAATAATTAAAGTAAGTAAGATAAATGTAATAATATATTAATAATAATAATCTTATTATCTTTATAATATTAATTAAACTTAATTAATATATAGCTTTTATAGCTATTTATAATTAATATTTAATAATTAATATCTTTCTTTAGCTTAATATGCTTATTAAAGTATTAAATTTATTTTAAATTAATTTTATTATTTATTTATTTATTAAAAGTAAGCTTAATAACTTAATTATTTAAAAAACTTAACTTTATTGCTTAGCTAATAAAGTAATAAGCGCCTTAAATAATTATAAATAATGGGATTTATAACTTACTTATATTAATATATTTAATAATAATTGCCTATTTTTAATTATTAAATTAAATTAATTTAACCTTTTTATATTTATTAATGTATATAATAATTATTAATAGGGTAATTATATTTATTATAAAGTTAATCTTATTAAAATTATAAAGGTTGTTATTAATGATTTAATACTTAGCTATTATATTATAAAGAAACTTAAATTAATTCTTAATAATTTTTAAATCTTTATAAAATGTAGTGGTTATTCTAGGGTGCAGTTAAATGATAGGTATGGGGCTTAATTAGCTTTAATTTAGGGGTTCTTAGCAGGGGCTATTTAAGGGCACTGCGTGCTTTATTAAATTAATATATAACTTATAAAGCCCATGCGCTTTATTAGCAATGCTTGCAATGTATTGCCCTTATAACAGCTATTATAAATACTAAGCATTAAAAAGAATGTAATATCTTTATTATTAATAGTCTTAAACTTATTAAGAATATCACATAAATAAAAGCAACGCAATTACTAATATTAACGTTTTGCTAGTTTCTTCCTATTATTATGGTTATTCTTGCTTTTTTAAGGCATTCTTCATTATTACTATATTTAAATGCATAGCCTTATATATATTAATTAATTCCTAATAATTAGCTAACTTATAAAGCAACTTTTAGTAATTATATTATGTTAATTAACCCTTTTAATATATAAAATATCTTAATATGCTTTCTTTTCCTTAATGCTTAATTTTTTTATTTAATATCCGCTTAACCTTATATTTCTTTAAGGGCAAGCTATTATTAAGCTTATTATTCTTTATATAATAATATATTAAGCTAAATTTTAGTAGCTTATAATTAAAAAGATTATCTTTAGCTTAATATTAATTAAAATATTATATACTTATTATTAAGTAAACTTAAGTATCTTTATTTTAATTATTAATTTTAAAATTAAGTTTATAATCTAAAGAAAATACCTTATGTATAATAATAAAAAAACCTTTTTGCAATAGCTAAATCTTATTATTTTATTAAAATAAAAGCTTATAGGCTTTATTTATATAAAGCTATACCTTATTATTAATATTAAACTACTTTTAATAATAAGCGGTATTATATAGCTTCTTAGATTTTAATATTATAATATTTATAGCTAACTAAGCATTTTATTATAAGTACTTTTATATAAATTAAATATTTAATAGCTTTTAAATAATATTAATAAGTTGCTTAAAAGGGGATAAAACTTTAAACTTAAATAAAAACTCATAAGAATTAATATTAATTAAACATTAATAAGCTTTATTTAAGTTTTATTATAAAGTAAGTAAAATATTTACTTATAGTTTACTTAAGTATTTTGCTATATAATAATAAATAACTATTTCCATATTTTAATTTTTTTATTTAAAAGCATTATTAAATTATAAGTAATATATTATAATTATAAGCAATTAAGTATTAAAACTTTTTTATAAATTTATTTAAAATTAAAAGGTAAATTTAGCATTTTAATTAAAAATAATAACGTATAAATAAGCTTAATTATTAAAAAGCAATTACCTTCCCAATACTATGCCTTATTACTTTAATATATATTTTATATACCTTAAAATTAGCAATATTTACTTAAAGGTCTTATATATAATAAGCATTAAAGCGTTAAAGGAATTAAAATCCTTTAATTGCTAAGGTATGCTTATTAAGGGCATAATTAATAATCTTATAATAAAGTTAATAAAGATAATATATATTAGCTTAAACGGAGCTTAAATTAATTAAAGGCTTTTTATTAGCTTTTAATTATCCTTTTTTTATGCTTTATATTAATAATAATAATGCATATACTATATAATATAATATTTCTTCCTTAAAAAGTATATATTATTCAACGCCTTTACTATATAATTTCTCTTAAAATAGTATTTATTATTATATATATTACAGAAAAACTTTTAAATTAATGCTTATAAAATTATTAATTACTCCTTGCCATTATTATTTATATTATATAATAGCTGTTTATATAAGCGAAATAAATAACTAGGCTTTAAAGTAAAAATAATGTTTTTATTATAATGCTATATAATAAGCTTACATCCCATTATGTTTAATATGCATAATACCTTAATAATTTTGCTATAAATAAATAAGGCTTTATAGGCCTTTATAAAATATATATATATTTATAAAGATATAATAACTTTTAAAAAACATAAGATTAAGTTATCCTCTTTATTACTTTAATAATTATAAGCTTGCAAGTTATTAAGAATAATATTTAATATGCCAAGGCTTTTTTATTACTTAATTACCTTATTACCCTTTGTTATTAATTGCAATAAAGCATTAAGGATAAAGTTTAGTTAACTTACTATATAATAAATATTAAATTAATATTCCATTAAATAAATTAAAGCATTAATAAGGCGGTAATTAATGCAATTAATTAAAAAAGTACTTAAATAAGTATTATTTAAAATGCCCTTAATAGCATTATAATTTATTAAGATAATTAAAAGCTTGCAATAATTAAATAAAATCATTATATATAATTATTTCATTGCTTATATTAAGTAAGCAACTTTTTACTTTAAAAATTTATAATTAGCTTTAGCTTTAATAAAATAATAATTAAAAAAAGTAATAAGCAAAATTACTTATATTAAAATATACTTATTTAGTTTTTATATAAAATCCTCCTTAAGTTAAAAGGCTATTATATTAAAGCTATATTATAAGTAATTATTTACTTATAAAAATAGCTTTTTATAAGAATTTATATAAAAGATTTGCATTTCTTAATAAATAAAGATTTAAAAAGTTTTAAAGCTTTTAACTTCCTTAAGCATTAGCTTATAATAAGTATAATAAATATATACTTAGCGCTTACCCTTATTACTAATAATGATTTATCCTATTTAATAATCCTTAATTAATAAAGCTACCTTATAATATTATAATGGCTTAAATATTTAAGCATAATATAGAATTATTATATAAAGAAAATTAATAACGCTAAGGTATGTTTTAAAATCTATAAGTAATGCTAAAAACTTAAGCTTTTAAAAAGCTTTAATCTTTTCCTTAATTATTATTTACTTAAAAGCATTAATATAAAAATTAAATAGCTTTATAAAAGAGTAGCTAATATATAACTTTATTAAAGAAAGAAAAACGCTATGTTAATTAAATAGCGTTAATATTTACTTAAGATAAGTAATATGCTCCTTATATATATTAAAGAAAATTATAATATTATTAATAAAAGCATAATAAAAATTATAATGCTTATAAAGCAAGCAATTTATAAAATGCTATATATAAGTAAGTAAATTTTAAAATCTTATTAAAATTACTTAAAAGCATTTTAAATTATAATAACTTATAATTATAAAGTAATCTTAATAAGCTAAGTAAATTAAAAAGTAAAAAAAGAAAATAATAGCGTTAATAATAATAATATATAACTTATTATAAATAAATTTAATAATATCCTTTTAAAGCAATAGCAAATAATTATTAAGAATTACTTACTTATTAAAAGATTAAAGATTAGCAACTACTTATCCTTTCTTAATATTATAAATATTATATTAAATTATAAAGATAAGTATAGCGAAAGGATAAATATTATTAGCAAAGTTTAATTACTTATTTTTTTAAAAATTATTATAAACTTAATTAATAAACTTTTTATTTTACTAAGCTATTAAATAATATAAATAATTAAGCTTAGCATATTATTAATTATTAAGTAAGGGTACTTTTATTATTTACTTCTTAAGTATATTAATAAGGGCTTTATATTTCTATATATTAAGAAACTTCTTAATTACCTTTTAAAATTGCTAAGCCTTTTTTAAATTTATAGCATAAATATAAATATTATCTTTAATAATAATACTTATAATATCGCTAAGTGCTTTAAAACTTATAGAATTATAAAGCAATATTAAATAGCTGTAATTTACCTTACTAGCATCTTTTATAAGGAAACCTAGGTTAAGATTTTTAGCAAAACCCTTGCCTTTAATAATATAATAAATTGCATTAAAAAAAAGCATAGCGAATAATATCTTATTAAAAAAAGCATTTAAAAACTTAATATTAATATTCTTATCTTTAGCTACTTAAATTAAATTAAGCAAGATATTAAATTTATAATTTATAGTTAATTAACCCTTTAAAAGTATAAAACTTAAAGTTAAGTTAAGCTATATACCTTTAATAATAAGGTTTATAATAAACACGGCAATTAAAGTAATAATGTTAATAATTGCTACTATTTTTAGCGCTTTAACTACTTTTATAAATAAAGTTATAAAGTAAGCTAAATCCTTATATTTATAAATAATACTTAGCTATATATAATAATTAATCTTAATTGTTATATTAATATTATTATGCAAGATTATTAAGTAAAGGCTCTTTAAGTTTATTAATATATTTATTATTAATAAGTAAGTAAAGATAAATATAAAGGAATGTTTTAATGGTAAGTTAATATATTATATTAACCCTTAAGCAGATTATTTAAGCTTAAGGGTATAAGCTTTTTTAAGATAACTTTATGCATTATTAAGTTAAGTGCTTACTTTTTAATAATAAATAAGATAATAAAATTACATTACTTTAAATATATAATAATATTATTAAAGTATTAAATATTAACTTATTAAGAATAAAGCCAATTATTATTAAGCAATATACCTATAAATAAATTATTAATAATTTAAGTTATATTAATTTAATAAAGAAAATTAAGGCTGCTATTAGCTTAATATTTATAAGTTAAAAATAATTATTATATAAGCTTAGCTAGCTTAATAAAACCCTTATTAATATTATTAATAATATAAGTATTATGCTTAGTAATAATTACATTATTAAAGTATTATAAGAACTTATAATTTATTAAATTATAACTTATGCTTATATTAATTTATACTTAAAAATTTAAGCTATTAAACTTAGCTTAAATGTTAATTTATAAGTAAGTATAACCTTTAATAGGAGTATTCTTTATTAATTAAGGTGGAACTTTCTTAATAATGCTATCCTTAATATATTAAATAAGAGTTATATAAATATAAAAAGTTTTTATTAATTAGCTAAGGCTAAAATAATTATAATTAACTTTAATATGCTTATTTTATTTAATATACTTACTTAAGTATTTAAGTATTTAATTTTAAGAGTTAAATATATAATTATAAAAGTTGCAGGTCTTGCTATTCTTCTTTATAATAATGTTAATAAATGGGTAATAATTAAGGCTTAGGAACCTTAAGGAAAGGGATGCTAATAAGGTACTTTAAGGGCTATTTACTTAGTATATATACCTAGGTAAAGAAAAAGGTAATGAAATATGCAGCTCTTTATAATTAGTTTGCTTATTATTATTAATTATATTATATATTAAAAACGAGCTACCTAAATAAATGGGGGATAGGTTTTGCTAAACCTTCTTAAGGATAACTTAAAAAGGAGCTTTAATATAATAAAGAGGGAAGATAGGAATAAAAGAAAGCTAAAGAAAGGAAAAAGATAAATATTTTAAAAATTCTTAAAAATTAAAAAAGCTTAATTAAAGCATTAAATATATAAAAAAAGAGAAAAGTTAATTTCTTTAAAAATATTTAAAATAAGCATAAAAGTTAGCTTTTTATAGCTAGCTAAAATTTAATGCAATATTATTTCTTATATATTTCCTTATACTTATTAATATACCCCTTTTTAAATACTTTATAATAAATATTATAAAAATTACTAAAATAAAACCTTACTACCTTTAATTAAGCCTTTAAGTTTTAAAATTTACCTTATTATAATCCTAATTACTATTATTATTTTCAATTCCTTATTTATTTATCTTATTATAGCTTTTATTTTTTTATAAAAGCTTTAAATATTTTTAAAATTTACTTAATAATATATTTATTAATTATATTTTCTTAATTATTAAAATTTAATTTAATAATTAATATTAATATAATTATTAAAGATTTAAATATTTTTATAAAATGAAAAGTAAATTTATTCTTTCTTTTAATTATTGCATTAAGCATAGCATGCTAGCTTTATTAACTTTTACTTTTGCTTTTTATAAAGCTTTTACTTTTAAGTTTTATGCCTTATATTTAATTATTTAATTAGCTTATTTATAAACCTTTTAAATTATCTTTAAACAAACTTAATTATTATTTTAACTATTTAAAATTAATTAATATACTTTAAGTTTTATTTATATTTATTATTAAGATAAATAAATAAAAAAGATTTTTATATATATTAAGGTAAGTATTTTTTATTAGCTTTAAAATATCTTATAATATAATGCTTAAGCTAAAGGCTTATTTAATTAAAGTTTTATTTAATTAATTTTAAGCTATATAAAAGTTTATGCCTTATTATATATTAAATATTTAAAATTAAATTATTAAATTAATTTATATTAAAAGTATTATTTCCTTTATACCTTTCTTATAATTAATAATAATCTTAATATATTATAATTTAAATAGCTATTATTAAATAATTTCCTTTTATAATAAAAGCTTATTTCTTACTTTAATTACTTTTATATTATTAATCTTAAGAAAGGGAATTAATATAAGTATTTAAATGGCTTTATTAATTTTATTAAGCTTTAATTAAATAATAAATATTTAAGTAATAATATTAATAATAGCTTTAAGTATTTTAGGATATATAATTTTAATTAAAGTAGCTTTAGCTTAGTTTTATACCTCTTAATTATTCTTTCCTTAGTATTTCCTAAAGTAATTTTTAATAAACTTAATAATATGCTATTTATAAAATACTTTATTAATTTATTTTAATCTTAATATAAACTCCTTATTAAAATCTTATATTTTATTTTTTAAGGTAGCCATTAAATATTTATAAATAAATACTTTAGCATCCTTATTTATCTTATTATTTTTATTTTTTAATGCAAAATTATTTTATAATAAGCAGTAATTCTTTATTTTATTAAAAATTATTATTATTTAATAATTAAGTATGTAAATAAATATAATAATAAATTTATAATCCTTTATTAATTTTTATTATTAATATTTTATAAATAAGGTATAATTATAATATAAAGGTTTTTTAAGTAAGAATATAATATTTTAAAAGTTAAAAAGTTATTAAGTTATAAGGATTATAATATACTAAGTTTTTAATTCTTTATATTTATAAAGCATTTTTTTTATATTAAAGAAATTAAAAGTAAGAAAGGCTTAATATTATTTTATTAAATTTATTAACTTAATTAGTTTTCTTAGCTTAAGATAAAAATTAATACTTAAAAAATATTCTTATATTATCTTTATAAGCTTATTATTAAATATTATTTATTTTATATTAATAAATAATAATTAATTAGGGATTTAAATTTATTAAATATTATTTAAGTAAACTTTATTTATAATAATTTTTATTTTAAAATTTTTTTTAAAAAAGTTAGTATTTGCTTTTTAAATAAAGTTTTATTAATTTTAAATTTTTATAATATTTAGGAATTATAATACTTTATTAAGTAAGTTTTTAAAGTTATTAAAGTAAGAAAGTTTTATAATTATTAATATTAAGTTATTTTTTCTTAAATTAATAAGCTTAATTATTAAAATTAAGGCATTAAAGTTTTAAGGTATCTTATAATATAAGAATAATTAAAATTACTTTTTTACTTTGCTTTTTTAATTAAAAAATATTTTAGCTTTTAATTATAAAAAAAGAAAATAAAAAAAAAAAATAATAAAGTAAAGAGTAAATAATAAAAGTTAAGTAATAAAAAGGGGAAATATAAATAATAAAAGAGCCTTATATTTTTAAGAATTATTATATAAGCAATTAAAATAAAGAGGGTTACAATAAAGAAAAAATATAATTAATATTTAGTTATAATTTAAAGTAGCTTTTATAAATAATTATTATTTATTCTTAAATAAAAATTAAGTAAGGAAAAAGATTAATATATTAAAAATATATTATTATTAAAAAACTAGGTAATAATTAATTTTTAACCTTTAATTAATAATAATATAAAGATAGGAAGAAAAAGAAGAGAGAGAGAAATAAAAAAAGAGCTTAGCTATAAATAAATAAGTATAATAGCATATATAAGCTTAAAATAGCAAAAGCTAATAACTTATTACCCTTAAGTTAAATAATTATATTAATTAAAAAAAAGAAATAATAAGAAAGCTTATAAGTTATTATTAAAAGCTATTAATTTATTATTTTATTAATAATTAAAATAAAAGAGTATGCAATTTCTTATTTTTCTTAAATAATAATTAATTATAAAGTATTTCTTTTTTAATTTATAAATTTATTAAGTATAAATTAAAATGGGTTATTTAATTAAAATTTCTTTATAATAAAAAGATAAATAATTTATTTATAAATAAGGAATTAAAGATAAGTAACTTTTTTTAAGCAATAAACTAACCTTAATTAATAGCAAGGTAATAAATTACTCCTTTTAATAATAAAATAGCTTATTATTAGCATTGCTTACCTTTTCTTATTATAATAACTTTATATATATAAATTTTCTTTCCTTTTTTAAGTTTCTTTTTCTTTCTTTCTCTCCTTAATATTTTTTTAACTTTAATTAGCCTTTAAATTAAGCTAAAATTAAAGCAAAATATTATAATTCTCTTATTTTTAAATATCTTTTTATAATAGCATTTTTATTATTAAATCCTTCTTAATTAAAATTAAAAAGTTTAATATAAAAGGATTTTCCTTTTTTATTTTAAGTTATTTATTATAATTTATAAGCTAAGTAAGTTTTAATTAAAGGCATTTATATTTTCTTTAAGCTAAAAGGCATTTTTAATAAAAGTTAATTTATTAAAATTATCCTTTATAATACTTTTATAAAAAGTATTTATATATATAAAATTATTAATATTAAATAAAATTAATACCTTACTTAGCAACTTATTAATTTTACTTTTAAAAAGATAGTTAAGGAATTATTTAATAGATTTTTTAATAAATTATAAAAAAAGTAGTTTTTAAAAAATATTAAGAATTTAATTAAAAGCTATATAAATATTATTATTATTAAGGGAAGTAATAAAGCTTTTTATAAAAAGTATATAATAATAATATATAATTACTTTAATTATTATTATTAAACAGCTTTATTTATAACCTTTTATAGCTATTAAAATGCTTTTTCTTATAAATATTACTTAAAGTGCATAAATTATAACTTTTCCTTAATTATAAATAAGAATATTCTTATTATAATTTCCTTTTTTAATTATTACTCTTTATATAATTTTTATAATAATATTTATATTAATTATATTTATTATATTAAGGAATTTAATTATATTTTTAATAAATATAATAATTTAAAGAAAATATAAAAGGTAATAATAATTAAATAAGTAAAGTTTAAAGGTATATTTAGCTTTATAATTATTATTAATAAAATAGCATAACTTAAAGAAATAATTAACTTTAATATTATTTAAAATAAAGAAATTAATATTATTTAAGGTTAATAATTATAACTTTATAATATAAAATTCCTATTATATTAATTATAAAAATAAGCTTTTAATAAGATATAAATAATAATTAAGATAAAAGGAAAAAGGGAAAAGTAAATTAAGTTATTAAAAAGAAAAAGAAAGTTTTTAATTTTAATATAAAAATAATAAATAAGTATATAATAAATTTTATAATGCATTTTTTAAAAATATAATATTTTTTATTTAAACTTAAGGCTAGATTTAATTAAGTAAATAAATGCATATAAAAAGAAATTATATATTATAATAAATAATATATATATATATATATAAGAGAAAAGATAAAACCCTTCCTTTTAAATAAATACTTAAGTTAAGATTTAAAAGTATTACTAAGCTAATTATATTAAAAACGTTAAGAATTATTTAATTAAAGTAAAGGAATATTAATAAATTATAAAGGCTTATTTTTTAAGTTTTTTTACTTTATATATAAATATATTATAAATTTAATATTTTAAATATTAAAATTTAAAGAATTTAATAAATTTAAGCTTATAAATAATTAATATGCTTAAATAGTAAATAAAAATATATTTAATTAATCTTAATAATAATTAAAGTTAAGGTTATTTAAGTTAAAGTTAAATAAATTAAATTTTATTAAAATATTTAAAAAGGGGTTATTATTTATAATAGTTATAAGATTAATTTCTTAAAATAAATAAGGTTTAGGTTTTTATATCTTAAAATAATTAATAAATTTTTTTAATTATTTTAATAAAAATATGCTTAAAAGGTAAATATTATTAAGTATTTAAAGTTTATAAATATTATTATAATAAATTTTATAAATAATAAAAGGATTAAATTAATAATAAGTTAGTTTTTAAAATAAGGAATAATTAACTTTCCTTTGCTTATTAATAAGTAAAATTAAGTTATTCTTTTTAAGGAAATAAGTTAAGGGAAATTATAATGTATATTTTATTATATAGCTTTCTTTTTATAATTAAAGATTAATTTAATTATTACTTTTATATTTTATAGGAAATTAAAGAGTAATTAAAGTTAAGAATTAAAAGTATTTTAAGTAAAAATATTTAAAGTTTAAGCTTAAATATGCTATATAAGAATAATAATTTTAATTAAAATAATTAGTTTAAAGCTATAAAGAAAATAAAAGAAATTCTTTTTATAAAATCTTTTAAGTAAAGTTTAATTAATAAAGAAAGCATAAGGTAAGATTTATACTTAACCTTTATTTTCTTTATTAAGCATTTTTTTAATAATAGTTATAATAATAAAGTATTTATATTTAATAATATTATTAGCATAAGAGTTATATATTAAGATTATAATCTTTTTTACTTTAATTATTAAGAGATATTAAGTAAATTAACTTATATTTTTTTTTATTTATTATTATTTTTATTAAAAGCTTTTATTTAAAAAGGAATTTTTAAATAAAGAACTTTTTAATGCTTTTTAAGTTAGCTATTTTAAAAAGTATAGCTTTAATTTATTTTATTAAGTTATATTATTCTTTAATTAATTTATTATATTCTTAATTAAAAGATAAATATTAAATATTAATATAAATTTTAATAAATAGTTAATTTAATATAATTAAAATAATTTTATTATTATAAATTTAAATATCCTATTTATTATAATAAGAATAGTTAATAATTACCTTTTTAATATTAGCATATATTTCTTTTAATAATATATAGCTTAAATTTAAAAATAAATAGCGTTCCTTTTATAATACTTAAGAAAAGCATAGCAGTTTTTAATAATTTCTTATTTTTAATTAAGGTTATTTATAATTTATTATTATAATAAATCCTTTTTAAGTTATTTTTAAAAAGTTTTTTTATAAATAAAGAAATAATAAGCCTTTTTATAAAAAAATAATTATTATTATAATATTAAGTTTTTAAAATAGGTTTTATAATAAAGATATTAAGTAATTTTAAGTAATTTTTTTAATTAAAAATAATTATTAAGTAATAATAATTCTTAATTAAATACTTAGGATTAAGATAATTAATTAAAGAAAGCATTATATTAATCTTTAATATTTTTTTTTTAAATTTATAGTTTGCCTTATTTAATAGCTTTAATAACTTTTTAAAAAGTATATTTATAATAATATTTTTAAAGCCTTTAATAGAATAAATAGTAAAATTATATATTTTAATTATTATTAGCTATTTTATAATATAAGTACTTAATATATTTAAGGTAAATTCTTTAAGTTATTAAATTAAGATATTTAAATTTATTTTTAAGATAAAATAAATATTATAAATATAAAAATATAAATACTTAATTATATATAAAATAGCTTTATATTCTTGCTTTATTGCATTATATAGCTTTTTAGCCTTTATTTAAGTATTATTTTTATATTAAATTAAGTATTATATTTTATTATTAATTTATATAAGGTATATATTTTATTTTTTAAGATTTATATTTATTATAAGAATAATTTTATTATTAAAATAATTAATATTAATTAAGTATAGCTTTAAAGTAATTATAGCTTTAAAAATATTTATAGCTTTTTAATAATTTAAGGTTTATTAATAAAATATACCTTTTTTTAAAAAATTAAATAATAACTTAATAATAATTTTATAAAAAGGCATTTATTTTTTATAAAAGTTTATTAAGTTTAAAAAAGATTTAAGCTTAATTATATTTTTTATAAATAATTTACTTATTAATTTTAATAATTTTTTTATTTAATAAAGATTAATTAAATATTTTATAAGTATAGCTAATAATATTAGCTTATTGCTTATATTATTTTAATTTAATAATATTAATTACCCCTTTAGCTAATTTAAAATTATAAAAAATATTATTAAGATTCTTAATATACTTAATTATATATTTCCAAACCCTTAATAAAGTAAGTACTTCTTTATTTTTATAATTTATTTTTAAACCCTTAATTATAATATTATTAAGAAAAGGTTTATATATTATAAGAATTAAGTTATAAAAGATTTAAATTATATATTATATAAATTAAATAATAAAATTTATAGCTTTTATAAATAAGTTATATTATTAAAATAATTTAATTAAAGTAAAGAAGGTTATAATATCTTAACTTTTTTTATTTAGCTTAATTTAATTATATTTTAAGAAAAAGTTAAAAAAGAATAATATTTTATATATTATAAACTCCTTAGTAAACTTATTTATTAATAATAAAATAAAGGTATTTTTAATTATAACTTTATTAGCTTTTAAAATATTATTAATAAGTTAATAATTAAAGTCCTTCTTTTTTATAAAATATTATTAATTTTTATAAATAATATAAGATTTCTTAATAACTTTATTAATTTATTAATTCCTAAGTATTTTAATAGTTATTTCTTTTAAAGCTTTTAAAAGTTAAATTATTTTTACTTAATATGCTTTATAAGGAATTATTTAAATAATATAAGATTAATTTTATGCTAAAAACTTTTCTTTATTAAAAAGTAAATAAGTAAATATTTCTTTTTTTTACTTTAAAAAAAAGTTATAGTTTTTTTATAAAAAAATATTTAATTAATTAAGCATTAATCTTAATTCCTTATTAATTAAAAAGAACTTAAGTTAAATTTAGGCATTATATTTACTTTTATAATTCTTATTTATAGCTAATTTTACTCCTTTTTCATAAGTAAGTTTTTAATTAATTATACTTTTAAGAATAATATTATTAAAAGAATAATTATTTATAATATAAACTTTAATGCTTACTTATTTATAAAAAGTCTTAATTAAAGGTTAAATAATTTTATTAATTAATTTAGTAATAATTAAAATAAAAGGAAGTTTATTAATTTATTTTTTAATATATATAGTTTTTTTTTATAAATAAGCATTATAAATATAAGTTAATATTTATTAACCTTTCCTTTTAATTTAATAAATTCTTTAAACTTTAGCTTAAAAGTTTTTTATAAATATAAAAATTAAACTTTTTATATTCTTATTTAAAAAAATGCTTAAAACTTTTTTATTTTTTTTATATTTATATTAAAATATATTAATATAATTAATATATTAATTAATATTAAGCTTTAATTAAGGTTTAAAAAAAGTAAAGAAATGCTTTTAAAAGCTAATAGGTATTTTTAAGGAATTTAAGCTTTTTTAAGTAAAGCTATTTTAAAGAGCTTTTAATTCTTTTATTTTAAATTATATATTATTTTAATATTGCTAAAAATAAAATAAGCATAAAGATATTCCTTTAATTATTTAAATATTAAGTTTATATTTAAAAAAAAAGCATTTTTAAAAAAATATAATATAAGGTATTAAAGGCCTTATTATTAATAATAAAGAATATAGCTTTAATTTTATTTAAATTAATGCAAATTTATTTTTTTATAACTTTAATTAAAGATAAAGAATCCTTATTATATATTATTAAGTTTATATTATTAAATAAAATATATAAAAGTTTATTATATTTATAATATAATAAAGATAAAAGATTTATTTTAGCTTTAATATTTAAGAAAGTAAATTATGGAAAGCAATTATTTATCTTTATATAAATTATTAAGTAAGTTAAATTAAAATATTTTTAATTAATTATATTTATAATAAATATAATAATAAAGTTAATTTAATATTAAATAATTTATAATAAATTAATTAAAGTATTAGCTATAATATTATTTCTTAAGAAAATAATTATATTAATTTTAAGAAATAAGTTTTTAATATAATTCTTAAAATATATTAATTTAAAAAATATCTTTAATAAGATATATATTTTAAATTATATTATTAATAAGTATTTAATTAAGGTTAAATTAATATTATTAAGCATTAAGATATTTATAATATTTATTTTAATAATTATAATTAAAATTGCTTAATTTACTTTTTTTTAAGTAATAAAGGTTATTAAGTATATTTTTTTAATTTTAAGTTTATTATATTTATTAAGCTTGCTTTTATTATAAAAGATTTAACGTTTTTCTTTTAATTTTAATTTTAATTAATAAATAAGCTTTTCCTTTTCTTTATTTTTTTTATTTCTTAATTACAATTTATTATTAATAATTTAAAATTAATTAGTTTTTACTTTTTTAAAATCTTTAAATTAAGCTTAATTAGCCTTTATAATTCTTATAACTTTATCTTAATCTTTAATATTTTTAGTTATATACTTTCTTTTAATTATAATAATATTTATTTAAAAAAGCTTATTATTATTTATAATTATAAGCTTTTTCTTAATATAAATTATATAATTTATAAAATTTATAAATATTAAAATTAAGCTAACTTTCTTTTATTATTAAGCTTTTAAATTACTTTTAAGGCTTTTAATAAGGCTTTTCTTTTAAATAAAGGATTTACCTTAATAAGCTTATAATATTTAATTATATAAGGTAAATTAAACCTTTTCTTTTTAAATAAAACTTTTAATTAATTAAAAATATATTTTTTTAAATTATAGCTATTTTAATTATAATATAATTAAATATAAATAAAGTTTAAATATTTAAAAAGGTTAACTTAAATATCTTTAAATAAGCTAAAAAATATTAATAACTTCTTTAACTTTAAAGCTATTAATAATTTATTTAAAGAAAGTTATTTAAGCTTATTATATTAATATATATTATAATTTTAAAAAATATAACTATAATAAACTTTAAATAATTTATTCTTTTTAAAGAAAAACATTAAAATTATAGCTTATACCTTATTATTATTAAGGTTATTTTAATTAATTTTTATTAAAGGCTATTAAATAAAATTTATAGCTCTTAGCTTAATTATTTTAAAATTACTTTGCTATTTATTATAAAAAAAAGCTTTAATATTTTATTAAAATAATTTAAATTTATTTTTAAACTTATATTATAGTTTAGGCTTTGCTTATTGTAATTAATTAATAAGCTTTAGCCTTATAAGAATAGGCTTTAACGTAAGTATAAATGAAAAGTAAACCTTTTCCTTTATACTTTAAATATAAACCCTATTTAAATACCTTATAATAAATAACTTAAGGCTAGCTTATAATATATATTTAAAGTTTTTTTGCATTATAAATTTATAGTATAATTATATAAAATTTAATATAATAAGATTTGGAAAGAATAATAATAACTTATTAAGCCTTTTTTTATTTAAAGGAACTTTTATTTTAAAAATACTTAGCAACTTAGCTAATAGAAATAAGGGTTAAGTTTATAATAAATAAGGAGGTAATTAGCGCTAAAGGGGCTTAATTCTTTTATATATTTAATTAATTAAGAACTTTTCGTAATTAATTTTTGCTTTATATTAATTTTATAAAGATATTTAAGGGGTAATTAAAGAGCTTTTTAAAAAAGCTTTGCTTTGCACTTAAAAACCCTTTTAAGCAAAGGCATATTAAGCTTAGCTTAATTGCATTATAACAATGCTATAAAAAGGGAATAATAAAATTTCTTGCTTAATTTAATTAATTAGCTTATATAGCAAAGGCTTAAAGTTAGCTAAATAAATATAAAATATTATTAATAATTAATAGCTTAATCTTTATAATAAAAGCTTAACTTAATTATAAGGAATAACTAAATATATTTAAGGCTTTTTGCTTTGCTTTATAGTAATATAAAGGCGTTTTTAGCATTATAATAAAGGAAAATAATACTTAACCTTAAAATAATAAAGTAATAAATATTAATATTATAATAATTTTAATAAGCAAAGTTAAGTATTTTATATATAGCTAACTTAGTTATTATAAGCATAATTATCTTAATTATTATAAAAAAATAAGGGTATAGCTTTTATTAATTAAGATTAATAAGGAAAAAGAGTTTATTTAAGGGGGTATAAAATTTTTTTTATAAGGTAAGGCTTGGAAGTAATGCTAACTTAGCATTAACTTAAACTTAAAGCAAATTAACTATATATTAGCTAATTTAGCCCTATAAAAATGCTTAAAATTTAAGAAATTTTCATTAATAAAGTAAATTATTTATAATTAAGCGTTAATTAATTACAAATTATATAATAAATTTATAGTTTTAAGGTTTTAAGTAAGAAAGCTTATATAAAAGGCTTATATTAAAAGATTATAAAAATGCTATTAATTTAGCTATTAACTTATGCTTAAATAATTATTTTTTATTAGCTTGCTTTAATTAATATATTAAATTATAAGGGTTAGAGCGTATTAATTATAAATAATAAATTAAGCTTTTAATATAATTAAAAGGCGCTAAAGTATAATTAAATAGCTAAGTAAAAAGTAATATTTAATTTATAATTAAATTATAATATCCTTTATTTTTTATTATATAGCTACCCTTTAAGACTTATTATAAGGACTTAAAGAAGGAGGATATATTATGATTTGGGCTTTGCTTATTGTAATTAATTAGTAAGCTTTGGCCTTATAAAAATAGGCTTTGGCGCAAATATAAATAGGGAGTAAATCTTTTCCTTTGCACTTTAAATATAAACCTTATTTAAATACCTTACAGCAGATAACCCAAGGCTAGCCCATAACAACTTAATTAAGTTAAGTTTTAACTTTATAAACCTTTTAATAAATTTATTTATATTTTATAAATTTTAATTATATTTTTTAATAATATTAATATAATTAAATTTAAATAAAGATTATTAAATTTATAAGTTTTTATTTTAAAGGTAATTTAAAGAATTAAAATTATTTTAGCTTTTTTAAAGAAAATTTAGCCTTTTTAAATTAAATGGATTTTAATTAAAATTATTTTATATAAATAAATACTTATTTTGCTTAAAATATTTAAGTTTTTAATTAATAACTTTTAATAAGGTATATTTAAAATTTAGCTAAAAAATATTCTTTATTAACTTATAAATAATTCCTTTTCTTTGCTAATTATTTTTTTAAATATAATAAAAGCATTTTATAAAAGGGTTAAGTTATAAAAAAGAGATATTATTTATATTATTAAGTTTTTAATTATATTTTATAATTTTTTTTTTTATACTTTTAAGTTATTATAAAGGTTATTATAAATAATATCTTTAATAATTATAATTAAGTTTATATAATAAGTTTAATTATTAAACTTATAAAAAATAAAAAGCTTTTTCTTTTAATTCTTTTAAATAAATTATTTAATAATAATGCTTTTAATTATTCTTATTAAGTTTAAAATAATATAATATTACTTAAATAATTTTAAAATTTAATTATTTAAGTAAAAAAATTAATAAATAATAATTTTAAGATTATTTAAAATCTTAATAATATTAATTTTATTAAATTTTAAAGTATTTAAATTATAAATTATAAATAAAGCTATTTATAATAACATTATTATATTAATAAAAAATAAGATTTTTAAAATATTAATTTAAGTTCTTAACTTATTATTAATAATAAATTATAAAGTTTAATTAAAGCAAGATTAATGCTTTAATTAATAATAAATAAAATTAAGTTTTTTTTTCTTAATAAATTTCTTAAGATTTCTTTTTTAGCTTTAAGTAAAAAAAATAAATAATTTTTAAAGTTTAAAAATATTTTTAAAATAAAAGTAGGTTTAAAAGGGCTTTAAGCTTAAAAATATAATATATATATTATAATAATTTTTATTAAGATAATAATAAAATAAAGAAATTTAAAAATAATAATATTTTTAATTAAAGTAATTACTTTTAAAGAATTTATTTTTAATATTATTATAAGATATTTAAATTAAAATTTAAAGAATAAAGGTATTAATAAATATAATAAATAAAATAAATTTAATAAAAAAATACTTTATTAAGAAATAAGTATTATAAAGTTATAATAAAAAAAGCTTTTTAAATTTATATTTAATGCCTTACTTATTAATATTATATTAAATTCTTAATAAATTAAATTTAAGTTTAATTAAAGCTTAAATAAGGTTATACTTTAAGTTTAAGTTTTTTATATAATTTAATTAATATAAGAATATATAATATAATGCTATTTATTAAACTTATAAGTAAGTAAGGTAAGCGCTTTAATTCTGCATTATAGCCCTTTTTACTTTAAACTTAAGGTTATAATAATAATAATAAATATTAATTAAGAATTTAAAGTACTTTTAATTAATATTAAGTAATATTTATAAAGTTTAAATTTATTATTTTAATTTTAAATTTAAATTATTATTATATTTAAGCATAATCTTTAATAAAAAACTTAAAATAAGTTTAAAGCTTAATAGCATTTTAATATAAAATTAAAATAATATTTTATTTAAATATTAAAAGCATAAAAAGTATTTTAAGATTAAAAAATAATTTTAAAATACTTATAATATTATTATAAGTTTAATTATATTTAATTTTTCTTTATAATAAGTTAAAAATAAATATAAGCTTTAATTAAAGCTTTAAGCTAAAATATAAAATAATTTAATAATATTTAATATAAAAATAAAAGAAAATATAAAATTAATAAATAATTAACTTATAACTAACTTCTTATTTTTCTTATTATTAATTAAAAATATATAAATTTAAAATTATGCTTAGGTTAAATTATTAATAAAAACAAGCTACTTAAATATATAAGGGATAAGTTTTGCTAAACCTTTTTAAAAATAACTTAAGGAGGAGCTTTAACGCGATAAAGAAGGAAGATAAGAATAAAAGGGAGTTAGAGAAAGGGAAAAAATAAATATTTTAAAAATTCTTAAAAATAAGAAAAGCTTAATTAAAGCACTAAATATATAAGAAAAGAAAAGAGTTAATTTCTTTAAGAATATTTAAAATAAGTATAAAAGCTAGCTTTTTATAGCTAGCCAAAATTTAGCGCGATACCATTTCTTATATATTTCCCTGCACCCGCCAATAATACCCTCCTTTTGCTATTAAGGCTTAATAGTTAATTCCACTCCCTCTTAACGCCCTTATAATTATCTTTAAACTTATTATCCTTATATTTCTTATTATTATAATTATTATAATTATAGCAATTAAAATAATAATGATTATCATTATATAATTAAGTATAATTATTATAGCAAGAAAGTAATTAAAAAAAGTTATATTAAAAGGAAGTTTGCTTATAATTATAATAATTATCTTAGCGCTAGTAATTATTAAAGTTATTATATTAGGATTGCATAAACTTATTTTTAGCGCCTTATAAGTTATAATAGCATGTAGGTAATTAATTAGCTTAGCGCTTAGCTTTTACTCTTTTATAATACTTAAGGTAGCGTTAATTAGCTATATTAACTAAAATATTCTTTACCTTTTTAATATTCTTTATATACTTTTTTAATAACTTATATTTATAAAAAGGTTTAAGGTATAATTAAATTTACTTATTTATTTTATTTTAAATATTATTAATAACTCCTTTTTAATTAATATTTTCTTAGTTAAGGATATTTATAACTTAAGCATATTATAAGTTCTTTTAAATAAACTTTTAAAGAATAAATTTATTCTTAGCGATATTTTGCAATATTAAGAAATCCTTGCGAAACTTATAAATAGCTTAGGTTAGCTTTATTAAAAAACGCTAAGTTAATATATTTATAACCTTAGTATATCCCTTTATATAAAGCTTAAGATAAGTTAATTTAATTACCTTATTATTTTATTAATAAATCGCTATTCCTTGAAATAAGGTAGGGAATATTTATATAATTTCTTTCTTAATATTACCTAGGCTATTTAAGTTTAAAAAAAAGTTTAAGTAATTAATAAAGCTTTAAATATTTATAAAGATTAAATCTTTATTAATTATAATTATATTAATATTATTAAGGTTATTATATTTTAAATTAAAAATTTTAATTTTCTTTTTTTTAAGCTTTATTAAAAAGAAAGAAGTAAGTTTAGTTTTTATTAAAAAGAAAGTATTATAACGCTAATTATAAAGATTTAAATTTAAGTTTTTGCTAAGTAATAATTAGTGTTAATTAATATTATTATCGTTAAAGTTATTAAAGTTATTTAAATTTAAGCTATTAGGATTGCTTTTTAAAGCTTTTCTTTTTTAACCTTTATTATCATTACTTTCTCCTTATTTACCATTTCCTTTATTATCTTTATTACCTTCTCCTTCTTTAAGAGGATCTTTATAGCTATATAAGGGTTATGTTTTTAAGAATAAATTGTTATTTTTAATATTGCTTATTTTAAAATATAAATTTAAAGCATTCTTAACCTTATTAGCATTTAAACTTAAATTATTAATTAATATCTTTAGCATTTTATTTATATAATTTATTTTATTATTAACCTTTTAAGCTATTATTAAAGCTTAATTATTAATTTACTAAGCCTTAATAGCTTTTACCTTTAATTTATTAAACTTTTCTTTAATATAATAAATATACTTTTTAAATATATTATTATTTAAAAAGAATTATAGCTTTTTTAATAAAAGTAAGCATTTAGCCTTTATAATTATATTTTTATATATAAAAAGATTGCTAACTTTGCTTTTAACTATATTAATTAATGAATTCTTTAATTAAAATGGGTTTTTACTTAAAAAGGTACTTAAGGGCTTTATGCTGCTAAATATATAATGCTTAAGTAAGCTTAATTAAGTTATAAGGCTTTAAGCAAGTTATTATAAGTTTTTCTTTTAAAATAAAGGGGGTTTTAATAGTTATAAGGCTATAAATTAAAATAATTGCTAAGTATTATAAAAAAAGCATAAATAATAAAATTAAATAATAAAGTAATATAAAATAAATAGCTTTAACTTTTTAAATAAGCATAAAGTAGCTAAGGCAACTTATAATATTTATAATAAGTAAGTTATTTAAAATTAAAATAATATTATAAGGGCAGTTATTATAATTACTTAGTTATAAAAGAAATTATTACTTAGCTAAAACCTATTTTATTTATATAAATAATTATAAGGTAAAGGGGTGTTATAATATTTTATTTTAGGCAGGCATAATATATAATTATATTATTTTAAGAAAAATCTTAAATAAGCGTATTTCTTATTATAGCGTAATTAAAAATTGCTATTAATAGTAATTAAAGTTATATTTTTAAATTAATAATTATATTATAAAGCAAGATTAATATTATAATAAAGCTTTGCTTAAGTTAACTTATTTTTAGAAATTTAGTAATATTAATTGGTTTTAATCTTATCCTTATAATTTAATTGCTTATACATTATATCCTTTATATTAAAAAGGCATTAAATAATTAAGAGAAATTCTCTTTATAATGTAAAGTTATAGTTATTACTTATAATAATTACTTTAAGGTGCAGTTAAATGGTAAGTATAGGGCTTAATTAGCTTTAATTTAAGGGTTCCTGGTAAGGGCTATTTAAGGGCACTGCATGCCTTATTAATTAGCATGTGACCCGTAGGGCTCGTGCGCCCTGCTAGCAATGCCTGCAATGCATTGCCCCCGTGGCGGCTGCTATATAAAAAGCCCTTTAATAATTATAAAGATGGTTAAACTTAGTTTTTAAGCTAGGTTATAAATTTATAAAGTGTTAAGCTTAGTGTTTATTTATAAGCTTGCTATTTTAAGATATTAATAAAAGGTTAGCTATATTTTTTATATTAAAAAGTTATAAAGAAAATCTTTAAGCATTTTTATTAATAATATATTAAATAAGCGTTTGCTTTTTAATTAAATTAAGTTTATATTATTTAATATATAATTCTTTAAGATTATATTATTAGTTTATTTTATAATATAAAGTTGTTTTAAGAATATTAAAGATTTTAATAGCTTAAGTTATAAGTAAGGGTTTAACGTGATTTTTTTTAAAGTATTAAATAGCTTAAATAGCTAAGAATATTTTATTTTTTTAAAATAAAGGATATGTTAACTAGGTTATGTATTGCAATACAACATTTGGTTGGTATAATAGTTAATCATTATTAATTATGGAAGGAAGGAAGGTAAAAGGCTTAATTATGCTAGCTATTTTATATACAGCGCTAAAGTTGCTGCCTACCGGGCATCTTAACAGGCTAAAGCTACCTAATCTTAAATAATCTTTTATATAAATAATACCTATTGTTATGGGCTCGGCCCCAGAGGGGCTGCAGGCTGGCTAGCGCCTTTTCCCATAAGCTATAAAAGCAGCAACCAATTAAGCCAAAAGGTACGTAATAATTCAAGCTCCCTTAGATTACCTAGCCACATTATATAAGGCTTAGGCTTTCAGCCTAAGCCCATTACATAGCCCCTTCCTTTAAGGCTCCCTCCTTATATAGTAATATAATTACCCTTAAGGCTTATTTATAATATTACCTTTTAAGCTAAGGATTTTCTTTATAAAAGGAATGCTTATATTTATAGTAAATATAACTTAAACCCTTAATCTTAAAGCTTAAATTATTTATTATAAGCTTAGCCTTAAAAGGGTTGCAAGCTAATTAGCGTCTTTTCTTATAAGCTATAAAAGTAGCAATTAATTAAGCCAAAAGGTTATTGCTTTATAAATTATGAAAGAAGGCGTTAATTAGTTTGCAGCCCTTTTAAGGCCAGCTTATAATAAATAATTTAAGCTTTAAAGTTAAGGGTTTAAGTTATATTTGCTATAAATGCAGGCATCCCTTTTATAAAGAAAATCCCTAGCTTAAAAGGCAATGTTGCAGGTAAGCCTTAGGGGTAATTATATTACTATATAAGCTGGAGGAGGGGGCTATGTAATAAGCTTGGGCTTCCAGCTCAAGCCCATCACACCTATTATTCTTATATTAGCAATTTTTATTTTATAAATATATATTACTTTTAAAAAGTATAAAAAAAAGAAAGGTATTAAGTTAAATTAAATTTAAAATTAAGAGATACTTAATTAATTATATATATAAGTTAAATTATAAATATGCTATTATTTTATTACGCTATATTATTATAAAAGGTAAGTATATAAGAAAGCTTAAATTATTATTAAAAAGTTAAAGGTTAATTAATTTATTAAAGTATATAATTAATAAGTAAAAGTTAATTAAGTATATATATATATTAAAATATCTTAATTGCATAAAGTTAAAAAGCTTAAAAGGTTATAATTATTATATAAATATTTTATTTATAATGCATTTTATAAACTTATGCTTTTATTGCTTATAATGCTTAAGTTAAATAAAAATTAAATTAAACCCCTAGATTATTAATATAATTATTTAATTTCTAAATAATTAAAATTTCTTAATTTAGCTTAGCCTTAGCTTTACCATACTTAATATTATGCATTAAATAAAGAAATTAAGGAATATAATTAAAAGATAAATTATTAAAATAAAGGTTAAGTAAATAAAGTTAATAAGTTATAAGAATTAATAAATAAAGTATTTAAATAAAGGAAAAGTAGGGTATAAAATAAAGATTATTAATTAAGTTAATAAATAATAATATTTTTAATTTTAATATATAAATATTAAATTATGAAATTTAATTAAGGATGCTTATTAAATATAAGTTAGCAACTTAAGTACTTATAAAATAATAGTAACTTTTATTACTTAAACCCTTAATGCATAAGCATTATTATAAAAATCTTAAATATAAAATTTACCCTTAAAAGAAATGTAATTTAAAGTTAATTAATTATATTGCATTATAAGATAATTTATAAGTAATTAATAAATATAAATTAAACTTTTATATTTTTGCTATGCATTGCTTTTAATTAAAAAGTTATTTTATTATTCTTTATTAAAAACCTTTAATAATGTTTTATTTTTATAATTATATAATATATATATTTAAGTTAATTATATTAATATTAATATAATAATCTTATAATATATAATATAATAATAATATTTAAGGTTATATTAATATAATTTATTAATAAGTTATTAAATTATGCTTTAATAATTTAAGTTTAAGCCTTAATATATTATAATTTTCTTAACTTTTTATTATATTTAAATAGTTACCTTATTTTTTAAGTTATAATTTATATAGCTTTATATCTTAATTATAATATTATTTATATTTATAAAGCATTAAAGAGTATTATTAAAAGCATTTTTAATAAAGATATTAATTAAGTTATAATTTTTAATAATTTAATAAATTTTAAAGATCTTATGCTTTTTATATAATTATTAAAGAGCTATAATATTAATTATAAAGCGCTTTTCTTTTATTATATTAAGCTTAACTAAGTACTTATATAAAAAGTATAAGTTAATATATATTATAAGAGGAATTATTATAATATTTAAATATATAATAACTTAGCGTAAAGTAGCTGCTAATATTATAGCTATATTAAAGCCGTTAACCATATTATAAATTTTTAAAGCTAAAATGCTTTAAATTACTTTTTAATACTTTATTAAGAATTAATAAATAATATTACCTTTAATATTTTACTTAAAAGTTTATTAAGTTTATATTTTATTTATAAATATAATAATAAAGCTAATTTATAAGCTAAGGTCCTTATTATTAATAAATAAGCTATTAATGAAAATTATTAATTTAGCTTAAGATAAATTTAAGGGCATATATTAAAATCTATGCTTTAAGTTATTGGCTTATTATTATAGCTAGCAATTTAGCTTATTATAATCTTTATAAAAAGGCTTTTAAATTTAAGTTATTATTAATAAGTTAAATGCTGCCTTAAATTAATAAATAAAAGCAAAATATACTCTTTATATATATTGCTTTATATATTATTAAATATAATTATTAACCTTATTATTAATAAGCATAAGTTTCTTATTTTAACCCTTTTAATAAAAATATAAAGTACTTTTATTAAAAATATTTATTATTATATTATTAAAAATAAGTAATTTATTTATAATAAATATATTCTTTAGCTTGTATTAAATATTTATCTTATTAATCTTTTATTGTTTTAGCTTTAAGAATGCTAAAGTATTAAGGGATAATATATTATTAGTTTATATAATAATAATAATAAATATATTTTTTCCTTAATTTATAATAAAAAAATATAAATTATATATTAAGATAATTATGCTTAAATTATTATAATAAAATTTATAATAAATTGCTTATTAATATATATTAAATTTAATAATGCTATATAGCAATTTAATAACTTATATAATAGTTTTAAAAGGGTATTTATTTTAAATCTTAAAAAGTAAGTAATATAAAATAAATTGCTTAAGCTTAAATTTTAATTAAAAATATACTTAAGTAATATTTTAAAGCTTTAATTAAAAGCCTTATATTAAAAGGAATAGGGCTAAAGTAATTAAAAGCCTTTAGCTAGCTTTTTAAATAATTAAAGATTGCATAAAGATATTATACTTATCCTTATTATTATATTTAATAATAATAAGTTATAATTTCTTATATAGCTTTTTAATCTTGCCCTTAATCTTATAAATAATATATAATTTAAAAAGCTAAATACCTTTATATATCTTAAAATTAAAGCGTTTAAAGTAAAAGATATCGTTGCTAATTAACTTTGTAATTTCCTTATAATTAAATTCCTTAAATAAATTACTTAAGGTATTAATTATATTATTATATTAAAGCTTTAAAGAAAGATTATAATTCTTAACCTTTTGTTAAGTATAATATATTTCTTTTAATTTATTTTTTAATCCCTTAAGCTATTTATATTATTAAGATTATAATAGTTTTAATATTATTAAGATTAAATTTAGTTTAAATTAAATAAGCTTATTAAGAGCATTATTTAAGTTAAAAATTAATTAAATATTATTTTTATTATTTTTATTTTAATAATATAATTAAATTAATATTAATTAAAAGATTATTAAGCTATTTAAAAAATTTAATATAAGGTTATATTTATTAATACTAAGCAATTTATATAGTTCTTGCTAATTATGCTTTTCTTATTATATTTATATATTACTTTATAATAAAAAACCTAATACTTTTATAATATTTAGGCTATTATAAGTATTTAAAGTTATATTAACTTATTATTTAATATAAACCTTATATAGCTCTTTTATAGCTTTTTAAATAGCCGCTGCTTTCTTAAAAGTTAAAGGAGTTAATATAAAGTTTTTTATATATTTTAAATATGCATTAAAGATAAGGAATATTAAAATAATGCTATTAAGGCTAATTATATTATTTATTACCTTAATAATTATTTATAAAATAGCTTTCTTAATATAAATCCTTAAAAGTTTAGCATAAAAGATATTAAAAGTTTATTAAAGTAAAGCATAATACCTTTTAATCTTGCTAATAAATTAATATACTTTTATTAATATTTACTTATAAATAATACTTATAATTTATATAATGCTTTAAAATTTTATTAAGGTAAAGTTAATTTTAATATTATAAATAATATAATTAAAAGGTTTTAAATAAGTATTTATTTAGCATTATTAAATAACCTTTTATATATTCTTTATAAAAAGAGAAATAAGAAATTGCCTAGCTTAAAAAGAAGTTATTAAATTAATAACTTATAAAATAAGCAAATTAAGTAAATATATAATATTTATAATAATCTTATAATTAAAGTTAATATTATCCTAAAGGTTAAACTTAAAATATTATAATGCTATAAAATAAAATTAATAATAATAATAAAACTTAAAAATTGCTTTTAAAATAAAAGGATTAATACTGCTATAATTAGCATTAATAAAGAAGCGTAAAAAATAATTAACTAAAGAGTATTTAAACCTATAATAAAGTTATTAAAGCTTTATTTTTATTAGAAATATTATTAGCATATTATAACTTTTTATATTAAGGAAAATCCATAAATATCCCTACTTTTAAGTAATTAAAAAAGTTTTTTTTAAGTATTTATTTTTTTATTAAACTACTTTATTAATAATATTTTTAAAAAAAAGAAAGTTCTTATTTATATCTTAAATATAAAGAAAAAATAAAATAAGCTTATTTATAATATAAAACGTTAATAGCTTTATTAAAGTATTAACTTATATTATATTAAGTAACTTAATAAGTAAGCTTAAGCTAAATTATACTTATGCTTTGCTAACTTATATAATGTTTAAGTATATAAAAAATATTTAATATTATAAAGCTTAAAATTGCTTATATTTAATTATTAAAAATATTATTGCATTTATATTTAATATAATACCTTAATATTATTAATAAAAGTATTAATCTTAAATAATAAATATTTTTATTATTAAGTAATCTTTAAAGTTAATATAAATATTAAAGCTATTTATACCATTAAAGAAATTATAAAAAAAGGCTTAATTTATTAAAAAAGTATAATAAGTACGCCTCTTTTTATTATTATTAATAACTAAAGTTATTATAATATTAATAGCTTTAAAATTAAAACCTTTAAAGCTAATAAGAAATATATTAAACTTATTATTATTAACTTATTATTTAATATCCTTATATATATAAATATATATAGCTTTAATATATTATTAATCTTTAAGTAAATAATTTATTAATTAATATTCCTCTTTATAATATATAAAATACTTCTTTTTCCTGCATTATATATTACCATTATTGCCTTTATTAAATTAATATTTACCATTATAGCCACCTTTATAAGGTTTTTTATTATAATTACTGCCTTTAAATTAATAAAGTTAGCTTAAGTAAAAATTTAATTAAAAGTTATTACCCTTAAAAAAAAATTAAGGATACCTTAAGCATTAATTATTATTATTATATTATTTATTAAGATAATATTGCTTTTTAATATTTATAATAGCTAAATTATTATTATCTTAATTATTATAATTATTAGCATAGCTTTATTTATAAGCTTATTAATTATTTCTTATAATTATATATTATAATATAAGGTTTTAAATTTTTAATGCCTTAATATATTATTATAAGATAAAGTAAAGTTACTTAATATTTATTAGCATTATTAAGATAGTATAATAAAATTTAAAAATGCCTTATACTGCTTATAAAATTATATTTTATAAAGGGTTATCCCTATAAATAATATACTTAAGTACTTTATAATAAAGCTTTATCTTATTAATAAGCATTTAAAGAATATTTATATAACTTTTATTTAAGTTTTTTTATTAAAAAGTAAAGAAAGTTAAAATATTTTAATTTATAAAATAATTATAATAATTATTATTTATATTAAATTAATTCTTAAGTTTTTTATATGCTTAAATAAATAAGTTTTTTTAATTAATAACTTAAGTATAATATATTTTTATTAATTCCTTAAGTATATATAAAAAAATTGCCTTAAATTATTAAGGTTAAATTTATAAGTTATTGCAAGCCTTATAAAAAAGAAGGATTTTATTATTAAGAATATTATATAATTCTTTAATAAACATTTTATCTTTATAATAATATTTACTTAAGTTAGCTATTATATTTAAATTAAGTAAAAAGTTTTTTATCTTTATTAAAGATAAAAAAGTATAATAATTATATATTATATAAAAGTTATTAATTAAAGGAAGGTTACTGCCTCCTTTTAATAAATTAAAAGGTCTTAAAGGGCTATTATTGCCTTTGCTATTACTGCTAAATAGGCCAGGCGATTTAAATAATCCAGGATTAAAAGAATTATTATTATTAAATAATTCCTTAGCTTTTATTAAGGCATAATTAAAATTAAGAATAATATAAGTTTTTAAATTATAATTTTAAATTAAATTAATTTTAAATATAATATAATATTCTTACTTTTAATTTGCTAGCTATTTAAGATAGTTTAATGCTTTAAGAATATATATAAATCCCTTTAAAGTATTTACTTTTTAAATATAAATGCCCTTAACTTAAAAAGTCTTCTTAATAATATATAGCAAGTCTTTATTAACTTGCTTAAATATTAACTTAATTTAATTATAAAAATCCTTAATAAACGCTTTATATACCTTATTACTTAATATATATACCATAGCTTAAATTTAGCCTTAAATATAAATATTTAAGTATTATTTGCTATTAAGAGATCCTAAGGAATTTATTTATATTAAAGGATTAAATATCTTAATAATGCTTTTAAGTATAGGAATATAATTTATTATAATTAATATTAATGGACCATTTTAACTAGCAATATTGCTTACTATATCTACTATATTATTATTATTTCTTATTATTTTAATAAAGTAATAATAAGGATATATTTAATTTAAAAAAGGAAGTAATAAAAAGGGGAAATAAATGGTATTAAGGGAAAAATAAAAAAGTTAAGAATTACTTTTATAACTTAGCTATTAAAAGGCAAATTAATTCCTTTCTTTATATTTATTTATATAATAAGATATAAATAAATATATTATTAATGAAAATAAATGTTAATTTAATTCTTTTAATTATGGCTATTAAATTTAAAAGTTATTATTAAGGTTATTTAAGGTATAATAAATGCATATATATTAAGAATAGGAGAGTTTGCCATAGTTTCTTGCTATAATAACTACCTCTTTATATATTAAGTATTATTATTATTATAAACTGCGTTATGTAAATTTGCAATATTAATAATATTAATTAATATAATTAAAAGGTTATCTTTTTAAGCTTTGCTAATTTATAATTGCCCTTGCAATTATTAATTAATATTAGCTGGGTTATGTATTATAATATAATGTTTAATTAATATAATAGTTAACTATTATTAATTATAAAAGGAAGGAAGGTAATAGGCTTAATTATGCTAGCTATTTTATATATAACGCTAGGGCTGCTGCCTATTGGGTATCCTAACGGGCCAAAGCTACCTAATTTTAAACAGTCATTTATATAAACAACACTCATTATTCCTACAAGATATATATTTTTATTATTAATTTCTTATGCGTTAAATATTTAAATAAGTAAATTAATATAAGATTAATATAAAAATTAAGGATATAATTAATATTAAAAATAGCTTATCTTATTAAACTTTTAATAATTTTTAATTATATTGCATTACCTTTAGCCCCTTTAAATTAATAAAATTAATTAAAAATAAGGAATTAAATATAATTAGCATTAATTAATGTTAACTTTTTATTAATTTATTTGCCTTAATATAGTGTTATGGTTGATAAAAGTTGAGTGAAGTTGGAAAAATCCGCTACTTAGTGATATCCGCTACTTAGTGGTAAACTACGTTATAATAAAAATTAAAATAATTTTTATAAAATATAATAATGCTATAAATATAAATTTAATTAAAACCTTAAGTTCTTTTTATTTATATTAATATATATTATAATTTCTTTTTTTAAAAACACTTTTATTAAATAAGTTTATAAAATATTATTATAATTAATAATTAACCTTAAAGCTGTTAATTTTAATAAAAGTTAAAATAAAGAAATGCTTTACTTTAAAATACTTAAATATGTTTTATAAAGATATTATAAAACTTTTTTAAAAAAGATTAAAAATTAATTTATAATAAAATAAATAAAAATATAAAAAATAATAATATTATACTTTATTAAATTTATTATTTTATTATTTATAATAAAATTACCTTTAAAAGAATTAAAAGGAAAGTAAAAAACAAGGTAAAAAGAAATATTATAATATTTTGTTTAAAAAGAGGGAATAAGGTTATATATTAAGCTATATGTAACTTTATATATAAGCTTAAGGCTACTAAGAGATAATTGGAAAGCTAAGCAGATAGCAGATAAACCAATGGACGGTTGATTTAAAAAACACAGTGTGGCTGAAGCCCTCCTATCTTGAGGTAAACTATTTCCTCAAAGGTTCAGCTTCATCAAAACGTTAAGTGAGTTGCCTAGGTACCCCCCATCATCTTGCCCACCATAAATATCTGCATTATCTACTCCAGGTCAGGTCATCAGTAATGCCTAAGCTCACAAGCCAGTTGCAGAGCAAATAAATTGGAAGAGAACCGATTGAACTTTCTAGACTTATATAGCCTTTGAATCTTTATGTGCAAGCGATGGTTCCAAGTCACTCCCATGCCCTCACGGAGCACACGGCATGAGCTGTTTGCAAGAAAGATTCTGTCTCCAGGCCTTGCTGAGGGACTCCTGCTACTGATTCAAACAAAGCGAAGATGTAGCAGTACACCTGGAACGACTGGGATCCCATCGGCTCTCGAAATATCGCTGCATCAGTTCATTGTTATGACCTGCCGCATTCGAATTCTGCATGTGCTGTAAGCCCACAACGGCCTGTTGCAAGCACTGTGATTGCTGGGCTAAGAGTCTCTGGTCAGTGACTACATGACTTGTAACTAGGAACTCGACATTGGCCCTGTCTCTTTCCTCTGATAGCCGCTCAAATTTAGGTCTCAACCAGAATCAGAAAGCTAAGGCCATGGAAACATGTGCAGGTATGGAATTCTGCCAAGATGTGTCAACCTGAAAGCACACAACGCCCTCAGAAGATGCCAAGCCGCATTGATTATGTGAGATTGGTCTAACTCGCCCTATGTCCCCTGTGATGTTGTCCCGTGCTCAAATTCTCTACGCATCTACAACGGTAAAGCCTGGGCATCACAAGTGTATCGGTTCAGAAAGCATCACCAAAAATACAACGCTCAATACCATTTCGGTTTTGCTATCTCATTGGCCTCCCTCAATACGCCGCACCAAAACCCGCTTACTCACTTATGAACAGCCACTGAGCCTGTCCATCATCCGATCCGGACATTCACCGCCCTCACGCCTATTCACCGCTCTCAAGCCTTCTGATCCCTTCCAGCCATTTGACCAAGCTGGAACTCATCTTGCCGCGCCATTGATCCAGCACGACATCCACAGTCAGTCCAGGACGCATCTCATCCAAGAAGGCAGGTACACTCGCACGCTTTTGGTGAGCTGCCTGTCCAAGAGCGTATCGGATATCCTGGTCCGTAGCTCGAGCTTGGGGTTGAGCGTATCTCTTGATGCTGTCGTATAACTTGCGCTCCTGGAATATGCAGCAAATCGCCAGGACCCCGGGAATCTTATTCGAATCGGTCAGGTTCTCAGGACCCAGAGTGTCAGCAACAGCATCCACCATGGCCCTCGGGCTGCGCCGAATGATCAACTCGTAGATGATTGTCTGATCGAGCAAGTCGGCGCCGTGTTCTACCAAGGCCGTGACTTTGTCCACTCTCTCGGCCAGAGCTGCTGGCGCACGCTCTCCGAGTGCGTGCCAGAGCGCAGAGGGCCTTCTGTCTTTTACGTTGGCTTTGGCTCCTCTCTTCAACAGCAAACGAACAGTGGCTGAATCTGAGTTCCGCACAGCCATAGTCAGAGGGGTGCGACCCTCACCATAGCGTATGAAGTTGTCGTTGATGTCACATCCGAAATCAAGAAGCGCACGGATGACCTTGCGTTGTAGGACCCCACGCTGTCCACTGTTGGTTGTAGTGTTGTCCTCTTGCAAAGTGTATTTCAGCAGAGGCGTGTGCAACTCACGTTGACGACGCCGGAGCTGCTTCCTGAATGGGGCATCTTTATTCCCGTCTTTGTCGCTGTGAGCAAATGGTTTTGCTCCAGCCTTCAAGAGTATGACAGCCACCTCGAGGTCACCTTGGGAAAGGGCATTCCACAATGGTGTGTAAGAGTGAGGCCCATCCTCACCTCCACCCTGGACGTCTGCGCCGACGTCAAGAAGTGTTTTGGTAGCATCAGGGCTCCTTGACACCCTTACGGCAATATCAAGTGCGCTTTGCCCCATCGAGTCTTTCACACCCACATCGAAATTTGGGAGTGTAGACAAATGACGAATTATAGAGGGCAGTCCCTTGGCAGCGGCGGTGTGAAGCGCCTGGCTGTCGCCATTTTCACTGGTTCGAAGGGAGGCATTGTGAGCCAAAAGAAGCTTGACTGTCTTTTCATGAGAATGGCAAATCGCAACGTGTAAAGGTGTCCAGAACGGTAGAACATTCTGCCACGAATTGCATCCACACAAATCTAGCGATTGAGCATCGACGTCGGCGCCTTGTTGTAGAAGCCATGATACCACGTCATCGTGGCCGCTGTCCGGGTCAAATTCTCAGTCAGCTTGTTTCTTCGGTCGCTTGTTAATTGTACAAGGCAAGGGACGACAAGGACTTACCCTTGCGCGGCCAAATGAAGAAGAGTGAACTCCAGCGGCAACCGAGAAGCTCGCAGTCGGTCCATCAACCATCTGTACTGAGCACGCCCGCTCCAATTCTTGTTTACGAAAGGTTTGGAGGATCCAGTCTTCGCTGCGTCGAGTAGAAGTAGGGTATCCAAACGGCCGTGAGAAGCGGCCCAGACTGCAGCATCGGCTTCTTCATTCTTGATGTTGTATTCGTAGAGACAAGGATTGACCCAGGCGTAGAAATGACGGCCCGTCAGAGCAAGAGCAGCAAGGTCGTGACTGCTAGACTCTGCGGCGACTTTTCGGACGAGCTCGAGCGGAAGGCGATAGATTCCGGGCGGCATGGTGAGGGCCTCGGGGATGATCGCGACACGAATGGATCGCGCTTGACGATGGAGTGAGGGAGGTGGAGGGTGATCGTTGCGTGTGGTGGCCTGAAGGCAGGCAGCTGTGGAGTCCTGAGGGTGAGTAAGGTTGGGTACTTGCAAACGCCGCGTTTTGAAAGGGAATCAAAAGTGAGGCATCTGTTGAAGAAGAAAGCAGATCTACTTTCCACGGGTACTCACTTGCGTTTGCTGTGACCACTGTCCCATGGACCATGGGAAGGCTTACTCGAGTGTCTGGAAGCCCAGGGCCACCGAAGTTGTTGGTCGCTGAAATCCCAAAGGAATTCGATTGGAAGAAGTCCACGAGTTGTTGCAAGTGTTGCAAGTGTTGCAAGTGTTGCAAGTGTTGCAAGTGCTGCAAGACGTGGTCAAGCAGGACCACGATATGCATCCCACTCAAGGTAGGCAGGCCAGGGGAGCGAGGTGCTTGAAGCTTCCAGTTGAGAGTCAACCACCCACAGTTGGCGAAGGAAGGAAGCTAGGAGAGGGTTGGCAAAGGAATGAGAGAGTTAACGTTTTGTCGGACGCTGTCGTCTGAGATGCAGCTGACGGGTGCAAGACTCAGATTGACGGGCGCAAAGTGAAGTGATGCTTTTGGTATATTCATTCTCGGGCTACGGACAAGCCCTCATGCTGATATATTACGTACATGTCTAATCTGAAGGTGTCAACCTTGAATCCAGCCTGGAACACCTCGGTCGGACCTAATGACCGGGTTACCGTGCCAGACGCATTTACTCCCGCACTCATCGTCTCTGACCGTTACATGCTATCCACTCATAACGAAGAAATCCTTCCTACAGCATCAACAGACCAGCGACAGCCGCGACCACGAAGCCGAAGGCGCCGGCAGTGTTGACCGAGGCAGCCGACTTGCCGAGGGTGCTGCCGCTGGACGAGCCCGAGTTGGTCGTCGAGGTGCCGTTGCCCATCGTGATGCCGGCGTTGGCGGCCGAGCCACCAGAGGCGTTGGTGCAGTTGCCGGTGGCGAAGTTGTTGGACACCTGGTCCAGCTGGGCGGTGAACTGGCCGGTGAGCTGGCCGGCGATCTGCTGGATCTCGGCGGGGGTCTTCTGGACGGTGGCGTCGATGAGGCCCTTGGCCGCCGTGCCGATGTCCTTGGTCTGCGAGAAGACGACGTCGCACAGGCTGGCCTGCTCGACCTCGGTCTTCTTGGAGGCGAGGTCGCTACTGAGGCTCTGCGCCGCCGTCTGGACGGGGCCCAGGGAGCCCTGCAGGCTGACTGCGTCGTTGGCCGAGATGGGGGTCGTTGCTTGGATTTGTTGTGTGCCCTGGGTCAGGACGTTCTTGAGGTTGCCGGCGTCGGTGGCCAGCTGTTGGAAGTTCTTGCCGTCGAATGCCTTTACAGTCGTGTCGAGTTGTGACAGGGCGTTCTGGGCGTTTGTGATTACGGTCTGGATGGTGGCCACATCTCGCTTGGGCAGGGTCCAGTCATCGGCGAGAACTGATGCCGCGAGGGCGAGAGTGGTGAGTGTTGCGGTAGCCTTCATGGTTGCAAGTCGTCAGGAATCAGTTGACCGAAATTTAAGAAATGTCCCAATGCTTGAGCACAGCTCGTGGAAGTGAAGATTGAGGTGCGTATATTTGTAGTGATGATCAACATGGGGAGCAAGAGAAACAACCCACCGAAGAAGGTTGGGCGGCAAGGCATATAAGTGCCATCGCCAAACATCCAGACAACCGACATGCCTGCACAACCTGGGAGCTGCTGAGGGACTTGCCCAAACAGGAAATCAGAGGAGAACTCGCTGGCTACGGTTTGGATCTGACACAAGTTTCGGGGGGCCGTGGGTCTTGGCAGGGAGCAGAGCTGCAATGTTTCCGCGCTCAGTGGTATGGCCTCAAGATCCCCAAACCCCGTCCGATCAAGGACTCGCGCTGCTCAACTCGCTAGGTGTTTCAACAGCACCATACTTCGGACGACTACCACTTCGCAGCCAGAATTGGCCGGCACAGCCGTCGCCACAGCCGCCCGGAGATTCGACTGATATTCTAACGACAGAGTAGATAAAACACAGTGGCTGTGTGAAAGCAACCAGATGATGGCGATGGCATGCCGGATTGGGGAGGATGATGGGGAAAGGGGTTCGACGAGCAGGCTTCAGGGAGGCAAAATTGACAGCTTGGCTTTTCGCACGTACGATCTCGTAGCCTGGGATGTGATGAAAGAACGAGAAGACTGATGTTGCGGCAGTGGGGGTAAACTTTCACGCACGTGTGTATTCATCCAACATTGAAGGTTTACTTTCGGTGGTCAGCCGCTCGAGTACGACTGTGGTCAACGGAGGGTTTCTATCTGCTACATTGATTTCACAACGGCCATGCCGGCTTTTTTCAAGTTGGCAAGAAGCGCTTATTGAGAAGCTTATGCCGATATGGGTTGCCTCACTGACCGGCTCATAGAATACATGAACTCCTTTTGCAAATTGAGGGACTTGGGGAGCCAAGAAAATCCCAAGAAATATGTCGACCATCAACACGGTTCGGCAAGTGCCATTCCTTGTGCCGGCTGTCTCATACCCGCTTTGTGTGCAGATCGATGTGCGGTGGTACCCACGGTTCTCAAGTAATTATGTAGTCCTGGTCGATGACGTTGGGACCGGCCATCATCGCATGTCGAATTATGCCATGAACTGTCTGCACACTCCTCTCCCAAGAACTGTCAGCTGCTGTGGATGAAACACTGCCGTCAACAATTAGACCAATAAGTACAATTCGCAACTCATTATCACCATGGCACCGTCCGGCCTTGCAATAATCATCGGCGCCGGCCCGACCTCTGGAGCCGGCATCGCGCGCGTGCTGGCCGACCCGGCCCAGGGCAACCTCGCCGTCGCCCTCCTGGCCCGAAACGCAGGCAACCTTGCCAAGCTCCGCGACGCGGTCCGCCAGTCGTCCAACGGCGGCGTGCTACACTCGTTTCCCACCGACACACAGCCTGACAACCTCCGCCAGGCGTTTAAGGACATCGCGTCCCACCCGGACTTCTCGGACCTGAACCTCAAACTGGCCATCTACCACGTCAAGCACAGCAGCAAGGGCCCCTTCCTCGAGGGCTCCGCCGAGGACTTCGGCGCCAGCCTGCAGACCTACACGACGGGGGCGTTTGCCTTCGCGCAGGAGGCGCTAAAGCTCATCTACGCGCAGCAGGGCGGGCAGACCCTCCTCGCCGACACGGGCGGCGCCAAGAAGGGGACCATCATCCTCACGGGGACGCTGGGCGCGGTGCGGACCAACGAGGGCTACGCCGCGTACGGGGCCGGGCGCGCCGGCGCCAGGATGGTCGCGCAGGCCGTGGCCAAGGAGCACTCCCGCTTCGGCGTGCAGTGCGTGCACGCCATCGCCAACGGCGGCATCGTGGACGAGGATAGTGATGACACCAGGACGGGGAGGAAGATGAGCGCCGAGGCCGTCGGCAGGACGTACCTGTGGCTGAGCGGGCAGGAGCCCGCGCTGTGGGTGCACGAGCTCGACCTGAGGCCTGCGCAGGAGAAGTTCTAAGGGGTAGTGGTTCTGCCTTGGGAGGGTGCCTTGGGGGAGTGCCTTGGGCAAATTGAGGCATGCCTAAATGCTTGTCGCCTGGACTCGAAACACTCGACGAGCTGAGCGTGCAGCAACGGTCTGTGTGCCTCGCGATCTTCACACCATGCGGAGCTTTGCTTAATTCAAATACCAAGTGGCGTGCTATTGCCGTGAGCGATATGCACCACGGGATCATTTGTCAACCCAATTATCGCAAGCCTCGGGTCTCTGAATTTTTCGACGGCTGTCAGGGGAAGCCGCCGAGGTAGTTAGAGAAGCTGGCTATGCGAAAGATCGGACGGCATCTTGCTCGCAAGACTGTCGAATGTCCAGACTACCAATCATCGTATGATGCTGGCCCGGCTCGAAACCAGCTACCGGACGTGAGACGAGAAGGGCTCTATGACCGGCCCATCGGCCAGAGCGATTCGCTTCAGGGTGCCGCTGTGTCAATTACAATAGGATGAACTTGGGACAGTCCGAGCTTTCAATTTTCAGGGACCTTCTCCTTTAGGCAGACCTCACGGTAGTAATACACTGCGCATTGGGATGGAAGAATTTATTCGGAGGCAGTGGTGCATTTATGCTACTATTACAAGGACTTGATACAAAGGTGAGGAGACGAACAATTCCTAGAATCATTTTCCTATTACTCAATGCAAATACCAAGTGATCGCATGATGGTATCATTGTGTTGGGTTGTCAACGGCAGCCTTTCAACTGAAATTCCTCGAACGAGGCGATTATTTACAGAGCTAAGCGGTGTCAATTCAATTTGCTTGCTTTGATTTGCTTTCAGAATTTCCAATTCTCATCTGCAATGCTAGATTACGCATTCTACTCCGTAGGCTCGATGGCCGCGTAGTGCAAGTATGCGCCCAACAGCTTGATGCCCTCCACATAGTTCCTCTTGTCCAACTTCTCGTTGATCGAGTGAGCGCCATCGTTCGAGCTTCCCATAGGCAGCAGCAGCACGTTCTTCCCCGTGGCCTGCTCGAATGTCAGGGTGACTGGGATGCTGCCACCTTCGCGGGTGTAGTCAGGCTCGACACCCCACACCCTCTCGACGGCCTTTGCGGCGGCGCCAAAGTTCCAGTGCTTGGGGCTCGCGACCCACCACTTGCCGGTGTGCTGGGGGTATACCTTCAGGGTATTCTTGGACTTCAGCTTGGCGAACTGCTCCTTGACATACTTCTCGACACAAGCGTTGGTCTTGTCGACGTCCATGTCCGGCACGGTACGGATGCTGAACTTGCCGATGACCTTGGCGGGGATGACGGTCTTTGCGCCGGGGTTGAAGAAGGCGCCTTCGATACCGTGCAGAGACAGGGAGGGGTAGCGCCACCGCGCCATCAGGGTAGACTTCTTGTCTTCGAAGATGGTCGTCTTGCTGCCTAGCGAGTCGTGCAACGTCTCCATAGTAAAGCTGATGTTATCGTAGAGCGTCTCCTCGTCAGCGGTGACCGGGGCCACTTGCTCCATAATGCCAGGGATCTGAATCTTGCCATCGGTGTCAACCAGGGAGGCCATGATGCGTGTCAGATCGGTCATTGGCTCTTGTGCTGTGCCGCCAAACACGCCGGAGTGCAGGTCGGCGCCGGGTCCTGACACCTCGATGTTGTAGTAGTTGCAGCCGCGCAGGCCGTAGGTCAGGCAGGGCTTCTCGGTGCCGAGCCAGTAGTTGTCGCTAATGCAGACAGCATCGGCGTCCTTGAAGTACTTGTCCTTCTCGGCCATGATGAAGTCGTCCAGGCCGTCCGAGCCATACTCCTCCATCCCCTCGAAGCACATCAGCAGGTTGACGGGGAAGTCAACGCCGGCCTTCTGGTGCGCCTCGATGGCATTCAGCCAGCCCAGGACAGGCCCCTTGTCATCTGTGGATCCACGACCGAGCATCTTTCCGTCCTCTGCGACCTTCAGCTCGAAGGGTTCCGTGGCCCAGCCGTCTGACTTCTCGGCGGGCTGGACATCGTAGTGGCCGTACACGAGGATGGTACGCTTGTTCTTGTCGTTTCCGTAGCGGGCCACGACAACGGGCAGGTCAAGGTTGTCCTTGCCATGCTGCTTGCCTAGGGGACGGAGCTCGACCTCAGCACCGAGAGACTTCAGCTCCTTCTCGAGGAAGTGGGCCATGCGGATGACATCTGGCCGACGAGCATCCTCAGCAGAGATAGAAGGAATGGCGACTGCAGCAGCGAGACGCTCAATGAACTTGGGGGTCAGCGCGTCGACCTGGCTGAAGAAGCCGTCAAGTTGAGGAGCACCAGCCATCTTGCGAGCTTGGTGTGCGCGGATAGCTTCGGTCAGGTAGCTTCGAGATTGTGGTGGGAGGAGGCGGGGTCGTGATGGACGAGAACAAACTCCAGAGATCAGACCTGGGGTTGTTGTTCGACTTGTGAAGGCGGACGACAGTCGAGGGAGTACTCTTGCTGAGCAATACGGTCGAGGGAGGAGGGATGTGCGGGGCATTTGAAATGGGAAGCTCACAAGACGAGGATACAATCGGCGTAGCTGTTTGCTGAGGGGCGAGGTGAGCCGAGGGGTGCTTGATCGACGGCTGTGGCCCGACAGGGGTGGGGGTCCCCTGCTGACACTCCCCACCAGGCAACCCCCACGGTGAACGTCTGTCAACATAAACAGACACTACCAACCTCAAAACACGTGTATTCCCAATCTCAACTTCCAGCCTTTTCACGGCGACACAACCATGACTGCATTGCGCCACGCCCTCTCGACAGTGCTAGCAGCGCTGCTGCCTAGAGCTGCTATAGGCCCTCTCCATTAAGCCAGCGTATACAAGTGTATATATATCTATGGGAATGCGTTCACGCCCAAAGCCAGTGTGCTCACTCCTGTGTTGCCTCCTCCTCCTTGCTTCACCCGGCACTGATCATGGCCCCCAGCAAGAAATGCCTTCATCGTGAGCTCACTGTTGAAGTGTCCCCGCACGCGGATGAGGCCGGCTTCGAACAACTAGACTGGAGGCGACGATTTGCTGCAACGATCCCGTCTGGACGTGCTCCACCTAAGGATCGAGCAGCCTCCAAACCAAGTGGTAATGGTGCTCCTCAGGGCCAAGATGCAAGCGCACTTGCATCTTTGTTTCCTGCGCCGCTGGTTCTTCCAGGAGATGAGCTAGCTCTAGACCCAACCAGCCCGGCCCAGAGCCTGGCCTCTTGGCTGAGAGGCACGTATCGCAACAAATTCACCCCCGAACGGAAGACGCTGTATGTCGCCAATGTACCAGCCGTCTCTCAAGAAGTTCGTATGGTGAGCCAGTGGGCACAGCCTGAACTTGCAGGTAACGATGAGGCGACAAAGGGAAAGGCGGACGTTCCGGACCATATCAAGGCGCCCAAGCCGGACGATGTAAGGGAGTACCTCGGCGCCTTTTACCACGGGCTTCCCGTCAAGAAGTTCAGTCAGACACTCGAGTTCACGGCGTGGAAATCAGGGGACAAACGTCGAGCCAAGAAGGACAGCGCGTCGTCCTTTATCGGCCTCCGCTGCGGATCATCCTGCACCCGCATCAGGACGAGGCCTTGCCCGGACGGCACGTTTGCGCAGCAGCTCAACCTGAACGACATCCTAGACGCCGCCATCGCAGCCCTGCCCGACGACGCCTACGCGCTGCTCTTCCTGGTGGACCACGACCTCTACGAGGACGAGGACGACGACTTCTGCTGCGGCCGCGCATACGGCGGCAGTCGCATCGCAGTCGTCTCGTCCGCACGATATAACCCGACACTCCTGCTGTGCAGCGCACACGACAGCATCGACCTGGACCACACATGGCCAGCATCTCACTGCCGGTCCTACGTCGCACGGCTGTGCGGCTCCGCCGCGCCGCGCGCGACCGCCCCGCGGGGCAAGAAGCGCCGCCTGGACGAGCACGAGGACAAGGCCGTGGCCTCCCCGCTCCACGAAGCCGTCCGCGCAGGCAGCAGCGTCGCCGCTCACAATTCTGACCCCGGCTCCTCCCTCGCCGGGCTGTGGCTCTGCCTGCTGGCGCGCACGGCCTCCCACGAGCTGGGCCACTGCCTCGGCATCGCCCACTGCTCCTACTACGCGTGCGTGATGCAGGGCACCGCCGGCATGGCCGAGGACTGCCGGCAGCCGCCGTACCTGTGTCTGGTCTGCCTCAAGAAGCTCACGCACGCGGCGAGGGAGGCGTCCGCGTCGCCGGCTGGCTTCGACGAGACGGGGTATGTGGTTGAGACGTACCAGGCTCTGGCCGGGTTCTGTGAGAAGTGGAAGCAGGTCAGCATGCTCGCAGGCTACAAGGCCTGGCTGGATGGCATGGTGGGCCGGCTGCGGGATGGTTCGATCAAGTTGTGAACGGTTATTTGCGTTGTGCGATGATGTCCTCGATTCGATGTCAGCACAGCTTTGATTACATGGCAACCCGGCTTAAATGTCGCTTCCGTATTGCAAGAGGCGAAATTTCGTCGTACACATTGCTCTTTAATGAGAAATACACACAGTTTGGCACGCTTGTGCAGCTCGTTAACCTATTGACTCGCAAATTTGGAAGGTCACAGTGCAGCCAGGACAACAGACGGCTACCAGCGGCTGAACGTTCACGCAGACACAGGAGCACAGCAGTGCAATTTGAACGGTCATGAAATCTATTGCATAAAAAGACTGTTTACTGCTGTCAGGGTATCACGGCACGCCTCCCGGCGCCAATGTCTGTCTGTCTATCGTTCTTTCATCTCCTCTAATCATGCCAGCTGCTCCTCCTCCTCATCGATACTGTAAAGGATGCGGCACTTGTACCTCTGGCACACCTTCTCGCGCCCCAGGTTCTTGAATTTGGGCCCCATGGGCCCCGTCACGTAGTGGTACTGCCCAAACAGCCGCCACTGCCTATCGTCGCCCAGACTGTACAGCTCGTCGCCCCAGGGCCCGTCGAAGTGGAACCACGAGGTCGGGGCGTCGGGATTTGAAGCTGCTGGTGTCAGTGACGTGGGTGCGACGGCTTGGCCATCGCGTTTGCGGAGGGTTGCGTTGGCGTGGGCGTCCATGACACTTGCGTCGACAGGGTATGGGATTGACCCGTCCGTGATGATTTCTTTTGCAACTGCGCCTTCGTCATCCTCCGGAGGCGGTGGGGCCACAGTGTGGTTGTAGAAGTACGCATAGTTGTTCAGCGATGGGTCCCAGAGCGGCCCCCGATCCGTCTGGTCCTTGAGCATGTTGAACGGCAGGACATATGCATGGTCTCCAGGGAATGCATACATGGCGTGGCTGCCCACAGCTGAGTATATCACTGGCCTCTCGTTGATCTCGCTGACTCCGTTTATGGTGGCGTTTAATCTCTTCTTCTCGAGTGCGGCCCAAGCATATGCCTGGCCGCCTGCGTGCTCGCTCAGGAACATTGCGCGGGGCACACCGTTCTCGAAGCGCACCATGCAGTGCTCCCAGTCGCCGACGTGGTTGCCGAAGCGCATCTCGAGAACGGTCTGGCCTAAGTTATAACTGTAGAAGAAGAACCAGAATGCATCGACGATGCCTGAACCCTTGTCTACTACAACCAGAACAGCTGGCGCTGCCGAGTACCCGCTGGCATCGGGCTTGTGACCAGGCGTGTCCGGAGGCGGAGGGAATGGCTTTTGCGGGTGGTCGCCAGAGAGGAAAAGGCGACGGCGAAGTTTGGAGAGCATGTCTCTTCTCTCATTGTCTTGTGGAGCAGATATGCGGCGCAGGGGGGTGTCCTGACTGATGTCCCACCAAGTCGTATCCTCGTAATTAGAAGACTCGCTTTCTTCACCGATATGGCGACCATCAGCAGGGTCGACTTTCACCCCGTTGTCGTCGTCTGCTGGGTATGGCTTTGGCTTGCCCACATCGTTGGACAGCCACTCTGGTCGCTGTTCGACGTCTTCGTTGCTGGTAAGGAACACAAATCCTGGAACACCGTTCAACTCGTACATGTTTGTCAAGGAGACTGGCTCCGTCATGTTGACAGGGTTGTCACCGACGAAGGGTGCCATGTGGCGGACATGCTCGGCAATGTCTGACGGCCAAAAGTGCTCCTTGGAGTATAAGTGCACGAGCGGCGCATGCTTGAGGACGAAATCGGGTACATCCTTCAGGTTCTTGGTCTTTGCATGCAGCCCCTCCTTTCCACCTGCTCTCCTGCCTATGTTTTCCCACGAATTAGGTGCCGCTCCTTCATTTAGAGTCCTCTTTTTCAACTCCAGCTCGACTTGGTAGTCAATCCGCGGGTCCCGGGGTCTGACCGGGTCGTCCCAGCGCATGTGGTGCAGACCGCAGACACTGAACCACCTGCATGCCTGCCGGTCTATCCAGTACGGCGAGGAGGCCACCCATGCTTTGTCTCGCTTCTGGTCCTCGGGACTGGGCGGGGTTGGGTTGAGAGTCCTGGGGACGAACCAGGTGATGAATGCGAGGGTAGCGAGGAAGACGACCACAATAACGGCGCGGCGGAGGTGATACATCGCAATCTCCCCGGTACAGGAGCGAGTCCTGGGCGGCAGGAGCAGTGCTTCAAATACAATAGAATCAGGCGTCAAGGGGGCCGCTCCTCGGAGCGGTGGGTCGTTCTACCGGCGGTTCGAGGGACGGCTAGTGTGGAGGAGGACCATGGCAGGGTCTCGGACGCGCCTTGGAGTAGGGGATGAAAACGGGAAGGATGAAGTCTGTTCAAGAATGAAATTGGGGAGGGGAGGGGAGAAATGAATGAACGGAGGCTAGCACATTGTGCCTAATCAAAAGTGGAATATGTGGAAGAGGTGACTTCGAAGAGAAGTGAAGAGTGCGCGGATTTGACGTTCTCGAGGGAGGTTGGCACAAGCAGTACTAGTATTAGACTAAGTGAGCGCTGGACCCTGATGCCTTGATCGGCTTCCGAGGTTGGGGGGCCAGGTGGGCTCTCTGGGCAGGGCCCTGAGTCGGGACGGGGCACCTGCATAGTTGCATGCTGATGCAGGATGGGGAAGTAAGAGTGACTGACTCTCCCATGTGGCGAATGCGGGGCGGGCGGGTACACGAGACATCATCACAGCCGGAAATAGACAGAGAGGACGGACAGCCCCTGACTGAGGCCACACCCGCCCCTCCACCACGACCAGTCTATCCCACGCCTGCCCACGAGCAGCTCTGTCGCCAGGCTTTCTAGCCACACATCTGTCCACGCGGCCGGACAAGACGTCGGGAGGCGCTGCACCTTCTGCCGGTATGTACAACAGAGCTGTTACTGACACGATCACATGCTACCAGGTGCATAGGCCAGTAAACCATCCACCGGCCAACGTGGCTCGAGTAGACTGCTCATTCGAGACACGACCAACGCATTGTGGCTCACATGCAGACCCTGGGGAAACAAGCTTATCCAACTGCCGATATCCTGGTCGGTAAGAAAATTGGGTATCATTGACTGGTCACTCGTGCTTGATCGTGGGGCGCCGGAGGCTACCTCAGCCTTAATCCTCTTCCATGGCCGAATCCTCCTCAGCCTCGTCTCCATCGTCTCCACCGCCGCCCTCTATATCTTCCCATGTACCTGGCGTCCTAGTGGAAATCTCTCCAACCTCGTCCTCGCCCTGACTTTCAGGGTCCTTATCCCCAAACCTAACCACCTGCTCCCTGTTCGTCCACCGGTTGCCGCGCCTCCTCCTTGTCTTGGGCCTTGCCGCTCTCTCCTCCATCAGCCTCAGCTGTCTCCTCCTGTCTCTGATTCTCTTCTTTTGCAGCTGCGCCTCCTCTGGGTCGTCCTCCGCATCCACAAAGAACCTCGTAGTGTCCTTCGTCATGGTTGTGACCTCGTCCATCTCTCCCCTCTTCCGCTTGATGGCCATTATGTTCTCCAAAAACCTGGCCTGTGGCTTTCTGAACCCGTGCTTGTCGAACGCAACAGGGATCTCGATTCCAGACTCTTTCCTTAATTTTCTGTAGCGGTCGGGGGCCTGCCGGCGCTGAGGCGCAGCCACGTTCGTAGGGTTCTTGGGTTTGAGATCCGCGGGCGTGGTGAGGATGCGCGCCGACGTCGCGGCCATGAGGTCGACGTCGCCAGACAGGCTGCGCAGGTACGGCAGGCCACGGTCCGCAACCTCGTCGTGCGCGCCGAAGATGAGCTCAGTGCCGATGTTGCTGGCCCAGCTGCCCGAGAAAATCCGCCCCTTGTAGGATATGACCGGGCTATCGGAGTGCAGGTCAAGTACCTGGATGTCTCCAACGCTCTTTAACTTCTTGCTTGGCTGGGGCTGTGTGATCTCAGTGACCTCTTCCGCTGGCCTCGGTGATACTCGCGCGGCCGGTTGCGACGAGCCTCTGAGCCGTGGATCGATCATATCTCTGTCGCCGTCTCCGCCATTCTCGTCCACGGTCTCGTTGCCGTTTGGTTCGACGGTATCGCCTCCATTTCTGTTCCCATCGTGGTTGTTGTTCTCATTCTCGACGTCTGCGTCCTCCTCTTCTCTTGGGACGAGGTCCTCGTCATCCTTGTCCTCCTCGTCCGCAAGCAAGATCGCGTTGGTCTTAGTAGGACGGAGTCGCGTGTTCTTGTTGGGGTCTGCATAGACGGGGTTGAACCATTGCCTGTAGCCGCCTCGGTTTTGGGAATGGAATGTGTCTTTGACCTTCTCAAACATGCCTGGATGCGAAAGGTCCATGGTTACATAGTATGTCTGTCTGGGCGTCAGCTGCTGGCTATTTTCCCCTCAAAAGATGCTGTTCTCTACCTCTTCCTCCGTGGTGGAGTACTCGAACTCCCACTCATCCTCATCGTCGACTGGCTTGGACGACTTAGCGAGAGGGAAAGAAGCGGCGCTTTCTGGGTACGTTCCCGGCCAGCCGACCGGCTGCTTAGCAGTCGGCTCAACGACCGTCCGAACCATTGCGTGTCGCGAGACTCATTTGACAGTCAACTGATAAGGTGTGACGCCCACGGTGGCATCGGAGTCCTCGAGCATTATCGTGTACGCAGATCCATGCGAGTCGGGCGAAGAATGGCTGGATCAAGTCTCGGCTTGCTCGAGCAGTGACGGAGCTTGGAGTTGGCGCCCCTATAAACTTTGGCGGTGGTAGGCGGCAGAACGCCCATAGCCGCGGGGCACAGGGATGACACACCCCTGTAGCTCCTGGCCCCTGCAGCACTGTAGATCGCCCCTCCAGTGACGATACCGGCTCAGAAATTCGATGTGAAAATGGGTGATAAGTCTTGCGAGTTTGAGTCACACTCTTTTTGCATGGTGAGCCTTTGTTCTCTTTTCGACACTCATTTTCGCATGAGGTATATGCAATCATACAATTTGCAAAAATGCCCACCGTCCACTTGTTAGATTACGTCGCGGGAAACGTGCGCAGTCTCGTCAACGCCATCGAGAAGGTTGGCTACGAGGTCGCATGGGTCAAGACTCCCGAAGAGGTCAAGAATGCAGATGTACTACCGCCCCAATTCCCCCCAGAAAGATTACATTCATATGTCCATGCTCATTGATGTCCTCAGAAACTCATCCTCCCCGGCGTGGGCCACTTCGGCCACTGCCTCACACAGCTATCCTCGGCGGGCTTCCTCCCCGCCATAAAAGCCCACATCGACGCCGGCAAGCCCTTCATGGGCATCTGCGTCGGCATGCAAGCTCTTTTCTCTGGATCTTCTGAGGATCCGAACTGTCCCGGACTGGGCTCTATAACGTCTTCGCTCTCACGCTTCGACGACAGTGACAAGGCTGTTCCGCACATTGGCTGGAACGATGCTGTCGTGGAGGGTGGCGTGTCCCTTCATGACCTGAGGCCCGGGTCTAAGTACTACTACGTCCACAGCTACCGATGCCCGTACGAGAAAGGAGTTCTAGAGGGACAAGGCTGGACGGTGGCCACGGCAAGCTACGGCGGTGAGACGTTTGTCGGTGCTGTGGCAAAGGGCAACATCCTCGCCACGCAGTTTCACCCCGAGAAGAGTGGTGTCGCAGGCTTGAGGACCCTCAAGTCTTTTCTCACCGGCGAGGGTGCAAAAGCTCTGGGCCAGGCACCGCCGCAGGCCACAGCGTCGGTACAATCCAACGGAGGAGCAGTCCCACAGCCAGGCCTCACAAGGCGGGTGATCGCCTGTCTCGACGTGAGGACAAACGACACGGGCGACCTTGTAGTCACAAAGGGCGACCAGTACGACGTACGAGAGAAGAGCGACGAGCGCGGCGTCCGAAACCTGGGAAAACCTGTCGACATGGCCAAGAAGTACTACGAGCAGGGCGCGGACGAGGTGACGTTCCTGAACATCACGTCCTTCCGGGACCTGCCCCTCAAGGACCTTCCCATGCTGGAGATCCTGCGGCTCACGTCACAGACCGTCTTTGTGCCGCTGACCATCGGCGGGGGTATCAGGGACACAGTCGACCCCCTGGACGGGAGGAAGGTGTCTGCGCTGGACATCGCGACCATGTACTTCCGCAGCGGCGCCGACAAGGTGAGCATCGGGTCGGACGCCGTCACCGCCGCGGAGGAGTACTACGCCGCGGGCAGCAAGCTTTCCGGGACCACGGCCATCGAGCAGATCTCGCGCGCCTACGGCAACCAGGCCGTCGTCGTCTCCATCGACCCGAAGCGGGTCTACGTGGCCTCCCCGGAGGCGGCGGGTGCCCACCACGCGTCCAACACCATCAAGACCAAGTTCCCGGGCCCTGCCGGCGGCGAGGAGTACTGCTACTACGCCTGCACCATCAAGGGCGGGCGCGAGACGCGCGACCTGGACGTCGTCCAGCTGGCGAGGGCGGTCGAGGCCATGGGCTGCGGCGAGCTGCTGCTCAACTGCATCGACCGCGACGGCACCAACAGCGGCTTCGACCTGGAACTGATCCGCCAGGTCAAGGGCGCCGTCAGGATCCCCGTCATCGCCTCGTCGGGTGCTGGGAATCCGGCCCACTTCGAGGAGGTGTTTGCCGAGACGACGACGGACGCGGCGCTCGGTGCGGGCATGTTCCACCGCGGGGAGTACACGGTGAGGGACGTCAAGGAGTGCCTGGGCAACAAGGGCCTGACGGCTAGGGGATTTGAAGGCGAACTGTGATGGATTGGCGCAGACTCGTGCATGGCGATCGACAAGCCCCTCAGAGTGGGCGAGTACCTTTTTCCCCCTCGAGTGGTCTCTAAGATTGGGTTTTGAGGGAATTAGAATCAATAGAATTGCGAGAGCATCTACTTAGGTTAACTGTTGGTTTTGCAACCGCATCGCCTTTCTTGTTGACTAAGATCTGTTGCCCCTTTTTTTCATGTGTGATGGCTGAATAGGTTGGATGCTGTTATACTCCCATGCTCCTGATGCTGTGCTTGTAGTCCATGCTGTTGCCGGGATCATGATAGATTACCCTTCAATTTTGTTCAAGACCCTCCCCTTTTCAGAAAGCTTTTAAGAAATCCCCAGAACAGAGACAATCGAACGATACCACAAAGCCCGCACAGACAAGGAAATCATCGAGACCCGTCACTCCAAACCAAAATATCATTCCCAGGAATCAAACGCAGATTGCCGACTAATGTGAGTGTTGAAAGTCGCAGAGAAAGAAAGTTGCTGGTCCATATCCTACACTTCCGTGCCCATGAACACCCACTCCTTGCTCGTCACGTCAATGGCTCCCGCCCAGTGGTCGAGAGTCGTCAGCTCCAGGCCCGCCCACTGCAGGCCCTTTGTCAGCGTCTTGGCCTCGTCAGTCTCGATGGACCGGTCGATGCAGATGACCAGGTGGGAGCAGCCCAGGGGCGACTCGGCCAACTCCATCAGTGCCACGAGAGCGTCTTTCAGATCGTGGCCGACTACACCTGCGTCGAAGAAGGTGAACAGGGTCCTCTCGCCGCGGGCGTAGTCCTCGACGGCGAAGGCGCGGAAGCTAGCCCCGCCCTGGTAGTCCCAGATCTCCATCCACGAGGTGGCCTCGATGTTGCCGTTGGCACGGCCACCGTTGCACATCGCTTCGGATCCATCGCAAGGTGGCGTGAGCTGCTGACGCCGGTCAGGCTGACCATTGCTGGTGTAGGAGCCAAAGTAGCCAGAGTCAACGGAGGCGGCGCTGCTGCCAGTGTAGGAAGCAGCGGATGGACGGCGATGGTTCGCGCTGGTGCTGATGCTGTTGTTTGCTGGATGATCGTGTTGTTGATAAACACCCGTCAGGCCGGAGACCGATGGGCGACCGTTCCTCTCACCGAAGAAAGTGGTCGCCATGGTCTCGCAAAAGAATCTCTCACATTCTTCCCTGATGCGAAGTGTTGCCCCCCCTCGTCGGCGACGAGACTCGCTTTTGGATGCCGTGGACTGACGCTTTGCCGGCTTGGGCGTCAGGGCGAGCTCGTTGGACGAGGTGATTGCGGCGAGGGGGGGACTTGACGGCGGGGATGGTAATCCTGAGATGGGGACCTCAGGAATACCACTCGGCCCCTGCAGCCAGGGTAGTGCAGTAGTGGAGGCCCTTGAGCGAGCCGGCGGCGTCGACGACGTAGCAGCTGGCGAGAACGTTGGCCTGGCGGGCCATGTCCTCGCCGTAATTACTACTCGACAGATTGGAATTTATAGTTTTCATGGGCGCCATTGTAATATGCCACCGTGGGGGATTTCGTTTGGAAATGGATTGGGTTGTTGGTTGATGGATATGGACGGCTGTACGACGACGACGATTTGTCGAGGTTTTGAGTGACTGATGGATTGATTGATTGATTGATGGATCGAGTCAAGTGGAGCTACAGTAGGTGTTGGTGTTGGTTTGGATGTCGTTGACTGCTTTTGCACGAACAGGTGGAGACAGGCGAGATGCGATGGTCTTTTTAGGGGGACGGATTGGTTGGCTGATGGATGAGGCTGAATCGAACGAGGTCGGCGAGGGAGACGGAGAGGTCGGGGCTGATAGATAAAGAGGGAAGCGGGAGCGAGGGTGGATTGGGAGAAAAAAGGGCGAGGGACCACAAATTGGGTGTGGGGTCTTGGCTAGCGTCAGGCTTGCGCCTGGAAATTTCGAGTCATTCTGATGAACCGTTCTTTGTCTGAACAGCACTGTAGCCACGCAGTGCCGCTGTACCTCGGTCCCTACTGTACGGTGCCAGAGGGTGCCCAGGCGCCCAGTGTGAGCCGAGAAATCCCCCAAAACGCCCCCAAGGCAGCGAGGCCACAGCATGGCCACGCACGTTCGACCCGCTAAAAATACACGAATGGACAGCATGAAGCGACCTGGCTGTGTCTGATTGACTTTCACGTGGCCACGCTGGTGTCGGATTGATTGGCTGGCAGCCGGGAGGATCCCCAACCTCGTCGACGTTGCAGTTTCGAATTGACTGTGCCAATACACGTCACACAGTTGTGCAATCCAACTACTGTGTACTGTATCTGTACACAACGTGTATCTATTATCGTTTCGTCTCGACCACAAGCAGCCAATGTCACAGTCTACCTACTACACAATCGCGGAAATTCATACCAATCAAATCAGTCTCCCAGTAGCCTCCATCACCCTTCAATCAATCCAATCCAGTCTAGTAGAACTCGACAGCCAACCTCTTGTTCGCCGAGTTTACCACAATTGTCCCCGACCCGCCGACAATGTAGGCCTTCTTCTGCCCGACGACCTTGTTCTCATAGTCAATCGCCGCCTGGTTGGGGCCTCCCATCCAGTTGCCCGTGGTGCTCGCAAGGCACTCCTTGCCGTCGGACCTCTTCTGCCTCGCCGCCTGGGGCGCGCCCGGAAGGATATCATTGGTGAAGCCGATCGAGTTGTTGGTCCCGTCCGTCGACCGGATCATCGCGGGGCCATCATAGCCTTGCTGGAGGCTGATGTTCCCCCATGCCTTGTGGTCATTGCTCGCAGACAGCTGGAACTCAACCCATGTCGCCGGGATCAGCGTCCCGCGCTGGACGCGGCCTTTGAATGACTCCGGAAGCTCGACGAAGGTTGACGCCCCGGCCTTGAGCTTCGTCGGCTTTTCCGGGTGGTCAAAGTTGGCGCCTGCCTCCCCGTTGCCGTTCCAGTAGTTGTTGAAGAAGTTGTATGTCTCTTCCTTCTTGCTCTTGTTAGTCAACTGAATGCCGGGCTTAGCTGGGGCCGCCGCTGCCCTGGACATTATGTTCAACTGAATCTGTGGGAATGCCTCTGCTTGCGCGGCCTCGGACTCAGCTGCGACAGAGTCGGTCGCGGCAGACTCAGCGGCAGCAGGCTCAGCGGCAGCTTCCTCGGACTCGGGTACGGCATCTGATGCTACACTGGCCGTCATAAGGGCCGCCTGGCTCGCGGGTCTGTCTCGTCTTAGTAAACAAAAGACGATCGTTGACTATTCCGCAAAGTAAAACTCGCAAGGACTACCTACTTGGTACAGTAAATCTTTCCCACAGATGTCAAGCTCCCATTGTTGGCCAACTTGTTCACAGTCGCCACACCACCCATGCTGCCGTTGTTCGTGGCAGCCCCGAACCAAGCATACTTCTCGACAAATGCCTTGCCGTCGAGGTACTTGAGCGCCTCACGCTCAAACTTCTCAACATCCCCCTGGCTCGGCACAGCGCCGCCGAAAGTCGTGCAGGCGAATTCGTTCAGCCAGATTGGCTTATTGAACGTCTTGTGAATGTCTTCGATGAACTGCTTGAGGTTGTTGACATCCAGCCCGTACCAGTGGACCACAATGAAGTCGATCTTGGCGTCCCCGCCGAGCTGCTTCAGGAAATCCTGCAGCCACTTCTTGCCTGCGTCCGAGTTGGTCATGGCTGGAGAGCCCAGCTTGAAGCCGTACTTCGCCTTCGCCGGCAGGACGTGCTGCCTCCACAGCTGCACCGCCTGAGCGACGGACATGTTTGCCTGACCAGGGTGGTCCGGCTCATTGAAGCCGATGAAGTGGCTGACCTTTCCAAGACCGCCCAAGAACTAAGAGAAAAATATTCAGCATCCTGTGTGCTAGGAAGGGGGTCGGGTGGGCAAAGTAAGTGAATTACCTGGTCAATCTTGCCAGCTTCGGCAGCCGTGCGGACCTGAGGGACGTAGGTAAGGCCAGCTGGAAAGCCTTCGGGCTTCCACATCTCCCAGTTGAAGAGCCAGGTGAGCGTCTGGTCCTTGACAGCAGCCTCGTAGGGCTTGAAGGCGGGCCCTTTGTTGTCATAGGGCCAACCGAGACCGCGCTTGGAGGGTGCCATTGTGTTTGGATAAGATAGAAAAGAGGTGAAAAGGCTGTTGAAATTATTGTTGAGATTGCTAATAGGCTGAGAAGTGTTGATTCTTGGTTTGGTGTGGTGTCTGGATCCGCATCTCGAGTAGTATAACAGCTTGGGACCAGTCTTTTATATCAATTTCTCTTGCCTCCCGAGGCAACTGTCTTTCACCCGTCCCCGTCACCCCCGACTGCCCGGATCAAATGCGTTGGAACGATCAGCATCGTAGACTGGCCCTGTGACAATCCTTTGGGGTCGAGATGGCTGCCTCGGTGCGACGGTGGTGTAGACTCTTTGAGCATCTCTTCTAAGAGTACATGGGCTCATGTTCAATCCTTCGTGTGCAGCAAGGCTCGGGTGAACCGTGTATGTCATGAGATATCACATTGGTTGAGTTTCGTGGCCATGGTACGGTCCTATGGGTGTGACTGGTCAGCTGGCGCAGCACAACAAGGCTGGAGTATAGGGCTGGGTCTGATGTAAGCTAAGTAGCTGGACAAAGTGCGTCTGACGCGGAACCGACCGCGTGTAGACCGAATAAGCAGAGAGGCGTCGGAAGCTAGGCTTGCCGTTTTCTGTGATCCTGTTGTCATCAAAGCCGGCTCTAACCTACAGATGCATTCTCCCAATCAGGACAGGGGCTTATTATATTGATGAGTAAACTGGGGGCTGTTAGATTCGCGGCCGCTGGGGGCGGGCGTATTCAGGGGCGTATTGTCCGAATTTGTGAAGCACAAAATTCCTCCCGCCACGGTCTGCGCTGAAGGGATTGGCATCGTGACTACTGCGCGCCTCCCGCGTGATCCCTATGTAAGCTCTCGCAACTTCCATGGCCCCCAGCTTACACTTTAGGCAGAGACAGAGGCAAGAACTCAAGGCGGACACATATGTCATTAAAAGTTTGGGCTTCGAAGAATACAATATAGAGTACACAAGCCCCCAGTAGCCTTCATGAAGGGAATAATTAAAGATCATTCCAACAATTTCAATAACCCTCAACTATCTGCTTCACATTACTACACCGACAACCACTTCAACTCAAAGACTATTTCATACTCATTGAATCGAATTTGATTGATACTTCACCTGCCCATCATGCCTGTTATCACCGTCAAGAACAACTCCTCTCACTCGCAGAGCTTTCTGGTTCATGGCTTCCCCAACAACCCGGGGACCATCACCGTCAAGGCCAACGGCGGCACCGTGGATGTCAAGAGCCCGGACAACCAACAGGTCTCCGGCGCCATCATCGCCACACACGACGGCCATGAAGGCGAGCAGGCCGAGGTCACCTTCAACGGCTGGCCCGAGGGCAAGAACCAGTACTACGACATCAGCTACATCGTCGGCGGCGGTGGTAACCTGACGATCGAGCAGAAGGGTGCGCCCAACACGCGCAAGGGCGATGCGACCTTCATGCAGGACTGCAACACGGCGTGGCAGAAGCTGTCCGCGGACAAGAAGAAGGCGCTGCAGCGGTTCGTCCACCTCGACTCCAAGGGCAAGGTCTCCCGCATCGACGCTCCCAAGAACGACAAGGGGCTCGAGGACTGGGTGAGGACTTTTGCGCATGGTGTTTACGTCGGAGTCGGAGCTTGGAAGGATGACAAGGGGAACGCGGAGGACAACGAGCAGAGCAAGGCAACCCCTGGGGGTAACAAGGACTTGCTGGTTGTGTTCACTGATAACAACGATAACTAGACTAACTATGCCAGTGTGGGCTTGGCAATAGGTATTGGGTTTGCTTTGCACATTATATGTATGTCTCCATTTGAGGTAAAGGATCACAAATGGTAGAAGCCTGTCGTTACCAAGTACATCAATCAGTTCTACCACAACGGAGTGCTGCAGATTCATTGTTTCTGTGCTGCTTCTATAATCGCACATCGCAGTCTCACACACATTGATTACCATATTTGTGTTGAGTAAAACATCTTATATAATATACTGTAAACCATGATTAACTCGGATTATTTAAATCAATTTGAATTCATTGACTGCCAAAAATATGCTGGATTAAACAGAGTCCGTGGCTGATTGCAGTTAAGTACTGCATAATGAGAGACTGCCCATTAAGTCATTTCCAGTCCGTCCATCCAAAATGCTCCGTCCAAAGCGATTCATGAATATCGCATCCCAAAAATAGCAAGTACCATATTTTTGCCCTACCCTTAGACGTGAATCCCTAGTACTTTTGGTAATAGCCAGAAGGACCGGGCATAGAGGCGCCTGATGGGCCTCCCCGACCTCCATATGCTCCTTGGCCTACCTGGCCATATGCTGCCTGACCTGGTTGACTTGCGTATGCTCCGTATGCTGCCTGGCCTCCCTGACCTCCGTATGCTGCCTCACCTGGCGGACCATATGCAGCCTGACCTGGTTGGCTTCCGTATGCTGTCTGACGTGCCTGGCCTCCGTATGCTCCCTGACTTGCTTGAGCCGCCCCTCCTTCCTGTCTTGTCTTCTCGCTTGTCTTGGTAACAGCAACGTCGCCGTATTTGTAGCCAAATGGGTATTTGACCTGGTAGGGGTAGCCATCTCCTGTCCGCGAGCGCTTGGGGTGGTCCGGGAAATATCCCGTTTCGACTTTAGATGTTGACGCTACAACAACTGACCCGCCTAGATGGCGGTCTACCTCTTCGAAAAAGCTTGCCAGGACGGCGTGAACGTCTGGGAAAACAGCACCCACCTTCGGCGTATACTCTTTACCGCTCTCATCCAGCACCATTAATTCTCGAGAATAACCCTCTGGATCCCGCAGTCTCTTCGTGATGCGGCTCTCGAGTTGTAGGCTGAACAGGACTTGAGCTCTTGACATTAATACAAACAATTAGCCGGATGTGCACAAGACGTCCAATTTTCCCAGTCTGCCGGGTGAGGAACGGGATAGTAATAAGGTCGGGCGACACTCACACATAGTCTCGACAGCCGACGTACATGTCCAGGCCACCGATTGTCATCTTTGTTGAGAAGCCAAAGCGGATCAATCCTGCCCGTGAGAGTAAGTAGATGAGATTACCGAGTGTCGTAGAGCCTGTGCTGTCGTTGAATCTTGCATCCAGCTCCATGCAGAACCTCAATGATCTGGGCGGCCCTGCATATTCCTTCAGGTTCAGATTGACGTTCGAGGACGTGTACAATATCCCTGTTGTTTCATCCAACATTTCGTCCTCGCTAGGATCTGGCACGGCCTCAAGCTTTGCGCCGCGCCAGGAATGATTGTTGCAAGGTCTGAAATCGAACTTCAAGAAAGCGTGGTTGGTTGCGACATCGTCGACGATGTTTTCCTGGGCAAAGCAGAGCCAGGCACGTGAAAGCCGAAAGTCTTTATCATCAGAATCCACAATCAGCTTGCTGAGTTCATTCTCCTTGAACTTTGTTAGGTTGAAGTTGCCCTCTCCGATCCAGTTCCGGTCTTTGGGTTGTGCGGCTGGCTGTTTTCCTTTTGAGGAAGATCCGTGGTGGGAAGATCCATGGTGGGAAGATCCATGGCCTCGATGTTTGCCCTTGGAGGAGGATCCATGGCCAGGCATTTTGTATTTGTTCAGCCCTATACGGCGGATTTGTGTGGCTCGTCGGTTTGCGTTTGAGTCGTGAAGCAGAAGGTGTTTGCTGTGTTTTGGTGGTTTAGTTTTTTTGCTTGTGGTAGATAATGGAGTCTCTTTTGGATTGTTTGTTCTTGTCGCTGCTGCTCAGGTGAGGTGTTGTGTTCAAGTCTGAGATGCTTTCTGGCCTCAAGAAGAGTGGATTTATATACTCGACAAGAAGAGATTGACTCACTGAATTTGATGCCGTTGAGCCAATATTGACGACTGTGGCAGTGACTTACGCCTTTAATCTTGGTATGATAGAAGGCCGTAAGATGACCAACAGTTGCCGTGACTTGGGATGGGCTCTTTCACTTCGCGACTTAGAAGGGAGCTTATGACTTATCGGATCTCATCTCAACATTATCGGACGCTGAAAACGCCAGCGGTAGCTGACATGAACACAAGGAAGAAATCCAAGACGACAGGAATGAGAGCTAGACCAGTAGAGATTATGGGGTATACGATCAAGTGTTCGGAGCCCCTACAGATTTACAATAGATATAGCCATCTGCTAGAATCAAGCATTGGATTTTCTTGGGAAACCATGAACTATCAATAAGCAAAGGCCAATTCTCAGTCTGTATACCTCTATGTGAGCCAATACATCATTGAGCGATTGGGAGGACATTCGTTTGTCACCCTAGAGTTGCAGAAATGGGTGAATGACGTTCGTAAACTTCAAAGAGAAAATCAATCATCGTCCGTGATTAACTAAAAACGGTGTGGTTACCTACTCGTCGGCTGAAGATGCCTCCAATCACCACATCTCGTCCCGAGTCTGCTACTGTGTGGTGGTCTTCACCTGCTCAGAGTCACTCAGCCTCATCGCCATCTTTGATCAGTAACTGACGTAAAGCAACAAACCAATAATTTCACATGTATGTAGACAATTTCTGAATCATGCAGGCTCTGTAGGGTTGCTCCAAGTTGCCCGATACCTGCGACTGGTACGTGACGGCCCTCAACTCGCCCCAGCGGCAAACTCACGACACTGGTCAGATGACGGAGGAACTGGGGAAGAGACATGCTCATGTTTGTGGGATAAGAACAATAGTCCACCACAGTTTTTGAAACAATCAAAGTTTCCAGCATAATGAGTTGCTTGGGCCTTGGGAATGGTGTCAGTTTTGGAAGGGGGTGCAGTGGGGCTTGAGGGAGAAAACCCCAACCCGCCCTCACAACAGTTCCACCCAGGTGCAGCAGACATGCAGTTGGTGGGAGGATCACCAAGCCGCCCTTGACTGCAAGTATCTATTTGGGTTACGTACCCACCCAAAGAGGGGTCCTGCATGTTTTTGGTCCCTTCGCACCGTGCTCAGTACTTTCTGATCTGCGCGGGACCTGGACGGACCGTCACACAGGCTTCAGCCGCACCTTCCAGCATTAACAAGAACTCAGAGACCCCAATGTGCCAGTCAACGTCAGTCGCCCACAGGATGCCACCGTGAGACCGCAACCCCGGAGCGTCTAAGCGACCTCCTGTCTCTGCCTCTGACTCTGCCCGCTGGGCGCTTCTAAGCAGTTCTCACCAGAGCTCTAGCTTGTCTTTGCCGCTTCTTACTTCGGTTGACCCAGTCAAAAGGCCTCTTGCGAGCCGGGCCTCGGGGCTGACTTGAGCTTGGATTGTGGTCAAGCCCACTGGACTCCTCCTCATGGAGACAACCCTTGCCAAGCGTCCTCACACTTACCACCGGCATGATGCAAGGGTGTGCGCCGGGGCTCGCCTCGCCTCGCCAGGTCTACAGAGCTCTCGACAGCATTCCCACACGCAATGCGCGCGCCCCGGATAGAAGGTCGTCGGGGAGGGTGGGACGCTCGACACTGGTGGATGGTCCTGATGGTCTGACCTCGCATGGGAGTGACAAATCGTGCTCGCCAACGCCTTCGGAGATCGACGCTCTGGAAGAGTCGTTCTGCGACTTTGGACTCGAGCCCAGTCAAGTCGAAGGGGACTCCTCTCAGGGCAGCTACAGCGATTTGCAGACCACCACAACCGTGACGTCGCTGTCCTCCAAGACCACCTCTACCCTTTCTGGGCACCTCGACTTGTTGCAACCTCTGTCAGGTCTGACGTGTGATTCGGGGGGCAATGCAGTCATGCCCCTGGGTGATCGTCTCCGCCTGGTCTGGCGTATGTCACCCACTTCATTCTCCAGTCATGTCGTGTGCTGATCCGCCCGGCAGCTAAGATTCCTCGGATGATGTTCAGCGCACCAGCCGTTGTGACCTGGGAGGTGACTCGGGTCGCTCTGCACTGTGATGTTGATGTGGCCTCGCTCGACTTACAATACGACGAACGTATGCTGGACTTGGATACTATGTGGAATACGCTCAGGAGCCACCCCTCTTTCAAAGGGAAGAGCTTCCCGCCAAAATCAGATCCCCTTGCCTGGCGCGACGGGCTGTACAACAACTTCGAGTCCGAGGGCGATGCCCTCGTGATGCTGACCGCGACGATGCACGCCTCAAAGTCAAAATATGGGCCTGCGATGCAGTTGGAGCTGCACCCACTCAAACGCGAGCAGGGCTCCCGGCTGCTTCGTCGGTTCGGTTCTGACCGATTTCTTGAGGTCCGGATCCCGTGCGTTGAGACGTGGCTGGCCGGCGAGGAAGGGTCAGAGGCTCTTGTTGCTCGCTGGCTTGCCAACGAGTCTCACCCCTTTATGGACCGCCGTTGGTCAGCGTTCTTTGTCCGAGAAAGGAGCGAGAAGTCTGAAATCAAGGACTTTGTGTATGGGCAAGAAGAATCGAGAGTCATTTTCAACGAAAAGGTGTTGTTCTTTGCGGAGAGTGGACGACACTTGCCGAGTGCTAGAACAACAATATCCGCCCTATCAAAGAGTATAGGCCCGCCAGCTCGGACGGCTTGCTCACGGACTGACATGCTGAAATGGCTCCTGAACTTCAACGAGAACCACGACAGGTCATATCTCAAGCTTTTCTCTCGCATTGCGCTTGGTCAGTACCATTTGCCACTCGTCGCCCACATTTACTGATGACCCGCCGTCAGGTTTGAGCAGGACAAATCCCACAATTCCATTGCGAGAAGGCCAGATACGTGAGAGATCAGAAGACATCCTGTCCCCAGATGGCGAAGTCATGAATGACGGTGCCGGGATAATCTCACCGAGTCTGATGAGGAAGGTACGAGATGTTCTTGGCCTGCAGTCCATACCGTCTGCGATTCAAGGTCGTTTGGGCAGCGCAAAGGGAATGTGGCTGATCGATGCCACTGACCCGGGTCATGAGGACTGGATCGAGACGTTTCCGTCACAAAGAAAATGGAACTGCGACCTGTCCAAAGAGGCTCACAGGATTCTTGAGATACGTTCCTATTCCATGAATCTGGTCCCTGCCAGCCTGAACAAGCAATTCCTTCCAATATTGGAAGATAGAACTGCGGATGTTGGTGCGCTGCGCCAAGTGTTCGTCAAAAATCTGACCACGAGATCAGAGGAGGAGGTCAAGTCGTTGAAAGAAGCTCTCCAACATCCTGAGCTCTTCAGAAAATGGGTTCGGGGACTCAGTCCGCGAGAGTCATTCCGCATTACGCCACAGGGGATGCCCTTCCTGGCTGGCCTTCCCGAGAGCATTGAAGATATTATGAGCTTTCTTGTTGATGGAGGGTTTGAGCCGATGCAACTCAAGTTCCTCCAGGACCTCGTCTTTCAAACACAAAAGCACAGAGGCGATTCGATGAAAGACGAGCTGCACATCAAGATCCCCAAGTCGACCTATGCCTACATGCTTGTCGATTTCAAGGGGATTCTGCAGCCCAACGAGGTTCACCTGTGCTTTTCTTCGAATTTCGATGACGGCACAACCGAACTGTCGGACCTTGACGGCATGGACGTCCTCGTCGGCCGATGTCCGGCCCATCTCCCTAGCGACATCCAGAAGGTCAGAGCGACCTTTAAGCCGGAACTGCGACACATCCGTGACGTGATCGTCTTCTCCTCCAAAGGCGACATACCTCTGGCCGCGAAGCTTTCGGGTGGGGACTATGACGGCGACCAGGCCTGGATTTGCTGGCTTCCTGAGCTCGTTGCAAATTTCAAGAACGCGAACGTACCTCCGAAGCCAGAGTTCTCGCCGTATATAAACAAGGACAGAGACACGCTTGGTGACTTGCGCAAACTCTATGGAGAAGAGCACTACATCGACGCCATGGTAACGAGGGCAATCCGCTTCAGCCTCAAGCCGAAGTTCCTCGGCCCTTGTACTTCCTTCAAAGAAAAGCTGTCCTATCACCTGAACAGCCTGAGCGATGAGCGCGTCATCAAGCTAAGCTGGCTTCTCAGTGAGCTTGCCGATCAGCCGAAGCAGGGAATACTCTTCGGACGTGATGAATGGATACGTTTTCTGGACGATGTCGTAGGGACACGGCGACACTTGTCAACACCGCTGTACAAAGACAGCAACGGCTCCAGGTCCATAGGTCCTGGTGCGAAGCACATCATTGACTTTCTTTCCTACACAGCTCAACGTGTCACCAATGCCGTGCTGAAAGATCTGCATAAGTTTCTATTGGAGAGCCAAGCCAGCACCACCGATGTGGACATCGTAGGCTACTGGAACCATTTTGCAAGGGTATACCAGCAGCAACAGCCCGAGTGCTTTTCCGCCCTGTACCAGAACTTGAGGTCTGACCTGCAAGAATGTCGGGAGGAGTGGAGCAGGTTGGTGACCCCAAGCAACTACCGCGCGGCCGTCGGGCAAGTGTACAAAGTATGGAGCGATATCAAGCCGCGGATCCCACAACACGTAGCCGGGGGCTCGGACGCGGCCTGCTTCCTGCTGCAGGACGGCCTGGTCCACCCGGAGCTCAGCCAGTGGGAGCTAATCAAGGCGAGCCTCGCCTTCAAGCTCTACTCGCGCCAGAGCCGCTTCGTGTGGCGGATGGCGGGCCGGCAGCTGCAGGCCATCAAGGCCCTGTCCACCAGCTCCAGAGGGCCAGGGGCTGTGCCGGTTGTGGTGGTGCCGAATATGTATGCGGCGCTGAAGCCTGACAACACATATATCAAGCGGCTTATGGCATCCGAGGAGGAGGAGGGTATGTGCGGCACCGATGAACCGCTCCCGGTCCGGAGACGGATTAGTTGAGCTGGTGTGAGAAGGCTGCTACCCAGTATTTTCGGACATCAGATCATGGGAAACTAGTTTAGTGACGCCTTCTTCCATTGTCTGGCATTCAATCAACTTGTCTACATCGTGAAAAGGTCTGTGTGAGTTTGGCGAACGTCGTCGGTCAAGGTGGGTCTTCGCCGGAGTTCCGGCTCCGGGTTTATGTGATGTGCGTGCCTCTGACCAGCCGCAGTTTGCTCAGCATTGTGGGTCAGTTTGTCTTGCTGCCAGGCCTCATGGGCTAGTGAGCTGGCATTTCCAACGAAACCAGGGTCAGTAATGGGTTCTGAAATTTTCATTTCGGGAATTTTTCACTGGCCGAAGTGAGCTTTTAGTACACCTAGCTAAGTAGGTCTAATAAACAGTTGCTCAGTGCCATATGAAGAGTCCGGGGCTACATGATGTTGTCTGTTGTTAATAGAAGGAGGTATTGGTGTAGTATGTAATGTTTAGATGTGCATGTTTGCAATAAAGCTAGCTTAACCACCCTAGCGTCGCTGTGGTGGGGCATAGCACAATAAAGTAAAAGAAATTACTAGACAGCATTATGTAGCTACTACGTAACGTATATTGGGCCGCCTATCTTTCTTACATCTCCGCACACAGCACCATATAAGCCGATCGAGAGAGCTCCCAATATAAGCAGTCCAACCACCAGGAAGTAAAACACGCCGTCACCTAAGTACTCTCTAGTACTTGGGCTTGGGTGGGAAGGGTCATAGGCGCCGCCCTTGATCGTTTGGCCCGGTGTCCAAGTCGGCACTCTCATGGAGCTGGTCAGCGTGGGCAACATCGGCGTCAGTGTCGCCGTGTCAGATGCAGCCCAGGTGATGGCCCACCCCTGATGCACCATGACGATCTTCCCCAAGTTTGTATCTGACGAGTCCTCGTCGTCGTCTTCGATATTCCGTGCGAACTTCCCACATCGATTACTAGGGTACAGTGAGGTTGCGAGTGCGTACCCGTCGAAAAAACATATATGAGAAGCCGCTGGAGCGTAATAACAGCAGTCAGTGACTGGAATTTTTGAGAAGCGAGCTTACGAAGACAGATAGGATGAAATACAGGGGGTGGGGGGGGATAGAGGGAGGAAAAGAAAGCCCGAGCGAACCTGTTACAGCAGAAAGCCGTTGATGCCGCTGGAGAGCCGTCCTCAGCCATGGCATTGTACACCCATCCTTCCGGACACACACCCGGGCTGAAGCTGAGGCGACTTTCCGGTGTAACTTCGTCCCACCCAGAGGGATAGCAAGTTGCGGCCGGCTCAGAAACCATGATGGGAGTCATAATGGTGGTGCCGCTCACCACGGACTCTGGCACGGTCGTGGTCTTCCATTGGGTCTTGCAGTCTGATGGCTGCACAAATGGCGTCCTGATGGCGAGTGGCCCGGTGGATGCTGTGGTCATGGGCTCCGTGGTGCTGAGAGACATGGTTTTTCTTCGTGGAAGCGCCGCATTGGAGTTACCTCCTGGCACGGAGCAGCATGGCGCAGCTGTTGTTGGCTGGGACATTTCTTAGCGGCCATGCAGCAGGGGCATAGGGGTCTGGGAAAATCAATGAACGGCTCCCTACGCGTTGGCTTCGCGCCTGCACTGTGAAATTGACCACAGGAAAAGTCTTGAGATTCTAATCGCCTGCGGCAGAATTAACACGTGCCTCAAAGATTTGTTGTCGCCATATTAATTCCTGCTTCAATGCGGTGGAGGCAGCCTCCCCAATTGCCTATCCTAAGGCATCTTCAGAACAAATGCAGTCGAGAAACTTAGTACTAGGTGGCGATCATATTGATTTGATTGTTTAAACAGGTGTACATGGATGTAGCTGCGTACATAATCGCACTGCCACGATTGAAAAACTTACTAGACTGAAGTAGAGTTGAAATCCGGGTTAGGCACATCCGTCGCCAACACGGTACCGTTGCTGAACTCCGTGCCATTCCTGAAAATCTCCACGCGTCCCGGATGACACCCAGGCGGTGGGTCGTCAATAATCGTCCCGTTGGCGAAGATAATTCCATTAAACTTGGACACCAGGGGACGTGAAGGCATAACCAGGCTTTGAGTGGTCGGAGGCAGCAAAGGCGACCGTCGCGGGTTGATCTTGCAGTTCTCGCTGATAGTATTCAGGTTGAGACCGATGGCTAGAGTATAGAGCTCAGCGCTCAGCGCATCCCACTGAGGCTCGTTCCTGAGCACCATGCCGATGTAGTCGACCATGAGGACATTCAAGTTATGGAAGACCTCGGGGGAGATCGCGTCAACGCCGCGCCAGTACAGAGCCGGATTTGTGGGGAGAATGGCGATTCCTTGAAGGCTGTAGGTGAAGGTGGAAGTCAGGAAGTGCGGTGAGCTGAGCCACTGGCCCACGTGGAACTTGTCCTTCTTGGCCCACGAGGCTATGGCCCAATCGGCCACCTCTTTCGTGTCCTCCAAGTTGGGCCAGGCATCGTACCAACTCATTGCGTCTTTCTTGTAGATGCCCTCCATGGGCAGGGCCATCGGCTCCGATGCATATTTTAGGTGCGCCGTGTCCAGGAATATAAGAACGCATCCCTTCCCGTTATTCATATTCATCAACGTCCCCATCTTCAGCTGCTCCATCGAACTGGTGCCAAGGTTGGGCCAGCGGTTCTGGATGCCCCTGAGCTTGTCAAAGAAGTTGTTCTTGGCATGACCACGTCGATCAGCTTCCGGTGCTTGATCTCGTTCTTGATGCCATTCATCCAGTTTCCCGAGCCGAAAGACAAGGAGGTGATGAAGCCGTACGAGTCGCTGCCCGTGATGACGAGTGTGACGGGGACCTCCTGCTCTGGCACCTTGTACTCGCGCTGGCCCTTGTCCATCCCGGTCAAGTCAAAGACCACACGCCTGGGGTACGTGTCAGGGATATGAGTAGTAACGCGCACGACAAACTTCTTCCCGGTGTCTCCAATGTCGTAATATGCCTCTCCGTTGTCATCCACGGGGTTTTTACCAGTCTCCTCAGTATAGTGTGCAACGTTTTGCCGCGCCCTGCCGGAAGGAATATCGCCCCAGTCCCACTCGTCCATCTGGTACTTGTGCGTTGAAGTGAGTTTGAAACGGTGTGGGGTCAGGTTGACGATGGTGACATATTGTCTGCCCGTGGTGGCCGCGTTTTCAGGATCCATCAGATACCACCGCATGTACTCTCCAACACGGTCAGAAGGTAGGGCGCTGTAGGTCCTGTCGTCCGCGTTGCAAGCGTCGTCAGGGTCTACCTCCTCGTCACCGCCGGCGTCATCCCTGAAGTCACAAACGTCAGAGGGACACCAGCCGCGAGAGCAGGTAAGTCGCATAGCTTCTCATCATTGACGTCTCCGATGGGCTTTTCAGTGAACCCTGGCTCTCGCAGAGGTGGTTTTATCAGACCACCCGTGTCGGTACACTGACAAACGTGGAGTGGGCAGAAGCCAAAGTTGCACGCATAGATACATAGACCCACTTGGGATTCAAACCCAGCACGGCTTGTGCCTGCCGTGCACGCCGGCGGGAGGAACTCAGACACGGTTGGCACGATGATTGGTTGCTTCGTCAATGAACAATACTCCTCGGGGCAGTATCCGTAGTTGCAGGCATTGCCGCAGAGGCCCGAGGCCCTCCCGGTGAAGCGCAGTCGGTTTCGTATTAGGGGCTCCCAGAGCCTGGCACAGGCAGGCCGACACTGGACAGTAGTCGTATTTGCAGTTGAATTCGCAGAGCTTGGTGAAGCCCTTGACACCCGTCCCTTTGATACACCCCTGCTCACTGCGAGATCGCGGCATCGAGACGGAGCTGGACCCGGTAGCGACGGCGCTCCCGACCCAGGGGCTCCAATTTGTGAGTCCGTCGTGGCAGCTCGCGGCACTGATGGCCGTCCCGTCGACTCTAGCGAGAGACCCGCCGCCTCTCGATATCTGGACGCTCACGGCCCCAGTCTCGCCGTAAAGTTCGACGCTGCCGTGGTAGACACCGACGCCGCCATCGGGAATCGAGGACCACTTGGGCTGGAATGTCTTGCCGCCTACCGTGACTGTCGCCTGTGCGTCGGCTCCGAGAACAGCTGAGAAGAAGATGTTGTCTTGCATGACGCTTTGCGGCGGGAACTCAAGCTGAAGCTGGCTGTCCGTGTTGCCGGTGGTTCCGCCGTCTGAGCAAGCACCGGATGGGCTTGTGCGATACCAGGTGACGAGACCTTCCTGAGTGACGGTGGCTTTTCCGCTCTTGTAGTAGTCGATCCAGAAAGGTAAAGTCAGACGCCAGCCATCGTGGGGCCTGTCGTTGGCATAGTTGTACGGAGCTTTTCCAACATCGAACGCACTCATGGCGTGGCTGTACAAAGGGCCAATGTGGTGGGACTCCCCATAGTCATTCCATGAGATTATCTGAACATACCTGCGGTCGTAACATCAGCATCAGCCGGTAAGTCACGAATAGGGGTTCTATCACCTACTCGGGCTTATTAAATATAACTTGAATCCACCTGTCATGCCACATATCGTCCCCGCGCCACATCCAGTTCTTGTTGAACCCCGGCATATTGGCGCAGAACCAAGGGGATACTGGCATCATATAGGGGTTCTTCCTGTCGAGGTATTGGAAATAAGAAGCGTCGACGTAGGTGTCCATATCTTGAGCGCCCCAAGGCCAGGCAGCCCAGCTAAAGAGCCCATCGGCCACACCGCCGGCGAGCCCTAGGGCTGGTTTTGCACCTTCGGAAGACCAGTCGGGGATGAAGAAGCAACTGACTTGGTCCTTGATGTCGATCCAGTCTTCTGCAGTTTCTGGGCCTTCGAAGGTAGAGACCAACGGTTTGCCGTCGCTGTGCTTGAAGTACTCGGCCTTGGACGCGTACTTCTTTAGGTAGCTGGTGACAGTGTCCTTGGGCCAGGGGCCACGTCCCGCGTAGTCGAAAGAGAAGAAGAGCTTGAAACCTGCGCTACTAGCTGCATTGAAGGCCCGTTCAAGTGACGCCTCGTTCATAGATTCGCCATGAGCTATATTGAGTGCGAACGCATCTGTATGAGCCTCTTTAGCGAGCCTTATATCCGTCTGCCGCTGTGTGTGGAAAACGAAACGCTACCCCCCCTTGTCATTTTGACTCACGCTCCCCCTTCTGCGAGCCAGAGTACGCCCACCCAGCTTCCAGCGTTGGCCCACCTAGTACTTCCTTTTCTTAGTATTATATTAATAAGACTAGGTACTTTTTTAAGTAAGCATAAAGTTTACCCTGTATATAAAAAGCTAGGGTAGCTATTTTTTAATTTAAGCAATACTTTAAAAATATAAGCCTAAAAAGCTTAGAGCGCCCAGAAGCCCCTAGAGCGCCTAGAGGCCCCCAGAGCGCCCAAAGGGCCCCAGAGGGCCCCAGAGCGCGCAGAGGGCCCTAGAGCGCGCAGAGGGCCGCAGAGGGCGCACAGGGCCGCAGAGGGCGCACAGGGCGCAGAGGGCGCATAGGGCGGTAGAGGGCGCCGAGGGCGCCGAGGGCGCCGAGGGCAGAAGAGGGCGCAGAGGGTAGAAGGGTAGAAGTAACTTTTAAGTTATAAATAGAGGGGTAGCTATAAAACCCCTTTAAGATAGTTATAGCTATGCTTTATTAGTAACCTTATAATATTAATATTTTATAATATGTGCAGCTAATTTCCTTGTACTGGGTGGGTTAACGCTGAAAGCTGGGTGGGCGTACTCTGGCTCCCCTTTTGCACAGAAAAAAAGGCCTTGGCGCGCGCTCCTTTGCCTAAGCGCGCCCGCGTAGCGTTTTCGCGCCTTCTTTGCATATACAGTGGGGAGAAAAAAGTCTGGCCCACAATTGCAAACCCACTCATTAAAACGCGTTACGCATAGATAGATCCTTTAAATAAAAACTTCTCTCTTGCAATAACTATGCCTCCTAAAAAACGTTCATTTTTAGTAAAGATATTTGCAAATCATAGTATTTTTTATAAAGTTAGTTTAATTTAAAAAAGTGTTATTCTTGCTATTATAAACTGCAGTAAATTTATCCGCCATATTATAATAAATGCATGCATTAATGCTAGCATTATCACCCATTATAAAAATAAATAGTTAAAAAAAAAGATACTTAAAATAAAGCTATGATTTAATTATCTTATATTTTTTAATAATTGCTTTTTATATTAATTAAAGTTTTATATATAAAAAATGTTAAGGCAATTTATAATTAAATTTAAAAAAACTTAAACATTAATATAAATAATAATATTATCCATTTAAGTTTAAACTTATTTTATATTAACCTTTAAAAAGCTGTAAAGTAAATATTTTTATTAAAGGATAATATAAAAAAGCGTTATAAATTCTTAAAGAAATAATTAATAAAATTTAAATATTTTTAAAAGTTAATAATTTTAAGTTTATCCTTAAATATTAACCTTAATAAATCTTATTTAACTTATAATACTCTTTTTAAACAATTTTTTTAATAAGTATATTATATAAAATAATCTTATAAAACCTTTAAAGTTTATTTAAAAACTCTTTATAAAGAAATATAAATTAAACTTAATTAATAAAAAGAATTATATAAAGCTTATAATTTTTATAATAATATAAGATTATATTTATATTAAAGGGAAAAGTAACCTTATTATAATAAAGCATAATATAATGTTAAAATATAATAAATTTACTTAAAACTTATATTTTTAAGTTCTTTAAAAGCATTTCTTTCCCTTATATAATGAAATGTTACGGTTTGAGATTTGCCCATTGTAATTAGTTAGCGGGCTTTGGCCCTATAAGAATAGGCTTCGGCACGGGTGCAGACGGGGAGCAAACCTCTTCCTCTGCACTCTGAATATAAACCTCATTCAGGCACCTTTCGGCAGACAACCTCAGGCCAGCCCATAACATGAAATAAGGGATTTCTAGCGGGATAATGCAAAGATATACATAATAAAGAAGGTAATTAAATAGTTTTTAAATTATAACATTTCCTTAATTAACTAGCTAGCATATTTACCGGATTTAAACTTAATTAAGTATATTTAAAAGCTTTTAAAAAACAAGATATACGTTATATTTCTTAATTTATAAAAGCGTACTTTAAATAAAAATAATTTAACTTATTTTAAGCAATGCGTAAAGATAGAGTAATAAATAATAAATTTGTTGGCTGGATCACGTATTGCAATACGACGTTTGGTTGGTGTAGTGGTTGATTGTTGTTGACTATGGAAGGGAGGAAGGCAGAAGGCCTGGTTGCGCTAACTAATTTGTATGTGGCGACAGGGCTGCTGCCTGCCGGGCATCCCACCGGGCCAAGGCTGCCCAAGGCCAAACAACCCTCTAGACAAACAACACCCATTATTCCCACAATATTAAAAGATTATTAATAACTTTATTTTTTTAATGTTATAATAATTATAAACATATAAGTTTACATGGGATTAATATATTAAATATTAAAAGCTAGTTTTAAATAATTAATTTTATATAAGTTAATTGCGTTAATTTAATTCTTTTATAAAAATATGGTTAATTTAAGTTAAGAGGTAATTATATGTAAAGAGGAAATTAAGGTGGTATGTGCAAGACTTTTTGCAGCTCATTATAATATGCACCTTGCATTTCTTGCCTTTTTTATTATTACTTATATCGCTATTATAATTAAAAAAGTATAAAAAAGTATTGCTTTATATATATTTATAATAATTATAAATATAAGCCTTTTCTTTTTGCTATAATTATTTTTTTTAAGAAGTGGAAAGTAGCGCAAACGCTGCGTGGTTGCGCGCGGGCCAAGGTCTTTTTTTTGTGCAGAAGGGGGAGCGTGAGTCAAAATGACAAGGGGGGGGGGTAGCGTTTTGTTTTCCACACACAGCGGGTACTGTCCGTGTATCCGGCCGTGTTCCCCACCTACAGCAAATGATTAAGTCAGCCATCTGTTCCGAACGAACATGAAAATAATTGAGTAATATGCTGACCATGAAAGTGGCAATTACCGCAGCAGCCTGGACGCGAAGTTCCCCAGCGACTGTAGCAAGTAGTATCTTGAATCTCAGGACGATGGTTTCTAACAAAAAGGAGAGCAATGAGGATACAAATAATCGTCTTTGGAGCAAGCTAGTATGTGTAATCGGGAATGAGAGTACATGAGCACTTATACATCACGATTTCACCTTGACTCGGAGTCACCACTGAGCCGCGCGACCCAAAATGGCAGGAAGGGCCAACATCAGACACCATGATGCCTTCTACGGACCTAGTGAGCCGATTCAACCTTCCGAGCAAGGCACAACCCAATCTCATTTACCGCCTTGCCAACGGTTGGCGCAAGCGTAAGGCGCAGTTACGGCGTGACTCTCTATTCCCGTCTACAAATTTCTCTAGACCAATTCCTTAGGACAAAAGCCAAGAAGTCACGATGGTGTTGGTTGTGTCTGGCTGGCCCTGCAGGATTTTGCGTGAAACGCCGCTGGAGGACTTCAAGGGAAGCTCCCAGTCATGTGTGACCAGACTCATGGTAGATTACATATCGACTAATAGCTTCATAGAAGCTGATTGGCCTTGCTATAGTTGACAGGCCATGATGAAACATAGTTTAGCACTTGTCATTACCTCCGAGCTTTGCTCCGCTAAAAGAACTTTCGTGATCCATTCTACTCCTTTGTGAGTAGGACCACTTGGGCAACTTCTCGCTCTTTTCTCTTCCTTCTGCTAGTCTACCAAATGTTTGGCTCTGTTAATGCTCCTTTACATTGAGTTCGGGTCATGCGGTCCGTACTGCAGGCTTTCATGGCCCACACAAATTGTCTTGGCCAGGCGATGGCTGGTCTGGGCACGTCGTTGATAGAAGTTTGGAATAGGAAAGGCAAGCATCAGAAAGCTTGGCTATTTACTGAGCTTCCTATTCGGTCGGGTACTGTAACAAGGGCGATTTAGAACCAACGCACGCACCAACATATCCAGGGTCTTGGATGGCTCTGGTCGGAAGTATCAATCAGCATCCACCTCGAGGAGGAACACCCTGCTGCAGAGGTGAGCTGATGAGCAGAAGGGTCACTAGGTCCGGCGCCTGGGGTCCAGAACCGGAGGACTGGGAATTTTCGATGGTCAAGAGCGAGAAGTTTCCCGACCCATTCTACCTCGGGGTGGAAGGATACGTCCGGGAACTGCGCATCTCGAACTACAAAACTGAGGACCACTCCGAATACAGCACATGGTTGTCCTCTTATACCGCTGAGAGCCTGGCCAAGCACACATTTCGACTGTAGGCAGAAGAGAGCCCGCCGTTGTTAGTGCGAAAGCTCGAAGATTCTCGAAACTTGGATTGGCCCCATATTGCGGCAACGGGTCGCTTCGACAGAGACTACGCTTCAAACAGACCTTTGAAGATGTGGGCTTTGCGTCTCACATCAGAGGAAGGCCTTCTGTTGGAGCGGACGCATGACCCAACTGACGGTTCGTTCTTATACAAGAGGTTGGGCATCTTCATCATTGAGAATCCATCAGCTTTTTATCCTGGGAATGCACTTACAAATCCTGTACAAGGTCATTACGAAGTCCTCCAACACATGTTTCTCGATCGTGAAACTGTTATATTCATTTATATTTAAGTCATAGGAAATCTCATCCCGAGTTAAGATACAGCCTTTCAAAAATTTTTAAGCTATCTGACGGTTGCAACTCAACGGATGACATAACATTGAAGCTCTTACTAGTATTTACTTTATTTATAGTACTATATCTCTTACTTATTGCGGCGTAATCAACGTGCTCTTCGCAACGACAACCTGAGACGAGAAGAACAGTACAACTACATAAGTACCTATGTATACGCAGTGATTGGGTGGTATTCTCATCAACATATGGATCAACTGTGTCACATAATGAGCACGTTGAAACTTGACCATCACTGGCCAGGGCAGTGGTTTGTAGGAGCTGAAATGGATTGCATGGGGTTCCTTGGCTGGCTGCCCAGCCGCTGCGTCTCGTGTCGTCTTAGTCACATCACATCAGTTGGCTTGGGTCTGGTCAGCATGGCGCCATCTCGCCGTCACCGTCAGTCATCACATGGCAGGGCGAGTGTTATCAGCTTGCCGCGATAAGCCGGGGGTGTGGGGAGCGGGGGCAATTGTTGTACTCCCAGCTCAGGTCTCTCTCGCCATCAGACAACAGAGCTTTGAACACGGTAAAACAGCTGGCATTCCAGATCAAATCAGACATGCTCTGCCGTTGCATTCAATAACTCGTATGGTTGTGTCGAGCTGTGATAGGCCTGCAGCGTGTCGTTGTGCCGCTCCAAGCGCAGAGGGGAGACGAGTTGAGGCGGGTCACTGTGGGGCTCTGCTAAGCTTTCGGTAGTGGTTGCATCCAGCCCCTCATTGTGCGCCTGGTCCGTGACTTCATCACCACCCACGCTCCGCCGTCCAAGGACTGTCCGATGATCAGCCGTGCCCTTCCTTCTGCACTGACTTCCGACCTCGCCGATGCGGTATGCCATCTGCTACCTGCCCTCTGCAACCTGCAACTTGGGCCCTGCTCAGATGCTTCCCACAATGTCCATGACCTGAGACTGCCTCTGAACTCTCCATCTGCCATGACCAGACCATCGTCAGTCGACTCCTCGACTCCAACCCGATCCAGTGTCCTACTTTCTGTGTCGAGCCTCCTCCCTTCGGCTCCAGAATAGGCACATTCTCGGAAGAGACCTGCACGCTGTACCGCACGGTGGTATACTGTACTGTACAGCCCCGCTCACGGTAAACCAGCCCGCTTCGAACAAGGGACAAAGCAAAGCCCCCACAATGAACGTCTTCCGCAGCAGCGCCAGCAGCAATCAGAGCCCAAAGGCTGACACGGGCCCTCTGTTTGCGACCTACCTCCTCCCAAGCCTCAAGATCCCCTTCTTCCGGCGCCGTCAGAGCTCGGCTACCGCCTCGTCCGCGGCGACCAGCAATGATGTGCCCTCGCTGAGCAGCTCGCCCACCTCGGCCAACTCCATAGATGACCTTCCATTCTCCCCTACCACGAGCATCCCCGGTGTCGAGACCTACTCCTTCCATCTGGACGACGACAAACCGTCGTCCCACGCTCCCCAGCAACCGCCCCGCTCCCGTCGCAACTCGGACCGCGGCCGCCTGTCCCGACCTCTCCCCGACGTCCTCCGATGCACCACCTGCGGCACAGACGTCGCCTACGGGCTGCAGGTCGTCTCGAAAGGCTTCACGGGCCGGCACGGCCGCGCCCTGCTCGTCTCGCCCCCTCTGCCGTCCTCGACCCCTTCCTGCCCCGGGCCGCCCATCAGGAATGGCTCGTACCCCTCCGCGAACCCGGCGTCGCCGCAGCACCCCAACCCCAGCTCGTACAGCTCGTACAGCTCGCTCGCGCGCGACGGGACCAACCTCGTCAACGTGGCCGTCGGCACGCCCGAGAAGCGCAGCCTCGTCACGGGCATGCACGTCGTGGCCGACATCACCTGCGCGACGTGCGGCGTCAAGATCGGCTGGAAGTACGTCGACGCGAGGGAGCACGCGCAGAAGTACAAGGTCGGCAAGTTCATACTCGAGACGGAGAGGGTCGCGCTTCACCGTACCTGGGAGGATGCCGCGGACCATGGTGACGACGGTGCGCCAAGGGGCCATTTCTATTCCTCTTCCGCGCCGGTCGAGTCTTTTGGCGGTGGGAGGAGGGCATCCGGGCTCGGAGGCCGGCGCAAGGTGAGCTGTAGTTCCGAGGAGGCTGGTGTGGCTGATGGCGGTGACCTCGATGAAGAGGATGAAGAGGACGGTAGTCTGGAGCAGAGCGACGGCGAGGTCATGTTTGACTCGGAGGATGAAGATGAGTGTGAGGACATCTTCGCTGGCACCTGGGATGCCGCCACAGTTGCGCGGCGACGGGGGTCCAGGGTCGTTGGCAATGGTGGTTATACCAACGCTGCGAAGAAGGCTGGAGGCCGTCGCTGAATGGTGATGATTCTCACTGCTTGTCGACAGAAGAGCAGCTGCAGCTAACCGACACCGGAGGCTTGTTTACTACTAATCTTAGAAGTGGCTGTCATAGGACATCAGGGGGGCGTTTGGGTTTGATTTCTATACCATGATACCAGCATAGTACCAAAGGGAGACAGCACCGCACTCCCTGTAATCAGACTGCTTTATACAAGTTATGCATTTCGTAGCATCCCCCTTGCGCTGTGTTGTGTATGTCATATATTCGTTAGGGCTCCTAAAGGTATTACAAGTCCCCTAGGTTGAACCTACTCTGGCCCCCAACTTTGAAATGCTCGAGCGCTTGAGCGGCTTACTATAGTTCTAGCCTTCCTCTTCTGGATCCGACCATCATCCATTCTCCGCCCAAAATCCATCCGACGATTTGGTCCTCCTCTACGCGGCAATCGCTCCCTTTGTATGAACGACTCAAACGTCCAGCCGAAACTAGCAAATCCATAGTCCCTATTGTTGATCCAATTCCTCGCAATGCGTGTTCCCAGCCTGCCGTTATGTGGCATATGTCTACTCATGTTTCTTGTGACTCCCTAACAAACACATTAATAATTCCACTCATCTTGCACTAAAGGGACATACGTTACCTGGGTTTGTCTCAAGTTCCCGCGCGGAATAAAGCGCCGCGCGCTGCCATGTGCCACCTCGTGATTGAAGCCGATCTCGTCCATCAGCCTCAGGATATCGGTCCACGGGATGCTCGCCGGCTGGGCCGCCGTCACGGGACCCATCAACAGCCGCAGCGTCCCATACGCGCGCTGGCCGAGCTCGATCTGCGGCCTCTCGTCCTGTTCAGGGGCAGGGGCGGGCGCCGCGGCCCCTGGCTCCGGCGGGCGCGGAACCTCCACCTCGACGTTCCTCGTCAGGGCGTCGTTCCTCCGCGCCCTGCTGGAGATCAGCCTGCTGGGCCGGTAGTCGTCGGGCGCGGCGGGGAGGATCCCCGGGTCGGAAGCCCTTCTCCGCGGCCCTCTGGGAGGTGTGTTACCGGTGCGGAAATACGTCTCTAGCGGGTGGGCATCGTCAAGCACATCCTGGACCTCCTTCGAGACGGCCCTCTCCAACCTTAGTTTCTCTTCCAACATGATCCAGAACGCTGACAGTCTGTCCTCCGACCGGCTCATAGTCTGCGACAGGGCAACCTGCTGGGGCTGGACTTCTTTGCTGTAAGCGAGGTACTTATCGAGAGGGGTCTCGAGAATGTCTTCGCATAGTTGACCCAAGACTGTATCTCCCAAAGGCCCCGTGGCGATCGCTCGGTTTTCGGCAGCGTTGCACAACGCGATCAGGCGCGAGATGGGCTTGGCGAAGCCCCAATCCTCTCGCTTCGCGTTTGTTGGTAGAGTGTTCGGGTAGACCTTCGCGATTGTCTGCAGTGCCCTCGCTATGGAGCCCATGGCGTGGAGATCTTCCACATACTGCCTGATATAGTCCGATATATAGAGCCCCAATGTCTTCTCGTCTTGCATCAACTCGTTGATTTCAGCCACAATCGTCCAGAACCCCAGGGCGTTTCTGCTATCATCGTTTTCCAATGCGTCTATGATAGCGACTAAATTGAGCACGGGGAGGAATTTTGGTTGCCTAAAGTACCTGGACTTCTTAGTTGTCATGTCCATCGCGAACATGTCCCTCAGCCCGTAAGAGTTTTTCATGATTTGAATGAGCCATTTATGTCGGTCTTCGTAGAGCTGTGCCATGAGGACCAGATGGTAGTAATTATCCCTGTACGAGTCACTCTGTTCCATGAGCTCAGACTGATGACCATCGTACGACTTGGCCGCCTGCACATTCTTCACAATTAGCGTATAGACACGACGCCACATGTCGCACGCATCCATGATGTCTTTGAGGGCGGTCCCCAGGTGTTGGCCCCAGCCTGCGAGGGTCAGGTCATTCATCCTCGACCATGCCATCCGCCTGTCCCCCGGCATCGCCCGTAACATGTCGATTGAATGATTCCGTGCTAGATCCAGCTCTTTCATGAAGGCAAGCGGGCTTTCCTTCATGTCCTTAAGCCTCTTCTCGGCCCGGCGCAGCTGCCGGTCGGCGAGTGCCTCCAGATACTCCCAGTCGATAGTATACGGCTTGGAATAAGGGACGAGGTCGTAATGCGTTTCTAAGAAATTTTCGAATTTGTTCTTGTCTCCGAGTTCGTCCAGATCCGCATCATACTCCGGCACTACGCTTCCGAGGCCATCATCGGATTGGGGGTCATCCTCATTCGGCGCAGAATATCTTTGGTTGGTCGAGATTTCCTGGCAGAATCCTTCCAGGAACGTGTAGATCTTCGTTTGCACTTGCATTGTACGCCCGGCCTGTGGTCCCGTGCATAGCCCAAGCCCCAAGAGATCTTGCATTTCACTTCGGCTGTTGACTTCTTTCACGGTCCCGTAGGTCTCCGGGGTTCCGTGGAATGCTAAATCGACGATGTCCATTCCCTCTACATATCTTGGGGCCTTCCCCAATGAGTAGTTGAGAGCATTCCGTAAAGACATGTTCTCTGGGCTTCCCATATCTGTTGCCATCGCGAACATCCTCGGCTGGTCCTCGCATCTCGTGTGCAGAAGCTCCAAAAGGGTCTCATTTCTCTTGCTGAGATCTGTCAAATTGAAGCTCGGCCACAGCAAGTTATTGAAATCCGTAGTCGGAATGGGCCATGGCAGCCTCAGCTTCAGGTCAGCTATTTCTCGTGGCCTGTCGTGCGGCGTTCTCCCGTTCGGCGTTCTCCAAGCAGCTGGTCCTTCCAAGTCTGGACGATGCGACTCCGGCATGTCATACCATAATTTTTGCAGAAGTTTCCTTTTCTCGGTTTCGCTTAGGTTTCTCCATCGATTGCGGATAATCCTCTTCTTGGGCTTATATATGCTGTTCCATCACCTATGTTAGCAAACGTTGACGCATTTCATGCGTATTTTCGGTGAAATTATCCGAAGCCATCGTACACATAGCCTGATGTCATGCGTAAGAAAAGTGAAGAGACAAGAACAAATACCCTTTAAACCTTCTCCACGATTGAATGACAGAATCAGCCAGTCCCAGCCGATTGGGAGCCTCTTGCTCCGAGGGTGCATCCGCCATGCTGTATTACCTCTACCTTAAGCGTTAAGTAATGAGTTGATGTTGAATTAAACCGATTACTGGACAAGCATGAATTCTATTTTTTGAGATACAATGTGCGAATGTAACATATTTGAACTACCAACATCTAAGTATGGGTCCTGTTACAAGAGGTGGTTATCACCAGCTCTTGTTACAAGGAGGTGTAGGGCCTGTCGCAGTTACACATTATTTCATTTCTTTATTTGCACACCGTTTGCGGTAATTTCGTAACATCGGCAATGTCGAATGACAATGAAGGGGTGTCCCACTCATATTGGTTGTCATACGTTTCTTTGAGTTGAAAGCAACCAAAGTTCACTCTCGATCAAGTCAATCAAGTTGGGATCATTCATACTGACTCGGACGGTAAACAGTATATACATATGGTCACTTAAATCTTGGACTGTTTCAGTCGGTAGCCACAACACCGAGCGACTCTTAGTCAAGGCGTTAAAGGCGCTTGGATGAATTATTAGACTACCTGGTACAGTAGTGATAGTACTCTCGTGTGCACTTCTTGTTATGACTGTCACCACAAAATGCTTGATTTAAAAGCAAAATACGATTCTGGTTCCCACTACAGTTCCTCTGCGTGTTCGCTGTCGACCGTCTTGTCCTTTCCATCAGCGAAAGGCCGGTTGGTATTTTCTTTGAAGGAAAGGCTTTGTCTGTGGCCCTCATAGCCACTGTTAAACAGCAACGTCAGTGTGAATTCGGGAAGGGCACAATGGCTGACGTACAAGAGGAGATCCATTTGGTCGATAGAGACACCCTTGGTCTCCGGCAAGAAGAAGAAGGCCCAGGCCATGGCGATCAGCAACCAGGTGCCAAAGAAGAACCAGGTACCGTAGCCCATAGACGTGAAGATGTAAGGCAGCGACTTTGTGATGATGAATTGAGTAAGCCTGATTAGGTTGTTGTTAGACATTTTCCAGACGGTGCGCGGGTCGAAGCAAAGTACTGACCAGTTGCAGCAAGCAGTCCAGGTTCCGGTGATAGTACGCAGGGCGCCAGGGAATATTTCAGCCGATACAATCCATGGAATTCCATTGAGGCCGAAAGACCAGCTGTGTATGTAGCTGTCAGCTTTGAATGCGTGCGGTATTCTCCAAGAAAGCGACATGTGCTACTCACAATACGGAATAGATCATGATGAGTGCCGTCGCGGCTTGGCCACCAGCGGCCGTCGATGTGGACAGTTCTTTGCCGGCCTTGATAATATCTGCTGGATGACCAATTTTGACGTATGCGCCAATATAGAAAAGACACAAAGAGCAGCCGAGCGACGAGGCAATCGTAGGGACTCGGCGACCCCACATGTCAATGAGGAAGATGTAGAAGATCAGAGAGGCAATGGCTAGAAGCACATGTCAGTGACCCGAGCCTACAATGAAATCGGAGTCTCGAGGTTCGAACCTTTTACCAGGCCATAAATACCGGTGTACAGCGTGACGTCTGTGATTCCAAGAGAGCCGAACAAGGTGGGAGAATAGTAGTTGATAGCTCCAGCACCCCCGAAATTCTGAAGAGCGAAGCCGCAGAAGATGAGCCACACACGATTCCTCATGCCCTTCCGGCTCAATTCGCTCATGGCTCCACGGAAGAATGCCCACCGGCCGCTGCCGTACTTGCCGGAGACGGCGGCCTCCTCGGCGAGCCTATCCCGCATCATTTGCACCTCTTCTTGTATGTCTGATTGGGTATAGTCAGCAAGCGCCGGCCGCCGTTGCAAGGAGAAGACTACACGTACACTGGTGCTCTGGGGCGAGCTGACGGAGATACTGCAGGTTCTTGAAGACCTGCTCCTCCTTGTCATTCCGCATGAGCCACAGGGGGCTCTCGTGGATGAACAAGCAGCCGCCCAACAAGAGGCCGGCTGGGATCAGCTGAACGGCCATGGGGATCCGCCAGCTTGCTGCGCTGGATGAGTCCATGTTCTTTGTGATCCCATAGTTGATCCAGAACCCCAAGACGGACCCGACTTGGTACACGATCTCGAAAAGACCGGTCAGAATGCCACGGATGGACGGGACTGACAGCTCGGCGATGTAACTGGGCACTGTTGCTGTGATGATACCGCATCCGAGCCCCGTGAGAACGCGGCCAGCATCTACTTGTTGTCAGCGTCTGGCGGTGGGGTGAGACAGAGGCGCGAAGGGGGGTCCAAGGAGAGAGGAGACCGTCGCAAGTGCGTGGTCCCATAGGAATGTCAAGTGACTGCGAGGTGGCCTGATTCACAAAAGAATGAAAAATTAAAAGACCACCAAACTCACAAATATACGAAAGCTGGCTGGTGGCTGCAGTCATCAGGACCGCGCCGACAACGAAGATAACCGAGCTAACTTCCAGTGCCCATTTTCTTCCAACACGCTCTGTGATCAAAAAGCAGAATATGGCACCAAAGAAAGCTCCAGCCTGGAATGCGGAGGTGATGTTGCTTGAGATACTGTCCGCCACATCATCCGTCATGTTGAAGTCTCTCTTAAAGCTGTCTCTCGCAATTGTCGTTCCGATGAAGGCTGAATCGTAGCCAAACCTGCCATGTTTGAGTGTGGGAAATAATGCTCAGAAAGGGAGACTGCAATTGGGGGTGACAAACAGCAATGAACCAAACGAAATCACCGCTGCTTCGAGATATAGCCGCCAATTGTACACCTCCTTGGGCGTTGGCCTATCCTCGACTGCGCGAAAGCCTCCCATGACTAGTTCTCGTGGCGGTGGCAGTCTGGGACTCGGTGCTCTGTCTGGGTCTTTCGATCTCCGTACGACGACCAGGGTATGGGAAGCGTGAGTGGCAAGAGACGGAGGGCACAAACCTTTTTAGTATCATCAGCTGCGAGCGCCCCACGCTCGGGTCCAGTCCCGGGGGACTGGAAAGACGTTGTGGCCAGAAGCCAGGGGGTTTAGTCACGTTCAAGGAACAGAACTCGTCACGAAGGCCTCTGCATTCTCAGTCGAGACGCAACCCTTGCCTGCAGGGTACATACACAGCAGATGGGTATGCGAGCCTAATTTCCTTACCCGTCCCTGATCCAGCATCCATGCAATTCCGTTCATGCCTCGTCATGTCTACCATCTAGCTGGCTCTCAACCCGACTCCACGCTCTGTCGCAGGAAGAGGCTTCTGCCGAAGTGGATCATTTCAACTGGTCCATCTCCTTGATTCTGGGGTCCGGGGGAGGATTGCCTACATCCCATGGGGAACGTCGGACGCGCTGAAGCTGGGGCCGCCCAGCCCACACATTGCTCTCGTGCCTTGCGAATGCCGAGCCGACATGCGAGCCGACGCGAGCAGCAACAATGATTCGTTCGCACCGTTGGGACTGGACCCTCCCTCACAAACTGTACGGCATCAACCAAGGGGTCGCCTGCCTCCCAGGAACGACGCGCATTTCTACAGAGCATTGTCAGCCTACTATGCTTCGACTAAGCCTTGTCACTCAGCGACGTCAAACCCAGGATCTAAGGACTGCTCTAGATCTGGAACGCGGCTCTGGGCTGTCAGAATGTCCTGTTCTCGTCGGGCTCGCCGCCGCACCATGCGTCGTTCCGACGGATGTGGGGCTGTGGAAACGCAGAGAGAGGGGTTCCTCGACAACAGCTGGATCAACTGACGTTTCCTCAAGAGATTCCAGCGTCTGCCCCGTAAAATGCGGTTTTATAACACCATCACAGTCGGATGGCGAAGTCGTCAGTCGGCTGTGGGCCTCGCGCTGCGGCGCCTCGTGCTCGCCAGCATCTGAATTCAAAGGGGGCCAGACCTGATTCAAAACGCCCGTAGTGCGCCTGTCTTCCGACGACTTCGTGTCAAAGACATCTACCATTGTGACTGTGTCCCTGTGTCCTTGCTATCTCAAACTCGTCAACTCCCTCCGTGAAAATGGGCTCAACAAGATCGTTCCCTCCGGGCATCCATGCCCCCAGCCTGACGTGGTTCAAGAATGATGCCAACCAGGAGCTCGACTGGGACTTGCAGAAGAAGCACATCGAGTTCCTGATAAGTTCTGGGCTCGACGGAGGTATGTGCACGTTCTTGCGCTCTTCGTGCAACTACTGACATGGGCCCTTCCCGCAGTTGTGATAGCAGGGACCAACGGCGAGTCCGTCGTCCTCACACAGGAGGAGAAGGCTCGGCTCGTGAAGCTCACCCGCGAGGTCGCCACGGCCCTCGGCCGCCCGGACCTGCCCATCACCCTGGGCACGTCCGGCCAGTCGACGCGCGAGGTCATCGCCGAGACGCGCCGCGCCAAGGAGGCGGGCGCGGACTTCGTCCTCGTCCTCGTGCCCAGCTACTTCCACTTCGCAATGAACGAGGAGGCCATCGTGGGCTTCTTCGAGGAGCTGGCCGACGCCAGCCCCGTGCCCGTGCTCATCTACAACTTCCCCGGCGTCGTGGCGGGCCTGGACGTGAACTCGGACATGCTCGAGCGCCTCGGCCGCCATCCCAACATTGTGGGCGTGAAGCTCACCTGCGGCGGGATCGCAAAGGTGGCCCGGGTCAGGGCGAGCTACGACCCCTCTGACTTCTGCGCCCTCGCCGGGCAGAGCGACTGGCTTGTCCCGGCTCTGTCTGTGGGCAGCACCGGTGTGATCACAGGAGTGGCGAACCTGTACCCCAAGGTGTGCACAAATATCTACGACCTCTTCAAGGCCGGAAAGGTCAAGGAGGCGGAGGCGGCCCAGATTGAGCTGGCCAAGATGGAGTGGGGCTTTGGTAAGGGGGGCATCAACGGCACAAAGTGGGTGGTGGCCAAGATCCTGGGCTACCCTGCGGATAGCTGGCACTGCAGAAAGCCGTATCCCAAGTTTGAGGACGCGAAGAAGCAGGAGTGGATTTCAGGGGTGGTAGAGCCTCTGTCTCAGACTGAAAAGGCCATCAAAGTGAGGAGCTTCTAGTTATTACTATAAGAGCCGCCACCAGAGACAGATATCATTATATAATCTGACATGTTGATGACCAAGGATGACTGCGTAACGGCGTACATGTGTTCAAAAACTGACCGGCCCGAAATGTTGTCTGCAGCAGACAGAGAATTCCAGCTTGCATATCCTCTAGACCCGTGCCATTATAAACATGATGGGTGAATGTGGTTGAATAATGGTACAAAATTCACCAAGGAGGGAATGGTCTCATCCAATCAAGGCCACCAGTCCGGCATTCATGATAGGACGACGGCCTCCTCAATGAGCTCAAGAGAAGAAGTTGGGTGTGGAGAAATCGTAAGCCAAACAAAGTCAAATTAGAGGCCTCCATGTTGCTTTCGTAAAAAAGATACAATTATGATTCAAGTAGATTTATGCTGTTAGCTCGTGATGGCAGTCGTAGGCTCTCTTTGATTGATGACCCAGTCCCAGGTATCCTAGGCCGTCATAGTCGTCGTTCAGTACATCAACGCCGCTGTTATCAGCCATACCTTCGGCTCTAAGCCAGATGTTATGCCACCTTGATCCCCCCACTCTTTCAGTGTCCAAGGACCTTTCCCCTTCAGATCCCAATCACTCTTGCGAGATTGCGAGTCGAGAGCTCCTCAAGAGTTGCAGCACCTAGCCGAAGTCAAACCACCGTCGGTGCACTGAGTGCAGAACTGTGGCGCGATGAGGATTAGCTAATAGAACAGCAAAAGAAATTAATGCTTTCAAGGACAAGGGCTTCCACTTACCGGGTAGTTGGGGTCGACAGCTTGGCAATAATTCCAATCTGACGCAAAGCCGGCTGGGGCACTGCAGCCCCAAGAGTTGCCTCTGTACTAACTGACACAATCTCTCTTAAGTCGCTGCAGCCGCATCCACTGCAACGGCAGTGAGGCACAGGAGAGAAACGGCAGAGAAACGCATAGTGCCACGCGGACTTTAGCTTTAGTCTTGGATTTTTAAAACTTTGGGAAAAGTATTGAAGCAAGTGAAGAATGTCATGAGTAGCGGTGAAATAAGATTTTGTTGGGGTTGCCTGTTTCAAGCAAATAGGATCACAACAACGACCCTCATCTGATATTTATACAGAAAATTGATCAGAAGGATCGCGACTTATACCAATGTTATTGAGACCGTTCTTTGCTATGTTGTATCTCGTCAGCTTGATGTAGAGGGCTTTTCAGCTTTACAACTGCTAGTGCTGACATAGATGGAGTCTATTTAAATTAGAAGACCCAGATGATTTCCGGGCTGTTCGACTGCCCTGGACGCAGCATAGCACTCCCCACGGCTGCCTTGGCTGTTCATGTTCGTCATCCAAAACAGCCTTGTCTTTTATTCTCAAGGTAAAAAGCGCGGCCAGCGGCCCACATCTCTAACCTTGCGTCACCTCCGTCTCTGTCATCGCGCGCTGATGACGGAAGGCTCATAGAAACATCACTGGACGTAGACTTTCTGACTGTGTGTATAATATCGTCTACCAAAAGTGTCTTGGTCGAATTATTCGACTTCTCGACTGCGGACGAATGGACCAGGACTCTCGAGTCGTCCCGAATTGCACACCGGGAATATGAACGGACACAAAATGACTGCGAATCACCTTGCAGCCCTTCTCGTAAGCAAACCGAACAAACAGGTGCAAAGTAGTTACATCCGTTTCGAGACAGCCAGGTCGAGGGGAAGGCCGTTATCTTGCGGATGTCACTTCGGCTGCAACCTGCCACTGGTCACTTCATGCCGTGCAGGTCGGCTGCGGGTCGAAGCACCCCGGTCTCAAGTGGGCCACTCAGCGCATCCAGAGTTGACAAGTCAATCTTGTCTGAATGGAGAGCACTCTCATGCACCGTGTTCTCATCAATGCGGAGATTCTCCTCTCGGCTCACCTGATTACACGTAGACAACCTCGGCATCTAGGAGGAGGGCCAAGGACGTGGCGATGGTTGAGTCCGAGTTTCTTTTTCATTCAAAGTCAGGATTCACCCCGTCAGCGAAATATATGCCGGAAATTATATTCTGGTGATTTTCTTGCATAGCTCGGTTTGACAATATGGGTATAAACTCAGACATGCCTAGCTCCAATGGCTCCAACCAGCCTGATAAGATAGACGTCGAGGCACTTTCCAATAAGTACCTGGAAGAGAAAGAGAGACGACAGCGGGTAGACGGTCTTGCCCCAGAATGTGGAACTTGAGGAGTCTGAGAGCTTTTCATCTCTTGCAGATGATCCGTTTGTTGACCACGATGCTTTGAATTCCCAGCAGCAGGCTTTAGAGGATGGTCAGCAAGTGCAGGTCATCATTCTTGGTGCCGGTTTTGGCGGCATTCTCTTTGCCGCTCGTCTCGTTGAGGCAGGTATAAAACCTGAGGATATACGAATCGTCGATGTTGCCGGAGGCTTCGGCGGCACTTGGTACTGGTAGGCTTGACGATGCCCTCCTTCTCAACTTCAGTAGTGCTGATATGGTTCTTGGTAGGAATCGGTATCCTGGAGTCATGTGCGACACTGAGGCTTCAGTCTACTTGCCTCTGCTGGAGGAGACAGGCTACATTCCGACGCACAAATACTCGTATGGGGAAGATATCAGAGGCCACTGCGAGCGAATAGCGAAAACATTATGGCTTCGCGGATAAAGGAATGTTCCGAACGGCGATCACCAGAGCTGAGTGGAACGACGAGACTAGGCGTTGGTCTGTGAATATGGAGCACAATCGCGGCCCAGGGCATCGAAAGGTCACGTTGACGGCCTATTCCCAATTCTTGTGTCTCTGCAATGGCGTTCTGAACCATCCCAAGGCTCCAAAGATCCCAGGTCTTGAATCTTTCAAGGGCCAAATGTTCCACGCGGCCCGTTGGAACTACGATACTACTGGAGGCTCGCCGGCCGAGCAACAGCTGAAACGGCTTCAGGGGAAGAGGGTTGGCATTCTAGGAACCGGCCCAACGGCAATACAAGCCATACCGAAGCTCGCTGAAGCCTCGGAAGAGCTCTACGTTTTCCAGCGAACACCAGCTTCTGTCGGCTATCGGAACCAGCAACCGACCGACCCAGCTACATGGGGGACACAGGTTGCAACCAAGCCAGGCTGGCAGTTGGAACTGCTCACGAGCTTCGAGCTGCTATGCCAAGGAGAACTAGCCGAGCATCGATACCTGACCGACGGCTGGACGAAGCTGAAAACATTTGCGGCCTTCACGGGCAGGTCAGACGCTCCCTTTCTGACGAAAGACAGAGTTCAAGAGCATACCAACAACTTTATCAAGCAGGACGCACCATTCCAGGAGCGTATACGCCACCGAGTGGACGAGGTAGTGCGCGATCGCCAGACCGCGGAGGCTCTGAAGCCTTGGTTCCACACCTGGTGTAAGCGTCCTGGCTTCCACGACGAGTACCTCGAGACGTTCAACCGCCCCAACGTCCACCTTGTGGACATAGCTGACACGAAAGGCGTCACTGGCGCATCCCCCAAGGGCTTGGTGGTAGGTAAGCGAGAGATCGAGCTGGATGTGTTGGTTCTCAGCACCGGCTTTCGACCGTTTGTCAACCTTCAAGACCCGGATCCGGGGGCGAAGTCCAACACAATTATCATCGGTATGTTATTTCTCTTCTGAGTTCGTTCATAAGTCCGCTGACCTGAACACCTTGGGAAAAGGGCGTGACTCAATCCCCATGGCGGATAAGTGGGCAGCCAAGGGAGCCGCCACATTGTTTGGCTCTATGACACGCTCATTTCCGAACCTTCTTCTGAGTGGCACATCCCAGACGGCAATAAGCTCAAACAACACGGGCCATCTTGACGCGCTCGCTCGCCATGCGGCTTACATCATCACCGAGTCTCTCAGACGAGCCGACGATGCCAGTCGACTAGCCATCGAGCCTAGCGAGGAGGCAGAAGAGTCTTGGGCGGCCGAAATTCTCAAATACGACCTATTTTCCAGCCCCATTGCTGTATGTACACCGGGATTCTTTAACTGTGAAGGAGAGGCTTTGAAGCCTGTATCGGAGGAAGAAGAACTCAAGAGGCGACGTGGCGCCGCTTACCTGAAAGGACTTCCCGCATTCCGGAAGATTTTAGATGACTGGAAGTCCGACGGGGAAATGGCAGGGTTAGTTGCTAGGACCTGAAAGAGGGCCGGTGATAGAACATGCCTTGGTGCGGATATCCTGGGAATGAATCGGTTGTCTTTTCATAGTTTATGTGAGCTGGCGATTCTTATATGTCTAGTGTTTTGAGTCCATTATTTCTCTTATGCATCTAGGAAAGCGCACAAACCACCAAATTGGAACTGAGTTGTAGAAATGCTACGCGCTATCCAAAAACACACGATATCTCAATGGTATTCTCACTGAGCTTTGTGACATTCGACGGAAGGAAGAGCCTGATATTGGGAGGTGAAGGGCATTTATACCGACTTGGGGGCCAGCATTGATTGTTATGCTAAAGATCATTGTACTAGCCCCTAACAAGTGGAGGAAATGACGACGAAAGATGTTGAGGCCTTTCCTCCCTCCTGGGATTCCAAGCATACAGTGGTTGCACTTACTCCCAGAGGTCAGATCCCTTCTCTCCATTCTCCTCTCCTTCTTGACTCTAAACCTTTTTGCAGAATTTTCAAGGCCTCATGATTCTTGCACGACGATCTCATCCATGTCGCCTCCAGAAGTACCAGTTCTAGACTGGTCGTGGACTTCATCCAGCCAAACAATCCACTCAAGGTCGACGTCGCACTCATTTGGGCCAATGAACGTCATGAGTCCTGAGAAGATGGGTAGTCTCTTCACTGCGTTTGACTCGCCACGAAAGCTCTCCTTCTTGTCGATGGCCGCTAAGATATTCTTGATGTCGGTGGTGCCGATCCTAGTCAGGAAGAATGATGCGTCAATACATGTTACATTTTCTGAAGCGAAGTCTCGCAAGAAAGGTTTTCTTTTTTTCATAACTCCTAGTCTGGTTGAGAAGAATTGGTAACATACGCAATCTGTCCATCGCCATACTCCAGACGTCTGACAGAGACAAGCAGTCGGCCATGGCTCCAGACATCGACGAAGTCATCACCATCAGTGAAATTGGTTCCCCATTTGTAGACGTAAAAGGCGCACTTTCTGTCCGCGGACGGCTCGATTGCGGCTTCAGCCCACTGGGAATCTCGGCCGATCAGGGAAAGACTGTCTTCTTTAGGGTATTCAAGGTAAATTTCGTCGTCTTCGAGCGAGCACGTGTCCGTTTGTCCCGTGTCATCGCCCTCCAGGAGGCGAAACTCGGCGATTCTGCGCCGTCGAAGCGCCATAACCGTGGAGGAGGCTTCCTTTTGTTCGGCCACAGGCTGTGGAATCTGTTTATTCTGATGTATCCTCGGCCCTCTTTGTGTCTTTGTGAATTCCGAGGGTGATGGTCTCAAAGTCGATGAATAGAGTACAGACTGTGCTCACAAGAGCGTTCAACTCAGAAGAATTCGTAGTGTCAATTGCCTGCATTCACCACATATCTCTGGTAGTGCAGTCACAGGTAAATGGCGGATTTGATGGGATGATAGAACAACTTCTAACTAAGAATCGCCGGGGCGACGAGGGGAGTGAAGCTTGGGGTCATGATATCCATGTGGGCTAAGTGCAGCGAACGACGACATCTTCGCGCCCCTTTTCATGCTGGTACCAACCTGAGGTCTCATAGCTCTTCAAGCACCTTTGATATCCAGGACTTCAGGCCGGGATCTGGGATTGAACCTTTCGAAGGGGTGCTGCGAGCCCAGCTGTCTTACTTTAGATTCAATGAGCCAGTCAAGCAACCAGACCTAGTTTTTGAGATGTGAATCTCATATTTCCTCCTGAGCTATCTATCAGTGTTCGTCTATACTGTTGGGTACAAGCCTACCAGGGGGAGGGGGGGTCTTTGTATGGGTCACGCAATGCAATCATGTTTTGAGATCTAAACAAAATTTTGAAATTATAATGCAATACTAGCAAAATACTATCAAAATACTATTAAAAATAAATTATGTTAAGGCTTTAAATCATGTTAATATTAACTTTATATTAAAATTGATCTTATGTCATCCAATATTAATATAAATTTATGTCAAGAGCTCTGGTTTAAATCTTATTAATTCCAAACTTATTTTTATTTTTAGAAATCTTTATAGTTATATAAATCCTTTCATAATAAATAGATAAGCTAGTAAAAAATAGATAAATAGTTGGGTTAGGGACGAGGAAAAAAAAGCTCTTTTTTTAATCTCCCATAAGTTAAGGGGTTTACATATAGTCCACCCCCCCCATATGGACTATTAAAAAAGTCCTCTTCGCCACACCACCCCTTTAATTAAAGTTACTTTAAATCATTATCACCACCCATAATAATGCATTTCTTTATATTTATAATATCTTTAAAAGCATTTATTTTTATTAAGTTATTTTTAATTACGTTAGCTTTAATTTACACCTTATATATATACTTAATTTTAATAAATATAAAGTTTAAGCTTATTTTAACTTTTCTCCTCTTTTAAAGTGCTATAGCCATTAATTTATCTTTAAGAACTTAATTTTCTTATAAAAATATTTATTATTTCTTAGTTTTTTTTATTATACCTTTTTTATACCTTTTTAAAAAGTAGTTATTAAGTTATAAATAAGTATTTTTATAAGTTATAATTAATAAAAGTAATTTATATTTCTTAAGATACTTTAAGAGTTAAAAAAGCCTTTTTTTATAATATAATAAATATTAAAATAATTAATTTAACCCTTTTAATTCTTATAACATTATTAAAAATAAATATAAATATTGCTTTATTAAAGTTTTTAAGCATAATTATACTTATTAAGGGTTTAATTATATTAACTAGCTATAAATTAATTCTTTGCTACTTAAATTATATATACTTTTCCTTTAATGCTATTAATTTTGCTTATTAATAGCAATAAAGAAATAATTGCTTCTTAGTATAAGTATTATTAATATAAAAGTTTAAAAGATTTGCTTTCTTTTTATAAGCTGCTTTAAGGTTAAAGAATATATTTAAATTAAGGAGTTGCAATATATATAATATATATAAAGGTAAATAAAGGTAATAAATCTTATTTAAAAAGCATTTTTATATAAACTTTATTATATAATGGCTTTTATATTTATTTATTATTAATAAATATTATTATTGGTTTAGCTTCTGTATGGTTGGTACTAGTAATAAACAAATAAAGTGTGTAATTAATTTAGCTATGGTATGAAGGGTAGGTTGTAGTAAAGTTGCAGCCTTTCCCTGTTTAGCTATAGGCTAGCTATAGTAATTTATATATGGGGCATATGATTGTTAGCTAGCAGCTAGCTGGCATTAATTAGTAGCTGCTATTAATAAAATTAGTTTAAACCTTGCACCTTTAAATTTATGCATTACTTATAGCATACTTATTGCATAGGCATGTTGCATGTAATGCCCATATATATTATTTCCATATTAGCAGTCTTTTATATATATGCATGTATATGCTTTAAAATCGTGCTTTTCCTTTAAATTATTGCTTGGCTAATTAAATTGCTTAATTAATATAAATATCTTATTTTTTAAGGGGTTATAAGGGGCTAAGTAACTTATAGCCATTGCTTTAAGGGGTTGAGTATAAGTATTTAAGTATAAGTATGTAAGTGTAAGTATTTAAGTGCAAATATTTAAGTATAAGTGTGTTTAAATGCTTTAAATGCTTAAATTGCTTAATTAAATTATTTAATTATTAATACTTTAAAACTTTAAAGTATTTAAATGCTATATTTTAATTAATTAATTATTACTTTAGCAACTTCTTTCTTTTTATTATTAAGTTGGCTAAGGTACTTAAGGGATAAATTAAGCTTAAGCTAATAATAGTTATTATTATTATATCTCTTAATAAAGAGGAGGTTGTTATTGCGGAAGAGGTTATTATTATAAGGCTTGCATTAAGAGCATTGCTAGCTAAGAAGGAGGTTATAATTAATAAAGAAGAAAAGGTGGTTGCTTTATAATGGTTAGCTTTATTTTAATTAGCTTAGGCTTCTTTTAATGTTTATATGCCTTTAATTATAGGTAAAAGGTTATTATTATAAACTCTTCTTAAGGCTATTAAAGTAATTCCTAATTATTTAATTAACTTAAAATAATTAATGCCTTTGCTATTAATATATAATTATATCTTATATATACTTTATAATAATAAAGTATTTATTTAAGCTTATAAAAAAGCCTTTAATTAATCTTTTAAAAGCATTTTTTTATTTATTTATAAAATTTGCATTAAAATTTATTAAAAAGATTTTTATTATAGCTTAAATAACCCTTAAGGCTTTTAATTATATTAATAACCTTTTCTTTATTAAAGAAAAGGGTTATTATTAATGCAAAGATTATTACTATTAAAGCAAATCTTGTGATAGCTAATTATAAGGCAAAGGGAAAGGGGAAGAGGACGTTCTTATGCTCAGAGTTGTGAAAATACAAAAAATACAAAATACAAAATACAGATACAGATACAGATACATAAAATTTTAAAAATACAAAATACAAATACAAATACAAAAATACAAATACAAATACAAATACATGTATTTAAATACATAAATACAAAATATAAATACAAAATACATTATATATAAATATTAATTAATTAAATCTAGTATAAATTCTTTTAAAATAAGCTTGAAACTAGCTATTTAAGTATATTTTTTTTAATTTTATATCTTTTTTTCCTAAAAAGATATTACATATAATATAAAAGTATTTTTTTTAAAAAAAAAAGCTTATCTTCTTATTTAAGTCTTATCTTATTTAAGTTTTTTTCCCCTTAAATATAAAGTATTTATAGCTTTTTAATAAATTTAAATATAAATAAAAAAAATATATTTAAAATGCTTAAATTAAATAGAATTTAATTAAAATTTCTTTCTTTTTTAAAATAATAAAATTTAAATTAAATATTATATAACTTGTATCTGTATCTGTATTTTGTATTTTAAATACATAATACAGATTTGAAATTTTAAAAATACAGATACAGATACAGATATAGATACAAAATACAAGGCCTATATAAATACAAATACAGATACAAATACAGTATTTAAATACAGATACAAATACATGTATTTATGTATTTTGTATTTTTAAATACAAAATACACAAATACTGTCACAACTCTGCTTATGCTACGCTTATAAGCTAATAACCAGCTCTTAAATCATTTACTTACAAATAGTAGCGCTTAAATGCTATTACTGCTTGGTAAATTAATCTTTATTAGCTTTTTAAGTAATTTATGCTTAAGATCTTATTAAAAGGTATTAATAAGAAAGGTGTTGAAAAGAAAGAAAGTTATGCTTATTAATTAAATATTAATTATTATTAAAAGGTAAATATTTTAAAAGTTTAATTAAGTTATTTATATAATTAAACCCGTAATAAATCTTAATTATTCCCTTTAATAATTTTAAGCTAATTAAATAAATAAAATGATTGCATTAATTACTTACTTTTATTAATACTCTTTAAAGTATTTAATTAAATATATTAATTAAGTATATAAATTAATTAAAAGAAATATTATTTATTAATACTTTAAAGTATTTAAAATATCTTATATTTTATTAAGTGCTTAAGGGGTTTTTAAAGGGTTATAAGCCTTAGGAATATTATATAAGTACCCTAAGAAGCATTAATTATAAATAAGGGCTTCTTAAGGGTGCTAAGCAAGGGCTTCTTAAGGGTGCTAAGCAAGGGCTTCTTAAGGGTGCTAAGCAAGGGCTTCTTAAGGGTATTGCAAGGAGGGCTTTTTAATATATTAATTGCAAGCAAAGGCGTTGGTAATTAAGGGTATTGCAAGGAAGGTTAAGGATGCAAGGGCAATATAATTAAAAGTTAAGTATTTGCTATAAACTAATTAATTTTACTTAAAAGTTAAGTATTTGCTATAAATTAAATGGAATTAAGTAAAGCTTATTATTAATTTATTTAATAATTAAGGGTATTATAAAAGGGCTTTTAATAATTAAAAAAGGTTATAATTACTTAAAGGTATATTAAGGAAGGCTTTTTAATTAAGGCTTTTTATAATTATTATTATTAATAATTTACGTTAATAAATGCAATTAAAGATTAAGTATTATTGCTATAAATTGGTTTTTAATGCTTAATTAAGCTTTTTAATGGCTTATAATATTATTATTAATATAAAGTCTTTTAATAAAATTATTGTAAGTAAACGGGCTTTTAAGGAATAAAATTTATTTCTTTAATATTTAACTGTTTATGCTTGCTAAGTAAGTATTAATTAGTGTTAATTTGGCTTTTATATAGTTAGTGATAAATAAATAAAGTATGTAATTAATTTAGCTATGGTGTAAAGGGTAGGTTGCAGCAAAGCTATAGCCTTTCCTTATTTAGCTATAGGCTAGTTATGATAGTTTATGCATAAGGTATATAACCGTTAATTAGCAGCCGGTTAGTACCGGCTGGCAGCTGCTATTAATAAGACTAATTTAAACCTTGCACCTTTAAATCTATGCATTGCCTGTAGCGCACCCACTGCATGGGCACGCTGCATGTAATGCCTATATGTACTATTCCTACAGTTATTCCTTAGGGTTATTTAGCTTAATTTAAGGGATAAAAATCTTTTGCAGCTATTTAAGTGTTATAGCATTATTTATCTAGCTATTTAGCATTGCTATAAACTCTTAATCCTTATAATCCTTAAGAGTTTTAAATTATTATTATTAAATTAATTTCCCTTTAAAAATAATAAGGGAAGGGTATAATTTGCCTATTATAGAAATGCATTTAAGAAAGGAAGTTTAAGTATATAATTTATAGCTTTTTTAAGTAATAACCTTTTTTTTTCTTATGCTTAAGAATTATTTTATTCTTCCCCTTGCCCTTGGCAATACCCCCTTTATTAATATTATACTTATTAGCTGCTTTAATGCTTATAATTATTAATAGTTAAAAGAGGTTAAATTACTTCTTAATTATATTTATTAAGACTTTATTTACTTAGCTTGCATTTATTTAATGGCTTTATATACTTTAAATCTTAGGATTTTTAGTTAAAAAACCCCTTAGCTAATAGCGGTTATATAGGGGAAGGCGAAGTTAAGGAGTAATTATATAAGCTATAAAAGATTTTATTTTAAAATGGGTTATTAGCAGCCTTAATATTACTTAATTAATTAATTAATTAAATAAGCATGTTTTTTAAATTTATAATAACCTTTATTAAGATTTTAAAGCATTAAAATGGCTTTAATGATTATAAAGATAATTATAAAATGTAATTTTTAAAATGTCTTAATATAAGGAGGCCTTTTATTAATTAATATTAGCCAAGATTGCCTTAAGCGCTGCATTAATATCTTCTTTAATATATAGCTTTATTAATAATAAATAATAATATATTTAAGGTTTAAAGAAAAGAAAAAATTCCATTATAAAGATATCACGTTAAATGCAAGAGGGTAGACCTAATGCGTATGTGGGTGTGGAGTGATCCATATGGGGGGGTGGACCATATGTGGACCCCCTAACTTATCAAGGATTAACATCATATCACAGCATGTCAAGAATGACTACATATCAAGAATGACTATATGTTAAGAATGACTACATGTCAGTGACGTGTAAATAATGCAAGGCACACAAAAAAACATACTGTCAGAACCTTGACAGTATGTCACTATTATGTCACTATTCTATTGACTTGGTCGCAGCACCTAAACAAAACCCCCCCTCCCCCCTGGTAGGAGCTGTGTTGAATAATTTTCACTGTTCATTCTCCATTTTGCATCATGCCTTGGAACAACCAAGTTGAGGGCACGGGACAAGATTCAGGAGGTTGAAAGATCCAAGACAAATCAAGAAACCGTTCATTTGGGAAGAATACGGAGGTTCAAACCTGTAAAATGAAGGGTACAACGGTACATCACTGGCACTATAGCTGTAGCAAATTAGAGCTCATCACCCACACACCCATCACCCATATACGTAATACCTACACACCTAATTCACATACCTGATTTACATAGCTGATTTATATAATTAGGGCTAATTAGGCATATAAATTAGATATTAGGTGTATGAAATTGGTGTTGGTGTTGGGTGTAGGTGTTAAGTGTAAGTGTTAAGGTGTGTGAGTTCTCACGTGGTTTGGTGCTGGTGATGCACTGGTGTACCCTTCATTTTGTAGGTGTAAATCTCTGATTTCTTTGGGAATATTTAACTTTTTTGAGTATACAAGTATCCCATTGTTCCCTTTGCCGAGCCCTTGGAGGTTAGAAACTTAAGGTATTGGCCACGTTTGAGTTAAGTGTTAGAGCCTGGACGGCCTCTGGGGCACTTTTGGACCTCTTCAATCTCAATGCTATCACTACCAAAATGTTACTTGTCATCAAAGCACCATACTATCTATTAACTGAGAGCAATTCCTGTGTCTCAGTCCCAGGTCTGCAAACTCAATGGAGTGATAACTACTTTGCTTAGGCTCCAGTCAAACGCTCACCAGGCCCGTATCTCAGATGCTCAAGGGGAATCAAATCTCTGACTTGCATCAAATTCACATCAGCTATTGAACTCTTGGAAGTACTTCCGTATGCGAGTCTCTAATCTCTACTGCCTCGTGCGGCTGAGTGATGATCACGTATGGTGATTGTGCACCAGTGTTACTTGCTCTGTCTGGTCATTTTGCGGGCTTCTCACGCTGATGGGCAACTCGACTACATGATTGAGAGTCTGCCGATTGTAGGTCGTACCGGAATAATGAGGTTCTACTTAGGCAGTGATGGTTGTGCTGCTAGTTGCTTTTTGCATTTGAAATAGCCTCTGAGTCAGAAAAGCGGTCCAAATTGGTTTCGAAACTCATGAGCAATTGCGAATTCCTTGGCTGTGTGACAAACGAGGTTGTCAATATCGTTGTGCGGGCAGGAGTCTCTTCCTACAGTGATGCATGTCCAGGGGCCAGGGAAGTTGTATCTGAGTGATATTGCCAGGACTTCTAGTCACCACTGTCTGTCAAACGGGCGTGGTACCTCCTTAGGCAGATTTCGAGGGAACAAGCAGCAACACAGAGAAAGGCCCATCACGTTTTTATTGTAAAGAACGTCTATCCTAAACAGACTGGTCCATGGAGATGAGGTCGGTGTCTAGATCCATCTGAATTATGACATCCTCGCGCCAGTATCAAGCAAAATCTTGCTTCTAGAACAGCACATCTCGACCTGCCAGAAACCAGGTACTTGCCGAGACTATGGTCTTTACAGCTGCCTAGGCTTCGTCTTCAAGGCTGCCAGCAGTTTCATCTGCAGCTACAAGGGAGGAACCTCAGACCAGGATGAGTAGAGCAGGACAACCAATACATAAGGAAGTAAATATGTAATTAGTTCGGAGGCTACAGATCATTAAAGTTCTATCAACTCTTCCCTGGCAAACTATCAGGGGAGTTCTCGTTCGTCACCCCACTCCACGCGGGCCTCGCCCTACCATCCGGCACGACCGGCTCTACCATGGCATCCGCCATCGCATCATCGTAACTCGGCGGCGCGTCATCGTAAGCCGGCGGAGCCTCCGCGGCGGGATTGCCACCGGCGGCAGGACCCGCAGCAGCAGCCTGTGCCTGCGTCTGCGCTTGTGCGGCTGTCTGCCCGGGCCGGAGCTGCGGCGGGTAGAGCGGGTCGTGCGGCCGTTCTTGTCGTGGCGGGAGCGCGGGCGCGGACTGGCTGGGGCGGGCGGACGGTCTCTGTTGTGTTTGTTGTCTGCGGCCCTTCATGGCGGCCTCGGCTAGGCTCGCTGGTGGTTCGAGACCGGAGTACACCTGGACCGAGCTGAAGTGCAGGGGCAGGAACATGGTCTGCGCCAGGTTGTACGAGGGGTCCTTTCCTTTGCCTTTGGACTTTCCCATCTTCATCATTGAGGGCAGGGAAGAGTGCGAGGTCGTGTCATCCGGGATGGCGGTCGTAGCCCCGGGCGGTTTGCCCCAGCTAACGCCGAGCTTGAGTTCTAGCGCGTATGTTCTCTTGAGATTACATGTTATGAAACTTGGCATAATGGTATTGGGTAAGGGGTGATTGTTCCACAACACGTTGTTGACTTCCGTTTCAGTGCCGACAGCATCGGCTGGTCCCTTCTGGAGTGGAATGGCGAGGCCGTGGCGAGTGGCGACCACCCAGCGTGTGGTCTCCGTGTTGACGAGGTCTTGACATCGGACAATGGTGGAGCCAACCAGGTCGATCTGAAGTGACACCAAGTAGCATTCTGCACTGGTTGCCACCAGTTTCTTGGCGAGGAGACGCAGCGGAATGGGTTTGTTACACGTGAGGATGGCAGGATGTGGGAGCCGTGCAGAAATCTCTATCGACGGAGGTTGTTCTGGGTCTGAAGAGGATGCGCCATTGGCTGCGAGGTTGTTTGAGCTAGGCTTGCGGCTGAAAACGGATTGCCTCTTTGGTTGTGAATGTGTTTTGCCATTGCTCCCTGGGCTCTTGGGAGTGAATGTGAAGGGCCGTCTGGCGTATCCCTCCTGATTTGACGGTGCCGGACGTGGTGGTTCAATGGGCATGAACTTGAACCCGAGCTGGTGCCTGATGTTCTCCCGGAAAAGACCTGGCCGTTGGATTGTCACCTTGACATAATATCTAATCTCTGCCTCCCTCGGGAAGCCTGTGAAGCTCGGAGGCAGTGTCTTCGTAACGTGCGGGTAAAGTAGCTGCTTGCTTCCATCCATCAACCTGATGCCGCCCATGCCGAAGAAACTTGGGCCAGCAAAGCCCCCAGCACCAGCCAGACCGCCAATCTTGACCATCGCGTTGGGATCGCCGCAGGCATTGTTGAAGGGGACTTTGAAGCTGAAGGGCCACTCATGTTGACCTGGATTAAGGACGACCGGTGTGGCGTAAGCAGGGACATTCTCGCCGGGAAACACTTGCTGGACTTTGTAGAGAATCTTGTGGTTCTCATGAAGGGTTTGTGAGTTTTCCGTGACAGTAGTCCGTCGTCGATTTGCGCCACCAATTTGGAGGTCAGTTGCATCCGGGGCACCCAGTGCTGTTTTGGACTCGCCCTCAAGTTTGACGATGACGGCCCCGATTGACTCGGGCCGGCTGATTCCAAGTATGATCTTGCCGGAAATGACATCCAGGTTGGTGTAAAACTCGGGCGGGTTTGCCAGAGCTATACGGATCGACATTGTGACGGGTCGGGATTGCAGCGGTTACAAAGAGTGGGTGCGATGCCCTGGTTAGGCCTTGCATGAAAGCCTTCTTGGGGCTGTCCTTGCTATCGTCAGTCAGAACCACATTCTCCCCAGGGAAACTCGGAATCAGCCTCAGGATTAGGAAGACGAGATTCCAACCCCAGCATCGGTCTGGTGCTCAGGTAAGGCGGCAGACAGTTCGTACGAGTGACAGGAATGCTCTTGGTGTGTCGGAACTCAAATGTAGAGAGATGTAAGGATATCATGAGGCAGGATCCAGAGGCGTCGGTGTCAAATCAAGCAGGTCGGCGAGAGAAGCTCAAGCTTGGTGGCAACTGGTTGGGCTGGCTAGGGCCGGGACGACGCAAGCAGGCGTGCTTCGCCTCACTGCTCCGTCTGACTGGCGACTGGGGATGGGTCGGGAGGAAGGCCTCCAACACAAGCACTGGGCGGACTCAAAACGGCTTGGCAGTCGAAACAGCTCTCACAACTTGTGCAAGACTCAGTCTGGGATGCTGTCCCTTGCCTGCTAAGCCATGTAGATGCGGATGTACTGAACAGGAACCAGGCCTTCGATGTCGTTGAAAGGTGGGGTTCAAGTTTGGTGCTTCTACAGCATGATCTTGGGTCTTTCTTCGAGCCTGTTCTTGAGGCCACGAGGCAGTGGACTGATGCATGAGACAAGGCCAACTGGGACCAATGGAAGAAGAAGGCTCAGGCACTTGTCAAAGAGAGGCTTCCAATACAGGCTGTTGCTGTGACCGTCAAGTCGAGCGATTGACGGCCCACTTTCGGTCCCAGTCGGCCGGGCGCGGAGCTACACCCGTAGTGGGTGCCGCGAGGTCCCTAACGGCGAGGGGCCGTCCTTCCGTGGTCTAGTTATCGATAAGAATATTTTTTGGTTCGAGCGACTACGACAGGAAGACGATAATCTTCTATTGCTCGCAATTATTCACACATCTTCTTGCACACGGCTTCCAACAACTGCCAGTTCCAGTAATGAAAACGACATAGTCCAATTTGCCCGCCCGATCTCCTCCCACAACATGGGCAAAGCATCCACCAAACGCAAAGGCGCATCGTCGTCGTCCTCCACTCCCTACGAACGCCCCTCCAAGAAGTCGGCCGGGGCAGCAGCGACGAGCAAGAACAATGTCTTCAAGTTCAACACAAACGTCGGTCAGCACATCCTCAAGAACCCGGGCATAGCAGACGCGATCGTCGAGAAGTCGTACCTCAAGCCCACCGACACGGTCCTCGAGATCGGCCCCGGAACAGGCAACATCAGCGTGCGCATACTAGAGAAGGCCAAGAAGCTGTACGCCGTCGAGCTGGACCCGAGGATGGCCGCAGAGATCACCAAGCGTGTCATGGGCACGCCCTCGCAGAGGAAGCTCGAGGTCCTGCTGGGCGACGCCATCAAGCTCGACTTCCCGCAGCACGACGTCTGCATCTCCAACACGCCCTACCAGATCTCGAGTCCCCTCGTCTTCAAGCTGCTCAGCATGCCGAACCCCCCGAGGTGTTGTGTTCTCATGTTCCAGGTATGGCCTCATTCTTCTGCCCCACCTCCCAAACTATACGAGTGCTTCGTGCTGATCGGTGACAACCACCCCCATCGCAGAGAGAATTCGCCCTCCGCCTGACCGCCCGCCCAGGCGACGCCCTCTACAACCGACTCTCCGTCAACGCGCAGTTCTTCTCCAAGATCACGCACATCATGAAGGTCGGCAAGCAGAACTTCAAGCCCCCGCCGCAGGTGGAGTCGTCGGTGGTCCGCATCGAGCCCAAGCTGGGAAAGGACCGGCCCGCGGTCAGCTGGGCCGAGTTCGACGGCCTTCTGCGCGTCGTCTTCAGCAGGAAGAACAAGACCGTGCGCGCGAGCTTCGGCACAAAGGAGGTCCTGGCCATGGTGGAGAAGAACTACCGCACCTGGTGCGCCATGAACGACGTCCCCGTGGACGACAGCGCCGTCGAGGACACGGGGGCGGACGACGGCGACGATGAGGTCATGGGCATGGACGTGGACGATAACGCCGACCCCTCGGCTGGCGGCGGCGAGGACGAGGAGTGGGGCGGTATCATGGACGTCGACGGTGGTGACGACGAAGATCACGTGCCCGCCTTCTTCAAGGAGCAGGCCGCGGCGGCGAGGCCGGATCACACCGCCAAAACTCCTAGCAGGAGGAAGAAGACCAAGGCCGCGGAGCTGGTGCGGTCCAAGGTGCAGCGGGTGCTCGAGACCACGGACCTGGCCGACGAGCGCGCGGGCAAGCTGGACGAGAACGCCTTCCTGAGGCTGCTCTATGCCTTCAACAAGGAACACATCCATTTCGCATAGGGGGAAGTCGAGGGGTTGACGAGAGGGACAGGGGGATAACACTGGCCTGATTCATTTTGGCATGGCGCTCTCCCAAAGTTAGAAGAAGGACTTCATTTGACTCATTGTATTGGCGTTGAGGTTTAGATAATGTGGCGCGGGAAGAGCTTTTGCTTGGTCTTAAGGCGATTTCATGATACCTATTGGAACAGAACCAGTCCCTCAAACTGGGGCGAGAAATCAAAGAGAAGAGTATTGAAAATAGTCATGATGACAAGGGACCTCAATAGGCTTGAGGCGCGTTTTGCACTGGTTTGATGAGCCGGTATTAGTGTCTGCCTGGCGAGCCTCATATCTGCTATTCCCTATGCCTTTGCTCCCGCTCAGCACGAGCGTGAAAGTTCGCCAGCTGAATGGACACAAGAAGCTTGATACAAATAAAACCATGGAAACGTTGGTGTTGGGATATCTCATAGTACTCGAGCTAAATCTATGCTGTTGTATACCCTAGGACAAAAGTCAAGTTTATGCTGCTCTGGTTTATTCCAATCGTGTATGATCCCATATCCAGTCGGCTATTTCCCCATATCCGCTATGTGTACACCATGAAAGAACCAAAAAAAACCAACCAGAAAGGCGCCTTTCACCTAGCCATGCCATCATTATCATTCCAACGGGTAATCGTACACTCTTGTCGCCAAGTAGTTCTCACACCTCTCCCCAGCTGCCCATCGGCCCTGTGCTGGCGATCATGCTTCCAGTACCGATGCTGCCGGCACCATCACGTGCACCAATGTCCCAGTAATGCCTGCTCGAATGTCTCGATGAGACACTCATACTGCCCCGCCGTCCACTCCTCTTGGTGCTCTGGCTAGCGCAGCTACTGGCGTGCCGGACAAGCTGGCTTGGCGCACCTGCCGGCACGCTGACCTTGAATGACGTCCGTCTTTGATGCGAGTGGACACCGCGGACGAGGGGGTGATGTTGTCTGACGCGGGCTGCTGCCCTAGCTGCGGCGTCTTGAGCGGAGGATGTATTATGGGCGGCCGATTGTGTGTGCCCGGATTGATTTGAGGCCGCGGCGCGAGACGAGGTGAATCGGTTGCGCAGATATCGGAAGACAAGCTTGATGTCCAGATCTTGCTCCCACTCTTGTTGGGTAAAAGTACCCGTGAGCTTCTCAGCTCCAGATGCCTCGCCTGGACCATCTGCAGTCTTTGTCCTTGGTATATCCATCGGTTGTGCATGGGGAACTGCCTGTAGCGTTGGCTGAAACTTGGGCATGGAAGGCATCGTGCTCTCTTCAGCATTCGAAGACCTCCGCGAAGGAGCATGCCTCTTAGCCTCATTCGGTTCACTGGCCGTCGGCACAGCCTGAAGAGAAGCATATTGTGTGGGCGTGGTCATAGTCTCGGGAATAACAGGCAGTCCCGCGTAAGGCAGCGGCATCTGCTGCATGCGTGTGTACGTCGAAAACGCACCCGGATGGGGGTGAGCGGATAGCTGATTGACCAGATCACCGAGCTCTCGTGCCATTCTGTCCAGGAGTTGAAGCTGCCAAGATGACTCGGACTCTGCCACATTGCTTCCAGGTGCAGCAGCCCGGGGCGTGGATGACAGATCGTCTGTGTCGAGATCCAGATCCTCAGGGAGTGCCTCGCCGAAAAGAACGCACAAGAGTTTGTCGTCGATGCCCATCAAGTCACGGATAACGCTTCGTGTAATGCGCGTCCAATAACCTGCTTCCTCCGTCTCTCCTGCGCCGAGATTCATCTCAGATGCATCCTGGTCGTGCCACTCGGTCCCTGCCATGGAGGCATCAGGAGTTGGGTCGCCAACCGTGCTCAGCGCTGCGTCCTCGGCCTCAGCCTCCACAAATCCTTGGCTGCCTCTTCTAAGCCTGTCCGTCAGAGCAGACACAGTCGACTCTCTCCTGCGTCTCGTCTCCTTCTGTATCTCTTGTAGTAATACCCGGCTCTGCTCGAGGCGCCATTCCTCGATGCGCCGCCTCCTATCGGCTTCCTGTGCCTCCTCACTCTCCAAGGCAAGTTGCCCAAGCTCAAGACTTTCCCGTCGTCTCTTTACTCTGCGGGGATTGTATCGCTCGAATTGGTACATAGTCTCCTGCATCTCTGTGGCCAACCCTTGGGTGTCTAGTCTGAAACCACCCAACCCATCGTGACCTGGTAAAATAGTGGTGGACTGTGTGTTTCCTCCTTGCTGGCCCCTATGCAGGAAGTCTGGCAAGTGGCTGTCAAGACTGTCGAACTCGGCATCATCCTCGATGGCGTCGTCCTCCTCGAGGACATCGGAGTTGGCAGGTTCGGAATAGAGGTTGTCGGAGTGCGCGATTGTTTGCAAGCTCCCAATGTCGCTTATCCTCGAACGGCCAGGTGTGGGCTGGTCGTCTTGTATTGATGAGAGATAGGAGACGGAGGTCCCAGAGTCGGTGGCAGGGGAGAATAGGACCCAGGTTTGCGACTCGTCGCGGGACTGTGTAAGTGGAGGGCGGGGTGCAAGCGCCTCTAAATCCGCCGAGTTTGGGTCGACTGCGCGAGAAGTGCGTCGTGCGACTTGTCTCGTAGGTTGATGGAAGGCCATTCTGTACAATATAGGATGAAAAGAATTAGGTAGATCGGGGAGCGATATTGCAGTCGCGAGGTCGAGATGCCGTGGGGTTTAGATAAGGAGGGCGAACCGGATACGGCGAGTTCGCTCTTGGTGGGGCGCGTGATGCCGTGTCGCAGGGCTGCCGTGCACAGCAGACGCGAGTGCTCGATTTGCAGCAAGTTTGTATCAGGATCGAATGTCGAAGACAGACAGCAAACTGCTGTGTCAAGTGAGGGCGGCGATATTCAGGACCGAGATCGCATGATGAGTGGATCGTGCTCTATCCGTCGTCTTCCGTCCCCCGGCAGCGGCTATAAGTGAGGCGCACCACAGCGACGGGGAGAGGCAACAGTGGTGTCAAGGAGCCACTTTCGCTGTCGAGAAAGGGACTGATAGTGGAGACAGGATCGAAGGGAGCCGACTAGAGCACGTAGCTATGTCGGGTTTGTACGGGCGTAATTCGGGACAAGGGACCTGGTAGGGATGTCGTCAAGAGCACCAAGAATGACTAAAGGTGTCTGATCAAAGAGCAACCCTGGAAGGACTGAAGGTTGAAGTGGCTGATGTGACAGGTAGAAGAGATGGCAAGTTGGTTCGTTAAAAGGTTGGGTAGCGAAGCACGAGGTCGAGCCGTGTCTGTGTCTACAGAGACGAGCACCACGTGTACGGTATTCTGTAGTCGTAGAGTGCCAGGGGGAACCGGAGGATAGACAAGAGGGAGGAGTGGTGATGAGTAAATGATGGGGTGGATAGCCCCCAACAATGCAGTGATGTGGTGGTGTATGGCGCTGAGTAGGTCAAGGGAGCCCAGTCTACGAGTAGTATACAAGCCAAGACTAGGTATTTCTGTACGGTCTGACGGCAGACTCGACGCGGTACCGGCGGATTCGATGTCTGTCGGTCAGAGAGGAAGGTAGGTAGGTAGGGAGGCAGGAAAGGGAGGGGAGGGTGGTGAGACAGCTGGACGGGTTGGGCTTGTGCTGATGTCGTTGACAAGTCGCTTGCTTGTACGAAGCGTCGACCCCCCACCAGTGAGATAGCAGAGTGACTGAGATGAGGGACAGCAGATCTACCTGACTGTACTACCCAACGTGGGTAGGTAGATACCCAGAGAGTCTAGGTACCTGCAGTTGGCTGCCCCTCACCGGCTCACAACCGGTAGTGTTACCTGATGACGATCGTTTCACACAGATGACGAGCACCTCCTGTCCTCGTCCATCCAGCCTTGCACCACCTGGGCAGCTCGTTGCTCTCGGGAGACAGGCAGGAGGGAGATTGGATTTGCCATCCAAGCGTTCTCCGGCGAGTCGCGCAGCTGAGCAACAGCCCACGTATAATCTTATCAAGCACAAGCTCCCGCGCCTGCACTCTGGCATTGCACGCCCGGGAACTCGCTCTCGTCTTGGCCCCTTTCGGCCTTGGAACGAGTTCCAGTCTGCAGCCATGGCCCCCGAGAGCTCAGACTCGACGGTTGCGACCGCAATGTCGGTGGGTGTGTCATCAGTAGGCCCGACTCGTGGCATGTTTGCAGCGTGTTCCTGTTCCTGTTCCTGTTCCTGTTCCTTTGTCCCAAGCTGACAATCACCTCACCTTGCCACCTCGTCCCATCATTTCCCTCCCGCATACACTGGGTGGTTGGGTGGATGACCAAGTCTCAAACACCACGAACCAGCAGCCTGTACTGCATGATATTGGGGCGGGTCCTCGCTACCCCCGATCTCCTTATCTCAAATAGCGGGCCATCTTTGGGTGATAAGATGGATCAGGCCCACACTTCCTGTCATCAGCACCCTTCACACCGTCGATGTGACCTTCCTTCAGTCCGCCATCTCTGACCGAGAATCTGCTTACAGCCCAGGTCTGGAACGACAACCTGTCTGGCTCTGCCCGACACCCTGCTGCATCTCCGTGAGAGCGAGATTTGTTGAGCGTCGCGGTGACTCATCCAGGCCCCAGATTGCATTGTAAGCACGGAGGACTGAGGAGGGACTTCGGGATCTGGGAAGGCAAATAGACCTCCCCTTGGTTCACAAACGCCGAAGATCAAAAAGCTTGGGTGCAACCTTCAGATTCTGCTGTCTCGCCATCCGACTTACTCGTGGAGTCGCCGAACTTGTTGCAGAATTTTGCCCTATGATGAAACCGGTGGGTAGCCGCAGGCTTGTCTGTCGTTCCAGACTCGCCGGCTCGGGGGATGAGCGTCGTCACGTCTAGCAATGATATCACACGAGCACATATAGTCGACTCTGTATTGCGGTTTGCAGGCATTACATATTTTGCACAGTAACTTGCCCAGAAGAAGTGACTTGAGCCAACCAAATGGACCTGAGGATCATGCTCTCACTAGTGTCTACTGGGTATCCAGCAGGCAAATGCCATCACAGTTCGGCTGCTGCCGCCAACTCCCGCAGGTCTCGAGGCCGGTACCGGTGTCGCGGGGTCCCAGGTGACTGGTCCTCGAGTCCCTTGGAGGCTTCACACGCAAGTCTGCTGGAGTCATGGGCCTTGTTAGTGCACGCCCTCCCACTTCATGACGACGGTTTAAAAAAGATTGTCAAGGATGTGTCCACTTCATCGTTTTGCACATTTCATTGCCGCTGTCACTAGCGCTGTCAAGTGATCCGTGTAGTAAACCCCATGGATTAGAATCCGATTTGACCGAGTCGAAGCTACTTCTTTTCCCCGGAGGAAAGAACATCTAGCCTGAATCAACGCAGCCCCTCGACCTTTCGCAGTAAACCCTATTTACGCCAGCCCGGATCCCAAATGCAGTACGGTTTTGACTTGTCATGCAGCACAAAAGAAGAGAAGCCCCTTAAGCCTCGGAGAAGGCCTCGGGGAAGCGCTTCATGTTCTGCTCCAGGGAACCGTGGTTGGTCAGGAACTGCACGTAGGCACCGTCCACCTTGACGCGGCCAGCGGCCTTCTTCTCCAGGTACTCCTCGCGACGGAGAGGGGTGAAGCCCCAGTTCTTGGAGATGATGATCTTTTGGCGACCAGGGAACTTGTACTGGGATCGGCGGAGGGCCTCAAGGGCGGTGGCACGGTCTGGTAGTGGCGTGTTAGCAAGGGCTCAGGCGTTCCTTCAGGGTACAAGAGTGATCGAGGAGTCTGCACATACTGGAGTCACGAGTACGGACAGACATGATGATCTGACCGATGTTGACACGGGCGACAGTGCCGTTGGGCTTGCCCCAGGCACCACGCATACCAGTCTGCAGTCTATCGGCACCGGCACAAGACAACATCTTGTTGATACGGACGACGTGGAACGGGTGAGCGCGGACACGCAGGTGGAAACCCTCCTTTCCGGCGACCTTGACGAGGTACTTGTTGGCGCAGATACGGGCGGCCTCGAGGGCCTCAGAGCTCAGCTGCTCATACTCGTTGGACACGAGGTGGATGCAGAGAGGGAAGTCGTCGACGGTAGCGCGCTTGCGGCCAAGATCGTAGATGCGGATCTTGGGGTCGGGGACACCACGGTTGAACCGGGACTTGGGGTAGGGCTGAGGGTCATCAAGTTAGCGATATTGTTTGTAGTCCCATCGTGTTGAAGTGCTGCTGGATGGACTCGTTCGATGGAGAGCTACGGATCTCTGCGGGTTTGCGGAGGCTGGTCACTCGACGGCCTCCGTACCCTCGCAGCAGTCCGACAGAGGTTCAGTATCGGAAAATGCTGTCTCGGTCATCGAAGCATTCCCCGTCTCTTTCCGTGTCTGAAGGACACCTCAAGACCGTGACTTTTCTTTGTTCTTTCCGATGCTCCTCTTTTTCTCCAGCCGAAATCATCCTCTCCAAGGGCGCAGCGCTCGCAGGGCCGTTGCTCACCTTGTTCTTGCAGTAGCGGTAGCAACGAGCGGGACGACGGGCCATCTTGACTGATTGATGTCTTCTGGACTTGTATGTGTCGTGACTTAGGTGTGCTTCGTTGCGTTTGCTGAGTGTGGTGTAGAGGGTGGAAATGACGGGGGGCGTCCCTCTTTTCTGTTTTACTGTCTCCTGGCCTGATTTCAAAGCAGCACAGCGGCGAGCCGAATCTGGCAGCGCTCTAGTGCGCCGCGCTCCCCCCAATGTGCCGTAGTCCGCGCTCCAAAGTGCTCCACTTATTCACGTGAATCTACGGTAGGGTTTGGTGGGTGAACATGCACTGTGATTGGCCTGCGTCTCCACTCTCCCGCCCAGCGAAAAGTTCCTGTCTGGTAGTCCCAGACTCACAGGCCCTTCAGCTTACTTTTCAGACGACGAGCGAGACTGAATTCCTTGTCAACCCTCTTCCGACAACCCATTCCCATCCATCGACCAGACCCAGATCACCACCAGATCACCACAATTCAGTCAAGATGGCCCCCAAGAAGAAGACCAAGACCGGTGACACCCTCAACTCTCGCCTCGCCCTGGTGATGAAGTCGGGTAAGGTCGTTCTGGGTTACAAGTCCACCCTCAAGGGTAAGTCTGCTTGATGCGTATCTGTGTGTCCCAAAATTGTGCACTCTGGCTAACGTGCCCTCGCCGTAGCCCTCCGATCTGGCAAGGCCAAGCTGGTCCTCATCGCCGGCAACACCCCTCCTCTCCGCAAGTCTGAGCTGGAGTACTACTCCATGCTGTCCAAGGCTCCCGTCCACCACTACGGCGGCACCAACGTAAGTTTACCTTCATGAACAGCTGCAGAGAAAGAGAAAAAATCGGGGAAAAGAAGGCAGTACAATCCTTTTTTTACGGAGGACACGGCAGCACTGTTGTCTGGCCCGTGTCCCCAACCCAGCGAAGGAGAGACCTGTTTTCTCTGGAGGGTGAACGCTTTTGGCTGACCTCTTCGCTCAGATCGAGCTGGGTACTGCCTGCGGAAAGCTCTTCCGATGCTCCACCATGGCCGTCCTCGATGCTGGTGACTCCGACATCCTCAGCGAGCAGGCTTCCTAAAGTGTTGCTTGACCTCCTGCTAGGGTGGCAGGCGTCACGGTCACGGCGTCCGGTTGGGCAATGGCGATGCGAACACTTGACACGCAGAGTCAATTGCTACATGGCATGGGAACGGAAAATTTCTTCTACATACAGGGCATGATACCAGGTTGTCATTCATGACAGACCACGAAAGGATGAGGTGTACCAGCCTCTCAATGACTTTAGGGTAGCATTATGAGATCTGCTTCACCCAGCATCAATCCACACCTGGCCGCGCCGCCGTCATGGCAGTCATACCTCTGAGCTTCGAGCAATTTTTGCAAGTCAAAGTGAACGTCTCTGAGCCTGCCATATCATGTCCCGAGCTCTCCTGGTGCTGCTGTCAGACCATTACCTGGTGTAGAAACAGAGGGTACACCACTTAGCCAGAATACCTATTGCGAGGGCCCTCTGCGGCCCAAGCAATCCCTTCTATGGCTACGCCCTCTACTTGCTGCACCATTACCGTTCTCTATCCGAGTTGTCCCATTTTGCCGAGTGCGCGGGCACAGCAGCGCAACTGGAAGACAACCGACTGTAGCACGATGTCCGGAAGATACCCCGATGCTGAAAAGCCAGGGGAATGTGCCTGGTCACCAGAATTGCATTGTGGCCCGTCTCAGTCAGATGAGCTCTACGCGCAAAAAATTTGAGTGTTTTTCATACTTCACAGGCTCTGTCCTTCCCGTAAGCCCAGCTGCCGCGACACTCATTTTGGACGAGAATATACTCGGACGGCAAATATCCCCGGGGCTAGTGCGGTCGATGCCAACGCTCTACACACCGCGCGCCGTGGTAGATTTGATACCAGCAGCCACTACAGTCCGGTGTTTTCCCTTTGCCACTCGTGATGGACTTAATACAACTGGTAAGTATCGCAATTGCAAGATAATGTGCAAACTGTAGGCGAACATCACATCAGAGGCTTCACCCCGAGGCAAGAGCTGTGAGCTAATGGCCTCTCGAGTGCTGAGATTTGCCCTGCCAGTGGATATAACAGCCGAGCTAGAGGCTGAGATTCTAGACGAGCAGTCCTGTCAGTGTCTAAGACGCAAAATGCCGCCATTCACCGAACGGACAGAATCACTGCTGGTTGAGAAGTGCTGATTAGGCGAGGGTCTGTTAGACTAGCTTTTGCCACAACTGCCGCTGGTTGTTCGGATCGTACTACGAGACTTTTTTTTTTTTCATGGCAGAGTTTCCATGCAACCAGAACAATCTTTCGAGGTAGTCTTTGTTGTCTGTTACATCCTCCCAGTCAAGAAGCGGCGACCGACGCGTCTGCCGCAGTGTAGCGACCGGTTATAAGTCACCGGCTTTCGTGTTTTAGGCCATTAAGCTGGTCGGCAGAGGTGTGGTTTCATGCTCGGGATCCGCTACAAGGGACTCGTCTCCTGTGTCCCATATGCCATGGCATGGCAGACGAATAGTACGTGGGCTTCTTCAATGGTATTACAGTGCCGCCTGCCCTATAGGAGTCGTCTTTGGTTTCCGAGGCCTAAATCAAGTACACCTTACCAGCATTGAGGCTTGCGTTGCCGGAGCGGATGAGGCCCCGGGCTGCGGCATGGAGGGCAGATGCAGACAGGATGTAGCAGGGCCTTCGTGGTCAAAAGATGATTACGCGTGTGCAGGCGGAGCATGTCAGTGTCTGCACTCGCATCAGCGTTCGTAAGAAAGCGAACGTTCCAGGCAAACATGGTTCAGCATCCGACTGGTCATGACCCAGCTGAAACTGTTCACAGGACTGCTCCGCGCGAGGTTCTCCGAAGGAGGGTCTTCGAACAATGTCAACTGCATGAAGGAGCTGGCTCTATGAAAAGAATAGAATTTTGTTTGCTTCTCGTGCCGGCGTTGCGAGATCCCCAGTCCCCGGGATAGAAACATCACCGATATAAAAAGCTGCCTACGTGATGCCACTTACTGCACAGTAATACAGCACTGGTGATATCACCAGCCAAAGGGTCCAGTCCCGCATCTTGACCGATGCAGTAAGGTGAGTTACGTGCCGAGTCGAAGCCGCGCATCGAATTGCGCGCTTGACCCTGACTTCCTGGTCAGCAGCAAGCGGCCTGTGTCCATGACGGACTTCACCACCCTCGCTCGAACCTCGCCAGCAAAGCGCGGAAAACACGGACAAGCCCGAGGTGGATCTATCTCCGCCGAACCCGCTAGAGCACTGAGCACTTCTTGCGCAGGGCTGCACAAAAATCTGGAGCTGGTGGTGGGGAAGGAAAGAGGCGCTGGAAGGCAGTTGGATGTGACCCATGGCATCATCCTCATTGATGGTGCAGCCTCGGTATGTTCGCACCACGATGGGGAGCCCGCCTGGTGGCCCTCATCCTCATGGGATGTCAGTATGGTCATTGGCTTTTTTGTCCCGACTATCGCGAGCAATCGTACTACAATAGTTGTTTCCCTCCTTACGCGCACAACTGTTATAGCTACAAGGGAAGGTCAGGTGGGTTGTATATCCAGGACAATGAAAAGTGTACCTCGGAGAAGGTCCTGGTTGATATTGACGAGCCACCACACGAACCGAGATTTGATGTCGACTTCTGGCCGAGTGCGACATCATGCACGCTTAGTCACGTAGAGCTTACAAGGAGATAATTGCTGGGACGTACGGTATAGCCGGGGCGTTCCTGTGCGGCATAAACATGGAGATGAGCCGGCAAATGAGGGCAGTAGGGGAGCAGGAATCCTCGTTCGCTGAACACTCGTCGAGTACGGACAAGCACAGCGCACTGACAGCCTCACAGGCCAGCGGGAGCGGATGCCCTGGGTCGAAGCGAGTGAGCCGTGCAATATGGCAGCCAACCGGTCAGCCCAGCATGGAAGATCCGAACCTTTGGGAAGGCCAAGAAACGTTGCCGTCGGTCGAGTCTGTGCATTGTGTCTGTGCCTGGGCCAGGTCGGGCTGAACATCAGACTAGGATGTTGCTCGCAAGGACTTGGGCTGGTTGAGTCACTCCTGTGGTCGTTAAACGTGCATATTCTAGTCACAGACGGTACTCTCGGGCGTCTTGCTGGGGTATTGACCCAATAATCAGTCAATAGATAGCATAGAGCGAGATACAAACGGCGGTTGATGTCTGCTGGCAAGGGCTCCCCAAGGCTATCTGGCTTGAAGGTACCGTCCCGAGTCAGAGACAACGAACACGCCAGCTCGCCACGGCGTGGTGCTCGACAGACATCATCAACACACCGTGTTTACCATTTTGTGTTATGTTTCGCATGGTTTGAAGAACATGCTCTAGCAGTGTCGTCAGTCTATCATCCAGAACTTTTAAAAAAAATGATATGTTGTTCGGTTGTTCGCGCTCCTGATTGGAAAGGAAAAGGGGCAGAGCGCTTTTCTGGACTCTCCCTCCAGGTGACCAGGTGAGTGGGATGTCAGCGTGGAACAGCACAGGCCAATTGACCCCCTGCGGTTGGGGGAGTGCCGAGACGGAGGAACCCACTCGCTTCTCCCTTCTGTTTATGCAGCCCATACCAGCTCGCCCGTAGACCCTAACACGGCGCTAACAGGCTCTTGTCCCTGGCACGACTGGTTGCTCTGCCGATCGCTGCCCAGGCCTGGACGTGCAGCCACTGGTGCTAGCGCTGCTGCTCCCGGAATCCCCAAGGTCCCCAAGTCGCTTCCGCTTTGCCCCAACTCTACTGTGCTCTCTGCTCTGCTGTGTTCTGCTGATCCGACGTGCCTGTCTTGGATTGCATCGAGTCAATCGCGTTCTTCGAGACCTGCCAGCGCCACCTGCGTCTTCCAGAATCCAGTCCTCATTGCTGAGCACGCATGCTCAACACAAACCACATCAAACAGATCTTGTCTTCCAGCATCCTTCACACACAGGGCAGACAGACCCCCCGTCCGCACCCACAATTGCATCTCTATCTTCGAATCGCTGCCCACTGCAACTCCCCATGGCATCGCGCTAGTCGCAATCCCATCCTCCCAACCGGATATCCACTTTGACAGCATCCAGAGAAGAGGAGCGTAGGTACGGACCACCTCTCTCACCGCATCTTGCTTAAGCATTGCCCGCGCTCTGCAACTCCTGTTATAACCGCTACTCGCGATACCTAGCGTGTTTCTCTAACTCTTTGTTTGTTTCTTTCTCTTCAGCCCAGCCGAGACATTCTCGAAACACAACATCAACAACGAGATAACATCCACACAACCACATCATGTCAACCGTTGCGGCCAAAAAACCGCCTGTCACGGGCCGGGACCCAAATTCGACTCTGACTTCGTCGTCCCCCACGCCCTCGCGTGCCACGCCTCGCTCTTCCACGCCCACCTCTTCAGCCGCTGCTGCAGGCGGCAGCACACAAAGCCATGCCAGATCGCGCTCTTTCCGATCAGGCACACCTGTCTCCGCCCGCGCTGCTGCAGGACAAAGGCGGGAGTCGCCCCTCGCGAGCGCCAACGGCCCCGCCAGCAACACTGCCACTGTCGAGGCTGAGGAGGCAGCCCGTGCCGAGACGGTCGCACTGCTCGATGACCTCAAGGACAGGCTAGCAAAGGCCGAGACAACATCCGAGGACTACAGGAAGCAGGCAGAGGTGCTCCAGTCCAGGCTCGACGAGACAGTCAGCGAGCAAGTCAAATATGAAGAGAAGTGCCACGAGCACGAGGAACAGATCGAGGCTCTGCAGAACGAACAGCGCGAGGCCACCAGAAAGATCAGAGAGATGGAGGCCATTTATGAGGCAGAGCGCTCCTCCATGGTCAAGGAAAAGGAGGAAATGTCAAATCGCGAGGAGCAGCTGCAAATGATCATCGCTCGACTGAAGGACTCTCTCAACCAGAAGATGAGCAAAGAGGACAACGATGACGAGGTTCGGTCAACAAGGTCCCGTAAGTACCACCACAGCAGAGGCCCATCCACCCGTTGCCGACCCTTGATTATCCGGGAAAGGTGCTAATAGTTCCCCAATCAGTAAACCCAACCTCCCCTGGTATCGAAGGGGGCAGCTTTGCACCGCCTGCATCTCTGCAGCGCAGCGACTCCAGGAACCAGTCGAAACTCGTCATGCAGAAGGACAAGCTTATTGAGTCTCTGCGTCTAGAACTGGCAGAGGCTCAAATCAAGCTCGTCGAGTCCGAGAACCGCGGCGGCGGCAGGCTGCAGGAGGTCGAGAAGCTCCTCATGGAGACCCGCATGGCCAACGCGCGTCTCATGGAGGACAATGAGAGCTATCAGTTGCTGCTGCAGGAGAAGACCCTGAACGGCGACTTCAAGAACAGTGACTTCAGCTACATGGGCGGGCCTCAAAGCAATGACGATGCACTGGCCGCTCTCGAGGGCAAGTCCGGCGGAGCCAGTCTTGCTGACGAGCTCGGCGACGCTGCCGACGGAGAGGAACAGAATGATACCGTCCGCCGACTCGAAGCCGATGTGCGGTCCATGAAGGACCAGAACAAGGCGTTGACGCTTTATATTAACAGAATCATCGAGCGCCTGTTGCAGCACCAGGACTTCGAGCACATCCTCGATCAGACCGAGCCAGGGGCCAAGCCGGATACCAACAAAGACCTGCCACCACCACCCAAGGAAGCCTCGGGCTCTTCCGTGCTGCAGCGGGCCAAGTCCATGGCGATTTCCAACCCACCAGCGGCCACCAAGCCCCGACCAAGGCCCATGTCGGTGATGCCAACCGCCGCTAATCTCGCGCAGTTCTCCAACCCCGACACGGCACCTAGCATTCCGATCGGGATGGGGCGCTCGCAGTCCACGCGGCGTGTGCGGCCCATGAGCGAGCAGATCACCGGGGCCGCCTCTGTTGTCAACCAGATGTACAAGGGGCCAGACGGTCCCCTGTCCCCGATCTCACGGAACTCCCAGACCTTCTTTAGCACGCCGCAGCGTGAGCGCAACACCTCTGGTGCCACGGCCAGCTCTGTCCCTGGCAACTTCCCCGGTATGCGCTCAGAGACGTCGAGCGTCAGCGGCGACTCGTCGTCCCAGATGACGAATGACAAGGATACGGTCAGCAGCACGCCAAACCAGAGCCCGCCCCGCGAGAAGAAGGTCACACAGAAGTTCGACGCGGGCAACAAGCCTCGCCCACTTAGGCTGGTGCAGGAGAACAACGAGGCGCAGGCCGCGGCAAACAAGCGACAGAGCTGGATCGGTGGCTGGTTCGCAAAGAAAGAGGAGGTTGTGAGCCCGAGGGAGTCGGCGATCAGGGAGTAGGGCGTCCCACGCCGAGGCTTACGAGGCACATTATGATATTGAAAATGGGTTAATACGCTGCTAAATGACATTGGACGAACAGAATAGAAGAAGCATCAAGCCCGATTCGCGTCGAGAGCTAGTGATGCAGAACAGAAAACGCGCGGGCTTTGACCAGGCTGGAGCTGGTCGGAAGTGTTTGGTCTCCATGTCGGGCTTAATACATTTGGGTTGGACAACAACATTGCATCAGGGCCACACTGTCTGGAGTTTCCTTTCTTACAAACATCCTGTGTCGGTCCACAATATACGTCTAGTATCACGGACTGTCTTTGTTGTCTTTGTCGCAGGATAGGATACCCCCCTCAAGGCACCTCATGTCAGGATAGCCTCCCCCATCTCATTTGGATAGTTGCATTTCAGCACCACAGACTAGGTAGAATAGGAGATCTTCCGGGCATTATCCAGGCGCTCCCGGCAGTCCTGGGTCGAGAGAGCGAAAGTAGTGTAATCGGAACGGCATGCAAACAGTCATTGTATTCCCAGTGATGAACTGGCCCTGTCCTCCCTTTCCAATCGTGACGGTCGACAGTGACGTCTGCCACACGGCCCGAGGCCACATGACGGCGACCTTGAGCCACGGTGGTTTTGCTCCGTGCTTACTTTGAGCCGCGGTTGAGGTCCGACGAGAGCACGTTACATAGCAGGTTAGTGTCAGGCAGCATCTGAAAAGGGACATGATTTCCCGTCGCACAAGCTTCCGTGAAAATGTGGTCAGTCCAGTCAGCCTGCTGGCGAATATGAAGGGCAGACGGGCTGACGTGACAGATAGAAGGACAACCGATGGGACTTGTCTGGTTCATCCGTCCACCTATCCGATTCTCTATCTCTCTAGCTGTGTATTTCACGGCTGCAACCTGCCTATCGACACGCACCGACTAATCTATCTTGCCTGTATTGTCTCACATGCTGCGCCTAGGCAGATTGTCTCTCCCATCGCCTGCTGGCTGGCTTTGCTTGCCGGATGAGACAAACTTACCCTTCCCACACCCCTAACAACTGCTGACTGCTGTCCCACCACCTTCTCGGGGCGTGGGGGTGTTTTTTCTTTCCCTTCCCTTCCCACCGCCAAAATCAGGCCAAGCAGGAGCAAACACGGGGGGTCGGGTCGGGTGTAGTGGGCGGGTGCGTGGTGTGGTTTTGTCCCACTGGCACGATACCGCGAACACAAAAAGGCCCAGGCAGCCAGCCAAAGGGGGCCGACGGGGCTGACCAACCCAACAGACAGACGGGCGAGATAAGTGGCTGGGCCCATGCAGCCCGCAGCCCATTCCCACGGGGCCAGCCTGTCAGAATCTCGGGTTCCTGCGCAGCTGATCACGATTGTCGTACCCGGGCGGGCGGTCGCCAATGCGATGATGCAAGTTTGGTTTATTAGCCCGCACGTCTGTGTGTCTGTGTGTAGTGTTCCAACCCATTTCGGGCTCACCTCATGACAATCCGGGCCACGGCCCCCCCCCCCCCCCCACTCCTACCCCCGAGGAGAGAGCGAGCTAGGCGAGATGGGAGACCCGGTATCCTGGGGATTGGGGGACACTTGGCCGCCCGCCTGTAGCAAGCGTCGTCTTCTATTGGACGGGCATGGCCTAGGCTATGACATCCTACTTGCTGCGCTGAGAGCGAGAGCAGAGCAGAGGCAGCACACACGGTAGATCGATCGGCTTTGTGAGGTGGCGCGCTGGCGTTCCCGATCACCTGGACCGATGGTGGTCCTATCGTGGGCCCCCTTTTTTGAGCTGAAGCGGTATGGGCGAGGAGGCCAGTTGGACGAGGAAAGCAAGATGTCCCGGGGGACCTTGCGCTACGTACGGACGGCTGGGGCCTACTGACGAGACGAGCGCGCCAGGCCGTGGACGGTGAGCTGTCAGGTCCATCGAGCCAGCGAGGTCCGGCTGGCTCGTGCGAAGGGAGAAGCTTGTGTGTGCCGGTGATGGCAGCAGACAGATAGACAGGTCAGATGAGGTGAGATGATGTGAGACGGCATCTGCCTTCTCGTCGGTCCGCTGGCCGGACGATCATGGTGCGTGTTCGTTCATTCACATGGAATATTCGTTCGGCTTTGCCTGGTTTTTTGCCTGGTGCTGTGACCTACCTACGTGGCCGAGCAAGCAGTCTACCCTTTAGGCTTCCGACTGCAGCGATTATCAAGCCTGCAGCACCCAGCCCACCTCTCAGCCTGCTTCACGATAATCTTTGTCGAGGAACTCGGGACTGCAGCCCACACACAGAGAATTGCAATGTCCTTTGTTGATAGATAACACGATAGATATCTACGTGAAGCTATCGGACGTCCGCTACTCAGTCCATACCGCACAAAGCCCTGCAGCACCCTGAACAGCCCGGCCCCGTCACCACGTGTCACTCCGCCGGTGGCTTCGGTTTCCCCTGACTTGCGAGCACTCCACCCGCCCATGAGAGCCGCTGCTTACCGCTACATTGAAGCCTCTTTTCCCACTCCTCCCTGGCTTTGTTTTGTTTCCCTGCCGGAAGCCTTCCCCTAGCAGGGCCGAGAAGAAATCGTCTAGGGTCCCACCGGGACCTCTGGAGCCCTGGATGGTAGGGCGCTGGGGCGCTGGGGCACTGGGGCACTGTCTGGGGCACTGGGCGGTCTTTGCTTCCCCTCGTCCCAAACGGGCGTGGAGACCTCGTTACTTGCACAAAACCAGAACAGGAAAAAAAAGGCTCTGATGTCCAGCGTGCCGTTTACCACTTTGGAGAAACGGTGCAGAGATTTTCAACAGATTCACATCCTCCCGGATGTCTCGGGGCTGATCAAGCCACCACCTCTCGGGTCGGGCCAGCAGGCCAGTGAGGGAATAGAGGCAGATCGTCTAGGAATGCGAATGGCTTTTGTCGCAATGATGAAGATCTGTGCCGCCTTTTAGCAGGACTATCTGACTGCAGTATGACATGCTCCCCCGCGTAACCTGCGTGCGTCTCGCAGGGCTTGGGCGATCGATCTGTGAGCCGTGGCAGACAGGCCTGTGCAGTTGCAGAAGGGGTTGTATTTCTGGCAAAATGGCATCCATCAGAGGGAGAATTGGGAACTGCCAGGCTGCCACGTTTCGAGGCTGGCCTGCTGTGCCCCTACACCCCAGGCGGGTGAGACGAGTTTGGTTGGTTGATGGGGACACCCTCGGCACCGTTCCAGCTTGCCAGCTGCATGTTGAGTGTTCCTGAAGTCTAGGAATAGTCCCCTGGCGGCTGTGTTAACGGGGCCGTTGTTACCACGACTGCCACGCTGCCACGGCAGTGCTGACGGTGGGGAGTTATTTTGGGGCCCCTGCGCACACACTCTCTACATTGTTCCTGGCCACTCGCAGGCACAGCAACCTACCGATCATGCAGCACGCAGAAAAGAGGCTCTCACTTCGGGGTTTTGATCTTGAAGCGCTGAGGTGATCGTGGCGGTCGTTTGAGCGCTGACATCGCCATTCAGTATCGTGCCGACCCCGGGAAGGTCAAGCGGGAGTGAGACTGAAGCGAGGTATAATTTCCGCTTGGGTGTCAAACAGTACCAACAGACACCTTCCGAGGCGCTGCGATTTCAAATCAGGAGATTTGGGCACGAAGGGGTGTGTGGAGCGCAGAAGCACAATAGAAGGGGAATGGAAGCGGCAGACGGCCAGGGGTTCACAAGGCGGATGGTCTGGGTGGTGAGGGAGGAAAACGTCCGGCACCTCTGTCCGCACAAGGGAGCAGCCCAGCCAGACGTCCAACCACAAAGGAACATGGTGCCGTTGGCTGGGTACCAGGTGAGTACCGGACAGGCACATGAGACGGCGCCCAAGCCACGGGTCTAAGCGATGTTTATGCCGGTGGCGGTTTTGTATCAGTGTCGGTGCCCTCCGTTTCGATCTGTGTGTGTTTTTTTTTTGGTCCCAGCAGCCAGCCAGCCAACTCTGTCACCGAGAGACGGAGTCGAACGCAGAATAGCTACCAGTGGACAACCTTTCGGGTCATCATCTCAGCCACCCTGGCCCGCAGGATCCAGGAACCATACCTGGCGTTCTGCCATTGCCGTGTGCTGTAGGATTTACTCCGTAGACCAGCGTCGCATCGCAGACCGACTGCCTGCCTGTTTGCCGGCCTGCCTGCCAGCTTGCTACCTGCAGCGAGTACAGTGCAGTGCAGGACGTGGACTACGGCGAGGCGAAGCAAGGCCCGGATCGAAACGTCGGGCGGGAGTAGCTGACGGGTGATGACCACTTCTGTCCCACTCGATCCATTCCATTCCATGGCATGCCATGCCAGACCACGCCAGAAGACGCCCGTGGAATCAATCACTGGCCCGCCTTCCAAGCTGGACGTTGTCGATACGAAGGGTCCCCGTGCTCAGATGTCCCAACAGCCCTGCTTTTCTGACACAGTGCCTCAATCGTCAAGGCGTGAGGCAAGGAAGAGCTCTCGGGGCCCGTGGGCCGTGGCCCATGGCAACCGGGAAATGTTTGCTGCGCCTGGTCTCCATGGGATGTGGGCTCTGGATAGAGTTCGTCGTGTTTTGTGGGAAGAGTTTTTTGACTTGCAGATAGCAGCACGCGACAAGTACACAGTGGTAACCGAGGCCAGTCATGCCGACTCAAAGGAAACGGGAGTTTGCTCAGGACGTTCAGAGCGGTGCAAGGGTCGGGCTGCCGTGCGGCTTCAGTTGCCTACGCAGGCAGCCGGCCTTCTAGACGACCGTTTTCGGCAGCCGGATTGTGCTACACACACAGAGTGACAGACACAGAAAGAGGCGCGTCATTCACTGTTTCCGAGCCAGCAGGGGAGAGGAGCCCAGACGTCGAGAAGGCGGCCCTGCCTCGCCCTATCCGAACATGTCCTCGGCAACGGAGGGAGGCACCTACTGCACAGTACCTGGACCACCTCCCGTAGGTACGGTCAGACGGGTGCTAGGGCACCGCCAAGGAACCCAGGTACACACCTTCTGGCACCGAGACCCATGTACATCTCCGTCCCCCATGCCGTACCCACGCCTGTACCTCACCGTACCTTGGGCCCGCAAACCCGGCAGGGCAGAAACGGCTGCCAGTCCCCTGCAAGGCAAGTACTTTACGGACAGACTAGGCCTATACCTGGAAGGGCTGGACTACCTGGCTACCTACCTACAGTACATATCGACTACTGCACCATGTAACAGCCAGCCCAGGTGCCAGTGTGCCATCGACATCATCTTTTTGACGGGACCCAGTCCGTCCATGCCCCATCCCCCGTCCCCCATTCCCCCCCAATCCCACCCTACCGTACAGTAGTCGACTTCTCATGGTACTTACTACTGCACTGTCCCTCGCAACATCCACACAACGCTCTTTCTACTACAACTACCACCACCACCACCAGATCCCACCCCTTTTTTTGACTTTATTCTACGGAAACACAAGAGACAACGGACACACAAAGAGCACACCGGGTGGCATTTCATGCCTTTGTAACATACCTAGGTACTACTGCATCACACTTCGCATCGCATCGCATAGCATAGCAGCGCAGCGCAGCGCTTCGCTTCGTGCATCCATCCCTCTCTCCAACGTTCCCCAAATCCGTCGACCACAGCAGCGGTAGCTTTGGATCTAGGCCCAGGAGTGACCTCACCACCCGCCATCTCGCGGACACGACCACGGCCACCACCTCCTGCCAAAACCCACGGCCTGCTTGGCTGCCTGCAAAGCGGGCATTCCTTTTCTTGCAGCCTCTTTTGCCCACCTTCGAGCGTGGATATCTGGGTATCCAACCTGGATCCTCCTGCACCTGTCTGCCACCACTTCATTGGCCCGCAGTCGCTGTCAAACTGGGTACGGCACGGCACGATCGACGCGAGACACGCTGGTCTACAACGAGGAATCAGGATCGGCCACGATACATGCGCCCCGGCCACTCACAGCTGCAGTTAATCATGATTGATCCGCCTCGACACATCATAACCTATCCAGCGAGTTGAGACACAACTACACTCTATACCAGCCCGCGTTCCTCACCACCTCCCCCAGCCATTCTCTGGGGCTCCCTCGAATGCCATTTCGCACCCACCGACCAGCACTGTCGTCAAGATGGACACGACAACCACCAGTGCGGCCGAGCCCGCGGCTGCCAATGCCCATGTGCCAGCTCGGTTCAACCGCGAGTCGTCGAGCGCCTCCACAGTGAAGGGCGATACCAGCAGCCAGACGTCTCAGCCACCAACGCAGACGTCCACTTCCAAGTCTTCGCCGCTGGCCTCACGTGAAACCTCCCCGGGCCGCGCGCCGATACGCTCGGGAGCCCCCAGGACTGCTTCTGCAGCTGGCAGCACGAGGTCACGCAAGAGCAGCTCACAAGAAACTAGTCCACAACGAACACACTCGAAAACAGCAGCCCCAACAAGTGCCCCGGCCGGTGGCAAGATATCGTCTACCACAACGCCGAGCCTGGGCCCAGTCAACACCGATGCGACTGCCCGTGTCGCAGCTCCTCAAAGATCACCCGTCACGGCTGAGCACTTGAAAGAGAGTCCACGTTGGCCAGTCTCTCCGCGGCTACGCTCTCCGCCCCCTACGGCCATGCTGAACCGTCCCAATCTCCCACCGCCACGCAAGGGTGAACTAGAACCACCCGCGATCCAGGTCCAGCGCTCATCACCTCCACCGCCACCTCCGCAGCAACAGGAATCGAGCCAGAGCGACAATGACGCTGACGAGGCCCACCTGCAGCCTGGTACGAGGACGCCCGCACGGGGTGCCAGTGGCAGCAATAGTACGACCGCCTTAGAAACCGTAGAAGAGGTTAGCCCCTTGGCATCACCGCAGGAAGGCGAGGGCGTGTCGGAAAAGGCGGAGGATCTCACAGCGTCGGAGGCAGGGTCACAAGCCGACCATCTTGAATTTTCGGTCCATGGCGCAGAAAAGTCCCAGGCGCCATCTACCACCAACGACAGCAGCAGCGAGAGTGGGAGTGTCAAGGGTGACAGGAGACGTACGGCCGCCGGCTTGCCTCCGACCTTGAAGTCTCGGCAATCCAGCGCGTCTACCAAGAAGTCAAAACCCTCGGAAGGATCCGTACAGCACATGACCGTGGAAACTGAGACCGTGACCTCGATACCGCAACACTCACTCGCCCCTGTGGCTGTGAAAGAGGGGACAGGTAGCACTCTGAGGACGAGGCCAAGCTCGGAGACGATACGGCCCAAGAAAGAAAAGACGGCCGAGTAGGAAACAGCCAAATATTGGGTCTGGCACGGGTGAGACTCCATGTTCATCACTTACCGTCTCTGTTCCTCGGCTTCGCCATCATCAGTCAATGCGATCAGTGTCCTCGGCAACGGATGCACTGATCTCGCCGACGAAACCATGTGCTCAAAGTACATATGATGATGCGGTTGTCAAGTCCGAAGTTTCGAGTCCGCGGCGATCTTCCATGCCCGTGACTCGCAGCTACAACTTCAACAGTATGAGCTCCAGGCTAACCAAATCTCGCGCAGCATCGTCCAAGGCAGACATTTTCGAGGCGAAAATCGCCAGTGCTGTCGACGAGGCCGACTCTTCAGACTCTGAGGAGACCTTTGTCTATGACTCTAACCCTCCAGACAATAACGATCGGCCCCGACGGTTCCACTCGAGAACTCCAAGTGCGACTTCGATGGTTAGCCAGGTCGACAGGAACGGCCTGCGCTCCATCACCACCATTATGGACAACGCCGCTGCAAACGCGGGGACTAAGAGGAACATGAAATTTGTCAACACTTTCAACAGCAGTGGAAACGAAAGTGCCATGGCAGAAGACGATGGCAAGGGCACGGCTCGTAGTGCTGCAGGCTCGGCCCGAGGCACAGGTCGCGTTCATCACCATCATTTGGGACGGTGGGGCCGCAACGGCACCAACGGTCACACGTCCTTGTTTGACAACGAGGCCCCTTTCCACATCAGTAACACGACAGCCCAAAGGTCCAAATTCTCAACCAACAGCAACAGCTCGCGCCAGCCATCTGGGCCACCAAGCCCGAGGTTTCTGAACGCTGGCCGGCTAGCATCGACTAGCAAGCGCGGTACGCACGCGGTCAGCTATGACCTCGACGACACCACCGGCACTGGAGCGGATGATGAGAGGACACCTCTACTTCATGGATCCGTGCGATCATCCCGGTCGGGCAGAACACGTCGCGGCCAGCCAGTGACGCTGCGCTCACTCGAAGGGCAAACCTATCGAAGGAACCCTTCCGTGCTGAATAGGTTCGCTAGCTGCCTCGTTCTCACCGTCATGCTCTTGCTTGTTGTGTCCGGGGCCATCGGCTTCATGTTCGCAACCTCCCAGCCTCTCACTGATGTCGAGCTCATTGCCATCAAGAGTGTTGTTGCCGCAGAGCAGGAATTGATATTCGACATTGAGGTCAAAGCTCACAACCCCAACGTGGTGGTCGTCACGATCGACCAGGCAGACATTGAGGTGTTTGCGAAGTCGCCGCATGCGGGTACCGACTCAGGCGGCGGATGGCACAGGCCAGACGACCACCAGGGCTCTGATTCAAGGTGGTACTCGAACAATGGCAATGCGCACGCTGGGGAGGAGTTTGATGGCCCAGTGGATGAGAAGGCTCCTAATATGAGACTTGGGACGATTGGTCAACTCGACAGTCCACTTTCGTTTGAGGGTTCCTTCTTCAACCACGGATATTCGGATTCCACGGGCGAGGTTAGGCTGCGTGGGCCAGGCAATGGTACGATAGGTGGCACGGAGCGCTGGGAAAGAATTTTGCAGGATGAATTTGACCTGATCGTCAAGGGCGTCCTGAAATACTCGCTGCCTCTAAGCCAGCATGTCAGGAGCGCGACCATCTCCGGACGCACCACGATCAAACCGAATGCTGCGAACGACCCTACCGGTAACAGGACGGAACCCATTACGAAGCCAAAGAAACCGGAGTGACAAAACAACTTTCGCTCAGCTGGCGCGGGAGGAGAGGGAGAAAGTAATGAGCAACTGTACATGGCGGATGGTCTCAGGACACAAGCGGAGGAGAATCTCTGCATCACTGGACACCACTAACGTGGACTTGTTTTCTATGTCTCAAATACCCCATCACCAACCGAGGCACTTTCGGAACTTCTTTCATCTTGTTCTTTATTGTATTTTCAGCGTTGCATGGGTCGGCATTGCATTTCAATCTTGGGACTACTGGCGAGGCGTTCTGACATGACCAAGCGAAAATGGTCAATAAAAAGTTTCGCAAAGCACTTTAACGGCCGAGCACAAAAGCTTTGAAGGGCATACCCGAAGCGATAGGGAGCCAACAGCACTATGTCCACTGCAACTTCACAACATTCAGAAGCCAGGGGATGATTTCGCCAATGCAAAATGCATGCATTGTTTCCATCTCAATTTCTTTTCAGGGTCAGGATCATCGGAGCACGATGGAACAGTGTGAGATAGGCTGGGATAGAATTGGAAAGAGACCGGAAGCGAAGGTCTGACTGTATCACATCTTTGAGGAACTATTGCATCCCCATCACACATCACACATTGTGTGCATCCAATACTTGTATCTCGGCAACGGCCACCGACCGAACTAGGGATCAGGCACATAAGAATACAGTGATATACTCAAAAGGCTCAGTTGAATTCACACTGAAGGAATAAAGCAACACTTGGGTACAGCATCGAGGGGGAGCGACGGATGGCCTGGAGACACAAAATGCTCCGGAAACTTCCGCGGGCTGGGAGCCGAAGGGGGGCCGGCAAACCTTGTGGAATATAGGAGGGTATATCAACAAATGCACAATGAGTGGTATATCCACGTTTTGTCATCCTGGTGATTTGATGGGTCTGTATTCCTCTCGCCACGTCAAGTGAGATGAGGGCTTTGCAAGTCTGGTCAAATCAGCAGTCAACCTGAACGCGCCCACCACGGCTTAAGATGGTGTTCTCCGGATAATAGTATTCCTGTACTTGCAAATTGCCCTTTGCTTACAACGTCCTCGGGCGCCTGCGACCATTGAGTGTGATGTGTTCAAGGTAAGTGACGGCATTAGTTACATCTCTCTTTGGTGTTTGCATATCTCGAGTCAAGCTCGCGAGCGGCCATCACGGGGGCTTTTACATAAGTCTAGAATACGAAGGTCGCCAGCTCTACCAAACATTCGACTATTTTCTCTAGGGGTGGCATTGCTTGCACATGGCTGAACAAGTGCCCAGTGCATGGGCCTGGAATAATGTCCTCAGCACATTGACACGGCGTGTTCGTCGTCGCTGGTCTCAACACACCTGGCCTGCAACGCGCTGCAGCTGGGGCAGTGCGATATCGCCGTCTCCGGAGGTGCAGCCAGTCACACCGAAGAGCCCCGCCTGGCCATGCTCTTCACCGGCCAGGGGAGCCAGTGGCCAGGAATGGGAAGGGAGCTCGCCAAAGACTACCCCGTCTTCCGAGAGGCGCTGGAAGAGCTGGCCAGCCACTTCGAGGGTCTTCTGCATCAGCCTCTGCTGGAAGTCATGTGGGCCGAAGCCGATAGCAAGGCCGCAACTCTGCTCCAGGGGACACAGTACGCCCAGCCCGCGTTGTTCGCGCTTGAAGTAGCCCTGTGGCGGCTCTGGGACAGCTGGGTCGTGCAGCCGCAAATCGTCCTCGGCCACAGCGTCGGCGAGCTGGCTGCCGCCCACGTCGCCGGTGTCATGGGCCTAGATGACGCGTGTAGGCTTGTGGCAGCCCGAGGTCGTCTGATGCAGGCGCTGGACGTCAAGGGGATGATGGTGTCCCTCGAGGCGAGCGCTGCCGAGGTGGCTGCCGCGATAGAGTCGCTGGCTCTGCAAGGCAAGGCTGATATCGCCAGCTATAACACGCCAAGACAGACGGTTGCTTCCGGGGATGTGAATGCCGTCGAGGAACTCTGTTCATGTTTCACTGCCCAAGGCCGCAGGTCGGCCACGCTCGACGTCTCCCACGCATTTCATTCTCATCACATGGATGGAATCCTGGCAGAGCTGCAAGCCGTCGCCGAGAACGTGCGCTTCAGCCCGCCCAAGATGGCCGTCGTGAGCAGCTACACGTTCGGTTGTGGCCGCGTCGAACTGCCTACGTACGCCTTCCAGCGGGATTGCTTCCGATCTGGCAAGTTCCGGGATATCAACAGTAGTATCGGTCATGGCACGAGTGAAGTCAAAACTAGCGCTGGCGTTGACGAGGCCAAACAGCAGGCGGGCAGGTTTGGTTTTGGTATCAACTGGCTACGGGCAGACGTGGACGTTCTCTGTCCTGGTGCTGTATGGGGGATACTCTGCCTAGCAGGTGAGGTGACCTGGGCCGAGGAAGTAAAGATTGCCTTGTCATCCGCTGGCGCAAAGCTACTCACTGTCTCGCATCTCCGCGACGCCAACGGGCTGGACGGCCTGCTCTGCTTATGGGACTCGGATAATGATGTTCTTATTCAGACGCGTGATTTGACTGCACAAGCACTATCTCAAGTCCAGGAAGTCACACAAAACACAGCTGCTCCGCCGGTAGTGTGGATCACGCGGAACGCCGTTGGCATCAATACCGACGACAGAGCCGAAGGTCTCGGGGCGGGACCGTTATGGGGCCTGAGGCGAGCTGCTTGCAACGAGCACCCGGAGATGAGGCTGCGCTTGGTCGACTTGGGCAAGGGCGAAGCCAACCTCAAAGTACTTGCGCATTGCCTCATGCTGGAAGCCGAGCCTGAGTGCGCTGTGCGCTACTGGCAGGTTTATATACCAAGGATGCAGCGCGTGGAGACATGGTCCCCCGAGAAGCAATCTTCCGACCTAAGGCTCGTCCGGAGAGACGGAGCCGTGCTCATCACAGGTGGCACGGGCGGCATTGGCCAGCGCGTGGCCAGATGGCTGGTGGAGGCCCATGGCATCCGCGACGTCGTTCTGGTCTCGCGTAGAGGCATGAGGGCACCTGGATCCGAATCACTCGTCCACGAGACGGCCCAGCTCGGTGCTGTTGCTACAATAGTGGCCGGTGATATAGCTGACGCAGACAGCGTCCGGGATATCCTCTCTCTGTTTAACGACGGTCGTCCTCTGCGCTGTGTGATACACGCGGCCGCCGTCATAGACGACGGTGTGATCTCGGCCCTCACTCCGTCGCGGTGCGATGCTGTATTCGCGCCTAAAGTTGACGGCGCCTGGAACCTGCACCAGCTGACCAAGGATATGGATCTGGATCTCTTCGTCCTGTTCTCGTCCGTGTCGGGTGTCATGGGCACTGCTAGCCAAGCCAACTTTGCCGCTGCCAACACTTTTCTCGACTCGCTCGCTTACTTGCGCCGTGCTGAAAATCTACCGGCTACTTCTATAGCATGGGGCGCTTGGGAAGGCGAGGGAATGGCGGCCCAACTGAGCAAAACTTCTCGCGCTCGCTACGCCCAGCTCGGTCTGGACTCGCTCACTTCGCAGGATGGACTGGGACTACTAGAGCAGGCTGTACGCCGCGGCAGTGCACTTCACGTGGCAGCCGCATATGACTTGGATCGGCTTCGGAAATACTATGAGGCCATAGGCGGCATACCTCCGCTGTTGCAGTCACTGCTTAGCCAAGGAAGGGGCCAGAACCAAGTCGATACAAATGTCCAAGACTGGGATCTGCGCGAGGCTTTGAGCAAGACAAACACTCAGGAACACGCATCTATTATCTTGGGACTTGTCCGAGCGACAGTGGCCAAGACTCTGGGATTCACGTCGCCAGACGATGTCGATGTTCACCTACCCCTGAGGGAGATCGGGATCGATTCGTTGACGGCGGTTTTGACACGGAACCAACTCGTATCTTTGACTAATTTGGCCTTGCCCGCGAGCATTATCCTCGACCAGCCTAATCTGATGTCTCTCAGCCAGAACCTGCTCTCGCAGCTTCAGCTCCAGGAAGAGTCACTGGCCGATTCCAGCGAGCCAGCGTCCGGCAGCGCGACTCCTCCTACTTCGACGACTAGCACCACGAGCATTGATTATGCAGCAGTTTGCAAGGGCTGTGTCGACCCAAACCTGACTTTTGACAACGTGACGGCAGGCGAGTGTTCTGTGCGACTCGAGCCTGCTTCCGTTACTGGCGCTACAGGCTTTGTAGGCGCCTTTATCTTACACGAACTGCTGGACATGGGAATCATCGCCTACTGCCTAGTACGTGCCAGCAGTATTCAAAAAGCTACGCAGCGGCTGGTTGCAACCCTCTCAGGCTATGACCTTTGGAAGCCTGTATACGCTCCGCTGCTCCGCGTTGTGGTTGGAGACATGTCGGAAAGCCTGCTCGGCCTTTCCGAGACCTTCGACGACATAGCAGACCAGGTGGATGCTGTCTTCCACGCAGCTGCACTGGTGGACTGGATGAGGTCAGTGGAAGACTACATAGGTCCCAATGTGATAAGCACTCACGAGGTCCTCCGTATGGTCGCACGCGGCCGCGCAAAGGTGCTCCACCACGTCTCTACGGTATCAACGCTACCCATACACGCGGGCTACGGCGTCTCCAAAGATGACCACGAATACGGCTACGCCACGTCCAAGTATACGGCAGAGCGCATGGTGTCAGCTGCGCGCTGGCGCGGCGCGAGGGCTATCGTGTACCGCCTGCCATTTATCACCGCTTCGGTGTCTACCGGCCACTTCCGGCGCGACCGCGGCGACTTCCTGCACGGCCTGATCGCCGGCAGCGTCGAGATTGGAGGGTTTCCCTCACTTGTGCTGCCACTCACCGAACGGGGCCGTTGGCACGCATCGCGGCCTTGATTGACAGGCTTGCTGACGAGGATGAAGCAGCGGCCATGTTTAAGAGTGCTCCTCCTGGAAACCACGTCCTCGGGAGAAAACATCATCCAGTGCCAGTGGTGAATCAGCATTCCCTGCGGAAGTACCTAGGACAAATTGGTCGTCCGTGCCACGCTACTTCCTACAAGTATTCGGCCAATATCAAGGTCGTCTCTTTGGTGTGATTATACACGAAGGGAGCGTTTAGTGCTTTAGAGAGAGGACTTAAATTGTGTCTAGTGGCTTACTGGATGTTTAAGAATTGTATATGTACCATGTGTATGTCTTGAAACATCTGGTTATTATGCCCAGGCAGCTCAGTTCGATTGCTCTTTTTAACATTTCAGCTCTTCTAGAACCCCATGAGACATTGCGTTATAATTCGTACGTTTGAGACTTCCCAAGCTAAATTGGACTTTGATGCACTCAAGTATAAGCAAGCTAGTCCTGATGATGTCTGGTCTATGATAGTATGAGTGGGCAACACGCCCCCATAGAATTTCATGCTATCTACCCGAGTGCGGCCCAACTCTTCCATACTCATCTTTACCGTTATTGTTCCTTTATATTAAGTTGAAATTGAAAGTGTAAGACGACTTGCCCATGCCTCATGCTGCATTCTATAACGGAAAGCCCACAAGCAAGTGAACAGGACAAGACAGAACGACACGCTGCCACCGACTTTCCAGAAATATGACTCAGTCCTATCTGTATCCACAACACCTTGCAAGTTCATACCAAAGTATGAAGTGAAGAATGATAGGGGTAAGAAAATGATAGTGACAGCAGTGAAAACAAAAATGGCTTTATGTTGAGTGTCAGCCATGATCGCAAGCTCGTTCTGCTCAATGGAGCGAAGTTGGAAAAGCTGAGAACGTAGAAATATATCAGCAAGACTTGTCGGGTAGGTTCTTATATGAGCATATCCTCACCGAATTCAAAGACTCGCGGAGGTCAGCGTTGAGCCTCTTGCACTGATCAAGAGACTCTTCCATCCTGTTCTGGGCGAAAGCGATCCTGTCTGCAGGCGTCTCGCCGTTTTCGTTGTGTGGAGGATCGCCCACAACATTACCCTGGAGGTCAAGGCCGTCACAATCTTCCTTGAGCCTTCGGAAGAAATCGAGCTTCTTGGTGAATATCTCTCCCAAAATATTCAGCTCGTCGATGCAAACCAAGTATGCCCTCACCAAGTTTATTGTCTGACTTCTTTGCCAAGGTTCATACCTTCTTTCTTTCTGTATTTCACAGTCAATCTGGCAGTCTGAAGTAGCAGGAAGCTCAAAAGCATGTCTCAACTCACCAGTTCATGAACGATAGCATCGTATGCATCCATCAGGGAAGGCACACTGTATCCTTGGCGGATGTTGTGTGGTGTGGTTCCAATCTCAGTGATGAGGTATACTAGGAACCATTCCACGTCTTTCCGGTACCATGTCTCTGTGCCGGTCTCAGAAAACTCCTTGAAAACCTGAGCAAACACAGAGGCGAAGTTTGACTCAGCCAGCTCTTCCCGTGACATATTCAAATAGTACGGCAGGTTGGTGTTGAGGTAATTCACTCCAGCCGCCGGGGACATTGTTAGAAGGAAGCCTTGGGAACCGTCAGCTTGCTCTGAAAGAATTTTCTAGAAAAGTGCGTACCGTCACTGCGATGGAAGCAACGGAATGGGCTCCTAGCAATGTACGCATCCTTGTAGTAGGCGTGTCTTGCCAGAGACTGGGAGACATTCTCAAGTTTGGTCGTGCGGACACCCTCGGAAGGACCATTCATATTCAAGTGGCTGCCTTCCGAGATCTGCCACGGCAGATCGGCTTTTGCCAATTCCCAGAAGTTCACGCTTTGGCCGACGTATTGTGCCCTCCAAAGGATGTCTTTTTTCAGCTTTTCACTGTTGTTGCCCGCGAAAACGCTTCGATCGAGGACGTCATTAACCTGCTTCTCCGATTTCAGTATACGCAACAGATCTCGTGAGTCCTGAATATGCTGGGCGTTTCTTAGGTCGAGCATCTCGATTTCGAGATAAGGCCAACCTGCTCGGCCAGCCTTGGTGAATGGACGTCCCATTGTTTTCGACCCAGTGTGGAAGAACAAAGCTTCCACCGACTGATACTTCTGTCAGCCCAACAAGAACTACTACTATCTTGGGTGTAACTCACAGAATGCACGAGCCCAACACCGAGTGGAGCATGTCTATTCCCAACTTTTAGTCAGTCCAAGAACGTACCGATAGGAACGTTTGTGCTGTTGCTGAGTTACTTGCATCCATCGCACTGTGGCCCACGAAGGTTTTGTTTCAAACACTGCCAATCTTTAATACTACTGACATCTTACAGACTGATTGCAAAGAGAACTCACCCCTTTCTATGTCACCCAAGCGTACTTCGTGCCGCTCTGCGACGCCGTCTCCAAAATCACACACAACGACCCTGATATCCATCCGGGGAGAGAAGAAGTGGTTGATGGCGGAATGAAGCTTCGCCTCGGGAGGCAGACTCAGTTCGACACTACCCAGAAAGATGCTTCTTAAGACCATATTCAGAAACATTCTACTTTCGCGACGTTTGGCCCATTTCCGCAGCTCAGCCACCGTCTCAGCGTACTGTCTCTGCTCGGAACGAAGCTCCTGTTGGGCCGCCTCTGAGAAATCTGGAGGAGAGTCTCGAGCAAAGTTTCCCAGAATTTTAGTGGTGCTGACGGGAACGTAAGGGCGTGCCTTATCGGAAAGTTCGAAGGTCTGGACCCTTTTGGGAGCCATCTTTGGGAGCGTCCCTCTTTGATGGCGCCGCTGAATGCACGGGATGGTGACAAGCTACTCGAGGCCGTATAAATCATGACGAAGATCAAGACGAAGATCAAGGACCTCGTCAAATGAACTCACGGCGGTCCCGGAGTCTTTATCATTCAGTCAAGGCTCTGGGGGCACCAAGCCACCATGTTCGATTGGACGACGTGATGCTACGCCCGCCGCCAACGGCGTAAATCGTCACAGAATCATGTTCCACCAGCGCTTCGTTTCCGGATTGCGCATGCAACCAACTTGCACGTCATTGCACTTTCCATAATTTATGCCTGTCAGCACTTCTTACGCCCTCGTCTGCGCCCATTCAGGTTCTTCATAATCACTGTCTGGCGTTATCACTTGACCAGCCGCACCCGTATTCGACATCGCTTAGTGGGGGTGGCTCTCCTTGCAGCCACGCTAAACCTTTTCCGTGTCCCACCGCCAAGACGCGAACTCGTCACGCTTCTATTATCGTGTCTTACGATTTCAACGTATCAAACCAACCCGTGCAGTGTATACAGCTATGCGGATTTCTACTTGCGCGGTCGTCATCCCTATCCTTCAGAGCCAGTTTTGCAAGATGCTGGTGGTCCGGCCAGTGGAGCACCCGGACGTGACCCAGTGCGTCACAATCCGCATTGACAGTCTGGGGTCTTTGGTCATTGGACGACCGCCTCCGTACCCCGGATTTTCAGAAGATCAGGAGGCCACGATCCACAGAGATATTGACAACAGCCCTCATGTACACCATCTTAAGGTGATAGACCCTGACGATGAGCACGAGATAATAGCTTATGCCAAATGGGAGGTCTACGAAATGGGACGCCCGGACCTAGAAGAGCTCAGCCAACCGATGGAGGAATCGGCCAAGGCAGTTGATCAGTTCGGGCGCCTGAGGGAGGCTGCACATGACTATTTCTGTACTCGAAACGGGGAGAAGGGAAAGCTACCACACCTGCGTGAGTCAATGCACACTCTGACTCGAGACCTGGGAAGCTCACAGTACCATACAAAGTCTTGGCCCTGCTCGTCACAGCACGCCAGCACAGGCAACGCGGCGCTGGCAGCATGTTGGTCCGATGGGGAATAGAGCTGTCAGAAAAGACCGGTCTTCCGTGCTATCTACAGGCCTCTGAACAAGGACGGCGCTTGTACCAACATCACGGCTTCGAGGAGATAGGCACAGTCGAGTTCAACTTGTCTGAATATGGACTGGATGGGATCGAAAAGATGACAGAGATGACTAGGGGAAGCTGGTCCAAGATCGTCCCTGAGCAAGGAGGTCGCCAGCTACCTGTGTAGTGCTATGGGGAGAGATCTGGCTAAGAACTTTTCCAGGCCACAGGTCTACGAGGCAGAAAGATGTGATTCGCACTGAAGCCTCATCCGAACATGACTACTTGACACGAGTTAAAATTTTGATGACACATGCGACGATTTCATGGAGGGCCAGGGGCTCTTGTACAAGTCGGCTGAAGATGTCGATGCGTTCTTCTGTTCCAGCGCGTCCACTTCTGATGGTTCATACCCTTGTTTTCATGGACACCTAGTCGCAGCGCAGTCAGCAGTCCTAAAATGCAAGTCTGGCCCCTTAGGAAATGTGTCAGATCGACCTTGAGGCTAAGCTTAGAGTTTAATCACAGGCTGGATACGCGTATATGGCGTGTTACACTCCTTGATGCAGCCTGAGGTTTCATGCCGAGACGCAGGACATCGCCCGCTGCCAAGACAGCAGCCCTCGATAAAGCATGCGGAAATCGTTTACCAGTCCACCACCACTGGGCTAATGCAGTGGGTTTCAATATCTGTCTTGCCTCGTCTGACCATTTCTGCTCCAACCCATATCGGACCCTGACAGGTTAGTATCAGCTAACAGAGTATTTAAAGATGGCAGATGCCATCCTATCACTTTTGTGTCAGTACTTAATTGCCCTCAGAATAGTCCTGGCAGCTTTTGCAGACAAGGTACATCCAAAACAACTTTTCTGATCATTTTGGCCGAGCCAACACGAAAACATTCCTTCTCCAATTATTCCCAATCGCCCAGCCGAGATGCGATTCGCCTCCACAGCCTTCACCCTCGCCGCCATTCTAGCACTTGGCTCTGCCTTGCCTGCAAAGGACGGCCCGAGCAAGTCTCAGATTCAAGACGACCTTTAAGCACTCGCAGACGTCGAAGGCACCGACGTTAACCCCAACCTGGAAAACGGGACGATTCTCATGGACAATATGTGGAAGGCTATAAGTGTTGTGAGGGGTTTAAAAGCATGATTATAAAAGCATTTATCTCCTAAGAGTAGTTTAAAAGGAGGAAACAAAAGAAATTTAGCTATTTAAGCATTTTAAAAAGTAATTATAAATTAGGGTTAGGGATATATATATAATATACTCCTTAATTAAAAGGTAATTCCTATCTTATTAATTACCTTACTTTTTTAAGCAGCTAATTTATACTTAAAAATATTAATTATAGCTTATTAAATAATTAATCATTTAACCTTTCCTATAATATATATACTTTATTATTTAAACTTTAACTATTTATAGCTTTATAATATAGCTTATAATTAATAATTAAACCTTTTTTTTTAAACTTTTTAATTAAATTTATATTTAAAAATACTTATTTTTATTAATTTTACGCATCTTTTTAACTATATTAAAAATAGCTAAAAGCAATAAAAAATAAGCTTTTAAGCCTTAAGCTATTCCGTTTCTTTATATTTTTAAAATTTTAAAAAAAATATAAGCATGCTTAAATTAATAAAAAGCTTATTAATAAGAATAATAAAAGCTTTAATACTTTTATTAAAATATTATTAAATAATATACTTGAAAGTAAGTTTCTTAATTAATTTAAAAATTAATTTTAAAGCATATATTAATTCTTAATATAACTTTAAAAAATCTTTAAATATATATAAATAGCTTAAAGCTTAAAATAAAATGCCTTTTTAAGGAAAAAATTAAAATAAAGTGTAAAAAAAAGAAAAAGGATATAAAAAAGCTTAAAAAAATTAATAAGCATTATATTCCTTATCTCCTTTATATTAAGAATTTTATATATTGTTGGCAGGTATAGGGAATTACATAAGAAATAATATCGCGCTAAATTCCGGCTGACTATAAAAAGCTAGCTTTTACGCTTATTCTAAACATTCTTTTAAGAAATCAACTCTTCTCTTTTCTTATATATTTAGTACTCTAATTAAGCTTTTCTTATTTTTAAGAATTTTTAAAATATTTATCTTTTCCCTTTCTTTGGTTCCCTTTTATTTCTATTTTTTCTCTTTATCGCGTTAAAGCTCCTCCTTAAGTTGTCCTTAAGAGGGTTTAATAAAACTTATCCCTTATTATTTAAGTGGCTTGTTTTTAATATAATTATAATAATAAAGGCAATTATTATTATTATTATATTTAAAGTAATTTTTATAAGTTACTTTTAATATTCCTTTTATTATTTATATTTTATTTTTATTATACTTAATTTAATAATTCCTTAATATTTAAAAAATTTTAATATATTTAAAAAAAAGCCTTAAATATATATAAATATAAAGAATTTAATCTTGCTTATGTTAATTATATTTTTATAATTTCTTTTAATACTTAAAAGATTTTTACCTTATAATAATAGCTTTTAAAGGTTATAAAAAGTAAGTATAAAGATATAATAAAATGCCTTAAAGCTTAAATTATAATTACTTTAAAGCAATATAATAAGGTTAATATAAAGGCTTAAAAGCTTTAAAATTAAGTTATTAATAATATAAAAACTATAAAAAAGTATAAAGATTATATTATTATTATAATTAAGGCTTTTAATTTTAAAAGTAATATTAAAAAATAAATATTATTAAATTTTAATTTAAAATTATAATTAAGAATTTAATTAAAGATTAAAAGAGTTTTTTAAAAAGGTTAAGAGGTTATTATAATAATTAAAAAAAGGTTTTAAATTAATTAATATATTATTATAAAGATTAAAAGATAATTTTTAATTATAAAATAATTTTTATATAAGAATTATATTATAATTTTTAAAAAGTATAGTTTTTAAGATTTTTAATAAAAACTTAATAATAAGAATAATTAATAAATAAATTAATTCCTTTTTACTATTTCCCTTATATCTTAAAGATTTAAAAAAGCTTTAAAATATTTAAATTAAATATATAATAAAACTTTAATAAATTTATTTATAAGTATTTTCTTAATTTTTAAATATATAATATTAAAAGTATTCCTTTTAAATTCTTATTTTAATTATATTTACTAAATATTTATATACTTAAGCCTTATTTTTAATTATTTATATTTATTAATAATTAAGTATATAATTATTTAATTATTATAATAAATAATTTAAGGCTTACTTAAATTTAAGGTTATATTTTTAAATAAGCGTTTTAAAGTTATTATTTTTTTAATTATAAGCTTTAAAGCTAATAATTTAGCCTTAATAATTAAAATTAAAATAATTGCTTATTTATATGCTTTTTAATATATAAGGCCCTTAAAAAGGGTTATTATATATCCTTAAGAAAATCTTTAATCCTCCTTATTATTAGCAAATAAAGCATTTTTAATTATTAAAAGCGCTTAAGCTTTTTAATTCCTTTTAAATTATAATTTAAGGAATTAAATAATATATAAATATTAAATTTATATAGTTTGCTACCTTAAGGTAATTTAAACTTAAGTTTATAAGAAATCTTAATAATATAAAGTAAGGGAATGCTATATTTAAGTATATTATAATTGCTATATAAAAAATAAAATTAACTTTTTCTTAAAATTCTTAAATTTTTTATTTTAAAGCTTATTTAAAAAAAGGCTTAAGCTCCTCTTTAAGCATTAAAATAAATAATAAAAAGTTTTTACTCCTTAATAAGTTATATTTATTTATTATCTTTTTAATATATAAATTATTATTAGCAGATATAGAGAATTACATAAGAAATGATACTACGCTAAATTCCAGCTAGCTATAAAAAGCTAGCTTTTACGCTTATTTTAAACATTCTTTTAAGAAATTAACTCTTCTCTTTTCTTATATATTTAATGCTTTAATTAAGCTTTTCTTATTTTTAAGAATTTCTAAAATATTTATCTTTTCCCTTTCTTTAGTTCCCTTTTATTCCTATCTTCCCTCTTTATCACGTTAAAGCTCCTCCTTAAGTTATCCTTAAGAGGGTTTAGCAAAACCTATCCCTCATTATTTAGGTGGCTTGTTTTCATTATAAAGAAGTATTATAATATACTTTTCTTAATTTTTAAGAATTTATATATTTAAAAAATTATTAAAGCCTTTTCTTAATTCTTTATTTTATATATAAACTAAATCTTATTTTTAATTTTTATAAAGGATTTATATTTATCTTTAAGATATATAATTAAAATATTATTTATATAAAAGAAAATTGCTATCTTATAAGCCAAGCTAGTAAAAAGGCATAGCTCTTTTAAAAAGAGTTTTAAGCTTAAATTTTATAATATATAGCTAAAATCTTTATATTAAAAAAATAAGGAGTCTTTAAATTTATAAAGTACCCTTAAAAGCACTTTATATTTCCCTAACTCCTTAAATCCATTAAGTAATTTGCAATAAATTTAATCCAACCCTTTTTAGCTAGCATTTAAGAATATAATTATAATATTAAATTATTAAATTTTTAAATTAAAGTATATAATAATTATTATTATTATATAAAATAATTTTGCTATTAAGGTTGTAATATATATATTTTTTATAATAAAATAAGGTTATAGGTTTTTTTAAATATAAATTTATGCCTTAAAAGATTTAATTATTCCATCCTTATTAAGCTTATATTTATATACTTATTTTAAAAATAATGGTATTAATTTTGCTTTTTAGCGCTTAATAATCCTTTAAATATTAAGCTTAATAAAACTTTATATTTTTAATGCATTATCTTAAGCTATTTATTTTAAAAAGGGCTTTTTTAAGCCTTTATATAATTAGTTTTAAAGGGAGATTTTTATAGTATTATTGCATTAAGTAAAGCCTAAATTTAATTTTAAGGGCTTAAATGGCAGCTATTACTATATTATTTAAGGTTAAAAAATATAAATTTTTAAGTATTCTTTATTTCTATTTTTTAAGCTAATTAAATAAGAAAGTAATTATAAAGTTACTTTAAAAAATTATATTAAGGTAAAATATAATTATATTTATTAAATATAATGATTAATTAAAGGATTCCTAAGGGCATTTATTTTAATTATGTACTTAAAAAGATCTTTTTATAAGTTTAAACCCCTAAATTTATTCTTATATTTTCCTTATTTATATTAATTAAGGAGATTTTTAATTTCCTATAGCTTTAAGTATATATAATTTTTAAAAGAAAAGTTTAAGTTTATTAATTCTTACTTTATTAATAAAAGTATATTTTTCTTTATAAAAGCCTTATTTTAGTATATTTAGGGTTTTTTTAAAAGTTAAAAGTCCTTATTTTTAATTTCTTAAGTTCTTTAAGAAAGTAATGCATAATAAACTTTATTTTTTAAATTTAAAAGTTTTTACCCTTAAGTTTTAATTAAAAGTATTAATTTTATCTTTTCTTAATATGGAATAAGTATTAAATTTATTATTTAAATTAATTAGGTTATCTTTTATATAAGGTATTAAGGGTATAATATAAGTATAATCTTAAATTTCCTTAGCATTAATAATTTTAATATTTAATAATTTTACTTTAAAAATTAAAAGGTTATTTTTTATTTTATTTATTATTAATTTATAAAACATATTCTTATTAAATTATATATTCCTTATAAAGATTATTTGCTTAAATAAAGAAATTTAAATTTAAAAAATATTAAATGCTATATAATTAATTAAATACTTAATATAAGCCCTTAATTCCTTTTTTATAAGGCATTTCTTTATATTATTTTTACATTTCTTTTTAAGTATATATATTTTGTATTTATAAGTATAAATACTACCTTAATAAAGCAATAAATAAGTTATAAAATAGCAAATTTAAGCTAATTTAAATTACTAAAAATAATAAGAAAATTATACATATAAAAAAGTATTTAAGATGCGCCCCCTTTTTCTTAAAACAAGCAATATATTATGTAATTAAGCTGTAATTTATATTACTTCTAGTTAAAAGTTAAAAGGTAAATTAACTTTTAATAGCATAGTTAAGATATATTTAATTATTATCTTGTTAGCCCTTTTTGCAGCGCTATTTGCTTTTAAGGTTTAAGAAGGAGTAAATTTTAAATTAATATTCTTTCGTTTTGCTTATTTAATATATTTAATATTTATAAATTAACTAATTATTATAACCTTAATATCTTATTTAATTTTATAAATATTTAAACTATATTATTATTTTACTTAGCTTTTATAAGTATAAAAAGTATTAAATACTTATTCTTAGGTTTTTAATATAAAAAGGAAGATATAAATAAATCTTAAGAATTTATTTATTATTATAAGCTTATAATTTAATTTATTTAATGCTTATAAATAATAAAAAAGGTTTTATAAAATTTAAAAAAAGAGTTTTAAGCTCTTATTTTTTAATAACCTGCATTAAATTACCTTTTTAATAAAGGCTTTAAAGCAATTCTTATAATTAATTTATTTAATTCCTTTAAATTTTATGCCTTAAGTATATTTAATTAATAATTTAAAAGCATTAATTCTTAAATATTTAAATTAAAGATGCTAAAGGGTTATTAAGTTCTTTTAATCCTTATTTAAATATTATAAAGGCTTAAAAGGTTTTATTAAGTTTATAAAAAAATTATAAACTTATATATATTTATAATGCTTATAAATATTTATAATAAAAGGTAAACATAAGGAAATTATAATAATATATATTTAAGAAAGATTAAATTATATTATTAAATAAATTTAAGAAAAATAATGCTTTATTTAAGTAATTTAAAGCATAGCATTAAATTAATTTTATAATATTAAATGCTTAATTTTTATAAAAATACTTTTAATATTATATTAATATAAAATTTATTTATAATTATTATATTTTTTAAAATTAAATTCTTAATTCTTTTTTTATTTACTTTATATAATATATTTTTAAAGCGCTTTATTTTATAATTTAAGATTTTTAAAAATAAAGGTTTTATTTTAATGGCTTTTTTAAAGGTATTTAAAATTAAATAATTAATAAAGTTAATTAAGTAAATAGCATTATAATTATTTAAAATTATATTTAAGGATAGATAAGGCATAAAATTTAGAGTTATATATATTTTTAAGAAATTAATTATAATTAATAATTATAATAAATTAATTAAAGCATAAATAAATTAATAAAAAGTTAATAAAAATATAATAAAAGTATTATTAATTAATTAATTTTTTAAAATTAAGGTTTTAAAAAGCATAAATTTGCTTTATAAAGAAAAATAAAATAAAAAAAGGAAATTAAAATTTTATCCTTTAATAGCTTTTAAAAATATACTTAAGGAGGTTTTTAATATTTTTAATAAGCTTTATATTTAATCTTTAGGTAAAAAGTTTTTTTAAGTAAGCTTTTAAATTAAGTTTTTATAATAATTTTTTTATAATTATATTTTAATCTTATTATATTTAAGTTCCTTAAAGGTATTTTTAGCTTTAAAATTTATTTTCTTAAAAATATAAAATAAAGGTAATAATAATTAGTAAAAGATTAGGTATATTTCTTTTATTAATTAATTTTTTAATAAAAGCATTTATATATTTTATTTTATTAATATAATTAAAATAATATATTTTTATTTCTTAGTTGCTTTTTTAATTAATTACTTTTTATTTTAAAAGATACTTTTAATTTTAATATAGTAAATATTATAATATTCTTAAAGATTAATGTAAGCTTATTATAATATAAGAATATTATTAACTCTTTAAATAAAATTTTTAAGAAATAAATTAAATTTCTTAATGCATTTTATTTAATAAGTTTTTAATGCTTAAAAATTACTTAATTAAAAGCAATATATATTATAACTATTTATAAAAAGTTATTTAAATTAATAAATCCCTTAATCTTAAGTAATTTATAAGTATAAGCTTATAAATATAAATTTATAAAATCTTAATATTATTATTATAATTTAATACTTAGTTTCTTTACTTTTTTAAAGTATTATTAATATTAAATTTAAAAGGTATTTATTATATTTAACTTAAAAGATATAAGATTATTTTTAATATTTTAAATTATTTATTAAATAAAGAATTATTTTATATTTATTATTTTAATTAAATATAAAGAGAAAATTAAGCTAAATACTATTTTTTATATTTATTTTTAAATCTTTTATTTTTTATTAAATTTAATTACCTTATTAAAAGCTAAGGTAACTTATTATTAAAGATATTAATTATATTTCTTTTTTAATTTATTAAAAGATAAGGGAGAAAATAAAGTAAGTATTGTTTTATTTTTTAAAAGCTTATTATTACTTAAACGCTTTTAATACTTATTATATAAAGCTTTTTAAATATTTTTTCTTTTCTTTTTATGCTATATAAACTAAGAATTTAATTTTAAAATTATATTTAATTACTTAATAAGGGTTATATTTAATATATTAAGGTTTATAAATTCTTAACACCTTTTAATTTAATAATAAGATTATAATATAATAAACTAAGTAAGAAAGAAATAAGTATTTAAATAAATTACTTAATTAATAATGCAGTACCCCCTGAAGCCTAGCGTGGTAGGCCTCTATTAAGCTCTTAATAAGCCTGCAAAAGAGCCCCCTGGGCAACCAGTGGGTCCCTCTCCCTTTTGGCGCAGCGGAAGATTTCGCAACTGCATTAATTAATAAGGTTTAAAGAAGTATTTATAACTATTATATAAATATATGCTTAAAAATAAAAGGAAATAAATAATATAAAATAAATATAATTAAAATATACTTTATATAATTTATTTATAACTTATAAAAAGGAAAGATTATTTTATATAAATTAAGTTTATAATTATAAAAGGCTATAAATATTATAAGGGGTTTAAAAGCATAATTATAAAAACGTTTATCTCTTAAGAGTAGTTTAAAAGGAGGAAATAAAAGAAATTTGGCTATTTAAGCATTCCAGAAAGTGGTTGCAAACTAGGGTTAGGGATGTGCGTGCAACATAATGGGCAGGGACGCTGTGTGGCATCCAGCGGTAAAGCTGTTTGCTCGGGCATATCTGGTTGACGAGAATTGTAACTCAAAATTCCGAGAGGTCAATGTTTCTGTCAGAATATCCAAACTGACATTTTCGATATCGTAGAGTATCTGGCCGGGGAGGTTTAAGCATGGCCAAGTAGTGCATATGTTGTATCCCGCTTAGGAATGGCTACTACCTGGAATCACTACACGGGAATATGTTTGATGGAACATCGCATCTAGGTGTAATGAACACAAGTTCTTTCTCTCAATTTCTCGACTTCTATTCGAGTGACCCGCTGCAAACCCATCGTAGTCTGAGAAGGAAAGTGACATCAGGAAAAGGATTTGTCACACATCGAAGGAACAGTTTTTACCGAGGTATCAACTGGCGATTCGACCACCGTGTAACTTTAAAGGACAGGCAGGCTACTCTTAGTCCACTCCAATATGCCTGAAAGGAGCGTTATTTCTGAGCACGACCACCCGGCCAGACTGCATCCTGTACAGTCCAGCGCTCATCTTTGACGACCCAGCTTCCTTCAGTGTCCGCTTCACATCATCATCTGTTGACCTGGTAGCCCTGTCGATCAAGTTGCGAGTGTCCGGAGAAACGATCTGGGCAATAGTGTGCCATATGTCGCCGTATGTAGAGTGTCTCGTGCGATGAAGGAACAGCCATGATATGACCACAACACAGGTCATGTTGACGAGCAAGATAACAGTGACACACATCAGTCCAATCCAGCTATCTGGTATGCTCACATTCTTGGCGTACACAATGCTGGAGTTGGTGCCAAAGTCAAAGCCTGGCAGAGCCCGGTAGTACTGTGCCTGTGCGAGCCAGAAGATGACAGACTGATAGGCTGGCGCCACGGACCCTGTTTTCTCAAGAGCTGCTTGGAACAAGGTGGAAAAGGAAGGGTTGGGATCGAAAAAGTTCCCGTTCAGGTCGCAGGATGGGCAGAAATAGACCGGGAAGTTCTGAGGCCCTTGCGAAGTGAGGACCCCTCCCTTCACCTTGTGAACCATCTGAATTATGAACTGGTCTGAGAAAACAGTGCCTATGCCCAGCGACGACAGATATTCGAAATTGATGGAGGACGGGAACATCTCCTGAATCTCTGCGTCTGTAAGCTTGGTCGAATTTGTGATTTTGAGTATCCCGCGGCTCGCGTCGTCGCGATGAATGCCCACGCCCATAAGTCTCAAGATGCCTTCGGTAACCCACGACCTTGTAGGGGAGTCAAAGTTCAAAGTTGGCTCCCGAGTACTGTTGGCGCTGTCTGAAGTGATGTTCTCCAGATCAATTGGGAATGCTGACTGACAGACAGTAAAATTGAAAACATTTTCTGGGCTGAACTCATATGAACTCCATTCGCCATTACCAGTAGGTTCAGGAACGGATGGGCCGTAGAGAGGCCCGGAGAAATTGGCGATCATGGCGGTAACATCTGCATCTGTACCACCTGGACCGCTGGTGACGTCGAAGTTCATCACATCGGTAGCATTGGCAGCAGTGTTCAGAGCCAGGAAGACGTTCGAGAATGATCGCTGGAATTTTACACTTTGATCGGTTCCATTGAACAGACAAAGTGTTGTGGGCTTCTTGGGCAGTATCCATGTTGTGTTGGTGTCGTTTTGCACAAAGGGCACGGCGCAGTCGAAAGGAATGCTGTCGCATTTGGCGTTCCCGGGAAAGCAAGAGGAATTACTCCATGATGGTAGCGAATTCCTACTTGCTTTGCCCACGATTCTGGGCCAGTATGCACCAAGCCTGCCTGGTACGTATTGGAGAGCGCCCACAATTCTTGGACGAGTGCATGAGACACGTGAATCCATGGTTATTGCTGCGCCATCGTATTGCCGGATCGACACACGCTGCGGTGAATTGAACGGCAAGAATGCCCGTTTGATGTTTCCAGTGTCATATGTATCTTCCCCCGTCTCGGCCTGCTCAGTCAGGATCTCGGCGAAAGGTGCATATGAAGCTGGAGCTTCACGCCAAGCTTGACTGACCATATTGGTGCTGTTAGCCGGGGGAAACAGCAGTTCTGGCTGAGCTTCAATGATCGGTGTTTGGACGGAAACAGAATTGTCGAGGAGAGCAACATCTCTGAAGTCGGCCAGAAGCAAAGTCGATGTCAATTGCGAAGCGAGTGTGGTGACAAGGAGTAGTAGAAGCATGAAGGCCGGCAATGATCGGAAAAACTTCTTCGGGGTCTTCGCCAGCTTTTCTGCCAGGTCAAATGGGCCACCGTTGACTGCCCTGATGACAGAAAAGAATGCCACCTCAGAAATGACAACATCCCTTGCTTCCAGCATCAATGAAGCCACGAGCGCAGTGCATATAGTCGCTTGTAGATCGATGACGCCTCGCAGGACAAGGGAAGAGAGTGTCACCGCCTGGGCCGCATATTTTTGCAGCATGATCCAGCGCCAAAAAGACATTGCTATGTTTGCTTTCTCTCTGCAATCACTTCCACTCCAGAGATACAACAGAAAGGCAAGTATGAGGAACTCGACGACCCAGCCAAGGATCAGTATTGTAGACGTCCATCTTCCCAGCCGATATGGAACTGTGATGCCAGGGTTTGAATGCGTCCCTGCCTTTGCCTTATCTTCCCATTCCGTATTAATTTCTGTGGGGTTCAGAGCCGTGACTGTCTCTTTTCGTCGGTGGATTATTGATTTCAAAAGCGAGAACATAATTAACATTGGAGTTACCGACGTTGACGCTCCTGTGTAGTATCGTCTTGGAAGGTCACAAAATAGAAGAAATTGAGGTCCAAGAGAATCCTTACAGGCCTTCACGTCCGCTTTTACTATGAATAAATACATTCACCAAAGGCTAGAACAATAAATTTGATCAAAGTCTGACACATGAAACGCAGTCCAGCACAGTTGGTTCCAACTGTCGGGATGCGGCGGTAGGACACAGCCTCTCAGTGGCGGGACATCCAACAGAATGCGCTGGGCGCTTCGACTGCTGAAGCCCCAAATTTGGAATGTGAGTCTTATCTCCATTGGAAGCAAGGGCCGGAATTCATTTCAACGAGACCTGAAAATGTGTGCAGGTCCTCACGATCTGTATTTTGAGGCTAACGGTGAGCTGCGGTCATAATTAACAAATGATTTTCACGAGGAAGACTATCGCCACCAGAGCCTGGCGCTTTGAGTTCATGACAAACTCCTGCTTGCAACCCAAATGTGATAGCTGTGGCTCAAACGTATCGACTACTAGTGGTATGCTCGTATCATTGGGACACGTGAATTGGAGCTGTACAGCAGCCAGGTTCCTCGTCTTCGTGAAATTTCAGATCTACACAAACCCCGTCGGAACAACATTCGGTGGCACAATCGGTATCGTAGGTGCACAAGTCTCCCAAGAACCCACTTGCACCGTCGGGTGCTATCTTTGAGGCTGTTCCTAAATATTCCAAGCTATTTTGGCCATCCAAATGTTGTGGAAGTGCCAAGACTGGTACTGCTACTGTGCATCAGAGTCAGCTCACATCACCCAGATTTGGCCGAGGTTAGAGAGCTCACCAAGCAGAACCGTCAAGGTTGCGAGGAGGGATGACATGCTCATAGAATTTGCCTGCGGTGGTGAAGGTTTTGTTGCTTTCTTCGCAGTGATAAACGTAATGAAGAAGCTCTTGTGGCCGTTGTTCCCACAGCTGACTTTCTCAATGATGAGCATGTCTTTCTCTTTGCGGGGACAGAAAACTGTGACATGGCAAATGTGAATTTATAAGTTGAGTACATATGCCGATGAATATCATGATCACGTTGGAATCCTTATTTCACTACAAGCAATGCCATCTGAATTGGGTGTCGTCGGCCAGGAGCAATTTCAGTAGTAATTTGAACACAACAACCGTCTGATGCGTTTGATCCTCTTTAGATCTCAACTTCGAGTTGCCAATGAGTTCGGAAAATAAGACTATTTCGATACTGCCGACAAGGGCGGTACGCCCTTTGCTGCGGCATAAGAAGTCCAAGCCATCTCCTCAAAGGCTCTGAGCCAGTTGATCTTGGGTGTCAAGCGATGTAAATTTAGCAGCTCCGAATATCCGATCGTCCATACCTCCAATACTTCACGAATGTGCGCCCAACGCAGCTTTAGCCGCCCGCATTTCTAGTCACCACAAAACTCGCGCCTATCTACAGGTACGTATGGCTGACCTCAACGAACAGGTATCACAGAACTAAGACGATGTTACATGCGACGAGTAGTGCCAGTTGGGTCCAGGAAAGAGTACACTACCTACATAGACGGCCCGGACAAAGCCGTTCATCAGGCGCCGAGGCTCCTGGCGTGCCGACCATCCCATCCGGCCCGACGTTTGATCGAGCTGTCAGAAATGCATGACAGGAATGAAAACGTGTTGTTGTCGTATTTGCCATCCTTGGGACTGAAAGTTTAGCCGCCAATAACCCTGACCGCGCAGCTGCGCCTCATGCATGAGGACCAACACTTCGCAACTATTCGACAGTCAACCCTGACCCGAATCCTCGGAACCTGGCCAGATTCAGGAGGGACCAAAAATCGTGCGACTGGCGGCACAGGTTTACCAAGCGCTTAATTCCACAGCTCTAAGCAACCGCGTGACATCCTTGCGGAGGAAATGCAACCCGGCCGCCTGGTAACGAATCGCCAGATCAGAAACATGGATCCGAGCATTAGTACCAGGCATGAGAAGTCGCGCTGCCCATGCCCCTACTCCTGTTCCTGCTCCTGAAAATTGTATGTAAAATTTCCCTGCAATCAGCACTGAGGAGCTTTGGCGCTATCAGGCAATTTGTCCTCTTCTCGCGCGACTTTCCCAGCTTTCAGTTGATTTTATTTTAATTTTGCCCTCATTTTCTTCACAAACAGGTCAACAGCACTTGAGGAAGGAAGATACGAACAGAGGGAGCAGCTTAATTCAGAATAGACCAGTACAAGGTGATGCATGGAAGTATAAGGAGCTCTGACCAGTCTCTTCCTTCAAGCTGTCAACTCAATTGATGACGTTCTCATCGTATTGAGCATCATTTGTGCCTAAAACGGGATCCGGTAACGTCTAGTCAGATCAATTTACAGATTACAGCGATCCTAAACGCCCTCATGTTAGTTGGCCCCATTTACCGGAGACACCTTCTTCCGCCGATGTTATGGCGAGCCCCGGTCAAGTGATCAGCTACATATTCCACATTCGTGGGCAAGGCTGGCTTGCGACCGGGGCTTCATTGGTGCCAGGGTGTCAGTAGAGGGAGTTCTCTTGCAAATCCTCCTACTACAAAAACCAGAAGTGCTGGGAAAGCGCGTTCCTGAATGCTGAAGGCGCCAATGGTGCGAATATTACAGGCAAGCACGGGTCATTTTGCTGTCCAATCATTTTCGTGGAAACCGCTTTCTTTAAATTGTTTGTTGAGTGTGGGAGTCCCACTGCTGTCTGGGCAAGGCCTTTAACAATCACAGGGCGGCCCAAGCAAAACACAATCAACACACAACAGAATTTCCACCATCAATCGAGCTCGAGGCCAAATAGAGATAAAGCCCAAAAGTTCAACTACCTTCTCTCGTGTGTATTCCAGTTCAAGAGAGCCAAATGCTTCACCCTTGAAAAATGATACAGAGCGGCAGCCTTAGACGCAGCGCGCGCCTTGCAGCTCTCGGGCAGAAGCGACGTGGCCGTCGCTGGATTGGCATCATATACCTGCCCCCGGAACTGCGACAAATGGTCGTGCGCGAACTCATTCACGCGGCAAAAGGACCGTGAGTAACTCAGCTAAGCACAGCCTCCACACGCTTCAAGCTATCTCTGTCGCAAACGCTGACTTGAGTATGTACAGCGAGGTGTACGTGGGTAAAGGCAGTCGCCTTCCGGTGCTGATGGAACCCATCATCGATACCCGCAGCGTACCACTTTTCCACAGCTCAGTCACCGACACCATGGAAATGTGCGTAGCCATCCTTAAGGGCGTAATACACATATGTGTTCCAATTGGAGATAGGTATAGCGCAAGGTTGCCGATTGCGAACTAACAAAACATAGCGGCTTTCCCCGTGACTATTCGCATTTGCCTACCCACCATGAACAGAGCTGGGCCCCGGCTTATCGCAAACTCCGACCACTGATGGCTTGCAAGGGCCTCTATTACGAAGCGACCGCTATTTTCTTCCGAGAGAAACATTTTGTTCTGGGCAGTAAGCATGCACCAAAACTTTCCTCCTCCATTCATAGTTCATCGAATGCCAGGAATCCTACTGAAGCCAGAGGTTGGGCGGTCCTTGGAGGCCGCGAGCCTCGTGGACAGTTTGCCAAATCCTGGAATCAACCCAAGGAAGAATGTGAACTCAACTGACAAGAGATCCAAAGGCTCCACCTATGCGCATGCGTGGCTCCGACGGATCGGCCAGCGGAATCAAGTCAACCTTCGAAATATCCGACTGAAGATACATAAAGAGTTAACGTCCACAGGAGGCCTCAACGCTAGCGGTAGTCTCTGGTTCGAAGTTCTCAAGAAGCTCGCACGCTCAGCTCGTGATCTCAGGGTCCTCGGCTTCCAATTCGATGATGATGTTGACCTTTGGCGATGCTCCTTGTTGCGTTCTTTCCTGCGAATGAAGAGTTTTCAGAGACTGGATCAGATTGACTTCTTCCACTGCCTCCTTCCATCGAGGATAAGGTCAGAGGAGTTCCTGGCCATGATTGCCACATCAACAGGCTGCGCCTCCATCCGCTGTTTAGAGCTTTCTGACACGGAAGAGAGAGGATTTAGACTCATTCGGAGAGCCTCCCATGGCAACAACGGACAGATACTTTTATCAGAAGAGATTTAGGCTAAGGTGTGAGGGACAGTAAGTCAGGAGAACATGGTCTGACGTGACTAGGGTACAATTTCCACAAACGGTGGGGGCGAGTTTGAGGAGTGTTGGACCTGCCGACTCCAGAAAGTCTGTTCTTTCATGGTTACATGTAAGAATTGGATCATTGTTAATGGTGCTTACCCACCAGCTTCTAGATTGGGGCCTGTTGGTCAGGTAGCTGCCAGCTCCATGGGATACACTGGAATGCTTTGAGCACGGTTTGGTAGCATTAGAGTAGACACAGGTATTCGGTGTATCTTAACGAAACTGAAAATTGGCAGATTTGACCTCGGCTGTTGAGCGAGTGATGTACTGACGAGAACCATGGGCACATGATGTTGCCTAAGCTCAGTCAATGTAGAACATGGGATTAATACGCCTTGGGCTCTACATTTGGAGGATTATTACGCGTAATGAATGGCCTTCAGGTTTAATCTTCAGTAGGTCCTCCAATATCGTCACAGAAATCCCACGCAATAGCGAGTAATTCAACACAACGTCTTGTCTCGACTAAACTGAGGTCAAATGCACCGGTGACGGCGTGGTCCTTTCATCTGACAACATCCGCCGCGCGGTCCAACCCTCGTTTTACGATAGCCACCTCCCCCTTAGCTACGAACAAGACATCGCCCAGTCTTGAAACTCTGACCAACAGCTCTCTATTCGTCCGTAGCCACCCCAAGGGCGGTGCGAAATGATGCACGACGCCTTCGCTCTTGCCCATGCTTAGCCCAGGGGCATTCCCAACCGCACCCGCCTTCACAGAGCAGACCCAGCCATCAACATGTAGGAAGATCAGGCGATCCCTGTACATTCCGACGATGATATCGATGACTTCATGTACAGGTTCGGACCCCGTCAAGGCCATGATGAGCTGGTCGGTCGCTTTCGGGGGCAGCGCGGATGCCAGGAAGCACACATCCTGGTCCCCTGAGAGCCGCGTCCAGTACTCTGGCCAAGTCTTGTTGTGTATGATACTGCCAGCTGCGTATTTGCACCACTGAATATGGTCACGGCGCTGTGGACGGCAAGGTGATGGATCTCAGGCTCGAGGGCCGCTTCCACTTCCAGCTTGACTGCTTCAGCTCTTGCTGATGTCGACGCTGTTGCCTGCAGAGACTCCCAGTCATGGATATGGAATTCATGTCCTACTATGTGCATGACAAGCGATGGGTCCAAAGGATGATGTGTCCAGACGTAGGACCCACGGCCATGGTGTTGACATTTCAGGGGCGCGACGAGCTCCTTGCCGTCGGCCATCGAGTGTAGACATGCTTGATCGTTGGAAACAATCAGCAGACGTGTTAGGTCTTTATTGATAAGGAACTGCTGGACTCCTGTGACAGATGCTCGGTGGGAAAACACTTGCTGTGCGGACCATTCCTTCTTCGTGTTCTTCGACAGCTTATGGACCATGAGGAAACCGGCGGTGTCTGCGCTCACAAGAAGTTTGAGCTGCCCCTTGACGCCGAGAATGAGATCTTTGACGCTTGCCACGTGCGAGAAGAGGACACCCGCTTGTAGGCCTGTTCTGGTCTCGTGAGCTGAAACAGTGTTGTCCTCCCTGCCGACAAAAAAGGTCTGTCCTTCCGGGTCGCAAGAAATGGCGGTGATCTGGCTGAATGCCTCGTCGCCTTCTTCGAGCACCTCATCCTGGCTACTAGATGCAAGAGATGGTGACCGCACGCTGTTATGGCCTACAGTGCTGCAGGATCCCAGATACGGCAGTTCCGTCCTCCCGCGCGTATCACAATGAAGCGCTCGCTGTCTGCACTGAAGCTCAGAGCGGCGACGGTACCATCCTCCGGATGCGGTAGAGCCTGTGAAGTGTCTCAAAGTCATACAGCTCGATGGCACCGTCTTTTCGGGCAGCAGCGAGAGTCCTCCCGTCCGGAGACGAGGATAGATGGGAGAACCAGGCGGGTGTGACACGCGCTTGGATTGTGCCTTGCTCCACGTCAAAGAGCACTAGATCGGAGCACGAGAAAGAGACAGCGAGAAGTGGGCTTGCAGGGAGATTGCTAAAGGCCATGGCGTAAATAGATATGGACAGGTGCTGGTCGATGCCATCAGAGAGGCCATCCTGATGGTCGAAGATTTGGTAAGATTCCTGGTCATAGTTGTAGACTAGGACATGTCTGTGTCGGTAACCCAAGGCAAGGAGGCCTAGATCCTTGTTGAAGGCCGCTTGCTCGGCAGCAATGCCGGTGTACCAGGTGTAATGTGGCTCTTCGAGGATGTCAATCCAGCTCGTGGAGCTCGTAGAGCGGTTAATGAGATTCAGGGCCAGGATTGTGTTATTCGCCAGAGCGATCAGCAGCATTTGGTCATCGTCGATGAATGCCATGGCGAGGATGCTTTGCTTGCAGGAAACTTCCCATTGCTGTTTGCAAGTTTCCGTGTTCCATAAACGGATGAGTCTTTTGCTTGCATTGGCCAGTAGGGATTTGGAAATGGCGTATTCAAGGTGGAGGATAGGCTGCTGGTGACCCAGGACTGTTTCTTCCAGACTGGTTTGGTTATTGAAAATGGCGATCCTTTCGAGCGAGGTGCCAATATAAAAGTTGTTATCAGTAGTTGCGACCGAATTCAGGCGCTCGCGATGGACCATTCCTGAGGCCATCTGCTGTGGAGGACTTAGTGCGAGTGTACATAGACAGTCATCCTAAGTTTGAGACGAGAGCCCTGAGATAGTTAAAGTTGCTCCCATCCCACGCGAGAACTGCGCATGAGGAGCAGTATCCGGAGGGCAAAATGCTGGTATAATGTGTAGTATTGACTCCGGATGCATTAGAAGTTGTCGACCAAACTTGCTCATAAGTTTCACCAAGTTAATAGATCAGTCCTTGATTACGACCACCTCTTCTCCAAGTAATAAGTCTGTTTGGGACTTGCGGCGGAGGAAGACTTTGAGTACTTGAGCGAAGCGGAGAACCGCGTCCAGCTTCTCTCTCTTAGCTAGCTCTTCGATTCAGGATAGGACGTTGGTTTTCAAAAAGGTAGCTAATGCCGCCAGTATTTCGGGGTTGAGGGCTGAGCTCTTGTTGACTTAGCTTTTTTGGAGATAAGATAGCCTGTCCATTGGGGGGGGGGCATTATATTTTGGTAGATCATGAATGAATAGATATATGATCTGAAAACAAACTTGAGTCTCAGTGATACCCATATTGTTCATACTGTTGTCGCCGCAGCATATGGGACCCGGATCACACAGCACCAGAGATAGACTACTCTACTTCAACGCAATGTGACCCGCTAGCTCCGTTAGTCTTCAGTGTCCAATAGATGTCTTGATGGCCCTGGACTCCACAGTGTTTGCCCCTGCTTGGAGGTCACCAGCGCTTGTGTCTGCAACTGCGTATTGAGGATACGCGGTGAAGCTCTTCCTGGAGATGCCCACAGATGATGAGCGAGATCCTCACTGTCCCTTGTGACTGATAGAGTAGTTAGCCAGGGCCAAGGAAATCTACTAGGCAGGTTAGAAAGGCTGTGGAAGTCCGCCATGCCAATTTATGGATTATCCGGGATTGTAAATGCTGCTGCAATTGAAGTTCTTCCCTGGGGGCTTGGGGACGTCAATAAATGGCAGCTTCAACCTGTCTTGCGACCAGTGATAATTGTATAGCTGTGGTATGTTCTTCTTAACGTTTCAGTAGTAAATAGTGCTGTGACAAACTTGGCTGTGTTGCCAGTGAAGACCACTCAATGGCCGGCTGGCCGGCTAGGGTCAATTTGACGCTTAGTCAGACGCACAAGACTGTTATGTGAGTTTTGTTTTTTACGGGAAGCTCAGAGCTGCTAGACCTGGCGGCGAAGAATGGCAATCATGGCCTGGCAGTAGACAATTGCGTTCAGGGACGTTGCAGATCTGTTGCTGTACGCATGACCAGTGGCAAGGGCGAGCACGTTGCGGGTCATTCTTGTAAGCTTTATCGCCCCATCGTGTTGAGGCCTGATGATCCTTCCCTGGGTGAGCATCCCTTCTTACACAGTAAAGGGGCAGGGGGGCAAACTCTAGAGAATTGTGGTCTGCACGACGCCCCCCGGACCCCGCTCAAGGTGCTTGTCCAGCAGATAGTTCGTTGGTCGGCTGATAGAAAGATGGACAACTGGGCAGAAACAAGTCGCACTAACCCAGTCTTGCTGTGTGTTACCTCTTCCACGGAACAGAAGGTCGGTGAGGCAGACAATTTGCCGCAGGGGCGAATGTGTGCGGCAGCGGCAGCGGCAACTACCTAGGTAAGGACCTTGGTACCCAGGCAGGGCAAAAACCATCTAATAACTGTCTTGCTGTTCGGGCTGCCGGGGTGGTCTGTGGCCTGTGGTCTGCGCCGACCAACGAAACTGATCCACGCAACCCCAAACAGGTTGTTTCACGAATCAATCAACCACTCACTCTCGTGACTGGAAAAAGACCAGAACAACCGACGCTGTGCTGTGGATAGACTATCATGTCTGCAGCACAGAAGAGAACAAGTCAAGAGGATGGCACTGACCCGGCCCCTGACAATGGGGACCAGCCGCCCAAAAAGACAAAGCTCAGCCCGTCCGACGGTGGCGACGAGACCGCTGTCCTCCAGCGCCACCTGGACGAGGCTTTGGATTTCATCAACAGCTGTGGGCTCGCCTCAAGTACGACATCCAACCTCACATGCCACACCTGGTCAGCGCCGGACTGACCCTGCTGTTTCCAGAAGCACCCCACACCCTCCAGGCCCTCCTGGAATCCCGCCCAAATGTTGCCGAGGGCATGGCACAGCAGATCAAGACCAGGATATACGACACCTGGGAGCCGCTCTGCGCCGACACCTCTGGCAAACAGACCGGGATCCACTCGTCTGACCTCAGTTCCGCCCAGTGCTCTCACTTCCCCGCCATCGAGAGGCTGGCGAGGCTGCCCAACGAGCACAGCCTGCGCCTGGCCTACGAGCTTACCTGGTACCTTAAGGACAACTCGTACGGGGACATGAACGAGGACCGTGGGTTTGGCAACCGCCCATCGGATGAGCAAGGCGACATGCTGCTTGCCCGCCTGATCAGGGACCGCCGCGCCGCCGGCGAAACCTGGGACTATAAGCGTGACTTGGTTGACATTGACCGCGAGGCACAGCACATGGCCGGCTTTGGCGTCGAGAGTTGGTATCCCGAGTCCCGGGCGCTTCTAAGGGAGGCCCTCCGCTCTGCGAGCCAGGGATCAGACAAGGAGGCAGAGAATCAGCCATCCCCTGTCCCGAGCAAACACAAGCTTACGAAAGCAAACTTGGACATGTTCAGCGCGTATGAGAAGGATCGAAGGAGTAAGTACTTGTCATTCCCGGTCATTGGGTGGGGTTTTGCAGGCAGTACTGGAGATGGTTGACTCGCCTCAGAATATGGCAATCTGCCCGACCCCTAGCCGGAACCCCTATGTCGTCTTCCGGAATCAACACCTACAAATAAACTTTCCTCAGGGGAAGCATATAATGCTCCCGCTCACATCTACGGAGAAATCGGCAACAGCATTCTCCACCCCCTTCCTATCTCGAGTCCGCCCCGGAGAACTCTTCTGGATCGATCGAACGTGCATTAGCGATACAGGTATCCCACCCAACCAGAACGTGCTAACAACCAGCTCTTTCTGCTCGAAAGGAAGACGTCGGTGCCCTGTGCGGCGACATCCCAGGGCCACCATCCAGCATTGCCCCGGGACACTCGGCACCGAGTCGGCCGCCAAGGTTGACTGTCCGCCTGAAACTCCGGGCAGCGGCCATTTTTATCGCCTCGATCACGTAGGCCACGCCTCTCTCAATTTTATTCCGTTCTTACACATTTCTGCATTTTACAACCGTCTTCAGGCAAACTGAAACCATTGCTGGTTCTTGCTGGCTCCACCACATATCGTTGTTTGAGAGAGAAAGCGCTCTGTGCTCTGAACGACACGCCAGCTTTGGCCTTTGAAGACTCCAACTTTTGTTTTCCTTTCAAGTTTCCGCTGCAAACCAGCCAATGGGAAGTTTCCGTCAAGGGAATGGCGCGCAAGCTCATCGCACAATCGAGGCTGGACCCCATTCACTCGAGGATGACAGTGAAACGGAGGTGACTCGACTTTTAGGGGCAGAAGAAGCACCTGGAGATGGACGTGGAGCAGGTCATATTCCAAGGCACCAGGTAATCGTGGACGGGCAGGCTGCCACTGTTGCACAAACGCCTGCTGAACCACGCCCAGTGAGCGCGCCGCAGAAGGAGAAGAAGGAGACAGTCTCGTGGAAAGACCTCCCTCAAAAAACGCAGCTCGTCGTCATCACCCTGACGAGGCTGTCCGAGCCTCTCGTTCAGACCAGCCTGCAGGCTTACATGTTTTACCAGCTGAAATGGTTCGACCCAAGTCTTTCTGACTCTGTCATCTCAGGCCAGGCGGGTGTCCTGCACGCTTCTTTCACGGCGGCTCAGCTGCTCACTGCCATGATGTGGGGTCGAGTCGCTGATTCGAGTCGGTTCGGCCGTAAGAAGGTCATTTTGATCGGCCTGACTGGCACCATGATATCATGCTTGGGTTTCGGATTTAGCAAGACATTCTGGCAGGCTTTATTTTTTCGATGCCTCGGAGGAGTGACGAATGGCAATGTGGGCGTCCTCAGGACCATGATCAGTGAGATTGTGAGAGAGAAGAAATACCGTAGGTCTATGGTTTCCCAATTCCCTACCCTAGGCAACAAAGACAAAGCCCCAGAGTGCTGTTTTCAAAACAGAGATACCCCAAGACTGTGCCTCTTCACATGGCAGTTACTGAAATTCATCGCGACAGAGTCAAGGGCATTCCTCCTGCTTCCCATGACATTCAATATCGGTGTCATCATCGGGCCAATTCTTGGAGGAGTACTCGCAGATCCGGCAGCTAGCTATCCGGACTTGTTCGGCGAGACGAGGTTCTTCCTCAACTTCCCCTACGCTATGCCGAATCTTGTCAGCGCGTTCTTTCTGCTTTCTGCGTCTCTGACAGCCTGGATGTGTCTGGAAGAGGTGAGCCACTGGATGCTACCTGTTAACATAAGTACACTTGCTCACAGCAAGGCAGACGCTCGATGCGCGGGTTGACAAGAGAGACTGGGGAATTGAACTGCGCAAAAAGCTCGTTTCAGCCGTCTCTGATTACCTTTCTCGCAACAAGCTTGCCGCAGGGTACACGCCGTTGCCAGCTCGAGAGGAAGCCAGGACCAGCGTCGAGATGACACCCTCGAGGACCCCGTCACCAGCCACACCGACCGTCCCAAAGCCGTCGAAGCCGGCCAAACGCCAGCCGCGCTACACGCAGCGCCTGCCCTTCCGGCGCATCTTCACACGCAACGTGTGTCTCACCCTCCTGGCGCGCTTCTGTCTCGCCTTCCACGTTGGCACGTTCAACAGCCTGTGGTTCGTGTTCCTGTCGACGCCGGTCTACGACCCGAACAAGCCGTCAGACGGCCCAGGCCGCCACCTCCCGTTCGTCTTCACCGGCGGGCTGGGGCTTCCCCCCGCCAAGGTCGGCACGGCGATGGCGGTCCTGGGGGTCCTCGGCATCTCGCTGCAGCTCTTCGTCTACCCGGCCCTGTCGGCGCGCCTCGGGACCGTCAGGTGCCTGCGCATGTCCCTCGTGTGCTTCCCAATGGCCTACTTCCTCGCGCCATACCTCTCGCTCGTGCCGAGCTCCACGGAGCCCCCGGGCCCCAAGTCCGGCCCGGGCATATGGGTTGCTATCTCCGGGGTGCTGCTATGTCAGGTCGTCGGCAGGACGTTCGCGGCGCCGAACATGGCAATCCTCGTTAATAATTGCTCGCCGCACCCGAGCGTCCTGGGGACCTTCCACGGGCTGGCGCAGACCTGTAGCTCGGCCGCCAGGACCTTGGGGCCGGTGCTGTGTGGGTTTCTGTACGGCGTTGGGCTGGCGCATGGGGTCGTCGGTGGCGTGTGGTGGGGCCTGAGTTTGTGGGCTGCCATGGGGTGGTTGACGAGTTGGCTGCTGAAAGAAGGCGATGGGCACGAAATTTGGCTGGAAGGCGACGAAGAAGATGACGGCGTAGAAACAACGAAAACTGTCTAGACCGTGTCAGAGCGCAGCGAGCGTCAAATCCAGTGGCTGTTGACATTGTTTGGTGTATTGTGGGCTTCTAAGTTGTCACAGGATATACTATTTATTGAATGGGGCTCGGGTATTCCTATAGGCGTGTGGCATGATTGTTTCGAGAAAATAGACTCAGACCATAGATTCAGCAATGTATTTGGATTATTCACCTACATAAGAAGACTTTAAAGGGAAAATTACCCTTGCCAGGCGCTGGGAAAGGCTGGCAGAGTAGATGTCATGTTGAGAAGAGGACCTCTGTTCAAGAAGTAAATGTGCTTTACTCTGCAAAAAGTTCGACTTCGATTCCTAAGCCCAACCCCTCCCCAAGATAGGACATGCATATACGAATCTAGTCGATTCCATCGAATCCAAGACGATAGATTACCGCCCGCCGGATTGTGCTGCCGATATAGTGGGTCACTACCCATGTCTTGATATGGTGTGAACTAGTGAGTAGTCTATAGCAGCAAAATGGAGAATAGCCTCATGCAAATGCCCAATCAGAAGACTTCTATAGCTGATGTCCCCTTACATGCTGCTGCTGACGTATCGATGCATGCTTGGCATCCATTCGGCCGGAGCTGGGCAGAGACCAGACCAGGAGCACTTGAGCCAAGTGGGTTCATCTCACCTGGAGAGGGGGAGGGGTTCGCACAGGATACTCAGAACTGAATATTTGGAACCTCGGCACCTACATGATAGACCCGTCTTCCTGATCACTCATGTCTGTTACAACATTCAGTACGCTACAGGCCAATTGAGCACATTTGGCTGCTGGCGGTACAGTCATGGACAACCAGACTACCAAAGCAAGCGGCATCATTGATGCTGCGGCCAATGCAACTCGGTGGTCGTCACTGGTGTTTCTCTCTCTATCTCTACTCACGTTCTGGTATCTAGTCAATCACTTCATCTCGCCTGTCAGGGACTATCCAGGCCCTTTCTTAGCCAGTGAGTGTATCATTTCCCCTACCCTCCATTCTCAAGGTCTCTAATGACCATGAAGAGTACACGAATCTCTGGAGAACTTGGCACGCTTCTCGTCGCAACATCCATCTGGTATACCAGGAGCTTCACAAAAAGTATGGACCCATCGTGCGCGTCGGGCCCAACGTGCTAGACGTTGATCTCCCAGAGATCGTAAAGCCGGCCTTCAACGACATCAAAGGTGACTGGCAAAAGGTAAGGAATCATACTTTGTGTGAATGATGGTGACGAGGATCTGAGTTTCCATCAATAGACCGACTTTTATCACAGCAGCAGTGCGCAAGTCAGTGGGAAGCTCATATTTCAATCTTTTCAGTGAGACGGACGCAAAGAAGCATGCCAGGGAGAAGAGACCTGTCGCAAAGTATTACTCTAAGGGGGCCGTCGCAGCCTTGGAGCCTCATGTGAACGCCATGATATCCAAACTTTGTCAGTCCCTGGATAGTCGCTTTGCCAATAGCGGGACAGGCTTCGACCTGGGACCGTGGTTACTATTCTGTACGTTCAAAACTTGATGCATTCATCCAAAGCTTCATATACTCTGCCTTTGGACCGTTCTAGAGTCTTGCCTAGCAACTTATCATGGAATGCAGACTAACATGATCGAGATGCCTGGGACGTGGTAGGGGCCGTGACATTCAGCCGACCGCTCGTACCTCGACAAAGGCGACGACTTTGACGGAACCCTGAGAGACTCGGCGAGAGTCCAAGACTATTTCTCTCTCGTAGGGGCAATGCCTTATCTGGACAAATGGCTTGGCAAGAACCCCATCGTGCAAATCGGGACACCGCCCTTCGGTGCCATGACGGGCAGAATCGTGAAGTACCTAACCGATCGGTACCAAGGCAACGACAGAGACTACCACGACCCGGAGGAACCCGACTTTCTGGACCACTTCATCGAGGCTAAGGAGGCAGACCCGGAGGACGTCGACGATGCGCAGATCGTCTCGTGGCTGATGATCAACGTGCTGGCCGGGGCCGATACCACAGCCCTGGCCCTCAAGACGGCCTTCTACTACTGCCTCCGGGACGAGCGCATCTGGCAGCGGCTGAGGAAGGAGCTCCTGGATGCGGGTGCGCGAGAGGCGACGCCTGTCCCCTATGAGGTCGCGCACTCAGCGCCCTATCTTGAAGCGGTGGTTCGCGAGGCACTTCGCACTCTGCCTGGTATATCAATGTCGCTGGAGCGGTATGTTCCCAGGGACGGTCATCGACTCTCGGACGGCAGCTTTCTCCCGGGTGGTAGCACCGTTGGGGTCAACCCTTATCTGATCGCCAGGAATAAGGGGATATACGGGGATGACGTGGAAGAGTTCAGACCGGAGAGGTGGCTGCGCGATGAGGCTGCTGGCGAGACGCCAGAGCAGTTCGAAGCCCGTCTTGCTGCGATGAACAGCGTTGACCTGACCTGTAAGCACAATTCTTCTCCTTTTACAGTTCCCTATCTGTCGTGTTTCGAAATACTCCAGAATACATCGCTTGACGTTCCGGAGTAGGCAATTAACACATACTAGTTGGAGGAGGCAGACGAATCTGTATCGGCAAAAATCTTGGACTTTTCCAAGTGTGCAAGGTTCTTGCAACGTTGGTCACGTCGTACGAAATGGAACTGGTCGACCCGAAAGGAAAGTGGAAGATTATCAATAGCTGGTTCCCCAGGCAAGAGGGTGGGTTAGATATCCGGATTACAAGACGGAAGAGTGCATAGGATGTCATCTGGTCATGGCTCCAGTCCGAAGCCTGCTCAGGTGTAGAAGAGGGAAAACAAGGAACTTAAGTGCTATGACTCTTGCATTCATCATGCTTGCTGCTGTTCGCACACCCTCGCTCATGGTATTAACCAAACGAGATGCTATATACGATGTACTAACACTGTAACAGCGGATGTACTGGGCTTCCAAGCCCTGGCGTTCTGTTTATTTGTCTTGTTAAAGTTTCGTAAGTGAGCGAGAATATTATGAGACGTTCATAACTCGGTGTGAAAAAGAGACGGTAAAGCATGTATAAGCTTCCTCCATGCCTGCCAATGCATGTAGTTGCAACTTGCGACCCGCACTGTGGATGATGAAGAGATATTTGTCTTCTTGTCTCGTTCAGTGAAGGACACTTCACTCTGATCCATCAATGCGATGATGGCCAAAAACGCCTCATACGTTCTGAGGTATGGGATCGGTACCTCTAATATTGGCAATAAGTACTCCCTATTGGTGCTTGATCTTAAGTGCATGTGATACCTGCACACAATACTAGTAGGGCAAACCGTTTGGCGGCCTCCGGGTTACGAAGGGCTAAGTCTGTCACAGGGCATGAGATTTGGCATGTCATGACCAAGTCCTGCTTCTGCCGACTTATCCACCGACTGCAAATATCCACATAGACACAGTCAATGCATGCGGGTAGTGGCATTGCAGCTCACCCGGTCACGTCTCAGTTTCCGGGTATCCTACCCCTGAGGCGGGATTTCGGCAGCTGTTGCAGACCACGGCGGCAGTGCGGTCCAAAATGATTGGGAGGTGGACATGCAAGATCAGCGGCATCCAGAATCATTTGCCGCTTGTGCAGGTAGTGTGGAAGATAAAAAAAGACTGTCGAGATTGTAGGCGGTTCGGCGACGAATGAGAACGCTCACATTCGTGATCACTGTGAATGCGCCACGACGGGTGTCTTGGACTGCGACCTGGTTGAGTATTTCAATTTGGAAGATCCCGCTCTCAGACTGAAGATGAGCGAGACTGGATTCGCTTTACGTTCTCTCCAGTTGCAATTTTCAATCTCGGAGAAAAGATGGTGAAGTTGAACCTCGCAGGAGCCGTGCTGGCCGCGGCAGGTAAGACTTCCCTGCCCCCACTTCTACCCCTGCACCGACCAACTTCCTCCATGACACCCTAACCCTCCCCTGTCGCTCAACATCACATCGCCACACTGAAGCAGCTCTTTTGTCATGACAGTTTGTTTAATCCTAGACTTGAAGATATGTGTGCTGACTGATGGTGTAAAGCCCTGATTGCATCCTCTCTAGCTGCGCAATCGACCTTCATCGCCCCCACTCAATCCGTCGCCTTCGCGCTGAGCATTCCGGATGATGCCAGCAACGATGACATCTACTTCAGCATTGCCATGGCCCGCGGGCTGAGCTGGGCTTCCGTTGGAATTGGTGGGCACAAAATGCCCGGGTCCCTCATGTTCATGATATACCCTTCAGCATCCGAGAAAAACGTGACCTTCTCACCCCGCCTCGCAACCGACCACACGGAGCCAGAATTCTACCCCAGCCTGGACTTCGAGACACTATCCAACGCCACAGGCCTGGTGAACGAGACGACATATATTTACAGCGCCGTCTGCCACAACTGTCGGACCTGGCGGGGCGGCTCCCTCGATGTGAACAGCACTTCGCAGCAGTTCATCTTCGCGACGGGGCCGGGTGGGGAAGAGGGCAGCGACAGCGACCAGGCATCGGTGAAGCTTCACTACGAACACGGTGCCTTCACCATGGACATGCGGCATGCCACTGGCCCTGCCGGCCCCGCAGTGTTGAACGCCGTCACGGCGGACGACAACGAGGGATCCGTGTTGGTGGGTGAGCCTGTTGAGGGTATGAACGACTGGGTGGCTGTGATCCATGCCGTGTTTATGATAGGGTGTTTCGTCGGCCTAATGCCTTTTGGTATCTTGATACTGCGCCTAGGTGGGTGGGTAAGATGGCATGGGCTCAACCAGGGCGTTGCCATGATTGGTGTGATTGTAGGCCTGGGACTGGGAATTAAGGCCGGCACGCTTTACAACAGGGTAAGCTTCATCCTGAGAGAAAGGAGAAAGAGGAAAATGATGTGGTTTTACTGACTGGACGGCGCGACAGACCAAGAACTTCAACACGGCTCACCAGGTCATTGGCATCATCGTCTTCATATTCATCCTGGCCCAGTTCACGTTGGGTGTCATGCACCATCGAGTTTTCAAGAAGACCCAGCAGCCCACCAAGTTCGCCCCAATCCACGTCTGGCTGGGCAGGGCAGCCATCATTTTGGGGATAGTGAATGCCTTCCTGTATGTTCTCAACCCTGTTATCTCACCTTACCTCTGGACAGAACGCAAAACTGACGCGATTATGCAGCGGTTTCCCACTTGCCCTGTCTCCCCGGCACAACTACACGCTGCTGGGACTCGTCATCGCCGTCTCCTCGGTCATCCTCATCTTGCTTTCCATGAGGCTGGTGTTCATGAGACGTCGTCAGCGCCGTGAGGAGGAGAGACGGAATGAGGGGCCCACTGGGTATCAGGCCGAGCCGTGGATGGCACCTGGCTTGCACCAGCACAGCAACGCTGGCTCCTTTGAGATGGGATCTCTAAGGAAGAGCGGCAGTACTACGGTTGTCGAGGCTAGACCTCCGCCGGCTTATGCGTAGCGTAGCATGAAGAATGAGAAGAACTTGTTACGCTGACTGGGATGCTCACATGCTCATAAAGATGCTGGATCTGTTGGAAGTGAATAAAGAAATATCTGGACATGACGGGCTTTGAAGGTCTGGCCTCTGCTGTGCCTCGATTCGCTTGCGGCAGACTGCAGAAGCGAACGCCAATCGATGCTGATCATGCAGACATGGCTGTCAGCCGCAAGGCGAGCACCCGACTCATGCACATTGCGCGCAAGATTCCAACCCTTGGAAGTTACCAGTGCCCATTTTGGCGTAGTTTACACGATAGTCTGCTGCGAAACGGCGTCGCGGCCAAACTATGGGGGACAGACATGTCGTCGAGAGACGGAGTCGGATCTTGTCTAAGCCCAGATCCGCCCGTGCCTCGGCTGGACGGGGGCTTTGTGGGGGAAGCCAAGCTAGCTTAATCTCCGCCCGAGGAACGCGTGGATCGCCGTCTCTATTCCAGCCTGCAACCGCGAACCCCAAACCCCAAACGAGGGGGCCCGTGCAACTCCCGAGCTTCATTGGGCATCCCCACACTCACATGCTGCTCCTCAAGAACTGGGTCCCGAGCTCCTGGGTCCGCTCGCTTCTCGACAGCCTTGGAAGTTTTAACCTCTCGCCAACCATTCCGGCCAACTGCAACTGTTGAGTATCAGATATCAACTGCAGCTTGCGCCAACGTCCAACGTCCAACGGTTCTTGCCAACCAGGCACTATTAGTTCTTGGCTCTGCTCGCTTTGCAAGGTTGCCCTCGCCCTGTTACACTCTAGTCTCTCCTTTCGCCCCCTCACTCGTCTTTTTTTCCTCAAGCACCCTTTTATCACCCGCTCTCCCTTCACATCCATACATTATTACCTTGTATCGCTTTCGTGTGCGGATACATCCATTATGGCTTCCAGATCTAGCATCGACAAGGGTTCAAAGGTTGACATCCCAGCCTTCACCCCCACTGCTGTCGACAGCATCCCCGAGACCTGCTCCGCCGTGCGCGCCGGTTTCCGCACCCTCAAGACCAAGGACCTGGAGTACCGCAAGGTGCAGCTCCGCAAGCTGTACTGGGGCATCAAGGACCATGGCGCCCTGCTCGAGGAGGCCCTGATGCGCGACCTGCGCAAGTCCGCCTACGAGTCCAGGTTCGCCGAGATCGACTGGACCGCCAACGACTGCATGTTCATGCTCGACAACCTCGACAAGTTCGCCAAGGACGAAATTCCTGACGTTCCCTTCGTCTTCAAACCCAACAAGGTCCGCATCCACAAGGAGCCCCTGGGCAGCGCCCTCATCATCGGCACCTACAACTTTCCCTTCATGCTCACCGTCGTGCCCCTGGTCGGCGCCATCGCCGCCGGGTGCACTGCTGTCCTGAAGCCCTCCGAGGGCGCTCCGAACGTCGCCATGGCCATCAAGTTGATTGTGGAGAGCTGCCTGGACCCGGAGGCATACCGTGTAGTGAACGGCGCCGTCCCGGAGACCACCGCCCTGCTCGACCAGAAGTGGGACAAGATCTTCTACACGGGCAGCGCCAACGTCGCCCGCATCATCTGCAAGAGGGCCGCCGAGAACCTGACCCCCGTCACCCTCGAGCTCGGCGGCCGCAACCCGGCCTTTGTCACGCGCAACGCCGACCTGAAGCTGGCCGCGAAGCGACTGCTCTGGGCAAAGACCCTCTGTGCCGGCCAGGTCTGCCTCTCCCAGAACTACGTTCTGGTGGAGCGTGAGGCGGTGGACGACTTCATCACGCAGCTCAACGCCGCCAACAAGCAGGCGTTCCCCCAGGGCGCCAAGGCGAGCCCTGACCTGTGCCGCGTCGTGAACGAGAGGCACTTCATGCGGATGAAGAAGATGGTGGACGAGAGCAAGGGCAAGATCGTCATGGGCGGCGAGATGGACCAGTCGGAGCTGTTCATCGCGCCCACGGCGGTGCTGGTCAACTCGGTGGACGACAGTATGATGAAGGAGGAGTCCTTCGGGCCTGTCTTCTGTATCATTCCATTCGACAACCTCGGCGACGCCATTGACATTGCCAACAATGTAGACCCCACCCCACTGGCCCTGTTTGGCTTTGGCACACGAGAAGAATTCAACAGGCGTATGTTACCCCGTGACTCCATCTCTCAAGTTTCCACAACAGCAAGATGCTAACCCCCTCTCCTTCTCAGTCATCAACGGAGTCACCTCGGGCGGCGCGAGCTACAACGACTCCTTCATACACGCCTCGATCCAGACGGTCCCCTTCGGCGGCGTGGGCGAGTCCGGAACGGGCAGCTACCGCGGCAAGGCCTCGTTCGACGCCTTCACGCACCAGCGCAGCATCGCCGAGACGCCCGCCTGGGCCGAGTCCACCCTCCGCGTCCGCTACCAGCCCTACGACTGGTCGCAGCTCAACATGCTCAAGTTCCTGACCGAGAGGAAGCCCAACTTCGACCGCGAGGGCCGCGTCGTCCGGGGGCTCGGCTACTGGTTCAAGGTGCTGCTGGGCCTGGGCACGGCGGAGAAGAAAGGTGCGTTGCTGAGGTGGTTGTTCCTGGCCGTGGGGTGGTTTTATCTGACTGGCGGGAAGCGGACAAGTAGGCTTTGATTCTTGAGCGTGGCGCTGCCTGCTTGCTTTCGCATGCTTGTAATTGCGTTTGTCTTCGACCAGTCTCACTCTTTACGCTGCGACTTGCCGCTGCTCGTCGATTCCTCGTGTGTGCGCTTGAGTATTGCGGCAAAAGCTCTGCGTTTTCAGGATGGCACGGTGGCTGTGCAGGTGCTTGCACAACGAGGACTTGTACATTAGGATGCGGGCATGATGACGGCTTTGATGCTGTCCAGGGACTTGAAAAAAGGGCGCAAAAGTTTGGGGGGATAGCTGCACAGCTGCCGAGGGCTGTCTATACTGCTGATACTTAGCACTCACTAGGAGAGTAATAATGATGCGATTGAGTACAATGCAGTTCTGTTTCCTGCCTTGGGCACCATGAACGCGACAACGGACCGTAGCTAGCGAAGAGCGCCTCTGCAAGACGAAGGTTAGCAAGGCGTCCAATGAAGCTGTGGCGATCTGATTGGTGAATCAAACTCTTGGTAACAGGATGGAGCAAGACATGCCATGCTGTACTTGAAGCACACAAAAGAATTAACGTAGTGGGCATCATGATGCACAAGCTTCTCTGTCCATAATCAACTGGTCCATCTTCTCTAATATTACTTAGGGTGGGAGACTAAGATGGTGTGGCGAGGAGGGAGAGGGAAAATAGAGGAATAGGGGGAAAAAGAAACTCAGTAGCTCAGTGAGGAGGAGGAGTGATACTTACTTTGTGCTGTGAAGGGGCCTCGTGTTATCATTTATATTGTCTTCTTTATTGTTTTCTTTAGATTTATTTCTTTTCTTATTTCATTTTATTTAATTGTGGCTTGGGTAACTTCAAGTCTGTTTTCATATGTATCTTTTATGGTGGTGTTGGCAAGTTAATTTGTTGTGGTCCTTTGGTATTTCATGGTGGTCCTTTAATTGTTTCTGATGTCTGGTGGTGTGTATCGGCTTGGGGAACGGTGAGTCTGTTTGTCGTATGTCTTTACTATCTCTCTCTCTTACTCTCTCTCTTTCTCTCTTTCTTTCTCTCTTTCTTTCTCTCTTTCTTTCTTTCTGTGAGTTTGTTTGTTGTTGAGGTATATATGTAGAACTTAGTATTGAGAAGAGGGGAGGGGCAATGCTAGGGGTTTGTCGTCATGTTTGGAGAATGAGTTTTGAGAAGGGGAGGGGAAATGCAAGTGGGGACTTTCTTTTGTTTTCTTATCTTTTCATCTGGCGTTTGTATATTTCTTAATAGTATATTTGGCGTTTGTTTGTTGTCGTTGGCGGAGGGGCTGTGGCAGTTGAGGAGGTGGAGGGGGTGGGGGTGAGGATATCTTGAGCTTTTTGCGACTTGTCTTATTTGTTGCCCGCTTTCTTTTTAACGTTTAGCTTTTTGGGATGAACTCCTGACCTTTAGGTTTCTTGAGCTGGGGTGTGTGTGAGTGTACCTGTCGAATTGTTAGCGTTGCTGCTCGGTGGTTGTGACCACTGAGCTACTGAGTGTTGAAATCAGACGAGAACGCTATTTGAAATGGGAGGGGGGAGGGGCGAGGGGTATCCTGGGGCCTAGGGAGGAGGGATTTTGGATGGAAAGGCAGATGGGTGGCCTGCGACGGCCGAGAGGACGCTTCGGACCTCCTGCTTGTCGTCTCAATCTGCTTCTATCGCACCACTGGCCCTGACCAGGCACCTGCTGATGGCTGATGAGGGTTCCAGACAACATATGAAGAGCCTCGAGTATCAGCGACTTCCACTCCGCGGGGGTGGCTCCAATCTCGCCTTGCGATGCTCGCGTCAGTTGTGGTAAGAGGAGGGAGCAGCAAGTGGCTGGAGAGGACAATGTCTGCTCGCAGCCACACGAAATCAAGGCACAATTCTGGCTAAGAGTCTGGTCATGATTTCGGGTCAAGATGTCAGGGCCATCAGTCTGTCAGAAGAATATGAGGAGCACGCTTTGAAGATGAGTGATGGCGAAGTGTTGGCTTCCTGACCATATATGAAAGAGCGTATACGGAGAGAAGATGACAATGTCGAAGGCTGATGACAAGAGAAGAATGGACATGAAGAGAGGCTACAATCAGCTTAATATTATGTGCTTCTTCTACATGACCGTGACTGGCTTCTGCCAAAAAGCAGAATGATCGTGCTTGATTCAGATTCATCATCTATCCGGTTCCAATTCTTCACGTATGGGGTGGCTTCTCCATCGTCATAATACAAGCTGTAGCTCTAGATGCCGCTCCACCAGAACGTCTCGGGCACCTTGAAGCTGCCCTTGACGGCCCTGTCCTCTCTCACCTCACTGCTATCACTGACGATCACCTCGTACTTGCCCTCCTCGACGACCCACTTGCCCCTCTCCTCATCAAAGTAGCTCGCAGCATACTTGGTCTCGATGTCGATGTTGACCGTCTTCTCCTCGCCAGGGCCAAGCTCAACCTTGGCGAAGCCCTGCAACTCCTTGATCGGCCGGTTGACCTTGGCCTTCTGCTTGGGCGCCACATAGACTTGGACCACCTCGGCGCCCTTCACCTTGCCCGTGTTCTTGACCTTGACGCTGACGCTCAGCTTGCCGTCCGCCTCAGACACCTCCAGCCCGCTGAACTGGAAGGTGGTGTAGCTGAGGCCGTGCCCGAACGGGAACAGCACCTGCCTGTCCACAAACTCGTAGTACCTGTATCCCACGTAGACGTCCTCGCCGTAGATGGTCCTGCCGCCCTCCGTGCGGAAGTTGAGGAACGCCGGGTTGTGCTGCAGCTTGATGGGCCAGCTGAGGCTGAGCTTCCCGGACGGGGTGACGTCGCCGAAGAGCACGTCCGCGATCGCGTTGCCCGTCTCGTTTCCGCCGTACCAGGCTTGCACGATGGCGCCGGCCTTGTCGGCCCAGGGCATTGTGACAGGGGTACCAGACTGGTTGACCACGACGGTGTGGTCCGGGTTGGCCTCTACAACCGCTGTGATGAGATCGTCCAATCCCGGGGGCAGATCCATGTTCTCCCTGTCTGAGCCCTCCGTCTCCCAGTCCGCGTTGAGGCCCGCGCAGATGATGACCTGATCGGCGTCCTTGGCCAGCGCCGCAGCCCTCTGGATCTCTTTCTCAGCATCGATGATCTTGCAGCCGCCTACCCTCAGCCCGCCGCCGCCGAAGAGCACATTCCCACCGGCCAGCTTCGACGTGGCAGCGCTGCCGAACTGTACTTTGAAGTGATACGTCTCGCCCTTCTTGACACTGAAGTGGCCAATCTCCTCAACAGTTCCCTGTCCGAAGAAAGTATCGCCTTGTCTCTGCACCGTGTCGTTGTCGACGACGAGCTTACCATTGCAGAAAAGCTTGGCAGTGCCGATGACGACCAGAGAGAGCGACCACTTGGCGTCCTCATCAGCGACAAAGGAGCCTTCGAGGTCGGCATACCACTTCTCCGAAGTGATCTTGGGGTTGTAGTAGTCCACCAGCAGAAGGTCCGTCTTGTCCAGCTCCACGACATCCAAGGGTGTGCGGTCGGCCTTGTCGTCGGGGTGCTCGTTGTATGCTGTCATCGTCATTCCGGGTTTGCCAGACTTGGACTTGAGCACGCTCCCAAGGAGAGGGAGCATCTTATTGGCATAATGGCCAACGGAGTATTCGGGTGGTGAATCCAGCTTGGCGCTTATGCCGTCGAATGGGGTGACGGCGTAGAAGGCGGCAAGCGATGCAGACCCGCCGCCGTGGTAGGTCGCGATCTTTGCGTTAGGACCAATGACTACGGTCTGGGACAATGTCAGCATCAAGTCACAAGCATGAAAAGACCAATAGACAGCTGACCTTCTTGTCCTTCTTCAGAGGCAGGATGTTCTTCTCGTTCTTGAGAAGTACGAGAGACTCGCCACCGATCTTCCTCAGCAGCGCAGCCGTCTCAGGCGTGTCTTCCGCCCTCTCCTCCTGGCCCTCCTTCACGCCGGACGCAGCACACTTCTTGACGAATTGCAGCACCTCTCTGGCCCTCTCGTCCAGGATGTGCTCCCGTACCTTGTCCGTCGAGACGTTGAACTTCAGAGCCTCGCCCCTGAACCTCGGCGGACCGGGCATCTCCAGGTCTAGTCCTGCGAGGACAGACTCAGTCGTGCTGTAGGAGCCGAACCAGTCACTCATCACGAGGCCCTTCCAGCCCCACTCGCCCCGGAGCAGCCCATCCAGCAGTTCCTTGTTCTCGCTGCAGTACGTGCCGTTGATACCGTTGTAGGCAGTCATGAAGCTCGCCGGATTCGAGTCCCGCACTGCGATCTGGAAGGGCTTGGCGTAGATCTCCCTCAGTGCCCGATCTGTTACAATGGCCTGCGTGGCGTTGCGTTTATGCTCGAGGTCGTTGCACACGAAGTGCTTGATAGTGGCCTGGATGCCCTTACTCTGTATTCCGTTGACAAGGGCAGATGCGCCGAGCCCAGCCAGCACCGGGTCCTCGCCAATGGACTCAAAACCTCGGCCGCCCAGTGGTGATCGCTGCATGTTGATGGTCGGCCCGAGGATTACGTGGGCGCCCTTGGACTTGGCCTCATCACCCATCTTGCGGCCTGCTTCCTCTAGCAGGGGAAGGTTGAAGGTTGCGCCCAAGCCGGTCCCACAGGGGAAGCAGGCTGCCTTGATACCATTGAAAAATCTGGAACGGGATTAAATTGTGTCCAGACGATGCTTGGGCATCAAGACAGGTGACAAGTATGGCGATTGCCTTTTGAAAGTGGCAGTGGGAAATGAGACTTACTTGGTGCCTCTCACGCCGTTAGGTCCATCTGAAGTGCGTAAGGAGGGGATGCCATGATGAGGAAGGGCCTTGGTGTGCCAAAAGTCGATGCCAGACAAGAGTTCACACTTCTCGCTAGGGGTGAGCTTCTTGAGAACCTCCTCGACGTTGATGTCCGCCATTGTGCAGGATTGTTGGTAGGGTTGTTAGAGAACAACTATAATCTACTCCACACAGCCGAGTTGCTGAGGTAGGTAATTTAAAGGAAGGAAGAAGATTCAAATAGAACCATTCACTGACTAGTGTTTTGAAGACGGGGCGTAGGACGGGAGTGGAGGCAGCAGTGAACAAGAGCAACCCTCTTCACTTATAATAAAGCATCAGGGTGTAGTGTGACGAGGTGACTGACGTCTCCGGCCTACGAGGCTCGACCGAGCTTCCCACGCCCGCTCGGCGTGGGCCCAGCCGTGTGCCCAGGACATGGCACGACGCAGAAACGGTTGCGTGGTACCTGAACATCAGCCGGCACACGCTGGGTCACAGCTTCCCGGGCATCACACAAGGGGGGAATGGGCTGCTACGGGGAAGGGGGCTAGCTGGCTTTGCCCGAGTCGGCGGTCACCATGCCGGCACCGCTTCATGGTTGTGCACCTGCCCTACCAAACGTTTGTGTGCTCTGGCTCTGGACAAGAAGGGCCAAGTCTCCGCCCGAGACCAGCTCCTCAATATCCATCTCCCCGGCAGGGGCGGAGCGGAACGCATGGCTTGGTCCCTAGGGTGAACAGGTGAGCAAAAGCTCAGGCTTTAGGAGGGGTATTGCGTACGTGAAAGCCCAATGTGCTGCAGGGGGTGGGTGAGGAGACCCCTCAAGATCGTCAGAGCCGAGGTTTACCCAGTTCCGAACTTGGACCGCTCGGCTGAACCTACACCAATTGTGGACCCAGCTGGGAGCGCTAGAGGGGGACCTTCTGCCCGTCTTTCCGTCTGGTATTTCATCTATGTTTTTCCTACAAAACCTCCGAGGCGATCGTGATGCCGGGTCTGAAGCGTCCTGGATCCGGTAGGGCATTTGGCTTGACCCGCCCGAAGCTTTCCTGAAGAGCTGTTTGGTCTGCTGATTCTGCGGAACAAGGGAGAGGATTCCCTGGCTAATCAACCTTGCATATTCCCAACAGATCTTGATCGCGCCTCAGTCGATGAAGTAAACAAATCGTAGAACTGTGCGATGATTCTGAGGCCACGCTTTCGGGCTTCGCTCGACCGAGCGTGCGGCTACGTGGCCTCCGTGGGAAAGGTAAGGACATCGACAGCACCCTGGTATCATACGTACGGGTCGCACCACAGGACCCTAGAGTTTGGCTAGACACTTACAAGTAGGTACGTGGGAAGGGATCAGAAGGATAGACAAAAAAATTACTTACCTGGACGTTGCTCTACAGGTCAGCTTTGACCACATAAGATTTATTGGGCCGTCATTCGCAGCAAAGCTTCCCACAGAGGGCTTTGCAACAGCAAAGAGCACGTAATCTATTGGTGAAGTCATGCCTGAATGTTTCAAATACCCACGAGCTCACACTAGATGGCCACACATCTCTGCATGGCCTGTCGGTGTCACTACAAGCAAAGTGGGAAATGCATCTCATATGTTCCCTCTATTACCGAAAACCTTCGAGGCTCTATTCTCGTATGTGTTCGTCACAGTAGCCCCTCAGAGGGGTCCTTCAACTCAACCAGGTATTGTTCCCTAAGACGCGCAAACACAAACCGGGACCGTGAGACCAAACGCCAGCAAAATCAGATTGAAAACAAAATGTTGTCCAACGACGATACAATCAAGCCACCTGTGCTACCGACCGGCCCCCACGAGCAGCTGTGCCACCCTTGCGCTGTCCGGCATTGGGCCTTGCCAGCGTGTACTTGGCGAAGGCACGTGCCAGTGCCTTCTTGCAGCTGACCTTCTGGCTGCCAACGAAACTCTCAATCGTCACCGCAATGGCTCGGTCGATGTCCTGCGACGTCACGTAATCAGCCAGCCTCATACGGCAGAATGCCTCGCTGATGCGGATGATGGCTTCCAGATGACGGACCTGAGAAAATCATCGTTAGCCATTTGAAAGTTGGTACTACGGCGCCAGAAAATGACTTACTGTGATCGGGTAGGCACCAGTGGCTAGACTCTCTCTGCGCATGTCGGCGAAAAGTCGTGAGATCTTGTCCTCGTCCATGTTACCCAACTTCGGCGAACAGTGCTCCCGTGCCCAAAGGATATACTTGCGGAGAAGCTCCTGTGGGATTTCGCCTTCCTTGGTAGGGCCCGTGGCTGTTCTCGAGGTAGCTTGGGTCTCGGTTGCTTGGGTCTCGCCCTCGACATCCATGGAGTCGTCATTGGTCTTCTGAGTGTCGGTCGGGTGGCTACGACTGTGTGATCCAACAATGAATCGGGCGAGACGCTCGTCTTCGGATGGATCCACAGTATCGCGGACAACACAGAGAATGTCAAAACGAGACAGAATGGGCTCTGTCAACTCCACGTTGGAAGAAAATGGGATTGTCGAGTTATAGCGGCCACCGATGGGGTTGGCTGCGGCGATGATACCGCAGCGTGCTTGCAGCGTCGTGACAATACCAGCCTTGGAGATTGAGATGGTCTGCTGCTCCATGGCCTCGTGGATGGACGTCCGATCCTGATCGTTCATCTTGTCAAACTCGTCGATAAGGCAGGTGCCGCGGTCCGCGAGCACAAGTGCACCGCCCTCTAGAGTCCACTCGCTGGTCAGAGGATCCCGACGGACACTAGCCGTGAGACCCACAGCACTGGCTCCCTGCCCAGTCGCAAACACGGCGCGGTGGGCAGTCTTCTCGACATACTTGAGCACTTGTGATTTTGCAGTACCGGGGTCACCCAGGAGAAGAACGTTGATGTCTCCACGGACGTGATGAGAGCCCTTGGTCGTCTTTGCTACACCGCCGAAGAGGGACAGAGATACTGCAGTCTTGATGTCTGTGTGCCCGTAGATGCTGGGAGCGATCGAGTTGATGATCTTATCGATGATTTGAGGATCTTTTGACAGTCTGCGAATTTCTTGCTCGTCCTCTTCAGTGAGCCGGAATCCAGCAAGCTGGTCGTGGACCTTGACGACGTTGTTGGCTTCGAGGATAGTGGCAAAGACTGGGAAACCATTTCGGTTGTTCAACTGCGCGTCGTAGTTATTACGATAGATGCCGGTCACTTCAATCTCCTCACCAGGCTTGGCCTTGTCGATCAGATCCCACAGAAGAATGACTTCCCTGTGGCGCGGAAGACGACCAGCAGGGACTGTACCAGGCGACTCCTGGAGAGTCAGTTTCTGGTAATTGCGGTAGACTGTCTTCTCAGAGTTCACGGTAAATGGGCCGCGGGATTGACAATTCTGACAGTAGGTGATTTTGACCTCGACGTTCGACTCCTGCTGAAATGGACCCAGGGTGATTCCGCACTTGGTGCAGTCGAATTTGACATATTTCAGCTGCGGGAAAACACCGGTGCGCCGGGTGACGACACCGCTGACTCGGACCAAGCTGTTGAGGTGCTGCTGTCGAAGCTGTCGCAGGGTGTAGTTCAGGGGCAAGTCATAGATTCTGACATGGATTTCGGCGTGGATGCGCTCGTAGTCGGGGTAGTGGAGGAGGACAACGTCCATGGCCACTTCGTCGAACAACTTGAGCATCTCGGTAGGTGCATTTGCCAGGAAGAAAGCCAGAATGGCCTTCTCAGATGCAAGCTCGGTGTATGAGACCTCTAGAGTCTCAGCATTGACCTCGCCCAATGTGCGGATACGGTTTCCATAGACGGACAATCCATTCTCATCCGTGTACTCGGTGAGGAATGACTTGAACTCTCGCTTGACGGAACGCTGCACGTTCAATTGAGACACCCATTCGGTGATGTTTGACGACTTGACGTCTCGAAGCGCCTCCAGCGACAGTTCTTCGTCCATGATGTCGGCGTCCATGTCCTCATCTGGGTCCTCGTCGTAGCGGTGACGCCGTCGGCGAGGCTGCGCAGTCAAGTCCAATCCACCGGGGGATTCCGCGCCGTCGCTAGGGAGAAAGGCAGCAGGCATGCGCTGTCTGCGAGCAACTTCCCGATCTCTGCGGCTCAATTGTGCCTCGAGCCTACGCCGCTCACCGATGTCCATGTCTCCATAGTCACCTTCGTCGTCAAGGTCGACGCCCTCGTAGGTGTCATTGGCATCCCGCTCGGCGTAGTCGTGCTCGAACCCCTCGCGGAACAGGTCGACGTCGTCTTCGGCCATCTCATCGAGCTCGTCAATTTCATCCTGAATCTCGGGCTCGTCCTCGATATCATCGTCGTCATCACCTCCGTGGGCGATGTTGAAAGCTGGAGGCGAAGAGGGCATGGGACTTGACGCGGCGGCAACAGATGAGGAAACATCTTCGCCGGCACCTCGAGATCTCTTAAGGCCAGATCGAGGTGCGGTGCCGCGGTTCGCCGACGATGGATTGGGTCTCAGAGGTGAGCTGCGTTTGCATTATGTTAGCAAGGTGCTTCAGCCAAGGCGTCACGATATTAGTAGAGCAAGGCTCAATGAGACTTGTGTAAACATACCTCATCTTGCATGCGTGTGCTCTTCTCTTCTATGTGTTTGGCTCTTGGTGACAAGAACAGTGTGGTGCAGAAGAGAGGCTTTCGGCGAGGTTTGGAAAGTCAGGTGGGGTTGGAGTCTCATGCAGAGTTCAAGATACAAAAGGGCAAAGCGAGCATGCAAATGAGGATCACTTTACGCGCCCACGCGTCGACGCGTTTAATTGATTTTTAGCGCGTTTTCCTTGTTTGCACTCAGAATGCCGGTTTCAAGGCTGGGCTTGGGGGCAGTCAGTTTGAGAAGCCTGGCTTCGCGCTGGACTCCCCATGCCAGGAAACGGTCGGCAGGCAGCTTGGACAAGGTAGGCGAACCAACCCCTGGCCCATCAAGCGTCAGCACCAGCATCATACCCAGGCAAGCTCCGACGCGGGTCGCGCGACCCGAGATATCAGCACCATACCATCACCAATCCCAAATTCTCTGCTACCGACCGAAGCCTCTCTAGGTTAGCACTTTACACATTGATTTCCTTGAAAACCTGCAATCGAGTCTCAGTCGACTCCTACCACCACCACATGGCTTCTCCTTCCGCGCCAGCCGTAGAGAACGCCGGCGCAAGCGACGCAGAGCAAGCCGCGCCGGCCACCCTCACTCGACGCGACAGCACTTCCCAGCGGAGCGACAATTCACAGACTGCAGCCGAGTGAGCAAGCCCATCCACCACAAGCACAACAAACATTGCGTCTCGTCCAACTTTCTAACTTACATGACCTAGTATTCTTCGGGAGCAGGAGCAGCTTGAAGCTGATGCGCGCGAAGCTCTGCCATATGTGGGTATAGCCATTGGCACGACCCGGCCGCATAATTATCAATACGCATTCAGAGTCTAACCATACGACAGAGCATCTCGAACTGCACCAAGGACCTTGGGGCGCTCCGTCAGAACGTGTACTCCTGCCTCACCTGCAACCCTCTGCCCGCCAACCCGACCGATTCATACAATGCCGCAGGAATCTGCTACGCGTGCTCGGTACAATGTCACGGCGAACACCAGCTCGTCGAGATCTTTGCCAAGCGCAACTTCACCTGCGACTGTGGCACGACACGTCTGCCTGCGACCAGCCCTTGCACCCTGCGCTTGAATCCTACGACCAACGCCAAAGGTGACGTCCACTCCGAGGAGCCGGCTGCCAACAACAAATACAACCAGAACTTCCGCAACAGGTTCTGTGTTTGCGAGTGCGACTACGACCCATTCCAACAGAAAGGGACTATGTACCAATGCTTGGGGTTGGGTACACACGAGACGGGAGGTTGTGGCGAGGATTGGTATCATCCCGGTTGCGTCATGGGTCTCGGACCTAGGTGGTACGAGAAGATGGAGGGGAAGAAACCTCAACAGGCCGCGGGCTCTCAGGGTGGCGCGCTGCCTTCAATATCGGAGGCGGCTGAAACAGAAGGTCAGAGAGGAGCTGATGCGCCGACGGTCACGGCCAACGAAACCGGAGACGACGATGAGGAGGAAACACCGAACCCTACCGGATTCCCCGCTGATGAGGACTTTGAGAGTTTCATCTGCTTCAAATGTGTCGAAACCGCACCTTGGATCAAGCGCTACGCAGGCACTCCACGGTTCCTCCTCCCGGTCCACTATAGGCCCGAGGGTGATATCGGACAAGACCCATCCTCGGAGGGCGCTCCTGAGGACTTGGGCAAGAAGCGCAAGGCTGAAGACGATTCTGAGGATTCACAAGAGTCAAAGAGGCTCAAGGCCGAGCCGGAGGCCATCAGCAACGCTGTTGCTGAACTTAAAACCGAAGATGGTAGCACGATTGTGACAGAATCGGGAGTCAACACCGAGACAGAGCCTTGCAAGTATGACACCTTGCCTTCAGCACCAGAGGGAACATTTTCTTTGTTCTGCGCCGAGTCGTTTCGGGATCGCCTCTGCAGATGCGCCAAATGCTTCCCCAACCTCGCACCACACCCACAGCTCCTCGAGGAGGAGGAAGTGTACGAGCCTCCCGTTTCCGAGGATGGCTCCGAGAACGGTGGCTCGACCCACGGCAGTGGCAGCCTATACGAGCGGGGCGAGAGTGCCCTACGCAACGTGGATCGGGTGCGCGCCATCGAGGGCGTCATGGCCTACAACCAGCTCAAGGACAAGCTGAAGCCCTTCTTTCAGCAGTTTGCGGACAGTGGGCAGGCCATCAGCGCCGACGACATCAAAGAGTACTTTGCGAAGCTGCGTGGTGACGACGAGGCGATCAAAGAGGCGGGCGAGTCTGCAAAGTCAGACCATCGGCACGAGCAGGCTGGTTATTGAGGATGGAGGGGGAAGGAGCGGACTGCGTGACACAAAAAGCTTCGCTACAGCTCCGCAGCTATAATGACTGATGAACTTTGTACAATAAATCGTGGATCTGGTGCATTCGATGGAACTTCTGGGACGGGTCCGAAATGTTTGGGCATCCGTTCACGCAAAATATGGTTTGGCGTGGATGTCGTCCTCACTATCATGCTTCTCGAGTAGACAGTATGTTGTCGTACCCTTGTATCCGATGCCGATACACGGGTGGGAGTCGAGTCAAAACAAAATGCACAGCTGACTTTAGAAGACACAACGCTCATCACCCCGTGCCTTCACATCTCTGCACTGTCAGGGCTGTGGGCATCCTGGTGGGATGGAAGAGTGAGAATTTACTACTTCGAACGGCGGCAAGACCCAGCGGAAGGGAGAGACAGCCACACTGTGAGGTACGGGTAAAGTAGTCTGCTAATCCTGTTCCCTAGTGAGACCTCGCATTGCATTACCATACCTAGGTAAGCTGCGAACCCAATGTGCCTATGCTGGAAAGTCAGAGCCTAGTGTCGAAATAGGGGCACATAGCGAACGGGGTTCGCACCGAGAAAGCTCAAACAGCCAGACTGTGGTGCTACTTTGCGTATGGACCACTGTCGCTCTCAGGGTTCTGAGGATGTTCACCCTTGTGAGCCAGTATTGCAGTTGCCCATCACCATACAATCACATAGCGAAAGGATCACCCATTGAGCCAATACATCAGCAGCAAGAGTCTGGATGGTACGGGGTCCGAGTGCGGAGACCTGCCAAAACGGTGGTCCGATTCATCAAAGACCTGGGGTATCAGAGAGCTGAAATTTCGCCTCGCCATGCAAAATTCGCAGTGGATAGCAACACTCAAGACCACGGGCGCGAATGTTGGCTCATCCTGCCTGAGTCAATTCCTATCAACCTTGTTGTCCAGACGATCCAGTGCTCGCCGCACTCGAAGGCCTGGGTGGCAAGACCGGCATTCCAACCCCAAGCGAATCTTCTCTCTGCATCGCCACGCCCCCCATTTGCTGCGTGCCCAGCGTCGAGTCCTGCCCTTCCATGCTCTGGTCCATCGCCCCAACACCAGCAAGCGCCTCCTCGGCGGCCTTCCTCTCCATCTCCTGCAGCCTGAGCTTCTCCATGTGGTCGACCAGGTCGTCATCGTCGCTCCAGTAGGGGTCGTCATCGGCCATCTCGGGCATGGCCATCCTCTTCCAGAACCGCAGCTCCTGCCGCATGGCCTTCATGTCGACGCGCCGCTCCCATCGCGCCCCATCCTCGTCGTACTTTGAGCGGAACTGCCGCAGGTTCTCGTTGGCCTTGCCCGCGTGCGCCTGCATCTCCCAGATCTGCTCGCGCAGCCTCGTGTTCTCGGCTCGCTCCTCGGCCAGCTGCGCGCGGTACGACCGGTGCCACGAGGCGACGTCGGCGACGTGTTTTTGCTTGTAGTCGTGCAGCTGCTTCAGCATCGCGGCGATCACGGAGGCGTAGTGTGTCGAGAGGGTGCGGTACTCGTCGCGGCTGAACTTGGCGCGCTCGAACAGCTCAGTGAGCAGGGAGATAGTGGTGTCGATGTTTGCTTCTTGTGCTTCATTTGGGAAATTACAGTCAGCATTCTGGCGCTGGAGTAGAGAATAGGGGAGTGCAACGTACTGCCGAGGTCGTCGGCGGCTGAGGACAGCAGCTCCTCGTTCCCTAACGACTGCGTCCTTGCTCGGTTCCTGACCCGGCCGACACTGGCCACCACGTCCTCCAGGGCGCGTTTGTTCTCAGCCAGCTGTTGGCTCAGCACCTCGACCATGTTGTAGATGTAGGCCAGTTCCGCCTGATAGCCTGCCGGCGTGGGGTAGCCATTAACCAACGCCGGCATGTTGCTGCCATTGAGGCCATTCATGATGAATAACTTGTTCAAAAGTGTCTCTAGGTGAGCCTCTGGTTCGAGCGATGGGGAGTCTAGTTAGGAGATGTGGGGCTGCGGGTAGGCGGTCGCTGGGTTTCGGATGTTCAGCTGGTGATGTGATGATGGGTTGTCAAAGGGTTCTGTCTAAGAAGCAGGGGATTGACGCGGTGTTGCTCCTGGGCTTGAATGAATACCTAGCCTAGCTCTACCGCCGACGGTACCCCTGCATCCCGTAAATGGAGACCCCTGTCGGTACCACAATTTGACGCCGCGGCTCCGAAAGCTTGGAGCTTTGCGACTGAAGTCATCGGAGAGCCCATAGATTAGAGATCTCCCGGAGCCCCCCTCCAAACATTTCTACTCAAAGTTACCAGGAAGCTCTCACGTGTGGCCACGTCGTCAGAAGACAGCCAATTGATCGTCTGCAACATGCTCAGGTAAAATGCTAAGCTCAGTGCAAAACTCTCTCGTTGTGGCACGGTACTAATTGCTGCGTAGGTCAACAATCCTGGATTAAACAGCACCTCCACCATGCGCTCGAGCTTGACGCGCAATGTGTACCGACGATTGCTGGCCTACCATGGCCTGTCTTCTGCGCCAGCACCGGCGCTCCCGAGCTCCTCTCGACCGACATCGATACGCTCTCACCGCGCGGTTGTCAGGCACCCGTCCCGCCGCACGTTCATGAAGATGAACCTTTTCAAAAAGCCTCCAAGAGAAGTCAAAGAGGGCGGCTTTGAACCAGGCTTCGGTACATTCATCGATTTCCGAGCCAGGTCTGTGGAGAACACCAAGCTACCTCCTCGAGAAGAGCTGATCGAGGCGTTCCGGACCTTTTTCGACCACAAACTGTGGCGCAAGAAACCCCTCAACTCGACACAGGCCTTCTGCGCAAGACTAGTCCTCGCACATCTGCAGGATACGGAAGTTGGACCCAGTTTGACCAAAGAGGACCTTCAAAAAGCTTTGTTTGCTGTTTGCTTGCCACCGGAGCGTGGCAGCACCGAAGAGCACGCACAGTTCGCGACACAAGTCTACCACCAGCTCAATGTGGTCAAATACTCCGGTTCACCTGTCGACGAGAAAGAAAGAGTCGAAGAACTAAAGTCGGACGATCTGGAGCGCTATATAGTGGTACTAATACGGCAGAACGCTACAAAGACGGCAATGGATACTCTTTTGGGCTTCAAGGATCTATATCCGCTCTTCGACCCGAAAAGAGTGAATCAGTTAACTGTTCTTCGCTATCTTGTGCTCAAAGGTCTCGCGAAGGAAGGTGACCAGGCGAAATTGCAGGAATTCGCGAATGAGCTGCTCGATTCCGGCTATCCCTATTCGCCCGACTTCCATGGGACGATGACATCCTTCTACGGTGATATCGACACGGACGGCGAAGATGGCCTCCGAAAGTGGTTCGAAAAGCCCATTAAGGACAATATGAGGCCAAGGCCCGACGCCTATGTGGCCCTGATCAAGTTTTCGGCTCGGACGAAAAGTGAACCGGATTGGTTGAAGAAGGCTATGCAGGAGCTGTGCGACTCTAATCCGCCCAAGGCCTGGTGGGACGTGATTCTAAGGTGGGCTGTCTACCAAGGCAAAGATATCGACCATATAAGGCGCATGATCGACGTCATGATTCAGACCAACGAGCAGGACGAGTCGATCCGGCCAGACACTCGCACGATCAACGGGCTACTCTCAGCAGCAATCGAGCACGACAACCCTCTGTTCGCTGAACGAATAAATAGTCTGGCCCTCGAGCTAGGACTGAGGCCGAACGCAGCCACATACGCTCTGCTTTTGGAAGCACGAACGGCTGGCGAGGATGCTGTCGGTGCAGCATCAGTCTTTGATGACCTGATCCATTGCACCCCGTTAGTGGACCATTCCATGAAGGCGATTAATCAGTATATTAGACAAATATGCGCGGCTACCCCCTTGGACTATGACCAAGTCCTGACGGTCCTGAGCAATGTCGAGAGGCGGGAGGTAGAGCTGGAGCCTGTCACCGTTGTGGCACTATGCCTGATGTTCCTCAAGAACGACAAGGCTCACGAAGTGATTGACACGCTCAGTCTTCATATCAAGCAGTTCAGCATGGAGGACCGGCAGGTCGTACTAGACAGCCTGCTCAAGTACTGCCTCGACCGCAGCGTAAGCACGGCACGGGCATGGGACTGCTACTCTCTGTTGCGGCAATTCTTCCCAGAGACCAGCCGAGAAGAGCGCGTGACCCTCATGGAGAGCTTTTTCGAACGCAAGCGTGCCGACATGGCATGCTACATCTTCGGGCACATGCGCGCGCACGCCAACGACGCCATGCGACCCAACCTCGCCACCTACGTAACCTGCCTGGAGGGGCTGGGGGCTTGCCCGGACGCGGACAGCGTGCAGATGATCCACAACATGTTCAAGATGGACATGAAGATACAGCCGACGACAAGGCTTTACAATGCCTTTATGATTGCATACACGGCGTGCGATGACCCCTCGCGGGCGTTCGACTTCTGGCGGGAGATCTCCATGTCGGCAGAGGGCCCGACTTACTACAGCCTGAACATCATCTTCCGGGTATGCCAGGTTTCGCCGTACGGCGACGAGAAGGCCAAGATCATATGGGACAAGTTGCACAGGATGGAGATCGATATCCCCTCATCCGTCTATCGCTCGTACATAGTCATGAATGCCGGCCAGGGGCATCTGGAGGAGGTCAAGGCGTTGTTGATTGGCATGAAGGCCACTTATGGGAAAGAGCCGGACTTCTACACGTAAGTCTCACATTGAATCACGGTGCCCGACGTGTTGGATGCTAACAATTGCTCAGAGTCGCCGAGATCTTCAACGCCTTCCCAAATTCAGAGCTACAAAGCCAATATCGCGAATGGCTTGCACATGAGCTTCCCGAGACTGGGAGACGGTTGGCCAACACCAAGAAATTGGTGAAAACGATGCGTGGCACGGACCGAGTACCATTGGCGATGAGGAAATTACGCGCGGCGCCGTAGCGATAGCACGGATGGGGGCGTACCATGGGGATGAACCGTGGGGATGAACCGTGGGGATGAACCGTGGGGATGAACCGTGGGGATGTGCATGAGATAAATACAATGATATTGATTGTACACATGAGATCGACTATGTTGGCTTGATCTTCTGCCTGTCGGGGTCAGGTATCTTTGTGTTCTGGTATCTTGGAGCATTCTTCTTCAGGTGATCCTGGTGGAAGAGGATCATCGGGTGGACGTGGGTGCTGGGGTGGAGTCCCATTCCAATCGACCTCCTGATGGCCTTAGCCATCTTCCTCTGATTGACCGGTCGTAGTCCCGTCTCCTTCGAGTGCTTGATGCGGCCCATTGATGTCATGAACTCTGCCATGATCGAGAAATTCTGTAAGCTGGGTCAGCGTAGCTCAGAGAGAGTACGGCATGGAGCGATAATTTGAGGCTGGCCCTTGCTGGCGCGAAGCCATCCACCTCTTCACGCGGTACATCCATGACTGAGACACCAGTCTCGCAACGCAGGAGGGCGAGACGACGTACCCTGTAGTGATCCAGAGGGTTCAACCCAAGCATATCGATGATGTCCTTGCTCGGTTGTTTGGGCTGCTTCCACTTGACCATCTCCTGCGGTGACAGGTCATGCGGCGCGTAGATGTCGCCCGGCTTCCAGTTTCGCGTCGACTGCCGCGCCAGGTTCTCGCGGTTGAGGTTCTCCTTAGCCCTCTGCGTAGTGTTTTCGCTCTTTATTGTGAGCCTGTCGTACGCGTGCGCCGAGCTCATCAGGTTGGTGAGGGCTTCGTGGGGCGAGAGCGTGTGCGGCGAGTCAGGAGAGGATTGGTTGAACGCGTTGTCGCCGCTGGGGTCGGAACCGCTGCTGCTGCTGCTGCCATCGTCCATTTCTATGAGCGACTTGGTCGCATTGGTGTACTTCACTGTCGCGGGCGTCAGTTCTCAGGTCGCTGGCTCTTGGAGGGAGGACACTTTGGAAACGTACGCGTTCCATTTCTGGCCGTCGAAGAGATCGGGGCCCTCTGCTGGAGGCTGCAAGGCTTCAATTGCCGCGAAAGCGGTTGTAATGAGAGCCTTGGTGGCATTGTGGCTGTCTGGTTGAGGCCCTTGTTGGAACTGAGGCAAGTCGGCTTGCGACGACCAAGTCGTTCGCTCTGATGCTGGGTCCATCTAGCGGATTTTCTTCGGCAGGCCGGGGTGCAGCTAGTGGGTCCCGTCGGTGCCGACCCGCTGGAAAAAGTTGACCCACCAGAAATTGGCAGCAGGAAACATCGACGACTTCTTCTCTTATCAGCCCCCATTTCACATCGCCGACCGCGTTGCTTCAAATACCGCCACCATGGTCAGAAAACTCAAGCATCACGAGCAGAAGCTGCTCAGGAAGACAGACTTCATCACCTACAAGCAGGACAATGGCCACCGCGACCACAATGTCATCCGCCGTTATATGATCCAGAAGCCTGAGGACTACAACAAATACAACAGGTTATGCGGCGTGAGTGCACTCTGATCCGGCAAACCACTTCGGCTCATGTTGTCTAACGAAAACCGGCACAGTCACTGCGGCAGCTGGCCCACCGGCTCTCACTCATGCCCCCAGAGAATGAGGTCCGAAGGAAGCATGAGAAGCTCCTGTTGGAGAAGGTCTACGACATGGGCATCCTGTCCTCCACCTCTAAGCTGAGTTCCATCGAGCACGGCGCGACCGTTTCTGCCTTTGCACGGCGGCGCCTTCCTGTCGTCAGTAAGTATCAAGCCTTAGCTTTCGGCTTTCCCAGCGCCGTGTGAGCATCGTGCTGACATGTCCGTCAGTGACACGCCTGAGGATGGCCGAGACCATTCAAGCTGCTACGAAGATGATCGAGCAAGGCCATGTTCGTGTTGGAACGGAGACAGTCAGTAAGTCACAGCTCACGACTACCTCGCAACCTTGCCCTCTGACGTGACTGACATGGAGCGTTGTAGCCGATCCGGCATTTCTGGTCACCCGGCAGCTCGAAGACTTCGTGACGTGGTCCGTCGGTAGCAAGATCAAGCGCAACATCATGCAGTACAGAGACAAGCTGGACGACTTCGAGCTGCTATGAGAGACATCCTTGGCAAGACGTCATTTTTGGGTGAGCTCGACTTCTCTACGATGTTCCAGCCGGAAGTGAGGGCATCGAGGATGTTAGTTCCCGTCTTAAGTGCGGTTTCATCGCACATGTGAGCCGCAGTGCAAGGGCCTGGAAGCACCCGAACTCCGGGTCGGCTCCCTTAACGAGTCCGCGACTCGGCAGGAAACGATAAACTTCATGCCGAGGAGTTTAGGAGGAGGATCTAGCACTGACAGCAGGTGGTCATTCACTCGCGAAACCGAAACGACGGGAGATCACCTACTTGTTTGCTGAGCATTGTGGATCTGCGCAAGGTTCGGCGATCAGTCGGAGGTATGCAGGAGGCAGATGCGAGAAACAGCTGCACGAGCATCAGATGCCGTTGAAGAGGCTGGATTGGAGGTCGAACTGCCATCCAATCCGTTTGGTACGGTGCAGCGTCGTATCGGTCTCGGTGTGTTCGATTCGACGAACGGCAGTCGAGAGGAGGGAACTCGGGACGATCAAGGAACTGTTCAACCGCCCGCAAGGGGTCGTCCGCAAGGGGGAGTTTTCACGCATCGCGAGCCTCAGATGAACATGTTGCAGGATGGCGACGGCCATCTGAACCAAGCCCGTTGGCTTGCGGATAGAGTTGAGCGAATCTGTAGCTATAGAAGAAGGTATCAACCGAGGCCTTCCTGGTCTTGGCGCCCACTGCCGTATCCCTATTTCATCCTCGTGATGCGAGTCGACCGAGAAGCCTTCCCTTGTATTATCTGAATTACTTTGACTCTGCCCTTACAGGTTAGTCGCAGAAAAGAAGCATCGGTGATAAGCTTGTGCTTGTGGAGTTCGAAACACTTAGACTCCAAGCCTCGAAACCTCGACATCGGACGGGTCCATTCCTCGTCCACGAATGATGCGATGGAGGGGTCGAGCCCCTTCCACCCTCGGCGCATTCTGAAAACGGCAAGTCTAGGGATGGGAAGGCATACTGATGGCTCACTGCTCCTACGGGGCTCAAGCGAGGCAATGCGCGCCCATATATATCGAACAACGTGCCACCTCTGGCCCTTCCGGCTTCCGGGCGCTCTTGTGAAGGCCAGACCAGTCCACACTCTTTTACATCAACTAATTGAATACCCCCCTGGTGGGGCAGATATCCATTCTCTACATTGTGTACGTAACCACACGATCCTTTCCAAACATTCACTACATATCCACAACAGACATGTACTCCTCGTCGGAGTTGGCCTTTGGGGCCTTGCTGCTCAGCGGCTGTGCCCTCGCCCACGGGACAGTGTCAGGGATTGAGATTGACGGGAAATTGTAAGACCTCTTAAACATACAGCCTATATCAATGTCCGTATCAGCTAATCCTCCTGACAGCATCCAAGGGTATAGCCCCAACCAGCAGTACCAGAACCCACCACCCCAGGTGGTCGGCTGGTCGATCCCTCAGGACCAGTCCACCGGCTTCGTCGAGGACATCAACAGCCCGGATGTCATATGCCACATCGGCGCCACGCCGGCCCCAATCACCGCCCCAGTGACAGCTGGCTCCAACGTCACTCTGTTCTGGACCAACAACTGGCCCGAGTCGCACCACGGGCCCATGCTGGACTACCTCGCCGCGTGCCCCAACAACGACTGCGCAAACGTCGACAAGGCGCAGCTCAAGTTCTTCAAGATCGACGCGGTCGGGCTCATCGACGGCTCCAAGCCGCCGGGGACCTGGGGCTCGGACCAGATGATCTCCAACAACTTCTCGTGGACGACGACGATCCCGGCCTCCATCGCCCCGGGGAAATACGTGCTGAGGCACGAGACCATCGCCCTGCACGAGGCCCAGACCGAAGGAAAGGCGCAGAGCTACCCCCAGTGCGTGAGCCTGGACGTCCAGGGCGGCGGCTCGGCGGCCCCCGAGGGCGTGGTCGGTACGGCGCTGTACAAGAAGGACGACCCGGGCTTGGTTTTCAACATCTATACCGAGCATGCGCCGTCGGATTACACACCTCCTGGCCCACCTGTCTTTACGGGCTAATGTCGAGTCACGACCATTTATCAGTGGTGGAACTTCCCCCAGGCTTTCTCATTATCACTTCTTCTACATGATGGTTTTCCTTGCAATAAGGAAATTGTACTTGTACACCTGTACATTTTTACGATTTTATGACTGGACTTTCGCAATTTTTTCTTCTCCAGCAACTGCAGCTAATTGAGTATCAAATATTATCAAGGGCACCTGAGGATGATGGTCCTGGCCACTTTGATCTCCTTTTCACTCGTTGACTTTCTGATTTTAAGAATTCCGCTGAGCTTTGCATAGCTTGACCTTCCAATCGAGATGGAGTAAGGAGCAATGGCCAGCAACCAGCACATACTTCCAAGAGCTGCTGAGTATGAAGTGAATTATTCAAACCCCTCGAGCTGTCCCCATGTGCTTGCTTGTAGATATAGTATTCATGTGTCAGCCAGCTTACCAAGAGACTGCCCGTCCGACGGGCGTGGATGCTGGTCGTTTGCAAAATCCAGACTTGGACGCAATCGAAGCCATGTGTTAATCGAGGCTGTTACGAGCAAGACAAGACACGTAGGTTGTGCTTGGTTTCCACATGAATGTTGTAGGACTTCCATGTGACATGCCTTCTGAAGATGTCCATCCCAACTTTTCTCCAGAGCTGACCTTACAAGTCAACGAAAGCTACCACATTCGTCGCTGCATGCATAGAAGTAGCCAACCCGTTAGCTCAAGCGGGATGCACGGTGAAAATAGCCTCGAATTGAGAGTACAGGTAGTGTTTGTGACAGGGCGGTCGCCCGTTCGAGCCAAGGAGTATCCATGGAAGTGGGAATAAACAGTACGCTCAATGTGGCGGAAGACCTTTCCCCCAGTACATTGGCACGGGTTCAGAATCGAACAAATCGAGCCAGAGATGTAGTCCGTAAAAAGCCGAACTCTTTTGCTGTCCTGCCCTCAACCACTTGCCTCAAGGATTGCATGATGGTTAGTGGGTAGGCATGTCAGCTGTACAATACTTTCCTTTTTTTTTTCTCTCTCTCTCTCTCCCCCAACCCCACTGGGGGCCCTCTTCGACGACAACTCGTCATGTCTATCCTGGGCAAGGAGATCATGAATTGCCTAAGCGGTAAGATTCTTGAGCCTCGGTCTGTCCCATCCATATGTCAGAACTCGTCCACGGTCCTCGTCCCCACAGAGGCAATTGCTGCGAGATGCTCTCTCTCGAAGCTCTGTGCGACGGCACCTGGCATGGGCCGAGCCAAATTCCATTGGGGTTACCGTTGAGCCTGTGACCTCACTTGCTCGGCAACCAAAGTTGGAAGACGATTTGAAGGATTCCCAGAAGAGCAATGGACACCAAGGTCTGTGTTTGAGCTGAGAGTCGCTGGGCTGTTCACGAAGACATGCCGCCACCTCTCAACATGGCAAAAACAGTGGACGCGATGGGACGCATTCCCATCCTTCATCCCACTTGACTTTTCAGAAAAGGCATCATTGATATCCGAATTTCATGGGCGGTTGCTAGAAGTCCCAAAAGATCTTCAGAAGGGTTGGTGAAAATGTGAAGCAGGACCAGTTTAATGCAGAGGTTAGCCACCCCGCTATTAAGGCACAATCGCTATAAGCGGACGTCGATATTTTCGTAGGGGAGCTTATATCTCAATCGAAATTATTTCACCCCAGCACCACCCAAGACTGTCGGCATCTGGTCAAAGCAAACAGCCTTGGAAATGGCCTAGCAGATGGCACACTTGCGTTCTCGATGACATTGATTACTGGTTGAGGGACTGCACAACCGAGAAGCTCGCCTTGGGCCACCACCATCCGGCAATGAGCCGTCATCGAGCTGATCTGGTTCTTCAAATGAGATGACCTGTGAAGCGACGCTGAGCTCTTTCAACATGCCACCACCAATCCGCAGGCTGGTGCTCCAGCGTCACAGGCCCAGGGCCGTGCCGGGTTTAATCCACGCCAGCCCGTCACTTACAACACACGCCCGCCACACGTCATCGTCGACGACAGGAACAGCAACAGAAACAACAACACCACAGTCAGATTCCGCCAAGACATCCTCACCCTTTGGTCCATGGCGCAAGCTACCCCCGACCGAACCCCTGCGCATCCTCTTCTGCGGCTCCGATGAGTTCAGCTGCGCATCCCTGCGGGCGCTGCACAAGCTGCAGGCGGACAAGCCCAAGCTGATCAAGTCGATCGACGTGCTGGTGCGGCCGGGCAAGCCCGCGGGGCGCGGCCTCAGGCGGATCGCGACGGGGCCCCTGTTCAACCTGGCCGAGGAGCTGGGGCTGCCGGTGCACAAGCGCGACACCTTCACGGGGTGGGAGCTGCCGCCCCCCGGCCACGTCCGGCACCACGAGACGGGCGAGGTGCGGCGGCACCCGGCGGCGCACGAGAACTCGCACCGCCAGCCCTTCAACCTGGCCATCGCCGTCAGCTTCGGCCTCTTCGTGCCGCCGCGCGTGCTGCGCTCCCTGCGCTTCGGCGGGCTCAACGTCCACCCCTCCATGCTGCCCGACCTGCGCGGGCCCGCGCCCCTGCAGCACGCCCTGCTGCGCGGCAGGACCCACGCCGGCGTAACCCTGCAGACCCTGCACGAGAAGGACTTTGACCGCGGCGCCGTCCTCGCCCAGACGCCCTGGCCGGGGCTGCCCGTGCCCGAGGGCTGCGACGTGCGCCAGCTGCACGACCTGCTCGCCGAGAAGGGCGCCGGGCTCCTCGTCGGCGCGCTCGAGAGGCGCCTCTTCGTCCCGCCGCTGCAGCTGGTCGGGTGGCAGCCCACGGAAGAGGACCTGGATCGCGGCCTCGTCCACGACGCGCCCAAGGTGAGGAAGCTGGACTCCATGGTCGACTGGGCGTGCTGGACCTGGGGCAGGGACAAGACGCTGTACCCGGATGGCTGGACCGCCGCCGATCTGGCGAGGAGGTTCCGCGCCGTCGGCGTCAAGCTCCCCGGCGAGGGGAACACGGGCATGTGGACGCACGCCGTCACGCGGGTGGCCCCACAGGAAAAGCGGCTCATCTTCGAGGACGTCGAGGCCGTCGAGTGCCCCGAGAGCCTGAGGGAGGTGGTGCTGACCATCGCGCAGGCCAAACTGTCGGGGCCGGCGCCGTGGCTGGTGGAGCAGACGAGGAGTCAACAGCTGCCAGCAAACATCCAGAACGTGGTCTTCGCGGAGATGGATGCTCTCGATACGCAAAAGGTGGCCGACTTCAGGCTGCCGTACCTGGCGGACGAGTACACTGATGTCATCATTCCTATCAAGGTACCATACCGTATCATCGATGGGCAAGTGAGCCCCGCGCATGAGAAGGGCCAACTGGACGCCATCAGAATCAAAAAGATCAAGGTTGAGGGTATGAACAGCAAGCTGGCCGCCCATGCCATATCCCATTTCAAGGAGCCCAAATTGAACGTCAGAGATATCTCGACGATGGACTACAGCATGGAGACTCTCACGAAACTCGTCGAATAAAATGACGAAGAGAACATGGAGCAGAAGATCGGCATTAGATGGCCGGCTGTCTTGGGCGAGCACATATTTGTATGACTAGGTAGAATCTAAACGCCAACACACATCAATCACGGCCATGGTCAAAGATATAGACAGGGAGCTGTGCAATTGTGATTTCATTGCTAGAGTGCAGCTTTCAAAGAGACCTAGAGTTACAGCCTGGTGAGCGGCACATCACCAGAAGACGCCATCAGCCGCGAGCGAGCACGACGTTCGTGCGATGAGGGTAGAGGTCAAACCAATTCAGACGCCACCAGATGCCAAGATATCCACCACGTCCTCAGAGAACCAGCCAACCGATGCCACCGAAAAGAAAAGTAGGATTCGTATCATGAGCTCATCAATCTCTTCCCATTCGCCATATCCTCAAGTGAGTGTTCTGTGTGCAACGCCTGAATGACTTGTATGAAAACCCTCATCATGTCCAAGGCTCATTGTGGGAATGAGGGACTTAAGCGCTCTTGGCAGAGTGGTCGTCGACAGAGACGCCACTGGTGGAGGCAGTAGAGGCTGTGTCGGTCTTGGTGAGCTCTGGGTCCTCGGCGCCGTGGACCGACTCCTCGAAGACGGGCTCGGGCTCGTTGAACTCGAACTTGGTCTTAAAGTCCTGGAGGTTGTTGGCATAGCCGGACGAATTGGAGCGGCGGCGAGCGTTGGAGAAATTGAACTGGTCGTCAAGAATCTCATCACCAGGGTTGCCCCTACCAACGATCAGCAAATGTCTAAACAAGACCCCGAATCCAATGCCAAGTACTATGTAACAGTGTATGACTTTCAAAGGCTATGGGCAGCTCCACAGCCCGCAACGGAAGCAGGGCACGCATCTGACCCATGGATCGTGCCACGGTGCCGGATACCTGCCTCGGGACTCATCACAATTGTTGAAGGAACGGCGACGAAGGAGGCAAGGGAAGGACCTACCAGTTGCCCTTTCCTCCACCACTCTTCTTGACCTTCTTGGGGTCCTCGCCAACATGACCGTGCTTCGCGAAGTAGCGAGGCAGATGCTCCTCAGGAGCAGCCGTGCCATTGGCCAGGCCGGCGTGGTCCTTGTCGTTGAGCTTGTGAGAACGAGTCACTGCAATTCAAGCCTGGTCAGCATTCTCATCAATCCTGAAGTGCCACATGAGATTGATCCCACGTGTGAGTGATAACCCCCTGGTTGCTTCCCAGGGGGTTGTTGTGCCCCGCATGGGACCACCGGCGTGTTGCTACAGTTACACCAGATCATCAGAGGGAAGACTCACTGGTGGTTGATTGAGTCGGATGGATGGAGTTGATGGTTGATGAATGGATCTAGAAGGGTTCAGGACCGTTTTCTGGATGATGTGAAGTCAGCCCCAGATGTCAATGCGGGGTTGTCTCCAGGCGAAGGGAGCTCCGAAGGTTTGAGGGCGAGCCCCCCCATTGGAGGTACGTACAAAGGGAGGTCGCGTGATGTCAATGCACCAGAAAGGAGAAAGGTTCAGATGGCTTGGGCTCGACGGCAGTTAATTGGGAGGCAGGTCGGCGAACAAGTTGTAGGATGGTCAAATCGGGATGATGGCGAGAGTATGGCAAGGCAGAGACAGTTATGAGGGATGGGAGTGGGTTCGTCGGTGATGGATGGATGGGTAGTTGGATGGATGCGGAGGGGACAAGTTTGCAACACAGAGCTGAGAGTCTAATGCAGACACTCTTTAGACACAGAGTACGGAGGGGAAAAGAGCTCTGTTCGCATTTAAAAGGAGCAAGAGCTTGTCGATGTGCCAGGGACCAATGGGCTGATTCGATGCCGTTCTACAAAGTGATCATGTGCCATTGCTCGGTGTGGTTCCCGGCCATCGAGGGAGAGCACCGCAGCAGGCCCACCCAGCTTGAGCTCCAGCTCCCCAGGCCTGCCAACATGGCCATCCAACTCAAGTGCCAGGCACATGAGCAATTAACGCCCAGGATGGTTTCAGGTACGGGGCCGGAAGCCGGCATTCAGCTGCCTCTCTGGTCTCTATGACTTCCCCGTATGGGGGGACGGCGGGGACTTACGGTGTACCGTTACCGTGGACCACGCGATGGCTTGACGTGGTGGCATGACGTCGGATGCCGTTGCCGTTTGGGGGACCATCACGCAATCCAGCTGGCCCGCATTGGTCAACCTGCAGCTCTGAGTAATTAGATGCCAGGACGGCTGCCTTGCAGCATAGAGACTACGAATCCGACAGAAATGCTCTGCACACGTTGTTCAATTGCCCATGCCTCCCAGACGGCTCTCATCAGAACAGGCCAGCTCCTCTGGAGATGTCGTGTGACTGGACCCCAGAGGCTTCCAAGGTTCCCCAGATCCGTCGATCCACCACAGGGCAGACCCGTAGAACCGTCGTGGAATGGAACCCTGCCTGCAGGACTGACGTCGCCGGACCCACTTGCCCCTCGTCCAGGTACCGATACCCCGGATTCTGCGGCTGGGCAGATGGCGGCTGAAGGTACCACCTACATCCCCTGCCCATCTATCTGCCACCTACGCAGTCCCGCTGGGTCTCAGGAGCATCTCGATGGGATCAACATCAGATCTATCGGGGAGCGCTGAAAACGGAAGTTTGGTAGGTACAATTACCGCCATGCAGCCAATGTTTAATACGCTCTCAGTCAAGTGGGTCGGCCGTTGTCACACGGACGGACAAACAACATGGGCACGGGCATCGCCCAGTGCCCAAGGTTCGGGCTGGGCTGAGGCATGAGCGGAACGGCCGGCATAGAGGAGCACCGTCCAGAACGTTCGGACGGGGTCCGGGTCTGTCGAGACGGCGGTTCTTGACCGTCGACGAATATTGCCTCTCAGTCTCGCGTTGTCGTCGTGTGGAGGAGTAATCTGGGGAAATGACATACTGAGAGTGCTCGGCTGTCAGTTCCGAGACAGCGTGTCTACGTGTCGTTCCAGAATGTGCTCAGCTATGGGGCTCGCAGGCTCTCACGTAACGGTCATTGACTGAGACTGGCAATCTTTGAGCGAGGAGTCGTCTATTTCTTGAGACTGATGACTCGGGAGCATGAGCCTAGGGAAATTGTAACACCCAGCTCTCTCTGCCTCGCCGTTTGTGCCTACCGTATCATGAGACTGCCCTCATGATGTTTGTCAAGCCCCCATCTTATTGCCCATGCAATGACCCGCTCGGTCTTGATAACGTCCTCCCCAAGTGGACAAAGGCAACTACCCAGATATCCAGCAGCGTTGATTATCCTAGTGGGAGATATGGACTACGACTTACGGGATTGCAAGCGTCTACAGATAAATTAGTCTCTGAAGAATAGTCCTGATATATGCTGTCCTCTTACAACGCTTTAGATGCCTCGTAAGGCCTGTATTTAAAGTGTTGGTTGTTGCGGTCCCTTTCCTGAGAGTATCCCTGTTAGCTGTGAACGGTCAACGAAAGGGAAATGGATCCGCCGATATCGGAAAGCCCAGGACCAGGACAATGATTGTTCAGCAGCAAAATTCATTGCTGAAGCCTTGGTAATCGCCTTTGCTGATTCGGCCGGCACTGTATCCACCCACCTTTCACAGGCTGTGTTGCAGTCATACAGTGCGACAAGTCTAATCAGATAACACCTCCACTCATTTCCAGGGACTGAAGAGTGCATCTCCGCCGAAAAGTAGACCGTCTTGGCGGGACTACAAGTCACTGCCCAACCTATCTCTTCCCTACTACTTGACCCTTTTTCTCTCACCAACCACCTAACAACACCAGCGTCGACATTTCAGACTCGATCTCTTCCCTGTCAGCCAATCCTAGCCAAAAGGCGAAACCACACACAAAATGTCTCCTTCAATAGTCACAATAGACAACACCCCAGACTTCGACTTCGCGTCCGACTTCAACCCCGCCCCCACCAAGCAGACGAAGAATGGCATCACCACCGCCACCACCACACAGAACCGCACCCTCCTCCTCGCCCCGCCCTCGATAGCCGCCCAAGGTACCAGCGCCCTTCCCACTTTCGACCGCGACACAACAGACCTGCAGATGCTTGACCGCCTCTACGCCGGCCTCGTCACCCTCCCCGCCGCAACATATGACCTCGTCCTGCTCCTGACCGACACGGATGGCGCGAGGCACGCAGAGGCAACCGGCCTTCTGTCTCGCGGCGTCTTCGCGTCGCTCGTGGATGCCATGAGGTCCGGTGCCTCGCTCAGGACCCAGGACGGGCGGTTCGACGCCTCCGAGTCAAGGGAGGCGGTGCTCGCGGGGCTGGTCGAGAAGGACGGCGGCTACGAGAAGGTCGAGGAAGAGGAGGTTGTCGTGCCGCTGCGGTTCGGGAAAAAGAAGACCACGCCGGCGGCGGACCATCTCAAGAACAACAGTAACGGCAACGGCAACGTGCACAGCTCTGCCGGCCCGGCGGTGGACAAGGTCATGATCGATGTCGCTGGGAAGCCCAAGACGTTGGACATGGTGCCCCCCGCGGTGAAGCCTGTCGCGGGTGTTGGCTTTGACTTTGGTGATGACTTTGACGATGACGACGAGTTGATCGACGAGGACGAGCTCATGACGGAGGAGGACCTGAACCGGCCTGTGCAAATGCGTATGTCCTCCTGCCTTCACATTCTCCGGTCTCGCATACACACACATACTTTGACCCACATGCTAACGCAGTCACTCAAACAGCCCCGGAGTGCAAGCCCCAGCCCGGCAAGAAGCGCCGCGCCTGCAAGGACTGCACCTGCGGCCTGGCGGAGCGCATCGAGGCACAGGACAAGGCCCGCCGCGCCAAGGCGGACAAGGACCTCAACACGCTCAAGCTCAAGTCCGAGGACCTCAACGAGCTGGACTTCACGGTCCAGGGCAAGACGGGCAGCTGCGGCAGCTGCTCCCTCGGCGACGCCTTCCGCTGCTCCGACTGCCCCTACATCGGGCTGCCGCCCTTCAAGCCCGGCGAGGAGGTCACCATCCTGAACAACGTGGCCCAGTTCTGAGCAAAGGGCGAGGGGGCGCCCCTCTTTTGTTTGGGAATTGAAAAGATGTCCACGAACCCATGTATACATGGGTTTACCCACCCGGGACGCGGGCCACGCGGGCCGAAGGGGTGGGCATGCAAGGGTAGTGCTCTCGGCCGGGGGAGACATCATCGAGCGGCTTGTCTGTAACAGACGACTCCTTTCGGGGGCAATTCAGGCCTCGGCATCGGTAATTTGAACCCTATGGCCGTGCCATCGGGCAAGGTTGGGAAGCCACAATAATGGCATCAGGCCAGAGCGAGCACGAACACGAACTTCCAGCTGATGGTTCGGCCATAGCGCAGCTGAGATGGTGTTTTGAGAGAGCCCTGAGAAAGAGAGCGGGCTTTGGGTCCTGATGTGGAGACAAGACACGGGGGAGGGAGAGAAGGCAGAGGCACAATAGCAACAGCCCGCCTGCTTGGTTTCAGAAGATTGAGAATGCATTTTATTGAAACAATCAGTCCCTATGACATAAATCGCTGTGCGCCGTGACGAATCCACCAACTCTCTGGGTCCGGCGACAAAATCGTTCATGCTCGCCTATATGTGTGTTCATATCTGATCTCTCCTTGACTGTACACCACCACTACCGTAATTGTACAGCCTTCTGAACCCTCTGCGAGAGTCAGGATTAACGCGCCCTCTTCCCGCTGGCCTCCTTCTTTGCTCCGCTAGAGCTCTCCTCATCGCTGTCACCACCCAGGCTGTACCTCCTATCGGTCCCGAGAACCCCCTCTTCGTGTCCCTCTACTGTCGGCGACTCAACATGGAGGTCGTCCAGTTCCGCCTCGTCAAAATCCGCAGCCTCGAGATCCCTGGCATTCGTTGATCCTCGGCTGCGGAAATCCCGCCTCTGGCTGGTCTGCAAACCGATGGAACTGCCCTGCGAGAGACCGAGATATCCCAGGCCCTTTCTCTTCCGGCGCTCCTTCCAGACAAAGTATCCCCACGCTGCCGCTGCAACTGAAACGATGACCAGGAGGACCTCGCCTGAGCGCTGGTAAGCGGCCCATTTGGCCGCCTCGAGCTTCTCCTTCTCGGCCTCCTGGGCAGCGGTGCTGTTGCCCGCTGTGCCGCCAACAGACGTCTCGGGAAGACGTTCGCCGTCCAGGTAGGAGTCCGTGGGCTTGCCGCCGATGCTGCTGATGTCCACGCCCATGAAACGGTCCAGCATGTCTCGCGACGCACGCGACACGTCGAAGGGCACCATGTGGGAGCTGTTGTAGAAAAGCACGTACGTCAGGTTTCGGGCCTCCTGCCAAAAGCCGGCAACCTCTCCCTCGAAGGTCCACTCCCTGCGTGGCGCCCACGTGCCGGGCGACAGCTCGAAGCCTTTCCCGCCGTTCCACTCCATGTTGCCGATGAAGGCCTCAGTGCCAAGGTGGTTGCAGATCAGATCCTCCGCGCCGGAGAACAGAAGTATGGGGACCTCCTTCAAAATGTCCGGGAGAAATTTAACGGCTGGGACCGAGTTGGATGCGCGGAAGTGGCTGCCCACAGCTCCGCTGCACTCCGACCACCCAGTGTTCTTGGCCTCGTCGATGTGGAGGGCCTCCACAACGTCCTTCCTGCGCAGGTAAGGAGTCACATGCACCAGATCCGGCGGCCAGTTCATGCCGCACGACGGGTAGCTGTCTGTGAGCCGCACATCGTACATGTTGACGCACTGCTGTTTGCCATCAGATCCAGGGGTGGTTGTAAATTGCAAGATATCCTGCAGAATGTTCTCGCAGGAAGCGTGGTCGACCTTGTTGCTGTCGACGGCCAGATCCTTCTGGCAGATTCTATGCTGCACCTCGATCTTCTTGGCCGTCTCGCTGCCCTTCTTGACGATGCCCTTCTCGTATGCGAAATCAAGATACGCTTCGTATTGCTCTGGAGGTGAGATCCACCCGTTGCCGATCAGGAGACCTTTGAGTGCCCATGTGTGAGCCACACCGGGCTTCTTGTTTCGTTCAAGCATGGCCTTCGCGATATAGGGGATGTGCTGTCCGGCGTAGGACTCTCCGGCGATGTAGATCTGGACAAGTCAGCGTCTCCTCTAATGACCTGTTCACTTCCCGCGCATTGCCTTACATCATCTTGTTCGTACTCGGGGAAGAGGGCGAACCATTTCTCGAGGAACGTGACAAACTGGTCGGCCATCTCATCCAGCTCGGTAACGTATGAGTCGGTGTCGACGTAGCTGAACCCGGTGCCGACAGGGTTGTCGACGAAAAGCAGGTTCGCAAATTCATGCCATGATCCATCATTCAATGTCAAAGTCTTGTCATCCTTCAGACGATAGGGACCGATCTCCATCAGACCACCGTCCTCAGAGCTACACCCTGGGCCTCCGTTCAGCCAGATGACCGTCCGTTGTCTATTAGCAATGTGTTGGTTCTGGTAGTGCCAGAAGAAAAGGTTTCCGTTGTGCTCCGGTGTGACTTCGATGTGTCTGTTCAAGAACGAGGGCGGGTTAGCAGGGCGGTCCCTCTCCCCGAGAGGGCTGGGCGGAATTCCAGTGCTTACCCAGCATGCATCTTGACGAAGGGTGTCGGGGGGGCGCCGGGTAATTCGTGGACAAAGTAGTCGGCCGCGCTCTTTTGCGCGCTGACCGTATCTAGCCATGGCAGCGCAATCACAGCGAGGAGGGCTGCCACGGATGGCACCCTCAGCCGCGTGAGGAAAGCCATGGTGGCTCTTCCGGGATGGAAGGCTGACCCAAACGGGTCCAGGGGCAAGGAAGGGCGACTTTGCTGCTAGGCCTTGTGCGCCGCAAAACTCATCGACAATGCAGAAGGTGACGGTATCGAAATGGAGGGTTGTCTGCACGCGGAGACGTCGAGGCCCGATGGTTGTTGTTTGTTGAAAGAAGGTTGGTGGATGGTTTGAAAGATCGACCGCGGTCGGGTCGGATTGTACTGCCGCCTGTGGTGACAGATCTCACTCCGCAAATGCGGTTACAGGGACTTGGAGTGTTTGAGCTGGCGTGGCCCTACAGGGGGCCGGTCCGACGCACCTGCGCAAGGGCAGAACAATTTATGGACCCCAGGCTGCTATTTTCGAGATCTAGGGCGGCTGTTTAGGTTGCCGTGTAAGCTTTGGGAACGGCTTGAAACATCGCGGATCAGGATTCTTGACCACGGGAATCCACCAGGCAGTGTTCTCCAGGTGAATGAATAATTCGGTCAATCCTTTTGAAGACTCGAGCGGGCACATGCGTCAGTGCATCCGCATCGCTACTGAGTCCGGCTTCCAGGATCTTTCTGGCTGGGCATCTCCTGATGCAGCGTGCCGTGTCTATTCAACCCCAGATGCAGAGCTCATCGTCGGCCCAATATCCAATCGGTTGCTAGGCTGAAGGCATAGATATTCTACGCCTCCGACGTACCTGCAAGGTACATGTGTCCAGCCCCAAAGAGACCCAGACGTTGAGGACTGGTCTTGTGGCTGGGAAGAGGAAAGACACATGAAACATCGTCTTTTGGCAAGCTGGAAAATTCTCTGAACTCAACATCTGTGATCCCTGTGTAGAAGCACCTGCTGGCGAACCGTTTCAGCTACCAGCAGTTCCTGACCAGCAGACATCTGTACTGTTAGACTGCCTAGGTACTCCATACGGCAGGTGCCAAGGACGGAGCTAAAGCGAGGTGGATGCTCAAGGGCCAACCCATTCAGGCATGTGGGCAGCCTTGGAAGTACCTAGGTAGATAGACAAAATTCGTCTACGCCTTCCTCATTAAACTTACAAGATTCTCCAGATTGAACTTCTTGAACATCAGTTCTGATCAATTCTGTTCCAATCCCATTAATTTTATACCGTTACTATCTTACTAAGGAAGAGTATTCTTATTGTATCCATCTGACGAAGTTGGTCACGGCGAGATCGAAAATGGCACCCAACGTCGGCGGCAAGGTCTACATCGTCGAGCATCTTGACCCGGAGCTTGGACCCTGGTCTGAACTGGAGTATGTTGCCATCGCCGAGGAATCTCGGGAATCAGGGAGCAGTTTCACCCTCTCGTCCCTGCCGGACGGGTTCAAGGTCCCCGAGTCCCTGAAGGCTATCCCGGTCTTCAAAGCCACGCAGAATAGCGTCGAGAACATCTACGCCGCCACCAAGAACACGGTCTGCCTGCTTGACCCGGCAGCCGAGAAGGATCTGTCGCCCGAGGATGCCCAGGAGTTCGGCACGTTTCTGTTTGGTGGAATTCTAGGTGGGATTGACACTCCAATCCCGCATGTCGTCTGACTCGATTCTAACGGCTGTGGGCGGAAAAGGCGATGATCCCCCACGAGGTAATTCTCAAAACATGGTGTGCTGCGTGTGAAATGCTGCAAGAGTGTATATTGATTGTGACTAGATCGGACCTCCGAGTTGAGGAAGAAAGGCTTTCCGGGACGCCGACTTGGTCCTGTCCAGATGACTACCGACACGGCCGTGCGGGTGACACGAATGGTGATCCAGCAACAAAGTCAGTGCTTGATTGTCTTTTTTCCTTTCCGGTGCGACGTGAGAGCCGGACCGAAGAGAAGCTGAGTTGTGAACAGTCCCTCTGAAGGACATTCCCTACGTCGATCATCCTGATTTGAAAATCAACGAGCATGAGAGCACCGAGATGCCGTTTCGCTACGTGAAGGGAGAAGATGGCCAGCCCATCATGCCCAAGGTATGATTGCACACACATATGTATCATGTTTCCATTCCTCGAATAGGCACTGATGCTCGCCGGCAGGGCATGAGGGAGTTGATCGGGAAGGACGCGGACAAGGCTATAGATGACCTGTTCTAGGCGCGTTGTGCTCATCACCTTGCTATGGGATGGACAGGTATAAAATTCAGCGGGAATGACAGCAGATAGTAAGTTAACATGGGGTCTTTCAACATGATGTCGATGGCGAGACCCTTGAGTTTGGTCATTTAGGCCGAGAGTACTGCACTTCGCTGCACCTTATACCATTCGAAATAGCTCATCGAAGCGCACATTTTGGAGGTTAGAAGATTATCCCATGGGAGGTTGCCCCATAATAGATTATCCCATAGGAGGTTGTCTCGTAGGAGATTGTTCCATGGGAGACTGTCGCATGAGAGGTTATCCCATAAAAGGTTGTCCCGTAGGAGGTTATCCTACCTAGGTACTTGAGGTCCGTCCTCCTTATCTTATCATGCCGGACCCCACCATGTAACTTGCCCAGGACAACCTCTAACCACCTGGACGTGGTTTATTGTGAGACTGTCGCCGACTTCTCGAGGAAAGTCTCACTGGTTTCGAGAGAAATTCTCTGTTTTGTGACCGGCTGTGGCTGGCGAGACCTTATACCATAGCACCAGGAGCCATGGGGTCCATTTCACCTCCGCCTCTCGAGATTAGCCCGCCTCTGGTCAACTCGGCGAACCCTTGGGCGACCAGTCTCGAAGATCTCAAGGCACTCTACGAATGCCCCAACATCGGTGCTGTAACTACTCGGACGTCTCTCATCTCGGGCTTTGCACACGACCCATCGAGGCATCAATTCACCCTCTTCGACGTGGTCACTCATCAGTCTGAGCAAGACCGTACCAATCTGAAGGGCCGTGAGAGCGCAAGTCTCAATACACTGGGGTATAGCCCCCACACGCTGGGAACCTACCTCGGGTTCATAGGGCAGATAGCAAAGGCGCCTTGTGCTCGGCCAGACAAAGGTTTTATCATCTCTGTTACTGGCAGCCCCGAGGAAGTCGCACAATGTTACTCCCTCATCAGACAATTACAGGAATATGTTCCCTTCCCACTCGCCATGGAGATCAACCTCAGCTGTCCCAACATCCCGGACAAGCCACCGCCGGCCTACAACGGCGACTCTCTGAAGTCCTACCTGACATCATTGCAGGAGCTTGTATCGGAGCCAGGCGTCGCGCGTATCCCGTTTGGTCTGAAGACTCCACCTTACACACACGCGGCTGAGTATATGGAGCTCTTCTCCGCCCTCAAGTCCTCGGCGCAGCGGGACCGGCACGGCGTGTGTCCTGTCTCGTTCATAACAGCAACAAACACCCTCGGTTCATGCCTGGTCCTCGCCGACCCGGAAGTGAATGCGTCCAGCGGCCCTGCGCTACCTGCATTGGGCATCGGTGGGATGGCGGGCGCACCATTACATCCCCTAGCTCTGGGTAACGTGAGGACCATTCGAAGGATTCTGAGCGAGGCAGGAAGCCCTCTGGCTCATATACAGATCATTGGCGTGGGCGGAGTCTTAGACCACAACGGATACAAGAGGATGCAAGCTGTGGGTGCCGACATTGTGGGCGTTGGCACAGGTTTGGGACTCAAGGGCGTGAGCGTTTTCGGCGACGTCCTCAACGCAAAATTTACCAGTTTCAACGGATTTCTGGTGTCCATGGAGAATAATCAGCACTGATTGCATGACAAACAGGCATCTAAGTGACAGGACAAATGAAGCTGTATGCTGCACTGGTCTACCTAGGCATCTGATAAGGACGGCAATTGGAGGTGTGGGCTGCAGGAGCTCTGGAATGGTGCTGGCTGCTTCCAGAAACGTGGGGTGGTGATTGGTCAGGAACAGCAGGGGTCCCACCCCAGCCAGGAGACAATGGGTGAGGCTGCGTGTAGAATGGCAAGCTCTCTGACCGTTCCCTTACTTATTCTTACCTCGTCGATCCTATTGTGAATATTTGCATCTCAATAGGTCGTCCGTTTGGCGAGGTAACTTGAGTATTTCTACCCGGGCTTTATCAAGCACGTCCCTTTCTAATCTCTCTTCCTTGGCTGGCAACACTTTCTTCCTTCTTTCTTGCCACGCAACTCATCGGTCCCAACTCCGCCCCGTGTCTCGACTTTTGCGACCTGACGTGTTGACACCTACATATTTTTCCGAACAGACCTGCATCTCCTCAACCGAAGCACGCACCTGCCATCGCAAACGCCTGCCACTGATACAGCGAACATGTCCGACTTTGGAGACCCCGATGACATGCTTCTCGCCCTCGCGGGCGGGGGCGATGGATCCTCTGATGAGGCATCCAATGCCGGCAGCCGTGGTCGCAGCCGCAGCCGCAGTCGCAGTCGGGGCCGCAGTCAGTCTCGCAGCCAGAGCCGAAGTCGTGGTCCTGAACGATCACCGAGCGCCCAGCCCGCGGAGCGCTCGTCTCCAAGGAGCCCTGCGACAAAGAAGACTCCCGCGAAGAGGTCTCAAGGGCGCAACAAAGCTGAGTCCGAAGATGAGGGTGAAGCGTGAGTTCCCATTTCTGTCTTAACTCTCGCCATCACCCCGATCTAGGCTGCATCGCTTGGGCTCTCTCATGTCACTTGCCATTTGCGCAGCGACGCTAACCTGTGGCTTCCTCTCAGCTCCGATCCCGGTACTCCTCGCTCGCAGTCGTCAGTGCCCATGGACGAATCCGACTCGGACGCGGAGTCCGATGCGCACCAGGGCAAGGAGCCGGACGAAGGCGAGAACAAATACCCGGTCGAGGGACTGTACAAGAGCTACGAGGAGAAGGAAGAGATCATGGCCATGCGAGAAATCGAGCGAGAGAGGATCCTTGAGGAGAGGCATGCGGAGAGGAACCGGGCCAAAACCCTGGCAACGTTGAGGCAGATGGTCCAGAACACAGAGGGAGAAAAGCACAAGAAGCGCAAGGCTGGCGCTGCCGAGCTTGAGGACGGTGACCATAAGTCGTCCCGACCTCGCACCACGACAAAGACCACGAAAGCGGCGCCTACAGCTCTCGATAACCTCAAGCGCGCGCGAGCGGAGAAGCAGGATCGCCGTCGCAAAGACGAAGAGCGACGCCGAGACCGCCGATCGCCTTCTTACCGAAGCGGTTCGAGCCGTAGCCGCAGCCGCCACTCCGACGATAGTGACGTGGAGTGGGCTGGGCCGTCCAAGAAGAGGTCAAAGACACCAGAGAGAGCCCTGCCTGCCGAGCTCCGAGACATCGAGAGATGTCGCCTTAGTCGCACGCGCTTCGCCAAGCTCAACTTCTGGCCAGGTTTCGACGAGACTGTGAGGGGCTGCTACATACGAATCCACATTGGTCCAGATCCTACCACGAGAGCGCCCGTGTATCGGATGGCTGTCATCAAAGGTGAGTTATGAAGTTGTCCGGAGTGCCGTGCTGTTGCTGATGGGTCATAAGGCGTCACCACCGGCCGGCCATATGCAGTTGAGAACGAGCAGCACAAGACCATTGTCACAGATCAGTACGTGGTCGCCGCGCATGGCAAGGCTGAGAAGGAATGGCCCTATATTGCTTGCTCCGAGAGCCCCTTCACTGAGGTAAGCCCATCCCAATGTTTGAATCGCAGCACCCAGTCTAACAGACGGCAGGCCGAATGGAACCGCTATCAAATCGTGTGCGGAAAAGACGGCATCAACTTGCCCAAGAAGCCAGAGCTGACACAAAAGGTCGACGATATCAATAAATACCTCAACCGCAGCTGGACCGATGAGGAGCTGTCAGAGAAGCTCCACCGCCAGAACACGCTGCGGGACAAGTTCAGCGGCGCCGAGCGGGCGAGACTGGAGCAGGACGCCGCCGAGGCCCGCCGCCATGGCAACACTACGCTCGCGGACGAGCTGCAGGAGAGGCTGGACAACATGCCGGCGCCCCGTCTCGCCTTTTCGACCTCGCTGAAGAAGGCCACCCCGGTCAAGCCCAGCGGGCCGTCGCAGCAGGACCGCCTGGCCGAGAAGAACCGGCTCAACCGGCAGCTCAACGCGAAGCAGGTGCGCGAGGCGCAGATAGCGGAGCGGCGCAAGGCGCGGGAGGCGCTCGCGGACAAGGGGGGCGTCGGCTCGGACGCAGACGTCGGGGACCCGTCGTCGCGCCGCGCCAACATCAAGAGGAAGTTCCCGGTCAGGACGCAGGACGGCGGCGACTCGGCTGCCGGCAGCGGGGCCAGCACCCCGGCCAACGGTACCCCCAAGCTCGGCGCGGAGAGCGCCTTGCCGCCGCACGTGGCGAAGCTGCGGGAGCAGCAGGAGGCCGCCGCGAACGGCAAGGGCGGCGTGCCCAAGATCCACCGGGCGCTGACGGATGACGATATCATCGGCTCCCTGGACCTGGATATTGACGTTGAGATCTGAAGGGGGTGTGTGTGGTGGGCGGTGCGGGATATTGCGAAGCTTGCGTGGTCAGTGAGAGGGATGAGCAGGCGAAGGAACGACTACTTCCTGTTATGTGGGGAGTGAAACAGTCCAAATAGTCTGAAGTTGGCTTGCGGACAAGAGTCTTCTTCGTGTCTAGGGTTGAATGGGGTCGAGTCGATTCCCCGTGGCGTTGCCTGCATCAAGACAAAATGATCATACTTGCAGCACCGGCGTTGGAAAATTACAGGAAGTCATGGTCGACTGTTGGTTCAGGGAAAAAGGAACAAGAGAGTAGACGCTAGATCTGCTATCGAGGCGTACCCTTTGAGTGCAATAAGTTCCTATACGCGTATCCAGACGCGGCCCACATAGCAAGTAGATCATCAACAAGCATTTCTCCCATCCTTAACGCTTCCGACACAAGCAGGTTTTGGAGGTATGATCAAGTTTATTTCCACGAGACGAGGCGATGTAGGAAATGCTTTAGGGAAAACGCTACATGCTCCTGCGGACGCGCGCGCGAGAGAGAAAAGGTCCCAAGTTCATTTTCAAGCAGGTCCCTAGAACGCCATTCATTCTAAACTCGGCCCCACTTTCTGGTCCCGGTGTCTTTTTTTAAGAACCAACCCCATGTATCCCAACTCAACCGATCCCGTTTTGCAGGTGAGGCAATCAGTCTATGTCATTCATTATTGTCTTCTCCATTCGCGCGATGTCTGGGTCATGTTCGTTCTCCTTTCTACTGTCAATTTCTGCAGCTCATTGTCCATCATCCCCTCACGCACCCCTCCGTCTACACCGGCGTAGCGGCGGTGGCCGGGGTAGCGGCCGATGCGGACTTGCGCCCGCGGGGTTCCTCCTCCGAGTCCTCGTCGCTCGGCGGGCGGCTGTCCTCCTGGCGGAGGTTCCTCCGGCTCTTGGTCATCTGCCTGCTGTCAGCTTCCTGGCATTTCGAGTTCGTAAAGCAACTAGTGTGAATGGTAAAGGTTGAAAGAGGAAATCAGATTGCCACTCACCCAGCCACGCACACCCCCGATCAGTCCGAGGGTATACCCGGTGATGAAATCATTCTGTGTCCTGCCGTCGGCACCGGGCGACCTAGGGCCCAGGGTCGACATGGACGGGCTCGAGGGGATGTCGCCCAAGCCGCCGTTGGCGGCGGCAGATGAGCTGGGGCCGCCCAGCGTCTGCGGCGCGGGGCTCTGGGGCCTGCTGGCGGGCCAGAACTGGCGGAACTCCTTGCCGAGCTCCTGGCCGGTGGTCGACCAGTTGGAGCGGATGTTATCGCGCAGGTCCTGCACGTGGCGCTTGAGCTCGAGCTCGTTCTTCTTGAGCCAGCTCACGTTGAGCTCCTGGCGCGAGGTGCCGCGCTTCAGCTGGCGAGCTATGTACTTTTCGTAGTCGCGGACGATCCTGTTCGGGGGAAGGGAGGCGCGGGTTAGTCACAGGCTTTTTCCAAAATTGTAATTGAGTGCAGGGTGTCGTCTTACTTGGTGATGATCCCAGTCGTGCTCACGCCCTCGGTCCTTTGCGTCACCAGGAACTTGCCCTCCTTCTTGATAGGCGCGTAGATATCGTCGCCCTCGTCGGCCCCGTAGGGCAGGTCGTCGTGCGCGACGTAGTCGATCTTATGCTCTGACAGGAATTCCGGGGTCACGATCCAGGGGCAGTTCTCGACCACCTCGTCCACCCACTTGCAGTGGCGCACGGTCTCGGCGCGCTCCTTGCCCGAGAGCACCGTCAGGCCTTTTCGCTTGTGTGTCTCGTCGTCGCCGGTCACTCCTACGAGAAGGTACACGTCGGGGAAAGCCTTCTTGGCCTGCTCAAGCTGGCGCATGTGCCTACATGTTGGGAAGAGTGTCAGTAAGCTGCCTGTAACATATGGGGTTATTGGATGGGAATTACGCACCCAAGGTGAAACAGATCAAACACTCCATCGGCGTAGACCCGGACGGGCCGCCCAGCTGGGGGCGGGTTCGTCTTGTATCCCACGGGGTGTGTGAGCTTCCCGATAGGCGGGGGCGGCATGCGCTCCTCGTCCTTCTTGCCGGCAGCGTTATTGGCGGCCGCCTTGCCCCTCAGGGTGCTCTTCCTGGAGACGCGGTCGGCGATGTCGACGCTGGCCTCGGTGGTGTCACTGGGCTCGCCGGGGTCGACGGAGGCCTCGGCCGCCTTGTCGGAGCTGTTGTTGCCGCGTTGGCGCTTGCTGGGAGGGTGTTGTGAGCTGCTGGAGTCGGCCTTGCGGTGGCCCTGTGAGGGAGCGCCGGAGGACTCTGGGGCGGTGGTGTCGCCCTCCTCGCCGGATGCGTCGCGGGACTCTGCTTGGAGCTGGGCGTCCATGGCAGACTGTACGCTTTTCGGGTCGGCGAGGTCGGGCGAGGACGCGGCGGCGGCGGCCCGCTTGCGCTTGCTACCGCCTTGGGTTGTGCTTGGTGATGACATGGTCCTGGTTGTGGCAGCCGGTGTGGCTGTGGTTGTGGTTGTGGTTGTGGCCCTGGGGCGGGTGCTGCAAGCGGACTAGGAGCAGTGCCGTGAAAAGCTGCTTTGTTTATGGTGTGCGGTGCTGTTGCGGCATAAATACAGGACCACACTCGATGCTCGAATAGAAGGACTAGGAAGGATGAGTGGATAGGTCGAGTCGTGGGAGGGGGGTGGTCGTTGGATGGATAAGATAGGGTGGATGATTCGGCGTGCTTCTACAACAAGGTATGCGAGTGGGTGTACTCCGTAGGGTGGGTCTTGTGTGTCTCTTGAGGGATGACGGACGGCCGCTTCGACGAGGGCAGCTGGCGCACGATGCCGGAGAGTTTAATCTGTGGATCGCTGTGCCTCGAGCTACCGTGCTCGATTGCTCGCAGCCTTGGTCCTGCCTGTTTGCCTGTGAGATGCGTGTTTCCATCCTGTCCAATCCACCGGGGTCACGTACTTGATGTAGCGCGGGAGACGTCACCAAGCTGCTGTCACAAGCTTCGATTAAGCTCCAGGGCGCTGGCGAGGAGGTATGGCGAGGAAAAGGGTCGGATGCAATCTTGAGGCGTTGATCATCAATCAATTGAACATCAATGGATAGGATGCTGCACAGGAGGATATTATGTGCGGGAGAGGGAGCCCACCAGGTAAAAGGGGGTTTCTCTTGTCTCGTGGGTAGGGAGGGATGGAATTTACGCTTCAATTTCGACGGCCAAGGTCCTGTTCCAACACTTCCCAACACGTGTAGCTACTGTCTAAGTGCTGGGCGGGTGCTGTGCCGTCGTTGCTTGGTACTTGGGTTAAAAGTCGCGGTCAGGCGTATCCCTGCCCCAAATTTTAAAGTGCCCGGGTGGAGGATGAGGATAGATTGGGGCACAAGCAGAGGCATATGTCATGGGCAGAGTCGCGTCATCCGCCATCCCGTCATCCCTACCTCGCTCCTCCAAAAATCCCCAGCTGGAGAACTTGAAATGTTGGCCTGTCTCACACCCTCTCTGGCTGCAAGCTCTGCCAGCCCCAGCCCGTGCATTGTGGCTTGCTTTTGCCCTCTCCCGTCACCGTGATTGGCCACTCCCCCACGTTTGATCCTGCTGTCTGAGTTGTGCAGGTGTGGCTGCCTCCAGACCTAAAATGGGTTGAGGAATGGAGTGGGCAGATTTGCTCGGTGCCCGGGTTGAGGTTGTACAATCCCCCAGAAACAGGAATTGCCCCTGTGCCTGAGACCTGCGCTGCGCATGGACCGGATTTCAGTAGACTACGTTGTGTGGTACAGATGCACGTGAGGCAATTCAGACGACATCGCATGCAACAAGTCGTGGTCGCTTCCTCGTCATTCCTCGCCGCCTCGTCTTGCGAGCCAGGACAGCTCGGTTGTAGCCAGCTGCCGCCACAGAGACCCTGCAGGACTGCAGTCGAGGCTGTTGTCTCACAACCGTAGCACCGCACTCACAGCTGTCGCTACCTCGGTCCATACGCTCCGCCGAGATCCCAATCGGTTGTCCCGGCACTCGATCAGACAAAGAAAGACCTGTGTTGTGTGCAGACTCCGGTCTATCACAATTCACACGATATCCCGTAGCCAATGGGATGGTATAGTCCCACACATCGCTACCGGGCGCTGTCCTACGGTTTTTATCCCACAGGTGTTGCTGCTACATGAGGCTATGCCTATAGAGAACTTGTATTGTATGCAGTGCGTATAAGAGGTATGCATGGTCTACAATGCTGTCTAATGCTGTCACTCATCTCTACTCATCTACAATGCAGCCCAAACGAGGACACACCAATTACATATCCAGCTCCGTCATGTTTTCCTTTTGCGGTCTCAGCTCGTCCCCTAGAACCACATCTCCCTTTGAGAAAATATCATATCCAAGCATAACGCCAGAAGTCACTGGTATAACCCTCTTCTACCTCGCACAATCCTCTACGCCTTCTTGACACGGTGCCGCCCGCAGCGGGTCGTGTTCCTCGGGTTGCTCATGTAGCAGTGGGCCCGCGCGTCCTCCCCGGGCTTGGGAACGAACTTGTCCCTGACCGAGCAGTACTCGTGCGTCTCCGGCACCCACTCGCGGATGTGCTTGTGGAGCTCGCACCGGCTCACGCCGCACTTCCTGCACAGCCCCTTGCCGCGCACCCGCATGGCCGCGAGGCCGGCCTTGTCGCCCGCACCCAGCGTGTTGGTCGTCGCCGCGCTGGTGCTGCCGCCGTGGGAACCCGCAACGGGCCTGCTGGCGAGGTGCCACGCCCACTCCAGCTCGTTGGGCCCGTCGCGCCGCGAGCTCAGCGGCACCGACCCGTGCATGCGCCGGTGGATGGCGTAGAAGTGGCTATTGGTGAGCCCCAGGCACGCCGAGTCAATTGGGTCCAGAAAGTCGAAGACGGCGTAGTGGAGCTCAGGGGGGATCGTGGACAGCGTCAGGTTGCCCGAAGAGGGCCGCTGCTCTGGCGGGACGGGCTCGTAGTCCGTGACCGAGTACGAGCGGCGCGGGGCGCCCAGCTTCGGCCTACGAGGCTGAGGTGGCCTGCTGCTTTCGAGTGGTGTGACAGAGTCTGCGCTCTCATTCTGCACGTTCTGCGCGTTGGGACTTGGAACAGAGGCATCTTGAGCTTTTGTCTCCTCGGCTGCTCCCGCGGCGCCAACCGTGTTCTGGGTCGGCACAAAGGAGGTAGAGGCGTGCTGTTGAGGTTGGGGCCTCGTGATGGTCAAGATCTGTGGCCCCAATGGGATGTGCTCGTGTGTGGTTCTTGACCGTTGAGGAAGTCTCCTAGCGGTGTGTGGGTTTCTTGCCAAAACTTGCTCTTCTCGGGTGAAGAAGCCAGAGTTCTGCCTGGAGAGCGGCGTGAAGCCCTTCGAGATCCCTTGAGTCAGGGTGGGCCCCTGGGAGTAGTCACTTTCCACCTTCATGTTGGGCTGGTGTGCGCTGGAGAAGCTTTGACTTGATGGTGAGGGTTGTCTTGTTGTTCTTGTTGTACCTTGGAATGGTGATGGGCTTATAATGTGGACCGGCCTCGAGTGGTGCTTGGTGTCTGACGTAGTGCTCAAGTGGCTTCCTGCTGGCTGGCGGGGACGGGAATCTGGGGTCCCGTTGTGGATATATATGTCAAGGCTTGGCCACACCGGGGCAAGCGAGGATATCGTATTGCGATGTACCGGTATGCAAGTCAGGGGCTAGGCGCACCGACAACGGTTTCCTGGAGTTTCGACGGAGGTCTCCTCACTAGCGACACCATGGGGTCTCCGGGGGAGTGTTCCGAGGTAGGAGTTGTGTGTTTTTTCTACAGGATTGGCGGGTGAAAGCGGAAGAGAATGCTCAAAAGGGAATAATTGTTCTCGTAGAAGTATGACAGAGACGATGTAGGTTGGTTGACGATCCTGGGGTTGGAACGACAAAGAGGTTAAAAGAGATGGAGGGTGGCGTCGAGTGAAGAAACGAACGACGAGGCCTAAGGGTCTGTCGAGGCGTGGTGTGATATCCGCTCTGGCGGCTGCAGGGAGATGGGAAGAAAGGACGGGAGTGGAGCGGCAAGGGCGACAGGCAGGACGACCAACTGGGCAGGAGGCTCGAGTTGGGCTGTGAAAAGGGACCGAGACCGCGAGGAGCGCCCGCGAGATTGCTCGCGGGGAGGCGGGACTCAAGAGGCAGGGAAGTTGATGATCACTGCTTCTCCGACACTTGTCATGCTCAAGCTCACGACAGAAGGGGATTCGTAGGAGAGATATGAAAGGCACAGATCCTCCGGCGCTGCGTATCTCGTCAAAAAAGCTGTGACGAAAGGGAAACCCCAGCTTGCACTGATCATCGTGATGACCAGCCAGTGAGAAAAACGGTGAGGGGCGGAAAACTGGACCCTCTCACTGGGGGCGAGCCCTTCCGCGCTCGCGCCGTTTCCAGTTCGGCGGGAGCCAGGCGAGGCACTGGGCGCTGGCAACACACGATCCCGGCGCGAGGAGGCTGCCAGGCCGCCAGGCTGGCAGAAACGGCCGACGATTGTCCGCTCGACGTTGTCAGGGCTCAGGGGTAGACCGGCCAGCCGGGCAGGATGACGAAGGGAAATCAAGGGTTCGTTCCCCCACGCGGCGAGCGCCAAGCCAATTTGGCATGGTTGTCGCTTGTTCGTGTCTGGTTCCATCGGACCAGGCCGGACCAGACCCTGTGTTCGAGAAGGCAGAGAAGGCAGAGGACGCAGCGAGAAGCGCTGCGAACAGTGCTCAAGTCCGGGCCGAGCGCCGTTCGCATGCCTCGGATTTGCGAGCTGCTGCGCATCTCTGGCCTGGTGCTTAGTGCATTGCGGGTTACCTGATGGAGAAGTTTCATCCAGGCGATGGCGCGATGACCTGAGTCGATTCCCAGTACTACGCAAAAGCTTGATTGGCTTTGCAAGGCTGATGAATGTTGATGCCCCAGGTGTGCGGCCTGTCTGATTCTGCAGTGATCGTGTCAGGTCTGAGAAGCGGTGGCATTACATCTCATGTCGCCGCCTCGATGTTCTCGTTGATCGTTCATGGCGCGCGACTCGCTAGCCAGCCGTTGACCAAGGCACGAAAGAACAAGCGTGTCCGAGCGGCTTCGAGCGGCTTGAACGGTTCTGGCAGTTGCAAGTGTCGCGTGACTCTCCAGTCACCTGGCCTATATTTCGTGAGCTTATTATTAGAACAAAGAGCGGTCGTTCAGCCGGCTGGACTATGAATGGGGGATTAGTAACGGTAAGTGATCACGGTCCATTTTTCAATTGCATGGCATGGCATGGCATGGCATGGCAGGGCATGGCATGGCAGGGCATGGCATGGCACTGTGCTGCTATACAAGAGTCCAGCCGGAACCGAGCCTACGGAACCGCCGAGGGTCAGCGAGGGTGAGGGGTTTGCATGCAGCCACCGGGTGCCACACAGACTCGCTGACTGGCAGAGCCGCCAACCTTATCAGTCCGGCCGTGCATAGGCCGTTGATGGAACAAGGTTGTGGGCCGAACGACCGAGATCTGTGCCACCAAGAGAAAAACCAGCCCACGCATGTTGGCCGGAATGGGCCGTTGTGGTGGCGAGACAAGGCTGCAGCAAGTCTTGGTGATGGCCGGGGCCGCTGACAGCCTGCTGTCGCTTGGTGTTCTGGTGTTGCGACTTTTCCCCCAGCTGCCCAGTCACCGGACCCGCTCCCCAGCAGCAGGAAGCAGAGATGGGCCCACTAGATCGCCCTGTACAGAAGAGGGGCCCCGTCGTGTCCCGCGCCGGCTGCATCGCCACTCCGCCCCGGATGGAGTCGCCTTCCAGACCATGCAAGCTGGTTGAATTGACGAGTCGGAACCGTCAAGTGCCCATCTGCAATTTATAGGACGTGTCGTGTCTTCGGCTGCTCGTCTGAATGCTCGGAGCGCGAACTGTAGGGGCTTCTCCGGCTCTGTATTTTCACATGCATGCTGCATGTGCTCGAGGGCTGCAACAGAAGCAGCGTTCCCGTGGAAGTCACCAGAGCCAGACCAAAAATGGGGGGTGAGGCAGCTGTCAAATCCATGTTGTGCAACCGTCTCAACTATCATTGTAGGCTGGGCGATCTCCCGAGAGCTTAAGCAGGGCACCGACTAGGTAGACTACCTGGTACCGGTAACGACTCACAATGGGATAACCTGCAGCGGGAGCTTTTCCAGGAGGATAGTCTCGTATGGGATACCCTACCTAGGTACTGTGGGATAACCCCCAGTAGTACAGCCTCTAGTGGGACAACCTGCCATGGGATAATCTGCTATAAGAGGACTTCTAGTGGGATAAACTACCACAGGATAACCTGCTGCAGAATGCATGTCTTACATCCCGCAAGCGTTCCCGGTGGCTGCCACCTGCAGCACGCCCCTTGACCGGACCCGACGTGACCCATACCTAAGTAACTTGCCTCGGGTAGATAGAAGGGCAGGGCAAGGCAGAGGACAACACGGATTCCTCCAAGGGTCGACTCCATGGTCGTTCCTTGTGTGGGTAGACGTCTATATGTTGTCGCTGGTGCTGGTGAAGGAGGGCTTTCACTGGCCAATCTCACCTTCGCTCTCATTCTCGTATCGGTTATTCAGTGAAATAGGCCATCCCGGTTAATTGAATGTGAAGCAAGTATATCGTGATGATTGCTCAGGACAGTCTCCTTTACAGGCATGGTCATAACAAGTCCAAAGGCGCTGGGGATTGTTGGGACGGATCTCACACGGCGTCACGCGATGTTGACAGAGCCAAGCAGTCATGCAAAATGGTAAGTTGCACTGTTAACGCCGAGTTCAATAGTAAGCGGTACTTGTACAATGAGTGTACCCAACCTAGATGTCCAGTGTCTGCTCCTCGGCAATACGATTTCTGTCCAACAGGAGTCCAATGTCCCAGCCCTCTTGCCTCTGCTTGGTTGACGTCCCTCCTTGATATGTAGAAAACTCCATGCATGCAATCGCATTTAGACAGAATGACCGAGCCAAGGTGGCTTCGCCACATTCCGCCGGACGTGTACAGAGAGACCATTGCCAGCGGCTTATGAAATAAGACCCAGATCCGTTGTTGATGAACAGTTCGAGTCAGCACCAGATGGCAAACATATCCCGTCGCCCATGCGTCCCCAAGACTTGCGGTGATCATCCCCCCGCAAGCATCACCCTCTTGTAGTTTGCCATAGCTTATTAGCTCTTCACAGCGACACCCAGATCAGCATGATGACCACGTCCATGCCCTTCGCGTCACCGCCCTCGTACTTGTAGCTCCACATGCCGTCCGTCTCCTCGTTCCAGTAGGCCCCGCTCGCCGAGTGCATGCCGCGGCGGCCCACATGGGGCTTGCCGTCCGTGGCAGTCGCGGTGCTCGCGGGCTCGGCGGCCGGTTCCTTGGGCTCCTCGGTGGTGGATGTGCCGGTCGAAGTGGACGTGCCCTGGGCCTTGTTGAGCTGGGAGGTGGGTACGAGGTGCTGCACGATGGTGCTGGTGACGGCGAACTTGTACGCCGGGGCGGCGGCCTTGTCGGGGGTGGACTCGGAGATCACGGCGCGAAGGATGCCGTTCTACATCAGGGGGTGGGCCGAGTTGTCAGTAATGAGAGCGCTGCAGGGCGGAACACCCGCGGAGGGGCAGGCCGTGACAGCTTACGATGATGTTTGAGTTCCATTCCGGCGTCTTGGCGTGGTCATAGTACTCTGCGCTGCCAATGGCGCTTTGGCAGGCCTGTCACAACTTCGTCAGTCTTGTCGTCTTCAGAAGACCAGAGGCGGTGACGGCGGCTTTCCGTCAGGAGTGGCTGCGGGCTGAGGACGTACATCGTTGGCGATCTGCTTGAGTCGGTTCAATTGAACGGGCTGTCACGAGACATTGGTGTTAGAGCTTGTCTTCCCCCATGGCAGAAGCGGCGATGACAACGAACCGGCGTGGCCTGCTTCTTCTCAGACATTGCTGCTGTTGGATGTGGTCGTGAAGGGTGGAATAGGGGTAAGGAGGGGTTTCTGGGAGCGACTGGAGTTAGCACTATGAAGTCGATTTGGGCCGGAGGTGATGGATGGCGGTTGTAACTTACAGGGTGTGTCAAGGCAGATGCGATGTTTGACAAGGCTATGTTTACGATGAGACCTTGGTATACCTATCGGTCTAGATGTTGAAGCTAGCAGGTGTTGGTTATCGCAGGCTGAGCGAGGCTGGCTGGCTGGCGGGCAATCACAGATCAGATGCCAAAAGGAGGAGCTCCACTGTTTTGTTTGGACCCTCTCCGCGTTTCCAGACCTCCTCAGAGGCCCGTGCAGCACAGCTCATGGCCCCCTGTAGTCAACAATTGTCGGCTGGCAAAGCAACGGGACTATGCCTGCTTTTGCTTGACATGCATTGCTTACATACGCAATGCTGTGCTGTGCTATGTAACGATGTACCTCCGGTGGTGTGTAGTACAGCCCCCCAGGCCAATATGCGCAGGGGCGGGAGCTGGCCGGAGATCCTGGTCGTCAGGAAGTGCTTTCACTACGTGCAGAACCGAGGAAGGAAGCGACAGCACGAATCATGCCTCCAGGACGTGCCCACGTGCACCCGAAGGAGTAGGTGGGACCCCTGCTCCCCTCCCTTGCTGCAGACCTGGGGCTCGATTGAGTTGCATCGCGCAGCTGCTTCCAGCCTGAGGTGCTTCTGATGCCGTCTTTGTCTCCATCTCAGAGACTTCGCCTTGCTCTTTTGCTCTTGTATTACGTACAAAACCTCCCGCGAACCATCTGAGAAACGAGGTCTTATTAACCGTGCTGCCTCCAAGTCGCTCGTTCAGAGACTGCTGCCCATCCAAGACCTCAAGCTCCGCGTCAATTGACTCTGTTGTACGGAGCGTTCCGATCCAGGTCCAGCCCCAGCCACTGCAGTCTCGCCTCGAGCTGCGGGTAGATATTAATATCCGTGGGACAACCACAACGACAACCGCTTCGACCCCGCCACAGCTGCCGCCCACCTTTCGACATTCCAGACAGCCATCGTCATGTCGAGCCAGCCCCTGCTCCAGACTGCGCCAGGTACTTTCCCGCCTGTGGGAGCTGCTTATCGCGAACCTTCAACCAGCTGACATACCTGTTTCTTATAGGCAAGCGGATTGCCCTCCCCACCCGCGTCGAGCCCAAAGTCTACTTCGCCAACGAGCGGACTTTCCTGTCATGGCTGAACTTCGCCGTCATTGTCGGCGCCCTCGCCGTCGGCATGCTTAACTTCGGCGACAAGGCCGCCAAGATATCCGCCTTCTGCTTCACCGGCGTCTCCATCGCCACGCTAATATATGCACTACGGACCTATCACTGGCGAGCGAAGTCCATCAGGGTGCGGGGCCAGGCCGGCTTCGACGACAGGTTCGGGCCCACGGCGCTGGCCATCCTGCTGTTGATCGCGGTGGTAGTCAACTTCGTGCTGAGAATTGTAGATTCCTCCAAGGAATCTTCCAAGGGTCACTGAGTCGACCACGAACCCATTCAATCCAAGATATATCAAGACCAGTGGCGCAAGATTCGCCCACACGTTCGGAAGGCCAAGGATGTGGTGCTCGCCAAAGCTTTGCCTTACTGAGACCTCTCGGCGACATAGCTGAGGTCTGCTTCGTCTGACCAGAAAGCGCTGGCTTTCCCCGAGGGGGCATCGAAGAGCTTGAGGGATGGGCGCGGCTGCGGGCACATGGAAACTCGAAGTAGCAGAGCATTGGCGACCTCAGATCCACTGGGTCACTACAGGAAGAGTTAGTTTGAACCTCTCGAGGCGCGAGTTCGTTCGATTCAGGCGCGAGAGTTTTGTGCGAGTAAGTTGTGCGAATTAGTGCAGGGTGGTCGACTTGCATTCAGCGTGGGAGGCACGCATCCGGGCGGCGTTATGATTTCATAGAGCGCAAGGAAATGGCACGCAGCATTCACGTTCGACGTACATTGGATCAATCCTACATAATGGTACGGCTCCGCCGCTCCCCTGTTAGACGATGTGCGTGACAGCGCCCTTGGACATATACTTGCTCTTCCCAGTCTGGCTCTAGTATTTTCAAAATGCTATGTCTGTCCAGCGTCCGAAAGCGAAGCTTCCCAGTTCGTGGTTGCATATTCCAGTCATGCACGAGAGAGCGCTCAACTAATCTACGCCTGCCCTTGACCTACCAGTGCCTCGATTGCCGACCAACCTAAGCCACGAATTCACTTTCGCTGATGGCAATTTCCATGTCTCGCATCACCAGCTCAATCTTAACTGCGCTGGTTTTGTCCTCTCAATGGCCCTGCCGAATGTCCGCAATCAAGCTTCAGCCCTGGCCCAAGGGGATGGCCTCGGCTTCCGCCATGAAATACTCCCGTCCTATCATCATAGCCAGGCTCTTATACCGCGCTTGACGGTTTGTTGCAGACAGACCCGCCGGCTGGATCTCCACGACCGCGCCCTCACACGCGCGCATAAACATGATATGGCTCAGCCCGTCACCGTGAGCCCCAACGAGGACGTGGGTCGATTGCACTATCCGCAGCTAGCCGATCATAGGTATATCAGCAAAGTCTACCTCAAGGGCGATAACATTGGGGAAGGCTCGGTGGAGCGCGTGAAGGAGATGATCAGTTTCCCTGATCCTGCGCCCGGCAAGAAGGGTGATCATGACAACCTTGGAGATGCCGTTTCCGTCCAGCGGGCACAGCACGCCATAGTTGCGCAACACCCGCCTTGCGAATGTCCTCGCCAGTCCTCAGTAGCGGCAGTCCGAGACTTGGTACTGGTTGATCTGCGACAATGGGTTGCTACTGCCCGGGAGCGGCACGATCGAAGTGTGGGCGGATATGAGGGCCTCCGCCCTGATTTTGCCATCCAGGATGTCCTTGAAGCGTATCGATGTCGACCCTGCGAAGAAGGACAACAGATCGTACAGGGGGCTTCGGGCAAGTCGTCGAGAATGATTACTTGTGTCCTCGGCAGGTCTGCTGGTACTGTGATTGATGAACGAGTCCCCTAATCGGATGTCGCTGCTCATGCGCAGTATATCTATGCTCAACGTCATAGACATTATCTCCATAAAGCTATCGCAGAAGCTCCCGGTGCCCTCGCGCTTGATCAAGATCGTGTGATTGGACTGCTTTGCTTGTTGCTCTTCGACTAGCAAAGGATGAAGCAGGTCTTTGGGTTTCCAGCCAATGTTGGAACGACTGTCGAAAACAGCACCTGGTGCCGACTGCCTCTGCACCTCGTCGAAGTCGACCACACCTCTCGATGAAACCATCTCGGAGAGCCTAGTATCACATATCAATGAGAAGCGTTTGGTCTCGCCATCTACCACCACGTCTCGTGCAGTACAAAACAAGTCGTGGACATTCCCCCTTTTTGTGCCGTCGAAACGGGTTATACTGTCTCCAGATCGCGAACAACAGTGCTCCACAGCATCGCTTCGGAAGTCACGAAGGTATTCTACGCTGACTGTATCGGAACATGCGCCTGGTTTACCATTGTCAAGAAGTGCCAAATGGTGTCCCATACTCTGACGGGGTCGGAATGGGCCTCCGGATGCCTTTCTCGGATGCCCGGAGTGGCCTCTCCTTATGCATAATGAATGAAGATTCTTTGTAGAGAAACAAATGTGGCCATGATATCCGAGCAAACCAATAACAGTGCCACTTGCGATCAACGCAAGACGTTTATTACTGGGTCGGCAATTGAGCAGCATCAAGGCGGAACTGCAGAATCATGCTTCAAGGGCACATCTTGATGGTTCGGTGCCTTGGAACAGCATTTAGAAAACTCTATGGTTCCACTAAAATGACCAAGGAGAAAGGAAGCGGCGCAGAAAGCGTGTTGCACATGGTTTGTTGTGTTGGTCTCAAGGTACAAGCATGGCACCTGAAGCCCTGGACGTTCGAGAATGCACCAGCAACCGGCCTCCCACTACGGTACAACACCAACGGAATGGCCTTGTCGATGGCATCTACATGGGCAGGGGATTTTTAATTAGGAGAGCCTTTCTTGGGTGGATAATTAGTTGCAACTCTTCAGAAGTTCCTCTCTTTCATGCTACCCAGAGCAAAGGCCTCTGGCAACATCTTGTCAATGGATATTGTCTGCCTATGTCTGGAGCACCTCGTTCCTGTACGGGTTGTTTCTCGCTCTCCATGTACTTCAATGCATCGGTTTTCTGGCAGCAATATCGATTTACGTCGATGGGCCGAAATGGGGGAATCGCAGAAGTGGCGCTCCTCAATATGGTGTCTTTATTTTCACAAATACTCTGGATTGTACACCGTTCCCTATTCACTCCATTGGTGGCATATCATGTTTTTTGTGTGGGAATATAACCTATGTCGCTGTGGATTCACTGGGTCACTCCTCAGCAAAGTCTTGCATTCGTTAGGAATAGTATATCTCTCTACTATTCTGGGGCACGACTCTTTGCATGAATCCAGTATGCTGGAGGCCGTTCAAGCTAACGTAGCCATAGAAGTCCGGCAGCATATTTCTCTACGGCATCAACTATCATTTTGATCTGCCAAAGTCGAGTAAATACAGCGTGGTACCGAGTATGCTGTTTGGGGGGTTAGCATACGATAGCTTGTTGTCCAACACAGCAGCTGCTTCTTCAAATGTACGTCCACTGGATGACAGCCTCCATTCCAAGGCGAAACTCGTCCCCGAGTCTCCGAAACTCAGCAACCATGTCATAGTTTCGACTCTCCCGTATTGGCCGCCATGGTTATCGGGAGGACCTGGGTTCCTCAGCAAATTCTGCTTTCGATTTTGCTTCTCATTCTACCATCCTCAATAGTGAAGAACACTGAAGAATAGGCTCCCAGACGGGGGCTATATCTACAGTCTGAAACCAAGGACCACAGCCAGGCCTCCTTATTAAAACGAACAAGGCAACAGTGTCGTGATACAAATACGACAGACAAGATGTATAATAAAGACATGGTGATTGCCCCTTCTCAAGCCTGACGCTCAATTCCGATAATGCAACTAATACCAGTTCGACGGGAAAGTCTGAATCTAGTATACCGTGTCCAAATATATGACGTGATTAACCCCCATTTCATAAGCATGCCCACAGACCCTTTCCTCAGCAACTTGGTGACATAACGGCAAATGCCTCAGTGCTTTGGGTGGTCCAGAAGGACTCAACTTCTGGATATCAAATTACCCAATAGGGATTGACCCGTAAATCGAACCATATTCACCGCTCGTGGCCAGCATGTCGTATGGTTTCAGGCAGTCTCTTTCGCGATAGATAACGTTTCGAAATGAAAACACCTTTCACCCCGGCCTGTGTACCATGTCTCTCAGGCACAGCATGGATACATCGATCAGTACAACGGCAATACAGTTGAAACACCACCGGACGTGATCATATCATCAACACTCACCAGCACGCCGACCTGGTTGAGATGGCTGTACTTGAGGCGAAGCTTTTGGAGATAGTCTGCCGCACGTGAAGGCTGGACTCTAGCTAGTTCTCGCAATGGTCGACTTTCCTGCCATTTCCGAGAACACAACTACGGCCGACACGAACCACCTCGAGACCACAGATCCCTGTGGTTCCAGCGCGAAGTTCGTGAACAGCAGGGCGTAGCAGCTCCACTGCCCCGTCAGGATCTTCCTCAGCATTGGGCACCACAGTCAATGGCGACAGCAAGAGTGCGGCAAAGCACATATACGCGAGTGGCTCCTGGTGGTGTTGTCGTCGGTGGGTTGGTGATATCGTGCCCGAGAAGGGACAAGATCATCCGGCCGAGCGAGCTGGGGGCAGAATCGGTGAAGGTCTAAGAATGGAAATCCGCAGGGTCACACAAGACACCCACGCCAAGCGGGGAATGAGCTGCAGGGCGCCGGCTGCCGGTAGCTTTGTAGACACACGAGCTTCTGGGCCGCATGCAAGCATGCGCGTTGTATGATGGCTGCCTAAGTGGTCGTTCAGGACTCGCGGTAACACATGCTAAATTTATTTCCTATGTCTAGACTTATATGCGGATCTTATGTTCGTTGCCGCACTGCCCTTGTTGTAAGAGCCGATTGTAGATCATGCTGAAGACACCTCGCCTGCAGGTAGACTGCGCAAGGCTGAGCGTCTATGTGCACCCCAGCATAGCCCCAGCTAATCGGCCCGTTCAAGGTTGCTCAGGTACCAAATATCAGCCACAGGCTTCAGCTTTACATGAGACACCCGACTAAACCATTTTGAATCGTGCTCGACGAAGACCTCCTATGAGGTGGGGGCTGGGCTCAGCGACGATCATGATGGGAACAGAGGTGCTTAGCGGTGCTTTCGCGAGGTCTGAATCCTGCAGCCTACTGATAAAAATAGCACCGACTCTTCGTTGAAGGGCGCGGATGCAGACTCGGGTAGTGAGCAAGACCAGTTGCGGGTGATGTGCATGGTAGCTGCAGTGTCGAGGATTGCGGCACTGTCGAGTAAAATTTGCGCAAGCCCACGCGAGACTCTGATCATAGCCCTCCAGCACTGAGAAATCGATTTTGAACCGCAGCTCCCGGTGTTGCGCAAGCCTGCAAGTATCCGTAAGTGTAATAATTCAGGCCGAATGTAATTCTTTGAGCAGCGGTACAGCTGGGCCGTCGATGAGCAAAGTTAATTAAGGATATAGTCAAGTTTGAAGACAATAGAGTATACAAAAAGCCCGGGGACTAAGTCGGTGTATACTCTTCGGTATCGTGTTCGCTTGTCAGGATTTATACAACGCTGCGGAGTTAATATAAGACCGTGGGCAACGCACTTCTCTCCGAGGCCTACCAACCACCCCTGCTTTGAAGAACGACTAGTTTTGAGTCTCTCCTTGACAGAGCGGATTGCAATAACTCTCGTGTCCAAAATAATTGAGGTGCTCTTTTTAACCATTCAATCTCCTCCGGACTCAGCCCTTGCGGAGATTCAACCATGGACAGAGCGATGAATGCAATGCCTTGCCAGTTCTGTCACACACAGGACCTTTGTGAATGTTGGCAAGTACGACCCTCGTCACTTGGAAGGCTACTTTAGTTATCCCCTCCGGGGCACGTAGCCTCTCAGAACTTAAACAGAACAACACCAATACACAATTGCTTCCCATATAATTATTATATATACGAAAAACCTACCAACATTAATTAATAGTTATAAGTATTATAAATTAATAAGATAGAAAAGGCAACCCTATAAGAATTTCCCTAATTTAAAAATTATATCCTCTTTATTAATAAGCGCTATATAGCAATAACTACTTTTTTAAGCCTCTTTATATTATTAAACTCCCTAAGCAAATATTGCAAAGATTAAATAAACTAAATAGCATTCCTTATAATATCTATATATATATTTATTACTATTTAGGAGATATGCATTTATCATATATAAGACTTTATTAAAAACAAACTTATTTTTAAATCCTTTTTAAGACTTAGCAAAACCTAATAAAATTTCATTTTATTAAATAAATAAAGCTTATAATTATTATAATTATTAAATAAATAAAGCTTATAACTATTATAATTATTAAAGCTAATGCAATGCTATATTATAAGTAAATATAAGTTATGCATTATGCTTTTAGCTAATATAAAAAGACTTAATAATAAAAGAAAGCCTTAATTTCTAAGGCTTAAAGAAATTAATAACTTTTTCCTCCTAATAATTATAACTTACTTATTATTAAACTATTATTATTAACTTACTTTTAAATATTACTTATTTTATTAATAGCTTACTCCTTATAATATTTATCATAAAAACCTATAAGCATAGCTAATAATGCTAAGGAGCTATTAGCTTTTATTAAAAGGTATATAATTAATAAAATGCTTGCTTAAACTTTAATTAACCTAGCTTACTATAAATATATTAACTTAAAATTATAATTTACAACCTTTATATAAAAAATATTAATAAAATACTTAATTACCTATTTAATAAATATTTTAATAAGCTATATATAATAAAACCTTTATAATAATAACCTTTTTATTACTTATTATAAGGATTATATAATATAAATATAAGTAATATTTAAAGCATTACTAAATCCTTGCTAATAATGCTTAAAAGTTTTCCTTTAAATATAAAGCATTTATATAAAATGCAATAACTAACTTATAGCACTATAATTAATTATTATAGCCTAAGCTAAGGAAAAATTAAAATAAATTAATAATAAGCTTTGCAATGCCTTATTAACCCTAAAGTTAAGCATAAATAAATATTATATATAACTTTAAAGATAGCAATTATAAGCATAGCCCTTATAAGCATTATAAGCAAGCTTTAAATAATAATAATTACCAAAAAGATAATCCCCAAGGCAATATCTATCGCCACCGTTAGCTTTAAGCACGTAATTATAAAACCTAAACTTAATAATGCAATTTATTAAAAATTAATATAGCTAACAAGGCTTATTATTATTAACGAAAAGATAAAAATAAAGCTTATATTAAAAATATATATTATACCTAGCATAACCTTAAATTACCTTAGGAATGCTTTTATTAAATAAAAAGTATAACCTATATAAAATTCTTCCCTTATAATATATTCTTAATAAATACTTAAATTTAATAAAGTTAATATAATTTATAAAAACCTTTAATAACTTTTATAAGTATATTAAGAACTTATATAACTTACTAAATAATAAGATAAAGATATTTTTTAATATTTATTATTATATTAAAATTTAGCTAAGTTAATTTTATATAATCTTTCTTTAAATGCTTAAAGATTAAGCTAAGGCCTACTACTTTTATTTTATAAATTAAACTAATATATTTATAATAGCATACCTTAAAATTAAAATGCATTTTAATATAAACCTTAATTATTAGCATTATTATATAAACTAAATAATAATAATATTTATAAAGATAAAAGCATAAAATTTAAATAAAAATTTATATAAGATTTTATATTTAATATTTAATAAGCTATAACTTTATTAATAAGCATTAAGCTAAGATTATATTAAAAAGAATAACTTAAAAATAATAATAATTAAAGCTTATAAAGGAGTTTTTAAGTTAAAAATAGCTCTTTTTAAGCTAGCTTAATTATATAAAGAGTTATTTTTAAACTTAAGATTTATAATAAAAACATAGCTTAGCTATATAATTATAATTTATATTATAAATAAAGTTTTAAATTAATATTATATTAATTATAAATATAATAGCTAAAAGCTAAAGGAAGGATAATAATTATAATTTTAAGCATTTTAAGGAAATTAAAGATTTAGCTAATTAAACTTAAGCTATTTAAGCTTTAAATAGCTAAGATCTTATAATACTAGCTATAAAGCTTAAAGTAATAATGCTTATAAAGAAAGAAAAAAACAACCTTAAAAGAAAAAATATTATATTTATAAAAAGAAAGGATGCTAATTAATTAAATATTTAGCTAATAAATAATATTTAGCAAAAAAAAGCTACTTAATATAATATAAATATAAAGGTTATAATAATAACTTTAATATTTTTTTAAGTAAATTTAAAAAATATAAAATAAATAATAAAAATAAATTTTATAAATATAAAGATAAATAAAATTAAGATAATAATTATAATAATAATATTTATATTATAAAAATAAAATTTAATAAGAAGGTTTATTATATAAATATTAATTTCCTAGCTAATAAAGCGTTTATATATTAAATTATAGAAAATAATATCTTTTAAATAAAGATAATTATTATAGTTAATTAATTTATTTTAAAGAATAAATATAATTAAATTTATTTTTAAGGAATTTTGCTAAATATAAAAGCATTATTAATATTTATAGCTAAATATAAATAATTTCTTACATTATAATGAAAAAACTTAAAGTATTAAATTAATATAATTATTATAAGAAAAGCTAAAGTTAAATTTAATAATAAAATAATTATTAATTTACTTAGCATAATGAAAATTTCCATTTTAATTAATTATATTAACTTTTATATTATTTAAGCATAAACTCTATTCTTACTTTACTTAATAAATATAAATAAGCTTTAAGTATATTATAATAATATTATAAATAAAATGATTTTCTTTAATAATATAATTATTATATTAATACTTAAAAAATAAGGTTACTTATGGTTTTTCCTAAATTAAATTATTAATACTATATATTTCCTTTTAAAAATAAAAATAAGGAAACTTTATCATTACTTTAAATACTTATTAATAAATTAATTATACTAAATACTTAAAAAAGCTAGCAATTTAAATATTAATAAATAAGTAATAGCAAAGATTAAAAAAATATATTATTATTATTAAATAAGCAAACCTATATTTAAGTATTTTAAGTTTATATTATATAATAATTATAAATTTAATTATAAAATCTTAATTAATATAATATATTTAAGCAAATATTTAATTCTTTATATTATAAATTAAGCTATTGCTTTTTAAAGAGCGAAATTCTTAAAATTTATATTTATAAAAATTATATAGTAAATATTATAAATGCTTTAAATTAATATATACTAAGGATTATTAAATATCATTAAATATAATGTAAGAATAAACTTTATATCCTTAAAATTCCATTTAAAGGTATAAATAATGGGAATTAAATATAAATAAATCTTTATAAAGATATATTAATTTATTAAAAAAGTTAAAAGATATTATTAAGCCTTTAAATAAGCATATAAAATCCTATATACTAAACTGCATAATAATATAAATAATAATATTATCTTATAAATAGCTATAAAAGCTATTAATAATATTGCTAAATTAAATAAATTAATTCTTATACTTTTAATCTTTAACGCCTACCTATAAGTATTGCATAAGTTATTATTATTACTATTAATATAAAAATAAGCAAAAGCTATTTTAAAGGTTATAAAAATGCTATAAAAAACTATAGCTAAATAATAAGTGCAAGATGCATTAAATACTAAGATTAAACCTATCTTTAATATAAAATATCTATTATAATATAAAGTTTGCATATAAAGAGAGAAAGAGAAATAAAAGAGTTTATATAAGGTTATTGCTATAAATAGCTATAATATAACCTTAAATATATTAAATGAAGCCGTAATATTTAAGTTAATAATTATTTAATTATATTATTAAAATAATAATAAGGAAATATAACCCTTATAAGTAAAAAACCTAATTATAAAACCTTAAATGCAATTTATTATATAATTATTATTATTAAAGATAAAAGATTGCATTATTATATTATATATCTTAAAAAAAGAAAATAAAAACTATAACTTAATAATTAAACTAAAATAAGATAAAGTTATTATAATATTAAATTTATTATTTAAAAAATTTAATAAAATGGAAATTAATAACTTTATTATTAAAGGTATCTTTTAAACTAAGAAATAATTAATAAAGTAATATAATAAATATTATTTTTTTAAGTTCTGCATAATATAAGAGGTAAAAGGTAAAATTATAAAACTTTATAAGAAATCTTAATTTATTATTTAAGGTTATAATAATAATAAAAAGGAATTAATTTTAATATAAAGCTTAATTATTTAAAGAATAAGTTAATAAATAATCCTTATATTTATTCCTTTATTAATCTAAGAAAAAGGTATAATTCTTATACTTTAAGATATTATTTAAGCCTATTTTTAAGCAAAATTAAAACTATGCAAGATAATCCTTATAAAGCTATTAAAGGAATTAAAAAATAAATACCCTTTAGGTATAATTATCCATATTATTTAATCCTTATATAGCATAGCAAAATCTAGCATTTATTAATTTAATATATATTAAAAATATTATTAATAAAAGCTTAAGATAAATTGCTTTATATATAATCCTTATTTAATAATTATAAAGCCTATATAACCCTTTAAAATAATAAGCATATAAATAAATAATATATTAATTTTATTTATGCTAAAATTCTAGGATAAGAAGGAAATTAAAATAAAAGCTATAAAATTATAAGGAAAATTAAAATAAAAGCTAATGCTTAAAAACCTAATAAATTATAATAAAGCTTATATAACTATAAATACCACTAACTTAATTACTACTTAATAAAAGGAATAGGTTAATAAACTTGCCCTTATTAATATAATAATTAAAGATGCTTTTTAAAAATACCTTAAATAAAAAGCTTGCAAAGTATATATAGCTTTAATTTATTAATTAAAAGCTTTATATAATCTTTTAATAGCTATATAAGTATAAAACCTAAAGGTAAGAAATTATAAAAGCTTAAATATATAATTATTATAGCAAATAAACAATGCTATATAAGGAATTAAGTATATACCCTTAAATCTTAAAATAATAAAACTTTTTATATTTATAAATGGATTATTTATAAATAATTAAAACTTAATATTTTTACTTAAATATATTGTTATCTTTATAAATAAAACTTATAAGGAAATTAAGGAATTTATAATAATAAGCAATATTTTTTATTAATTATTAATAAAGTATAAATATATTATTTAAAGCATATTAATAAGTAAAATTTATAATATAATAAATAAAGTAAATATTAAAATCTTCTTAGCCATAATAATTAAGATAGCTATAAAATAACTCTTATTATTAAATATACCCTTAATTATTTATATAAACTTATATAGCCTATATAAATACCTTATAAAGTAAAAAATAATAAAAAAAAAGCACTTTATAATTAATATTATATTATTATAAGAATTATATAAAATAAGAAAGATTGCTAAAGTAAAGTAAATAAATAGGAAAAACAACCTTATTAATATAATAATAAAACTAACTTTAAATATTGCATTATAAAAGCTTATTAATAATAATAAGCTTTATATATAAGTAAATAAGTTAATTAAGAAATCTAAAGTAACCCCTTCTTGCTAAGGAAGGAGTAACTTACCGCTAGCATTCTTTTCTTTTTAACCTTGCTATTATTAACTGCAAAACCTTATACTTCTTAAACTTAAACCCTTAATATAAACTTTAACCTTTTATACTTTAATTAAGATCTTCTTAATACCTTATTATATATAAGGATAACCTTATAATTATTAATATTATTAATAATTATTATTTTAAAATTAATCTTATTATTATTATTACCTTTTACTGCTATTTATTAATAAGATATTAAAATTAACTTTTATTAAATTTATTTACAACTTATTAACTTTTCTTATAATTAAAAAATAAATTAATAATTATTATATAATAATTATAAAGTTTTATACTATAAATATTTATTTTAACTATTAAATTCTTATAAAATCTTTTTCCTTTTTATTATAATAAAAAATATTAATAATAACTTATAAAAATTATTTAATACTTTTATTAATATACCTTATAAGAATAATAATAATAAGCAGAATTATTTAGCAAATATTGCATTTACTTCTTACGTTAAGGATATATTTAATATAATTATTATTACGGCTATTATTAACATAGCCAGCATTAAAGGTAGCCCTACCGCAACCCTTAACTAAAATCAAGATTCCCTTGCAAACATTGCAACTATAACCCTAATTAATAAAATAAGCTTCGCAATTACAACCTTAATTAATAAAATAAGCTTTGCAATTATAACCTTAATTAATAAAATAAATATTATAACTATAACCTTAATTAATAAAATAAATATTACAATTACATTCTTATTAAGTAATAAAATAAAGATTGGAATTATTATTAAGGCTGCAAGAAAAGCTAAAATTGCTTTAATTAATAAAGATAAAAATAAGCTTATTAATCTTGCTAATTCTTATAACGAGGTTATTACCAATAATGCTTATTTAATAAATATTAATAAAGATATTAATAATAATAACTTTTATTTACTTACTTATTTAATAAATATTAATAAGGATATTAATAATAATAACTCTTATTTACTTAATATTAATAGCAATTTAATTATTATTAATAATAAAAATAATTAAAACTAAGCTAATAAAATCTTAATAAAAATTATAAAAACTACCTTTAACTTTACTCTTATGCTAAGCATTAAAAAAAGCAAGCTACTTATTAAGGTTAACTTTCATAAAATTATTAAAATTAATAAGCTAAAGGTTATAGCTATAGCTTAAGCAAAAATACTTTTTTTAAATAACGCTATTATAATAATTATTATTTAAATTATTAATAACTTTTAATATTAAGATAAGTAAATATTTTTTAATAATATAATTAAAAAGCTATGCATTTATATTAAAAGCATTAAAACTCTTAATATAAAATTGCATAACATCCTTAATAATAAGAACTATTAAGATAATTACTATCTTAAATGCTAAATCATTATGATTTCCATAATAAATAACTTAATAAAAGTTTTAATCCTAAGTATTTTCTATATATATTAAATTAAAAAGATTTAGCTATTAAAGGATTAAATTATTATGCTAACTTAACTTTAAAACTTTTTACATTAAATTACTAATAAATATATATAAAACCTATATATAAAGAAACTTATTAAAAAATATATATTATTACTTAAGCAACTTAAGCAAAAGATAATTATTAAGAAAATTAAAAAGAATAATAAAAAGTAAGAAAAGAATTTAATAAATAATTAAGCTGCTTATAATGCTTAATTTTAAAAAAATAAAAAGTAGCTAAAAGAAAACAATTTAAAGCAATATTAAGTATATTTTAATAATAAAAATAAGAATAAAAATAATAATATTTACATTATAAAGATATATAATAAAAATAAATACAAGCTAAAGAATTTAATACTAGCTTTGCAAGCATTAACTTTTCTTGCAAAAAAGAAATTTAGAACCAAGGCTTCTATATAAAAATTAATAATCTTTATAAAAAAGCAATCTTAAAAGCTAAGTATTAAAGATAATAAGTATAATATTTAAAGAATGGTGTAATAATAAAGGTTATAAGTTTAAAGGGTAATGCAATAATAAAAGTTGCTAAGATTTGCTTTAAAACTTATAAGTTATAATTTTAAGCCTTTTTAGTAATACTTTCTTATAATAAAGATTATATATACTTAATATGCAATAAATTATGATTTTAAGGCTAATTATAATAAGAATTATACATACTTATTAAAAGAAGAGAAAAACTGCGAGTATTGGTAAATACGACCCTCGTTACTTGGAAGGCTACTTTAGTTATCCCCTCCGGAGCACGTAGCCTCTCAGAACTTAGACAGAACAATACCAATACACGATTGCTTCCCATACGATTATCGTATATACGAGAAACCTACCAACAGTAAATTTGAAATTTTCAGGGCTGTAGTCGCCGGGGCGTGTCTGGGCATATTAGATTACTACAAACAGTGTATATGTAAGAGCTCATTGGTCATCTGCTGTAGGCGCGTTGGGTATGAGGACCACGGTGCCTACGATTTCGCACTTGAAGCAGCCTGTAAAAGCCCAATGGACAAGGGAACACGAACTGCCGGAACTAAGGGGTACCAAAGAGTGTGTTGGTGGTAAGAAATGACTTTTGAGTTTGGCTATAGTAAATGCTAGAAGTATATGGGTACTCTGACAGAAAGCCGCCCGGTAGTAGTACAGGAAGGGAAACAGACACAGAAATCTCCAAAAGAAAACACAAATTATGATTACCAGAATGCCGTCCAACCCGCCGCACTCCCTCCCCCTTTGCCTGCCGCCTAGCAACTTTTTCTTGTACATGGAGATATGCAGCCTCTCCGGTCGATGTCTGTCGCCTCTGCAGATCTAATCTTTATCCACCTCGTTTTCTAACCCATGTAGAGCAGTGTATGCCAGTTGTCAATGAATGTAACCCAATCCATGCAAGTTGTAGATGCTATGCCGAATGCCGCTCATATGCGATCAGGTTGTTGGTACAGTTCCGCTCCATACGCTCTTCCGGCCTGTCCTGCTCGCCATTCGTCGTCCATCATTATGCCCATCGTTATGTCATGATTACAGAAACAAGAGAATAAGCTCCAAAAGCAAAAGCCGGGAAATGGAAGAGAAGGCAAGAAATAGAAGGAAAGATGACGAAAAGCAGTGCGAAGAACAAGTGAGGGATTAAAACCACCTCCAATTAAGTCCCTCTTCCAGCTTCTTCAGCACGCCCACGGCGTCAACGTAGAGCTGACTCCTCGGGCCGACGCAGTCCGCATGAAGCTTCCTCTTCACCAGCGACACCACGCCGGCGCTGGCCTCCCTCCGATGCTTCATCCTCGTAGCGTCTTCAGGCCTCTGGATGCCGGCAACAGACTGCAGCCAACTGATGGCCTCGTCCTCGGGGAGGGGGGTCTTCTGCGGGGAGAAGGACGACGAGGACCGCGCGGCCCGGTGGCCGAAGGCCCAGATAATCAGCGCGCAAACGTACATGCCCCAGTAGTCACTGATACAGCCGGCCTGGGGCGTGGTGGGGCCGTTTCCTTCGAGGAAGCCGAGCAGGGCGCGGGCGGCATGGCAGGTTGCCTGGGCACAGGACATTCCTTCGAGGGTGCCAGCCGAGGACTGCTGCTGGGTGCCGGGCGACTTGGAGGGAGGTCGGCCCTCGGCCCAGGCCCTAAGGCGCTTCTGGTTCTCCGAAAACGTCGAAAAACTGACGACCTTCTGGCTGAAGACCCAGCTGTCGCCGCTGACAGCGAGCAGATCGTGAAGAGGAGTGTGGTGGAGGGCGAGATAGATGCTAGGCCCGGGAGAAATGGCTGTCATCGAGAATAATTGTACAAGGCGCTCTTCGGAGAAAGCGCCGCTAAAACTCTGGTTGTAGGACGCGGTAGTCGGTGTACGTAGGTCGTCTGCTGTGAAGCTGTTCTGGTCGTCGAGGTCGATTGACGAGCAGTCGTATTGGCGCCGTGGCAGCCTGGATGCTTCGCTATGAAGAATGGCCATCTGGTCAAGGCAGCCATGTCTGGCTACCCCGTCCGGCGTCAGAGCGTTGGGAGGGGGAATGAAACGAGGAGTATTTGCCGCTGGTGAGGTTTCGAGGATTTTTGCCCACTCGTTCGCCGATGTGGCAGCCCAAAGGCCATCACTATGGCCTGTGAGGGGTATTGTTGAAGTGTCGATATCGTCCCTGGCACGGGGCTGTTGATGGTACAAGGACGTGTGGTTGTCCACGATGAAGCACACAGTTAGCAGCCGTCGACGAGCCTCTTCATCGATCCATGTGTGCCAACGCTCCTCGTTGGTTGTATTGACTTCCATGGCATTGTTTCCAAGAGAAGCCGTACTGAACATGGTAGGGGTGTTTTCGAGGACCTGCGGAGAGAAGCTGTTTGAGTACGACTGTTCCTGGCCAACTGAAGAGAAAGAATAGTAGGCATTATTGAATGAAACATTATGGTATGCTTGAAACCCAGGGTTAAGAATGAAGGTATCAGGAGAAGAAGAAATCTGCTGCGGAGAGAAGGAAACGGTAGGCGAGAAGAGCACCGAGTTACTGCCGTGTCTGGTGTGATCGAATTGGTAGAGTCCATTGCGGGGCGAAGATGCAGAAGTGGGCTCAGAACTCGGTGGTGACCAGGCAGGAAGTGAAGGGGTGTAGACGCCAGCAGAAGAAGACAAAGAAGGAACGGAGGATGAATCAGAGCGAGACACGCAAAGACAAGAACGGCCGTTTTCCGAAACAGAGGACACAAGAGACTCCGATCCACTTACCCTCGAATAGAGGTTTTCGAACAGTTTCGAGGGCCGTACCGATGCCTTCCGGCCTCGAAATCGAGAAAAGACTTCGCAGAGGAGAATGGCCTGCTTGACCTGAAGGCTCCACTGCGAGAGTTGTGTGTGCTGCGTGGACAATGGTTAACAAGATGCCCAGAGACTTAGCTCGAGAGATGAGTTTTCGGAATACTTACGCGCTTCGCCTCCTGCGAGGCGAACTCGTGGAGCTGATTCCCCCGGATGCGATCGTCCTTGTTGTCAAGAAATTGCGTCGCTATGGCAGCCATCGCGCATCTGAGCGCGTCTTCTCCAACACCCCCAACTGTGCCCCGGTGAATGAATGGATACAGAACGTTGAATTTGTCCCAGTAGACATCAAGATATGAGGGTATACTGTTGCGGGCAGAGCGCGGAAGCGGTATGACCACCGTCATTCCACCGCTCCCGCAGCCACCCACACCTGCCAGAGCTGAGCCCGTGAGGATATCGCCATGGCTGTTGCTCGACCAGCTTGGACTGCCACCATCAGCGTATATGCCCACCCCGCCCATCAGGTTGCCACCACCCATCGCCATCTCCTTCTGCCGACTCACATGAGCCATCGGGGCAGCCCGGCTTGGGAGAGCAGCTGGCGCGACTAGAGCGTCAGCCGCGAGCGCCGGCGATTGTGGATGGGATGGGCTACGAACTGAAGAGGATCGGTTGTGGGCGATATACTGGGAGGTGATGGATGTGTCCAGCAGAGACTGCTGCGTCTGATCGTCGGGAAATGCGGCCATCAGCGACGGGTCGAGAAGTGGGCCATACGTTTGGTAAGGTGCTGGAGCCATGTGAGGGGGCATGGCAAACGGGGTAGTGCCAAAATGAGAAGTAGTCACTGTGTCCAGGGTCCCCGCTCCGTGGATTTCAGGCTGGGTGGAAAACGGTGATAGCATATCAGCGTTTTGTTGCCAGTCGAGAGAGCTGTGTGGGCGGTGTTGGTTCTGCCAATATGTCCGAGGTCTGCTCATATCAGCGGGTGGTGGGGTCGAGTAGTTGCTCTCGGAAGCAGATGTCCAGGGTGAGCATTCCGTGGCATGTATCAGCTCAGGCGGCTGGTCAAGGCTCGTGTGCAAGGAACCCGTTGTGCTCGACTGAGTCTCGGAGGTCACAAAGAGCGGCACTGTGCGAGGTACAGGAGAGGGGCTCATGCTTCCGGGCTGGCTGATGATGGGAAGTCTGTCCGAGTATATCGAATAACGCGCCCCTGTGCCGGATGATGGGCCGTAGTGATCACCACCTGGGGGCGACATTGCGGGCCCATGCCCGGGACTGCCTCCGGGCGCGTAAGGTGTATGGGACATATTAGGAGTGGTGGGTGGCATGTCCGACGGAGAAGCGGATGCTGCTGGGCCCCCAAAGCTGGAAGGAGAGCTGAAGCTATGAGGCGGTTGCAAGCCTCCGCCAACACGAAGCCCAGACATTTGATCGTCCAGAGGGGCTGAAGTTCCCGAGGCTGTAGAATCGCGCCGGCTGCCCTCGCCACTTATCGAGACCTTGTCTCCCTCTTGTTCGCTGTACATGCTATCAGCACAGCTGTGGAGATATGAAACCCGCCCGGGATGAGTTTCAGTCAACTTACTGCCTTTGTTGGTGCCTTGCCAGAAGATCCGGACGATGAAAGGCTCGCTCGCAACCAGGGTAAGTGCATGGATAACGTGGCGTTTGGTGACTCAATTGATGCCTCCTGTAAGAACGTGGTTTAGCAGCAATTCTCACTAGGGAACATCGCATAGTCCTGACCTGAGGTGCTCGGCTCTCGTGAAAGTCTGGTGAACGTGTCAGCGATGTCGGCGTTGGCAGGGAGCCGACGTGGAAAACTTCGACCATACCTTGGGAGGGTTGCACATATCGCACGTATGAACAGGAACTCCCTTCTTGGCACGACTGACTCTGCCCGTGATGGGCGTCAGCCTGATGGGAACCTCGGGGTTTGGACTGCCCATCGGCCTCCTTGGGTGATTTGGAGGCATGCCACCGCCGCTGGCCCCTCCCATTGACGAAGACGACGCCGCGGACCCATACCCGTGTTGGTCCATCGAGTCCACGCTGGTATTGCTTTCGCGCCTGGGCTGTTCTGCGCGAAAGGTTGCTGATGCTGTAGCTGCCGATGTCCTGTCCCGTGGGTCGATGGCGACGGCACGTCTCTTGCCTTGTTGAACTGCTGAGCTGGAGCTGGAGCCCTCGTCGGCGTGTTGTTGGCTGGAGCGAGGTGCCTCACTACCCTCAGCAAGCTGTGTTGACGAAGGTTGCTGACTGGAACGAATGACGTGACCCGGTGGTATCGAACTTGATGAAGGATTTTGACTTCGGAAACCGGAAGCGGGTGTTGCTGGGTCCTTATCCTTTTTATCCGTTGAGGGTGAGGCATCATGTTGGTCCTCGTCCACGTTCATAATGGACTGCAGGCTAGACATGGCGGCGGCGGTTGTCCTCGATCAAGGACGTCACAGTTACAAAGTTAGTAATGTACACAATGTACACAGCCCGGCTGAATGTGCCGAGATCAGAAAAGTGTGCGAGTTTAGAAATAACCATCAAGAAGGGGTAAGACTGAAAAAGAGCAAGGGGGGTGTGTCTGCGGGAGAGAGCCTCAGTGGTGTCAGTCTGTGACTGCAGAAGCAAGGCCTCAGCCTTCTCAGAGTTACAGTCGGATTGGGGCCGAGCCGTAGGTTGAGATGGTCGAGGTAAGAGAAAAGTTCCGAGTGCTTGGGACGGGGAAACATTTCGAAAGTAGGGCGACATGCCCTGGAGGGCACTGCTATATTGAGACGCTTCTCGACTGGAGAGGGCTGGAGAACCGTTCGTGCATACTGTTAGGAATGGGTCTAAACAGAGGTACCTACCGTGCCTTGGTTCCTCTTTGGGAGGAGGCTGTAGTCTAAGTCGCTATGTATCCCTGCCAGCTGGACGACAGGGTTCGTCGCATGCCTGGCAGGGAACGCAGAATGCAAGGTACGTATTCCTTCGCTGCACGTTGCACCAGGGAAAAAGGTGACAGTGCTGTACATTCTTGCTACGCGCCATGGCCAGCATGGCAGCCCGAGTCCAGTGTCCTTCCTGTACAAGCTTCCGAGAATTGCAGCGGGGATCCCAAATCGCATGTTGACCGCTGCAGAACCTGAAATCCATCCCCTGACTCGATAATCATCTACAAATGTGATTCGGGGTCACTTCGAACCCTGATACGCCGCTGGAGTGGGATAAGGTTGACAGACGTGACAAGCAGATGGGTCAGTGACTGAGCCTGACCTTGCCGATTGTGTGATGGTGTTCTGCCCTAGTTGACCGCGGGGCGCCATATTTAGAAGGGAGAACGTTGTTCGGGGAGCTTCTCTGCCAGGATTGGGCAGGACTGTTCTTCCCGAGTGGCCTGGAGTTGGAGCGCTTGTCCACACGCAAACTCAATGTACTGTGTGCGCCGAGATGACTGTTGCTCCCCACCAAGACAAGGGAGGAGAAGAGCGGTCCAGTTTGTGCCTGCTGAGTCGGGCCCTTTCTTCCCCTCCCACGCAGCCAATTCGCTGCGCTACAGGAGGTGGGTAGCAAATAATTGCAGAGAGGAAGGACGGTGTCAGGGGACAGTCTGACGGCAGGGGGCGCAGTTCCTCTGGCGTATGCAAGTGAGCGGCCCAGTCGCAGGTCCCTGTGGAAACGCGTAGTAGCAGAGCACACAAAATCCGGCGGCGGGTACTTTGTACAACCTGAAGGGCCCTTCGAGGGCGTGAGGGTCCCTGAAAGCCTGAAAGGACCACACATTGGTGGACTCAGGCGGAGAGGCATCGTGATGTCGTACGGGCTAAGCCCGTGGAGGATTGAGTCGCATGAGTTAGGGATGGCGCCTGATGGCTGCCGAGATGATCGGAAAGCTGGAGAAGGTTTCATGCAGATGCTGGGATCCGGTAAGGCAAGTCGGCCACTGGGGCTTTGTGCCGATGATGGCTGGGGCAAGTCATAGGTCGGCTTGGGCTGTCTGGTGGTGGTTGCTGGCTTCACCGAAGTGTGCTGCCTCTGCTGCCAAAGGCTGAGTTGGAGATGCCGCACCAGCACTGGGATGTGATCGCACCGTCCCGTCTTGCTGTTGGTATTTGCCCGATGTGATCAGATGCCCGGAAGCAGCCAATTCGCAGTGGGAAGGAAGGGCGGATGCTCGTTAGGAATCCTTCGACCGGGATGCCAAGTCAGCGTGTACATGTGTACATGGAGCTACTTGTCCCCGCGGCCCGTTGTCCTGTGCCTGGCTGGCTGAACCCGGCCTTGACCTTGGTGAGGGCAGTGCGAACTCCCAAGCACCAATCACCAAGCCTGGGGATTGCTCTTCCACCGGCGTGCAGAGGTACAAAGCCAGCCGGCCCACGGTGTCTCGTAAACGTGGAAGGAGGTGTGAGACGGATCACAGCAACAAGAGAGCCGACGGAGAGTGACAACAGTTCTGCTCATCTGCGGAGCCCGCCGCCGCACCCGTTGACAAGGCTTTCGGTACGTACACAGTAGTAGTCCCGGTAGGCTAGACGGTGGAGAAGATTGTCATCAACAGGCGGGGACGGCTGCAGAGGGTTGCAGAGGGTTGCAGAGTGGCTCAGACGCACCTCAACCCTATAAGGCAAGGCATTTTGCTGCACGCAGCTGCCAGTAAAAGCGGTTGCAGTGAGAGAACTATTTTTACGATCAACCGATTCGCTGGCTGGTTGCTTTTGACAGACTCGAAGGGCTTTGTGTTCCTGTTCCTTCTCCTGTGTGGCGTCCGAGACTGTCGCACCGAATGGGGGAGCTGCTCTCTCTGGTGCAGCTTCACAGTTAGAGCAGGTGGTGACAAGGGTTCTAGCGGAGGCTGGCCGCTCGCAATCATTTCGATGATGAGTAGTCCAACCAGGCCGGACGAATACACCTGTACACTCAACAGTATAAGTCGGAGCTCCCTGGTGACTGTCATCTGAAGGCTGATGAAGAATCCGGGGCAGCTTGTCCTGTCCGGGGAGAGGGGGCCGAGCCAGGACGAGCGGGTCTATCCACCCTGGCCGGCTGTCCCAGGGCTGCGCAGGTGGGCGATGGCGACGGAGGGTCATGCATTGGATGACCTGCATGCAGTTGGCACGGGTTGGCACGCGACAACGCCGTATCGCTTCGTCCCGCACGCGTTGCGCTTAGCTAGTCGATGGGATGGGAAAAGATACCGTACCGTAGTACGTACATCGGGTACAATGCGACATTGTGCTCTGTACCTTGACCGCAAGATCGGACGAGGACGGGGACGGGGACGGGGACGAGGATGGGGCGCAATCCAGGGCCACACAGTGATCCGATGAGACATGGTGTGAAGCCCTGCTGAATAAGTGACGACAGAAGCTGCGGGTAGTAAGCAGCCAGCCCTGCGAACCGGTCCTTGGAAGACATGCAGACATGCCGTCGATGAGTGTCTTTGATGAGAGATTTTGCGATCCCAGGAGGCTGGAGGCGCCCTAATGTGACGGTGGCAGTGAATGATACATGTCGCACGCCGCGCCGTGCTGCACTGCGCTGCGCTCCTCAAGATAGGGCTGGAGTGGATGGTGGAATAGCCCCCAGGATCAGGCGGTCCTCGGCTCGGAGCCACACGGTGTTTCTCGTCCGTACTAGGCAACGTGGTGTCGCACAGCATGGCGAGCGGGTTGCCCAGCAGACATGTTGCAGCATCCGTGACGAAATAGCTCGGCGGATTCGTGCAACACGGGCAGCCGTTGCGATCAGGCACCAGCATAGCCAGAGCACCTAGACGGGTCGCATGCTGCAAGCGAGACGGTAAGGCTGCTTCGGCATGCGCGTCGAGGCTGGCTGGCCGGCCTGCCTGCTGGCCGGTTGGCACCGTATCTATCTAATCAGAGAGCACCTGCCGGCCGTCTGAGCGGTCAATGGACGAGTGATTGGGTGACTGAGCAGGCCTGCTTGCGTGCCTGCGCCGTGAACTTGCCTGAGGCAGGGACGGCTGGGTTGCAGAGCATCAGTAGACCATCAGCTCATGGAAGCAGCAGCGGAGCCGGTGGCAGCGGTGGTGGTGGTGGTGGCTCAGCGGCGAAGGGGGTTGAGAAGGGCAGGAGCAGATGTGACACGTCGCCAGCGGTGTGCGTGGGCATGTGGTGTGGGTGTATGAGAAATATCTCGTGTGTGGTCATGTATGTGTGGTGTGCGTAGTGGGCGAAGAATCGAGGGCACGAGTTAAGACCTGCCTCGCAGTGTTGCATCTGGCCTGGATACTACAATCCACATATGTCTGCCATGTCCGCCGTGGCTGCCTATCCGCCTGTCTGCCTATCCGCCTGTCTGCCTACCCACCTGTCCATTCCATTGGACGCTCACAAGCGCGACCTGCAGATGCCGTGCCGGTGCCGTTGGTCGTCCGCCCAGGCCCTGTTGGCGAAGTTATCACCATTGGTTGGTACCATTGGTTGGTGGATAGGGAAGGCACGCAGTAGAACATGGAAGGAAGCCTCGTAGCTGCATTGCTGCTGCAGTGCAACTGCTACTGCAAATCAGTCATTGTCTGGCAGGCGGGCGGGCAGGCAGGCAGGCGGAACAAGACAGGCAGGGATGACTTGACGCGGCTATTTTTAGCCCCCAGTGTACGTATCTATTTGGATTTGTTTGTGTGTATGTACCGTCTACTGCGTGCTATGTGGACTGCTGCAGCGCACCTGAGACCCCCAGGACCGCAGGGCCTTACTCGTAGGGGACCAAGACGGCAGGACTCGAACATGCTGCATGCACTTGACTCTGCATCTCGCAGCCTTTCTCTCTGCTTCTTCACGCCGTCATCTTCGCGTCCCATCCTTCGACGCCTTCGGTTGCCATCCATCACATCTGCCGTCCCCTCAGGAAGGATCGCTCCCCTTCGGCTCGGCTCATTCGGGAAGGCCAAGGCCGTTCGTTTCTTCTTCTCCACCACACCCACGAGTGATCCTGTCTGACCCTCGCAAACACCTCCTGCCCTCCCTCATGCCGGTGGGCTCTGCTTTCGTCTCGCAACCGACGCAGCCGACCATCAGCATCCACGCGGTAAACCGTAACGGCAGGCAGGGAGCCTGCTGCGCCCTTGATGACAGCTCACGGTGTTCCATGCCCCGTCCCTTCTGCACCCTGGGACAGGCCATCCTGGCTTCCATCCGCCCACGTGGTCACTGGGTCAGATGAACGAGCTGACTGTGGTTACTCACATCATCATAAGGCGGGAGAGATGGTGGTCAGAGCCATTCTGTCAACTCATCGACGACCCCCGAGGCCCTTCGGAGTGCCGTGTAGATCTCCCCTGCTCGTAGGGCTGTACTTGCACGAAACCGCCCCCCTCTCCCCCACCTTGGCCCCAGACGCACTGCCTGACAGTTGAGCACAGCATTGCGACTCCGTGTCTGGACTTCGCCCAGGGTTCATCGGGTCCTACCTGCGAGGCGACTGGGCGGGATAGCCATCCCTGTTGCTGCTTGGGCAGATGCGGTTGGCACATGCAACTCGCACATTTCACTTCGCAGAATGTGTGTGAGAGTAGCATCTAATTCTCGACCCTGGAGCTGAGGCAAGGGTCCCAGCGTCTGATGCTCGCCCGCTTGCCATCACGCCTGTCGACCAAGGGACGTTGAGCAGCATCAAGTGATGCGCGCCTCCTCTGGTGGGGATCAGACAACGCTCCTCGTCTGATGCGGGTCTTTGGGGCAGATCTCCCGCGATGCTGCTGTGATCGGCAACGCCAACGTCAGTGACAGCATCTGCCAGGCGAGCAGAGACCGCAGGATGCCCACCAGCGAGAGGCTGTTGCAGGCCCCGGTTGGCCATGCAACTGGTGGTCTGTGTCCCTTGCGGTCGGCATGTCATGGGGAGCCATGGCCGTCCAAGCACTGTTGACTCGAATCTCGCAGCTGGTCGACCCTGCTGTGTCTTTTATCCGCTGAAAATCGGCCTGCAAAAAGACATCGGATTATCATTCTGGGCGCCTATGTCTCAAGGTCACTATCTGGCCAAAGCCAACAACGGGCGCAAGAGCAGTCGTCTTGTGTGCAACAGGCCGCACACCTGGATTTATGTTGCCAGGAATCGACGTCGTGTGCTCCCGCACTCCTCTGGCCCTAGGCATGAGGTGCGCACTTTTAGACGCAACTGAAAATGAGCAGGCGTTGATGAAGCAACGTTAGTCCATTATGTGAGACTCTATCTGCATGGTTAACGGGCTAAAGAATGAAGTCATTCGGTCTGCCATCGGCGAGTATACTCCTCACCTGACGACTCGGTGACGTACGTGAAGCCATCTATCTCCTTCCTTTCGAACAGAGTTAAGAGCGTGATTGCGCCCCGGCCCGGCTCTGTCAATCACATCTCCTTCCACAGCCTATTCGAGTATTCTTTGCCGGCGTGTGTCACTGGCCTGATCCGAGCACAACCCTACTCATCCCTGTGTGTTTCCATTGCACGTTCAATTAAGGTTCGCTTGTTTCCAGGACCAACCTTTACCTCTGACTGCTGATTGACTCGTGGCCCTAGGCTCGTAGCCGCACGACTCGGCCAAAAACATGAAACTGCTCCCACGATGTACGCGGACACGCTTTCGGTTTTTATCCGGCTGTCCGGGAGGCCTTGTATGTGGCTGCCAAGTTCGCAGCTGCCCACGAGAGCTTTGCTGCCCAAGGCCTCCAGAAGTTTTTATGGAATTACAACATGGCGAGCCGAGTTCTCCCAATATGGAAGACCGCTGGCGGTGCACACCCCCAGTCGCGCAAGCGGGCAATAACAGCCTTTCGCCTGTGCGCTGCCAACTCTCTTCGATCTCCTCCCTTCGGGTAGCGATCGAATCAGGCTCCTCTTGACTCTTCCAGAATATTGCTCGCTTCTGCCGGACCGAAGTCGGCTGGCTGGTCTCAGACCGTACCTCTCGTCTCCCAACATGTTCCTCCATGAGGTCCTCTTGAGAGCAGTGTCCGAGACCGATAACGATAAGGACCACGACGTGGGAGTCGGCACGACCATCGACACGAGTGACTGTATGTGAAGTGTGGGAGCGGTCTACCGGCCCTTCGTGCCCCAGTACTGCGTCACCAGGCACTTGCTTTCCGCCCAAGGGCACGCTGTCGAGGCAGTTGCATCTTGCTCCTTATACTCTTGAATGAAATGGAAGTTGCTAACTCCCAATACCGGGCAGATGCTGCCGCAAAGAGATATGCTGCTGCCGCTTTGCTGGCCGTCGCCATTTATAATGCCATCGAAATGGTGCCAATCATATATTTCACCTTCTCGAGGTTCTCTGGCCTGTACTTTTGGAGTATGGTAACCGCTGTGACCGGCGTTCTGATCAACGGAATCGGCTTCGGTAAGGACCTTTTTTTTGCTGCCGCTGCGATCCGACAACTCCGGGCTCGCCGGCCTCACAGCTATGCCACAATATGTTCTTCAGAGACCGCCCCTATGCCAGGCGTGATTGGCACTGTGGCTGACCCTACTGCGCTACAGTGTTGAACAATTTCCAGTTGACAGGTAATGTAAGTCTCGAGATTCAGCGGCTGGTAGTTCTGGACACTACGCCTCAACAGAGTACCTCGCAGGCTCGCCGTCGCGGGTGCCAGCGACGTCGATAGTGTGATGTAGCAATTCGATCTAATTACTACCTTGCCCACGGCTTGGGCCAAGTATTTGCTAACCCAGACTCTCCAGCAAACCCTCCCGACGATTCTGACCACCACGTTCTGGGTCCCCATGGTCTCAGGCCAGAGCTTCGTACTCTACTCCCGACTCTACCTCGTCAATCTCGACAAACGGATCCGCCGCTACGTGCTGACCATGATCATTGTCAACGGCGTGGTTTTACATACGGCGACGGCAGTGACGGCCGCCGGGTCGAATAGCAAGGTGTCGTCCCTCTTTATCACCCCCTACGCCATTATCGAGCGGATCCAGATCACCGTTTTCTGTCTCCAGGAATTTATTCTGTCGGGGCTCTACGTGTGGAAGGCATGGCGTTTCCTAGCTGTCTACCGGAGCGGCGGGAGCAAGACGCAGGACAAGCTGCGTGCGATGATGTTGCACCTCATCTTATCGAATGTTGTGGTGGTCTCGCTGGACATAACGGTTATCGTTCTTGAGCACATTGGACTTTATTATCTACAGGTTAGCAGCCCCGGCGGCCAGTTCCAATTTACCGATGCAAGGTTTCCGCCATGGACAAGCCTCACATGGGATAGCTCATATGGAGGATGAGCCTTCCGTTGCGGTCAAATCCTTCCCTGACCACCCTAATGGCTAACCTGGGCTCCCCATTAGGTCGCCTACAAGGCCTTTGTCTACAGCGTAAAGCTAAAATGCGAAGTCGGGATCCTCAATAAGCTGGTGGACTTCGTCAAGTACACGAGCGCCAAGCGGCAGCAGGACTCGAGCGACAGCTTCCGCATGACGTCGCAGATCGAGCGCGAGTGGGAGAAGACGCTGCGAACGACTTTCGGAGTCACGGGGACCGGTCTCGGGGACGATGACGACGACGAAGTCGACAAGCACAAGCAACAAAACCAGCAGCAGCAGCAGCCCGCTGAGGTGCAGCAAAAGGCCAGGCAGGTCCTTGGGGTCATCGACGAGAGGCGCAGCAGTGGGAGCGGTAGCACCCGTGTCGACGGGGCCTCCATGGACGGCGGTTCGGGTCTAATGGTGCCTGGTGGGGTGGCCCTGGGCTTGCGCGAGAGGCGAGGCAGCTTGGAAGAGCCCGGCCGGTCGTCGTAGGAATGCCTAGAGTCCTGGTGGTTCCGTTCTGAAAACATGTGAAACCAAGCCCCCCTAGCATTCTAGTGGATGGGCGAAGAAACGTGAATACTATACATGTCACACAACTACCTGGGATCTGATTTCCCGATGTCACTTGCTGTGGTCTTCAGTCTGAGGACGTCACTTCGGCGTTTGATTCTGTTCTTCTAATTAGTAATCCCTGTTACGGACTGCTGACTCTGGTCAGCACGACAAGAAGCAATTTTGCCCAGTCTCGGGGAGAAGTGCGAACCAAGTCACTTGTACGTATTTGTAAATATGATAAGATCTCATGCCGTTGAAATGTTACTGCTACTTGCGTACTTCCCAGGCTCCCGCCCTGTATTAAACCGACCGGCGACCTAGGACTGTAAACAGCTCGAGCGCATCTCCTGGTCCAATCTCAGAGGAGCCCGATCTGATTTTGAATTTGTCGCGAGGCCGCGAAATAAGAAAACAATTTCGCAACGCTCTCCGCTCCCTAACGGATGAACTCAGACTTGTATCTTGATTGACATTACGTGGCGAGCTAAAAAAGCGATTGTTATCCCTGGCTATATAACCAACAGGGGCCAAATGCGTTTCCGAGCACCTCGGAATACGGAGTCCACCAAGGCAGACGGGAACAGAAGAGGCCTACCTGAAGACCACTTCGCAGGCTGTCATTCTCCTGGATTTTTTAAATCAACTTTTCTTCGGTGCTTTTCTTTCCTTTTTGTCATATTCAGCTTACTCGGAGGAAAGACGCACTCTGAGGCTATGTCCAGGTTTGCCAAACCTGCGAGTATTCTAAACCATTGACAGCTGCTCCGGCGCACAACATTCTGCAAGTCCGATCAGATATATCGATGCCAGCTCCGTAAACACAGCCACCCATCAGGCCCGTTTCCCTTCGGCGGGTGTCCCACAACCAACTCGCGGGACCCCGGCCGAAGCCCGAACAAAGCCAGCAGCAAACGACGACGGATCCCGGATGACTAGGCGGCCTGTCCAAGATACCACGTTCCCGGGGTTTGGTCGACGGCCACACACGCAACACATAGACACAAGCATTCCTCCTCCGCCCAGGAGCCCCGATCCATGGACGCGCACAGGCTGTCAAAGTGCTTTTCCCTCCACCCACGTGCCGCCGCGGACTGGGGGAGGAGCCAGGGCTTGAGCGAGTCCCATCACGTCCGCGGTTTGAGCTGCCTGCCTTCCCTGCTTGCGCTCCAGTCAGGCAGTCAGTCGCACGAATGGCAGCGGTGACAAGTTCACAGTGCCTCGAACGTGATTCCTACACCGTACGCTACCCACTTCCCACCATCCACTGCCTACCCGTGTCCCCCCGTACGCACGCCGACCCTGCAGAGCTAGAGGGCCACCTTGGGCAGCAAAGGAACCCTGCGTCGTGCGACCCATGAGGCCTCAGTACCCACAAATTCAACTCTCCCCTCCCCTCGGACCTCCCTAGCCGGCAGTCACTTCATGGCACCTTGCCGAACGAACGGTAAGAGCCCGCGGGACACCAATGGCGCAGTGAGCAGGCGGCGTAGCTATACAATAGGATGCAGGGCGAGCGAGAGAGAGCACCCTTGCAATAGGTCTGTTGCCCCTTTCTCTGCTCCGTAAGAACCAGCCAATGCCGGGAGGATGAACCTCCTCGCCAGTCCAGGGGTGGAAGGGAACAGGGCGATTCGGGGCCAAGAGATATATCATCCCACGGACAAATCCCGGGCGGCGGAGAGGGGAGGAAATTGACCTGTGTGTGCCATGCTATCATATTGCCTGGGGGTAAAAGAATCCCGCCGCTGGGTGCATTCACCCGGGCTCTTGGAAGCTTACTCGCACCGGCGATTGACCGGCGATTGACGGGCTCGCGCCAGAGGGTCGTCGGGCGGAAACACATGTTAGACTTTCCATCATCTGCCATTGGACTACAAAGACCAGGAAATCATTCCTTCTGGGCACTCCTGGGCAGGTAGGTAGCAGTCCAGCGGGTGCACATGTCAACGGTAGGTGTCCATCTGTCACTTCCAGTACCATATAAGATACCACCTCGGTGTGGCCTCTGCTGTCTCGAACTGCCAGTGGGCTGATCCCATCACCCAGACGGACCCAGTCACAGGCGACGCTAGTTCACACTTCAAAACAATGCCGGACCCGGTAGCTGGATCCTACGAAACAACCCGCCTACCTAGGTAGGGCAAGGGCGGCCTTCCTCCTGCTGCTGCCCAACGTACCAGTGGATGATAGTAAGGGGGGCACGCCAAAAATGCGACGCGCTGATTCAAGCAAATGCCCCAACCAGGGGCCATTGGGGCATTTGTAATATAAGAGTCCCGGGGTAAATATGCAACGCAAGACCGAGGACGTCAGGCCAGGACCGAGCACACGGCAAACACCGCCGGAGGCTATCCTTGAAGTAGACTTCCTACGCATTACCAAAGGAGAGAACTACAACTTGTGAGGATCCCAAAGCTTCCCCTGTGGATTCGCATGGTCCTGACCTTCTTTAGGAGGAGGCAAGTCTCCCGTATGACTTGGCTGCGACGTGTACAGATCTTCAACAAGTCTGGAGAAACCCACCGTTTCTTCACGTGTTCTTCCAGTAAGTTCATGGCGAGAAAGACTTCACAACAAACGAGCCAATGACGAACCGTGCGACAGTATGGCAGTGAATGGAGGGCACATACTACATACGTACGTCTTTAAACAGGGTGCCCTCTGGGCCCCTTCTGCACTCGGAACTTGGCTATACGCCCACTTCGAATGCAAGCAATCGCATATTTGCCAGACTCAGTCTTTCCTGCCACCGACAGGGACAGATTTGGGATCCTCACAAGTTGTAACACACTACCTACCTTATGATCGTGTATACGACTAGATCAACGAGTGGTCGAGGGCGTCAGGATCAGGCGACGTGTCACACAGCAAGATGGTACGTGCGTATGCTGAGAGATCATATTGCAAGAGAAAGACAGGGAAAACAAACACTAGACTAAACAACCGACCCGCCGATCTGTTTGATAGAAGCCAGAAATCACGGGCAGAGAAGACCACCCCACTCCAACTTGGCAGAACTTGATTACCAGTCGTGTCAACGTACAATGCCGATGCCGATGCCCATAACACGTGCATATAAACCCCAATGATCAACCGAATGTCGATCGATATCCACCGTCCTCGAGCCGCGCCCCCTTTCTTCGTTCTACACAGTCTCTTTAAGATTAGGGACGTTACTCGACAGGGTTGCGTGTCGATAGGGTGAGTCAGGTATTATGTGTGTTCAGATTCATCAAAGATCGAGAGTAAGAGAGGTGATTTTAAGAGGGAAATTGGGTATTCTGGAGATCCTGTCCATGCGATCTCGGGTTCTCAAATGGACAGGAAAGCAAGGAAAATTTCATCAACATCGCGGAATGGTATCTCTGATCTCGAGGGAGAAGTTACCACGACTTGGTGGGACATCGCAACTCTTCCTCACAAACACCTAGGAAAAGACGGCAAAGGCGCGAGGCCGCTTATTTGCTGGCCTCCGTAGCGGCCTCCGTAGCGGCCTCCGTAGCGGCCTCCTTGCTGCTATCCTTGGTGGCGTCCTTAGAGGCGTCCTTGTGGGCGTCCTTGTTCGCGATCTTGGCCTTGATCTTGCCAAAGAACCCGCTGATCCTGTTCTTCCTCTTCTGCTCCGAGGTGGCCGAGGTGGGGGTTGCGGAATCCGTAGGCTTCGTGTCCTTGTTCTTGACGGGGGTCGCGGGGGCATCAGAGCCGTTGGCGGTGGTGCCATTGCTGGCTCCGTTGCCGGTAGGCTCGCTGACCTTGGGCACGTCCGCTGCAGCCGCTGGCGGCTCGACGACCTTAGGCTCCTCAGTGGTGGTCTTCGTTGCCTCCTCCGTAGCCTTGGCTGGCTCAGACTTGGAGCCCTCGGCAGACTCGGCAGGCTTGACCTCCTTGAGAAGCTCGGCCTCGACGGCCTTCTTGTCCTCAACAGCGGCTGTGTTGGCGGCGGCCTCGGGGTTCTTGCCAGCCTCGACTATCGAGTCCTTGACCTCAGACGGGACCTCAGGAGACACCGTCTCGATCGTCTTCTCCGCGCCAGTCGCGTTGATGGTCTCCTGCACGGAGTTGGGCAGCTGCTGCTTGACAGAGTCTGGCAGGTTTTGGGCGGCGATAGGGGCAGCTGTCTCTATGGCCTTGTCCTTGGTGGCGACGGCGGTGGCGACGGCAGCAGCGCTGACACCTGCAGCGGTGGCCGCAGCAGTCTCGAGCAGCGTCTTGTCATTCTCGGACTTCTCGGTTCCCTTGCCGGCGGTGCCCTCAGATGTCGTTGGGGCCTCGGGGACCTTTTCCTTCAGCTCCTCCTCCACCTGCTCCTTTTCCTTAACCTCGTCGGCGATACCGCTGGCTTCTGGGTCGACGCCGGCCTTGTCTTGGCTCTCCTTGACGACCTCAGGGACCTTGGGCTCCTTTGGCACTTCCGCGGCCAGAGCTGCTGTCGTCGAGTCGGCGCTGACAGAGTTGATGTGTGGGTTCCCGGTGCCAATTGGCAGGCTCGACTCGGGGATCATTGTGCCGGAAACTGGGGGCACGCTGAGGTCCTTCGAGTCGACGCCAGGGAGGGCGTCACTCTTCTCGTAGGACTCGGCATCAAGCTTGACGTTTGAGTTTACATCGGCAGTCTTGATGTCGTTGGGGATCGGCTCGCCGGGCGCCAACTTGATAGGGTTGAGGCCACCAGCAGCAGCAGGGAGAGGGTTGACGCCGATGGACTTGTTAAGCTCATCGGCAGGCGTCTCGGGGAAGGAGCCGGGCAGGTCGGAGGGCTTTGCATCTGCGTTCTCGGCTTTGGTCTCGGTCTTCTCCGTCTCGGGCTGAGCGTTGATGTCCTTCTCCAGGGGGACATCCTTGGCCAATTGAGCCGTGGTGGAATCTGCGTTGACGGAGTTCATGATGGCGGCAGTGGCAGGCAGGCTTGCTAAGAGGGCCTCAGGGGTGAGGACGTTGTTCTCGTTGCCGCTTTCGTCCTTTTCCTTGGGATCTGTTGGATTGGAGGTCCAGGTGCCGTCGACAACAAACTGGAGAGGGGTACGGACGTCAGTGAATCAGCAGGATAAGAGAGAGGCTAGGCGAGGTGACACGATGTGTCTGGTATCAAACAAGAAGTGATACGGAAGAGGCAGCAGAGGGCAGGACTGGGCACATGAAGGGGGGACGAGGCTGATAAGTACCACGATGGTGACAGCGCAGCGTGGTACATGTACATGGGCGCGGGCAGGCCGCCCGCAAATGACATTTGCAAGAAGCAAGGGTCGACGTGGGAGATTGCTCCCCACCGGGCCCGAAGAAAACGAGGGGCAGGTCACGGGGCTCGAAACAAAAGGTACTACCAGGGCAGGTAGCTAGCTTGTCTCTTGTTGCGCGGCGGCGACAAGCTCTGGATTGCTTCGAACCAGGCGTACACCGCTGCCGCGCGAGGCAGTTTGTGTTCGCGATGTCGTATTCCGCAGCCCAAGCCTGAACACCCATGCGCCGGCCTTCCCAAAGACGAATAGCATTGCGTCATAGGCCGGCCGGGGCAGCGAAGGAATTGGGGGATGGATGGGTGGGTAACTGCATGAATGGACGGACGGCTGGATGGCTGGGATGGGAAGCAGCACTCGCCAGCTTCCTTGGGCTCTCGCGCGCGACAAGAAGTGGATTGATTTCCCACAGATTTGAAGGGCAGGGCCAGGGGAAGGGGAAGAGGTGATTTTGAGCCGCAGGATGCGACCACGAGGTCACGAGTCTAAGACGACCGTGGCCTGCGAGCGAATCGACAATGCGAGTCGAGGACTGATAGCTGGGGATTCTCCCACTGCTCGCTGCCCGCGGTTGGTTGGCCCTGGTCCATGTCCGCTCATACATGACCATTGTATGTACAGGGCCATGTCGATATCGGGAAGAAAGTCCCCTTGTGCAAAGCTGCAAGCCGCAAGCCGCAAAGTTGCTTTCCCCGGGACCCGCGAAAAGCGCCCCCTCACCGCCCGAGAGCTTCCTTCACCTTGTTGAGCTTCAAATAGGGTGGTCGTGTGTGCGCGCAAGATTGCCAATTGAACGCGGGGCAGCCGGTCCGGTGACATCCTCAGCCATGTCCATCTCTTTCGAGGACATTGCAGGAGTCGCCATCAGTCGTATCGCACGCCATCGCAAATGCGGTGCAATCAATGCAATGCTCACAGCTACACAGGCACGTACGCATGCGCGCACATGCACAGAACCACCCATTGTGCGCTCGTCTCGGTGTGTCGCAGACCCGAGTCTCATGGCGGCGCCAACCGACGAATTGATGGGAAATGTGTGGAATGTTGCAGGCATGGAGGGAAAAGACACGACGAAACGAGACAAGACTTGTGTGTACCGACCTTGTAGTATATCCTCTCGGAGGTGTCGGGAAGCTCGACGCTCTTCTCGAATTTGTCGCCGACCTTTTCCATCTGCTCGCTCTTGCTCCAGTTATCGAAGGTCCCTGTCACGTAGACCTCGTCGCCGGGGTGCGGCCTGTGATGCAGAAAGGCGGACGAGTTAGCCTAGACGCCCACAATCCAGTTTGCGCAATTTGCACTGTTGAGAACCAGCCCGAGGTGGGTGGTGGTCGTGTCGTCTGCCGAGCAGCTGCCATTGCGATTCATGCTCGTGGGCGGGAGATGCGACGGGCTCCATGGGCCACGATCGCCGTCGTCGTGCGCATTCGGAGCAATCGTCTCGTTGGGGAGCCGCGCATGGCGGGGCTCCCTCGAGCAACGGCATGGCCGCGGCGAGCCTGTGGAAGAGGTGGATGGATCGGTGATGGCGCTTGCGCTGGCAGATTATGGAGCCCCCAAGAGTGGGGTGCGTGAAGCATGTTGACGTACCATTTGAAAGTGTAGGAAACCATCTTCGATTAGCGATACTTAATTCGGTCTTGAGAGAGGACGGGAAGAGAGAGATATGCGCTCGAAGGAGGAAGAATTATTCGAGGCTTGAGGCGGGATTCGAGAGCCGGCAGGTGAGAGCAATAGATGCAAGAGAGCTCGGTCGGGTTGGCTGGGAGGGTCAATTGAAGGAAGTTGGATATTCCCAGAGGGCGATCGATATGATTGTGGTTTGATGATTACTGGGCCTGGGCCGTCGCTGCAACGGGGCGGGGCTGGAATTGCACAAGAGTACGGTCGACACGGTCGATGAGAGGTGAGATTTCTGCTGGGGACGATGACCTCGGAGGCAAGAGGCTCGAATTCTCGGAGCGGGCAAGCTGGAGAAAGTGTTGAAGAGTAGGAAACAAGTTGGAGCTAGGAAGGCCCTGGTTCCTGGTCTTCGATCATCAAGGCGGGCAGTGACAGGTTGTGGTGTGTGGCTCACTCCCACCAGCAGCAGTAGCGGATTCAGAAGCTTCCTCCTGGGTACCTGGGTTTCGTACCTGGGCCTGGGAGAGCTGTTTCCAGGGCGCACTGGCCGGGAGGCGGTCTTATCTTTGGCAAAACCGGAGGCTGGTTAGCGGGCCACTGCTCCCACCCAGGTGCATGATACACCCGGTACCTACAGGGGCCTAAATGGGCACGTCAGAAAAAAAGAGCTCTCGCATAGCTACCCTGGTCACCCACCCGCTGCAGTCGATATCTTCTGCTGCGCTGTCCAAGTCGACTGTGGAATAGATGGAGGCGACGCTTTCAATCGAGCGAGCCCAGCCCCATTGTACATCAGACCTGCAGACAGGTTCAGCTTCGAGTTCAGGGCTCAAAATTCCCGCACGATCCGACCAAGACATGCACCACGAGGGGCATACGCAAGCGGTGGCCGATCACTGCCCCTCACCCTGCCGCTCCGCTGCACACAGAACCACAATCGACTGCTCACAGCTGGAGGATCATCGCCGTAAGCTAAGCTTAGCTCACCTAGCTTACTCTTTCTCCGAAATTCCAGGCCAGGATTGTCTCGGCCTGGGCTTGCCTTTTGCTGGCCCGTCCTCCGCCTGCTCCGGATTCCGTCTTCTCGCCTATCCGTATCCGTCTCCGTACCTTGCTCACCATGTACTAGTCCTCGTGTTTCGACATCGAGCCAACAAACCTTCACAATCAGCACTTTGCCCGTTCGGGCCTCTGCCGGCTCTCAAATATTTTTTTCTTCATTTTACCCGAGATTCGATTTCGTTGACATTACTATTCCTCAGTTGGTTCGCCATGGGGCCATCCTGCCTAACAGATTCCAGAACATTCGCCTGAACAGATCCCGAAACGCCGCGTCAAGTCGTCCCAGAGCAAGACCAAACCCGCTTATGCCGCAGTCTCATTGTCCAGCGCCCCGTATGGCTGCTGGTTGCCAGCCCCGTCCTGCCGCTCGCCGGTCCCAGGCGCCCCGCGGGTCTGCTTCAGACGCAGGTCCTGCTCCGCCACCCGGCCGGGGTCCTCCTTCAAGCCCGGCTCGACATTGAACTTGGCCGGCCGTCCCGTCATCTCCGGGTCCTCGGTGATGTTCTTCCCGTGTGGCCCGCCCGAGGTACTGGTGTACTGGTTGTTGACGTACGTGGGCGCCGTGCTTGCTGCTGCTGCACCGCCTGACGCGGATGTGTTGGTTGACGACGTGCCCTGGACCTTGGCGCCGGCGTTGCTGCCGGTGGTGTTTCCCGAGTCGTTGATATTGCGGTTGTTGGCAAACTCGCCGCCCTTCTGTGCCGACTCGGCTGCGAGCGAGCCAGAGACGTTGCCTGCACCTTCTTGTGTCACGGGTGCCTTGTCGCCAAGGGTGACCTGGATACGTCAGACATTGGCCCTCCTAACGGGAAGCTGATTAAACTAACCTTGGTGCCTTCGCTGGGTGCCTTTCCAACCATTTTGGATGTGCATGCGTGTCTAAAATCGCTGAGCGGTACTGGTCTATTGATAGTGGGTGATTGATCAAGACGAAGTACAAATCGCAACGTTAATGTGTAGATGAAGTTGATTCAAGAGAACAAACAGCTCGGATCGCCTCATTCTTGCTATTATATACAGCACGAAATCATTCCGCAATGGCTGAGCTTCAGCTTGGTGATGGCGTCAGAGGTGATGTAATGAGCCTCTAAGTGTCTATATTCGCCTGGTGAGGTTGACTTGATGTAATATTGTGGGCCGCTTGGGGATGCCATCCATTTCTCACTCGTCGAGGCTGGCATCACAGCGGCGAAACAATTGCTTACTCCAACTACCTAGGTACCTAGGTAGTGAACAGGCTCTGTGACACGACAAGCGGAGGCTGCTCTATGCAGCTTTGCGCGGTGGACCGGAGCTTTTGGTCCGTTGCCTTGGCACCCAGGTTGGGCAGTTTTCATCCAGTTCCTAGATGGCAGCGGCACTTCCACGGCGTCCGACACGTTCAACCTGGCGTCCGACCTGGCCGGGACGTGCCTTGGGTTCTCGGGCGCGACTGCGTGCGGCAGCGCTCCCCCGTCGTCGTCCTCGGTCGTGAGCTCCACGCTGTCCACAGTGTCCGTGCTGTCCAGCATCTCCAAAAGGCGAGTCTGAAGGTGGCCTTATATCCAAAAAAACTGCGTTGAGGTTACAAGTGCGACCTTCTTTCCCAGTTAGCCAACGAACCAAGTAGAGTAAGTAAGTGGAGAATCAAGACATGTTGTGAAGCATATATCCATGAAGACAGCAGTCTTTGAACTGAGTTCCCCTTTTCCACTCACCCATAAAAAATACAAGTCTCCGGATCCGCCATCTCCGTAAATGATATTACGTCTTTAGTGATCATCTCGCCTTCTCGACGGCGAATGTTGATGTGAAACAAGCAACTCGGAAACCACACAGGTCACACAAGCTGCAGATTGTCTTCCGACCGACAGACTAACTTACAGGGAGGTGGTCCTCATGAAGGTAGACCAGAGAACGGTGGCGACTAAGCCGATCCCGAGGTTCTGTTCACTAAGTGAGTTCTCCCAGAGAAAAAGTGTGGAAAGAAGGCATCGTGGCCAAACTGTCATGCCTCAATCATACTGAGCTGCATTTCCAAGGTGGTAAGATGTATTCATTCCAGATATACAGTATCAAGAACACCGAATCATACCTATTGGCTGACCACCAATGAAAAGGAAAAGGCCATGGGTAGACGCCCTTGCTATGTCTGTTTCATAGCCTATTGCATCTTCTATGCCAGTATACTTCGTCTACCGCCGAGCATATCTCACCTGCCGTGGACTGACACGACGTCTGATTCTAGGCTGTAGAGCCGTGACCATCTGCGCCTGTCTCATTCTGAGAATGTCGCGCCAGGCGAGCGATGGCCCCCACTTCTCTTCATCGTCCTTGCTCCCTTCAAGACGATGGTCCGAGGGCATCGCAGTGGAACCTCTTCGGAGCGTGAACTAGTTGCCTCTCTTGCCACCAGTGCTCATCAAGGTGATTTTCTGTTTCTGTTTCTTTTTCTTCTTGCCTCCACTGTTGCCCCCGGACGTCCCCTCTGGCGTTGCGTTCTCCACGCCCAATGCCTCCATCTGAACAGCCACCTCTGCTGCTCCAAGTGAGTCCAGGAACTGTTCGTTCTTGAGCCATCCATCATCCACATCTGCTGCTGGCTCGGTCGGGCCTGCTGTGGGAGAGGGTGGGATGGCCGGTGTGCCCCATATTGTCCTCTGCGTTGAGGGACTGGTGGACATTGACGCGAGCGGGGTGAAGCCATGTCGAGGGTTAGGAGGTGTCGTACTTGCTGTGCCAAGTGGTTGGAAATCGTCCATATTCAGGCGATCAGAGTTTCCCTCGTCGCTATAACGCATGGTGAAGCTCTCGTCCACAGCGCTTAGGACGGTCCTGCCCGGTCCGCGACGATATGCAGCAGACTCCAGGCGTTCTGCCTGAAGACGTTCACGTTCTTCTTGTGCCTCCTTGTCACGATTACGCTTCCGCCGCCGCTCGATCTCATCTTTGAAGTTATCCAGAACCTCGTTTGGGACAATATCGGTCCAGTCACACTCCAGGAAGGAAATGAGACATCCACGCGGAATGTGGCCGAGGTACTTTGCGCGCTTTCGTAGTGCGTCGTCAAGCGTGTTGCCCGTCGAAATGTGCTCGACCCTCGGCAAAAGCGTGGACGGAAACTGTGAGAACGAGCCATACTTTGTCTTGAGAATCCGAATATCCAAAGGCGAGAGGTAGAGATGCGGAGGCGATGTGTAGAAGTAGAACTCGTGCTCCGACTGTGCTTGCTTGCTGGAGCTTGAAGTCTTAGACGCTTCCGCTATGGCGACTTCAACTTCTCCGAGGTCCTTGACTTTGTCCTTGGCAGCTTCGATCGCCTTGACTGCTCGCTGCGTCCACTCACCGTCCTCGTTGAAAAGCAGCTCGTCCTCTTTCTCTTGCTTGGTCAGTTGTTCGATCTCGTTGTTATATTGCTCCGTCATGTAGTCGGTTGTGCCACGCATGATGCGAGCATAATCCAGAACGTTTGCTGCGAAGTGCCAAGGGATCTCGTCCCCGGAGCTCAGGACCTCTGCCCCGCCTTCCTTGGGTAATGCGAGCGTTGACTTATCATATCGCATCATGAGTCGGAGAACGACATCGTCACCGGGCCGCGGCAGAGGGCTTTCCTGGCCCGCATAGAAGCGCACTGGGCGTACTTCAGACACTTGTACACTGTCGTCGCAAATGGGACACTTCCTCCACCTTGCCTTCTTCTCATGCGCGCTGGCTTCCTCGCTGGAGGTCGAATGCATAAATCGAATCAGACAGGGCAAGCAGAATATATGGCCGCATGTTGCCATCCGAGGCGCCACAGGCTCAGAGAGGCAGATCGGGCATGATGCGGCCTGTGACTCGGCAGAAGCCAAGACCTGGAGCACATCGGCCCAGTCGAGATGCTCGTCCGCATCAACAGCCTGCTTCGAGTAGTTTCCCTTGGGCGAGACAATAAAGCGGTAGTTGGCATGCACATAGCGGGCCTTATCGGCGGTGTGGTACCCGGACCCCGGACCCCAGGTCGGATTGCGGCGATAGTTCCGATTGTAGGACGTGTGGTGGTTCTCGAAGCGGGGCCGGGGCGAGGAATAGTTCAGCAAATGGGTGATGGAGGTCTGGCCACGGCGACTGGAGGCGTTGCGGATCGCCCTTATCTCGTCCATCTCGTCCTCGTCCTCCCTGTATGAGCCGGCTCTTTTCTGGTTCCTATGCTGTTTACGCTGCCCCTGTCCCTTCCTGGGCGCGGCGATTTGGATTGACTGACTGCTCTGGGAGGGACGACGGTTGGAGTCGAAACTCGACGGTGCAGCCGGGGAGAAGGGAGGGGCGGCGTGGGCGGCGGAGGGTTGAGTCGATGAGGACTTGCCGCCAATGTTGGATGAATTCGACATGTTCCGAACAAGAATCTGAACGGTGTCTTGACCACAAAAGGGACAGAGAAAACCAAGGGCTCTGAAACAGCTGCTTCGACCGGAATAATGATGACTGTGAGGGCAACTGCCTCGCGGTTGATTGATCTGGGATGCGGACGAGACGGCGAGGGGCAATGGGGTGACGTCGAACGCGCTGGCTTGCTGCTGGATGCAATCAAATTGGACGTGATGATTGCAAAACCATCCTATCGGCAGGAAGTATCAATGAATCGCTTGATCACAGATGGAGACGAGAAGGTCTACCTGGGTAGTAGACCTGACCTTTGGATCCCGAGGGAACCTCCGCGTGGTTGGAGAAGACGGAACGGATGGCGAGAGTCATCCGGTGGATGCTGTCGGCGGGGCAAAGTCGACGCCCCAGGGACCTGCTCTCCCTCGATTAGTCATTGCCTGGGTTCGGTGTTAGTCTGTTGCGAAACCACGATGCTAGACCAACGAGTCTGGTAGGCTGGTAGCTAACTCCGTTCTCAGGTGACAGGAACAGGAAATAACAACCCATCATAACGCGTATCGGGGTCCCGGTTTGCACGAGTGCTTGTAGATAGATGATTGAAACACAGTCACCGAGGCTGTGACACCACCACCCGCGTGCTTCCAGTCAGTGTCTGTTTGACTGGTAGTCGCTCTCTACCAGGGCTGCTGGGCACTGCGGTACTCCAATGCCCCCAATACCCAATGGTATTGGAGACAAGAGTTGAACCCCTTTCTGTCCAGTCTTTACTGCCTTCTTGAGGACACCTGGGTAAGCTCTTCATGAGAACCAGTGGCTCTTCGGACTCTACCCCTAGCCAACGGTCACTCGAATCCGCCAGCTGCCGGGAGCGGGTCCCGCGACCAGAACAGCCGGACGTGTCAAGACGCGCGCCCACTGGCTCACTGCGGGCATCCACTCAAAGCCACGCCGGCTTTTCCATGTGGCTGCTACCTCCCACCCAGGCATATAGACGACACGAGTAAATAGCCTCAGCCTTTTTCTCGAGATCCTTGGCACCGTGTATTTTCAGCCTTATTGCATCATTAATATTACCACAATATTCCAGAAGGCTTCACATAGAACTACCTAGGTAGCTTCAGCCCACAGCCTTTCCAGCGATGGACCAGCCCGGCGAGCAACAGCCCCTCCTCCACAGCCAGAGCGGCCTGGACCGGCAAGACAGCCCAGAAGAGGCCAGCACATATGCCAGGCGGAAGGAAAGATGTCGGGGCCTGCTCGTGTCCAAGCAGAAGCACTACCTGGTGCTGGCCCTGGTCGCCCTCGACGTCTCGTGCCTGCTCGCCGACATCTTCATCACCCTGATCGACTGCGACAGCAGGATCAAGAACGACGCATGGGTCCCTGCCGTCCACGAGGCCCTGGAGGACGCCGGCCTCGTCTTCTCGTGCCTCTTCCTGGCCGAGCTGATCTTGAGCCTGTGGGCCTTTGGCCTTGAGTGAGTGCTGCCTTGCTGTCCGCCTATATATACATCCTGAGTGAGCTCTACTTAATCTCGGGCCAGGTTTCTCCATTCATGGTTTCACATATTTGATGCTACGGTCATCGTCGCCAGTTTCCTCGTCGATGTACTGACTCGTGGTGTTGTCGAGGAGGTCGCCTCACTTATCATTATCCTGCGTCTGTGGCGTTTTGTGAAAATTATCGAGGAGCTGAGCGTCGCAAGTTCTGAGCGGATGGAAGACCTCGAGACGAAGGTTGAGCGGCTTGAGGAGGAGAATACTAATCTGAGGAACAAGCTCAAGAAGCTCGAACCCACAGGTGAGAGTGAGCGTGAGTCCGGAGGCAACGACGGTGCTTGAGTGAGTGTGTGGTGCAACCATTATGGGAGGTTGTCCTTGGGAGGTTGTCCTTGGGAGGTTGTCCTTGGGAGGTTGTCCTTGGGAGGTTGTCCTTGGGAGGTTGTCCTTGGGAGGTTGTCCTTGGGAGGTTGTCCTTGGGAGGTTGTCCTTCGGCCCCGTCGATGGCCATCCTTCCCGGAGTGTTTACCGTCTGGGCCTCAACTTGGGCTTCTACGGCCATGTACATTCTGTTGGGTTCCCAGGCGCCCATGTGTGACTTGATCAGCACGGCCAACTGTCGACGTGTACGGGATAGAGCCTGTTGTATATGCACATGGTGGGGTGGACTGTCAATTTACATGGAACAAAACGCCTTTGCTCAGGTAGTCCTGCCTCGAGCCCTTCCAACACACTGGGATATCTAGAGTGCATGCTCAGAGCTTTGGGGTCCCGACGAATCGTCAAAGGAAATGTAGCTGCAGTGGCATCTATAAAACACGGCATATCACCACACCACCAGAGGCCAGAACTCGAGTCGGAGACTGTCCAACACGAGCGTGGAGGCAAACTCGCATGCGCTACGATCTCGTATCCGCACCTGCGTTGTCCGGCAGCACAGCCGCACACATGCCAGCCATCTGCGTCCTTTTTCGCAGCAGATCATCCACTTACAGCAACACCGTCTCGGACAATGGCTATTCTGGGAGCACGATTGGGGAGCGTAGGTCGCAAATCAGGGAAAAAAAGGTCATCAAGTCCGACAAAATGGATGGCTCAGTACCAAGGCTCGATCTGGGAAATATTACTTGTCGCGCATGATGAAGTCCCATTCAGCAGGGGTGCTTTCATTACCGCCATTTCCCTTCTGCAGCGGGGCCGACCGTCCGATAGCTGCATGCCACCCTCCGTTCCAGACCAGCTGCAGCTCCAGAAAAGTCTAAATAGAGCTATGGCTTGCAGGGGGGTCCCAGAGTCATGCCAGGTATTCACCACGTCAAGAGCTCGCAAAAAGAGGTAAATAAAACCTGCCAGACTGCAGGACGGAGTCATTGTGGAAGAAACAAATCCACAAAAGGGTGTCCCAAAGGAGTTTATTCCACAGAAGGTTATTTCATGAGGTTAATCCCGCAGAATACCTGTGTTGGTCAGGCTACATTCAGGTGTTTGGGATCCTGGCGAGATTGTACACGGCAACGGCTGAGCAGGAGGACCATGCCGGATTGCCCAGCCAACACATACCTCCTACCCCGTAGTCTTGGTGCCTAGGTAGGAAAAGAGATCCCGGGACGCGTCTCCTCCACTCCCAGCGAATCATGGCCGCTCCCCAACCAGAAGAGTCTCGTGCAACACGCTCATCTGCTTTCCCCCTTGAGCAGGGAAGCACAGCAGATGAGGCCATCATCAATGTCTTGCAAGCCCCCCGGCCGCCCGGACCCCAGTCCCCATAGACAACCCCATGCCCGGTGGCTTCATCCTCCTTGGCCTTTGCTGCCTCTGGCCTAGTTCGTATTTCCCAGGCCCTGCACCATTGGCCGGTCCGAGTGGATCGCTGGTCGGCCGGGGACTTTCTCTCCTTCTTCTTGCTTATCCTTGCTGTCCTTCCCCCGGGAACACGACAGGGGGTGGTGGATGGACTCCAGCCCCCCCTGCCCTTGCCTGGACTCAAAGAAGCTTCATTCATATTAGAAGCTTGTCGCGTTGAGGAGCGTTCCTTCCCTTCTCTCCTCCTCCCCCTCCTCCTCCAGCTGTTTCTCAGTCAACAGAATCTCGCAGATCGTGCTTGCCGGTATATACAAGAAGCTCCTTTTGAGTTTATAACCGTGTCTCTCGCTATCCAGTCTCTCGCTTCTCAACAACATTGAACTTCTCGCGTTGTCAACATTCTAGCATCACCCCAGGTTTAATAATTGCATTGTACTGCATAATAATCCCGCTTGCACAATCACAAACATAATTCCCCAAGCCTCAAACCACCCAAGCCAACAGTCAAGATGAAGACCTTCGTCACCCTCGTCGCCCTCCTGGCTCCCGCTGCCGTCGTGGCCCAGACCGCCACCACAACCGCCACATCCTCGTCATCCACCTGCGAAGCCGACTACATCGTTGAGGACTGCCTGACCAGCACACAAGCTCGCCAGGCAGAGTGTGGCAGCCAGGATTACACGTGCCAGTGTGCCGCGTACGAGGCCATCGCGACGTGAGTTCCCCATCCTATCCTTTCTCTTCCTTGCCTCCCATGAGGAGAAGGAAGGAAAAGAATAAATCCCGAACCCCTGGCTAACCTGATCACCAGCTGCTACAACAACTGCCCAAACGACCCCCGCGCGTCCACCGCCCAGGGACAGGTGACTCAGTTCTGCGCCCTGGCCAGCCAGTACGCCTCCACCAACACGGCCTCGGCCACCGGCAGCGCCGCCCGGACGTCGTCCACGGGTTCAGCCACGGCCACGGCCACGGACTCCGAGTCTAGCAGCACCGGCACCTCCACCAGCTCGAGCAGCTCCAGCTCCTCCAGCTCGTCCGCCAACTCGGCCGCCGACCTCGCCATCAGCGCCGGCGGCCTGCTGGCTGCCGTCGCCGGCGTGATGGGTGCCCTGCTGTAGGTGCACTCTAATCGCCTCGATGTCTATGTTGGAGAGAGGGTGTGCGTGTGCGCGCGCACGTGTGGACAAGGTCCGAGCTCTTTGGGCACTCGATACCTTTGAGAGAGTTAGGTACGACGTGATGACGGATGATGTGTGATGGGAAGAAGGCGTTGTGAGGGATCAACTATAATAGCGGAGGGACCGGGTAATTGTTTGCATTGCATTGCACTGCGTGCGTGCATGGCTTGATGTTTGTTCCCGTCACAGCTCTGGAAAGGCCCAATCGTAGCGCGAAGGGCAGGGAGGCAATGCATGCTTAAGATCGGGCAAAGAACGGGAGGAGGATCCCCTCTCCTGGATAACACATTTACCTGAAGTATATAGCCAGTCTCGCTAGTGTCTAATACAATCCAACAGATCCAAACCCTGCACTTCGTCTGTCTTCGAGTATGATTTGACGTCTTGGTCCTGCTCAAGGTTCTTTAAGACAAGCCCACGAGCACGCCCTGAACTGATCTCGCTCAAAAGCCGGAACGGCGTCGTTTAGCTAGGTGCCTAAGGTAAGTCTGCTCCACTATCCAGCACGCTTAGAATCTCTCACCTAGAGCCTAGCAGTCACCTCTTTAGGCCATCGCGTGTCTTTAGGACTGGTGGAGTGGACAAGGTTTGGTGTGGTATCTTGTCTTCAATTCATCTGATCGTGTATAGGGTATGTATGTACAGGGTAACAACAGGTATGTATCAAGGACACACTGTTCCAAGGCCTTTCTCTCTCTTTCCCGTTCCCGTCTGGTGTCCTGTGCAGAAGCTCCGCCCAATTTTCCTTGTCGATAAGTCTATTCATGACGAAGCCAGCCCCTTCAAAAACAACTTCGTCAATCTGACGATCCCAACAACGGGTGAACCCATCGTTGTGTTTTTCTCTATGTCGTGATTATCGCACAATCTGGTGTACACGGATACATTGCGCCCCGAAAAAAGGTAGGCCTTGATGATAGTCACCCATCATCACTTCATTGAGTGAAGAGCAGCTCTGATAGCGAGAGGCAAAGATCTCGGGTTGAGAAAAATATGCTTCAGCTTTGGTACGCAACAAGGTTCGAATCCAAAAAAGAAGAAAAGCGGCAGCGCTGAAACATCCGAGGTATTAAAAGTGTAATCATAACGTAAGCGCTCGTAAAATTCGTAAGTCGAGCAAATGTTCCGCGCCTGTGAATGCTCAAGGCTTGCGTCGCGCAGCGGCTTTGCCTGTCAATGGCGTGACGAAGGTGACGTGCCTATTCTCGTCCTTTGCTCGAGCACCGTTGCTGCTTCCATGCTGCGAGAGATCTTGCACCTCGGGATACTCGATATTGACTTCTGTGACCTCTGTCATAGAGCCGTCATCAGAAGCATCCGAGGACGAGCCATCGTCGGATTCGTCATCTCCACCGTCGTCGCTAACCAAGGACGGCGCGTTGTTACTGGTCGCAGTGTTCGGGCTGTGGTCAACATCCATCATGTTGGCATCATCGAAGCCAGAGTCATCGTCGTCGTTGATGGGAGCACTCGGAAGCAGCTTCGATGCTGTCGAAGTGAAAGCGAGATGCGGAGACCGCCCCTTACTGCTAGGTGGGCGCGGCCCAGCGGAAGGCGGAAGGACAGCTCGCGCGGGGACACGCATGACAGGCGCAGGAATGCGAGCTCCAGCCGTCGACACCTTGTTCACAGCCGGATGGTCCGCGTCCGGGGACATGAAACGTTCTCCATCATCGGACTCCTCGTCACCTGAGAGATAGTCATCGAGGTCCACCTTGCTCTTAGCATCCTCCACGTGCTTTTTGAGATCGCCCTGGAAGTCTCGTTTTTGAAGTAATTCGGAGAGGAAGGGGGTCCCAGGTACAGCAGCGAAACTCTTCAGCGGCTTTCCATCGGCCTTCACAGAAGGACTTGAGGACATAGCACCAGGTGTCTTGGGGGTAGCACCGTGGTGGAAGAGCTTGAGCGACTCGTTGATGCGCTTGAGAAGTGCCGCGTAGGCATTTTGCTCAACCGTTGCGTCTGTTCGTGCAAGAGGATGAACAATGCCCGGTGCAGGAGCGCTGGGAGGCTTTTCTTCGCTGGCAGTGGCAGTGTTGGTTGTGCTGGGGTTGGTACTGCTGGTGCTCTCACTGACGCTGATGGGTTGGCCGCAGTCAACAGCAGCCTCCTCGTGAGACTTGTACTCCTTCCGATGAGCTATTCGGCAGTGGTTGATGAAGCCTTGGGTGCTACTAAAATTGTCCCTATGACATGAGTTGCACACGAGTTTGACAACCACGCCGTTGCTCCTCTTGACAATACAAGGAGCCTTTGGTTTCGGTGGCGGGTAAGTGGTAGAAAGCTTCTGGCCGGTCTGTCCGCGAGCGACCCTCTTGCCGATGGTGGTAGCCTCACAAAGACTGTTCCTCGTCGTCCGCCCTTCGGCGGTGTTTCTCGGGACAACAGACAAGCCCTGCCACTCGGGCACCACGTCTCCAAATTTGGGATCTGGGATCAGCCACTTGGCATAGTGACGAGCATAGGGACCATCCGTCACCCCGAAAGGCGGAGCCCACTGTGCAGCAGGCTCTCCGGCCCTACTCTGGACGGCTGATCCCTTGCCTTGCGAAATGTCCAACATCTGTTGTGGGGTGGGACAGGAAGTTGGGTACGGTATGAGGTGACACCGACGCAGCTGCTCCAGGGCGACTTGGCATTTGGCAAGCTCCTGGTTGATGAAGCGCAGCTCCTGGTGCTTCAATAATATCTCTGTGCCAAACTGCTGGTTGATGATGTCAACTACTCGATCAGTGTTCGGCGCGGCTGCTTGTGGAGACTGCGATGCGAAGTACTCTTGACGTGGCATAGCCGGAGTTTCTGGAGGTGTCGCGACGCTGTAGTCAACCTTTGCCCGTTTTGCGCAACCATCATCGGTTCCGTCGTGTGCAGAAGACGCCTTTCTCTTGAGCGAGTTTGGACCCGTGGCAAGGCTGGGTAAGTCTTTGGAGCACATTGTCATGATCTGTTCGGCTTCAGCGAGCCTGTCACCTGCCTTTGCATCACCACTCCAGAAGCGGAACATATCACGCATGGTCTTGCGTTTCCGCGGCCACAGTAGTAACGCGCAAACTCGGGGCGGGCCTCGACACGGCGCGTTGGAGGAAGGGAAAAGGCGTGGCAGTGAACTTCTTTTGTAGTCGCCGAGAGGCGTCTAGGCAGCTGTCGCGCAGGCAAGGCTGACGTAACAAGGGATAGCGGCGCTAGTTGACTAGCGTGCTTCTTGGCTGCAGGCTGGGGTGGTGTGGGTCCGGGCTGGGATGCGTCGGATGGTCGGAGCCCCAAGCGTCTGCGTGCACTGCGTGGCGGGCGCAGTGACGATGATGTGGCCAGTTGCAAAAAAGGCCGACCGAGCCCGATGCGATGCGATGCACTGCGTTGCGTCACACCACAACACAGTCGTCGACGGCGAAGAGAAGAGAGACGCTGTCGCCTGGATGTGAGCAGAGAGAGGGAGGGCCAGCGAGAACTAGTAAAAGCCTCGCGGAATGAGATGAGCTTGCGCGACACAGGCACAAGGCTCAAAAGGAGCGTACGAAATGAACGAGGCGCAAACGAGTTTCGTGCTCTGAAATCGTGTTGTGTCAGTGTTTGACAGGAGGATGTTATTTTTCTTCGTGCTGCGGGCGGTTGTTTGTGACAGGAATTGTTTTGATTTCGGGGGGTTGCGAGGAATGAATGAGAGGTTTGGGGTTGAATACGGGATCAGTTGGGGGGGTGGCAGGGGGGAGACCGGGGTGTGTAAGAGAGATTGGGAGAGGCAAAAGGGGGAAGGGGCGAGAGTGAGTGCGAATGAATGCGTGAGTGAATTGGCAACCCGAGCGGCAGGAAGGAGGCGCGGGCGCGGGTGCGGGTGCGGGTGCAGGCTGCGCCTGACGAGAGTGCTTGGGGTTGGGAGCTCGGATTTGGCCTGGTTGGGTTGGGGACAGACAATCAGGGCGAGGAAGGGAAGGAGGGAAGGGGGTGAAGGAGCTGCTTGCTGCACCTGCACCTGCAAGTGCGCCTGCAAAGCAAATGCAAATGCAAATACTCGTACGGCACGGGAATCAAGATGGCGGGAGAAGGCGGGTGGGTGAATGGGAAAGTGATGTGATTCGGCTTTCTACTCACCCAAGTTGTGTTGCGCTGCCAGAGCTCGAGAGGGCGACACAAACAGACGGGCAGAGCAAGAGTGTATGGTGATGAGGCCTCTGTTCTTCTAGAATCACCACGAGGGCTCCCTCTGGCGGTGCAGGCGGAAGAGGACAGGACAAGGGCCCTCTGGGTCTGGGGTGGCCTCGACGTGGAAGTGGGCGTGGAGGGAGCGTTTGCAGGGTGCAGCAGCAGCGTAGCCGTGTCGCAAACAGAGCTGAGCTGAGCCGAGCTGAGCAGATCCGAGCAGAACAGGTCTCCCCGTGTGTTTGTCGTGCCTTTCTCCGCGCTTTGCTCTGGGTGAGAACGGTCACGGGCGATAGGGATGACAGGAAGGAGGCAAAGAGGCGCCCAGAGTGATACAAGTGTGGAATACGGTTGTTGTTGAATAAAGGAATGGCAAAATTCGCTGCGCAACGCAAACTATTGAAACACAGAGCTTCTGGGTCTGGTTTCCGGGCGAGAAAGTGCTCGAGGATCGAGCGCAAAAGGGCCTGGGGCTGGGGGGTGGGAGGAGGGAAGCTGGGAGATTGGGAGCCGGGAGAATGGGGGGGAGGACGCCCGACGATTGCTGGGTGGGCTCCTTTGCTGGGTAGGGGGTGGTGGGCGGGTGCGTGGATACGCTGATGGTCTACCTAGGTACGTACTGGCCAGACTGGCTGACTGACTGGGGGAGACTACCTGTCTGGGCCAGAAAGTTGGAAGGATGGGGAATGGGATTGAGCGCGGGTGCGACGCCGATTGCGAGACTGGCTCACGAATGTCACGAATGTTGGAGGAAGAGTGGGCTGGAATGAGCGAACGGGTCTCGTCCGGACGACGGGATTGGCTGTGGGACAGCATTAGGTGGATGATGGCTGAGTTGGATCGCTGGCCCCCAGTCCACGCCCCCGTTGGCTCGCTGGCTCGACACCCGGCTGCATCACGACGGGGTGGTGTGGGACTTGGTCTTACATGGCATGGCATGGCATGGCAACCTTGGTCCTTGCGACGGCAACCAACCTAACAAGCAACCAACCTCGGGGGCCCCCAGCTAAGGAGCTAAGGTTGGCCGGGAAGGGCGTCCTTCCTCTTGGTGGCACGCACACGCACACACGCACATACGCTCACGCACCTCCCTCTTTTCGACGTGCCACGAGTCGGCGCAATGCGTATTACAGGCGATAGTATTTAGACGGGGCACCACTAAGCAATATCGAGATCCATGGGCGCTGCGCTCGGAGCCAGAGCAGAGAGACAGGTGGCGTCGTTTTGTGCACTTGGCTTCTTTCTTGTTCTCGGTCTCGCTGTCTCTGTTGGCTGCCAGGAATGCAGCCCGTCCGCATTTTAGCACATTTGTACGAGCCAGACATATATTGTCATATCCCGTACACAGCTGGAGCTGAGCCGAGCCACGTTAGTGCAGGCTCACCCTCCACCTCGCTTTCTCTGGTGATATGATGTGCATCCGACTAAATATAGATGAAAATGATATAGATCAAGCGTCTCCCAATCCTTCCAAGTCGGCCGCATGCCGTTGAGACCTCCCTGCAGAAACGACCTGTACAGTATCACCCTCGATCCCGTCAATGCTAGCGACGATGGCGTTGCAGAGGCTAGCAACCGATTGACGGCCGGATTCAGAGCCGCGACCCATGTACCAAGTCGGGCCCATCCACCGCATAGTGGCTCTGCAACTCGATGATAAGTTTCAGCCGGACTCGTGGGCTAGAGCAGAACCTACTGGGCACATCTCACACGCCCAAGCATCTGCGTGTATGCTTACAAGGCTGCGGGTCTCGCCCTATCAGTCTCGACATGTGTCAGAGACGTCGCAGCCGGCCACATCCTGGCAGACGAAACAGAGGTACTGCGCGGCATCTGTCCGTGCTTTGAGCTCCCCGGCAAGTCATCGACGTTGACGTTGCGCATTTGCCGGTTTACTAAGCTTGACTATTCAAGCGTCTGAGCAGTTTTTCTAGACTTCGGCAGCGACAAAGAGATGGAGACACTGCTACTCAGTGTTGACCGCATCTCACCTCCTGCCAGGCCTTGTCCACTTCAGACCCAGACTTGAGCTGCAGGCTTCCTGCAGCCTGATGTGAGGCTCAGGGGGTCCCTGTCATTGTATCTGGGGTAAAAGGCCCAGGTGTGGGCCCAGCTGGTTCTCGGCTGCAAGTTGAATCTGATAAGAAACATGCCATGACACAGATATCATGGGATTCCAGGGCTAATCATGCGGTATGTGTAGTGAAGATAAGGATCTTGATTGCTCCTAATTGCTTTGTTCATACGAATGCTTACAAGTTCCTTCAAGATGCCTCACTGCCACCTGACCGTGGTCCTGACCTGACAGCCGACTGTTGCAGCATTTTTTTCTGGTGCAACCTAGAGCTGCAATTCAGCACTAGAGAACAAAGAAAGCTGCATGGGTGCCCTTCTAGCATGTGATGTCGCTGCCAGTAGTGCTTCAGTCCTTGATCAGTTCACACCAAACTTCTAAGCAATTATCCAGAGCTATCTGTGCCTTCAGCTAGAACACACCAAATGCTTCATGACAAGTGTGCCTCTTGCCACTGTTGGAACCTATCAAGTTGCACTACTCATGGGGAGAGACTTGAGTAGCTATGCCTGAACAGCTTCCCTTGCAGTCCTGGGTAATGCGTCTCTTATCGATAAACAATTTTCCCCGGGTGCATTTCTCTTCCCGGGGTGGTGGCGACGCGCCCATCACGCGTACATGACTGCAGTAGGCTCCAAGAGAGTTCTGAGCTCAACCTCAACCCTAATCCAGCCAACCATCTCAACCAGGCTGGTTGCCTGCTACGATCCTGACGGCATTGATCGCAGTCAGCCAATGCATGTTCGATCAACGGATTGCCCGTCTGCCCACCTCTCCACCTGCATACCAAGAATCAATCGAATCGTCACGATGCATTCTGCAGCAGCTTCGTCCAGCAGCGCCTCCCCCAGTACCGCCGGCGCCGGCGGCGCAAAGAGACCAGTTTCGGACATCGACGTCCCCGGAACCGAATCATCTCTAACCAAGACCAATTCGAACAAGAGGCAACGTGTTGGACGTTCGAACGCAACCATCCCCAACACACTGCCCATGCAGCCACACCAGGAGCTTCTGCAAGAACTCACGGGGAAATACAGCATCGCCACTACCTCGGTCATAGCCTCCTCCAAGATCAACAAGAAGGTCACCCAAGTCCTCTCTCACCTCGGCCATGTCGATCTTTTCAGCCAGTCTTCCGTCCCGGGGGTAATGATGGTGCACGCAAGGGCCAACGACGCGAACAAGATGGTCACAGCCATGGAGATCGCAAAGAGGCAGATGAACCAGGCGGGCCAGCCCTGGTACCAGTACAACAGGGTATACGAGGTGGCGGACGGACGCGGCTCGAGAGCCAACACCGCCGGCCAGGGAGCAGCCCAGACCATCATCGAGAACACCGTCCTGGAGGGCGTGGATGCGGACGACGACGACGAGGAGGAGGAAGACGCCTTCGAGCCCGTCGAGAACACCTTCGAGCGCGCGATCCGGGAGAAGCCCGCGGAGGAGTCGAAAACGACCTACATGAGCATCTTCCTCTCGCGGGTGCCGATGCCCGAGCTCCAGTCCAAGGCGTACATTACGCTCCAGACGAACGGGGACGAGATTGGCAGGCCGCCTCGCTCATGAAACGGGGGACTTGAGAGTGTTTGGGAGTGCGGGAGCAGGAACATTTTGCATGCCCTGCACGTTGGCCACGGTGTTTACGATGGACTTGGTTCGGACGGTTTCTTGGCTGTGCATCGGACAAAGCAGGTGCTCGCGAGACGGCCTCTCGCGCACCGCAAGGCGTACATAATTGGAAGGAAGGAAAGTTAGGCGTCACGGAACGTTGTCAATTACGGCCTTGATACCCCCATTAGAGAGGTGGAGACAATGTCTAATCTACCAGATATGACCACACTCATGAGATCATGCCTCTGTAAGCCTTTCGGTAACCATTGCACCATGGACATGAACGTTCATTGTTTCTCCACGAGAGTAAGGCGATAATTGGCGGCAATGACCCAAGTCTAAGATGTGCTCCTGGACCGAGACCATGTCTCCCAAAGGGATAGGATTTTTGGGTGATGTAGGCAGACCATTTAAATTTACGTTGAGCAAAACCTCTAGCAGGTTGAACTGCAGTTGTGAGGATCTCCCAGCTCATACTCCCGTCACTGTTCCCCAACCACGTACAAGAGCTCCGATGCTATTGACTAACGTGGTCTGGCACAAGGTCACAGGAGGGCTTCCCCAGAGGAAATACAGCATACGCGAGCCCCTTCAGCCCATGCCCACAGCCTTCTATATCATTCCATTCTGTAGGACCACGCGGCTCTGGGGTGACCCCTTTCATGGTTTCTAATTGAAAGTACAGCTACGCAGGGCGGCATTACATAGTCACATCACCAAAGTTGGCGTAGGAGGGAAAAAGGAAAAGGAAACAAAATAAGAAACAGCCTGTCGATGTGGGCTTTGAGCTGGGTGAGATTGTTTTCAGGAATAATTTGGACTGCTCCTTCTTCGAAAGCATCCCATTCGCATAGGGTGGATAACGGAGTCGAGGCGAGTCTATGGTTCTTGTTTGAGTTACACCTACCTATCTGTGCCCTTTCAGAGTCTTTCTCCCCCATGGCCTTCAATACCTACTTTTCTTTGTTGTCCACAGTGAATGCTAAATGTTGGCCAGTGTTGCCCTCGGAATATCAGACTGGTAGCCCAGCAAAGAACTTGGGTTTAGTTAATGGCATTCACTTTATAGATATGCTTCTGAAGTGTGCGATGAATGTGCTCAGGTGGAGAGATCTGTCCGACAAAGGTAGAAGGAATCAAATGTATATTCTGTATAGAGAGATTATATTTCTTGTAAGTGGCGGTAACTACCGAATAGTTGAATAAAGAGGAATATGTTGGCAAAAATGAGCTGTGCTAAGTACTTTTTGCATCTAAAAATGCCACAGGACTAAGCCCAAACAAGAAATCCGATATGGAAACAGAATGCTAAGTGCTTTACCAAACAGCTGGAGAAAGAAAAGGTTGCTGTCAGAAAACAAGACAAGTAGAAGATGGTACAAGTAATACATTCTCTCAAATCTACGCTTTTGCCCATTGTGTTCATATATGATGGCTCTATTTGATGGATACTAGTGGCCATTGATGTTGTTGAAGGCATATTTTACAGCACTCCTAGCTGGCTTTGGGTAGCAATGACTTCGTCTGCGGAATAGAAAACCTTGTCTTGTAGAGTTGGAAGCATAGATACATTTCCACTTCGTTCCTGTTTCTGTTCTAAAAAAGTCTTCAAGACATATGTATCGGCCAAGCTTTCTTAGGCGCCTTCGCTCCCTGATAACTCGGGAGCCAAACAAGATTTTTTTAAAGCACCCGATTGCCCACATCGTCCATGTCACATCGCGTAATGTTGCATTTGAATGGTGCTGCTTGCGGTAAGCAGCATTTATGAACAGAATAATATGTGTATTGAGGTGTCGCTTTCTACTGAAATCCCATGCGGGCACGTATAGTCGATGAGGCCCGGATTCTCTCGTGTATCTGCTTTCCCAAGTCGAGGGATGATGCCCTTTCCCATGACAATGCGGGACATCAGGCTGAAAGTCGCAGACGCTCTGCCCGCTGCGGTCCTCCAAGATCCTCCTCCCCGGCCCATTTACGGCGAACCAATGCACGCCGACATTACCTCTACCTGTATTCCTTCCCAAAGCTCGCAGGACGATGCTAGTTCATAAGTTTCCGGGTATCGTTGGTAATGCGTGTCTCTCCTGCGCCCAGTGTTTCACTCCCAGTACTCCCTGCCGCCGTGATCGATTCCGAGTGCCCAGGTCAAAACAAAATCCGAAACAGTGTCGTGTCGATAGCCTTTCCGCTCAGAGGTGCCTGCTCCTCTTCGTACCAGATCCTCCAAAGCTATCCTTTGATTGGCCGAGGTTGCCCAGGTCGAAGAACTCGCCGAGGTTGACTTTCCGCTTCGCGCCGGCACCGTGCCCAAGCCGGTTCACTGCTCGAGGTCCGCTGCGTCCTCCGCTGCCGCCATGCCGTGTTGCTCGGGTAGGGTGACGTGAGACGGAGATGGATGGAGGGGCCGAGTTTGACGACGATATCGAGTGGTCGTGCCCTCGGGCATCAGAAAGGCGTAGGTTCGCCAGGTTCAGGGGCGATGGGGCGTCCTGGGGATAAGGGTGAGGTGAGCGGAAGTCGAATGTCTCCTGCGTAGGGACGACAATCTCGGGCTCGTCGACCGTAATCTCCTGAACGACAGGCGTGTCGGGCTCCGTCTGTGGTTGTGTCTCGACGCGTGTGGTCGGGGTTGGTTGGTGTGCTGTTGATGTGCTGTGGGAACGCTGTATCTCGGGAGATGACATGGGCTCCGGCTTTTCTGCGTCATCGTCGCTCTCGATGACCTGTGGCGAGGTGTCTGTTGTGTCTAACCGCTCATTCGCCCAGGCCCTGATCTTCCAACCCTCGCCGTCGCCGAGACCGAGGTGTTCTTTGTCCAAGAACTGCAGCAGATCGTCGAGACACTCCTGGTACCCATCTGAGCGGGCCTTTGCTTGAGCTGTTATGGATGACTTGTACAGCTTTGTGACGGACAGGGCAGCGGTCCGGAAGACATCGAGCATCTGCTCGGGGGCTTCGTTGGCCATCGCTGGTTTTGGTGTGCAAGAAGTGAAGGTCGTGCTCGATTCAAAAGACTGTGTGTGCGTGCTGGCGGTCGGTGCGAGCGTGTGTACGAGGACAGAGTTGGGTAGGAGTCATATGTATGGCCGCTGGAGGGAAGGCGGGGCGTCGCTAGAAGAAGAGCCGCTGCGATGCGGGTCCTCTTCCGTTGGCAGGGTGGTGGTGGATCAGGCCCGAACAGTTCTGGAAACACCCTTACAGTTCCCTGCAGTGGGTCACAATCTGACGCTCAATCTCGACTGTCGCTCAGCGAAGGAGTGGCCTCGTTAGATAGGAGTTGGAAATTGACATGGCCGTGTCCGCTCAGAGAGTGTCTGTTCGAGGTCTGGGGTGTACACGATAGTACGAGTGAGTGAGGACAGATGGCTGGCAGGTGAGCCGAGCCCCGACGTCTTTCTCTGTGGTTCGGCGGCTTTGAGGCGGGATGGCAGGAGGCCAGGCCCAGGGCGGCACAATGCGGGAATACAAGGTGAACCCAGCATGGACGTCAGCAGCGGGCTTATTTTCCTCACGTGGAGTCCGTCCATCACTCGTCTTTGCCGGCCGGGTCTGGAAGGGAGACGCCCCCAAAGGAGTCCCCCACCAAGCAGCTGGGCAGCTGGCCTTGGCCTGTCGCCTCTCTGCAACCAAAACACCGCTCACGTCATTCGCGGCCGGCCGTTTATTGGCTCTACCGTTTTCGGTTCCTGTTAGCAAGCTTTCTCTTCACACAGACAAGGGTGGGGCAGATTTCGAAAGAGCCTTATCGGAACTCACCCCCACCAAAACTTCAACGTGTATGCTACCTCCTGCTCACCCAAGGAGTCGCTGTGGCTGATCGTCCACACAGATGGGATATAAATGAGTGAGACAAAATGGGCTCCGATCAAGCCACATTTTCCTGACAATCAACAGGAATTCAGAAGCTTCGAATAACCTGCTATAACCTGTATATGAACACCCCTAGCACACGTGGCCGGGGACTTCAACTGTAGGGTGGAATTCAGTTCGGTTTGACGGGACGCGACTAATCAACATCTGCAGGCCTGCAACAACGTCGGATAAGCTCTCAGGATGCAATCATAGTATACCTGAGCCACTCAACGCGATGAGCTCGTCCAACAGGGCCATGTCGCAAACAATTATTCTGGGGCCATATTGATTGTATGTCGCGGTAGAATCTACTAGCAGGAAACAATCATCGTTGGGCATATCGACTCGCTTCAACAGCATCTTGATTTACACGATGGCTACTCGCTAGTCCCAGTGTCAGCCGCGGCAAGTTTCTATAGCAAGACCAGTGTTGCCATGAGGGCCCAAGGAATTCACTTGTATCGAATCCCGAGCATCGCTGGCCTCGTCGACGTGGCGCAGCCCGGGCTCAAATGTCTACATCAGCTTCCACTGTTTCCACCTGTGAGGGTGAGCAATCTATAAACCCCATGTACCAACCGTGGAATGAGAAGTAAAAAGAAGACAGTCCTGCCTAAGAGGGAGCTGGTCGGCCGTACCATCACCCGTGGCCCGAACCCGCTTCAAGCAGTCTTGGGAACTTTAGTCCAAGTGAAGACAGCAGCCGCACTTTGATTGGCGTTCCTGGTGGTCCTTTTTAACACACCCCTGTCCCTCGACTCGCTTTTGGGGGTGCGTTTCTTCTCACCTCAACTCTTCCCAACTTTCCACTGCCTACCTTTTTCCCAAGAGACAGGACCCCTTGATCAGAACCGGCCCCAGAGTCCACGCACCACCTCTGTTCATCACGGAAGCAGTTTCGATCATCAAAACGGACTCCTGACAACCCCTGTCATCTTTTTTTTCGGCGCGTCGAAGCGCGTAATAGGGTATATCTCCCGCGTCGTCTCAACGTATTCACCATGGCGCGACCTCGAGGAGCGCCAGCGAGCGCAAACGACACCGACGCGTCAATGCAGAATGCCTCTGATGACGGAAGGAACGGAAATGACTCTATGGTATGTTCTTTTGGCGACACCTCTACATGGCCATGAGTGGCTGCGCTGCATGGATGCGTCATCACGCGCCAGTAGTTATCCTCCCTTTAGCTAACAAACAGCAGGAGGTCGACGAGACTCCAGACTACACAGACTCCGAAGACCCAAATACGACGGCCAGCAGCGTGATGGGTGAGCCGACAACAGATGGGAGGAGGCGACGTGCCGAGGCAAACCAACTGCGACGAAGCATATTTGGCAAGAAGCATGACAAACTAGGCGAATCACAGGTACGAATACCGGGCGCCCGGTGCGTGGCGCAGGAAACCAGCCGGAATTGGATCTGACATAAATGACAGGAAGACGACTCTCTCCGTCGATTCCGCTACCTATTGGGCCTCACGGACCTGTTCCGCCACTTCATCGAGACGAACCCCAACCCCAAGATCAAGGGAATTATGGAGGAAATCGACCGTCAGAACGCGGAAGAGCAAAAGGCAAAGAAGGGTGCCCGGCGCCAAGGCGGGGCTGGGGCTGAGAGGCGCCGCCGAACCGAAGCCGAAGAGGACGCCGAGCTGCTCAAGGATGAAAAGCACGGCGGGTCTGCCGAGACAGTCTTTCGCGAGTCACCACCCTTTGTCAAGGGCGAAATGCGAGATTACCAGGTTGCTGGTCTGAACTGGCTCATATCCCTCCACGAAAATGGTATCTCCGGCATCCTCGCAGATGAAATGGGCCTGGGCAAGACTTTGCAGACGATTTCGTTCCTTGGCTACCTGCGGCACATCATGGGAATCACTGGCCCACATCTGATCACTGTTCCAAAGTCCACCCTGGACAACTGGAAGCGAGAGTTTACCAGGTGGACTCCTGAGGTGAATGTTCTGGTTCTACAAGGCGCCAAGGAGGAACGACAGCAGCTCATAGCGGATCGCCTCGAGAGCGAGGACTTTGATGTTTGCATCACGAGTTACGAGATGATCTTGCGCGAGAAGTCGCACCTGAAGAAATTCGCCTGGGAGTACATCATCATAGATGAGGCCCATCGCATCAAGAACGAAGAGTCCTCCCTTGCCCAAGTCATCCGGCTTTTCAACTCCCGGAACCGTCTGCTCATCACCGGAACGCCTCTTCAGAACAATCTTCATGAGCTCTGGGCGCTGCTCAACTTCCTCCTTCCTGACGTCTTTGGTGATTCCGACGCCTTCGATCAATGGTTTTCCGCGCAGGACCGGGACCAGGACACCGTCGTCCAACAGCTGCACCGTGTTCTGCGGCCATTCTTGTTGCGACGTGTCAAGGCCGACGTTGAGAAGAGCCTGCTTCCCAAGAAGGAGGTCAACCTTTATGTTGGCATGGCTGATATGCAGGTCAAGTGGTACCAGAAGATCCTCGAAAAGGATATCGATGCTGTGAATGGAGCTGGAGGCAAGAAAGAATCCAAGACGCGTCTCCTGAATATCGTCATGCAGCTCCGAAAGTGCTGCAACCATCCTTATCTCTTCGAGGGCGCCGAACCCGGCCCGCCTTACACCACGGACGAGCACCTCGTGTACAATGCTGGAAAGATGTTGGTATTGGACAAGCTTCTGAAGCGGATGCAAGCTCAGGGCAGTCGTGTTCTGATCTTCTCCCAAATGAGCCGACTTTTGGATATTCTCGAGGACTACTGCGTATTCCGAGAGTACAAGTACTGCCGTATCGACGGCAGCACGGCCCACGAGGACCGCATTGCTGCCATTGACGACTACAACAAGCCTGATTCTGAGAAGTTCGTCTTTCTTTTGACCACTCGTGCAGGAGGTCTGGGAATTAATTTGACGAGTGCCGATATTGTGGTGCTTTACGACAGCGACTGGAACCCCCAGGCTGATTTGCAGGCCATGGACCGAGCCCATCGTATCGGACAGACCAAGCAGGTTGTGGTCTACAGATTTGTGACCGATAATGCGATCGAGGAGAAGGTTCTTGAACGTGCTGCGCAGAAGTTGCGTCTTGATCAGCTGGTCATCCAGCAGGGACGTGCCCAAATCGCAGCAAAGGCGGCGGCCAACAAGGATGAACTGCTATCAATGATCCAGCACGGTGCCGAGAACATCTTCCAGGCCAAGAAGACGGGCGCCGCTCAGGCCGACGCAGCCGCTGGCGACACTGACGTCGACATCGACGCCATTCTATCTGCTGGTGAAGACAGGACCAAGCAACTCAATGCAAAGTACGAAAAGCTTGGCCTCGACGATCTACAGAAGTTCACTTCAGAGTCTGCTTACGAGTGGAATGGGAAGGACTTCACCAGCACGAAGAAGGAAATCGGCATCAACTGGATCAACCCGGCGAAGCGAGAGCGCAAGGAGCAGATCTACTCGATAGATAAGTACTACAAGCAGGCACTGCAAACTGGCGGTCGCACTGCGGACACCAAGCCCAAGGCACCCCGCGCCCCGAGGCAAATATCGATTCAGGACTATCAATTCTATCCCGAAAGGTTGAAGGAGTTGCAGGACCGCGAGACAGCCTTCTACCGTAAGGAGATCGGCTACAAGGTTCCTCTGGCCGACGGCGATGAGGACAACCTCGCCGAGCGTGAAGCCGATCGAGAGGCGGAGCAGCGCATTATTGACGAAGCCGTGCCTTTGACCGAGGAAGAGCAAGCAGAGAAGGCAGAGTTGGCTAAGAGCGGTTTCGAGGAGTGGAACCGTCGTGATTTTCAACAATTCATCAACGGCTCGAACTTGTATGGGCGCAACAACTACGAGGGAATCGCCACGCACTGTCAGAACAAGAATGCTGCCGAGATCAAGCAGTATGCGAAGGTGTTCTGGCAGCGGTATGAGGAGATTGCGGATTGGCAGAAGCACCTCAAACATATCGAAGAGGGTGAGGAGAAGCTGCGCAAGATCGAGCACCAGCGCAAGATGCTGCGCAAGAAGATGTCCATGTACCGCGTACCTCTTCAGCAGCTGAAGATCAACTACTCGGTCAGTACCACGAACAAGAAGGTGTACAGCGAGGAGGAAGACCGTTTCCTGCTGGTCCAGCTTGACAAGCATGGAGTCGACTCTGAGGGCATCTACGAAAAGATCCGGGACGAAATCCGGGACAGTCCACTGTTCCGGTTCGATTGGTTTTTCCTCAGCCGAACATCACAAGAACTTGGGCGTCGTTGCAACACACTCCTCGCAACGATCGTCAAGGAGTTCGAGGATGTGCAGCCCAGCCACAAGGGCTCGAATGGCGTCAACGGCAAGCAAAAGAGAGAGGTGGAAGACGAGGAGAACGATGACGATAGCGTCCTGGGCATGGCCCCTGCGAAGAAGAAGTCAAAGACAAACGGTGTCAAGGCAAGTCCAGTGGCTACGTATTATTCATGAGACTTCCCTTGCTAACAGTGTGTACCCACAGAACAAGGCATTGGACAACGTGAAGTCCAAGGCTAACTCCGCGGCACCATCTCGTGCGTCCAGTGTTGCTTCTACCAATTCGAACGCTGCTTCAAAGGGCAAGTCCAAGGGCAAGAAGAAGTAAGCGGCTCTTCGGGACGGATGACCTTGTAGTGGGCCCTTTGTATGCCTACTATTGTCAATTGTCCCCGATGTTTCCAGAGGGAAGATCTTGGGTTCCAGGAGTTCAGGAGTCTGTAATGTGCGGCGGATGGCTACGTCTTGAGACGCATTTTGGGAGAAGGAGAGAGACAAAAGTACGGCAGTCGAGACAGGCTGATGAGGCGTTTGGTCTGTCATTGATAACCTTTTGTTGGGTGGCTGGCTCAGCAGCGTCTGGGGTTTGCCGGACAAATGAATTGTGACATAGATGCATTAACCACATAGATCTTGTGCACTGCTTAGAGACAGATGCAAAGAAAAGAATGCGACGAATGACTGTTTCATGAAGCCCCGAGTCCCGTTTCATTGGTTCCACGTCGTGATGGACAAGATTATCTACTCTCTGAACATTCCGGGCGTCACCTGAGTGGATCGCCCTCGATATACCTCACCTCGGCCCTGGCCTCCCGAGGTCACAGCGTGCTTTCTCATTCAAGAAATGCCTTCCTGTCAGCCCATGCTTCACCGACCGTTCCGGATATTCGATCGCAGATTCATAGGGCTGAAAATTTTCTAGACCGACTTCCTACAGTCTTCAGAAAAAGTCCACACCCGAGTCATCGCATCCCAAGAAATGACCCTGCAAAAAAGCATTTTCTTGCCAGAAACGCCTGCCTGCCTGTCTATGCTCCCCGAGAAGACTTTTTTCGACAAAAAGACGACTCTCCCGCTTGTCCCTTCCCTCTCCATCTCCTGTGTCTCGATTTCAGCCCGACGCGCAACATGTGCCGATGAATCACGATTGCCTGTTGAGGTGCTCCCTCTCGACCTCGTACAGGAAGTCGTAATAGCCCTTGTCGAAGTGGTGCACTCGGACGTAACCGTCCTCTCCTCCGGACGCGTAGCTCTTGCCGGTGGGGTCCGCTGCCACGGTGTTCTGATAACGCGGGTCAGCATGCAAGCATGACGCCAGCATCAGTTCGTCTCGAAAGGGGGGAACCTACCAAGGGACCGAAATGGCCACGGACACGGCCGACCTCCTCCTCGAAGATCTTGTGGTAGAACCTCGCCTCGAACTTACCCTGCCGGGCGGCGGTGGTGGTGACGTCCATAGCGGCCTGACCACCACCGAGGATGACGAAGTCCTTCTTGGGGGTGATGGTGGCGCTGTTGAGCGGGGTGTCGGAGGTGTAGGTCTTGAGCAGCTCGAGGTCGCGGGCGGAGATGAGCTTTGCGGTCTTGTCCTTGGAGGCGGTGATGAAGTAGGTGCGGTCCTGGCTCCACTGCAGGTCGGTGACCTGGGCGCCGAGGTCGTGCGGGGTGATCTTGTAGATGATGTCGCCGGTCTTGCCGTCGTACTGGGAGACGGAGCCGTCCTCGTGGCCGGCGATGATGTACTTGGACAGGTAGCTCCAGCCGGCGACGGTGGCCTTGCTCTCGTCGCAGACGATGGTCAGGACCTTCTCCGGGTTCTGCTCGGCGGCGACGTCCAGCTTGATGTCGAGCACGACGATGGTGTGGCCCATACGCTTCTCTGTGACGCCCAGCAGCTGGGTGCCGTCCTCGTTGAACTCGACGCGCTTGACGGCGGTGGGGAACTCCCATGTCATCAGGCACTTGCCGGTCTTGACCTCCCACAGCTTGATGGTGTTATCAGCGGCGCCCGAGGCGATGATGGTGCTGGTGGGGTCGACGTCGACGGTCCAGATGGCACCCTGGTGGCCGTGGTAGGTACCGAAGCGCTCGCCATTGTGGGAGAACCAGGCGCAGATGTGCTGGTCCTTTGCTACGGAGAAGATGAGATCGCCATCGCGGTTGTATCTAAGGGATGGGGTTGGAGAGGTCAGCAGGGGCGTCGTCGACTACACGACAGCCTGACCTGGTTCACCCTGAAAGTGGCCAGGCCAAGGCTCATGTTTGCGGTTTGCGACTCGGGGTGGTGGTCTGGGTGCAGGCGTACTTGATTTGGGTCAGGGCTCTTTCGTGGCCCGCCAGAAGGATAGGTCTCATGGTGGCGGTTTGTCTGGTTGTCTCGTCTGTGGTCGGGTTGGGGGTAGGAACTCGATAAATTCGTGGCCGAGAAGACGTGTCGTGGGCGGGAGGGAGGAGGGTTATTATGGATTATTTTCAAATCGAGCCAGGGCAGATGGTTGTTCTTTGATTTAGGTACAGGCAGGAGGGCGACGGCGGCGGAGACAAAGCTGATGGCCCCACCTGCTGTCGAATTATTTCTGTGCCCAGTCACCACCACCAGTCACACGCTAGGGAGGATCGCTCTCGAGCATGGGTTGGCTGCATGGGATTCGATGGCGGGGCTCAGCCTGGTCGAACCCCCCCAATCGCCCCCCTCCGAGAGCACGCCCCCCTCCCCCCTAACCCCAGGTCAAGCTCAGACTTGGAGTCATCCGCCATCTGAAAGAAGCGACGACAAGGTACGGAGTACGTCAAGGTCTCCGATTTGGTCGTGTAAATTGGCATCGCATCGAGTAGTCATGGCCCGTCTGAGCGTGATGCGGACGGCTCACCGTGCTCCTTGGACATCTCGTAATAGGGTTTCCAACAATCCAATCGGTTCTTGTCGCAGCTCAGGATGAGGCTGGCCGTGTCTGAACGCTACCGTTTCCTCCGTTGCTCTCTACCTGTTCTTGTTGACGCTGTGACATAATATCCGCCGGACGGTGGTTGACACGGCGAGTTGGTTTGACAAAACACCAGCCTGTTCCCAACTTCGTTCCTTCTCTTGCAGACTCAGCAGCTGTACAACTATTTTCCTGTTATCATTTTCGTCCAATTTGCCCTTCCAATCTGGATTTGGAAAGAATCGAAATTCGCGACAAGTCACGCCAACGAGTCACGATCGATGCACTACTGCTCCTGAGTCACCAAGACTAGGCAGGCACCTACGAGACCAGAGCAACAAGAGAAGAGACGAGACACGGTGCAGCAGTATCAGCTGTACTTTGGGCTAAGGTAGAGTCGTCGCATCGCCATCGCACTAGGCCCCAAAGGATCGGCCATCATCCAAAACCCACAGTCACAGTCATGGCGTCCATGTTGTCTCGCGCCGGCAGCAGTCGGTGCTTCTCAAAGCAGTCGCACCTATCGCTGCAGAGGTCCCATCAGAGACTCCAGCAGGCGCCGACGCGTAGAGGCGGTCTATGCACGAGTCGTCCCTGGCGTATTCTTCCTATCAGCTGCAGCTGTTGTCATCAGGGTCCCTTGGCGAGCAATTCGGGCCCCGACTCCGCCTGTGTGAATGCTAGACACCGAGCCTCAGCCGATCCTGACCAGCACCGCGTCCGCCCTGCTGTCACCCCAGCGCCCCTGGCAGCCCGAACCCCGCGATTTTGCCCGCCTGCGCCGATTCGGAATACCACCACTTTGTTTTCTGCCTGTCCCTTCACCTCCCCATACTTTTTGACCTCGACCTCGAGCTCGATCTTTCCACTCGCCCTCCACAGCACAAGGATTCCCCCCGCCTCGCATACTGTCCGTCCTCCTGCTGTTGGCAGCGACTCACTTGACCTTGGCAAGGCGTCCTTCTCAACGTCCAGACCAGTCATGACCGCCCAGAAGATCGATGGCACTGCCATCGCGAAGAGTATCCGGGCAAGGTTGCATTCCGAGATCCAAGAGAGGAAGAAGGCAAACCCGAAGTACATCCCTTCGTTGAATATCATCCAGGGTATGTCTTCACAGCGGGAAATGCACACACTGCTCGAACTGGTCCAGACTCGATTGCTGACTTTACTGGCCTTGGTTTCAAGTGGGTGACCGGACTGATTCTTGTAAGTCTTGCACCCACAAATTCTCCAAGTCGTCACATGCCAGGCACTAAGTCTTCTCCAGCCACATATGTCCGCATGAAGCTCAAGGCGGCCGAGGAGGTAAGCTGGAGCCAACCGATCGGACTGTAGTAGTGTCGCCACTCACGATATTGGAATATAGGCCGGCATCTCATGTGAACTCATCCATCTGCCTACCGACATCACGGAGGCAGAGCTCCTCCAAGAGATCTACAAGCTGAACAACGACACTTCCGTCCATGGAATCCTGGTCCAGCTTCCAGTCCCAGATCATATATCTGAGTATGCCATCACCGCGGCAGTCATTGCCGAGAAAGATGTCGATGGCTTCGGCCCTGAGAACATCGGTGAGCTCGCAAAGCGGACTGGCCACCCTCTCTTCACCCCATGCACTCCCAAGGGTGTCATGGTCCTGTTGCGAGAGTCTGGAGTCGACCTCAAGGGCAAGAATGCCGTCGTCGTGGGCCGAAGTGACATAGTCGGTGCCCCGGTCAGCTATCTTCTCAGACATGCTGACGCCACCGTCACGGTCTGCCACTCCAAGAGCACAGACCTGGAGGCTCATCTCAAACAAGCTGATGTCGTCGTCGCCGCTCTTGGGCAACCAGCCTTCATTAAGGGATCTTCGCTGAAGCCTGGTGTGGTTGTCATCGACGTTGGAACAAACTATATTCCTGACTCCACCAAGAAGTCTGGCCAGCGTCTCACCGGCGATGTTGAATTCGAGTCAGCATCCGAGGTGGCCTCCTTCATCACGCCCGTGCCAGGTGGTGTAGGCCCTATGACTGTAGCAATGCTGCTGGAAAACGTTGTTGATTCTTGCACGCACTATTTCGAGAAACAGAAAAACAGGAAGATTGTGGCCCTGCCATTGAAGCTGAAGGAGCCTGTCCCGTCGGACATCGCAGTGTCCCGAGCCCAGACCCCGAAGCAGATCACCCGCGTGGCTGGCGAGATTGGAATCGCTCCAGGAGAGCTTGAGCCTTATGGTGCACACAAGGCCAAGGTTGACCTGTCCCTGCTCAAACGTCTGGACCATCGCCGAAATGGCAAGTACGTGGTTGTCACTGGCATCACACCAACGCCCCTCGGCGAGGGCAAGTCGACCACGACTATGGGCCTTGCGCAGGCTCTTGGTGCTCACGTCGGCAGACTGACATTCGCCAACGTACGCCAGCCCAGTCAGGGCCCAACGTTTGGAATCAAGGGTGGTGCCGCTGGCGGCGGTTACAGCCAAGTCATTCCCATGGATGAGTTCAACATGCATCTTACCGGAGATATCCACGCCATTACGGCAGCAAACAACCTCTTGGCCGCTGCCATCGAGACTCGTATTTTCCACGAGAACACCCAGAAGGATGGCCCTCTGTATAAGCGTCTCGTGCCGGCAAAGAACGGAAAGCGAGTATTCGCTCCTGTCATGTTCCGCCGGTTGAAGAAGCTCGGCATCGACAAGACCAATCCCGACGACCTCACCGAGGATGAAATCCACAGATTCGCGCGATTGGACATTGATCCAGAGACAATCACCTGGCGACGTGTACTCGATGTGAACGACCGTCACTTGCGAGGCATCACCGTGGGAACGGCGCCAACTGAAAAGGGCCAGACTCGTGAGACGGGCTTTGATATTTCCGTGGCCAGTGAGTGTATGGCCATCCTGGCCCTCAGCACCGACCTCCAGGATATGCGGGAGAGACTTGGTCGCATGGTCGTTGCCACATCAAGAGGTGGAGATCCAGTGACTTGCGACGACATTGGTGCCGGTGGAGCTCTGACTGCCTTGATGAAGGACGCCATCAAGCCCAACCTTATGCAGTCGCTGGAAGGGACGCCAGTCTTCGTCCATGCGGGCCCCTTCGCCAACATCAGCATCGGAAACAGCTCCATTCTCGCCGACAAGATGGCGCTCAAGCTAGTGGGCACAGAGCCTGACGAGGAGCACGAGGCCAAGGCCGGCTTTGTTGTCACCGAAGCCGGATTCGACTTCACCATGGGCGGCGAGCGGTTCTTCAACATCAAGTGCCGAACTTCCGGCCTCGTGCCCGACGTCGTCGTCGTGGTCGCCACTGTCCGTGCCCTGAAGGTCCACGGCGGTGGCCCACCGATCTCCCCAGGAGCAGCTCTGCCACAGGTATACAAGGAAGAGAACGTCGAGGTCCTGCGCAAGGGCTGTGTCAATCTCAAGAAGCACATCGAGAATGCCCGTGCGTACGGCGTCCCTGTAGTTGTTGCCATCAACAAGTTCGTCACCGACACGGACGCGGAGGTCGCTGTCATCCGAGAGGAGGCCATCGCGGCCGGTGCGGAGGACGCGATTCTGTCTAACCACTGGGCTGAGGGTGGCAAGGGTGCCATCAAGCTCGCTGACGGTGTCATTGCTGCGTCTCAGAAGCCAAAGGACTATAAGCTGCTGTATGAGGTCGAGGGCAACACTGTCCAGGAGCGCATCGAAGCTATCGCCAAGAAGATGTACGGTGCGGACGCGGTCGAGTTCAGTGAGCTTGCGCAGAAGAAGGTCGACACGTACACGAGGCAGGGCTTTGGCAACCTGCCCATCTGCGTAGCAAAGACGCAGTACTCGCTCTCGCATGACCCAGAGTTGAAGGGTGCTCCGACCGGTTTCACTGTGCCTATCCGGGATGTTAGAATGGCAGCTGGCGCCGGGTACCTGTAAGTCCACTTCCTTGTTACGATGTGTGATTGTGTGATTGTGTGCTGACATGATGCCGCAGTTATGCCCTTGCTGCTGACATCCAGACCATTCCTGGCCTGCCGACCGCACCGGGTTATCTCAACGTCGACGTCGACGCCGAGACGGGCGAGATCGACGGTCTGTTCTAGACGACTTGGGCCAAACTACCAGCACCTCTTTTCTTTTATCGGAAGCGGGACTATCTACGATCTCACTCAACGTGACGATTCAAGTGTGAGCGGATTGGGAAAAGGCGAACGGGACATAGAGACATGGCATCTTTCAACACTGGCGCTGCACGGCGGAGGGAGACGGACTCAAAGATGCAAGACAAGACAAGCTTGTGATGATACCTCAACTGCATGACAGCATATTGTTAATACCAATAAAATAAGTTCAACACCGAGTAACAACTCAGACCGTCGGCCTTAGCGTTCTTAAGGAACAGCATCGGTGGCACGTGCAAGAAATGTAGAAAGCCACGGTGGCAGGAAGGATGTCAAGCCAGACGTATATTCATGAGGGAGCACGTAGGGAAATAAACCACAAAGAGTGAAGAATCCTTCAACTCAGACCACTGCCGGATTACGTGTCTATGAAGAGCAGCCAGCCTCGGGGCAACTCTTGGCCGTACGAGAACAATTGAAACAGTGTACTTTGACTGTTCAGTCCCCAGCAGATTAAGAGCACTGGGGAGTCACAGCTCGAGAGGAGGACAATGGAAGGGCAATCGAAGTTCGATTTTCGAGGGTTTATCCCTTAGTGTTGTCTGGGCTGTACCGTTCTACTTCGTTTCACAGCGTAGGTAGGAATCAAGGCCAGTCTTTCTAGCAAGCGAGCCTTCCTGGCACCCTCCCAGTAATGTGCAATTCAGAGAGCTGCGTCTACTCATGCAACGCCGCCCCAGCCCTCAAGGCCACCTCAACAAGGGCTGCCTCTCGCCGACCGCCCCGCGCCGCCTCTCGAGGGTGTGAGACAGTTGGTAGGCGGCATACGTCAGCACGCCGGCGATGAACCCCACGGCGTCGTTCTTGAAGGCCAGTATGCCGGCGGTCGTGACCAGCATGACGGTCCACCTCTCCTGCCTCTCCTCGTCCGAGATATCCCGGTGCCTCTTCACCACGCGGCCGACGCCGCCGAGGCCACCGCCGTCCCCTGCGTTGGCCGAGATACTATCCTCCCACAGGTCGGGCGCCCCGTGGTTGAGGCTCTGCCCGACGCGCGCCAGCTCGAGCCCCGCCGCGGCGACCATGATGCCCAGGATCGACTTGGGGAACGAGCCGAGCAGGTCCAGCAGCGTGGCGCCGAGGAAGAGGCCGAGGAATAGCTTGAGCGCCCCGAGGAGGATGATGCTCGCGCCGCTGCGGGCGCCGAACCGGTGCTGCGCCGCCAGCCCGCCCGCGCCGTGGCACACGGGCATGGCGCCGAACCAGCAGCCCAAGAGGTTCATGGCCGCCACCGAGAGGCCCAGCTCCGTCACGGTCGGCGTGCTGCCCGGGAAGGTGGGGCCCATGAGGTCGGATGCTAGTGCCGCGGCTGCGATGACCGAGTTAAGGGTGGTAAGCGGCAGCTGTGCGATGGCCATGGACCAGGCTTCAGCACTCCCGAACCCGGGGATGATGGTGTAAGGGTGCCAGACCTCCCAGCCCGGCAGGTGTCCGTGGCCGGCACCCGCGGAAGTCGCGACAGCCACGACGGCGAGGATCAGACCAACTACGAAGACGACCAGCGCGTAGGGGAACCGCGGGGCGCGGGCCGTGAGGATGAGCAGCAGGAACGCGGCGAGGGCCCAGACGCGGTTGTCGAGAGGGTTGTGGGCGCCCCAGCCCAGGCGCGCGAGCATGCCGGAGCCGGCGGAGAGGACGAGCGAGAGGCCCGCGCCGAACTGGATGCCCTTAACCACGGGCACCGGCGTCCACACGGCAAGCCGGCGAAGGAGGCCTGTCACGCTGAGGAGCAGGACGGCTGCGCCGACCAAAGCGCCCGCTGCGAGGGTGTCGCGTTGGCTGGCGTGTGAGGCCAGGGCTGCGGCGGCGATGGCCTTCACTGTAGCGCAAGAATCAGCTATCAAGGACCGAGGAAGTATTTCATATCATTAGAGGGAGGTTTAGGTCATTGTAGCCCGTCTCAAATATGCAGCCTAACAAGGCGTTTTGAGATTCACGCAGTTGACAGCAGGCTTATTCTTGAGAGGGTTAAATCGCACCCGGGGGCTGCTTACTCGGCTGGACCGGCAGCGGAAGACCGAAGGCGGCACCGGTGGCGATGTTGAAGAGGCCCGAGAAGACGAGCGTGCTGGGCAGGGAGACGGAACCCTGGAGGGCAAGGGCGATCATCAGCGGAAGGAGGGTGCCGAGGTCGCCCAGGGCGCCTGAGATCTCGGATAGGGGCGCATGGCGGATGGTCCGGAGGTTGTGTTTGGTGAACTTGGGGATGTCTTTCGGGGCCATGCTCGACGGAATAGGGAAGAGTCGAGATGTCACTTGATGTGAGGACTTTTAGGTGTATTTGTGTGTTTGGTCATGTGGCCTTACGCGAGAAATCTATTGATGCTATGCAGAGGGAACAAAATGGTATCTAGATGCTCGTGATGCTGCTATTGTGAATGCTGGGGTGAGAGGTTGAGATGTAAGAAGTGAGGTTCAAGACGGGCAGCCGGTTGCCGGAAGGAGATGTCGGAGATGCCAGTCATCGCGTCGTCTGACGGATGGGGCGCGATTGCCGCAGCCCCGTGACAGAATGCCCTGCCCACCCTTGATCTGGCGTCCAGCCAGCCAATGTGCCGGCCAGTGACATTTACGAAATGCGTGGGACGAAGAAAGTCACACGGTTATCTTCCACGTGGGGGCTATTCTCGTTACAAGATTCGCCCAAACAATTTACACATGTAGCGGCTTGAACCCTTGGGTTCCATGCTGCAAGGAAGAGGGTACAATAGTGGGGGTGTAAGTCCTTCTACACAAGACAAGACATATTTATGTGCACACCAGCATGTATCCTCACTTAGAATCTACCACGCAGGTCACTAGCAATTACGTAGAATACCGAGATTCGCACCTGAAAAACGGAGGGTAACACTAGTACATCGCCAGCACTAAACCACATGAGAATTCATATTCCCAACACCTACAGCCAACAGCCAACAGCCACGCCCAGTTCACACACCTAATTTTATTTACCTAGGTATGTAGAATAGGTGTGTAAATTAGGTATGTAGGTATTAGGTACATAGGTGTTGGGTGCATAGGTGTGTGGGTGTGGGAACTGCTCTGATTGACTGTAGCTATGGTGAGAGTTGATGTCCCGGTGTACCCTCCGTTTTTGCTGGCGCGAATCTCCGTATTCATTATGTATACTCTTGAGGCTGTAAGGGACCGGAGTCAGAGTCCTTCGGCACTGTACCTACATCATGCTTGGGCTTGGGACAAATCGTAGTATGGTCCACACCAGTGCAGTTTTCACATTTTTGACAGCAAATTATAGTAATACGCAAGTGGTATACAGCTTATATAGCAAAACATAAATGCAGCATAGGTATAATGCGATGGTATACAAAGTGATGCAAGGCGCTCAAACCCCGTACGCCAGTGTGGATATCTTCTGTCCCATCCTGTCCCGTCCCATTTGCCTCCAACACACCCTTTAGGGGCTCTCGCAGTCATCACCCTCCCATTAATTCATTGCCAACTCTCCCTCTCAAGATTGACCCCCAACTCTCCACCAGTCCCTTAGAACCACCTGCGCCTGCGGCGGGTCGTCGCTGGGGCGCCGTAGTCGGACTTGGGGATGGTGGAGGCGCGGTTCCTCCGCTTGTGCAGGCGCGCCGAACAGCACGTGAAGAAGACGATAATAGCGCCGAGTAGCGAGCAGATGCCGGCGACCAGGACCGTCCAGATGCCGACGCTATAGTAGGCGTGCGAGTCGTTGTTCTGGTCGTTGACGTTGTCGCGGATAATGGCGAATAGGACAAAGTCGCAGATAAGTACGACAACCGTCACCACGAATGTGACAAGTGATGTGAAGGCGGCTAGGAGTGAGCCGAAGAAGCCGGAACCCAGGGCCATAAGGAATGCCAGGAAGGCAATACCGGCAGCAACTGGATGCAGGATCATGACCTTTGTGAGGCCATCTGGGATGGGTTAGTGACCTGTTCTGGATGCCCAGGCGACGGAATATTGGCTAGGTTCAAGTATCAACACGTACGAGTGACTTTGCGGCTATAATCCGAGTAACTGGTCTCCTCAATGTCGGTCAAGACGTCGGCTGGGCGGTAGCCAATAGTGTGGCCTGAGCAGGCATCACGCGAATCATCGCTGGGGCAGGCGTATGTTAGCAAGTGTACTCTGGGAAGGATGAGGGAGGCGTATAAACATACGCGGTGTTCAGCACGCAGTAGCCGAATGTGCCAAACGACACTTCCGAGTAGTGGTCATTCGTGGCATTGCTCAGCTTGACCTTCAGCAGGCCGATGTCATTCACGACAGGCGCCGAAATGGACGTGACAATGAGCAGGATTGTTGCTGCCAGCAACAAAAAAGTGCCGATATGGTGGAAGAATCCTGTAACCGCCATTATTGTCGACGGGAGTCTTGCCTTAGCAGACGCTTGGCTGGGTTGTGGTAGTTTATTCGCAACGATGCCGTTGGAACAAATCTAGAGTTGATCGGGATGGCCTTGGGAACACATGTTCGTCCGGAAAACTCAGGAGAGCTGGCCCATCATATAGATAGGTATGGCGGCAGCACGGTCGACGGGGCAGGGGTTGCAAGACCCTGTGAATCAGGATCTGGGGTAACCGGCACAGCAACGACAGGGAGCCAGGAGCAACCGCGACGTCATCGGCGTGGTTGTAATCACTTGGGGGCGCACCAGCAATCCCATGTCGCACAGCAGCACTGGGGAAATTGGCTGATCTAGACCACTCTCGTGACGTTGCGTCGCAGGCTCGCAGGCTCGTGGGTTGAGTGTGTTAGTCCACGGCTGAGCTCAGTCCTGTTTTGATCCCCTGTCGGCCGCACTGGTGGCTGCAGGGTGGGTGACGTAGGGTCGCATTTGGCCGCGGCCTGGTTGGTTCTAGATCCCCCCCTGCACAGGCACATGGGCAGATGGGCTCCCTTGAAGCGCGATGCCCTGATTTCAGGTACCGAATGACGGCAGACCACCCAATTTGACCCCAGGTCACTTTCTCTTCGTTAATCTTGTCGCCTTCCCGTTCCGCGTAACCGTGGTTCCCTTGTGCTGCAGAGATCCAAGAGATAGCCGGCGATCCACAGGGACAATTGGCGTTCCTCGTAGCACACGAGTTTTGTCGCGTGGCTGACGTGTAATCTGATTGATCCAGAGCCATTGACCCTTGCGAATAGCTCGTGAACTTGGGCTGGTGCTGCCTCAACCGCCGGTCGTGAAGGCTCGATTGAGCATCGCATATACCAACCCAATCCAATCCAATCTCACCTCTCGCCGTCTATCGGCTCTCTTGGTGGTTGCGGCAGCTTGACGTTGTCAGCCTGGCTGTTGAGGACAGACTTCCATAGATACCGGTCCCCTGGGACGTCCTTCTTAGCGATCTTGCTGTGCTTTCCGTCTGCCAGAGGATTCAACTTGAAATGCGTGCGCCGGACCCAGGCCGGGCCCTTGGGCGGAGGATCTGATGGCCCAGCCTCCCGAGCCGAATCGGTGCTGTCCCCATCCTGAAGGTTTGACGCCGTCTCTTGCGAATCTGACATGTTCATAGACGCGCACAGCGCATCCAGGCTCGTCACGGCCGCGAGATCGCCGCCCGGCTGGGCCTGCGGCCCCTTGCCCCCGGCCCTCCTGCGCGCCTGGCGCTCCTTGATGTGCCACAGCCTGGCGTCCGCCGCCTGCGCCCTCATCGACACCGGCTCCCCGGACAGCTGGCCCCCCGTGTGCCAGTCGCACAGGCCCGCGCGGGCGATGGTCCCGGGGACGACGTCCCTGAGGGCCAGGAACACAAAGTCGCGGTCCTCGCGGCGCGTCTGCGCCGAGTCGGTCTTGGGCCACGGCCCGTGCGGCGACAGCCTGATGTTCGTCTTGTGCTCGTAGTAGCTCTGGCTGGGGTTGATGCGCATCGTAAAGGTCTTGACGATGTCGGTTGGCTGCGGCTCGGCCTGTTTCGCGACGCGGGCTTTGGCGCCTCTGCTGTCCTTCTCTTGGTGTACCTTGATGGGCGACGCCACGCCGATGGCGTGCATCCCAGGCTTGGTTTCTTCGTCGAGGGACTCTGCCGTCTCCGAGACGAATTTGAAGGTGAGGGGGCTGCGCTTGATCAACTCGGTCGCATGCTCTGTCTTGGCCGGGGCGCAGACAAAGGTCTCGGGGCTCTGTGAAAAGACACGTCAGCTGCGGCGGCGGGTGGGGTTGTGGGCGAAGACAACTGACCGGAAGCCTCTTGAAGACCTCGATTGGGCCGTGCCGTTTGAGGGCGTGCAGGACAGCGCGGCGTTCGGACAGGTTCGTCGGGGCCGGAGAGACGTTGACGAAGAGCGACCGAGCCCTTATAAGCTCGATGGCCTTGCTGCCGAACCAGCCCGAGGCCATTGCGCCACCACAAAATGGGCAGCTGATGCAATGGAGGGCCCAGCCGCTGTTGTGCGGCTGTCTTGAAAAGGGAAAGGTGGTGGTTGTTGGCGGGCACGGAGAAAGAGCAAAGGCTTAAGCTGAACAAGAGTTCGGATGGAAGCTTCTGATTTCGAGAACGCCCCAAGCTTGGCGGGCAGCGGGGCCGAGAACGCTCCGGGCTCCGGGGTCCACCAGGGGCCGGTTGGGCATGCCGACATGTCTGGACCTCGTCTCTACTGTATACATTCCTACCTATCCCAGTCTCTCCCAGGTCATCCCAAACCATCCATCCACCAGATGAGATGAACACTGCACAGTCTGGAGCATATATTCTGGCCAGAGTTTTTGCATACATTCAAATGTATATTTGCGCCATTATACCATCATCTAACTAAAGTGATGACACCTCGTCTTTCTGCTCTTGCTCACTCCACGCAATCCTGTAACATTCAAGACGACAATTCACCATTTTGAACTTAGGGACAGTCAAGGGAAAGAATGAGGAAAAAGAATACGGAGATTCGCACCTGCAGAAGCGGAGGGCTCACCGGTACATCACCCCAGAGTGCATCACCCAGGTATGATTCGCACGCCCACGCACCTACACATCCAACACTCAACACCCAACACCCCACACCTACACACCTAGTTCACACACCTAATCTACATAGCTAATTCACATGCCTGGGGCTAATTAGATGTGGTAATTAGGCATATAAATTAGGTAGGTCTTAGGTATGTGAATCAGGTGTGGGCGTTTGGTGTGGTCATGTGAATTCTTATATAGTTTGGTGCTGGCGATGTGCCAGTGTACCCTCCATTTTTGCAGGTGCGAATCTCTGGTTTCAAGGAAAATGACCTGAAATTGATGATGGTATTGATCCTTTACTCCGTCGCCGCCCGAATGCCCTTGCTTATTTATTACCCAACGCTGTACCAGCGTTTCCTCCTCAACTCTCTCATCATCTGCTTCATTCATCCATCACGCCTCACACATCTCGCACGCTCGCTCATGCAGTCCAGTCACACCACCCAGCCCAACACCAACAGCCAGCAGCCAACAACACTCTTTCGTTCTTTGACCGCCCAGACACCAAGAGAAACCAAGATGAAGAAAAGCACGCCCGCCCCAGGAAAAAAGAGATAAACCAATTGATTTTACAAAAAAATGCTTTAGATGACGATGCCCTCCTGCTTCAGCCGGTCAACATCAACCCCGGCCTCGGCCATGGTCTTGACCATCGCCTCGCTGAGCTTCCTCTGCCGCTCCATCGCCTCCTTCTCCCGCCTCGCCTTGGTCTTGGAGCTCCCGCTCGGCGCCACCCCGGTCATGAGGACTCCGTGGTCGTTGGGCGTGTAGTTCACGAACCCGACACCGCCACCACCACCGCCTCCCCCTCCTCCTCCGCCGCCCGACGAGCCCCCTCCGCCGGACCCGTCCCCCGCAGAGGACGAGGTGGACGTCGTGCGCTTCTGGCCCCGCCACGACGACGTGCTGCGCCGCTTGCGCACCGCGTGCGTCTGCGCGTCCGTCGTCGGCACCGTCATGATGTCGCTCGCCGACGCCCGGTGGTGCAGGCTGCCCGCGCGCCGCCCCGCCGACCGCGACCGCCGGCCCCCGGGCGTCGGGCTGGGCGACGACGACGAGCAGCTCGGCTGGCGCGTCTTGCGCGGCGAGATCGACGCCGGCCCCATCGCCCCGCCGCCGCCGGGCCCGCCGGCAGGCCCCATGTGGTGGTACCTCGCGCCGCTCGACGGTGCCCGCGGCTTCGGCCGCCGCTGCGTCCCGCCGTAGTGCCCGTGGTCCGTGTACGGGCCCCTGAATGAGTGCATGTTGTGCTGTGGTGTCGTCTGCTCCGGGAAGGGGTACTGCGGGACGTTGGGCGGGTGCATCGGCCCCACGTTCGAGGACAGCAGCGGCGCCGTGCCTGGTGTCCGCGGCTGAGGCATGTGGATCATCAGGCCGCTGCTGGCTAGATCGTCGGACAGCGGGGTGTGGTGCTGGCGGTTGTCTTGCACGTACGGAGGCACCTGGATGGTGAGGTTGTGGAAGTTCCGCGTCGAGGCGTGGGCGTCGTCCGCGGGCGCCGCCCAGTCGAGGTTGCTGCCGCTGTCCGATGACGGGTCGAAGCCCCATGTGTCCATGCTGATCCCGTCTGCAGAGAGAAACGACGTGGTGTCTATTCCCGTCGTCGTGCCGAAGCTGCTATCCAAATTCCACGTCTCGCTCGTGTTGAAGAACTTCGCGAGGTCATCCTCCATTGCGTGATCGGTCTTCATGTCGGGGGTGTGCGATGGCGTGTTGGGAATATTGCAGTTCTGGACGTTGCCCTTGCCGACGACCTGCGCCGCAGGGGCGAGACCGATCGAGTGGTTAAAGGATGCAGCAGGATCGAAGAAGGGGTCATCGAGATATCCGTTTCCAAATGTCGCCGCGTCACTCGGTTGGAGATTGCTCAGATCTGTCAAGGGCGGCGAGATAGGGAGACTGTCCCAGCTGAGCGAAGCTGCCTGACTCTCCGAAGCAAGCCTCCTCGTGGCCTTCTTGGCCGATTCAACATGTGAGGGTGTCATGGTCTGAGGGATGGGAGCCGTGCTTGGGTGCTGCTGCTGCTGCTGCTGCTGTGGCGGCGGCGGCGGCACTCGCCCTCGGGAGTGCCCTCCGACGGCCCTCCTGATGGTTGAATAAATCGTCTCAAACCGCTTCGACTTGTGATTGCGGGTGCTCTGCGCCAGTTGGTCGAGATTAACGCCCTCATTTATCCCAGCAATGTTATGAGCCGTCGTGGTTGGGGCACAGTCCTGCAGCGGCGGCGGCGTGGGTGGGATGGATGGACCAGATGTCTGCTGAGCTGCCACACCACGGGGCGAATTCACCGATAAACCTTCGATCTGGAGCAGCTCCGAGTCTGTGATCGAGCCACCCGCGGCCTGGTCCTGCCCGCGCCGGCCACTAAGAAGCCGCCGCCTTTGTTCGAGCGCGTCGGGGTTAAGCTGCCCTAGCACGACGTGGTGTGTTGCCTCGCCGTGGCTGCCGCTGGGTCGCTCGGGGAGTCTGCCGCGGAGCGGCTGGTGGTGTGCGGTCTCTGCTAATGAAATAGCTTTCAGAGTGTCCTCGACCGAGAAATTCGACGTTGTATGCGATACATCTGGTGCAGACCCGTTGGTGGAGGACGCGCTGGTGACGGCCTCCGTGACAGACGACGTGGGTGGCGAGAAATCGTCCTCTCCTTGTCCACCTTGCAGCGGCATGAAGAAGCTTGCACCGAGACCGCCCGAGTCTGCCCCATCCATGACCACATACTGGTCAAAGAAATCGCTGGGGGAGCGCGGGTCTTCGGAGAAAGTTCCCGCAGCTGCTGGGCCAGTAGCGCAGGAGATCTGCCAGAACTCGTCTTTGTCTATTGAGTAATCCATGGCTCTAGCAAAAGCCGTGTCTGATTCGGGAGCCAATGTCATGTCCCGCGGTCCCTCCGAGGTGATATTTCGAGGTTGAGTTGAGCGATAGCTCGATAGCTTCTAGAGCTGCCCAGCTCCTGTTTGTGGCCAATTGGCTGCCTTTGTCGTCAGTGGATGTTGGTTTTATATCTTGAGGAGCCAACCGTCCGTGGTTTGTCGCTGCGGTAGGAGCGGCGCCCGGGGAAGCGGTTGGAAGGAAGAATTGCCGCTCAGGAAAAAGTATGTCGTGCTGAAAAAGAAACTTTTAATTGTGTAGAAGGCTGCTGTATATGGATGGGTAAATAGATGCTTTCCTGCTATATGCCATGGCAACCAAAGATATGCAGGGCTGATCTTGTGTTGGTTGCTGTACGAATGCGTGGATGGCAACAGCTGGAATGCAGCCCACGCACTTGAGCCTCAAGTGGTGAGCACCTGCATCCTGCGAAGATTCCTCGGGCTTCCCCAGATAGATCTATCTTTTTGATAGCTTCCTGGATGCAGTCTGGGAGCGCCCCAAAGTTCCTCCCTTGGCCCATCCGACCTGGGTGAGCCACGGATCGGAGCACCATGTTCGAATGCACAAAGAGGCGAGCACAAAGACTGATGATTTTCCTTTGTGAATGACTTCGAAAACTCCATTTTTCGGGCCCAGGGGGCGTTATTCCAGGCGAGCATACCTTGCCGGCGAAGAAGCGGAAACCCTCCGACCAGTGTACTTTCGTCCAATGCGTGGAATGGGCGTCAATTTGGGGTCCCCGTGGACAACACCAAAGGGTTGAAACATGGCCTATGATATTGTACCACCGCCGTTGATAAAACCGCCCCACCATGTACCTGAACTACTGCAGATGCAGACACAGATGCGGTCTCGAACCCATGCGCCTGATAGCTGGTACCAACTGTTCCGAGGCTGCAAGGCTGTCATCCTTTTGACTAGTGTCACTATCTGGGACCATGTCAGCCAGATCAATCACAACCCCTTAATAGAGGGTGTAGCTTATTTGGTGGAGAACTCTGGCGACGAATCGTCTGGAAGCCAACAGGTGCATGAGCTGCTGCTAAGCCTTCAGCCCTGCGACAAGGTCCGAACATTTTTTAAGTTGCACTGCCCAAAATGTCCCTTTGCGGTGGGCCGCTGCATGATCACGATTTGGATGCCGTCGAGATTGCTGCCGTGGACACAAGAGATAATCGTATTTTCGAGTACAAAGCCCCGCTGGCATGCAAGCCTTTGTGCAGGCACTCTGTCGCTCGACTGGCCCGACGTGAGCCGTCATTGTCCTAGAATATTGTACCCATGTCCTCATGTACACCGAGGCCGAAAATGGCAGCGGCAGCGAAGTTGCAGCTCCGTGTAATCAAGTTCCCCCAACGCCATGACGTTGCCGTCGTTTTGTGTCTCCCATACGATCCAGTGTGCCGAGTGCGATAATGTTACAAATTTCCAACGCCGCAGACTGATTTGTCGTCCGGACGCGGAACGCCATGACCATTCCAAAGAAAGGGTATATCCCACTGCCAAAAGCCTGATCGAAGAAAAGCCAAGAAAAAAGGACAAGATAGTGAAAGGTGGAAAAAAAAAAAAAAAAAAAAAAAAAGGAGAGTACTGAAGGATGCCTGCCATGGTGGTTGGGGTTCCAGGAAAGGCCGTCACCGTTGCGAGTCCTCCGCCGATATCGTAGAGAGGCTCGGCTTTTGCCTTACTTTACGACGTCTCATTCTTGGCTTATTTCTCACAAGATTCTGACAGCGAAGAGCCGTATCGGTCGATGATCGGTAGAGTGGGAAACCACTCTTTCTTATGCCGAGTGTGCCACTTGCATGGCGTAATGACAAGAGCCTGTCGATAAGTACGACTCCTGACTCATCGTCGCCGCCGACACCCTCGTCAACTTCCAGGCCGGTTGCTCCCATTTTGCAATCGATGCCATCGTCCTCGTCGGCCTCAATGGGAACAACAGGTACCAAAGGCGGGGTGTACACGTTACACTGAGTGCCTGTAGATATCATCCCCTCCACACGTGTCTGGATGGTATTGTTGGCTTCAGCCTCATTGAGAAAGCGCGACGATGGCTTGCGACGTAATCGCCTGACATCCTGCTTAGGGTTGTGTGAATGTCCGGTGAGGTCAGGTTCCGTAGTCGAGGCTGTAGATAAAGTTGTAGCATGCCAATCTGGCAGACCGGATGAGGACGCCTGGCAGCATGGGACCGTTCCCAGAGTCGGTGCAGGGAGCTGGCCCAAGGAAGTCACCGAGGAGCAGGCAGGGGCTGAGTAACGGGACAAAGAAGGCGGGATGCTGTTGTCAAGACGCAAATGTGAGTTACTAAACTTGTGCGTGAGGACGTCCATGCTTGCTGTTCCTTCACGACGGAGTTTGATTTGTCGATCGTTTTTGAAGCCGTCGTCGGCACTGAAATTGGACGTACGCCATGGCCGCTGGTATTGGGCCTGTGTTTCTGCCTGCGTAACCATGGAGGTGGTGGAGTCATCCTCTCGGCCATTCTCGTCATCTGGTTCCTGGGACCTCGACTGGGTCCCGAGAGCAGAGTGACCAAACATGGCAGCCCCCGTTCCAGCTCGTGGGCGCAAGAGTCCCTAACATCAGGTCCAAGGCTTCAGTAACATGCAAGAGGGCGGCGCCGAGAATGCAGACGGCAGAAGACCGGGTGGGAGCTGTGAAGGGCTGCTTGCAGAGGGCGGCTAAGGAGGGACACAAAGAAAGGTACGAGATTGGCGTGTTTGCGTCTAATGGGCACGGGATCGTGAGGCCAGCGCGCTGTCCGCAAGGAGCGCGGTGGCTGTCACAACGGGCTGACTGGTGGGGCCTCAGGTCGACGGATGGGACACCAGATGCTACCTAGGTATGCTGACTGGTTGATGGCACAGGACTAGAGACGGGTGGCGATGGTCCAGGTGTGTATTTGTGTAAAGCTTGGAATAACTGTTGGGTTTCGCCGCTCCCAGATGTTGCTCGGTACGTTGCTGTACCGATGTGCTTTGACGTCGTCGATGTCAAGTGCCGCGGCAGGTGCAGAGGTGCTGTCAAGGTGAGGGTTAAGGCTGGGTCACGGCAATTTCGCCTGCTATCCGGAGTCGTCCATGTCGTGGAGGCGGAGAACCATGTATGGTAGATGTCCCGGAGTATTATGGTATGGTCAGACCTAGCATCGAGGTAGAAGGGACAAAAGAGAGAAGTTCTGCCGTGGGATGGGAAGGGGAATTTCAAAGGTGTCGTGAGATGTGCGCGTTGCTAGTATGTGATGAGTGTCGAAGACGACGGAGCCAGGAAAACAGGGAAGCTGGCTGAGGGGGCGAGGCAATCGAGTTTTGAGAAGCTGCGATTTGGCAAGCTCAGGCTCCTTCTGGAGTACTGTGTATTGCACGACACCACCCACCAGAACAAGGAACAGGGGGGCATGGCGCACGGGGATAGTTGGGAATAGATCGAGACGCACTGCTGCTACTACCTATTACCTGTTACCTGGAAGCCGGGAGCTGGATGCTGTGCCAGACGAGGCGAGCACATGGAATGTGCAATACTGTGCTATGTCTGCGCGGTGTGTGTGCTAACAAGGGCCAAGGGCCGTGGGTCGGGGCCTACCTAGGTAGGTCGAGACGGCTGCACAGACTGTAGGGATGACACGACGGGGCAGGGGCAGGAGCAAGGGCAAGGGCAAGGGCCCCGCAGCCCTGGAGAGCCACGGTGGGTGGCTGTGATATGATATGACATGTTAATAAGTTAAGTGACCACCGCTGGGCCCCCCTTCCAGTCACGGTGGGACGAGATGGGATGGGCTGCGGTGGACTTCGATGGGTTGCGACGGGCTCAGCTGCTGCAGTCCTGGGAGCGAAACGGCTGATCTTGGCCTCTCGAAGGGGAAAGGTGCTGGAATCTTTGCTCCCCCACTTGGAAACCCGCCTTCCTGGGCCTTGGATGCTGGCTGCTGCAGAGGGTAGCGCGCGATAGGAGGGACATGCAGACAGACTAAGAAGTGTGACGCTGACACGATCAAGCATCTTGGACTCAGTCACAGGTCGGAAAAAACGGCCAGAGTCAGACTCGTGGATACTGCAGACTGTGAGGGGACTTGTCAAACTGTAGATTCTCACTGTAAAGCGGATCTGAATGAGAACGGCAGGGCGGTTCCTTCCCTTCCCCTGGATCTGCCCTCCCATTCATTCCCTGCCAGGCTTGCAGTACCTCGCACTTCCCAGAAAAAAGAGCTGTACCGACACCGAGGAACTGGGAAAAAGGAAGGAGTGGGCCCAGTGGGAGCCAGAACAACACCTGAGTGGCTGGCTTGGTTGCAGGGGTGTGGAGCAGGGAACAGGGGGACTGTCAACGTACTAGACTGCCCAGTGCCTAGGTACCGTAGCATTCATTCGCCCGAATGACTGAGGACAACTCGTTCCTCGACCAGGAAGGCAGAACTCGAAATGACTCTGTTCCTCTGGCCGCCGCTACTGCTGATGAGCTATGGACCCCCATTCTCTTGCCGCAGAACGTCTTGGTGCTCGGGGAATTTGCAGCTATCCCGGACGACAAACCTGGAGGGGGAAGGCCACCACCCTCACATGGATATCCCGTCCGCGCCTGCTCTTTGTGTGCCTACCTACACCTTGCTGCACTGCACCGCACTGCACTGCACTGCACTGCACTGTACACCTGGGCAGTAACCGCTCGCAGTAACACAGCCGTCTGTTGCTATTTGTGATAGACGCGCGTCAAGCTCTCGTCTTCCTCTTCCTCTGTCTCTGTCTCTTTGCCAGCGTCTTGTCCCCCACCTCGGTCAGTGGCAGGTCTCAGAAACACTCCTCCTATTAGCTCCGGGAAGGCATCGCGCAGGTGTCTTTTTGGATGCCCATTGGTGCACGGCTACTGTTACCGTCGCCATCACAGTTACCGTCACCTTCGCCGCCCCGCCCAAGGCCTCGGGTTTCGGAGAAATCTAGAGCGCGGCCCAGCAGGCTGGTCTCCCATGTTCCCAGATCTGGTACATAAGATTTCATTGCAGTGGAGTACTCCCTGGGTCACCAGCCAGGCATGTCCAGGCTCTTTCGAGACGCCTGAGCTCGCCATCTCAACATCGAGGGATCCCGGGTGCGTCATCGTCCTAAGCCATCCATCCATCGCTGCATCCAAACCTTCGCGCCCCAGCCTTGCATCGACATGGGGCGGGGGTAGCTGCCAAGATCCGCACCACTTCTAGCGTACCTGTACAGCACCACAACACAGATCGTTGTGCAGGACTAGACCCCCTATGCCACGGAATGAAGAACACGCCTCGCGAGACCGTCTGGACAACCTCAGCTCACTCGCGTTGTTTTCCACAGCCCCTGAGTCCAAACTTGCCCGACGGGGCAGAGGAAAGACAGAACACGGCACAGACAATTATGGCGCAGGCACGGATGGTGTCGAGCGGTCATGACAGAACATGTCAAGATCGCTGAACGCTGTCACAATCTGACCGAGTGGGGCATTAAGGTTTGTGATCTTCGGCCCTGTTCTGTCTGTCAGTCACTTACGTCTCCGTGTCGTGGCGTTGATCTCGCCGTGACATGAATAGAAATCCTCCGAGCAAGATGCCGCACCGGGCCTTTCCTGGGCTCGGAAATTTAGGGCAGTCCAAGTCCACGAAAAGATAATTGGATTGGCTTTCGTCTCGCATTGTTCAATCTCAAATTTTGTCTTCGTTTTTTCCCCAACGGCCTCGGTAAGTCCACGCTACCACGGCGCCGGTATCCCCAAGTTTCATGCCCCCTTGGACAAATTTAGCGTCAGGGGAGCTCCCAGCATGCCTCAGCTTCTCCGGATTGTGGCCCCGAGCCTATATGGTACGGAACGCTTCATGAGCTCCCCTTGACCAATCTCTAAATCAGACCTGGCCACCCATACTCTCCTCAACCAGACCTTGTTGTGCAGGATGATCTGGCCGTCGCAAGAAATAACCTGCCCTGTGGCAACGGCGTCAGGTATTGCAAATGCAATGCAACTTGGAGATCCCTGCACAAGACAACTCCATCCAACCGGATCCGAAGCTCCAGATGCCATCAGCCTTGGAGTACACGGTGTGGGTCACAGGTGGGTGGACATGCCTGCGGCAGTGTGCAGCAATGATCTCCGGCTTGCCACACACGGCAGGACAAGGACCATCCACCGCGACGGACAGTGCCTCGCCCCCAACTTCCAATCTCTTGCATGCACTGCTGCATGTGCCTGGTCCACCCTCTTTCTGGCACTCGGGTAATACACAGAGGAGACAGAGGTCGCCAATCCGAGCATCATTATACAAGCTGCGAATAATCATTGGCCAGTCGGCACTGCTGTGAACCCTGCGGTTGCTCACCGAAGTCAATGGTCAACGGCCAGGGACGTCGACCAAGTCTTGCTGCAACCGCCGCAATGCCGTGCACCGACCAGCTTGGAATGCGTGGCTTGGGCTTGGGCAGAAGCCAACCTAGAAGCCAACCAGAAACCGATCGTCAGGACAACGTGGCTACCCGGCGTTTGAGATCCCCAGCCAGCAGATTTCAGCATTGGTCAGGCCACGCCGGGCGATCTTCTGGAAGCTCAGGAGGACGAGATCGAGTGTTCCTGTTGGCTCCCACCACTCAGCTTCTGGCCCCCCAACGCGAATTCAAGCTCCGCCACCCCTGCGGTCGATCTACGTCTTTCACACCGCGGCTGGAGTGAACACAAGAACCCAGGTGTCTCGGGTGTGAAGGACCCGCCATCTCAATTACATTGTCAAACACTTTTGACGAGCTTTTCTCTCGCAGTCGCCTTGCAGGTGACAAATTTACCTGTCTGTTTCGCACTCGCACTGATGGCCTCAATGTGGCAATCCGACACTTGGGCAGGTAACGCAGACGAGAAACGCTTGCAGGCTTGATACGCTCTACCAAGCTTTGTTTCACCTGGGCGAATGAGGTGGAGTGGCCAGTGTGGCCCAGGGCAAGTGTCTTCGCAAAGCTATGCACGCACGGGTCTTTTTATAGCGAATGCCTCTACGCGCCCGTTTCAGCACATGTGTGTGCGACTTGCGTACCGAGAGCTTGGGTCTTGGGTGGTGGGGGGATACGTCAGATATCTCACCAACATCTGCTCTGCCCGCATGTACCCAGGCCAACGACCCATCCGCACAGCCACCACGATGCAGTGGGGGCGAGATACTGTTGGTTGTCGAGGTGGTCGGTCTGTCGTTTGCATTCAGGTGAACATGGCACGCCGAGCTGAAATGCAGACATTCCAGTATGGTCCAGACTGGGGTTCAAGACAGTGGGTCGATATCGCAGGATCGATCACTGCCTACTGCAGATTGTGAACGGTCACCCAGTGGGCAGACACAAAGCGGAAAAGGACGTTGTGTCCCAGACCGACCGGCTGGTACTCACAGTGTTCAAGTTGTCCCTGTCAGTCGCGTCGAGTGACGTCTGTTCAAGAACACGGGCCGTGATGACAACCCCGACCTGGATATCCCTGATACATCCGGGCAAACTTTCGTGCCGCTGAGGAGTGATGGACAATCCCAAACATTCCATCCAAAGCACTCATTGCTACCTCTTGCGAGCGAAGCAGGAATCCTGGCAATGTTGAGTTTCGTGAGCACAACTTCATTAGGGCCATCGGCCTGGTCTTGTTCTACAAGACCAAGCTTATCACATGTCCATACATCACACCACCCCTCCCCAACCTTCCACCAAGCATACTGCCTGAAGCTGATGCTGAATTTGAGCCCAGACACCCAGGGAACTTCGACATTCGCAAGTGCAGTTGTGCTTTGACAGACTGTGTTTCGATGTTGTGGCAGCATCTCAAGCTCCGCCAAGTCTATTTGATTTCATGAATCTGCAGAATGATGCACTTTGCGTGCTGGCAGAGTGATGTATCGGCCTGGACAAGCCCGTGTGGCGAACTGGAGCGATGAATCTCAATGCAAGTCACGCTTTATACCGCCTCGTCACATATCGGCCGTCGGAGGCTCATGGTCGAGGGCGACTTTATTCGTCATTTCCCTCGCCGCCAGCTAGACCATGCCAGGGGCTCAATCACCTTCGGATGTCAGGACAGAGCAGAGCTGTGCCACACACTGAGCACACTCGCTCGGCATCCTAGGGGTTTCTCTATCCCCGAGAAGATCTTGAAACTTCGCCCAAGGCCAATCTGGAAGGTGCTGTGTTCACAAAGTCGCAGAATCTTATTTGTCTCCCCGCGGCCACACCGTACCGTGCCATCCGTAGAGACGTGCAAGGTAACTCGCAACGCTTGGCCAGGGCGGCTGGAGATATTTCGCGCGGCCGACGGCACACACCCTCCGGCCTCCCGACAGGCAGGGATGTCTGTGCAGTACTTGTGAGCGAATGCGGTGCTAAGTGGTTCGAGAAAGGACTTAATCAAAGTCGTTCGGGGCATAAGCGTAACCCCTTTGGGGATTATGTGCCTGAAGAATGCAGGTGAACATGCTGACATGCTCCCACTCCCATCATGGGGCTTCCTGGCATTTGACGTGTTTGCGTCGAGCTGTCTGAGTGGTCTGTTATGTCTGGCGGGCTGCGGCCTGTTTGTGTTGTACTCCCGCATGCCTCGATTCCGAGAGCGAGCTCAGCGGCAAGGGCGTATGCATGTCCTCTCAAATGGACAGGTCCAAGATGAGGAGCACGCACGTCCTATCTCCTCTCCTACTCTCCTAAACTGCGCACCTGAGACGAACCGAGACTTGAGGTTGGTCCTCAGGGATACCCAGCTTGACGCTCGCGTCTATCGAAGCTACAATGATCTCACGTAATTCCGGGAGGCCGTGCCTGAGCGGACCCTGTGGTCAGTGAGCAGGGCAAGCATGTCTAGGGAGATCCCAGGAAGGCATCGAGAAGGTTGAGAGGCTAATCTCTCGTGGGTATGAGCACTTGCCATAGTGATGGAAGGGAGATGGAAAGACGAGTTGATCAGGGGTCGACCGTTGTTCCCGTGCAAGCTAATCCTCACGGTGGCCAGTGCAGCCAAGGTGAGGTTAAACGTGAATTTGTTAGAGATAAGTGTACGGCTTTATTCTCGGGGCGACTGGATTGATTTGAGAAGGTTCACCAGGGACAGGATTGACGAGATACTATCTGAGGATGATGCATACTGCCTTCCCTCCTACCTAGGTACCTAGGAATCTCCACTGTCGGCAGCTCACACTTGATAGAAACTCATTGACTGGCATATCGCATGTACAGACGACGAGATGGGCCAAGGGCCACCTCGTCTAGTATTGTAGAAAGACCTATTACATCGAGATTCCAACTCTCAACCCTTGTTTTGCAGAGAACTGTTGTACTGTGTGCCTGATCATCAGCGGACCAAAAGCGACGGGACACGATGGACCTTGGAAACGCTCAAGATACCTGGTAAGTTTGTTGTCTGTACCCGGCATAATACGCCTTCAAAACAGTGAAGCTCATCCAGCCTGTATGGTATGTTCAACTTTGAAGACATCAACCGCCACAGCAGATGTGCGAAGGATTAGGAGGCCTTGGGCGAACGCGGCCCAGAAGGACATGAGATATCACGCATGTGGCCACTCTCCAGGATGAATCGTTGTTCAGTACGGCCATTTGAATGTCTGGATCAGATGTCCCACCAGGTCATGCGAGGACGACGTCGTCCCCTGAACCAAGACCAAGACCACAGGATACTCCGTGAACCTCCCTCCCCATGGCCAGCACCAGGCCCTACACCTCCCAAGTTCAGCAGCTGTCCCCATCCTTGATGCCCACAATCACATTCCACCCACCGTCGTCAAATGCCTGACCCAGCACGACGTGGCCAGTAGACGGCTTCCACACGCAGTCGTCGTCGTCGAGCACGGCCTGCGCCAGGTCGGCGACGTCCGACAGGCTGACGACCTTGTCCGCGGCCTCGTCGTCGTTGCACGCGTAGATTGCGGCGTCCGTGTCACAGCTCAGGCGGGAGCAGCACCCGCCGCCCGGCTGGTGGCAGAGGGTCGCCTGGGGAGGGTCGTGGCCCCGCAGGTAGCTGATCCCCTTCTCGATCCTGCCCTTGTTGGCGTGGTCGTAGCCGGGGGTGTCGCGGCAGATGATGTGCGACTACGGGCCGGGGGCGATGTTTGTTAGCTGGGGGGTTGTCGTCAAGGTGTTGTTAAGAGGGACCCGGGTGGGGGGGGGGGGGTAAAAGGCGAGGAAATTCGGGCAGGGTACGAACCAGTTTGCGCTCGGAGAGGGTGCTCATCGTGCTTACACCCACGCCCAACTGGGCGAGGAGCAGGAGGGCGAGGAGCAGGAGGGCAAAGAGGAGTATTTGCATGGTGAGGGCGTGTTTGCGTGTTTGTTGTCTCGATGATGTCTGGACGCAGTTGCCGGTGTTGTGTAGAAATCTCAGGAAGGTTTATACGAGGCGTAGCTGTAGAACGCTTAACAGGTTTCTGTCTTGTACCTGAACACGTCGTGGCCAAGGTTGCTGCTTAAGTAGGCCCCAGAACGGCAAGTGATACACGGAAAGAGTCCAGTCAGTCAGTCGGTCAGTCTTAACTCTTTGCCCGGTGATTGTGCCCTTACTTGATTAGAAGACAGTCGAGAAGGAAGACGGGCTGTGAATGAGCCTTGGGTCCCGACGAGCTGGATCTTGACCTCAGACGAGGTCCACCACCTCCCATGTCGGAGCAGTAACGTCTTGCTTCTCTGACAGAGCAACTCGCACAGCAAGCATACAAACGGCACAGTTCGCTTTTGTCACAATCGACTCTTCTCATGTTGCAATAGGATCGACTGATCTGGCGCAGGACCCTGCTCTAGGACACCAGTCCCCCCAACGCCAGGCTTTCATTGTGCTCATACCGCCACGGCCCCTGTCTCAAACTTCTCCGAACAAACACTCAAACCACGGCCTTCCACATCAAAAAAAACCTGCAAAGGAGGAGCTTTGTGTTCCCGTCCTTGATGACTTCCTCCTCACAGACAGAGAGTTCCCCAAGTCCCCTCACTACCAGACGCTCCCGAATTGTTGTTCAAGATAAGCGACATGTTGTCCGTAAGCACAATCACGTCAGATAAATGTAAGATACAGTTCCAATAGAAGAGAGATTAACGAAGGGGGTGGGGTATATGGGTAGTGTAAGTAGTAGAAAAGGGGTATCCGGGTTGAGGTCTCGAGTTGGACCAATGTAAAAAAAAGGTTGAAGAGAATTGCCCGGCGACCCCATCATCAGCCACCATCAGTTTTCCCCTGGCTCAACTTGCGCCACTTATGCGCTCTGGGGCAAGTTCGCCGGCGAGACCTCTCCATTTCCGATAAATGGGAACGCTCTCCTGCTCCCGACACTCTCCACCTTGGAGAGACCGAGCTTCTCTAGCCCGGCCACTGCACTGTCCTCTCCGTTTCCATTTCCATTGTAGATGCCCAGACCACCGCCATCTATGCTCTTGCTGGGGTCTGGCGACTCATCTTCACCGGCTTCCATCTTCTCATCCAGGTTCATCAGCGCAGGCGGCCTGTGGCGCATTTGGCGGGCCTTTGCGAGCGAGATTGTCTTTTGCTGATAACTGGTGACAATCGGTTGGTTATCGTCCCTGTCGATAGTTGCTTTCATAAGAGCCCCCATCCAGAGCCGGCCCTGCTTGATATTTGGCACAGCGAAGTAATGGACGGTCGGTTTGGTGAAGTTGACAGCCCGAGAAAGACCGGCCCTGGGAGGAACCAGTTTGAAGATGAATATCGAATCGGACGCTGCCGTTGGATCCGCGTCAGCCTCCGTGGCAGCAATTGTGCGTACGTTGCTGTTAACGGGCACGGCAGGTGAGTTCGATGCGCCAGTGAGTGTTGCATGGAGCCCGGTCAGTCTCTCGTTGTCAGCTGGCAGAACTCTGTGGAAGGATATATCGATGAGGCCTTTTTCTTGCTCGTCGTCCTCCGAGTAATAGTATGCGAGACGCCTGCCCTTGAGAACAAACAGCCTCGGCTTCCACGTTGTCATGAGGCCGTTGCTCTTCTTCTTCATCCAGCCGCTGTAGTCTGCGTCCACCATCGCTTCACGCGGACTAACCTTGAGCAAACCACGCGTGTATGCACTCGTCTCTTTCTTACCTTTCTTCTTGTTACCGCGGCTGCCCGTTGAGGCCAGAGTGCCTGGACTCTTCGAGACATCAGGAGACTCTAGCTCGAGACTCGGTCCCACTGAGGGCGTACTAGACCCTGTCCTAGAGGGAGACTGCATCGGCGAGTCCCGCAGCGGCGAGTCGAGAGCTGGGGCAATCTTGGCACGCTCTTGTCCGGTAACCGCATCAGATATGGCTCTGACCCCGCTGGTCTTCGTTGGTTTTTGCATCAGGTCGTTGGCCAGGGCTTGGCGGTGAGCTGGTGACACTGGCAGAGATGGTGAGGGGCGCAGGTTGTCAACGGACGCGGTATCAAGCTTTGTAACCGTTGGGGGGCTGTCTTTGCTTGGCACTGCAGGACGTAGGGACTCGGTCGTGTTTGTCGAAAGGGTCCTCCTATGACTCCCATTCGCAGCCGGCGCGCCGTAGTACTTCTGAGCTGCAGGCGACAGCGGCTCGCCCCGTATAGAACCAATGCTACCAAACCTGGAGTGGCGGGCCATGGCGGTTGCGCTCCTGACCCTCTGCTCTTCCGTGTAGCTTGTGTTGCGTGAGTGTGACGCCGTGCTGTCGCGCTTCTTAAGCACGTTTCGATTCCTACTGCTGCCCTCTGCACTAGAGAAGTAGCCGCGGTCGAGGTCCACGGCAGAATCCTGCAATTCATTCTCGGGAGCGAGGAAGTTAGAGCCGGAGACGGGCCTGGTGACTGCAGCGCCTCCTAGTGTCCAGTTCCGGTCAAAGGACGGCTGCTTCTTATGGGCTGACTCCTGCAGAGGGAATGTTCCGCTGGGCATCAACTTTGGGGCTGGGCCACCACTGTTGAGGCTCATCACTGGAAGCCGGAAATCCGTCGACGAATGTCTCCTAGAGTGATGCAGATCGCGGATTGATGCGGCTGAAGGACGCTTCTCATGGTTTGGCCGGGAAGGGCTGTCAAGAAGTGTTCTTGGTGACACGGGAGATCCTGGCATGCCCGCAGGCTCGAGCTTAGGTGTCGTTGCGACCGACCTTCGCTTTTGTTGCGACATGGGCCGATCGCCGATCGGGGGAAGCCTGCTTATAGAGGTGATGGTGTTGTTCCTGCTCCTAGTCCGTCTGCCAACATCTGACCCTGCTTCGCTGCCGTACGTCTGTGTAGTTGGTCGTGTGAAGATTCCATTGACCTCGTCTTGTAATGCCTTGACCTTCTGCCAGGTCTTCAGCCTCCGACCCACGGAGCCGAGGTCGAAAGCCTTGATGAAGAGCGACGTTTGATCCATACCCAAAAGCACCTCTCCAGTGATCTCCTGATCTCGGAATACCTCACAATGGTGCTTCTCGACCCCCGAGGTGAAGAGGTACTCTGCAACCTCGTCGGGCGTCCAAGACTCGACCTCGGAACGAGAGTGTGCACCTTCCTCCTCCTCGTCTGTCTCTTCGCCTGCTATGTAGGACAACCGGTGGTCTATGTTCGAGCTGTATTCGCTTCCAGAGTCGTTGGCGTGCCGCGAGACACTGCCATGTCTCGGGGTAGATCGAAGGTCGTCAATATGCTCGTCAATGACGTTGAGGGTCTCGTGGAGGACGTGATTGTCCTGACCCTGGTTGAGGCGGGAAAATGAGCCTATGCCGGCCGAGACTGGAGGGCTCTTGGACGGAATGGTGCCAGTGTTGGGGGCACTGTAGGAAGACAGCGGCAGCGTCACTGGGGTGCTGTCGGCCTTCAAGTCGGGCGGCGGTGATAATGCAGCTTGCGCAGGCTCGGTCGTCGGGGCAGCTGGCTGTGGCGGCGATTGGACCTGAACCGGGGTGGGAACCTCGGCAGACTGAGCGGGCGGGGCCTGAGGTTGTGATTGCGGCTGTAGCTGCGGCTGTGAGGCGGGCGTCGCAGCAGTGCTTGGAGCGGGCTTGATGGCGTTGTTGCTATTACTAGGAGCCGGACGGGTGTAGACTGGAGGAGCCCGGGGGTTAGCAACACCCAGACACTGGGACAGCAGGAAGCAACGGCGGACGGTGGGCGATGCGGGGCGGGGTGATATGGGGTGTTGGTGTTGTTGACGGTGACAGACAGCAACCACCCCCCGTCACTCCCCCCTCTTCCCTCAGGTCAGGCAAGGGGAAGGGGCGCCGCGACAGAACAAAGGGCATGGACGTACCTTCCGGGAACAGACCACTGTTGCCATTAACCAGGTGTTTGCCCAGGAACCACCCATCGCCAAACTCGTCGTCCCTCTCTACCAATTCGACGCGGTCACCCTTTGCCAGGGTCAGCTCATCGGAGCTTCGGGCAGTGAAGTCATCTGCAGGTGGTGCGCATCAGATAAGTTAGCCCACGGAAATTGAAGAGTCCTGCCAATCAGTCGCGCATCCCCGGCGGTGGTAGGCGAGAGGAGGTGGGAAATCGACCGAGGGGGGAGTGCGAGTGCGCGCCTCGCCTGGGCTCGCTTGGTGCGCTGCAGGGCTCGCGGCCAATTCCCGGTGGTCAACACTGACCAAGACCCCCTCTCTCGACCCCAGAGCCGAAACCCACAGCTCATCTCATCACAGATTGGGATGGTTTGTTGGGGACAAGAGGGTCCAGCACTTACGGATGACGAGCAGGATATCGCCCACCTCGGGCCTCGCTGCCGATGTCGCCATCGTGGATGCGCTGCGCGTTGTCGTTCCTTGGGGGTTATCGCCTCCGCCTCCCTGGGGAGAAGTCGTGGTGGCTCGCGGGCGCTCTGGAACGGGGGCGGATCAAGGGTCCGTGGCCACTCGCAGGCGTCAGTGGCGGCAAGACATAGAGGTGTTGTTGTTTGTTGATTGAAGATTGTTTGAAGACGAGGACGAGGACGAGAAGGGGAACGAGACAGACGCGACGTCTGTGGCTGTGGCTGAAAAAGGGTCGTTCGGCGCCGGGGGAGGGGGGAGAATGGGGCGGGACGGAGGTTGATGATTATGATGTGATGGGCTGGCTCGAGTTGGAGTTGGGGAGTCGTCGAGGTCGTCCCAAGGCCAGGCCACAAGGGTGGTTAATTAGCGGGCAGAAAGGATGGGTAACAGCTGGTAGGGTACTAAGGTTGGCTTCTTGGGCTGTTTGCTGTCTGGTCTGTCTGGTCTGGTAGCAGTAGGGGAGGGAATGGCCAAGGAAAAAGAGGCACGAGCCCGCCGGCTTTGATGGTAGTGCGGCCGTGATAATCTGAGAGAGATTGGGATCCCTGAAAATGGGGATCTTCGACTTGGAGTCTAGGTGCAGCCGTTGGGGGCGAGCCGACTCAAGCCCGAGTTGAGGACTCGCCAGGAATGGAGTCGTGCCTTGCGAGAGCCAGCTGTGAGATGGCAGAGTCTCACAAGAGGAAAAAAAAAAAAAAAAAAAAAGACCGTGACGAGCTAGGACGAGCAGAGGCCAGGCTTGGCCCCCCCTTTGAGTGCAATAATAAGTGCGCGCAGGTGGAGGATTCCCGTGCCGCAGCCCAGGCCAGCTCAGATTTGACAAATGGATCGACTTGAGTTCATCATTAGACTGATGATTATCCTACGGGGCTGACGGGCCAGGCGGGATGCGATACGCAATTCTTGATGCTGCAACACAAGTCCCCACTGTTTTCCCTTCCCTTCCCTACAGGCGGATGCCGATGGATTTCACACCTGGGCCCTGCAAGTCACACAAGCGCATTCTACTGCACAGTCACTCCCAGTCAGTCTACAGCATACGCATTACGCCTTCATCCGAACTTTGTCTCTATCCCCGCCCCTTGTAATATGTTGATTCACCGGGAGGAGGGCTCTCTGACTGCACTCTTTGGACTCTGACTGACGAGCGGCTCTGCACCTGTGTCGCCACCCGCCCCGCCCCGGAGACCAGACCAGTCGAGACCAGACGGACAGGGTGGCAACTATCTACAGGACCTACTGGATGGAGGTAGTCAGTCCACTGGTGGTCCACTGTACCGGCAGCCCACTCGACAGTACATGCAGCTTGGTGGTAAGAATGCAGGCAATGCTCCGTTGGACGGAACGAGTAATCCGCTGCCCAGTGGCTGGGGCTGGCAGGTGCATTGTGTCCGTCCAAAAGGAGGAGGACGAGGGAGTACGGGGATCCGTTATTTTAGGTGTGGTCGCACAGTAGCGTGTCCTCTCTCGATGCATGTGAGGCGAGCCTTTGCAGGGTCCCCAGGGCAGCGGGCACCTATTCTGAGATGGCAGTGGTCGCATTCGTCAATCAATCCTGTCCCAGCTGGACGGGGGACGGGGGGACGGTCGATAGCGCTTTACCCGTTGGACTAATTTGGATGGGCGAGGTGACGCTGGCACTGGGGTGGGAGGCCGTTTTATTTGAGACCTGGGTGACACCGTCCACGGGTGCCCCTTTACGTTGGACCCTCATATAGGCGGTTGGCTGATAATTGGAAGTCATCTAGAAGAAGAGATTGATGCCGGCCAGCCAGCCAGTCCATCAACGACTCTGAGAATCAAAGCTCGGCCTAGATCGGACAGCCTGACAGCGCAGCAGCCCCGGCAGCCGCCCAGCATGGATGGAGGAGTGCGTGTTGGCTGGGGAGACCCTGACCTTTATTTAGAAAGAGGAAAGCGGAAAGCGAGGGCCAGAGCATGGGCCCCGACGATCCTGCGGTACATTTCAACGCTGCAGGCTGACTACGTAGACGACAATCCCTTTTTTGTACTGTGTGTCATTGCACAGGCTGGCCCTCACTCTCGGTCTCACTCTCACTCTCACTCATCAACCTGAGGGCTCAGCGATCAGGACAAATGAGAAAGGGGCCCTCGAGGTCACACCAGGCGCAGCAGGACGCCTTGTCAAGTGAGATTAGATAGATGCTGTGTCACCCGCCCATGAACCACTGACGGAGCACAGCAGCTACCTGGATGCTTTGGCGAGCAAAAAGTAAATTTTCTCTAGCGACTCGGTGGAGCTGACATCACTGCCAAGTGCTCACGAGTTCACGGGCGGACGGGAGGGAGGGTTGCAGTCCGGGGCGGCTCGAAGAATTCACATGGGAGGCTGCCCAAGTCAGATACTCCGTTGTGCTGTGTGCGCGTGTCTGTTTCGCAGTGGCGTAGGTCTGAGGTGGGAGGCAACGCAATATTATCTGAGTAATGTGAAGAACGTTGCGCATTCTGACCTGCATGCGATCGACTCGTACAACCAGAACCACGGATAACAAGACATATGCGGACAGAGATGGCCTAGTCTAGAGGGGAAGTAAACCTTTGCATTGCATGTATGTAGCCTACCTAGGTATGTACTTGCGGCCGCAGGTCTTGGCAGGCGGCCCAAAAGATACCTCGGCAACTTTGATAGCCGCAACACCTGCGTCCGAACCAACAACACCACTCAGTCTACACATTCAACAGCTACGACAGCAAAGAATTCAAGAGCCAACGAAGCTCCCTCATGAATAGTTAGCCTTTTTTCAAAGTACCGATTATTCCACGCCCGAAAATATACAACAAACCAGAGCCCCCGCCCAGCCCACACGGCACAGCACCAAAGCCATGGCCGCCCAGCCAGCCAAGCCCCTGGAGGGCTACACCGGCTACGCCCACTTCAACATCACCAGCCCGGCGGACTTCGTGGCCCACGTCGAGATCAACCGGCCGCGAAAGCTTAACTCGTTCATCCGGGAGATGTGGCTCGAGCTGCGCTCCATCTTCAACCAGCTGTCCTCCGACCCGGACGTCCGCGCCGTCGTGCTCACGGGCGCCGGCGACAGGGCATTCACCACGGGGCTGGACGTCCAGGCCGCCTCCGAGAGCGATGCCGCCGTCCAGGGCGCCAACAGCGACGTCGACGGCGCCAGGACAGCGACCAAGATGCGCCGCCATGTATACGAGTTTCAGGAGTGCATCACCGCCGTGGAGAAATGTGAGAAGCGTGAGTTACGGGCCCCCCTTGTCCAACCCCTCCCCCGTTAAAGGCATGACTTTCTATGTCGTGAGGTGTTGGGAACGGCAAAGGCTGAGTCGCAGCGCCTACGGGCGCACCTACCTACAGCGGTGATCTGCATCCTCCACGGCATATCCATAGGCCTGGCCATCGACCTCTCCTGCTGCGCCGACATCCGGCTCTGCGCGGCGGACACGCGGCTGGCCGTCAAGGAGGTCGACATCGGGCTGGCGGCGGACATCGGGACGCTCTCGAGGCTGCCCAAGGCGGTCGGGAGCTCCTCGTGGGTCAAGGACGTGTGCCTGTCGGCGCGCTTCTTCGACGCCGCCGAGGCGCTGCGGGCCGGCTTCGTGAGCGAGGTGCACGAGAGCAAGGCCGCGGCCGTCGCCGCGGGTCTGGGCAAGGCGGCCCTCCTAGCCGGCAAGAGCCCCGTCGCGGTGCAGGGCACCAAGGAACTGCTCAATCACGCCAGGGATCACAGTGTGGACGAGAGTAGGTCTTTATTCTACCTGCCCCCCTGCCCTGCCCTGCCTCAGTCAGGGCCAGCTAACCTCTTGCTCTTGCAGGTCTGCGGTACACCGCGGTCTGGAACTCGGCCATGCTCCAGTCAAACGACGTCTCTTCCGCGCTTCTGTCTGGCATGCAGAAGAGGAAGCCGACGTTCGAGAAGCTATAGACATAGATCATGGTGATCTGTCCTCTCCGAGGACCTGTAAATATCTTCACAACCCAACCTGCCGCTTGTCTGTTGCTCCAGCGATCCATCTCGAGAACGTTCTGCCTTGGCCATGAACCATGTCCTGAGCATGTCGCGCCGGTAGCGCAAGGGTTGTGGGCGGCATTTGTCCGTAGGTACTCGTACAGTATCGAGCAGGCGCCAAAGGCCCCCGATTGGTGATGTGGCAATCGTGTAGATCGTGTGATCCGTAACCCAGTCCCACGCGCGCATCACTCGGACCCAGACTCGTCGCCGCCGTGCTGCTGAGTCGTCTCCCTCAGGCGGTCCTCCAGCATCTGCTTGAGCTTCTGCAGCATCGTCTCCTTGATCACGACGTGCTCGTCATCCAGGTCGTCGATGATGTACTCGTGGCCGCTCTTGGTGTCTATGTTGACGATGATGGACTTGATCGACGGGTCGCACTCGACAAGGACACCTGTGGGAGGGCGGGTTGGACTGACGTCGGCTTCGTTCCTTTCTCGCGGGGGCGGCGATGCTTACCTCTTATGGCTCGTGCTGGCATGGTATCGAATTGGCAAGGATCACAGGGGCGGTAGTATTCGTGTTGCTGGTGTATCCGAGTGTGCTAGGAGGTCCGAGGAGCTGGGTGTTCTGGGCCTCAGAAGTTGGGTGTGCTTCTGTGATGACGCCGAAGGTGGGCGGTAGACCTGGAGTCTAGCTTAGAACGACTCATCGAAAGCGACCCGCTTCGGCTACGGTCAGACCCCTGCAAGCCCGGGCCTGTGCACCTCAAGGCCCTGCGCAGGGGCCCAGAAGCTTGTTCAGTGGGCTGCATTTTCGGCGAACGTCCCCCAGGTCAAATAGTCTATTCGTCCACCAACGTGTCTGCTTGATATCATAAACTTGAATCAGATCCCATATGCCAGAGCCCCTCTCATAGACTACTATCTCATCCGGATTATTTGCATGTCATGCTCAACAAACTTTTCTCTGATGTATTAGAGCCTGATCATGAATCCCATACTAGCCTTTTGGCCAGTGACCAAAAGTGGACAACCCATAACAGCAACAGCCATAGATACTGTCCGAGTCTATTGGTGGTTCGTAGCCTACCACTGGGTGCCGTGGGAAATGTTTCCGGTCCTCTGCTGACTCTCTTGACGAGACTAAGCATGGTCCTAAAAGCGGGTATTCAATGAGAAATTATCCCATCAGAGGTTGCCCTAAAAACGGGTATCCCACAGTGGGTTATCCCATAGGAGGCTATACCATAGGAGGTTATCCCATAGGAGGTTATCCCGTAGGAGGTTATCCCATAGGGGCTACCCCAGAGGAAGCTGTCCCAGAGGAGGTGTCTTCTGCTCATAGGTAACATCATAACGGGCCTAGGGACTGTGAGCCAGCAATCCCTTCGTTCGCTACTAACTCTTGTATTAATTACCCACCTCAACAATGTGTACCAAACGCCGCATAGAACGAAACTGTGTCTACTCTTCAAAATCACCGGGTATGTGCTTCATCCATTTCACTGTCGCCTTTGTGTCCTCCCACTCCGGGCTCCCAGGCACGTACCTGGACCTGTCATAGTCCCACTGGCTCTGGTGTCGCTCTGCCCACCCATAGAACCTGTCCCAGTCCCTACACGTGTGCTTCATGCCCATGTAGGTCAGGTACTTCTTGTTCCTCTCGCTCCACTGCCACACCAGCGGAGTCGTATCGGCGTGGCACATGAGGTACTGCCGGATCTGGTCGACACAGTGGTCCACGTGGCCCCATCCTTTGCCCCTCAGTGTCCCCCAGGTGCGTCGCGTTCAGGTACAGGCTCTCCGGGGAGCCGCCGGCCCACAGCATCAGCCGGATCATGTTTAGGCAGTGCAGGTGGTGGAACACATCCAGCTGGATGTAGTGCTGGTCCTCGTGACCCGGCACCGGGCTGGACGGGACCTCGAGCCTGGCCGACGACGCTGGGATCTGGCTTATGCCTACTTTGTTATAGAGGTGGTGCCAGAGTGCGTTGTTCTCGGCGTTGGGGGCGCCTTGGTACGGCGTCTTGCCGTTCTGGACTGAGCTGTCGAAGACGACTTCTTTGTATGAGATGGCTTCGTTTGCTGGAGCTGCGGGATGACGGCAAAGCCTCTCAGTCAATCTTCTTCTGGTTCCTGCTGCTGAATGGGGCGGGCATGCAATGGTATATCGGGCAACTGATGAAGTTCGGTCTACCACTTACACCATTGTCTCCCAAGACTAGGATCAGTCACCGGTTGAGACCATACCAACACCAACGCACAGCACAGTAGTACGTTAATTGCTGCTGATATGCCTAGAGCGGCGCGGATGCACCGTGAGATCCCTCGCACAACGACGACGTCTCTGTACGACTCGGAACTGCTGCGAAGGAGCTTTTCCCTCGACAGTGCGGACTCTGTCTCCGAAGCTGAGCTCATCTCGTGTTTGGTGAGTGAAAAGAAACTGGGAGGAAGTGACGAGAAGGATTCGAATTCGCTGATGGACTATGGTTTCGCAATGACGCTGTCATCTCGGAGCCTCATGAAATCGTCAGCCAGGGAGAATCCGAAGAGCCAACGACCTGCCATCTCAGACTGTGTAAGCCTCCCAAACAGCAGTTCCTCTTATGGATCGCAAGTTGTTAGGAAGATCTAAGTTCAGGTCATTCTATGTGTCCTGATATCCCCTTTCCTGATGTATTTTGACTCAGTTGACACCGCAAGCATATACTCGAGTCAGCCAGCATCGACTGCTATATGTCGGTCGTGTTCATCCGAGCTCGTGAGGTTTGTCCGTGAAGTTCGTACATGAACCACTGTGGAATCGTCAAGCCTCCCGACACCCGAGATCTATCAAGCCGGGGCATTTTCGGAGGATTTCCTTACATCTAGCAGCTCTATCTACATTCCTTGGGACCGTCGCCCCTGCCCGACTCCCGATCTCTCGGGCCGGGCGAAACCTCGGGACCTGATTCCCACCGGCTGGTGAAATTTCGGGGGAGCATATTTAACGGGTCCGGAGGAGTCAAGCTTTGCGGGGCTCCGCGATACCCACCCGCACTTCCTACTCAACGCCCTGCCTAGCACAATCCTGGGGGCGGGCAGACTCTGGGCAGGATATGACGAGCATGGCCCCGGTGCGGGAGGGCTCGCTTACAGCCTTGGAGAAAGCTTTGTTACTCGCGTTACTCGCGTGACATGGTAGATCCCCCTGAAGTGCATGGGCCGGCCTGGGGACGACCTGGTCCTTGTCTTTGGCGCTTGACTTCACGATTGCCTCACTGGCCGGTAGCAAGGAATGTTAAGATAGACAGCAATTGGACTGAACCTTACGGCGTCGATTCTGTGTCTCGGAGGAGCATAAATAGGCCCTATTATCCCCCACATTCTTTCGATGATCTCTGATATCAAGTCAGTCAACCTTCAAGCCAGCTCCACAAACAAATATCTTCACCACTTCAGCTGGAACAATTTTCTTCAACCTGTCAGAATGAAGCTAATCACCCTTTTCGCAACCCTCCTCGCATCTTCCGCCCTTGCGGTGCCCACCCCTGACGGTATGTACATCCGGACTAACGTCCCAGGTTTTCTTTGCTAATTTACCCCCAACAGTTGACGCTACCGACTGCAATGTCCCAGGAGGCTGCTACAAGCGGGACGTAGATGCCACCGACTGCAACGTCCCTGGTGGCTGCTATAAGAAGAGAGAACCTGAGGTTGCCAGCGTCGACGCCACTGATTGCAATGTGCCAGGTGGTTGTTACAAGAGGGACGTGGATGCCACGGATTGCAATGTCCCGGGCGGCTGCTACAAGAAGGAGAAGAGGGACGTCGACGCGACTGACTGCAATGTCCCTGGAGGTTGTTATTAGAAGGGTTGTCGGTCATCTTGGAAAACGCCCGGCCAGACGGTGAGGTGGAGAATGCTGAGTACGCAATAGTTTAAGCAGACTCTTTGGGCATACACGGCATTTACAAGGCGAAGCTTGAAGGATCATAGGAGGTTCATTCTGCCACACTGGAACAATATGTTGTCATGACTTTCCGCTTAGAACCAACAAGACCGTTCCCTACTTAGGCAGCTCAGGGCTGTCACCAAAGCACTTAGCCAGCATTTGCGGCGGGTACCGCTCACCCTTGCCCCCACCGACCTTCTCGATCTCAGCCCTGATCTCCGCCACCTCGACCGGGCTCAGCTTCACCTCGATCGCCTTGGCGTTCTCATCGAGGTACTTGACGCGCTTCGTGCCGGGGATCGGGATGAAGTCCTCGCCCTGCGCAAGAACCCACGCCAGAGACAGCTGGCCCGGCGTGACGCCCTTCCTGGCCGCGATGCCCGCCAGCGTCTCCACCAGCTTGAGGTTCTCGGGGAAGTGCGTCTCGGAGAAGCGCGGGTGGCGCCAGCGCGAGTCCGTCTCCTCGATGTCGTCGCGGCTCTTGATGGTCCCCGTCAGGAAGCCACGCCCCAGAGGGGAGTAGGCCACGATCTTGACGCCAAGCTCGCGGGCGGTCCGGAGGAGGTCGGTCTGGTCCGACTCGATCTCCAGCGCGAAGGGCGAGTACTCCATCTGCACGGCCGCGATGGGGTGCACGGCGTGGGCCCGGCGCAGCGTCCTGGCCGAGCACTCCGACAGGCCCAGGTACCTGATCTTGCCCTCGGCCTTGAGCTCTGCCATCGCCTTGACCGTCTCCTCGATGGGTACCTTGTCATCCACCCGGTGCTGGTCTGGCTGGGTGTCAGCTACACATTACCATTGGACTCCGGATCTGGGGAGTGAGCCCGTGACGTACAGTACAGATCAATCTGGTCGACGCCCAGGCGCTCGAGGGACGCGGCGCAGGCGTCCTTGACATAGGGGGCGTCACCGCGCACTATGAAGTTGCCCCTTGGGTCTATGTAGTTGGCAAACTTGGTGGCGAGGAAGATTTCCTTGCGCCGCCCCGTCTCCTTGAACCACTTGCCGAGGAGCTTCTCGTTGGTGTGCGGGCCGTAGACATCACTCGTGTCCCAGAAGGTCACGCCGAGGTCAGCGGAGCGTGTGAGCACGTCGAGGGACTCCTTGTCGTCGTAGCCGCCGAACGAGGTGTAGCCAAAGGACATGCCCATGCATCCCAACCCAATGGCCGAGACATTGTCGTCGCCGATCTTGCGAGTAGGGAACGGCATGGTGGCGGGGTAAATTTTGTCTTCTTTTTTATATCAAGCTTGGGTTAGACTACGTGAAAGGGGATTGCCAAGAGCCAGCGTGCTTGTTTAAATATTCTTGAAATCTACTTATCCTCTCCAGTGATGGCGTGCCCGCTGATCTTAATGGAAGCCCACTGCGGAGTTACTAAGGGCCTTACTGCCGATGGGGCGGGGATAGTTTCACTTTAGCATATCTAACACCGAGGCGGAAACCTTATACCCGGATCCCTAACCCTCTTACTTGAGTTGCAATCAAGATGAGGACAGAGGCTTATGAATGAGCATGTGAACAGTTGCTGGCGGTGTGTTACTGAATCTTGAGCAGTCCAGGCGATATTGTCGCTGTCACCGCTGTCTCCGAATACGCGGCAGCTTGTAAGAGCGGCCGAAGACCGTCTCACCCATGACCCAATGGCGAAGCGAACGGCCCTTCCCGCTGTCTACAGACAGCCAAGTCACCTGGCAATATGAGGAATCGGGTCGGTGAAGGCGAATGACTCTTATTATAGACGAACGAAGGAAATCTAGGCAATGTATTCGAGAGCCTCGCTTGCGATGTGTAGTAAAAAGAAATCGAAAAAGTCCAGCAGCCTTCTAACTGAAGACAGACGGGAAGCACTGCTCCTTGGGTCAACGCCCCATGTGTTCCGGCGTGGTCGATGAGCGGTTTTACGTTGGACTTGACCATCTCGCGGCGGCAGTTTGTGCACTGTCTGGAATGTCAGCCGTTTTGCCGTGCACGGGGTGGGAGGGCGGAGGGGGCGCCCGCTGTTTTCAAACGCACAATGACCGTCTCCTTGGGCGGCTTGACGGGAAGGCCGTTGGCCTTGACTGGGGCACGGGTGCCGGCGAGGTCGGCCTTCTTGTGCTCGCGTTGGATCTGGAAGGGTCAGCACTGGGGCACAAGGGTGGGAGCTCAGCAGCAGCAGTAGAAGTTGCGAGGCTGGTTCAGGAAGATAAAAGAACCTTCATCTTCTTGGAGACAGCCATCGTGAGGTTGGGTTGTCAAACGGGCTCGAGGCGGGTCGGATTGGATTGGATCAGTGGCCTGGTTGTTGCCGTCGAGGTGTGGAGCGGAGGGAGTGTAGAGTGAGTAGTCAATGGCCTGAGAGGATAAGGGGAGGAAAGGCGAGGAATACCTAGGTACTTGAGCAAGTTTAATCGACCCGCGTCTCGCGTCCTGTCCCGTGAGAGGGAAAAAATATCACTAACAAGCCGTAGAAGGAAGGCGGTGTGTCACCCGAATGCATCGCACTTTGTTCTGCCAGGACCCACCTTACGGGTCCCGCTCCCAGGCACGCTGAGAGTCAAGCCTCTGAGGTCGTGAGATACTCGCTTGTTTTGCATGGACGGCTTGCGCTGAGTACATGCCCGCCTTATCCGGAACTGATTGCCATAGAGTAGTCTTGCATTTCAAAACATCTTTGACTGAATCCAGCGGGCAAACGCTACTGTCGAGTTGTAGATTGGTATCTCCGCCTCAGCACTACACAGGATACGCCAACAAATTCCAATCGGTATACACACAACAAACATGAGCCACGGTTTTACTCGGGCATGCCCTCAAAGGGCTTGGCCAGCGTCTCCTTCATGAACGGCAGCTTAGACTTGGTCCAGATCTCCGTGTCCGGCTTCAGCGTCTTCTTGATCTCCGTGTCGAGGGTGCCCGCCTTGATGGCGATGATCTCGGGTGCTGCATCTGGGTCGTGGGCGATGGGCGACCCGCACTCGGAGCAGAAGATGCGGTGCACGTCCTTGCCCGAGGAGCCCTTGCCGGCCCACGACTTGGTCGGCCCGTTGAGCGTGAGCTTGTCCTTGGGGACGACTGCGACTAGGGCTGCGAGGGGGAAAGTCGGGTCAGCACTCCACCTGTACACATGCAGCATAAGGGCATCTCTTCATGCTCGGTCCAAGGCCGTGCCCAAGTATGAGGAATTGTAGTGTAAGTTTACACTGGGGTCTCGTTCCACAATGCCAACGGCTCGCTAGGGCCTGGGCTGTGGATCCGCGAACGGAGCTTCCGCTTGAGGACAGGGGTCGGGTGAGAGCTTCGCGCCATCCGTGTGTAAGAGTTGCGGGGGTGGGGCCCACCGATTCCCGCCCCGCGATGACGACGACCAAAACTCTCAAGCTCTCCCTCGCCAGGCCGTGCGAAGCCAACGAGTTCCGGGAAACGCTCAGTTGAAACTTACAATATGTCGAGCCAGATTGCCGTTGGCAGTCGTCGCAGTGGTCATAACCCGTGATCAGAGGCTGGTCGACGTCGACCGTGTAGGTGACGGCCTTGCAGAGACAGTGACCCTTGAGAACCATGGTGAAGAGCTGTTCTGTGTGGTGAGGGATGCTGGTGAGACGTGGGTAGCAGCTGGGTTGCGAGTAAGTAGGTAGTTGAGAGCTAGTGGGAAGCTTGTCTGCGGTGAAGGGAAGCCCCCTCGCTATATATGGCCCTCCACCCTCGAGCTCGCAAGGAGCAACGGAAGGCGATGCGACTCGGAGGGATCAGCAGGTTGACGCAAGAACCCTGCCGCTGTCACTCGGGCTTCAGGAGCTATACCTGTTTGCCGACGCTATGATGAAAGCCCTTCGCTGTAATGTGGGCCGGTGCGTTTCTGATTTGCATTTCCCGTCCTCTGCCCAGGAGGCAGGGAGGAAAGCTGAGCAGGTCTTCCGCCAAGGGCCTAGATACATGCAACGCGATCCCACCGAAGCGGCGGCAATTTGATAAAGTCTGTCCCCCATCATGCCAGGATCAGCTCAGCCTGGGCTTGCACGAGCACTGAGTGGGAGCAGATCGGCACCACCCTGGGCTGCCGTCCCGCCGCAGAAACATTCTAGGCTGATGACAATCAGGATGACGACGAACTCTGCATCCCCGTCTGATATTCTCCGGGGGAGTGGGAGGAGGGGCGGGCTTCCAGAGTCGCACTAGCTTCTGCCTGCCAAGCCGTCTCCTCGCAGCAGTTGTCTTGCAGCATTCTGTCTTGGACGTTGGATCCTGGTCTCACAACAGATGCACCGCGGATCACACCTCGATTAAAACGGCGGGCCGTGGAACTATTGCAGGGCCCAAGTTGTTTCGCCCCATCTCTGAGCGTCTGAACAAAGATCTCGACCGGACTGCCGGGATGGCGCCGCCGTCCGGTTCTATTTGTCACGTAAGCAAATCCGTAAGACAGGACTTTCTTAGAGGATGCGTCTGCAGAGGGCTGGTTGGATACGCCCCGCGAAGCCAAGATAGGTAGGTAACGGTTGACCCACCGTCTGCACTGGTTATTTGGAATTGGGACACATAGTGATAACGTCGGTTTGTCAGGATTTAGGTGGGGAAACTTTCCGGATCAAGCTTTTATTCCTCTTGCTCAAGCCTCAACGTCCAGCGAATGAGGGCTGTCCAATCTTTCCTATTTGGGCATGTGCGTTGCCACACCACCTGCGGACAACCATCTCGTTGAATCTGTTTAACGTCATTCCCTTTTGAGGCTGTCTTGACCGGTGTCTTCACGGTTCGTAGTTTGTCGAACGGAGCAGGTGCGTTCGAATACAAAGCGCTGCTTATTGAGACACTGCGCAAGCTCGGCACTCGAGTGAAGATCGCACAGGCAGCTTTTGGCGATCTTAGTTGTGCAACATGACATGCACGCAGCATCTAGCAGAGGCAAAGAGGTAGTCGGGATTCGTGGGGGCACTCTGTGCATCCCCGGTTCAATAGTAGGGCTCTGCGAGTTGTGCGTCACCTCGCCTATTCATACCCACAGGCCCACAGGGCCGCGGCGAGCCCAAACATGCGTGTCTTGCCCTCACACGCAAAGGTCACGGTCCAGGCCAGCCACGTCCTTAGCACGATCAGAGCCGTGTCAACAAGCAGGAGATTTCCGAAGGCCAGTCTGTCGGCCACGAGTATTTTGAAAACCAGACTGCTGTACCGCTTGCGCATGTCCGCATCCTCTTGCTGTAGCATAAAGGCGTCCATAGACGAGATCCGGAAATCGCGGATATCCACCGCAGTAGTTGGCGAGGCTTGTTGCAGGGGTTGGCTAGATGTCAGTGGTCGCACAATTGCGTCCGGTCGTCGACGCATATACCTAATGGCCTCGTAATAGACAAAATCCATGGGGTTCCTCGCCTCCAGCACTGGTGCAGGCTTCTTGAATAGTATCTTTGGGAGGAGGTCTGGGCGTGAGACCCAGATTGTGCAGCTTTCGCGCAGTTCGGAGAAGAGCGCCTCAAGGTCGTGCGCGTAGAACACAAATCTTGTGTAGAAAACTGGCGTCAAGACTTTGAACTCCATTTCGTCAACATCTGCGTCATGTTTGTCTTTGGCGGCAGGCGACAACATCAGCTCCCTGCCAGAGTCGGCCAGTCCGCATGGGACATACTTCAGAGCGATGGGAGCCTGACACTGCTCAACAAGGCTCCGTAGGTATTTCCTGAACATAAGTTCTAGTTTCCGTTCGGCGGAGTCCGCATTGCGTCCCATGCTTTCCTTCAGGGGCTCAGGTCTATACCACACGTGGAGCTTCCTCTTGAACCAGAGACTCGCGGCTTCCTTCACGATCCTGGGAAAGGTGACAAATCCCACCCACCACCACGACAGCAGGAAGTGCCATTTCTGTGCGATGGTCATGTTCGAGGGATCGATCGGCTGGCCAGTTGAGACAAGCCGTGCAACGATCTTGCCGTGTCCCTTGGACGACTTCAAAGTTATGGTGGTATCGAGCCATTCTCGGCCTTCCGCCACGGACTTCAGCGGGTCAAATGCCTGGAGGCTGTAGGAGCCTTTTCGTGAGTTGAAAGGCGACACGTGGAAGTCCTTCGGCCACTCCTGCTTGAACACCGCAGGTGTGCTCGATCCGTTGGCATCTGCACGAGCAGCGCCTTGCGAGTCTTCGATTCGACCGCCATGTTCCGCTTCTGTTGGCGTCAGAAAGTACATGCGCCGCTCGTCAAAGGTGTTGTTGACCTCGACAACCAATGCAGCCAGTGACATATCGTCCGAGTAAAGATACCAGAAGGATGCTGGGTTGAAATGATATCCCAGGAATCTGGCTGCCGTAACTAGGTACGCATGAGGATAAGCCGCCGGGTCGGCCCTCTGATGGATCATGTCAGTCGGAATCCGGCTAGGTGGTCTGGTTCATCATCGGGAGCACCTACTTGCGATCTCAAGTAGACATCCAACTTGCCTCGCAAGCCTAGTTGCCTGTCACCCCGGTGCAGATAATCTGCGGGATCAACATGAAACCAGCCTCTCCTGAGTCTGGAAAACCATGGCTGCTCTGAGGAAGACAGTGAGACTATTCCTCCACAGACCCCTTCCCAGCCAACGGGAATGCCAACGACGAGATAAGAGTAGTCAAAGGAATGCTTCTTTGGGAAAAATCTCGAGTGAGTCGTTTTACTGGGGAACAGCAGGACTCTCCCATGGCCCGTCCATTTCGCAGTACTGCTCGTAGCAAGTAGGCACCGGGCCACTTGGAAGATGACGAGCGTGCTCAATGCATACTGTATGGCAGTCCAACACCAACTAAGGACCAAAGCCTGGGAGTGATCCGGCAACCACTTGAGTGCAACGAAGAGCGTGAACAGTAGCTGTTTGGTACGTCGTGAGTTGAAGCCGAGGCCGCGGATCAGGGTGCCGGCGGTGGCACACGACAGCCACCCACCAATACCGCGACTCATGTCCAGGCGAGAGGAAGGTCGCGAGACGGGGAAGACACCAGTAGATTGATCAACGCATCGAGCTCGATCGCAGAATCAGGAGTGCACAGAAAGCGAGACTTGGGCTGGAAAAAGCTTGCCTGCGGGAAGTCCGTGATAGTCTCGGAAGTGTGGTAGTCTCAGCGATGAATTACACGCTGACTTTCGTCAACAAACCGGCAGCTCCGAGCTGCTGAGACTCGGCCGATGTCTGCTTGCAGGGCCCCTGCCTCACAATGACCATACTAGGTACGTACCTATGGTACCTAGAACGGTCTTGCCGGTCACCATTGCGGTCGATGTCTTTACTAGGCGGGCTAATCGTGAGCGGCCTCATAAATACTAGGCAGCTAGCTAGGCCGCATGCCATGCGATCACTTAGGATAGGGGAAATTATCTCACATTCCACGGCAATGCCTCGTACGGAGAACTTCCAGGCGCTCACAGCTGGGCAAAATAATCCGAAGGTGCCTAAGTAGATGCACACAGCCGCGCCGGGCTGAAGACCCACTCACCGCTTATATGCTAACATCCGGAGGCGGGCCGCAGGGCCATTTGCCGTTAGTGACCAAGCACTGCGCCCCCGGCATCCGCCCCCTGTCCTCTGGAGCAGTTGGTTGCTGGCCTAAAAGGGCTGAGAGGCCAACACTGTCCCTTCCCAGTCGCCGGCTGACTGCTACGCCGGAAATGACCACCGATTCGACCGTCATCCGTCACTTTCCACTTGCCAAATATTTAACTTCACCCCTTCACTTTACCACAAATGAGCCGCACTACCCATAGTAACCTCACAACGTCGTTAACACTCATCCTCTTTCCACCCCGCGAGACCCATCAACATCAGCAAACCCTCCTCGAGCCCACTCCTGACCCTCTCGGCAAATACTTTGTGCCCGACCACGCCCAATCGCCTGTCTGATATCATAACCCCGCCAAACCCGACCAGGCAGCGTCGAGAACACGCGACAGTTCACCTCAGTCAATCAACGACTACAACAACAACATCACAACCGTCAAGATGTCTGACTGGGACCAAGTCACCAAGATCGGCAAGTCCGTCCGCGGCGGCGCCGGCGAGCGCGAGACCGTCGTCAAGGGGAAGAGCGCTCTTAACGCCGCCATGCGCAGCGGTGCCGTCATCGGGAGCGAGAAGAAGTACGCCATCGGCAACGCAGTAAGTTACTCCTCAGGCCCTCATCCCCATCGTCATAAGCCCCCAACGAAGAAGAACAACATGAGGATCTCTAACATGCGTTCTCCCCCAACCAACAGGGCAAGTCAGGCGGCGAGGGCCAGCGCCTGACAAAGGTGGACCGCAGCGACGACATCGTCAAGCCCAAGACGGTGGGGCCCAAGGTGGCCGAGGCCATCAAGGCGGCGCGCAACGCCCAGACCCCGACCATGACGCAGAAGGAGCTCGCCACAAAGTGCAACACGACGCCCACCGTCGTCGCCGACTTCGAGCGCGGCACCGCCACCCCGGACCAGAAGGTCCTCGGTAACCTCGAGCGCGTGCTCAACGTCAAGCTGCGCGGCAACGACATCGGCCAGCCCAAGTTCCCCAAGAAGGACGCCGCCAAGAAATAAACCGGCTGCTGACGGGTGCCTACTGCATGCGGGGGATAGAGAAGAAAACATAAAAACCTCAACCAAAAACAAAGGGCAGCGCTGAATAACAAGGTTTTCAAGCAATGGGAGATGAAGAGTGCCACTGTTCAGGGTCGGTTTCTGGGCCGTCTGGCCGGTCGGCCAAAGATTGCCACGTCTTCCTGTTGATGGGCAAAAATGGGAGTTGGTCGGTTGCCTCTCATTTGGGGGCCGGCCAGAGGGGCGTTGGGTCATCGACCGAGGACAAGGTCGCGCCCCGTCCTTGCAAAGTGATGATTGAAGGCCTCCCCAATTTCTTATCCAAGAGTGACACATTTAGAGTCGTCCATAGAGTCTGGGAATAGAATTTGATTGACATCAATTCCGTGTCTTCTTCGAGTATTTGCAGTGGCTCTCCTTCCTTGCCAATTTCCAACGAGCGACCATGTTTATATATCCAACAGCAAACTCCCTGCAATGATAGCAAATCCTCATAACAATGCTGACTTCGACCAACAAACACGGCCGACTCCTGATGCTTCCGTGAAGTAAGAACCACGCAAACGCCCACCATGACAGGCCAAAGCAATGCCTAGCAAATGCAATCCCTTCTCTGACAAGGGACAACAGTCACTTTAGCATACGGGCCAGTACTCCAGACCCAACCGCACCATGGCGGATACCATTCTCAACCAGACAACATCTTAACCCTCTCCACCACCTCCCCAGAGCTCGGCGTCCGTCCCATCTGCACCACGACGTTCTCCTTGCCGGCGATGACAACAATCTTCAGCCACTCAGGCGCCACCTCGCTCGCAAGGAGCCGGATGCAAGCCGCGCCTTCCTCCTTCGAGATGGGCAGCCTCAGCGAGTCCTTCAGCTTCTGCAGCAGCGTCACCATCCTAAAGGACACCCGCCCGCCCATGCCTGAGCCGCCCGATGCCTTGGCAAGCATGGCAACCACGGCTGCGACGTCGTCGGCTCGCTGCAGTGCGGCGCGGCGCTCGAGCTCGGCAGCGGAGGGCCCCGTAGCCGCGAGCTGAGCGAGTTGAGATTCCTTGAGGCGGAGCCGGTCGATGAGAGACAGCTGCGGGGCGGCAGACGTGCCCTCGCCCTCAGTGGACTGCAGAACGGCAGGCGTCTTGCTAGCCTCCTTCTCCTCCTTCCTAGCCGCGATGCCGGCCTTCAGCTCCTGCATGTTGCGCTGTCCCTTGGCCAGTATGGAGGAAGCTTTGGTCAGGGCCTCGCAGCTCGTGACAGGGCTTTTGGGTAGGCCCAGGACAAATTTGTTCATGTCAGCCTCCGCCGAGTCTCTGAGCTTCGTCCAGACCGTCCGCAGGTTGTTCTCAAACACGCGCACCAGGCTCCCCTCGTCCAGCGGCCGCCCGTGATGTCCGTCCCGTAGCTCGATGCAGATCTTCTTATTTCCGTAGTCGACCAGGTAGAAAGGCGACCTGACAGTGCTAGACTCGACGTCCATGATGCCGACGCACCGGCGAATATCCGCCAGGGAAATGCGCCTCTTGCCCCACGCCAGGCTGACAGGCTGGCTGATCTGGCGGAGGTCGACGGGCGTGTCGGTGCCGTTGTGCGCGTAGTGCACCACGATGGTCTTGAGGAAGGCCGTGTAGAGGGAGACGATGTCGAGGAGCTCCTGTGGGAGGGCTTGCTCAGGCTCGGGCGTGGTGGCGGCGGACTCATCGTCGCTCTTCTCCTCTTCCGTGTCTGGGACAACGGACGTCGCGGGCGTGCTAGCCTGGGTGATCAAGGGCGAGGACAGCCGAGGGACGGTTGCGGATGGTGAAGCCTGGATGCGCAGGCGCTTGAAGAGGTTGCCGGCCTCCTTGGTGCGAGGGGACTCGATCTCGGGCGACAAGGCGCGCTTCTTGTTGTTGCGGCGCGGGGTCGATGGGATCTGCTCTTGTATGCTCGGTCGAGGGACGGGCTCTGGTGCTTGGTGACGGGCTTTCTTTGCCGATTTGTTGGTGATGTTCAGGATCTGGCGCTGAGCGCGCGATGTCGCGGTTTCCTCAGGCTCGGGAGAACGGGCTGCCTTCCTCTTGCGCGTGGAAGGGGTGGCCGGCATGCTCTGGCTGATCTCGACGGTCTGGACGATCTTCTTGTCGCTGACCTCTTTCCCGATGGGTGCTGCATGCTTGGACACGCGGGTGAAGGTGCCAATGGTGGCTATTTCCGCGGGCGCGGCTGCCTTGCGAGGGCGAACTCGAGGTCTTCCGGAAGTTGCTCCTGGCATTTTGATTACGGGTTGTTGTAGTTTCCACACACAAGAGGATGGAAAAGGCAAGTGCAGATGAGAGTTGTGATGATAGTGAGGTGAAGTAATGTGGTGATGAACCCGTCAATGGGAAGCCGCAAACAATTCGAACAGGCAGCTGGTGAAGGTGCAAAGTCAACAACCAAGAGTTACAGCAGCAGCAATCCATTGGAGCTCGCCTAGGTATTTTGAGGCGGCTAGTTGCTCTGCAGGTGGGCCCGACGCGTCCGAAGCTCGCATCAGACGCGACACCACCGCGTTTGGGTAAATTGAAAATAAACTCAGTCTCAGACTACTATTTTCGCGCTCCGCCGCGCCAACTCTCCTAATCGTCCTCTGAGCTGGGATAGCATTCAGTGGGCACTGCCTGCACACCCGCCTCGGCCCGTCAGCGATCACAGGCCGCAACAGGGTCTACGGAGTAAACCAACACAACCAAAACCTTGTCATGATCCATGGTCAATGGAGATCCGCAATGGACTCAATACTCGGAACACCTTCACACAATACGATGATCTGGAGTCTGTGGGAAGGAGGATTCCATTGTCTCTCAGGGCTACCATCTCCAACGTTTCGCCCGCAGCCGAGAGGTGTACTTGGATGGCACCCTACTGCGTGGCAGGAGTCTAATTCTTGGTAGACATTTACATGTGTCTGCCCACGTCCCTTCCGCCGACGCATGTGCCTGCCTACACTACTGTATGGAGACTCTTAAAAGCCGGGTCATGTCGTAGCACCCGACACATCATCCACGCTCGCACGACGTTCGGTCCAACGCCGGATGCTCGGTATCTACGTAGACCTCGGGAGAAGGAAGAGACACGAGCCCGCCACAGGGAGAGCCCATCCCTGATAATTCCGCACCTCGGGCGGTTGCGCCGCGCAGTGAGCTACTCTCGGCCGGAGGGCGAGGCCGGGCCTGGTCCTGCTGCAAAGTCATACGTGCGTACGACACCAGATTCCCTGACCTACCCACGCAGGCACACAACCGGGTTTCCGCAACCCGGCATCTCCCCACCACTCGGCTGTGCACGCTGCTGCTGGGGCCACTGAGTACCGCAGCATCCGTGTCACCGACCTCACGACCAGGGAAGGGACACGAGGGGACAAGGCAAACACTCGTCTTGCCAGCAAAGAACTTCCGTGGATCATGCATCACATCCGTGGGGAAAGCAGGCCACTCCGGCCCCACGGGGCTCCACATAGGACCCGGTGTAATGGTTCTGGAACATCTTTTCCATTTTCGTATCAACGGGGACCCGACCGTCCCGTCATAAGCTCAACGCCTCGTCGTTCGGCTTCTGCTGTCTATGGTCTATGATGACAGGCACTCCTCGAGAGCCTACCGCCAATGCCGCCACGGTCTGCCCTCACATTGTGCAAGTGATGTTTTGGCTGCTCCGTGAAGAGGAACAGGAAACCCGTGGCAAGACCCTCCTCCCCTTTTCTCTCTCTCTGGACCGTGACCGTATCCCTGATCGTCAACCCTCCTTTGAAGGAAAATCCGCGAATGAATGCCCCGCTCCTTTTTGTCTTCTCATAATAAAAGTACAGTCCGTCGAATTCGCCAATCCCTTTTCCGCCCATGCCGCATTACGCCGAAAACCCCTCGGGGAGGAAAATGAAGAAGACCAAATGAAGTAAACCCTGGCATGAATGCTGCTGCTGCTGCTCCTCGTCTTCGTGCCGCGCGATGAAATGAACCGAGAACTCCCATCCGAATGAATTAAAAAAAACTTTGTGCAAGTAAGGGGTGAAAGTCCCACGGTGAAACTCCTTGTCTATTGCCCATGGAGAGCAGACGGCAGCCCATTAGCGGCGGGAGCTAGGCTTCTCGTGGCGGAAGCTGACGGGGCTCGGCGGCGGAGGGGCGGGGACGTCCCACTCGCGCGGCGAGTAGTCGTAGCTAGGGGTGGGCGACGACTGGAGGGTCCTTGGAGGAGAGGGTCTTGGTGAGGCTGGCGAAGTCTTGGGAGGTAATGAGCTGGAGCCGCTCGCGCGAGGGCGAGACGGCAAGCGGCGAGGCGATGTGGTTGGGCATCTTGACTCTGGCTTTGTTGTTTTCACGGGTCTGGATCTGACGTTGAGATGGTGTGGTGGGGTTGGGTTTCTTTGAGGGAAGAAGTCAGCCTCAGCTTTTATATATGTATCACACAAGGGGCGATGGGTGAGTCGCTACTTACAGTCGATGGTGAGTGAGTGAGTGATTGATTGATGGTATGTGTTTGGCGTGTGTGTGGTGTGGGTGACTGCAGGTTGGTTCTGATGTCTGACAGGATGCGACCGTTTGTCTTTGTCTTGAAGACCTGATCTTGACGTGGCCAGGAAGGTTTGGAAGAAAACCGGAATCTGGGGAAGCGGGAGGACGGTGAGGGAAGGGACGGGGTGAGGATTAAATAAATACGGCAGCCACTGACTGCAAGGTGTGTAGGTGCGCCTTTGGTGTTATGGTGCCGGAAGTGAACGACCAGGTAGCGTCTGCGTACCCGCAGCAGCACGTTGTCACTGCTTTCGGCTACCCAACAACTCGTTGGTGCTTAGGTGTGGGGGATGGTACGGTGTTGGTCCGCGGCGACCCCAGTCGGTACCTCAGGTACCTCGCCTTGCACCAAGTGGTCGAGTGGTACCACCACGTCGGGCCTTCACCACCCTCCCCCCCTCGCTTTACTACGATAGGAGCAGGTTCTATTCAAGGATTCACCAGAAACAGCAGCGGAGGAAGACAAGGGACAGGTGGCAGGCTGCGCTGTCGAAGTGTGGGGGGAGGTCTCACACACGTACCGTCTTTTTCCTGTGTGCAGTTCTGTCTGTCTGCCTCAGGAGGTGACGGGTTGGCGCCGTTGGTCCAGTCCATGTCCAGTCCATGTCCAGTCCATGTCCAGTCCATGCATGGAATGCTGTCGAGAGAGCCTGGAACCCGCGAGCATGAGACTGTTCCACAATAACATCGCACAGAACTACCGAGTGGAAGGTGTATCGCCGCTTTGGGTGGAGAACAGTCAACTAGCGACTTTTGTGTCCTCGACCCCCCAAAAATGGTGGACACGACAGGGTCGGGAGACTGACTTGCTGCCAGGTGGTGAGACTGGCATCCCTCGGTGCCCGGTGAAGCAATCGACGACCTCTTGCTACATACGTACCACCCAGGTGGACTAAAAGTACATGCCACCCCCCAGCCCACACATCTGGTCCTTGAGAAGTGGTTCAGGAGGCAAGGGGAGTCGTAAGGATACCAAGCCTAGGTGTGAAATCCTGCGCGCGCCCGGGCTTGCTCGGAGATTCTCTGGTTTGTGCCGCCCTCAGCTTTGGAATTCCAGGCCTCGGGTCACGGCAAGGGTGCCTGAGACCTGGGGAACTGTTTCGGTGTGGTCCAGGGCCAGGACAGAAAATCCGTTGGGCATATCATTGCTACTGTGCTGTATTATGCACGGTACAGCAGTGCTGTTCACAGACCGATGTGATGATGGGCAGTTGGTATGACCGACCTGGGCGAGGGAGTGAAGGAGCGATTTGGGTGCGAAGGGGGAGGAAAGGAGCGTGGCCCACGGATCGGGTCTCTGAGCCTCCTTTCTCGCCCTCCCCCCACCCTGCCTATCCTGATGTTCTGTTTCTATCTTTTGCACATTGCATCTTGCCCCCCTTCCTTTCCGAATGCAAATGTGACTTCATATGTACTTGTATTTCTCTGCCCCCAAATTCAGCCCTGCACTCACCTCAGGTATATTTGTTTTGTTCCTTTTTGTTCCGATGCGTCGACTCGGTGTAGGGAACATGTCTGTCTGTAACCTGCCGCGTAAAACGTGTATTGGACTCCAGTTGCCTCCGGGGAATGGGCCGGATCTTCCACGCGGCACTGGCAGCACCTTGCAGTCTGGGACGAACCTTGGGGCAGAAAAAAATGCCCACGATGCCTGCCCATGGCAACACCAGGCCGGCATTCCGATCGACCGCCCTGTTTATTATTATTGGCGTGTGCAGAGGGGGGGTGTGTGTGTGTGTCTGTCTTCCCTTTAAAATTACACCTTCCAGCCCTGTGATGAGCCAATGCACTCGAGCACAAAATTCGCCCGTCCCCCCTTACACCACAGCCGTGATAGTTGATGTTCGTGAGCATTGGCAGGTCTGGGCGCAACTCTGATTTCCGTTTCTGGGGCTTGCAGGGCGCCCGGGGTACAAGAGTGGCCAGGAGCCGCTGCTGTAACCCCCGGAATTCCCTTCCCTGACAAGCCTGCGAGAGATGCGAGGGAAAATGTGGAGGTTGCAGGGTCCCGCCGGCCTGCAGGTGAGACTTGTGGGGGGCGGTTTGTGTGGGGACTGGGGGAATTTTCCTCGCGCTGCAGTGCCCTACTGCCGCCGTATGCAGGTGTGCTCTGGGGTGTGTTCTGGGGTGCCCTCTGGGGGGACATGTTCCACTCCTTCCAGACCACACCCCTGTGGCTTCTCCCGCATTGTTTCCCACCCTTACACCCCTACATATCGGATCCAAGCCGTCGACGGTGTGATTGATGCCTTGACCTCAGCGTGGGACGGGCAGCTGGGGGCTGGCCGGCTGGGGCCCGTCGGATATTCCTCATGCCTCTTTCAATCTTTCTTTTCCCGTGCTCACGAATGAGAGTTGCAGCTTCAGGGGGCAGCCACTTGGGATCTCACCCGGTATATTGGCCCGGTGCGACCTCAGACTTCTGTCGGTGAGCGACCAACTTTGCCAACTTTCAGTCTCTCGGGGCTTCTCTTTGTCGTCCTCCTCTCGGTCCATTTCGGTCCAATCGCCCGCTGAGGGTGCATGGTTACTGGCCTGTGGCATGGTCTTGGTCTCCCCCAAAGAGGCCCGTCTGAGTTGGCTTGATGAACTGGCCATGCCTGCCATGTTGGAGCTTCATCGTCCCACTCAATGCCTCCCGTCCTTGGGCCTCCTTCCCTCAGCCTGTCCAGCGTATCATCCCACTTCCAACGCCGCGTGGACTGTGCCTCCGCCAGTCCCGGGCAGGCAGGGCAGTCTATTTGGGGCCCGTCTCTGCCGCGCACCTCTCACCTCTGGAGGAAGGATCTCTGAAATCCGGGGAAGGGCTGCTGCGCCCACGAGCTTAATCCAGCACGCCGATCTCCAACATCTCATCTCAGCCTGCAGCCTGAACTGAACTGAGCTGAGCGGATGAGCTGAGCTGAGCTTCACCCGCCGTTGCATTCCCCCTCCCTGCCAGCCTGCCAGGCCTGCCTCCTTTTCCGAGCGTGGGGGTTTGAGCTCTGCCCACAGCGCCACCTCCTGGGGGCCACCGAGACATGCAATCTCACCACCCCCATTCCTGCTGGACCCCGGCTGGCATGACCAGCACTTCCCTCTCCGGCCTGGCATCTTGAGTATACAAACAACACATCTCAGAATCGGGGGCTTCGCCTCTGTGACAGGCATGATGGGCAGCTCAGGGAACAGCGGCCCAGTGGTCCAGGCCCTACAGACCGCTGCAGAGATGTCTTCGACCTCAAATGTCTGAGATCGTCTGTGAGTCGGTGGCAAACATCATCATTTCTCAGCGGTCAGCTTGGACCTGGCAAGCCCAAGAGCCCGATGCGCCAGCACGGCGTCCGATTTACACCGCGCCTTTCCGTTTCCTCCTTGTCTTTATTTGCCTGGGCCGCCAAATGTGACGTTATACAAGTCGGAAACAAGGACCCCAAGTGTCAACATGTTGGCTGCCGGTTGCTTCTCAGTACCCCCCCCCCCGAAAAAGACAGGACAAGGGCCTCACTTGGGGCTTCATCACTCTTCCACCAAGTTCGTGGGTGTGGGTTGCTATTTTGAGAACATGTTGCGCGGGCTATTTGATATGGGAAAATGTGTGAAAGCCTACCATGCCTTGGTCCAGTCTACCATCTTTACACGCACTGTCATAACGTTCTCAGTATCTCCCGTGGACTGTCAGGGCTGCATGTGCTCGTCATACTCACACAGACACAAGTCGAAAGCAGGATATGGTCATCGTTGCAGCGGACCTCCGCAAGGCTTCGATCGCCACGATGACTTGAAAACCGTGCCCAGTTGTTCATCAGAGAGGGTCGGCGTCCTTCACTTGCTTGTCTCCTTGATATTTCACTATTTCCGGTCAAAGCATGCCTATGCCCGCGCTGTCCAGCTGATAGGGCAAAAAGGTATTGCGTGCGCCAGGCTCACTTGATCGGTTGCGGGCAGACCTATCATACGGAGCGAGCCACCATCGCTTGTTGGCAACATTGCTTGCCTGACCGTCAAGTATCAGACTTGTTTCCTTCATGGGGGTGCGAAGCTCATCGGTGCCCGTGACCCAACTGCCGTCAGCCGGTGCTCAAAGAGGCTGAAGGCGATGCAAAACATGACTACACAGAAAAGGGAGTAATCCCCGGTCGTGTACTTCCACACTCAGTTCGTGACTTCTTGTTGATCTGCAACCGAGCATGGAGATCACAAGCCGCTCATGCCTGGTCGGTGATCCATCAGCATTGCAAAGATGTATCCAAAACAGAGAGCGAAAGATCGCCACATGAGCTAGATGGTCGCAGACATCGCGAGCGGGCATGAGACCCTTCCTGCTTCTTGACTCACGATGGATCTAGGCTTTGAGAGACCCACAGTCAGTTTTAAAAACCCTGCAGGGTGTCAGATCTCGGGGTCTTCAAGTCCAGAAACATGTTGGGATACATAGGTTCCCTCACGGCCGACCCAATTCGGTGCTCGTTGCCTTGTCACTTTGATTACTGCTGTGGCCGTCTTGAAAAGATGGAACAAGTCCACGTAAGACGGCCTACATCTGATTTATAATCGGCGTTGCCACCTCGTCGATTAGAACTCGGCTGCTTAAGACGCCATGCACGTGTAACACAAGCTTCTTGGTCGGTGAGCTCCCGTCTTGGTCATCGGTCGTCCGGCACCTGGGCGCCAAGGCCAGACCTTCGGGACGGGGCGCTGCGCGACGGCTTCTTGCGAGCAAACGACAGACGCCGCCAGTGCATCCGGCCTGTCGATCAGGTGCACGCCACAACAGAGCTGGCACACCTTTCAGCCCGTGCCGTCGGTCTCGATCGTGTTCCTGCATATAATCGATGAGACTTGTACATGCGCAACTTGAAGCAGGAGCTGGTAGGTATCATGCCTACTCCATCGATATCAGTGTGGCCGGGTACCTCCGTGGCTTCACTATCTCCTCACATTGCCTACTTCCCAATGCCCCGGCAAAAATTGTTTGCTCTGGTCACACCTGATTCTACCAAACCATTCTTGGTGTCGTTTAACAGGCAAGCCCTATCAAGGTGCAGAGATCTGGCTCTGCTTACCATTCTACCGTCGCTCTCCTAATGAAGTGGGCCTGTCCGGCATTCATCTGAGACGCGTGCAAGGCGCCGTCAGATAGCCACGTTCTAGCGCGGCGTCCAGCTGCCGGAATCAAAGCCATGTGGTTCACTATTGACTTACAATCGGACGACGCAACGTCGCTCTCGACGGAATCGCCGATGGGCAAGCACCCGCGTTGTCTTCCCACCCATTCTGGCCGTCTCGGGGCCCTTCCTAATCTGCTCGTCTGGCTGCCCGTCCCCAGTCTCTGGAGATAAGCAAGTTAAGCTTCGCGTCCGCACGATATTACGTGACATTTACCTCCCAATTTGGTCTTTAGGCCCGGGCCCGTCCGGCGATACCCCGGCAAACCCCCTCTCTCCCGGCCCAGGAGTCTGGGTGTTCGTCCTCTTGCGCGGTATGGCGATGCCACCTCTTGCGCGGAGGGAGGCAAGTAGACATGGGAGGTGGGGGTTATCGGCGCATTTTGATACGATGCTGGGCAATTTGACTTCACTCGCTTCTGTATAGGTTGGAGCGCGAGAGTCAGATCTATGCCTCCCTCCACCATAGTTCCGAGTCTTTTGTTTGTAGAGACTCGCTCGTTCTTTCTCTCCTCCCATTCCGACCTACGGATAGCTAGTCCTCTTGCCCTCGTACTTCACGGCTTTTTTGCGTGACTGTGTAGCTGGGGAGCTTACCCCAAGGTCGCACACTGCCAGAGGCACCATCTACTCCTTCAGTCTTGCACGAATCCTTTCTTTCTGTCCACAACCAAATGGGTACCCCCACGGACAAGATGCAAGACGAAGAGAAATATCCAGTCGAGCCCAAATTGGTCGCCGGATCCAGCGATAAATCCTCGGCCAGCGTGGAAGATGAGGTACCCCCATATATGCGGGATACCAGCAAGAAGGGCGTTCTGGCAAAGCTGCGCGGGTGGGAGGAGGCCTTGGACCGGGAGATCGGCGTCGAGACCCATGGCATATCGCGACGGCGACCCGAGGACAGGGACCCTGCGTATGGGTCGTGGAGCAACCAGGCCGTGATGTTCCTGGTGAGTACTCCCATGCGAAGCCACTGCCGTTCTGTGCAAAATCAGTAGCAATATACAATTCTTTGTGAGATAGCCGGGTACTACGAGATGTATAAGGCACATACGTCCACCCACACTCATTACCTTCTCAATATCCCAACCATGAAATATCTACTAAGTAAATCTTAGATGTGGATGTCCGCAACAATGAACCTCAGCTGTTTCGCGACTGGGTTTCTTGGGTGGGAGCTGGGCTTAGACTTATCCAGAACTATCACCATTACAATATTCAGCACCCTGCTTGGGAGCGCAGTCACTGTAAGTCAGAAACATCCTATAGGGCTCTCAGAGGGAGACCTGCGGAAAAAGCACAGTTTGACTGATAGCAAACGTAACATAGGGCTGGTGTGCAACAATGGGGCCCGGTACTGGGCTTCGACAGGTGTCTATCTCGAGGTATTCAATAGGTTGGTGGCCGAGCAAGCTGATCGCGGCGCTCAACGTCGTCGAGCAGATCGGATGGTCCTCGGTCGGCTGCATCACAGGCGGGCAAGCCCTGGCGGCCGTGTCAGACGGGCGGCTAGGCTCAGAGCTGGGCGTCGTCATCGCGGCCGTCTGCGCCTTCGTCGTCTCCTTCGTGGGTCTCAAGGCCGTCTTCACCTACGAGAAGTTCGCCGGCCTCGTGCTCGCCGTGGCCTTCCTCATCATGTACGGCTACGCGGGCGCGTCGGCGGACCTCGCGACGCCCGCCCTCGCGGGGCCGACGCTGTCCGGGACGGCTCTGACGCTATTCGCCGTGCTATACGGTTCCTCGGCGTCGTGGTGCTCCATAGTCAGCGACTACTACGTCGAATATCCCGTCGACACGAGCAAGTGGAAGGTCTTCCTCCTCACCACGCTGGGCAACAGCATCCCGACCTGCCTCGGCATGATCCTCGGCTGCATCTGCGGCTCGGCCCTGAACAACAAGGCCGACTGGCTGGAGAGTTATGACTCGGGCATCGGCTACCTCATCCAGACCATGGTCCGCCCGGTCGGCTTCGCCAAGTTCCTCCTCGTCATCCTCGCCTTCTCTGGCATCGCCATGACGGCCATCGCCATGTACTCGGCCGGCCTGTCGGTGCAGCAGTTCGCGCGGCCGCTGGGCGTCGTGCCCCGCTTCATCTGGACGTCCATCATGTTCGTCGCCATCATCCTCCTGGCGCTGGTCGGTCGAGACCAGCTGCTCACCTTCCTGCAGAATTTCCTCTCCCTCCTGGGGTACTGGAACACGAGCTTCTTCGTCATGCTGGCCGCGGAGCACTACTTGTACCGCGGCGGGCTACGCTGCGGCTTCCAGGGCTACGACCTCGACGCCTGGAACAACCCGCGGCTCCTGCCTTTCGGCTGGGCCGGCGGCCTCGCATTCGCTGCGGGCATCGCGGGTGCTGTTGTTGGAATGAGCGAGACTTTCTATGTGGGCGTGCTGGCGGCCAGGATCGGGGATAACAGTGGGGATATTGGAAACCAGCTTTCGTTCCTGTTCACGCTTGCTGTATATGTGCCTGCGCGTTGGGCCGAGAGAAAGTTCACTGGGAGATAGATCATGTCTACATGAATAAGGGAAAGACTTTGCAAGGCATGCCGCGGATCAAAGGCTGATTCAGAAAATTATTATATGCAGTTCAAAGTAAATCATTGGATAGAAACCAGACGCTTGGCTGTAATATCTTGTAATCTCAACCACATACCAAAGCGCCAAGTAGCAGGTAGAGTATGCTGCGTATCAGGAACAGGGAAACACAGGTAAGTTGTGGGGGGTAAATGAGAAAGAAAGAAAATCCATTGAAGCGCTTGTAGTTTCTCGTGAAGGACGAAAGTTTCTCAACTGATGTACGTCGTTATCACTGGTGTGATATGAACTGCGTAAGTGGTAATGCTCACTCAACGTTTGAAGGCTCGTTCGAGCTGAAAATGTCTCCTTGCTTAATTGTGTTAGCATACCGACAACTTCATAGTCTATTTTACGGCCGTGGATATCCACGCGAGACTCAAGAAGATCAACACGTGTATAAAGATTTCTCAACTCTGCAAAGCCTTGGACAATGCGAACAAGGCACTTGAAGATGCAGCCTGTGATGCCCACCGTTTGGTGAGCTGGACGTTCTCGTCCTTTGCTTTGAGATCTTGAAATCACACTCGGATTTGGCAGGTCTTGTATCAGAGTATTTCTGCAGGATTGATGAACCCAGCCACAAGCCCTCCCAACGAGGACAATGGCGTGTGGTACCAAGTTCAAGATACACGGTATTGTTAATGATACGTGCTGGACGATACGTAAGTCAAGCGGCCCACATTCGGTCCACCCCCTGATTCGGCCCACGTTTCCCACCAAAAACACCAATATTTAAAGCCATCTAACTCAACCAGTTAATTATATACAAATTTCAAATAAAAATTACATAGAGTTTATATATATTAAACCTTATTTTCAAATTTCTGATTTTACGAGTATTTTACGTATTACTATATAAAAGGTATAAGTTTATAAAGCCCTTATACTTTAAATTCTCATATTTAATTAAAAATAAGAAATATAACTTTAAAATTAATTGTTTAAATAAATCTTAATATTTAAAATATAAATAAAAACACATTATAAGTTATATATATTATTTTTATATATAAATAATTATTTTAAAAAAGGTTATAAAATATATAATATATAATATTATATTATATAAAGTAATAAAATTTAAGATATTAACATTTTTATAATCTTTTTATATATGTTAACGCTATCTTATAAGGGTATAAATTTATAAAGTTTATTAAATTTAAAAAAAAAATATAGTTTTCCTTATATAAACTTTTATTAAAGTATAGAAATTTAAGGTAATATAGCTATACTTATTTTAAATATTTATAATATATTTAAAATGAATATAAAAATATACCTTAAATATAAGTAATTTATTTAATCATTTAAAAAGACTTTTAAAGTATTAAGAAATATTAAATAATGTTATGGGCTAGCCTTGGGTTATCTGCCGTAAGGTGTTTAAATGGGGTTTATATTTAAAGTATAAAGGAAAAGGTTCATTCCCTGTTTGCATTCGCGCTAAAGCCTATTCTTATAGGGCCAAAGCCCACTAACTAATTACAATGGGTAAAGCCCAAACCGTAATATATCCTTCTTCTTTAAATCCCTATGGCAGGCCTTAAAAGGTAGCTATATAATAAAAAATAAAAAACACTATAATTTAATTATGAATTAAATATCGCTCTTTACCTAGCTATTTAATTATACCTTAGCGCCTCTTAATTATGCTAAAGGCTTAGCCCATTATTTATAATTAATACGCCTTAGTCCTTATAATTTAATATATTAATTAAAGCAAGCTAATAAAAGATAATTATTTAAGCATAAGCTAGTAGCTAAATTAATAGCATTTTTATAATCTTTTAATGTAAGCCTTTTATATAAACTCCCTTACTTAAAACCTTAAAACCCGTGGATTTATTATATAATTCATAATTAATTAGCGCTTAATTATAAGCAATTTGCTTTATTAGCGGGAATTTCCTAGATTTTAAGTATTTTTATAGTGCTAAATTAGCTAATATATAGCTAATTTGCTTTAAGCTTAGGTTGGCGCTAAGCTAATATTACTTTTAAGCCCTACCCTATAAAAAATTTTATGCCCCCTTAAATAAACTCCTTTCCTTTGCTAATCTTAATTAATAAAAGCTATATTCTTATTTTTTTGCAACGATTAGGGTAATTATGCTTATAATGGCTAAGTTAGCTATATATAAAATACTTAACTTTGCTTATTAAGATTGCTATAATATTAATATCCATTGCTTTACTATTTTAAAGTTAAGTATTATCCTTTCCCGCTATAGCGTTAAAAACGTTCTTATATTACCGTAAGGCAAAGCAAAAGGCCTTAAATATATTTAGCCATTCCTTGCAATTAAGCTAAGCTCTTATTATAAAGGTTAAGCTGTTAGCCATTAGTAGTATTTTATATTTATTTAGCTAACTTTAAGTCTTTATTATATAAGCTAATTAATTAAATTAAGTAAGAAATTTTACCATTTCCTCTTTATAATGCTATTATAACGTAACTAAGCTAAGCTTAATATGCCTTTGTTTAAAAGAGTCCCTAAGCGCAAAGCAAACCTTTTCTAAGAAGCTTTCCGGCTGCCCCTTAAATATCTTTATAAAATTAATATAGGGTAAAAATTAATTACAGAAAGTTTTTAGCTAATTAAATATATAAAAGAATTAAGCCCCTTTAGCATTAATTGCCTCCCTATTTATTGCAAACTTAACCCTTATTTCTACCAGCTAAGTTATTAAGTATTCCTAAGATAAGAGTTTCTTTAAATAGAGAAGGGCTTAATAAATTACCGTTATTCTTTTTAAGTTTCGCTATATTAGGTTTTATATAGTTGCATTATAGGTCTATAATATAAGAAGACTTTAAATATATATTATGAGCTAGCTTTAGGTTGTTTACTATAAGGTATTTAAATAGGGTTTATATTTAAAGTGCAAAGGAAAAGGTTTACTCCCCATCTATACCCGCGTTAAAGCCTATTCTTATAGGGCCAAAGCCCATTAACTAATTACAATGGGCAAAGCTCAAACCGTAATAAATAATAAGGTATAATCCTTAATAGCTAGGTTTATATAGATATATATTATTCTTATAATTATGTATTTAGTATATAGATTTTTTTCTATATACATTATATAAAACTGTAGCCTTAAATAAATCCTTATTAATACATGTATTTAATTAGTGGAGATGTAGGCTTCTAAAAAGTGAGTGTTTTGGTGGGAAACGTGGGCCGAATCAGGGGGTGGGCCGAATGTGCACCTTTTGACTTATTTATGTAGCCTATGACGATTCAACTTGCGAGAGTTCCTAGGAGGCCCGGTCACTCGTGAGGAACATATCATCAAGCTATGTGAACATTGAATTAAGGAAGAGCTGGCACTAGACACTAAGAAGGAGACAACATTGAGAGCGGTCGTTGGCACGATCTTGTGTGCGAGCGACCAAACGTGCGTCGAGTCGACACGAAGGCAACACAATTACAACCAATTACCGAGAGTTCGGAGGCGCTAAATTCCAGTATTTTACTATACCTAGGTACTGTACTATGCAGGCAAAGCCCCGGAGCTATCTATCCGTGTGCGCACTTGGCGATCGGCGGTCGGCCAACCCCACAGTCGAACGAGCGGAGCTCATTAGGTCGTAAGTTGTGCCGAGGCACGTCTCGACGGACGAACACCGGGGCCGGGTATCGCACCCCTTGTTAGAAAAGGCAACTACCTGCCCTTTGTCAGGCCTTCCGGAAATACGCTTCATGTTCACTTACCTCTCCTAAGACTTGTAATAGAGTAAACTGCCCAAAATGTCAACAGAACAGCCAATTATCCTCTATCACTACCCCTTCTCGCCATATGCGAGGCGGATAGCGTGGTACCTTCAACTGCGCGGCATCCCGTACAAGCAATGCGTGAGATCACCCTCATCCCAGCCAACGTACCTGAACATGCACGGCTAAAGTATGAGAATAGACGCAACCTCCAATTATGCCGCGACCGGATGTGGCCAAACTGGGAATCAAGTACCGCCGCATCCCGTTAATGTCCATCGGCCGTGATGTATACCTAGACACACGGCTCATCCTGCAGAAGCTCGAGTCATTCCCCGCCAGCGCCCCGAGGCTCGGCGCCGCGGAGAACACGGAGCAGCGCGCCACCGAGCGCCTCCTGGAGGTGTTGAGCGTCGACGGCGGCGTCTTCGCCTGGGCGGCGTCCCTGCTCCCGCGCGAGCTGCCCATCTTCAAGGACCCCAACTTCCTGAAGGACCGGGCTGATTTCATGAGCGGGAGGAACATGCTCGCTCCGAGATCGCCAACGGCGAAGCCCGAGGCCCTAAACGACATCCGTACCGTTTTTGAGCTCTTGGAGACGACGCTGCTCGCCGACGGGAGGGACTGGGTTCTGAAGACTGAGGGGCCGAGTCTGGCGGATATCGAGGCCGTCTGGCCACTTCACTGGCTGAACGGGCTGCCGGGAGCCATGCCGTCCGACTACATCTCAAAGACGCAGTTTCCCAAGGTATTTGCGTGGATCGAGCGATTTGACAAGACTGTCAATGCAGCGAAACAGAAGCTGGGCAAGGTACCTTCAGTGTCCGGTGAGGATGCGGCGCGTGCTATTGTGCAATCCTCGTATTTCGAAGGCGCCGTCAGGGAGGTTGAGCAGGGTGAGCCGCTCGTAAAAGCCCTCGGGCTGAAGAGGGGCGACAATGTTGTGGTATTCCCACTTGATTCTGGATCAACACATAAGGACTCGGGGGTTCTCTGGAGCCTCGATGGCAAAGAGATTATTTTCGAGACGAAGACTGACCTCCAAGGGTCCCCAGCGATTCGGGTCCATGCACCTCGACACGGCTTCCGCATCGTTCGCGAGGATCAGGCTTCTCACCTCTGAGATAGTGAATGGTATCAACTTGGTTTAGATTATGGATGTAGTGGCTATTCGTGTGATGAGTGTCCTATCGAATCTGTGTTGTGACCTGGTGAAAAAAAGATTCGGAACCGCGTCGCATGCCCCAGGACCTTGTTTAGGACGAGGCTGTATGTGCGTGCGAATTAGCAGTAAAAGTGTGAGAACGATTCTGCCAAGGATTTATTAGATATTCACAAAATATGGGCATCTAACATTGCCTATCGTGGACCAAACCAACTCAGTCGTTATCTGACCTTATTAGGTGCTTGAAGTGTATCTAGAAGGCGAGCCGAGACAAGGCCTTAGGGCCGACCGGCAATCCCGACCTAGGCGAGACGGGACCTAGGGAGTTGAAGCCATGCAAAGCGGAAAGGCATGCGGAGCCGCATGTGGCGATGACGTCTTCTAGCTGCTGGCTTGGAAGATCTGATCTGTCTCGCCTATCACCGCGCGCGCGTGGTCTTCCAGGAATGCGCCAGCAGTTATCCCCGAAAGGCGTCTGTCTGCAACACCGAGTGCTTTGTCTTCGTGGACTCAGAGACTCGGCTCTCGTGGACTGATAGGACAGACGCTGATGGGCCAAGTCAAGATCTCAACTTTGTGTCGCCAAGGAAGCGTCCCCTGCGCCGGGTTGTGCAGGCAGGAATAGAGTTTGACGCACACCAGCTGGCAGTCTGGCAGTTCGTACAACCCCGCCCGGGTTCGAGGGACTGCCATGCCGCCAGGCCGCGTGGTGTCGCGACTTGCTATGCGCAATGGCCCTCCAACAGAAGCGGGCAGGGAGGGCAGAGGAGCTGTTCAGCGAATGCCGCCCGAGCTTTCCCACCAGCAGATCCTAGGCGTCGCGTAGTCTTCTACATAACAAGTCTGTGGTGTGGACGTGCTGCAAGCTCCGGCATCCTGTCCGTCGTACTCCAACTTGATTGGGCCGGCGTGCAGGCGACAAAGGTGAATTCCATGCAAAGGGATGTCTGTCTTGCGTCATAGGTCGGGATGATGTGAGGGTGGTCGCTTGTCAATATACAGTGTCCAATCACAGTGTGCGACGCCAGCAAGGTAGCGGAGGCGCGAAGTCCAACGCATTGGCAAGGAAGACACGAAGAAGATTAAGCCAGCCTTCCACACGTACGTGACCCCGAGTTGTGCTCGATCAGTCGGCGAGGTCTTGATCGTGGAGTCGACACCGACTTCTTCCTGCTGCGAAGGGGTCTGGAAGGTCAAGGGGACGGAGAGGAGGCGCTGCCTCGGCGCACGCCGGTCTGGCTGCGGAGGCACACACTGATTGACAACCATCGTGATCCCTGGTGCCGGAGACGCATGCAGAGTGTTTCCGCTCTGCGCAATTTCAGAACCGAGTAGGAGACAAGGCTCCGGATTGGTAGAGGCCGAAGTGGGGGTTTTGTCCTTTGTCACTCGATTCCACTGTGCGCCAAGCCTGAATGCTGTGATGATCTTGGAGGATTCCCACTCCACCGACGCGCCTGGAATTCCGTGACAAAAACAGGACCAGACTGTGACCGGGGATTTCCAAATCCTGGATGGCCTTGGGCGTGCAGGAGCTTGTCGTCCGTGTTTCCCGTCGGTGGCTCGGCCGGTTGGGCCGGTCAAGAGCGTGCCAAGCTGGGTTCGCACCAAGTACTAGAGATCGAGATACGATCCCAAGGCAGTGGCCTTCGTCTCCGTCCTTGCGCTTGTGCTCGTCCCGATTGCCACGCCCGCCCACGACGGATCGACCGCCGTTGGCAGCTCGGACCAGGATGGATGGATAGCAGTGTAAAGGGCTGTGTGATGTTGGAAGAGATGATTCGCGTCGTCACGTCAAGGTCAACATCATATGATGGTCTAACTTCTCTCGTCTGGGGATATTTGTGCCGAGTTGGATAGTGTTTCCATTCACAGCGCACCCGGAACCGGGTGCGGGATCGCAATTCGCACGGAGCCGATACAATGGTTGAAAAGGGGGTTGCACTTGCGACATGCTTGTACCGTTACCTGACGGCCTGAGTGGCAGAGAACTCCAGCGACAAGCTCGACGTCGAGCACGACAGGGCGACAGACACGACAAGCGCTGAGGAAGCCATGCAATGCTTGGTTCGGCCGAAACAGCACAGGCAGACTTGAATATTGGATTTCCTATTCTGCTAAATTGCGGCCAGGTTGAGCAGCGACGGAGATGGTGACCTGCAGCGGTGCGAGGCAGGCGATGGGTGACCCGGCAATAATGCGAGACTGGGAGTCCCCGCCACAGGGATTACATTGCTCCAGTCTGGATGCTTTGTAATGTGGAAACGATAACTTTGCCTCCCGTTTTCTCGAAGACGTGGAGCACGGCACTTTGTACTGTACATGGCGGGCGGCGGGCAGCCACTGGCAAGAAAAAGTATCTTCCCTGCTCCGTGTTGCACTCCTCTGCTAGGCCCTGTCAGAAGGGCTGGTGGCTGGCCCCATTTCAATCTCTCGAGTGGCAGGAAAGGCAGGAGGAGCACGAGGGAGGGAGGCCGGTGGCCCTGGGTGGGCGAGCGAGAGGAGGGCAGGACGGCAGGACGGCAGGAAGCAACGGGGGTGGGACACCGGGGCCCGTTCCTTGCCATTTATTACTGAGCCCACTTCCCACACCACGTCATCGCCCCAAATCCGTGACGTCTTGTTTTTTTCTCTTCCCTCAACTCTTTTTTCCTACGCACCCAGGCAAATCGATCGCACGCCCACGCCGCGCCTGCGCCCACAATCACCACCACACCGGACCTGGGACCTGGATCTGTATCTGGACCCGGACCTGACCTTGTGCTGCACGCATCCTGCATCTGCACGGCCACTGCCCACCCGTATTTCTGTCCAGGAGGTGGCATCGTCACTGCCACGTCGTCCCACCACCACCATTGACGACCTCCTTTGCCTGCCCATCCGGAGGTTTGTGAGACAGACTGCACGAGACAAGGACACAGAAGAAAGCAAGAGCGCCAGACAGATAACAAACCGTTGCATTTTGTGAACTCCCAGACCAGCGAGCCTAGCATCGTATCTATCCGTCTATCGTCCGTCTATCATTCAGTCACATCAGTCCATCAGTTAGCCAGCCAGCCTTAACCAGCCGGCCTAACAGACCCGGCCGCCAGTCGCTCACATTCCCTCGGCTTGTGTCACTCTGCTCCTCCCGAGGAGTGACCTCATGAGGACATTTTAACTTTCTCCCATCTAACCCACCTACCTCCTCTTTGCGACGCTCTTTCTTGCCCATTTCGTCATCGCCCTCACCCGCCCTTCCTCGTGCCAGATCATTCAATTCCTCGACCACAATGGCTGGCGATAGCGACTCCAAGTCGCCCAAAACAACCAATGCTACCACAAACCGCCCAGGTTAGTCATATGCAACCCCCTCAATCCATTCTGTCCGTTCCAATCATCATCACCGCCGTCATCATCATCACAATTCATCACCAGCCGTTTTACCACGGTCCGCCACCACCACTTCACCACCCATCACCATCACCATCACTGTCACCACGCACTTGATTCCTCCTGCAATCAATTGGAATACCATGCCGACGAATACTTTTCCCACATCTAGATGCCGCGGCCGACTCCAAACCTTCAGAGATCGTAGCGAAGACCGAACCGTCCAACGGCGAACCCGCTAAGCCACTTGCGCCACCTCCCCGTCCCAACCAGGCGGCGAAGGGCAACACGCCCGACTACTTTGGCCTGACAGGCCCCGGAGGCTCGTTGAACCAAGAGCCCAACCCCTTTGAGAGGTCATTCGGTGGTGATCCTACACTCGGCGCCAACGGTGGCCCTCCCGAGACCCCAGGAGGCACCAAGTTGCCTCCTGTCGCAGCCATCACCTCGCCGTCGTCGCTCCTTCCCGGCACTGGGTCGACGCCCTTCAACTGGGGCGGTGGGTCGCTGCGCACCGGGCCGCTCAGTCCAGCCATGCTCTCAGGCCCTCAGACCGACTACTTTGGCGACCAATTCCGCGGTGGCTTTCCCACGCCCAATGAGTCCTCGCTTCGAACTGGTTTGACCCCTGGCGGGAGTGGATCTATGTTCCCTGTGGTTGGAAGCCCTAATACTGCTGCCATCTTCAACCTCGCCGGTGGTGGTGCCACACCAAGCACTGTTGACTTTCACCGCACGGCTATGAGGGCGGCTGCCGCTGAGCGTGAACAACAAGCCCAACAACCATTGCCTGCGACGTCACAGCCACAGGAAATCAGCAACGGTGCACCGGCCGTCAAGTCTGAGGCCAAGCCCACTGGACCTTTTGATAACCACGACAACGACGCGGCCAACGGTCTGTTCATGCTGGCACAAGGCAGAACGGTGCCCAGCAACAGAGCCAGTATCCTTTACCGCCTCAGCCAGCAGACCACGGCCACCCGGCGCCTGCTGTCCAACATCCCAACCCCAACATGAACGGTAACTCCACTCAAAATGGCCGAGCATCTCGAGGTGCTAGTGAGGCCGCAAGCGCGCAGTCAGACGAGAGCGAGCATGCCCGACCCATCACCAGGGGTAAAGGCAAACGCAACTCGGGCTCGGGAGCTGCCGCGACAAACGGCAGGCGGAAGGCCGATGAGGCCCCAGCCAGGGCCCCTGCAAGCAAAAAGGCGAAGACTAACACTGCCGATGCCCCGCCATCCGTCGGATCTGACGAACAAATGGATGATGACTCTGACCATGATGACGCTGGCGGAGACAACAAGCCAAAGCACAAGATGACCGAGGAAGAAAAGAGAAAGAATTTCCTCGAGCGTAACCGGTGAGTAGAACAAAACTCAGCCTGATGAATCTCGTTAATCCGGATGCTAACGATGAACAGTGTCGCCGCTTTGAAATGTCGCCAGCGCAAGAAGCAGTGGTTGGCAAATCTTCAGAACAAGGTTGACCTCTATCAGACGGAGAACGACCAGCTGACACAGCAGATTGCTGCACTCAGGGAAGAAGTTGTCAATCTGAAGACGCTGCTGTTGGCGCATAAGGACTGCCCTGTGACGCAACAACAGGGGCTCCAAGGTGCTTACATGGCTGGGATGGAGCCATATAACGCCCAGATGAACCCGTACGGGATGGCTGCACCGATGCCAAACCACCAGATGATGCCTGCCCAAGCAGGTCAGCGTCGTTTCTCATAGCGGAAGGGGTCCTCGAGCGGGATGCAAAAGTTTCCCGCTGCGAGAACGGAAGGCCCGCGGTTTGGTTGTAACATATTCATTTCGTCACGGTGACATTCCCTGGCTTAGCGGGCATTGGCTGTAAAAAGTATACGGAGCAGTCCATCACAAGGGGACAGGGGAAACCAAGGTGTCTTCTTCACGGTCCAAGGGCATACATACGGAAAAGGGGGCGTTCTTGGTGTGGTCTGCACTCTCTTTCGGTGGCGTTCGGGAGGGGGTCTGGGATGGCCTGGATTCTCAGGCCTGGATATATGATATTGCACGCAGTATCGGCTACGCTTACTGTCGTATCTTCGCGCGAGAATTCTGTGCCTGACCTCGACTATTTGATAGCAGCATATGGCAAGTCAAGGTCAACAGGACTCAATTATTTGGAGCTCTACAAAGAAACAACAATAAATGTCTTACTGCAGCCTATGTAATCGACTCAAGTTATCGTTAGAATTGGCCTCAGTAAAATGCAAGGAATTGTGGCAACTGCCTTGTGGCTCTTCTGTTCTGGGAATGGCAGCTCCAAGGAAAAGAGTACAAGCCCTCGTCGAAAGAGTGAAATCATACCTGGACTGTACTATGTAGTAGGCTTTTCCCCGGTGGTAGGGGGGGGGGGGTGGTGTGGTGTAATGTCCCCACCTGCAGGCCGTTGCTGTTCGGCGGGTCTCGACAGCCCGTTTTGGCCTAGCGCTGGTCTCTTTCGTTGTACTAGCAGTAAACAGTCGGCTTTTGGGGGAAGAGACAGACACCTCTAGATGGGGGCAGGCCCGTTCCCGCGGCATATTGATGGACCCCCAGCACCACTGACCTCGCAAAAGCACGAAAGCCTGCGTCGCGAGCGCTCAGCATCGATTATAAGCGCGCAGAAATCCCGGCATCTGATGTGCAGTATTGAAACACACGACATTCCGAGAATCAATTCGACGATTCGACGCGTCTTGCAGCGCTGAGGGAACAGTCGCGAGGGGCACCACCGCCTTTGGCCTCTGACCCGCGTGCCCATAGCGACGACCTGCAAACATAACACGCGACGCCGACGACAACATACCGCCGCCATCCCTATACACACCCTCACTGAATGCGCTCCATTCTGAGATCCCGTCAATGACGACCGTCGTGCGGACCCGGCACCCTCTGGAAGCATTGAGCATGAGCAATCAGTCTAAGCCCAGCCGGACAAGCAAGCGCCGTGCGGGTATGTACAGCTCCAGCTTATGGCCGGCGATTGGATGAATGATGGTTACTGACGATGCTTCTCGCCGTTTTACAGCGAACTCCGTGTATGACGAGCAAGATGGCGACTTCCTCTTCACGCGCGGTTCAAAGAGACAGAAGACGGTGTCATCCCCAGCGTCCCCGCCCGCTCCAGAACCAAAACCAGTAGCAAAAGCTGCAGCGAAGAAAGCCCCAGGAAGACCACGTAACGGCACCAAACGCCCTGCGTCATCGCCGCCACCGCCAACGAGCAAGGAGGAGGAGCTACCTCTTAGGACCTCTAAACGGTCGACACGGAGGAAACTCGATTCTTCATCGCTCGCGCCAGATAAGCCATTGGTGGTGCCAAGGAAGCGCCCTACGCGGAGGACAAAGTCACCACCTGTCGAAGACATCGCCGAGGAAGAACCCGGGCCGGAACCAGTAACTGTACTCGCGCCCACATCTGCGAAGCGAACCAATGGGACTAGACAAGCATCCAAGGATGATAGCGCAAGGAAGGGCGTTCGCAAGAGCACACGCAAGCAACAAGCACCACCGGTGGAAGATGACTCGCAAGCGACGCCCGAGCATGTTGACAAGTCCCTCGAAAGAGATCCGAATGCGCAGAAGATAGCACTGCCGTTTAGCGACACCCCTATCAACGACCGGAACAAAGATTTCCGCAGGAACCGGGCCGCAGGCGCAGGTGGCGGGCGACGGAGCAGTGTAGGGCTGCGAGGGAGGCGGGCCAGCTCTCTGATTGAGAGCGGTCACAGCGCGATCCCGCACCGAGAGGTTGGCGCGTCGGAATTCTTCAAGCATATCGAGTCAGAGGGGCTGAGCGAACCAAGAAGGATGAAGCAACTTCTGACGTGGTGTGGGGAGAGGGCTTTGAGCGAAAAGCCGAAGCACGGGACAGCAGGAGCGCCCGCGGTGCTGGGTGCTCGCGCGATACAGGACGCACTGTTGAAAGAGTTTGGGTCCAAGTCGGAATTCTCAGACTGGTTCAGCAGGGAGGATGAACCGTCTGCTGCTGCTGCTCCAAAGAAGCCTGTGGTCATCAAGCCAAACCCGATCAATGTTGAGCATGAGGAGAAGATTGCTGCTTTGGAAGCGCGCATAAAACGGTAGGCGCTCCCGGTTCGACTGGCAACTCTGCGGGTGCTAACGAGACAAAACAGATTAAAGGAAACCCGCAAATCATGGCGTGCCCTGCAGGCACCTCTACCGCAAGTTTCACCTTTGTACCCAGAAGACGGCGATCCCAAGAAGGCGCCACTACCAGACACATCGCTTCTCGACGCAGAAGAGGTCAGAATGCTCGAATCTCTGACGGACCCGTCCTCGTCATTTGCACACCTAAAATCAACCACAAGAACGCGGCTGCAAACTGTCCAGTCGGGGGTGGAATTTAAGGTCGACCATCTCGCGGACAGCGTGCATAAGATGGATTTAAGAGTAGTGACGGCGGGAAGGCAGGCAGACAAGGTCCTCGCGTTGAGCTCGGAGAGATTAAAGGAACGAGAAGAGAAGGAGCGGCAGGCGGCGGGCACGAAAGCACTGCCAACGATGGAAGTGTTGAGGAGTCTGAGCAGGATATTGCCCGAGAATGGAGGATAGGCTCGACCATTGGCCATAAGCGCCGCCACAGGAACAAAAACCTAAGCCTGAGCCTGAGCCTGAGCCTGGTGTTTCAGGGGAAGAAGGTAGGCGGCTGGATGGCATCCACATACTCGCTCAGCATGAGCACCACCGTCGCACGCCCCCATGCGATAACCAGCGGATTGTCTTTTCCCCGGGAGTGGTTCCACACGATGTGACGACAGTTTATGAAAGGAGAGTCAAGGGTTGGTGGAACCTTTGTTGGATGTGCTGAGCAAATCCGGACTGCAGCTCCCCTTGACCCAGATAACCTGGCCTGGGGGCGACAAGGCTGGACTATTCTACATTGTACATACTGGCCTCCTAAATACCCGCACACAAATGACAATGCTACAGCATGACAGTGCTGTTGAACACCTATGAACCCGTCCTTACTATAGCGGTTGTCGGACCGCGCAGATGCGTCTGTCCGTCCATCCGGCATGCCTCAACAGCCGAGGCCGCAGGACTATCACAGATTCCAGCATGTGCACTCTTCAACTCCAGACCCAAGGTAGTCCCTGGCCCTCCGTATCGGGATCATTTCCTCTCCCCCAGGGGAGGCATGAACGCCATCCCCTCCGCCTTCTCCCTGTCGTTGTTCCCCAGCACGCCGGCCGCGCTCCTCTCCTTGACGTGCCGCCGCAGCAGGTCGAGGACCTCGCTGCCGCGCCACCGCGCGGGCACGGGCCTGAAGGCGGGCCTGAAGGTGCCGATGGTCTGCGCCCACTCGCCCTTGGCCGGGCTGGCCGGCTCCAGCTTCTCCCTCTTGCCGCCGCCCGCGCCCTGGTCGCTCAGGTACGGCTCCGAGTTTTGCAGGCCCGCGGCCGGGGTGTTGCTGCTGGGATTGTTACCGTCCTCGGGCTGCGTCGCCCAGTAGTAGATGTCCCAGTCGTTCTCGTCCAGGAACCGGTCGTACTGCGCCATCTGCTCGGGGGTCATGCGCGGCAGGTAGGCGGCCGCGAAGGTGCTGAGGAGGAGGTCCGACTCGAGGGTGCCGCGCTTGCGGGACTGGTCTGTTGGTGCGTGTGATGGCACATGTCAGCAGGATGAAGCACACAGGCATAAACTAGGGTGGAAGAAGTATACCCCTCCCACCACTGGGGAGAGTACAAGGGCGGGCGACGAGGAATCATCACGTACAGGTTAACCTGGCACGCATCGTCTCTGCGTCCTCGCCCGTGCGCCGCAGCGGCTCGATCCTGAACTTGGCGCCCTCGAGCTCGCCCACGCCCATCTCGTGGCCCGGGACTGGGTCGAAGGGGCCGCTGTTGCTGTGCTGCCACCGTGCCGGCACCGCTGAGGCGACGACGGGGCGGGCGCTCAGGATGCGCCGCGAGGCCGGGCGGAGGGCGCGGGGGATGGACATCATGGTGGGGGACAAGTTGTGTTTTCGGGTGATATCTAGTGTCTCCGTGAGAACAATTGACAATCACATTCAGTATCGTGGGGGGGGGGGATGCTCGGAATTGGAAATGGTTGTCAAAAGAATGTAAAATGTCCAACCCATGGTCCAGTGCCGTCATAGATTATCCACCAAACTACCTAGGTACCGAGGCCTGCCGTGATCCCGCCCGGCGCGTTCTCAATCTCGGCATCGGGGGCCCAGACACCAGCAGGGATCATTCCGCTGCGGGTGCTTAAAACTCCTCGGAACAGGTCGCACGGACCGATCTCGTGAGAGGTCTGACTTTGTGCAATTGGTTTCACTCCGAGATGGCGAATGCAGCAGACGGCCAAACACCCAGTGAGCCGACACATCTCCAGCCTGCCAGAATTGTCTCGACGTTGTTCAGCTCAAGGGCGATATGTAAACAGCAGATCAGCATCACCCGACATTTCACACTGTCCTGAACAGTCCATCAGAGTTCAGGTAGCCAGACCATGATCTGTTCATCTCGTAGCTATCCACCATTCCGTGTGTCTGCCGATTCAAGTGTACATATATCTGAGTAACTCCCATATGACCGTGACCGACTGCTTTTGCCCCAACCATATGCTTCATGAACTCCGGGAATCATAAGCCATCGTGCCCGACGGTTTCTCACTTTAGATAAGGTGCTTGGACCTGGACAAGAGAGCACAAGAATCAGTACTGTGCCATAGAAAAGATACAGGGCAGGGGACACGGACCTGAAGTACGCCCGCAGGTACAGGATCTGCCAGACCCAGAGCACGATCAGGATGAAGGTGGTGCAGAAGCCGAACCACTTGACGCGGTTGTTGGTGCTCTCGTTCGTGTCGCGCAGCTTCTGCTCGCGCGTCCGCAGGTAGTCCATCTCGCCCACGACCTCGGAGACCATCTCCTCCATACGGCGAAGGTCAGCCTCGACCGGCTTGAGCTTCTCAGTGGCCTGGATTGCGGACCAGTCCTTCGCGTCGGCGCCGATGTCGATGTCGAGCTCGACGTGGCGGGTCGTGTCGCCGACGTTCCTGGCTGTTGCGGGCTTGTGTGTCAGCGGCGTGTTTCTTATAGTGGCAGTAGTAGAGCTTGGTGGTAGCGGTTGTTGTGGTGGTGGCAAGCATTGGGGGGCAGCAGCGTACATCCTGTCAACAGGTTCTCGAAGCAGACATCGAACGCGGCGTCGGCGTGGGACGTGAAGACTGTCCTTTGCTCGCCGGCGACGTCTTGTGGCCGGCCGTACTCGTTCCCTACGGCATCACGGATCTGTGCATTGGCGACAGCAGCTGTCAGCATCATTCAGGACAAGACAAGGTCCTGTCTCGCAGCAGGACAGGGACGTCGGCGGTGACCAGAGCGACTCACGTGCATGTTCACCCGCATGCCATCTCCTTTGGTCCCACTGACGATCGCCGTCACCACCACCAATGTGTCCCTGGCGACGAAATTCCGTATGCATCGTTCTTTCTTGCTGTCGTGTGACTGTGATGTTGCTTGCAGGTCGAACTTCAATGCATTGGCGCAGGCGATGAAGAGGACCAGGCTGCAGACGTACTGCAGCGATCGTGGGAGCGCCATGGTTGTTGTGGTGGACGCTGTTTGTGTTTGGGCGGGAGGGAGCTTCTTGAGGGACAGTTACAGCCTGGCTTTCTCGACAGCGTTCGATACGGCCCTTACTGTAAAGGTGTCGCGTTCACTTACGGTCTAGCTCAATGCCAGGGGTAGCTCCCTCACCCCTGGCCTATCAGGGCAGCCGTATCAACATTAGTGTGGGGCCGATTGCCCCTCGAGCCTTGCCCGACTCCAGCCTTGCTGCTCCATGCTCCAGTTCTTTGTCGCTGCTGCACTCCTCTACCCGACCGTTCAACCTTCGCGACACCACCAGGACTAGGGATAGAGTCAACACAGCAACGCACCAGTGGAACCCAGAACAGCGCATTCAAGATGCCGAAGTGTAAGACAACTCCCAATGCTAGACACGTTATCAGCAGCCGTCAACTAACACGCAAGTCTCCGTACAGTCTTCTGCGACTACTGCGATGTCTACCTCACCCACGACTCGATGAGCGTGCGCAAAGCACACAACAGCGGTCGCAACCACCTGCGAAATGTGATAGATTACTACCAACGTGCGATACACCTGCTTCCCTCCCTCAGTCCCTCCAAGCATCACATCTCATCGCGCTAACACCCGAGTTCTTCCCGCAGAGATCGGCCACGAGAAAGCCCAATCAGTCATCGACTCCATCACCTCCTCCTACGCCGCCGAGGGCCAGGCCCAAAACAACCCCTTGCTGCCCGAGAACCAGCCCGGCGCCCGCGGCGCGTTCCCCGCCGGCATGCCCTTCCCGCCGCCCTTCCCGGGGGGCATTCCGCCGCCAGGCTTCCCGGCCCTGCCAGGTGCTGCTGCTGCCGCCGCCGCCGCCTCCGCACCGGGCGCCCCGCCACCACCGGGCAACTTCCCCTTCCCGCCTCCCGTGCGCCCCGGCTCCAACCAGGCCTTCCCGCCGTTCCCCCCGCCGCCAGGCGCCGGCGGCGCGCCCAACCTGCCGCCCATGCCCATTCCCCCGCCGGGCAGCGCCGGCGGCCTTCCGTTCCCACCGCCCGGTGGCCTGCCGTTCCCTCCTCCGGGGGCTGGAGGAGCCGGCGCGCCGCCAAACTTCCCGTTCCCACCTCCTGGTGGGTTCCCTGCCGGCATGCCGCCTTTCAACCCTGCTGGTGGTCCTCCCTTGGGGCCTCCTGGAGCAGCGCCGGGCGAGGGAAGGTGATGATGGGAGCGTTTCGTTCGAGAACCGGTCGTCAGTGGAGCAGCGGTACTGTCAGTCAGGGCTTGGGAGACCGAGACTGCTGTGTGTTCAAGCATTATCTTCGTGCGCCGTTGGTCGGTTGAGCTACATGCTGAAATGGCATGGTTCGGGAGAATGGCGTTTTGGCGTTGGGGAGCACGGTCGACACAGACATCAAAAGGGAGACATGGAGATTGCTGGCACGTTCAAGACGAAAGGAAAGGTGGTAATTCACATGGTCGCCATGAAGTCCGCAGTACAGGAGATCCTCGATGGACGGGCCAGACAGAATTCAAGGCTCCCTCGACAAGCAACGCATGGTCAAGGATGACAAAGCTGATACGCATGTCACTCTTTGCTTCGCTTTTTAGGCGGGCGGATCGCGTGCTCAGTTGTACAGTTTTCAAGAAGAGTGTGAACCAAAGCGTCGTTTTAGCAGATATGTTCCCATTCTTCCATACCCAGGAACACGGAATGAGATCATCCTAAGCAATTCAGGCTCCAGAATCCATCACCTGAGCGGAGCGTGACACAAACTTCTTCGTCAAAAGGCCGTTAGGTATCATTCATCAGCTGCTAGTCAGATACAGGGAAAGGCTATCTATAGTATACAGCAGGTAAAGGTCCAGGTCATTCCGTCATCCAGGTCATCCACCCGTGCCAGCTTGACATGCTCAAAAACAAGAAAAGGGAAATCGAGACACATAATTCCAAGGCGCTCTGGCTCTCCTCCGTAGCTTTTCAGTGAAGCAAAATATGCAAAACAAGGGACAAAAACACGTCAGAATTTCTTTTCTGTATCCTGCCCCCTCTCTCTGCGCGAAACATCGAGAAAGAGAGCCTAATGTGGAAAGCTGTCGCTCATACTGCCTCACCGCGCGCTTGTCGTTGTGATAACCATGTTCATGAGGGCCCAACGCCAAAGTCATGGTCCCTTCCCATCCATCGTCAAGTCCGTCCTCCGTCGCCCTTTGTACATCCTGTCGTCATATTGTCCACAACGTATCTGTGTGTGGATGTCGTTGCGTCGTGACGTGGAGCGTATAGGTGGGACCCATCATCATCAAAGAAAAGCCTTGGTTAAAAGAAAAAGTTGAAAATCGTCCGTCATGAAAAGTAAAGTCATAAAAGTGAAGCTCTTGGTGTAGATGTCTCCACGCCTCTTGCTTCCCGGGCCATGCTCCAGCCTGCTTCGACATGGAAAACCGGCCAGTCGCTCCGGGAATTTGCTGCGAATTGCTACAGCTTCAATGGCACCCATGCTTGCTGTACCTGGCTAGGACGCTGGCCATGCTCCAATGAGCTGGGTACTCCCATTTTCCTGGTTCAACTGCCATCAACCTGTTTGGGCATTCTCCGCGGCTGTGAGAACGCGCTCCGATAGCCATCCCGGCGGATGACATCAACCACGCCGTCACGAACCTCCCGAGGGCCAGATATCTTCTGCCGTAGCTCATTGCTTCTTTTCTCGCGTCTTTTATCGCTTAACCGCCTAGTCAGGGCCCCCAAGTTCTGAGACATGGACCACCTTCTAGTCTCAGAAGTCCGAGGAGGAGTCGCGCGATCTGCACTTCCGTTTCCAGTCGTACCGACATGTTGGCCCCTTATGCTGCCCAGGCTGTTTGATCGGGACCAGAACAGTCGACGGCGCCCGTCTCCATCAGGTGCGGTCGAGGGGCGTTCCGTTTTACTGGCCTTCTTGCGAAGGGAGCCCACACTTCCGCGGTGCTTGACCACGCGCAAATTTCCACTAGGGGTCCGTCTGATTGTCCTTCTGTCCGGACCGTCGGTGAAGTCGTCTACATCTTGGAGAGGCATGATGGCAAAAGTCCGTTTCATGCGCTCACTGAGGCTCCTCTTCGGTGGAGGGGGCCGATTGTCAATGGCCGGATACCGCATGACCTCTTCGTCGTCATCGTCCATGTCGTACACCCCGTCATCAGCGTAGTGACTCGAATAATACGATGGCCGCCAGTCAGGGTGAAGTCGGGTCTCATCCATGGGCTGTTCGTGTGGGAGCGACTCGCCGTATGACTGGTCCACCTCATGGTCGTCCATAGTGCCTTTGCGTATGTTCTTGCTCAGGGACAAGGTTCTCGCCAGAAATCCAGGACGAGTGTCACGGTTTGGAGAAGGCCCGTAGGATGCGTACGAGTGCCGCCGTTTGTTCAGTGCCCGACGCACTAGAGAAGGTGCCCGCATGGGCTTGTCATCCAGCTCATCGTAGAAATTGCCTAGCATTCTGGTCTTCTCCTCTGCAGGTGTCAGGCCGGAAGGAGTCGCAGGAATGAACTTGATGGCGGGGGGCTCCGGAGGCTCTCGAGGGTTTCTCAAGGGAGAGTCGACACTGTCCAGAGTAAACGTTGGCTGCGCTAGAGGTGTCATAGGTTCCTCGACGGAGACTCCATCGACCTCTGTGGTCGTGATGGTAGGCCGGTCCGGCCTCTCAGTGGATTGACTCCCGGGATCGCCATCCGAGCTTTCAGACGGCCTATGATCAACCATGAGAATAGACCTGTTCTGGTGAGGGAACATGCTGATTGCCCTGGCTTCCCCGATATCCGCTGCCGATGTCCCATTCGTTTCTACAGAAGCCTGTGAAAACGGTGTTGCCTTGGCGGAGAGCAGCATTTCTCCGATCCTCGACGCTGACTGTCGCGGGTGATGGGTTTCAGCTCGATCTTGGTCATCATTTGCTGGGATATGTTCCAGGGAAGGAACGGCGTGCACAGTGACTACCGGCGGGTGTCTCTGTTCATCGCGACCTGTCGGCTCCACTGCGGCACGACCTGTTGCTGCGGCTGCAGGCTTTGGGGGAATTCCGTTAGCTTGCACGGCATTATGAGCTCGGAGACTCTCCGCAGTCAGTGAGGGAGCCCGCGAACCATTCTGCGACGTGTCTCTCGACTGGCTGCGGCTAACAGGTCGACTCGTCGGCGCGGATAAAGAGGAGGACCTTTGGGGAACAACAGGAGGAAAGTCCATGGTGCGCTGATCTCCAGGCGTTGAACCATCCGACTCTGATATTGATCGACCACGCCGGGGTGGGCGGTCAAAATAGGGAGTCAAATCTTGGCCATTTGGTAGCTTATCAAGAGGCACAGACCCAAGACTCTGACTCTTTGATCTCCTGCTGTCGGCTGACCGTAACGAGCGCTCCCGGCTGCTGGATCTGTTTGATGAATGTCGATCGGGCACGACGACGACCGGGATGCCCCCATTCTTCCAAACGTCGCGACGAGCCTTTCGGCTGCCCACAGAGTTGACTGTCGAGTTGGATGCATAGCTCTCGCGCAGTGCATCTTTGCTCTGGTCTGCAGACTGTCGTCTGGATCTGACACTATTCAGAGTCGATATTGAGCCCACAGGCGACGGTTGCCAAATTGAATCGCGCAAAGCGTCCACTCGCTTGACGTGACGCAAGGTTCTCTGCCGACGCGGAGGAGTTCCGACCAGAATCGCTTCCACTACCGTCGAAGCAGCCGATTTGGAGGACATTCCCGAAAGCCTCCTGATGTCCGCACTTGTGGCTGCATCCACATTCGCTCTTTCCGGGGCTGTGAAGCTTCTCGCGGGGTCAGGAGACTCGTAGGTGAGAATTCTACCCTGCAGCGGGAAGGCGCGCAGAGCTTTTGTGGCATTCGTAGGTGAGACAGTGAAATCGTCCACAACCTCGTGTTGTCTTTCATTGACATGCGCGCTGGGCCGCCTTTTTCGCACAGTCACATTCCTCATAAGGTTGTCATCCCATTCCTGTTCGACGTCATTGGGCGAGCTCCCGAATTCGCCGTCAAACGTGGTGAAGTCGCCTCTGGCCTTGGGCGTGGCGCTATGCTCGTCCGCCAAGCTGGGCCCCAGGCCTAGTCCAGAGCCTGAGTGGTTGTGCGGAGTAGTCTGCTTCTCGTGGCCGTTGCCATTGGTGTAGCCTTTGGCAAGCCGGACCGTGACCTCGGACGTCCTCGCAGATTGCGCGGCTGGACGTAGTGTGGACCGGCCGTCCTCTTCGTCTGAAGGCTCGGGGCTCTCCCTTGCAGTCTTGAAGGATTCGGTGCGTGACTCAGTGGTACCTTTCGACGGTATTCGATCGGCGAGAGCCGGGCGCAGTATCAAAGGTCTGGGCCGGGTGGCACTCTGCGGAGGTGTTACGTCGGGTGTGGGAGGGCTTCGTTGATTCGGTGGGGTGCTTGGGCTGGCCTTGGAGGGCACGTCCTCGGAGCTTTGGGCTGGCGTCGCGAGGGGGCTCAAGCTTGAGAGAGGGATGGAGTGGCTGCTGGAAGACGTTCTGGAATGCGCAGGTGGAGTCGGTGGGAGTTCCCCACCACTTATCCTCCGGCGTTGATGTCGCAGTGTATGGCTGCTTGCCACGAGTGAGCGGGGCTCGATATACGGAACGGAATGAATATGTGGCAGTCTTCTTACCTCTGAGCCCCCGCGCTGGGTGTTCTCGCCGAGTCCGAGCCGCCGGAGAAGCTCCCATTTGCGCTCCTGGGATGCGGGAGGACCTTGTGCCTCTTGAATACCCTCTGGCTTCTCTGGCTCTCAGGGCTCGCATCAAAATCATGTTCCGACCCGGGCGGCACGATATACTCAACCCCGGGAATTGCCATGGTGCTAGAAGTCGAGAAATACGGGGACCCAGCCATACTGATTGTCATATTCAATATTGGGTGCTCGCGCAGCAGGGCTTGCCGCTGCAAGGTCCGTGGCTTTTTGTGGTCGTCGTTCTATACTGCGGCTCGATGAATTCTGTCTCGATACGTTGGTTGCATTGTGGTGAATGATAAGATAATGATACTAGGTCGTGAGTTATGGTTATGCTCCCATGCGAAGCAAGCTGGTGGTGATCGAGCCCTGAGCCGCCTACGGAAGATGCGACCGGCTGGCTGGGCTGGCTGGCACGGGCCAAGAAGACGTTCGAGACACACGAGACCCGTCCAACGTGGCTTTCCCTGGATGAAGCCGTGGTCCGTCGTCCCGGGGCAGCAACAATGGCTACGGGGCTCCTAGGGTAGCCGTGGGTGATGCTGGGTGCGTGGCCGAGAGAAGGGCGCGAAGGGAAATTTATGTCATGCGTTGTAACAACGAAAGGGGGGAAGAAGGGAAGGATGGTGTCGGAGAGGCTATTCGCTAATCGTGCATCCGTCAAAGTCGAGGCGTAGGCCAATAAGGGAACAGGTAGCGTTGGAAAGGCTGCGCATGGCTGACGAGGGACAGGCCAAAGTTGGAAAGGAATGGCTGACGTTTCTGGGAGATGGGATGGAGGATGTGCTGAGTAGGCAGAAAAGGATGCTATTACAGCAATACTCGCGGGTTGCCCCCAACTGGAAGGAAGTGCCGCAGCCGACGACGACACGAGACTTGGGGGAAGAACGGAGATGGGAGAGAAAGGGCGGGAGGGTGTCCAGGCTGGTGGTGACAACCACTTGCGATGCGGATGCGCACGTCAGGTCAGGCGGGGAGGGACTGAAGTCACTCACTCCCACGCTCAATCCGTCAGTAAGTCATGGACGACAGTGCGGAGCGGAGCGGTGCAGTGCAGTGCGGTCCAAGGCACTCGCGCAGTCTGCCATTCAAAACAGGGAACTTGGGCTTGCCAAAACGAGGGGCTGGGGACCTGAGGGCCTGATGGGGGCAACCTTGGGGTACCTCCGGTCTCTCTGGTCGTTAGCAGGCCGGGCCGAGCAGCAAGCCCTGCACATTATGCTACGCTGCTTCCTTGGATGCACGCTTGTTGAATCCTCCATGAATGCAGATTTCTGTCCCTCCGCGAAGCCTGGAAGTCGAACGGGCAGAAGCTCAGACCTGGACATATTTTATTGCAGGATCCAAGCGTTAGAAGTCGATGCAAGGGCCCAGGTCCCAAATGGAAAAGGCAAGATCGTCGCCTCCCGGTGGGAGCTTGGGCCAGGTGCGCGTGTCAACGACGACAGAGCAATTGTTCGACGCCTTTACAATCTTGCTACTCGGCTTCTTTCCTCGCCCCTGTTCACTGCCAAGTACACGGCAAATGGAAGCCACCACAGCAGGAAATACCTGTACTGCCTCCCACCACGACGCGGCTTTGGGTGGTGTGTGGCCGCCCATTGCCCACGACGCTTCTGCAAATCATCAAGCCAACGGCCTCTACAGGCAAACCCGTCTTCTCCTTGGCCAACAGCTCGCCAGCAAGCCGGCAGGTCTCTCTATGTACCATAGTACACACTCGAATGCAGTGGCCCGCCCACCTTGCATCGGCGCGAACCCCATCAGGCAAGTCCAAATGCGACCACACTCCCGACTTACCCATCCATTCGTTCGAGACCTGCACGCCGACTTGGATAGCTTGCAGCCAACCAGGCGAGTAGCATCACCCGCGCGCTCACCTCCTACTACGCACCTCCAGACGGGGGCGTGTTCCGGTGACAAAAGATCTCAGACCTCAACAGACGCCCCAGCGGCCTCAAGGTCAGTTAGTTGTTGGGGACGAGCAACGGCCATGGCATTTCCAAGACATGACCATGATGGTTGAAGTTCCCATGAGCGACTGTCTGGTGTGCTTGTGTCTGTCTGTCAGCCAATGACACCACCAGTCGCTCAGATTCTTTGAACATGTAGACATTCCACTCGACAACACACTCACAACATCGAATCGAGACCACGTGGTAACAATGCAGAGGAGACAAAGTTTTGACTTACCACCGAGCCCGAAGTTATCGGATGGGATGGGTACCTTGATGGCCGTCCCTTCCTTCATAAAACGCGCGGCTAGGCGCTATCCATTCGCAGAGGTTCAATATCTTCGATCTCTCCCGGTCCCAGGTTACACAGCAGCTTTTAACTTCTCTTTGCGGCGCGGGCCTTCCCTCCCGGCTAATGAGCTTGCTGATTATGCATTATATCCTACGACAATACCGGAACAAACCGTCCACAGAGGATGAACAGCCGGCCAAGGCACATCGGGACGATATCTAATGTTATGCTGGTGAAGGCAGCGGATGGAATCGGACATTGAAAGGGCCATGCGACAAGTTTGCTCCACGTTACCGCTTGGCATCAGGCTGTCTCGTACTCATCCAGACCCATGGAATCTCTCAATCGTACCGGCTTGCACTCGGAAATGACTGAGCAGAGAGACCAGACAACAGGAAGTCCGTTGGGGCATCATGCGTCCAGCTGAGTTCGCGCACACGTTCTGGCCTGTAGTTGGGTCGGTACCGGTGCGTGCCGCCATTGGGAGCGGTTCGTTCTATTTCTTGTCACCTCTTTCTTCTCCGTTTGAGGTGCTTTTTTGTCCCAGCTCAAACTCGACACTCCCTCACGAACTCGCATTTGTTGACACATGCCAGTCTACCCAAGTGGGCTTGTGTGGAGTGGGCATCGTTATGTGGAGCTTCGTCCCGAATCACGGCCAGTGCCGAGCCGGTCCGGACGTTCGCCTCGGGAGTGTCCCACTTGCTTAAATTGATGACGGCCGCGACGTGCGACGAGCCCTTCAATTGACGACCAGGCATCGAGGCTCTCTGCGCTGTTGAAGTATATCATCAATGTTCATCGGCAGTATGAGCCTTGGACTGCCAGAGCAGCCGATGAGAGCACTTGTCATCGAGCAGCATCATCACTGTTGGCCAAGATGCGGTCTTATCTTTGCTTTCTCCCAACCCCACATTTGACGCCGTTGAAGAAAACCACGGAACCCCGCCAGAACAACGGGCATGGCTCTAACACACGTCATTCATTGATGCTAGCTCAACGTTGCGGCTGGCCGGCCCATGGGCTAGTCGGATGGTTTGTCGGTTCCTGGCATTGGAGTCAGACATGCCTACAGTTTCTATTAGGTTTCAAAACACCTCACCCACGCAGCATGACCCGGGGCTCGAGGCCTTGGGTGAATACGGCCAGCTTCATCCATTGGGCAATGCCATCCTGCGGAGGCCATGCTATGCCTGGACAGCTGGCAGACCACTGACGCATGTCATCTCCATCATGATGTGCAACTACAGTACTATCTCGATGCCCCGCACTTCAACGGCCTTGACGCTACCGGGCTCGGTATCTCCAAGGAAGTGCCACTCGTGCCAATGGACGGGACTCCGGTACGGCCAGCTCTTTGCCCGGCAGCTTGGGCAATCCATGGGATCCCCTTGCCGCATTACTACGTCGACTGACTAGTCGATTGGTCTGGCCACATGAATTGGCGATGCTGAATGGTCAGCGGTCAGCCTGGAAAGCATGGTGGTGATAAGCTACCGGGACAAAGGTGCTCCATCTTGACCGCAAGTACGCGGGCATTGGAATGTGAGGGCAAGCTTGATCATAGCTCCAGCACAATAAAGCCAGGCCCAAACCCCAGCTTTCCAAGATATTCTTCCGCAGCTCATATCGTGATCTCCTTGCTTGACCAACTTCCCTCATCCGTTTCAAAATGCTGTCCAAGACCTCACTTGCTCTGATTGGGGCTGCCGTGGTGGCTGCACACAGCAGCCATGGCCCTCAGAGTCCGATCTCGGGACCCCATCAGTCTCTCTGGTACAATACTATACCCGGCGATGGAGGCACACAGGTACGTCATGCAAGGGAGCATAGACCCGAACATCTGGTACTAATTGCTTTCCCACAGGCCGACTCTGTCTTCTCCGGCATCTCGACCTTCGGGCGTCTGCCATATGCCCAATGCCTGTCCCCTCAGAGCGATGCGAAATATGACATCGCCTTCATTGGTATGCCACCCACGTTACAGCCTTCCTAAAGCCGTCAAGTGGAGCATTGGCTAACCAGCTACCACTCCGAAGGTGCCCCTTTCGATACCGGTACTTCATACCGCCCAGGAGCACGTTTCGGCCCATCTGGCATCAGGCAGGGGTCACGAAGGTTGAACCTCTAGTATGTGTTGCCCGTTTCAGCCAGGACAGTGACATAACAGTTTTTGTATCTGACCAGAGTCGGCTTCAGCGGAGGATACAATGTTCCCCTCGACACGAACCCGTTTAGCAGCTGGGCCTCTGTGCTCGATTGCGGCGATATTCCCGTGACTTCGTGTGTAGCATCTTTATTCCCGGTGTCCTACTCCTTTGTATTAACAGACGTGTGTCACAGGTATGACAACACATGGGCTCTTCACCAGATCGAAGAGGGTCATTACAGTATCCTCTCCCGCGACCCAGCCACCGACGCTGACAAGTTCGGCCCGGCAAAGAAGGGTAAGACCCTGCCCAGGGTGATCACGCTCGGCGGAGACCACACCATCACGCTGCCCCTGCTGCGGTCTATCAACAGGGCCTACGGGCCTGTGTCTGTCATCCACTTCGACTCCCACCTCGACACCTGGCGCCCCAAGGTCTTTGGTGGCTCGCCGTCTGAGGTCGCCAGCATCAACCACGGCACCTACTTCTACCACGCTGCCCAGGAGGGCCTGCTGAAGAACGACTCGAACATCCACGCCGGCATCCGGACAACACTTAGTGGGCCCTCGGACTACGACAATGATGGCTACTGCGGCTTCCAGATCGTTGAGGCCCGTGAAATTGACACCATTGGCATTGATGGGATCATCAAGAAAATCAGTGCGTTCAACAATACCCTGTCATAACTCCGTCATGTCCATCACGGGCTACTGACATCGTGTAGGGGAGAGAGTCGGGACCAAGAACCCCGTGTATCTGAGTATTGACATCGATACTCTGGATCCTGCTTGTAAGTCTGACTTCTTCCCTGTCACAAATAGTGAATCGTGTGATCACTAACGCTCTGGGAATGCAGTCGCCCCTGCCACGGGCACCCCAGAGACTGGCGGTTGGTCTACGCGCGAGCTCCGGACCATCCTGCGCGGTCTCGACGGCATCAACCTCATTGCTGCTGACATCGTCGAGGTTGCCCCCGCATACGACACGAATGCTGAGCACACGACCATGGCTGCCGCCGATGCTCTGTACGAGGTCATGTCGATCATGGTGAAGAAGGGACCCCTGAGTAAGACTGTGGAACAGGGCAAGGAGCCGGAGTTGTAGATATGGAGTGTGGGCAAGGGACCATGAAGTTGAAGCTTGACGTTGGTACATAGGTGGCTGGAGTTGTGTAAGGAAAAGTTGGCGTTCCTCGTGACGGTAGTGGGAGAAACAAGCAGGTGACGGGATGGATGTATCCATTGTTGTGACGCGAAGGTTCGGCTTCCCTTCAAGAGGCCTGGCTACTGCTAAAAGTTGTCTCTAGACCTGGACTAGCCCATAAAATCCATGGTATGTGGCAATCGAAAGACTGTATTGCCGTGCAATCTACCAGTCACTCGACTTCTCGTGCATGTGTTGGCTTTCATGATTGAGGCGATGTGGAGACGAGCAGCTGGAATTGAACAGGATTGAGAGGCCTGTGGTATAGTGGGATGCAAAAAGTCTGGCCCATAGTTGCAAACCCACTCATAAAAAAGCATTACACATAAACAAACCCTTTAAATAAAAACTTCTTTCCTATAATAATTATAGCCTTTGAAAAACATTCTTTTTTATTAAAAATATCTGCAAACTATAATATTTCTTATAAAGTTAATTTAATTTAAAAAAGTATTATTCTTATTATTATAAATTATAATAAATTTATATATTATATTATAATAAATATATATATATTAATATTAACATTATTTAAAATAATCTTTATATTAAAATAATAATAAAAGCATAATATAATAATAAGAAATAATTAATTTATAATTAAGTTTGCTTAAGAAAAAAAATAAAAAAAAAGAATTATTAAAAGTATAAAGTAAAGTAATTTTAAAGATTAATTAAGTTAATAAGATAAGTTAATTAAATAAGCTTAAAGGGCCCTTATGCATAATTAACCCCACGGCCTTAATATTATTACTTATTATAAAAAATTATATTTAAAAAAGTAATTATTTAAAATAAATAATAATAATAATAATAATCTATTCACGCTATTCTAAGCTATTACTAGCTAAAAACCATTTAATATATAGTTCTTTTGCTAATTCACCCATAAGGAAAAACCATGCTAAATAGCTAGAAAAAACCCCTATGCCGCAACCTTTTTGCAATAACGCAGCTACCTATCCACGCTACATTAAGTAATATAAGCACTATACCTATACTTAAAAATCCTTAAAAAGGGAAATTTTTCCTTTTACCTTATAACCTTTTTATAAGGTTTTTAACTTATTTATTTATTATTTCTTAAATAAAAAGGTAATAAAAAATTATTTATATAAGTAATATAATTTAAGCTAAGGAGTATAAATAGCTGTAACCCTTTATTTTTTTTTTTAATAATATATTATTTCTTAAATAAGTTTTTAATTATTAATAACTTTATAAAGTACCTAAGTATTTTATAGCGGCATTATAATCCCTTTATAGCTTTTCCTTAATATTTTTTAGCTTTATATCTTTATTATTATTTTTATAATTTCTTTATAACCTTTATTATATTAAATAATATTAAAAATATAGCTAAGGCCTTAAATTAATTTTTTTATTTTTACTTTATAACCTTTAGCAACTTTATTAAGTTTTTTAATAAAATTAATAATAATAATAATAATTTTTAAATAGTTTTAATATTTTTTTAAAAGCATTATTATATTAATATTATAACCCTTAAGAAATTTAGCTTTAAGGGCATTACCTTAATTATTATAAAAAGCATTATTAATAACTTTATTATAACCTTTTTAAAGGCCTTTAAGGTAATATTTATAAATATAATTAAGCTTAATTATATTTTAATTAATGTTTAAATCTTTAAAATATTAAAATAAATTCTTAATAAGTTTATTATAATTATTAGCTATTTTCTAGCTATTATTATTACTTAAGGTTATATTTTAAATAATATTTATTTTTATTATACTTATATTAAGGGTTATATTAATTATAATTACTTTATTATAACTTTTTATATTTAAGCTATAAGTATATTTTTATAATCTTATTATATTCTTTTTATAATCTTATTATTAATTATTTAAGTAAAAGGAAAAGTAAAAGGTTGTTATTAATATTATAAGGAAAATTATTAAGGAAATTATATTATTATAAAATTTTTTTAATACTTTTTTATAATTTATTGCTAACTTCTTTATAAATTTATATTAAAGCCCTTACTTTTAAAATTAATGCAGCTTTTTTTAATATTATTTATACTTTATGCTTAACCTTTAAAACTAAAAGCTTTAATAATATTATTAATATTATAACCTTTATAAGTATTTTTTATTTTATCTTTATAACTTTAACTAATATTTATAGCTAAATAATTACTATTATTCTTTCCTTAATAAATATTTATATATAGTTAGTAAGTTTAAATTTAGCAAAATAAAGCTTATAATTATTAAAATATTTTAAGCTATTATTTATAAGCCCTTTATAATCTTTAAGAATATTAATAAATTAAACCTTTAGGAGGTTCTTAATGCTATTAAGGAAGTTTATAATAAGATTGTAAAAAACTATATTTTTCTTAATTATATTTATTATAAGTTATACCTTTTTAATAACTTATATTAAGTTTATAATAAGTTTATTTATATTAAGAATAATAGCAATATTTTTAAAACTTTTAATATAAAGTTTTTAATTCTTATTATTACTTATTTAAATAAGGTTATTAGCATAATTAAAAATAAATAGCTAAATATTTATTATATCTTTTTTATAACCCTTTTAAGCATATTTTTATAAATTCTTATAATAATATTAACTTAATATATTAAGCTAATTAAATAATTTCCTTTATAAGCTTTGCCTTAGGTTTAGCATAACCTTAAATTAATATCTTTATAATCTTTAATTTAAAATTATTATATCTTTCTTTTCTTTTTATCTTTTAATATTTCCCTATATACTTAGTAATTTTACTGTAATTTTACTTTTAAGCAATAACTTATTAATAAAGGCTTATAATAAATATTAAGTACCTTTTATTAAGCTATATGCCTTAATTATGCTTTCTTAAAAAAGATTGCTATAAGGCTTTAAAATTTAAAAACCCTTTTTATTAATTAATAGTTAATTTGCTATTGCTTTAAGGCTAGCCCTTTTTAAAAGTTCCTTTTCCTTTTCTACTTTACCTTAAAGGGGTTAATTAAGATTTTAATGCTTATATTTTTATTTCTTTAAGTAATTTACTTATATAAGCAATATTCTTATAGCTTATTAAGGCTAAAAAGCTAATATATTACCCTTAAAGCCCTTTTAAAATTATTAATAACTTTATATAAATCTTAATTACTTTTAATTTCTAAAAATATAATATAAAGTTAAGATAAGAATCTTAAGTAATTAATTATTAAATAATATATTATTTTATATTCCTTATATTTATATTTAAGCATATTAACTTTATTAACCTTAGCTTAAAAAAGAAATGCCTTTAATTTAATTACTTTTATATATATTTAAGTTAATAAAGATGCCTTTACCTTAATTAATAATTATTTTAATAATCTTATAATAAAGTTAAATATTAAAAAGTTCGCTATGCATAATATCCTTATAAAGTAATTACCTTAAGCTTAAAATTACTCCTTTTATTAAACCTATTAATTTTTAATTATAGCATCTTATAAGCTTAATTAATTTCCTTGCTATTTTTAAATCTTTTAACTTTAACTATAATTAATTATCTTTATATATTCTTAAAAATATTTTTATTAACCTTTTCTTATTTATTATAATTATTCTTAAATTTTTACTTAAGTCCTTTAAATAATAATTAATATTAAGGATTGCAAAAGCCTTTATTTAAATATAGCTATTTACTTATTTAAATAAAAGTTAAATAGGGAAATCTATATTTTAATTTTAAGGTTGTAAATAGCTATTTACTTATAAATACTTATAATTACTTTAATATATTTATTTTAAGTTTCTTAAAGATATTATATTAACCCTTTAAGTTTCCTTTCTTATAACATTATCTTATGCTATATTAATATATTATAAATTAATACATTATAAATATAAGTAATATAAACTTATTATATATAATTAAAGCTATATCTTTATATTTTTATAGCAATCTTAATAAAGGCATATATTTAAGTTACTATTTTTATCTTAATATTAATAATATATATAAATTATTAAAGCTTTTAATTTAGCTATATTTCTAAGAATTATATTAATTTTATTAAAAATAAAAGGTTATTTAAGAGCATAATAAGTTTATAAAAAAGTTATTATTAATAAGTAAAATATATTAACTTACTTTTTATTATATTAAATATTATCCCCCTTTTTTATGCTTATATATTATATATTATTTAAGCTTCTTTAAGTATTTTATAAGTTTATTATAATATCTTATTAAAGGTAAAAAGGTTTATATTATTAGCAAATCTTATTATTATTAATACTTAAATGCTATAAAGTCTTTAATAAAATAATGTAATATAAATAATAAAAAGTATAAAAAATAAGGGGAATTCTTAAAATACTTTAGCTTAAACTTTATAAAAGTTTAATGTATTATTATTAAAGCTTATTTATAATAACTTTTTAAATAAGTAAGATTAAATTATTTATTATATTTATTTTAAAACTTAATAATTCTTTAATATATTTATTAATACTTAATAATATATCTTATTAAAAGCCTTTAATATATTAAGCTATAAAAATAAGGCTATTTTATAATATTATTAAATATTTAAGATAAGGTTAATAACTATTCTTATAATAAGCTTTATATTGCAATTTTTTTAATTTTTTATTTATCTTTTAAGAAGTATCTTAGCGTTTTTAATAAAGGCTATAAGTTGCCTTGCAAAGATTATCTTTATTATTTTTCTTAAGCTACTTAAAAAGGTAATAAATTTTTAACTCTTAATTTATAAATTCTTAATAATTATTTTTCTTAACTTTTATAATATAATTATTATTCCCTTTTTAAAAGTTTTTAAAAAGTATTTAATTTTAAAGCTACCTTAAATAAGGGTTGCTATAAATTTATAAATAAGCTTCTTATAAGCTTTAAAGAATTAAATGCTTAAAAGATCTTTATTAAATGCTTTATTATTACTTATTTTATAAAGAACTTTATATATATCTTAAAGGCTTATATTAATTTCTCTTATATTTATAATTTAAGTTACCTTAAGGTTTATTAAAGAGTTATTAAAAGGCATTATAATTATAATTTATAAAAAGAATCTTTAAGCTAAAATATTTATCTTCCCCTTATAATTTATAATATAATAACTATTATTATTAATTAATAAAAGGATCTTTGCTAGCTTAAATAAGTAGTGGCTATATATTTATGCTTACTTTTTTAATAATTATAAGAGATTTTGCTTTATAATTACTTTAATTATAATATTTCTTTATATTTATACCTTAGTAATTTAAATTACTTTCTTTTTCTTTATTATTACTTACTTAAGTTTATTATAATAAAGCTAAGACTTATAAAATTATTATTATCTTTTTACTTTTTATATTATTTATATTACTTTTTAAACTTTATTAATTTATTATATTACCTTTTTACTTATATTTTAAGCTATAATTTAATATAAAAAGGTAATAAGCTTATTTTATTTAGCTTTGCATTAAGCTATAAAGCTAATATTTATTAAGTATTAAAATCCTTTTATTATTTTAATAAGCATTATATACTTAATCTTTTTTTAATTATATCTTTAAGGGCCTTTACCCTTTTCTTATTAATATTAATAAGAGATCTTTATTATTTAAGGGAGATAATTTAATTTTATAAGGTTTAAAGAGTTTATAAACTATATTATAACCTTCTTTAAAACCTATATATAATTTATAATAAAGTTCCTTTTAACTTATATCTTTTTTTATATTTATATAAGTTTTATAATTAATATTAAAAAACTTAAATTGTATTTTATTATAAGTTTAAAAAGTAATTTTACTTTTTTTAAATTTTTATTATACTTATTTTATAAAAAAAAGTATAAGTTTATATTGCTTATAAAAACTTTTTTTTTAGCTTAAAGGTATTTATAAAAGGGTGTAAATTAAGGTATTTTACTCTTTATTGCATTATTATTATAAGATATAAATAAAGTAAAATAATATATTATAATTACCTTTTAAAGAGTAATACTAGCTTAATTTATCCTTATGTTAGCCCTTTAAGTTTCCTTTAATATTTATTTTAAAATATATAATGCAACTTTGCTTTCTTCTTATTATATTATATAGTATTATTCCCTCTTAAGGTAATATAAAGCCTTTGCATTTCCTTTAAGACTTATTTCCTAAGTTATAATAATATTAAAGCGCTTTATATAATAATATATTTTTATTATATTCCTATATTTTATTTATTAATTTTATATAATAACTTTTAATATTAAATAAGGGGTATAATAATAACTTTTAAATTTTATTATATTATTTAAATAGTTTTATTATTAAGGCGTTAAGTAGTTGCTTAAAGTATATTATAAATATTTTAATTCCTTAAGTTAAGTGCTTAGTGTTTGCAGCTTTACTTATTAGGAATGATTAAAGAAAAGGTAGGCTTAGCTTAGTTAAATGCATTAAAGAATATATTTCTTTGCATTAACCTTTTAATACTTATAAAAGTTGCAATTTTACTTTAATATGCAAGCTTTATGTAATATATTTATTTATTTACTTTTAAGCATTATTTTTATTTATAAAATATATATTATATTTTTTATAGTTAATGCATTTTTATATTATATTATTAGTATAAATAAGGTATATTACTTTCTTATTAAAATGCTTTTTTTTAATATAATAATTATATTTTAATAATGCCTTGCAAAACTTTACTTTATATCTTTATTTATAATAATTAAAGCATTATTATAGCTTAATGCTACTTTTAAAGAGCTTGCAATTAAATATATATCCTTTTTATAATGCCTTAAGATTATATAACCTTTTAATATTATTTAGCTATTTTATTTTAATAATTATATAATAAATTTATATTATAATAGCATTATGCTAAAAGAAAATGTAAATTCTTATTATTGCTATCTTATTTATTTACTTTAAGTATTTCTTAAAAACCTTAATTAAGTTTTTCTTTATAAGGGCTATAAGGATTTCCTTAAGAATAATTATATAGGTTTTTTAAAATATCTTAGCTTTCTTTTTAATAGCTTATAATCATTTTATATTTTATAAATATTAATTTCTTTCTTTACTTATTTTAAATATTAATAAATAAGCGCTATTTTTATATACCCTTGCTATAATTACTTTATAAGTTTACTTTATATATATATTAGTTACTTAAATTATCTTTAATAAACTTTATTTTTAAAGTTTAATAAATTAATATTTAACCTTAATTATAATTTATCTTTAATATTTAATTAAGATAAGTTTTATTAAAAAGGTAGTTAATAAGCTATTAAGGCCTTTTTTTAAGATTATTATATATTTAAGGTTGCTATTTTAATTGCTAATAAAAATTACTTAAATAACTTTAATAACTTCTTTTTATAAATTAGCTTATATAATTAATTTATTAAGGCATTATTAGCGGGTGCAGGGAATTACGTAAGAAATGGTACCGCGCTAAATTCCGGCTAGCTATAAAAAGCTAGCTTTTACGCTTATTTTAAACATTCTTTTAAGAAATTAACTCTTTTCTTTTCTTATATATTTAATGCTTTAATTAAGCTTTTCTTATTTTTAAGAATTTTTAAAATATTTATTTTTTCTTTTTCTTTAATTCCCTTTTATTTTTATCTTTCCTTTTTATTATATTAAAGCTTCTTTTTAAGTTATTTTTAAAAGGGTTTAGTAAAACTTATTTCTTATTATTTAAGTAGCTTATTTTTATTAATAATTTAGCTTAAGTATAATTTTAATCTTATATATTTTTAATTAATAATAAAAAAAATAAAAAATTAGCTATAAGTTAATTATTTATTAATTTTATTTCTTTTTATTTTTATATTAAATATTGCTAAATTATTTTATATATTAACTTAAAGCTTTAATTAAAGCTTATATTTATTTTTAACTTATTATAAAGAAAAGTTAAATATAATTAAACTTATAATAATATTATAAATACCTTAAGATTATTTTTTAATCTTAAAGTATTTTTTATATTTTTAATATTTAAATAAAATATTATTTTAATTTTATATTAATATATTATTAAGCTTTAAACTTATTTTAAGTTTCTTATTAAAGATTATGCTTAAAATATAATAATAATATAAACTTAAAATTAAAATAATAAATTTAAACTTTATAAATATTATTTAATATTAATTAAAGATATTTTAAATTCTTAATTAATATTTGCTATTATTATTATAATCTTAAACTTAAAATAAAGAAAGTTATAATATAAAATTAAAATGCTTATTTTATTTATTTATAAGTTTAATAAATAGCATTATATTATATATTTTTATATTAATTAAATTATATAATAAATTTAAATTTAAAGTATAATTTTATTTAAGCTTTAATTAAACTTAAATTTAATTTATTAAGGATTTAATATAATATTAATAAATAAAGTATTAAATATAAATTTAAGAAGCTTTTTTTATTATAACTTTATAATTTTTATTTCTTAATAAAATATTCTTTTATTAAGTTTATTTTATTTATTATATTTATTAATACTTTTATATTTTAAATTTTAATTTAAATATTTTATAATAATATTAAAAATAAATTCTTTAAAAATAATTGCTTTAATTAAAGATATTATTGCTTTTAAGTTTTTTTATTTTATTATTATTTTAATAAAAATTATTATAATATATATATTATATTTTTAAGCTTAAAGTCCTTTTAAACTTATTTTTATTTTAAAAGTACCTTAAAATCTTAAAAATTATTTATTCTTTTTTACTTAAAGCTAAGAAAGGAATTTTAAAAAACTTATTAAAAAAAAAAGAAAATTTAATTTTATTTATTATTAATTAAAGTATTAATCTTGCTTTAATTAAACCTTATAATTTATTATTAATAATAAATTAAAGACTTAAATTAATATTTTAAAAGTTTTATTTTTTATTAATATAATAATTTTATTATAAATAGCTTTATTTATAATTTATAATTTAAATATTTTAAAATTTAATAAAATTAATATTATTAAAGTTTTAAATAGCTTTAAAATTATTACTTATTAATTTTCTTACTTAAATAATTAAATCTTAAAATTACTTAAATAATATTATATTATTTTAAATTTAATAAAAATAATTAAAAGCATTATTATTAAATAATTTATTTAAAGAAATTAAAAGAAAAAGCTTTTTACCTTTTATAAGTTTAATAATTAAACTTATTATATAAATTTAATTATAATTATTAAAAATATTATTTATAATAATTCTTATAATAACTTAAAAATATAAAAAGAAAAGATTATAAAATATAATTAAAAATTTAATAATATAAATAATATCTTTTTTATTATAACTTAGCCCTTTTATAAAGCGCTTTTATTATATTTAAAAAAGTAATTAATAAAAAAAGGAATTACTTATAAATTAATAAGAAATATTCTTTAATTAAACTTTAAATATATCTTATTAAAAATTATTAATTAAAAACTTAAGTATTTTAAGTAAAATAAATATTTATTTATATAAAATAATTTTAATTAAAATTTATTTAATTTAAAAAGGCTAAATTTTTTTTAAAAAAATTAAAATAATTTTAATTTTTTAAATTACCTTTAAAATAAAAACTTATAAGCTTAATAATTTTTATTTAAATTTAATTATATTAATATTATTAAAAAATATAATTAAGATTTATAAAATATAAATAAATTTATTAAAAAATTTATAAAATTAAAACTTAATTTAATTAAGTTTAAAGATAAATTTAAATTATTTTAATAAAATATTAAAACTTTTTTTTATAATAAATAATAAAGTAATTTTAAAATAATTAAGTTAAAGATTATAAATTTTATTTAATAGCTTTTAATAAAACTTAATTAAAGTAATTTTAATAATAATAAAGTATAAATTATAATTTTAATATTTTTTTTAAAAAGAATAAATTGCTTAAAGTTTATTATAGCTATACTTTTTAAAATTATAATATATATTAATATAATAAGCTTAAATAACTTTTTTTAAATAATTTATTAATAGCTTTTAAGCTAAAAAAGTTATTAATATTTCTTAACTTATTTAAAAATATTTAAGCTAATCTTTTAAAATATTTAAATTTTATTTATATTTAATTATATTATAATTAAAATAATTATAATTTAAAAAGATATATTTATAATTAATTAAAGTTCTTATTTAAGAAAAAAAATTTAATTTATTTTATATAATTAAATATTATAAGCTTATTAAGGTAAATTCTTTATTTAAAAAAAAGGCTTTATTAAAAGCCTTAAAAGTAATTTAAAAGCTTAATAATTAAAAGAAAGTTAACTTAATTTTAATATTTATAAATTTTATAAATTATATAATTTATATTAAAAAAAAGCTTATAATTATAAATAATAATAAGCTTTTTTAAATAAATATTATTATAATTAAAAAAAAGTATATAACTAAAAATATTAAAAATTAAAATAAAATTATAAAAATTATAAAGGTTAATTATATTTAATTTAAAAACTTTAAAAAAGTAAAAAAATAATTAATTTTAAATTATTAATAATAAGTTATAATTAAAAAATAAAAAAAAAGTAAGAAAAAGAAAGAATTTATTTATTAATTAAGATTAAACTTAAAAAGAAAATATTAAGTTTTTTATAATAAAAATAAACTTAATAAATATAATAAACTTAAAATTAAAAAAGTATATTTAATAATTTTTATTATTTAAAAAAAAAGTAATTTAAATAATTTTAATTATAATTATTAAAATAAATATTATAAATATCTTAATGCTTAATAATATTAATTTAATTTTAATTAAGTATTTATTAATAATATAATTTAAAATATATATTTTATTAAAGGTACTTTTTAAATTAATATATTTTAAAAATTATATTAAAAATTTATTTCTTAAAGTTAATATAATTATTTTCTTAAGAAATAATATTAAAGCTAATATTTTAATTAATTTATTATAAATTATTTAATATTAAGTTAACTTTATTATTATATTTATTATAAATATAGTTAATTAAAAATATTTTAATTTAGCTTATTTAATAATTTATATAAAAGTAAATAATTATTTTTTATAATTTATTTTTTTAAATATTAAAGTTAAAATAAATTTTTTACCTTTATTATATTATAAATATAATAAACTTTTATATACTTTGCTTAATAATATAAACTTAATAATATATAATAAAAATTCCTTATTTTTAATTAAAGTTATAAAAAAATAAATTTATATTAATTTAAATAAAATTAAAGTTATATTTTTTATTATTAATAATAAAGCTTTTAATATCTTATATTATATTTTTTTAAAAATATTCTTTTTTTTAAATATAAACTTAATATTTAAATAATTAAAGAAATACCTTTATACTTATTTTACTTTTAATAATATTAAAGTAATATATAATTTAAAATAAAAGAATTAAAAGCTCTTTAAAGTAGCTTTATTTAAGAAAGTTTAAGTTTTTTAAAAATATTTATTAATTTTTAAAAGTATTTCTTTATTTTCTTTAAGTTTTAATTAAAGTTTAATATTAATTAATATATTAATTATATTAATTTATTTTAATATTAAAATAAAAAAAGATAAAAAGGTTTTAAATATTTTTTAAAATAAAAATATAAAAAGTTTAATTCTTATATTTATAAAAAACTTTTAAATTAAAGTTTAAAAAATTTTATTAAATTAAAAGGGAAGGTTAATAAATATTAACTTATATTTATAATATTTATTTATAAAAAAAAGCTATATATATTAAAAAATAAATTAATAAAATTTCTTTTATTTTAATTATTATTAAATTAATTAATAAAATTATTTAACTTTTAATTAAAACTCTTTATAAATAAATAAGCATTAAAGTTTATTTTATAAATAATTATTCTTTTAATAATATTATTTTTAAGGGTATAATTAATTAAAAACTTACTTATAAAAAAGAAATAAAATTAGCTATAAATAAAAATTATAAAAGTAAATATAATGCTTAAATTTAGCTTAAGTTTTCTTTAATTAATAAAGAATTAAAATTAATACTTAATTAATTAAATGCTTTTTTATAAAAAAATTATAACTTCTTTTTAAAATAAAAAAAAGAAATATTTACTTATTTACTTTTTAATTAAGAGAAATCTTTAATATAAAATTAATTTTATATTACTTAAATTAATATTAATATAGTATTATTATAATTTATTTAAATAATTTCTTATAAGGTATATTAAGTAAAGATAATTTAACTTTTAAAAGCCTTAAGAAAAATAGCTATTAAAATACTTAAAGATTAATAAGTTAATAAAGTTATTAAGAAATCTTATAGTTTCTTATAAAAAAGAAAGACTTTAATTATTAATTTATTAATAATATTTTAAAAATTAATAAAATTATAATTAAAAATACTTTTATTTTATTATTAATAAATAAATTTATTAAGAAATTTATAATATATAAAATATTATTTCTTTTTAACTTTTTTTTAAAATATAATTAAATTAAGCTAAATAAAAAAAGCTAAAATATTATAACCTTTTTTACTTTAATTAAATTATTTTAATAATATAATTTATTTATAAAAGTTATAAATTTTATTGCTTAATTTATATAATATATAATTTAAATTTTTTATAATTTAATTCCTATAATATATAAATTCTTTTTTAATAATATTATAATTAAAAATTTAAAGATAAATTATAAAAATAAAAAAATACTTATCTTATTAAGGGTTTAAAAATATATAGCTAAATATATTAAGAATTTTAATAATATTCTTTATAATTTTAAATTAATTAAAAAAGTAATTAATATTATTAAATTAAAATAATATAAGCAATAAGTTAATATTATTAATTATATTTATAAAATATTTAATTAATTTTTATTAAATAAAAAAATTATTAAAATTAATAAATAAAATATTTATAAAAATATAATTAAGCTTAAATTCTTTTTAAGCTTATTAAACTTTTATAAAGCATAAATGCCTTTTTATAAAATTATTATTAAGCTATTATTTAACCTTTTAAAGAAAGGTATGCTTTATTAATAAACCTTAAATTATTAAAAAGCTATACTTAATTAATATTAATTATTTTAATAATAAAATTATTTTTATAATAAATATAAGTTTTAAGGAATAAGATATATATTTTATATAAATTAAAAATAAATTATAATACTTAATTTAATATAAAAATAATACTTAAATAAGGATTAAAAAGCTATATAATGTAATAAAATAAAAATATAAAGCTATTTTATATATAATTAAGCACTTATATTTTTATATTTATAATATTTACTTTACTTTAAAAATAAATTTTAATATCTTAATTTAATAATTAAAGGGATTTACCTTAAATATATTAAGCATTTATATTATAAGATAATTAGCTATAATTAAGATATATAATTTTATTATTTATTATATTAAAGATTTTAAAAATATTATTATAAATATACTTTTTAAAAAGCTATTAAGGTTATTAAATAAGGTAAATTATAAATTTAAAAGAAATATTAAGAATTAATATAATGCTTTCCTTAATTAATTATCTTAACCTTAATTATTTAATTAAGAATTATTATTATTTAATAATTATTTTTAATTAAAAGAATTACTTAAAATTACTTAATATCTTTGCTATAAAACTTATCTTAAAAATTTAATATTATAATAATAATTATTTTTTTATAAAAAGGCTTATTATTTTTTTATTTATAAAGAAACTCTTTAAAAATAACTTAAAAAGGATTTGTTATAATAATAAGTTATTAATAATTTTAATTAAAAATAAGAAATTATTAAGAATTATTATATTTTTTTTAAGCATTATAAAAAAAATATTATTTATTTTTAAATTTAAGTTATATTATTATTAAAAAGGAATATATATTAATATTAAAAAAGCTATTTTTAATTATTTTTATTATAATAAGTAAAATACTTAAATTTATAATAATAAAATTATTTTAATTATATTAAATTAATTATTTATTAAGATTTATATTAATATTTAATATTTACCTTTTAATTAAAAATATAATAAGTTAATTAAAAAATAATATAATTTAATAAAATAAGTTAAAGCTATATTTTTTAAAGTAGCTAACTTAAAAAGCATTAAAAAGTTCTTTATTTAAAAATTTCTTTTTAAATAAAGATTTTTAATAAAAATAATAATAAATAAGAGATAAAAAAATATAAATTAATTTACTTAATATCTTTTAATAATTAAAGTTAAAAAGATTATAATCTTAATATATAATCCTTATATTAATAATATTATTAAATATAAATACTTTATTATTATAGCTATTATTAAAAAAATGCTTAATAAAGGGATTAAAAGCTAAATATAAATCTTATTTTATACTTTTTTTATTAATTAAACTTTACTTAAAAAATTTTATAAAAAGAGTTTTTTTTATTTTTTTTATAACTTTAAATTAATTATTTTAATTAAAATTATTATTTTTATATAATATATTTAAATTTAAACTTTAAATATATTTACTTAAAATACTTTTAATTCCTAGCTTTAATTATTCTTTAATCTTTTATAAAATATAAATGCAATAATTAAATTAATTTTAAATTATAAAAAGAAAGCTATATAATAAGATATATATTATAGTTTTCCTTAATTTATTTCCTTAAAAAAGAATAACTTTATTTTGCTTATTAATAAGCAAAAAAAAGCTAATTATTCCTTATTTTAAAAATTAATTTATTATTAATTTAATCTTTTTATTATTTATAAGATTTATTATAATAATATTTATAAACTTTAAATATTTAATAATATTTACTTTTTAAGTATATTTTTATTAAAATAATTAAAAAGATTTATTAATTATTTAAAGATATAAAAATTTAAACCTTATTTATTTTAAGAAATTAATTTTATAGCTATTATAAATAATAACCCCTTTTTAAATATTTTAATAAATTTAGCTTATTTAACTTTATTTTAAATAACCTTAACTTTAATTATTATTAAAATTAATTAAATATATCTTTATTTATTACTTAAGTATATTAATTATTTATAAACTTAAATTTATTAAATTCTTTAAACTTTAATATTTAAAATGCTAAATTTATAATATGCTTATATATAAAATAAAGAAACTTAAGAAATAAGCCTTTATAATTTATTAATATTCCTTTGCTTTAATTAAATAATTTTTAATATTCTTAATATAATTAGCTTAATAATACTTTTAAATCTTAACTTAAGTATTTATTTAAAGAAGGGGGGGTTATCTTTTTTTATATATATATATATATATATTTATTATAATATAGAATTTCTTTTTATATGCATTTATTTATTTAATTAAATTTAGCTTTAAGTTTAAATATAAAATATTATATTTTTAAAAAATATATTATAAAATTTATTATATATTTATTTATTATTTTTTTATTAAAATTAAAAACTTTCTTTTTCTTTTAATAACTTAATTTATTTTTCCCTTTTTCTTTTTATCTTAATTACTATTTATACCTTATTAAAAGCTTACTTTTATAATTAATATAATAAGAATTTTATATTATAAAATTATAATTATTAGCCTTAAATAATATTAATCTTTTTATTTTAAATAATATTAAAATTAATTATTTTTTTAAGCTATATTATTTTATTAATAATAATTATAAAGCTAAGTATATTTTTAAACTTTACTTATTTAGCTATTATAGCTTTTTATATTTTTTTTATATTATTATATTTATTAAAGGTATAATTAAATTTTTTAATATAATAAATATAATTAATATAAGCATTATTATAAAAATTATATAAAAAGTAATAATTAAAAAAGAAAATTATAATAAAAATGTTTTTATTTATAATTAAGGAAAAGTTATAACTTATATGCTTTAAGCAATATTTATAAGGAAAAGTATTTTAATAATTATAAAAAGCTATAAGCAAAGCTATTTAATAATAATAATTAAAGTAATTATATATTATTATTATATACTTTTTATAAAAAGTTTTATTATTTTTTTTAATAATAATAATATTTATATAGCTTTTAATTAAATTCTTAATATTATTTAAAAATTATTTTTTTTATAGCTTATTAAGAAATTTATTAAATAGTTCCTTAATTATTTTTTTAAAAATAAAATTAATAAATTATTAAATAAGGTATTAATTTTATTTAATATTAATAATTTTATATATATAAATACTTTTTATAAAAACATTATAAAGAATAATTTTAATAAATTAATTTTTATTAAGAATGCCTTTTAACTTAAAAGATATATAAATATTTTTAATTAAAACTTATTTAACTTATAGGTTATAATAAATAGCTTAAAAAAAGGAAGGGAAATTTTTTTTATTAAACTTTTTAATTTTAATTAAAAAGGTTTAATAATAAAAATATTATTATAAAAAGATATTAAAGAATAAAAAGATTATAATATTTTGCTTTAATTTTAACTTAACTTAAAGGCTAATTAAAATTAAGAAAATATTAAAAAAAAAAAAGAAAGAAAAAAAAACTTAAAAAAGAAGAGGAAATTTATATATATAAAATTGCTATAATAAAAAAAGGTAGATAATATTAATAATAAGCTATTTTATTATTAAAAAAAGTAATTTATTACCTTGCTTTTAATTAAGATTAATTTATTATTAAAAAGGAGTTATTTATTTTTAATTCCTTATTTATAAAAAAGTTATTTATTTTTTTATTATAAAGAAATTTTAGTTAAATAACTTATTTTAATTTATACTTAATAAACTTATAAATTAAAAGGAAAGTACTTTACAATTAGCTATTATTTAAGAAAAATAAGAAATTATATATTCTTTTATTTTAATTATTAATAAAATAATAAATTAATAGCTTTTAATAATAACTTATAAATCTCTTTATTATTTTTTTTTAATTAATATAATTATTTAACTTAAAAGTAATAAGTTATTAGCTTTTATTACTTTAGCTTATATATATTGCTATATTTATTTATTTATAGCTAAGCTTTTTTTTTTCTTTTCTTTTCTTCTTTTTCTTCCTACTATTATATTATTATTAATTAAAGGTTAAAGGTTAACTATTATTTAATTATTTTAATAATAATATATTTTTAATATATTAATTTTTTTCTTTATTTAATTTTTATTTAAAAATAAATAATAATTATTTATAAAAGCTACTTTAAGTTATAATTAAATATTAATTATATCTTTTTTTTATTTTTAACTTTTTTTATTTTAATTATTTATATAATAATTCTTAAGAATATAAGGCTCTTTTTATTACTATATTCCTTTCTTTATTACTTAACTTTTATTACTTACTTTTTACTTTATTATTTATTTTCTTTATTTTCTTTTTTTATAATTAAAAGCTAAAATATTTTTTAATTAAAAAGATAAGGTAAAAAAATAAATTTAATTATCTTTATATTATAAAATACCTTAAAATCTTAATATCTTAATTTTATTAATTAAGCTTATTAATTTAAAAAAGAATAATTTAATATTAATAATTATAAAACTTCCTTATTTTAATAATTTTAAAAACTTACTTAATAAAATATTATAATTTTTAAATATTATAAATATTTAAAATTAATAAAACTTTATTTAAAAAGTAAATATTAATTTTTTTAAAAATCCCTTTAAAATAAGAATTATTATAAATAAAGTTTATTTAAATAATATTTAATAATTTTAAACCCTTAATTAATTATTATTTTTTAATATAAAATAAATAATATTTAATAATAAGCTTATAAAAATAATATAAAAATATTTCTTAAGTATTAATTTTTACCTTAAACTAAAAAAATTAACTAAATTAATAAATTTAATAAAATAATATTAAACCTTCCTTACCTTTAATCTTTTTAATATAAAAAAAATACTTTATAAATATAAAGAATTAAAAATTTAATATATTATAATTCTTATAACTTAATAACTTTTTAACTTTTAAAATATTATATTTTTATTTAAAAAATCTTTATATTATAATTATACTTTATTTAAGAAATATTAATAATATAAATTAATAAAGGATTATAAATTTATTATTATATTTATTTATATACTTAATTATTAAATAATAATAATTTTTAATAAAATAAAGAATTATTACTTATTATAAAATAATTTTATATTAAAAAATAAAAAAAGTAAAATAAATAAGGATATTAAAATACTTATTTATAAATATTTAATAATTACTTTAAAAAATAAAATATAAGATTTTAATAAAGAATTTATATTAAAATTAAGATAAATTAATAAAGTATTTTATAAATAATATATTGCTAAGTTTATTAAAAATTACTTTAAAGAAAATTAAAGAAAGAATAATTAAAAAGTATAAGATTAAGCTAAGGCTTTTTTAATTAAAATTATATATTATAAAATGCTTAAAGCTGCTATTAATATTATTACTTAAATATTTATTATTTAATTAAAGCTTAATAAAATTAATAAAGCTATTTAAATATTTATATTAATTTTCTTTATTAAGATTAATAATATAAAAATAATTAAAGTAAGAAATAAGCTTTTATTATAAAGAAATATTATTTAATAATAGCTATTTAAATTATAATATATTAAGATTATTATTAATTATAAAAAAAGCATAAAGGAAATAATATTTTTAATATAAATTAATTTAATAACTTAATTTTAAATATTTAATATATAATAAAGTATAAACTTTTAAATAACTTAAAATTAGCTAAATATAATTTTAATTAAATAAATTTTTAGCTTAAATATTATATTATAAAATATTTTAAAGTTAATAAAGAATATTTATCTTAATATATATAAGGATCTTTTTTATTTATTTATTTTAATAATAAATATAAATAAAACTTAAAGTATATTAATTAACTTAAAATAATTAAAATAATAATAAAATTTACTTAAAGATAATTTAAAAAGCTTATAAATAAGTTAGCTAAGTAATTAAATATAAGGCATAAATATTAAAAATAAAAGTATTATAAGAAATAAAAGTAGAAATAAAAGCTTTATAAGAAATAAAAGTAATAATTAATAAAGCTAATATATTATATTTAATATAATAATTAAAAAGAAAAATAAATTTACTTTTTATTTTATAAAAATATTTAAATCTTTAATAATTATATTAATATTAATTATTAAAGCAAACTTTAATAATTAAAAGAATATAATTAATAAATATATTATTAAGTAAGTTTTAAAAATATTTAAAGCTTTTATAAAAAAGCAAAAGCTATAATAAAATAAATAAGTAAAAAATTAAAGATAATAATAATAATTAAAATTATAATAAAGTAAATTTTAAAACTTAAAGGCTTAATTAAAAATAATAAAGTTTTATTTTAATAATCTTTATAATATTTATTATAAAATATTTAAAAAGGGGTATATTAATAAGTATAAGGAATTATATAAAAAATGGTATTATATTAAATTTTAATTAATTATAAAAAGTTAGCTTTTATATTTATTTTAAATATTTTTTTAAGAAATTAACTTTTTTCTTTTCTTATATATTTAATGCTTTAATTAAGCTTTTCTTATTTTTAAGAATTTTTAAAATATTTATCTTTTCCCTTTTTTTAATTCCCTTTTATTCTTATTTTCCCTTTTTATTATATTAAAGCTCCTCCTTAAGTTATCCTTAAGAGAGTTTAATAAAACCTATTCCTTATTATTTAGGTAGCTTATTTTTAGCATTTTATCTTATAAGTTTTTACTTAATTATTATAATATATTATTATAATTATTAAGACTTAATAAAGAGTTTTTACTTAGTTTTTGCTAAGATTATTTTAAGTTTTCTTTTTAAAAATCTTAAGTATAAGCTTATTAAAAACTTTATTATAATGAGCTTGGGCTATTGCTTAAGTTGTAATGCATGCTTATATTAAGCCTATATTGCGCCCAACCCTCTTATATAATAAGGCATATACTTAAAAAATAAATCTAAAGTTAAGCCCTTTTAAAGCCTAACTTACTTCTTAAATATTACAATTTATAACTCTTTTTAAATACCTTTTAATAAATACTTAAGGCTAACTTATAATATTAAATTATAATTTTTAAACTATATTAAGGAAAATATTTATATTATAAAGATAAATAACTTTATATTTAAAATATTAACCTTTTTATAAAATATATAATTAAAGATTCTTTAACTTACTTTAATATTAAGCTATAAAAATACTTAAAAAATACCTTAGCTTCTTTAGCTATTTATAGCAATACTTATTAATATTAATAATAATGCCATTATATTTCTTTTCATAACAATACTTTATTAACTTATAAAGCTTAAAATATATATAAACCCTCTTAATTTACCCTTAATTTAATATAAGCTACTCTTAATTAAGCCTTTATTTAATAATAATTAAAATAACTTTCTAGCTTAAAAGATTATAATGTAATATAAGTTATAAATTAATATAAACTTTATTAAAAGTTCTTAAAAATATTAAATCTTCTTATAAAGTTAGTTATTTATTAAGATATAATTATATATTATAATATTTTATAAGTAAAATAAGCTTTAAAATAACTTTAATATAAATAAATTCTTTAAATATTTAAAGCATTATTATAAAAACTTATATTAATAAATAGCTATTTTAATTAAGCTTAAAATATTTTAAATATAAAATTATAATAGCTTTGCTTAGTTTTATATTTAATTTAAATAGCTAATAATATAAGTTAAGAGCTTTAAATAATTAAATAAAATAAAGTTAAATTATTTTCATAATTAATTTTTTTTATAGCTTTATAATAAGGTTATTAAGGTATTAATTTTATATATAAATTATAATAAAATAATAAATATATATTATTAAATTACTTATAAGTTAAAGGTATAAAACCTTAAGCATTAATAATATATAAGCTTATCTTTATACCCTTTAAAGCTCTTAACTTAAGAGTAATAAGTAATAAATTAAAATATAATAATAATAAATATAGCTATAATGGGTATAATAAAGGGTTAAGGCATTAAGAATAAGGAGTTATAAAGGCATTAAGGCGCCTTTTTTTTTTAGCTAATTAATAGCTAAGCTAAGGTACTTTAAATTTTTAAGTTTAAAAAGAAAGCTTAACAAGGATATAAAGTATGCTTATATTATAATTAATAAAAATACTTTATAGCAAATTATAAACTCCTTTTTATAACTATATTAACTTAAGTTTAAATTATAAAATTAAATATATTTTATAAAAAGAACCTTATTAGCCTTAAAAGAAAAAATTAGCTTTTAAATAAAGTTTTATTTAAAAATATAAGCTTTTTTTATAAGCTTAATTTATATAAAAATAATATTAATAAATATAATATAAATTAAATAAGCATTTTTTTTAATTTTTATTATTATAAATTATAAGTATATTATTATTACTTAAGTAAATAATAAGTATAATTATTATATTATTATAAATAAATAATAAATATAAAAAATAAAATTAAAGTTAATAACTTTATTTATTTTAAGAAACTTAAAAATAATTATTAATTTATTATAAAGTTAATATATTATATATATAATATAGCTTTCCTTAAATATTAATATATAATAAGTTTTTATCTTAATTTATATAGTTTTAAGCATAGCTTATCCCTTTTTACTAAGCTTATCTTAATTATATTATTATAATATTTTATTAAATTTAACTTATAATTATATAATAATTAATATAGCTTAAAGAATAATTATAAAAAAGAAAAGCTAATAAAATATAAATAATTTAGCTTAATTAATCTTTAAAGTAATTATAAAAGTATAAATAAATTATTTATTTTATAATAAGATAATAAATATTATTTTAATAAAAATAAACTTAAATAAAGTTATATAAATTTTTTAAGCTATAATTTCTTAAAAAAGAAATAATAATAATATAAAGCAATATAAGGCTAAGTTTTTATTAAAGGAAGTATAAAATTTTATTAGCCTTTTTAATAAAAAATAAGCTTTTACTCTTTTATTATATTAAGGTTAATTTAATTATTATATTTATTTATTATTAATAAAAAATAAGTTTATATTAATATTATTATAAGGCTTATTATATAATATACCTTAAAATTAGCTATTTAAGCTATAAAAATAAATTATAAAATTTTATAATAAGAGCTAAATAAAAGTTAGCGTTTTATTTATAATAGCCTTAATTTTCTTAATATATAAAGTAAATAAAAAGTAATAATTTTATATAAATTATTATACCTTAAATAAGATTATTTAGCAAAATTATTATTCCTTCTCTTTTATTAAGGAAATATTATATTTTCTTTTTAATACTTAATAATTTATAAAGCTAAATATTTATATAGCCTTTTATTAAATATAAATAGCAAAAAAGCAAAAGCATTTAATAGCATTTTAAACTTAATTTAAATTATTTAAATAATTAATTTACTTTTTAATTTATTTAATGCTCTTATTATATTTTAATAATATATTAACTTAATTTTAATTAATATTTTAAAAGATTATATAATAATATATTTAAATAATATATTAATATTTTCCTTAAGCTTAAAAAAAGATTATATAAAAAAAATATAAAAAGTTTTATATTACTTATAAAATGCTAAATTAAACTTAAATTAAAATAAATATAAATTTATAATAAAAAAGGTAAATTATTTAAGCTTTATTATTATAATTAAAGTAAGTATTTAAATAAATTTAAAAAAAGTTAAGGTAATTTAAAAATAAAAGGCATTATAAATAATTTATAATATTTAAAGCTTTATAAGGTTTATAAACTTTTATTATAACTTTATTAAAAACTTTTTTAAAGTTATTAACCCCCTTTTTTATCTTATTATTAAAAAAACTTCTTTTTAATAAAGAAATAAAAAAAATATAACTTTTTATTATTTTAAAATAATATTTATAAAAGCATTAATCTTAATTAAATAAAATTTAAACTTAAGCATAATAATAAAAGTAAATTATTTAAAGATAGCTTTTAATATATATTTATTAATTTAAAAAAAAAGGGCCTTTTACTTAATTACTTATTATTTTATAAAGCTTTCTTTAATATAATAAAATTATATTATTTATAATAAAAAGCTATTAATAATAATTAAAGCCTTAAAGGCATAATTATTTATACTTTAAAGTATATTTTATTTATTTATAATACTTATAAATTATAAAAGCTTTAAGTACTTTATTAGCTTTTAACTTTTTTTAAAAAGATAAACTTAATAAGTTAAAACTTTATCCCTTTTTTATTATAATTTTTAATATTGCTTAAAAATATAAGTATAATATTTTAATATATTATTATAATAAAAATAAAATAAAATAACCTTAAAAAGAAATTATATAATTAAAATACTTTACTTAATTTTAATAATAATTTTTAATGCTTATATTATTATATTTATAAAGCTATAACTATTTAATAAATTAATATTAATTATGCTTTAAAATAAGAAAATTTAGCAAAACTTATAATATAAGATTTATTATAAGGTAATTATATTTAATTAATAATAATTTCTTAAAAAGGTTAAAATAATAATTTAAATTGCTAATTATACTCTTAATGCATGCAATATACTTTAATTTTAAGGCTAGCTATAACTCTTAAGTTAAAAACTGCTTATTATATTAATGTTATAATAAGCTTATAACTTTCTTATAATAAGGTATTTAAAATAAAAGAAAACTTTTTAAATCTTTTTATATAATTTTTATTAAAATAATATATTATAAGTTATTTAGTATTTTATTTAAAACTATAATATATACTATTAAATTTAGCTTAATTAATAGCTATAATAAGGCTTGCTTTACCTTATTCCTTTTTTAAATTGCTATTAATCTTAAATATTTATTAACTTTATAATAAACTTATTAACTTATAAAGGCAGCTTATATTACTTAATAATTATTATAAACTATTTCTTAAAATAAATTTTCTTAAAAATAATATACTTTATAATTATAAAGAATTATATATAATGCTTTATTACTTTATAATAACGCTATTATAAATTCCTTATATTTATTATTAATAATTAAGACTTTAATTAAATAAGGGTATTTTAAGCTTTTTTATATATTTAAGTAAGTATAAAATGCCTTTTATTTATAGCATATTACCTTAAAATAAATAATAGTATAAAGTAAATAAATTAAAGAATATAAAAGTATTTATATAATATTATTATCTTCTTATAAAATAATTAAGCTAATTACTTCTTAACTTACTAAATAATGTTAAATAATAAGGATTTAATAATAATTAGCTAAAGCTTAAATTAATTAATAAATAAGTTTAATATATAGGTAGTTTTAAGCCCCTTAAATATAATAATATTTATAGCTAATTTTAAAGGCTAAGTAGCTGCATTTTTAAACTATTTTTAAATTAAAATAAATATTACTTAAGCTGCCATTATTTTTATTTAATAATAATAAGAGTAGGTAATTAATAAATATTGCTAAATAATAAAAAGATTTTATATTAATAATTAAGTATAGCTATCCTTAAAGTACTTTTAAATTATTTAATTAATAAAAAAGCTTAATTAGCTATATTAAAAATATATTATAATAAATATTCTTATACCTTAAATAATTATTTTAAATATATTAAGCTAAGTTTATCTTACTTTTAATATTAATTAAATAAAGCGCATTATAAAGGATTTATTATTTATTTAAATATTTATAAATACTTAGCTAAGTATTATATTAATTTTAAATAAAGTAAATAAAGGTTAAAATAAAAAGTACTTTATAAAGGAAATCTTAATAATTAAAAACATGCTAAGGTATTTATAAAATAATTTCCTTAAAAAGTAAGTTTATATTAAATAAAAAGGTTAAAATATATTAATATAAAAACTCTTTAAGAATTTATAAAGGTTAATGGCTTTTAATTTATTTAAAGTATAATAAAGGGATGCTATTATTTATAAGGGATTACTTATTTAAGGTAATTATAAGGTAAGCTTATATTAAGCTTAATAAACTTATTTAAAAGTAAGGTATAAAGTAATAAGAGTTATAAATAAGGATAAAATAAAAATAAGTAATTTAATTTTATTATATTATTTAGTTAAAAAAGTAGTTTTATTTATATAAGCTTTAAATAAATTAAATAAAGCGTAATAATAATAAAATTTAAATTTATAACCTTACTTATAAATAAGCGCTCTTAATTAATTAAAACTTATTACATACCTATTTTAAATTTAGCTAGCTTTCTTCCTTAATATAACTTAAATTATAATAATATATATTTTTATATATTAATAGCTTATATAAAACTTAATATAGCATTTTACCTAAATTATTTAAGAAATAAGAAATTTATAATTCCTTTAAAATTTCTTTATTTATTACTTTATTTAAATAAATATAATATATATTATTTTATTAAAGCGCTTTTAAAGTAACGTTAAAATAAGGACGGGTTATAAGCATAATAATAAGAATTAAACCTATATTATTATTGGCAAGATATAACGCTTCTTATTACTTAAACTTACTATATATATAATTAAGGCTTATTTAATAATAGCAATAATAATAGTACTTACATTTCTTAAAAAGGGATAGCTTGCATTTATTTAAGTTAAGACTTAAGATATAATTATAATAATAAGACTTACTTAAACTTAGCTAAATATTTTAATAAAGATATATAAAAAGGTTAAGGCAACTTATATTAAATATAAAGCATAAAGAATAAAAAATTAAATAAGTAATAGCTTAAATAGCCTTAAGTATTATAATAAATGTTTAATAATAGCAATCCTTAAAATAATTAAGGCACTCCTATTTTTATTATTAATATAAGCTAAACTTATATAAAGAGCAAACCTTACTTTAAGATTTATTATAATGCATTTAACTTTTTATATATTGCTTTAAAGCATATTAAAAGCACTAACCATACCTTAAATAACTTATTAAAATTAATTGCTTATTATAAGTATATTAAGGTTGCAATATATAATAATATTATTGTAAATAAGGGTTAAGAGCTTTATTATATTAAGCATACCTTAAGAAGTATAAGGAGCTAAGGCAGTGTAATTATTATTAATAAGGTTAATAATAAGGGCTAATTTATATGTATAAATAGCTAAGGCAAGGGTAAATATAATTAATAAGAGCTCTTATTAAGCTAAAGTAAGTAAATAATTAAATATATATATAATGGCATTAAAGAGGGCTATAAATTTAATAATATTACTCTTAATTATATTAAGTTTACCCTTATATTAAGATATGTATAAAATATGCTTATAATTAATATAATATGTATTTAAAAGGGCATAAAAGGTATTGCATAATATAGCTAATTTAGCAAACTTTTGCTTATATTAATAATAAAAGTTATAATAATAATAATAATTAATATATAAATCTTTATAAATATTATAAATATACTTAAGGAAAATATTAATATTAGCTAAAACTTAAATATAGCTTTTATATAAAAACTTTTTAATAATAAAAAGCTATTAATTATTATTATTATTATTGCTTAAAATAAAGTAATTATTAATAGCGTAATGGCCCTTTAAGCCTTAGTTATTATTATTAAAAGAATAGGGCGGGTTTCTTTTAGCATTAATAGCAGCAATACTTTAGTTATTATAATTCCTATTAAATTTACTAATGAATATTATTTTGCTAATATTAAAATTATAGCAAGATTAATGCATTTATGTTATAAATATAAATTAAGTATAAGCTAAGTATAATAAAAATGTTATTAAATATAAATTAAGTACATTATAAGATAAATAAGTTAGCATAGCAAAGAATTATATAAATATTATTATTAATAATATAAAGGGGGCATTATTAATTAAAGGATTAAGTTTATAATATAAATAACAAGGGACTGTAAGGGTATTGCTAATTAATAAAAATATTTCCGCTAAGATTGCTAAGGCTATATATTAAATATAAGCTAAGAAAAAAATAAAGATAATAATAAAAATAATTTATTTAATTAATAATAATAATTAAAATAAGATAAAGTAATATAAATATATAGCAGCAATAAGTAATTAATATTATAATTATATAATAAAGTTATTAAGAAAAGATTGCAATATTTTATAATTATAATATAAAAGAAATTTAAGTATAAAATAATTATATTATAATATAAATTAAAATTAAAGAATTAATAACTTATAATTATAATAGTAAATAAATAGTAATAAGCTAGGTATATAGCTAATATATATTATACTTAGCATATATTATAATATAATGCTAATTTAACGCATTATAACGCTATAAAGTATATAAATACTAACAAGGTAAGGTAGAAATATATAGCTTATACCTTCTTAATTAAATATAAATAAGCCCTGCCATAATTAATATATATAACTTATGCATAACCGTAATATATTAATAAAGGACTATATATATAATAAATACGCAATTAGCATAAAATTATAAAAGCCTTAGGTTTAATTCTTATTATATATAATATAGAAATGGAAAGAAAGCTATATAATAAGCTTAAGCTATTGCCTAAGCTATAATGCATACTTATATTAAGCTTATATTATGCCCAACTCTCTTATATAATAAGGCATATACTTAAAAGATAAATTTAAAATTAAGCCCTTTTAAGGCTTAACTTACTTCTTAAATATTATAATTTATAACTCCTTTTAAGTACTTTCTAGCAAATACTTAAGGCCAACCCATAACATTTATTATATTTTATCTTTCTTACTTAATGCTTTATATTAACCTTATTTTTATTTTATTAATTATTTACTTTAACATTATAAGCTTCCTTTTTATAATATTTATAATAACAGCTTTATGCTAAGTTAACATTTATCTTTATTTATTATTATTAAGATCGCCCTTATATTATTATTATAAGAGTTTATAGCTATTATAATAAGGTTAAATTAATTGCATTAAAATAAATTTTATTATTAAAATATAATTTTAAGATATTATATAGGTAATAAAGTAGATTTTAAGTAAAACCAGCTTTTTTTAAAATCTTTATTATTTAAAATAAAGTTATAACTTAATTATTTTTATTTTTTTAATAATTAAATTTTATATTAATTAAAATCTTATATATAAAGAAATATTAAAATAACTTATAATTAAATTTAAAATAAATTAAGTATTAATATAATTTATAATATAATTTATAAGTTTAAATATATAATGCAATATAAATGGGCAATAATAAATTTTAAGTAAATTTATTATAAATTTACAAGGAATTATGAATTCATAATACTTTTATAGTAAATTTACTATAAATGCTAATATTTATAGTGAATTTACAGTAAATTCATTATAAATTTACTATATATATATATATATAAGTAGATTCCTTATATATTCCCTTAAAATTTATAAGGGGCATAAATTTTATACCTTTGCAACTATTAAAATAATAGCTATAACTATATGCCTTAGCTATATAATTACCTTATAAAAGAATTAAATAAATTATAATTATCATTGCTATAATATCTTAATATTTATAAATTAAATTATAAAATTCTTAATAATTAATGAGTTAAGTAAGCATTAACTTAAGCCTTTTTAATTAAATAAAAAAGGTAAAGCTTATTATAAATTTATAATAAATATATTATAAATAAAATATAAACTTAATATATAATTTCCCTTAATATTTTTATTATTACCCTTTAATTTCTATTTAATAAAGAATTTCTTATAATTATTTAAGTTATAAGCTATAATATTTAAAAAAGTAAATATTTTCTTAATCTTTATAATTAAGAAGAAGCAGCACTTAATAAATATTATAGCGGCATTTATTATTTAATAACTTTTATATAACCGTTATTTTAATATATATAACTTATTAAAGCTATAAAATCTTTAATTTAAATTAGCTAAAAAGTAAGTAATGGCTAAAATTAATATTTAAATCTTAAAGGTTTAAATAATAAGCTTAATTTCTTTAAGGGTATTTTAAAATAATCTTTAAACTTAATGCTTTATAAACTTAAAGCTAATTAAAAAGTATGCTTATTATTATTAATTATATTAATTAATTCATTATAAAGATATATTTATTTATTAATAATTATTAAATAAAATTTAGTTAAGCTAGTTTTAATTAAAATATATTAAGTTTTTATAAAAGCTTTATTAAGTCATTACCTTATTAAATCATAAAATATTAATAAAATAATATTTTTAATTATTAAACTATATATATTTTACTTTATTAGCTTATAATATATAAAATTTATATCTTATAAATAAATACTTTAATTATATAATTAAAGAATTTATAAAGGGGATTAAAAATATAGGGCTTATTAAAAACCCTTAAAATCCCTTAAATTAGGCTTAATACTTAAATTATTATTAAGACTTTAATTTCTATGCTTAAATTTAAGAAATTATAAAAAAACTTAAAGTATTAATATCATGCATGCTTAAATAAAATCCTTTTTAAATCCTTATAAATCTTTAAAACTTATAATTTCTAGCTTAATTAAAAAGTACTTTTAATTAAATAAAGTATAAGTTCTTATAAAGGGAATAAATTAAGAGTAATAAGTAGTTATAAAGATAATATTATTTTAAGCATTTTAAGCTAATTAAGTAAGAATTAGCATAATAATAAAGGCTTATAAATTTATTAAAAGCAAATTATTATATTATTTATAGTTATTTAATATAAGCTTAAGTTAAGTAATAAACCTTATCTTACTTTAAGCCTTTAACTAAGGCAAAAAAGTCTTTATAATTAAAGCCCTTTTTATTAAAAACTTAAAAGATAAGAATTATATAATTAAAACTTTAAAGTTAAATAATTATTATATTTATTAAGCTTATTAGTTAAAAGATAATAAAGATTAATAGCATAATTATAGCTAAGAATATTAAAATCCATTAAATAATAACTATTTACTTAAGCATAATAGCTTTTATAATAATTAAAACTTTAAGAATATCTTTATAAAGTAATTTAAATTATATAAGAATTAAAATAACTTTTAAAATTTAATTTAAGTATTTAAAATTAAAGAAAAAATTATTATTTAAAAAAAACCTTAAAGATTTATTAATTAATGCAAGCTATACTTATAAAATAATTTTCATTATATAGCTTAACTTTATTATAATTTACCTTTTTATTTATTAAATATAACTTATCCTTAGTTTTAAATAATGCTTAATAATAATAAATATTATAAACTAACTTAAAAAATAATAAAGGCTTAAATAATATAAAAAAGCTATTTATTAAATAACTTTTATATTTTATATAATATTATTAAAATCTTATTAAATTAATAGCATTATTTTTAAATTAATGCTTTTAATAATTAAAATATTTAAAAGTATACTTAATAAATTTATTACTTTATAATATTAATTAAATAATTAGCTTCCTTTATAGCTTAAAATATATAAAACTAAATTAATAAAGCATTAATTATTCCTTATTTTAATTGCTCTTTTATTAATAAAAACTTTTATAAATTTAAAACTAAGTTATAAGAAAAGCAAAAAACTTAATACTTATAATAAAAGGATTAAATAATAATGAAAAAAGCTTTTTAAAAAATATAGCTGCTATTTTGCCCTTTAGCCTTAACTAAGCCTACTTATTAAGCACTCCCATTAATATATATTAATATATTAAATCTCTACCCTTAAGCGCTAAAAACTAACTAACTATGTTAATAAATTTAACTACCTTATTTTAAAAATTATATTTTAAACTTTATCTTTTAAAATATAACTTTAAAGCAATATTAAAAGCTATTTAATATTTATTAATAAATTTAAAATAAATAAAATAAGTAAATAAGCTTGCCTTAAGCTTAAAAATTATTAATTAATAATTTATAATAAAGCTAAAACTAGCTATAATAACCTTAATAAGATATATAATTAAATTTATAACTTTATTAACGCTTTAATTAATAAAATAATGCTAAAAACTTTCTAAATGTTATTATTTAAATATTTAATATAAATAATGATAAGTTTTAATATAACCTTTATTATAAAGATAAGCTAGTTATTAAAGATTATTTCCTTATAAATAATAAGCTAAAAGTTATAAAAAAAGAAATATTTACTATAAAAAATAACTTAGCTTATAAGGTACTTAACTTAAATAAAGAAACTAGCAAGCCAACCATCTTAACGCTAAAGAATAGCTATTATTTTATTAATAAATTAAATTTATACAACTTAATATAAATAAGCTTTAATATTTACTTTATTAATGCTAATTTATACTTAAATAAATACTTTTACTTTAATTTTAATTAAGTATATTATAAGTATAACGCTGCTTTTATATTAAAACTATTGCTTAAGAAATACTTAAAAGCTTGCTTAATAATAAACTTTTATATATTTATATAAAGAGCGGCTTAAAGCAAGCTAATATTATATATAAGCCAGCTATTAAAAGTTTTATTAATATATAGCGGCTTATATACTTATATTTATATATAAACTTAAAAAGCTATAAATAAATTATTATTTATAGCTTATTATAATATTAAAGCCTTAAGGTATATTATTTTTTAAGATTACTTAAAGTACTTCCTATAAGCTATAATAAATTAAGCTGTAAAAGCTAATATTTAAAAAATAAGTTATATTAAAATTATTAATTAAGCTAAGTTTAATATATTTCATTAAGCTATTATAAAAGGCTACTTAATAATTATTATTATATATATTAAAGTATAAATATTTAATTATTTAAACATTAAATTATTAATAAGCTAGAAATTTATAATTCCTTATTAAGTTTATATCTTAAATTTAAAAGGAAAAGTTATCTTTAAATGCTTTAATAATATAATTATAAATGCCGCAATCTTTACCAAAGCCCTTAAATAAATATATATAGCTAAAGTTAATATAAATATTATAATCCCGCTATATTTACATTAAATTATATTAATATTTATTATAAAGTTAATATTATATAAATAGCTTCTTTAAAGCTTATAAGAGCCATTCTTTTAAATTTTATATTTATAAAAAAGGGCTTTTTAATTATATTTTTATATAATAAATAATAATTTAAAGCATTTATTATTAATATTAATATTTAAAATTACTTTTTATATATTATGTTTTTTTTTTTTTTTTTAAATTATTTACTTAAAAAATAAAGAAATAAAGAAAATAATTTAATAAAATATTAAAGTTAAGATTTTAATTTATAAAAAATATATATAAGATATAAAAAAAAATAAAAGAAATATATAATATAATAAATAATAAAAGATATATTAAAATATATATTAAAATATATATTAAAATATATATTAAAATATATATTAAATATATATATAAAATATATTAAAATATATATTAAAATATATATTAAAATATATAATATTATAAATAATAAAATATATAAGAAAATATTAATATAAATATAAATATCTTTTTTTATTAATATTTATATTTTTTATATTTTTTTACTTTATTATTTTATTTCTTTTCTTTAATTTCTTTTTTAATTTTTATATTTATTTTTAATAATTAAAGAATATTAATTTTAATTAATAATAAATATTTTTACTTATATATATTTATATATTTAACTTTAATTTTTATTTTAATAAAATAAGTTAAATATAATTATAATTATTATTAATATAATTTATTATTTAATTAAAGAAATTACTTAAATAAATACTTTTAATTAATTTATTAACTTTTATTAACTTTAATATTTATTTAATATAAAATATTTAATAATTATTAATATTAATTAATATTAATTACTTTTAAATGCTTATTTTAAATTAATTATATTAATTAAAAGTTATTAATAATATTATATTATAACTTAAAATAATTAAGTTATAATAAGAAAATTAATTTTTAATAATAATTATATCCTTATTTCTTTATATTATTTATTTATTAATATTTTTTAAAAAGATTTAATTTAATAAAAATTAAAACTTATTATATTTATTTATTTTAAGAAAATAAAATTATTTTAACTTTTTAAATAATTAAATAATTTAAAATAAATTAAAAAAAGATTATAAATATATAAAAAGCTATATAAATCCTTTTAATTTTTTAAAATATATTATTAAATAAAGAAATTAATTAATTTTATATATAAAAATATATATTAATAATTATAAATTTAAGTTAATTAAAAAATAAATCCTTATTTAATAAATTATTAATTAAAATATATAAAGTTTTTAATATAAAGTTTTAATATAAAAATATAATTAATATTATATTATTATATATAATATAAGCTTATTAATAAATATTAAATTTATTAATTTATAAATATATAATTAAGCTTAAAAAAATTATTTAATTAATTTTATAATTATTAAGAAGCTTTTTATAAAACTTTAAAAAGTAATAAAAATTAATTTAAATTATATTATAATATAATAATTAAATTTAAAGTTTTAAAAAATAATTTAAATAATTTTAATAAATTTAATTTTATAAAAAGTTTTTTAATTATATTAATAATAATTTTATATATTAATAAATATAAAATAATTAAATTAATATATATTAAAAATAAAAAATAAATAATAATTATTAAATATAATAATATTAAAAATTAATAAATTTTAATATTTATAATTATTTAAAAAGCTTATTATTTTATAATTTAAATTATAAAGTTAATTTATTTAAAGAATTAAATAATTAAGCTTATTTTAAATAAATAATTAATTAATAAAATTAATTTAAAATAAATTTAATATTTTAATAAATATAAAAAATAATAAATAATAAATTAATATTAAAAATTTATTTTTAATAAATTTAAAAACTATAAATTAATAAATTATAAAAATTATTATAAAATAAATATTATTATTATTATTAATATATTATTAAATTTATTATATTTTATTTAATTATTAAATATTATATTATATTAATATTTAATATATATATATAATAATAAAATTAAATATTTTATTTAAGCTTTAATTAATTATATTATTAAATTTAAATTCTTTTTTATATTTAAAAAAGCTTATAATAAAATTTATATAATAAAGAATATTAAACTTATATTTAAAAAAATTAAAACTTTTCTTTAAACTTAAATTTTATTATTTTTAAACTTAATATTTATTTATAAACTTTATTACCTTTTATTTTTATTTTCCCTTAAAATTAAGATATAAATTATTTAAGATTTAATAAATTATATAATAATTTAATTTTATTAAAAATAAAGATTTTAAATATAAAAAAGGTTTTTTAATTTAATTATTTAAATTATTAATTAATTATTAAAATATTTATAAATAATAATATATAAAATTATAATTTTAAAACTTAAATTTTATATATTTAAATATATTAATATAATATTTATTAAATATTAAAGGATTAAAAAAAGTTAATTATAATTTAAAAAAGAATTTAATATTATAAAACTTTAAATAATAATTAAAAAATAATAAAAATAAAATAATTAATTAATAAAGTAAAAAATAAATAAAAGAATTACTTTATAATAAATTAATTAAATAATAATATAATAATTATAATAAAATTAAATAAAATATATAATTATATAATAAAAATATAAAGAAATTTAATTAATTAAATATTAAATAAATTATAGTTTTTTTAATCTTATTAATATTAATTAATATTAAATATATAATTTTTATTAAAAGTTACTTATTTTAAATTAAAATAATAAAATATAAATAAATAATTTAAAGTAATAAAAATTAATAAATATAAATTCTTTTTAATTTTTATATTTTAAATAAATATTAATTAAAATTAAAATTAATAAATATATTAAAAGTATTTATTTAAATAATAAATTATATTATAATAATGATTTAAATAAGCCTTAAATAATGCTTATAAATTAAGCTTTTTATTTTAAAATATAAATTTAAAGAATAAAATAAAAGCTATATAATATTAATTATTAATTTTAAAATAAATAAATAAAATAAATAAATATTTTAAAGATTTTTAAAATTAATAAATACTTTTTAAGAAAATTAAAGCTATTTATTATAATTTTAAAAAGATTTTTAATTATATTATAAGCTTTATTAATTTTAATAAAAATAATAAAATAAATAATATTTTAATAAATATTATTAAAATATTTATATAAATTTAAATTAATTAATATAAATTTATATAAAATATATTTAATAAATAATAAATTAAAAGTTAATAAAAATAAAAAATTTATTTAAATTTTTAAGCTTATTTTTTAAATTATTAAATTAATTAAAAAGTTAATTAATTATTTAATTATTTTATTAAAATATAATTATTATTTAAATAAAAATAAAATTTTTATATTTTATATTAAATATAAGTCATTTTTAATATAATTAATATAATTTATTATTAAATAATAAATATTATTAAGTAATAAATCTTTTTAACTTTATTTAACTTTTATTAATTATAATATTATATTAAGGTAAATAAATTAATAAAAGGTTAATATTAATTAATATTAATTATATTTAATTCTTTATTTTTAATTAATTTTATTAATTTAAAAGCATTAATATAAGTATAATATTAATTTAAATAAATTAACTTTTAATAAAAAATATATATTTAGCATTAATTAATATTAATTATATTATTAAAAATATAATTTATTATAAATTAATAAAATAATTATATTTATATTAATTAATATTAATTAAGCTAAATTTATTATAATATAATTAAAATTTAATTAATTAAATTCTTTTTTATTATTTTTATAAGTTTTTATATTATATTTAATTTTATTATAATTATTATATTATTATTTAATTAATTTATTATAAATTATATTTTTAATATTATTATTTATTTTATTAATTAATTACTTTTCCTTTTATTTCTTTTAAATAAAAGCTTAAGATTTCTTAATAATAAGTGCTTTTTTAAGCTATATTTAAATTCTTTTAACCCTTTAATATTTAATAAATACTATATTAATATCTTAAAATATATAAATTTACTTATTTATTATAATAGATAAATATATTATTATTTATATATCCTTTATTAATTAATTAATAATCTTTATAATTAATATAAGAAAGCTTTCTTAATAAGTAAAGATTTTGCTTTTAATAAAACTTAATTATTAAATAATTTATTAAGTATTTAATAATATTTAAAATTTTTATTTTTAAAAAGAAATAAAACGGAATTATATTAAAGTTTATAAATATATATTAAGCTTAAAAATTATAAAATTAAGGTTTAAAAGAGAAATTTTAGCTTTTTTAAATATAAATTTAATATTTTTTATTATAAAAGTTTTATTATAAACTACTTTAAATATAAAAAAAAAAACTTAAATTTAATATTATAATTAATAAAGGCTTAAATAAAAAGGTTAATTTTATTATTATATATATATTTTAAAAGTAAATATAATATAATATTTAATAATTAAAATAAGTAAAATAAATATAATAATATATTAATAATAATAATTTTATTATTCTTATAATATTAATTAAATTTAATTAATATATAGCTTTTATAGCTATTTATAATTAATATTTAATAATTAGCATTTTTTTTAACTTAATATATTTATTAAAGTATTAATTTTATTTTAAATTAATTTTATTATTTATTTATTTATTAAATATAAGCTTAATAACTTAATTATTTAAAAAACTTAACTTTATTATTTAATTAATAAAGTAATAAGCACTTAAAATAATTATAAATAAAAGAATTTATAATTTATTTATATTAATATATTTAATAATTATTATTTATTTTTAATTCTTAAATTAAATTAATTTAGCTTTTTTATATTTATTAATATATATAATAATTATTATTAAAGTAATTATATTTATTATAAAGCTAATTTTATTAAAGTTATAAAGATTATTATTAATAATTTAATATTTAATTATTATATTATAAAATAACTTAAATTAATTTTTAATAACTTTTAAATCTTTATAAAGGGCTTTTTAATAATTATAAAGGGCTTTTTAATAATTATAAAGATAATTAAACTTAATTTTAAGGTTAAATTATTAATTTATAAAGTATTAAGCTTAATATTTATTAATAAATTTAATATTTTATAATATTAATAATAAGTTAATTATATTTTTTATATTAAAAAAATATAATAAAAATTCTTAAGCATTTTATTTAATAATATATTAAATAAGCATTTACTTTTTAATTTAATTAAGTTTATATTAATTAATATATATATCTTTATAATATTATTATTATTTTATTTTATAAAGTAAAGTAATTTTAAGGATATTAAAGATTTATATATCTTAAGCTATATTAAGGGGTTTTATATAATTTTTTTTAAATTTCTTAATAACTTAAATAATTAAAAAGCCTTTATCTTTTTTTTAATAAAGAATATATATTATATTTATTAATTTTTAATATATTAAATATTTAAGTAAAAGAATTAAAGTAAGATTAATATAAAAAATTAAAATATAATAATATTAAAAAAGCCCTTTTATTAAAACCTTAATAATTATTAATTATATTATACTTATATTAACTTTTTTAAATTAATAAAATTAATTAAAAATAAGGAATTAAATGTAATTAATATTAATTAATATTAACTTTTATTAAATTAATTACATTAAATAAATATTAAAGTTAATATAAGTTAATAAATATTATAAAATTAAATTATTTATTAATATAAATTACTTAATAATAAATTATATTAACCTTTTTATATATATTAATATAATTATTATATTTATTATAAAGTTAATTTTATTAAAGTTTTATAAATTATTATTAAATAATTTTATATTTAGCCTTTATATTATAAAGAAATTAAAATTAAATTTTAATATTTTTAAATCTTTATAAAAAGCTTTTTAATAATTATAAAAATAATTAAATTTAATTTTTTAAAATTAATTATATATTTATAAAATATTAAACTAATATTTATTAATAAGTTTAATATTATATATATATAATAATAATAAATTAATTATATTTTTTATATTAAAGTTTATAATAATGAAAATCCTTAAATGTTTTACTTAATAATTTATTAAATATATATTTATTTTTTAATTTAATTAAGTTTATATTTATTAATATATAATCTTATATAAAATAATTATTATTTTATTTTATAATATAAAGTTTATTTTAAGATATAAGAAATTTATATTACTTAAGGAATATTTTAAGATTTTATATTACTTTTTTTAATTTATTAATTACTTAAATAATTAAACAAACTTTATTTATTTTAATAAAAAATATATAATATATTATTAAGTTTTAATATACTTATTATTTAAATAAATAAATTAAAGTAATATTAAAATAAAAAATTAAAATATAATTAATATTAAAAAAGGGTTTTTTAAAATAAATTTTAATAGCTTTTAATAATATTATATATATATATTAATTATTTTTAATAATAAAAAGTATATATATAATTACTTTTAATATTAAAAAAGTTTTATTATAAAAAAGCTTAAATATTTATTTAATAATAAAAAATATATATATAATTATTTTTAATAATAATATATAAATAATTTAATTTATTAAATATTAAATAACCTTTATTATATAATTATATTTATATATATATATATAGTATTTATTTAATTAAGTTTTATTTTTATTATTTTATTTAAGTTATAAAATAAGAAAGTAAATAAGTATTATATAAGGAAGTATTATATAATATTTTAAAATAAAATTAATTATTTTTACTTATTAATATATCTTTATATAATTAACTTTAATATTATTTTAATATTAAAGGTTTTTTATTTTTAAATTATATAATGCCTTAATAATATTAAATAAATTATATTACTTATATATTTTTTTTTATTTATTAAGAAAAAGTATTTTTTTTATTTTTATAAGTTATATTATTACTCTTTATTTATATAATATAAATAAAGTTAATTATTTAATTAATACCTTTTAAATAATAATTAATATTATATATTTAAAATTTTATTATACTTTTTTATTTAATTTTTTTATTATTCTTTTTAATTATAAACTTAATTATATAAATATAAAGAAAAAATAAAAAAAAGTTATTTTTAATAAATTATTAACTTTTATAATTAATTAGCTATTTAAAAAGGGAGTTATATATAATGCCTTTTAACATTAATATTTAAATTATTCTTTTTTTTATTTTATTTTCTTTTCTTTTTTCTTTTTTCTTTATTATATAATATTTTCTTTTCCCCTTTATTTAATATTCTTCTTTATATTATATAATTCCTTTTTTATAATATATATAATTAATTAATTAATTAATTATATAATATTTAATTATAGCTTTTCTTTATTTAACCTTTTTAATTATTATACTTTTTTATTTAATCCTTATAATTTTCTTTTTTCCTTAATTAATTATTATAGCTTTTATAATTTTAAAATTATATAATTTACTTATTATATATAAAAAGCATAAATTATATATTAATATCTTTATTTTTAATACCTTTATATAATATATATAATATATTTTATATTAATATAACTTTAATTTTATAAGTTTATATAATAGCTTATATATAATTAAAATTATATTTAAAGGAAACCTATCTTTAAGCTTTAATAATAAATATATAATAATTATATAAATAAGCTTATTTTTTACTTAAATATAAACTTAAATAATATTTTATAATTTTATATAATATTTAAAATAATAAATAAATATTAATCTTAATATAAATAAAATTTATTAACTTATCCTTTAAATTATTAAAGCTTATATTAATATTATATACTTTTTCTTATTATTAAAACTTTAAATTATTATTTTAAATTTCTTAATTAATTTTATTAATTTATTTTTTATTTTTTATATTATTTTTATCTTAAAAATATAAAAATATTTATAAAAACTTTTATTATATAATATATATTTAAATATTTTTTTAATTATAAATATATTAAGTTTAAGGGTATTAAATTTCTTAAATAATTTTTTAAAAGTTATAATTATATTATCTTTTTTTAGCTTAATTATTAAATTATATATATTTATATAGTTATTTTTTTTAATTATTTATATCTTTTAAATAATGCTTATATAATAGCTTTTTTTAACTTACTTTATTTTTTAAGTATTTCTTATTTTTATATAGCTTTAAATATAAAGATATTTAAATTATTATATAATATTAAATTTATTATATAAAAATATAATTTAATATAAATTACCTTAAATTAAGTTAATTTATTTATTATTTTAATTATTATTATATAACCCTTAATAGCCTTAACTTTATATAATTCTTTTTATTCTTTATTTTTTCTTTATATAAAAACTTTACTTTAAAGAAATAAAGATAATATAGCTTTAATATTTAACTTATTTTTTATATTTAATATATAATTAAATTTTATTTTTATTTTAATTATATAAAGTATTTTTATTATCTTTTAAATTATTAATGCTTTTTATATAATCTTTAATAATAATAATAAGTTATATAAAACTTAAAAATATATATTAAATATTAAAAGAGTAAATATAAAATTATTTAACTTAATTATATTATTTAAAGCCTTAATAATTATTTAAAAAATAATTTTATTATTTATATAATATTTAATTTTTATTTTAAGAATATTATATATTTTATTAAGAATTTATATAATTATTTAATCTTATTAATAGCTTAATAAGCTTTAATAAATATTATTTTATATAAAATACTTATAATCTTTATATTATTTTTAAATTTTTTAAATATAAAGTTTATATTTAAATTATATATAATATAATTTAAGGAATTAATATATATATAAACTTAATACTTATATAATGCATTTTAAGTATTTTTTATAAATAAGAAAATTAAAAATATAGCAACTTAAAAGTTAATATTTAAGTTAATTATATATAAGGTATTTTTTTTACTTAATTATATAATATTAATTATTACTTTAAATTTCCTTAAAATAAAGTTATATAATTAATAATAATAATAAAATTTTTAAATTTTCTTTAAAATTAATTTCTTTATATTATTATATTTAATATTTTTAAAAAGCTTATAAAGTTTTTTTATTTAAGAATAATTAAAATATTTATATAATTTCCTAAGCTTTAATTTTATAAGGAAGATTTTATCTTTTATATAGCTTAAATTAAAAAATATATATTTTTATTTTTATATAATAAAAATCTTTATTTTATTTTATATAATTATATTTATTATATTATTAAAATATATTTTAAGTTTATTAATATTATATAATAAAAAGAAAAATAATATTAATATTTTTAAGATATAATAAGTAATTTCCTTAAGTTAATTAAGTATTTTTATTATTATTATAAAGAAAATTACCTTATTTAATTTAAACTTAACTTTTATTATATCTTTATTTTATAATATTTTTATATAAGGGTTTTTATAAATATATATTATAATTTAAAGCTTTTTAATTATAAATAATTTTATTATTTTTATATTTTAAAGCTTTCCTTAATATATTATATTATATAAATTATATAATATAAAACTTTTTATTAAAATTAAATTTAAGGTAAAAAAGATATTTTTTTTTATTATATAATAAGTAAATATAAAGTTAATAAGATTTTATTATAAAATATTTTTATTATTTAATAATTATAAATTTTATATTTATTTTTTTATATAAATATTTTTTAACTTTTTTTCTTTATACTTTAATATAAAGAAATAAAAGCTTTTTTTATTTTAAATAAGTTTTTAATAAAGGTTTTTATATATTTATAAGTATTAATATTTTATATTATTTCTTTCTTTTTTAAAGTAATTTATTAATTAATATTCTTTTTTTTATATATAAAATATTTTTTAAGTTAATTATTTATATAATATAGCTTAAATAATTATTTAAAGGTTTAACTTATAAATAATATAAATTATATAAATTTTTATTATATAAATTTTTCTTTATTAATATAAAGATAATTATATAATATTTAATAAAACTTAAAATAATTATATATCTTTTTTTAATAATTATTTAAATTTAATATATATTATTTATTTATAAAGTTAATATTTACTTTATTATATATAAAGAATTAATAAGCTAAATTTCTTTTTATAATAATTTAAATTATTATATAAAGATTTATAAATAATGCTTTATAAATTAATTTTTAATTTATTAAAGTATATTTTAGCTTTAATATAGCTTAATAAGCTTAAGAAATAATTATATTAAGGGTAATTTCTCTTTAATATCCTTCTTTTAATATATATTATATAAGCTATAATTTATTTAAAAGTATTTTTAAGGTTTTTAATAATATTTTATTTAAACTTTTTCTTTTAACTTATATAAATAAAATTATTATTTAATTTACTTAATATTAATTATAATTAATATTAATATTAAAATATATATTTAATAAGTTATTCCTTTTAATATTTATTTAAGTTAATATAATATAAATAAAAGTTTTTTATATAACTTAAGAAAATATTTAGAAATATAATATAATATTAATTTTTTATAATTTTTAACCTTTAATAATAATTAATAAATATTTATACCTTATTATAAAATAAGTTATATAATTTCCTTATATAATTTTAATTTTTTTTTTTTACTTTTTTTAAAAGCTTAAAATTAATTATAAGTTTATTAATTTATTATAAATTATTTATATTAAAGGTAAATTATATAAAGCGTTATTTATATAAATTAAATATATTATAAATATAGCATTTAATTATTATAAAAAGCTATTTACTTTTTATATATATTTTATTTTTAATAATATTTATTATATAGAAATAAAATTAATTATTTATACTTAAAATTATTATATATTTTCTTATATTAAGTTTTAATAGTATTTTTAAGGCTTTTTAATTATTTCTTTAATTTATAATTATTATATATTTTATTATTTTTTTTATATATAAGGATTTAAGGATTATTATTATAATTATTAAAAGGTAAGTTATATAAGTATTATTTATATATATTTTAAAATTAAAAGTATTTATTTATTAATTTTTATTTCCTTAATTAATATTCCTTTAATCTTAATTATATTTAATAATTTATTTTTAAAGAAATATAAAGTTTATTTTAATTAATATATAATTTATTTATTAAAGTTTAATATTAATAATATTAATAATATATTATTTTAAAGTTAAAGTTAAATTATCTTAATTATTATTTATATAAAGTATATTATAAATTATGTAAATAATAATAATATTATAAAATTAATTTCTTTTTTATTTTAAAACTTAAAATTAATAAATTATTATTATTTAATTATTAAAATTATATTTCTTTATATTATTTCTTTATATATAATTATAATTTATTATTATTTAATAAATATTTTAAAGAGGTTTGCATTAAATAATATAAATTTAATTTATATAAATAAAATAAACTTTATTTTTTAAATAATTTTTTATTTTTTATTATATTATAGCTTAAAACAAAGAACTTTTAAGCTTTTAATATAAGTATATAAATTTAATTACCTTTATTATTTAATCTTTATTAAATAAAGCCATTAAAGATTTATATAAATATTTATTTTTTTATTTTTATTAATTTATAATTATATTAAATAATTATTAATTAATATTAAATAGCCTTTATTATATAGCTATATTTATATATATATATAATATTTATTTAATTAAGTTTTATTTTTATTATTTTATTTAAATTATAAAATAAGCAAGTAACTAAGTATTATATAAGGAAATATTATATAATATCTTAAGGTAAGATTAGTTATTTTTATTTATTAATATATTTTTATATAATTAGCTTTAATATTATTTTAATATTAAGTAATAATTAATATTAAATAATAATTAATTAAATATCTTTTTATAAGAAATATAGTAAAGAAGATATATTAATAAATATATTTAATATATTAATGTTTTTATTAAACATTATAATAGTTTTAAATAAATAAAAATAATATTTATAAAAAAAAGGTAAAGAAAAATAATTATTATTACTTTTTTTTAATAAATAATAATAATAATTTTAATTTTATTAAATAAAATTATAAAAAGGTTTTAAATAAATTAAAATTAATTTAAAAAAGTAAAAAAGAATTTATTTACTTTATATATTTTTTTAAAATAAAAAGAGAATTTATTTTATAAAATATTTTATTAAATAAAAATAAAAAGGCTTTATTAAAAAATATATTTATTAATTAATAACTTTAATAAAGAAATTATAAACTTTATTAATAAAAAGAAATATTAAATTAAAAGCTATTTTTATTTTATTTATAATTATAAAGCTTTTAATATAAATTTTATTATATTAAAGTATTAATTATAAAGATTTATATTAATAAAAAAGTATTTTTTAATTTATAAAAAAAATAAATAATTAAAAGAAAATTAAATTTAATTAAAAAGAAATTAGCTCTTTATTTATTTCTTAATTTATTTTATTATATATTAATTATTTATTATTTAAAAAATAAATAATAAAATTAATAATAAATAATTATAAAAAAGAAAAAAAAAAAAAAAATAATAATAAAAATATATTAATTATATTTTTATATAAAGAAATTAAAAAAATTTAGTTTTAATTAATTTTAAAATAAAGCTTAAAATAAATATTATAATAATATATATATTATATATATAAATATATATATAAATAAGTTATAATAAAATAAAATATTAAACTTTATTTTTAAATAACTTAAATAATAAATATTTATTATTATTAATTATTTATAAAAAACTTTTATTAAGATTTTTATTTATATAAAAAAGTTAAAAAAGTTATTATAAACTTTAAATATAAATATAAAGAAATAAACTTTTTATTAATATATTTAATATATAATATAATTAAGTTTATTTATATAATATTTTTTATTTATTTTTTTATAATTTAAGTTAAGAAGTAATTATTAATTAAATTTTATATTTAAATATAATATATAATTTTAATATAATAAATATATATTTAATAATATATTAAAATAATTTTTAAACTTTATTATAAAGAAACTTAATAAATAAATTTAAATTTATTTAATAAAGATTATTATATTTTAATTATATTATAATATTATTAAATTTATATTTTATATAATTATTAAAAATAAAATATAATTAATATTTATATTAATACGTTTTAATTATTAAAATTAATTATATATATATATATTTTTTTTTTAAAATAATTAAATTTATATTCTTTTTATTATTTAAAGTAATTATAAAAATATAAATATATATATATATATATATATATATATTAATAAAGTATATTTATTTATATATATTTTATTATTTAAAATACTTATATATATATTTCTTTAATATAAATTTTTAATTAATAATATTATTATATATATATTTATTAATATATTTTAATTATTAAAAATATTAATATATATATTTCTTATAAAAATATTTCTTATTATTAAAAGTCTTTTTTTTATTATTAAAAATAATTATATAAATATATATACTTTTTATTATTAAAACTATATTTATATTTTATTATTAAAAGTAATTAAAAATATTCTTAATTATTAAATATATATAAATATTATATAAATTATATAATAATTAAATATAAAGCTAAAAACTTTATTTATAATTCTTAGTATTAATAATATTTTTAATATATTAAATCTTTAAATAAAAGTTTAAAAATATATAATTTATAAAATTATTTTTTAAAATTATTTTATTTTCTTTTTTTATATAATATTAATATTTTTAATATTAATTAAAAATTTAAGATTTATTATTATAATATTATTAAATAAAATTATTTTTTTAAATATTAAATTAAATAATTAACTTTAAGTTATTATATTTATAAGAATAATATATATAAGCATTATATATAACATGCTTATATAATAAATATATTATAAGTAATATATAAATTTAAAGGTATAAAGTTTAAATTAATTTTATTAATAATAATTATTAATTAATATTAATTAGCTATTAATTAATAATTATATGCCTTATATATAAATTATTATAATTAGCTTATAATTAAATAAGAAAAGATTATAACTTTATTATAATTTAATCTTTATATTATAATTAAATTAATTATATACTTTATTTATTTATTATTAATTATATAAAAGCTAAATTAATATTAATTAATACTTATTTAATAAGTATAAATAATTAAATATTAAAGAAATAAATTTTATTTTTTAAAAACTTATTTATTTATAATAATTTTATTAAGGGACTTTATATTAATAATAATATTATAAGCCGTTAAAAAGCTTAATTAAGCATTAAAAATTAATTTATAATAATAATACTTAATCTTTAATTATATTTATTAATATATATTATTAATAATAATAATTATAATAAGCTTTAATTAAAAAGCCTTTCTTAATATACTTTTAAATAATTATAATCTTTTTTAATTATTAAAAGCCTTTTTATAATACTTTTAATTATTAATTAAATTAATAATAAGCTTTATTTAATTTTATTTAATTTATAATAAATACTTAATTTTTAAGTAAAATTAATTAATTTATATTAAATGCTTAACTTTTAATTATATTACCTTTATACTTTTAACCTTTTTTATAATACCTTTAAAAGCCCTTTATAAAATATTTTTAATTATTAATGCCTTTACTTATAATTATTATAAAAAGCTTTTAATTAATACTTTTAAAAAGCCTTTATTTATAATTAATACTCTTTAAGGTATTTATATAATATTTTTAAAGCTTATAACTCTTTAAAAACCCCTTAAGCACTTAATAATATATAAAGCATTTTAAATATTTTAAAGTATTAATAAATAATATTTCTTTTAATTAATTTATATATTTAATTAATATATTTAATTAAATACTTTAAAGAATATTAATAAAAGTAAATAATTAATATAATTATTTTATTTATTTAATTAGCTTAAAATTATTAAAAAAAAATAATTAAAATTTATTATAAGTTTAATTATATAAATAACTTAATTAAACTTTTAAAATATTTACCTTTTAATAATAATTAATATTTAATTAATAAATATAACTTTCTCTTTTTTTAATGCCTTATTTATTAATACCTTTTAATAAGATTTTAAATATAAATTACCTTAAAGCTAATAAAAGTTAATTTATTAAGTAATAATAATATTTAAATATTATTATTTATAAATAAATAATTTAAAAGCTAATTATTAATTTATAAATATAATATAAGAATATTCTTTTCTTTCTTTTTATTTTATAATTAATTATTATAAAATTTACTTAATAATAATAATCTTTATATTAATAATAACCCCTTTCTTTAATAAAGAAAAGGTTATTAATATAATTAAAAGCTTTAAAAATTATTTAAATTATAATAAAGATCTTTTTAATAAGTTTTAATATAAATTTTATAAATAAATAAAGAAATACTTTTAAAAAATTAATTAAAAGCTTTTTTATAAGCTTAAATAAATATTTTATTATTATAAGGTATATATAAAATATAATTATATATTAATAATAAAAATATTAATTATTTTAATTTAATTAAATAATTAAGAATTGCTTTAATAACCTTAAAAAGAATTTATAATAATAACCTTTTACTTATAATTAAAAGTATATAAATATTAATAAAAGCTTTTTAAGGAAAAAAAGCTTAAGTTAATTAAAATAAAGCTAATTATTATAAAGCTAATTATTAAAAAGCTAATACTTTTTTATCTTTATTAATTATAATCTTTTTATTAATTAATAATGCCCTTAATATAAGCCTTATAATAATAACCTTTTTTATAATAATAATAACCTTTTCCTTATTAAGAAATATAATAATAATAATTATTATTAACTTAAACTTAATTTATTCCTTAAGTACCTTAATTAACTTAATAATAAAAAGAAAAAAGTTATTAAAGTAATAATTAATTAATTAAAAAACAATATTTAAATATTTTAAAGCTTTAAAGTATTAATAATTAAATAATTTAAGTAATTTAAGCATTTAAAGCATTTAAATATATTTATATTTAAATATTTATACTTAAATACTTATACTTAAATACTTATACTTTAATACTTATACTTAAACTTTTAAAGCAATAGCTATAAAGTACTTAATTCTTTATAACTCCTTAAAAAATAAAATATTTATATTAATTAAGTAATTTAATTAATTAAATAATAATTTAAAGAAAAAGCATAATTTTAAAGCATATATATATATATATATATAAAAGATTATTAATATAAGAATAATATATATAAGTATTATATATAATGTACTTATATAATAAGTATATTATAAGTAATATATAAATTTAAAGATATAAAGTTTAAATTAATTTTATTAATAGCAGCTATTAATTAATATTAATTAACTATTAATTAATAATTATATACTTTATATATAAATTATTATAATTAACTTATAATTAAATAAGGAAAGGCTATAACTTTATTATAACTTAACTTTTATATTATAATTAAATTAATTATATACTTTATTTATTTATTATTAATTATATAAAAGCTAAATTAATAATATTAAATATTAATTATAATTATATTATCTTTTTAATATAAAAAAAATATTTACTTAATTATAAAGTTTTATATATATATAAAAGTATAAAAAAAGAAATTAAATATTAAATCTTTTATTAATTAAAAGTTTTTTAAAGATTATTTAATTATTTAATTATTTAATTACTTAATTATTTAATTATTTAATTATTTAATTATTTAA